>NW_024543059.1:54587500-59387500 GCF_018167655.1 Microtus oregoni | reverse complement strand
CCACATACTTTAAAAATATTCACATATTAAAGTACAAAATTCAGGGGCTGGGTAGAGGGAGCAATGTTAAGACACTTGATGCTCTTACACTGGACCTGGATTCAGTTCCTCATATCCACATGGCAGCTCACAACTATCTGTACCTCCACTTCCGAGGAACTGACATTCCATTACAGCCTCCAGGAGCATCCAGCAAAACACTTACACACATAAAAATCAAAGCAAACAAATCTTTAAAGGAGCATTTAAGGTGCAGAAAGAAATGATTTGTATTCACAGATTTGTGAAACCATCATTGTGGCAAATTATCGAACATTTTTATTGCTTATAAATGAGAACTCTTAGGTATTACTCCTCATCCACAAAAAATTGCTGATATATTTTCTATGTGTATAGAGTTCTCTATTATGGACTACTATCTCTCTCTCTCTCTCTCTCTCTCTCTCTCTCTCTCTCCTCTGTGTGTGTGTACTGATTGTAATGTGGTATATAATGTATGTGCATGTGTGTTCTTATGTGTCCTGAATGTAACGTGGTGTATATTTAGAGTGCACATGGGTGTGCTTACCCTCCTGGGCTAGAAGTATGTATCATATGTCCTGCTCTGTTACCCTCAATCTTATTTTCCCAAGATGGAGTTTTTCACTAAACCCGGAGCACTGCTGGCTGCCAATGATCCCCAGTGATCCTTATTTCCCTACTCCCCACATTGCTGGAAATACAAGTGCATGGTATTGGGATTCAGGTCTTCCTGCTTACAGAGCAAGCACTCTTACTTATTGAGCCATCTTACGCACTCTATTCTGATCTCCCATATCAATTGAATTATAGAGTATGTGGTGTTTTGGGACTGTCTTCTTTCACTTCATAAAGCATTTGGGGGGCTCATTTGTGTTACGACACAGATTAGGTCTTACCATGAGTGTGCACAGCATCATTCCATGGACTGGGGCTCTGAATAAAAAGGGAAAACCACTGAGCACCACCATCCATCTCCCACTGTGTCCTGACTCTAGACACAATCAGACCATTTGCCCCCATCTCCCACTGTGTCCTGACTATAGACACAATCAGACCATTTGCCCGCATCTCCGGCTGCCCCACCATGAGGCGCCGTACACTTGAACAGAACAAACCCTCCATCCTTAAGTTGTTTTTCCAGATATTTTGTTACAGTAACAAAAAAGCTGACTAAAGTAAGGACCAACTGATAATCCAGAATGATCTTTGTATTTTAGGATCTGGCATTTGCAAAGAACCTTTCTTCAAATAAGACATTCAGATTCTAATGAACAAAGCCTGTTACTTATAGCAGTTGGAAATCTAAGAGAATAATAAAACCTTTGGGAGTCATAAGAGCAGGTGGGCATCACCAAGTTCATGTTCAGAGAGTTGGGTTTTAGGGAACGTGCTGAACCAGAATGAGCTTCTTCTGAGGTGGCAAGGAATTGACAATACTATACTCCCAGTTTCACTCAAGGGGCTGCAGGATATGTGGCATGACTCATCTCCTTGCCATCCAAGAAAACACATGCCCAAAGCACACTGCAGAATCTTATACTTGGAGTTGACTTGAGATGAAAGAAGGCTTAGCTTGACTAGAACATTTTTGGCACCTTAGGAGCCAGGGAAAACCTGGTGTGGGACTCTGGATCCAGCCAGTAATGAGTTTTGTGAGCTAGGGGAAATTTTCGTGATTTGGTACTACTCAGATGGCTCATCCTTTCAGACAAGGGATTGGGCCAGAAGATGATGTGCTAAAATGTAGAAGCCATTTATGAAATGCCCAGATGCTAAAATGTGTATGCTAATCTAAGAATTTGGCTTACAATTTCATGCACTCCTTAAAAACAAGCCAAGGAAAGAAACTGGTAATGGCCCTATTTTGTCAAAGAAACTTAGACCTAGCCAAGGCCAGATCAATGACACACTGTAAGGTAGTAGCATTCCCAAAATTAGATCAATATTTGTTTGACTTTGATTATCTGTCCCTCAGCTCTCTCCACAGCATCTATCTCTAGTGTGAAGATACTTCACAAAACGCTAAACAGCACACAACCTGACCTTGCTGCTGTGGCAAAATATAGGACAAATGCAAGCCAAGGAAGCCACTTTTATTTGGGCTTAGAGTGGGAGAGAAAGCCCTTGGCAGGGACAGCATGGTGACAGGGCCATAAAACAACTTGCTACATCATGTCAATCAGAGCAGAGAGAGATGAAGGCTGATGTTCACCTCACTTCACTTTTGATTTTCAGTATAACACCTAAGCCAAGAAATGGTGCCACCCACATGTAGGGTGGTTCTTATAACCACAATTCACTTAACCTTGAACCCCTTTCTAGGTAATTCCCAGGGGTTGGTGTTCTAGGTGATTCTAGATCTTGTCAAGCTGACAATTGACATCAACCATCATAATTGGTTTTTGAGTTATATGCCATCTACAGAACAAGTTTTAAACATTTATCTATTTATCGTCTGAAAGTTGGCACACATGCCAGGGAGTATATGTGGAATTTAGTGGATACCTTGAAGGAGTTCATTTTCTCCTTTAACCTTGTGGGTCTTGTGGATCCAGCTCAGGTCATTGAGCTTCCTGGCAAGTCCTCCCTGAACTGTTTCACCAGTGCAAAGTTGGCTTTCGTTGGAAGTATCATTGAGGAAAGATGTGTTTCATTTTATTGAAGTCAGGAATTCTTGGGGAAAATTCTGATGTGAGAGTAAAAAGGAAGAAGTACGAAACAGCAGTAGAACGTGGTTTGATGATGCAAGTTTAGACTGCTGTGCCCAACATCTGTGTCTTTTTTCAATCTATAAATGTTAAGTTTCTGTCTCTGTAACTTTGATAAGGCTTTGTAGACTCCTAATATATCAGGGCTAGAAGAAGCCTTGGAGACAGGTGGTGTTGACATTATATTCTTCCTTTGGAACACTGGGGTAATTAAATGAATTCATTTATTCAGCCTTTAATGAGAACCTACCATGTTTCTGATATGGGGCCAAAGGCCAAGGTACAGAAATGAGGCAGCATGGCTGTTGAATTAAGATCTTCATGGCTAGTGGATGCAATTCCAATAAACATGGCAAATTCTGATTGTGTTGGGAATTCTAGAAGATGCTGAGTGAGTCAGCAAGGACGCATGTTTGAGCTGGAAGGGGACAAACCAAGCAAAGAGCACAGAATCCACTGGGATGGGCTACGTAAGCATAATCAGGGAAGGATAGTTCAAAATCAACAGAGACTGGAACCTGGTGTGAGAGAAGGCCATAGAGGCGAGTGTGAGGCTTCTGGCCCCAAACCCAATGACTTCTGACTGAGTGAGATGCAAATATTGTATTCTGTAATCTTACGTACATTTTAATACCATCTCCCCTTCTATTCCATCTGTTTTGTAAAACTAGTGTTACGGAGTGTCTTACTTTTGGGAATTGGGATGACTTTCACATGCTTTTGAACTTCTTAGGGCAGCTGAGAGGTCTGCAGAGCAGGTGAAAGAGCTTTGCGATGTGTGTGAACCAGCCCTGGCACTTGTACCTGATTGTGTTTCTGCTTTCAGCATGTGGTTCAGCTACAGCACCCACCCAGCGTGGGGGTCTCCAGTTCCACTGGCTGCGGAGACTGTCTGGAATATCTGTGTGTGTGTAGGGTTGAAAATTCCTTCTGAATAAAATCATTGTTCCCCAAGGTCAGAAACTAAAAACTCAGAGATTGGAGAATGTTCCATGTTCCGTGGAAAACAGAAAAGGAAAGAGAAATTGTGTGCTCTCTGGGTTTCCAGATTGGTTGTTTTATCAGCTTCTTGGCTTTAAATCCTCCAAATTCATTAACCTTAGGTTTGTGCCCTGTCTCCATGTACTGCATGTTTGATGTATTTTTACAAACTGGATGAACCGTGTATAGAAGCGTAGGAGAAGATCCTCCGTTACACAGCCCCACAGCATTTTCTTGCCCCTTTCAATGGAAGGCTTCTACCAAATTCCTTTCCACTAATTAGAACAATAGTGACATCACAAATATTGGACAGTATGTGTCCTGCTTTTGTCTTTTGTTTTCCTGGGGGGACATTTCCGACTGTAGTGCAACAACACACAATTGGCCCTGTAGTTCTTTCCCTGGTTGGGATGGAGTTTGAAAATGATTGCTTAGAGACAGGGCTTTGTCATGCTCACTGTCAACTGGAGGGCTTTAGAGGAAGAGCTCTCTGATCTGCTCCCATTCTCTTGTCTTCTTCCCACCTTGAGAATCCTTCTGCTGGAGTGGTTCTACTCATATCTATGAGGAAGGCCATCTACAACTGGCTCAGACTCGCCTTACTGATTCTGCCCCTCCTCCCACAGTGGGCAGAGTCAGGACTAGATCTCAAAGGATGATGGAGGAGGAGGAGAAGTGTGACCTGGAAAGCTGAATGCCAGGAGGAAATGCAACTGCTGTAGACCAGAGGTTGAAGAAGTCATGGTGGAGGTAAGCAAGGGGTGGGAGGGGGAGGCCAGAGTACTGTCACCCTTCTTCCAGGAAAGTGTTTGAGTTCTGAGAGGCTTTGTGATGGTTAATCTTGATTGTTTACTCGGCGGGATTTAGAATCTCCATGGAAATAAACCCGTGGACACGTTTGTTTAACGGAGGTTAATTGAGGTAAGAAGGATCACTCCAAATATAAGTGGAGTCTTGTACTGAATAAGAAGAAGGAAACCGGCTCTCCACCAGCATCCACCTCTCTCCTCTGCTCTTTTCCTTTGGATGCAATGTGGCCAACCATTCAAGCTCTGTAGCCTTGAATCCCCAGCCATAACTGACTGGAACCATCAGTCAAAATTAAACACTTCCATCCTCGTGTTTCTTGGCTCATCTTGGTTCTCTTTACTCAAGGCTGAAGTTTTACTGGATACTTGTCCTTTTCTATCTTGAATCTAAGCCACACGGACTGACTTGGGTGTCATTCAGAAACTTACCCCTGCCTCCCTTGTCATGTGAACAGTTACCTCAAGGGTGAGAAAGACATTGTTCTACCTGCTTTCTGTTTTGTTTCTAATAACATGTTTAAGACTGGAAGTAGAAGACCCCACTAAGGAAGACAAGCAACAAAACTCCTCAGAAAGAGAAGCCCTCCAGCTTTTCATTTTAAACCAAAGTTTAGTAAAAGATAGTTATGTTGTGTCCACAGGAAATTTTCTGGGATACTCGGGATGTTTTCATGAAGAGACAATAAGCTGCAGGTGTAGCATTCTGGGTGACTCATTTTAGGGCTGATGTGGGGCTGAGCAAAGTGAAGGAAAATTGACCCATGGTAAGAAAAGTGTTGACATGGTGACATGTACTTTATTCTTCTAACTTCCTTTGAAAATATACTTCTCCCATGTCTTCCTTTCTAGAACACCAAGGCCATAAATGGGGTGGGGGATGGGGTACTGCAACCGACATAGTATTTCTATTGCATAACTAATCACCCTTTAAGGTAAGTCCTGAACTTTGGAGTGAAACTTTTAAATTCCTGCCCAATTTAAGCAGCCTTGGATTTATTTTTAATCTACATGATTAGATTAGCTCCATTCCCTTGGGCAGAACACAGTCACTCCAGAGCTAGAGAAACTTACGTTTTCTTTTAAGAAAATAGTTTGGATTTGAGCTTTGAGCACTTGGAGAATAGTCCTCCTGGAAGAAAGCTTTTCAGGATCTTGCAGGAGCAATTCTTTGTATGTTGTGGCTCTCTTTAAACCTCTTTGGGTGCAAGAGTTGTGTTGTAGATCTCTCAGGTGGAACTGGGCTCCACAACTCTGCACTTTGATCAGTTGTGGCTTGCTGCAATGGTCTTAGCTTGTTGCAAAGGGGAAGTTCCCTTGACAAGGGGTGAGGGCTCCGTGTATTTGTGGGCATAAGACTCACTCAACATAAGGGAAATCATGCCTGGTACTGTAGGCCCAGACAATCACCCAGATCTAGAAAGATCATGGATCTTGGAGAAAAACCCACAACCGCCGCTTTAATAAAACAAGATAGTTCCTAACTACATTCTAAGTATTTATCCTTATGCCCACAAATAAATGGAGCATTTGCTTTTACTCAGTCAGGGAACCCAGCCTAAGGGATGGCTCAGGTCACAAGACGGATAGGTTTTCTAATCCAATCAAGAAAATTCCTTGCAGACATTACCTAAGGCTTGTCTCCTGCCTGATTCGAGATCATATCAAGTTGGCAATCAGTATTAACCATCACAAAAGCAATATTAAAAAAATAAAACAACCAATAAATTAAAAATCACCTTAAAAAACAAAAGAATCATCTTTATTTCATTTTCCAAATACTTCTTGTAAATGTGTGGATAAAAATCCCATCTGATCTGTCACTAGTTCCTGGAGGACAACTCCTGCCATTCTCATTGGCATATATCAAAATGTAACCTTGAAACAGTTCTGGGATTGAACACACATAAGTTGAATGTTCTTTTGATCAGTTTTCATCGATTGCATTTCAGAAATATTTTCATCTTGTCATTTTCACTCAAGGACCAGAAGTGGTTTCCTATTGATCCTTAAACTCTATGCAAGCATCTTTACCTCCTGCTGGTGGATTAGCCCCCTCTTCGACATAAAAGTTGTCAAAACCCAATATTTATACCTAATTCTTTAAATTATCTTGCTTTTCTTAAAATCCAGCTACAAAATTATGTAGCTTATTGTGTTTTGAAAGGTCATCAAATTCTTCTTCATCTTTTCAGACAAAATCAGGGGCAGGAGCCAGATGGTAAGTCACTAATTGGTTGTGTTTAGTCCCAGGTCACCTTACCTTATACCCAGTTGTCTTTCTTCTAGACTCAGTTGCCTTTTGACTAAATCATTGTACCTCTGAGCTGCTAAACAGGAATGGCCCTGACTGAAATGTCATCTTGTTTCATTTTAAAAATTGAATGGTAAACCTGGCTTCAAAACTCACCTCTTTTTGGAACACTTGATCTTTAACTCACCTTTTAGTCATTTTTCTTGTTGCTGTGACCAAATACTTAATAAAACAGTAACTTGGGTTGGGGAAGAGATTTTCGTTTTTGTTTTTAGATCACAGTTTGAGGGGATACAATCCATGAAGCCCAAAAGGCATGCATTTAGAGAGCAAAGATATCTTTGTGAGCTGTATCTGTGTCTGCAGACAGGAAAGTAGAGAGGTGTGGACACTGGCGGTTGACTGGCTTTCTTCTTTTTATTCTGCTTAGGATCCCAGTCCATGAGACAGTGTTATACACATGCAGGACACGTCCTTACCATTTAAATCTTTTAGGAAGCACCTTCAGAGGCACCCCAGAGATATGTTTCCATGGTGATCTAAATGCAGCCAAGTTGACCACAAAGATCAACCATTGCACCCAGCAGACCCTAATCTAGCCACAGTTAAAATTTGTCCCCACATCTCTTATAACTTTGATAGACTCTTTCCTAGTAGTACTGTATGATTTTGTTCCTCTGGCATGAACTCCTTGAAAGAATTTCCATCACCATTTTCCCATCTGGCCTGGTAGTGTGGGAAGTCCTTTTGTATATGTGTCGATGAATAAAGAATCTGTCTTGGACCTGGCAGGGCAGAATAGAGGTAGGCGGGGAAAACTAAACTGAATGCTGGGAGAAAGAAGGTGGAGTCAGGAGACACCATGTAGCCACTACTGGGAACAGATAAGCCAGAAACTTGCTGTTAAGCCATGACCTTGTAGTGATACACAGATTAATAGAAATGGGTTAAATTAAGATGTAAGAGCAAGCCAATAAGAAGCTTGAGCTAATAGGCCAATCAGTGATTTAATTAATACAGTTTCTGAGTGGTTATTTCTGGAGTCCTGGCAGCCAGGAACAAACAAGCTTCTCTCTCTAGGCTGGGATGAACAAGCGGGCTCCACCTTGCAACAGGAAAGAGTAGAGCACACAGTAGTCTTTGGAAGTATTTGCTGAGTGAGCAGAACTGATAATTCAAAATGAGCTTATATCCAACCCTTGACTTGATGAATTAAATTTTAATATCCTGACAAAAATCTCACTTATCAAATAGCTGAATAACTCTCAGGAAACTCCTATATACAACAAATAATAAGGACAAGCAAATGAAGGAAAATAAAGTTACATTTTAAAAAAACAGATATGGTATATTTTCCTAAACTCTATAGAAATAGAGTTTAATGGAAAAGGTGCAGAATAGATTGTTAGGTTTTTAGATTTTATGCCTCCAGTAGAAGAAACCCTCTGTTGGTTCGTAACTGTCTCTGGGGCTGGTTGGATGGGACAAGCACTGAACTAGATACTGAGTGAGCAAAAGCCCTGAAGTGTTTTCTGGTCCAGTGAGATGACTACATCATAACATCCTCTTAAGACATAATTGCCATAGATGAACTCAGGAGTTACACAAGATTGTACCCTAGGCTGATGACTAAATCAGTTTTACCTGGAGATGTTTAACGTTTATGGTCTACATCATAACAAGAGATAGGAATTTATTGCACTGGTGCCTGAATCAAAGTTGGGAGGGAGAGTAAGATGATAAGCAAGATCACCAAATTTCTTTGTTGTTTGAAGCCTTTGTACCAAGACTTTGTCTACAATGCCACAAGGTAAGAGCTAGAGATTTCAAATAAAGTCAGAAAAGTCCCTGCTGGAATTAGAAAACAACTCTAGGCAGTCCAGTCATTGCTTTTAAGATGTTTCACAACAGAGGCCCATGGGTAACTGTCAGAGCTTACCTAGAGGCATTTCTTCCTCAGTGCATAGGGATTCCAGTCCACTGCTAGAGTTCAGAGAAGGGAACTTGCCATCCCAAGGGGCTGAAGACTCATGGGAAGATGGAGGGGGCTTCCAGTAGCACTTAGCCCTGGGACTGAGGGCAATGCTGGATTCTCAGTGGCCAGGTTGAGCTTAGACCCCTAAGAACTATCACAGTGGAGTGAAACACCCACAGCAGAAAATGCTTCTGGGACTATTGTTGTATGTGAAAAGTTCCCACGGGCTCATTGTGAAAGAAACCTCTAGGGGCCATCAGCATCTGGGCAGGAGCTCTACAGTGTGCTTTATTCACGTTCCTGTGTCCTATTTATTTATTTATTTATCTTTGTGGAATGACATAAAGAGGTCACAGTAGTCTGTCACTAGAATCTCCCAAGACCTGACCCTGGCCATGACTAGACCAGGGTTCTATCTTTGGCTCTCTGTGTGTTGGGGGCTCATCTTCCTTTGATTTCAAGGCAGGAGTATGACGAGATAATCATTCTGCCATTCTGCAGGAATGGTCTAAGTTGTTTTGTGCTTTCTTTCTTCCTGAATCAGCATGATAATAGGCCGTGCTCTATTCTTCCCCCTCCATGTGTGCCAGTTTGCAGGCCTGGACTCAATACCTCCTGCCTGTGGCAGGAAGGAGTGGGATGGCCTGATTCTGCCAAATCTGTAGGCCACGCTAAACATTTTCGTTCATATTAAAAAATAAATCTGGATCTGTTTAACATTCCCAAGCTGGTGGTGGGTGTACATTTGTGTGTGTGTGTGTGTGTGTGTGTGTGTGTGTGTGTGTGCAATAGGCAGAACTTAAAAGCAGAGTTTCAGCTGGCCCAAAACCTACCATTTCCATCCAGCTGTTGGCCTTGTGCCGTACAACAAGCTTGCAGCCTATATTAATAGCTCCTGTAAAATATGCCCTGTTATTTTACTCAAGCAATAAGACTGCCAACAGCTGTGGGGAACATCTTTTGACCCAATAACAGACAAATACGATTCCCCATTTGGTTGGAGCCTGTCGGCCAGGATGAGTGAAAGAGTACAAAGATTTCTGTGGAATCAATGGCATTTGATTACTAGAAAATAAAGTAAGATTCTGCAGAAGATATAAAGATTTTTATTCGTTGCAGCATCCCTCCGTTATGACACTCCTTTGTCGTGAAATTCACTGATTTACTCAAATGACGACTCGAAGGAAGGGGGTGGGATTTTCAGGCACTGCTTTCCAGCTTCGCGAGTGTCACTTTGGGTAAACAAGAAATATTTCCTGTTGGATCACTGTTATGAAGTTTTCAGTTTGAAATGATGAATAAGGAGTTGTGGGAGGCAGGAGGAAGAAGCGTAATTCTTATCTCTACTGTTGTTCTGTTGCTGTTTGTGTGTTGCTAGAAACAGCCTTTCAGGGCTATGCAGACAGCTCCCTTGGCGGAGTGTTTGTTTGTGCTGCAAACACAAAGTTCTGAGTTCAATCCTCAGAACCCAGGTTTAAAAAAAAAAAAATCAGACACGGCAGCATGCTCTTTTAATCCCAGTGTCGGGGAGGTGACACATGAGGTTTTCTGTTGCCCTCCACATACATACATACACAATGCACACATGTACTGGTAGACATATGTGAAAACACACATGCATGTGTGTGCTTTCACACACATATGCACTCACTTTAAAAATCCTTTATCAGTTGGCTTATTGTTTATTAAGATGCCTAAAACACATATAAGCTTCATTTTGCCAGGGGCTTCTGTCCCTGCAGACTCCATTTCTGAGGACAGTTTACTTCTTGGCCCGCTATTTGGTAGCTAGCTGATGGCTTGCAGCTTTTTTTCCACATCCACATTTCTACCTCACCCACATTTTGGAAGATTGAGTTGAGTGAAATGTTTGTACTTGCTGACGATCTGAACTCAAACAGGGTGTCAGGATTTTCTGATTGAGACCAGAGACTGTCAAGTTAATTTGATAGGGTGCTATTTGAAAAATGGAAATACGTTTGAGTGAGTATTTTTAGATCTTCATCGGAGACTTCTCTCTTCTTTCTTTAAGACTCTTGATTCAATTAACAAAAGCCAAAACCTAAAAAAAAAAAAAAAAAGAAAAGGAAAAAAAAAACTTCACCTGGCTTCTCATCTATCAGAAACAGACTTATGGATACTCTAAAATATTATAGTATGGATTGGTTATTTCTTAGTTTCCAAGCTGTTCATCATCTAAATATAAAAATCATTCCTTGACCCGCACAGCTGCCCCCTTTCACGTTTTTAAGACGAGAAGCCAACACAATGTGCACAGGTGCTTTTAACTCCATTGTGTACCAACCATTTTTGTCAGCTTCAAAATAATGTCAAAATGAATCTGAAACGATGCGATCAGGAGCTTGTTATTTGGAATCGCATGCTATATTTCAGCAATTATGCAAATTAATAATGTAACACAATCTTATTTAGAAGCAATTCACATGATAAATGGAAAATAAAATACGAGAACAGAGTAAAACTCAATTCTCATTCTTACAAGCTGTGTCTTATCATATTACCGAACAGAAACACAGTTAGGCTTTCATTGTGAAACACCGTATTTGTAACAAGTAAGATTATTATAAAAATTAAGCATTAAAGAGTATATTCTCTGCTCGTTCTTCCCACAGCTCGCGAGTATAATGTGTTCCTCAAATTGCTGCCATATTGTTTCAGAAACGCTTATCAATGTGAAGTGTCATTCAATTTCACGGAGTCCTCTGTCTCCATGGCCTCCATTGTGAAGCAAACAAGAAAACAGATGCGTGATTGCAGCTCTTTTGCACTATCAACTCTCAAAAAGATCTGCCTTTTCCGAGGATTCCAAATACTTTCGATAATTATTATTTTGATCAAATTATCCTTTTTGTTCGTTAGCTGTTTCCATTGACTAGCAGAGGCAGCAGTCAAAACGGAGGAAAACGTGTCTTCCTCTGAATTCCTTCTTCTCTTAAAGAAGTTTTCTCTCTTTTTTTGGCTCTACAGGATCTCCATGTGTTCCCTCTTTCACCTTCCCCTCCTGTGAGGCATCTCTACAGTGCCAGGGGCATTTTCATAGACTACACAGAGAACTAGAAAGTCTTCAGTTGGAAGGAACCCTAGGGGCTGAGGCCATCTTGCTTTTGTCAAAGAAAGTGGGTTCCTTTGCCTCCCACTGTTGCTGATGTGTCCTGCAAATTTCTTTGGCAGAGCTTAAATTTGTTTTACTCACTTTTAAATAGCTGACCTTAGTTTGTCTTCCAGGGTAGCGCAGAACAAATCTAGCTACCTTTTCCACTTGACAGGTTTTTGAATATCTGAGGAGACTAACCATGCCTTTTCTTTGCCTTCTTTTGGTAAAGTTAATCATTCCCAGTTCCCTCATTTGTTCCTCATTTGACATGGTTTCCTGGCCATGCCAAGCATTTCCCCTCTGCTGCCCTTCTCAATATCCAATGATGAACATGCTTGAGCTTCTCAGAGCTCTAAAATATGATATCCAATTGAACACAACACTCCAGATCTCCCTGACTGATGCAGAGATGAGGATAAGCTGTAGTAAGTCTCTTGCAGCTCTCAGTTTTGTTGCTCTTCTTCACGTTTCTGGAGATACACTGTATGTGACACACGTCTTGGCACTAGAGAGGCCAGAGCTTTTATTCAAGAGCCTATAAAGACCATGTGGTCATAGAAACACAGCTCCAGTGAGACATGGGCACAGAATGGCAATGCCCAGAGGACAGGAGTGCAGAGTTTAGTAATGTCCAGCTCTGGGAGGCCTTTTAGACGGAGCAGAGCAAGCCCCTGATGGTTGTACAGCTGGGTCTTTCTCACAGATAGTTGATGGCAAATGTGACCGTGAAGCCATGGAGTGACAGACTATGTATTGTTTGAGAAATGATAGGGTTGCCTCCTCAGGGACAGTGAAATTTCACCCCAATGGCTTTGGTATAATCGGTGAGTTAGGAATGCTGCAGATACCACCATGATTTTGTTATTGCCAGGTCTGGAGATTAAAAATAACCCTCTCTAGTAGAACCACTAGCCTGCCTGGGGATGGTTCTCTACAAAGTGATGGTTGGGGTCTGTGTCCACTGACTCGAGCACATCTTTCAGTGTACACGTAACTCAGATTCTATCACTTAACTGGGACTGATTTTTCTTATGGAGTGTTGAGTTGATGGGCCTTTCTTATCTAAGGCCCAAAGCAGAAAAGCAGGCAAGCCCATCCTTCCTTTAGTGACATCTTCAAAGGGGGCAGAAAATGAATCTGTTTTATGAATGCCTTATCCTACACACTTGTATTGATTTCCAGTTTTTTTTTATAACTTTTCCATTAAACTTTCAACTACTCACACAGTGGTCCACTTAATTCTCAATCCATACCATTGTGGGTCCTTTTTAACGAATGGTGGGTAAGAGAGGGAGTGGGGCCACTGTTGTGAGAGTCAGTGAAGAAGGCCTGTGTGAAGGGAAGAGGATGAGGAGGTAAATAAGCTTTAACATTTCCTGGAGGATGAATACTTTTTAACTAAACATCTCTAGGGACTGCTCTCCAGTTGTTTCACACTGAATAGGTAAAATAATTCTGAAGAGCCTCCATAAGGTAGTGTAATGTGAAACTCTGTCTCGTTGAGGTTTATTTCCTCTTTTGCCTGTACTATTACTGATGACAAAATACAGGCCTAAACAGTCTAAGAAATATGCTCCTTAAATGTTATTTACCTCTGCAAACACAATCTCAGAACTTTTCCTGTCATAGAGCTGCAATACGCATTCATCTTTTGTTGCAAAGCTCAGAGATGACCTTGATGTCAAGTCCTTCCTCTTAAGATCCTGCGTTCTGTTTATCCTTGATGGTTTAATAAAGTGTTGATGATCGTTTTCCCACTCCATGTTTGCAGGAAAATGTTGCCTATGTTTTACATAAGAGGACACTGAAGCCTAGATAGATCGGAGTGGCACCGAGGTCATGGGCATTATATTCTGGAGTTGGCAGTATGGCCTCCTCCTCCAGGGCTTTCTGCATGAGACAATGCCACCTCTTCGTAGAGAGGAGGCTATTTACAGCAGTATTCTCTCTCTCTCTCTCTCTCTCTCTCTCTCTCTCTCTCTCTCTCTTCTTTACCATTGTCATCCCAGTGGCCTTCTAAGATAGAATAAACAAGCATGATGCATTTCCTACTAATCAACTAATAGGCTAAACTGGAATGTGTGTGTGTGTGTGTGTGTGTGTGTGCGCACACACGCAACATGTATATGAATGTTAAAGATATCCTTTGCTACCTGTGATTTGGTATTTTACATATGAATCTCCAGGGCTTTTCTATATTGTCAATTACAAGTACATACACTAATATCTGTGATGCTGTTGTCACCCAGTGGGAATTTTAATCAACTTTGATTAAAAGACAAAGAAGTAACCAGAATGGCTCCTCATAAGCATTGTCTGACAATTATACATTGGCATCTTTAATCTGCTCTCTTTCCTTCGTCTTCCTCCTGCACTCTCTTCCAGTTCTCATCACACTTCTGCTTAGTCCCCCTTAGCACCTGGAGACTTCTCTGTCCCTGGAATCTGCCACTCATCACTGACTCTACCTTCTCCTTCTGCATCTCCACTGGTAGTTCTGCCTGCTTCCACAGGGAACACCTTCCGATGAAGTTCCTGAAAGGAATCCTTGTCTGCATTAGTTCCCTGTCTTCACTACCTTTTATCATGACTCTCCTATCCAACATGCAACTCATTTCTTTCATTTATATCTGGAGTGAAATCTCTTTTCGAGAGGCCAGATCTGTCTTTGATTAAATTATACCCATTGCTCACAAAATTTTCTAAAATCCAGGAACTTTGAGTTTTATAGTTTTTTTAAAAAGGGAACATGCGTCATGCAGATAGGGGAAGTTCTCAAAGTACAACAGGATTCAGGCTACTGATTTGCAAATAAGATATTTCATTATATAATAAAAGAAAGGAGTGAGTGCATAGGAGAAGAGATAGAAAATTCCTTTTGTAGTTCATTACCAATAATTTCTAAATGGACTCCTTGGCTTGGGTTGGGGGGGGGTCTGAAAATTTAAGGGAATCAGTAAAAAAGTGAGTGTATTGTTACACAATAAAATTAGACACGTCCTTGTGGCTGGAGAGATGGCTCAGTGGTTAAGAGCACTGACTGCTCTTCCAAAGGTCCTGAGTTCAATTCCCAGCAACCACATGGTGGCTCACAACTATCTGTAATGAGGTCTGGTGCCCTCTCCTGGCCTGCAGGCACACACACAGACAGAACACTGTATACATAATAAATAAATAAATATTTAAAAAAAATTAGACACGTCCACCAATCAAGCTAAGAAGCAGATGAAATTGAATATAGCTTTGAACCTAGAATTCAAGAAAGGGGTTATCAAAGTGGAATTCTTAAGAAATTCTTACTCTTTTTTCTTGATCTGTTGTTTTCTCCTGCAATTTTTTTCATTGTTCTTTGTTATTTCTATTTTCTTGTTCCTTCTAAATTTCCCTTTTTCTTTTTTCCTAGCTACCCTCTTTCTCTCTCTCCCTCTCCTTTCTACCCCTCATTTTGCTCTGTCTTTATATATGTTGTTTCATCTAATTTGTTGACTACATAACTACATGCATGTCTGATGATAACTACTATCAACGTGAGAGGATTTAAATCATCCAGGAGTAAAGCGAGGAGGATTCTAGATGACATTACCGTGCATAAAAAGATGCACTCTAGCTGTGAACATCAGTAGTCTATAGGGCTTGGGTCCTGGACTCAAGATTAATGAGAAAGCAAGTGAGGCATCCATCTCTGTTTATCTCCTCTGCTTCCGGTCCGCAGGCGCAATGTGACGAGCAGTTGTGTCCTGCCAAGCTAGCCTACGCAGTGCAGTTGACCTATGACCCCATAAGCTCTTCATTCACAAAAATTGTTTTTGTCAGATATTTGATCTCAGCAATGAGGAAAAAATAACTAACACACTTTGAATCCTAAATTTACAAGCAATAGAAAAATTCATATAGCCCATGCAGTTGGCTTTGTTTTTAAAGTATAAAGGAAACATTAAACTCGAATTAGCATTAGAAGGAAATGCTCTTGAAACTTGATTAGTTCAAGTATCCGTGATTTTTTTTGTTTCCTCTCCCAATAATTACCTCAAATTGAAGTTATTAGTAGAATGACTTTTATAATCTTTTCCCCTGTTTGTCAGTTACTTGTCGATGATTAATTTCAAACTTCTATGGCCCAATAACTTTGCTCCTTTAGATTGTCTTGTCATGAGAAGAATTTGATTGTGGAATTGTTCTCGTAACCTTCTGCTCACTCCTATATATCTGTTTGCAGTGTTCCTCTTCTGATTTGGAATTTAATTCTTTCTTCCCTGTATAAGGACACACAGAGAAATGCTGGAGTAAAAATGTGGAGAGGCAGGTTTATTCACCCAAGTCATTTAAAGTTGGGCTGGTGAGATGGCTCAGAGCTTAAGAGAACTTATTCCTCCTCCAAAGAATTAAGTTCAGTTCCCAGCATCCATATCAGGTGGTTTACAACTGCCTGTAATTCTAGTTCCCAAAAATCTTACAGCCTCTTCTGGCTTCTGTAGGTACCTGTACTTATGTGGCATACACACACACACACACACACACACACACACACACACACACACCACACAGACATACACATTAAATAAATGAATGCATAAATATATTTTTTGCTTTAAGCTTTTATTTATTTATTTATTTTAGTAACATAATTCTTTTTTGATTCTTTGGAAATTTCACATCATGCAGTACAATCCTGCTCGCCTTCCTGTTGTAGGAGCTGTGGGCTGGCATTCCTACCACCCGGCTCCCAGCTGCCTGGCTAGCTTATGCCCCGAAATAACAACACACAAACTGTATTCATTTAAACACTGCCTGGCCCATTTTATCTAGCCTTTTCTCGGCTAGCTCTCGCACCTGGACTATCCCATTTCTAATAATGTGTGTAGCACCCCAAGGTGCGCTTACTGGGAAGATTCTAGCCTATGTCCATCCTGGGTCAGAGCTTCATTGTGTCTGCCCCAGAGAGGAGAGCTATCGAGTCTGAGCTCACTTCCTCTTCCTCCCAGCATTCTGTTCTGTTTACTCCACCTGATGTGGGAGTGTCATATATCAATCTGTTGATTTCATTGGTTAAGTAATAAACAAACTGCTTGGACTCATAGCTTAGAACATAGGTGGGTGGAGTAAACAGAGCAGAATGCTGGGAGGAAGAGGAAGTGAGCTCAGACTTGACAGCTCTCCTCTCAGGAGCAGACGCCTCAGAGAGACGCCATGCTCCTGGCTCCTGGGCAGACACACGCGATGAAGCTCCGACCCAGGATGGACGTAGGCTAGAATCTTCCCGGTAAGCGCACCTAGCTGTGTTACATAGAATATTAGAAATGGGCTAGTCCAGGTGCGAGAGTTAGCCTAGAAGAGGCTAGATAGAAATGGGCCGAGCAGCGTTTAAATGAATACAGTTTGTGTGTTGTTATTTCGGGCATAAGCTAGCAGGCAGCTGGGGTGTTGGGGATGCAGCCCCGCCGCTCGTATTACTACACTCCACCCACCTATGTTTTAACCTATGAGGCCAAGCAGTTTTTTTTATTAATTAACCAATAACCTTCCTCCATCATTTCCCCTTTTTCTGTTTAAACAAAAAAAAAAAGGAAGGCTTTAACTTTAACATAGCAAAATTACATATAACAAAACACTTATCAAGTAAAAATTATAATATTTACATCTATTTTATCTTTATCATAACTAAGGAAAACTATAAATAACTATTCTTCAACTCTATCAAAGACTCCAGAAAGATACAATATTACCTAAGTAAACAAGAAATAAGAAACTTCAAATTCTAGAAATGACAGAGACATCTCGCTGCCTTGACAGTCACCCAAAGTTTCTCTGTACCGTTGGGGCATCCATCTTCAGCCTACAGGCCTATAGTATCCAGAGACATTTCCATGAAGCAGGAAATTTTCAAGTCAGTTCAGTCACTATCTGTTGTGTCCTGCAGAATGTCTTGCAGACTCCTTCATGAATCAGGAAGGGAATCTAGTCGCTGGAAGTGGAGCAGGAAGTAAGAGAGAGAGGAGAGAGAAGTGGCCGCTTTTTTAAAGGGAGAGAGACCACACCCCCAATGGGCTGGTATCTCAGCGGCTATTGGCTGAAGGAGCAGGAGGAGCTCCCGCAACACCTCCCAGTCCTTCCATATCTGCCCCTCGCCCCTGCAGCATTCTCCCAAAAGAAACCACCCCCCAAAATTAATTAAAAATAAAACAAACTAATAAAAGCACTTCACTACTCCATCTTTCCTGCCTCTCCAACATTTTTTCATTTATCCAAATATACCTTTTTGTTCAATCTGTCCCACCCACAAATTTCATTGCAATGAGTCTTTGGTCTTGTTCATGGCCTCTGGCCTCTGGTATCTGGCCTCTGGTCTCTGGTCTCTGGCCTCTGGTCTCTGGACTCTGGCCTCTGGCCTCTGGCCTCTAGCCTCTGGTCTCTGGTCTCTGGCCTCTGGCCTCTGGTCTCTGGCCTCTGGTCTCTGGCCTCTGGTCTCTGGCCTCTGGCCTCTGGTATCTGGCACACCATCATCACTGGACCCTCCCTGAAACTCCTCTCAGCTCTCCTACTGTTGCCTGGAGTCATAAAGATTCTGTGACAATCATTCTGCAAGATTAGTCTCTTCACCATCTTTAGAAGGTCATAGAGGTAAATGTTAAGGTAAGCCAAATCAAGGCCAGGATGTAGGCCAGGGTGGTAGTTGAGTTGGTCAGTCTGGACCATTGGAACTGGCTTCTTCAGGTAAGGGGTGGAGCCAGCTCTCCTATATCCATGCCATCAGAACCAGCTCGTCCACATCATGGTGAGAAATGTGACCATCTCCTGAGTTTGGAACGCGGGCGGGGCACAGCTCTCCCATAAGGGGCAGGGCCAGCTCTCCTGATGCAGTATAGTATCCAGCAACAGGCAGGGCCATCTATCACAGATCCTGTGAAGAGTGTGGCTGGCTCAATACAGTCCTCCCACTCCAACATGGCTGGTTCTTATCGCCTGTGTTAACACAGGCCACAGACATCAACACACTCCCCTGTTACAGTATGGATGCAGACATGGCTCTAGGCAGCAGCTCAGACCCAGATGTTACAGTGGTCTTGGGGACAGCACAGGTCACCCAGATCAGTATGGCTCTGCCAGAAGCAAGGTTCTTGGCAGCAACCTGGGCCCCGATGTCACCATGGCCCTGGGTGGCAAGCAGGCCACCAACATCCATGTGTTCCTCACTGCCTTTGCTTCTCACAGCACGAGAATCATTGTTTCTTTCTCTCCCGTCTCTACACCGTATGTTTGCTCATCCTAATGGCACCTACCCACCCAGTGTGGAGGGGCCTGTGTCACTAAATATTTTTAAGTGAAAGTTTAGAGTTGCAGGGAGGAGGTTGCCACGTCTATCCCAAGGTGAGGTAGGAGAAGAACAATGGAACCATAGGGCTGTGGCAGAGCCTGAAAAGAAGGGGTGTTCCCAGAGCTGGACCACGATTAGAGAGGCCCTGTAAGTAGAGGTTGGTGCTCAACAGTAAACACTGGGCACTGCTGAGGCCCAGACAGCAATACTCCAATGCACCCTCTACTTCAGTGCATTGAATACTCCACAGTAAGCAAGAAGCCTTGGAAACAAGGTCTCTGTGGCCTTCTCATCCTTTGTTCCCCCCTAAAATAAAGGGATGAACCTTCCCCTGAAGTTCACTTATCTTACAGGTGGATCCAGTAGACCTTGACCCTTCAGAAGGAAGAGTAAATGCTGCATTTTGTGTTTCTCAGAAAATTTATCTCCTCTAAAACCCTTATTCTACCCTCAGATTGCCTTGTCTCCCTTTTTTCTCTCTCTAGTGTGGATGGCACATATTTTTTTTAATCCTATTTGGTTCTGAGGTGTATTTAATTTTGTTTTTTGTGATGTGTCTGTGTAAATTATAAATTTATAAGCCTTTTTCATGTCTTATAATCTCTCCACTGCCAGTTTATTTCAATTATAGAACGTATAACCAGCTAATGGGACTCTGCCTCCAGCTTTATATATATGTGACTTCCACCAGCTTTCAAAGTTGGAAAGCTTTAAAATTATATTTCACCTTCAGTTTGGGCATTTTCTTTTTCTAGGAATGCAAAGGGATTGTTTGGGTAACTATTGGTTATATGATACTGGAACACAGACGGAAGAGAGCGAAGTCAAGGGTCTTGATGGTCATTATGTTTTAGGGCAAGTTGCGGAACTCTCTGTGCCTCTGTTCTTTGTAAAATGGGTATAGGACCTTTACTTATCTTATGTCGAGTTAATTTGAAGAACTGTATTTTTCATATGAATCAAACCATTACATTATTCCACAGAAACATGACAAGTCAATTAAGAATTTAAAGATAGTTTCCACGCTGAACACAATAAAGTGTCATAAACCTAGCATTATTGCTATCTTTACAGCTTCAGAGACTGTCCACCCATAGAAGGATTTTCTCGGCAAGCAATCAAGGCAGATACAGATTTTCCTGTCATGAATCTTTAAGGCTGAGTGTCAAGTAGCAAATTAGAGGACAGTTTCCTAATCAGTGGCATTGATTTTCACTTTCTTTCTATATCATTGCTCATTTGTATTAAGGCTCAACAGAGATTGTTAGAAAAAATAGAAAAAAGAAAAGAAGTCTGCTGGCCTTGGTTAGAGAAATGCTCAAAGAGACTGGGACACCTTCTAAAGAGGTACTAAGCTCCTTCGGGTTATTAGACTTGTCTGTGAAGATAGCATTTTCTATCGTGTGCACAGGACTGGGAAACAGGAGCTACAGAGCCAGACAAGCACTGCCTACTTTCAAGTCATGTGTCCTCCAGAAAGTCAGTTAGCACCCAGGAGCCTCATTTTCCAGCCTTTGAATGGGAAGGAGAACAGGAAGGGGGGAAGGGAAGAAGGGAAAGAGGGAAAGAGGCTCTAGGCTCTAGGCTGGGGATGTAGCCCAGTGGAAAAACACTTGTCTAACATGTGTGAGTCCCTGTTCAGTTCCTAGAAACTGCAAAAACCAAACACCAAGGAAATATTCTGTTTTTCATAATGAAAATGGAGGTCACAGAATTCTAAATGATAGATGAAAATGAAGAATATTATTTCTTAATTAAATCTAACTTTTTTCTTTCTTTCTTAGACCCGATCAATTTGTCTTTGAATGTTAGAAGTGTTTTCCCATTCTTTTTCTCCTAGCTTGCTTTATAATGGGTGATCAAGGCCAGTGTTCTGCAGCTCTGTATTCTCCTTAGTGCCCTCAGAAATACAGGTGCAGAGGTGATCCCCTCTATTAACGCTCATTTACCTGTTATGATTTTTTCTCAGTCATTGGCAATTATAATATGCAGAAGAAAGAAAATACATGTCTGTAATCTGGAGAAATGGCTCAGCAGTTGATGGTGTCCACTCTTCTTGAAGGGGTCTGAGTTTGGTTCCCAGCATCCATGTAGGGTTGTTCACAAAAGCCTGTAGCTCCAGCTCCAGACAATCCAATGACCTTTCCTGGCCTCTGTGGGTACCTGCACCAATGAACACACATCCCCACAGGTAACTAAAAAACAAAATAAATCTTTTAAAAGACATATTTGCAAGTCATATATCAAAGAGAAAGAGTTTGGGACTTGAGAGATGGCTTAGGAGTCAAGAATGTTTTGTGTTCTTTAAGAGCAGTTCCCAGCATGTACTGTCTAACATGTCCAGGATGTATTGTCAGCTCCAGGGGATCCAGCACTTTCTTCTGGATTCCATAGGAACCTACACTCACACATGTGCATACCAACCCTGACCCCACATCTACGTACACTTAAAAATAGAACAAATCCTCTTTTCTTTCAAGAGGCAGATATGGGAAATGGCCGTACCATTCACTACTCAGAAGGTACTTTTCCTATCATTATTCCTGCAACACTCAGCGGGAATGAACTCTTTACTGTACCCAGCAGGAACACCTTACTGTACCCATCAGGAATGCCTTAATGGGGAATGAATTTTTGGTCTCTTTGCTTCTGAAGATTCAGTTCATCATGGTAAGGAAGGCCTCATAGAGCAGCTGAGCTCCAGTCAGAAGTACACGGTGAATGCTCTTCATGTCATGGAAGATCAGGATGCAGACATCTCCAGGAGCCAGTGGCCTCCTTATTCCATTAGGATCCATCTCTTAAAGGTTCTACAACCTTCCTAAATAGGAAACCAACATTTAGAGCATGAGCCCGTGGAGGACTTCACAGATCCAAGCAATAACAGAGTAAGGCTCCAAAACTATGAGTTTCTCAGGCAGCTTAGAAGCCTGGACTACTGTTTAGAGGGCTGGCTGTGTGTCATTCCATCACTGATACTGCCTTGGATTCTCTAGTTTTGCCTTTTGCTGTTGCGGTGCTGAGCTGTCTCGGTTTTCCTACATGCTGATTTTCTGTAGATGAATTCATGGGACTCTGTAGTATCTACTTATTTAATACGGAGTCTTCTCTTATGCGTGATTTGCTGAGTTAAGATCCCCTGTGCTATCCTCCATTCACAGGAAGCTTTGCCTTGTGGGGGTACCTTAAGAACCTTTATTAACCCCCTCGGATTCCTCTGCAGTGTTTCCCTAATCTTTTCTCTTTCACTGGAGATTCTTTCTACAGCTGTGCGGAGTGTAGAGAAGGTAAAATTTCCTCTGGGCCCATCTATATGTTATACTATATGCTTTATACTTCTGCGAGGAAGGAAAGCACTCATTTATAACCTCCACTGAGAACGTACAGCCGTACTCTGCGAAAAGCCAGGTGGCACACATTTATTTAATGCTTCGTCCCCTGGAAGACACTTTAGTCATATCTCTTTTTCGTCATGTGAGAAAATCAGTAAGAATTTCCCTCTTTTCCCCATCAGAGTTGTGAACCAGTTGAGATGAAAGATTAGACAAATGACAATCAGGACTTCATTTTATTTCTGATAAAAGCTGGCTGGTATCTATAGAAGAAGCGAAAGTCTTCTTCCCCATCCCTCCTTCTCATATTTCTCAGGATTGAACCTAGGACTTTGCACATGTAAGGCAAACACCCGATCACTAAGCTTTGTCTCTGTTCCTGTTTGCATTTTGATTTTGAGATGGCAGTCTCACTAAATCATGCAGGCTGACCTTTAACTTACTCTATGACCCAGGTAGCCTTTTAATCTGTAATTTCCAAGCCTCAGCATTCCCAATAGCTTGGATTACAGGCCTGTATCACTGGACCCAGCACACAATTGATCGTTTTTACAGGCAGAACTTGTAATGCAACCTAGTCCATCAAGCGTAATGGGCAACAATCGGCTACTGCAAACCTCTGTCCCTCAAGAGTAGCCTAGCCTGAATCACAGAGCCTACTGTGTGGTCTGGGAAGGCCCTGAACAAGTGTTTCCAACCGGCCAGTCAGCACTGAAGGAGAGAGCTGGGTCCACATCATCAGTCACCCGCTTCGCTGTGTCACCATCACCAGGACAACAAGAGAATGCAGCAGAGCCTTTCTTCATGGACCTTAGGTAAATGGCAAAAGCAAACCTCTTTCCATCACCATTGTACTCTGCCAGTGGTAAAACCCAGGCCTAGATTTCCTACTTTGCCAGAGTTATAAACAGCTTGTTAACACTGCAGCTGGTGTTGCATCTTACCTACCTGGGGATAATTCATGTTACAAAGCTCATTCATTCATTCATTCATTCATTCATCATTCATTCAAGTAGTGTTCCAGCCAGTCGCTGGTCTCTGGGTATAGTACCTAGCTATGTAGGAAAAGTTCTTGATTCTTGAACACTCTCTATCCACAAACCTAGGAGACTGGAAAATAGCCGAAAGAAAAAAATAGAGCAAAAGTGACTGAGGCTGCTCAGTTACAGAGGGCAGAGGGGAAGGTTTCTCCATGATAAAGCAAGATTTGAAGAGAAGAGCCAGGCTTGGAATTCTAAAAGTAAAACCTTCCAGACCAATGGAATGACCAGTGCAAAGGCCCAGAGTCCTGTGGTGTTTGGTTTTCTGTGTGCATTTATGTTATTCGAAGAGAAGGAGAGGGTCAGAGAGGGCACCATGCAAATGAGTAGACAGCTTGGCTCTCATACAGAGCATGGGCGCTTCTTATTTTTGAGGCTAATCTTGCTGGCAGTTATCAGTGATTACAGTCCTGGGCCAAGTATCCCTAGAAAGCCTTGCCAACTCTCTGTTTCAATTCTCAGATGAGCAGTGTTATTCTAGGTTACTCATCTGGAAGAATGCCTTGGAATTATCCTTATTGTCCTTTGATTCCCCTCTGCTGATAAAGCGGCAACATCTCCAAGGAGGGAAGCCCACATGCCGTCGGGTGACAGTGTCTGCAAATCCTAAAGTCTGATTTACTGCTTGTTCTTTGTCATCTGCTATTAGTGAAGGTGTCACAGGCCCGACATCTCCTGCTGGGTATTTGGCATATTTCTGGTGAATGCTTGTATTACATTGATTTTTGAATCACCAATGGTATTAAGTGGGTAAACAGCATAGCTTTGGAAGAAATCCTCTGAGCTTTTGGATATTAAGATATTCTTAACTTCAACTCTATTTTTGTTGCAGCTTAGTCTTGACTAAATTCTGAAGGATCAGGTAACCTTGTTCATCATTAGACTCTGGATTTTTAAAACTTGTTCTTTGAGCTAGTTACTACCTTCACCATAGTGTGAAAAGATAAAGACTCACTTGCATGTGTGATATTTTTGGGGATACTGCATTAAGAGCCAGTGTGCAACATTCAGCTGGAGGAAAAGTCATTGGGCAAGGAGGGAGCAGCAGGGTAGTAATGTCTGTGAACACCAACTTGGTCAGGACTGTACTGAGCTGGAGTGTGTGTATGTATGTGTGTGGGTTTAGAACTTTCCTATCTATGGGAGGAGAGGAGAGAGAGTAAGGATTTGAGAGGACCTGAAAAAGGTCTACTTGTGTAATCGTGCATTAGTGTGGCAAGAACAGAGGAAGGTGTCATCTGGTGACATGGGTTTCCTGATACACTGAAGGTCTTGCTGTCAGCTTCTCCTTTGTCAGCATATGATTTAGATGTACTTAGTCACCTAGACACTGTGCTTTGGTAATTCCCTCCACTCTCACCTTTCCAGAAGCCACCGCCGTTGACCCCCTCAGCCATCCCTCTGAGTTCTTGTAGGCACATAGCTATCTATCTATCTATCTATCTATCTATCTATCTATCCATTCAATCCATATCTACAGGTGCATGAACTGTGTTGGGTTATGTGCTGGGACCAGACATAAAGAAGATATAGTTCTGGCTCTAGGATCTGAAAATCACTCTCATTATTATGGCATTCTGGGTTGATGCACCCTTCTTTCTTAAACTCTACTATATGTAATGTTAGTATACTCACCTGTACCTAGATCTGCAAAGTGAGACCATGTACATGCATGTCATGGTACATTCCAGTGTCTTATGATAAGCATGAGAAATCAGAACTTCATGGAAGTGTGTGATTTGCCCAAGTTCCCTGAACTTTTTGGTAGGAGGGCTAAAATTAGCTCTTATATGTTCCCTTTCATGTTCTTTATATCACATCACATGAGTTCTGCCTTACTTGTTGTCTCTGGGGTATATATCAAGATTAACCCTGAAACATGGTAGAGACTGTATCGTTTATCTGAAGTCCTAGCTCTAGTTCTTACCCAGAAAGACTCTCTAAGCTTTGGAAACATGGAAACTAGTCTCCAAGAAGCCAAATGGAGTTTGTGCTCTTTTAACTTTTAATTGCTCAAAGTATATTTATGAAGTGCCATTAGAAGCCTTCAAGCCACTACAAAGTACTGAATTTGCAATGGAAACCATCTTCAGAAGAGCCTAAGGGGGGCTAATTAGTGAACAATCAGTCTTTCCCCTTGTTCAGCATGAGCTCATCTCTGCCTTTTCCTGCTTTACATACAGCAAAGTGGGGGCTAGTTTCTTTAGCTCTTTATGTATTTTGGGTGTTGGACCTCTATCAGATGTGGAGTTGGTGAAAATCTTTTCCTATTCTGTAGCTGCCATTTTGTCCTATTGGTGATGTGCTTTCCATATAGAAACTTTTCAGTTTCATGAGGTCCCATTTTTAATTTTTGATCTTAGTGCCTATGCTATTGGTGCTCAGGAATGTGTCTCCTGTTCCAATGTGTTCAAGGCTGTTTCCAATTTTTCTTCAAAAAGGTACAGCTTGTTTAGTTTTATCTTGAGGTTTTTGATTCACTTGGACTTGAGTTTTGTGCAGGGTGATAAATAAGGATCTATTTGCTGACATCCAATATGACCAACACCATTTATTGAGGATGCTGTCTTTTTTCCAGAGGATAGCTCTGGCTTCTTTATTAAAAAACAAACAAACAAACAAACAAACAAACAAAAAAGCAAGTCTCCATTGGTGTATGTACTTATGTCTGTATTCTAAGTCAAATTCCTTTTATCAATATGTTGGTTTTATTAGTACGGCTTGGTAGTACAACTTGAAATTAGGGATGGTGTTTCTTCAAGCGGTTCTTTTTTGTTGTTATTCAGAATTTTATTTTATTATTTTAGCTATCCTGGGTTTTTTGTTTTTGCATATGAAATTGAGAATTTTCTCTTCAGGGTCTGTAAAGAATTGTGTTGGAATTCTGATCTAGACTGTGTTGAATGTGTAGATTGGTTTTGATAGGAAGGTCATTTTTATTATGTTAATCCTACTGATCCATGAGCATAGGAGATCTTTCCATTTTCTAATATCTTCTCCAATTTCTTTATTCAAAGGCTTGAAGTTTTTATCATACAAGTCTTTCACTTGTTTGATTAGACCTACTCTAAGATATTTTATTTTATTTGTGGCTATTGTGAAGGATGTTTCTCTCATTTCTTTCTCAGTCCCTTTGTCTGAGCCCTCCTTTATATAGAGGAGGGCTACTGATTTTTTTCTTTTGAGTTAATCCAGCCACTTTGCCGAAAGTGCGTATCAGCTGTAGGAGTATTCTGGGAGAATTTTAGGGTTCCTTATGTATGTTATCATATATTCTGCAAATAAAATATGTTGATTTCTTCCTTTCTAATTGTATTCCGCTGATTACCTTTGGTTGTTTTATTTTGTTGTCTAGCTAAAGTTTCATTTACTCTATAAAACACATATGGAGAGAGTGGACAACCTTATCTTATTCCTGATTTTACTGGAACAAACAACCACTTAAATAATGGAAGCCTACAGACTGTGATTGGTTAGCATATCACCTCAGATTAGACAGTGAGTGCTTATACCACTGGGGTCTCTATGCAGAAAAAGCACATTAAAGGAGACATGGAGAGTGCAGACTCACCAAACGGCCAGCTACTGTATTCTCACACTACTTCAGAATTCAGTTTTCTGACTTCAGGAGTATAGTGTGCCAGATCATGCCTGTGTGTTCTCCTACAGCAGTGGGCATTTAACATTGT
The DNA here is from genome assembly GCF_018167655.1 of Microtus oregoni. Lineage (NCBI taxonomy): Eukaryota > Metazoa > Chordata > Mammalia > Rodentia > Cricetidae > Microtus > Microtus oregoni. The sequence continues at coordinate 59,360,267 of NW_024543059.1, read as the reverse complement.
CAATACCTGCAGATATTTTCTGGGAGTGGTTAAGAGGGTGAGGGTTTGTACAAGGAAGTGTAGACAGAGAAAGAGAACAAAAATGTAAATTTTAGGTTCACAGAACTTGGACTTTCTAGAAAGTAAGCATATCAGTTACTTATTTTATTGCTTTGACCAAATGTGTGACAATAAGCAACTTAAAAGAGAGATTTATATGACCCAGAATTTGAAAGTACAGTCCACTAGGGAGGCAAACATGGCTAGTAGCTGTGATGCCTCACCTTACATGTTGATGGGAAGAAGGAAAACACTCTTTCCTGATTTTCCTTCTCATTAGGTTGGGGATCCCAGGCCATGCAATAGTACCACCCACACTTAGTGTGGGTCTTTTCTCCTCAGTTAAACTCTGGAAACTCCTTTACATATATGCCTAAAGACATGTCTTCTAAAGAGTTTGAAATCCAATCGAATTCATATAACATCTTTGGGTGCCAGCAATCAAGAACAGGCATCTTCTGAAGCATGAAAACTCTAAATAGGACTAACATGAGAAAGCCAGTGTATTAAGGCTTTGGTCACATGGCTGAACTGGGGCAAGGCTACAAAATAACAAAGTTCTGTGGAAAATGACTGAGTTAACACAGAAGGCTAAGGAGAAAGGTGGAGGGGGGTGAATGGCGGAGAACCACAGTTCACGGGGTCTGCATACACCTCAGTCTGTCCAGCTTATAGCGATAAGTGGGCTTCAAAGGGACATGGCTCAGGAGTGGCCCATGCAAAATGTTGTAAAACCAGGTCAAGCTGTGGCTCTTTTTTTTCTATCTTCCTTGGTCAAATAATAAAGCCAAAAGTTTGGGTGTAGGAATATCATTAAGAGCAGAACCAAGAAATACAGAACGGTACAGCACAGGTGATATCAGTATAGCCTCGGGATCAAGCTTCACCTGAAGTCAGCTATGCCCCAAACTTCCTCAGCAATGAACCACTTACCTTCCCTGGGCTTTTTGAGTGACTTTCCAGGGTTCCCAGCCGAGAATGACCTGATCAAAGTGGTTCTGGCTATGTAGCTCAGTACTTCCCTCCAGGTAAATTGCAAGTAGTAGTTATTGTACTCTGAGCAACTTTGTTAGATCCCTGAATGATCATGCTCATGGTTCTTCAAGGTAAAGATCCCTTTCACGTTATAAAGGAAACCCGAGACTGGAGTAGCTGGGATCTGCTGCTCAGAGAAAACCGTGTTCAGCTGAAAACGTTATTTGCCGCAGGTCTGGTATCAGTTGTTTGTCTTTCCGCCCTGTTGCTCTAGGATGGTGAAACCTATCCAGCCGGTTGTCTGACACCTCCTTTGAGGGTCTATTATCTTATGCAGCACTAGCCTTCCTTTCCACATCTTTTCTTGAAGTTGTGCGAGCTTTGCTTTTGTTTATTTGTTGTTGTTGTTTTCTCTTTTCTCTGCACTTTCTAGAACATCAGGATTGCTGAACAGGATTTTTCTTGTGGCTGGGGGTATCTGGCTGATTCTCTGTGTGTAGTTTCTTCATAAGTCTAGGTGCAACATCTGTATTTAGGAAGTGAATGCTGAGTAGATGCTTAAGAAGTCACATGAGAGGTTACACTTATTGCTTGTAGACACATACTTAACCCAAACGAGGAATGCTCCTATCATGAGGTTGACCAAGTCAGTTGGGTTTGGTGTGGAACCATATTTTCTCTTTCTCTCCCACTCTCAGGCCCTTCCTAGGTAACTAGGCTGTTTTCTGCATGCCTGGGTGACAGTTTGCTAGGTGGGTCTTCCCTGTTAGTGCCAGCCTGATGTTTCATATGGCACTGTCTGACTGATTCGATGACCTGTGACCCAGTTGTCCATCTGGCTGCTGCAGTTTGCCAGGCTGTTGATCTTTGTTTGCTGTGACTGAATTTCCATTGCTCCTTTCAGTGGTTTTCTGACTTGCAAACCACTCTGCTTTGTCTGTCAAACGTATGAACAAAGAGAGTGACTCCCCTGCCTCTGGTTCCACCCTGTGCCCTCCTCTCTTCACTAGAACACACCTGTGCTTCTTTATTCAGGACTTGCTGTGAGTAGCAGAGAAGCCACCCAAGTTCGTCATGCGTGTGGTGCCCTGTGAGCAGAGAGATATTTTATTTTGTATTTGGCAGACTCTCAACCTAACTAACCGGACAGTGAGGCCCAGGCAATATTATACCATCTGCTTCTTGCCATGTTCTGGTTCCAGTGCTGGGTGCCCAGGAATCAGCTATTACCTGAGTATACTGGAGCTTGTGAAATGAACTGTTTAGGAAACACCTCTTTCCACACTTTCCTACAAGGCAGACTACAAAGCTGAATGTTTTCACTTCTTGGCGTCAAAGTAAAATGGAAGAAGAAAAGAAAAAGAAAAAGAGGAGGAAGCAGAGGAGGAGAAAAGGAAAAAGCTTTCTACCACATATAACTTTACAAATTGATCTAACAACAGTGGCGTGAATTACCATGTGTGTGCCTGTGTGTGTGCACGCATGTGCACTCGTGTATGTATGCACAACATGGCCCTATGGACTTCAATTTCCACTAGATGCCTTGAGCTATACCTGGTGCTTCATCTTGGTTTCATCCCTTTGCAGCTGGGTGGGTGTGGGGAAAATTCTTAACCGGTGGTTGAGGAAAGAATAGGTATTCCAAAGAGAATTCAGCAAATACAAATGCCATGGAAAACAGAATAGATCATTTAGGCTTCCTGTGCTGTGGGGTGTGGGTTCTAGCTGGCAGCAACAAAAGCAAGTGGAGCCAACGTATACTCATTCCCACATGGACCTCTCAACCTTCAGTTTTCTCTCAACTGGTGACCTCCCTCGCTTTCATCTGAGAAGCTGCCGTGCAGGGGGGACAGGAGTTGCATTGATGGCTAATTCTTTTCTTGACTCACTGGTTGCTGTGGGTAGATACACCAAGTCACCTGTTTGGAATACTGAAAATGAAATTGAACATGTGCACACGGATGTGTACGCACACATACACACACACCACATACACACACACAGACACAGATGAACCCTGAAAAACTGTTCATGGCTTTTTAGACGCAATCTGTGCCATCTGGAGCAGACCCAGCAACTAACTTCTGGAAGCTCAGCTTCTTCCTTCCTCTTTCTTATGATATTGAAATGGGTTTGGTCAGCTATTCCTGTTTTGATGCCTGAAGAGTGACTCAGACAAATCTGAATCTTAATTGGAAACATATGCTCTCTCCATTTCAAATTTGCTGGCGCTTTGAAGAGTTCTGGCTTTGCAGAGATTTGTGGGTAGAAGTCTCGGAGAAAATGCTCTTTGGTCACCAGATTGTTTCCCAAATTAATTGATGAGTTTAAGTCTTGGAACTCAAGGGAAGATGAAACAATGTGTTATAATCCTGGAATGCGACTTCAGAGCACATGCTACCTTTGACTATGAACAGTTGCATACACTCTGGCAGAAGAGAGGATGCGTGAACACTAGCCCTTGACTGTCTGAACACACACATGAAAAGAATATGACTCTGGGCTGAAAAGATGGCTTAGTGGGTAAATGTGAGGACCAGAGTTCAAATGCTCAAAACCTAAAGCTGAGTATGGTGACATACATCTCTAATGCTCATAAGGCAAGAGGGGACATGTAGACAGGGGACTCCCCAGAAGCTCTTTGGCCAGCTCATTTGAGGTTTTAGATAAAACAGAAGGTGAGGTGAGGGGACACTGGAGGTGAACCCACAGTTTCTTCCCATGGTCCTTTGCCTGCCAGACTGAGCTGTGGAGTGGAGAGGTGAGGATTCAAAGCACACTTTGCCTCAGTGGCAGAAGTGACATCAGGCTTGACACTCAGTGGGTGGTGTGCAGGCTTTTGTGGGCTGTGCCACTGTGTACTAGGATTTATTCAGTTTTTAATTTCTAGCCCAGGTTGTTCAAAATTCCTGCTCGACAGAGGGAACAGAACACCCATTTCTCCATTTCACCCATGAAATTGGAAATCAGATGAAATAAAACAAAATAAAAATCACAAGATTCTGCCACATAAATCTCACAAAACAGGAAATTTAGGGGGAAAAAAATCTCTCACAAATCAGCAAGTTGCCTAGATACATGGGTATTAGCCAACACCCTGGACTCTGAGTTTTGTAGAAATACTTGTGTGAAAAGCATATTCCTCTTTTCTCTTGGTTAGTACGGAGTTACAGGAGAGACTGATTCCGCCCTTTGAAGCATCCGTGTTTATAGTAGTGTCCGCCGGGTAAGCGCTGGTGTGGATTTTGCTGTAGTCGGTGTGGACAACCTGAAGCTAAAGCTCTGTACTGTGAACCCTGTTTGTGGTGCCCATTTTGCTGACCCCGCATGATAACAATCTTGAGCATCTTAGAGGATGCCAAGTTCCCTTCAAAGAGCTTACCACACACAGAGAGAAAGGGATTAGCAGCCCCATAATGGAGAGCCACTAAATGCTCCGGTGTTCGTGATAATTAAGCAGCATTTCTCGATAGCACCAGCAGGGTAGTCAAGTGAATAATACTCTTCAGGGTGTGTGAGCTCTCTCCGTAGGTGAAGGATTTAGATGGATTCGTGACACTGGCTGAAATAAATCAGTGGATGGGTGATTATAGGATCTGAGTGTGGGTAAGCCAAGATTAATCCTGCTAATTCCTGAGAAAAAAGGAGATGACTGTCACCCAAGTGCCCGAACTTTCAGTTCAGGATGTGCAGGCTTCCGGGCAGCAGTTCAGATTCCCATGGGCGCACATACCTGCTTAGACTGTTGCAACCCCAGTGTCGCATTCCCACATTACACGATGAAGGATGCTGCGCACCCAGCAGTCATGACAGCAGGCCTGAGATGTGGTAAACAAAAGAGTCCGTGTGACTGAGCTGCTGTTTACTGGCAGTTCCAGGCCACCAGGGCACCGCATAGGCCAAGGCCTTAACGAGGTCATTTACCTTTCCCTGCACCTTAATTGCCACTCAGCCTTAAGGAAAGTGTTTATGGGTAAACAGTTTTCACCAAGGGACTTATTAAGTAGCCCCTGGATTACTACAGGATCGGGAATCATAAAAACCAAAGCAACTGCAGCCATAATAACCTATGCAGTGTGAGTATCTGCCACGAATGTCTTGAATTTTCACCACCGCCACCACCACCACCCAGAGAGACTTGAGGCTAAAACACAGGACAAGATGCACAATGCTGGCTCAAAACAAAAGAAAACAAAGATGACACACTGGTTAGCATTGTTAACTTGCCAGAATCTTGAATCACCTAAGGAGATGGGCCTGCGGATATAACCATGAGGGATGATCATGATGATGTTGAGCTGGGAAAGACCTGACTGTTCTTAGTGGCTAGTACCACTCCTGGCACAGGTCCTGCACTGTGTAAATAGGGAAGAGGAACTGAGAATCTGGACTCTCATTTCTCTCTTCTGACTGCAGAGGTGGTGTGATCAGTTGCTCCAAGCTCTTGGCCTTGACTTTCCTGCCATGATAGACTATGCATTGAACTGGGATCTACAATAAACCATTTCTTCGTGAAGTTGCTTTTGTTACTGCATTTTATCACACAGAAAAAAAAAAAAAGAACCGGAGACAGATGACTAAGACGGCCTTCTTGTTTATTAGGTATGGAAAGCATAAGAGAGCAAAACAAAGTCATCTTCATACCGCTCCATATGCTACTAAGGAGCCAGTGGTAGATATGTGAGTTGTTCTTATCTTAGCAAGTCGGAAAATCTGCAAGCAAGTGCACTGTGTACATATGGCCAAGGCCAGGGCAGAGCCACTTTCATTCATTGACTCACTCTGTGTCTGTATAACATCAAATAAAAATTGAAAGCACTTATCTCAATCTGGGTTCAAGAAATCTAACCAGATCCAATAGATTTGCAGACTTAAGAACTAGTCATTTCAGAGATTGCCACTCCGTCCCTACCTATGTGTCCAGCCACTAACATCTTTGCTGCTACAGCACAGCTAGACTGTACTCTGGCTGAATTTTTATGGAAATAACTCTCAGTACAGGTCTTTTGTCATGAACTGAGGGTCTCTGTTCACCCTGACTAAGTACTCCTTCCTGCTTCACACCACTGAATTACACTCCCCGTTTCTCTTCAGTTGTATTTATTTTCTGCAAAACAGAATTCAGTCTTGGAGATTTCCATTTGAGACACTCTGCCTTGTCTTCTCCTAGATTCCTAGCTTTTTTTTTTTTTTTTTAGAAATATAGCATTTTCATTTAGCCGTGCCCCACTTTTAATGCTAACAGAAACAGGACAATGCAATTACGGTATTTCATAACTGCACCAACAAAGAGATCATCTTTAAAGAGAGAGTCTGCCTTGAGTTTTCCAGTTGTCTTATGATTTCAGCAAGTACCAAAAGAGAAAACAATCCAACAGGACTTTCAGGGATAGTCTAGACTGAGTATAGTGTCTCCTTCCAGAACCACAGAGAATGACATGGTTTATGTTCCCAAAGAGAACTTTTGAAATATTTTACAACACAGAGATCAAGCCCTTTTCACAGCTGGGTGAGAGCGCCCCTGTCTCCAGCCATTTCTTATATGACTTAAACTTGCTTCCTCTTTCAGGCCATTGTCAGATGAGTCACAGTTGGTCAAGATCTCTCTTGCAGCACAGAGACACACCTGTCTTCATCTGTACCTACACTCAAGTTGTCACCACAAAATATTGTTTTTGAAAGGCAAGCACACACACACACACACACACACACACACACACACACACCAAGAAAAAAACAAAAGAAAAGAAAACTCACACTTTTCCATCTGTACCTTCTACAATGGACTCGTGGGGAGGTTAATGTCACTTATGAGGCTATGCCTCCTTAAACACATATACACCTACATTTGGCTGTCTGGTGTTGGGGATTGAATCTCTGTGATCACACCATGGCCTTACACATGCTAAGCACATGTTATCATCCCCATGTTTGTATCCTCATACACATATGCCCCATATGTTCGTATTCAAACCGTCTCTCCCCTTTGTTTTACATTTGTGCACCTGGTCTGTGTAACATAAGGGAGTGGATTTACATTTGTCCCTGTTGAAATGCACCTTGTTTGTAAACCTAACATTGCAGCAACTTTGGATGATCTAGAGCCAGCATTTCAACCAACTTGTTCTCTTAGAGAAAAATTAGATGTGTGTTCTAACCTTGTCTTTGGTAACATATTCCTATCATTAACCCTACATGTTAATAGAACTGCTACTTGAGTTCAGATTCTATGGGAGAGGGGTAGGATAATAGAAAATAGATGGGTCTGTGGAGAATAGTAGAATGTCCAGTACTTTGTCTCACATTTCTTATAAAATTCAATGTAAATAGTAGCATGTCTACCAGACAGCACCAGGTGACCTTCACCGATGGTGGGCAGAAGCAGCCGTGTGGCTAAGGCAGTGTTACCGAGGCGGAGCCATGATGTTACAGTGTGTTTGGAAGACTCAGTGGACCTTACTGCTTTGGACATAGTAAGTTGCAGCAAAGCATGATCTGGTTTTCACCTGCAGGAAATGATCACATCAGTCAGCCAGGGCAGACAAGATGGCTCCTTGGCTAAAGACACTAGCTTCTAAGTCTGATACCTGAGTTTGCCTCCGCATTCCCCTTGGTGAAGAGAAACTAATCCTACAAATGTCCTCTCATCTCGACACACATGCTGTGGCATGTGTGCCTAAAACACACACGGTACAGGAAAATTGTATTCTGTCAATCATGTTTTAAATAAAAGCTGATTGGTCAGGCAGGAAGTATAGGCGGGTCAATCAGACAGGAAGTAGAGGCAGGGTTGATGAGAACAGAATTCAAAAAAAGAGAGAGAGAGAACAGAATTCTAGAAAGGAGGAAGCCCATTCCTCCCAGTCCTTGCCCATCCACTGAAGAAGCAGGATGTGACCTGCCCTGCAGAAAAAGGTACTGAGCCATGTGGCTAGCATAGATAAGAATAATGGGTTAATATAAGTTATAAGAGTTAATAAGAAGCCTATGATTCTTTTGGAGCTAAACGACTGTAGGAACTGGGCAGGACAGAAACCCCAACAAGCAGGCCCTTCGTGTTACACACACACACACACACACACACACACACACACACACCACACTTACAGAGAACAAAGCACAAAAAACAAAGCCCAATAAATGTTTTAAAAATGAGCCAGCCCAAATAGAGTGTAATCGATCACATGAAATTCCTCTAAAGCAAAGTCGCACATCTGCTGTTGCCTGGAAACTCCGCCCAGCAACAAGAGGACCACAAAGGACACTCTGGCTCCTCCTCAGGCAAGGTAAATGCAGGGCTGAGAAACGACAGCACAAGCTGCTCACCCCTGCTGCAACCAAATGTCCAGCATCAGAACAAGTGTGTTTTTTCATTCAGCCAAACAAAACAATTTTGATTTTTAAAGATTTTCTTCACAATGTATATTATGTATGTATATGTATGCAAGCACGAGTATGTATCCATATGCATGCCTTCTGCGTAATACAAAAGCAGTAAATCTTATATCAACTACGTTTAAAAAAAGAAAGGATTTGTCTGCAGTAATCTGGGATAAACTGTTCTTCCAGGTAATCAGGATGGCTGTCTTTGTCCCGAACAGATGCTATGAGATCATGTCTCCAAGAGATGAACTGAGAATGAATCCACTTAAATTATGATGCTCGCACAGAGGGTTTAAGCCTGAATATTTGCTCACAAGATTTATGGCACTGTCCATCGGACAGAGTCAATCAAGGGGGGTGAGGGGAGAGAGGAAACTTAATTACACCATATGGATAACAGTTTGTGTAAAAGAGATCTAAAAAAAATTGTGGCGAATTGTTTTTAGGAAATCTGAAACTTTTCCAGTCAAAGAGGGGAAAAGACAGGAGGATTGAGAAGGGAAGTGCGTGTGTGTGTGTGTGTGTGTGTGTGTGTGTGTGTGTGTGTGGTGGGATGTGTGTGATGGGAAGGGACGGACTCAGGAGAAGATAGAAAAAATAGGAAGCATTTGAAGTGCATCGGGACTGTGTGTGCCTGACCCCTAGTGTGGTGGGGAGAGGATGGTACAGGCTGAGTCTACAGTGTGCCCTAGTAAAATGTTCCCAAACCCGGGTCCCTACTGTACTCCATAGCATCTCCTGCAAGCACTCCCTTCCCCAGAAGCCCTTTCATTTTACCCTGGTCTTTCTGTGAGAGAAGAGAGCAACTTTACTGTCCTTTCTCTGTGGAATCAGGTTTGGAATTTGGAATTTATGGTCTTAGAACTGTCCCGGGGTTTATATGGCTCAGAAGGTGCTGTTACCAGATCCAATTAAAAATAGTCCTGATAATAATAATAAAAAAAGCACCTTCCCACAGGAGGCCCCACCCTTTATGTTAATTATTGGGTATTCAGCCACAGACAAAATCAAATCCCTAATTTTGTTGGCCCCGTTTTCTCAGAAGCACATATCTGACCTGAGTTTATTGCATGTCAGGATCTCCTGGCACCTTAAGGTCTCCTCCTGAGATCCCATCCACAGAAAGCCTGGTTAATGCTACTTGTTTGGCAAAGATTGCTAAGATCCACAGATGAAGCTGCCTAATGAATAATACTAATGATCATGTACTCATGAAATGATAATTGGCCCTCTTTGGACCGTTTAGGATTCAAATGCCTCCACCCAAATCATTACATGAATGGCAGACAACCTCTGAGGACTAGCTTTAGCTTGTGTTTTCAAATTTGCAGGTTGGAACTGCTTTTCACCAAGAACAAAACAGCGGTGACATGTACTCCACAGCCTTTGGGTAGCAGTTTGCATTTTTCAGTATGGTTCCAGAGCACACGTTAGAAAGCTCTCACACAAACAGCATTTTCTCTTTTTCAGGCATGCGAAGTCGGTGGGATTCCAGCATCCTCAAAAACTAATCATACATACCTTTGAGAATAACTGTTGGATCTATTTTCCATAGATTTTGTGGTTAAAAAGGTGATCGATGGTTCTGTTTCCTCTCTGAGAGTCAAGTGAATTTATCAACCTCCGATTGTTGCAGTTAGCTAGAACAAGGCACCTGTTCTGGGCGGACTACCTGCCCAATTCATCCTCCATGCCGCCCTATTGCTTGCCTTTCAGTCTTCCCACCATGGCTGCGCCTGCAGCTTTAATGGTGGGCATCAGCACTGAACAGCAGCTCTACAAATGGTGTCTTCGCTGTGCAGAGAAAAGAGGCAGCTCTCTCACCACGCCTCACCTACAGACGATTTATCTAACAGACTCCATTTCCTGCATGCCATTTGCCAGTATTTATCTTGTGTGTGGGCTCCCAGGGAGGACTGTCATAAAGGATTGTCCTGTTAGAACCCAGACTCATATTTTCCCATCTAAATAATGAAGAAGCCTCAACCTGCTCTCTTTCTCTCCTTTGTTCCCTACTCAGTACCAGGCCCCTGAGCTAAAGGCTATGTTCATAGGAAACCTGATACCCGCTTTTGCTTATGTGGGGCCTCTCTTTGTAGACCATGTCTTCGAAAAATAATCTGTTAAATCCGTAGAGTGAGGCCCTTTCTCCCCTCTTTTTTTTTTCAGCCTTCCTACTTCTCCTCCACCCACTCCCCTTCCTCCCTCCCTTAGTTCCTCCTTTCTTCCATAGGTAAATATTTCAGTGTTTCCCAAGAAAAATGCTATTTGTTTAGAGAGTGAAGAAGGAAACCTGCTGATCATAGATTTGATTGACAGGTATGGTGTATTTTCTGCTACTGTGGTTTAAATGAACAGTTATTTAAGTAGCAAGGGAACGCTGTGGTTAAGCAAGATTCTTTTCTTAAATCCGGCAGTTGCAAAGCATTCATTTTTACATTTCCATGTTAAGGATGCAACCCTAAGAGTGCATTACCTTAATAATCAATAACTCAGCAGGAGGTCCTAATGGGGAGCCTTCAGTGAAAGTCAGAATTTACTTGAAGTTGCAAAGGACCACCCCAGGCCCGCGGCTATAATTAAGCAACCATAAAACCAGGAGGTAAAGGGTGGCAGACTACATTAGCAGTAAAATGCTAACTTGCAAGTAATAAGTCTGGACTCTTTCATGTCTACTGGAGTGTCTCTTGCACTTGAACAAGGGAAATGTTATGTTAAAGAACAAATTTACATTTAGGATCCCTTAAGCTTAAGGAGCAGGGAAGGTTGGTGTGGCGAAGAGAAAACAAAGCTTACACATTTGTCCAAGTCCAGGATGCTCACCCAGCGCTTGGGTTCCCTCTCCTTCCTCTTCCACCCACCCATTTTTCATCCCCCCTCTCTGAGAAACATCACAGAATTTAAACACAGGGAACCAATATAAAAACCCTCTCATGCAAAGAAACAGCGGGGCTGACTTTACATCACTGCTATTCATGGCTGGCTAGTTTTACATTTTCTGATCAGTGGCTGCCACTGAAACCAGGAAGCCAGTTTCTTAAAGAGAATCCATGGACTGTCTGAAGGCCTTACATTATTGATTTTCTGCTCATAGATTCCAGTTGCTCTGTCAATCATGGGCCAAAAATACAAGATGGCAGTCAATAAGCAAGAGAACTGAGCTCCCATGAAGACAACAAAATAATTCAGGAGATCTGACAAAGAGAAAGTGCCAGTATCCTCTAGAGAAAAGAAATCAGATATGTTTTCCTGGAAAGAAAAGCTCATGGCGCTCCCCAGACACACATACTGTCTTTGTAAGTGAACACATTCCAACTGAGTAAATTTGGGTTGTGTTCATCAAATGAATTAGCTGATGAACACACTTCTTAAGCGTGTGTTAAACAACCTCATAGGCGCTGTTGACACAGCAGAAAAATTACCATTTTCCTCCTGTAATGTAGAAATGTACTGTGTGAATTCTTGGCTTTGTGAGTATAGAGGAAGGATATGTCACAGCCTGGGGGTTATGGGAGAGTTTAGAAGTGACAATTGAGATCTAGCCTGCGAAATCCTGGGAACGTCTACAAACAAAGGGTGCACTCAGCCTTGAGGATCCCAGGATGTGGTGATCACCCAATACTTGCTTGCTTTTATTAATACAAATTTAATAGACTCATAAATAATTAAACAAGACATTCTTTCAACTGGAGATGTGAACTGAACACCCTGCTATGTTGGTTTTCAACTATTTAATGAATTTTGCCTGATCATGGAATGGATATATTCCCACGTTGACTAACTTGTGCTCTGTGCAATGAAACTGCTCAATAAATATTTGTTAATGGATTGATTAGGGAAAGGAAGGAAGCATATAAGATGAATGAAGTAGAATAATATCCTTTAGGATGTAACTGTCCTTAAAATAACCTATTAGAATTTCCCAGGTTGACCTTGAACTCACTCTTTTCCAGGCATATCTGGAACTTAGTCATCTTCAGCCTCCTAAGTAGCTGGGGCTGGGGTTATAGGTCTACCCCTCACACTTCATTCTCTTATTCCCCTCTCTCTTTCCTTTTTCCCTTCGTTCTTTATTATTTTTTCCTATACATACTATGCATAGTATATATGTGCCTGTGTGTAAGGGGGGGTGGTTGTTCATATATGAGCATGCATGTGGAAGTCAGGGGTTCATGCTGTCTTTTATCACCTTACTTTTGGAGGACAGATTCTCACACTGAACCTGTCATAAATTTGGCTAAGTTGGCTAGGGAACAAGCTCTACAGGTTCATGGGTCACTGCTACCCCAGCACTAATATAACAGATGCATGCAGCTGTGCGCATTTGCTGACGTCTGTGCTGAGGATACAAACCCAGGTTCTCATACTCATATGGCACACTCTTTACCCACTACACCAACTTCTTAGCTTTACTCTTCCTTCCTTCCTCCCTCCCTTCTTTTCTTTCTTCCAAGTGTCTTTTACATCATGCATCTTGATTCCATTCATTTCCCTATCCCTTCATACCTGCCCCCATCCTTCAACCCTCCAAAGAAGACAAAATTTAAGAGGAAAATAAAGGAAAAAATAAAAAGGGAAAAATTAAAAATCTTTTCATGGAAGCTGTAGTGTGGCGCAGCGAGTTATGCGGTAAGCCTTTAATCGATGTATCTTTACATAGATTTATGTTCATTGCAAAGAGGAAATGGTCTGGTTCAAGGTCTGTGGTTTTTACTGCCCTATCCATGCTAGGCGCTCACTTGGGCTCCTCCTGCCTATCCTGCCATTACCCTGTGTTGTGGAGATGCTGCAGCTTTGAGTCTGCAGGTCAGGTCACTTCACATGTTCCTGCAGATCATAGATGGGGTGGATTGATGGGGGAGGACAAGTCATAGCCATGGGTGTGGTCTGGGCAGCTGTAGGTTAGTCTGCCAGCTGGGGAATGGAGACAGCTCTCCCGTGCTTACAAGGTCTGGGCTGGCTCACCCACACCTGTACTAACAGGGTGGGCTTTCCCACTCTCATGAGCCAGCTCTCCCACCTGCCTCAGATACTGACGGACGGAGGAGGGCAACTCTCTCCCACCCATGCTATCACAAGACAGATGGGCATTGGGAGCAGCTCTACCATGTTCACAATTTTAGGGCGGACTCACTCCCATCTGCCCTGACAGAATTGGCTCTATTGTGCTGCTCTGGTGAGGTGTAGGCCTGCTCTGGTGCAGCTGGTGGGAATCAGGGGTAGTTCTCTTATTCATGTGACCTCAGGGCCAGATCTCCCATCTGCCTGGGGCATTAATGAGCAGGAAGAAGGGCATCTCCCCACACACGCCCATGTCATCACAAGACAGATGGGGCCGGTTGTGGTGGCGCACGCCGGTAGGATTTGCTGAAGGAGGCAGAGGCAGGAGGATCATGAGTTCGAGGCCAGCCTGGGCTACACATTTTTAGCCGGGCGGTGGTGGCACATACCTTTAATCCCAGCACTTGGGAGGCAGAGGCAGGCAGATCTCTGTGAGTTTGAGACCAGCCTGGTCTACAAGAGCTAGTTCCAGGACAGGCTCCAAAACCACAGAGAAACCCTGTCTTGAAAAACCAAAAATAAAATAAAATAAAATAAACCAAGACAGATGGGAAATGGGGAGAATTCTGGCATGCTCACACTTTGGAGCTGGCTCAACTTTACTCTTTCTTTCTTTCATTCATTCTTTCTCTTTTGATTTTTTTGGGGGGGTTCAAGACAGGGTTTCTCTGTGTAACAGCCCTAGTTGTTTGAGAACTAGCTCTTGTAGACTAGGCTGGCCTTGAACTCACAGAGATCCGCCTACTCCTGCCTCCCAGGTGCTGGGATTAAAGGTGTGTGCCACCACTGCCTGAATTTACTATTTCTTAAAGCACTTTGTTATACCTTCAGTCCATATAATCAGCTGAAGATAATTTCCACACCACTAGAGACCTTCACATTAATAAGCTCAAAAGTTCCTTTTAGTTTCTTCTTGGTTTGATCTGCAATTGCTTTTGCCTTTTAAACAACCTCCTGGTAGCTTTTAGTAAGTGTTTCTCTGCTTTACCCATTCTTCTGTGATTTCTTCTGCTGCCTGATGCTTCTGCCCAGAATATCTTGTCTTCCTGTGATCCTTGGGGGGGGGGGGGACTCCCTCTTTATTTCAATTATCTTTGAATAGTGTTGAAAGTGAAATATTTATATCCAAGAGTGTAAGGATGGCTTGCGTGGCCAACACACATGTCAACACAGTAGCCCGACCTCCAATTTATATGTGGAATCACTCCAAGTCAATGTGTTTCCTTGATCTCCAGAAGTACAGGCATGCATTCCTGTGGAAACAGAGGGGAAGTGTCTCTGTACTTTGAAGTAGGCAAGCTAAGAAGCATCAGAGGAAAAATGATCCCCAGACTATTTATTTCAACCTAGTTCTAATATCTTCTCAGCTAGACAAAGTTATTCTAGATGTTGACAATAGAGTTTCCAGTAACTTAAAAAACTGTTCTGAGTTCATGGCTTGCTTCTTTAACAGAATATATTTAGATATTTTAATATAGAACTATATAACAACAATTCATATATATCATTTTTAATAGCTGCATAGTTCTATCACATAGAAGTATTGGTGTTCAATGAAATTTTTCCTTCTTCTTGTAAAACAAAAATTCAAGAGCTATAGAGAGGGTGTTATGCCAAAAATAAAATGGTGCCATTCCCCGAGTGGCCCTTGGGCCACAAAGGGCTGTAGGTCCCAAATGAAGTTGGATATTTATTTAGTGGTTTATGGAAGGGAAAGGGAAAGGAGAGAGGGACAGAGAGAGAGGCAGGGGGAGGGGGAAGGGAAGAAGAGAGGAACTGTGGCAGCAGTTACCTCTTTGGAAGAGAGACAGAAAAAAGAGGCTCAGGCTGGAAGCCAAAGGAGAAGGGAGAGAGTGGGTGGGGCTTGTCTCTTAAAGGGACTGGACAGACCATTGCAGGTGACTTTCTTGTTTAGAGTACTTGCCATGCAAATACAAGGATAGGAGGACCAGAGTTCAGAGCCCATCCCCCAAGTAATATCAAGTATGATCTTGGACGTGTCTGTAACTGTAGCTCTGAGCAAGGCAGGGTGATCTCTGAAGTTATCTGTCTTTCAGCCTAAGGAAGAGTATGAACTCCAGGCTCAATGACAGACCTTGCCTAAAAGAAGAGAACAAGAGAACAAGAGGATGCTCTCCTCTGGCCTTCACATATAAGCACAGGCATCTGTACTCACAAACACTGATGTTCATAGATTACACACACACACACACACACACACACACACACACACACACACACACACACATATATATATAGAGAGAGAGATATCCAAAAGAATTTGAGTAAATTGAAATTCTAGACCAAACAAGCTGCAGTCAGAGGGTTCTTCTTTTATTATTAATATTTATGACATTGAAAATGCTTACATTAGAAAGGAAATCCTTGGCTGAGTGCAACTATTGCTAGGTTATATTTACAGAGGTTTGCCTTGAAATTCTAGGGAAAAAAAATCAGTCAGCAATGAGATAGAACAGCACATTTTAGGTATCAAGCATTCTTTTGTGCTAGGAAACAGAAAGTCTTCATATACTGTGTGTCTGTGAGAGTGCTTTAGTCTAACGTGGTTAAAGATTGGGGAAGGAGAGTTCTCAAGTTGCGCTAGAGCTTATCAACCTTTTTAAAATCAGGTTAGAGACTGACCTCAGAAGACGTTCTCCTTTCAGTCTAGGGTGAATTTACTTCATTTGAAGAGGAAACAAGGTTTTAGGACCCACCCTATACTTATGCAGCTCCATCCCTCACGTGTAGCAGAACACAGAAAAGCAAATATCTGTTATCCTTATGAAGTGACCCTGGGCTATTATTTAATCTCAACTTCCTCCTTGCTCTTCATGTCTCACCACAGAGATCCTTTTCTGACTTGTTATGATGTATTCCACCATTAGAAGACAGAAGGTAAAAGTTTATTTTCTTATTTAAGTTATGTATTTGTTGAAGGGCATTTGAAAGTGTTAAACATAGACCAATTCCTTAGATAAAAACAGTTTTGTAAAGAAGAGAAAGTTTGCGAGGTCTGATGGTGCACACCTTTAATGCCAGCATTGGACAGATAGAGAAAGATTGAATCTCTGTGAGTTCAAGGCCAGCCTGGTCTCCATGGAAGGTTCCAGAACAACCTGGTCATTACACAGAGAAACTGTGTCTTGAAATACAAACAAACAAAACAAGAAAACAAACAAACAAAAGGAATAGAAAGTTTGTGTGAAATAAAGAAAAAGTAATATAAATTGGAAAATCTGAATCTGCTATGGGTAACTCAGGAGTGAAGAGGTGGAAGGGGTAGAGCCACAAATACTGTATTTATGGTTATGTTGAATGAATTATTTCTTTTTTTCTGTGGAACACCAGAATCTGGAAACATCACGCCACCATGAACATGCCTGGTCTCACCAAATCTCAGAATCAAGAGAAGGGTCTGGTCTGCTTAGTATTAGAACACATGAAAGATATGGAAGTTAGGAATCTTGGGATTATAGTTACAATTATGAGAGTAGATGGCTTCTATTGATAGGGAGTCTCCCATCATTTGGGTCTTTCAAGGAGATGCTGGACATGCACCAATTGATGATGCTAGAGAAGAAAGCCAAGTATAAGATGGGATACAGACAAGAGGACCTTTAAATCTACCATCTCTCTGAGAGTCTGTGCACTATTTACAAGGCAGAGAAGGCAAAACTTTCTATTAGATAATACAATATAGGTACTGTAGAACAAAGAACTGTTCTAATAGATGTGAGTGAAGCACTCTCTTCATGCTTAGCTTGTTGAGATAATGCTGATGAGTGTCAATCTGTATGGGGCAGTAACACACACACACACTCAGTGTCTTAATGTGTCTGCGTTACAAATAAGCTATGACTACAGCAGCTCAGAGTCCTAAATGGAATGATGCATACTTATTGATCCTAGCATCTTGGGTGAGGTAGCTGTTTTCTAATGAAAAACACAATCTAGGGAACACAAACATCTAGGGGTAGTTGTGTTCTGATACTGGGGATAATGAAAAAAGGGAGCTGTGGGACTCACGAGTGTCTAGGGGCAAGGCCTGGCAGGAGTGATGGCTCTCTTGTATTGACTCATATATGAAATGACATACTTCCTTCCCCAGGATAGCTTGCTACTCATTACTACAAATTAGACCACTGCATCAGTCAGGAATATCTAAGGAAATAGGGCTTAACCTCACATATATACACAATTACATGCACAAATGCACATAAACATGCACATATACACAACTCGTCATCCTTACACTTATTATATGCAATCCTTAAATCTCTTGCCATATAAGGAACATAATGAATTGATTTATACAAAATTATTAATAATAATGATGTACACCCTGATTAATGCACTTGAAGAGATTTGTAGTTAGTTGTTGCATAGTGAGATTTTGGGAACTATTAGAGTCAAACATGTAGGAAGAAAGAGCAAGCTGGGAGCTACACAGGAATTGCACTGATGAACTGAGGTAGCATTCTCACTTCTTGTAAACTCCAGTGTTCATTCTTCAGTTTTTTAATGGGCTAATGAGGGCACCAGGCATTATTAAGGTTATTCTACTTAAAAGCTGACTGATTCTGAATGGCAACCTCATCTCCATGTATTTCACAATTACACTGACACTAGCATCTGATTTGATAATTAGGTATCAAGTTGATATAAAACTTGAATCACTGCACTTGCTACCTCTTAGTCCAGAAATCCTAAAGTCACTATATCTTTCTTCCTCATAACAGTTTATCATGATTTCAACCTAGAAGGAACTTGAGGAGAGTCATATTTAATAAAAGGCTGCTAGAATACTAGAGGAATATTGAAAGCCTTTCCCACACCGTTGTCCAGTGTTGGCTTCTTAAAAGTAGATGGCAATCACTAAATCTTCTAAGCCACATTCTAAATAGAGACTCTCACTCATTATATTTTATGTCATGAGATGGACTGCTTAAATTGTCTCTTACTTTTTCTTAGATAAGGAGCTTAATCCTATTTTAGATTAGACTGTCTAAAAGGTTGGCCGATTAAAACAAAAACCATTACCTTTATTTTTATGCATCCCATCACAATTCCAATAATAATGTATCAGTCACTTATGGCTGTTTAATGAAAACTTAGGAGTCCCTTATTTTTCACTTGTGCTCGTCTTGTTGAAGTTTGGCTGCAGGTTCTCAATTTACTTCACTTCCTCTCTCAGCTTATTTGTAGTACTGCTCCTCATAGATTGTCTGTGGTGTGTCTTTTTTACATATAGCCAGAAACCAAGGGAATAGATGTAGAAAGAAGTAAAGCGAGAGGTATCATGAGAGTTTCAAATTGTCTTTATTGTGGGGATACAAAGGAAATGGAATTCAAAGGGAAAACACAAACTTTCACAATACTGGACAATGTGGAAGCCACCTTGTTCCACCGCTCTGCCCTGGGAAGATGTGAACAAGCACAAAAGCTTGCTTCTGCTCTGTCCTCCCAAGAGTGAACGTGTTTCTTCTCCATGCTTATCAGTCCATTTGTAGCACCTCAGACCACGCCCTAAGGGCTAGTACTCCAAAAGGAATTGGCTGAAGGAATTCCCACAACAAAATGGCTCGGATACCTCAGTAGGTAAAATGTTTACCTTGCATATATTAGAGCCTGAGATGGAATCAAGTGAAAAGAAGCGAGGCTTCCTGATGCATTAACCAAGAGAATGGAGACCCATGGGGCCTTCCTGCCTAGCTAGCTTAATTATCTGCTGAATCAGGACAATCTGAGACTTTGTCTCAAAGAAACAATGTGGACAGTACCTAACAAGCAGTACCAAAGGCTATCCACTGATCTTCACAAGCACGTCCAGACATGGACATATGCATGTGCATGAAGACATGTTTCTGCACATACAATATTCACAGGAATGCTCACACACACACACACACACACACACACACACACACACACACACGACAAGGGGAAGAATAGAGACATGAGGTGACCTGGTTCTGGAGCCGACACAATGGCACATCTACTTACATTTGATTAGCAAGATGAATTCCATCAGTGGGGTGGGAATATGCCCTCTAGAAGAAAAAAACTGCAAAGCCAAACTTCAAAAGTCATGGGCACAGGAGAAGGAAGAGCTGGGTAAAACATTTAATCTCTTGTTTTTCTGATGATGGGTAGATTTTCTGACCTCTGTAACAACTTTATCTACAAACTCGATGGCTCAGAATAACAGATTAGCCTTCTTTGTGTTCAGGAAACCAGCAGTGTTAGTTTTTGAAGTTAGGATTCTCCTGGGTTGTTTTCCTTTCGCAGACTCTAGAGAGAAGTCCATTTTTCACAACTCCTTCCTTTTGTTGGTTGCCGGCACATTTTGAGTGGTGGCCCCATCACTCTCATTATGCTCTCTCTTCTATTGTGTCTTCTCTTCTGTCTGCAAGAACCTTTGTTTCTCTCTAGAAAGACACATTTGATCATATTCGATCCTACTTAGATCCTGCTTTAATGTACACAAGCCCCAACATAAATCTTTCTGCTGTGGGACAATGGTCTGTACTCTGTCAATTATATTTTAAATAAATGCTGAATAGCCAGTAACCAGGCAGGAAGTATAGGTGAGTCAATGAGAACAGGAGAATTATGGGAAGAGGACACAGTCGGTAGTTGTGACCCACCTGGGGAAGAAGCAAGATGTGACTGTCTTCCCGAGAAAGGTACCACGCCACGTGGCTAACATAGACAAGAATAATGGGTTAGTTTAAAATGTAAGAATTAATTAATATGAAAAGCCTGATATACTAGGCCGATCAGTTTACGATTAATGTAGACCTCTGTGTGTTTCTTTGGGACTTAACAACTGCGGTAACCGGGCGGAACACAGACCGGGTAGGACAGAAGTCTCAGTCAATATCTTTCCATATTTTAACTCATTGCATTTTCAAAGCATCTTTTGATATTGTTTCCGTTATCATCTTACCTTCCTTAAATGAGAAATTTGAAGTAAAGGCGACACCTTTTCAAATAGCAGAGCCTGAACTTGAACCCTCTTGGCTGGTGATACCATCTCCCTTGACTATGGCATTCAATCTTTGCTCAACTTTCCTTGTAAATCAACAGACACATGGATGGAGCACCACTCTCTAAATCTAGGCCCTTTAATACTGGGATTTAATACTGCTAAGCCAGCTGGCTTCTTATATTGGAAAATACAGAATAAGCTTCAGCGAGTTTAGGGAGTGACAGTAAAGAATACCTCAGATGCTGTTACCAATTTCTTCCAAACTTTGGCTTGAGATCAGTGACTGGATTCCTGTGTGACAGTCCCGTGGCTGGGGCCAGGTTCTGAGCAGAGTATCTCACTGTAGGTCACTCCTGTTGTGCAGCTTTTCTTGAGAATGACTGAGACGTTACGACTGGCACTTGATGGAGATTGTGTATTTGCTTCTTGCGGAAGTCTGTGCCAAAAAGCCTTACTATTGCACTGTCTAATAGAAAACAGAGCAGTGAAGAATCGGACTGTGTTTTTCTGAGCCAGCCGTTTACCAGACTGAATGTGTTTCTTTAAATGCACAGACATTTTCATGATGTAAATGCTAAGCTCTCTTGCTTAGTTTCTGATTGGTCCTCCAGAAGGGGGACTTTTTTAGCGACATAAAGCAAGTTTGCTATTTTGGCTTAAACACTGACAAAATCTAATTTCTGATATTTCTAAGACTCTAACATTGCATGTGCAAGATGAATCTAACCACATCTGGTGTGAGCCAAGAATCTCTAGAGAGTTTTCTGAATAGTTTTATAGACTTTACCAGAATTTTCTTCCCTTTGCTCTTTAGCCTGTCTTTTTTTTTTCTGAAGGACATTAATAGACACATATTTAAATCATCTGTCCTAAACAAACTAAAAAAAATCTTACATTTATCCTGTTTCCAAAGAACTTTCTTGGCTCTTCAGATGTGCTGAAGATTTTCTATTACAAATTCAAAACAATAATGATTTTTCCTCCAAATTTAAGTGCACTTAAATTCGCCTTCTTTCAATATTGAAAATAGATTCTTCTCGCATACAAGACATCCCCACCACAGTTTCCTCTCTGTCCACTCGTTCCAACCTCCCACCTCCTCATAGATTTCCACTTATCTGTAAGCCCAACAGGCTATCTTAATAGTGAAAAACACATCCTCATTTAGATGTCTGGTAGTCTCAACAAAATAAGAAGAGGTCATGAAGTTGGAAGAGGGTGGAGAAACATGGAAGGAGCCTGGTTGGGGAGAAGGATGGGAGGAAAATGATGTAGATAGTGCTTGTGTATGAAGTTCCTAAAAGCTGAAACAAAATTACCCAAGAAATGAATAACACATTCAGAACAAACCCTTTCCTTCAATTTTCCCTTTTCTGTTACTTAGTAAAGATGTTTTAGATTAATTGTAAAGAAACTTTAAGAGATGTCAGTTAAAATACTTTTCAAAAGCAAAAGTTCAGGAAACAAAAGTTCTGAAACCAAACTTCATTTATACTGCGAACTCTGGCAGGAGAAACGAATTCTGAAGGTCACATGTTTGTCTTCTTATACTTTCATAGGGGTTTGTTCTCCTTTGGCGGGTGTGCAGTCACCGTGAGATCACCGGGTCAGAAACATGATGTTTTTTTCTGGTATAGCCTCCAGTATGAGTATTCTATTGGCCTCAGCTCCTCCATCCTCTTTCCTGATCCTCCAGCTTGTGGGAACAATGTGAGGAATGCCCAAGAGGGTGCCACACTACTACACGCAAACATCTGGGCCACAGTCATTACATGAAGGATTAGAATTTTAATCAGCAGTGAAGACCTCTGGCCTCTGGGCGAGAGAAGTCATCTAGTCTGTCACCTTTCCTGACTGTTGTCCAGTGTCAGACATTTGCAAAGACAAAGACAATCATACTACCCTTTGGCAAAACATGACAGGGTGTTAGGCATCCTTGGAGAACTGGTTTCTGTCATTGCCTGGTTTATAAAACATTTGGGTAGCTTTTCTGTTTCTTCATTTATTTCACGATTGAATCACTTAAAACCTCCACATTTAGTGTAGCATCTGGCATGACATAAACACTCAGCAAAAGTTAGTTTTACTTCTTCATTCCACAATTCCTTCCTCATCTTCCAATTATATGCGGGGCTTTTGCCTGATTTCTGATTATGTGTGGTATGTGTATTGGGATCAGCTTATCTTGGTAAAAGGGTTGCAGAAGGGAAAAAATTAGTTATAATCTAATCAATGTCAAACTTGATTCTCAACACATTGACAGGGGAAACCTGCTATGAGAAATGGCTGCAGGATTATGTACAGCACAATTCTTTCATAGCTTGTAAAACCTGATAAATACATAGACACTTGGAGTGGGGACCTTAGAGATTGTCCTACCCAATTTGTTTTCCTTTCTTAGCTTTGCCAGTTTACTGGTGAGGAAGCGAGCTAGGGAAACAAGGCTAAGTAGTTTGCTCCACGAGCATGTAGAGTTAACAGCAGACCTAGAGTCCCACCATCCATATTGCATTTTAAAAGGGCCTTAGGAGTAAAAGTGGTCAGGCTTAACTGCATCCTTAAATACTTATCCGAGAAAGTGAACTTCTGCTCAGACCCAAAGGTGATGTCTTGGGTTTGTGCAAGAAAGCCAGTGAGTGTGTGAGGTTGCAAGCACAACTTAAGTGCTAAAGGAGACCTTAACAGCATCAACTAATCAGTGCCTGTTGATTGTAAGAGACTGTGTAGAGCTCAGGCATAAACTTGGCTGTTGAATTTGGGTGTGGACAAAGTATCCAAACGCTTAATAGCTTTTAAAGTTATTCAGCACGACATCGTATTTCATATAGTTTGGAAGTAATACTTGTCTCTTTCTTAAACTATTAAATGTTAAAGCAACTTCATACCACAAAACACATAGTCCATATACTGGAAGCTTTGATATTAAGACATAGTAAAACAAATGTTAGTTCATCTAGACTCTATAATTTGCATTAGCTGTCACCTGTCATTCCATTTGGGTCCTGGTTTCAACAGTCTCCCAACCTGTTCTGTGTACTTAGGGATGAGTCCTATGTGCCACCTTAGTAAGAGGCAATGTTTGATTCAGCCAGTGGGAAAAGCAAGCAGGAGACTGAGAAAGCAAAGGCGTAGTCACCATGAGCTGACAGTAATGGCTACTTCAAGCTTCAGTTGGCAGCCTGCTCTATGACGACCTTCTCCCCTAGTCTACTCACAGGAATTTTGGGGAGCTGCATTATCACGAGTTGTCTCCTGTGTTTCAGGAGACCCTTCTTCTCCAATCACTGAAATCTGAATGTGACCTCTAACGCCCGCTGTGTCATTTCCCCATCTAGTCTTTGAAAAAAATCGCAGGAGTTAAGTATCATTTGTGCTTAAAGTATGATGATGCTGAAACTTAAATAAATTAAACTCATTTCCCAATATCAATTGCTTTATAAATAGCGATATTTAGACCAGAATCCCATTTGTTTTCTGTCTGCAATGTCCATAGTCAGCTGAATACTCCATGTTCTCGCCAGGCCCTCGCGTTCCCTGGGGTTTGCTTCTTGGAAGCAGGTGAAGGCTGATGGATCCGAGTACCTAAGACAAAGTATGTGCATGTTGGATATTATTTTCTAAATATTTTCTCCCAAATGGCATTATATTTGAAGATTATTTTTAGGGAAGCATGAGTATCACTTACTATGGTTATTCCTATCACATCATCTGAACTTCCTGTTTTGTTATATGACGATAATCTTACTTCTCATGAATTGGAGAAGAAATGCACATAGCGAATGAGCAAAGCCCTGTTGGTGGTGGTGGCAGAGAGGGAAAATGACTTCATGAGTAAGTCTGGAGAACAGTTCTGGTTGATTTCTTCAGCTCTCTCTGCCTTGTTCTCTTTGAGCGTCTCTGTAATGTAAGGAGCTCCAGGACTCTGGCTACAGATGAAAGAGGCAGAGTTTTTGTTTCCTTTTGTTTTGAGAGAAGCTGAAGGGACGTTGGAGTGTTTTGCTGTGTTTTGAATTTAGCTCTTTTCCTGCATTATAGAATCTGATTTCCTACAGAAAAGTTCGGCATCTGTTTTGTGATTTGATGAATGGCTTTTAGCTGTTAATTTAATTGCTTCCTAGGAAGACACTAATGACCTTTTTGTTCCACTAAATACTAGTGTGTTTGGCTATAAATTAACCATAACTAAACACTTGGAGCTGTAATACTTAACAATTCATATTGCTCAGGTTCAGGTTGTAGCCACTTCAGCTGGCATTATATATGGGATGTGGGTTTAGCTTCTAAAATATGGAGTAAGAGCAAAGGCCATTAAATTTCCTCGTTACAGCAAACTCATGGAAAAAGCCCACTGCAATATGAGTAGACAGAACAAAATATTAAAAAAAGAAAATCTTAACACATTTTTAGGTCTCAGGAATCTTGCTTGATATGTTCAGACTAGAAGTTGGAGAGCTGGATGTTAGGTATTTCCACTCCTACATACTGGGGAGCTTTTTGTTCTTTGGATGACCACCAAGCATAGAGTAAGTAAGACTAAGGTAGTTCAAATAATGTTTTGGGCTCTCACAATTATTTATTGGTCACCAGGTTTCAAATAATCTTTCAAGAGAGAGTGTATATTTAGACGTTTTGTGGGAATAAATATCAGCTCACCACTTTCCTGGCTCCTTTGGCTCAGTGACTGAGTGTCGGTTTGATTGGTAATTGAAAATAGGCCATTGCAGCTCCCGCTGGGCCTTTTCTGGCTTCCTCTTGGAATACTTCCAGGTAAGATCTTCTCCCAAAGGCTTTCAATTAGACGGGGGAGGCCACAGAGAGCTGAGGGCCGCCTTTGCTAACTGAATGTCTGAAATTGCTCAGAATGTCTGAGCAGTTGGGAGGTTTATTCCCTGCCTTCTCTGGAACAACGGTTTCTCATCAACTAGGAATTTACCCCAAGCTCCAAGATAAATATTTTTAGAAACCAAATGATATTTGATTTTCTAAAAACTGAGACGAAGATAAGGTGTGTGTATGGGAAAGAAAAACGCAAGACTTTCACTCTCCGCTTCTAGTTGAGGCGTATTTGGTTCCCCCAAAGCGCCTACAAATGGAGGAGCTGTACAAGGTTGAAAGCAGCTTTTCTGAGAAAAAGGGCCGCGTTTCTGGAAGGCAGCTGCCTGGAATGCAGGCCTTCCACACAGGGACTCACATTTAGGTCAAGGTCAATATGAGAAGCCAAGAGACATACTTCACCTTACAATGGACGAAGGTCATGAAAATTGAATGTTGGGGATGTTGATGCAGAAGAGAATGGAGGACACATGAGCAGGTTTAGACCTTTAGTTTCCTTTTCTTCATCTGCCCCCTCACTCAGACCAACATCTCAATGACTGTATTGTGATGTAAGTGAAGTGACAGCTAACTGGTGAGTTTAAATTAGAGTCCTTTGAAATAAAGTCTCTAAAGATTGATATTGTTAACCCCAGGCTCTGTATCTCTTTGGCTATTAGCAAAGAACATTAACCACCTTTTAAAAACAGTGTTTTAAATTTTTCTACAGAGAGGAGTTACTAAGCTAAGTACTAGCTCACCTGTCTCCATGTTAAACATGGCCACACAGTTCATGCTAGGAGTGGGTTTCATGACTTTCAAGATGAAACTCTACACTGAACACGAGATCCATCAGCAAACACTGTTAGCTCAGTTTGACTGAATCCAGAGTGAGACTCATTCTAACAGCTTCGGTGTTGCCCTCACCTCTCACAGGACTTTCCAGATGCTTCTCCTCACTCAGATTCTGAGGCTTTCCATTCTTACTCAAACCTTTACTTCAAGGCAGATGAAGCCTTTTTTTTTTTTTTCTGCTCAAAACCTCTTCAGGGCTTCCCACGTTAGTCAAAGTTAAATCTTAAAATAGTTTTCAAGTCCCCCCATTATCTCCTTCTCATTCCTCCCTTGCATCTCTTGGCAGTTCCTATCCAGCCACTTTGGCCTACTCAACATTTATTAACTGTTTTGGAACAGGGTAGAACTATAAATAATCCGAACGACTCTGATTTTACAGTGCTTTCTGACATATTCTTCAGCTTTTTATTCTAATACCACCTTTTGACATTATTAAGCTTGCAAGACCCACGCCTAGCTGGAGTCCTCACAAATCTAATGTACTAAGAGTTAATTTGCCTGCAATGGTTTAATTTATTCAGGTTCTGTAAGATTTATTAGACAAGATGAGGGTGGTATTTGTTTGAAGCTAAGTATCCCTTCTTCTTCTTTTTTGAAGGCTCTACCCCACATGTCATGGATTATGAAGTTTTCCAGTCTTCACATTTTTAACATTCTGTGATGACAGAATTGTGTAACTTCCAGTCTCTTTGAAAGAAAGGACTTCCCCCAGTATTAACTGATGTCCTCACATGGCTACTGGGAAGTATTTAAGTTTCAGTTCTACTAATTGTTATTCTAGAGGTTCTAGCCAGTGCTCAAGATAAGAAAAAGACCCAAAAGGCAGACATGTTGAAAGTGAAGATGTGGACCTCATGGTGTAGGTATTGATTTGGAAATGAGGTGAACACTGTTAAACTGTGCTAGAACTATGACTGATACCTAGCAAAACTGCAAGAAAGAACAATGCACTAAATCAAGTTTGCTTCTGTGTAGTACCGACAAACAACAGAAACAAATATTTAAAAGTCTCCATTAGTAACAAGACAGAGAAGATGAAGTGCTTAGGGAGAAATCTGAAGAACAAAATGCATAGAAACTATACTTGTGGTTTTGGATATATTATTCCAAAATATTTTATTTTGACATTACAGAAAACAGCACCCTAACAACATGACCCATTCTCACCCTCTTGTCTGAACCAAACCTGGCTCATTTGGAAGGCGGCCTCTCTACACTGAGAGAAAAGGAGCAACCTTATGTCTGAGGACACAGGGGCCTGGATGAAGGTGAGCAAGCCCACTTTGTGGACATTTATTTACTTTAAGAAGGGTATAAAAGCAATTAATTTATGAAGTTCCCCTAAGCAATGTTGTGTGAGAGTAATTTCCTAGCCATAAAGTCCTGTCCCTAACACACACACACACAAACACACACACACACACACACACACAGTTACACACATGAGAGAGAGAAACTTTGGTTCACACTTATAGACATGCACTATATACAAATAACAACTCAAAATGTGTCAGAGGCTTCAAGGCAAAACTTAAAATGTGGAAAAAATATCTTTGTGTTAAAGTTAAATAAAATTCTTTGGTACAGCATGAAATTGATGTTTCGTAAAGCAGCAGGTTTTCTAATTGGACTTCATTAACATGGAAAGATGCTATTCAAACACATTATGAGAAAACTATAGAGGAAGACACACATATGAAAAGAAAATCACCAGACATATGCCTGGTGAGAGACTTATCTAAAATGTATGAAGAAATTTCAAAGTTCAATTATAAAATAGCCAAACCAATATATTTTAAAAGTGGTAAAAATTTGAATAAGCATCCTATCAAAAAAGAGATAACTGTCAAATAAGCATACAAATATGCTTAGCAACTACCAATTGAATCCCGATAAGAAAATATCACACATCATATAATAGTCAATGTTAAAATTTGTAATAATTTCATACACTGCGGATAAATGGAACAATGAGAACACAGGTGCTTATTCTTGGTGCGGGTGTAAAATTGACACAACTAATTTTTATAAAAAAAATCCTTGATGGTCCCTTAGAAATTTAAACACATACATACCTAATGCTCCAGAAAACCATAGCAGTTTTATGTGGTAGGAAAAGTCCTAAAAGAACTCAACTATTTATTAATAAAGTACATCACTAGGTACTGAAGCCACACTATAGGACATTTCTCACTACTGTACCTGTCTACCACTGACACAGTGGAGGAGGAAGAGGTGTGTGTGGTTCTATTGTGTCCCATACATTGTGACATGGCTGAGTCATGGGCAGTGTGCAATGCTTTATTTTTCATTTTCATTGTTTTTTCTTTATATTTATTTATTTGTTGACAACTGAGACCGGCCATCATGGGGAAAGGAGGTGTGTGTGTGTGTGTGTGTGTGTGTGTGTGCACATATGCCTATGTGTCTATGTAGGTAAATGGATGATAAATGGCTGTGTGCCTCAGAACAAATGTGGAAGTTGGAGGACAGATTGCCAGAGGTGTCGTTCCTTCCCTATTGGTACCAGAACTGAACTCAGGATTTCAAGCTTGACCCAAAGAGCGCCACCCTCTGAATCATTTTGCCTGTCCTCTTTCTCATTACAAATTGAATATAGCTATTTATATTTGACTCCGGTGTGAAAATTTGGTATACATATATATTATTTATATATATTATATATATTATTATATATGTATTTAGCATTTCTGTCTCCTCAAACACACATCATTTTTATGGTAAGAGATTCTAAACTCTTGTCTAGTAGAATATATAAGCAATTACTAGAAACTACAGTCATAATACTTGCATTGTTATACAACACTAAAGCTTGTCTCTCTTATTTAATAGGACTGGGTGTTCATTGTTTGGCCTCCCACATCACTTCTCCACTTCCTTTCCTAACTTCAAAAATTTAAGTACATTGCAACTGATTTCTTTTCGTATTTTATTCACTTATTTTTCGTCTACGCATATCTGGGTGTGTGTACCTATTTGTTTTTATGGACATGGTGCAGAACTCCATAAAGGCCAGAAGAGGGTGTCTTATCCCCTGGATCAGGTTTCACAGGTAGCTATGAGATTCTTGATGAGTTCTTGGACCTGGGTTCCTTGCAAGAGCATCAGGTGCCCTTAACTGCTGAGCCATATCTCCAGCATCACCCATCTTTCCTACTATCTAATGGCCATCATTCTCTTCTGCTTGATCAGATTTGTTTTCTTCTATGAGAATATATTTTAATATACCTGGGTTATTAAACTAAAATCCCATTGGCCTGGTTTGTGAAGGGTGCTGGGGGAGAGGGTCTGACAAAAGGTTTTCTTTTGTGGGGGAGTTTAAAAGATAGTACTTTAAAATCCATGTTAATGACCTGGTAATTGCTTTAATGGATTTTCAATGAAGTGTGAAGCTCTCTGCTGGCTTCTCAACAAAGTGTGAAATATGGTAAAGTATGTGAGAAAGTCACTCTACTGTCTGTAAATTCCTTTCTCTCTGTGTGTAGAATGAAGAAATATTACTAAGTGCCACTGCTGTGGAATATTCCTTTGCACTGTGTGAATATATGTTGCTGTGATTGGTTTTATTTGGAAGCCAACTGGCCAATAGCTGAACAGAATAAGGTTAGGCAGGACAGTCAGACTATGATAATGTAGGGAAGAAGGAGGGCAGAGTCTGGAGTCACCAACCAGACACAGAGGGAGCAGGAAATGAATGTGCCATGCTAATAACTGTACTGCCATATGGCAGAGTGTAAGTAAGGAATATGGGTTAACTTAAAATGTAAGAGCTGGTTAGTAATACATCTGAGCTATTGGCTGAGCACTTGTAGTTTATATAAGCCTCAGTGTGTTTATTTGAGAGTGGTTTCAGGACAGGAAAAGTCTGCTTACATGTCACTTGATCTACTGTGCCAAAATCAAGCCATCTAGGGTATAAGAGAATGACACAGTCTTTCTCAGTTGTGTCAAGAAGGTGAGCTATGGAAAGGGGAGTCAACTCTCTGACATTCAATCAGTCTTTTCCTTCAAAGGAAAAAGCACTGTGGATCCACATCCTGTGGTTGAGAAGTCTGTCTTTTTCCCATATCTGTTTTGCCCAAGTTTTTTTTTCCCTGTTTTCACCTGGAAGGGTGTCCTGGCTAGTCTTGTCCAATTTATTTAAGCTAGAGCCATCTGGAGGGAGGAACCTCAGATGAGAAAAATGCTCAAGATCCAGTGGTAGGGCATTTTCTTAATTAGTGATTGATGGGGGAGACACAGACCATTGTGGGCAGTGCCTTCCCTGAGCTGGTGGTCTCAGTCTATAAGAAAGCAGACTGAGCAAGCCTTGGAGAACAAGGCAGTAAGCAACACTACCCATGGCCTCTGCCTCAGCTCCTGCATCCATGTTCCTGTCCTGTTAGAATTCCCACCCTCACAGTTTCTGATGATGAAGTGTTACATGGAAGTGTGAGTGAAAGAAACCATTTGTTCCCAAATTGCTTTTGGTCATGGTGTTTCATCACAGCAATCATGACCCTAAGATTAAGGTTGCTTCCGGCCTTTCACTTCCATTTCCTGATATATTCTGTGGAAAGGACTGAATTCTCTGTCCCTGTCTTGCCCCTCCAATTCTTGTGAGAGAACATTTCCAAGTAACTGACATTGGTGTTCTCATTGAGGTTTCCTGGGTGCTAAGGTGTTTGGGGCATGCTTTTATGCCGAGATAGATTCAGGACAAAATAGATTTCCTTATTATGTTGAAAGGGTAGCAGACACAGTTCTCTGTGTTACTAAAGCTTTTGTTGGGGTTTTCTTCAGTGGCATCTAAGAGATTTGGAAGACATGGGATGCTCAAATGTTTTTTCTTCTAGTCTCTAAGGCTTGGAGTCTAGGCCTGTTTTTAGTCAGCTCCTTAGTAGGAATGGTGCTAAGTACATTGAAGCCACTGAAATCCCTGCTCTAGCGTGGAATTCAGCCTAGGGCAAGGCCCTTGGGCCCTCATCAGTACATTTTAAGGTGATGCTATAAATGATTGCAGCTTATAGATCTGAACTCCATGGAGGTCATTTGTGCTGTGGTGGAACAGCAGAGTGGAGCTGCTTTGGACAGGGACCACAAAGTAGAAATTTGCATATAGGGACCTTATTGGAAAGAGGCAGGAATGCATGATGGGAATATCTGAGCTATGATAAAGTTGCAATAGTCCCAACCCATGCAGAACTCTTGATTTTGGGTGGCCATGCAGAGCTACTCCAAAATGAACCAGGACTTTTCATGTTTACATTCATTAGTCATTACTTATCCTGGGAAATGTGTGATTTGTAATGATGCCACCTCTGATACAGTTACTTGGGAAGAGTTTGGCAGAGTTAATTATTGTTCTAGCTCCATTTCTGTTGCTGTGATAAAATACCGGGACAACAAACAACTTAGGGGAGGAAGGGTTTACTTGTCTCACAATTCCAGGTAACCTACCATCATCGTTGGGGAAGTCAAGGCAGGAGCTTGAGGCAGCTAGTTATATCATATCCAAAAGCAGAGAGAGAACAAATGCAAGAATAACCAGTCTTTAGCTAGTTCTCTCTATTCCTAGACATTTCATGAATCAAATTGAGACACACCAGTGCTATGCTAAGTCTCTGTATAGATGAAAACACACATGATATTTGAAATACTGTTTTACTATGTATTGGCAAAATTTAATGTGAAGTAGAACACTGGTTTTTGCTAATGAATAAGCTGAATTTGTAACATGCACACTATGTCCTCTTTAAGCTTTAGACCAATGCTGAAGCTGCAGTGGAGGGAGGCTGCCTTCTTTTTCACGAGCCTTGCCTTTCTCACTCTTAGGAAAACCTGACTGTGATGCTCAGTGTCCACAACAGCTCTGGGCTAGGCAGTGCTGCCCCCACACTCAGCTGGAGAAACAAATATTCTGAACTAAAAGCAGAGATAAAGTGAAACCTGTAAATTGTTTGTAGCAACTTCAAACAAGACCAGAGATGACAGCGTAATGCTGGACCCTTTACGTAGGTTTGCAGCCTTACGTTAGCAGTTTGGCTAAGGAACAAAGCAAGTTCTGTCAGCATGGGGTCAGAGCTAACCTTTCACTGGCTTCTGAGCTAAAAACCTGATCAGGGTCTGGAATATTTCTTCCCTCAGACAAATTATGGATTCTAAGTAAAAATATATTCTGGAAAATATTTGGTGGTGGGAGGGCTCAAGTTCACCTCTCTGATTGCCTGTGCGGTGCAAAAGCAGTCAAGGAAGACAGAGGCACACTGAACACCACTGCTTGCTTTCTCAGGCTTCCTCTTATTGAATACCTCTCTGTTCTTGGGCCTCCTTGTCTCACTGTATCAGATTTGTGGAGCTAAGCTGCCATCCAGCTGGGACTTTACATATGACTCCCACCCTTTCTGTGCCCAGTGACACTGATCACACAAGGCAGGACAGTTTCTTGGTAGGTGGGGAATTGAACTCAGGACCTTTGGAAGAGCAAGCAATGCTCTTAACTGCTGAGTTATCTCTCCAGCCCACGCTGTTACAGAGAAAGGACCAAAAGAAAGAAGTGGAAAGCTCCTCTGTCCAGCCCTTCTATAAAGGAATCGAAGGCCGAATCCCTTTCACGAAGGGCAGTTCTCACCACTCAGTTGTCTGCTTGGGACTACATATTTAATATTCATAAAATTCCAAAGTGAATGTTCTCAGGACAAAACCAGAGTCTCCACAACAGGTACTTCCCAGTTTGGCTAGGCTAACTGTCTAGGTATTCTCAGAGATTCATCTGGCTCCACCTCTCCAG
This sequence comes from Microtus oregoni, assembly GCF_018167655.1. Lineage (NCBI taxonomy): Eukaryota > Metazoa > Chordata > Mammalia > Rodentia > Cricetidae > Microtus > Microtus oregoni. The sequence continues at coordinate 59,327,358 of NW_024543059.1, read as the reverse complement.
TTTCAGGTTTGAACTCAGATGAGCATGTTCACACAGTAAACACCTTACCTACTGAACCACTTTTTCAGCTCTGGTGTGTTTCTTACCATCAAGCTACAGAACTAAATCATTGCCAATGATGAATCTTAATTTTTTTCTAAGAATTTCTCTCTCTTTTAAGTGTCCGTCCTCATAAATATAATAAAATATCCCTTAACTATTAATCTACATTTGTTATTTAATCAAAAAGCATTTCAATCCTCTTTTTACTTTAGGTTAGCCTTTTTGTGAGACATACTATCAAAAAATGCTGCATAATTTATATCTACAGCCTTTTTTTCTATTTCAAATCCCCATTTGCACAGAAAAGTGACACATTTGTGATTCCTGTGAGAATATTACTATTAAATCATTCCCCAGGGTCATTCCTTCCCTTTCCAGTCAATGATACAATAAATCAGACCCTGGAGTTTTGTAGAAGATGCTGAAGCCATCTTTCAGAACTCTGACGAGTGTGCTGTTTTTTCCGAAAGCTCCACTCTCTGTCTTGGAGAACACGAGGTTCTCCTTTCTAAGATGATGCTCCAGGGAAGCTTTGTTGTGAGGTTCTGGCTTTACCCATTAGTTCCACTTTATCCTCTCCTACCTCTGAGTTTTTGTATGCATTGCTTGCTTGTTTGGTAATGGTTCTTGTATTTATTTCTTTAATACATACTTATTGAGGGACCACTCTGGTGCTGCATGCCTTTCCCTTAAGGTGACTTTTAGAGGTTCCTGTTTGGGGATACTTATGCTCCCGGAGCTCTGTCTTGCTTTCAGTGTTCTGTCAAGGGCTGTGAATTCAGAACAGCATGACGTTACTTCCAATTGGTGAAGGCCAGCATGTGCATAAGGCTATGCTCAGGTAGTAGGGGGCTCCGAGTGACAGGGAGGCAGAGAGATGCCGCTTCTGTCAATGCCTGCCAAAGGTCAGTGGCTTTATCAGTAGGAACTGCTACCTACAGATGATGATTTAAATCATCGAGGAAAATATGGGCCTACTCAAATGAAGGGGAGGAAAGATGTTGAAGCAGAGGAAATGGCACAAGTACAGTTTGATGGTCCAGATAATATTTTAATTATAAATATTAATTATTATAAATTTAATTTGATAGTGCTTTCGTGCAATGGGCAGGGCAGAAATGAGGGTAATGCCAAGGAGAGAGAAGAGACTCTTGGAGGCAGGCAGCTCAAGAACAACTTCATATGTCACGGCAGGTTGATTTTTATTCTATACACAACAAGGGCCACAGTAAAACTCTGAGTGGGAGAGGATATGACCACAAGTTTTAAAATCATATTGTAGAGCCTGGGGAAAGCACATTGGAGGAGAGTGGGTTCTGGCATAAGAAGTCAGGTTGAAACTGGCTGCTGCTGTCCACAGGAGAGCTAAGGATGACTGGCATCTGGATGAAGGCGGAGTTGAAAGAAGGGGTCTAGCTAAACATTCTGTAGGGAATGATTGTTGCGGGAGGTGAGGAGATTGACTGTCAGCCTCCACAGCTGTACTTGGTGTGAGAAAGCCATCATTCTTGCTGAAATGATGCCCAGCCTCTCTGAACACCGTCGGTACATTAGGCACCTGGTCCCACAGGGGCCGCGGTCACATGATGCCAGTTTTCCTGCAGTGGGTCCAAAGAATTTCTTTACTCACAGAATTTTCTGTTTTCTTCTCAAGAATTTCTGAAGCTTAATTCCAGTGAGGAGAGCTGTCATTTCTTCCCAGACAGGAAGCTGAACCGTCTTTTCTAATACCCCGGGGCTTTCTGAACTCACAAACCTTCCATTATAAGTCCTTGTCTACCTTACAGGGAAGTTACAGGGTTCTCACCCTATGCTGTCCTTGCTATTCCCTTCACATGTCTGAGCTTCTGCCCTCTGTACATGAGCCCCTCAAAGAAATCTGCCTCCGTAGAGGTCAGGGGAGCTGTTCTTGGGTGGGTCTCACTAGAGTGGATGCTGTCTTTGCTCAAGAAAGCTCATAGATGTGCATTGTGTAGAAACTTCCATACCTGCCTAAAGAAAAAAGTGAACATTTTAAAAATTGATTCATGAAATTATTTAAAATATTTATTGAGAATCTACTCTATGTGCTGGTGCTGGGTTAGCTAACGCTCTCCCTCCCCCTCCTTTCTCTCTCTCTCTCCTTCCCTCCCTCTCGTCAGATGGTTGGGAGATCAGGCCATGGATCTGAATCACAGGAGGCTTATGCAGGGAATAGAGATCTACCTTGAACAATCATAAGCGGGGCTGAAGCAGGAGATCGAAGCCAAAGTTTGCATTGGAAGGCAAAAGTTGAGGTCATATGTAGGTGAGCTTTCCAGAATAAAGAGAAAGAATTGGAAGACAAGAGACAGGGCCAGGCAGAGATGACTCCAAATAGCTGAAGGTTAAGAGCATGAGAAGCTATGTATACTAGGGCGCATGTGTACTCTTCAACACACAAGATGCTGAGACAGGAAGACAACGTACTTAAGACCATTCTTGGCTACACAGTGAATGCCAGGCCAGTAGTCTGGGGCTACAAATTGAGACCTGTCTTAAAAGCATCCTTGATTAGTGAAAGCAGGGAGAGATGTCTTGGTCCTTGATGTTCTTGTCCTACAACATAATGACCTGAGTTTGAACCCCCTACATCAAAAGCAGATGCGGCTGGCACCTGTAATCCCAGTGCTGGAGATGCAGAGCCAGGTGGATCCCTGGGCTTGCTGTCCAGGAGTCTAGCTGAATCAGCAACCTACATGCTCAGTAAGAGTCCCTGCTTCAGAGGTGGTAGCAATTGAGGAAGATATCTGCTGTTGTTCTCTGGCTTCTACTCGCACGTACACAGACGTGCCCATGTACTCCTATCTTCATGTGTGGGTGCATGCGTGTGTACAAACACACACACACACACACACACACACACACACACACGAACACCCTTCCCTCGGACACTCGGACACATACAAAAGAGAGTTCAAGAACACTGTTGCAAACACCCATGGGCATGAAAGGCCAGATGTGTGTGATGATGGGACTTACATCTGGATGTTTCCACTGGCTTAAAAGAACATGGCTGTACTATAGATATGTGTGTGTGTGTGTGTGTGTGTTGTGTGTTTCTTAAAATTTACTTTCTTCCTGTGGGAGATAAAAACTGGAATGCTTAATCTGATTATTAGTGGATGCAATTCACAGTCACCTAGAAGACATATGTCTGGGTGTTCTCATGGGGGTTTCCAGAGAGGTTTAACTGCAGAAGGAGACCTGTCCTGATTGTGAGTAGCATTATCACAGGGGTTTGGGTATGCTGATGCAGATAAAGTGGAAAAGGAGGAAACTGGCTGAGTACCAGCACCCATCTCTATCTGCTTCCTGGCTGTGACTTCTGTGTGACCAGCTACCTGTTGCTCCCGCTGCCACACTACCACTGTTCTCCCATCAAACGTTTCCTGCCATGATGAACTCTTCTCTGAAAGTGTGAACCAAGTCACATACTTCTTTACTAGAGTTGCTTTTGCTGAAAAATTCTCACTAGCAATGAGAAAAGTCCAACAAAAAAACCTAAAACAAATGCAAGCGAAGACCAGCAAATGACAGCCTTGCATCGAGTACACAACCGTGTGGTTAGAAGCCCAGAGGAAGCATTTAGTTCAGTGGAAGCTCACTGAACGAAGGCATTAAGTTGGATCACAACCTTGCCACAGAACCTTAATTCATCTTAATTCAAACGACCTCACCATGACTTCAACAACTCCAAATTCTCTGTGTTTTCTATGGCAAACAAGATCAAGAAAGTTACCTTCTGTATTTCGTCTCAGGGGCCAGCTCCTTCATGAAAGCCCACACAGAGGCACCAAGTCACCATTTCTCCCGCTCCTCGGAGCTTGTGTATAATTATTTGCTACTGGTAAGTTACTTGAATCCCTACTAGGTCAACTAGGTCAAAAGTTCCGTCATGTATTTATCCCTCACTGCTGATTGTACCAGATGTCTAGGCCTCAGATGCCCAGGCATGGTGCAGAGTGCTTCACTTGGGTGTTTATGGCTCTTAAATATCTGTTATCACAATCAAGCTTTTCATTTGTATGATTTGGAAATACTATCTTTCACTACCTCTTTGTTGGCACCCAGGCAGTCCAGGAACTCAAGCACTCCTTCCGTAGAGTCAGGTTCTCATCAGTGCTTCTCTGTTTGTCCTCTTCATCCTTTCCGTGTCTACTTCTTCCCTTCTTTCATCACTTCATTTGTCTTCACATTTATCATTTGTGTGTGTGTGTGTGTGTATTCGCACTTGTGTGTAACTTCCCATAGAGGTTTTCCTATGCTCTGGAGCTGGAGTTAAAGATAGTTGTAAGCAAACCAGTATGCGTGCTGGAAGCTGAACTCCTGGGCTCTGCAAGAACAGCAGCACCCTTAATGGACAAGTTATCTCCAACTTCATTCCATCGCCCTCTGTATTTCCTGCCTCATCTTGATTCCTTTGGTAGCCATTTTCAAGAATTTGTTCACATGACTTTCAGTATATGTTGACCATTAATACACTATTTGTTATTATAGTTGACAATGTAATTATTTGTGAGTATTCTTAGACAATCCATGTATTAAACTGTTCAATCTTGTTTCTTAAAGCCAATAGTATGTTGTTTTTTTTTTTTTACTCGGAAGAAATAGGATCAGACACGGGAAGCACATCTGGACACACGATGCAATCTCAGTTCCCCAGATTGTCTGTGTGATGCATTTGGTTATTCTGCTTGACCTTTAAAATCATCAAGTACTGACATTAATACTTACTTTATAGTCTATAACATGTTTCTAAATATTATTGATTGTGCATTTTGATCTTTTGCAGAAGTTTTGAATGTGATTTCATTGCAGAGTCCAATGTATCTTAGATAAAATAAGCAGGGAATGAAACCTAGATATCCTAACTCCAGAGCAGCACTCACATCCCTGTTTGACTCTGAGAATTTCTCTCAGTTCCTTCTATAGCCTTTCAAAGTCCAGAAAACAGAACATCTACAAAATAAGCACTTAGGACACTTTGCCATTGCCTGGTTTCTGAATCAATGACAGGGAACATCAAAAATGATTGTTTTATCCAATTGTATTGTATTGTTTCAAGAACATTTGGCTCAAGGAAAAGTTGTGCCTGAGAAATTTCACACAATCAAAGTAGGACATCATAAACCCGTAGCATGGAAGAGACACAAAACAGAGTTTTGATTCTTCTTCCCATACTTAGGGTGCTAGTCATGATAGTGGTGGTGGTAGTAGGTGTATATGTATATGTATGTATGTGTGTGCATTTGTGGGTATGTTTCTACATGTGACATGTATGTGTGCATGTAAATTATGAGGTCTAGTTCTCCAATGCTTCTCATGGGCTTCAGCAAATAAAATAAAAGTGTATAACAGTTTGTAAGGACCATAAAGGGAGATAAAGCATTGTGGGGAGCCCAGGAGAGGTATCAGGCATTTTCTGAGGTCATGGTACCCTGAGCTACTTTTGATTTTGGTCTTGATGGTTGTTTTCTGGTTGTTTTGGAGTTTTTGGTCTCAATACCCTTAATATCTCTGAGCTACTTTAGTGACACTGAATGTTTGAACATGTAGATAATATGTGTAAGACTATCCTCAAATAAGTTATATCTCAACAATACTGTTGCCCATTAGAACTGACTCCAGTTCCAACCTTTATAATTCCTTACGATTTAACTAAAGTCCTTTAAGCCAATGTTTACTGATTGTAGGCAACCTTCAGGTTTGCAGGTTCAGAAAAAAACATACTCAGATCTTGACCTCTGGCAAACAGGGAGTCTTTACTTTTCCACACCTGCTAGGATAGTTTCTGCCCTATTTCTCTGCAGTTCTACAGGACATGAGAAAGACATCAATTATGTTTTCTTTGTATATATATAAAAATTGGTTGATATGTTTTTCTCTTTTGTCAACACAATCCTTTCAGTCTTAGGCATGTCCTTTCTCTGGCGCCTGGTGCATTTAATCACCTTGTTGCTGTCCCAGCTTCCCACAGAGAACCAAGGGAGCGCCACAAAGAACATTTTATTTGTTTCAACTCAGCTGAGTTCTTAAGGCTCACCTTCCAGTTGCACAGATATTATACCAACCTGAAAAGCAAAGAGTCAAACTTTGAACAGCATTCTCAGAAGAGTAACAGGCTTTGGGAAGAGGGCTGATTTACTGGGTCCCTTGATTCTCTGTGTGATGAGGTAAGTAGTTAATTGATGTGGCATTGGTGTGATCCCTCTCAAAATGTACACAGCGGTCCTTCCTCAGCCCTTGTCATTCTCCTGAATACCAAAATCCCCTCAGGGGGTCATTCACACTGAGATGGTTGTCTCCACTAAGACATCAAAGAGGTGGCCATGAGTGTAGGGGTGTAACACATTGATTAAGATGGATTTGTGGACGCTATAATAAGAAAACATAGATTCTATAGCTTTCTTAGCTTAGAATAGAGAAAGCCTCATGTCTTGTAGTCATCATCAGAGCAGAGGGAGGGAAGAAAATCTCAGGGGAAAGAAGAATGAACAGACAAGCTTTGTCCAGCCAATGTCTTAGAAAGCTCACACGTCAGGTATAAATGCTCACAACAATACAGATATACAAAAACTTTTCAAGCCCTCCAGTTATTTTGACTATAATGCTCTGTTTTAAGATCTTTACCAGCCATAGAGTGATGAGTGGGAAGAATGAGGGGCCTAGAGCAAGGCACAGGACTACTGAGAGAGTCTGGGAAGGGTTTGATTAAATGACTCATGAAGACCAGCAATGAAATTATAGCAGTGACTATAAACTCATCTTAATTAAAGTGAGAATTGCATGTTTTGGGGGATATAAGATTGTATTCTGAATATATCATGATAGAGTCAGGATAAATTTAAACACTTTAGAACTAAGGCCTGATGGGAGCAAAAGTGCTTCAGGGGAGTTATCAATAGTCTGGATTAGTGTAGCCCTGCTATGACCTCAGGGGAGTTCTTTAAGTTGGTTCTGTAGCAAGTTTTTCATCTTCAAAATGAAGAAAGTTGTTATAGGTGTCTCCTGGATGACACTTAAGTCATCAATGTATTAATGAAGAAGGGCTTAGGAACAGTGGGTGTATCTCATGTCTCCATCCCTCTCTATCTCATGTCCTGACCCCACACAAGCTCCCCCTGATATAGTCCTGGGATATTGTTTCTCCACTTAGATCTCTTAAGCAAAATAGTGTACTTTAGGAGCATTGGACAACAGAAGATGGGGTCATCAGGGCTGCTTGAATGAACACAGTGAAGTAATGTCTATTATCCACATGCCCTGAAAGGAAGGATGCCCTTTGAAATATACACATCCTAATTTTTAAAATACACACACACACACAATAATAATGATCTTTGGGGTGTGATCAAAAAAGATCCTGAGATGGGGTGATTAGTCTAGGATGCTCTGGCAGCCTGATTTAACCACAGCCTCTTATCTGTGAAGATTATTAGTAAGCCAGAGGACGCCAAAATTAATGAGAGGTTTAAAGACACTGCTGGCTTGGAAGTTGGAAGGAAGAGCTGAGGAGTAAAAGGTGCCTAAAAACTCTGGAAAAGGGGAATGGATGATGCTCTGAAACTTCCAGACAGGACCACCCCTCCCATCACGATGGGCGAGATTAAGGAAACCCATTTTAGTCTTCTGTGTTACCAACTATGTAATAGCAATTTTTTGTAGATTTAAGTCACCACCTTTGCTGAACTTTCTTCAGCAGTAATAGGAAATTAGCACTTTTACCCCAATTCACCATTTCATCATTTGATACTGACATAAAAGTGAAATAAAATGACCACACCATCAGAAATCACCTTCACTTTAATCACACTATTGGTGTGAGAAGTCCTTCGCTATATGTATTGCTTTTATTGGTTAATGAATAAAGCTGTTTTGGCCAGTGGCTTAGCAGAATAGAGGTAGGCCGGAAAATTAAACTGAATTCTGGGAGAAAGAAGGTGGAGTCAGTGAGAAGCCATGGAGCTGCCAGAGGAAAAAGATGCAAGCCACCAGCCAGAACCTTGGTGCTAGGCCACAAACCTCATGGTAAAATATGAAATAGTAAATATCAGTTAATTTAAGATGTAAGAGCTAGCTAGAAATGTGCTTAAGCTATTGGCCAAACAGTATTGCAAATAATATAGTTTCTGTGTATTTATTGCAGGACTGGGTAGGACGGAAACCTCTGCCAACACACTGTAGCAAGAGGATGAGGGTTACAGGGCACTGAGTTCTCCAACGTGTAGATATAGTTTGGCCTAGTTTATTTATGCCACATTTCACAACTCCCTAGCTATCATATATTTCAAAATTATTTTCCAAAGTCATATTTTTAATTAAAAATCTCTCTCTCTCTGTTGTGTTGTGTGTGTGTGTGTGTGCGCGCGCGCGCGTGCGCTTTTGTGTACATGAGTCCAGGTGTCTGTGGAAGCAAGAGACTCGGGGCCTCTCACATGATGGAGTATAAGCAGTTGAGAGCCATTTGATGTGGGGGCTGCAAACTAAACTCTGGGTTTTGGAAGAGCAGCGTGCACTCTTAGCTGGTGAGCCACAGTCCCCAAGCCAGAAATCTGATCATGTGGTAGTCCTGCTTAAAGTTTTCCATGCTTTCCTATTGCCTTCAAGAGAAAGATGAATTTCTTAACAGAGTCTACAAGAGTCTGTGATTTGTTCTTGATTGAGCCTCTAGCTATGTGGCCAGCCACGTATCCCTTGCTGCCCACGTAGGTGCTAGACTTACTCTGCTTGAGTACCTCATGGATGCCACACGCTGTGGTATCTAAGAGTTCACTGCTTTTATTTTAATTCATTCATTGCAGCTAACATTTTGAGTTCTTATTATATTTGGCATTTATTAATGCTTTCCAACTATCAAGCCATTAAATTCAATGTAGTAGGTGCTGGTATCTTTTATTTACATATAAGGAAACTGAGACACAGAGAAGTCTAGAAAATTTACCAAAATCCTGCTCACAAAAAGTGTCAGAAGCAGACAGCAGACATCTTTCTTTCTGAGCCAGCATCTGCAGGATGGCTGGAAGAATGAGCGAGGGGGAAAGAGGCAAGGTCAGAGGACGGTTTTGTACCGATTGATTACAATCATAGGCAACTTGAAGTGTGATCCTGTAGCATTTTTTTTTTAAAAAAAACAACTATTGGTTTTGCTTTTTGAGGTTATAATTACATCACTCCCTGTTCTTTCTTTCCTTCAAACCCTCCCATGTACTTTTCCTTGTCGAAACATTTTTCTCAGCAGTAGGAAGAATGTATTTCAGAAAAACATTCTCACTGTTTCCATTGAATTGTGTGACTGAGGAGTTAAGTGCTTTGGACTCTCTGGTGGTGTACATGTGCACAGAAAATAGATACCTGGACTGTCCATGTGTTCTACATAGCGGCATTGAAAATCTTGATTTGGAAAATCAGAATAGAGAGTAAGAGGGTCCCGTCCTAGAATGCACTGGGTGGGGAAAGTTATCAGAGAAGTTCTCGCAAAACTCTTTCACAGCTAGAGTAGGTATGGGCAAGAAGGCCAAGAGATGTGGAGTGCAGCTTATTAGGCACTTGATTGTGTGCCTCACAGATTTTTGACCATGGTTGAAAGTACTATTTCAGTGGCTTTGTGTTTATGGAGTAGAATGTCTACAAATGTGTATACATCCCGATAGCTGAATGCTTGTTCTTGCTGAGAGGCTCAGTCATGTATATTAGAGACCTCAATGCAGATACCTCTGGTGCCTACCCACCTTCCAGGTTACTATTGGAGGGAAAAAACTTGAGCAGAGCCCTGAGATGCCAAGCAAAGGTTAAGGCCAGCTATACATGGTGGGACTGCAGCCATCATGAGGAGGCTGGCCCTCTGGAGACGGGTACTGGCTGTGCTGTTGAGTGGGCACCGCTGGGTGGATGAACAATGAGACTGGGGTGTCAGCAGGAAGATGGATGGTCAGCAGGAACCTTAGGCTCTTATGAAGAAAAACAAAATGATGAATTATCCTGAGACCTGACTCTACAGGGACTCTGAGATCCCCCAACCTCTTAAAAAGGGGGGGGGGGAACATTATTTTCAGAGTCTATTTGTTTTACTGCTGGAGATCAGGGGAGCAAAATGTAAGGGCTGTTTGTCAACTCTCAGGCAGAGAATTCCCTAATTCTTTTCTTTCTGGGGTCACAGAACTTGGTCTCCTTGTATCAAAAGAAAATCACTTCACAAAGCACTGCCATTAGAAAGAGGAAAGGCATTGAACAGCACAAAATCCACAACCAACTCATTTGCTTCTGTTCTTTAATTGATTTTTAAGCTGGTGGTTGCTTGCTAGCTATTGGCCCACAAAGTTAGAACCGGTTTCCAGTATAACCATAATGAAATCATTAAATTACATTTTATTTATAATAAAAATATACCCACACAGACACAGACACCCACCCACACACAACACAAACATGCATTCACACAAAAATGCATGTACTTGCAGAACTTGCATATAAATTCACACATACATTCATACACAAACACACAGGCCAGGCGGTGGTGGCGCACGCCTTTAATCCCAGCACTTGGGAGGCAGAGGCAGGCGGATCTCTGTGAGTTCGAGACCAGCCTGGTCTATAAGAGCTAGTTCCAGGACAGGCTCCAAAACCACAGAGAAACCTTGTTTTGAAAAAGCAAAATATATATATAACCATACACAAACACACACAAAAACATATGCTCACACAGTTGCATGAAGGTATATACTCACATGTAACTCTATTCTTACAGACCATCTTTATGTTAAATGCTGAACTCAACCCAGGAAATATGTATTGAAAATATTTTAGGTATTTTGTGACAGATACTGGGGAAAATTCATAATTCATGTTTCATCTTGTTTTCACTTTGAGGCAGGACTATGGTCTTCCTCCCTATATTTAGTCTGAGTAAGATATCCCTCAAAAAAGAATGGACTCTAAAAAGCCATTTCAAGCAGTTCTTTTAAATCCCGTTTCCACTGCCAATGTCCCCACAGATTGTCCAAGCCACCAACTCTCACCCATAGTCAAAGCGCCTAGTTTGGGCTATGAAGGTTCTCCCACTTTCAATCCGGAATCAGTGAGCTCCCACTAGCTCAGGTCAGCTGTTTCTGTGGGGACCCCCATCATGGTCTTAAGCCCTTTGCTTCTCTTTCTTTTTGAATGGTCTCTGGAAGCTAGACCCAGTGCTTAGCTGTGGATCTCTGCATCTGCTTCCATCAGTTGCTGGATAAAGGTTCTGTGATGACAATTAAGGTAGTCATCAATCTGACTACAGGAGAATGTCAGTTCAGGCACCCTCTCCACTATTGCTTAGGGTCTTAGCTGGGGTCATCTTTGTGGATTCCTGGTAATTTTCCTGGTTCCAGGTTTTATTCTAGCCCCATAATGACTCCCACAATCAAGGTATCTCATTACTTGCTCTTCCTCTCTGTCTTTTCCCCATCTTGACTGTTGGGAGCAGTGAGACCCCAGATCCTGAATTTCTTCTAATCCCCTGATCTGAGTGCCTACAGCTGCTCTGAGCATGAGACCTTCAGGAGTTCCTGATGGCAGGAGAATGGTTTCTGGTGGGTTTGGCTGGGGCGTGGCTATCTCTATATAATCTGCCCCTGAACACAATAAAGGGGGCATTCTTGGGGAATTCAAGGATGACACGTGTCGCTGTCTCTCTGTCTGTGTGTATCTGTGTATTTTAACCTCCAGCCCCCTTGCCCGAAGCTCGCGAACTGGGTGCCAGCGCACAGAGCGCAGACACGGGGGCGCATGCGCGGCACTTGACCACACCATTCCCTCATGTTCTCCTCCTCCCTCCTCTTCTCTCCGCTTCTGGTCTTCATTCATCCCCTACCCATGCTCCAAATTTTTTCAGGAGATCTTGTCTACTTCCTCTCCCAGAAAGATTCATGTATTCATCTCTTAGGGTTCCCCTTGTTACCTAGAACAAACCATCGTGAGTGAGGTAATCTAGACCCAGAAAGACAAACATGCTATGAACTCACTCATAAATGGACATTGGATGTAAAGCAAAGGATAACCAGCTTACAGACCATGACCCCAGAGAAGTTAGATAACATGTCTCATTCTTTCATGAGCCAGCAATCTCTTCTCAAAGAAAAAAGAGACCTGGGAAAATAGGACATTTCCTTCTTTTTTTATTCAATACTCATGTAAGCAGTGTAAGACTGTTATGAATCAGTAGCATCACAGAAGATGTGAGTGAGTTGCCCCACCTCCATGCCTTTCCCATGTACATCCAGAAGTGAGGACACTACCAGGAGAAAGCCCAAAGAAAGGCCAGAACAGAAACCAACCTTATGGCATCTGGGCTTAGATTTTGGGCCTTCTGGACTAAGGAAAAATAAATTTATTTTGTTTAGACCATTCAAACTGTGCCATTTTTATGGCAGCTCTAGAAACCAGGTGCTTGATTTATACTATGCCACACACTGTGCTAAGTAACAGTCCACAACAATGATCACCATGGACACAGTTCCTGCCTTTAAGAGATTCCCAGAGGAAGGAGGTAAAGTGTATCAACAGGGCATGCAGAGAAGGAGTTTGGCGTATCTGGGCATACTTCTTCAAGGGTGATGCAAAGATGGCAGCAGCTGGTACTCAGAAAGATCTGCCCCATCTGGTAGAGGGCCAGGAGGCAGAAGAGCCCTGGGTTGACCAGCTCTCATGAAATAAGTCTGGGGAAGCTGAGCTTAACTGGCAGTGGGGACAGATAGGAGTGGACCATTTTACACAGGCGTCTGAGAATATGTCCAGAGTGATCACTTGGCTTTGAAGTTCTGGAGAATTCTAAACAAAAGAGAGGAATTAACTGGAGCTTTGGGGGGGGGGGGGCAACTCTCTGGGTACAGAATCTCCACAGTGCAGAAAAGTCCCCCGGGCCCTTCTGTTCGGGGTCCCCATTACCACTGCTTTCCGGGGCTGGGTGAAATATGTGAGAAAGATGGTTTGATGGAGAAATGGTTATTTTTACAAGCCCAGGAGAACCCGTCCCTTAGGCATGCTTTATAATTGCATTTTCTGCAGCCCGCTAGGAAGAAAGTGCCTACATTATTAGGCGTTCGTGGTTAGAAGGCCATCAAAAGTCACATCCACACAACCCAAGCAGAAGACGCTAAACAAAAAGTGTTGAAAGATGTGCAGAGGCAAGCCACTGACTGAGAACCGCCTTTCTCTGCTGTGGGTTACAGAAATGTTTGCAGCTGATAGATGGCCTGCTAGAGAATGCAGCTCGTTGGGGGTGCGGACGTCCAGTAGGTGTTAGCAATTACGCTCCCGACAGGGCTCAGAGCCACACCTCCGGCATTCTTTTCCAAAGGCTGAGAGTGTTGATGGGAAGGTGATCAATTATGGCGACGACTGGGATTTGTTGGCAAGGAGTCATGCACTCAACATGGTTGTCACTATCCACTCAGAGAGGCACTAAAGGGAGATCAGAGGAGGCTGAGATTTGAAACTGTGGCTGTAGGAAGGGCTGGGTGTGGGAAGGACAAGGGGAAAATCATGTAGGCTGCCAGACACTTGGTATAGTTTATACAATTAGCTCCTTATTCCCCACCCCTGCCCCAATGTAACAGAGCCAACCCAAGCTAAGCACAAGAACCAGTCTTACTGCCTGTGAGTTTCACAAGAGTGACTTTCTGGAACTGAATCAGGCGTTTCTAAGATTTCCTTCGGTTCTTTCTTCTTTCTTTTTCTTGTGGACTATATTCCCTTAGTTGCTACTTGGCATTGCTTCATCCGCCACATAGCACACTGGGATGGAGACACACCTCTTTTTAAATGTGAAACCCCTGAATTTTGAAGAGTCATTGCATATCCCAAGTTGTTGGGGGATCTGCTGCTTAGTTTGCTTTCTCTCTCCAAAGGGGTCTGGGTTGAACTTTCCTCTCTGATCTTCACTACAGATTTTTCTGTACACCCCTCCCAGGCAGGGGTCTCCCTGGTTATCAGTGGGAACTCTTCAGGGACACTTAAAACAGAGCATGCTCCAGGGGTCTGCTGGAAAAGCAAGAGGCATGCTTGCCCTCTGACTGCAGAGATTAGTAAATAGTAAATTATGCTAACTCCGTCTGTGTTATTTGGCATGCTATTGTAGAAGGTTAGCATGGAAAACATGGGATTTTGGTAATAGAATACCTCTTAAATATAAAAATGGAGGACATTGTTAAATAAAGAGAGGAATGGGGAAATTGTTCCAAGGTGGAATTGTCATTTGTCAGAGAGATATTTAGACAACTTCTCCGTCTCGCACATCTTTCTCTTGCTGACGTAGTTTTAATTCTTTCATGTGAAAACTGTTCTTGTTCTTTAACACTGTGAATTAGCAGCTTCCTGTAGCTGCTTCCAATTCTGAGGGGGCAAAACCTTGTTCATATCCTCCCCACAAGTCAGAAAACCCAAAGGAAAATGGACAAGTCAAAACGTGTCAAACAATAGGTTCAGTCTTAGAAAGTTTTGTTTCTCTTATGTTTGTGGCTTCTTCAGTTACAAATGTGATTAGGTATTTAAATTAAATTATGATTAACATGAAACTCTTCCAGTCTTTCCTTTGTGGTTCCAGATTTCCTTTTGCCTTTCCACACCTATGCATTAAAAAAGAATTGTTGAACAGATTTAGGATGCCTTCCTCAGGTGCTGAGCTTAAACCCCAGAACACTCGGTCACTTGTAGGTACTTTGATTTCAGAAGTAATTTTGTTTTATTTGCACAATACAAATGGAAGAATTTTGCTCTTTTCCTATTGGTAAGTTATATTTTCTTTGCTCCTTATTCTTTCAAAAGATTCCCTTCTCTCTTCAACATTCCTTAATGCCTTGGCTTCAAACATGCATAAAACATTTTCTTTGAAGCAAGTCTCTTACTTAGCCAAACCAAATGAGTGTGTTACAAAACAGTGTTAAGGCTGAGTTTTAAAACCGCCAAGAATGGACAGTATAATTAATTAACTTACATTCTTAAGCCAGGATGCTTAGAGGGCTAGCTAGACTAAATCATAACTGCTTGGCATTGATTTTGAATTGTGTAGAGGGCGTAACAGCTCAGCTCAACTGCAGTTTTCCCTACTTTCCTTCCTCTGTCTTCTTGATAATCTAGACTTGGGCGGTGACACCACTTGGGACCTTTACAGGCGAGGAATGAGCTTTAGTGCTGATAAGAGATTGACTCAGTAAAGTTGGTTTGTGGAACTTGAAGTTTGGGCTCTGTTGGGAAGTTCTAAGCCTATCGGGTTCCCTTTTTGCCTCCCAGAAAACTGTATGCCTGAGAAAGATCTTTCTTTGATCCTTTAAGGGTCCCTTTGTGGGTCTCCATTGGATGATGTTTGGGGAAGGAGATAGCATATTTATGAACAACAGCACGGAGCCCCCTGAGATGGTTACATGCACACTTTCAAATCTCAGGCTCGCCTCTATGTCTTTACCTGTAAAATGGGGACAAAAGCAGCACACACAGCCCAGGAATGTCATAAGAATTGTATTGATCTGTGCAGACTGTTGACTGTTCTGATTGATAGAGAGAGAAGTGAGCTCTAATTTTATTTCTCTGACCTTTCTTCATTTCAATGTCAAAGCAATCATTTCTTCAAAATTTAATAAATGCCTATATACTACTCTAGATAAAGTTGGCTTTCATGGTCACAAGGAAGTCCTTTGCTTGTCACAGTTCTCTCTTATTTTTAAAAAACAATCTCTCTTTTTTTTCATTTTACAACCAGTCCTAGTTCCCACCCCCTTCCCTCCTCCCATTCCTTCCACCTTCCCTCATTCCCATCCACTCCTCAGAGGGGATAAGGCACATGGCTGGGGGGAAGGGCCAAGGCTCTCCCTACTATATCTAGGCTGAACAAGGTATATCTCCAAAGAGAATGGGTTCCCCAAAAGCCAGTACAAGCAGAAGGGATAAATACTAGTGCCACTGCCAGGGGTCCCGCAGTCCGCCCGAGCCATACAACTGTCACTCACATTCAGAGGGACCAGTTTGGCCTGATGCTGGCTAAACTTTCTGGTGATGGTTAAAATGCATAACAACAGGATAAATGCTAATTATATGTATGATAAAGAAGTAGATGAGTAACATTTTCCTAGGTGGATGACAGATGAGCAGGGTGTGAGGTGCCAGATAGAGGGTTGCGTGTCGAGGCAGAAGATTTGCAGGTGTTCAATGCCCTGCACAGGGTATTTCATGTATGCAGCAAAAGGCATGCTCTGTTGCATGCAGGCCATTGCTCTGTGGCGTTAACTATTACTTCTCCCACTACTCATTTACTTTAGTTATCTCATTATCACCATGTAACATAGCACAGATAGAGAAGATGAGGTTCAGAACCCAGCTGACCGGGCTGATGATGAGCACAGATGAGAACTAACTCAGACAGTTTGGCTCTAGAGCCTTGGCTTTTTCCATCATGCTGGACTGCTTTGAAGTGTGGGTCTAATCCTGCAGAAAAAGGAACTCTCCTTATTGATCCTAGGAAATTCTAGGTTGTGGCCTTGTTGCCACTTAGAAAGATTGTTTTAGTGGCATCATTTGATGTATCAGAAGGGGGCAGGCTGAGGGTGGAACAATTAACTGAGGTGCAGGGAATGATGGCTGTATCAGTCATGATAGGTGACACATTTTCAAGGTGAGTTTGGAGACACGTTGGTGAGGGTGGAAGGGAGGAGGCAAGACAAGGTGAAGTTCACTTTAGTTTTCAACGTGGGTGTTCAACTGCGTGGTTGGGTCATTAATGCTCCAGAAGCAGCCATGTGGAAAGGAGTGGGGATTAAATAAGCAAGAGGCAAGTTCTCCTAAATCCAGGAAATATAAAATGCATCATTAGATAAGAATAGTTATACAGCTTCTCAGCTTGAACCCCTAAACACCTGCAGAATTGGTAGGGATGAATGATGGAATGGGGGTTCTATATTTAAGAATCAAGTGGAAAAAGAGGTTAACAGGGGCACAGAGACCTGGATTGCAAATATTAAACGTCCTGCTCTTATGATGCAAATGAGCCCTCCTGGAACATAGCAATGGAAAGAGCTGGTGCACAAAGGGTGTCTTCCAAATAGACGCAGACCCCACACGCTGTGAAGTCATAGCACATTTGCAACAGGGCTCTCACTACCTCCATAATCCTATACATAGAAGCAGCAAGGGAGGGAACATAGAGAACAAACGAAACAAAGACAACCAGATCTGCTCTTTGTTCTTTTCATAGGCTGCCTTCCACTCACACCTACTTCCCATCATACATGATCTTTTCTTCCCCCTGCACCGTTATGCTTGTCTCCAGTTAAAATTAGTCCCAGGAGTCTGATCACAGGATTTGGCATTTGGGGGAAGGAGAAGGAATGGCGCAGAACCAGGACTATGAGCAAATTGTCCTAAGTGAAAAGAAGAGCAAGTCTATAACTTAGCAGTAGCCACCTGAAGTTATGTTCACAAAGCTGCCTTACGCACCCAGTTCAAGGTCAGCCTGGTCTACTAGTCTACAGAGTGAGTTCCAAGACAGCCAGAGAAACCCTGCCTTGAACCCCCCCCCCCCAAAAAAAAAGAAAAAGAAAAAAAGAAGAAGTCTTGAAGCATTGCAGGCTGCTTGGACTGCAGATTGGAATACAGTTATGTCTTTGGGAAGAAGTGAATTTACTGTGCTTGAATGCAAAATGAATCCGCACAGAATGGCAATTCTGTATGGCTAAGCCCGTTAGAACTTTATTTTACTTCTTTCATCTCCTTGGAGTCTATGGGATGCCATTAATGTTACCAGCTGCATGGCTTTCTCTGAATACCAACAGCAGTGGGGAAAAACACCCACCCTCCGCAGCTATTGGCTCTCTAGCTTTCCACTTAGCCAGCTATTGTGTTGCCAAGGTAAATGGGAAACAGGCTCCCACGATAACAGCAATTTCCCAAATGCCCTGTTAATTTTCAGTAAACCAAAATAAAATGTGTTATTATTTATTAAGAATATGCACTACGTACGGTTTCCAGATGATAAGTATTTCAGTAAAGTACCACACGGAGAACAATTTGAGCTGACTTGCAAGCTGTAACCTTAAAGTAATGGGTATAGCTCAGGGTCAAAATTGTCACTTTTATTGGGTTAATTCAATGTTCATGGTTTACAGACTATGATATAGGACCAGTGAAAAGTTTTTCCATCCCCAGGATCAGCTGCATTATACATATAATTTTATGTAAAAAAGTAGCGTCCCATATATCATTATTTATTTATAATGACATTTACCAAACAACTGCATGGCACAGAATGATAGTACCGTCTGGGGTATAGAACAGGGGGCACAGATTCCAAAGTCTGGATTGGAGACAACTCCTTCAATTATATTAACTTTAGAAGCATAAAGGGGAAATATAATCTCTCAGTTGCAAGACAGCATGTTATTATTTTACAAATAAAGTATGAGAATTTGAAGGATCCCAGGTTTGGAGACCATTTTTAATTTTTTCCAGAGCAGTTCATACATATGGCAAGAACATGTTTATTTGTTTGGCCCCCGAGTCTCACTTTGGATCATGAAAGGCACAAATGGAACTTCTGATTCCTAGAAACTTCCATCTCTGAGACAGAAGAATGGCCTTCCAGGGACTCGGGGTGACAGGCCCTGCTCTGAGCCTGGTCCACAGCAGACCTCTTCTCAGGACCAACTGCTTCGGTGGCTTTATTTTCTTTCCTATGTCTTAGGTTTTCATAGCTGGGTCTCTGGTGTCCTAAACCTAGCGCCATCAGGACCAGGGAGGCTTCACCTCCAGCCCCTGCTCTCTGTTGGTTGCCTTGCTATTGAGATGTTTGCCCACACCGAGGTCTGGAACCCTGCAAACAGCTCTGGGCTGTGTCACCACCTCCAACCCAGAGGTGAAACCCTGTTGTCCTCACAGCTTCGGGTTACTGGATTAGAATTCCTGTAGGGTTTGACTATTTTCTTTAAAGAAGAGGAAGTTGTCTTGCTTTCAGAAAAAAAAATTACACAGACAGCAATACGGACTTATTTAGGAAATCAGAAATCTCCTGTGCCCAAATTACACAAATATTCACTGCATAGTGATAGTTATCGGTAATATTTTGAGGTTTACTCTTCAAGAAAAAATTCACTGCACACACAAACACACACACCACCTCTTCTTACAAAATAAGGTTAAAACTAAATTATAAGTATACACACACAAATAGCTAGCTTTGCAATCTGAACATGCATTTTTCTTACATGGTGCTCTGTAAAACACACTCTGATATTATTTTAATGGTTGGTTAGGATTCTGGTTTACTTTGAGCCATTTTTCAAAATTCAAG
Organism: Microtus oregoni; assembly: GCF_018167655.1. NCBI lineage: Eukaryota > Metazoa > Chordata > Mammalia > Rodentia > Cricetidae > Microtus > Microtus oregoni. The sequence goes on along the minus strand of NW_024543059.1, from coordinate 59,307,989 downwards.
GAGAATGCATCGTTATGCATCTGCAGCTTTCATTACTACATCTTGTTTTTCTAGCATCCTTCATCTGAAACCTGTGGCTGCATATCTGTCCAAAGGGGAAATTGTTCTTATAATGCAATAAGTGGGGTATGCCTTAGCGCTGGTTTGCAGTTTTGTCCCCATGTTTGTGGTGCTGGGGTTTGAATCCAGGACATTTACAAACACTAAGGCAAATACTCTACCCCCGAGCTATGCCCAAGTCACTACATTTTGGAGACAGGATCTGGCTCAGTAGGATCTGTAGGTCTGACTGGTCTCAGACTTACAATTGTTTTACTTCAGCTTCTTGAACACTGGGTTTGTAGGTCTGTGCCACCAGGCCCGGAGTCACCAGGTTTTAACAGCAGAAAATGTCATTCAGTGATTTGGGAGTGAGGTTTCTGATTCTTAAGAATGCCTGCAGGGACTCTGCTTCATGTTCTGTAGATGGTGTTCTACGTGACAGGGCCCTAAAGGTGCCTCCTGGCTATTGCCCTGACAGCCCTCTGTGGGAAGCCTATAGACTGGACACAGCTCATAGCTGGCAGCTCAGTTCTCAGCTCATTGCTAGGGAGAGATCCTGGGCTTCTTGGAATGTATTAGATTTCCTTCTTAGTACGTGTTCAATGCTCAAGTGCGGCTGTGCACTTTTGGGTTGGCATCTACCCCATTGAACTGAGGGTTTCCTGAGGATAACAAGTATGTCTTTGTTATGTATGGCCCCAAGAACAGTGTGAAATCAGACATGAATGGATGTTGTATGAATGGGGAAAAGAATGAGAAAGAAGGAAAGAGGAAAAAAACAGAAGAAAGGAAGGGAGGAAGGAGGGAAAGAAGGAGAGAGGAAGGGAGGAAGGGAAAGGAAGGAGGAAGAGAGGAAAGAGGAAGAGAGGAAGGGAAGGAGAAAGAGATGAAGGAAGGAGGAAGAGAGGAAGGAAGGAAGAAAGGAAGGAAGGAAGAAAAGAAGAAGGGAGGAAGACAGGAGGGAAGGAAGGAGGAAGAAAGGAAGAAGGAAGAGAGAAAGAAAGGAAGGAGTAAGGAACAAATCTCCCATAGAGGAGAGCATTTCTCAAAGCCTTTAAGGCCTTAAATTCTATTTGATGCATGCTGCATTCTTTCTTGATATCACAGCAGTTCATTGACCCCCCCCCCATGCCCTTATGAAATATTGTATTTTACAATTTATTCAGCAGCTGTGAGATCAGAGTAATTAAGGTAGAACCTGTAAGAGCATGGCAGTTGGGATGAAGATTATCAAAGGATTCAAGCCAACATAGTCTGGGGAGCAAATGGTGGAGATGGAACAGTGTAGTTTCATACAGCTCAAGGAGAGATGGGACGTAAGAACAGCTTGTGTTCTGGGTTAATGGTGTCACACACTGAACAGATCAACTTGTGTGCTGGTAGGTGTCAGGGTTATAGTTCTGGATGGCGGAATGGTATTTCATGATGAAGCAGGGATTCTCTTTACTTCACCAGTCATAGGAAGTGTGTGTTCAGAGCCAGGATGTATGCACATTTAGCTAGTAGGGTGAATGTAAGGTCACAAATTAGTTGCTTATCATAAAAGCACAGCAGGGTATGTAACGCCCAGCTGTGGAACAAGGTAGCAGGAGTGAATAATGGAAAAGGGGTCTTATGTGAGATGTATTTGATATCTAGAATGCATTGACTTTTGCAGCTGCATAAATATGGTTAGGAGAACAAGCATCATTCTTGTAGGTTTCTGTTCTATGAAACGCACAGCACATTGACAGAAGTGATTTGCCAAGGGTATGTGTGGAGGACATTGGTGCCTTGGTGGTTGATTGCCCAGGCTGGAATCTGGGCTTACACTGTTCTTCCCTCCCATAAAGTTGCATATGGTAAGCAGATAGATATGTTCTCATTTGCTTTGCTCCTGCTGAAGTGTCCTAGGAGGACAGTATCATGGGAAGTAAACAAGTAAGACATCCTATAGGATGTCCCTGGGACTCCAGCCCTATGTTTATATTTTGCTCTTCATTAGGTAGGGAGGAAGCAGAGGAAAAGAATCTAGCTACTGTGTGGTTCTAATCTTAGGGTTAGTCTCACGTAAGTACTGTGTATGAACGTGTTCACTTGTCTTTGAGAACTGTGAAAATACAGGTAGAGGATAAGCATAGTACATTTAACACACACACACACACACACACACACACACACACACACACTCCTCAAATTGAAGAGAACCCCAATGAAAAGGAGGAAACTATAGCATCAACAGACATATGGAGCTTCCAAAACCTTGCACAATTAGAAGCCAATCCCTTCTTCTTTCCTCCACCTTAACAAAACATCGCTCTGGTATTTGAGTGGCATCATCTGCAGACACCTCCTGGAGGTAACTGACAGGTCACCTGATTAAAACTGAAAAGGACAGAAAACTTCCTGCAGGTGCTGAGGAAGGTGGGAGGTGCTCCCATTTTTCCCATCGCACTTCCCTCCCCTGGCACTCTGAGCACAACCTCATCTGTCTGCTCCCAACACAGTCTCATCCCAGAGGTGCCACTTATTTTTGCCAAGTGGATCCTCTCTTCTTCAGCATGTACCTTCAAATTAAGCAGTGACCTCTCACTTATCATCAGTTCTGATACCAGGCTGGCTGTGATCTGGCCCCAAAGCATGTCTTCTGATTCATGCCAATGACAACCAGGGCTCCTCAATAGAGGGAAGGAGCCCTTTGCTCCTCTGTTCTTGTCATCAAAGCCAAAGAAGCTCTCTTTCCTCGGGGCAACATCTGGCCAGAATTTATATGGTAGGCATGGAAATACTATTTTCTACATATTATGATTTCTGTCTATGGCTATGCTGAAAATGGCACTCTGCCACCACTAGAAACTAACCATGTCATTTTTCTCATGTCAACAAGCTTCGTGCCAATAATGATTTCCTGTAATTCCTTCCCTGTTTTAGAGGGAATGGCTGTTCCACTGGCAATGCACTTAAGGAAAAAAAGTCCCTTCATCTGGGTGCTGATACAGAACCCTTCGGGAGTCATCCTCACACTGATCTTCACTGTACCCAATTTATCATTTTCAGTACCCCTTTCATAACCACTGACAAGACAACCGCAGTTCCCAAACCTCTCTGAGATGCTCTGCGTTCTCGTTTGTAAATGTCCCATACCATGGATGTTTAATCTGCCCCACGAAGCACTGCATTCCGTTATCTTCTAATCCAGCCCTTCTCAAATTTTGACGGCACAAGTTGAACATGACCAAACTATTTGAGAAAATTCGACACAAATGTTTTCTAGTTAGGTTCCCAGTAAAGTGTTTCTTCTCTAGGAGTCCAAGAGCAGCATCTTTGCTGTCAACATTTGTATAGATATTTAAGTCTTTTCACTGTCTAACAAAATGGAACAGGAGGAAATGTTTATAGTATTCTAGGGCTTCTCTAGGTTGCAACTCCAAAGTCTTTCACATTCTTCCCACAAAACAGTTAAAAATGTGTAGAGTCACATGAATGGGTTTCTCACAGCAGCAGCAATGATTCCATTTCTGGTACCAAATCTGTACTGGCAGGATTTTTCAAGAGCACCAATAGAAAATGTAGATTTTCCTCTTAGAATATGTATACATTTATATACATGCGCATAGTATATCACTATGGCTCAGTGGTTAAGAGCACTGACTGCTCTCCCAAAGGTCCTGAGTTCAACTCCCTGCAACCACATGGTGACTCACAACCATTTGTAATGAGATCTGGCACCCTCTTGAGGAAGTCACCCTCATCAACTTAGACCATGAAACCCAATATGGATAAGTACAGCAGAACTGCCATATACTTGCTGCGCATGCATGCTTCAGCGGGGCCAGGGCATAAATTTCATTTCTTCATTTTCATATAATATATTACATATATGTGTGTATATATGTATATACATATATTGTACTTATATATATTCATATACAACAAAAGAAGAATTGTTAGAATGGCTTATATGATAGTGGCTGAGTTGTCCAACAGTAACTATTTCCATGTTGGAGGAAGAAATAATTCAGTTGTTGCTCAGTCCAAGAATCTGCATACCTCAACAAGTCCAGTTCTGGTACTTAAGGCTTTAAAGTTCCGTGGACAGTTACTAGGACTGATTCCACACTGGAAGGTCAATGAAGGTATTATCTAATGTCATTCAAAGGTATAGTCATACTAGAAGTAGCAGCAGGTGCACTTGCTCAGAAAGAATTAAAGACTTGTACTCTTTGTCTTTCACAAATACACAAACACGTTTCTTTGAAATTCTTGGTATCTGAGCTGTCTGCCAAGAGTAGAGCAGACATTAAGGAGTGTCTTGATCTCAGCTGATCCTCTACGGGAGTTCCCTCACAGACACAATTAAAGGTGTGTCTCCTAAGCAACTCTATATCTAGCTAAGCTGACAGTCAGAACCAGCAGTCATAGCTGTCAACTCCCAGCTTAGATACTGAACATTTTGCTTATTTCATGTGTCTTTTATCCTACCAAGCGAGTCTCTGCATTGCATTCTCTAAAGTTCTCAGTGTGTAAACTAGGTTAAATGAATGATCAATATTCATATTCCACCACTTCACTTCTAGTTACAGAGGAAATACAGAATCTAGTTAAGAAAACTGCTTCTAGAGCCCAATGGCTAGGTTCAAATCCCAAGGCCAGTGCTTGTCCAGAAAGGCTCTAGCGAATTGTACGTTTCTGCGTTTCAATGTACTCAGCTATAGCATAAATAACCATAGTATTCACAACACTGGCATATTGTGGCTAAGATTTAATCTGTTTAACAAATTAAAAGATTTAAATTGTGTCTACAATCCATCAAATATTCAATGTTAGAAATTTTACTTTTAGATTTCTTTCCTGTGAAACTTTAATTTTTTGATAATAATAACATCAAACATAAAAACAGTTTCTATATTTATTTGCACAGTTTCCCATGTACTTGCGGGTAATTTATCTCCAATTTCTCTCAATAAACCTCTTTTCAATCACATTAAAAGGCAGTTGGGAGTATGTCAATGCCATGCTCATGAGCTCTTTCCCAGAGTCATGGAAACCGTTGTGGATGTCAGAGTTACTTTTTCTTCCTTGATCAATAGTCTTGTCAAGTCCCTTAACCTCTCCCTTGCATCTGATCCCATTTCCAACACCTACATTCCCCCCTTCTTCCCATTTCTCCTCCTTTTATCAGAATATAACGTTTTGAAAAGAGGTGAAAGTAATGTTTTTTTCTTCCAGTTTCTGAAAGTCTGAAACAGTCTCTTTTCTATTGCCACGCTTGGTGATAGTTAGTTCTAGTTTAAAACTATATTCTCTCTGGATTTTGAAATTTTCACTCCACTGTCTCCTATGCCACTGTCGAGAAGTTCAAAACCATTGTAACATTGATATTCTGTATGTATCCAGATCTTTTCCACGGAAACTGTCAGTATTTTAGCCTAACTCCCAGAATTCAGAATTCCACCATGATGTGTCTGTGTCATTTATAAGGGAAAAGAACTTGGACCTTCAGTTTAATTGTGCTGAAATACAATTCCATTCACCACCACCTCCTACTACTACTACTCTTCTTTCTGGCATTCTTGTCATTTGCATTGAAACGGTCCCTTTTAGTTTGAGATCCTTTGTCTTCTCCTTGCACTAATTTTAAGTGAGCTGTGCATCCTCTGGGCATTTTATTTTATTTTAGCTTAAAAGGGGGTTTTGTGAACCTCTGGATATCTTTTTCTTCCTACTAATGTGTCTTGTTTTTATTTCATTGTGAAAGATATCTTTCATTTTTTTGAAGGACTTTAATAATGGTCACCTAAAATGGTTTTATATTCTATAGAATTCTTTATGTATTTTTGTGATTTCCATTTTGGTTTAGTGTTGTAAGGAGGCTGTTTGTTTGTTTCCTGGTTGCCCAGACTCCCAAAATAGCCACACACACACACACACACACACACACACACACACACACTGTATTAATTAAATCACTGCTAGGCCCATTAGCTCTAGCTTCTTATTGGCTAATTCTTACATCTTAATTTAAACCATTTCTATTAATCTGTGTATTGCCACAAGGCTGTGGCTTACTGGGTAAAGTTCCAGCATCTGTCTCTAGCAGGGCTACATGGCTTCTCTGACTCCACCTTCTTTCTCCCAGCATTCAGTTTAATTTTCCCCACCTAGCTCTCTTCTGCTCTGCTCTGCTATCAGCTCAAAGCAGTTTCTTTATTCACCAATAGTATTCACAGCACACAGAGGGAAATCCCATATCAGTTTAGTATGTGTCTTTTGCTCTGAAAGACTTACCTTAATGATTGTTTCTGCATTTATAGAAGAAACATCTCTCATTTATATTATTCTGGTGGGAATTTCCAAAAGTTTAGAAGTCTATATTGCTTGATATTAGTTCAAACAATACAGACCTTAAATAAATACAGCTATATAAATAGTTCTTGCAGACTATAGAAAAGGCTATCAACAAAAATAAGATAGCAGCAAAGAAGGACTTGATTTGAAATGATTCATCAAATCATGTTTCTCTGAGAAAGTACCACTGAACCTGAGCCCTGAGACAGGTGAGAGTTTAGTCAGCCAAAGAGTGCAGAGAGTACATTCAACGTAGATGGCTTGGTAGTCAGGACTCTGGGCTGAAAGGGGCAAAGCTTAAGCTCAAGTTCATATAAATAGGAAGTGTGAGACCTGGACATCTCTAGACTTGATTGGATTGCAGTGATTTCGCAAGCCTTCCATCCCAGTCATTTTCTTTCCATCTCCAGGTTCTTTGTGTCTTCTCGACTTCAGGTACTTCATTTGATCTCTAGATTGGATCCTAGAAATCACAGGTCTACAAGATAATTATAGCCTCTGTCTCAGATTTTTTTTTTTAAAAAAAGACTCCTTTAAGAAAATCACAGCACTTAAACGGCATTCCCCCCCCCCCCCCTTTTTTGCATATAATCACAATGTGGAATTCTGTGTTGGGCAAGACATGGGTCCAGATGTATGATCAAAAGATAATTCACCCCATACAATATACTTAATGATACATAACATCTCAGAAACAGTGAGAGATAAGATTCGAGAGATGTAGCATATTTAAAGCTGAATCTTGCAGGCAATATTTAACATTTAAAATTATATAAACCAAAGTGAGAAGCTATGGTGGATTTTGCTCAAAGAATGATATAATTACTTTAAAGGTCCCCAAGTTTCTAAGGAAGCAATCTTTAGTGTCCCCTAGTATGTATCAGCAGTGTGTCCCCTACTATACGTCAGCAGTTACCACCATCACCCGACAGCTAGCTGTAGTTTCACAACTAGAGTCACCTTTAGAATCTGTCGTCAAGGTGTCACCCATATAAAGTGAGTCACTAAGTCCCAAAGATGCTCTTTCCTCGAATCTCTCGACTTTTGCTCTTCATTCCAATTTGTACAGATTGCCGTCCTTGAAGACCCTTATCTGTGATATAGGTTCTTGTCATTGTCCTCTAACTGCTTCCATTTTATTTTGTCCTGACTTCTGAGTTATCACACATGGTACTGTCAGATTGTTCTTTCAAAGATACCACTATCTTCATGTCACCCATCTATGTGATAGGCTATGATGGTCCCTATCAGTTAATAAATCACATTCACAATGCTCAGTCCAGCATCCAGCCTCCCATCATCTGGCTCTGTTGTATCTGTCTAGCCTTTTTGCCCATTTTCATACATCAACCAAAGACTGTTTAAGACGCGACTCCCCAGACCTACCACTCTAGGAGTGAGAGGAATCACTTTCTGGTCATAAAATGCCAGAAAGCAAATTGCTAGTCTGAGAAGCTACAGCAAGACAAAGGACAACCAAAAATGTGATCATAGCTAATTGTGTGGTCAAGATGGCCTTTCTTTGTATCATGGCCAGGAGAAGATGTCAAGGTGAGGCACTGACAGGAAGGTGGATATTTGGAAAGGTGGAAGCCTTTCTAGGTGATAATATCTCCTGCCTTTTACATAGTGTGTGGGCTAGCTCACAGAGTTCTGGAAACATGCCCAGAAGTTTTAGCATCAGTTGATGTTGCAGAGAGATGATGAATTATCCAGAGAGGTGTGAATAGTGTCAGGGAACAGGATCAACCCAGGTAGGATCTCATTACTTAGTTTTGTTTAAGTGGCTGTTTTTCTTTTCTTTTTTTTTATTGAAAAAAAAATTCCGCCTATTCCCAGCCTCCCATTTCCCTCCCCTTCCTCCCACTCCTCTCCCTCTCCCCCTACTACTCTCCCCTCCCTCTCCAGTCTGAAGAGCAGTCAGGGTTCCCTGCCCTGTGGAAAGTCCAAAGTCCTCCCCCCTCCATCCTGGTCTAGGAAGGTGAACATCCAAACTGGCTAGGTTCCCACAAAGCCAGAACATGAAGTAGGATCAAAACCCAGTGCCATTGTCCTTGGCTTCTCAGCAGCCCTCATTGTCTGCCATATTCAGAGAGTCCGGTTTTATTCCATGCTTTTTCAGTCACAGTCCAGCTGGCCTTGGTGAGCTCCCCGTAGATCAGCTCCACTGTCTCAGTGGGTGGATGCACGCCTCGTGGTCCCGAATTCTTTGCTCATCTTCTCCCTCCTTCTGCTCCTCACTGGGACCTTGGGAGCTCAGTCCAGTGCTCCAGTGTGGGTCTCTGTCTCTATCTCCATCCATCACCAGATGAAGGTTCTATGGTGATATGCAAGATATTCGTCAGTATTGCTCTAGGATAGGGTCATTTCAGGTTCCCTATCCTCAGCTGCCCCAGGAACTAACTGGGGATATTGCCCTGGGATGGTATTGGGAATCTGCAGAAGTGAAGTACAATGACAGGAGGAAGGGAGCTTGGTAAGTTTTCAAACCCTACAAAAATCCTGAGGGGCATGAAGCAAGATAAAATAATAAGCGATTTGTTTCTTTCTGTATAGATATGCTTTGGTTACCTCATCATTGTATTATCGATTATTATTTGCTGTGAGAAGACATCTTTGGTACATATTTCATAACTTCCGAGATACTTTAAATAAAGTTTTCTGGAAAGATTAATTTGTGTTAGTTTTAACGGAGTAGAAGAGTTGTATTTATTCAAGTGGACACTTAGAAAGAATATGATGCCAGGTGTCAGTGATTCTGCATAGGAAGAATGGAAGTTTCTTAAAGCCATTTACACTCTAATCCCACTGGGGGGGAGGGGAGGGTTTCCCCTGAGACTGAGGCAATAGGCCTGGAGCTGAGGAGAAGATCAGTCTCCCTCACCCCAGGCGGGCTTGCCCTAATCATAGGAGTCTTTAAAGCTTAAGAGTCTTTTCCAGACAGCAGTGGTCAGTGGGAGGTGTGCTGTGGGGAAGGATAGGGGAGATGCTCTAGTGCTCTATAAAGACAAAGGAAGGCATTGACTAGGAAGGAGCTCAGGAATGTTGGGAGGCTCAAGAATCTCTCATGCAGCTTGCAGAAAGAAAACACAGCCCCACGAAGACTACAGTTTCAGTCCCGTGAATTCTGTGTCAGACACTAATCAGCGAGGCTCTGAGATAGTGGATTTGTATTGTTTTAAACTGTCAAGATTGTTGTAACTTGTTAGGGAAGCCCAGGACAGCTAATTTAAGTTGTTTAAGGAGTGTTAGGACTAGCCCCCACAAGTTTATGTGTTTGAACACTTGGTCCCCATTGGGTGGTGCTGTTTAGAAAGTTGTGGCATATTTATCAGAGCATCACTGGAGGAAGTGAGTACCTAGAGGCATGCAAAACTTGAGATTTTATAGCCCAGCTCCCCTTCTTGATCACCCTTGGCCTCTTGAGTATTCAACTTCCTCTCCTGCCACAGTGCCTTCCCGGTTTGCTGCCATGTTTTCAATGCCGCTATGCACTGTATCTTTCTGGAATGGAGCACCAGAATGTATCTCTTCTCCCTTTGGTTGCTTTGGTCGGGGGATTTTAATTACAGCAATGAGAAAATAACTAAGGCTGTAAATATGCTTCAAATGAATGGAATGAATAAGAATTTCACAAGAAAATAATGCAAACAAGTCTTCTCGGATTAGGCTGGTGCTTTGATAAGTGGCTCACTTCTTAACTTTTATTGAACACTTACGATCTACCAAACACTTTTGTATGTCCTTGTATGGTTATTTTTCCCAATAATAATTTAAGATAACAACTATTAGTTGGAAAAAATCTTTTTTTTTCTTCTAAAGTCGCACACTTAGTAAGTAGAGACGCTGAATTTTGTACTTGGAAAACAGGCTAAAGGGCTTGTTTAGTCATCACAAATTTGGCTGTGCGTTAAAATTACTTGGGGTGGGTTCTCCACTTAACTTCCTAGCAGTTAATTCAGAATATTTGATTTTGGGCTCAGGCATCAATAGTCTTCTAAAGATTTCAAATGCAGGAAAGTTTGAGATCACTAAACTTGGTGTGTTGCCCCTCAGACTACAAGATGTGTCTAGCAATTTATCTGACTGAAGAGAAAATACCATGACTCTGTAGACTACACATTCCCCTTGACTCTAACTGGGTGGTTTCATTATAGTTAGTAGAGCAGCTGTCATTGGCTAGTTGAAAGGGCAGTTGTTAGTTAGTCCCCAAAAAAACTAGAGTTGAATTGATTGTGATGTTCACACAATTTGAGCTGTCAGTCAAAATAATGGAGAGCCAGCAGTGGGAAGACCTTTCCTAAAGCCGGACAAGAAGAGGAAGAAACAAAGATCTTTATCTGATGTCTAAAGCCAGCAGGGAAGGTTGAGCTGCCAGATGAAATCTGTGATCAAACTGTCTGTCTGGGCATCTTGTCGCTGCTTTGTTAAGTCTTGGTGCCTCTCTCTGGTTCTTGCCCGAGTTGGGAGGAAGGATGTGGATTCCCCTTGTAAGGTGGGCACTGTGCCAAAGACCCTGTACCTTCTCTGTTTTGCCATTCCTAGACTCCCTTGTGCCAGACTGACACCAGGGTTACCAGTCTCAATCAGCATGTGGAGGTGGCCTCCCAACCCCTTTTCTGGTGAAAGAACTGAATGAGTTGTAACACTCTTGTAATTTGGGCTGTAGACTCTGGCTGTCATAGTGACGGAAGACTGGTATTTCAAATGATTGCCCAGCTGCCATCTGGGGCAGGAGCAGGCTCTGTCTATTTCTTACCCTTTTGTGGTACTTTTCTAACTTTGTCAGCTAGCTTTGGAAAGAGAAGCTGGTGCAGCATGTTGGAAATGGAAACCCACGTGGATGATGCTGTTCCAATCTTAGATAGAGTTTCTTCCATTTGCTCTGCCATGGTCCTGGGGATATCATAAACAGGTCTTCTTTGCTCTCAGCAGAGGGAGGCGTTGATCCATGTGGACCAAAGCTCTTGGTGAAAAACATGTTGATTAAAGTTTCTGTTAGCAAAAAGAATCACAAATTAAAGTATGTTCTTGTCTCACTGGTAATCATCACAATTCAAAAAGCACAAAGACGTAGTTTCAGAAATATCTCATGATCAGCATCGACCTCTTTCTTGAGCGTACTCACGTTAGTGTTACAGATTCAGTTTGACTGTATTACTAATATTGTTTACTTCATCAGCTTCTAAGTTGGCCAAGAAGAAATCTGGAATGGCTACAAACACGCTATCCTCTGAGTGGAGGTTTTACTGTTTGCCCGGTGGAGTCGTACAGTGTAAATGGGCAGAAGTAGCAACTCGGAAGTCTTCTGGGGCAACTGAACAACTGTTTATCATCACAGATTACCAAAGAACAAGGACTCTGGCTTTCTAGTCAAAAAATAGATTAGTCTTCTATTTATTTGTATAGTGTGTGTGTGTGCGCGTGCGCGCGCGCGTGCATGCACGAGCATGTGTGCGGCTTTCAAGGATCAGTTTTCTCTTTCCACCTTACAGATCCTGTGAATCTCATTGAACTCAAGCCTTGCTCCTCACTGCTGAACTATTTGCTATGGAAGGATTCAGGGGAGGGATTCAGGGTCTTCAACTGCGAACCCACTGCTGCCCCTACCAGACTACAATGCACAGTACCAACAGTGACCCTGATCAAACTAAAAGGAGCGCACACACACACACACAATATGGTAAAATGACAGACGGGGAGGGGATGGCTGACAGGAGTGAGGAGGAGTTAGGGTAGGCAGGAGAAGTAGCTAGAATGTATCATTGATGTATATGACCTTGTCAAATAACTTAATAAAAATATCTTAAAATCACCGAGGATTTAGATCTTTCATAATATTATACAATATCTCTTCCTACCAAAAAAAAAAAATCCCTAACTTGTCCACCTTTAATCTGGGGGAAGTTACTATTGTTTCCTGAAAATTCCCTTCACTTTACACTGTTCTTGTTGGTAATTTCATAATTCTGTTTTTTCAAAAACCAATTTGTCTTTAATACAGTTAAAGCTTATGTTGTGCCTGGTAATTTCTCCGGGAATTATATAGTTTCCTTACTCCTTAGAGATAATTTTACACAGCTCATAGATGCACACATGCAAGCAGACACACACACTTATCAGCCCTTATCAGTAAATGGCCAAAGCCCCTAGGGAACTATGGAAAATTACACTTGGCTGTAGTATAATGTTGTCTGCAATGTATTGGCTACTTATCCATGTTTATAAATAGGACACAAAACTTAATTCTATCATAATTGAAGAGCAATTCTGGGAAAGTCATGTAATTTAATGTTTTTAACTGTCTTTTATTGCCATATGTAAATTGACTGCAAACAGCAGTGATGGTTGAACACAGTCTAATGCCCTACACTTTCTTTGGAACACAATTTTAATTTCAAATCATGCTTAATGCTTTTGTACATGTCGCAAGTCTTGTTTACTAAGGTTTATCATACGAAACTGATTTATGGCATCCATAATTTGTGTGGGGGGTGGGGGAACAGCAACAGAAAAACAGAAAAAAAAAGCAAAACAAACAAACAAACAAAGCAGAGGAGAGTGGGCCATTTGGAAACCTGTCCAGAAACACTCACCAAGTGTGCTTCATTCACTCTTACCTGTTGCGCAAAATCTAATTAGCTTTAATAATAAAAACCCAAGGGCTGGAGGGATGGCTCAGAGGTTAAGAGCATTGGTTCATCTTCCAGAGGTTCTGAGTTCAATTCCCAGAAACTACATGGTAGCTCACAACCATTTATAATGTAATCTGGTGCCCGCAAGCACCAGATTCTGGCATGCAAGCAGAACACTGTAAACTAAAGAAATCTTTTGGGAGCTGGAGAGATGGCTCAGTGGTTAAGAGCACTGACTGTTATTCCGGAGAACCTGGGTTCAATTTCCAGCACCTACATGGCAGCTCGCAACTGTCTGTAACTTCAGTTGCAGTTGCAAGGGATCTGGCATCCTCACACAGACATGCAGGCAAAACATTAATGCAAATAAAATAAAAAGTAATAAAAGTTTTAAAAAATAATAAAAACTCAGAATCAGATACTAGGGGGTAAAAGCTGAAAGATTAGAGAAGCAGAGGAGCCGGCCACTAGTTCTTACCTCTATGAAACCTCAGACTGAATGTGTGATTCCTGGGGTATTTTGTTTGTGCCTGAGGATCATAGTGTGGAGGCAGGCACTAGTTAGCCATAGAAGCCAGGCAGTGGAGGCTCACACCGGAGTCACACACCTTTAATTCCAACACTAGGGAGGGGGGAGACAGGAAGGGATATAGCTGGGCAAAAAGAGGGATATAAGGTGGGAGGAGACAGGAGCTCAGGATATTCAGTCTGGAGATTCATAGGGACAGGACTGTCACTTTGGTCTGAGGATTCAGTAGAGGTAACATTAATCTCATGTGTTCTTCCAAAAGCCTTCCTGGATTATCTGTAAGGATTGGAGATGATACACTCAGGGCATTTGGAAGAGTATTCAAATAACAGCAACATTAATAGACAAAATAAAATGGACACGGCCAAGACTATGATTGGATTCAGCAGATTCTCAATGCTATTTATAAGTCACCAGATCAGATATAAATAACAATAATAAATGACCATCAATTGACTAATAAAAATAAAACATGAAAGGTATTTTAAGGTTGTGCTTACTTTCATAAATAGAAAAGTCCATGTAGATAAGTGAAAATTCATATTCTCTAAAATTCAGTTTTACTTACTGACTCACAGAAGTTTTGCCAGTTAACTTTCAACCTCTCTGATTTCAGATGAGCAAAACCCAAAGACAAATATGAAATCGTAAAAATAGAAAGAAATAAAAGCTGGAGTGGTGATGCAAACAGGGACTGAGACAGATGACAGATGGGCCTTCCTTCTTCACTGAGAAAGTTGGGGTAGTATCCTAGAGGTCTACAGTTGTAGGCTCACAAGGACTCCCTTGTTAGCCCTCAGTGAATCTTGAGGTAGCCTAGAACTACGTTTGCATACCCCATTATTGCTACAGCACTAACTTTATGAGAAATTTCTATGCTTCTTTACTAGGCCACATTTTAGGTTTAATGAACTTACTACCCCCCCCCTTATGTCTGTCTTGTGTGAATGGCCATAGCTAACCATATAAAAGTAGTCAGATATAATCTATGGTATGGTCTGTATTTAAATATCTACCCCTATTATCATAGTAGTAGATGCGACTTAATGCGCATTGGGATGGCAATTAGCAATGAATGCTCTTAGAAAAAGTAAAACCATAATGAGAATGTGGAGGATACCAGACATACCATTTCAATTACAATGCTTACTAAAGATATGAATGAAGAGGTCACATTTGGACAGAGACTAAAATGAGGCTCACAAGCTAGCCATGCAAAAATGAATGTTCCAGAAAAAATGTTCCAGGTAGATGAAATGACAAATGTGGAGACCTAAGAGAATGAAAAAGCTATGAAGTTGAGGTGGAATGAGCAAGGGATCTATGGGAGCAGATGGTATTAAAATGGTACTTAGTAACAAGACATGCCGGATCTTTCATTGGTAGTGTAAGAACGTTGGATTAATTTGTCATTGTGAAAATCATTGGAGAATGCTGAACAAAAATATAAGATGTTGTGACACATAGTTTTGACATCGACTCCTGTGCCACAGAAAAAATTACAAGTAGTAGCGGTCATGATCAGTTAGAATGACAGTATTGCAGACATGATGAGGAAATATGATGGTTCACATTGATATGGTTGTAATGAAGATATGTATAAGACATTAGACATGAGATGTATTTTGATTTTCAGTGGTCTGACTTTGTTTACTCATTAATAGGAGTCTGAAACAAGCCAGTGAATTCTTAATGACTTGCCTAGTCCACTTCAGCTCAATGGTGACCTTGCATATGTCTTTAAAGATGCTAACTTACATCTAGTTTATCTCTCTGTTTTCTCATGTATTTTCCTGAAACTTTCTTTAATTTGATTTTTATATTTTTACCCAGTTTGCTTTTGAAGGTTATTTAAATCTGCTAGTAACTGAAATGAGGAAATTTGTTGAAGAAGTATTACACACACACACACACACATCTGTGTATATACATGGTGGTTTGAATAATAATGGCTCCATTGTTTCATAGATTTAAATATTTGGTCACCAGGGAGTGGCACTTTTCTAAGATGGGGCCTTGTTGGAGGAGGTATGTCAATTTCTCTCTTTTCTGCTGCCTGTCAATCCAGATGTAGAACTCTCAGCTACCTTCCCAGCACCATGTCTGCCGAATTGCCATCATGCTTCCTACCATGACAATAATGGACTAAACTTTTGAAACTTCAAGCCATCCCCAATTAAATGTTTTCCTTTATTAGAGTTGCTGTCACCATGGTGTCTTTTCATAACAATAAAAACCTCACCAAGACAGGACATACATAGACATATACACATAAACACATATACTCATATGGACATGTTTTGTGTAAGTGAATCCTGTTTTGTTTGAGATATCGTTTTTTTTTTTTTGTTCAAGTGAAGATGTCATGATGCTTCACAGATGGAAGTTGAGTGCTGAGGAGACAATCTGTGCCCTACTTCCAAACTACTTTTTCCAAGCTACTGTTAGGTGATGCTAAATGGCGGGCGATTAGATGAGATGATGTAAGACCAGAGAAAGGATGGTAAGAGAATACTGAACCTTATGACACTCTAACATGAAGAAGAAAGTCTCAGCTTGTTGATTCAAGATAGGCTCAATGAATGGGGAAAAACCAACGATGGATGCTGTAGGAAAATCCTACAGCCTACTGGTAGCCTTCAAGTTACTGGGGCGTGGCTTCCTATACTATTTATGCCGATGTAGAGCATGTGTTTGCTCTCTTTTCCAGCTGTGGGATGTGGTTTCTGTTCTCTGTTCCAGCAGAGAATTCTGATTTGTGAGTCTACCCCTAAATAAATAACAATCTATTATTCTCAATTCTGAGCTAGTGTGGGATTTCTTTTAAGCATTCTTCCTCAAGAGGAGAGTAAAAAAGCCTGCTGAAGAAACAGTTGCAACAAATAGGTGGACTTCCCAAAGAGTTAAAAACAACCAACAACAGATTTAGCTCTTTTTTCTTTCTGACTGTTTATGAAACAGAGTCAAGATTAGCAGTTCAAGCAATAAAGGGAGAGGGGATGTCTGTGTTCTGAGAATAAAAGACAAAGTTGTGAATAAGATTCCTCAGACAACAGGTGTGTGAGTTGGTTAGGGTAATCTTGGAATTTATACCGGATAAACTTGAGCTTTGGTAAACAACTTTGTAACACATTTACGGTGATATTAGTTAGAATATCTCCATTTCCCCCTTTAATTTGATGGGCTTAATTTTTAGCAAAACAGATAAGAAACAAGGCTGTGTTCAGGTATATGGTCTAGTTAAGCGGATGGTTAGTACTGCTGAAGCACTGGACTTTTATCAGTCTCGTCTTGGTAGAAAACTGCTTGAGCTGCTCTTTAGTCAGATAGGTGGCTATCACACATGATGTGTATTCTTCTGGGTCTGTATGCAGCCAAGTCTTGTAAGAAAGGGATCTCAGAGTTCATAGTCCCATGACCAAGTAGATGATTGCATATCCATATTCTGCTCTTAGGACTGATGGTTTAGGGCATGAATTTCAAATATACATGACACATAGTCTCTGAAAATTTGAAATTTATCTAGTGAAGAGAGATTTTAAAAAAGAAACTAACTTGTACCTTATGAGGAAGTTAATATTCTGTGAGTTACAACCCCATCGGTGGTCAAATGACGCTTTCACAGGGGTTCCCTAGCAGATATCTTGCATATCAGAGATTTACCTTATGGTTCATAACAATAGCGAAACTACAGTTATAAAAATCAATGAAAATAATTATATGATGAGGGTTACCCCAACATAAGGAACTATATTCAAGGGTCACAGCATTAGGGAGGTTGAGAATTACTATTTCGAAGGCAATTCCTTCCCATCACAGAGGCTTATGGTAGGTGGGTGTTGAATAAGCCACTTGGCTGGCGGAACACCCAGATGGAGAACGGTGAGAATAATCAGCTATAGCAGACTCAGAGACAGTGATAAAAATCAATACAAACAAGTTTGTTTTCATCATAAGAACTCTAAACACAGCAATAATTTTCCCTCACAACATTTTTTAATTTAAACTCTAATAATTGCAGAATGGTGAATTTTAATTATGCATATGTAAAGCTTCACATTAGCACTTTTTAAATCACTCAACATGGAAGTTATTTCATTTGAAAGTTAGTTTGAAAAATTCCCAGTTATGGAGTTGGTTCCTCAGTCCATACACAGGCAGACATATCTGCCTCATGATGAAGTGTGCCACGATTCTGAGCACTATAATTTTCTGTAGGTCTGCTCACACACCTAAACCCTATGCACTGCATACTTCTGGGCCTTAGAACACAGATTTGAAGCAGAGAAGAGATACAGAGGCCACGAGACATTTGAATGGTAAGTGCAAATTTTTATTTGGTTGTTGTAGTAATATGGGGCGGCGGGGCTGCGTTCCCAGCACCCTGGCCGCCTGCTCGGCTAGCTTGTGCCATGAAATAATTACACGGACACTGTATTCTTTTAATCACTGCTTGGCCCTTTAGCTCTAGCCCTTACTGGCTAATTCTGATATCTCGATCAACCCATCTCTAATAATCTGTGAGCACCGGTCTTACCGGGAAGATTCTAGCCCACGTCCATCCTGGGTCGGAGCTTCATTGCGTGTGTCTGCCCAGGAACCGGGAGCATGGCGTCTCTCTCTCTGAGGTGTCTGCTCCCGAGAGAAGAGCTGTTGAGTCTGAGGTCACTTCCTCTTCCTCCCAGCATTCTTTTCTGTTTACTCCTCCCACCTATCTTCTAACCAATGAGGGCCAAGCAGTTTCTTTTTATTTAACCAATGACCTTCCTCCATCAGATGGTGAAACATTTTTCTGAGTTAGCATATTATTTAAAAATAAGGTAAATTGCCTGGTGGTGGTGGAACACACCTTTAATCCCAGCACTTGGGAGGCAGAGACAGGTGGATCTCTGTGAGTTCAAGGCCAGCTGGTCTACAAGAGCTAGTTCCAGGAGAGGCTCCAAAGCAACACAGAGATACCCTGCCTCAAAAAACAAACAAACAAAAATAATTCTTTCTAAAGCATTGATTGTTTCAAAACTAAAAGAAAAATGCCTGTATCAGTGATATAAATTGATAGCTACTTAAGTTATACTTTCTGTAAATATTAAATTTCCATTAAATAATGCTCATCAGTTATGAGATCATCAACTCCATGATGCATCTGAGGCTCTTTTTGTGGTGTATTAATTTAAAAAAGAAAGAAAGAGAAAGAAAAATTTTCCGTCTTTGAGATTTTTCTGACCATTGCTATGATTGATTTTATTTCGATTTTTATTCTTTGTTTCATTTAAGAATCATTCTTTTTAAAAATTCTTCTTTTTTTACTTTTTTGTGTGCTTGTGTATGCATGCGTGTATATGTCCATGAGCGGAGGGCCCCTAGAAGCTTGACACAGACACTAGGCCCCTGCATTTGGAATGACAGGTCGTTGTGAACTACCCAAAGTGGGTGCTGGAAACTGAACTTGAGTCCTCCGCAAGAGCAGCAAGTGCTGATATCTGCTGAACCTGCCTCCAAAGGGGGATTCCTTTAAGCAATTTTGTCAGCTAGTGGAAGTGGTTATTAGAATGACCTTCTCAACTTATTACATATTTAGTTTAGCCTTTAAGTTAAGCATGTCTGTTAATAAAATGAGAGGTCTATTTTAATCATGATTGGGTGTGCTTCTATGGAAGGTGCAGAGTAAAAAAACTCATACGCTTTATTTTTTTATTTTTTAGCATTTTTTATTGTTTTTATTTCTTTTTAAATTTATTTTATTTTTTATTTTTTTTTAAAAAACAATCTTTTTTCATTATACTTACCAATCCAAGTTCTCATTCCCCCCTCCTCCCTTTTCCTTTCCCTACCCCCCAACTCACCCCCATCCTTTCCACAGAGAGGGTAAGGCACATTGCTTTGGGAAAGGTCCAAGGCCCTCCTTACTATATCTAGGCTGAGCAAGGTATCCATACAAAGAGAATAGGTTCCCCAAAAGCCAGTACAAACAGTAGGGATAAATCCTGGTGCCACTGCCAGTGGCTCCTCAGGCGGCCTCAGGCATGCAACTGTTAACCACATTCAGAGGGACTAGTTTGGACCTAAACTTGTTCATCCCCTGTCCATCTGGAGTTGATGAGCTCACATTAGCTCAGGTAACTGTTTCAGTGGGTGTACCCATCATGGTCTTGAACTCTTTGCTCATATTCTCACCCAGACTTCAACAGGACTTTGGCAGCTCAGTCCAGTGCTCTGATGTGGGTCTCTGCCTGTTTCCATCAGTTGCTGGATAATGGTTCTATGGTGATATTTAAGATATTCATTAGTCCGACTACACAGCAAGGCCAGTTTGGGCACCCTCTCCTCTATTGCTTAGGGTCTTAGCTGGTATTGAGGTATATAGTTTTCTCCACTCCTTCCTCCCCACTCCTTTTCTACCCTCTCTCAAGATCCTATGCTCCCAATTTACTCAGGAGATCTTGTTTTTTTCTATTTTCCATGTAGATTAGATCCATGTGTTTTTCTCTTAGGGTCCTCATTGTTGTCTAGGTTCTCTGGGATTGTGATTTGTAGGCTGGTTTTCTTTACTTTATGTCTCAAAACAACTTATGAGTGAGTACATACAATAATTGTCTTCTGGGTCTGGGTTATTTCACTCAATAAGATGTTTTCTAGATCCATCCATTTGCCTGCAAATTTCAAGATGTCATTATTCTTTCCCCCACTGTGTAGTACTCCATTGTGTAAATGTAACACATTTCTCTTATCCATTCTTCAGGGGCATTTAGGTTGTTTCCAGGTTCTGGTTATTACAAATAATGCTGCTATGAACATATCCTTGTGAGCACATATCCTTGTGGTATAATTGAGCATCCTTTGAGTATATACCCAAAAGTGTGTTGCTGGGTCTTGAAGTAGGTTATTTCTTAATTTCCTGAGAAATTGCCAAAATGATTTCCAAAGCAGCTGTACCAGCTTTCATTCTCACAAGCAATGGAGGAATGTTCCCTTTACCCAACATACTTTCCAGCATAAGCTCTCATCAGTGTTTTTTATCTTGGCCATTCTGAAAGCCTAAGATGGAGTTGTTTTGATTTGAATTTCTCTGATGGCTAAGGATATTGAACATTTCCTTAAGTGTCTTTAGTCATTTTACATTCATCCGGATATCAATCCACACACGTAGGAATACCTGAAAGAAGCATAAAATATAAAATGGAAAAAAGAATGCATGTTCAACAAATGATGCTGGCATAATTGGATTTTAACATGTAGAAGAATGAAAAGAGATCCATATCCATTGCTATACACAAAACTCAAGTACAAATGGATCAAGGATCTCAACATAAAAGCAACCACACAGGACTTCATAGAGGAGAAAGTGGGAAGTACACTTGAACCCATTAGCACAGGAGACCACTTCCTAATTATAATCCCAGTAGCACAGACACTGAAAGCAGAATAAATAAATGGGACCTCCTGAAACTGGGAAGCTTCTTTAAAACAAAGGACACGGCCAACAAGGCAAAACAGCAGCCTCCAGAATGAGAAAAGGGAAAAGATCTTCACTAACCCCACATCGGACAGAGGACTGATCTCCAAAATACACAAAGAACTCAAGAAACTGGTCATCAAAAGAACACATAATCCAATACAATAATGGGGTACAGATCTAATCAGAATGCTCATACACTTTAAACTGCTATGGTGAATGCTTTGTAAGGACAAAATACCTGTACCTGGAAAACTAGATGGTGACTGTTCAAGAATACTAGTTGGCTAGCGGTACTGTGATTACTCTTATGTCTCCATCTCTGTAAAAGATGGAGGGCACAGATGAAGGCACACTCTATATTGTGTGTGTTGGATACTCAAACTTATCTCTTCCTAGTTTTGTGGAGCTGAACATCAGTTTCCTTCACCTATGAACATGTGAACAAACTAGAGTACTTGAAACTGCTATGGTGAGAATTGCGTGAGACAAGTTAAGGTCTTAGCCAGGGCTCCGTTTGTCCACTGTGCTCAGTAAATGTGCTTGTTTTTCCTCTCTGCCTTTCAGCATTCAGTTTATCCCCTAATTTGCACTGCTTTTCATAAAATGGATCGTGTCCTTGTGGTTTACACTGACTTTCTGCACCAAGGGGCCTATTAAACATGGACTAATGAATTGTGATATTTGACATTGGATTCTTGATGGTACTGCTAAAGTTTTCACAAATTATTTAGTGACTGGTTTGAAATAAAAATAAATGAGGAACATCAGTTTTTTTTCTTGATTAAAAATGCATGTGTCATTTAAGTATAAATGAGATATCACAGCTCTAAGATTGGAAGCCTGCAGAAAGCAGGGCAGAAGAAAGGATGCATCACCAGAGTAGGCAGGGAGTAGAGATTAAACAAACGATCCATTCTAACAATTTTCTATCTCCCTCTTTGCAGGGAAGATTTGTATTGGTAGCCTTGAAGTCCCAGAGCTCTGCATCCCATTACCAGCCAATGAGTCATTCATTCCCCCACAGATCCCAATAAAATTTTACAGATTACCCTATTGGCATGCCTTTCAAAATATATGAACACTATAAAATATATATCATTTCTTTTAGCATATGACCTGACTCTGTCCCCCTTTTCCCATTTGGGACAGTGGTCCCTCCGTGTGTTTTTGGCTCTAAGGTTATCATTAGATCTACTTGGGTTCTGAGCTTTTCCGTTCTAAGTCCCCAAGGTACTTTCAGGAGTTTTATAACGTGGTTGTAAAAATTCACTCTAAACTGAAACTTGGCAAACAATATATTAATCTGGGAAGTTAATTTCTTTTATAAAGTCCAGAATCTGTTTAGCCCCTCTTTTGAGTTCCCAGAGACCTTGGAAAAATAAAGTGAGCAATTAAAGTTTTTTTGTGTGTCTAAAAAAATTAAAAAAAAATGCAATTGAATTTCTCCAAAATCCCTTCAACTGTATTTTTACAGGTGAATAGCTTAATTTTTTGGACTGAGTTCTGATACATTTTGAAATCTCTCCCCCTTTTTTGGCACAGTGGAAGAGAGTAATTAAAAAAGGAACTAGGCTGAGCATATGTCACTGGAGTAATAAAGTGTATTTACAGAGTGGAGTCTGTCTGAATTTACAGAAAGGACTAAGATTCTATCATTGGATGTTCACCAACTTACAAACAAATCACGGAGAAGTACCACTCAGGTCATGTGCCATGCCTCTCTCTAAATACTGTTAAACTTGTATCTGGAGTTGACTCGTTGGAAAGAGCATGACTTTGCATTGAAGAAGAAGTGCCCACAACTGAAAATTAGATACGTCTGTCCTTTTCAGCATCAGAGAGTCTAATTTCCACCCCTTGCCCACCACCAGGACCAGGATTCAGGGAGGAATATTTGCAATAAGTAGGTGGACCTACTCCATCCCAACTTTCAACACTGAGATAGGCCCAAGGAAAAAGAAGATCAGAAAAGATGAAGGAGAAAACAAAGTGACATTTAAACGAGGCTCAGAGCTTTACAACACTTTCAAGTGTATTTTACTATGGGAATGCAGAAGAGAATTAAACCATAGTCTTTGGGGTTGGAGAGATCTGTTGGTTCCTTGGCTGTGTGTGGCCTTGGGGATTGCACTTAATCTTGGCAAGTTTTACTTTGCTTATTTCTCCAAGTCGAGGCTGTAACAGTGAATAGTCTGTGATTTCTTATACAGCTCAAAATGAATGTATATAATGCAACTAACAGAGGGGCTAGAAAGCAGCAATTAATATGCGTTTTTCTTGTTAATTCTACCTAATGCTCTGGCTAAATTTTTGAAATAAATTCTGATGTCATTAACATGAACATTTTACAGATAAGAAAATGAATAGGTTCAAGTGGGTCTTTGATCACAAAAA
This sequence comes from Microtus oregoni, assembly GCF_018167655.1. Classification (NCBI taxonomy): domain Eukaryota; kingdom Metazoa; phylum Chordata; class Mammalia; order Rodentia; family Cricetidae; genus Microtus; species Microtus oregoni. The sequence continues at coordinate 59,284,606 of NW_024543059.1, read as the reverse complement.
AACCTGTTCTTAAACTAAGTTTTCCTAATCAATTATGTTTTCCTTTAAGGTAAACACAGTGATTACTTGAAAATGGCTTTTTTTTTTACTCCAAAAGTTGGAAAGTAGGTATTTCATAAAGAATATACAACTTTTCAATATTGAAAAACTGAGTTAGAAAATTTAGCTAACCATCATCAAAATTGTTCAATACAATCTTTGGGGAATTTCTGAGTTTCTTCTTTTAAATTGAAGTATATTAACTACATAGCAAAATTGTGTGTAATGGATTTGTTGTATCTGTGATAGTCTGAGGAGCAACTGATTTCTCCCCCTGGACTAGAAGAGCTTAGAATGAAAAAGCCATATTGCTTTAATAGGTCATTGATTTCTGGACCCGTATAGTTTGTGTGATATCACAGGCCTTGTTCCCACATGGAATAAAAGCTTTCATATATATCCACATATACTCATATATGTACATGTTCATACAAATGCAGACAGATGTTTGAGTAGGTATTATTTTAGGGGGACAAAGAAGCAAGGTACTTTTTCCTTTCAGTTGAGTTGAACTCATTCAAAGTCAGGCAGGAACTATGTGGGGCACACCAGAGGAACGATATAGAAGGTGTGGAGGTAGGTCATGGTGAACTTAAACTCTTGCCATAGGTCATTGTCAGCTTTACACAAACAGGCATATCTGGGAAGAGGAAATTTCAGTTGTGGAATTGCCTCTATTAGAATGCCGTGAGGGCATCTCTGTAAGGTCTTTTTAAAGTTGCTAATTGATGAAGGAGGGGCCAGCCCGCTGTGGCAATATGATCCCTGGGTAGTTGAGCTTGGCCAGGAAGCAGCATTCCTCCATGATTTCTGCTTTGAGCGACTGCCTTGTCTTCCTTTGGTGACAGACTTTAAAGTCTTTTTTCTCTTCAGTTTGTTTATGGTTAATGTTTTTGCACAGCAGCAGAGAGGCAAGCTACGGCAGTTCCCCTAGAAGAGTGAGCTCCTGGGACTCTGGTGGCTGTCCCTCTCTGAAATGTCTAACCACGGGAAATAACTACATGCTTTCCTGGGTCTTTTGCAAGTAGTTTGTTCCCAGTGTCTAATAGATGTGGGTTTTACCCTTTACCTATGTAAATCTTGAGAAAATGTCTTCAGAGCCAGGCATGGTGGTAAATACCTTTAATCACAGCATAAGGAAGGCAGAGGCAAGCAGGTCTCTGTGAGTTTGAGGTCAGCCTGGTCTACATAGAGAGTTCCAGGACAGCCAGGACAGACAAAAAACAACCCAAGTGTCGTTGACAACAGCCAGGGTTGGGTAATGCTGACATCACAATGATCATGGAGCGGGCTCTAGTTTGGTCAGCCCCACCTACTTAAGGGAAACAAGCAGGGGCTGAAAAGAGCCAGGAATGTATGCCAATCTCAGAATGAATGAAGTAATAAAGGACCAAAGGAAGCCACTGAGGTTCCCTACACAGGTCAGGGATCATATTAATCCTGGGGTTGGCTCATATATGGTGTCTTCCAAACTTAGGGAACCTAGCTATACCCAGAACAGCACAAGCTACACTGATATTAATTATAATTCATACCCTCTGCATTATCTCTAAGCCAAAAACATTCAGAGTCTACACTGATGTGGGATTCTCCTCTGTATGCTGTGAATACCATTGGTGTATAAAGAAACTACTTTGAGCCTATAGCAGAGCACGGCAGAACTTAGGTAGGCAGGGAAAACTAAACTGCTGGGAGAAAGGAAGCAGAGTCAGAGAGAAGCCATGGAGCTGCTGTTGGAGATAAACACTGTGAAACCTTGCCGGCAGGCCACAAGCCTCATGGTAAAATATAAAATAATGGAGATGGGTTAATTCTAGATGTAAGAGCTAGCTATCAATATGCTTAAGTAATTGGCAAAGCAGTGATTTCATTATTACAGTTTCTCTGTTGTTATTTTGGGAGCATGGGCAGCTGGGAAATGACAAGTGGCCTCCTTCCAACACTACACCAGTTTCTCTGTGTGATATCCTCACGTAAATTCTCAAGTGGTGGTATCCATGCTTCACATGCACAAAACTATCTCTCCTCTTCAAGTTTCTCCATCAGTTCTGACCTTGCTATAATGTCTTTGGTGCTTTCTATTTAACCTGCTTGTCCTAACTGATTTTGTAGAAGGGAATATAGACAGTCTTGTCAAGGAGGAATAATTGCGTGACTTCTAAGTTTAACTTTAAATGGAGTTAGGAATAGGCGGAGGCATGGTTGTGGCTAGTTTGGCTCTGGAGTATTCCAGGCTTTTTCTCTCTGTTTCCAGGTCCCACAACAGTAACTCATAGTCACCACAGTCTCCATATTGATATAGAATTCATTTCTGATCCTTTTGGATTCAACTCCCCATGTTTTTTGAAATGAGGTAGTTGAAAGATTTGACCCTCCAGTCACTTCTGAGTAAGTGATCTTATTAGTAAGTTCGATGAATTCACTTCACTTTGGTACATTTGATCATAAAACGTGTTGGGATTCCCTAGCCCTTGCTGCACTCACGACTTCTGAGATGCTCCCTTTGAACAACACTGTGTTGAACTCAGTGCAATCAAAGACTATACCAGGACTGAATTAGTTGACAATTACTTCTTCAGCTCTCACTCTGGAAGAGAGTCACCATTCCTCAGCATTTCCCAGTTGATGACACTGAAGGAGAGCAGTGATGGCAGGGAGACTCCTTCTTCTGTCACTCTGACAGAATAAATGTTGACTACAAGAAGAGCCAAAGTTCCCAGTGGGATAAACTCGAAAATTAGCTCAAGGTTATCTTTTATTTATTCATTTATTCACTAAATACACATCAAATATTGTGTCTTTGATGACAGGAGACTTTCTCTTTTGCATCTCTTCTCCGACATCTTTATCAGGCAACTCACAGCCTGTGTTTCCTTTTCTGTTTTTGCAGTTGAAACTTATTCTTCAATTTCTTTGACTGTCTTAACTTTATTAGTAACTAAGATGTTAACCTTCATTTCATTTGGCAACCTTGCATTCAAACACAGATCCAAATCTTAAGTTAAAAGAATGAAGCGTGTCAGGCATCACATCAAGGAGAATTTATAACATCAGAGTCTTACTAATTTCCCCAGAATCATATAATCATATAATTTAATTGTTCTCCACAGTAGGCTACTCTTGGGCACTCATATCCTAGGATTTAGGCCAACTGGAAGTGAATTTAGATGAAAGCCACCATAAGAGACCAGTAAAGAAATCTCACTGAGCAGGAGGCTATATAAAGTAGAAAAGTTCATGTTGATGTTGCTTAAACTTCTGTGCTCACCAGCAAAGTTTAGCTCTGTTCTGCAAGTTCTTGTTATTAGTTATTAATTATTTAATCATACAATGAGAATAATAATAGCAATAACAGTTATAGTGCTTTTTGTATTGTGAAAACTGCATGATATAACTTTATGCAGAGGACTAAGTGGACCATGTTGGAAAGGGGAAGGTAGAGGAAAAAAGTGAAGAACAGAGAAAAGGGAAAGGGATGAGGGAGACTTGAATTTGACTGGCTTAGGGGAGAAGCACATCCTCCTTCTCAACTCATTGCTTCCATCTACTCAACATATTGCTTTTGTTTAACTCATTTATCAAAAACCTTAGCTCCTGGATCAAATATTTTCCTTTTTCCTCTGTCTTGTGATTATTTTAAGTTACCAGAGTATCTATAAACTGCCAAGTACTCTATTGTCTCACCATGGTTACTTATCTTATTGGCTCTCTCTCTCTCTCTCTCTCTCTCTCTCTCTCTCTCTCTCTCTCTCTGTCTTACACACACACACACAGTTAAATCTAGTCATTTGTTAATAATAACACAGGTGGTTACATATATCAGTAATTGTAAATAGGGTTTCAATAACCATGAGGAAATAACTTCTTTCTTTGATAAATTATTTTCACTTTCTTTTAATTTATATAAAATAGTGAAATATTTTGATCATTTGATATGTCTGCTTTTGTTTTTTGTAGGAATTCTGATATTCTGATAACTTTTCTTACTAGATAACTTCATATTTCTATCTACAGTACATAAGAATTTAACTCTTTTCTAAACCCTTAATTTTGTTTTGCATTTTTTAATGATTGGTAAGGTTGAAATTATTTTCTCCATATACTTTTTGGTCATTATGCATCTTATTTTGAGAGATGTTGCTATAGTGTGAATATGAACTACCCCCTCAGTCTCCTTTTCTAGAATTGGTCCCCAAATGGCAGAGTTATTCTACACTTGTGTAATACATAAGCTACAATTGATTTTTAGTTCTATTCTTCATGGTCAAAGAAGACACATGTTGTGGTTTTGATATTTTTTAATTTGTTGAGACTTATTTTGTGGACTATGATATGCAGCTTTTAAATGAAATATTCCATAAGTATACACTAGCTTCATTTGGTTTATTGAATAATTTAATTGTATTGACTGTTTGTCTTGATGATTTTTTGACAAGACAGATGCTGAAGCCTTAAAATATTATTGCAATGGCCTCTATCTCTCACTTAACTCTAATAATGTTTGTTTTATATAATTAGATGTTTTGGCTTTATGTGCATTTTTTATATTTTTCCTTTTGTTAAGTTGTACTTAATCATACATTGTGATCATCCCTGTAGTTTTGTTTTACAATTTTGACTTGTAGTCTATTTTGTCTAAGTCTTAATATTTTGATTATATTTGGTTTCCTTTTGTACAATATAGTTTTTCACCATTCTGATTTTAGCTTATGTGTATGAGTTTTGAGGAAATGGCTTTCTTGTGGGCAACACAGCATAGGACTTTGATTTTTTTTTTAAATTTAAACTTTTTATTCATTTTACATACCAACCACAGTTCCCTTTCTTTCCCTTCCTCCTGCTCCCCCTTACTTTCCTTCCCGCCCAATCCCCATCCACTCCCCAGAAGGGTAAGGCCTCCCATTAGGAGTCAACAAAGCCTGGCACATTAAGATGAGGCAGGACCAAGCTCCTCCCCCCCCCCCCCCCCCGCTTCAAGGCTAAGTAAGGTATCCCACCACAGTTATGGACTCTATAAAAATCCAGCTCATGCACTAGGGATTGATCTTGGTCACACTGCCAGGGGCTTTACAAACAGATCAAAGCACACAACTAGCACTGCTTGTAGAGGGCCTAGGTCAATCCCATGCAGACTCTCCCAATGTAGTTTCAGAGTCCTTGATGCACCAATAGCTTGTGTCAACTGTCTCTGTGGTTTCTCCCATCATGATCTTGACCCGCCCTCCCTCTGTTCAATTGAACTCTTGGAGCTTGGCCCAGTGCTTTGCTGTGGATCTCTGACTTTTTTGTGGGTTGGGAGTGTTACTTGAGGGGCATTTCTAGGGTGAAGGTACACACCTATCAAGTTGATCATGATAGAGACTTGTATAGTTAAGAGTTCTGTCTGGTGGAACCAGTTTTCTCTTAAGTTTGTCCTGACTTGTTTATCATTAAACCAGTCATGTGTATGGTCAGCTGGAGGTCTTAGGGATCTGTGTATGTTCTGGGTTGTTGCAGCTGTTGGTGTTTTTGAAGATGTGGGTAAGTATTTAGACAAGTAACTGTGATAACAGTGGATCTCTCCTTCTGAAAATTGATTGTTTGCCTCAGTAAGTGAAAAAAAGGGGGGAGCGGTAGTTCAACAAGAGGGCATTGACTCTGATTTCTCATTAGCTGCTTTTCAAATTTATTGAATTATTTATCTGTATTTTCTGTATTGCATATCCATATCTGTACTATGTATTCTTGACTCTTCCAAGATTCTTTTTGAATTGTTTTTAATATATTTCACCAATTTCTTTTGTGTGGGCATTTTCTGTAGCTAATTATTGTATTCTTTTGGTGGTATCACTTTGCCTGGCATTTTCATGGTTTTTATGTGCCAAAAATGGATGTTTGTGTATTTAGAAAAAAAATTATCTGTATCTATTAATGCCTGTGATATCTCAAGGGTTGGGCTTGCCAACAGGCTGGGGTATAGTCTATATGACTGTGGTTAGGAGGACCTATTAGTTTCTCATAGGTTGTGAAGGAGTGAGCTTGCTTTGTGAATACAGGTGGCTTTGGTGCAGTGAGCATGACCCCCAAATAGAGCACTTCTTCTTCAGAAGGGTTTGGGCTTAGATGTTATTGTGGGTCATTAGCCAGTGAAAGGAAGGACACACTGTTGATTTAGCTCTTTTCTGCAGCAATATAGTGGTGAATATTCCTTGGAAGCATTCCAAAGGACTGCATAGTCTTTCCCAACCACAAAAACTTCTGATATTCTTGCTAGGAACGAGGGTTGCTGAGGTCAGCTGTGGGCCTTCTTGTTAGAGTGGAAAGACTCTTTCAGCATCAGGTTGATCTTCAGCTGGAGCATTAAGGTGGTTGGTGTAAAGTGCTTTTAAATACAGGGTGCCAGGCATCATTATAGTTCAAGAACACCACACTCCAGCATTTTTCTCGAGTACTCTAGCTGAGCAGGAGTTATTTATCCTTTGTATTTCCCCCTAATTTTGTGGGAGACAACTATGTCTGATACCGCCAGTCAACCATCTTCTCTGAAATCTGTTTTTATTTCTATTTATTGGTTCTGTTGCCATATGTGGTTAGTCCTGATCTAATTGTTGTCTTCTACCCAAACCTGGTTATGATTACTTAAGACTGAGGGAATTTTTGGAAAGGGTGAATATCTATTTAGACCTTCACCATCTATTAGAGACAAGGTTGGCTTTTAGCAGTGTTTACACAATTTTTCCAATTAGCCCAGGCATGAGTTGGAGATTTTTAAAAGAATTAATGAAACTTGGTTCCAATGCCATGGGATTTGTGTTAAACACAGGTAATGAATAAAAGGAGTGCATCTCTAGAATAGCTGAAATCTTTAAAACGCCCTTCCTGAGGACTCCTAATCCCATATTCTATTCTTTCTTTGGGGACTGCCATTGGCTTTTGACAAGGCTGCTTTGTAACAACGCTCAGTGTAACAATAAATTTCCTCAAGTGTGTGACTAAGAGCTGCCTGAAAGGCTTTATCGTCATCCAGCCCATCATTCTTCATAAGCCTCTGCATGGAGATTCCATTTGTTTCTTCATTACTTTGTACAGTTTCCCTCTAGTGGAAGTCTGTCTACTCCTTCACATCTGGATCCAATTAGAGATCACTCTTTATGTGGATCTAATTATCTGTCTCTACATGTGCTCAGCAGAGACACAATTATTAATAAGAGTTTGAATGTGGCTTTACAATTTCAAATTGCCTCTTCTTTTATTAGGCAGCCTCAGAAACTTGAATTCCAGTCCTAATCCTGACTCCAACTTTTAGATAGACATTTGGGAAACTGGGACACAAGAAATTTGAGCATTTCTTTTTCTAATAAGTGAAGAGCAACCCAGGAACAGGACTATACAGGGACATTTCAGATGAGGAATAGTCTCTACGTAACTTGTTCTCTTCCTTGATGGTTAACTGAGTCATAGCTGTTGTGTTACTACATCACTTCTCTTAATAAAGGAGGTTGTAGAATTGGGTTTATATGTTCCTCAGAGGATTGAAAAATTTTTCAGTTTCCTGCCACTGTTTCTTCTCTTGTTAATTAACAACAACAACAACAACTGTTTTGTTTTGGAGAGGTTTTTTTTTTTGGTCTTGTTTTGTTTTTTACTAGTTTTTGACTCATGTCTTCATTTCCTCTCTTTTTGCTAATGAAGCATCAACAACAAAAGCCAACTGTTTTATTTTGTGAAACTGTCCCTCTCCCTTGTTCTCTTACCCCATCTCTCTCTCATCTTCATGGAGAGCTCTGAGCCCACAATCAGGAACTAACACTTAGCACTTCATTTGAGGAATGAGAATACATCCCAGGCTTCTCTGATAAGAATTTAATTTAAGGGGCTGTTACCAGGGAGCAGCCCTGACTTCATTCACTGCAGTTGGAGCCTTTACCAAATTGCCAGAGCCTCTGCTTGACATGAGAAATGAATGATGACAGAGAATGCAGTCAACTCACATGACAGAGAGAGATGGGGGAAAGAGAGACACCAGGTCCTGTTGGCCTCATTTCATCATTCAGAGTGACCCGAATTTGATATTCCAGCATTGTTTCTGTTTTAGTCAAACTACATGTTAAAATTCTCTTCATATTTGGGAAAGTTAAGCCTGGATTACTGTTGGTTATAACTAAAAGGATATTCGCTCTGCATATATTATTTTTGTTGTATCCTTTTCTAAATAGCTTTGATACTAGAGAATTAAAGGTAGAACTGAAGGGCTGTGGTGGTATGAGTAAGCAGAATCATAAATCTAGTGACAATAAGTGAGAACACATGGCCACCCTAAGGACTCTGACCTAAAACTCAAAGGCAGAGATTTGATTTTGTGCTCTGTTCCACTAAACTTAATTTCACTATAATTTCTTTCTCTCTCTCTCTCTCTCTCTCTCTCTCTCTCTCTCTCTCTCTCTGTGTGTGTGTGTGTGTGTGTGTGTGTGTTTGTATATACCCATTCACAGAGACAATAGGATGTCTGAACCTCCAGTGCAAGTTCTACACAGTTGTGAGCTATCAGATAAAGGTGCCCAAATTTCTGTCCTCTACAAGAGTAGCAAGCACTCTTTGCTACTGAGCCATCTGTTCAGTTCCTGTAATTATGATTTTTAAGGATGACTATATGAAACTTCAGAAAAAGGTGCATGAGAATAGACTTCTTGGGATAAAATAAAGTTCACAGTCAGAGCTGCGTTGTTTGTCTCTATTGAGTATCTCACCATTGACTTGCTTTTTGCCTGACTTACTAGTTAAGGCCCTAATTCATTCTTCCTCAGTTGATTATATTTAGACATAGGACCTTTTAAGGTCTTGTTTAGGCTAAAATGTTGCCATTGAGATGGATTCTAATACAGTGTGCCTGGCGTCCTTTAAGAAAGTGAGACGTGGGACCACAGAGGGACAGTACAGCAGAAAAATATGAGAGCACAGTTAAGAAGTCATATCAGGAGACAAAAGACCTTTCTGCAGCTTGGCTTTGAACTCTTGGCTTCCATGAAGGTAGGAAACTATTTTCTGCTGTTTAAGTCACCCAGCCTGTGGTATTTTACTATAGTGCATTTAACCAATGAATATATCCAACATTTAACAATGGTTTATCCAAAAATTGGACTTTAATTTCAAGAGAAAGTATGGCTTTTGGGAATTGTCAGTTACTTTCAAAGTTATACATATTTTATGAAAAATATGGATTTGGTGGACAAAGGTAATACCTATATGTAAAATAGACTTTTTTTCATGGACGCTATAGGCAGTTGAGTGACTGAGCTATTTGTACATTAAAATTCTTTCAAAATCAGAAGTAAATCAAATACATTAAATGTATAGTACAAATGGGGTTCAGATGTTCCCAAAATGGTGAGAGTCCAGTTTATACTGGAATAGTTGGAAAAATCTTGGCTATAGAGTTGTGAGTGTCATAATTAGAAGATGTCTCAGGGAAAATTTTCGGATAAAGAAAATGTCACAAAACAAGCAAATTCCCAAAGATATTTAGGTCATAAGACTCAGTTATCTGGGAGGAAGCTCCCTAGGGAAGCAGTGGAGAATAAGCTTGCTTAGCTTGAACAAAAACACACGTGGGACTGGGGAGAAGGCTCAGCAGGTAGTGTGCCTGCTCTGCCTGTATAAAGGGCCCACCAAGTTGGGATACCTAGTACCTTTGTTCAATGTGGAGTGAAAGCAACCTCTTTCCCAGTGCTCGGGAATGAGTGACAGACCAGGGGGATCCCAGCCGCTTGTTAGCCAGTCAATCTAGCCAATTAGTCTAGCTCCATGTTTAGTGGGAGATACTGTTTCAAAACACAAAGTAGAAAGAAGCAGAGTAGGACTCTGAACATGGATCAGTGACCTGAATAGGTGCATGCATCAGGCCCTGAACTTACATTTACACATGCTTACTTTCAACATTTACATACAACATATAAACGATCAGACATACACATACATACACACACACACCCATCCACCCATCCATGGATGGACGCTGTGGAAAGTTTGACCATCAGATATGTTAATTTAGGTTTTTTTTTTTTAAGGTAAAAAGATGGCAATCTTTTTCAGCAGGAAATCATGCCTGTTTGAGAGAAAGTTTCTTTTGGAATCCCTGTAGTGTGTGCTATAAGGATTCAAGGCGAGAGCCTTAAGGCACTGGGGGAGATAATGTCAGCCATGGTCTTCCAAGGAGATCAGGGTCTGAACCAAAATCGCATTTAAGAAAGGATGACAGTTCTCCTTAGCTCTCACCTGGAAGGAAGTGCCCAAGTGTAACTTTTCATTTGATTAGCCTCAGGCTATGTGAAAGGCAGGGACAAGTTAACCCTTCCTGCACATCATCAGGCTTCTTTTTAAAATGCTAACTGAATCCTTGTTCAGCTACCTCATACAAGAGACTTGGCAAATTCTAATAATAATACATTTTCTTGAAATAAGATCTTTATATATTTCTTCTGTTACTAATTCCCCCTGGTGCCTTTCATAAGATGCATGAAATCGCCTCATTATTTCTAAATGCCCTTGCAGATATAAAGCTATTTATTGCTTTGTGGGAATTCTCCTTCCAACACCTGTTCCCTTTTAAAAAAGAAAATCTACAAAACTCTTGAATTCATGATTCTCTCATTCACTCATTCTTTCTCTCTCTGTCCCCTTTTTTCCTTCCATTCTTCCTTCACCTCCCCCTCTTTTTGTAGCAAGTATTCAGTCCAACGAATCTGTGTTCTCACAAGGTCTACTGAGTAATGCATGGGTTTGCTTTCTCTTTCCAGATGTGGTTTAATTGTTTAACATAAAGACATATGCTGAGATTTATGAAGAACTCCCTTCAGAACTCAGTATTATCATTATGTGCCAATTTAAAGCCATCAATGATCAACCAGAGATCATTTCTGCCCTTCAATTAAAACATACTAGATGGGCAGGATATGGTAAACCAGATGCAATAATTAAGAGAACAGTTTAACTGTTCGGATTGCACATTGCTGTTTGCTACAGCATGGCCATAAAACAAAAGTAAAGCCAAGAAGGGTTGTATGGCCTCATAAAAATTCCATTTGGCTTGGAAATACAGTACCATTTTACATTAATGTTAAACACTCCAAGAGATAATTACACAGCCATGAGTCAACTGTGTCAAATAATTAAATACAGGAAATGGATCGATGAAAAAAAAGTTTCCTTTCCTTGACTTCAACTCTTTCTAAATAAATTAAAGAAAAAAATTATTCACCACCTGCATTAAAGAATTCTCTTTGGAAACCTCATCTCTTGGGAACTGCAGGTGGCAGCAGGGAAAAGATATTAGTATTAACATTCCACATACACAGGAAACTATTCCTCCTGGGAACTCCAAGACAGTGCAACAGGACCAATTATCTGGGAAGAGTAATTGTATGGCAAATACATCAGGAGATCTCAGAGGGTTGCATAGCATTTGCTAAGTTAGATGGGAGATAAATTATTACTTTCTACTGAGGTGATTATGGTAAAGTATTCCAGGGAAATCTAATGAAAGGTTTTCTGATTATGAAGCGTAGAAACACACACACACACACACACACACACACACACACACACACCCCAGTAATTTATTTTTGCTACTTCCAAATTTTGCATGTTGAGCATTTGTCTGGAAAGACATTCATTGCTTCACTTTGACAACTTTTCTTTCTCCCTTCTTTCTCTTTGTTTCTTTATTCCTTTACGAATTGAAGATATCTTATTTTAATCTATCTGTGAAAGACAAACTCCTCTGTTTTGGAGTGAGTGAACTGTTGTTGAAATGCATATGTGGTATTTTTCTTTAGAGGACAGAGGTATCACTTCTCTTTGACAGCAGGTAGTTAAGTTTATTAAAACATCTTATTTTTCCCGGGGTTTGTAAAGGTCCTTGAAATGAAAGTAGCTCAGAATTCCCTTGTCTCCAATTAAGTTGTTGAGGGAGAAGCTAACCAGGGTTCTCCTAAGAGCTAGATGTTCAGGGCAAAAACTAGCTGTTAACTTAATGAACCAATCAAAGGAATTTATAAAAAGATATCAGGCATAGGGGAACCAGAAAAGCAACTGAAAGGGAATTAATCAGTTATATGAAAATCAAGAAAGTGAATTAGGTAAAAATCTACTGAACTTCTAAGAAGTGATAATTTCATTTGAATTAAATTTGACCTTAGTTTTGAGGATTTTATAATAAAGAGTTATGTACTCAGCTTCCTGTTGGCTTTAAACCAGGGAGTTAGAGCTCAAACCTAAGAGGTTAGGAAAAATCCTATTCACTCAAATAATATAGAATTTGTATTTGCTCTGTATGTATTTTAATTGTTGTCTTTTATTGTAGGAATATTTTAATCTGGATTATCAAGTCAATCATACTAATGAACCATTGGAGAAGAGGCCATATTAGCACAGGATGAAGAGGCACTGTGGTCACAGATTTTCCAAGTTATGTTGATATAGGTGGTGTGAACTACTGATGAACTATACACAGCATGTGGTCACTTTTTACAATATAAATCCACCGAAACCAGCTTTATTATATTCCCTAAGTATGTCTTTTCCTGATGCTTTATGGCCATTTCTTACAGAGATTATGAAAGTGGATCAGTACTCTGTAGCTATGGTCAATAGCTGTTAGGGTTACCTTGTTAGAGAACAAAGTACGACAGTATTGTAGTTTCCTTCTTCATGTTAGCTAGGTTTCTTACTTTTTATAGAAGGGCTATTGTATCCTGCCACTCTTTCTTGATAATTCTTCTATTCTGTATATCCAGCATGGAACAGGTACACCACGACTTCTGTCCCCAGGGGTGACATGTGACTCAAATACAATCAACTACAATTCTCCTTAAGACTCCACTGAACTCTTAGTTAAAAAATAATCTTATTATTTTCAGTAAATTTGAAGCACTTACACATTGAGGGTGTGTAACAAGAGCTTTGTACAGAAAGTGGGGCAGCTTGAAGCTAATTGAATGGGGAGAAGCACACAATATCCTAATGATAACAGGATCTCAGAACCAAGTTTTAATACAGCGTTTTGTCTTCTAGTGATTTGAGTTAACTGAACCACTGATTTTTCCTATCTTGGCCAAGTTTTTGTCAGATGCACTTAAGGAACTCGAAGACACCCAAGACAAGGAATATTATTAATGATCTTTGATGCTAAGCTGTTTATAGCTTTCAAAAATAGAAAACTCCTTCTCAGATTCTCAATGGGTGGTGCATGCAGATGGATAGGCAATTATACTTCAGAACATTCCAGAATTTTAACCTTCTCTGGTTTCTTAGGCAACTATCTCAGTGTGTTTGGTGATGTATATATTCGGTATGCCCAGCTCAAAAAATTGTATTTCTAAAGTGCTTCTAAGAGCTAGCCAATGGTACTGATAGCTGATATAATGGGAACAATAATTGCACAATAGTATTTATTCTAAGAAGGAATTCTGCGAACAAATCAAAAAGCTTTTCCAGATATTAACATGGTAATAATAATTAAGGCCAAAGCAGGGAAGTTTCTTGAATTAGCTGCCCTATTGCATGAGTTTGTTAATGTAGGGACTTTGTAAGTTTGGAGCTCTTTAGTTCTCCCCTCTGCATGGCATATTACTATACCACATTTCCCCAACAAGATACCATATAGCTTTCATTACCCTATATCTTAAACACTTAACACCAGTGTTGATTCCAAGATTTTTTCCCATTCTAATTTTGGAAGATTTTTGCTGAAATTTTTTTTTCATCGGTAAAATTTATCAATACTTCAATAGTCATACCCATAATAAGTTAACTTTCCTCTTCATGGGATAGGTTGTTAAATATTTGAGAGCCTTCCTTTCCTTTTGGACACCTCTGATTGGTTCTTCTGTCAATACTACCTTTGTCACTGTTTCCTAAAATGTTTCCATTCTAGTGTCTACTCTCTGAAGGTGCCATGACTTTTTCTAAAAATGCTTTCCAAATTGCATGCTTAAGAATACTACTCTTGATGTTGCAATCTGAAGACAGAAAAGCAAAGTAGCAATATCTTCCTTAGTGTTACATGTCAGACTTGGATTTATTAAATCTAAGAAAAGTTGCTAATTTTGGCAGCAAGTGACAGAGTTCATTTGTTTTGGGTTAGACTTAACAAATACTAATTGCTTAAGTGCTGGTGGACTGTTTACTCTAGCTGGCCCTTTAAGAACATTTTTTGATACAATTAGCCTTGCCAGGCTTGCCATTAACTCCCTAATTATTTTGTTGTATTACTAGAAATGACATGAAGTATTGAATGGCATTGGGCATAGAAAGAATGACCATATGTCCTACCAACCAAACATTTACTTCTTTGAGATTAAAAAAAGGATGCTATTAATAACTATTCTGATGTAAATCAGAAGGGACTTGGCCAAACTGGGTCAGTTAGGGAGTCAAGCACCCTAATTATAGAAGAATCAGACCTGATATTGAAGCACTTGTTAATTAACAAGGCTTAATTAGCAAATTGTACTTCAAAACATGTATACAATGAATACACAGGCTTGTATGTTAAGTAAAAATAATAAAAAAGACCATATTTATAAGTGATATTCATGCTCACTTCAATCTAAAGTAGATTGAAATCAAACCTATCATAGTGAAATCATTTAATAACTCTGAATTTGTCAATAGTTAGAATTTATCTACTTAGCTATGGTTTGCTAGTTTTAGTAGAATAATTTTATCATTTTGCCTTCCATTGTGGCTCCTTACTTTTGGTAGGCTGGAAGCTAAAGGATATCTTTGTTGACAGAGTTTTCTAGGTTGGCTATTCTCTTCTTTGGGGAGAAATGTATTGTAAGCCAGCAGCTCCAGTTTCTAGCTAGAATTTTCTAGACACCGCTCCCACATTTCCTGGATACCTCTTAGGGTGCTGTTTTCTCCTATGTAAAGTAGTCTAAGTTGTTGATATCACTGGGCAAGAATTCAATTAATAACCACCAACTGAATGGTGGCTTACTGGGCTCCACTGGTGGTCTTCAGGCTAAAGATCTGAAGAATTCCAAATTCTCTAATTCCCTGTTGGGTATAAAAAGGGAAAGCTTGCAGGCTGACTGCCAGCCTGTCCTCAACTCAACCCATGTCTCCTCTTCCATTTGGGAACAGGCAATTTAGAAACCAAACAAACAAAAAACACAATTCAACTCTTCTTCCAAATAAATATTGTAAAGTATCAGGTTAACAAAAATGCTCTCATGCTTTTCTTCTTTGTTATTGTTTTTTAACCTTTTCTGAATGCTGCATATGGTCCATTTCCTGACTTGTAGTTGGAGCCAGGCTCCTGGCTTGAACGAATCTTGAGACAGGCTTTGGGGCAGGGTTTTGAGGGTAAGGAACAGGCATGGCTCTGAAGTCCAAAACTTCCATTTTCTTGATTCTAATTGGTATTTTGTGCAAAAATCTCACTAGTTACAAATACGTTATGAATACTTTCTTTAAAAGATAAAATTTGTGGGTCACTTTCAAATTAAAATTTATAAAAACACTACATTAAAATATAATGGGTACCATACTGTGAATAAAATCTCATTCCTGTGAGTCTACTTTGACATCCTTAGAACATCAAGGAAAGGGAGCAATCTCCGTAATCTTAAATCCCATTTCTGAGGCTATGGAGATGCAGACCATGAAAGACTTAAATGTGAGCACTAATGCTCTTACTTTAAAAGCCAAGGGCTTCTCACTGAAGGAGCTGAACAACAGACCGATGAATTCAAATTATTTACTTGTTGATTTATTTTAAGTGCACCAAATGCTTCAGGGCTCCTCAGCTCAAAGGACAAACGCTGCAGGAAACTAAAGCCAGAAGTCTGTCCACTCTGCATGAAGCCAGACCCAAGAGATTTCACCTTATTTACATTTCCCAAAAAGAGAATACAGTAGAACCAAGTCAGTGTTTTCGGGAACACTCTCTCTTCCTCCCTCCCTTCCTCCCTCCCTCCCCCCTCACAAATACACACATAGGAGATGCAGAAATCATAGCAACATTCTGAGCCTGGTAAGGGGCTCCCTTGCTCCTCAGGTCACAGTATCCATGAAGTCAAACTGTGAAGAAGGCTCATGCTTTACCTGCTAAACCTTTTATTGATACTTCTCATGATACATGTGGTACCAAGGGACCTCCACACCCCCAGGAGGAAACCACTTATTTTATCACTGGAAGAGCTGTGTGCAAGACAGGTCTTATGTGAAAAAAAAAATGAATAAAACACAGAGTATCTCAGATGATCAGGAATTAGGTAAAGATTCTCTAGGTTTCAACTGAGAGAACTCTGTCTCAGGAGATTCTGTGAAGTCTGATGTTCAAAATGTTAGTGGAAGAAAGTGAGGGTGGAGCTTAGACCACTCCTCAAGTTCGCTCTCCACCCTCATCATCCACAGGTGAAGGGCATCTGCATGACTTAAAAGCAATCTTATAAAACTCTTTATGGCTCAGCTGAATTTAAGCAATCCACATTACTTAGGAAATAATTAACCCATTTTCTCAATTAGACTAGTTGAACCTTCCAAGTTGTAACTATAAAGTTGACAAAGTTCCTTGAATGTCTAGCTACCCAGTTTGAAAGATTCTCTCCTTTGATTACTATTCAGTAATCATAGTGTTACAGAAAATTATTATAAAACATCATTGTCATTCTAGAATAGGGGATAATTACTAAAAAAAAAACCCAAAACTCTGAATTTCACTAGTTTGTTCTATTTTTACTTGCAAAGAGCTTGTTTACTAATTTGTTACATTATTTCTGAAGAAAACAACATAGGGTGTAGTGTTAGAAAGAATAATTTTCCAGGATGTCTCTTTCATACTCTAACAACTAATATGTTAAAGGGCAAGTATTTATAAGTCAAAAAGAAGAAAAGCAATTTTATCTATTGTTGAATTATTTTGATTATCAGCCAGGTTGTTGTCATGAATGAGTTTTGTACAAAGGAAGCATTAACTGTGGGTATTATTCTTTTCATTCATCACACACTTTTTTTTAATAGTATTAGATTCCAAACATTGTGCTTAGCGAAGACAGCTTATAAAGATGAATAATGTGCAGTTAATACCATGCTGAAAATAGACAACAGGAGGAGGGCACACAACAGCAACACCCCAGCTGCTGCTGGCATGCTTTTCGTGTCCACTAAGACTCAGGTTGTGTTTCTACCTCCAGGAAGACGTTATGGTGTCAATATCTCTGATTTGTTAAAATTCTACCAAATAAAAATACACATTAAATATGTCTGTCTAGATAGTGGTAAGCCTAATAAGAAAAATAAAGCCATATAGAAAGATGAAGTAATAGGTGAATGTTTTATTATGGTGTTCAGAGGCAAAAATTTCCAAAGATTGACTCGAGAAAGACTCCATGAGTTGTTTGAGAGAAGAGCCAATGTAAAGATATGAGCTTGAGTCATCAGCAGAGAGAAAAATGGCAACTGTGGCATGCTGAATGTGGGTGGGCCATGTGCATTGAGCAAACGGATGCAGCCTGCCCAGTCAGAGGTAAAGTGCAAGAGTCTACAGAACAGGGCAGTATGAAAGAAGTGGCTAAATCACTTGTTATGGGAAAAAGTGGAAGAGTCTGTTTGGAGTAGTGGTTGATGGTATACTTGTCATTCATTGCTAACAGGAATACATTTTGAGACATGTGCTAGTGGATGTCATCGTCAAACGAATAGACTGGATTGTAGTTATACAAAGACAACATTGATCAATCCTTTTACGTAGCCAGTCAATGCAACTGAGGCACAGAAAACACAATATGTATTAGTCTATCATTGCTGTATTATGCCTTCTGGGGAAAGTGTTATTTTGGAGCACAACACAAAGCAGACCAGGACTCAGATAGGTACTTGTCTTGACAGGCTTTCCTGGTAGCAGTAGGCATGCCATATAGCCGACCCTTATAGAATGATGGTGGAAAGAGCAAACAATATTTTCATACCCTGATGAAAATTATTTTGGCTTCATGAATACACAGAAAAGAGGCTTGGGAGTTGCAGAGATTGCTGGACCACACGGAGAGAACCACTGAACATATTTTATGTCCAATGGCATCTGAGTTTTGTTTTTGTGTGAAATATGGCCGTAACAAAAAAGGTAATGACAGCAGTGGCAGGGAGCTGGTGAAAAGCTGGAATTATTTTTCTTTTCTTTAAAAAGAATAGCAACGAGGTTATTAACTCGAGTCTTGGAGGGTGTACCAGCTGTGAGGTTTGCTCACCAGCAGTCCCCTGAATGTTAATCAGAGGTGCAGGGAGTCAGGTGGTGGCTGCTCTTCCAAGATTTGTGCCCCCAATGAACAGTGCTTTCTTGTGATTAGTAATAGATTTTGAAAATTGTTATTTGTCCCTTTCTTTCAACTGTGAATTATTTTGGGTGTGATAGATGGTAATGTGTTAAAATGCATTAATTTTAATGTGTTTCTTTATTTTTCATGTCATAAAATCAGAGATGGAAGAGCCTTCATGAGTCACGCAGTCCATCACCCTGGCATAACATCATGGCTCTTTCCAGAAAAGCTTTGTCTGGCTCAGTTTTAAATGAGGAAAGCAATTATACTCCCATTAGTTCCCTTGGGAAACTATTCCATTTACTGATAGATCTCCATTTTGAAATGTTGCCCAACATGGAGGCCATGTTGGCTGAATGCTATTAATCCTTGCATGGA
Organism: Microtus oregoni; assembly: GCF_018167655.1. Lineage (NCBI taxonomy): Eukaryota > Metazoa > Chordata > Mammalia > Rodentia > Cricetidae > Microtus > Microtus oregoni. Next base: position 59,265,890 of record NW_024543059.1, on the reverse strand, counting down.
TAAGTCCCATGTGGTGCTCTCTGAGAGAGCCTCGCCCACATGACGCCTCTGGTGAGGGTTCTAGTGTGCAACATGTTGTAGTCCAGGAACTGCCTTGTAAACCCTCTCCTATTGCATCATCTGATGAAGAATTTATTATGACATTATTGTCAGATTCCAAGCAAGGACATATATTAAAAGGGCACTGGGGATTATCACATGGAGAAAATAGGGGAAGGGGGTGATCTCATCTGGTATGAATTGCTTTCACGCACCAAAAGGAATGAAGTGTGAGTGAGCTTTTCAACATCTCACCCAAACAATGGTCACAACTGAGCTTTTAGAGTCAACCTAGGAGAATGGCTGTCGTATGAATAAGTGCATAAACATGCCAGGTGTTTGTGGTAATGAACATGAAATGATTTCATAAACTTTTAAAAACATAGAGCTCACATTCTTTTTTTTCTGCATTACAAAATCAAGTTGTAAATCTCTAGGGAGCATGCTTTAAAAACAGGATAAAAAATTTTTATGCCTTAAGGGTATTCATGTGGCTTCCTGTAAACACTATTTGCTGAAAACATAAAGCCTGAATGCCTAGTTTCTTCAGGCTTAGCTCATTGGCTGATGGCTTGAGAGACATTCTGCTTTTCCACTTCCCCTGCATTTAAAAATTTGCTTCCATTTAGCCTTATAAATCTAGATGATTTTGTCTTCACTTTGGAAGCAATTTTAACAAATCTCATGATGGAGTCCAGTAAACATTTGTATGTAAAATAACCTCTAAGTTATTTTTAAGAGGCAGATTTTCCTCTTAATGACATAACTTCATGACTTGTTCGAGTTCACAGGAGGAAAGAGTTACACACCAGAAATGGAATTAAGCTTCTTTTGTTGTTACAGTGCTTAGTAAACTCAGGTAGAATAAGCATGTTTTCCAATTTTTCTTTTTCTTCCATTCCCCCTTTTCCCTCCTCCATGATCTCAGTTGCCATTTTACTATTTTATTTTTATTTTTGTTTATTCTTTGAGGGAGACCATGAGAGTCAATGACATGATGATGAGAAACCAGAGTTTGTAAATTTCCTCCTCTCTCTTCCAGACAAAATGAGGCAAAGCAAGTGTTCCACGTGATATTCTCAAAAGCACTCAGTCCCTGACATTAGTTAAAGGCAAAACAACAACAAAATCAAAAATAAAAAAGATATAAACCAAGAGCTTTCAATGATTGATAGGAGCCTGCGTTGTTTAATCTGGAAAGGCAAATAGCCCATAACCCCTTTGCAAATAGAGCATCATCCTTAGGGGTAATTTCACTTAAATCCATGGCAAAGCCAACACTGATACTCTGCTGTGAATAAGAAAATATTTAGGTACTTTGCCTGGAAATTAGACATAGATGCTAAAGTTACTAACTTGTTAAAGGAATATTTGGATCATTTGCTTTTTGCAGGTAAGTAAGTGAAGCCCTTAACTCCACTAAAGTAGCACCTACTTGATGCTTGCTTTGGATAGGCTTCAGTGAGCACCAGAATAGAGCACAGTTGTCCTAGACTGCTAGTTGTGGTCCCCACATCTTTAATCAGCTAGTTAGTTTCGTCAGTCTTCTGTGTCCCAGGGCTACTGAAGGTAGCTTAGTAACCATCTTCATAGGTTGCAGAGATGATGGTGATAAAACATGGTAATGCACATAAAACCTTCAAACAGAATTTGGCACATAATGAAGGATAGAAAGTGTTGTTATCATACTTATTATCATGTCTGGAGGAAATTTATGTCTTCTGTGTTTTCCCATCAATTATATCATCAAGTACTATTCAAATAACTTATTAGCATCCCATGACCTTTATATTCCTGGAAATGTGGCTTTTAGAAAAAAAAAGGAAGGAAAATCCTAATGTGGTCTATCATTCTAAAGTGCTATCTTGGGGTTCCTGGCAGGATTAAGAGCCATATACTTCAACTGTTAAACACTCCATTTATCAAAAAGAAAAAATCAAAAAGCTCTAAGTTGGATGTTATCACAGTTTATTTTTTTCTTATTGCTAGAATTATTCCTATGATTTTATATAAAATTGTTTCAAAAATTTCTAACATGTTTAAGATCTTCCCTTGACCCCACATTCTCCTCTAGGACAGTGCTGACCCCACATTCTCCTCTATGACAATGCTGACCCCACATTCTCCTCTAGGACAGTGCCGACTGTCAACTTCACAGACTCTGGCATTACCTAGAAGACTTGCCTGCAACCACATGTGTGAACGACCATCTAGGCTATATTATTCTCTGTACATGACTGTATTTTTATTGGATTAATTGCCGTAGAATGACACTCAGTAAAAAGGGCCGCCCCGTTCTCTCGAATTGGGTCCTTCTCCAGCTGAGCATAAGCATTTATCAGTCTCTACCTCCAGATGTCTTAAGTTCCACTATGATAAACTATGTGCCCTTGACCTTTGGCGAAAAACATACCCTTTCTTTTTAACAGCTTTTGTCAGGATATTTCATTACAGTAACTGGGAAATATACACTTTACGTACAGCGACTTTCTGCAGGGATTGTCTAACTCAGCACTTCTAATTCTTTCCCTTTCCTTGTTTGTCATAATTGTTCCAGCCAAAAATGCACTTAGAATGTCCACGAAAATTGTTCTTTTTAAGGTCACTCATGGCTTGTGAACAAAGTTACTCACTGCTCAACCCCACAGCTGAAATGAGCAAGTATGTCTTTTCTTTTGTATTGACTTCCTCCTCCTCTTGTCTATTTCCCCAAGTTCTCATTCAATGACCTTTGTTTTTCCATACCATATCTCCACTGCATAAAGGCTGAGAGTCCCCAGGGCACTGAAATCCAATCTCTAGTTGAACTCCCCTCACTGTAAACTTGCCTGGCCTACGACGTTAATTACTGTTTATTTCCTCACGACTCTTAAACCTATACTCTGGATATCATACTTAACTATACAGCTACAAACTCAACTTCTCCATTTGACCATTTTTCTATGGCAGTCTTGACAGAAATACATGCAAATGCAAGAACCTAGAGCCCTTGAAACTCTTCTTCTGGGTCCTCGTTCCAAAAACTTACCTGTGGCCTTGAATATTATTCATTTTCTTATGCTTCCATTAACTGCAAAAATCACACAGTTTCTGCTTTCCAAGCACATCCACGTCCACTCATCTGTTTCCGTTTCCACCAGCACCATCCTGTGCCTACCAGCCTCCTCCCCCTCTGTGGTGCTGCGGTTCTCTTAGATGCCAGCATCATTCATGCATAGGTATTCTGCCGGCAGAGGTGCTGTTGCTTTACCCACCAGTGTCTCAGTAAAGCACCTAGCACGGTTTCAAAACACGGCGTGATACTTAGTAGAAGCAAAACAGAGAGAACAGCAGTAGAGCATCTCTCCCTCCTCTGCTTACCTGCATTAAGTCTCCTTGCCTTCAGATGGACATCTCATGACTGCTACCAATTCCAGTTTCCCTGTATCTCAGCCTTTGATATCCACGGTTGTGCGAGAATCAAAGCTGACCATAAGCCACAGAGACCAAAGGCGACTGAGCTAACCTAGGCTACAGAAAACCCTTGTACTATGCTCTTGGTGTACAGCCTGGGTGAGCTACTCACTTGCAGAGTACCACTTAGTGTTTTTTCATGTTTTTTTTTTTTAAATGTGGTATTGGAAGTTAATATACAGGCATTGAAAATAGCATTAGTCAAACTGGATTACTGTTTTTAGGGATAATCAAATGATATTGTTTGCATCAATGAATCTGATTTATAAGTATGAGGTGCTTGGAAACGTTTTTTTTTTCTCTCAAAATAAAAATTTTCTCTCCCCTTTTGGTGTTAGTGGGAGAAAGACAGGAGGCAGATGGCTGGGAACACACAATGAAGCAGGGCTGGTTAAGGGTACAGAGGAAGCAGACTATTTGTTAACATCCCATAAGGGTGCTGGGAAATGATTGTGATTGTTTTCTGTAAATATAGGGGACCCTTTCTTCCTTTTATCTTCTTAAAATAAGTTTGCACAAACCATTTTGTCCTTCAATCTGCTACCCTCAAAGCTCACATTAGGAGAGACACTTTTTAAAAATTGTTACCAGGGATACTGTGTCTGAAAATTTATAAGATGTGTTTTTATGAAACAACTTTTGCGGAGGAATTTAACATGACCGAAGGGACAACAGAATTTCATCTGTGCCGAGCACACACTCCCTGACAACCCTTAGGAAGGGTTAAAGCATGATGTCCTTCTGTCTGCCCATCCTACTAAGTACTTCTCCAAGTCTCCCCCAGGTGTCTCCCTCCTGTTCTCTGTGATGACTTCAGAACTTCTCCAAGCTGCTAGTGTTTCTGACTTTTGGCTTCTCTTTCACACTCGACAACTGATTTTGCCTCACACTGTGCACAGAAATTAGGAGCTGTGCAAGGCAACGACTTAGTTTCCAGACCAACTGCCTTGAACACATCTAGCTCCTCTCTGCCCTTTCTAACACGAACACTCTCCAGTCTCTAATGATCAGAAAGCAGCAGCTCTCATAGTTGCATAGTTTTGGCATCTTTCACTGTGCAACAGATGCACTTACAAATAATCAGAACCTCCCCTGCACCTCTCCCACACACTGTTACTCATACTCAGAGCTTACATTCTCTGCTCAGACACCACTTGATTCCCCCTTTCCTGTTGCTCCCAGGGCCCCTTCGGCATCCTTATTACCATTCCAGTGACAGACTCTTTCCTGGCCATATGTCTCTGACTTCCAAGTGTTATTAGATACTGCCCCTACCACCCCCTCCTGCTCCATATTCTCTTGCCCTGACTTTCTTCACTATCATTTCTTGGTTCTTCTGTGAAGTCTCCTTTTCATTCTACTTTGTCAAGTTTGCAGCTTTTGAAGTTTCTTGGAATCCCACCCTTGATCACCTCTTTCATTACTATTATTGCTGACAGTCTCATTTTAGCACCTGAGTTATATTATTCTGTTATTTCGCCATTTGTTATTATAGAATTTTATGCTTAGGGAGACTCATTTCTTTTTCTTTCGTATGTTGTGAATGCTTTTGGGATCTCTGAAGTAGGTAGAATTAATATCTTTGGCGATTATGAAAGTAAAGTAAGATGTCTTAGATAAGGCGTGTTAGATGAGTTCACCTCAGTTTTGCAAAATCATCTTTTATTAGGTTTTATTTCAGCCTCTTTGTACATTACAGCAGCAACCAGGGTTCCAGACACTTGCTATGGTGTCACAAATATATGAACTACACAACATGGCAAACAACTCTCCTTGATGGCTTATATTTCTCAGAAGAAATCCTCAGGAGTTTGACACAGAGGTGGGAAGACTTAGCATGACCAGAGGAGACGAGATATAAAGGATAATGTGTAGTTTGCAATAATGTAAGGAGGTGCAATGTACAAATGCATAAGCAGGATTGGATCCTGAAAGATGAATCAATGGCTAAACTAGATCTTATAGACTGATAGTAGCTCTACAATATTGGCAGTGAATCAGGAGGTTTGTCGTCACTGTAAGTTTGTAGACACACACATGAGAAGTTTCAGGAAATTTCATTTCGTTCCAACCTCACTTACCTTATTGTTTCTCTTTTGCAAACCTTTGTCATGGGGGCTAGTCTTAAAATCATTTTAAAATACAAATAAATGGCTTTTTGAGTGCATTGTTAACATGTAGGTCACATCTTCCACATGGACACATTACCATATGTTCTTCATATATTGCATACCTCTTACTCAGTATCTTGGCCAGCACTCAATTACCCTTGCACCTGTCTGAAACTACACACACGCACAGTTTACATTTTTAAATGTATGGTGTAGACATTTAGGCCTGCCAATATCCTTCCCTAACTATTGAAGAGGTTTGTTCTTCTTAAGGAAAGTCTACCTCCAATTCCCTGCTTAGGCACAAATCAAATTAACATCAAGGTAGGCTGCGTTTCCATGTCTTCGAAAGAATAAATTTCTTAAACATTTTTATTTTGGCATGGAAACAGAACCACCTTGTGTTCTCTGGGTTGCTATATATGAAATTTGCAAATTTCTGAGGGCATTTTTTTCAAAAGCAGAAAGAGGTAATCTCAGCGTTGTACTGCATACATAGTGCATTCAAAGTAACGAGCATGTTTGAAATGGAGACCACTAGAAGATGCTCAAACTAGAGTGGGTGGCAGGATGCCTGGCTCAGAGCCAAACGTTGTTGTCTTGTTAGGAGCCAATACCATCTTTGCACTGCTTGAGAAAAAAAAATAAACTTTCAAAATGATAATAATAAGTGAGGGAAATACCTGAGTTTTGTACGAGATTAAGTTTAAAGTGTTTTTTCTGTACTGCAGATGAAAAGATCTGGTTGGTGGAGAAAAGGATACATTTTCTACATGGTTATAGATATTTTTAATAAATAAACTAAGGCCATGCCTGCTTCCTGTGTCCCAGGAGCCACCTACCTTCCACCTGACAGTTAAATATATTTAGAGTCAACATGTTGTTCTTATCATAATAGGGCCACCATATAGTAACACAGCAGCAACGGGAGTGTGGATGCACAGCCATTCCAACCGAAGCTCTTCAAGATAGCTCTGAGGTTCTTGCTTTGTCATATCCATGCTTTCTTCTTCTTCCCAGCAGCAGGAGGCATTGCTGCACCACAGCTAGAAGAGGCTGGGCATCTGACCTATTAGCTGTTCCTGCTCATGTCCAGTCCCCCTCCCCCAAGTCACTCTGTTAGCTGTTCCTGCTCATGTCCAGTCCCCCTCCCCCAAGTCACTCTGTTAGCTGTTCCTGCTCATGTCCAGTCCCCCTCCCCAAGTCACTCTGTTAGCTGTTCCTGCTCATGTCCAGTCCCCCTCCCCAAGTCACTCTGTTAGCTGTTCCTGCTCGTGTCCAGTCCCCCTCCCCCAAGTCACTCTGTTAGCTGTTCCTGCTCATGTCCAGTCCCCCTCCCCCAAGTCACTCTGTTAGCTGTTCCTGCTCATGTCCAGTCCCCCTCCCCCAAGTCACTCTGTTAGCTGTTCCTGCTCATGTCCAGCCCCCCTCCCCCAACCACTCTTTCCGTCTGCATTGCACTCCTCTGCAACTCACATTAGAAGCAAATCAACTTTCTCAAGTTTTTCCACCTCCACTGAGAATTAAGTGGCTCATGACCCTTCATTTTCTTGACAACCATGTTGACTGAACATACAACCTATACATTTACCCAAAAAGTGGAAATAAGGGGATTCAAAGAAAAAAATTCTGATAAAATATATCATCCAGATTTATTATTTTCTATCAAATAGTGAAGTCTCCTCAGAGGGTGATCCCACAGACCCCAGATCTACTGAAATGTTAACGTCATCATGGAATCTGCCACCTCAGAAGGGATCACGTGGCATTTGTACACTCCAGCATACCATGGCATCATAGCCTCCCTGTTTGGGCTGCCCCATTCATACCTATCTTAGAAGGATAAATTTTCTACTGCACAGATGTCACCATAACTCTAGCCAAATTAATCCCAGCAATGATATAGCTTCTGGCTCCCCAATCCAATTCTTATACACTGAAGAAAGTGCCTGAGGAGCACGAGGCAGGATCAGTTTATTTTACTTACTCCGAACATACTTTGTTTAAAAAGGCTACATAAATGTGTGCCGTGAATCCCGACTCCATAAGCATTACATTCCTTTATAATTATACCTTTTATGTAATCATGTAAGGACATTACTCAAAATATTTGGATCCCCAGATGATGTACAAGAGACGGCTTTCTCCATAAAGGAATGTTCTAACTATATACAGAGCCTGCCTTAGGTTGGTGTCATGAATGAAGGTGGAGGGAAGCAATTGCTGGCTTATGCAGGATTTATCATACCCATTGGCCCATTTTGTCATAAAGTTTCCCTGTGCCCAGACCATCAAGCCAAAGGGAAAAAAAATCTATATTTCAAATTGTGTATGCCAGCTGGTGAAACGGTATCATCATTCAGTACATATATCTCAGACGAAAGCCATTGTTCAATTGGTTGCCCACACTGGGACTCAGAATGGGTCTCTTTGGGTGGGCAAATGTGTGTCTGTGTTCCAAAATGATCTTTGACCCAGGTGAACGGGCCAAGGAGAGCAGCCTCACACTGCCGTTTTCCATTCCAGCCCCTGGCTTTGCTTTTGTCTCCTACTGTTGACTTTGTTTGAGTCTGAGTGAGCTACATCAGGTGTAGGCTTACCCTTGAAAACCTCGGGTGTCACATTTTTGATCCTCTTAAATCTTTCCTTGGGTGCACCCCGGAGACTTGTGTTTCGGGAACTGAGTCCCGCTCACTCCCTCCTCCTACTTTGGTGTCATTCCTAATTCAGTTGTGCCCCAAACCTTCACCAAACACTTTCACATGCTGGCATCAATCCCTGAGAGTCCAGTCATAAGGATTAGTGGAAACTGTCATCTCAGCTATACAGCAGATTTCTTCACGTTGGGTTTCCCACCAGCAGACAGGGAAGAGGAGTTGGGAGGAAAAGAGCAATCTGCAGTGTAGGCACCTCAGTCTCCCTAGAGGAAGCAGAATGCAGAACGGCTTTCCTGTCTATACACCACAACAGATCCCAGCTTAGAGTTCTACAGTGATGGATGGTAAATTTTTATGTTCTATGCATTCGGCTTCCCACTGTACTAGTTTCACCCTCCAAATATTTATCTCCTTGTCTTCTACTTTCCCCTTGTTCTTCTAAAGGTGTCTAGTGTACAGGATGGTCCACCTGCAGAAAAGTGGCACATGTCACACAAGGGAGAGTTCCCTGTGATGCTGTCCCCAGTGGTGACCTGGGGATTTAGAGGCAATCCAACAGAGTCTCTTTCAGTTCACCCCCACTCTCAAGCATCCGATACTACCAGACAACGTTGCCGTCGTAACATTGCTCATTTGGGTCTTCTCTGTCTTGACTGTTTATCAAACTGGAATTCCAACGCTGTATCTATATTTGTTTCTCATATAACCAGATATGGCTTTCCCATTTCTCTCTAAATTGTCTTTGTTTTCCATTTTAACTTGTTAATTTTGATTCTTTACTACATTGCTAATTCTGTTTTCTTTGAATAATAAAGCTTTGAAGTTAGAACTGACCTGACAACATCGTGAAGTTAGAACCTTTAAGTCACTAATTTTGACAAATTTCTGGTGAAATTTAATTTTGTAAAATCCTACTAAATATTGCTTTTACTTTCCAAGAAAAGATAATGGACAATAATTTCTGTATCTCTAAGTGTATTTTAAAAACTATTTTTGAATTCTACTCTAACCTTTAGGCTTCTTAGAAATTGTAAACCTACTTTTAATTATTTGCATTATTAATTTAATTGGTTGCGTAGACAGCACTTGCAATTGCTAAAGTATTTCAGTGTTGTTTCATGGAAAACATTTGTACTCTCTACATAATTGAAAGAATTGTGCCAGCACCACTGTCAAACTGTTCACGACAGTGGTTCCAGGTGATGCGACTTCTTCTGCCGTCCCCAGGCAGCTGTTCTCACACACGCGCATATTTACCCATTGGCGTGCACATACCTATAATTTAGAAAACAAAATAAATCTGAAATTGCTAGTTCAACTTTGGCTATATACTTTTGTGTTCGTTTCTTCCTCATCTACTTTTACCAAATACCTGACAAAAACAAGTAAGGCACAAAATATTTGTGTTTTGGCTCACTGTTTTAGAAGGTCTCAGCCAATTGTGGTGGCAAAAAGCTGGGAGAGCAGCTCCGTGAATGTCTGTGGGTGTATGTGGCTGAACCAACCATGCTCAAGCGGATGAGACAGCAGGGACTGCAGCCGAGGCTGGGGGCCGGGTACAGCCTTCCAGCCTGTCTATCCTGTGCTGCTTCTGCCAGCCTTGCTCCACTTCTGAATGATTCCAGCTTCCCCAGCTGCAACTGTTAGCTACGGACTAAACGTTCAAAAACCCGAATCTACGAGACTCTTTCATATTCAGGCATAAGGACCTATTATATAATTGGCTCATTTTGTATATCTTTGATAGTTTTATACTTTAATGTCCCAATATTTGAGAGAAGCTCAGTGAAATCTTGACTACTGGCTCAGATTTGCATATTTCTTCTGTCATATCTATCAATTTTTACTTTCTATATTCTTTTACTAATTTATTAGGTAAATTTTTAGTATTTGTCTAGTTAAGTAACACATTTGTCACTCATATTCTTTGTCCTTACAAAAGCTATTATCTGACATTGCTAACTACTGTGCTATCCTAGCTTTCATCTCATCAGTATATATCTTAGATGTATATATGTGTATTTGATGTGTGTTTAATGTGTATGAACATCATGTATGTACATTGTGTGTGTACAATGTGTATGTAATGTAAGAATATTGTATATACATATGTGTGTATATATTGTATGCACATACATCGTGTGTATTGTCCTCATTTGGCCAGTATGCATATTATATGAATACATTGTGTGTGGAGATTATGAGTATATACTGTACTTGTACATTGTGTTGTAGATTATGTGTATACATTATGTATGTACATTGTGTGCATGCATTATTTGTACATATATGTGTACATATTTTGTGTATGTGCACACTATGAATCTCTTTGTCTTAATTCTGTTCTCTTGAATTATTCCTACATAGTTCATTTTCATCTTTATGGTCTTGGGATTTTGAAAGGACATTTCATTCATTTTTTTTTCATAAATTTCCTTTTTACTCTCTGAGTTCGAAAAGTGCATTAAAGAGTATGTTTGTTGCTCTAGACCCATGACGCACATTCTTAAGTTAGTGGTTTTCAAAGGACAAAGAGCAGCATCATTCAAAGTATTCTAAGTCCTTATTTAATTCTATTTAACAAAATCTTTTTAATATTCTAGTCTTTTGATCATCTTTTACCCATTTCTCCAAATTCATACCCTGTAGAAGATCATAGCTTCCTTACTTGACTGTCTCAATGTTTTTATTCTTTATCTTCTTGCTAATGGAAAAAAAAAATCATCTGCCTCCTTCTATGTGTGCATGCGGGTATGTATGTGAGTATGTATGTATGTATGCATGTGTGTGCATTTGTACTGTCAGAAGATTCTGTGCAATAATTGTGGTCGTATAAATCAATAGCTGTGTTTGAGAAGAAATGAGGTAACCTAACATTACATGCAGGCACACGGAGACATAGAGAAGTAGAGTTTCCGCATTTCCCCTAAGTATCCATAATATAATTAGCTTTTGCTATAATCTATGCAGGTTTATGATGATAAGAAAAAGGCAGAGTCACTACAAGGAAGATAAGACATTGGCATAAGGAAGGAAAAGAAAAGGGAAACAAGACAGGGATTTGAAAGAAGCCAGTTAAAGCAATCACATACAATCAACAGACTTTGTCTGGATCTGGAATTAAACTAACTTAAAAAGACATTTTAAAACTCTCAGGGCAATTTGAATATGAATTGGCTATTATGTGATATTGGGTTATTAAGTTGGTTGTATGTAATAATGACATAATAGTTATGAAAGGAAACATCCTTTGTTTAAAAAACAATTTCACCGAAGTGTGTCAGAGAAAAATGCTGTCGGCCCTGAGAGGCATTTTGAAGTTCTCTAATGTAAAGGAAGTTTGGTAAAATAAAAGGCACAGGAGAGCAGTGATGCACACATGTGCCTCCTTCATGAGTACTTGAGGGTTTTCATCAAAGGTAAATGATGGATCCTTTGAATTTAAAAATTTTATGAAAACACTTTCCTAAAGGTGTTATATCTAAGGCATGTGCTTTGAGTCATGTTTAGGGTCTCTGAGGTTAGAATTTGGGCATGGTAACTTGGAGTATCTGGGCCAGTCTAGGTCTACTTTCTGCCTCGGGAGAGAAAGAGAGGAGCACACTCATCTGGTGCCGGCTCTGGCTTCTGTTACTGGCTCTGGTTGCTATGGCTACTGGTTTTTTTTCTTTTCCTCCTGATTTGCTTTGCTGGCTTCTGGTTTTATGGGCCTGCAGGTCAGGAGAATTCCTCTGTGTTTCTTTGCATTCTAGAAGCACCTTTTGTCAGCACTGAACTGATTATCATGAGGTCAGTGATGAATCCTGACTCTACCCTTCACTACTGTTCTAGGTACCAACATAATTGTGCACCTTTTCTATTATTGTGGTAACAAATTCTCATAAATGTGGAAGCCTTGAGTAGTGAAGTTTATTATCTTACATTTCTTTAGGTCATGAGTCTGGCACACGTTACACTGGGTTTTGGGGGTTTGCATTTGATCCACTCTCGAAGAGGACCATTTCTGTGCTTATCAATGCTATTGGCAGAATTCAGTTTCTTGGCCTATAGGATCATGTCTCATTTCTTGTTGGTCATTGACGAAGGGTCATCTACACTTCTTGAAGTCACTTGTCTTCTTCTTTGGCCTGTGCCCCTTCTCCTTCCTGTCCATGCTAGCAATTAAGGATCCCCTGTGCTTCCAGTCTGTCCCCTTTCTTCTCCCAATCTCATTTCTCTAACCAAGAGGCTCCCAACCTTCTTCATGCTCTGCTATGACCCTTTGATACAGTTCCTCATGATGCAGTGAGCCCAGCCACGAAATTATTTTTGTTGCTACTTCATAACTGTAATTTTGCTGCTGTTATGAATCACAGTGTAAATACCTGCATTTTTATGGTATTTGGCAATCTCTGTGAAAAGGCCATTCAGCCCCCAAACGGGTTGAGAACCACTGCTCTAACCCTTCACAATGCTATAAAATTCTATATTTTAAGGATTCATTACAAATGAGGGCCTCAGAAATTCCAATTTTCTCATTTCAAGGTCCATAATATTTGTTTTCTTACACCATACCTTTTGTTGCCTACAGTAACACTCACAGGTTCGGGTCTTTGAGCTGAATCTATTAAGGCATTGCGGGATTCTGCTTTTTTTTTTTTTTTTTTTTTTTGATTTTCGAGACAGGGTTTCTCCTTAGTTTTTGGTTCCTGTCCTGGAACTAGCTCTTGTAGACCAGACTGGCCTCACAGAGATCCGCCTGCCTCTGCCTCCCGAGTGCTAGGATTAAAGGTGTGTGCCACCATCGCCTGGCTCTGATTCTGCTTCTTAATGCTGATTTTCAACTTCTCTGTTCCTTGACACCTTGGCTGTGCAATGAGATGGAGAGTGGCTAGGTTCTGCGGTTGTGATGGCCCATTGTTAATTTTCTGTTGCTGTGAAGAAAATGCCATGATCAAAAGCAGCTGCGCAGTAAAAGCTTCATTTTAGCTTATGATTGCAGAAGGTCAGAGGTCAGAGTCCTTAATGGCAGGAGGCATGGAAGCAGAACAGGAATCTGGGCAATTATTGCATTTCATTCACACAGAGGACACAGCCACGGAGGAGAGAGAGAGAGAGGAAGAGAGAGAGAGAGAGAGAGAGAGAGAGAAATGGGAGAAGACTACATACCCTGAAGTCCATTCCCAGTGACACTTTCTCCAACTAGACTTCACCTATATTAGCCTATGGGGAACATTTCTCATTCAAGACTACACTAACTCATAGTGAGGATCCACTGAAGAGGAAATGGGTACTTTGACTATGTTAATGTATTGTACACATTTGAACTATTCATAACATGATAATAAATAAAATGATTATTACCCTTTCACATTTGACTTTGGGTATCCAACACTAGCAAAAGTCGTAAAGGTCTCGTGCACATTTGCCGAGTGGCAATGTGAATAAATATTATTACCATTGTCTTTTATAAGGGTAGGATTTCATTTTTGTGGGTCTTTAAGGATATAAAATTTATGGCATTTCATCTACAAAATACAATATGAAGTCATAAACATAAAATGAGGGATAGGCCTTGGCAGGCACCTATGCAAATGAGAGCTGCCGACATTTATTAGTTTTTCCCAAGCCTGTCTCTTCCTCTTTGCTGTGCTTTCCCTGCAGCCTTCTTTCTCTGCACACTTCCTGCCTCTGTTCTCACACTTTATCCCTGATTTTTGGACATATGCTTTATACTGCAAACAAAACCCCATTGCATTGATTTCCCACTTTCTCTGGTTCAGTGTGACAGAGATCATGTATGAAATGAGTATGTGACTCATGTTTTAACATGTATTTATCACAGGCTCACAACATTCTGGGCACTGGATTAGAACTTTAGGCAGACTGATATCATAGCCTACACTTCTCAAGTTGGCTGCTCTGACAGAAAAAAGAAGAATTTCTCAAAGCAGAGACTTCTGGAGAAGAGGCTAACTTAAAGTAGCCTTCGGAAAAGTAAGTGGAATGGAATTAGATGGTTTGATATATATATATATATATATATATATATATATATATATATGTCTCAAAACCTAAGGCAGAAGAATGAGCACATGGCTGAGAGGAATGGACTGCGAAGCCTGGTTGCTATCAAGTCAGGCTTTGTAGATGTGAAGAACTTCTATGGAATACGAGCATTGAGAACCCAGGACATGGGGTGAAGGTAGAGCACACGGTGACTAGGGTGTGGCTCTTAGAAAGAACTTCTCAGGGCAATGTGCCAGCTCTTAAATTGCTCTTTATAATTCACCTTGAAATCTTAATTTGGCATCAAATTCTCTTTCCAGAGGTTTTTCATCAATCTTTTCTTTTCTCATGTCAAGACAAACTGAGGTTATTAATCTCTCCCAGACACTGTGATGTTTGACACATATTGTATTACTAGGATAAATGGAATTATTAATAGAAATTCCAGGGAACCTGAAGGCTCCTGGGAAGCATATTTAAAATGGAGGAGACAGGATTATTTTATTTTCTGGAAAGGCTTTTAACAAAGGTACAGGGAGTACCAGACTCATAGCTTTGACTGGATTTGGTGCTGCACACGGTGGATTTGTTACATGTGGGCATGTGAGTCACACGTGTTTGTTGCCGATTTGGGTTGGACTTCCCTGTGCTTGCACTACTGGTTTGGCCTGGGACCATGATGGTTTTAACTGTCAAACCAACACCACTAACACCACTTAGAATCACTTGGGAAGAGAGCTTCAATGTGGGGTGGCCTGGGGGCACATGTGTGATGAGGGCGTGTGGTTAGGACTGTGTTACTGGAACTATGCCCACCTCGTACCAAAAGGTAACAAGACAGGTATGAAAGGAGGGCTCTATTCATCCCTGATGTGTTCCTGGAGCTGCAAATAGATCCGTTCCTGTTCTTTCTGTGCTTCCTCTCCCACTCTATTTCTGGGTCCTGGATTTTCTTATGCTTCTCCATTACATATAATACACCAGCAGCTCTCATAGCTAAAAAGCACATGGTCAGCTTCTTTTAAACAATTTTATTCATTGTGGGAGGTTCAGCTTAGTGTGCCTTACTCATTTTTTTAAAGGCTCTTGTACTTTCAATTAGGTTTGACTGAGTCTTGTACACCTGTGTTATATCCCCCACTTTCCCACTGAGTCCTTTCTGATTGACAAATTGTCTATATTTCTCAGGTATAAGTGCATTCAAGAAGTTCAAGGACAGTCAGTTCATACTCTCTTAACGATCTCTCAATATGGGGGCTGGAAATGTTTAGAACAGAAAATCTTATATGATAACTCTTAGCTAGTAGAGCCTACTCATGAAATATTTGACTTTCTGGCAAAAAACCAGCTCTCCTTTGATTCTTCTTAAATAAAGCAGAAGTACTGAGGCAGGTAACACAATCCCTTCACAGTGGAGCCCGCTTCCCATCACTGCCTTTTCACTTGACCAATGAAAGGAAAGAAGACGTGTTGTCTGAGTTTTCTGTCCTACCTGGTTCCTGCAGTAGTTAAGTCCCAAAGAAATCACAGAGGCCTACATTAATTATAAACTGGCCCATTAGCTCAGGCTTCTTATAACTTATATTAGTCCATTATTCTTGTCTATGTTAGCCATGTGGCTTGGTACCTTTTTCAGCGAGGTAGTTATATCTTGCTTGCTCTATGGCTGGGTCAGGACTGCAGACAAAGCTTTCCTCTTTCCAGAATTCTCCCGTTCTACTTGACCAGTCTCTACTTCCTGTCTGGTTGTCCCACCTATATGTCCTGTCTGGCTACTGGCCAATCAGCGTTTATTTAAATCATAATTGACAGGATACAGAACGTTGTTCCACACCAAAGATGCATCTGAAACAGAAATGCAGTTCTGGTTTCTTGGGCTATGTTGACTTAGATTAAAAGCAAAGAATTTTTGGCCATGTTAAGGCAAACATGCCATTATATGTTCTTTATTTAAATCTGGCTAGGATTAATTTACTCTAATATTTGGCTGGAATGGATGGATTTCAGTCTTTTTAAAAAAAAATAACCAATTTTTACAGTCTACCCAATCTCTGTATAAGAAAGAGGTCAAATTGCATTCGAGAAAGTGTTTTTTAATGCATATTTAAACTGATTTGTGGCCATTTGTTTACTTTCTCTTCATTTTTTTTGAAAAATAAAATTTTGCTCCTTCTTTGAGAATTTCATACAATGTAGGTTGACCATGCTTGCTCTTTTCCCCAAGTCCTCCTGAAGCCATCCATCGTTATCCAGTTTCATGCTTTCCCCTCTCTCTGCTGAATCAACTTGTGCTAGCCAGCTACTCGTAGGTTGGGGGCTACCTGGGATGTGCTTGTTAAGTCGGAGATCATGCAACAATTTAAACCAAGGTTCTCCTTTGCCGGCAGCTATCAAATGCCCTCAGCTCCTCAGCCAAGGCTGATCTGCATGTGTGCCATGCTGACTGAGGTTTTCGTCTGGCTTAAGTTTGTGCATGTGCTGTCTTAGCCACAGTGCACTTACGTGTATCTGTGCAGTTGTGTTGGGAAAACATGGATACTGTCTTTCCTCATTCATCTTTCCCGCAATCAAGCATTATTTTCTTGTGTCCTGTTTCCAGAGTTTTGATCTTGACCGTGTGAGATCAAACACCTGCCAATGAGTGGTAGTTTGTAGGCATGCTACTCCCTCACCTGGAAACCTAGAGTCACCTCTGTCCCCATAAGGACGTTAATTGCTGCCTGGGAAAACGAGGCCAGATATTCTGTTTAGAAACACAGAGAGCTCTCAAGTGTGGATCTTGGAATTGAAGCAAATTTTTTCTCCACTTCTTAATGATGCATCATTCCTCAGAAAATGCCTATGCCCTCGGAGCTCTGCTGCACCTCGAATGCTAGTTTACCATGATGGAGACCGTCTGAAAAGATGCCTGCATGAAGCTTCTTCCCAGATGCTTCAGTAACACGTGAAAGTAGATGAATCACATCACTAACAAGGGTATTTTCTTAACAGCATGTATTGAAGAGGATGGGGAAGGGAGATGGTAGTGAAAAAAGAAACCTGATTGCTTCTGTTTGAAATAGCTATCTGATTAAAACAACTTCAACAATAACAACACCAGAAAAGAGGAAAATATTCTCTGCCACCCAAAAAAGTAAAAAAAGAAAGAAAGACAGAAAACAACAATTTTCACTTTGGATGGACCATTTACTTTGAAATGAAAAGAAAAAGTGGAGCAGTTGCACCATGGGTGTCCCTAGTATAAAATGTATCCAACCTATAACTTCTGATTACTAGGAAATTCGCAGAAAGTAAATTCAGATAGGATTAAGGAAGCCCCCAGGGACTAACAAGTGGGAGAATATTTATCTGTTTGTACCAAATAGTTGACTGAATAATGAATAACTATTAGCTTAAATTGCAAGAAACACGCTTATTTGACTGCAATCTAATGCTTGCATTTTCTTTTGTTTTCCTTCTCAATTGGTGTCTTTCAGTGAAGGTGGTGAAGAGCTCTCTCATAGCAGCAGTACTTGTCTGCAGATTTCTGATCCTTTCTTTTGTTCTCCAAGACAGCACGTGTTAGAATGTAGGAACAGCCTTTCAGAACCACAACCCAGCAACCCTCTCAGGACAATACTCTACCTCGTTCCATGGCACACGGTCACCTCTTCTTGGTTCCAGAAACCCCACAGACTCCCAAATATGGTACTGACCCCTGCAGATACCCAACTATGGTGCTCACCCCCATAACAGTCAAATATGGTGCTCACCCCCAAAGACTCCCAAATATGGTGCTCACCCCTGCAGATACCCTCTTGTAAAATACCTGTAGAATATGGCATTTAAAATGTTATAAGAACTTAGGACTTTTCATGACATGTAGGGTGATAATTTATAGTATAAATCCAAAATGAACCCCAAATCTCTCTGTTTCTTTTCTTCTTTTTTGGCTCAGGTAATGGGTATGGTAAACTAGGAAGTAGAAAGTGGAATATATATCGGGATTTTTATTAGTTCATGTGTTCCTCCAAAGTTGCATAAAGTAGAGACTAGTTAGGTCAGAGAAACTATCTTGGCCAGAAGTAGTAGATAGAGCTGACACAGCCCCATAAGACAAGAGAGATAAACCCAGTCCATACAGTGAAGACAAGTCAGTCAGGTTTCATAAGCCACTGTGTGGCAGGAATTTGCCTAAGACATCAATACTGTGGGTGAGCAATAGGAAATCCTTGAGAGGAAATGACTGTGTGATGTATTTGACAAGTTAACAATTCATCCACAAATTCATGGAAGAAAAATGTAAATGTCTGAAATATGCCTGAACCCAGGCTTAAGTTGTTGAAGGAGGAGGCAGCTTGTTGGTTCCCAGCTGCTTGGCAGCTCAGACCCGAAATAACCACACCTAACTATATTATTTAAAACACTGCTTGGCCCATTAACTCTAGCTTCTTATTGGCTAACTCTTACATATTAACTTAACACATTTTTATTAATCTGTGTATTGCCACGAGGCTGTGGCTTACCTGGAAAAGTTCCAACATCTATCATGGGGCCACATGGCTTCTCTTTGCCTCCTTTCTCTCAGCATTCCATTTAGTTTACCTCACCTAGCTAATTTCTGCCCTGCTATAGGTCCAAAGCAGTGTCTTTATTCATTAATGGTAATCACAGCATACAGAGGGAAATCCTGCATCAGTAAGTCAGCAGGCCAAAAGCACTGTATGTGTTTGTGTGTGTGTGTGTGTGTGTGTGTGTGTGTGTGTGTGTGTGTGCGGATATGTGTGTATACAGATAGATGATACATGTTCTGGTAAAAGGACACTAAGACCCACACATAAAAAAGAGAAAGTCTTGAAATCATGAGTCTAACCTAGCCTCTGAAAAATCAGTTGAAATAAAAATAGATTTTTTTAATATTAAAAACTAAACACTTTTTACTTTCTTGAATTTGTGAGCTGCAGGTCATACCAATAAATACAGTTTTTAAAATAATCAACCCCTGGAAATCTGATATTAGAAAGATTGTTCTGTGTGGAGTTGATGAGAAAAGAGAAAAGAAAGGAAACCACTCCCTGTAGCAGATAATAGGTATCTGAAGCATCAAATTCTGTTCCCTGGGGACAGTGAGCACTCACAGTTGTAGGAGACTGAAAGGGTTTGCAGTAACTGCTTTAGGACCACACATCGCCTGATGACCTTGTAAGGGACTGGTTGCTTGAAGGGCAGCAGGGTGGCATATGAACCAATCAGACAAGCACAGGAATAGACAACGGGGGCCAATTTCCTTTGTCTCCTGTGCTACAGGGGACCACATAGAAGTGTGTGTATATATATATATATATGTGTGTGTGTGTGTGTGTGTGTGTGTAAACATATATATGAATCAGTTTGTTTTTAATTATTGTATGCAGTAGATTATATATATATACATAAATACATATATAGTGATAATTAAAGATTTTTTTTTTCGAGACATGGTTTCTCTGTGGCTTTGGAGCCTGTCCTGGAACTAGCTCTGTAGACCAGGCTGGTCTCGAACTCACAGAGATCCACCTGCCTCTGTCTCCCGAGAGCTGGGATTAAAGGCCTGCACCACCATCGCCCGGCAATTAAAGATTTTTTGATTTGTTGAGTTTAGAAGAAAATTGAATTAAGAGTACTAGCTTGGATACAATCTACAATTTTGAGAAATTAGGTGACAGATTCTTTTGTATTTTTTATTGATTTTTATTGAATGCTATATTTTTCTCTGTTCCCCTCCCTCCTTCTCCCCTCCCCCTCAACCCTCTCCCAAGGTCCCCATGTTCCCAATTTACTCAGGAGATCTTGTCATTTCTATTTCCTATGTAGATTAGATCTATGTAAGTCTTTCTTAAGGTCCTCATTGTTGTCTAGCTTCTCTGGGATTGTGATTTGTGGACTGGTTTTCTTTGCTTTATATTTTAAAACCACTTATGAGTGAGTACATGTGATAATTGTCTTTCTGTGTCTGGGTTACCTCACTTAAAATGATGTTTTCTAGGTCCATCCATTTGCCTGCAAAATTCAAGATGTTATTTTTTTTTTGTTGTGTAGTACTCCAGTGTGTAAATGTACCATATTTTCTTTATCCATTCTTTGGTCAAGGGGCATTTAGGTTGTTTCCAGGTCTGGCTATGACAAACAATGCTTCTATGAGCATAGTTGAGTACATGACCTTGTGGCACGGTTGAGCATCCTTTGGATATATACCCAAAAGTGGTATTACTGGGTCTTGAGGAAGATTGTTTTTTAATTTTCTGAGAAATCACCACACTGACATCTTAAAGAAATATTCAAGTCTTTGAAGAAAGAAATTGAAGAGTACACCAGAAAATGGAAGGATCTCCCTTGCTCTTGGATTGGGAGGATCAACATAGTAAAAATGGCAATTCTATCAAAAGCAATCTATAGATTCAATGCAATCCCCATCAAAATCCCATCAAAATTCTTCACAGATCTGGAGAAGACAATAATCAACTTTATATGGAAAAACAAAAAACCAGGATAGCCAAAACAATCTTATACAATAAAGGATCGTCTGGAGGCATTACAATCCCTGACTTCAAACTCTACTACAGAGCTACAGTATTCAAAATCCTTAGATGACAGATTTTTGCTATATTTATGTACCAGGATAAAAGGTAAATCTATTATGTATCTAGCGGCTGCAGCATACCCAAAGTGCTGCCAGGCCTCTGATTAACTTATTACTCCACCATGCAACAGAGACATCAGTCCTCTCGGTTTCTGGGATTTGAGCTACAGAAGCATCTAGCAATAACAGGAAGAGAAGGAAGAACAATCCTCCTGACCTATAAATTGGGATTGTAGTTACTCGGTGAATTACACACAGAGAAGCACACATACACACACACACACACACACACACACACACACACACACCAACACTCCAAACAATAAAAAAGATAGAGAATAATAAATATTTAAATTTTACGTTAAATATAAATATGCATGGAGCTGTTGTCCTTATGTACGCTGTGTATTTTAACCTAATTCATCATTCACTCAGAGAGCGCCAATGTCTTTCCTATGTCAGCAGTCTTTACAGTAAGTCCTCAGCTGTTTGCCGGAGTTAACGCACATGGAGTAAGAACTTTGAGAACCTTGCAAAAGCAGTCTCAGCACAGAAATTCTCCAGACTGATACTAATTTTTCAAACCATGAGTACCTTATGTATGCTTCTGATGAACTCTTTGAGGGGGCATGGAAATGGCCACCTATTTCTGTTTTGACTCCTTCCAAGTATTTCCAAAGCAGTCGTTTGAAGCCTCTTTTCCTTTTTTCTCTTTTTCTGCTAGCTGAACTTCAGCACCTCCTTCACGTATGAACATAGGCAGCAAACCCTGGCCTTCCATGCAGTACTCAAGACATTCTCATGATGCGAATAAGAGATCACACCAAACTGTACTTTTTACAGTTGTCTAAAAATGTCATCCACACCCATCACTACATTAAGTTTGGCGTCAGGTCTACTTCCATACTGTTATTAAGAAGACAGTTTGTTAGACGAAGGGTAGTATCTACCCCAAGAGGTCTGTGGAGATTTACTGAGATGTTGCATGAATGGTTTCAGCTCAGCACAAGCCCGTACGTAATAGATCCTCCATGATAGCAATAAGAAAAACAGAACACTTATCCTTAAAGACAGTGTGTGCTGATCAGGTCAGTTTCTCCTCATGAATCCCCACTGAGAGTCCAATTGCTGAGGTCCCCGAGGGGACACCGGCACCAAGGCTAGAGATTTCAAGCATGTATTCTCAGGTCTTAGAGCAGTACTCTATTTTTCTTCTCAAGGATTGATTTCTGAAGCAGCCCTAAAGACCACTGCTCAGGGTTGGGACTCTTGGATTGATTTTATATGTTGACACAGCAGGCTGAGCCCTGTCTGGTTTAGAAACGGATGTTATATTATTTTCTGTTTTCATGTTAAACTGAGCCAGGAAAACGATGCTTCCAGGATGGTGAGGCTTCCTCTCTTCAGTTTATTCAGAAGCTGCCGGGGGTGGGGAGGAATTAGAGCAGAGACAAAGAGCAGCTAGTTTCTATTCCTAATTTTTTATTTAGTCATACCGAGATGTTATCACGTTGAGAAAATGCTGGTTAATTGGCAGTGTGGTGGTTTCTTGTATAAGACTCAGTCTAGGCTGGGGATGCAGTTTCCCTTGGTTCTTACTTCCAAATGCAAGGCTCTGTTGTGTTTGCCTCCACAAGCACTTATTTGTTGGTAATGGATTTCTGTAAGCCAAATTATATCTTCCTTTAAAGGGTCATTTTGACTGCGTATCTACAACACCCTTTTCAGAAGGGGCTAATTATTATTGACAAAGAAGATATAGAGACAGATTCTCTCCTGTTCTGGGCAATTGAGTAAGCTCTTGGCCCAGTTTATTTTGTGCGGGTCTTACATTGAAGCCGTATTCTTGATTTGTGTTTAGACTGCAATAAAAATAAATGTGGGAAGTCTCTGTTTTTCGGAAGGCCATGGCTCCCAGGGCTTCGGAGGCTTCTCGGGATTCTGTGTAAGACCTATGAATTCTGCCGACTTTATCTGCAGGGTCACTTGGGTAAAGCCGTCATTTTTCAGTTGTCTTGTTGTTCCATTTAGAAAACAAAACTGGTACTTTGTGGCTGGATCCATCCTGTTGTTTTAAAACTTGGTCCATTACTGGAGTGTGGTGCTTTCCTTTTGCTTGTATTTGATTCTGAAGTAATACGGGTTCATACCAGTATCCTTCATATTTAAGGGTTTTCCCAAAATACTGTTGGGCTTAACATTTGTTTCTGGTATTTTCCGTGGTGAGCATGCCATGTTTCTGTAGCCACAAGACTGTTTACATTTTCTCTTTCCATAGAAGGTTTGCTATGGTTACGGTTAAGATATGAAATTTTCGCACCAGACTCCTATGCTTGAAGCCTGCTTGCTAGTTGGTGGCACTGATTTGATCATTGGCTGGTACAACCTCTGGGATGTAGGGTCTGGCTGGGAGAAGCAGGCCACTGTACATCATCCTGGATTTTTGTTCTTGCTACATTCATGGCTAGCCATGTCGGAGCGTGGTCCCACCACGGCGCCTTCGTATCCATGATTGACTGGATCCCTCTAAAGCTGTTACCAACATAGCTTCTTCTTCTCTTTCTATTGGATATTTTTGTCACTGTGTTGAAGGAAATAAGCAGTCCTGGAGGAAATTGGTATAATTTTACCTTGCTGGTCAGCATCTTTATTGTGGTTGAACTCTCTTGGTCTTTCCTGGGTTGAACTGCATCCCTTGTCAGGTCGTGCAGTCTTATGTAAACGAGGCAGTCCACATCAATTGTCTATCTCCTTCTCTGGTTTCTCTGTCTATTCTTGAATCGTGGCTTCTAATTCAATGGCTTGGTGTTAATTTCTTATCTAGTAAGGCTGCTTTACTAGTCTATGGAAACACTGAAATCTTCCAGAGGGTTATCTTTTTTCTTTTCTTTTCTTTTTTTCTTTTTTTTTTTGCCAGTTCAAACATAGTTTTTCACATATTCTAATCACATACAACTGTAAAGTTAAATATATAAAAATCATTCTTGTTGTAAATTGCATCCCACAGCATAAGCATCAATTTTATAATTGAAACCAGAATTCATGGTCATTGATTTGTTCCATTTCCCTGTGCACAATTAAGTGTTTGTGTTTCTAAAATAATCCAGAGTCTTTGTCTCATGTGTATTGCCATAAAGTAGATTCTCATTTCCCATCACCTAACTACCTGTTTTTATACTTACTGAGCTCTCCCCGTGACCCAACGAAACAAATACAACTGGACTTGTAAAGTTCCCACTGTGGGGGAGAAAAGCAGATCGTCAACAATGAACATAGTTTGCAACTAGTGTTCATCAACACGGACTGTGATAGAGGCCATGGAAAGTAAATACAGAGTCAGGGGACTATGAAGTTTGTGTATGTATGTAGTGATGAGTGTAGCGGCTTGAATCCGGATCCTCACACAAACTCCACCAAAGGAGCTGGGGCAGGAAGAAAGCCGAGAGAGGAGCTCCACACTCAGCTTGAGCTCGGCTAACATCTACTCTGCGTTTCCTATAATCAGCACTAGACAGAGCTTTGGTCTTGCACTTGCTTTTCAATTGTCTGTAGCACTTTCCTGCCTCTTTCTTGGAAACTAAGGGTATCGAAAATTTAAAAATGTAGTGCACCCCTTCTATTTATTACACACAGTGATAGATAAGCTAAAATGAGAATCTGTTGAAGATTTAAAAATGTAGTGCACCCCTTCTATTTATTACACACAGTGATAGATAAGCTAAAATGAGAATCTGCCTTACTTGCTAACATTATTATTGAAATAATTAGAAAGGGTTTACTGTATAGTAAACAGTCATTTCAATAAAAATGAAACAAAAAAGCAAATAAAATACAGAAGTGACTAAAAGAATGTATATCCTTAAGCTGTAGGCAATTAATTAAGAGGTGAAAATGAGGGAACTGCAGAGGCTCTTGTCATTTGTGAGCCTGTACTGCTGTTTCAGAAGACCTGAGTTCAGTACCCGATCCCCATGGTAGCTGCCTGTAAAACCCAGCATACAGCTGCCGGTGACTCTAGCTCGCTTGCTTCTAGCCTAATTGGGCCCTCATGTACACAATCCACAAGTGAGAAAGAGCACTCCTAAAAATAAAAACAGTAGAAATTGAAATGATTAAGTTACTCATATGGAATTCTTTAAAATTCATAAGATACGAAATTAAAACTATAGCATTAAATAGAGGATCAAACTCAGTGTTAGAAACACCCCAAATAACGAGAGAATTTTACTGTGGACATAAAGCTGTATTTTTTAGTTGTTTCTAACACCTACAACACCTATTGGAAGACAACAGAGTGGAGAATAAATTGGTATATTTAGAAAAATAATAAGCAAAGTACAAGCAAAACAAAAGCATTTGTGAAGGAAGGAGTGAATTACACAAAGGTTTTAAAATGCTTATCAGTATCAGTTGCTTTGTATATTACTTGAAGTAAAAATGATAAAGAAATAAATTACAGATGTTGAAAAATAACTTCTAATGAAAGAACAAAATGTGCTTTAAAATATAGAATATCAATGGGCTTCACAGTATAGAGAAAAAGCCTAAATTCCAAATTGACTCAAGAAGAGTAGATAATCTTATTCAACCAATTACCATAAAATAAAATATGGTCAAATGTATTTCCTTAAAGAGGGCACTCTAAAGCATTCATCTTTAAGATGATGGGTTAGAATGACCACATTTCACTTATTTCGTCAGCTATTATACAAAATTACCAGAAAAATCAGAGAAAAAAGTGAAATGCCTTTTTACTGTAAGTTGTTGTTGAGGCTTCTGAGTGCTTTAGCTCCCAAACCGCAAAGCTACCACGAAGGCCATCTCTGGAAGGCCATGAGGATGACCTGGAGGCCGTTCCCTGCTCCTGGTTCTGCAGACCAGAGAAGGAAATGCCACTGATGTGTACGGAGGATCGTGTGCTCAGCAAGGGAGAAGACAGAGCAGATGGCCCACTAGCGAGAGCTCCCAAACTGCTTTTGGCATAAGGGGAGAAGGAAAGCCACTGTGTGTACGGTCCAGATGCAGCTCTCTTCCCGTTCCACATGTTCTGAGCAACAAAACCTCTTGAGAAAATTTTAGTTAAATAAAAAGCTTAAGTTCTAAAATAAAACCCAAGTACAAGTGTTAAAATACTACTAATTAATCTACTTTAAGAAGGAATATAATACTAATAAATGTGTCAGGTACAGAATACTTTCTGTGACCCAAACTTGTCCTTATGAAATGGTGAGGCTGTTGTGAAATGTGCTATTGGGATTAAAATAGAACTTAATTGCTTTCATAAAACAAAACTGAAAGGAAGCAGCATACATGAGTATAGATGAAGAAGGTGCCTGGATAAAATCTGACTCAAGAGAATATTTTTTAAATAAAAGAAAATGAAAAGTTTCATGCTATGAGTATACTATGTTAAAGTTACAGGGTGGAACACAATGAAAGAGTCCTCAATCCGGCAAAAGATTGAGATCCTTGCTTGCAGGAAAAGCAACAAGGCAATCTTATTAGTTCCACAATTATGCCAAGTGCTGCAGTCAACAGCAGTAACCTAGGCTCCAAAGAAACGGTAGCATGAGTCCCAACTTTTCTACTCTAAACTCCCGCCGACTTATAAAGAGCTGTTAGAACTGCCGGCATGCACTCTGCTTGCTTCTTCCTTTGCGGTCACACCACATTGGTAAGAGAGGATCGGGGATGCAGAGGGACATCCCCACTGTGGGGGATGATCTTGTGCAACAACTTTTATGATGGAGAGAAAACTGACAAGATCTCTTCAATTATTACACATAAACAATTTGATCCCATAATTTCAACTTGAGGACTATTTTCCACCTCAGAAACACAGAAATCTAGCATTAAATTTGCAAATAGATTATATAATATTTTGCTCATAGAAAATTATTGGAAGCAAGCTATTTATTAGCGGGGATGTAATTAAACACACCATTAATATTTAAATAAGTAAAAAAGAACATTTTAAAATGAAGCAAATAAATTTGGGAATAAAGCTATTATCTACTCTTATTTATTCTATCTTATGCCTTATCCCAAGTTCCTTCCATAATCCACGCCAACTTCCCTTCTCTGTGAAGCCTTTGTTTACCTCCATGAACACAGATGTATATCCTTGTTAAAATTGAGCAACACGCAAACAAACCTCTCATAGCTCTCAAGTTTCCCCAACCTTCCAGTGAGCTGCATCTCTATTGTGATGTAAACTTATTCTGGTTAATGTATTAATATCTTACATTTTATTTTGTTAACTCCTTGGAGTTTTTTCTGCTCGGAGGAGACAGCACATGGACTGGAAATCTGACATTTTAATTACAGAGAGCTGGTGTTGGCTAGCCCGTAAATGAACTAGTTTAATTACAGAGAGCTGGTGTTGGCTAGCCTGTAACTAACCTAGTTTGTGGCAGATATGTGGGAAGACAGAAATAAACTTTTGCATTCCTATCCAGATCTGTACTCCACATACTTATAATCTTGTCTTTGCTCAGGAAACACATTTGGTGCTATCTCTCTCTCTCTCTCTCTCTCTCTCTCTCTCACATACACACACACACACACACACTGCAGTTCTGTGAAGTTGCTTTTGATCTCCCGTGATGGTTTCCATCCAGAGGTTATGTATCCCTTCTACCACATTAATGTGCCGTATCACATTCTACAAATAGCGTTGGGATTCAAAATAAGATTTTTTTTTAAAAAAAAATCAGTATTTTATGTGCAAATTGTAAGTGTCCATCTGAGCATACCGAAGAACATCACAGGATTTTCCAGAGCCCTTATCCCAGTTTAAGATCCACTGGTTAAGAGCCAGGAAAGCCTTAACCAAGCCCTTTTCATATTATCATCTTCAAGTCCCCCTCGCACGTTCTAGACTACCCAGTATCTTAAAAGCCTGGCTATTTCTTTCTCTTCTCTTTCTTTGCCTTTTTGAAAACAGAGATAGCATTCTGGAAAGAATGAATTCCTATAGACCTCATCAAATGGACTGACAATATGATCCTTTACTAAAAGCTTGGCGGTCATACATTCCAGGGGTGACACATTCTGAACATGTTTCTTGAATATAGTTTTACTCAGGAGCATCTGTGGGCCTGAATTCTCTTCTGCACATTGATGTTTTGTAGATGCAGTTTTCATGCTTCCTCCTTCTAAAATGAAGACCTTTGATCTAACTTGGTGTCTGGAAATGAGAAAACCATGGCCCCTTAGTGCCCACAGTGAGAGATCCGACTTGCCATTACAAAGAGCTAAGGGGAAATCTCAGTGTGCTGAGAGTCTTGGACACAGTTATTCCTAGGCCAGAAAAACATCTGTGTCGATTCTTATTCCTGATTGCATGGTCTCCTCATTGCTTCGCCATGACTGTTACCTTCAGTAGTAAACTGGCCTCTCCTGCTTTGAAGATTTTGAGTGCTGTCTTAAAACCCCAGTTTATTCGGCAGTAGGCTGTATTGCTCTGGCTTGTAGTGTTTCTCTCTTGCTTTCCTCCTTGACCTCAGAATAGAAATAAGGTGGTTTGTGCTGTTGGATGACGTCATCCGTGGGCTGAAACTAGATCTCTAATTTGAAGAAAAGGTGGCAATCTCCTTGGAATTGAAATTTATGGGTATTTCTTTTGATGGGAAATTTGACGAAAATCAGATTAAAATAAGATACACAGGAATGAATTCTCTGCACAGCCTTGGAGTCTGTTTAGTAATATACACAATCGGTTCATATTGCTAGAGGATAGCTTGAAAATGTAGGGAGAGATGAGACTCTTAAAGAGGGTGCTGCACCCAGCTTGAAATCACACCCTTCCGAAGACGATTATTTATTTAAATGGTTGTAGAGGTTGACAATTTTTCCTCTGAGAAAGTTTCCTTTGCGCCTTATTCATAATAGAAGCAGTTTGAGAAAAAGGTCTCCATTGACCTAGATTCTCTGTTTTCCTGTATGCCAATAATTCAAAGAAGCCAAATTTATGCATCTGACACCATCTCATCACAAATAACAATATTCCTGAATATATAGTGCAGAGCTTTTCAAGAAGTGCAAATTATTCCACACACATTTTCTCATTAATCCTCCTGTGCTACCATCCACACATTCAGGCCTTTGGAAATTGGGATTGAGAGAGGTAGAGTTACTTACAGTAGAACACATGCCATGATAAGGAACGAACTTGGAAATGAATACTCAGAGTGCTTGCTGTTTGTACTGGAGGGCAGTTCTGTTCTTCCTCTTAGCACTACTGAAATTTTTTCCTATACAAGTACAGCGTTCCTTCAACAGCTGAAAATACATTGTAGGACAGGTAGTTATCCATCTAATTAATCTATGCTGCCAAGAATGCCTTGTTTCAAAGACCAATACCTCACAAGGTCTGATCGATGAAACGTAAATTTATTTGCAGGAAAGAAAGTTCCTTCCATACCAGTGCATGGAACTTGAACATAGCATCATGGCCCATCTTTCCCCAAAGGCTCAGGCTTTGATCCTTTGCTTTGCCAAGGGCAGGATTTATATGCATGAACCACTTTTATTCCAATAATGAATGCATTACTTTCCCTCAAGTGTACTGTGAAAAATTACTATGAAGTCATTATTCTGGCTCAGCTGATCAGAATGAGGATGGGGGTGAGGAAATAGTCCTTTTAAGTTTAAATTTTTAAAATCTACCTGTCGCTAGGACTCTGTCTTTTCCCCTACAAATGTGGGGAAAACACACTCAAGTAATTCTAAGGAAAACCTGACTCTTTGAAGGAGAAGTTTTCGAATCTTCATTTAGAGAATATATATATATATATATATATATATATATATATATATATATGCTTCCCAGAGTCCCTTGCAGCTAGGTGCTGTTACTTAGCAGGATCTAGCATAGGCATGGAACCCAGACATCAAAAATGAGGCAGAGAATATTTTCTTGGAGCTAAATATGCTAATATATAGATGTTTTGAGCATGAGGGCTCACAGTGGTTTAACACAATATTCAGGGAGCAGCCAGTGGAACCATTATTGTAAGGAAGCATTTATGGCTACAGTGCTATATTGCTAAAAGTATCTGCTGCCCACTCTTGGCGTTTCTTGCACATGGGTATGATCTTGAAACTAAAAGTCCAAGAGTGGTTCATCAATGTGCACTCTTTCAACCTTTCCAAAGGTTTTAGTAGCACACTGTCCCTGAAAACGAGTCACTTTATGTTGGTTGTATTTGTGTTGGTTCACCAACCTAAGAAGTGGCCTATTTCCCAGTCTTTAGTACTGAGGAATAGATACTGAGAGCACCATGGAGTTGAAGGCCTGAAATCAAGTATTCTTTTTGTCAATTAGTAAGTGACACTGTTTCTATTTTATCATCTTGATAATGAATCTCCTAAAGCCAGCTTTGCAGGAGTTTTGTGAATACTGTAAGTAATTATGTGTATGAAGTGCTGAATTAATTAGGTTGATATTATTTGACTTTAATAACAACATTCTTTAATGTCTCTTAATAAAACTGGCTTAAATAAGGAAGAAATTTGTCTTCTGTAAGAACTGGGAGTTTCTGCACAGGAGCAGCTCATGGAATGATACAGTCTTGGCTCAACGAGGTCATAACAGTTCAGTGAAGTAAACAGACCAGTGGCTGTATGTGCAAATAACGTTTTATTTGAACCTTAGTCCTTCCATTCTCGTGACATTTGCACTGTAATGACTGAATTGAATGGTTGCCATGAGAACCATGGATCTTCAGGTTGGCAAAGCTAAAGTATTCAGTCTCTAACCCTTTGGAACACACATTTCAGAACCCGGTTATAAACAATGACCCTCACTACTCCCCCTCAGGAACAGTTTTGTCCTAAATACAGATACTTCTATCCTCATGGGACTCTGATAGCAGCCAACAAGTTTACAAATCCCCCCTCTTACACTTGCCACCTCCATGAGATTGAGCTGTACTGTGTCCCATAGCTACCACTGGGCTAATAACTGTAGTTTAGAGATCTACAAAAAATGGAACAGTTTATTGGGGATGGCACATGTTCTTAATTGCAGCACTGGGAAGGCAGAGGCTGGTGGATCTCTGTGAGTAGGCTACATACTGAGACTTTGTCAAGATGTGGGGATAATAATAAAAAGAGTGAATGGACATACAGTAGATGAGGTCATGATTTTTATTCTGCAGCTAGAGAGAGATGCCCATCTATATGTTTGAGGCTCTCACAAGAGACTATTTCCTTGGTTGTATAAATTGCCTATATCTCACAAAGTCCCTGAGAACAAAATAGATGCCTCCAAATTGTTAACTGCTTTACCCAACAGCATTGGTATCTACTTAGAAGCAGTAAGTTCCTGCGCTAGGAACTGTACATAGTATTTTATTGTTGTTCATTCTAAGACTATCTTATGACCAACATTTCATTTCAGCTCTTCTCTTTCCATATGTCTAAGGGCCATTCTTATTGTTAAATGAAGATGCTCATTAGAAGTCCTGTATCTGGGGCTGAGGTATGCTTACTTAATATTGGAAAAGCTGTCTAGTAAAGCTTTTAATTCAGAAGAAAGAAAAGATATATATATGTATATATATGTATATATATATATATATGTATGTTTGTCTAATGCCTCAAAGATTTCCCACTTCTTGTTATGCACAGTAATAGGAAACTGGCTCCAATATTCCAAGAGAGAGCACAGTCATGTCCTAAGACAAGAGTGTTTGACTTTTCAGTAGGAGCCACTTCTTGCTGGGGCTAATGGTCACCCAGTGGTGGAGACTTTGTGCTTCCACAGAACATTTTATTCTCTCATTCCTTCATCTCATATGATCCACTGGGCACCTTTACTAGCTACTGAGCTGAGTAGAGAAAGGACTCTGATCTCACAGTGTCTACACTAAAATGGGCCTTGGGGAACATCTGGTAACCCTGTGAGTGTAAACAGCTGGATACCAGGGAGCAGCTCAGAACTATAAAGACAAAGTAGGTAAAGATGATCAAAATGACTTCAGAGTGACCTCACCTTAAGGGAGCTAGCAGGAACTTTTAGATCTTAATTAATTTAGATCTTGATTAATCACCGGGTCCTCGATTTAGTTCCATTGGTCCTCCTGTCTGTTCTTATGCCAATACCAAGCTGTTTTCAGTACTGTAGCTCTGTAGTAGAGTTTGAAGTCAGGGATTGTGATGCCTACAGAAGATCTTTTATTGTACAAGATTGTTTTGGCTATTCTCTGAGATTCCATCTTACATCTGTAAGAATGGCCAAGGTCAAAAACACTGATGACAACTTATGCTGGAGAGGTTGTGTGGAAAAGGGAACACTTCTGCATTACTGGTGGGAATGCAAGCTGGTACACCCCCTTTGTATGTCAGTGTGGTGATTTCTCAGAAAATTAGGAAACAACCTTCCTCAAGACCCAGTAATACCACTTTTGGGTATATATCCAAAGGATGCTCAATCGTGCCACAAGGACATGTGCTCAACTTTGTTAATAACAGCATTGTTTGTCATAGCCAGAGCTCAAAACAACCTAAATTCCCCTCGACCAAAGAATGGAGAAGGAAAATGTGGTACATTTACACAATGGAGTACTACACAGCAGAAAAAAATAACGACATCTTGAATTTTGCAGGCAAATTGATGGAGCTAGAAATCATTTTGAGTGAGGTAACCCAGATACAGAAAAACAATTATCACATGTACTCATTCATAAGTGTTTTTTAACCATAAATCAAACAAAACCAGCCTACAAATCACAATCTCAGAGAACCTAGACAACAATGAGGACCCCCAAGAGAGACATAGATCTAATCTACATGAGAAGTAGAAAAAGACAAGATCTCCTGAGTAAATCGGGAGCATGGGGACCATGGGAGAGGCTTGAAGGGGAGGAGAGAGGCAGGGAGGGGAGCAGAGAAAAATGTAGAGCTCAATAAAAATAAAAAATTTAAAAAAGATGTGAACTTGTAAGTGTGGAAGAGCAGCATCAGTGTCTGTGTGTGTTGCCTGATTTCTAGGTTTCAATGATGAATTAACCATTTTCATTTTCTCTATGTAGGGTTTTCTCTGTTCAAGAGCTTCCACAAGGTCTCTCTTCAGCAAGTATAGTGTATTGGAAAAAGGGAGGCTTAGAAGGGAGAATTTTCAAGTAATTGCATGTTTCAGAATTACATTACTGTGTCTTCTAAAGCTGCAAACCCTCTTTCAGCCATTATAAAAGTTAAGCTTTCACTCACTAATTTTGGTACTTTAGGCAATGAAAACTGAAGTATCCAGAGACTGGTAGCAAACTCATTACGTCAGTCAAATCAATCGATACAGTACAGAAACAGCATTCTCTGACCACTGAGGCTTCAGAGAAGAGGGCAAAGCCCTTCGAGGGGCAACTATAGCATCTTTCTGCTGGGAGTCTAACCTGGGAATGACTTTCTCCTTTCCCCATGTTTATGGCATTTCCTGTTCTCTCCATCCCTTCTTCCACATTACCTGATGCTGCTGCTGTTGGGTAAATCCTGCCACCTCCCTAGAAGGTGTCTTTCCGTCCTTTGGGGAACTTCCATCCTTGTTTCCTAGGTCTGTTCCCCAAAGCATTGTTTCTCCACATGAATGTGCTTTCCAGAGCGGCTTATAAGCATTTAGACATTTGACTAATAGACTGTTAAGGTGGCACTTGAAAAAGCAACATGGATTAATCTCAGCAACACAAAAGCAGGGTGTGAAAGCACAATCCTTCCTCCAGGCAAAACTGACCCAGCTGATGATTGCCATGGTGGGTTCCCAGGGATTCTATTAAAGTCTGGTTATTCTATCTGTATCTGGTCAACATGGTGACGAGGTAAATGATTAATTCAATTCACTCCATGGCTTACTCAACATATTTTCTAGCACTCCCTCAATGATAAACTCTGAAAAAAAAAATCACTTTTGAAGTTTATTTTGAGTTCATAAATATGAACTTTACAAGACAGACATAAATAAGTTAAAAAATTGTTTGAGAAATAATACAAATGTTAAAAAAGCAAGAGTAGTACTAAGGTTCTTCTAAATTGATTTCTTTATTTTTATTTTATATGTATGTTTGGTTTGCCTGCATGAATATCTGTGTACCATGTGCATGCAGTACCAATACAGGCCAGGTGAGGGCGTTGGATCCCTTGGGCCTGAATTTACATGTGTAGTTTTTAAGCTACCACATGAATGCCGGGAATCAAACCCTGAATCCTCCAGCCTTAGATCTCAGTTTCTAGTCATTTGTCCAGCCCCTATATGTTTCCCATGCCTCCAATACACAGAACACCACCAGAAACAGCAGTTACATTCTTTTGAAATTCTGAATATAGACTCTAAACATAACCATTCTTTCTGGTCAGTGGTGGCACACACCTTTAATCCCAGTACTTAGGAGGCAGAGTTAGGTGAGTTCGAGACCAGTCTGGTCTACAGAGTGAGTTCCAGGACAGGCTACAAAGCTACAGAGAAATCCTGTCTTGAAAAATAATAATAATAATAACCTTTTTTCCCCTAGGTTATTATAATAGTGTCTATCTAGACCAAGGATTAAAAACAAACAAAACAAAAGTTTGATACATTTGTCTTTAAAAATGATCATGATTGCCCCTATTCTGAAGACCAGAAAACTGAAATTTCATTGAGATTGTGATTACCTCCCCTGAAGTCTCACCTCCTGAATGCTTCTTTCCTGATGCAGGTGAGCATGGCTCCAAGCTGTGTTCATTACACATTCTTTCCCCTATACTCGTATCTCTCATAAGCCCTGCCACCCTGTCACCAGTGATTTACTCAATGAGATAATGACAGTATATATACCAAACAGAACAGAAAGACTGAATTAACCTTTCAACTTGTGATCCTAGCTACTACGTTCACTCTCTGAGTTACAGGCTAGTCTGCTCTGGATAACTTTGCTCCAGAGGGGCAGAGCGTGGCTTCAGTTAGGCTTTGTAGCTTATGCCATCTTTTTGGCTGCTCTTTGACCTTGTCCTCCAGTGCACGTCAGTCATGGGCAATGGTAACCCAGCGTCACCGTGTTCTCATAAAATACTGATTCAAAAAACAAAACAGCTTGTTCAGTGGTCATGGCTGCAGATGCCAAAGCAATGCTACCTGCTCTTCACACAGGAGTTTTCTGACACGCAGCCTCCATGACTTGCAAGAACTTGCTTCTTGCAACTGGGTAGATAACACCCACTTTGACAGAAGTTGTCCTTTGATGTGGCATCCTTTACTGGCACTTGTGACTGCCCTCCCTCTCATGGCCTAGTATCTAAAATTATGGACCACGATTATAAATTACTCTTCCCCTTTATCTCTTTTTCCTCGTCTTCCCCTTGTCTTCCTTTTCCAACTTACTCTTCTCCCCCTCCTCCTCCAGTACTACAACTTTTCATCCCTCTTCTCCGTTTCTCCTTTTATTGTGTATGTGTCTACAGTGTGCACCCAAGTTGTCTTAGTTAGGGTTTCTATTGCTGTGAAGAGACACCATAACCTCTGCAACTCTCATAGGAAAAACATTTAACTGGGGTGACTCACTTGCAGTTTCGAAGGTTCAGTCCATTACCATTATGACATGGAGCATGCAGGCAGACATGATGCTGGAGCTTAGAGTGCTACATCTTAACCACAAGGCAGCAGGAAGTCAACTGACTGTCACACACAGGGCACCTGGAGCAACAGAGGCTTCAAAGTCTGTCCCCACAGTGACACAGTTCCTCCAATAAGGCCACACCTCCAAATAGTGCCACTCCCTTTGGGGGGCATTTTCTTTGAATCTACCAGATATGTGCATGTATATAGTCACATATGTGCACACAAGTGTGAATGTGGGTGCTTATCAGCACCCTGTGCATCCATACACATGAAGACCTGAATTGATGTTAAGTGTCTTTATCAATTGGCATTTTTTAGTTTTATTTTATTTATTGGGATAGGACCTCCCACTGAACCTGGAACTCACCAGTTGCATATAGTCTTGCTTCTGAATTCTGATCCTCACCTTTGTTTACACTTTAAATAACAAACCATACCTCATTACACCGTTATTTTTTTAAAGAAGACATTTGTAAGTCTGTTTCTTTACTTTAAAGTAATGCTGCTTTATTACAAATCAAATTTTCTAAGCAGGCCTCATCCTCATACCTCAATTATCCTGCATTAGAATCCCCTTAACTGCATCCAGCATTGAGGTTAGAGTAATTTTTTATTTTTAAAATTATAATTTCATTATTTTGTGTCTTGGCATGACTTTTAGACAGGATTATCAATGCCACCAATTTACCAAGTCTGTCCTTGTAAAGAAATAAGCACAAACAGCCTCAGGTTGAGGTTTCCAGAAAGAAAACCAAGCATCCAAGGGCATCTACTTGAACAAAAACAACCACATTTAAAAACAAAAACAGCAATGATTAGAAATAAGAAAGGGAAAGCGGCATGATAATTGTGATTCTCGTCTGTCCACTCTTCATGACATCTGAGATATATTTCTATGTCATCCGACTTAACCTATACAGCTCCCTAAAGCTGAATTTGCTTGGTACTCTTAAAACATAATGAAAAATATCTAAGGCCAACAGGCTTGGCAAATCAAATGAGTCGTGATTTCTGCACATTCGTGTGGGAGAATTTCATCTGGAGTCAGTATTGTGACTGGAGATGGGTTTCAGCTATTAACAGTGCTTGGTTTAACAATCACGAGAACAAGAATTCAGATCCCAGTGTCCACATAATAAACAGAATGTCTATCTGCAGGCGTTACAGCTCTGGAGGTAAATGTGTTGTCAGAAGTCTGGCCATACCTGCAAGTGTTACAGCTCTGGAGGGAAAGGAACCCTATTGTTGGAAGTCGGACCACTCCTAGAGTTGTGAAAATAAAGTATCAATGAGAAGGACTGTTTCCTGACTGTCGGGAAGTTAGGCTATACCCGAAGCTGTGAAAGGAGGTATTTTGGATACCTATGGCTCTGGAGGGAAAGAAATCCTGACTTGTTGGGAAGTCAGGTTGTACATTGTAAACCTAGAGCTGTGAGGAAGAAGGTATCCTGCCAGAAGTCAGGCTGTACCTGAAACAGGGTTATGGCGGGGGATGGTCTCTCACAGGATGTGGTAATTCTGCTCCTCTCTGAGAGAGAGTGGTTACAGCTGAGCTGTGTTCCACTCTCCTAAGAGAGTTTCTTAGCAGAGCTCTCCGTTTCCTTTCAGCTCTAGCCCAAGTTGTTACTTCTCTGCTTCACTCTGCTAAAGATGAAACCCCATCAGAAATGTAGCAATCAGCTCCAGCAAAAAGATATTACCTCTGCTCCAATCCCCCAAGGGTGGTTCTCAGCAGAGATTCAGTTGCTTCTCTGCTCCATTCCACTAGGAAGCTTCCCAGCAGAGATTCTGCTCTGCTCCTGGAAAAGAAGATCTTCACCCAAAACTCTTTCAAGACAGAGATTTATTTAGAAATGAGGAATCCAGGAGAGTAGCTGGCTCTGCCGGGGTTTAGAAGGGAAGCTGCCAACTCAACAGCCACAGTGCTTATATAGGGCTTCTTAGGGGCAGAGTTTTTCCAAGGAGAAGATTTTCAGGGTGGGAATTGGTTGGATTTCATCTCTTTGAGTTTGAACAAACCAGATAGGCTAGATTTTGTGCTCAGGGATTGGTTGATTTTCCTGCTCAGGGACTGGTTGGTTTCATGCTCAGTTGGTCAGGGGTAGATTTGCTTCTGGTTTCAGGGCCAGGGCGTGTTTCTTTCACTTGCTCTGGTTTCAGGGTCATTGTGGATTTCTTTCACTGACTCTGGTTTTATTGTCAGTGACCTTTTTACTCTACAGTGTCCTGAAAATGCATGCAACTCCAGCTCTAATGGATCTGATAACGTCTTTTCCCTTTTTAATGTACAAAGATATGTGTAAAACACACACAAACACATTAATTTATTATTATTAATTTTACATTAATGTGGACACATACATAGGCACATAACAATAAAATGCATTTTAAAAAAAGCTAAGTATTAAACTGCAAATCATAATAAAGCCTGTTACTAAAATTAAATATATGCACATCTAATTTGGATATAATGTGTTTTAGGGAATACTGATATATGTGTGTGTGTGTATGTGTGCTTATTTATAAATAATTATCATACATAGTTTTATTTCTATGGGAAAATGTCTTAATCCTCTCATCACTAACCACACTTTGCTGTATCAGTGGTGGTGACACCTTCTCTGGGATGGAGTAGCAGTCTTTACAGTGGCTAGCGGAGCACCAAGAACATAATCATGTGAGGGAAATGCCTGTGCATTTCCAGTAAAGGAAAGCATCTGTCTCACCGCTCAGGGTTAATGATAGCAAATGCATGCACTCCTCCCAGAGCCCTCACTTTTGCTGTCCCTCACAACGACTCCCCCTGCTCCCTGCCATGGGTGAAAGAGGTAAACAGCCTGAGCATCACTTACTTGCTGGTGTGCTCTTTAACTCTGAAAGAGAGCTTCAGCAGCTCTTTACCGCCACGTCTGTTGACAACCTTCTCTGCCATTAACCTCTCAGGTCACTTCAGAGTCCTTACACAGCCCAGTGAGCCTCTGATATCAGTGAACGCGACTTGGCATCACAGTGGAATTCTGTGTGTCAAGCCTCTGCAGCTGTCTGAAATGGAGGGCCAAATGTCTATTGTACGAGTGTGTCTGAACGTGTGATTCACGGGTTAGCTTGAACCTATTGCTCACTGTGACAATTTATGCTACTCAGAGAGACTATTCAATTTATATGAACTATGCGCTATGTTGGGATGATACGTCAATCCATCTGGCCTTCACTTAGTCATATGCTTTTTGTATTTCATGTCTGTTCTCTAGGCCAGAATGAAATAGAAACAACGACACTGAGATCTGACCTAATTTATTTAGCTAGGTGTGGCACCTTGAGATAAAGCCTGAGCGAAAGATTTCCACAGATATTATTAATGATTCTTTCAAATTACTCTTTTCTTTTGAACAGCTGAGTTGCTCTCAGTATTTCCCGGAGATATATTTCGATGCATATTTATACATTGTAAGATTTTTCTCTGACATATTTTCTTCCTGTTTCTTTTCTTACACTTATGAGTCAGTTTTGTTTTACTCTCGAGTGTGACTTTGCTAGAGTCATTACTTTACCATGGGAGAGAAACTAGCAAAGATAGGAAGTACTGAATACTGAAGTCAAATTTAAAAACTGGATTTAAAATTTCTGACTTAATTTGAAACTTGTGGTTTTATAGAGAGAGAAGCTTTGGTGAGTTTATAAAATTCATGCTTAGAAATTATAATTTTCTACAAAGTTTCTAGTAAATAGTTGTTTGAGCACTGTAATTAAATATTTAAGCCAACTTTCAAAGTCTAACAGTAGACTTTAGAGTTTATACCTAATGAGAAAACACCCAATTACTATGGCCTCATTGTTTATAGCCCTAGCCTGTTGCTGCCACCTTATGCATTGAAGTCCTAGCCCCAAGAGGGTCAAGGGTGAAGATGAAAACTTGCATCAGTGTTAAAAATCTATCAAGAGAGTGAGTGTTCTTAGAAAGGATATGAACCTCTGCAGAGAGGTTCAAGAAAGTTACTGCCTCCAAATCTGGAAGGTGGATGTTCTAAAGCCACCTGTTAAGCCCTGGGCTTCCTTACTTCTAGAAGACTGGAAACTGAATTTTTGTTGTTTAGGGGACACCTGAGGGTTTTTTTTTTTCCTTAAAGCACTTTAGTTGGACTGAGAGAAACGGAATGGAAACAGGAATAATAATTGGATTACACAGAGCTTAATTTATTTAGAAACTTTCTCACTTAACAAGAATCTTGATGGATAAAGAAGAGATCATTAGGATGCTTTAGAGAACCCTTGAAATGGTATTCAGAGTACTTCTAGAAATATTTGAGCCTAAATAAATTTTGTAAGTATATATAATTCTATTTGAAAAGCAGCTATGATTTTGTGAGTATTATGCTTATACTTTTTGTGGGATATATAGAGAAACAATGAAAAATTAAAAAAAAAGACAAAAGGAGAAATGCAAAAGAAATTTTTAGCTAGGTATCTAAGAAAAGATGCTGGAAGAGAAGGGTGTGGTATATACTGGAAAGTTTACTTCAGATGATATCACCAAAGTTTTAAGTATCAAAGTCAGAGAAAATTCAGAGCATTTCCTAAGTATAGCATTTTTAAAAGAGAGCAAGACAGCTATCAAGAAGAAGATACCGTATTAGAGTTTAGGAAACAATCATGATTTACATCCTTGGCTTAGGAGAAGCTCCTGTGTGTCTTGAGTGAGTGAGGTGGGTGTAGAGGACAGGGGCAGGGCCTCCAAACTCTTATCATATAAGGGATGTTCAGCAGCCATGATTGTACAGCCTGTGCCCGGCCTGCGTTTCTCAGAAAACAGTACAGAGCAGCACAGGTTGTTCTTCAGCGCCTGGGCAGAAGAGCTGTGCTGCGGGTCCCTTGCAGGGCTCCCCAACAGGTAATCTGCTTCTGCCTCAGATGGTTCCATTTGACGAAAAGCTTATCTCTAGGCTGAGCTACAGTGTACTCTGCACTGGCATCTTCTTTAAAGTTTGCTCCTCAATGACAGTTTCCTTGGTGATGACCACTGCTGTTCAAGACTTTCATTTTCTCCTCATTGTTGAAAATCTGCTTTTGTCTGTGAATTTATTATTCTTGGACCGGTAAAACTTTGCTGAGGTGTCCCTGGGGTGTGTCCCTCTGTTTCTTAGGAGTACCAAATACTTGTCCAAAACAATTGACTGGTTCTCTCGTTTGTAATTAATAGGTAAATCTTCCAGGAAATAACAGACTGAAATACATCTGCATGCTGGTATTCTCATTTGACTTCTTCTAATACCCTGGAGAGCTAATTATGAATTACCTGATAATTCAGGGACATGTTAAACTGCTAGAGATTGCCTTCATGTTCTTTCATACAGCCTATATTAAATGCACACATGTAGCTTTAAATGTATATATAAACCTGTATACTTGTATACATACATATAAAGAACAGAGAATTTATTGAGTAAAATGAATGAATACACACACACACACACACACACACACACACACACACACTCATCACTTAGGTACAAAATATGTTCAGGCCAGCCTGGTGTACAGAGCGAGTTCCAGGACAGCCAAGGCTGTTTGTCACATAGAAAAACCATGTCTCTGAGGAGCCTCAGCAGTGACATGTAGAGCTTGACCTCCTTTGTGCATTCTCTTTAAACAATTTTTAAATAGTTAAGAATACTAAGGACTTGAGCTCGACTATTTTCCACAGATTCTCAGAAAAGATTTACTTTTAAAATGTGAGAAACCCAGGAGAATCAAGTATACTATGGAATCTAAGCCATCTTAGTTCTGATAATAACTATTTTTTAATTGATTTTTATTGAGCTCTACATTTTTCTCTGCTCCCCTCCCTGCCTCTCTCCTCCCCACAAGGTCCCCATGCTCTCAATTTATTCAGGAAATCTTGTCTTTTCCTACTTCCCATGTAGATTAGATCTATGTATGTCTCTAATAACTATTAACTTGGACCATGATGGTATTCCCAGAATGTCATAGTTAAGGCTCTAAAATGATGTTGAAAAGGTAGGTTTTTCCTGATGACAGCTAGGAGACACAGCAATTGTTTCTGCTATGTTAAGTAAATATTAGGAAGCCTTGTTAGATGTCTGAGTAAACTAAAATATGGGTTGCTCTAGTAGTTAGGTAATGGTTTATTAGCTCTGAGGAGAGAGCAATGCCTCCATAATTACTGGGGATGGGATGGAAAAACTGTGTACTAACTGTGTTATGCTTTTATTGGGACAAGCTGTAGAATTCTCCTCTAACATTCAGAAGAGAAGAGAAGAGAAGAGAAGAGAGAGAGAGAGAGAGAGAGAGAGAGAGAGAGGAGAGAGTTACAGAGGGGAAGCAATGCCAATGCCGGCTAGGCATGAATGTCTGCCCTAGATGCTGCAAGAAGCATGTTCAACAGTTAGGGGACTGCCTGTGTGACAAGGGTTAGCATGCTTCTTCTAAATTCTTCCTGGGGTTAGGCCCATTTTGGGAGTTATAGATCAGCCCATCTACCCGAAGACTCTAAAGAATCCATTATTCTTATTTGGCAAATGAGTAGAGAGCTTTAACAAGCTTTTCATAAATAGCAGGTAGTGTTTGATTTCTACTGGGTAGAGATTGTTTCTATAGTGAAGAAGATAGTATGCGTTCTGTTCTTATCCAATACTATAGTTGGTAATTGAGCAAACCATAGCATGGCCACTGTGCAACCTTAAAGTTGTACAATATGGAGAACTCTTCTGGGCAGTCCTTGAGCCTGTGGCATCTGTAGCTATGCGATGCAACTCAGGAATGTAATAAACCTTTGGAGTATACATTTATGAAATCATCATGTGACTTCAAAGACATTGGAATATTTCCTCTTCTTCTCCTGAATCCTTTTCCATCAATTGGGTCAGACAGTCCTATCATTGGGCTGGAGAGATGACTCAGTGGTTAAGAACACTGGCTGTTCTTCCAGAGAACCTGGGTTCAGTTCTCAGAACCCACATGGCAGCTCACAGTTGTCTATAATTTCTGATTTCAGGGGATCAGACAACCTCACACAGACATACATGCTGGCAAAATACCAATATACATAAAATAAAAGAAAATTCTATCCTTAAACTTAAATATCTTTAGCTTATATTTTAAAAATCTTTGGCAATTTTATACATATTTTCCCTGAATTTTGGTTCTTTCCACCCCATATTATCATACTTTATTTCTTTCTCTATTTCACCAAAACATTTCCACCCTTCCTCACAACAAGCCATTCCTTACTGTGATGTGGTTTGTTTGGTTTAATTATTGTTTGAATAAGGATGGGTATTTGTTTTGTGTTTAAAATTTTCTATTTAATACTAGAAAGAATTGTTTCTGATGATGATAAAATACTATCAGAATCTTTTCCTTAGTGTTTGTTGTGCATAGGTCACGTGTTCTAGGATGCAGGCATTTCAGTCATTAGTGAGGTACCTGCTAGGTAGTGAAGGCAGTCTTCTTACCCTCCCCAAATTGATGGAAGTGTTACAGAACCACATCAATGCTGTCAATCCGACCCACACCATGAAAGATTATTTTGAGCGTGTTTCTCTTGATCACATGTATTTTCTTACCTTGGGCGATCATTTTTACATTGGTAAGATGATGTCCTCTGAGTATAGGAAGCTATAAGTAGAAAGCAAGCATGTTCCTGCCTTGAGTCATGAGGGCTCCTTCACCTTTATTGTCTTTGATGATTGAAATCCTTAATAAACACATCAGTTCAAGTGCTTTGGGCATCAAGACGCTTTCCTTGTACCTCCCAACCACTTTCCTTCCAGCTCTTGGGCTCATTTCTTCTCCTGTGAGCTGGGCATGTGTTATTTGTGCCTCTGTTGTAGTCTCTTACACTTGGTTTGATCCAGTGTTTCTCATCCCAAGCCTGCAGATTAGTGTGCACTATAGCTATGCCTGCCGTCTTTGGATTTCTAGCTGATAGTTCTCCCACCCACGGTAGACACTCCATAAGGAACAGGAGCACATGTGTGAGATTCCCAGATCTACATAAATTGAGCATGGAGGTGCACACAATGTTGAGTGGAAAATGTAAAATGGTCCTTTATTGTCTCTGAGCTGCACCTTCCACTGGGGAATCAGAAGAGAAATGAACACAGATGAAGACACTGGCAACAACTTCTCCAAGTTCTGGTCATTTTACTGCTTTGCTAAAGGACAAACTGGAGGGTAAAATGTCTTAGTTCTATTCTACAAGGCAAGTGATGTACCCAAGAGATTAAATGATAAAATGTGGAGTGACTTAAGGGGAGGCAAAGCACCTCTAAATGCTACTGCTCTGGTGTTCTAAGAGTTGAAATAGAAAATTCTAGTTCTTAAGTTCATTGGTATATTCTTATGGCTCAGTTAACTACAGCAGTACTTTTTGCCATTTCTCTCACAATGTATAATCTGCTCATGGAGTCTTAAAACTTGGAGG
Organism: Microtus oregoni; assembly: GCF_018167655.1. Taxonomy (NCBI): domain Eukaryota; kingdom Metazoa; phylum Chordata; class Mammalia; order Rodentia; family Cricetidae; genus Microtus; species Microtus oregoni. The sequence continues at coordinate 59,222,014 of NW_024543059.1, read as the reverse complement.
GCACTAACATTTTCACCCAGCAAACAAACACAAATGTAAACTGAAGGGGTAGCAGAGTTGGCAGTGTACTTTCTTAGCATGCAAGGAAACCTGGATCCCATCCCCAGATCTACCTAAACTGAGCACAGAGGTGCACACCGGGGAAATTGGGACACTGGGCAAGCAGGAGCTCAAGCAGAAGTTCAAGGTCACTGTGTTTCTGCACGTGAGTTCAGGGCTATCCCAGAATACCTAAGCTCCTGTCTCAAAAAAGGGTGGGGTAAATATTTAATCTTATCTTGTCTTTTTCTCGTCCAAAAATGAGTACCCTATGACTATTTTGAATGAGTTCAAAACACATTTTTCAGGAAAAGTTTGTATTTTTTTATTGCCAACATTCAATAGCAATACTTTATGGAAGATATAATGCAATATGATTATTTTCTTTGATAAAAAATGGCAGACAGTTTGCCATTTCATCCATTGTGAGTGAGTTTTTTTTAGTAGATTCTTGTTAAGATTGTTGTGAGGTGTGTGGTGGGGCACCTTCCTTAGTGGAGCTTAAAGACGGAACTACGGTTGTTTGGGTTCAGTATGAACAGAATAAACTTAAATCTGCTCACCAAATCTGAGTACTTGAAATCCTATATAAATTTATGGATTCCTAACATTTTGTAATGGAAACATGATACTTGAGGCAAATGTTCAACCTTTGAAGTTAACAGAAGGATACGTTCTGACTTCCCACGAGGCATTTCAAACGTGCTGGTGGTGCACTCAAGACCTCAGTGAGTTTAGGATCAGTGTGGTCTACATGGCAAGTTACAGGCCAGCTAGAGCTATACAGATCCTGTCTTCGAAAACAAACTCAAACACAAACCAAATAAACACCATCTACATCCTACAACGTAGATTGTGTCTGAAAACTCCAGTTATCTTTCTTAGATGAGATCTAGCAAATATTATGGTGTTTTTAATAACAAAGAAATAATTCTTTAAAAAGAAAAGGCAGTTGCAATGCTTTTTCTTTCATGTTATTGTCTATTATGTATTATTTGAAATTCTTAGGAGAGAATCTCCTGCAACAGCATACATTTCACGGGGCTTGTTAAGTCCTTGAATGAATAAGAATAATTCAGGGGCATTTCAGGGATAAGAAAGCAGGGTGATCCTGGGGATTACTAGGTGATGTTCTTATTCATGGAACTTAAACAGTGGCTGTGGCATCAGTCACTTGCTTGAGGACACTGGGTGCTGGTCTTATCTCTGACTCTTAAATGCTAAGACTGAGGTTTGGAGAAGTTAAAAATAGTCAAATGTTGTCAGCAGGCTAATTTCAACTTCAGGGCTTTTAGGCAGCAGTCTGAGAATGAGGGGCCCGCTGACTGAGTATGTTATTTGCTAAGTAAGGGCTACAGTGAGAGACTCCTGCACTTTACTCACAAATGTGCCTCTGTCTGTGAGCGCCGAGAACAGCTTGCTGGAGTCAGAGCTCTGCTTTCTACATTGGGCCGCTGTGATGGAACGCAGGTCATGGTGCTTTGCAGCAAGCCGGTTTACCCTTGAGTCACCCCAGCAGCTCTCACACATCATTTATTAAGTACATATTTAATATATGTGTATTAAATTATTTGATTTATTGATTTTTCTCATATTATATACTTGCATTTTACCCATGCACTTCTTGTTTACCTCTTTGCTGGATCTATTGACTTGAGGAGAAACACAGTAGGTCACAGCCAACCCATGTCCCATCAATACTGATGTAACAACAATAAGTTGTCAGTATCTCCACTTCCTAGACACAGTGGACCTGTTGTCAAGGAAGAGACTCTTTTGTTCATGTGAACACTAGCTGTCTCCCACTGACTCCTTTTTTTAAAGGAAATATTAAATGGCCCCAAAGCTTGAGTTTTAAAGAAGTTTGAGAGGCTATGTAGCAGATGACCTTAGTCACATGATACACACCAGAGCCTGCTTAATTATGAAGTAACTCCAAAGAACTGGTTGGGCCAGTTCTTCCCCTGAAGGGAAACTTCAAATAAATGTCAAAAAAGTTATCCATTATTGAATGCAAATTCCATGAGTTCTTCTCTGTGTGTGGCATTCTATATGGAATAAAATTCAAAGGTAAGGCTCGTCTGAGATGCAGCAGGCTGGAAAGGCTTTGCTGTATTTCTTCTTGGTTTTCTAAGACCTTGTTTTATTTGGGTTCATCTGAAGTTTCCTGTGCTCATTTTCCCCCCTAGCATTATCATGAATTCATCCAGGCTGATGAGTGAAGTCTCTGTGTACAAAGTACTAATACCTTTATTGGGGCTGGCAATCTCTCCTTCTGACCTTTGTACATGCTGCTTTAGAAAGATCCTAGTGTTTTAAACAAGAGAGGCCCAGACAAATGTGTGTGTTCCTTCTGAAGCATTTGTCACCAGGCCAGAGAGCCAGGAAGCCATTACACACCATGCCAGAGTTGGTTCCAATAAGAAAGTTTGAAGGCAGAACCTTGAATCTATATCTGTTTACCTTCTCAAATGCTTGTCTGCCTCTGCACAGAGGCTAGTGCCTTCTAAAAGGTAGCCTAGTGAAGAAATAGTGTCATCCACAAATGAAAAAGTTTGATTGGCAAGTCAGTGTTAGAGGTTTTATAGACTCTGGGTGATCCTGGGACATAAAAAGACAAACGCATCTATAAACTTTCTAAAATTAATGTTAGAATCTAAATAAATCTACAAATATTAATTCTCTCTTCTCACGAAGAATGAATCCTATATCCTGGTTATGACCCCTTGGAAGGGTCATGTAAATTTTCATAAATATTTCTGACCTTATCCAACTTTAGAAAAAGAAAAGTTAGTTGACTTATTAATAAACAAAAGTCTAAATAACTCAAGCTGTTCTGGTATTACAAATTCCTAACATGAATCACTGTGTGTTGTCTGATGTGTTTTCTAAATTTAGGAAGCAATTTATTATCTAAATCCTTGCATGCTTCAAGAATTTTGCCCTTTGTTCTTCAATGTTTAAAAATAAAAATAAAATGTCCCTAAATCTACAGCATTGTGTAACACAATAAAACCTCTTTGTTTTAGAAAATTACATGTCACTACTGGGTAATCTATGGTACCAATTAACCAACAATGATAATTATAAGTTTTTAAAAGCTACCGAGCTTGTTGCCTCACCTTACAGATGATGTTGATTTCTTTCATATTCTTTTTGAGCTATTTTCCCTTCTCACCTCATTTTCTATGGCCCTCTTTTTTTTAAGGGCATAAAACTATTTATACCAATGGATGCTTTAGGAATTGGCAAACTGTGAAATCCTAGATGGAATGGCAGAATAGCCCCTCAAGGAGGAAAATGGACTTTATTTATTCTTGTTGAGTTTCAACTGCACAAAAATAAAGGGCTTGCCAGTTGCCAGTGGGAAGGGAACATAATTATGACTTCACAGCTGGTTCAAAAGAAAAAGAAGAGAGAGAGTGAAAAAGAAGACTCATGCTTTTTCTGCACAGCATCTAAAAGGAATATTCACAAAGGGAATGTATTTATGCCAGATATAAGAAGACATCATCAAAGTAATACTGTAGCACCAGAATATATGCCAAGAAATCCAGAACCTTTGGCTCAGCAGACTGTAAATCACAGTGATGTAGCATACCATTGTGGAAATTGAGCAAAAAAAAAAAAAAATCAAAGTTCTCAAATAGTTCTTACTAGTTGGTATAAGGTGTCACCTGACAGAAGTGGAACGGTCTTTTAGGAAAATTGCTATCCTCTGCTTTCATAGTTTGACACTTGCAAAATGACGAGCCTGATTCAGTAAAGATGTGTGGGAGTTTTGCTGGATAGTTTGGAAACTGTACACCGTGTAAGTGCTGGGAGATACGAGGCAGTCCGGGTTACTGATCTTGTTTGTCAGAGTTAAAGAACAGTAGTCATTGGTGACGCTTTCAGCAAATGGTAGAGTTGGGAATAATCTCAATTTGTTGATAATGTGATTTCTGTTCTAACTATGCACGTGTCAAAAAAATAATCTTATATAACATGCAAATGAGTAAGTAGGCTGTATGCTAATAAAGTTTGATTTATTAAAACAGACAGTAGTTAAGTCTGGCCATAATCTATACATCTGCAAACAAAGACTGTTTGCAAACACTTGATCTAGAAAACTTAAGTATGAATGCTGGAATACTTAATGCAGCAGCCAAGTGGTTCTGAATGTTTATTAAAAGTAATATTTCTTTATTACAACCAGAGAATTTAAGAATAAGGTATAGTTACTAAATTCAAAGGGTCTTCTAACTAAAAACAGAAAGAAAACAACTATAAAGGTAAATTATTCATTTAAAAAACTGAAAAAAATTGATTGCTTTCTTGCAAAGCCTCTATAGTAACAGCAAGTTTGTACAGGAATTTATATTAAATATGAAACTCTAAATACCTTTGTTTTGATGGGTTTATAGTAGATACACCAAAAAGAGCAAATAGTGAACAGACTGGTTATAATATAGGTATTATGGGACAAGAGATAAGGAGATACTCTTGGAATGAGAGATGATGATGAATATATTTGAGAGAATTTAGAGCTGGGGAAATGGTCCAGTGGATAAGGTACTTGCTGTGTCTGTGTGAGGACATAAGCTCAGAAACCTACCACTTACATTGCTGAACAGGTGTGATAGTCTTCCTGTAATCCCAACGCTGCAAGGACAGAGACAAGAGATTCCTGGAGTAAGGCAGCTAGTTGTAGTATCTCTGAGTTCAAGTAAGAGACATTGTTTTAAAACATAAGGTAGAACGCTATCAAGGATGATACCTTACCTCCTCCTTTGCCACTACAGAACATGCATGGGTGAGTGCATGTACCCATTAATAACTCACATCCAAGCATGCTCCCACATGTTAGAGACTATGATCGCACGTGCATGCACACATGGATAACTCACATCCAAGCATGCTCCCACATGTTAGAGACACTGATCGCACGTGCATGCACACATGAATAACTCACATCCAAGCATGCTCCCACATGTTAGAGACACTGATCGCACGTGCATGCACACATGAATAACTCACATCCAAGCATGCTCCCACATGTTAGAGACACTGATCGCACGTGCATGCACACATGAATAACTCACATCCAAGCATGCTCCCACATGTTAGAGACTATGATCGCACGTGCATGTACACATGAATAACTCACATCCAAGCATGCTCCCACATGTTAGAGACTATGATCGCACGTGCATGCACACATGGATAACACACATCCAAGCATGCTCCCACATGTTAGAGACTATGATCGCACGTGCATGCACACATGGATAACTCACATCCAAGCATGCTCCCACATGTTAGAGACTATCGCACGTGCATGTATATACAGCACATTCATAGACACATGAAATTAAAACGAAGAGAAGAGGAGGAAGAGGAAAAGGAAGGAGAAGGAAGAAGAGGAAAAGAAGAAGAAAGAGAATTTTTCTGTCATCGGCCATATACATCTGGAGGCTTCTTCAGTCTGCTGCAGCAAAGTCAGGTGACCAGGAAGGTACCTTTTGGGGAGCCCAGGGTGATGTCTTTCCTGGGGTCTTCTAGTAATTTGTATTGACCTCTATATGCCACTTAACTTCTATTTGATCTGTCTCCCAGTTTATACAATAAAGGGGAATAAAGAGATGTCTGTAAAGTGGCTTGAAAGCTCCAGTGAAAGGGCCCTCTGAAACTCGGGATATCTGAATTTCAAAGAGTCAGGAGGACACTTTGGCTATTCTAAATACATTTTAAATCACATAAGTGGACACGGTGGTATTCGGTGAATGCCCCGTTACTCGGCAGTATTCCAGGGGGCCGGGCAGATAAGGAGGACATGAAAGTTTAATTTTAAGGGGAGCCTTCTAATTAAAATACATGTGAGAGAACAAAGCAGAGAAAGATTAAGTTTTGAATGAAAAATCGTTTGTGATGCTAACCCAGATTTGTGGAAATAAGTTCCCCTAGATATTTTTAGAGGCTCTTCCAGCTGTAATCAATCCCAGTCTCTACTTTGTGTGTGTTTTCGTTACTTTACCCCTTAGTCTGTTACATTCTCATGTTGTTTGATTCTGGTACCCCAACCTGGAACACCTTGAAATTTTAGATAATCAGTATCAGAGAAGAGGCATTAGGAGGTAGAGTCAGGATGAATTCAGTGTAAGAATGTGTTCGTGTGTCTTCTGCTTCCTTAATCTTCCATTTCTTCATGAGGCTAGAGAAGATACACACCCTGCAATCCTTTCAAAACAACAACAAATACAGAAAGAAAATGATGTACTTAAGCAGAAAGTGGTTAATGGTTTTAGATGTTCACTAGTCAAGAGTTTGAAGGATGGATGCTAATGCAGACACGGGGTGGCACGGTCCCAGGATGCTGGATTCAGAGGCTCCAAAGGTCCAGAATGCCTAGATCGTATAAATGTTCAGATCCAGTGAGTATCTGTTTAATTTTTCTAAACCCACAATTCTCCGGGAAGAAAACATCTGTCTGTACCACCTGCAGCGAGGGCAACTGAATCAGCAGATGGGAGGAGATCTATGTGACCCTGTAAAGACCCTTCTCCACCTCCTACCTGATGGACCATCTCTCACATGGAGAAAGATCTCAAGGCATATGGGTGGCCATGAATTTCCCCTTGACTCACAGGCAGATAAAAGCCATTCGACTCCCTGTCCCCAGGAAACAGGAAGTCTTTGCCATGGTCTTTTGATCTTTTGTTGCTCCTATGAGGCTCACACATCATTGCTTTGCCACTTTAGGCCATTAAAACCATTTGGCTCCTTTATATATCTGCTAAACATAGACACCGAAATGAAGAAATACAGCCTAAATAAAGACACCAATAACAGCTTGCAGGAAGTATTGAAAACAGTTCTGCAGAAGGTTGGGAGCCTGTGCCTTTTCTACCGTGGGCTTTAAAAGTGCTTCTTTTGATCGGCAGCAAGGTCACCTCACCACAGGTGCGGAATTAGAAATTGTGAGGACTATTGAGCTCTGAATGCTCACAGTGCAACAGCTAGAGGTTATTAAGCAGAGAACGTCAAAGCCCTCATCTGCTGTGGGGACAGAAGGGACCTGTGAGTGCTTCTGCCTCTTTTTCTACAGGCCACCCACAGTGGCAGCCAGAGTTTGTGTCACCTCTGTTCCTCAGCTGCTAGTGAAGGGACCTACAGAAAGGCTATGAATCAAAGAGGCTGACTGATCCAAGACTGACAGACAACCTTCTAGAAACTGGACATGGAAGGTCCTTCAGACGTCAAAGTATCCACAGTGCAATGATGTAGACAAACATTATAGCATGGTGGATAAGTTCAAGGGTTTTACATCTAAAAAGAGTTGAACTTGATTACTGTTAGTGTGATCTGGTGTCTTCAAAGGGGTTCTCTTCTATTCCACTAACTGCAATTAGCATCATTACCTCCTTGGATTGCTGACCACGGCCCATGTCTCATATCTCGTTCAGGAACAGTGTGAGATTTACTCATGGGTTCATGGAGGTCACTCGCATTGGGCAGTTTACTTTGTGCTACCATGGTTAGTTGGATGGTTTAAAGCTCTTCTCACTGTACATAGGAGCTCTCCTTCCTTTGGTCCTCATTGCTGACCACCCCTCACTTGGTAATTGGGGAAAGGACGTCTGGGGATGGAGGTGTTAGGTCATTGTTAATAAAACTCATAAAGACAAAGGTAGCACTTTCCTCTAGTGTTGAGGCTGGAAAGTGTGCTTGGGAAACTCTCAGAACTTAGAATCCTTTCCCTTTAAAGTCATAAAGAGGTCAGCCATGTGCAGCTCCAAAGAACAATAGGCAGGGAAGGGTCTCTAACTGCCCATGAAAGCAGGGACTGTCTTCCCGGCCTGCTCACTTCTCTGAGCTTCAAACAGAGTAACAAAGTCTTTCGCTAACTACCTGCTAGGCTTTGTCCCACAGGCATCTCTGCTGTTCTCTTTGGGCTTAAAAAGAAAAACATTGTTTTCCGTCTTTCTCACTTCTCTCCTCTAATCCTCCCTTCATTTCATCTTCCCCTCCGCCGCCAGGCTTTGTGCTGACTCCAGCGGACCCTCTCAAGGGCGCTGAGAGGAGCTGTTGTCTCAAGCTGAGGTTTCCTCATGTCCTCTGACCAGTCACAGAACAAAGGACAAAAGGTCACTGCTTCAAGTAACAGTACCGCTTTATTGAAGCTTTGTTCTACTTGGGGCCTCTTCTCTGATCCACTGGCTTTGCATTTCCCTGGCTTGTTCATTTCTCTCCTTTCTGTTGCATCTCATCTTCTACAAGGATACACTTAGACACGGTATTCCGGCTTTTCTTCCCACAATAAATCCTTCAATGTACTTTTCTAAAGTGGAGAGCCATATGGGGAGACGGATATACCAAACCAATGCCAATCAGCCCACAGCGTCTCTGTCTGCCTTTCTACCAGAGTCCTGGATACTGCCATTGTTTCCCAAAATGACAACATTGTCCTCCACAGCTAGAAACTGGCTGGTGAAAGGATAGGTGGTCCTAAAAGACCTTCCTTCTCAAAAGGCCCCCACCTCCCTAAAACGTCACAGTAGGATCTGAAAGTAGTTTCAGATGACTGGGAACAAGGATCCATCAACATTTAGTCAAATACCCTACTACCATTTCTTTTTTTTTTTTTCCCCTCGAGAGAGAGGGTTTCTCTGTGTAGCTTTGGAGCCTGTCCTGGAACTAGTTATAGTGGACTAGGCTGGCCTCGAACTCACAGATATCCACCTGTCTCTGCCTCCCGAGTGATAGGATTAAATGCACATGCCACAACCACCAGGCCCCTAGTACCATTTAATTGATTCCATATGACTCCATCATGGACTTTGGCATTTCCTGCTTCATATTCCTGTGTTGAGTCTAGTCATGGCTAGCCATCTACCTCTTCTCCATTTTCACTGTCGCTATCTTAATTCCTATGAAGGGCACATCTCATACTTAACATATATTTCCTAGGACTAACATCAAAAAATGATCAGAAGCAAGAGTGTCAAAATAACAAAAATCGCTGTATATGTTGGGGCACGCTTTGAACACCACTACTGGAGAGGAAGGGACAGGTGAAACGCCTTGAGTTCAAGGCTTGTCTGGTTTGCATGGTGATTTCCAGGCCAGTCAGAACTACATAATGAGATCCTGTCTCATATAAAAACATAAATTAATTTCTCACAGTAATAGAGGCCAGAAGTCAGCAAACAAAGTGTTGACAGGTCCATGCTTCCTCCACAGGCAAGAGGACAGATTTTATGCCATGCTTGTTTCTTAGCTCTGGTGTCTGTAACAGTCCTTGATTTGTGTAACTATATAATTTCAAACTCTACCTCAATTTTGCCTTAACGGCTCTGTCTTCTATTTTTATGAAGAGGATAGGCATAACATGTTAGGACCTATTGGAGTGGCTTGATCTCATCCAGGCTTTATCTGAAAGGCCCTATTTTCATAGGAAGTTATACTCACAGGTCTTGATGCTAAGGGCTTCAATATAAATTTTGAAAGGACAGAATAAGCTCACATTAATGTGTCAGTGTGTCAACCTCTTTATATTCTGGATTCCTCTTTGGTCCTTTCTGTGCCTCCCAATGGTTTCCTAAAATACATATCACATCATTTACCTCAGAATTTTATAAACACCCCCAAATCTCCATTGCTTCCAGGTAAAGACTTTTTATCTCTGCTTCACACCTTTGTCACGTTGGGGTCTTACTGTATTCTCTCCAGAATATCCCGTCATCCTCTAGCTCATGAATTCTTTGTTTCAATATCCAAGGTTATATATCCCTTTCCATGATTTTCTAGGTAATAGTTAATTAGTCCACCCTAGATTTCTCCAAAACATTTGCCCATGTTTTGATGGATTTTTCAGTATTTTTTATTCTGAATTTCCAAGTGCGTATTATTTACAAGTAAATGATACTGGGTAAATTATTTGAAAGAAGAATAAAGTACCTAGTAATAAGCCTTTCAAATATTTTTCTTATATGTTTTAAGTTGTAGGGAATAGGCATTTTTCAATATACACACACTGCTAAGATACCTGTAGAGTTAAGAAAGAGGTCTTGGAATCCATGTGGCTGGTTTGAACTTTATGTGATTTTGCGTACTTAATTTCTTCCTTTTTGATAATACCTTCATATATCTGATAGATATATGAACTATATAAATCATTTGAGCTGATGATTTATATAGTTATCATCTAAAATTATAAAACGTAGTGAAACAGTGTAATCTAACTACTAAGGATGATTCGAAGGCCAAAGTCAAACTTTCTAATCTTGTAAGTAAGTCACATAGCTGAACCTCTTTTTTTATATCTTAAGTCCCCAAGGAAAGCCCTGAAGTGTTTATCAGTAATCTGTGTTGGACTAAAGTAAGATTTTGATGATAAAGAAGTTGAAGATGCGAAATTATTTTCATTATGATAATCATTAGAAATGGTCACCCTGAAAAGAAAAAGCTGTAGGCCTCCAAGATGACTCAGAAGGTGAGGAGCTTGCTGTCAAGCCTTAGAACCTGGGTTTGAATGCTGGAACTTACCTGAAAGAAGGACAAAACTAGCTCTCATATTGGTTTTCTGACCTCTGCTGGTATGTGTGTGGTTTTGTGCTTGTGTGCATATGTATATAAACAAATAAATACATGTAATCACATTTTTAAAATATTGTTGGGAAATTGAACATAATAATCACTTGTATTAAGTGACCAAATGTCCTCTGGGCTCTACATGTTAAAGATGATCTCTTTAACCACTTTCTTAGTTAATTCTCTGCAGACTACAGTTATATTTTTATATCTTCGTGCCCTATGGAGATTGGTGACAATTCATTGTCTTCTTGTGACCTCCCCACACAGAATGAGTTTACTCGGTATACCACCCATATTTGTCCTCTGGAACAAAATTCAAAGGAACTTGAATTGTGGCATTAGATTTAGGAATAATTGCTCTAAATTACACCTTTTAAATAACACTGCTTAGTACCTATTCTTTGCTTAACTGAATTTGCTCTTTGACAATTTTATACATATGTGAATTCTAATAAACATGTATGCAGTTTGCATATGTAATATGTGTGTGTGTGTGCGTGTGCTGTGAAACATTCTTGTAATGTATTCCTCCATAGCTACAAACTTCCATTCATGGGACATTCTAATACTTGGCCTGGAGCATTTGCTCATGAGATGGGAGCAATAAGAATTATTTTATATTCAGCTTTATGGCAGCAATAATGGTGTGTTTGTGTTGATAATTTTCCTAAATAGATTTCTGGGTCTAAATATAATTTATAGGTGATATGATAAGGTTTGGGAAAGTTTCCCTTAAAATTATATGGTAAAAAATATGAAATTATTTTTAAAAAGTTTGGTTCTTAGGAAAAGCACATTCACATAAAAAAGTAAGATCCAGTGTAGAATTTCTTCAGCTTTAAACAATGGGATCATTTGGTTTTGCCAAAGGAAGAAGTGTCAGGGAATAAAAATTTGGTCTGACATAGTGTCTCTCCTTTCTCTCTTCTTCCTTTGATGTACATTAGTTCCCATGGAAACTGTGTTGGGATGTCTTGAGAATGACATCTACAAATGTAGTGTAAGGTCATTTTTATCTAATACTTTGAAATTTAAACCATGATTTGTGATATATAGTGAAACCTCCTTAACATATTCTGAAGGACTAGGAAAAGACAATCTCTTGAAAGCAGAAACAAGATGTGTGACTGCATTATGCCCGGTCTCAGCAAGTTCACCCTTGTTCCATGCTCAGGAAAACAAAACACCTCATCTCCCCAGTTTGCCTGCAGGAGACGTGGCAATGCATGCAGCCCCTAGGCAGCAGAGCAGAGGACACTTAAAAGGCTCTGTCCCCGTCCTTGCTGGGTAGCGTGGGAGGCTCCCATAGCAGAAACACATGTTCATGGAGCTAAATGCTGCAATAGCTAACAATGCAAGGACAACAATAAAGCTGCAGGGAGTGTCTTGCTTTTTGTCCTCTTTCCGCTCATGCCGCTGGACTGACCTTCAGAGGGTACTGATACCATTTACTTTATTAATTTTTCAGTGGTTAACCTGTAAATTCCAGATGCATTTAAAGGGAGAGCTGTTTTTGAAGAGAAAATGTGGTGCCCACAAATGGGTGACTTGGGGTCTAGAAGAACACGCCTGACCAAGGCTTTTAAGGCATTCTTAAGAAAGGAAGAGTGAATGCTGGGTAGGATGGTCTGGGTTAAAATCATCTTTCCCTCTATAGCTATAGGTATTGGGCAAGGCAAGACTTTTCTGAGCCTTAGAATACTCACCTGTCAAATGCTGTGCAGCTTGAAATGAGTTAACTTGTCAATAGAAGATAAAGTGTAAGAAATTTTTTAGTACTAGCCAAAGTTGTGAGTGAATACATTTATGTTGCAAAAGCAAGGTAGCTAGCCTACAGATCTTTGTTTTTTGTTTGTTTGTTTCTGTTTTTTGTTTTCTCTGTTTTTGTTTTTGGATTTCTCTGTGTAGCCTTGGCTGTCCTGGGACTTGCGCACAAAGATCTACCTGCCTCCATCTCCCTGAATGGAGTGCTGGGGTTAAAGGTATGCACCACCACCACCTGGCCAGGTATTTGTATCTATCTTTGTTTGCATAAGACTCTTGTTTCTTGTCACAGTCAAGGTGATTCAGAGGCTGGCTACAATGCATATTTTCATGAAAAAGCCAGGTGCTACGGTCCTGCCCACACCCCTCTGTCCTTCACTGTCCCAACACTGCTAATCCTGTGGACATGAAGGAGAGAACCAACACATTCTTCATGTCTACTGCTGACATACTTCATCTTTAAGAGGTGCATAAACAGGCATCTTAGCGTGTGTGATCTTGTGACCAAGAAGTGTTAAATTCCAGGAACTGTATTACTCCACCGCTTTTATTTGTCTGTAGGAAATCACTTGATTTATGCTCACTCTCAGGATACAATAAAACTGTGCAGGTATGCTCAACTAGAGATCTTCAAACCTGTCAAATAAAAATTTTAGTTGCCCTTAAAATCATACGAATAAAAGTAACTTTTGATTAAGGATAATGCTGCTTACATCATATGCCTTTCTATATTCAGTCACAAAAACATATCCAAACAATGCCATTTCAGCCCAGTAGGATGCATCACAGCCTTAGCAGAGGAAGTGGTGAAAAAGAAAGTCTCTTATTGGCAAAAGAATCACAGTGGAATGGCAGGCAGTTTTAGCTCAAAGAAGCTAGCCCAAATGGACATGATAGAATAGCGTGAAGACTGACCCAAGTAGGCCCTGGAGTTTCTCAGATCTGGTTATTTATACTGACCATTCAATTCTTTGTTTATGGGCTTTAAAACTTCAGATGGTGTTCAGCTAGGATTATAAAACTCCAAGGGCCAGAATAATTCTCAAGACCGTTGGAAAGGAGTTTTCCAGCTCAGACTTCCGACCCTAAAGTGTGGTGTCATTCCAAAAAAGCCCTCCACGTTTGGAAACTGTTGGCCTGTCTAAGCTGCTGCAGAATGAGGCGCAAAACCACCTGGAGAATTTCCACTCCACTAGCGCTCTCTCTATTCATTGAGGACCCGCGTCAAACCTCCGCCCAGAGGGTTTTGTCCTCGCTGAAATGGGGAGTGAAAATCCTTTCTAGCCAATGCTGAGCCAAGTCCAGATTCTATTCTGTGTCACCACAGTGAAAACATCCTCCCACAATCCTGGAGCCCACACGCCTGCGGCTGTCCCTCAAATAATGAAGCGTTACTCGTGCAGTCTCCATGCCTTCTCATTCACATGTCATTTAGCTTATTTGTAATCTGGAGTATTTTTCAACTGGGATTTTTCACCGTAGTGATGAATCATAACCACAGGAAATTCCGTTCATTATCTCTTTGAAACCCTCACATAAGCAGGGAATCGAGAAACCATAAGCCTGGGAAACAGCAGCACGGCGTTGGGAAATGTGCTTCACACGGTCCGTATGTTTGCACCTGTGGAGTTGCCGTGCTCAGTCTGGGAACGAGGATGGCAAGTTCCTAATGGCATCCGCAATTTGTTCCATTGACTACACTCAGTGTTCTCCGGGGATGCAGGACAAGTCTGCAGTGAAGCAGTACAATGAAAATGGCCACCAGGGGCGCTGTACTGTCAAAGGTGATTGGAGATGCCTGCCTGGTTGGGATTCTGCAGTGTCAGAGAGGCGTGGCTGCCTAAGTGTTAAAGAGTTTTCCTTTATCTGTGATTGTGATGTGGTGCTGAAGAGGATCGGCCATCTTGAAAATCATTTGTGTAAGGTTTGACATGCTATGCAACATATTTAGATTGTGTGTGTGTGTGTGTGTGGTCAGTGCATGTATGGTGTATCTGTGTGTATATCTATAAATACACAGGCACACACAAACACGTGTGCACATGGCAGAGGGTGATTGTGGAGATAAGTGTACAACTTGTGGACGTCTGCTCTTTCATTCCACCAGGTAGGTAGGGAGCTAGCTCAGGTCGTCAAATTCGCAGCAGGTGTCTCTCTCCACTGGACTATCCGGCCTGCCGGCCCACCTTGTTTATGCGGCAGTTCTCTTGCTGAAGCGGAGACTCACCATTTTGGCTACAATGTCTGACCAGCCATCTAGAACTTTGGATTTCCCTGCTTCTACCCCGCATCAGTCATGAGGTTACTGGCACACATATTTTTTTACATGATGCTGAGGATCCAAACTCAGGACCTCACGCCTAAGTGTAGTGAGTACTTGAGCCAGTGAGCCAAGCCCCAGCATCACGTTTTTCATTGTGATTCCCACAGTTCAAAACTAACATCTATTATTTTTAATCTTTTAGTATAGTGTCATTAAAGTTTGTTCAAGATTGAAAACATAATATGAGAAAAGTGACCATCAAAATGGCTTAAAGTATGAGTATATATATTAAAACATGCTTTTATGGAAGCACACGCACATGGTAACATGCTAGCAATACTCATACAATACATGTTATCTTACTGATATGTGTTTGTGCTATCTATGCATATAGTTTCTTTTGGTCTTTAAATATCTTGCATCACAATTGCAATGTCAAATAAGACATATATGTGTGAAGTGATTTCTGTAATATACAAAATTGTATTTTATGGCTGCACACATATGAACTGCATATGAAGCCATGCACATGCCTGTGAAGCTGCATAGTGCTGTCATTATGTGGTAGATGTGGGGCTGTCATGTTTGTTTTGTGCTAACACCCTCCCTTTATCCATTAGTTTTCATTGAACGATTACTATATCTACATAGTCTGTTGAACACTTAGGATGTGGAAATAAAATGAATATCGTCATCCCTGCTTTCAAGAATGTCATGCTGTCATGGGGGAAGACAGACTCCTCAACCCGTAAGTGCATTTTAATAGTGAGACAGGGAAATACTTCACAGCGGGGCTTAAGGAAAAAAATGGTCCAAATATTCAGCACCACTCTCTTTCTCCGCACATGCAAGCCTCCCCTCTTCTTTCTAACCTGATCCATCTTCTAAGTAGTGACTCTGGAGATAATATTTTACCTTAATAAAACCTCAGAATGGTTGCGAGTGCTGGTGAGAAGGTTCTGATTTATGTCTCCGAGAGGGATGAAACATTTGACTTCCCTCAGCACCACATGAAGATTTGTTACTTGTGCTTTGCAGAAGATGCACCCTTTAAATTTTCCCCCTTTTTATCATATTGCAATTTGGGAAATAGAGTGGTTCCTTTGTGAAGTTTTAAAGAGAGAGAGAGAGAGAGAGAGAGAGAGAGAGAGAGAGAGAGAGAGAGCAGTATCCGGAGAAGACATGCAGCTCTGCACACGTTGGAAACAGACAGGGACATGTACATCCGCTCCTTCGGACTGATGAAAACACAGCTTTGCTGTACTGTGTGCGGGGCGTGGTTAGAAAGTCTGATGCATTTTACATGTTCTGCCTTAGAGTTTTCATCTGTAAAATAGGACTGGCTATCACTTCTTCCCTTGCTATATAGGAGAGTTGTGAGTTTCAAACAAGGCAGCACAAGAAAGTGGCTTATGAGGCAAAATCAGTCACACAATCCTATGTCTCCTGGTGTGAGAGTCATCTGGCTGCACATCGGACCCCCAGGCTCCTAAACAGTCAGAATGGCTTTTGCAGTCCACACAGGATATACGTTACATTCAGATTCTCTGCAGAGCACCTGGAACGTCTGTCAGAAGCCCCGTGCTGCCCTGCCTGGCTCTACAGCATGGGCTCTTGTTTCTGTCTCTGCTGCTGTCTTTGAATTTGACACTTTCTCTGATGACAGCACAGGTCTTCAGAACTTGGGCTGTGCCGCCACAGTCTAAGCAGCCTGCCCACCTCCCTTCTCAGCTCCATGGAGAATCCTTCAGCCCTGAAACTGTCCTTTCTCCTCCAGCTCTCCATGTCTAAGATCAGATGATGTTTTCACTCAGTTGGCCTGGGCATTTCTCCAAGGCAGCAGATACTGGAAACGTTTAAAAATACCCAGTTCTGGAATAATGGCGAAAACACCGAGATTTGCTTTCCAAAATAGTTTAAGGCCTTGGAGAAGAGTAGACATTTTCTAGCCATACTCACCTAAAAGAAGGGGTGGGAGGACTTTACCCTTTAAATTTGTAGGCAAGGAACTTTGTTGATTAAAATATTGTGATGTTACTTCCAATACTCTAGTGGATTGAAAAGGGAAGAGTTGAGTCTGTCTAGAATTAGACACCTAAAATATAGTCTTTTGCTGAAAAGATTATGAGGGATGCATTGCCTATGTTTAAGACAGATGGTTTCTATGTCAGTGAAAACTAAGGTTGAATTTCAAGCATGGTTTTTAATAGATCTATGATACAGGGTAAGGCACTGGGCCTCTCTGAATATAACATAAAATTCCCCAGTTACATAAATCAATCTATCTATCTATCTATCTATCTATCATCTATCTATCTATCATCTATCTATCTATCTATCTATCTATCTATCTATCTATCTATCCATCTGTCCATCCATCCATCTGTCAGTCCATTTATCTGTCTGTCTATCTCTATCTACCCCTCCCTTCTCTTCTTTTGCCTTTCTTCTTCTTCTTCTTCTTCTTATTCTTATTCTTATTCTTCTTCTTTTTTTTTTTTTGCTAAAACTGCAGAGGACTGCCAGAAATTGTAATTTCACTCTGACTGCAAGCAAAAGAAATCTACAAAATTACTTCTTTTAAGATCAAGATATGAAGCTTCTAATTACATGAACTAGCTTTCAAAGGCTTTAAAGTTCCTTCCCAAGAATGTGGAGACAAATAAACCATTTCACCTTTGGATGATTCTGGAAGATCAAGGTGACTGCTAATAATAGCAGATATGGAAAAACACGCAAAGTTTCACAGATTTCTAGAGGCCAACTACGAGTTAAATCTAACGGAGGAGAATCCTCAGGAGTTCAGATATGAGTAAAATCTATACTTTCCCAGGTTGTTTCACTTTATTTTTTGATTAAAAAAAAATATGCTTACTGGGTTAGGAGGGGGCAGCCCAGTGGGTAAAGTGCTTTCTCTGTACTCAAAAGGACCTGTAAAAAACTAGTAAAAAAACACCAAGTAAAAAACTAGGCCCTGCATGCACCTAAATCTCTAGTACTGGTTACAGTCAGATCCCCGGAATTGCTGGCCAGCAGGTCTAGCCAAAACAGTGAACTCTTGGTTTAGTGGGAGACTCTATCTCCAGAAATACCTTGGATACCAATACTGGAAGAAAGCTGAGGTCTATCCCTGGCTCCTACACACACTTGAACATTCAAGCACACATGAACATGTACACATATGCACAAATGTATAACATGCTAACTTGTATATGTGCACAGATGAGCATGTACATATACACACAACCATATATGCATATATACACACATGTACACATACGTGAACATGTTCACACAAACACATGTACATACTTGAACAGGTACACACAGCCATGCTCAGAAGAATTATATGTTGGGAGACAAAAGAACTAAGTGAACCCCTTTTAATGATACATGTTCATATTTCTCAGTAATGAAAAAAGAGCCATAAGAGAAAGTAGAAACAAACTGCTTTCCTTTTTAGGAAAGGCAAATTTCTTCATTTGTCATTTCAGGCAAAAGGAAAGAGGAAGGAACGGAAGCAAAACCGGTTTCTTCAAGGAGATCTGTATTAAGCAACAGTAGCGCATCATTGCAAGGGTCAGGTAAACCTTGCCAGAAGGAAGGTAAGGGATGACATTTAACTGAAGAACTGGAAATAACGACATGCTTGGGAAGAAAAAAAAGAAGGACATTATAGGCCACGTTTCTGAAATGATACAATTCAGGGGAATAATAGAATGTTCTCTGCACCTAAGTCTTTCTATGCTCCTTCAGAAATAAAGGGCACTCAGCTATCATGAGAGTACCGGAAGCCCTGAGAAAACTCCGTATTCAGGACATAGAAACATCTCTAGACATAAGGCTGGGTTGAAAGAATGAAAAAAAAAAAAAGCTTTTCACTTCACCTACAAGAAACCATAAAGCAAACAATTAGTTACAATAGAATGGAGAGAACACCCTTTGCCCTGCCACCACCCACTGCCCTGTGGCTTAAGGACATAGGCTGAAGTTAGAGCAGAAAAACGTGAGAAAAAAATTCATAAAACAAAGCTGAAATTAAGCAAAAGGTATATCCATACTGAACTGCTTCAGGAATTCCAAGTGATTGTTGCGATGAAGGTAACCATGGTAACAAAGTAGAAGTTAAGCTCAAAGACCCACTAGAATGGCTCCATATTCTAATATCATAGGAAAGGAATAGAAGAGGCATGCTTTCTCTCTCTCTCTCTCTCTCTCTCTCTCTCTCTCTTTGCTTTCTGTCTCTCCTCTCTCTCTCTCTCTCTCTCTCTCTCTCTTTGCTTTCTGTCTCGCTCCTCTCTCTCTCTCTTTGCTTTCTGTCTCTCCTCTCTCTCTCTCTGCTTTCTGTCTCTCTCCTCTCTCTCTGCTTTCTGTCTCTCCTCTCTCTCTCTCTCTCTCTCTCTCTCTCTCCTCTCTCTCTCTGCTTTCTGTCTCCTCTCTCTCTCTCTCCTCTCTCTCTTTCTCTCTCTGCTTTCTGTCTCTCCTCTCTCTCTCCTCTCTCTCTCTCTGCTTTCTGTCTCTCCCCCCTCTCTCTCTCCTCTCTCTCTTTCTCTCTCTGCTTTCTGTCTCTCCTCTCTCTCCTCTCTCTCTCTCTCTGCTTTCTGTCTCTCCTCTCTCTCTCTCTCTCTCTCTCTCTCTCTCTCTCTCTCTGCTTTCTGTCTCTCCTCTCTCTCCTCTCTCTCTCTCTCTGCTTTCTGTCTCTCCTCTCTCTCTCTCTCTCTCTCTCTCTCTCTCTGCTTTCTGTCTCTCCTCTCTCTCTCTCCCCCCTCTCTCTCTCTCTCTGCTTTCTGTCTCTCTCTCTCTCTCTCTCTCTCTCTCTCTCTCTCTCTCTCTCTCTGCTTTCTGTCTCCTCTCTCTCTCTCTCTCTCTCTGCTTTCTGTCTCCTCTCTCTCTCTCTCTCTCTCTCTCTCTCCCTCTCTCTGCTTTCTGTGTCTCCTCTCTCTCTCTCTCTCTCTCTCTTTCTCTCTCTGCTTTGTGTCTCCTCTCTCTCTCTCTCTCCCTCTTTCTCTCTCCTCTCTCTCTGCTTTCTGTCTCTCCTCTCTCTCTTCTCTCTCTCTCTCTGTTTTCTGTCTCTCTCTCTCTCTCTCTCTCTCTCTCTCTCTCTCTCTCTCTCTCTCTCTCTCTCCCTCTCTGTGCACCACTCCTCTGTCTTCCATTCCTCTCTCTCTCTTCCCATAAGCTTTTCCCCTTCCTTTCTCTTTTCTTCTTCTCCTTTTTTCTCTCCTTCCTTCCCATCCCTCCTTTGGTTACCCTCTTCCTCGTGTTCACCTCATGTATTTCTTCTTCCATATACTCCTGTCCTCTATGCTTAGGTCCTAACCTACCTTTTCTTTCTTCACTCTCTCCTCCATTTCTGTGTATGCTATTCACATAAAGTTGAGTCAAACACAAAGTTTGGCTGTGCCAGGGTCAGGCTGTGAATGTTAATGGCAAAGCTCACCCATAAGAAATTGGGGTAGTAGCAGAGAATCAATGCTTGAGATGTTTCAAGCTAGAATTTATGTAGTGATGAACTCCTTTAATTAAATGTCAGACATGTAAAATTGCAAGAAGTGGTGGAAACACAATTTTGTAGTTGCGTGGCCAGTGTGGGAGATATTTCATGTGTGAAATACACCCCCAAACAATTTTTATTCTGATACTGGAAGATGCATTTTAATAGACTTGTAGAAAGTAGAATTTATCAGAATTCTGACGTTTCAAGCACTAAGCTGAAGTTTACAAATAGTAGGCACACGTGTGCAAGTGAAACACATCTTCCTGTATCTCATCATATGGAGTGCATCTGCCCTTTCTTATCCTGAGGAATCCTGGCAGTTCCTGAGAAAACTATGCACGAAATTGCTGTTGACATGGATAGCAGCCCGAAAACATGAACGTCTCAGTGAGAAAATATCTCAACCCATTCTTCAGTAAATCAGTGGGGGCAGCAGGCGGGAAAGTTTTGGTAGTATAGAGATCTGGCTCGATGCAGAACGAAATGTTTCCAGTGCATTTGAATTTCATCTACCTGTGTGAAGTTTTATAATCAGTTTATGTATTTTCGCAATTACTGACCCTCTTATTAAGAAATAGGAGGATTAAAGACATAGTTAAACACATGCACGTAGTGTCACCACAGAAAGGCTATGTGAGAGGCACCTACCAATTATCGCTTCAATACTTCGAGTTTAGGGAAATAATCATTAACTAATAGGAGTTGTCAACTGGTAATAGTGTATTCTAGCCTCTTACTGAAGATTCCCTTGGGACATTTTACTATGGGAGCTAGCATGTAGACACCTGGGCCTTGGAGCAATATGCATTTTTCCATGGGTAAGAATTCTTTATCCATCCATGATAGTGTAATAGAAATCAAACTGGCCCTACTCGGCACTCAGGCTACAAAACATCTTTTTGTCTGCAGAACTGGAAAGGTGATTGCCCCACTTCTCTCCTAAGACAAGTCCCAAATGTTTGGTAAATATTAAATTCTTTGTTACTCATCGAGATTATGAGAGCCATTCTTGGTGCTACAGTTATCAGTGGAAAAATCAAAGGGGGAAAAACTTTCTTTACTTTCCCCTTTGCTAGCCAGGCACAGAATTATGTACAAGAATAAATTTTATTTGGCTATCATTAGAATTCTAGATATTTGGGGGAATAACAGCTTCAGATCACAATTCATAGAAGTAAATCACTACCGGATATGTTCTGAGAATGAACATTTTCTTATTCCACAGCCCTTAAAATGTCTTGATGTTTGAAATATCTTGCATTTTCCCCATTTCTCTCATCATCTACAGACAGACACAACACTTCTTAACCTATGCCAGGGATGTGAGTCATTAATTATGAAGATGGTAAACTACTGTGTAGCCTCTATATGCTTTGCTACGTTTGCATTGGGCTTCACACAGCTATGCTGCCATTCAGAAAACTTGTCAAGGGATTGTCTGAGGCCTTGTTCCTCAAACTCAGCAAGCTAGAAGAAAGTGTAATAACTCTGACAATGGCTCCATGATGACCATAGAAATCCAGGCTTTCTAGAAACTGTATGCTCAATTATGTAAACAATATGACTTCAATCTTATAGTAATATACAAGATTGGCATTCTACTTCCAATATCATGTTTTCAAAAGAGGGAAGTACAACAGATTTACTGCCCCGTATTATAGAGATCCATCTACCCACTACCTAAAAGGAAGGGTGGAGTTGCATATAGTATGTAGGAATGCACCCATGCAAGGCTGCATATTAAAACATGGCTACTGCAAACTAAGTCTAGATTCTTTAAGAAGGGGAGAAAGTATCTTGAGAGGGGGACAATTGAGGTGTGACAACCATGGTGCATTCATTGTCTTGCTGTTGCTACAAAACACCAGAATAGAGCAGCTGAAGGAGGAAAGTATTTGTTTTGTATCAGAGCTTTGGGTTTCAGTCTACCATGGTGAGAAAGGTGCAGCTGTGGATCCACAATGTGACTGGTCACACTGTACCCAGACAGGAAGCAGAGAGATGAACTCCTATACACAGCTGTCTTTCTGCTTTTCTTTTTTCCTTGTTGTTCAGTCTGCAATTAAGCTACCCAATTTTAGAGTGGGTGTCTTACACCTCCAACCAGAAATGTATCTCCTAGGAGTTTCTCATTCTAGTCAAATTAAAAATGCAAAATAACCACCGCATATGATAACCCTCAGTGAAGTCTTTTTAGGAGTTGCACTGTTATTCCCATGAGTCTAATAAAGGGGAAGTTAAATAGACTTTCGAGTAAATTATAAAAAATAAACAAATTTGCACCCATGAAGTGCCATTAAGTGTAGAGAGTTATTGCAGAAAAATCATCAATCTGCTTCAAAAAAATAAGAAACAACTCTTGGAAGCTTTCACAGGCTAAGAACTCTATGTGCTTGGCAATTCTCACCAGTTTATGAGTGCTTGCACCTCCATCTTACAAGGTTTCCTGCAGTAACTCTCACACCCGGAGGCTTTGTTCTTCTTTCCTCCATGTTGAGAACCTTTTTGTCTGGTATTTAGACTGCTCAGATGCCTTTTTCCACCCCTTCAGGTTTCAGCTCAAAGGCCATCTGCCGAGAAAGAGCTCTCATGAGTATTCCATCTGGGACCCCACCCCAAGCCATATTCACTCATAGTCTCCTGGGATTTCTTTCCTCCAGCTTATTATCTAAAATCATTTAAAAAATTATTTATGTATGTCTTTAACTTCTGTTGCTCTGCATATATACATATATTCTGTTTCCTGATTTTACTGAGGGTGAAGCACATGCTGGGGATCAAACCCAGGGCTAATACATGTTAAGCACATGCAGAACATTGCCACTGAGGCACATACATGCCCTTCGTCTTCTTATCCACTCATTTTTCCCTCATCTCTACTCCACTGATTCATAGAAGAACATGGAAGTGTGTTTAATTTCTGAATAACCACTCTGAAAGGAATGAGAGTCAATAGCATTGAGTAATAAGTGATAGGGTGTTGTGCCTGTGTCTTCTAAGATGCTGTCATTACCTGTGGTCCTGGAGGAGGCACATGTGGTAACTGGATCCACCAAGAATACTAAAGGCGACGAGCAAGCGTGAACAATTACCAGACTAAAGTCAAGCCGTCGGGACTTCTGGCATAGGAGTGGTCTGGTTACTAATGGTGTTTACATGGAATGGTGGGAAGAGAAAGCACAGAATGCTCTGTGGCTCTTTGATGTTTCCGAGCGCTTATTGCATAGACATCCGGCATGTCTGGAAAAAATGCACAGCGGAGCAGAAGGCCCCAGTTCCTCAGACATGTGGGTGACATGAAGTATAGTTCAGAGAGGAACATAATTCAACCCAGAGGGCCCAGGAATGAGCCCTTCAGAAATATTTAATTCCATGGTTATGAGCATTTACTTGCGCTGAATAATAACCGAAGTGTTTCCTCCTTGCATAGGAAAGGAAGGTCCTTTCTGTTCTCTGCAACATCTTCTTGCCAAGTTACGAACTGTGATCCAGTATGTTCTGTTTTGCCTGCAGATGGTACAAAGAATGGTAGAAACCAGTGAAGTGTCTGAAACAACTTAAAAGTTAAAATTTTGACTTAAAAATCAAGCCGGTAAAATTGTGCTTTTGTTACTCATAAATAGTTTTCTTTTTTAAACTTTGAAGCACGGCTGAAAATGTGTCTCTTTGTTCTCACTTTGGGCATTTATTTCAGAAATATTATATGATATTATATTGTCTACAGTGAGCTTTATTTTGAAGAAGGTGAAATCGCCTACTATATTCTGCATGGAGATTTTCCCATGGCTGGTGTTGACAGTAATCTTAAGGTAATCCTTTGAAATAAAAACCTATAAAAAATGTTGTGACAGGACCAAGAGATAAACATGTGTAGCAGAAGAAATGGAACTAAAGTGTTTACTCCTCTGATAAAATAGAGTGTCTCTGCTTCCCAGCTATGGCAGAGAGACTCAGCTCAGTGAACTCTGTAATTCTCTCTGGAGCTCAATTAGAAACCTGTAAACTGACTGCAAGAGGCCAGAATATATGTTTTGGATGATCACAGAACAGTCTTGTTATGAGAACAGGAATCCACCCTGCCGTCACCTTACAATGGCACCTAATGACTTTGTAATTGGATTGCCCCACTGGGTTCAGAGAGGGGATCCTCTCTATATGCAGAGGGATAATGAGAAATGTAGACTTCACTTTCTTACAACAGAGCAACCTCCTTTGTTTTTCAAATTTCATGGACATAAAACACGTGGATCCAAATTTCCCGCAGGAGCTGAATTGTGGACAGAGCTAAAACATCTCAGTGATTTCCTAAATGATACCCCGAGGAGTCAGAAGGGTTAATGCCATCTCTGTTCACAGTGGGGAGTCAAGGGAGAGGGAATGGGCTATCAGGAGGGAACAAAATTCAGTGCTATCTTGAGTAATTGTGCCCAGGAGTCCTTCTATGGAAGGGATCCCGGACTTCAAGTGGGTCAGTAGATTTCGCCTGCATTGAAAATCTAGTGTTCATTCTAAACACTTACTTATGTGCTCAGACAACATGCTGAGGTCTCTCCTACACTTCCTTCCTTCTTCTTTTTCATTTTCTTTCCATTGAATTTTGCTCTCCCTTTTTCTGGGTTTGTTCCAAAGTGTTCATCCTGATCTGTTACCTTGTGATTTTTTTTTTCGAGACAGGGTTTCTCTGTGGCTTTGGAGCCTGTCCTGGAACTAGCTCTGTAGACCAGGTGGTCTCGAACTCACAGAGATCCACCTACCTCTGCCTCCCGAGTGCTGGGATTAAAGGCGTGTGCCACCACCGCCTGGCACCTTGTCAATATAGAAACCAACCTCCATTCATACTTGACGGCTTCAGTATGGAAATTCACAAATAGAAAAGTAAAAACAATCAAAAATCACTACTTGACGGCTTCAGTATGGAAATTCACAAATAGAAAAGTAAAAACCTTGTGATTTTTGATTGTTTCCATACTGAAGCCGTCAAGTATGAATGGAGGTTGGTTTCTATATTGAAAATGAGTTGGACATAGTTTAAGCCTCTTTCTGTGGAAAAGACTCTGCTTTTGCCAGTCACCAAGCTTGAAAACAAGCACACACTATGGGTGAAAACAGCTGGGGGCTTCATCCTGGAGTTCACAGTCTCATGACGGTAATATTTAGGAGGCTAGAATAGTTTAGAAGCTGTAGGTTCTCTAGAATAAAGGGCACTTTTGATATACAGGTGACAAGAAAAATAATTCTGCAAGAAATACTTTATGGATTTATTTTCCCTTCCATTTATGTATTAGCATTAATGTTTAATTAATTAAAGTGAAGCGTAACATGTAAGTGAATGAAATTCCTAAAAGGGATCGCCCAAAATTGTGAATTACCAAAAAGTTGGTATCTTGTTAAATTTCTTCAACAAACTCAACTTTTTAACTCATTGCATGTCCTCTTTCTTCAGTATATTAAAAGATGTGTGTACTACAGAAAATGAATGTACTACTTAAAGAAAATTTTCCAGTTTTTAAACTTTTTTATATTATGTCATGATCATGCATGTTTATTGCTTTGTGAGTCTTCTCCAGCCCTGCCTAGCATTGAACTTTCTCTGTAGCTGGGATGACCTTGGGCTTCTGACCCTCCTTCCTGCCCCTTTACTCTCACTTCCATTTCAGGGATGGAAGGCATGTACCCTCTTTCCCAACTGTTGCAAATATTTTCCTGTACTTCTTATTGCTGTTTGAATGTGCTTCTTCATGCAATTGGTTATGCCAGAGGTAGAAGGAAGTGTGACAACTCTTTGTTACTGCAGCATGCTTGATGACACTCTGTAGCCCCCTTTCGCTACAAATTTATAAATTTGATGATTTAAAATTAAAAAAAAAAAACAATGTACTTTACCTAAATAATACAGTCATGGTTTTTAACACTGCTTCAGATGTAACCATTTCCTCATTCTTGCTGCTATTTTTTCTGTTGTATATTAAGGTATTCATTTAATATTGTTCTCTAACTCTTTTTACTCTTAAAAGATCGATACTAAAGGTGAAAACATAATTCTGCCTTGATGAACAGCTTCTGAAAAACTAAATGAATTAAGGATACAGAACATTACAGAAGAAAGCAGCATATACTGTATGTCCATCACAGAACTCTACAGAGTATTTGTGCAAGAGATGCTAGCTCTATAACTCTGGGACAGGCTATGTCTGGTTGAAACAATAGACCAAGCATTTAGGGTCAATGTAGTTCTTCGCCTAGAACAAATTTAGGGAAGAAACTGAGACAATATTAGAAAAGGTAAGTAGACACCTGCCTGACATACTAGGTCAGAAATTATTTGAAGAGGGGTTTAAAATGTCTTCAGTACTATATACTAATAATCCATAATAGTAAATTTCATCATATTACATACATGCATTCAATGTGCATTTTGAAAATAATCATCCCTCTATGACCTTTTTTTATTCCATCCCCTTCTTCTATCAATACTTTCACTTTCTCCTCCTCTCCCTAAGCGCGCGCCCACACACACACACACACACACACACACACACACACACACACAGAGAACTTCCAAATAGAGATATTTGAATAGTTTTACTCTCCAGTAGGGCTTTGAAACAAACTCTTAAGGATCATTTGTAGGGGCATGTGTATGTTCATTTAGCCTCCAAGATTCCACACCAACCCAAGTGAGGGAACATATCTGGTACCTTTCTTTAAAAGAAGAAATAAACAAAAATAATTAAATTATAACCTAGACTGGGAAATCATACTCGTAAGCTACATAAACTGCGTGAAGGTAGATCAGGGAGAAAATACATTGTTATTGCATGAGTGTGCCTGCAAAAAGTGAGTGGCAGGAACTGACTGGCCACCCAGTGGTATTTAGGGTGGACCCTAACAATGACCAACTGGGCCATGAGGAATCTTCCCTTTGTTTTTTTTTTCTTTTTTTTTAAATTATGTCTTTATAGTTAAAAAATTATAAAAGCACTTTTAAAATATTTTATTTCCTATTAAGTTTACATTCCAACCACAGCTCTCCCTCCAATTGCTCCTCCTGCCCCCCCCCCCAGCTGCTTTAGCCTTCCCCATATTAAGGCTGAACAAGGCATCCCACCATAGGGAATGGGCTCCAAAAGACAAATTTATGCACCAGGATCGTGGGGATACTCCCTTTCAAATGAATAAATATTCTTGCGATGCTCAGTGTCATGGGAATGGGTTTGTTTCATTATAAAGTGTGGGTTCAGCCTTCTCTCCCTACTGACTTCTCTCATCTTACCTTCTTTCATGAGGCAATGTAGAAAAAAAGGGCCTCACCAGAAGGCAGTGTCTTGATATTGGACTGCCAAGTCTTAGACCATGAGAAATAAATTTCCTATTACCTAGTCTTTGGTATATTGTTATTGCAGCATGAATTGGATTGAGGTAGATGGAAAGATAAATTTTCAGGTTAGCTGTTTTAAATTGATACTAATTACAGTATTTTCCATAATTGAAGAGTTGAATGTATTTCTATTTATCATCTCTCCATCATCTATTAGTGATCTGTTATTTATCCTTCATCTATTGGCTGTTTGCATATATCTATCATATCTATCTATCTATCTATCATCTATCAGTCATCTATCATCTATCTATATATCATCTATCTATCCTATCTATCTATCTATCTATCTATCAGTCATCTGTCTGTCTATTTCTCTATCTATCATCTATCATTACCTACCCTTTCATCTTCTCAGCTATCTCTTGGAAGTGAGTTTTCTGCAGTTTGTAGTTAGGAATCTGAGCACTTTGTCTGACTCAGGCATATCTGTGCAGTAGACCTGTTCACTGACACGGGTGCAGCCATTAAGTATTTCTAGCAATCAGATATGTCTAATATTTAAACTCACAATTGATTCTGCATCCTAATATAGAAAACAGACCACATACCACTCTTTTTGAAAGATTAGACTTTAGGTCTGTTCTTCAGTGTTATCGGGACTCAGTTTCCCTAGATGGAGGACAAAAGCTGACTTATAAACTCCCTAGTGCCTCTGAATTCATCTATTCAGTTCTCACTACTGCCAGTGACATGCACCCATATCCTAAGTGGCCAGAAAATCAAATTGAAAGCAGGATGAAATTTCATCAAGACTTATTTTCTAGCTAAACTAACTTCTCAGACTGATGTAAAATGAATTTGAGCAATTTTTAATGATATGATTTTCATAGCTAAAATGATATTATAGAGAATTTACATTTATAAGTCCTACAAATGCTGTAGGAGTAAGATAATATTTAACCATAATTTTATAAGAGGTACATTTAAAAAGAGCCAATCAATGATATTTTACTTGCAGATATTCTAAGTTAAAAAGGAAAAGTTTGAGGTAGAATATAAAGGCCCTAAACTCCTTATTGCTTCAGTTTAACAAGGAATCAAGAGTAGAGTTCGTCAAAGAGATAATTGAAGACACCCTGGGAAGAGGCGACTGAGGTTTTCAAGTTTATCATGAATCATTCAACGCCTTTGGCAAAGTCTCGCTGGAACTTATGATATTATAATGAATCTTATAATGTAATTTGAGATTTCACTAAGGACTTAATTCTAATTCTGATGGGAATTTTATCCAAGAAAGGACAGCATGCCTGAGTCTCGGGAGATGGCTCTGTTGATCATGATAATGTTTTGCCTGAAGGAAGAAAGGTAAACGGGTGTTTTGAACCTAGATGAGAAACATCCCATCTATTTCTTTATACTGAACAGGGGTAAACCAAGGAGAGGACATAAAATCTATGCCTCTTTTGGAAGAGAGGAAGGGAGGAGAGAGAGAGAGAGAGAGAGAGAGAGAGAGAGAGAGAGAGAGAGAGAGAACTGATAGTAGCTGCATGTGTGTGTACTGAAGTCAGTCCTTGTCTCTGAAATCTCTATCAGTGTTTCTAAACGGCGTAGGCGTGGGCATCAGTGATGGCTGAGTAGATCTAAATCTGTCTGAAAATCTGAGCAATTGGAAAATGTTTGTGCTCACTCACCTCCTGACAAAGGAAACAATAACTAGCGCAGTGGGAAGCTGCGGCTATCTTCTGACACATTATGTTTCCAGCCTCAAAATGTCACCTTAAACCCACAGAAGGGAGATGGATGAAAACCCACAGTGGCCCTGAAACTCACCAAAGGGGCGGGAGAATACCAGCTGCAAAATCGACTGAGAGGTCTTTAAAGCTCAACACGCTGTTGATGCAGACCTTCGTTGGAGTGCGTGATTGTATTCTCTTGGAAGGCCAAGGGTCTTCTAATTGACCAGGCAGGAGAATTTAAGGTTGTAATCTGAGGTGTAGCTGTAGCACATGACATCTTTGTGAGAAGCCCTAAGAGAGAACAGCTACGCAAATCTTTGAATGGTTTCCTCTTTCTCTGCCACATGAAAATGCATTATGTTTGAAACAAAGGCAACCCAGAAGACTCTGGAATTCAACTTGTCTTCTGCAGTTCATTCTCCAGTTGTGCAAGAAGTGCCCCGTGCTACTAACAGAAGGATTCTGAAGCTTTTGTGTGGGTCGATGGCAGCTGATGGGTGAGATGAATTATTAATTTCACAGTAAGATTCTGCTTAGAGCTTTACCAAATCACTAGTTTTGGAAACCACATGACCCGTCTCAAACACAAGCATTACTTAATGAGTCTAATTAGAAACGTATGTTCACTAAAAACTAGGGCTGGGGTGGGGCGAGCAGTGAAAAAAATGAAGGTTCTCATAGATTAAAAATAAATCCCCAAGGTTAGGAAGAGGAACACTGCGTGGATCTCAGGCGTGGCTTCTCATGTATGTGGATCCCAGCTGCTGGTTTTCATGTGTGTGGCTCCTAGCTGCTGGTTTTCATGCATGTGCATCTAGGTGGGAATAAGTGTGTGTTAAGCCAGGACCATACAGAGGGGGCCATGAGAGAAAGACAAAGGTGCTGTAACACAGGGTGGAAAGAGTAGAACATGGGAAAATGGAAAGGGGAACACTGGATAGGGCTATGAGAGGAAGGCAGTATGGGGATTAAGGACTGGAGGAACTTGAGAAAAGGGAGATCAGCTAAAACTAAGAATGACAGGAAAAAGTCAGCCAGAAGAAATCTACTAACAGATAAAGTAAATAATTAAAGTATGAATTTAAACAGAAGTACCAGACCTAGCAAGATAAAGATGCTCCCATAATGCATAGGTTATTAAAATTCCAGTTCCAGGGGTAGGTTACCTCCTTATTCAGGAAGAGCTCTGAGGTTCCTAAAACAATTCAAGCATTTGTTTCAGCTCTTGGTTATACACCAGAACTACAAGGTAAAACCTTATTTCTAAAGATACCAATTGAGTTGAATTCAGGATGTAGGAAGAAAAGCTGGGACAAGAAGGGGAGCCTTCTTCTTGCTAGCTCACCCACATACTGCTGGGAGGTGCTGTATGGGCTTCTGGAAGAAAAGTATCATTAAATTGTACTCATTTGTGGATCCCACATCACTGTTCAACCAACCAACCTACCAGGTATGAAGAGCTCACTGGTGAAATAGTGGCAAGTCAGTAATGGAGGTAACCAGCCACTCTTGATGGGACTGGAGGTCTAGCTGCAGAAGAGGAGGGAGTAACCAACCACTCTTGATGGGATTAGAAGTATGTCCACAGTAGGGACTAACCAGCCACTCTTGATTGGATTGGAAGTTCATCAACAGGGGGGAGTAACCAGTCACTCTTGATGAGATTGGAAGTCCATCCACAGGGAGGGAGTCCATACCTGAAACTGAACACCTTGCTCAAACCTGTTACTGGTGAGGTAATTGGCCCAAGAGGGAAAGCTACTGCTATTGCTTTGCTAGACGGACAGGATCATCAAACTGTTGCCTAAATAATTATGCTTATATCCATAGGCAAAGCCCCTCTTCTAGCTACCCATGGTAACTACAGTGACTCATAATTAGTCAAATTACTAAGAATATTGTTGAATGCTCAGTTATAATCTACACCACTGCCTTCAAGGCTCTTGAAACATTGTAGAAGATGGGTCAGAAGAATGTAAGAATCAGAGAAAGGGTGAGGATGAGGTTTTGGGAGCATGAAATCCTTTGAGATTTTGCTCCCACCACAGCTCCCACGAGCTGCACAAGACATACACAAGATTCACCCTGTCAACATTCTGTCGTGTTTCAGAGAAGAGCTCTTGAGACTCCACCAGGACTTACAACAGATAATATAAACTAGAGGTAAGGACTCAAAAAGTTCCACTTCCCCTTGAATATCCCTGGGTGAGGAAGAAGAATGTTCTTCAGTAATGAAACCACTGGTCATGCTCCTGTAAATAAGCCTTAGTAGAGGACATTGTAACCATACTGAAACTCAATGGGTTACAGTAAGAGAGACAGGGAGAGAGAGAGAGAGGTTGAGAAGATCAACAGAAAAGGGTAATAGGAAATAAATATGATAAAATTCCTTTTATGTACTATTAAAATTCTATAATGGGACTGATAAGTATGCATAATGAACATATGTTTAAAAACAGCTTATTTGAGCTAGTAACATACTTTGAGACTCTTCAGAGTGAAACTACTAACATGAAAAAAAGCCATTGCTTAGTTTAATGTGTTCGCCAGACCATAATAATGTCCCATTCCTTCTAGTTTCCTGATCCTACATGGCTTGCTTTGCACTGGCATAGAACTGCAAATGGGCATATCTTCTGAACAGGTACAGAACAACATATTCTTAAAATTTATTTCTTCTAAACAGGGTCTAATGTGGACCCAGACTTGAGTCAAACTCATTATAAAGTCAAGAAAGAGTTTGAACTTCTGATCCTCTTGCCCCTACCTATCTAGTGTTGGAATCACAGAAATCTACCCCCATGCCCAGAAAATGTCTTGTGAAACTACAAGAAAGGCTGATATGTGTGGTTTTCCACTCTGAACCATCAAGTTTTGTAGCTGATTTCCCATTTCATATAGGAGATGTTAACACATTGAGTTACTTAGTGCTTGATCATTGTAATTACTACAGTATCCAATTATTATTGTCTTTTCAATAATATTCAGAACAAACTCACAGTTAACTGAGATCACCCTTTAAAACTGTGAGGATGATATCATCCGTTGGAAAGGTATAGTATGAACTTTCAAATGTGAGAGGCTAGCAATAGATAAACGAAGAAGCTTTATCCTACTTGGTAGTGTTATCCACAATACTCATTTGAACAAGAGCAGTATATTTTAAAATTAAATACAATATAAGATATGAAATGAAATAAGCACCATGGTTTCATTTCCTGTTGTTGTCATAAAATAAAGTAATAAAACCTAACAAAATCAACTTAGAGCAGAAAGGGCTCGTTTGGCTCATAGTTTCAGGTTAGTCTGCCAGTTCATCATCCTGAGGTAGACCAGAAGGCAGAAGCTGCACCAACCAGCACATTAAGACTATAATTAAGAGCATGGGGCAGTGGATTCATGTACACATGCCTGTAGTGCCCAGCTCACTTTTTCTACACTCAAACAGTCAAGGATTACCCTGAGAGAAATGTGCTACCCACAATGGGTGGGTCTTCCATCTCAACTGGCCTAGCCACAACAATCCCCCATATTTCCAAAGCCAAAGCATCTAGAAAGTCTCCCATTGAGTCTACCTTTTCAGGTGACTCCATTCATTAAATTTATCCTTAAATTCTATAACTAAAATTAACCATGGGGGTTTTAGAAGATTTTTATATTTGTGATAGCTTTAGGATTGCTCTTTTTTTCAAATTGGTATAAATTCTCAGATGTTTTTAGTCTCTAGGTATAAGATTTTATTCAAAGAAATCCAACCTCAAAACTGAGTTTGGATACTGTTGAAATATGTGTTAGCATTTGTTAGTACATGAATGTAAATAAATAGATTATACGCTAATAGACTAATTTTATATACATTAGGAAAGTGTGTGATGTATAGCTGATGTGGGAGTGTCATATATCAATCTGTTGATTTCATTGATTAAGTAATTAAGAAACTGCTAGGCCCATTTGATAGGCCCACCCTTAGGTGGGTGGAGTAAACAGAACAGAATGCTGGGAGAAAGAAGCTGAGTCAGGGAGTCGCCATGATTCTCACACTCCAGACAGACGCAGGTTAAGATCATTCCTGGTAAGCCAGCTCGTGGGCTACAGCAGATTATTAGAAATGGGCTAGTCCAGGTGGGAGAGCTAGCCTAGAAGAGGCTAGATAGAAATGGGCCAAGCGGTGTTTAAAAGAATACAGTTTCCGTGTAATTATTTCGGGTAAAGCTAGCCGTGGGGGCGGCCGGGTGCTGGGGACGCAGCCTGCCGCTCTTATTACTACAACATATAGCTAAGAAAGTAGGTTCAATTGCATCCCATCACCAATATGTCATTAGTAATTGGAAAAGAAATGAACTTTCTCTGAATTGTGTAAGCACTTCGAGCTGACAGAGCTCAATAACTGTCCCATGATTAATAATAGAGTAACTCTCAGAAATGAGACTCTACTGGCCTGATTTTCCCCAGCACTTGAAGTCTCTCTGGCAGGCAAGCCACCTCGATATATCAAGAACTCCGTTGAAATGTGTATGAGGCATTACACATTTACAACATCCCCCTAAATTCTGTAAAACTTTATTTTAGTCATGTAGGCATTATGTTATGTTTCGATATTTTAACAGTAGTTGGCACGATATATTACCAGAGAAATATGTTAGACAAGAAAAAAGAACAAGGCTTTGGATGATTAAGTTACATTAACAGCTTTCTCTAGCTTTATTTAAAAATTGATACAATAAATGTCACTTTAAATATTTTAAAGTATATTTAATCTAGAGGAGCAAAGGTTTTACCATTTATTATTGAACATGGTATTTCTTAACAAAGTGTTTTTACACAAAATTAATTAGTGTATAAAATAAAGAAAAATAAATGAGTATATACCTCTTTATTGATACTTTTAAGATTTATTGGTACAACAAAGTAAATAAATATAATTTGGATGCTAGTTGACTAATTCTACATACAAGAAAAAGTGTAAATTATTCAGTGTTCTTAATTTTAGTATTTGACCTAACATGTACTGATCAAATTTGTATCAAAAAGATGCCATTTCTTAAATTTTAATTTTCTGGTGTCCCAGGTTATAAGGGATGTGGATCTTTCCTTGGGGGTGTTGAATGCTTCCAGATAATGCAGAGAGACCAACTGATTGATTAGATAGATCCATTCATCTATCAGTCAATCTATCTACCCACTCATCTGCATTGGTTAGTTTTTTGTCAACTTGACAGAAGCTAGAGTAATCTAGGAAGAGGGAATGTCAGTTGAAGAATGGTACCCATCATATTTGTCTGTAAGCAAGTCTGCAGAGCCTTTTCATGATTGATGATTGATGTGAAATACTGTGCCATCTCCAGCAGATGGGCCTGGATTGTATAAAACAGTAAAATGAGCAAGCCATGGAGAGCAAACCAATAAGAAACATTCCTCCATAGGTCCTGTTTCAATTTCTACCTCCAGGTTCCTTTCTGCTTGAGATTTTATCCTAGTTGCTGTTGGTTATGGTGTTTATTACAGCCATAGAAAAACAAACTTGAACACCATCTACCCACTCATTCAGAGATGAATGTTGTATGCCTAACATGTTCAAGGTTCTAGCCCATGTGCTGAGAATACAATGGAAGAAGGGCATAATTTTATCCCTGGCAGTGCATCTGCCTCTGAGAATTATGGGAGAACATAGTAATGGCATAGTTCAGGTCTAGTTTCAGGACTGTACTATTTAGGGTCAGAATTCTGTTTCCAGCATGTTCTTCATAGGTCTTCATTTAGTAATCTCTGTACTTGATTAGGGATTTTGTTTTCTAAGGCACACATGCACACTTCAGTAGAGGGCTCTGTAATTCATGACCTGAAACTATGACATTTTGCTTGGTCATTTTCAGAGAGGGTAATCATCATATTGGTCAAGATAACAAAGCACTATTCCTATGAAGAGATACAGTGTAAGAGTTCCATGGAATAGCAGATGCAGAAGCTCAGAGCATTCTAGAACATTTGTGAATTGGAAATATTAAGTTCTAATACAGGAATATCCCCCCACTGCATTTGGGGTATAGATGTTAAGAATTGAGACATAATCTTGGTAAATTTTTCCTTTGATGAGTATGAAATGTTCTTCTCTGTATCTTTTAATTAATTTTGGCTTGAAGTCTATTTTGTTAGATATTAGAATAGTTACACCAGCTTTGATTCTTGGGTCCATCTGCTTGGAAAATCCTTTTCAACCCTTTACTCAAAGGTAATGTCTGTCTTTGATATTGAGGTGTACTTCTTATATGCAGCAGAAGGATGGATCCTGCTTTCATACCCATTATGTTAGCCTGTGTCCTTTTACTGGAGAATTTACTCCATTTATATATAAAATATTAATGATCAATGATTTTTAATTCCTGTTATTTTTGTTGCTGTTGGTGATGATGGTAGTGTGTGTGTGTGTGTGTGTGTGTGTGTGTGTGTCCCTTCTTTAGGTTTTGTTGATGTGAGATTATCTATTGCATTGTTTTCATGGGTGTAATTAATTTCCTTGGGTTAGAGTTTTCCTTCTAGTACCTTCTTTAGGGCTGGATTTATAGATAGAAAATGTTTACATTTGATTTTGTCTTGAAATATCTTCTTTTGTCCATTTATGGTGATTGAAAGTTTTGCTGGTTATAGAAGTCTGGTCGCTTAGAGTCTGCGTGAAATTTATCCAGGCCCTAATGGCCTTTAGTGTCTTCTGTGAGAAGTGTTTCCAGTTTTTTAGTACCCCATGATAGAAGTAACCTCCAAAATGAGCTTTGAAGTATGGTATTACCTTGTTTAATCAAAGGGTGGAGCTAGCCACTAGTTAACCATAGAGGTCTGGATGTCTGTACAGACAGGAAGTAATATGGCTGGGCAGAGAGAGGAATATAAGACAGGAGGAGACAGGAGCTCAGGATTCAGTCTGAGGTTTTGTAGATACAGTGTACCCCATTCTGTTTGAAGATTTCATAGAGGTAAGAATTGGTTACTGGCTGCTCTGCTTCTCTGATCATTCAGCTTTCACTCCTAATGTCTGATTCCTGGTTTTTATTGTTAAGATCAATTAGAATTTGGGCTACACTGAAGAGGTGAGTGATAGTCACATCATTTTTATTCAGAAAGACAAGTGCAAAATAAAACTTTAAAAGAAGATTTAGACAAATTGCCTGATATTACATGAGTGTGTGTGTGTGTGTGTGTGTGTGTGTGTGATGAGTTTCCAGGTATTGTGAAGATCTAACGTCATGAATGGTTTAATAAACTGATGGATTAAAAACCTGAACAGAGTACTTGGAGGGTGAATGGCAGATGATAGGCCTGCGTAGAGAAAGAAGGTCATTGAGCAGAGTCCCATTACTGGGTCCACATCTTGTCACACCCCCTTCTTGCCTCTACTTTATGCCATTTACTGTTTGCCATAAGGGAACTGCCAGTATTTGCTCCTGTCACTAAAATGCCCTGCTTCACTATGAACTCACAGTCAATGGCACCATGAACTATGAGTTGTTATCTCCAAAAGAAGGAACCAAAAATACACTTTATCTCCTAAGTTTGTTCTACTGTGGATCTGGTCGCAGTAACGGTGTAGTCCAACACAACCTCCTTTTCCCTCGGCTTTTGTGACACAGCAATTTTCTGGACATTCTCCTTTATGCCTCTTTTTTATGTCCCGCTCCCTGAACTCTTTGCAGTAAATGGTTCAAACCTCAGACTTTGAACTTCTCTTTCCTGTTTGTACATGTGACCTCAAAAATGCCACAGCTAAAAGAATTTCTAGGAGTGTTTCTCAGACCTACAGAGAGGTCTGTATGCAACTATACCCTTAACCCATTCTCATGTAGCTAATATCCAAGCACCTGGAATACTTGCCCTGCCAAATCCCTTTCATAATTTTGTCTTTAGCTAGAAATCGGCAGTTATGTCCTTCTATTTCTCAGATTTTATGTGATTTTTCTCTCACATGGCTTTTATCCAGTTTGTTGTCAAGTCTTTCAGCTACCAGCTTCATCTAAAATTGACCTTCCTTATTCATCATCTCTTTTGCAGCTCATTCCACTGGCTTCTTAGATAATGTTTAACTATTCACTTGGCATCTGTTCTCATCCCTAGTACAGGAGACATGGGTGCTACGTTATAGGGCAAATCATGCCGCGCTTCATCATAGAATGATGTAATGGCTGCTAATTTAGCTCAAGGTGAGAAGCGTTCAGTGGGTCCCTGATTTCCTTTCCACACCAGTCAACCCATTGTCATCTCACTGGCCTTATCACACAGGCCTTCTTTCTGGCTTGTTCATCGGCATCCCAATGTCCTTCAAACACTGCCGAAATTTGCCCCACCTGGGACCATTAGCCGCTGGTTGATTTTGTCCAGAAGATGGCTCCTGTCTTCAGCTTCAGGATCTTCATAATGTGCTCCTTTGTCTCTCTTACTGGCTTGTACCCAGACCTCATTCTTTCAAGGAGGACTTCCCAAATCATTCTCACGGCTCTTTTGTTTTCTCTGAAGCACTTGTCATTAACCAACGCTCTGTGTGTATTTACACTACCTCTCCATACTGTAAGACAAGTTCCAAAGATACAGACTTGGGATTGTTTTAGTCACTATTAGTTCTTTGTGGCAGAGTCATTATTTTTTAGACAATGCACATGCGTGTGTGCATGCACACACACATGCTTACAAACATACACACACACAGAGGAAGCAGGCATATTTAAAACTTGATGATTCTTTCTACATAGTGAGCAAGCCCTCGGGATTCAAATTTGAACAAAAAGCAAACAGTTAAATTTTGTAAAATGATGGGGAAAATGTGCCTGCAGATTACATGAAGCTTTACAAAGTTTGAAGCTATAATATTTAAATAGTCATGAAAGAAATTTTATAAATTAGTATCATCTAAGTTCAAAATGTCAGTTATCTGTATAAGTATGATCATAAACATGTTTCAGTGTTTCCACAACACATTTTTTAAGAATCAGGAAAATGGAAAACTGTTTTGGGAGATAGATCTATAATCTACAGAAAAAGTCAATTTCTCACAACCATTAAAATCGCTATAGATCCCCAGGGACTCCAGAGAGGAGCAGCCAGACATCTTGGCATCCATGCAAAATTAGGTATGACAATTCATTAAAACTACTTTTGGGAAAGGATTGGGGGTTTTCTAAATTGCATGGGGGTGAGCATGGGGGGGGGAGTAAAAAGCAAAAACATAAAACCAAACCAAAACTCAACAACCAAAAGGATGAAATCCCAAAACCATGTAAAAAAAAGGATTTCAAGTGTCACAATCCAGTGTTCATTTTTCAAAAGAGTAAGAATGAAGTGTATGAATAGAAAATGTAGCACGTGCCAATGTCCACGCCACTCTCGCTCCATTGCATGCATTAAGAAACTCTGGAGTTCTGCACTGCATCTTCCTGGCAATAACAGTATGTTGAATTTAGGACTGGTTTGTGTGTAATTTAGGAACCCAGTCTTTCATTTTCCTTGAAATAAATGGGACTTATGCCTAATGGCATTATCTTACTGTGAACATACACACAGCTCTATCAACTAGCAGCTTGGTGCTAGGGATAACAGGAAATAACATCTAAGGATGTTGCCTGCATGCTGGAATTCAACACAGAGGAAGGGTAGTGAGGATACGAGGGGAAATGAGGCCCATCCTGCTAGGTGAGCGACATCACTGAGCCAATCAGCCTTGCAAGCAGGTGATTAATTTCATATGCTGCTAAGGAATAGGTTCTCAAAAATGAAAATTTTGAACTTAGATTTTGTGTTCTGCTTTTCAAGCTTGGAAAATAAAGCAGAGATCTGACTTCTTTCAACCACTCCTTTCTGCTTCCTTAGTTTATGTAAGACTTTTGTTAGGCGGTCTGGCTGCAGTTCTTAGTATTTTAACTCTCCATTCTCAGATAAAATCAAATTGGCATGGATCACTAATTTCTTACACATTGAACTTTTGGTAGCTCTGTCTATACAGGGTATCATCAGAAAAATATTTTAAACAGAATATTGAAACTTAAAGAAGAAAAAGTAATTTAGGCTTTGAACAACTTAAGATTTCAACTTTAATCAAAGTGACTACAATGGTCCTCGACACACACACACACACACACACACACACACACACACACACACAGAATGGGTTGAAGTTTGACCAATGGAATCCCAGACAGTACCTTGTAAGACCAAGGAAGAATCCCCTTAAAGCAGTGATGTACATATAGCTCCTAGGGCTGCAGGTTTGGATGATTTGTGGCAGAGGATCAGAAACTGTTTCAACTTTTCTGAAGGGGAACAACAGCATGCTTTAGAAAAAAAATGTACAAAATCTGGTGTTGTCTTAATTCCTGGAAACACCCATTTTCTCAATAAATGTAAAACATGGAGAAGAGAATATTGAATTGTTTATTCATGACTGGATGTGTGTGTTAGTGTGGAAGGGCTGTGTGTGTGTGTGTGTGTGTGTGTGTGTGTGTGTGTACAGGCACGATTGGAATGAAACAAACAGAGAAACACAAATATTCCATTGTTTGTCTTTGTTGACAGAGGGACTGGAGACACCAGGCTCTAGAATGCCTAGGAAGAATTTTTACAGAAATACACGAAAAAAATACCCCAAGGAACCCTCTTTTATCCACACTTAACATTAGTTTCTGCATCTTGGACAAAAATAACTTTAAAAGCACACACACATACAAACACAGACACACAAACACACACACACACACACACACCGCACAAAGGAGTCACAGATTTAAATGAAAACGCTCTTAAAACAGTTACAAAAATGAGAAGCTACTTGGATCCCCCCTCATCTCCATGCATACATCCTCAATTAAAACAATGTCCCTGATAGCAGGCAGTATAATCTGCATTTTATTTCACTCATGAGCAAAATAACAAGTTACTCAGGCCTGCGGCACTCATGAGTGATATGGGGCGTGTAATATCCTTTCCATTGAGTTTCCTATTATTAAGCTTGAAATAAGGAGTTCAGAATTAACTGTGACAATGATTTTATCCAGTGTTGGCATCACCATTAGCTTTTGTAGTTTACTGCTAATAAAAGTTTAAATTTGCTATTACTTCTAATAACCTTCTTGCCACCTTAGCTGTGGAAATTAGACAAAGAACCCTGCTGACATGTGGCTAGTGACATTTTCTGAAGCTATGATGACAACAGTGACTGTTATTTACCAAAAGATAATAAAGCCAAGCCCCGCTGGCCTTGGGCAGCCTAATTGGAAGCACCTGCTCCTGGGGACTTGCAGGGACCATAAAAGAACGAAGTGTAAGATGTTGGTTTCTCTTGATACTGTCACAAGCGTCAGAGATCAGTTTCATAGCAATCCAGTAGATTCTAAAGTAGGAAAAACACTGTGACATGGCCTACAGGAATGAGTACAATATCTAAGTAACTCATTGTCTGGTTAGCACAGACACTCAGATTCACTTAGGCATCAAGAGTGGATCAGCCTGTTGTGTTGTTCACTAGATCTCTCGGGTTATTCATTGGACCTATCCATTGAGATACTGGACATGGTTCTTCCAGATTCATTCCCCTAATTATAGGGCTAAGATTGCTTTCATTCCCCCATACTCTCAGCAGAATTAGTGGATCTCAGGGCATTTAGACTTCTGATTATATCTCAGATCTATCTGGCAACCTTGTCCCAATAAAAATTACCCTAGTAGTGAACATAAATGTGATAATGGGATTCAGAATACAGAGAAATATGATAACGAGTCCAAGGCACTGTCAAGGCATTTGCTCTGAATCAC
This sequence comes from Microtus oregoni, assembly GCF_018167655.1. Lineage (NCBI taxonomy): Eukaryota > Metazoa > Chordata > Mammalia > Rodentia > Cricetidae > Microtus > Microtus oregoni. Next base: position 59,181,032 of record NW_024543059.1, on the reverse strand, counting down.
ATAAAAATAATTATCAGGTTGGACTTGGAAATGCATGCATGCAGTCATGGTTAGGGCTGGCTCTGGCATGTAACCTTCCGTCTCAGCACATTTTCACTGCGAGTCATACTGTGTCATTGGAGCTTTGGGTGCCTGTTCATTAGGTCACTATGGATGTTCCCAAAGTTCCTCAACGTGGGGAAACAAGGAAAATGTGGGACGCCCTTCTGTATATGTGTTGCGTTTATTTGTTGATCAATAAAGCTGTTTGGGTTAATGGTTTAGCAGAGTAAAGTCAGGCAGGAAATCAGAGCAGAGAGAGAGAGAGAGAGAGAGAGAGAGAGAGAGGGGTAGGTGAAGTCAGAGAGACACCATGTAGCTGTGAAAGCAGACAGATGCCAAGCCTGAGCCTTACCTGTTGACACACAGCCTCGTGGTGATACACAGATTAATAGAAATGGGTTAATTTAAGATTTAAGAGTTAGTTAATTAGAAGCCTGAGCTAATAGGGCAAGCAATATCGTAATTAATATAGTTGCTGTGTGATTATTTGGGTCTGGGCGGTCAGGAAATGAACGAGCAGTCCCCGATTACACAAGGGAAACTTGCCACCCAATTAAAAGCACAACTTTTACAATGCTTTTGTTTTTCTTTTTCAGTTAGTATTTCTTTTCTCAATTTCTTCTCATTTTTACATTATTGAATTTTATTAAGAAACAAATAGCAAAGAAAAAAACCCTTGTTTTCCAACTTGGGGCATCATTTGGGCATCTTCAGTTTGTCATGAAGTGAAAAGCTTGCACTTGACTGCAGCGCTCTGAGCTAGACTAAGCGGTAAGAGGCCTAAGAAGCTGGCAAGCAATTGAGAGCTCCTGAACTCTGAATGAGTTGTTTAGTACAGGGGGCGGAGACCCCTCACGACCCTCACAGAGGAGCCATGGGGAGACCTTTTGTTCTGCTGGTGCCTTCTCCAGGCTTCACTTCCTGGAACACCATAATCACTTCCTGGCAAGTGTTAGGCACACATACATCTTCCCCCTTCCTCCTCACGGTTCTTTATCGTAGTCCAATACTTTACGCTGCTTTTTTCCAGGACTAGATCAGTGAGATAAGATGTACAAGTGCCAGTGCTGGTCAAGAGATGGAAAGGTGTGCTGCGGAGGATGCCCACGAGACCACATACAAAGGAAGCATACAGACCTGGGCAGGAGACCAACTGGTTTATTCATGTTATGACCTCCTTGGTGACCCAGGAAGTATCCCTTATGGCTCTTGTTAGCTTTCCCAATTCCCTCTCAAGTCTAGGAAATGCAACCTTAGCATTCAGAGCCAGAAAGCAATGGTATCGTTCTCTTAATGAGTCAGGGCCTCATTCCCTATGAATGTGAGCTATTCTTCTCACATCTGGGATTCATCTGTTTAACCACAAAATGTCCGTTAAGAAAGAAAGAATTCGGTGGAGAAAGTGATACTCAAGGCCAGCCCGTGTGAGCTGGCTGGGAATTCGGTCAAAAGAGATAGAAAATGACTGCAAATGAGGTGAACGCTGCTGCCGGCTGTATAACGAGAAGGGAGCAAAGCAGGCAGCGTGGTTCGCCCCTGCCCTGACACGTGATACCACATTCTAAAGACAGCTGCGCCAACCTCCTGCATTCAATCTAACCTCGTTGTCTCGCTAAACTCCACCCCACTCTTTTATTTCTTAAAAAGCATCTTAAATTTACTCTTACTTATGTCGACGTGTGTGTGCCTGCTGTCTGTATGTGGACTGTGTGCGTGTCCACAGAGTCTAGAAGAGGGTGTTGTCAGGTCTCCTGAAGCTAGCGCTACAGGCAGGTATGGACTGTTCACAGAGGGTGCCGGGAACCAGTCTGCAAGAGCAGCAAGTGCTCTCAATCCTCAAGCCATTTCTCTAGCTTTGATCGGAAATTTTTGGCTTTAAAGATTTTTTTTTTTTCTATACTGGGGAAGGAAACCAGGACCTCTCACAGTGCACAGGCAATTTCTGAAAGTGATGGGCTTGAGGGGTGGCTAAGGGGAGCAAGGACCTCCTGTTTTAACACGGGGCCTTCATCCTGACATGGCACAACTTAGAGGTGTGAAGTGCTAACAGTCGTTGTCCATAGGACCCTTGTTTGAACACCATCGGTCTCCAGCCACAGCTGTCAGCAGTGAAGCGGTCAGGAGCAGTAGCGTTGCTGGTGTGAAGTGATGTATTTCTAGCTTCTGTCACAGAACTTTGGAAACTACAATTAACTCATAAATTATTTTTGCAACCATACTTACTGTACTAATTTTCATAGCTACCGTAGATTTTATTAATTTTAGGTAACTCTGAATGCTGTGGTGTGTTTGCTGAAATTCCTCATACTAAATAGACCAAAGCGTCTCTAAACTCATTGTTTCCTCTGTAAAACAGGCTGAAAGTGGATGTGGTTTTTTTTTTTTTTCTGGACAATTGTTTGCTCTCTTGTTAACTCTTTAACTGGGATTATTCAACTGTCAATTGCTGAAACCCAACAACAAACAAGAAGGTGTCTGTTACACGCAAACAGCTTTCACCCTGTTAATTGGGGCTAATGAGAGGGCCATTGAACTTTACTCTCCCTGCTTTGTTGTTTGTCTAAATTGTAGGCTGGTGGCATTTAGAACAAGTGATTTCCCACCCCCTCAGTCTTGTTCTTTGCATTGTCTACAAGGACTCTGTTTTCCCTGTCAGGGTCGGCCTATGAGATCACTGGGAGAGCAGCTCGGCTTCTAGCACATGTGAGGGAGATTAGCTTAAGTGAACCGATTCAGTCCCTGGCTCTAAGGGGAACTGCTATTTCTGGTAGAGGAAGGAGTCCCAGATAATTAAGTAGGATTCACTTATCCTCTGTTATTTAAAGACACTTTCTCCTTAAAAGCAAACACACCAGACTTTTCTGGTACATTCTGCACTTCCTAACAACATGGGGTATCTTGTTCCTTTTATCAGCCCTGTGGGATAGGTAGGATTTCTCTGAGAAATGGACCTGGAGCCCCAGCTGCAAAAGGAGCATCAGAGAAGCAGAAACAGAAGGTTGAAGCCAGGCAGCTTTGAACTTGATTCTACTCCACAGTTTCTCTTGTTTATTTGGGCATGTTACTAAGATATTCTGTGTTTTATGTTTTCTTATTTAATTTATGGAATGATAAAAGATTTAGTGGGACTTGGAGTCACCTGTCTGGCTGAGCAAGCTCAGGATTCATTCGTTCATGAAACTCTGAAATTAGGCTGTGTTCCACATGGAATAAAGTTTTAGGAATACAACATTAACAAGTAGCTATCCTTTTTTTGACCTAGTTGTGAAATACCAGGAAAACACACACACATAAAGTGGAATTTCACTGTGCAGTACCTTGTCCACATAGTGATTTAAAGAGGCAGAACAAGGGGAAACTTGACTTGGAGCAGAGAAAGGCAATTCGGAGACAGTGACATATCTGAGATTCAGAAAATGGGGCAAGTTATCAAAGTTGGTATTTTAAGTTAGATTTGAACAATAATATTCAAGAAACCAGTGAGTAATAGCCAGTAACACCAAGAAAAGTCTAGGAATAAAAAATACATAAAGTGTGGAGGGGAAAATGGTTCCCTAAGGTGGCAAGATGTGGTAGGTAGGGGAAGAGATAGGTTTAAGATCACAGATAGGAAAAGGCTAGAAACAGATTCAGATGATTTCGTGATTTGGAATTCTATCTTTACTTTTTTACACAGTTAATTACTTTTATTTTATATGTAAGTGGGTATCTGATTATATGTGCACCACATGCATTCTCGGTCACAAGAGAGCATTGGATTCCCTGGAGTTGAAGTTACAGATGGATGTAAGCTACCACATGGATGCTGACAGCTAATCCTGAGTTCTCTGGAAGAGTTCTCTGGAAATTTGCTCTAAACCACTGGGTCAAATTTCCAGTTCCTATGTTCCCAGTCTTACCTCAGTTCTATATGTGCATATGTGTGTGGGCACATGGGGTGTTAGTGTGTGTGTGTGTGTGTGTGTGTGAGTATATGCATGTGTACATTGTGTATGTCAACATATATTGAAATGGGTGCTTCATATATATGCTTGCTATTTTAATGCTGAATATTCTTTGCAACCAACTTGTGGATAACATGATAATTGTGTTCTAATAAAACCAAAATCCCAACAGGCCTTGAAAGAAGACATTAGTTACATTTTATCCTTCCCTGTACTTTTAAAAACACAGAATGGTCAAGACCAAAAACACTGACGACAACTTTTGCTGGAGAGGTTGTGGGGTAAAGGGAACACTCATGCATTGCTGGTGGGAATGCAAGCTGGTACAGCTCCTTTGAATATCAGGATGATTTCTCAGAAAATTAGGAAACAACCTTCCTCAAGACCCAGTAATACCACTTTTGGGTATATATCCAAAGGATACTCAATTATGCCACAGAAACATGTGCTCAACTATGTTCATAGCAGCATTGTTTGTCAAAGCCAGAACTGGAAACAACCTAAATGCCCTTCGACCAAAGAATGGATAAGCAAAATGTGGTACATTTACACAATAGAGTACTACACAGCAGAAAAATTAATGACATCTTGAATTTTGCAGTCAAATGGATGGAGTTAGAAAATATCATTTTGAGTGAGGTAACTTAGATACAGAAAGACAATTATCATATGTACTCACTCATAAGTGGTTTTAAAACATAAAGCAAAGAAAGCCAGGCCACAAATCACAATCCCAGAGAAGTTAGACAACAATGAGGACCCTAAGAGAGACATACATAGATCTAGTCTACATGGGAAGTAGAAAAAGACAAGATCTCCTGAGCAAATTGGGAGCATGGGGACCTTGGGAGAGGGTTGAAGGGGAGAAGAAGGGCAGGGAGGGGATAGAGAAAAATGTAGACGTCAATGAAAATCAATTTTAAAAAAACCACAGAGACTAGTTCTAGCCATATGACACTGCTTTTGATACAGTTCAACTTTATAACTTGCCTTTGATGAGATAAAGTGAAGGCAAGAGACAGGGAGGAGAGAGGGAGAGAGAGAGAGACAGACAGACAGAGACTGAGAGAGAAGGGAAGGGAAGGGAAGAGAAGGGACAAAAAGAGAAGAGAAGAGAAGAGAAGAGAAGAGAGAAGAGAAGAGAAGAGAAGAGAAGAGAAGAGAAGAGAAGAGAAGAGAAGAGAAGAGAGCAACCAAACAATCCTGCTGTGCAAAGGTTGGTGGCAAGCCACCTCAGTCACTTTATTTATCTCTGTGTGAATAAAGCACCCTCGTGGTCTCGAAGAATTGTAAATATTTCTCCAATGATTGGGAATTTGCAGAGAATACTCTGTTAGTAGGTGACTTTTCACACTTGAGTTATTACAAATTTAGATCCAGAGATATATGAATAATGGATAGACAGATAATTTACCCATGTATGTGTAACATAAGACCTGGATTCTGCATTGAATGCACATTTTCCAGCCAATGGTATCATTTTCCCGAATGAAGATATATAAATTTGCATATTTTATGTGAGATCTGTGATGTTGTAATCTTTCAGCCCAGAGCAGTTGATTACAGAAGCCACAGTGAAAACATTTAGGAAAAAAATTCAAAACACGAAAATAACATAGCCCGTATCTAATAACTAACAGATTTAAGTGCTTACAATAAATATCCTCTTTAAATGGTATGGTTTTTTAAAATATAACCTACGGTTCATAAACATTTTAATCCTGTTCTGGAAAACATGTGGCTGAAATTTTTATAGCTATAATACATTATTTTAAAATGTACTTTGCGATCTAGAGCTCTTAAAGAAAACCTCACTTTTCTATTGTTCATATATATATATGATTGTTCATATATATATATATATGATTAGAGTATATTTCCAAAGTCTGACCTAAAACCAACATGGACAGGGAAAAATGGAGGATTTGAGCAAGAGATTAGTCTTTCTCCCTCTGGGAATGTTTTCACAGCATTTATTGTAGTGTTGGACTTGCTGAGAAGTCTATAGCAGAGGTTAGCAGATACCTCCATCCCATGGGAGCACTTTGTCTAATTTCACTTATTTTAAAATCTTTGTGATTTGAAGCAACAGCTTCTATGATGCTTACAGATATTGTTTCCCTGAATTCACATTTTAAAAGGTTTAAAACTCTCTTAACAAAATCCAAGTCTATCATAAATATGATAAAAGCTATATTTTTATTCTAAAATATATTTTAATTTTAATTTTATGCTTGGGAGGAGCATTTGTCGATGTTCAAGCTACCTGCAGAGGCCAAAACCAGGGCCTGGATGTTCTGCACCCGGGCTTGCAGGTGGTTGTGAGATGCCAAGCAGAGGTGCTAGGAACTGAGCTCAGGGCCTCTGCTAGAGCTGCGTTTGCCTTTAAGCACTTGAGCCATCTCTCAAGCCTCAGTTTGCATGGAGACTTCTGCAGCAGCCCCCCCCCCCCCGTTTTGTCTTGCTTGTCTCCATAGTTGTAGACCATGACTGTATTGCTGATTCCGTGAGTAGCGAAGAAATCTAAAGTAAATACAACTTTATAAACAGTGTTGAAAGGACCTTTTCCAAGTTGTTCTTCTAGACCGTGGGGAATTTAATTTCTTCCTCTGTATTATAGCATTGATAGGACTGACTGTGAATCTGGAATTATTTTCTTCATCCTTCTTTGGTGGTAAGCCAATGGGAAGCAGTGGTGGGAAAGTGGAGGGCATGAGAGAGGAATGAATTCCCTTGGTGTTACAGCTCTAAGTGCCTTTGGTGGTTCTTTTACCATTAGCCAGAGGTCCAGGAGACAGACCTTTCTTCAAACTCAGAGTTCATCAACTCTCTGAACTTCCCTTCCTTTTTGAGCTTCAGACTTGGATTAGGGAGGGGCTTTGGGCATGGTGCCTCCATTCTTCTTGCTTCATCTCAATAGTGCTCCATCTTTTGTGCCTTGATTAAACTATCCCTTCCTTGAATTCTGAAGAATGTGTCTTTGCTAAAGCCATAAAATGAAGATATATGAAGAATATATAACAAATTTGTCACAGAATAAGCTGAAGTTAGTTTCCTGTATCTCTATATACCACGGTAAGAGTGTGATAATAGAGCACAGGGTATTTGCGAGAAGAAAAGACTTAGGGGCTATAGAATATCAACATGATGCCAGCTTCAGCCCTTGCCATTCAAGAGAGATGTGCAACTGGCGCTGATTTTAATTGAAAAGCTTTTTGTTTCTGTCTCAAAATTTTATTTTAAAAACATGATTGATAATTTTCTTACGTAAGGGCGTGAAGAAAATTAATAATTTAACAAACTGACCCCAGGTGAATAGAAAGCCATCTTGCAGAGTATTTTATGTATTCCCAGTCTGATAATGGAAAAATCCTGGACATCTGAGGTCTGTGCTTAAATGACAAACACCATCACTTAACGACTAACCTCTGACTTAATATATTTGGGGGTGTTGTTCTGTTGCCAGTTGGTGCCTCATTCCTTGCTTCCTTCTTTCTAGGTCTCTGGTACTGCTTTCTACCATAAGTCAGAAATGAATTTTTTAAAATAAGCGCTTGTACTTTGAACCATAAAACAAAATTTGAAGCAGAAATCAGAGGAAGAAGGTAAATTACTTTTAGTGCTCTGCAAAGAAACTTTAACTTGGCTATTTCCTCTTGTTTTGAAGCTCTGAAAAATCAATACAGAAACATATCATATTCTGAAGGCAGGTCAACTGTGCACTAGGTGTTTTTAACAGTTGGCTTTGAAGGGGATGCTTATGCCCCCTTGACATGAATCTACAGTTCTTTGCACTAAGTGTCCCCATGAAACTACATTTTTGCTCAGGCTATCCATCTCAATGGTTATTACTTTTTACTGTTCCAGGCCCCTATCTTCTATTATGGATTCACTGATAGATCAATATGACAGAGGCAAGATAAAAGTCAGTTAGCTGTACATGTCTATTATGAACCTGGAAATCCAGACACACATTTTTCCTGACAGAAGCCAGGCACATAACTGAGTCATTACGTGTCTGGGTGGTTTTCTAGTCCTTTCTGTGCAAACTCACATTTCTGGACATGTTTCTTAATTTTGAGGTCCTTATAGCCTGTCAGGGAGTCAGGAGTAAGTGGTTCCCTTGGGGAGAGTGTGATTTTAAAATACAATCTTCGCTTTTGAAAGGAGAGAACACAACACATTTGCTGCTACGCGGAGGCAGTAAAAAGGAATGCTGACACACTCGGTTTCTCAACCACAGGCAAGTGGACTGTAAAACCAAGTGGTGGTTCAAAGTCGAGGAGAATATCTTTGCAGTCCTCTAGTGGGTAATGGGAATGAGGATACTGGCTCTGGGTTGGTCGGAAGTCCCGGGTTCCCTCTGGAGTTGATCACTTCAGCTATTCATCACTTACCATTTTCGGAGAGGAAAATAAACTGCCAAACATTTAAGCCAGCATCTCCAAGACGCTCAACAGTATCTACCATCAGCTTCCCAGGTTGTGTGCCAACCAACAGAGCTACCCACCTGGAGCTCTGCATAAATAAGGAGCTGGTCTTGACTTTTCTCCACAGATCCCAAGAGGCCCCCTTGTACATCAGACTTGTGCAGTTAACTTTTGATATTTTTTCAGATGAATTTTGGATATTTAATCCCTTACCCACATTCTTGCACCTCATACATTTAAGATAGCAGACTGCATTGCATTTTCAAAAGGTCTTCCAAATTCTCACATAGCCTGGGAAGAGGTTACCACACTAAGAAACATGGAAGAAATATTACACCAAGCTGCATTAGTTCAGTTACTGGGGTCAGTTGTTCTTACTGTGTGCCATGGGTTTTGAGCCTGCTGAGTGTTGTTTACTGATCCTTTTGCTTGCTTGATTGCTTGCTTGCTTGTGTGCTAAACAAAAAAAACCGACCAAACAAAAACAAAGCAAAGCAAGAAGCAAGCAAACAAATAAAACCCCCACGTCTTTGGTTGCCTGTTTCTAACTGTACACAATGTTGCTTCTTCTCTCTTGGGAGCAGGAGAATGGAGGCTACTTGCTCAATCATGAGCAGAGATCTCCTTATAGTAACAGAAAGTCAATGTGAGTTTTGTGTGTTAGAATAGAAGAGGGTAAAGAGTAAAGATGTTCTCCCTTCGTAGCCATGACACTCAGGAAGCTCAGAGTGGACTGGAGGAGAGTAAAACCAAAAGTAAGTCACCTAAATTTATAAAAAGAGATCATTTAGACAACAATGATAAGACCGGAAAAGGAGGTATACAATGAAGAAAAGGAATGCCAGAAGAGACTTGGGCAGTAGACAGACTGTCCGGTTACTCAATGCCACACGACAAAGCAAATTCATTTTCATGCCTACTGCTTGAGAGAAAACCAAAAAGATAAATCAGAGCCAGCCCTCAGGTCACCGGACGTTGCTGAAGCTTTACCCACTGAAGCTGGCCATGGCTTGCAAACTTAAGATCCAAGTGGTGCACTTTCTTTCACACACATCAGTGTCAAGACTGAGTAGGACCTGAGAGAGTGTCAAAGAAAGAAAGGAAAGGAGAGACAGAGCTGGTTCTCTGTGACTATCGGTGCCTGGGACCAAATGGCAAATGGTCTCCATTGTTTCACCATTTAATGTATCAAGGGCAGTAAATGAACACACAATCACAAAGAAGCCATATTGAAACGCCTTGTTTTCTCTTTGAAAGCTCTACTTATCAATATTCACATGCCTGTGCTTGAAAGAAATAAATAAAGGTATGGAAAAAGAAAGAGAGAAGGAAGAAGAGAGAAAGGGAGAAAGTAGAAAAACAAAGACATTTTAATATCTTTATTGAGATACAATTCATATTATAAAAATTACCTATTTAAAGCTGGCAATTAAGTGAATTATAATCTATTTAGAGAGCTGTATAGCCTTCATAATAATCTAATATTGCATATTTATTACCTAAAAAGAAACTTTGTGTACTCGTTCCCAGTGATTGCTCATGCCGTCCACCCTCTCCCCCGAGATCAAGGAAATTGCCAATCTCATTTCCTTCATTGTTTCCTATTCTGGATAATTCATATGAATGTAATCATGTAGTATCATCTGTGGTGACTGGTTTCTTTCACTTAGAAGAGTGCCTTCAATTATTCTTTATATAGTCACATACATCATTTTTCCATTCTTTTCTATTGCTGAATAGCACTCACTCTTATGTCAAGTTTTATTTATCCATTCATCAGTTAGTCAATATTTGAACCATTTCCTTTTTCTGGGCCATTTTGGTAATAGTCATTTGGCCATTCTTCTCAAGTGTTTGCATGAACTTTGGTTTGCTTTCTCTTGGGTGAATGACCAAGAGAAGAAATGCTGTTTAACATTTTGAAGGATTTTTGGACTGTTTTCTAGGATAGCTACAGTGTCTGCAGCTCTACTGGCCTTGTTAAGTTTCCTTAGTCTTTGCTGCCTTTTTTTGGTCACGTGTCTTTGATTCTAGACATTCTAGTGATGTCAAAAGGTTATCTCTTTGTAGTGTGATTTCTATTCCCTGCAGATTTGTAGTTTGCCTTGTGATCAAATGAATAATCTTTTCTGTCATTCATAGAATATATTTCCCTGGAATTTATAAAAGATGTATTTATTTTTACTTTACGTGTAGGAATGTTTCATGTGCATATATGTAAGTGTTCTGTATGCATACCTGATGCCAGCAGGAGGCCACAGGGTGTGCTTGATCTTTTAGATCTAGAGTTAATAGTCTTTGTAAGCTTCCATGTTTGGAGGTCTAAACCCTAGTCATCTGTACGAGCAGCAAGTGTCATTAACTATTAAGCCATCGCTTGAACCCCTTTCTTCCATTTTTAAAAATCTCTTTAAGCTTTGTTGAAAATTCTGTAGTCACCAGAACATGTCATAAAACTGCTTAGTACACAGGATAAAACACAATGGCTTAAAATATTGAGCACTTCTTGGGTTGTTGTGGAGTGATTTAGGCAGATGCCATGTATGTGGCTCAGATCTGAGCTCATTCAGTTTCCTGGAGAGTGGCTAGTTGTTGACCAATCTCCTAGATTAGTCTTAATGTCATCATGGAATAACCCACTTTTCCTTCATGTATCTCTAACCTATTCATATAAAAAGCCAGACATGTCTTTCGCAAATAGAGACCAACTAGCCTACATAGATATGGCAATGTACAAGGACTCTGGTCTCCATCTACTTTTGTTCCATAGCATTGCAAGTCATGTGACTTAACTCAAGAGACAAGATATAAGTTCACAGATGCTATGAAGGGTGAAGTCTGAAGGATATACACAGAATGAACCCACCATAGCGAAGAACAAGCAGTAGCTAGCGGATGGCAACCAATGCTTTTTGATCTTGCTAAATCTTAGGTTCAATAGTGTTAAAACCTGATACATTAAATTCCTCCTAGGGCTAACTATTCTCTCAGAAACAACAGTTCTAGTCTTAAAAAGAGAAACAATATTTACTTGACCAATGAAAATTCCACTGTTTGAAAATAATTCCAGTGTCATGATGAGAATCCAGGACATACCTAGATCCAGTGGTGACAGGTACTCCAAAATACTTTGAAAAAAATGTTTAACCCTGGCATTCTGACATTTTTAAGTATTTACAAATGTCATATCATGTTTTAGGCAAAGGAAATAGAATGTCTTGTAGCATTTCAGCTCTAAACAAAATTCCTCTGTCCTCTGTCTTTATATCATCTTCAGGGTGGTTGCCTACATACTATGGCTCAATACCAAGAAAGGACACTCTGCACCGAGACAGATTCCCAGCCCATTAAGCTTCAGGTATGCCTTGATACGGATCTCTCTGATGTATTACTATGATATCCTATTTTTGTTGACTCAGTTACTCTGTCAGTAAAACCAAACATTTTGGCCTGTGGCCCAGGCTTGAGCTGTCTATGGAGGATATGTTTTTGCCTTTACCACCATGACAGTAATGAGCAACTGGCATCAGTTTGATTTGCATAATTGTGTGCTTCCAACTTCGAGTCTATGTCAGTAGGAGACAACTTATTGTGATGATATCCACAGCGTATTATCTGTTTTGTGTGATCAGCATTTATTTATGTAAATTCTATCATTACAAGGGGTCATTTTCTAACATTGTATCATGAAATTACATTCTCAGCCAATAAGCAGCAAGAAAATACCATTGCTAGAGAGCTGAGCAGATTTTGTCATTCATAGCTTTTGGTCAAAGAGGTGGAAGTGATATTTTCTGTGGCTGCTTGCTTGTTTGCTTGTTTAGGTGAGTTTCTGTTAAGGACTGACAAGCAGGATGACAATCTGGTAGTCTGTCTATCAGATTTAGAGAGAATGCCATTAGCAGACAGCTCTCCTCTCTTGACGAACACCTGTACACCACAAAACTTCCTCGTTCATCTGAGATTTTCTTTAAGAAAAACTTATGGTCTAAAAATTATTTTATATTTTATAGATGATGAGTGGATATTTTCTTTGATAAACAGAAATTCTATAATTAATATATGAGATAAGAAGACGGAATGACTGGTTGGGATGTTCTACTTGTCCAAATACCTGAATAGGCAGGAAGGAAATCAGATGAACCTGGTATTTCACAGGCCAGACTTCATAACACAGCTCAGAAAAATGTAGTGTAGGTTGGCTACATGGTCTGCCTCATCGTTACAGGCTGATGAGGCTGCTGGGCTCCGTGTATCTGGAACTGTAATTTATGCATTTCTTTGATAGTTATTTCTAGTTAAGCACAAAGGGATGTCAGCATTTAACCCCACTTCAAGACATGACAATGTAGATAAATGGAATACAGAGAAAAAAAAGAAAGGAAAATCCCAGCAGCCAACCACTAAGTCTAGCTGACACCTGCCAAAAGGAGCCCATGGTAAGAGGGGGCAATTAGGATATTACTCTGTTGTGAGAGTGCCATTCTTAGCCTGCTAGGTGCTGCTCTCCAGGCTGGTTGGGGGAAGAGTAATATGTGAGAAAAATAAAAATGAATCAAAGAAACTAGAAGAAAAAAGAACCAAGAAATCCTATTTCACACTTTAGACAACTTGTCTTTCAGATTTGTTTTATAGGTGGCTGAAGCAATAGCTCTGAAGCAGTAGCTTGTCTTGCAAACATGAAGACCCAAGTTCAGTACCGAGAATGTATACTTTTTATAAAAGCCAAAAATAATGGAATATGCTTGTAATTCCGGGGAAGTGAGATAGATAGGGTCCTGGTTTCACAGCCTAGTCTGCCTGGTAAATCAAAGCTAGGCTTTGTTTCAAAATTCACAAGGTAGACACTCCTGAAGGATGATACCCAAGGCAGAGATGGTCCACTGGCAGCCTCATACCTGTACACAGAGGGGCTTGTGCACTTTCACACACACACACACACACACACACACACACACACACACACACGAAGAGTGGTTCACTTTGGAAACCTCACGAATCATCCAACTGAAAAGTGTGAAGTGGAACATAACAGAAATTTTTTTCTGTGACTCCAGTTTCTTACACAGAATAACTGTTTGAAAAAGCATCTTTTTAGGTCTCCACTTCTGTTTGCTTTTATGCCTCTCAGTTTTCTGTAGTTTGTTATATATACTGGCACTGACTCACAGGTGTCCAATGTCAACATCTCATGAATGTTTTCTCCTCTGAGAACTTCAATTCATAACCCAGTTATGTTTCTCATCCTGGTCCACTCATTCTATTTTCAACTGCCTTTCTCAATCAAATCATCATCAGCGCACATTTTGTGAATGTAACGTCTCTCTCTATATATATATATCATGCAGAATTTGCCACCACTTCCGTTTCTGCTTACATCATTAAGTAGCAAATAAAACTGGGTCAGCATTTAGAGATCAAGTGAGTGACACGAAGATGCAGTGTGCAGTGCATGTGCCTAGGGATACTTAACCCGCTGATAATTCCTGCCATCCATATAAAGAAGATTAGCCTTGAAGTGCATTGAATCCTTAGCTCCCCCACCGGTCAGCCACAGTCAATCTCTGAGGACCTGTCTCAGCTGAACTTTGACACAGCTTTGTTAGAATAGTTGACTTGTCTGTGTGGACCAGGGCTGGAAAGGTCCAGTGATGCTATTTCTCTCTCAGGATAAGTTCTCAGGAGAGAGGGAGGTTGCCCAGAGAAACATGAAGTAGGCAAACAGACAGCATGTCCCCTCCCACTCCCACCTCTGCTAGCAAAGAGTTCAAATGGAAGTAAAGCTGGGAGAACCAAAGTTCCAGCCACTGCTTCATCGGTAGCAGAGAAGTCATGCTACACCTACAGGTCAAATGGAAAAGGCAGTGTTTCTGAGGGGCCCACTGTGGATTCAGAGGAGTAGAAGGTTGAGAGCCAGCCAGTGTGAAATCTTATCCAAAACCCAGGGATCCACAGCAGTGCGCTTGGGAAGAAGGCTGCTAACTCCCAGAGGAGGTACAAGACAACAGAAGGCTGTAGGCTAAGGAACCTAGGCAGACCTGTGAGACTGTGAAAGAAGGCAGACGGAAAGGAATGACAGTGTCAATCAGAAAGGAAGCTAACACATGTGGCCACAGGGACTGGCAAAAGCATCTGGAAACAATAAAAGGCAGAATTTATTTTGTTTGTTGTTGGGAAGTTTTCTTTGAAAATAACTCTCTAGGGAAGAACAAAAGCCACAATAACAATATCTGCAGTATTTTACTTTTCATATTTTAGGAATGGATCTAAGAAACAAACACAAAATTCTGGCTTTGTTAATTAGTGGAATTACGGTTCTAAACAATCCTTTGTAGCCTTTCTGATTTCGTGAAGTCTAACTTGACTTGGAAGAAGTCGGGGGCATAAGAAGACAGCTTAATGAATCCTTTCCTTTATTCCCCACGCTACCCTTACTCAGCTCACCCTCCTTTGGACATATGGAAACATCATACAATTAATGAACAAAAAAGTAAGGGTTTCTTTTCTTGGTTAATGACAAAGGGAAAAACTCATGACAACCATTGATAATACAAAATTTAGTCATATCAAAGATAACATAATCAGAGGAGAGGGGGTTATAAACTACCCAATTGACTCAGCAGGTATCACCAAAATATTTGCAGGTTGCTTGGTAACCCAATTAAAAGTCTCTATTTAAATCCCGGATCATTAGTGACTGAAAATCACTATCATTTGATGGCTCATCTCAGTCCAGTTCTTAGGGGAGATTTTCCTACATCAAAAACCCACCAACATATTTGGCACTAATTGGCTCCCTTGGTGGCAATCTCAGCCTATAGGCCAAGAATTGAGTGGACCTGGGAGGATAAATGATTCCCCAGCCTGAGAGTTGGTGCTTCTCAGCCGAGGCTGAAGGACATCGGTGGGTTAAGATGAGATTCTACACAGATATTACCTGTCTTTGGATAAATTGAGATACTCTCTTTTTTTAAGAATATTATATTGTTGGAAAGTTCCTTTTGAAAAAGCAATTATATTTTAGGGTTTTCCTTTGAAAATATCTCTTCTTCCTATCTCCTTCCCTTTCTCACTCCTTTCTCTAACTTACAATGATCAAGAGAAATGGTCTGAAATTATGTCATCTTTTAAAGTCAGAAGCCAGGACTAAAGGCACTGGTGGGACACCCTAAAAGTGAATTATATTATCACTAAAATTAGCTGAGTGACAGCCTACCTACTTCACAGATGTGATAAGCTCAGAGAGATGTGAAGATTTACAATTAAATAAATATCCAGGAGCCTTAGTATTATTATTTTTCTATTGAAAATGGCTTTGATACTGATCTTCAGAAATAATGGATTCTCCGTGTATTGTGGTATTGAAAGCAACAAGCAATTTGAAAATCGTCAGTAGAGAGACATGAGTGAGAAGAATAGAACTCTAGATAATTCTGGGAAGCCACTAGAAACCGTAGTGTAACTAGCCAGAAAGGACAGTGGAACTAAATGATATTTGATGTTCGATCATTTGACATTGTCAAGATACTGACCATTGCAAAATGAACCCACCATACTCATAGTACAGTATGGTACTTTACAGTTGGAGAGAAGGACCATAGCCAATACAGTAATGTTACAAAAATTAAAATTAAATAATAACAGAACTGATGAGCATTAGCATAACTGTGAGCTGCAAAGCCAGGGCCCCAGCTACATCGCTGATGTCTTTTGACCAGTGTCTGTATCTGTAACACTGGAAATAGAGATAGGAAAGCCATATATTTTTCCTCAGCCATGATGAGATTCTTTCAAAAGAGATATCTATGTGACATTTTTTGCTATTGGTATAGTAGGCATATAAAGTGAATTATATTTTATCTTAAGCTTTTTAATAAAATTTCTAAAATGATAAAACCCGCTGAGTTTATTGGACTACAGCACCTTTCAAAATGAACCACCAAGGATCTATATGAGAAATATTTAATCATGGAAAGATAGGCCCCATTTCATTTGGCTTCAGTGTTGCATAAGTAGAGATCAAGTTTGTTGATTAGTTTTCAATGAAGCAATGGATAAAACCTCTATTATTTTGTAGCAATGAATCTTTCAATACAGATGTCAAGATAATAATAAAGGTGAAATTCTGAGTTTTCAATTTGCGTTAACTTCTAACAATTTAAAAATTTCAGAAAGATTGTGATTTTTTTAAATCAAACTGATTATTACTACTAAGAGACCAGAACAGCTTCTTATTCTTGATCTCTGTTGTTAATCTTTGCTAAATTTGGGACTAGTGTTTCAAAATGTAGTTTTGGGGTCATCTTTTATTCAATTATACTTTCCATATGTGAATTTGTACTTCATGTATATCACAATTTAATCTCATAGGCATTCAAATAGAAATTTCTCCTTTTCAATATGCTGATCTCATACTGGTGAAGGTGATCCATTTTCACAAACAAACCCAAAATTGTCCTGAATTCATGAAAAGGATGACAGTGGCTATTTCAAACCACCCTCTGATGCATGAGTTGCTCATAAAATACAGTAGTTTATGGTCTAAGGTTGGATACATATATTAATTCTGAATGTGTCTAAGTGAAAAAAGTTGGTGTTCTATTAATTTAAGAAATTGTATGTGTTTCTATTAAAGAATCAGAAAGTTAGTAACATCTCTGAGCATCCTACAGTGAGAGAAAGGCATTGTTAAAAGTACTGGATCTAGAATGCCTTACAAAATTTTGATCAGAAAATGTACTTTTTTCTAATTCCTTTTCTTGTGTTCTGAAGAATAAAGTGTGTAATATAATAGTTGGTACCTTGGTTGGAACAACCAGAGATGCTATAGATGTCTTTGTGGGCACTCCTTCCATCTCCTTAACTGGAATCCTTCCTTGTTACCTTCTCATTTTCATTGTCACTGTGATGGGGTTATGACACAGTTGACCTTAAGATAACGTTGTCCCTGCAGAAACATACAGGCCCCATAAAGGAATGCTTTTTCTCTTTGTGCTCATGGAAGAGCAAATCAGAGTCTGAAGGCAGAGGATTGACTCAGGGTCATGGCTGGCACGAGTATGGATGGGAGCACATAGAAAGTCAAGCTGGTGACTTTCAAGAACTGAGAGTGGCCGTACATGACAGCTAGAAATGAAATACATAGGCCAGTTCAAAATCACAGCAGCTGAATTTGGTCAAACCTGAATGATCTTTAAAGACGATCTTTTATCAGTGTATCCAAATGAAAAGTCCCTTTCACTAACAACTTCATTTTGGCATTGTGAGATCTGAGCAGGGAATCGAACAGAAGAGAGCTACAGAAAATATATACCTCAATAAAATCAATAATAAAAAAATAAAACAGTCCCCCCCCCGAAAAAGGAAAAAGAAGAGAGCTACAGAACTCTGCCCAAGAAAATGGATGCTTTTTCCTCTACAGTGGATGGTAGTTGGTACACAGCAATAGAGGGCTAAAAGAAACTCACATAACCAAAACTTGTTGTGTTTACCATATTCCATGCCCTGCATAATGTCAATAGTAGACACACTAAAATTAAAATCATCTTTTCAACCTTCAGAATCCATGGTATTTCCTCAACACTTGACCAGCGGCAAATGTCAGAGCCTCAGAGTCCTGCTCCTATCCCTAAAAACAGCAGCCTTCTTTCTTTGTCTTTTTTGTTTCCTCCTCTTTTTTTTTTTTTTTAGATTTTGCAAATCCATATTTTACTGTGTGAATGTAAAGTGAGGATAGGATTATTTAGCTTTCATGTGTATGATTGGCAGGTGCTATGATTTGAATCTGAAATGCTTTCCCCGGTGTTGATGTTTTGAGCTGAATCCCAGAAGGTGGTATTAGTTGGGAAGTTTATAAACACATCTGAAGACAGGGTAACTGGTAGAAGTAGGTCACAAGGGAGAGCCTTGGACAGCTGCAGCATGGACCCTGGTTGAAGTGTTTTCTGATTCCTGTGAACAGCTCTCCACTACCCTGTGTATTTGCTGCTGTGATGGTCCTCTCAAGGGCATGTGTCCAAGAAACTATGGAATGAAACCTTGAAAGTTTGAATCAAAATCAACCATTCATTTCTTAAGCTTTGTTAGTTGATATTATGGTTACAGAACAATGTTACTAGTACATTGTGGTTAAAAAATACAATATTTGTTCATTCATTTTACTTTTCTTGAGGCAGGGTCTCACTATATAGTCCTTTCTGTCCTGGAGCTCACTATATAGACAGGACTACCCTTGAACTCACAGAGATCTGCCTGTTTCTGCCTCCTAGGCAGATTTAAATCATATGCCACTGCTTCTAATAGTCTACATAGTACTTCTTAACTATATGTTTAGATAATGCTTCTTCATTTTATTGCCCATGTTATTTATAAATATATTTATTGATCTTGTGTTTCTGCCTGTAAAATCTTTTTCTCATTCAGTGCTTAACAGATACTTATCACAGCATTGTATGCATTGTCGATTTTCAATAAATATAAAATTAACAGATCAAAAAAGTATTCTAATTATTTGATTTGGAAAAACATCTTATATCCATCTAATAAGAAGATAGTATCTAATACTGTTTTCTTTAAAGCACCACTTGGAACGCAGAGCTTGGGAAAAGTAAAGATTTGCTGGATTCCCTAAATAGCAAAAACTCAAAGGAAGACATTGTCTTTGCCCTTGATATCCCAATGCACTCAAGTATCTCGTTGTCCTCTGTTCTACACCAGTAGTATCTGTCTTGAAACTCTCTTATTCTGTTGAACTGTTTGTTTTACTCCTGCACTTCAGCAATTAGTAGGTGGGAGTGGTGCCTGTAATTGATCTTTTTATTTAAATTCCTCTGGTGCATCAACATTTCCTCAGTTCAGCATTTATTACTGGCTACTATCAGTACCAATGTTCTCATTCAGTTTCAATTTCAAACCACAAAACGCGAAAAATGTTCTTTAGATACATTTCACAATCTACTAGGAAAATCATCTTTTCAAAAAAAATAAGAAAAGTTACCCAAACATCTATAGCATGCTTATGCACCATATTTCATTCCACTTCCTTTTGTATGTTCCTTAACCAGAATGCAATACTAAATTCTGTTCTATAGTTAAATCTTAATGCAGTATAATGACAAATTAAATGTGAATTAAGCTCTCTAGAACCATTAAGTGAGAGGAAAATTTCCATTTTCCCCACTTAACAAGAAGACTATTATTTAATGGTTCCTTCCTCTCATTAAGTGAAGAAATCATTGAGAATTTTTCAGGAAAAGGTCACATTGATAGCTGGAAATCCAACTTTTTTTTCAGCATCAAAACAGACTGGGTCTTCCATGGTAGAATTTCAGGTAAACTGGTTGGCACGAGTGTCGCTGTAACACTGGTAGAGTTTCGGGTGAACTAGTTGGCATGTGTGTTGCTGTAACACTGGTAGAGTTTCGGGTGAACTAGTTGGCATGTGTGTTGCTGTACACTGGTAGAGTTTCGGGTGAACTAGTTGGCATGCGTGTCGCTGTAACACTGGTAGAGTTTTGGGTGAACTAGTTGGCATGCGTGTTGCTGTAACACTGGTAGAGTTTCGGGTGAACTAGTTGGCATGCGTGTCACTGTAACACTGGTAGAGTTTCGGGTGAACTAGTTGGCATGTGTGTCGCTGTAGCACTGCTCTGATAATAAGGTTGTTAGAATGATAGGCTTCCGCTTCACTCAGCTACAACTTACCTTCTAGGTCTTGCCTGATGGGTTTTGCTGCTCATTTACTGGAAAGGTGGGAAAAACTTTTAATAATAATTGTTTTCTTTCTTTAATTTACTTTCTCTTTCCTTGAAACACAGTCGAATGTATCAAAATTTAAGTGTGGGTCTAGTGTCTGCACTTTTCTAAATGTTGTACTGATACTGTTGTTGACTAACATTGGAATGATGAGAAAAACATGTAATGGCTTTATCTGACCTAGTCTCTTACACAGTTTCAAACACGCAGATTCTTTTTTCTGATTCAGAAATGAGGAGATGTAGAAACAAAGGAGAAGCAAAAATTCAGAGTTATTGATTATATACTCTGCATCCACAATTCTGTTTTGACCATCAACTCCCTAATGCTGCATTACATAAACTCATTATTTCATCTACTTCATGGATGAGAGAAGAGATTCTAAGAAGGTCATTTGTTGGGTACCATTTATCTGGTATGAATAGAAGCTGGTCTCTTAGGAGGTAGAGTTACAACACAAGTCCATATCCGGGTTTGCTCCTTAAAGTCATTTACCCTTTTACCCTCCTGTTACCCTGTAGTAAGAACAAGGCTTTGTGTGTGAAGATGGGCTTTCTTGGGCATTGCAAAATAACCTTCTAGTCCACACACTGCAGTTTTTATTTCCTTTATGCAAGAAGGAAATTTACTTCTTGTGATTCTAATTCATTTATATTCTACTCACAATGAGGTTTAGTGTTTATTGAGAGCAATTTGATCTGTAACCCAGACAACTTTATTTTTTTTAATGTTACTGGAAGCAAAATGTTGATATAAACAAAATGAAAGTAACTCAAGCTGTAAGATTAAAAGCAAAACTTAAATCCCTAGGTTTATTCCCAAAATAATGTGCTGTAAACTTGGCAAAACATTTCCCTATTTATATTTCTGATTACCTCAAATTAGAATCGTAAACACAAAAGTGTGTTTTTCACTCTTAGCAATTGTGTATGTGTGTGTGTGTGTGTGTGTACATGTCTGGAACTTCTATTTTTTTGCAAGCATCAATTGGTAGACTATTTCCCTCTTTAAATAACAATATTTATGGCTATTTTTCTTATGCTAATAGTCACTGTGAATAGGCAAAGAACTGATGTGGGCTTGAATGGATGATATCTAAGGCCTTCATGCAAAGTTGGAGATGTTAGTTTTTAAATCAAAGAGATCCTGGCATCTCAAAAGCTTGAAAAGTAAACTTTCTAAATTGCCTTAAAATAGTTGAAGTTGTGAGAAACACAATTTGTTGGAACTTGCTGAGCTGAAGAAATAAATCCTACTCTATAGATTGACTTCCTAATGTCATGAGTCAATTTAGAAATTAGGGGCAAGATAAATGCCTTTCCTTTCGTTGCACCGATGTATTTAGCTTAATCATGAGCATCACTGGAGACAGATTGAAAAATAAATTGTTCACTGTCTCCAAGACAAACCCCAAATAGGAAACTTGAGATTCTGTACAAACTCTATCTCTGAAATATGCTTTGAAAAGGCATGGTATAATTATGTGTAGCATTATAGAGATTCTTGTGTTTATAAATATTTTCAGAAGGCTTTGAAATTGTTTGCAAATCTGAAGTTTATAAATGACTTATGAAATCCACAAATTTGCTAAATATGTTTCTGCATTTTTGCATTATGCACTGTGATTTTTCTTTCTATGTGGTGTAAGTCAAACAAAAATGGTTTACAATAGGGCTAGATGGGACTACATTTTCCAAACAAAAGAAGCATCTGTTTTTCTAATTTAGATTTTGAATTTACTTTGGCTTCACAATTGGTTCCACTGCAAACAATGTGGTTCAAATGACAATGACATTGATTGCAGTTTTCCTTTGCACCGAGAGTGTGCTGTATCCAACATTGTCAACTCTCCTCAACTAAGGACAACTAATCCTTCCAGCACCCCTGAATAAGGTATTATTTGAGACAATGATACAGACAGAAGGGTGACTTTGTAGAAGGCTTCCAAGTTTACACAAATCCCTAGAACTTTTAAATGACCAGGAAATAACTCTTGATGTACCTTTTCAATTCTCACACCAGGGTTCTTATAAGCATGGTTTCTCTACTTGGCTCATTTTCCCAGAACATTGACAAGATTCCATTCTAATTGACTGTGTATCATCTGAGTTTTAGGTCAATATTAAGTATCTTCCTCCTTCTTATTTGCTGCAATCCTACTTTCTATCTTTGCCAGTATGAAAGTCTATAAGCGTGTGGTATTCTGGGGAAGTCTTCACAGTATCCTCATGCCTTACAAGACTTTATTCTCAAGTAACATTCCATTAATTTCATTAATTCAGAGGGTTAGTTTGAACATCACTTAAAAAGTCATGTTTAAATACTAATATTTTAGTATTTAAAATAAATGTGTTTATGTTTACTCTATATATGAAAGACCACTCCATTCAAGAGGAGAGACGGCCTTCTCTTTATTGATTTTCATTCATTGGGCTATTCGTGAAGCATTTATTGAATAATTGCCATGTAGGTGCCGGTTTGTAGGCACAAATTATCATATTTTCTTAGCACTGATAGTTATTGTTTCAGTAATCCAAGGACTCTAAGGGGAATCCACTGCTGATTGAGTTGACAAACACAGTAGTCTATGAACTGTTTGCTACATGGCCTGTGACCTGTGTTTTTGATATCAGAGCATTTTATCTTATACACCTCCTAACATTTCAACATCTTAATTATGATAACCCTCCTGTTTTTTATGAATCACATTGGAATCTTACTCATCAATGAACAGGAAATAGAAATTTCTGATCACTTCCCAAGCATGTTTCTACTGCTATGATATATTAATACTATTTTTGTGATTAAGTGAGTATTAAAATGTTATTCTTTCCAATAAGATAAATTTAATGTTTGAAATAGTTATGAATAAGATAATACAATGATGCATTAACTGGAGCTTATATCTTCATAGTGTAACCAGAGTTTAAGGATACCTTCCTAAATGGTAATTTATCATGAATAGAAATTACCAGCTAAAACATAGAGTTACTACCTCACTACCTGAAAAAGCCAAAAATATCCTACCATCTGGTTTTATTTTGTACCATATTTTACATTAATCCCACATGTAAATTTTTTATTGAATTACCTTCAAAAATTGTAAATAACTACCTTTTTCTGGATTCAGATAGACTTGTCTAGAAAATTTCATTTTATTGTTCACAAATTGATAATCAAAGAGAAATAATTTTATTCTAAATAAAACTTAGTTTTTCTGCTGTGAAATGCAATAACAAAAGCAACTTCATTAATGAATACATGG
This sequence comes from Microtus oregoni, assembly GCF_018167655.1. Classification (NCBI taxonomy): domain Eukaryota; kingdom Metazoa; phylum Chordata; class Mammalia; order Rodentia; family Cricetidae; genus Microtus; species Microtus oregoni. Next base: position 59,157,597 of record NW_024543059.1, on the reverse strand, counting down.
AACATTTAGAAAACATCTCCATACAAAGTAGCCATCCTGGAAATGCTAGCTAGTTCTATTAAAATGGGTTTCAAATTGAGGTGAAACGTATTGAAAGACATAAATCAAACCTTAATAGATCATGGTTAAAGCAGAAAGTTTTCATAAAGTGGAGCTTTATATAAAGTTATATATTTATAGAAGGTTATACATTATGACTTTGTTGTACGGTTATAATAAAGAGAGCTCCAATGCCAGTGTTTCTGCATTAATACTTGAAGCCTTTGCATAGTCTGTTGATAGAATTACTCAGGTACTTATTACTGCTGCATCACAACTGCGGCACAGAGTAGCTAGTGTGTCCATTTTATGAGCTTGGAGACTGAGGGTTATCAGAGAAGCCACTTTCATTAGGGTTAATTATGACAAATATGCAGGGGGCAGGACTTGACTCCAGCTGCATTCATTTCTCCATATTGCACACTTTCCAATAGCCTGCCATTCTAATTAGCATTATTTAAATATAAGTAGCAATTAGCTCCGTCAAGAGAATCAAATCATCAGTTCTGACTTCATATTTACTAAATGTCTATTATATGCCAAATATTACGAGCAGGCTTGAATAAATATTTTATAACATAATCCTTTAGTTGATTTAGCTATTACTTATGCTTATTAGGCATCAACCCCGCCACTGTAAAATGCTAGTGAAACACTAGAGAAGATACATTCTTTAGTTAAAAGGGTCTATTTTCTATAAGGTATTTTAGATTTTTTAGTAGCACCAGGAACCCAGTAAAACTGGGTAGAAAGTGCAGAGATGTCCCAAGCATCCCTTGACCTGACATAAGGAAAACCTCACATGTGGTCAACACCCCACTTGGGTGGCATAGTATGATAGCTGGTGAGCCATTGTTAACAAATCACACTCATCAAAATCCCTGACTTATGTTATGGCTTATTCTTGATGTTGTAATTCTATGAATCTGCACAAATATCACTGAATGGCATATTTCTTCTATGACAGTACCTTAGAGTTTGGCTTCTCTTAAAAAGCCTTTCAGGCCTATGATTCAGTACTCGACACCATCCCTATCCATTGGTAATATTTTTACCATTTAAACCAATATTTTACCAAATTTAAATTTTTTTTTTATTGAGTAAAGGAAAAAAAGACAAGTTTCCGCCTCCTCCCAGCCTCCCATTTCCCTCCCCCTCCTCCCACCATTCTCCCCCTCCCCCCACTCCTCTCCCCCTCCCTCTCCAGTCCAAAGAGCAGTCAGGGTTCCCTGCCCTGTGGTAAGGCCTAGGTCCTCCCCCCTCCATCCATATCTAGGAAGGTGAACATCCAAACTGGCTAGGCTCCCACAAAGCCAGCACATTACATAGGTTCAAAACCTCGTGCCATTGTCCTTGGCTTCTCATTAGCCCTCATTGTTCGCAGCCCTCATTGTTCACCATGTTCAAAGAGTCCGGTTTCATCCCATGCTTTTTCAGTCACAGTCCAGCTGGCCTTGGTGAGCTCCCAGTAGATCAGCTCCACTGTCTCAGTGGGTGGGTGCACCCCTCGTGGTCCCGACTTATTTGCTCATGTTCTCCCTCCTTCTGCTCCTCATTGGGACCTTGGGAGCTCAGTCCAGTGCTCCAGTGTGGGTCTCTGTCTCTTACTATTTCCACAGGTTTGCCTTTCCATAATGTCGTTTATTTAAAGATACACAGTGCGTAGGATAGATATTCCAATTGATTTTTTCCCCTTAGAATATGGACTTGAAAACTTTCAGTTTTTGCTATGGTAGCTCCTTTCCTTCAGCATGAAATAATCCCTTATCCAGATGTTCCACACTCTGTTTGATCACATACTGAAGGGCATCTTACTTGCTTTGGAGTTTTGGCAATTATTGTACAGCTTTCATAGACAGTTGTATGATAGATTTTTGTTTTGTTTTGTTTTCTTTGGTTTCTTTCTTTGTTTTTTTTTTGTTATTGTAGTGTTTTGTTTCTTTTGCTGTTGTTGTTTTGTTTTTGTGGATAATAACTTTTAAATTCTTTGACTGGTACCAAGCATAGACACCATATCATTTCCTAAGATTATCTTCCTTTGCATAAGAAATTGCCAAAACCTCCAGAGTGGCAGAACCATTTTGAATTCTTCATTGCAGTGAACAGGAATCCAACTTGTTACAAATCTTTACCAATGGTCAGCTTTGCCAGAGTGCAGGCCTTGCTATGGCATCGGGGTGTAGCAGCGCCTACTGGTAGCATATGATTTGCAGCATCCCTCGAAATGTTGATTTCTTACCCATAGATTCCCTTTGGAGGGCTGTCTGTTAAGGTCTTTGACCTGTTTTAATTTAGTTGTTTGTCTTCTCATTACTGAGTATTTGTTTCTTGATACACTTTGGGTTACGGTTCTGTGTTAGATGAGCCTTTTGCAAATATTTCCCCTCAGCACATGGCTTGTCACTTTGTTTTCTTGGTTTTTTCTTCTGCAGAGAAAGATGTCATTGCTTTAATGAAGCCTGGAGGATCAATCCCTTTCTTGGATAAATGTTGTCCCTTTAAAAAAATTATCACTTAATATGTTTTAGCCAACATTATTGAGATGGAACTACAATTTTGGTGTGTGGGATATAAGCTGAAGTTTACATACTAATATCCTTTTATAATCTTGACATAATCGTGTCTAATTCAAGGGTTTTGTCTGTGGTGTAGTTACTATTGTCTGTGTAGTGTGAGAGAGAGCTTTGCACAGGCAAGGCAAGTGTTCAGTTAATAAGCTGTCCTCAAAATGGGAGATTTCAGTTGATTAGTTTCAGTGTAATATAAATACAGTTCTGTTATCTACAAAAATAGAGCTTGATTTTTTTTCCTTCATGGTATACACCATATTCTTTCTGACTCTGGTCATATTGCATTATGGCAATCTACCTTCATGACAAAGTTAGGAAATGTCTCTCAGCTATTCTCAGGAAGATTATGGAGAGCTGATAAAGCTTCTATCTCAAATATCTAGTCGAAATAATGAATGATTCCATCTGCTCCTGATAATTTCCACTTGGGAGAGTTTTTGATTACCAATTCAACTTACAGCTTACTTAAATTGCCTATTTTATCTGAATTTTGGCAGATGTTTCTTTCAAGAAATTCATTTCTTACTTCTATAGTATTAGATACACGAGCAGGGAATTGGACATGAAATGTATTATCTTTGTAATGTCCATTGAGTGTGAAGAGATATTTTGTTTTTTAATCTGGTATTAATAAATTGTGTCCTTTCTCTTAATTCCCGTGACTAAATGCATTGATTTTATGCATCTTTTCAGCAAACTAGATCTTTTCCTTCTTCTCTGAATATTTTGGTTTTGTTAATTTATGCTCAGATTACTATTTTACACTTCTGCTGATGACTTGGGGTTTAATTTACTCTTTTTATGGTGTAAGATGAACACTTCAATTTTTGATTTCAGATATTTACTCTTTTGCAATATATGATACATATGATTTCTCTCATTTCTTTCTGCTACATCCCACAGATTCTAGTAATTTGTATTTACATTTGTATGTAGTGAAATGCTTTTTTAAATCTTTCTTCTTTATTCTTTGCCCTTGTGTTGCTTTGAAGTGTATTTGATTTCTCTATATTTGGAATCTTTCCAGTTATCCCCCTGTTGTTGGTTTCTCATTTAATTCTACTCTGTAATGGAAGCAGAAATAGCAACATTTCTGATTTGGTTTTTGAATTTGCTTTTATTTTAATTTGGGGAGATACATTTCATGGTTGCAAAGGTGGTCCATCTTGTAAGTCCTCTTTGTGACCTTGAGAACAGTAAGCTCCATGTTATTATTTGAAGTCTTCTACAGCTGTCAATTGCATCCAGTTGATTGATGGTGTTGTTGATTTCAACTTGTGTCTTTAGTGGTTTTTTTTTTTTTTTTGTCTAAAGGATCTGTCCATTTCTCATAGGGCTTTTTATATCTACTAAAATCATGGGCCTGTTTATTTCTTATTGTAGTTTTATCAATTTTTGTCTCCTAGATTCGGATTCTTTGGGTTTTTTTTTTTGTTTGTTGTTTGTTTTGTTTTATTTTGCTTAAGAAACATTGTAGTAACATGATGGTAAATCCAAAGACCGAGATGACTTCTAAATGACTAATAGAAAGGTACCATATACATGACAGATCCACTGGACACATCAATTATTCATGAGCTATACAACAAAGAACATCATAGTACGAACTTGCATCAAATTAAACTTGAATGGCACACCATTTTGTAAATTTTTTTCGGTAAAATTATTTTGTAAACTTGTAAATTATTTCTAGCAAGTTCCAATGAATACTTTTGAACAATGGTTAGTAGTAAGTAATTAGGACCATAGAAAGTGAAACTCAGAATAATTTCGGCCTTCTCTATGAACCATCACAAGTATCCATGCACATGTAAGATAAAGTGAGGATAGATATTGAAATAACTTGCTGTTATTGGTATTTGGAACAAACTGTGCTATTAGATCAATAAGGAAAACAACAGTGTTTATTTTTATCTGTGCTATTTCTTCTTTGATAGTATTTATTTATTTGTGGAGATTCACAGGTTCTGTTGTTGTTTTTCTCCTTCATATGTTCTTTGTTTTGAGGCAGTGTTTCACTATACAGAGATCTGACCCAAAATGACCTCATAATCCAGACTGTCCTTCAACTAATGAGCAAGCCTCCTGCCTCAGCTCTCTAAGTGCTGGGTAGATTTGCATGTTTTGAATAATGTTGCCTTCTAATTTTTTCGAACACTTCTTTCTTGTAAGACAATCCAACTAATATCAAATCCTGCCTGCACCCTCTCCTTTATTGATCCTCCGCGGCTGTTTACTCATTTCTCAGGAAAGAGAACGTCTAGGCTGGTGGGTTCTTCCTGTTCGTGTTTCAGATATTTTGATCCACTCTTCTTTTTCTTGTGCATCTCATAAGGAAATGTTTACACAATTCTAACCATTGTTCCTTTCTATAAGTGATCTTTGTTCCTTGTCTTAATTTATTCGATGATTGTATATAGTTTAAGAAGGATACTGATGTAGATGTTTTGCTCATAACAGAGATTCTTTCGTTGCTTTCGCCCTAGCGTTCCTTTTACATCCAGCATTTGCTTTCCCTCTAACTGTGTGGCTACATGGAGCTATTTTTTGTTGTCTGTCAGCTGTTTCTTTCATGTATCCCACTCGATGTCAATAAGAGAAAGGCAAAAACACCAGACTTTTGCAGAGCAATTTTCTAAGTGTAACCACAAATGATTTTTATCCCATTATTTCTATTTTCTAGATATGAAACCAAGGATTATTGAGGATCATAACTGGTTATATGATAGCAATATTAGAAGCATCTGGGATCCAAGATCAAATCAATTCGGGATGGTCATATCAACAACTTCATTTCTCAGAACCGACTGTTCCTACTTTCTGTTTTAACTTTCATGAATGTAGCAAATAGTCAGGTTGATTAAACTTCAAAGCAAAAAGACTTGTTCGGACTTAATGATTTGGAGGTTTCTGTCCAGGATTCATTTGTCCCATTTCTTTGGGGCCTGCTCTCCAGGCAGGAACATACTACTGTGAGGAAAGAATGGTCCAGCTCTGCCACCCCCTTCATGAATAGGATATTAAGAATAGCTCAGAAGGAGTGACTCTAATTTTCAAGGGGATGCCCTCAGTGACTGGAAAACCTCTCACTAGGTTCCACCACTCATAAAGTTCCCACTGTTCTTAATAATGCTTACATGGGAACTCATCCTGAGACAGATAGCCTTTGGGGACATTTATTATCAAAACTGAAATACATTGAAAAGTCCATGTTGAAATTTAAATCCTTATCATGACTACAATTAGATGTCTCACCTTGTTTGGAAAAAAAAGAAGACTGTAGCAGATCACTTATCTCCTGTAATGCCATTTCATTTGTATTTTAATAAATAAAGCATGCCTGAAAATCAGAAAAGTAAAACAGGGATATTGACCAGTCTTAAAGACCAGGCAGTGTAGTAATAAGGGAGGCAGGGCTGCGTCCCCAGCACCCTGGCTGCCTGGCTAGCTTATGCCCGAAATAACAACACACAAACAGTATTCATTTAAACACTGCTTGGCCCTTTAGCTCTAGCCCTTACTGGCTAATTCTGATATCCCAATCAACCCATCTCTAATAATCTGTGGGCACCGGTCTTACTGGGAAGATTCTAGCCTATGTCCATCCTGGGTCGGAGCTTCATCAAGTGCGTCTGTCTGGGAACTGGGCATGGCATCTCTCTGAGGCGTCTGCTCCCGAGAGGAGAGCTGTGGAGTCTGAGCTCACTTCCTCTTCCTCCCAGCATTCTGTTCTGTTTACTCCTCCCACCTATCTTCTAACCAATGAGGGCCAAGCAGTTTCTTTTTATTTAACCAATGACCTTCCTCCATCAAGGCAGCAATTGACACACACCTTTAATTCCAGTAAGCCACACTATCTTGCCAGAGAAACCAGGCAGTAGTGGTACATGCTCTTAGTCCCAGAACTAAAGAGGATTCTAAAAAATGAGGAGACAGCTCTCAGGCTCAGGCTCAGTCTGAGTTTCCTGATGGCCGGATCACCATTTTGGATTGAGGTAGAGGTAAAAAGCTGTTTTGCTTTTCTGGCCTTCAGGTTGAATGAACCCCAATACCTGTCTCTGAGTTTTCATTAATTGTGCTTCAGTCTCCGAATTAAACTATCTAGAACACATCTGACAATCAGAAAGCACAGCCTAAGAGTAGAAGAGGATTCTGTCCCCAAAAAGTAAATTCGCATGTGTGAATTTGGATGTCAAATCAATAATAAGACCATCTTTCCCTAATTTTGTTGTGTGCATAGAAGGATAATAGATTTCAGAGAATTTTTAAAATCAAAGAAAAATGATAGAAATGTTAGTTTGTTATGTGTAAGTGCTGAACTACATTATTCTAACAAGTTGTTACAACATATCAATAATTTAAGAGAGATTAGAGTATAACAAATGCAAGTTTTGCAGTCAGTTTTTGTGTGTAGCATTGCATTAGTGGCTTGATAGATAAAAAGAGACTGGAGAATGACCGTTGACAACAGAGGCCTACACATGCAGGCAGTTACTATAGAAAGAGTTAACAATGTATAGCTGCAATTGCAAAATAGAGATGGGTCACCCAGTACTTCAAGGACTGCTTGCCTGAGACTGCGTAGAAGTGATTATGAGTGTGTTAGGGCAAAGAGACGCCACAGAGAAGGAATACAGCAACAGAATCTTAAAGAATGAACACAAAGAGCTTTAAATAGTTGCAGGTAGCTGGAATTCCTTCTCTATCCAGAAATGTGGCAGGAATTAAGTTAGAAGAGAAATAAGGGGCCAGAAGACAGTAAACACAAGTAGTGACTACATTTAAGAAAATTGATAGTTAAGCCTAGAGATAACAAGTCAGTTAAATACTTTTAACTAATTAAATATATTATCCAGCTAGAAGGATGTTTTAAGAAAGAGTCTGTTTTGGTCAACCCTGGCCATATTTGATGTAGTTAGAAGAATTTGCTGGCTGTAGAGAAAGAAGAAAGGAGTATTCTATTCTCGGGCTTGTGAGGCAGTGCGACACAGAGATATCATTTTTACTCATAATAAACCTTGGGGAATGAACAGCATTATGTGGAGATAAGAGTCATGTTTTAGAGACATTGAGTTAGGCTTCTTGTAAGAAATATTTATTTTGATGCCCATAGAAATAACAAGTGCAGTTTGTGAAATTGGACGTGAGAGTTTTTGACAATAAAATAAAACTTTGGAAATCTCTACTGTAGATAGGATTTGAATTTGTAGGAAGATCACATTAGGCTTCTTGTCTTCAGAGGATATAAAAAGAACTTTTGCTGCTATCATTAACAACTGCCACAGAGAGCAAGAACAGATACCCAAGAAACCATGTGTTATTCAAAGGTTAAGTTGAAATAAAAATGACGTAAATGCTCAAAAAAAATAAAAAGAAAGTGGAGATTCATGTAAGAATAAATGCAAGTTATTCTGGAAATAATATGAACGGACATTGTTGTTTTTGTTGATAGCAGAGGCCCCATGCCTGTAAAAAGTTGTCCCCAACACCACCACCACCAAGTGTCATCTAAGTTTATCTAAAGAGAAAAGTAAAATGATCCCCAGAATATTTCTGAAGGAAGTTCAGGATCGTAGTGTTTGATGCAGCCCTGTAATCCCAGCACGCAGGCAGGTCAGACAAGAAAGTCATGAGCTCTAGGGCAGGCAGGGATGCTTAGCTGAACTTTGTCTCAGAAACCAGAAAAAGCAGTCACAGTCTAGAAGTACTCTACACCTCAGGTCTCAAAGAAGAGCCTCTGCTTATGTCTGTATTGTAGGTTAAAATTACTTCGATGTTCCTTGCCTTCATAGGTATTTCCTTTAGAATGTCAAATTTGTGGCTACCTGACTTTAAGGTTCTTCGTGTGTTGACTTCTTCTTGGACATGCAGTTTTAATTCTCACAGTTTTCTTACTTATCTGTGTCTTTTACTCTAGCCAGATTCAGTTTCTTTTGGTTCCTCATATGCAACACATTCTCTCTTGTCCTGTGAGTCTGCTGATAAATATTCCTCGGATCACTCCTGTGTGTTCTTGAAGCCAACTCTCTTTGTCCTGGCTCCATTCTTGTGTTTCATGCTCCATCTCGGTGCTCAGGTTGTGGCCAGGACATCCCTGTGCCTCCACAGGATTTGGTTTCTTGGTCTTATTTCTGTATCAAAACCATGCATTACTAGATGTCAGAATGAGTTGCATTTTGTTTGTTTACTCAGAACATAAGCCAACATCGGCCTTCAGCAATATAAATAGTGTTAGGTACTCAACAAATGATTCTGAATAAAGGGATCAATCAGTGTAGAGTTTTCACTCAAGAAGCCTTGGTGTAAAAGGAATACTAACATTAATGAAGTTCCTACTAAGAGCCATAAAGGTTTTATAGAAGATGAATTCATTAGATCTTTAATAAGTCAAAATATGTTGTCATAAACATTGTTATAAAGTTAAAGATTTCTATATGTCAGCAAAACTTTGCTGAAGGAATTATAAAATCCTTTTTTTAGATCATAGCATTGGTGATTCTTGGAGTTCTCTAATCTTGGCTGCATTAATTGGATATTGTCTCCTTTAACCACACTTCAGATTATATAGCAGTAACAAGCCAAAGATCATGATATGAGCTTAGCAGCGATATCTAATGCTGAAATTTTAATTTCAAAGATGATGTTATTCAGTGGAGTTTTTGGGAAGTTATTAGATAATGAGTATAGATCCTTCCTAAATTACATTAGTGATAATACTGTTAAATCTAAACCACCAAGTGAGGACATGGCAACCAAGTCTATGGATCTAAAAGCAGGTCTTCAGGAGTCACTGAATCAGAACTTTGGTCTTGAACTTCTGTGTCTCCAGAAATGTCAGAATACATTTTTGTCGTTCAAAATTTGCCAGTTCCTGGTATCTTGTTATAGTGACCAAAAAAATTCTGTATACACTGAAACAAAACCAAAGCAACTTTGTTTGATCATATGGTGGTCAGACTTGAATGCTTTTTTAGTTTTGATCATATGGAAAATTTTCAGCTGCATGATCCCTTAATAATCCTTTAAAATTCCATCTACTCTCAACATTATTTTTAGCAATGTATTATATTCCCAAAATTCTCTCATATTGTAAAAGAAATAGGTATCTTACCCTCTCAAACTATAATATTAATAATGATTGCTGTTCTGAGGTATTTTACCCCAATTTTCTATGCTTAATAAATACATTGATGATAAATTAATATTAATTAGACTGAATTAGTATACTTTTAGACATATCTCTTTATAATTTCATTGTTATTAAAGACTGTTAGAAAGCCATAGAATATACGATTTTGTGTGTCAATCCCAATTATTTATCTCTACTCTTATGGATTCAGGTCATTTTCAAGACTTTTTTTATAACCAGAAAATCTTAAGACCATTGTGCATAAACCATTGCCCATATTTCCAGTTATTTCTAAGGTATTGTTTTTTATAAATATAAATACTAGGTCAAAAGTTGTAAAGATTTTAAGTTTAGTTGATACATGTGAAAAATTGGTTCATTCTTCCGCTGATAGATATCCAGTTTTATAAGAAACACTTTTCTGCAAATATTTTTGGCACCTCTGTGGAAAAAAGTTGGTTGGCATAACTGTGTGGGTTGAATCTCAGCCTTTTATTCTGCTTTCTTTCTCTGCCTCTGCTGCTGTGATTTCTCCACTATGGTCCTAAAGTGTACGTTGAAGGCAGGCACTGGAAGCTCAATTTCTTTCTTTCGGCTTAGGGATTATTTGTTTTTACACATGTATTTTAAGATTTTTTTCTAGGTCTGTGAAGAATGTCGTTGTTGATAGAGATTTCACTTAATGTCAAGGTTGTTTTTGACAATAGCCATTTTTACAATACTGATTCTGTCAACCTAATGCATGGAAGCTTCACTGTTTAGTCCTCAATTCCCTTTTATTCATTGTCTTAAAGTTTTCATTGCAAAAATCCTTCACCTCCTTGGTTAAGCTAGCTATTTTGTTTTTTAAACTAATGTGAACTGATTATTTTCCCCAATTTCTTTCTCAGCAAGTTCAATTTTGATACATAGAAAAACTGTAAACTGGAACATGCGTTTATTCCCAGAAGTTCTCTGAGTTTAAGGCCAGCCTAGTCTATATAGTAAGTTACCAGACAGTCAGAGATACACAGAGAAACTCTGTCTTGAAAGACAGAGAGAGAGAGAGAGAGAGAGAGAGAGAGAGAGAGAGAGAGAAACTGGAAGTCTTTTGATGTTTAATTTCGTATTACATGAATGTGTTAATAAGATCTCACAGCTTTGGGGTGGAATGTATGGGGGGTGTAAGAGCAGAATCATGCCGTTTGTAAATTATGATGTTCTTATTTCTTCCTTTCACATTTATATATTTTTTTATAACTTCCCTTGTCTTACTTCTATGCTTGGACATTAAGAACTACATCGAAAAGGAGTGGTGAGAATGGGAGCCGTTGTCTTGTTTCTGATATGCTCAAGAGTGCAATAGTGACATTGTTGTGGGTACCAACATCTATCTGGTGTGCAGTAAACCTGGTGAACAGCCTTAGACTGGAGAGGTAATAGACCCCAGAGCACCACTCACTCCTACTATTAGTTGAATGGATACATCTAGCTGTTTATCCTTCTAAACATCTATGCTTATCCTCACCTCTCATCCAAGGGGCTTCTTCTTGCAGCACACGGAAGTTATTACAAAATCCTTGTTTGATGTTACCAAAAATCATGTTACTAGCATACCAAACATAATGCCTTTAAACATTGGAAAATGGCTGGGTGGCAGATTAAAGCTCCCAGCTCTTGCTTGTAGAGTCTAAAGCCCAAACTAATGTTTACAAAAGTTTTTAAGATGAGCAAACTCTGACTTACAGCTAGGGAGAGGAAAACAAAGTTTTCCTTTCAACTTTTGTCTCAAATTATTCACTTTACTTAAAGAAAAATCTAAGAAAGTTGGATTCCACATGAAGAAATTCTATGGTTCTGATTTGTTATACATGTAAGGCGATGGCCTGCTTTCACAGAGGCCCATATTCATCCAAACATTTGCAAACTTTTAATCTTCAAACTAAAACAAATAGTTTTCAAATGCGAATAATTTAAGTAGTTTTATTTGAGGGGAATTTAATTTAATTGTAAAACATTAACACTACATTCTAAGATAGGCAGTAATTATTCTGTTACAAATGTAATTCAGTGAAATAAATGATAGAACCTTACATGTGTCCTTCATGTCTCTTATTTCTTAAATTAATTTCAGTATTAATTAACTGAAACTCTTAATTCAGTTATAAAATCTTATACGGTTATGTTTATTTGTGTACTTAACCAGATCTGTGACAATCCTAAAGTTTTACATCTACATCTTTTCTTCTTTGTAAGCTATCATGAGTTATTGAGACCCTCTCATTTCACATTTTGTCAATCAAAACACTTCATGTCTTTCAAGTTCATAGATGTACTATTCAGTTTAAAATACTCCTGAGTTCTGATGCTGTAGTACATGAGAAAAATTGCTCATAAGAATTAAGTAAATAATTGCATGCTTGATTCATTTGCCACAGTCTTTATCTCCACAGTGTCTACTGCCATGACTGTGAGGACTGTTAAATGCATCAGACATGTATGGTCCATCAGTTTTTTTTTTTCTTATCACTGGGCTTCCTGTCAACTCTCCTTGAAAGACTGGTCACCTAAGCCTAAAGTGGGAACACTGCTACTGCTGTTTTTACAGTTGATGACCACGACCATTTGTCTTCTGGTTTGTTAGACATGATCATGCAGAAGAGAAAAGCTTTGCAAACCCATCTTGGCCTTTTCTTTTTTCTTTTCTCTTCTTTTATTTCTTTTCTTACTTCCTTCATTCTTTACTTCCATCTTTCCTTCCTTTCTTTATTTCTTTCTTCCTTCCTTTCTTTTTAATTGACAATAGATTCTTCTCATATTCAATACACCATGACCACAGTTTTCCTTCCCTCCACTCTTCTCAATCTCCCTTACTTTCCCTCTTCCCCAGATTCATTCCCCCTTGGTCTTTCTTTAGAAAAAGAGCAGGCCTCCGAGAGACAACAACCAAGCACCACAAAACAAAATACCGTAAGACAAGGCAAAAGCCCTCACAGCAAGACTGGACAAGGCAACCCAACGACGGAAAAGAGTTCCAAGGGCAGACAGAGGACTCAAAAGCATACCTACTCCCACAGTTAGGAGTCACACAAAACGTCAAGCTAACAGCCAAAACACCCCATGCTTGCTGCTTCAGTCTCTGTGATTCCATACGCTCTCTGTTTAGTTGATTCAGTGGGTCCTTTTCTCCTGGGGTCCTCCATCCCCTCTTCGTTAATATTTAATAATATTTTGTTAGAATATAAACCAATCAAGGGAATCTTGGTAAAGTGGGCCATCAGCTCTCTGGTTAGAAAGAAAATCCTTTATTCCAGGAAACAGTGGCATGTGATCACTCTACTCACCAATTGTCTGGTTCTTTCTGGAGACTATGTTGTTCTTCTATTTTAGTTTAGTTTTGTGTTTATGTGCCTTTTAATTATTCACATATATCAAGTGAATGGGAATAAAATCACCTTATACAGTTTATGAGACACTCAGCATCAACTAAACCTTCAAGAAGGAACAGTAGAGGCTGTTCAAGTGGTTCTTTTAAAATCTCAATATTTACAAGTTGTTAAGAAGAAATGTTTTCAAGGATCAGAGGTCTCCTGTGTCTGTTACATGAGCCCAGTTCTGTACTGCAGGTAATTTCCCATTTACTTTTCTAAGATCAAACACAATTTAATTAAAGCTCATTTTTCTTTCCTCAATATTTATGCTTATTTTTAAAGGTTACTTTTTGTTATATACTATATATATCATATCATTATGCAATATGACAATGTGACAATTAAGACTTTAGCCTATACTTTAAATATCAGTTTTTTCCTAACTGTTCATTTTCACTTTGAAAAGATCTCTGAATACAAATATAATATTGTTATATCATCACATCTTTCATTTGGACTCATATTACAACAACTTTGTGTAGCTATTTTGAAGGAAACACTATAACGAACTGTAGATAAGCTTATGGATCCTGCCACATTCTTTTCTCAGTAAAATAGTCTATTGCCTCCTAACAGAACAGTAATATGCTATGAATGAGATGTAGGGGCACATGACACAATACTCTGTTTGCTAGCTGATACAAATAATACAATCAGGGCAGGTAGAATTTGGTAATGCACTCTCTCTATATATGAACTTATTACAGCACAATGATAGTCCTGCAATTATGTTTAGTGCCAAATAAAATGTAATCTCCAGAGCAAGAAGAATGCACTGTAGCATGTGTAATATTGTTCCCAGCATGCAGTTGGTGAACCAATAGAAAAATGATACAGTGATGGTGTAAATGATGTTGGAATATTGAGATACAGTTCTTAACGCAAGCCATTTCAGGTGTAAAAATGGTCAGTTTAATCATTTGAAGGCTGATTTTCTTGGCTAATTTGACTGTGTAGGCAGATTCCTGTTCTGGCTTCAAACCTCTGTGAACCAAAGTCACACAACTGATGGAAGCAAATGATCTTTTTTATTAAGGCTCATTACTTTCCCTAGAAGATGCAACTTCTCCGAGTCACTTACAATCACCCCCGAAGTTTAAGATTTTAGCTTTCAGCCAGACTATTGCAGTACTTTTCTAAATGGCTTCAATATTTCAATTAATTTCCAAATTATCAGAGTCATATATATATATAAAATACAAATCCAGATATAATTAAATCCTAATTAAAATTCTAGAAGAAATAGAATGAACACTCATGTATTTTAAATTGCTATTGCATTCATTTAGTGTGTGTGTGCCTGTGTGTGTGTGTGTACATTTCATGGTATAAGTAGAGGTCATAGGACCTGTGAGATTCAGGTCTCTCCCTCCACCACATAGGCACCAGTGATGAAGGTCATCAGACTTGTCTGTCACAAGTGCCTTACCTTCTGACCAGCCCCTTGAAAAATTATACTTTGGTGATGATCATATTAAACCATTTAGTTAATTTGAAAATTGCCTTTCACTTAGTTTCTTAAGCTGCTAAGTACAATCTTAACACGTGATCCAAGAACTTTATACCCAAGAATCTATTTAACAAAATATATGCATGTGAAGACTTTTTTTGGAATGTTTGTAGCATGCCTTGGGGTTCTATTGCTGTGATAAAACTCCCTAGCTAAAAGCAATTTAGGGGGAAAGGGTTTCTTTTCAGTTCCATATGGCAGTCCATCATCATCATCGAAGGAAGAAAAGGCAGGATGTAAACAGGGCAAAAACATACAGGCAGAAACCGAATCATGTAGAGTCATGGAAGAATGCTGCTTACTGGATTGCTCCACATGGCCTATTCATCCTTCTTTTTTTATGTAACCCAAGACCACCTGCCCAGAAGTGGTACCCACTGCATGCTATACCCTCCTGTATCAATCACTAATTCAGACTTGACCTTACAGATTTGGCTATTTTTATGGAAACTTTTTTTTTTTATTTTCCAGCCAATACTTTAATCTTTTTTTATTTTTTATTTTTATTTTTTATTGAGAAAAAAAATTTCCGCCTCCTCCCAGCCTCCCTCTCCTCCCCCCGCCCCTACTCCTCTCCCTGTCCCCCCACTCCTTTCCCCCTCCCCCCACTCCTCTCCCCTTTCCTCTCAAGTCTGAAGAGCAGTCAGGGTTCCCTGCCCTGTGGAAAGTCCAAAGTCCTCCCCCCTCTGTCCTGGTCTAGGAAGGTGAACATCCAAACTGGCTAGGCTCCCACAAAGCCAGATCAATGGATGAATGGATGAAGAAAGTGTGGAATATATACATATTAGAGTACTACTTGGCGGTAAAAAACAATGACTTCTCAAATTTTGCATGCAAATGGATGGAAATAGAAAATACTATCTTGAGTGAGGTAACCCAGACCCAAAAAGATGAACATGGGATGTACTCACTCATAATTGGTTTCTAGCCATAAATAAAGGTCAGTGAGTCTATAATTTGATATCCTAAAGAAGCTAAATAAGAAGGTGAACCCAAAGAAAAACATATAGCTATCCTCCTGGGTAGGGGAAGTAGACAAGATTGCCAGGCAAAAAATCGGGATCTTAAGGGTGGGGTAGGAGGGGGGTAAGGGGAGATGGGGAGAGAAAAGTGAGAAGGGTAGGATGGGGAGAACTTGGTGCAACGGGATGATTGGGATAAACGAAGGTTGGATAGGGGAGCAGGGAAGCACATATCTTAATTAAGGGAGCCATCTTAGGGTTGGGAAGAGACTTGGAAATGTTTTCTTAATTATGGAATCCTCTTCTTAGATAACTCTGACTTGTGTCAAGTTGAAAAACTACTCAGCACATGGAATTATTGTGAGTAATAAATAAAAACAAGTAGAGGCATCACAATGCTTATCAATTGGTGAACAGATGCAATCATAACATAGCCTATGATTTCTTTAGGTGCACTGTCCAGAAATGGAAGTACATAGAGAGAGAAAGTAGATGGCTATTTACTGATTTTAGGCATGGAAAGTGACAAGTTTTGACTGTAAATAAGTGTGAATATTGTATAATTATCCTAGAAACATATTGTGTTGATGAGAGCTGATTCCCACATACCTTGATCTGACCTCTTTACCAGGCATGCTTCTAATGTAAGCTTCAAGTCTCAACTTATGCCACATCTCCAAGGAAACATACCTCAGTCTGCTTATTATCTTTCCTACCTTTGATTTCCTAATATGTCTTAATTTTTCATTAATAATTACTGAACTTTACACTTAAAGGACATACAAGAGAGTGAATTATGAATATAATCAAAATACAATGAATTAAATTCTCAAAGTACTAATAAAAATATAATCTTAAAAGATATTCACATCTTCCAATGAATACCAATTCTAACTGTATAGATTATTTAGTTGTTTAGACTTTGAGTCTGGTTAATTTATACATTTGATGATGTTATTTACAATTTTTTGTAGTAAAGTTTATAAAATCACAAAAGATATGTGAATTATATCTCCATAAAGTATCTAAAATAAGAAAAAAATTAACAAAGAACAGGAGACATTTCAGGAGCGACTGACCACAGTACCTAGCACGTTACCTCACACCCTTCACAGGATTCTCCATACTGATCCCTTTCCTAACTCGCGCTCACATCTTATTGGGTCATTAGTCATGTAAGTCCCAAAGTATCTCTAGCAGTTGTTCATTCATTCTAAACTCTTTCTGGATTCAGTGTTCTTTCTCTTTCAGTTGTCTGACTACTTTGACCCAACCTGTTCAATGACTTCTTATTTATGCTTCAAACCTCAGCTCATGGTTCATCTCCAAAGAAATTCATTTTAGTTTTTGTGTTAAGTGCTCCACCCATGATTCCTTATTTTTAGCTGCATTTATGTGTATTTTTAATTTTAGAATTTTTAAAACCAGGCTCATGGCAGAGAGTCTTCTCAATATACTTGATGAATGGTTAATTAATTTCTGAATTGGCTGCTAGAGTCCAGAAAATATTGGATATTCTTATCTAATTTTTAATGAACTTCCTCTTCAAACAAATCATTCTCAGCTGAATTTCAGGGAAAATGACACAATATCATCTACACAAGATCACAGGTTAAATATTTCAATTATGAATTCACATCAGTTTATGTTTTCCAGAATGTGAGATGGCAATTTCCTAACCAAATCCATCACTTGCACATAGATGGATTGTGTGTGTGCGTGTTGTGACTGGTGGCTCTTGCAATGATGATAGATCACACTGACCCACGAGCTGTCACTGTCTGACATGATTTACAGTTCACAATAGAGACCACAAGGGAAGATGGATGACCACTTGGGGACCACCTGTTACAAGTGAGGAATGCTGTATCATTTTCTCCTCTTGGAAAACCACCTCATCAGAAGGATTTGGAGAGTTTGTCAGCAGACAGAGGGTAAACAAACATTCTAGACTAATCAAACATCAGCAAATGACACATTTCAGGTAGAGGTTTTTATTTATTGTTTTATAAAGCTAAGGATATCACATTGTTTTATTTATTGTTATTAGAACTGTGAGGAAGTTGTGGCTTCTTTACTGACAAGAAGGTACAAAAAAATGAACCCTGTTGCCTCGGTTAGTAATACCTAGCAGATATCACACTATACAGTGTGACTGATCATTTTGCTCCAACACTCTAAGAATTAAAACTGATATATAAAAGATTGATATAAAAAGCATGAAAATAATTTAAATATGAAGTATAGACAGAAATATGTCTATATATTTATATATTTATAACCATGCAAGTAATATGAGAAGTACCATTTAGAAAGCCATAGAAGGAGTAATATATAGCCTTAAAATTTTTTCATGTAAGCATGCATATTGTAAAACAGATGTCCATGAAGGATTATCTCTCTCAAGTTTGTAAAGAAGAAAATGACACCTTCTAAAGGATTCATAGATAGAGCTTGCTAAAAATGCAAGCAGAGTCTAATCACAAAGAATTGGAATCTCTGTTAGTTATAGCATGGAAGCATAATTCTTTTTCGGACTTTAATTTTAACATTTACTAAATATTGTGGAGACCAGCTGAAGATGGGAGAGTGAGAATATCTCAACCCTCTTCTATGAAATCAACTTAAAACCCCAAACCACAAAACAAGCAAAAATGAGAGTATGGAAAACTGTTCTGGAGTTAATCAATGTATTCCTAGTTCACATGAAGTAAACTACAGGAGTCTGTGCCAAGGTTCACAGCAAATGTGGGGATTATCCAAATGAATGCTCAGCCTGCTGACCTACCAACCTGGTGACCTCCTTGAAATAGCCATGTTCAGTTGCTCTGTGGGACAGTGGGTAGTTTTCTGGAGCAGATCAATTGGAATGATGTGTTGTGGGAGGCCACTTATTTGTTCCAGGCTGCTCAGCCCCTCAATAACTATACAGAAACAGCATTAATTAAATCACTGCTTAGCCCATTAGCTCTAGCTTCTTATTGGCTAACTCTTACACATTAATTTAACCAATTTCTATTCATCTGTGTAGTGCCATGAGGCTGTGGCTTACAGGGTAAATTCCACCATGCCTCCAGTTAGGCTACATGGCTTTTCCTAACTCTGCCTTCCTTCTGTCATCATTCTGTTCAGTTTTCCCCACCTATCTTTACTCTGCACTATCAGGCCAAGCTAGTTTCTTTATTCATTAACCAAAAGCAACACATAGACAGAAGGACCTCCCACATCAAAGATGGACACAGGAAAGTGCTTGCTTACTTTTCTCAGGAAAAAGGAGTAGAATGAAAACAAAACTCCATCAGCCTGCTCTACGCAAGGGGAAATGTTACTGGCAAGCAACTTTTGATTAGTCAATTCATAAAAATTGTATGAACACGAAACCACTACTAGCAACCTGCTGTCATATGTTAGTATGAAATATGGGAAATTTAAAGTAACCCCAGGGACAAGAAAAAATCATAGGTTGTCACTTTGGTTGAGATATGTTACAATATCACAAGTTTAAATGCAATCTACCTGACTACCTGATTCCACTGATGTCCTTTCTATTGTATGTGGGTATTATCAGCCTAAGAAAATATTTATTGATTTTGTCATGCATAAAATTTTTGCCTATCAAGACATTGTTCTTTAATGCATACATAAGAAGCTTCTTAGTTTTTAGATGTCACTTTATCACAACCTACAGTCACTTGAGAAGAGAGTATCTATTGAAGAATTGTCCAAATCAAATTGGAATGTCAGCATGTTGGTAGGTGATTATCTTGATAAATAATTTGTTCATACCACTGTGGGTGATACCATTCCCTGGGCTGGGCACTTAACTGTATAAAAGGGAAAAAGGATAACAAACAGGCAACTGAGTACGTTATGCTTCCTCTGCTTTTATCTATGGATGTGATGTGACCAGTTGCTTGAATTCTTCCTTGACTTTCCTGAAATGATGAGCTGTGACCTGGAATTATAAGTCAAATAAGTCCTTTCCTCAATTATATTATGACAGGTGAATCACAGCAACAGAAAAGTAGACCTAAAGAAAACACATATTTAAAGCTTATGTGTAATTACATATATGCATACACAGAAACATACGCACACACAATAATCACAAGAAAACCTAAAAGTAGAGATGGTTTTCAATTATAAGAATAAGAATTCATGTAAAATGATACATAATACACAAAAAAATGGAGTGGATGAATGAGTATCCTTATTTGCTGAAATAATGAAACTGTTGTATATGATGATACTCTAAACTAAATGAAGAATGGAGTATAACATACAAAATCAATGTCATGGTACATTAATACATCTAACTTAAAGAAAGACACATTAAGGTAGCAAACGAAGGATGATTAATAGTGAAATTATTTAAAACCAAAATTAAATCTAATGTGTACCTTTATACGTGCACATTTGTAAATAACATGACATCAAATTTCAAAGTGCTAAGTTTTCGGTAAATATAAAGAGTAGAGAAGAATTGTAACAGCAAGTCTTGATAAATACAATAGGTAAACGTTAGAAAATTTTAAGAGAAAGTTAAAATAATTATCTTCAATAAATGTCCATATTTATTTTTTAAATAGAATGACATTTTCATTTTTTTAAAAAAGCACAGACTATGTTTTATATCACAAAGAAAACTGTTAATAAATTCTACAATGTAGATTTTATGAATACGGTATTTTCAAACCATTATAAAATAAAATCAAACAATACCAATTATAGAAAACTAACACTAAACTGTGTAGAAATTGGAACACACACATAATAACCCCCTGACAGAAATAAAAATTGTGTTGTAAAGTAAGTGGGAACATGCTATAAAGCTTCATAACTACCCTATACTGTAAGCTAGGTATAGTTTTAGTGTTCAAAATAAATTGTATTGCAGCAAACATTCATGCTACTGAAGCAGTAAATAAATGATATAGAAGTTCAGTTTAATGAATGAGATAAAGTTGATTAAAAGCACAGAATAAAGAAGAAAGAATAAATAAATGAATCTACATTTTAGGACTATAAGCTATAAGTACAATAAAGTAACATTGCCTATAGGAGTAAGATAGTGTCCAAAATAAAATATTTTTTGAAATGAAAACCTCAAATTCTTACAAAAATTCTCATCCATTAGCAAGATAAGTATGGTAGAAAAAATATAGGCACTCAGAATGCAAACTGAAAATTTATTTATTTATTTTTAATTTTTTATTTATTAAAGATTTCTGTCTCTTCCCCGCCACCGCCTCCCATTTCCCTCCCCTTCCCCCAATTAAGTCCCCCCCCCTCAGCCCAAAAAGCAATCAGGGTTCCCTGTCCTGTGGGAAGTCCAAGGAACCCCCACCTCCATCCAGGTCTAGTAAGTTGAGCATCCAAACGGCCTAGGCTCCCACAAAGCCAGTGCGTGCAGTAGGATCAGAAACCCATTGCCATTGTTCTTGAGTTCTCAGTAGTCCTCATTGTCTGCTATGTTCAGAGAGTCCGGTTTTATCCCAGGCTTTTCCAGACCCAGGCCAGCTGGTCTTGGTGAGTTCCCAGTAGAACATCCCCATTGTCTCAGTGTGTGGGTGCACCCCTCGCGGTCCTGAGTTCCTTGCTCGTGCTCTCTCTCCTTCTGCTCCTGATTTGTACCTTGAGATTTTTGTCCGGTGCTCCAGTGTGGGTCTCTGTCTCTGTCTCCTTTCATCGCCCGATGAAGGTTAATATTCAGGAGGATGCCTATATGTTTTTCTTTGGGTTCTTCTTATTTAGCTTCTCTAGGATCACTAATTATAGGCTCAATGTCCTTGGTTTATGGCTAGAAACCAAATATGAGTGAGTACATCCCATGTTCCTCTTTTTGGGTCTGGCTTACCTCACTCAGGATACTCTTTTCTATTTCCATCCATTTGCATGCAAAATTCAATAAGTCCTTGTTTTTTACTGCTGAGTAGTACTCTAATATGTATATATTCCATACTTTCTTCATCCATTCTTCCATTGAAGGGCATCTAGGTTGTTTCCAGGTTCTGGCTATTACAAATAATACTGCTATGAACATAGTTGAACAAATGCTTTTGTCATATGATAGGGCATTTCTTGGGTATATTCCCAAGAGTGGTATTGCTGGGTCCAGGGGTAAGTTGATCCGAATTTCCTGAGAAACCGAAACACTGCTTTCCAGAGTGGTTGCAAGATGTGAGGTGATGCCATGACTACATGGCCATATATGGATTAATAAAAATGGGTTAATTTAAGATGTAAAAGCTAGTTAGTAATAAGTCTGAGCCATTGGCCAAATAGTTTGTAATTATAATTAAGTCTCAGAGTGTCTGGAACTGGCAGGTGTCTTGAGCATATATCCAAAGGATAAGCCATACCACAAGGATACTTGCTCACCTATGTTCATAGCAGTTTTATTTGTAATAGCCAGAAACGGGTAGCAACTTAGATATCCCACAACTGAAGAATGAGTAAAGAAAACAAGGTACATTTACACAATAGAAGTTGTTCAGTGGTGGCACTCACCTTTAATCCCAGCACTCCAGAGGTAAGGCAGGTGGATCTCTGAGTTCAAGACCAGCTTTGTCAATAGAGCGAGTTCCAGAACAGCCAGGGCTACACAGAGAAACTCTGTGTCCAAACAAACAAACAAACTAAAAATATGGAGTATTACTCACCCATTAAAAACAATGGCATCTTGAAATTTACAGGAAATGGAGGGAACTAGAAAAAAGTCATCCTGAACAAGGTAACCCAGGTACAGAAAGATAAACATGGTATGTAATCACTTAAAGGGGATATTGGCTGGATATTAAAGCATAACTATGCTCCAATTCACAGACCCAAAGAATCCAGGTAACAAGAAGGGCTCAAAGAAGGATGCTTGGATCTCCCTGGGAAGAGGAAATAGAGATTTCACAGGTAGACAGGAGGCAGGTGGGAATGGGAAAAAGGAGGGATCAAGTGAGGGGGGATTGAGGGAAAGAGTACTGGAAGAGAAGAAAAGGGGGTAGTGAGATAGAAATTTAGTGCAATGGAAACTTCCAGGAATTTACAAAGGTGGCCCTAGATTAGACTACTTGCAATAGGAGATATATATCATGTAATAATACCTAATGATATTTTGCTGTATGCATAGATTGAATAGATTGATGTTTAGCCCAATTATCATTAGGTCTCAATAGGAAGGAAGGTGCCTACTCTTGCTACAACATGGTATGCCTTGCTTTGTTGATACCCATGGGGATAAAATAATGATGATGATAAAAAGGAATAATAACAACAAATTATTAAAAGAGAATATCTACTCCCAGTGTCCCACTTTTATCCTATGTGTGCTGTGTGAACTAAGGTGAGAAAAGGAAAATCAAACATGAAGAGAAGAAGGGAGAAAGCAGTGATATTCCTACAGTGCTATGATCAATGTTGAATTAATCATAGGGTTATAGAAAAAAGAAGCAATGAATGCCCTAAAACTTGTAAGTATAGCAAGGTCTCAGGATTCTCAGGATATAAGATAACTACCCAAAACTGAATCTCATTTGTATATACCAACAGTGAACAGGTGGAAATTAGATGAAATGCACAATGCTCTATACTTTTAATAAACGTATAATCTCATCTGATATTTATAACTTCTCAGATTATGTGAAATATCACTAAGGCTTTTGCATATGCAAATTTTAATTATAGTCCACAATGAAGTGCTTGTTCCTTTTGTGTAAGCTCTTTGCTCATAAATGCTGCTGCCTTTGATCCAGATGGCTTCTGTAAATTTCTTCCCCCTCTGGTCAATTCTGGCCTTGATTTCTGATCATTAATGAGCAACTACATACTTTATTAAAACATTTGCGACTTGCTCTCTTTATCCCATTTCTCTTTTTGTAGGTGATAGAACACTCTTATTAAAATACGATTCTTTAGCTATCTCCTAAATGTCTGTAGAAGGGAAGCACTGTCCTTTTCCCTCCCCTCCTCCACAACTTTCCTCTCTCTATAGAGCGACACTTCCTTTTCAGCCCAAGAGTTATTGGCTCACACCAGCAGTTTGTCATAAAATATTTTACATGACATCCATGCTTTGTCCCTGCGCTTCTATTTCCTGTGAACTCTTAAAGATCTTTTTAATATCCTTCTTCTCAAATCCATCAATTTCCGTGTTAGGAGAGAAAAGGCCTTTGCAATTACCTGCTCTGTGGAATATTTTCCTGACTTTTTTTTTGGAAAGAACTTCATCCTGTATTCTACATCTAATGTGTTCTTTTGAAATGTTAGCCTATTTTTTCTTGGACTATTTAATAGTATTATTTACACTTTGGTTTTCATTTTCTGGACCTTTTACTGTTTCCCTGAATTCTTTTAACATCCGAACACTTCACTCTAAAATATAACTACAATGTATACATTTTTCTTCTTTTCTGAGGTTTTTATGGTGAGGTAGCAACTTTGAACTTTTACTTAATTTTGTACTTTTGAGATAGCTCCATAAAAGGGGGCATCATCTGTCACTTGCACCCCTTCTTTCTGACTTATGTAGATCTTTTTTCAACTTTTATTTCTTGACTTGATGACACAGTCTTCCTGAATATTGAGGAATAATGTTTTTAGGAAAAATTACTTTCATTCTCTCTTATTTGTTCTTGGGCCACTCGAGAATTTGTAAATATCCTTGAATGTTTTATATCTCCTCAGTTGTGATGGCTGCTAATGAAATCTCCCAAATAAGTCTGTTTAGCTGAACAGTCCTCTTACCTGTGATCAGCCATCATGGTGTGGTACAAAATACCTTGAAAAGCAAATGGTTCACAACAACAAGTCTCTGTCTCTCAGGACTGTGGGCAGATGGGTCAGTTTGACTCTGTGATGAGTTGCCTGAGTCAGGGTTAAGCATGTGGAATTCCTTTTTCCCTCTTTAGTCATGTCTCATTCTCTTTAAATTAAATTAGAAAGCACTGGGCAGGTCCAGAATGGATAGTAAAGCCTCTTCTCACATCTTTCTCTATGCTCCTGATGGATAAAGGAAGTCACAAGAATATTCTTTGACCTCTACTCTGCATAAGATGGACTGACACATTGAAAACAAATGAGCACTCCACCACTGTAGCACTGTGCATTCCCTAGGGTGGTCTGGGATGAACTACCCTCTTTTTACTTAGCAAGAAGAAAAATCCTGAATTGTCCTCCCCACTCACTACATCTCGTTCCATGTTTAGTCTCTGCATGAGGTACAGCGCCTCTCTCCATAGTTTAACAACTTAGATGCCAATATACAGGGTATCTCTTTAACCATTTACACAGGGTATCTGTTCAACTATTCAAAAATTATTTTTTTTTGATTTTTCGAGACAGGGTTAGAGGAGACATAAGCTGAGTTCTCAAACAAGCCAGTCTTGGTCTCTTGTCTTTCACCATCAGCTTGTTGCAATGACTTTTAATTTAGAAAATAAGGCAACATGGGATAAAGAAGAAGGAATAATTGGGGTGAGTTTCTGGCCCACGGCGCCAGCCTGGGACGGGGAGCTCGGGGGTTTCTTGGCCCCCTGTCCTGCTTGGGCTCTCTGCTGCCTCTTTCTTCCTGGCCCACCCAGCTTCCGTCCAGACCCCTCCCCACTTCGCCCCCACTGCCCTCTTTTGGCGCGTAGCATCGCCCAGCGCAGCCTATCTGGGCGCTGGGTCCGAGTAGCCGGGGCTCCCGGGGGGCAGCAGTTCCTTTGTTTCTGTGGCCTGCCTGCACCAAGCGGGGTAGGCGCTTTCTCTGCGGGCTGCCCAACCAGCACGGAGGCCTGATCTTTCGGCGCCAGGAGACCCAGCATTGGGGTGAGTTTCTGGCCCACGGCGCCAGCCTGGGACGGGGAGCTCGGGGGTTTCTTGGCCCCCTGTCCTGTTTGGGCTCTCTGCAGGGCCTCTACTCCCCGGGTGCTGCCTCTTTCTTCCTGGCCCACCCAGCTTCCGTCCAGAGCCCTCCCCACTTCGCCCCCACTGCCCTCTTTTGGCGCGTGGCATCGCCCAGCCCAGCCTATCTGGGCGCTGAGTCCGAGTAGCCGGGGCTCCCGGGGGGCAGCAGTTCCTTTGTTTCTGTGGCCTGCCTGCACCAAGCGGGGTAGGCGCTTTGTCTGCGAGCTGCCCAACCAGCACGGAGGCCTGATCTTTCGGTGCCAGGAGACCCAGCATTGGGGAGACCCAGCATTGGGAGAGCCAACATTGGGGAGAGACAGCGTTTGGTAGGCAAGGAGACCTAATCCGGTAAAAGAAGATCCATAGGGAGCATTTGGAAGAAGAGATGGGCCGACGTCAAGGCAAGAATTCGCCCAACAAGCTGAAAAGCAACATGAAGCTACCAGAAACCAGCGACCTCACAACGGGAGGACAAGAACCCCTTAATCAAGAGGAAGGAGAAAAGATTGACTTCATGAAAGTGATTGACACCCTTAAACAGCATGTAAAAAACGCCCTTATAGAAATGGATGAGAAATATAACAGAAAGTTTGAAGAATTGAATAAATCAGTGAATGATACCCTAGAAAACCAAGGAAAAACAATCAAACAGATAATGGAAACAGTTCAAGACCTGAAAACTGAAATGGAGGCAAAGAAGAAAACACAAACAGAGGGCCGTCTGGACATGGAAAATCTAGGTAAACGAATAGAGACTACAGAAACAAGCATAACCAGCAGAATACAAGAGATAGAAGAAAGACTCTCAGATTCTGAAGATACCATAGAGAAAATAAACACACTGATCAAAGAAAACAGCAAGTCCAACAAACTCTCATCACAAAACATTCAGGAAATATGGGACACAATAAAAAGACCAAACCTAAGAATAATAGGAGTAGAAGAAGGAGAAGAAGGGCAGCTCAATGGTCCAGAAAATCTATTTAATAAAATTATAGAAGAAAACTTTCCCAACCTAAGGAAAGATTTTCCTATGAAGGTGCAAGAAGCATACAGAACACCGAATAGGCTGGATCAAAAAAAAACATCCCCTCGCCATATAATTATCAAAACACAAAGCATACAAAATAAGGAAAGAATATTAAGAGCTGCAAAGGAAAAAGGCCAAATTACTTATAAAGGTAAACCTATCAGACTTACACCTGACTTCTCCATGGAAACCATGAAAGCCAGAAGGTCCTGGTTAGATGTACTGCAGAAACTGAGAGACCATGGGTGCAAGCCCAGATTACTATACCCAGCCAAGCTTTCATTCACTATAAATGGAGAAAATAAAATTTTCCAGGATAAAAACAAATTTAAACAATACGCAGCCACAAATCCAGCCTTACAGAAAGTAATTGGAGGAAAATCACTAACCAAGGAGTCCAACAATGACCACAATACCTCAGACATCTAGAGACCCTTCACCAACACAAAACAAAGAAGGGAAACTCACAAACTCTACGACTAAAAAAAAAAATGACCGGAGTTAACAACCACTGGTCATTAATATCACTTAATGTCAATGGACTCAACTCACCTATAAAAAGGCACAGGCTAAGAGATTGGATAAGAAAACAGGATCCAACATTCTGCTGTTTACAAGAAACACACCTCAACCACAAAGACAGGCACCTACTCAGAGTAAAGGGCTGGGAAAAGGCCTTTCAAGCAAATGGTCCTAAGAAACAGGCAGGTGTGGCCATACTAATCTCTAACAAAGTTGACTTTAAACTTAAATCAATCAGAAGAGATGGAGAGGGGCATTTTATACTCATAACAGGAACAGTTCATCAGGATGAAGTCTCAATCCTGAACATCTATGCCCCTAATATAAAAGCACCCACGTACATAAAAGAAACATTGCTAAAATTCAAGGCAGCCATCAAACCGCACACACTAATAGTAGGAGACTTCAACACTCCTCTCTCACCAATGGACAGGTCAATCAGACAGGAACCTAACAGAGAAATAAGAGAATTAGTGAAGGTAATGAATCAAATGGACTTAACAGACATCTATAGAACATTCCATCCAAATAGGAAAGAATATACCTTCTTCTCTGCAGCTCATGGAACCTTCTCGAAAATCGACCACATAGTCGGTAACAAAGCAAACATCCACAGTTACAAAAAAATATTAGTAACCACCTGTGTCTTATCAGATCACCATGGATTAAAGTTAGAATTCAACAATAATGCTACCCCCAGAAAGCATACAAAGTCATGGAAACTGAACAGTCAACTATTGAACCATAGCTGGATTAAGGAAGAAATAAAGAAAGAAATTAAAGTCTTCCTGGAATTCAATGAAAATAAAGAAACAACATACTCAAACTTATGGGACACTATGAAAGCAGTCCTAAGAGGAAAGTTCATAGCACTAAGTGCCCACTTAAAGAAAACAGAGAAAGCTCACATTGGAGACTTAACAGCCCACCTGAAAGCTCTAGAAAAAAAAGAAGCAGACTCACCTAGGAGGAGTAGAAGACTGGAAATAATCAAACTGAGGGCTGAAATCAACAAAATAGAAACACAGAAAACAATACAAAAAATCAATGAAACAAAAAGCTGGTTCCTGGAGAAAATCAACAAGATTGACAAACCACTATCCAAGCTAATCAAACGGCAGAGAGAGAATTTGCAAATTAATAAGATCAGAAATGAAAAGGGGGACATAACCACAGACACAGAGGAAATTCAGAGAATCATTAGATCTTACTACAAAAGCCTATATGCCACAAAATTGGAAAATGTAAAGGAAATGGATACTTTTTTAGATAAATATCATATACCAAAGTTAAATCAGGACCTGGTGAACAATCTAAATAGACCTGTTAGTCGCGAAGAATTAGAAGAGGTTATCAAAAACCTCCCTACCAAAAAAAGCCCAGGACCAGATGGTTTCAATGCGGAATTCTACCAGATCTTCCAAGAAGATCTAATACCTATACTCCTTAATGTATTCCACAAGATAGAAACAGAAGGGTCATTACCAAACTCCTTTTATGAAGCCACAATTACTCTGATACCAAAACCACTCAAAGACTCAACCAGGAAAGAGAACTACAGGCCAATCTCACTCATGAATATCGACGCAAAAATCCTCAACAAAATACTGGCAAATCGAATCCAAGAACACATCCGAAAAATTATCCATTATGATCAAGTAGGCTTCATTCCTGAGATGCAGGGCTGGTTCAACATACGAAAATCTATCAATGTAATCCAGCATATAAATAAACTGAAAGAAAAAAACCATATGATCATTTCATTAGATGCTGAAAAAGCATTTGACAAAATTCAACATCCATTTATGTTAAAAGTCTTGGAGAGATTAGGGATACAAGGGTCATACCTAAATATAATAAAAGCTATATACAGCAAGCCGACAGCTAACATCAAATTAAACGGAGAGAAACTCAAAGCCATCCCACTTAACTCAGGAACACGACAAGGCTGTCCACTCTCCCCATACCTCTTCAATATAGTGCTTGAAGTTCTAGCAATAGCAATAAGACAACATAATGGAATCAAGGGGATTCGAATTGGAAAGGAAGAAGTTAAACTTTCGTTATTTGCAGATGATATGATAGTGTACATAAGCGACCCCAAAAACTCCACCAAAGAACTCCTACAGCTGATAAACAGCTTTAGTAATGTGGCAGGATACAAGATCAACTCCAAAAAATCAGTCGCCCTCTTATACACAAAGGATATGGAAGCAGAGAGGGAAATCAGAGAAGCTTCACCATTCACAATAGCCAAAAACAGCATAAAATATCTTGGGGTACATCTAACCAAGGAAGTGAAAGATCTATTTGACAAGAACTTTAAGACATTGAAGAAAGAAATTGAAGAGGATACCAAAAAATGGATGGACCTCCCTTGCTCTTGGATTGGGAGGATCAACATAGTAAAAATGGCAATTCTACCAAAGGCTATTTATAGATTCAATGCAATCCCCATCAAGATCCCATCAAAATTCTTCACAGATCTGGAGAGGACAATAATCAACTTTATATGGAAAAACAAAAAACCCAGGATAGCCAAAACAATCCTATACAATAAAGGATCTTCTGGAGGCATTACCATCCCTGACTTCAAACTCTATTACAGAGCTACAGTAATGAAAACAGTGTGGTACTGGCATAAAAACAGAGAAGTCGACCAATGGAATCGTATAGAAGACCCGAATTTTATCCCACAAACCTATGAACACCTGATTTTCGATAAAGGAGCTAAAAGTATAAAATGGAAGAAAGAAAGCATCTTCAACAAATGGTGCTGGCACAACTGGATGTCATCTTGTAGAAGAATGAAAATAGACCCTTATCTATCACCGTGCACAAAACTCAAGTCCAAATGGATTAAAGACCTCAATATCAGCCCGAACACACTGAACCTGATAGAAGAGAAAGTGGGAAGTACCCTACAGGAGCTGGGCACAGGAGATCGCTTCCTATGTATAACCCCAGAAGCACAGACATTAAGGGCAACATTGAATAAATGGGACCTACTTAAACTGAGAAGCTTCTGTAAAGCAAAGGACATAGTCAATAAGACACAAAGGCAACCTACTGATTGGGAGAAGATCTTCACCAACCCCACAACAGACAAAGGTCTGATCTCCAAAATATATAGAGAACTCAAGAAACTAGACTTTAAAATGCTAATTAACCCAATTATAAAATGGGGCACTGAACTGAACAGAGAATTCTCAGCAGAGGAAGTTCAAATGGCCAAAAGACACTTAAAGTCGTGCTCAACTTCCTTAGCAATCAGGGAAATGCAAATCAAAACAACTTTGAGATATCATCTTACACCTGTCAGAATGGCTAAAGTCAAAAACACCAAGGATAACCTTTGCTGGAGAGGCTGTGGAGGAACGGGTACCCTCATCCATTGCTGGTGGGAATGCCATCTTGTGCAACCACTGTGGAAGTCAGTGTTTCGGTTTCTCAGGAAATTCGGGATCAACTTACCCCTGGACCCAGCAATACCACTCCTGGGAATATACCCAAGAGATGCTCTATCATATGACAAAAGCATTTGTTCAACTATGTTCATAGCAGTATTATTTGTAATAGCCAGAACCTGGAAACAACCTAGATGCCCTTCAATGGAAGAATGGATGAAGAAAGTATGGAATATATACACGCTAGAGTACTACGCTGCGGTAAAAAACAATGACTTCTCGAATTTTGCAGGCAAATGGATGGAAATAGAAAACACTATCCTGAGTGAGGTGTCCCAGACCCAAAAAGATGAACATGGGATGTACTCGCTCATAATTGGTTTCTAGCCATAAATTAGGGCCACGGAGTCTACAATAGGTGAACCTAAAGAAGCTAAGTAAGAAGGTGAACCCAAGGAAAAACATATAGTTATTCTCTTGGCTAAGGGAAGTAGACCCAATTGCCGGGGAGAAAATTAGGATTTTGGGGGTGGGGTGGGATGGGGGTAAGGGGAGATGGGGAGAGAAAAGGTAGAAGGGAAGGAGGGGGGACTTGGGGAATCAGGAGAATTGGGATAAAGGAAAGGTGGATAGGGGAGCACGGAACCACAATTCTTAGTTAAGGGAACCACTTTAGGGTGAGCAAGAGATTTGACCCTAGAGGGGCTCCCAAGTGCCCAACATGAGGTTCCCAGTTAGTTCCTTGGGTAGCTGAGGACTGGGAACCTGAAATGACCCTATCCGAGAGCAATACTGACGAATATCTTGCATATCATCATAGAACCTTCATCTGGTGATGGATGGAGACAGAGACAGAGACCCACACTGGAGCACTGGACTGAGCTCCCAAGGTCCCAATGAGGAGCAGAAGGAGGGAGAACATGAGCAAAGAAGTTGGGACCACGAGGCGTGCACCCACCCACTGAGACAGTGGAGCTGATCTACTGGGAGCTCACCAAGGCCATCTGGACTGTGACTGAAAAAGCATGGGATAAAGCCAGACTCTCTGAACATGACGAACAATGAGGGCTGATGAGACACCAAGGACAATGGCACGGGGTTTTGATCCTACTTAATGTGCTGGCTTTGTGGAAGCCTAGCCAGTTTGGATGTTCACCTTCCTAGATATGGACGGAGGGGGGAGGACCTAGGACTTGCCACAGGGCAGGGAACCTGGACTGCTCTGTGGACTGGAGAGGGAGGGGGAGAGGAGTGGGGGGAGGGGTAGAAGGTGGGAGGAGGGGGAGAAGGGTGGGAGGAGGGGGAGGGAGATGGGAGGCTGGGAGGAGGTGGAAACTTGTTTTTTGTTTATGTTTTTTTTCTTCTTTTCTTAATAAAAAAATTATTAAAAAAAAAAAAAAAAAAAAAAAAAAAAGAAGAAGGAATACTATTGGCAGAAAGACATACACATCAGCTCTTGAGCAAAAATAATGAGGCTTCTTGCCTGGACTGTAGAGTCAACTTGCCGCTTGGTAATCTCAATCCCTGCTCTTCAACAAGATCACAGTTTTTCATTTTCCTCCATGGACTTTGGCTTTGACTCTTAGGATAGTCTTCCTTTCCTGCTGTGCTCTTTGGCCACATCTTTATAAGTACTATGAACATGCCTTCCCTAAGTGTTGTGTATGCCTTGCAAACCACTTCCAGACATTGTGAGTTCCCGGGCCTTGAACTACATGGTCTTGAAAAGAATGCTATCCTTCAAAGTGTGGTAAGCTTCCACAAGAATTGACTTTTGGTCATTTCTAAACGTGAGTCAACAGAAATGAAAATCTTAGAAAAATGGAATTTTTAAGCTTTGAGGACTCTGGGCTTTTATTTATAGACCTGTGCACTTTGCTCATCGAAATAATTTTGTGTTGCTGTCTGCTGTACTCAGGGCATGTGAAATAACACACCGTCCTTGCCAACAGGCTAACAGCTTTTGTATGGCATGGCTCTAGCCATATTTATTATTAATAGTAGAATGTTCAGAGACTTCTTCTAACTGTTTAAACTTGAGGCAGAAGCAGCAGGTCTTTTCCAGTGAGTTTCCACATTGTCAGGCTCAGGCAAAAAGTAGCTCTCTTAGCAGACACACATTTTTCCTTCTCAGCCCTCAGGCTGGTTTGTTGCTAATTCCACCTTGAATTCATCAATGGCTTTAAGAATTTGCTGATAGCCCACATCAGGATCTAATGTATCTTCAACTACTTCTGAACCTCTGTATAAACTTTGTCAGCATGTAGTTTTTCTTTCAATATATAGTAGAGTGTGATTGAACTAAGCATTTTGTATGTATATAATAAAGATTGGAAGCTTCTTGGCTTTCTCTCTGGAGTCATTGTTATGAACTTCTACTGCTCTGCCTCCAAACCAATGTACTATTTTGCTTTATTACTTGAAACCTTTCATATTCAAAAGCTCAGTCATTTGGATCAGACTTTGACTGCACATGACCAAAAGAAGACATGGTAGAAAGAATAACTCTATCTTAGTCAAATCCAAATTTTATTTCTCTTTCATGAAAAGGATATTTGAATAGAAACCCCATATAACTACTCTTGGGAGAAGGGCATGTTATTAGAGCCTGTTCTAGGTTCTTTCTGATGGTACACTTTTACAATGAGGCCTCCTTCTCTGAGTTTACCTACAGCCTAAAATAGTTGCTATAGTTCTTCCTATTGTATCTGGAGGAGCAGATAGAAAGGCATCCTCCAATCTGGAATAGCTTGGTTACCTTCATGTGTCCTTGCCTTGCTTCACCTTGCCTTACCTTGGCCAGCCTTTCTTTCTTTCTTTCTTTCTTTCTTTCTTTCTTTCTTTCTTTCTTTCTTGTCTACAGTAAAACTATCCAAGACAGTAACTTTACATCTTCTTGGCCACAACTTAAACATATAATCTCATCTGGTTAAAAGAGATGCTTGGAGCTGTAGTGTTTTACTTATTAACTGTATTCAATTGGGACTCGTGGATAAAGATGACAGAGGTCATAGGTATTATGTGATGTTATTAACAGTTGCATAACAGAGGAGTGGATTTAGTCTTTGCCTTGAGACTTATATTCATTTTTAAGCATGTTCTGTTAAATTTTAATATCCTGAAAGAACAGAAGGTTTTCTCTCCCCTTTATCATCTTCACATTACAATTTAAGCCATCTCTATTATAGCAGCAATTTACTCATCCTCTATGTACATATGCCACTTTCCCAACCTTTGTGAAAATTAATTTCAGCCATTACTCTCATCTTATTAAAAATATGGGATCTTTTTCTTTATATAGCACAACAATAATACTTTTGCATAGACCTTGTCAAACTGACTAGTCCATTTCCTTTTCTTTTAAGTACATTGAACACTGCTACGCTATTTATCTAAATAGTTTTTGTAAAATTGGAAATAACCTTAGAAACCATCTGACTTAATCCTCTTATTTTGCAGATGAAGATGCTGAAGCTTAGAGACAGAATACTAAGTCACTCCTGTTATGCAGCAAGGAATTAATAAGTAGACTTCATGCCCCTAGTGCTAACTTTGCCTGCGATGAATTGTGTCTATGTATTTCCATTCTCTCTCAGTTTCATGCTCCCTTCTTTTCCTTTCCTTGGCTATGTCTATGTGTCCTATGGTTGCTTGAGCACACATTCTAACATTGTGCATGCATGTGTATGTGTATATGTTGTTCGGAGGCTAACACTGGGAGTCATCCTAGCTCGCTTCCCACCATATTCATTGAGGAAGCATGGTCTCTAAACTGAACCTAGAGCTAACCATTATGGTTAGTATAGCTAGCCATCTTACTCTGGGTATTCCCTGGTACTGGGATTATAGGTGGGTAGCCACACATGTCCAGGATTTATATACAGTATGGAAGCATAAACTCTGGTCTTTCCTCTTTCAAGCCAAGTGCTTCAGCTACAGAGCCAACTCCTGGCACTGGTGTTTTAGTGACATAGTGAAAGCTTCCTTAGGATGGTGTCTAGGAGATGGAGAACCTAAGCTGTGGCCCAAAGTCACATTTCCTTTTCACATTTCTCTTCAGATGAGGATGAAGCACAGCATAGTCATAAATCTGATATTCCCTCTCACAGAGGAAATCACACATATGATAATATATCTTCTACATCAGAACTCATGTATCTTTGAACATTTTCATTTCTGTAATTGGGACACCTTTTCCTTCTGTGGATTTATTTCCCTTGTGGTCAATGGATTGTGCCCTGAGTGAAGTTCCCACCTGTCAAAAAGCAACCTCACTTTTGGTCTTTTTAGAATAAATCTTGTTCCTCTCCTGTTAATTGTATTAGTTGATTAACAGAATTTGCTATGTGTCAATGTTATATGAAATGTCCTTCTGTATATGTGTTGCATTTATTGGATAATGGATAAAGCTGTTTTGGCCAATAACTTAACAGAGTAAAGCCAGATGGGAAATCCAAACAGAGATATATAAAGAGAGTAGTAGCTAAAGTCAAAGAGACACCATGTAGTTGCTGAAGGAGACAGACACCAGAACCTTACCAGTAGGCCACAACCTCATGGTAATATATAGATTAATAGAAATTGATTAATTTAAGATATAAGAGCTAATTAGAAATACATCCAAGCCGTTGGCCAAACACTGTTGTAATTAATATAGTTTCTGTGTGATTATTTGAGCCAGGGCGGCCAGGAAACGAATGCACGCCCCCTGATTACACCAGTGATATTCAGGTTGCAAATAAACTATTTGTTCATGACTTAAAATATGAGTGTGAAGCATACACACACACACACACACACACGCACACACACACACACACACACACACACTCAAACCTGCAAATATCTGTATCTCACTTACATTCCAGAAGTGTCTTCTCAAGTCCCAACCGTTCCCACTGCTGTGACTTGCTTCCTACTGCTTCCCTTTATTGCAGGAATATAAAAAACAATAAACAGACAGAAATGTTTCTTGTGTTTTACTGACTTCCCACGCTGTTGGTTTCCTCCCTAGCCTTTAGAATTTGAGTCAGAGCAGATAAACAAACTTATGGTGGTTGTTTGATTGGAAGAGGGAAGGGAGGTTTAGAATTCATTGGTGACTTCCAGATCTGAAATTTTATACTTCTGGGATAGGCTTTTGATATTATCATTATTCTCATCTTGCTCTTCTTTCTCCATTAAATTCCACATGACCTTGGTGATAGCATGCATTTATTTTAACACATCTGTCGTACGATGTACTTGACCTTAAACTTCTGTGTTTGATTTCCTAATTCTTTCCTCTATGTCCCACCATATCTCCCTTTGAATTCTTTTCGGTTGCACTGCTGTTTTCAACAAAAGAATTAACCATGGACTTGGGGGTAATACAATGTTTGGCATTCAATAAATGAAATCATTCTTAAATTTGTTAAATGAGCTTTGTCATACCTTCTGCACAGTAGGTACAATTGGAAGAGGATGAGCTAATTGAATTAAGATATTAGTATATCTAACTAAATGCTTTCCAACAAATATTATGGCAAGGAGGCAAAATAATTGATTTAAAGTCTCCCCCATTACATTGACTTAAACTAAATAAACAATGTGGGTTTATTCTTGCAAATTACACCTCAATCACAGACTCTTCTCCTTGGTTTATGCTATGTTTACATGAGACAGAGAAAGAGTAAGGGGTTTGCAATGAATCACACCCGAATTTAAGCTCGAGTTCTATAGTAAACATGCCAAGATGGCCAAGTTCCTTGAACTCGTTCAACCTGAATTTATTTTGTTTGAGCACTCGAGGGGACATTATCTACATCGCTGGGATGGTGTGAGCATTGTTTTGAAATATCCATAGCCTACATGTCTGGTGTGTGTTAACGGGATGCAAAAGTCAGTTTCTTGTTTTCCAAACGTTACTCATCATCTCCTAGGCCACTGGCAAGTCATAGGTACCTCAGACACATTAGTAATCCTTATATTAAAGATCTATAAATGTGAGCTTGTTCTTTCATTATTTCAATACAAATGGCACGAAGGAGAAGATAAGGTGACAATTTAGATAAATGACATGCAACTATAAGCTTAGAGTCAGTGTACTGCCTGGCATCCCTATTTTCCTAAAAGACCACAGTTAAGGAGGTTGCTTCCTGGTGGTAAGAATTAATGTGACTTTATTTTGTTTGAGCTTGGAGGGGAAACCCATATTTCTTTAGCATTTTCTCATCTTATCTATATAAAACGGCCACTGATTCAGGTAAAAGCTCTCCAGAAACTTGTCTTGTAAACTTAGCTCTAATAAACTAAATGTCAAAGTGATAAAAAGTCTTTGCTAAGGCAAAAATAAATCCACTTTGTGCCGATTCCAGAAAATATGCTTCGCTGTAGTTCTGGGAGGCATTTGGGTTTCCTCCTAGGGATCATTCCCATAGTTTTTGTGTGGCACACATTTCCAGGGAGAGCTGGTGTGATGTAACTACAGAGTTCCCAGCAGTAGATGGTAAGATGAGTCAGGAAAGAGCCTTGCGATCCTGCGCTGCCCATTTTCCTCAGAACTGCCAGCCTTTGCACAGCTGGTAGGAAGGGCCCTTGCGCATCACTTAAAAGAAAGAGGGACTCCTGCAAAATAAAATACTATAGCATCCTTCACTTAAAGGCTGAAAATGGACTCCCCAAGTAACGGGCAAGTGAGACAGAGCTTAAGAATCGCAAACACTGGGGAAAACACCTTTGCCTTTTTGTTGCTGCCCGACTCCTCCCCATGCTACACACCCCTCTCTCAGGGCTATTTGCCCTTTCATCCACCATTGTCATCCTGAAGTAGTAAGGGCAGCGGGGCTGCATCCCCAGCACCCCAGCAACCTGTTTAGCTTATGCCCCGAAATAATTACACGGACACTGTATTCTTTTTAACACTGCTTGGCCCTTTAGCCCTAGCCCTTACTGGCTAATTCTGTTATCCCGATCAACCCATCTCTAATAATCGGTGAGCACCGGTCTTACCGGGAAAGGTTCAGCATGTCTAACCTGGCAGCTTGCTTCATGGCGTTTGTCTGCCCAGGAGCCGGGAGCATGGTGTCTCTCTCAGGCGTCTGCTCCCAGGAGGAGAGCTGTCGCGTCTCTGAGCTCACTTCCTCTTCCTCCCAGCATTTTGTCCTGTTTTCTCCTCCCACCTATCCTCTAACCAATAAAATGGGCCAGGGCAGTTCCTTTATTAGCCAATGACCTTCCTCCATCATCATCCCCCTCAACGTTTCTCCATTCCCCATCACTTTCAACTTCTCACGTTTTGTGAAGCATTTCCTGGACTGATTTGATCCAGACTGTCGCATGTTATTTCTTCTTTCTAGAAGTTTCTTCACCCTCCTTTATGCATGGATAGCTCCTTTCTGTCCTCACTCACAGTCTCAAGTTAAGTTGGGAAACCTACTCAGCTCCAAACTTTCAGTGAATTATAGGGTTATAAAGGGTTTTCCAAACTTATCTGTTCTGTAAACAGCATGGTGCATGGTTTCTAGATCCTAATGCAAAGTGTGGGTGGAAGGTCCTAGCTGTGTTAGGGTAACCCAGTCTCTTCTCTAAT
The DNA here is from genome assembly GCF_018167655.1 of Microtus oregoni. NCBI lineage: Eukaryota > Metazoa > Chordata > Mammalia > Rodentia > Cricetidae > Microtus > Microtus oregoni. Next base: position 59,119,569 of record NW_024543059.1, on the reverse strand, counting down.
GGAAAGTTTTTGGCCCAGGGAATATATAAGTGGTCCTCAGAAAACCATACTCTCTCCCTAGACAGACCTGACAGAAAGACGATGGCATGTATCCGGCACTTTGTACACCAATTCTGCTTTGGAACTGCCACATGTCAGACAGGAGTGCCCACTCAGGCTGCATATCCGTTTTCTTTTCCCTGTTCTCATGTGCTGCCACCCCATAGCGATCATGTGGAGCTCCAGCAAGGCCAGCGCACACAGAGTGTAAATGACAGGCCACAGGGAAAACCCTACAGACATGGAGAAGTTAGTGAAAGGACCGGCCTGAATTTGAGCAAAGGATCCAGACCCCTCACACAAACTCCATTGTCCCTTTGAATTTTATTGACAAACCACAAATTTTAAAACAAAGTAATGAAATGTATCAGGACAACTGCAGGATATTAAACTCCTAGAGTCTGGCTCATCTAAGCCAGCACTTGTGTGAGCGCACTGGCCAAGTGCCTGTGAAGCTGGCCTTGATTATAATAAAACTCTCTTTGTCTCTCTTCTATTTAAGTCATGCACACACCCCCTACACACACTAGCACTCAGATACAGACACTAAGCAGTAAGCTGACTAAGGACGGGGCTATAACATTAACACAGAATACTATGTGCAGGGAGAATAAGTGGATGGGGTATTTTGCCCTGTTGCTGCGTGTGCTTATCTCTACAGAAACTCATGCTGCTGTTTGCAGAACCCGCCAGTTGCTTTGGTCTCTGCTCTCTGATTCAGAACACCAAGTTACCCACTCCAGAGTTCTTTGTTTTTCTCCTCACACCTGGAAACATTTGTAATGGGTTTCTTGGCCTTGAGGTCATATACTAAACTACAGGCATAATCATAGAATTTCTTTATCTAGATAGTGTTGGCAGCCCTGCCATCCAAGGACAAAAGACCCGACTTGTTCTTGTGCTGGCCAATTCCCTCCAAACTATGGTCCCCATTTGCCAGGTTAATTTGTTTGTTCTCTGTGTAAGAAGGTAAGTTTACTTAAAGTTCAAGTAAAGGATCAGGTGTTTCCACTCACGTGAACTCTCCTTCAAATCTCCCTTCCTCTCTCTTGTATAGCTCCTGCCCTTCATGGACTAAATGATGGAGTTGAGCTATAAACTATGTTACTCTAGAGATGGAAGTTTCTATTGCTTACTATCAACTTTCTGGATGCTTCTTAATGTTACATTCAATTAATATTCTAATTTACTAATTGAACATGTTACATCAAGTATTTTGTGGATTTCAAAATCTGTGATAAATCTTAGAAAAAAATGAAGTCTGCTGTAATGTCTCCATAGATGTATAACCTAACAGAAAAAGTAGATGAGCAAAATGAAATGCAATATTATAGAATATACTAGACACAAGATGAAAGGATTCTTTGAAAGCTATTTTTTTCCAGTTTTAGGGAAGTCAGGAGATGAAAGAATTAGGATCTGTATACCCTGAGTATTTTAGAGGAAAAAAAAACCTAGTATCTAGAAAATCATTGTGGCTAAGGTATAACCTAAAAGTTGTGCAGCTAATGGTTATATAATTTATTTTATATTTCATAAAGGGTAGAAATAGAAAGATAAGAAGTAGCAGTTCTAAAGGGTCAATTTTAGATCAGGAAAAAAGAAAATGTTTAAAAATGAGGGTCTTCAAAGACAGCATAGATTTCTGCAGAAGATAGGCCCTTACACTCCTGGAATTACTCAGGATGATGAAGAATGGTTGGGATTGCTTGCCGACTCTACATGGTGGATAACCCAAAATTGTCACAAGAAAAGGATTGGTTGTGCTGGACAGTGGTGGGGAACATCCAAGTCAGAATCTTAGCCTGAAAGTGTCGTCTCTATTCCCTCATCAGAAAAATGGAGGCAATGACGCCTATTTCAGAGGACACCCTGGAATCCAAATAGGACTGAAGAAGTTGAAACGACTAAGTGCAGTGATGTGTGCGCCATTATTACTTATATTGATGATAATAAACAGGATACAGTCCTATTATTACATATAAGTATTAGATTACAAGTGACACCACAGTGAATGTTTCTCTCAGAGTCAGGATCTCACCGTGGAATTATGGACGCCATCTCTGTAACGCCCCTGCCTCCGACATGAGGCCAGTCTGACTTTTCACAGTTCTTGAAGTCAGGCAGAAGTGAAATCATCCAAATTGTCTAATTCCTATGGTTATGTGATTTTTCACTCAGGATATTAGATAAAAATACCTGTTGGCTGGATTGATCCTTTCTTTAGTGAACAATACCCTTCTTTAATAAATCTTGACAGGAATTTTTTTCAGTTAGGTGCTTTAGAAAGGTACAAAAAGGAATTAATCAAGATGAACTGAGCACCTAGTTTTGAAATTACATGTGACATGCTGAGGAGTAGCTACGGCTTGGGGCACTAATTGCCATAGTCAGGCTGCTGCTGCATAAAAATACCTGAGATACATTAACATAATTCCCATGAGGAAAAATGGATAACTTTGCTTCTTGGTTTCAGAGGCTCAATCCGTAACGGCACAGCCTTGTTGATTTGAGTAAATGCCAATGAAGTGTGAGCATGTGGCTGGGACGCCAGCTCACCTCATGGCAGCAGGCAGTAAAAGAGGGAAGCAGGAAGAAACCAGGGTTCCCCAAAACCCTTCATGAAGCACATCACTAAGGACTACTTCCTTCTCCTGGCTCCCATCTCCTAAGGAATGTATGACGTCCATACCCATTCCTGTCCCTAGGAACCACTTAAATGATTGGCCCTTAACTCAGTACTGTCTTTTCACTCCTGACTTGATTTGCATACTTGTCTTTAAGTCCTCCACTTCTTAATCCTGGGCGAATTTTGAGCTAATCATGCTTTTGTGGCAAAGAGAACATACACATTTCTTGCTATTCTTTGAGCATATGTCTGAAATGTGTGTCTGCATGGGTCCATGTTGGTGTGTGAGTCCGGGGCACACCTGCCTGTGGAGGTCAAAGACATGAATTTCCATCTTGTTAGAGACAGTCTTCTGTGCTTTGCTGTGTGGGAGGGGCTAGCTTGCCATGGGCTTCTGGGTCTTGTGGCTCCACCCCTCAAGCATGATGCAACTAAAGCAGCCACTTGCTATCCTGTCTTCCTTCACAGGATCCAAATACACTTCCTTGGTCATGGACACCATGCTCTTTCCTAACTGAATCATCCTCTAAACCTGTATGATTGTTATTTGAAAAGGCCTTAAGCTGGACCTATCTCAAAGCTACAGCTATTCTCCTACCTCTTCCTCTTAGTGCTAGAACTGTAGACACAAGCCACCTTGTCAGGTAGACATACTCTTTAGCATGCTCCCAGTCTGGATTGTGCTCATTATTATAAATGCAGATGTCTTCTGCCTGAACTAGAAACAAGAACCAGGTGGATGCCTTTCCTCTACCTCTGCTACTGAAATGTTTCCATGAAGGATATTTAGTAGATGTAACTCTCTTTGTTCTCTGTAAAAACCTGAGGTTCTTTGTGAAAATTTTCTAGGGATTCAATAACAGGTGTTTTGTAAGGTTTCCTTGAGTTTAAGGGCAGATAATGAAAACCGTCTAGGCTGAATGCTACTTTGTATACCCCAGGCTATCACTCAAATCTTCTTTCTTCTGTCTTCTGCTGTCTCTTCCATCACAAGCTTTCCTCTTCACATTGATAGAATTCCCAATTAAAAGCCTTTGGCTGCAACAAAATGTTTTCTCGTTGGGAGCTTGTTATTTAACTGTTTGAAATCCACCACACACAGATTCCCCTTTTGTATATTTAATCTCATAAATATACACCAGAAAAAAATGAGAAAATGGTTATATACAACCAACCCTTAGGAAAAAAAAGAATACCTTCTTAGCATTTTATTTACTTAAAAATTAATAATAAAGCAAGAAACCTCACCATTTACTAGCTAAGCAGCTTAGGAAATTTTTTTATTCTTTTCACCTGTCAAAATATATCATTTTAAAGGGCTTGTATGTGTTTTAATCAGATGGAGCTTTATTTTTTAATTTTATTTATTCTTCTATCATACAATTCATACTGACTGTAGCTTTCCTTCCTTGACTCCTCCCAGCCCCCCTCCCCCCACTTATCCTCTCACCGGATCCACACCCCCTAACACTTTCTCCCCTAAGCAAACTCTCTAAGCTGGTGTATCTCAGCACATATATGACATGGATGAAAGCTTGGCCTCACCTTCAACTCAAGTTCTACACCCCACATGGAAAAATTGCTTCTTCCCAGGCATTCACAGCAAGGACCCTTATGCCACTCACATGTATTACATGTCTTTCATATAGATAATCCATAGACATGCCATATATATGTATATATATTTTTAATTCCATTGGAAAAGCAAACGTACACATGCATACACTCACCTCCACACACTCTCACACACACACATACACTCACACACATAAACAAGTACACATTCATGCACATACACACGTGCACACAGACTCATATATGCACATACATGCACAGATACAAACTCACATACAGACACGCACACACTCATACTCATGAACACTCACATATGCATACACACATGCAGACACACTATCACAGAAACATACACACACATGCACACACCTACTCACACACACAGACACACACACATACACACACACACCCTAGCAGTGGTCCTATCACAGCCTTTGATTTTATTTCAAATAGCTTGGTAGAAAGGGAAGGAAAATGGCTTCCATCACAGGACCATCTTTCTGATCTTTTCCTGGCTGTCTTTGGAAAACAGAGAAAGACCAGCTTTTTCCTCTGGGCGGCAGTGCTGCATGCAAGGCTCTTGCCACTTTCATCCACAGGGGCTATTACGAGCACTATCCACTTATATTCCATTACAATTGATTGAATATTATACATCAAAAAAGTAGAAAGAAAATGTTTAAGATTTTATGAATGCCAGCAAAATGATTAGAGCTCACAAAAGCTTTGAATTCCGAAGCTTGGCTTCTATCTTGTCCTTACATAGACATCTTTGATCTTCTCTTCACCCGGCTTTTAAGATGACTTTTATGTGGTCTTATGATTGTTTTATTATTTCAGGAGAATTAGTCATGTAGACTTTTTTTTAAAATAGAGATTATTTTTAAGAGAAACTTTCAATTACATTGTAAATTAAGGGATCCTAGGATAGACGTGAATGGTAGTTATTCTTTTCTGGGTTGAAATGGGTGGGTAGCAAAAGCTGGTGTGTCCTCAGGATTCCACAACCATACTGTGGCCTTGGGCACATGGCTCATTCTTTCTGATTCAACTTTCTCTTTTTTGCAGTGCGAGGACTTTGTCATCATTTTCAGGATTAATATAGTTGATTAACTTAGAAAAGGCTGGAAAACTATTTAACCTAAATGAGCTATTAATACAAAAATCCCTGTTTTAGGCAAATGCATAATAAAAATTACTTAATAGGGAAAAATGATACTATGCAAAGGACCCTCAGCTGCCTTTCAGGTGTTACTCTTCTTCCATTAATAGCCATCCTTGTGCCCCTGGCATGTTGCCAGAGCTGTGTAGCCATCCTATGGAAACCACCATAGGAGTGATCTTTCAAAAGGCCTCAGCATTTGGAAATACCTGGAATATTTCCCTTTGACACTCAGGGTATCCACTGGAGTCTGAAAGCAATCTGATTTAGCTATTATGATGTTACAGCATCTATGTACTCTCCATCTTGTCTGCTATGCAATTATTGAGAATATTCTCCACAGCAGGCACTGTTCGGGACCAGGGCACACTTCTCAGGCAACAGGGAAGGTCTTCCTGCTTTGGAGAGAAGAGTGATGATGCAGGATTTTTTGATTAAAGTGTTTCTAAGAAAATAATTGGCTACATGTAGGAGTCCGTGAAATTAGTGTCCTCCATCCTTTCAGTCATGTGTTTAAACTAGTGTTTTCCAATTTTCTGAGAAACTGCCACATTGATTTCCAAAGTGGTTGCACAAGTTTGCATTCCCACCAGCAAAGGATGAGTGTTCCCCTTACTCCACATCCTCTCCAGCATAGGCTATCATTGGTGTTTTTGATTTTAGCCATTCTGACAGGTGTAAGATGGTATCTCAAAGTTGTTTTGATTTGCCTTTCCCTGAGAGCTAAGGAAGTTGTACATGTCCTTTAAGTATCTTTTGGCCATTTGAAATTCTTCTATTGAGAATTATTTGTTCAGTTCAGTACCCCATTTTTTAATTGGGTTATTTAGAATTTTAATGTTGTTTCGTGAGTTCTTTATATATTTTGGAGATCAGACCTTTGTCTGATATGGGGTTGGTAAAGATCTTCTCCCATTCAGTAGGTTGCCTTTTTGTCTTAATGACTGTGCCCTTTGCTTTACAGAAGCTTCTCAGTTTCAGGAGGTCCCATTTATTCATTGTTGCTCTTATTGTCTGTACTACTGGGGTTTTATGTAGGAATTGGTCTTCTGTGCCCATGTATTGCAGGCTACTTCCCACTTTCTCTTCTATCAAGTTTAGTGTGGTCAGATTTATATTAATGTCTTTAATCCATTTGGCCTTGAGTTTTGTGCATGGTGATAGATGTGGATCTATTTTCATTCTTTTAGAGGTTGACATCCAGTTATGCCAGCACCATTTTTTAAAAATGCTTTCTTTCTTCCATGTATAATTTTAGCTTCTTTGTCAAAAAATCAGGTGTTCATAGGTTTGTGGGTTAATATCCGAGTCTTTGATTCAATTCCATTGATCACCCAGACCCAAAAATATGAGTATGGTATGTGCTCACTCATTAGTGGATTTTAGCCATAAACAAAGGACATTGAGCCTATAGTTCATGATTCTAGAGAAGCTAAGTAATAAGGTGAACCCAAAGAAAAACATATATAGATCCTCCTGGAAATTGGAAGCAGACAAGATCGCCAGGCAAAAGTTGGGAGCATGGGGGTGGGGTGAGGTGGGGATAGGGGAGAGGGAGAGAGAGAGGGGAGAAGGGGAGGGTTGGGAAGAGCTTGGGGGAGTGGGATGGTGGAGATGGAGGAAGGACAGATAAGGGAGCAGGAAAGGAGATATCTTAACTGAGGAAGCTATTCTGGGGTTGGCAAGAGGCTTGGCTCTGGAGGGGTTCCCAAGAGTCCACGGTGATGATCCAAGCTAGGACCCTGGGCAGTGGAGGAAAGGGTGCCTGAACTGGCCTTGTTCCCTAGTCAGACTGATGACTATCTTGAATATCAACATAGAACCTTCGTCTGGCAACGGTTGGAGATAGAGACAGAGACCCACATAGGAGCTCTGGACCGAGCTCCCAAGGTCCAGTTAGAGCAGAAGGAGGGAGAATATGACCAAGGAAGTAAGGACCACAAGGGATTGATCCACCCACTGAGAGAGTGTGCCTGAGCTAATGGAAGCTCACCAAATCCAGCTGGACTGGGACTGAACAAACATGGGATCAAACTGGACCCTCTGAATATGGCTGACAATTCCGACAGACTGAGAAGCCAATGATAGTGGCACTGGGATTTGTCTCTACTGCATGTACTGGGTTTTTGCAATCCTGTTCTATTTGGGTGCATACCTTCCTAAGCCTGGATGAAAGTGGAAGAGGGCTTGGACTTCCCACAGGGCAGGGTATCTTGCCCTCTCTCAGGGCTGAAAGGGGTGGGGAGTGGGTGTGGGGGGGGAGCCGGAGGGAAGAGGGAGGAGGAAGGAGGTGAGGAAGTGGAAATTTTGATTGGTATTATTTATAAAGTAATAATAATAAATAAATAAACTAATGTTTTTATTCCATGCCTGCTTTTCCCTCTCCTCACCTGAGCAAATCACTTCTGTACTCTCTGCCACACCCACATTGGACTCCATGTTCTGTCTAGTGCTCAGTATATTTAGGCCCACGGTACATAAATAGATGCCAGGAAAACAAACTCCTTACAGTCTGTGGAAAATCCTGCAGTAGAGAACTCCCTAACCTCAACAAAAGATTTTTCTAAATTCATTTTGATACACTTAGACATTTTTCCTGCTCTCCTCAGCATTATTTTGTGGGACTTTACTTTCTTGGTCCATAAGTAATCTCCTAAACATCTATATAAATTTATTTCTTTGCATTCTCTTTCAAAGGCTAGACTTCATAGATGGTTGAAAAGACTGACACCTTTCTTAGCAATAAGTTATGTAATAAAAAATTAACTAATTCTAGAGCAAAATGTAACCAGTATGTTGTTTAAATTACTGAGAGAAAAAAGTCACAAAATATTGTCTTTCTATTAAAAGTATCTCCTTTATTAAAAATTGAATAGAATTAACAAATCTGTTAAATCACTACAGTATTAAAATATGATAATGTTTTGGAGGAATAAGAATTTGGTGGTATGGGTAAGGTAATGAAATGGTTAGCAGAAATAATTATGTAGCTAGGCAACCTAATATTTCCAAAGCTTTTGAAGGATCCACTTCTGCTAAAATGTTACTATTTGACATAAACACTAAAACATTTCTATGGCATTACTTAATGAGTTAAAATTTTGAATATGTGGGTTTATTCCATTTTCTTACAGTTATAATAATCTGATTTTTAGATTTTTGCCTTTATAAAAATAGTCTATAAAAATTTTCTACTCAAAATTGCCAATCCACTGACTTTTGTAGCAATACTATGAGTAGATTTTAAAGTCTTTTTCTTGGTATGAGGCTTTGTTACAACACTGTCTACAAGGATGGAAATCTAAGTGTCATCAGAAGTGAGAGCATCACCCACTAGGTAGAGGCATTTGTTCTGGTTCCCTTTCTCTTAGACACTCAACACTTCCATTCTTCCAAGTTTTGCCTTTTGTGTCCCCTTTTTTTCCTACTTCAGTAGTGCATACCTGAGGGTTAATATTGACAATCAACAATAATGTTGACAATTATTGATGGTCAACTTGGAATGATCAAGAATCTCTGAGTACACAAATCTCAGGGCATTCCTGTTAGGAACTGTCTAGATTAGGTTAACCTCTGGACCCACCTTTGTGGTAAATATCTAAGTTAAATTAGTTGAGGTAGAAGATGCACTTTCACTATGGGAGGCTTGGTGGCTTGGGTGGGGTCCTGGCCTCTAAAGGAGGATTAGCAGCCACTATTCTCAGCTTCCTGACTGTGAATACAGTCAGACCTGCTTCCTCAAGCTCTTGGTCCCTATGACTTCCACATTAGGATACCTGAACTTTGAGGCAAAATAAACCCCCTTTCCCTTAACTTGATTTTGCTGGATATTTTATCAGAGCAAGGATGAAAGACATATAATATGTGCTTTTTCATGGCTTCACAAGACATCACAAGTTATTTGATGTCATCTAGTACATCACTAAACAATAAATAAACTTCACCTAATTTGAGGTCAAAATATTCAAATGCACAGGGCTTTGAATTGTGGCACTCTCCACTCGGTTACACATATTCGGTCTGGGTCCTTTACCTTTTAGTTAGCCCACCCTGACACCAAGCAAGTTATGAAGATATGAATTTTGCATCTGCTTTTATTTTATTTTATTAACCCCTGTGTCAGTGGTATTTGACACATCTGTTCTATGTTCTATGACTGTCTTTATATAGTCCAGCCTCTTTCAGAACAGCCATTTTTAAAGTTCTTTTCTTCATTCTGTAAAAATTTTGTCCTCTGCATATAGCACAGGGCCTAAAATATAGAAAGTTCTTGATGAATACTCAACATTGAATAGCAACTGCAGGGAAAGAGATGAAATTATGGATGTGTTGAAAGAAACATTTCATAACTGAGGATACATATCTCCGGAGAAGAAGGAAGTCCTAGAGAAAGCCTTATCCAACGCTAACACACAAGTGTGAGAGAGTAAAGGTAGCTGAGCATTGTCTGAGTCAGTCCAGTGAGACTGAAAGAGCCAGAGGGTCTCTCACTAATTACTTTAATTACCACTGTGATAAAACACCTCATTAGAAGGACCTGAGGTGGGAGATTGCATTTTGTCTCATGATTTAATGGTGTACAGCCTGATATGGGGGAATAAAGGATGGGGACAGGTGACTTTGTGGCTTTAAAACCATGATAGAGAGGCTTGCTCATATCTCAGTGGAGTGGGAAATAGAGGCAGGCTAGATAAAGCCAGGATATACACCTTCATGTCACATCACTCAGCTAGGCTCCACTTTTCTGAAGGTTGGAGAACGTCAGAAAAAATTGCCACCACTTGAGGACTTAGTGCTCAAATACATAATCCCATGGGGACTATTTTACATCTAAACCATAATAGCTTCTTAGTGTCCTAGGCCTCTACCCTAACCCCTTAGTCCTCGTCATTCCTAGAGCAGTACCCCACACAGAATGAAAATTTATCACAGCTATCTTTGTGTCCCTAAATCTCGGTGTCATTCAAGTATGCAACAAATCCTCAGTACATATTGCAAAATAAATGGTTTAAAATAAGTTAGAATTTTCTGAGCCTCCCTTTTCTGAAGCATAACAGAGACATTGGAACTACTTTAATGATTAATGGAATATTGTGGATAAAGCAATAGTCGTAATATTTACATAGAAACTAGTACAAAACATTGTTTCTTGGGGCTGTCAAGATGGCTCAGAGAGTAAGGATCTCTGCCAAGAGTGTAGCAACTTGAGTCACTGGAACACTGGTAAATGTGGAAACAGAGAGCCAATTCCACAGTTCTCCTTTACCCTCCCACTGGCTCTCTGGCATATAAAACTGCATTCCTTCATGCACACACAAGACATACACAATAATAATAAATAAACATAGTTTTATTTGGTCACTATGTTATTTGCCACTCTAAGATCAGGGTATGAAATTTTGAGAGAGAAAAGGAAGAGAGAAAGGAACAAGTAATAACAAGGTGGTGATGGGGCATGCCTTTAATCCCAGCACTCAGGAGTCAGAAACAGGCGGATCTCTGTGAGTTCAAGGCCAGCCTGGGTTAACAGAGCTAGTTCCAGGACAGGTTCCAAATCTACAGAGAAATCCTGTCTCGAAAAACCAAAAAGTAAAAGCAAGGTGTTTTGAGGACCCACTAGTCCATGCACTGATCTTCATTCATCCGGGAGTTCATCTCTTTAGCTTTTTCTTTTCTTTTTTTTTTTAAAGAGGTTGACACTTTACATATAAGAAAACTAAAGTCTCATGAAACTGAACTTGGTCAAATTAAATTATTAGAAGTAGCAGAGATTAGATTTAGAACCACAGTCTGAGTCTGCCAGGGGTCTCTTTTCACTAGGCAGCAGTCTCCTCCTCTTTGGAGTGTGGCAGGGAGACTGCAGTACTGAGATCCCAGGAAAGACAGGTGTCTGGCCTTGTGCACATCAGTATGGTTATAAGAATTATGAAGGGAACTCCTCCATAATCTGTCGTCAACAGTGACTTTTCAAATTAACTTCACCATATGCCTACCTCACCAATTCTAACTTATCTTTCAATGTTTCACAATTCAAAGAACCTCTTTGGAGTTTCAAAGCTACAGACTTTTCTGGAAGAGGTGGCATGTAGTGATATCAATATGCAAAAAAAAATGAAAATGAAAAACGAAAAACAAGAAAAACCTCTGTAAGCAGGTATTTCTAAGGCTGCAGGGTTTTCCCCATTTAAGAAAGAAGTGACTGGGCCGGGCGGTGGTGGCGCACGCCTTTAATCCCAGCACTCGGGAGGCAGAGGCAGGCGGATCTCTGTGAGTTCGAGACCAGCCTGGTCTACAAGAGCTAGTTCCAGGACAGGCTCCAAAACCACAGAGAAACCCTGTCTCGAAAAACCAAAAAAAAAAAAAAAGAAAGAAAGATGTGACTGTATTTCTTTGTATGTGAAAGCTTCCTTCTCCTCTGTGTTGCTTGGTGAACAATGACAAATTGATCCTTAATCATGCCTACTCTTACTTCATCCTCGCTTTCCCATCTCACGCTCGTTATGGGATCTTTTAAGTTGTTTTCTTTGTTTCATTTTTCTACATTAGCAGATTTGGCAGGGCCACTTGGAAAGCCTCTTGGAGCAGAAGACCAGCATGTTTATGTGTTTCTGCAGCTGGGAAGTAATGCAGTCACATCCACTTCCAGGGACTGGGGTGCCACAGTCAGTGTGTCTGAGGGAAACTTAAGGGAAATTTTAATCCATTGCCTTTCTTCATGAAAGCCCAAAACTTAAACTGATATGCTTTCCCAGCTGAACTGCACAGAGAGCTAGTTCTGTTAGCATGTGAGGTACTCCTTCTAAATGTCTTCATATTAATTATACATAATGATAAATTATGTTACAAAGTTTCCATATGTGTAAATAATGGATTTCGACCATATTCACACCTTAATCTATGTTACCATCTCTGTCCTTTCCCTCTCTCACAAATCCCCTTTCTTTGCACAAGTAGCCCTCCTCTAAATTTATTTTTGATGACAGTACGTTTGAACCAATTCATTTTATTGGGAATGTACAAGATCATGTTTACAGGTGTGTGCATGAAAGGAAATATCTCACCCCCCCCCATTAGTCATCATGAAATGAGACAATTGTGACTTTTTTTTTGCATGCCTCTATCGTGTTTTTCTGGATTGTTTTTATAGATTGTAATTCAGCCATGAATAAGGGAGACTTAGAAGACCATCTATTCTTTACCAAGTCTTACAAAAGATTTAAGTCTCTCCGGTAAATGCAGTTTCACATGTCTATGGGAAAAAGGAAGAATAAAACCTTTCATATAATTAAACCTTAAATGAAACATACATCATCCTTTTGTGGGATAAATTAGTGATGAGCATATTTAATACTCAAAACTTTAGTTGTGTATTGGCCCTATCATTTTAATGTAGTTTGACAATTAGAATTGGTTTGAAGTAACATAAATGTAAAATCATAGTGACTAAGAAAATGGTAACAAATTACCAACAGTCAGAAAAATATTGTGGAATGAATGGCATGCCAGAGACATCATCTCTATTGTGTTATGAAATATAAGCAAGTATTCTTACGGTTGGCTGAACTTGAAGAGAGCACAATAAGTTTTAATCATAGTGAATGCAAATTTATTTCCATTGTCCTCTTTCATCTACAGTTCTCTAAAATATGAAAAATTACACAAGAATGGAAAAGTTCTACTTTCTATAGGACTTGTATCATTGTGTTCAAATAGTCTTTCATTTAATGGTAGTTTGATCTGGAATAAGTCACTCAGTCCCCTGGGCATCAGCTTGTTTATCAATAATGGTTGGAAACTCACATTCATCATTTACAGATTGAAAAAATACATTGAGATTCCTTAGACTATTAACCGTCCTACAGTGGTGCTATAAAGCTATATTATGCTATTTATATTTCTGTTGTTACGATAATTATCATTGATATTACTCATGTAATCTTACGATTAGCCACTGGTAGGTATTAAGTCCTTATCAAATGAGGAATTAGTTGATGATGTAGCCCAACTTCTGTATTTCTTTGCACTTTTCTTCATTAATAACAAAAAATCAAACAAAAACATCTCAGTAGAAAGTTGAACTTCAGTTGTTCTTGATCGGCCTACAGGAGAGAAATAGCATTGTTGCTTGCTCTGTGGTAGTTCTTTCCAGATTAAATCAAAGAGAAAGGAGACTGGCAGCCATAGTTCCTGCTCATCACAGAAACCCATAAGATTCAAGGACGTGTGGGTTGGGTGTGTATCATCTAGCCACAGTCTCAAGTCTGTTGCAAGAATAAAATCTTCCTGATATGAATTTCCTCCCAATACCTGGACTGGACATAGTAACAACTAAGATGTTTTCTGCATCAGAAAAATGAAAGCCTTAAATTAGATGATGTCCTTTATGAAGGTCTAAAATAGGCATGATCTAGGGATAGTTCTAGTAATGAACCTTCTCTCCATGTCTCTGCCTTCTTCTCAGTATTGTTTTTAGCCCAAAAGTGGTGGCTGGTTTATGACATAATGCTACATGCTGCAAAAGTTTAAAGAAACTCTCTCTCTCTCTCTCCTTGTATTTCTCATTGAGCAAGGGAAAGTTTCCCAGAATCCCTTCCCACCTCTACTACCTCCCTCAAACTGAAGTCTTATTAAATTTTCTTGGTAAAAGGCCAAATACTGATTCTTCTAGCTAGTGCCTTAGTTGACATATGAGATCTTAAGGAATGACCTATTCCCTTTAGTCTAGGAAGGGTCTGCCATTTAAGCTTGACCAACCTCCCAGTGTCTTGGTTGTTCGGATTGGATGATAGCCATTAGCCAGACATCCCTACTGACAGCTAAAAACACCTGTCATTCCTTCATTGTCCTGCATTTTTCTTAACTTAAAGCAGATCTCCATCTGGAGAATTGAAATGTTCTAACTAGTGGTGTTTCCTCAAAAAAAAAAAAGTTCCAGGGACTTCCCTTAATTCTAATCTACCTTAAACTAAACTGAATATACATCTTGGATTCAACAGCCCTATTAAATTGATTTTAAACAGTATTGTTAGCATTGATTGAGGGTGATGTTTTACATCTAGCCTCAGACACTTGGTCAGATGTTCTAGAATATATATTAAAATATATTCAAGCTTCATTTTCCTGATATTTTAGACTTGATTACACATACACACACACACACACACACACACACACAAATATATCTCTCTGTATATATATAGAGATAGATAGATATAGCTATATCTGCATTGCATTTATGTTTCTCTTTAGTCCCCCAGGTTTCTCATACATCATAATTCTACATTTTCCTTTCTTTTCTATTTTTCTTCCTTCTTTGCCTTCTCTTCTCTCAAATAACTCCATAATTGATACCAGATATTCAAACTCCTTTCAGGGCCTTTTCTGGCTCAACATTCACACTGTACAGAGATATCAGTGTCAGCACAACACTGGGATCCTCTTTCTAAGAGACAGGAAAGGCAAATCCTACAAGGGTTCTTTTTATCAGATCATCAGCTAGAATGTGTGGCTGTTAAAACCCAGGTTGTGAACAAGTTTTATGAAGGAGATTAATATGACCCAAACTAGAAAGAGATGAATGATGAATTAATTTAGATTGGATTATTGAAGAAAGTGACATTTGGAAGCTGTGTTATCCAGGTATGAAAGTTGAGGGAAAACCTAACTAGATCTAGGAAACAACATATGTAGAGAATACACTTAAAGATCTTTTGGACCAGAATCATTGTGGACCATGAGATCAGTGGGGTTGTTTCTCTGAAGAACTTAGAGAAAAGCGAAGGAGAAATGCTCACCTTACGAGACCTGGATAGAGGTGGGCAGTCCTTGGGCTTCCCACAGGTCAGGGAACCCTGATTGCTCTTCGAGCAGATGAGGGAGGGGGACTTGATCGGGGGAGGGGGAGGGAAATGGGAAGCGGTTGTGGGGGCGAGGCAGAAATCCTTAATAAATAAATAAATTTAAAAAAAAGAAAAGAAAAGGACAGATAGCAGGAGCAATAAAAAAAAAAAGTAGGATAATCCCAAAGTCAAAGGAGCTGTTTCAGTTCTAAGATTTCCGAGTTGCTTTAGCTACTTTCTGAATAACAAAATGGAGGAGGCCAAAATGAAAGAGGCTGCTTAGAAAACTATCAAATATCCCAGGATGAAGATGGCAGTATACAGACTGAGAGATTAGCGCTGACTGTTGAGGAGGACTGACTTACAAGCAGCCTACAACTGAAGCACTCCATTGAGGAATTGAAGGAAACATCTCAAAGACTGTTTCTGTATTTATGATATGGACAGCTGGGAAGAGACAGCCTGGTTTCCTAGGCTGAGAGAACTGAATCCTTTGAGTGTTTGGTTTTATTTAATCTAAATTCAAATTGAGCTTCCAAGACAACAATGAGATACAAAGTCTTCTGCCCCCCAAAATAAGTCACAAGTAGAGAGAAAACTTTGGCAGCTGAAAGCAACTAGATGGCTAGGAGACAGAAAGCTGAGTCTCCATTAGGCAAGATTAGGCAGAGAGTAGGAAAGCTCAGGAGTTCCGTTTTCAGGCCAGGTGACCACAATGGAGAGCTGTTGATGGAACTGGAGAAAGATGTGGTTCCGGAGAAGGGGGAAAGGGCATCTGGAAGAGTATTAACTCACAGAAGCCAGGTGGTACTTCCTGGAAAAGGGTGATTGCAAGTTTCAAATGCTACTGTGAAGACTAGGTGCTGTGGTCTTCAGATCTGTTACGTGGAACTCATTCATGACTTGAAAGAAGCAGCTTTGCTGGAGTCAAAAGCAAACTGCCGATTGAATGGTTTAATGTTGACAAGTAAAAGAGACGTATGTTGGAGGGAAAATTTTATTTGTGGGCATCCTTTTTCCTTGATTTTCAAATAGTGGTTTATTTGTCGCGTGTCTGAGATCATGCTGAAGAAAGCTTTACTTATTGAGCCATCCACTCCTTTGTTAAGTATTCTAAATCCTTGGCTTTGATTTGTTTTGCTTTTCCATGAGGGCCTCTCTATCCTCTCCTTCTGTTTCCCATCTACTTCTAACCAAAAGCGATGCATATCAGAATTGCCATATGGTGAGGAAAAAGGAGGAAGATCAAAAGATGTGTATAAAAACAAAAGCCGACCCTGGAGAGACAATGTGAGCAAAACGAAGAAGGGCAGATGGATAAGCTTGCAACAGAAGAATGTGCCCCGAGTCTCTGGACAATCAATAAATGTTGACTGGCTATTGACAAGGAAGGGGACAGGAGAGCAAAGCAAGCACATTGGAGGGAGAAGCCTGTCTTCCCGACAGCTGTTGTGGCCACCACCAAGCAGCTGCTTAAGTCTGGAGCATAGAACATTCTGATCCCTTCCAACTCTCCAAAGGGTCCAACTCACACCCTGATACTGCTGTTGTAGAAGAGATGTCATGTGTGATTTATATTGTATGGAGCCAGAAGTTGTTAAATCATGGGATAAACCAGAAGCAAAGTTTGCCTTGAATAAATGGAGTTTACACCCTACTCTCACCCTGCCTTGGGTTATAGCCAGTAGTAGTAGCCAGTCAAACACAATTGCAGATTTCCAGCTTAAAAAAAAAAAAGAAGTCATGCTCTAAAAATTTGATTTTTGACTTATTCTTAATGTCGCTGAGTTTCTTTCTTTCTGTGTGTGTGCGTGTGCGTGAATGTGTGTGTGTGCGCATGTGTGTGTGTGTGATGTATAATGAGTGCAGGGAGGGCCACATAGGCCATGGCACATGTTTGGAAATCGGAAGCAAACCCTTGGGAGCCAGTCATCTCCTTCTATCGTGGATGTTTAACTGCTGAGCCATCTCATCAGCCCTGTTGTGGAGACTTAAATGTGGGCATGTACTTGTCAAAGCGACCTAATTAGGGTTAGAACAGTCAAAACTAGGCTGGGCCTAGAGTACCATGCCCTGAACTGTCTCAGTCAGATCTTACAAACTTTGTTCTTGATGTTCTTGTGTATGGACAGGCATAGTGTCCTTCCCATGCTTTGCGATGTCATCAGATCCTTTACTGCTTTTGTGTATCTCATGTGATATTTTCCCCCTCACTCACAAAAAAAAAAAACACACACATGCATCAGATTCCGTTTATATTAAAATAAATATTAATTGATTTGTTGTTGGAAGGCATCCTGGGTGGAGGCGAAGCTGTTACTTTCACTATGAAGGTGCTTATGTTAGTTCAGTGGTTTAGTCCGCTATATTCATAAGTATACTTTGGCTTAGTGGAAATGATCATGGTGGGCTGCTGCTTTCCTGTTATGAGAAAGAATGAGAACTATGTTACCCTGAAGTGAGCACTTATAGAACAAACAATGTCTGCCCTGGAGGCAGGATTGTTGATTTCAGTATATGAGAAAAATGTCAACAAAATGTATTTTATTGTTTTTTAATGCATCATAAAAACACAACTCATGATTTGGTATTTTACAGCAAATAGATTCAGAAGTTATGAAAAATGTTTTAATTGATATGAATAAAATGTCCTTCATTTTGGACTAACATGTCCCAACTTCAGTGCCATTATTGCAGGGGAGGATTAAGTGGAGCAGGAAGAACAATGCCTCTTGAGCATAGACTTAGGAGAGGATGGGAAAGCTTTGAAGGGTGAGTGCTTGAAATAATAGTGTTGCATATACGAAAGCACCACTGGCCTGGTTCTTAGAAATCATGCAATGTATTAGGATGCAGTTCTCAGTACAACTATTGCAGAAATCTGGAGAATACTGGCAAATGTTTGTCTTTTGTTCCCTTTTCCTCAAGACTTATGGAAGACCACCCAGAAAACTCATTTTTTATGCAGCTTATAATTACTAGGTTTCATCTTTACTTATTGCTTCTGACAAATAAAAACATATGTTAACGTGCTCTGTGCTCGGTGCCAGTGTTCGGCACTAATGATTTAATTACCATGGCATGCAATCTATGTACACATTTATTCTATTCATTTCCTGCATTAAGCAAATCTTCCGTGACCCTGGCTTATGTGGAAAGTGAGAGTGAAATGCAAGGAATTAATCCAAAACAGTGGATGTTTCATCAGTAAGAATCAGACTGCACAGAGAACAAAAGCCAAGAGGGATGGGATTAATTCATTCTGTGTGGACTTATGGAGCACTCTGTCACACAGGAGGAAACAGACCAGAATCCGATGCCCTTTGTGCAGCGAAGGGACTTATCGTTCTTTAGGGAAGAGTGTCAATTCAAGAAAATCACCGTGTGAAAGGTGTAGAGGGTAGGAACAAGGAGCTACAGTGCATACAAAAGGATCTCGTTCCAGTTTAGAAGGAGAGATGGAAGTAGCTATGGAAAGGCATAAAACGTGAGCACTAAGATGTGACTTAGAAAAGAGTTTTCATATTCTAGGCAGAGAGCCAGGAACAACGTCCTGAAGTGGAAGAGAACAAAATCAGTCTAGGGAGGGGGACTAGTTGGTGTGGCCAGCTCCAATGCAGCATTGTCACGAGGAAAACAATCAGTGAGACATGGGTGGAAGAAAAGCATGAACAACGGCCATTAAAAGCCCCTCTTTTATGCTGTTTGAACTCTAACTGAAGCCATGAACAAGTCCTGGAAAAAATTAAGATGAGAGGGACACAAATAAACTTGGGTTCTAGAACGATGACTCCAGCAAAATGAAGAGTGGAGCTGAGGAAGTGAAAACGGAAGGAGCTGGGAGACCACCAGAATATTGCTGAAAATATAAACGAAGAGTTAGGGTTGACATGGCACAGTGTTGTGGGGAAAGAAGTAGACCTAAACTCCAGGTTTGCCAAGTGCTTGGATGGCTGAGTTATGCCTGGAGGTAGGATACACTATTCTCCTTATTCAGTTAAAAATTGGTTAGTGCTTACACTATTCAGGCTTGACTCTGGATGTTGGAGAAATGACATAAAGACAGGATTCTTATGTTTGTGAAGTCTGAGCTGTGAGGGCAAGAGAGACACCAAGATTCCTGAAGCTAATACAAGGGCCCTGAGGTGTAAGGAAGGACTTTTACACAAAATATAGTAGGAAAGGGAGAAAAGTTGCTTCAAATAATGAGACTGAGTTAGTGGCTTAGAAATATTCTTTGAACAGGGAGGTTTGGGAGAAATACAAAATTGTGGAGAGCAACACACACACAAGTATTAGAAAACTGGTAAAAAAAAAAAAGGGGGGGGAAGGAGTGGGAATGGGGATAGCTATGTAAAATGAGAACACATTGTATTATTAAAAAAATTCTTAATACAAAAAGAAAACTGGTAAAGAAACTCAGTCTGTATAGTCAAAGATGTAAACAGAGGAAAATAGGCCCCTATAGGAAACACGGCAATGGTAGTAACAAGAAAATGACCAGGCAAAGTCAAATGAGACTCGGGATGAAGATGGAGTTGGAGAATGCTTGCTTAGGACACAGGAAGTACCGGTACAATGAGCACGGAGGTACAGCCTCCAACATGTGGAGGAGTAGGGGAAGAGGGTAGAGCAGAATAAGGGTGGAAATGAGTGACCAGAAATTCAAAGTTGTCTACAGCCATACCACCCTGAATTTACCTGATTTCCCTATGATCTAGGAAGATAAGCAGGGTTGGGCCAGGTTAGTAATTTAAAAGAAATTTAAGGTCATTCTCAGCTGTAGGGAGTTCAAACCAAGGCCAGCCTAAGTTGTGTGAGGCTCTACCTTCGAATATGTATAAAGTAAAATGATTGTACCAAGGGGCCCAATCCGTAGGGTTTTAAGAAAAGCAAATGATTGACAATCCAATTGCTGTGGAAGTCAAGAGAAAAATAAATTAAATGCTAGGTTTAATAGCAGCCATTCCAGGTGCCCTTGTTAGTTTTGATGGGAGAACAGAAAAGGATTTATTGGTGAGTTGAACACATGAAAGAGTAGAGACAATGAGTCAAGCAATATAACAAATTATAGTCAAAGTGAAAGGAAATAAAAGACTAGGGGAGAGCTAAGCACAAAGGGTCATGGAAACATATTTGTTCTAATAGAGGAAATGGTTGGATATGCTAAAGAAAAGCAAGATAAATGAAATTACTAGGAGATCTTGGACTTCCTCAAGGGGATAATAGTTGACACTGATGTCCTTCTGTGTATGCATTGCTTTTCTTGGCTAATTAATAAAGCTGCTTTGGCCTATAGCAGGGCAGAGTATAGCCAGACTGGAAGAGATATAGAAAAGTAGGTGAAGCCAAGGAGGCACCATATAGCTGCTAAAGAAGAAGAACACCAGAACTTTACCAGTAGGTCACAGCCTCATGGTGATACACAGATTAATAGAAATAGGCTAATTTAAGATGTGAGAGTTAGTTAATAAGAAGCCTGAGCTAAAAAGCCAAACAGTATTGTAATTGATGGCTCAGTGTGATTATTTGCATCTGGGTGGCAAGGAAACAAAAGAGCAGTCTCCGTCTACATAATGATGCCCATCATGGGGAGACAGGTGAACCCCAAAATGTACAGGCATGTGGCCAGTGTACAGGGGAGTACATGAGGTACCCTGCATGAAGAAAATTGCACTAAAAGTGTAAAGGTGAGTGATGAGCACTTATAAATAATAATAGTTAATAAAAAAGGAAAGAAATGAAGGGCAAAAATTGGGAGTAAAATTTGTAAATATTTGTAAATATGGGACAAGAGAACAGCATTCATCTGTCTGTACAGTTGCTTAGATGTATTTTGATAGCCAGAGGAGCTGGGGTGAAGCAGAAACAAATGCAGAGATTTTTAGAGTTTGTAGATAGTATAAACAATATACTTCCTCCACCACACTGGTGCTCACCGCCACCTTCGGGCTGCTCCTGGACTCAGAGAGGTCAAAGTGTGGTCCCGCATGTGCCCCCAGCAAGCAGCGGTACTGTGGTCACCGAGTTCACAACCTCTGCCGCTGCTGAGCGGGTGGAAAGAATAGAGAGCTCAGGGCATGTAGCGCCACAATAGTCTGGGCTGCAGTTGAGATTGTGGCAGTCCATCTGAAGCCAGCTGAATGAGACTGACCTCCACCACGCTGTGGAGCTCGAAAAGGCAGAGACAGAAAAGTTTGAGGGGTTTTATCTCCCGCAGTCACGTGCCCGGAGCAAGTGGAAGGAAATGCCTGGAAGCTAATTGACCCACGAGCCAAGGAGGCTATATGGATAAATCTACGACTTTTAACAGAGGGAGAGGGTTCAGGAATTCTCCTAATTTTAAAATAAAAAAGCAAGGATAGAAAAAAAAAAGCATGACATTACCTGTTTAAGTTTGTGGACATGGCAGTCTCAGAGCTGTTACAATGGAGGGCACCTGGAAACCTGAGCTAAATTTACCAACCGATTATGGTCTGCATCAGGACTGCGGAATGTGGCCTGTGCCATACCCAGGTACAACAGGCAACGAGGGACTGGCCTTCTGGTCCCAAGTTCCTGGTGGAAAACCACCAAGAGGGATGCACATGCTGATCATCTGCAATAACAGTATACCCAGAGTGGTCCAGTATCTTAAAGGCTATTGGCTGAAGGAGTTCCCACAGCATGACATATTCAAGTTCTTGAAGACTGAGGAAAATCTGGAATCCTGGATACTGCATTGAAAGAAAGGAGTGGCTACCTATCCTGTGAAGGAAGAGATGTTGGTAGGTGCCGACATCTGCAATATCAACATGGATATGGATCATTACCTTCTTTCTATATCATGACTCCAGTCTTCACTGAAAACAAGAGAGCAGTAATGGGGTCCGGGACCTGAATCATGATGCTGGGGAAGACTCAGCGTCGGCAAGGG
Source organism: Microtus oregoni (assembly GCF_018167655.1). NCBI lineage: Eukaryota > Metazoa > Chordata > Mammalia > Rodentia > Cricetidae > Microtus > Microtus oregoni. Next base: position 59,097,409 of record NW_024543059.1, on the reverse strand, counting down.
AAAGCACTAAAACTCATCTATACTGTCAAGGAAGCTTTCAGGTTCCCATGATCAGTGTGGGTATATGTGCTCGCCCATTGTCAGCAGCCAAAAGAAAGCAGTCGATGACAAAATGGCTGTCTCTACTGAAAATATTCAAGTTAGTTCCATATTAGTAGCATTAGGGACCATGAGCCATAGACTGAAAGTACCAAGAAGAAAACATAGTGATTGAGTGGACGGGACAGAGCAAAATGCCATTCAAATATTTATGAACTTTAAGATCAAGTGTGTATGCAAAGGGAAGGGAGCGTTACCAGAGCTATGGAGGAGGAACCGAGGTATAGGTGTGATAGATGAGTGGACACATGGAAGACGTGGCAGAGTTGATTTGCTTTGGAATAGAGACCTCGGAGAAAAAGGTTACTGTAATCCCAGAGGTTTAAAGCAGAGAGAGCCAGAGCAACATGGAGCTTCTGTTCATAGATTTAAATCATCGGCTGGTCAGAGAGGCTAGTGGTTTAAATTTCCTAATGACTAATGTGCTTTCAAATATCAGGAGAGTAGGAGAGTTGGCTCTCAGCTTCTCCTCACCTATTTCCAGGTGTTTCACTAGAAATTTTAGTGCACTTTTTAATTTTAGAATTTATTATAAGCAAAACCTATCCCTCAGGGAAAGGTAAATACAAAAGCAGAAGAAAGGTTTTATTCTAGTTGTATGGTTAGGGATATCAATTATGTTAAATTAAATCTATCTTCCCCTTTTGAAAATGCAAACACTTTTTAGAGAATTATCATTTAAATAAACTAAAAGGAGAAGATGTTCCTTCAAATACTGTACTTATCAAAGTAGTTGACAGGCTTCTAAAAAGCTTTTATTTTAAATTATATAATTGGTTTCAATAACTGAATTACTTTTAAAAGTTTATGGGAAACTATTTTATAGATTTCCAGGCAAGAGAGGGTAGTATAGGGCTGGAATCCAATGTACAAGGAGAATCAGTACTGAAACAGGAAGTGGGTGGTTTAATTGTACAAACATGGCAACAGAAATTGCCTCATGGAACCCCAGAGAGACTGACTTCATTGTTAACCAAGAGTTAAGAGACATCAATAAAAAAGGAAAAAGTAAAGGATCCCAATACTAGGAAATCACTACAGGTCTCTACAGAAGAGCTACTCCTGCTGGCACACCTTTGTCCTTCCAACCTTCCTGCTCAATGAGCTAAATCACTGATATTTACCGCAAATCAAAACTGAAAAGTTATCCTGCAGTAACATTAAGCAGTCACCCAGGGTGAGTGAAGACCTTTAAGTGTGGGTGCTATGATTCTCCTTCTATAGTTTGGGCCCAGTGTCTGACTGCCATGTGTCTCACACACACTACTCATCCTTTTCACGGACCAGACTGCTAAGGACATAGGCACTAAGGTACAAGGAACACATCCCTCTCTTGTATGGACAGGAAATATGGGAAAGGCTAGCTAACCTTCAATTATTTTAACCAATAAATAACAGTCATAGCCATATCCAAATTTTTCTAAATCTAGAGAAAGAAAAGCTAAGTCAAAACATAAAATAATTACATTACTTTAGAATGAATCCCAAGGCACAATATCTTACAACTCTATACAGAGAACAACGGAAGTAGAGGAAAAAAGACTGTCCAAGTAGGAGAAGGAGATACTGCCTATGCATGTCTCTGTCTATGGAGAGCCACGCAGATTTTCTGCACCTGCCACTGTGTATCTGCACCTATGAAGAAAATAAAGCAAAACAAAATTTGTTACATTCAGACACATCCTTGGAAATTTCAGACACATCGAGGAAAACGAAAAGATCCTCAAATTTTCCATAGGAGAAAACAACTCCCCACTGTGCTTGGAATCATACTTGCATGGATGACCCATTAACCCTGTGTCCGATAAGTGCATGTTTATGTCTACACAGTCCAGTATTCGTCACCGTTGAATCCCACAGTCAAAAAAGTGGTGACCGAGCATTAGAAAGGAAAAGAGGTGCTTTAGGTATTTAAGACTTCAAAAATTTTACTGTGGTCTTAACATATTACTATATTCAGTAGCTAACAACAGATACCAGCAAATGATGCCTAGCTATCCATTCAAATGTTTTCTGCTGCTATAATAAATGGACCCAACTCACCATGGCTCACCTGGTATGAGAATTAGCAGTTTGTTAAACTAGGGTGTAATGTGTGAGTGGCATGTGTCAGTCTGACACTGAACTCCTAAATTATAAAAGCAAAAAAGTCAATAGTATCCACACCCTCCCTGTTATTTCCGAGGCTCAAGATCTTTGTGGTAGAGGAAACAGAAAGATAGTAAGGACCAGGGGACAGTATTTTCTGGATACAATGAGCAGTATGACATATGAACTCATAGTGGTTGTGACAGCATGTATAAGATTTATGTAAGCTCCAGACACACAAAATCTCAAAGAGGTGAAGGAGGGAGGTGGGCATGAAGTCCCACGTCTATCTGAGGAGCTATTAGTAATAGCTGCAGGAAGAGAAAGAGCTATGTTTTAAAGATGTGAATCCTAGTAGGACTAACAAGCTCCATAGGATGATCCCACTCTTAAATGTACCTAGGTAACATTTGTGTGACTCCACGAGGTTCATAAAAATTGAGGACAAAAATTTGAGTGAATACGGGATGGGGAGAAGAATCTAGGAGAAAACTGAGGAGGGAGTTAATATGATCGAAATATAATATGGAATTCTGAAAGACTTAATTAAAATGTTAAAGAGTAAGTTGTTAGAAAGACTTCAGATGGACGCTTAATGACAGTTACGGAGATAGATAAAGCTCACTGGCTGCAATCATATGGAGCACTGATGAGGCCGAGAATTCTGCACTTTGCCCTGCAACAAATAACAACCATCCCTCTAAATAGTTTCTTTAAGTCAATGAGCTATTTATTATTCTTTCCTTGTTACTGTTAGTGGTTCTCATATTTGTGACTGTATCGCAACAAGGCTGGTCAGATAGTTTTGTAGTTATCAACAGAAATGCTGGGTACCCTCTTTCTTTTAACATTTTATTTTATTTTATTCTGTTAACTTTAGTGTGTGCTTTACTTTCTCAAGATTGCCTCATGCTTTAAATGACTGCTGGAGTTCTCCCCCGGCCCTGCCCATACCCGTGTTACCTTTTCTAAGTAGACCCAGGTGCATATCTGGAGTGCTTAGCAGTCATGTTCACTAATCTAAGGAGTGCTTCCTGAAGTTGCATCCAATAATTCCTCTTTAAGTTATTGAACATCCCTTGCTACAAGTTAGAACCTTCTAATTTGCAGCATGATGGAATTAAAAAGGAAAGAAAAACAAAGCAATATAAAAGAAACCCACTGTCCTCTTTAGCTGTGCCAGTTTGGCACAACCTAGTGTCATCTGAGAGGAAACCTTCCTGTAAGGAACTGATTAGATTAGATTCAGCCTGTGTGCATGTCTGTGTTGGGATTATCTTGATCATTAATTGACACAGTAGGCCAAGACACTATGGGCAGAGCCAACCGTAGGCAGGTAGTCCTGGGCTACAGAAGAAAGTCAGCTAAACCTGAATCTATAAATGAACTTGTGAAGGAGACAGCTTTCCAGCAAACAGCTGTCCTCTATGGTTTCTGCCTCCAGATTTTTGTGTTGAGTTCCTGTCCTGTCTCAGTGATAGATTGTAACCCCAAATTATAGGTCAATTAAACTCTCTCTTCCCCAACTTACTTTTAACTAGAGTGCTTATTACTATAACAGAAAGTAGAGCATTCTTTACTTCCTAAGAAGAAGGGAGGGGCACAATCAGCTCCCACTCTACGTACAGAACCACGCTTCCCAAACCTTATTTACCAACTATCTATCACTTATCACTTATCAACTTAAACGTATTTGTGTTCACAGTAAAAGTTGTACGTGTCATTAGTCATATAAAAAGAGTGCTCTGCTTGCAAGGGATCATGAAAATGAATTCAAATGAAACCTACAAGTGTGATATATTTTTTACATACCACATAAAATGTGAAGGCCTGACAAGACTAAGTATTGACAAGACATGAAGCAAGTAAAGGCAGTGTCAGTCAGGGCATGGCAAGGCATAGTTAATTCAGAAAGCTGTCGGTCTTTTTCTCATTGCACTAAGTATAGATTTGTCATCCAACTCAACAGCTGGGCTAAATAAAAAAGTTAAATGTATATTAAAAATATTTTTCATGAATGCTTACAATTTTATTTACAATATTATTTAACTTATATAAGGGGTGAAAATGACTCCACAAAGGTTTTCTTGTTTTTAGTCCCCAAACCTCTGAATGGTCAGATATCTTGGATAGACAGGCTTCATAGATGTGATGGAATCAATACTCTGAGATTGCCCGAGATAGTCTGGGTTAAGACAAACTTAAGTACAGCCTTTAAAGGTGGAAAAGGGAGGTGAGAAAGCCAGAGATGAGAAGCTGTGATGGAAACTTCACCTCGGAGGAATGAAGACCAGTATACAAAGATATTAAGTAGGCTCTAGAAACTAGAAAATGCAGCATCTTGATGCTAGGTCTGTAGGACATATTATATTGGACTTCTGAACACAAGAGGAAGGGGGATTTGATAGGGGGAGGGGGAGGGAAATGGGAGGCGGTGGCGGGGAGGAGGCAGAAATCTTAAATAAATAAATAAAATTTAAAAAAAGAAAAAAAAAGAATTTTCTAATACCGAATCTGTACTCTTTTAATTTCCTAATGTGTGCCTTTCTGTTATAAGAACAATATGAAACTAACACCTCTGATGATTAACACAGATGTTTAGAATCTAATAGATGTATAAATCTGTTATAGCACAGTGGAATTCAACCTGTAGGTCATGATCCCTTTGGGAGTCTAATCACCTTTCACAGGGCTCTAATATAGATACCCTGCAACAGCTTTCTCAAGGAACAGATGCCAGAGGTCTCCAGGATGGCAGTTAACCTGATGCCTCTCTTACCCACTGAGCATGAGCCCACCAAACCCCAACTCTCCCCTTCCCCACATAGACCCATGCCCACAAGAAGCAGCCAGACATGAAAGGTGTCCATATATCCAAAGAGTCTGGAATATTTGGATGGAAGTCTCACCCCAGAACCTGACATTCATATAACCAAAGAGTCTGGAATGTTTGGATGGAAGTCTCACCCCAGAACCTGACATTCATATAACCAAAGAGTCTGGAATGTTCAGATGGATGTTCCATCCCAAACCCCCTCCCCTGACTCTGCCCCTAAGAAATCCCACCAAATGATGATCCCTCCCAAGATCATTCCTTCAGGGTATTTAAACTATCCCCCAGAGAACAAACACATTGTTTTCCAATCTTGATCTTCCTTTTCCACCTCCTCTCTGTGGGACTGGAAAGCCATCCAGGAACGTGAGATCCATTAAACCTGGACTTTTTCTAATTCAGTTTAATTTGGTCTGATTTAGATTATTGTATTGGCAGAGAAGTTTATCGGAGTGCAGAAACTTTTCAATTATGACTCATAACATTATAAAAATTACACTTATCAAGTAGCAATGAAAATAATTGTATGGTTGAGAGTCACCATAACATGAAGAATTGTATTGCATTTAGGAAGGTTGAGAACCACTGTTATAGTGGATAGTTGGAAATATGCTACTCACCAACAAAAAGTAATCAATCATCAATATATACAATTATGTGTGTGGGTGAATCACTGCAACACATTATTTTTTCTGATTCTGTGCCACCTGGTTCCATATGGTTCATTTTATCTGTGATTTTTTTCATTAAAGGGATGAAGTAAACCAATTCTGTGCTTAACAGAGGTGGAGATGAATGGTTTCAAGGCTGAATACTGGAGCTTTTCTGAATGGTAGACATGCTTTGTTCCTCATCTGTGGTGGTAGATACATAGTTATATGCTCATCAAACTCCAATTTAGCACAATGTTTAGATGAAGGCTTCAAGAAGCTGGCTGAGAAGGATCACTGGAGAATAGGGGCTGAGAAGAAGAGTAAAGCCAGGGCAGAGAGAAAGACAAATACATGGAAGGGAAGGTGAGAGGGATTCAAGTCAACACAACACAGACAGCGTAGTTAGATGCCTGGGAGAGGAGCCAGAGACCACTTGGTGGAGGTAGGAGTCTGCTTTCATAACCTTTGGAAAATGAGCCAGGTTTCACAAAAAGATCCAGTGTGCATTCTGATTTCCAGGCATGAGACAGAGAATAGGGTGGAGAGCAGGATGTGTCGTGCCAATAACCTCTTTGGTGTTAACTCACTTCTTGAATGAAAAATCCTGGAAGTTTGTTAGCTTCAGACTCCTAATGTTTCAGTAGGATGCCTGTTGGTCTGTGGAAGAGGTGGCCTGGGCAGGGACTATATTCTGTCCTTACAGTCTTATAAGGCTAGATGCATTTTATTACATTTCAATAAAATTTACTCAAAAAATAAGAAAATAAATATGCACCAAAGTTGGAATTAAGAAATGTGAGCTCACTTATTTAACACAAGAATGCTATGTAAAACGAGCATTGGAAAAGAACAAAGCAATTACTGTGAATGGAGTCTTTAGAGAAATAGAAAACTACTAATGAAAAAGCTCAGGGTAAAAATAGATTTCCTAAAAAAGAATTCAGTTTTATGGCAGGATTAAATTCCAAAGTAAGTGTTCAAAGAGTTTACAGCAGGAAAAGCTATTATAAATTATGTCCATGCATAAAATTCACTCATTAAAATAGTTGTGACATGTGAAGATAATAATCATGTTTTGGGTAAAGATTTGTTTATGTATTTGTTTTTTAGTTTTACTTGAATCTGCCTGAATTTCTGTGCATCACATGCAGATGCCAGAAGAGGGTGATAGATACCTCTGGGATGGGGTATCCACAGGCAGCTAGGAAATTCCGTCTACGTGCTGGGAACCAAACCAGTCTTCCAGAGTAGTACTATGTATCCTCCAGCCAATTAGTAAATGTTGTTGAATGCCTTAATTTCATTCAGTATCTACTTTGTTCTAGTCTTAGGTAATGAAAACAACCCAAATGTCATTCACATTGCTTACTACCATATGGGAAAGAAAATTTAATATTTAAATATGTTATTGTACTATGATACACACGATAAAAAATTAACCCATATAGTCCTCGTAACTAAGTTACATTTGGCCTGGGAAGTATGAAGGGAATTAGTCTGACAAATATTTCCATTAAAATATATATTTATATTGAAAATTGTGAATTAGCACCCAATTATGGAGTCTTACATAAAATGTCTACTAAGTCATGTTTCTGTATTTTTATGAAATTAGATTTAATAAACCCTATCTTTTAGACTTTCATCCACCGTAATCTTCTGGCTTTCATATGTTATTATTTTTTGTCAGAATTAAGAATGACTTCTTGTTTACTGAGTCAACACTGGGATTCTTCTTTACTCTTCACGTCAGCAGCATGCTCAGGGGAGCAGGCTCACTCTTCTTCCAGGTGTTTTCTTTTATGCTTGCGTCTTGAGTCATTTCTACTGTATTCCTCTAACAAGAGAAACAAAGCAAATTCTCCAGGAGTAACTTCACACCAAATGCAGGACCATGCTTCTTTTAGCTGACAAACTGTAAGGTACTCCCCAAAGCGACCCCATGCCCCAAATTGTTCCTCTGGAACTGTGTTCTTTCTCTTCGCGTCTCATTATCAAACAATGATTATCATGAACTGAATTTCTGCTGTATGCCAGATGCTGCGCTTTGAGCCTTGCTTGTGTTCATTCATCTTTGTAATTCTCGCCGTTGTTATTCCAATTTTTCAGGTTAGGAAACTTAGTCACAAGGTAGTGAAATAAACTGCTTAAGGTCACAACTTGTGTCTAACTTCCTGGTAGTCTGACTGCAGGGCTCACGTTTTCAACCAGGTGCAAAGACCATGATTAACTGTGTAACATTTCACATGATAAAGGTGACGTTTAAAGTCAGAATAAGGAAGTATAGCCAAAAGGAATATCACCATAATTAGAATATTATTTCAGAAAAATTAATATACTGCTAGATTTTTTTTTCTTCATCATACTTGCCCAGTGAACTAAAAACTTTAGGATAAAATGCATGTCTTTAAAAAGTAGAAAACATGCATGCCTTTAAAAAACGTTTGTATAGATGGGACTAGAAAGATGTCTCAGCAGTTAAGAGCACTGGCTGCTCTTCCAGAAGACCCAGGCTCAATTCCCAGCACCTGCGTGGCAACTCACAGCTGCCTACAACTCCTGTTCCAAGTAATCTAGTACCTCACGTTGGCATACATTCAGGCAAAGCACCAAGGCATAATATCTTGTATAGAGAGGTACCTCATGGTATAACAGGCTGAAACAAATATCAAAAAGTAGCAGATTTGATTGCAAGGATTTACAGAACAAAAAAAACATGCGCACGGAAATGTCCAAAAATAAATCTTGGACAAAGTTACTAAGGATAAACAAAACCAAAACCAATTCACTGAAGAGAAATGGAAAATATAACAAATTTCTCACACATATAAACATATATACATATGTGAGCATATGGAGTTACTATCAAAATAAAAACAACATTTGCTAACATTTATTTTCAATATTAATTCTCAGCATGGCTATATGTGAGTATGGAAGATCTGATAGTCTTACATGGCTGTGGTGTGTATAATTGGTAAATGATTTAATAAAAAAATTGGGTAGTGAATATTTTGCCTTGAATTATTAATTTGTCTTGAAAACATGTTTATTTTTATCTCAGTGTTTCTACACACACACACACACACACACACACACATATATATATATATATATACATTAACATAATGTTTTCAGGTCCATGTATTATTTTGGAGCAAGGACATACTATGTAGCCTTGTATAGCATGTTATTAATAATGTAGCTCATGCTAACCTTGAGCTCACAGCAATTCTATTTCAGCCTCCCAATTAGGGAGTTATATGAGTGCAGGCATCTTTTCAGTCCATATATTTAACAGGATATTTACTCCTGGCAATCTCAGCAGTCAGTATTGGCATCAGTCTGTATGTGCCATCTGAAAGATTGCCATAGTTTGCAATAGATTGGGAAGTTAATTTTGTTGCTTTTCCTTCAGACACATGCATGTGAACTTCAGAGTTTACATGTGCTTTCAAAATAGCTTGGCAATACTCCATTGTCAAAGCTGTACTTAACAAACAGATGGAAGTACATTCAGAAGCCTATGAATATCCTCAAGGTGGATTCTTTTTAAAAATATTTTATAGTTTGACTTTTTTATTTTATGTGCATTGGTGTGAAGGTGTCAGATCCCCTGCTACTGGATCTTCAGACAGTTATGAGCTGCCATGTGGGTGCTGGGAATTGAACCCGGGTCCTCTGGAAGAGCTGTCAGTGCTCTTAACCACTGAGCCTTCTCTCCAGCCCCCTCAAGATGGATTCTTGGGCTGTGTATAGGAATCTTTTAGCTGTGGATATAATATGGATCTATTATGTTACATCGCTTAAACATCACATTCTGGTTCGGAAGGATACTGACTACACTCGGTAACAATGAAAACTCTGTTGACATCTCCTAGACATGTCATCAAAACTTAGTTCCCTTGAGAAAAGGTCATCATTCATTTCTTAATCATTATCATCATCACACCATCATTATCATTATCACCACCCCATCATCTCACCATCATTGAAATGATTTGCCTTGTTCTAGTTCAATTATACTGAGATGTCAGAGTTGAAAAATCTCATCCTCTATACACTTGGTCAAAAGAGATACTTGTTTGAGATTTAGATAGTGGAACTGGAGCAGCAGCCAATAATCTTAGAAAGCTGTCATGGTCAGGTGTATTGGTGGTCACATGCAAGACTGAGCTTCTATGTCCTCTCACTGTTTGATCTATTACAAACTCACCTCTTCTTCCCATATTTGACCTTGTTGAGAAACAGAAGCTCCAAGCCTACCAATAAACTGTAACTTGCTGACTTTGGTCCTATAGAGAGAGAAGATGATGTGGAATGTCCTTCTGTGTAAGTGTTGCTTTTATTGGTTGATGAATAAAGCTGCTTGAGCCAATGGCTTAGCAGAACAAAGGCAGGCTGGAAGAGATATGGAGAGAGAGTAGGCAGAGTCAGGGAGATGCCATGAAGCTGCCAAAGGAGACAGATGCCCCAGGACCTTATTGGTAGGCCACAGTCTCGTGGTAAAATAAAATAATAATAGTAATGGGTTAATTTAAAATATAAGAGCTAACTAGATATGCCTGAGCTGTTGGTCAAGCAGCTCAGTAATTGGTATAGTTTCTGTATGATTTTTAGGGTCTGAACGGCCAGGAAATGAATGTGCAGTCTCTGCCTATAGATGTCCTTAAGAATTCCTACCATCATGCAGGGTTGACAGGTGAAATATAGGGCATTTATTTAAATTGAAATTTGGATTTCAGATGTGCCATTACACCCCCCCCCTTTATTTTTGTCTGAATCCATTTGAAATACAGAAGGGTTGATTGTGACAGTGTGAACTGGCTGCCCTGTAATATCTCATGGTAAGGATGGCCCAGAATGGACTGAAGCAGTTGAAGTCTTGCATTGATGAAAAATACTTGTTTCAAAACAATTGTTTTTGAAACACTGTTTGTATTAGGCATCCTACGCTTGTCACTCACTGGGTGTGGTAAATCTTGCTTTGTGCAGTTCTTTGAGGCCTCAGATTCATTTCCACAGTCCTGATTCCATTCCACAATGACTATTTGAAGAGTAAAACCCTTCTACACAGGATTTATAGTGATTTTTTATTTATAGTAATAATGAAAATAAAAACAAAATGGTAAATGTTGACATCGATACTCATAGCATTGAACATTTCCCAATGTTCAATATTTCGAACCTAATTATTGCAGTGATATTTCATTTGTATTTTACTAAATAAGATCAGAGAGTAAAATAGTCCCACTGGTCAGCCTTACAAACCAGGTAATGGTGACACACACTTTTAATCCCAATAGGCACATTAGTTTGCCATAGGAGCCGGGCAGTAGTGGTGCATGCCTTTAATCCCAGCACTAGAGAGGAATATAAGATGGGAGTAGAAAGCTCCCAGACACAGCTTCATTCTGAGATTCTTGGGGGCAGGATCACCATTTCAGACTGAGGTAGAGGTAAGAGCCAGTGGCTGGCTGTTTTTCTTTTCTGACCTTCAGGTTGAAACTCAACATCCGTCTCTGAGTTTTTATTAGTTATGCTACAAATTATTATTAATTACACTATCTCATGTTTAATGTATTTTAAAATTCAATTAACACACAGACCTTATAAATCAATTTTAAAATACTTTACACATTTTTCTTTCTCTAGTTTTGGTTTGTCACTTCAGACATATGTATCTGATAATTAAGAAATTGAGACAGCAAGAGGATAGGAAAACCTTGAGAGTTCTATAATGAGCTAATGGAGTACTTGGTGGAATTTGCTGTTTCTGAAATTCCAAGCTGCTGTCATGATGGTTGTGCTAAGCTGAGAATACACATTATTTTTTTTTAAAGAAAGTAATCTAAGCCTTGATATTTCATATAATCAGTCTGCATTAAGTTTCTGTATCCTACAAAGAGGCATTTATCTTCAGATTGAAGTTTCCAAAGGTAACTTACTTCTTAAGTTTTAATATTTATATTTATTCCAAGAAGCTTACGCACTCCTTTGTTCTCCTTACCAATATCATTTTTTATTTCTTATCAAACATGTGTTTGTAAGTTCAATTTCTGATTAAAACTGATTTTTATGCAAGCACTCCCCAAGACTTTCATAGTGTATGTACCTCAGAAGATATTTAAAATTGCTTATTGGACTATTTTACTTATCAGGAGCCCTTCCTTTGAGATTGAATTTGGGGTTAAAATACTATAAAAGTTTCAAAGGGAAAGTAAAGAATTGCCAATATTTGAGGAAATAAACTAGGCCACTGAGCTTGATTGACATACAAGATTTAAATGAAAATGGAAAAATGGCCAAGGAGGGAGTAGAGAAAAAATGTGGTATCAGTGGAATTCCAAGCTTTGTTCCAGCATCTCTCATACAATACAATGATTTTCATTAGTCCCAGCAATGATTAACTGCAAACTTTCTAAGAATAATTGTTTATTTTCTGAATTTCTATATATAAGGGGTATTTGCTACATTGTCCAGTATAAATCATTCTTCTCTTAGAGATCAAATTCCCTTGTGATGCTTCCATCCAGTTTATCCATTATTGAGTATGTGTTAGGTAGATGAACTACAACTGTGTTGGAGATCTGTCCAAATTTTAGAAGGGTATAAGGAGTAAAAGAAGATGAGAAATTTGACTAGTAGAAATGATTTTTGTACCCAATTTTAGTTTTGTGGATTTTATTTATTTTCATAGTATTCAAAAGCATATCATTTAATGTAAATCAGATAGAGTAATTTAGAAAATCTCACTTCTAATTCTTCTACCAAGGGCTGCACAATGATGACATTCTTGGAAGTTGAGACATTATCAAAACCTGTAAAGTTTTCAAATATCTGTCATCAGATTCTAATCTTACCTTGCTTTAGGTAGATTTTCAATTAATGGACCCATCTTTACCTAGATATCAAAGCTTAGCTTTCTGTATTTGATTAATTGGGCTCAAATTTTATCTCATCCATATTCTACCCCAATTTTGTTGGAGATGTTTAAATGTAAAATGAAAATAATAACAGAACTTATATCAAAGCCATAAGGACAGTGATGCACTGTAGGTAATGTCACAGCTATGTCTCCACTCATCAGACAAAGTAAGCCATCACACAGCTGCATACAGTTTTGTAAAATGCACCATGCTTTCTTGTACATCAGTGAGTTTATTCCCTACAAAATCGTTCCAGAGTGAGTAAAATGAAGTCATGATTGTCCCTCCACCACATAGCTGAGCAAACCAAGGGTCAAGTATTTAAATGGTTGCTGAAGTGTTTAAGTGATTTCACAGCTGGTAAATGGGAAAGCCAGGAGTTTAAATGGACGTTAGTTCTCTCCTATTCAACAACCACACACAAACCCAGAGCGTGTCAAAGGCTACATGAAGTAGTTCTTTTCATGAAGAACAAAATATTCCTGCTCATTTCCCGAGTTTCCTGGTGTGATGTAAGACTTGCTTGATAAAGGGCAGGGCCTTCCTAGCAATACCAGGCACTCTGAACCCCTCTTGAGAGTAGATTTCTTCCATAGGAAGGTGTTTGGTTTGACCCTTCACCTATGTTTCTGTTTCACAGCTACTGGAGAGCAAGATCTGTGCAGTCGAAGCTTTCAGTTTGGAGCGTTGTGTATCTGGCCGATGTGATGGCAGCTAAGATTCAGATGTTGGACATGTGAATTGGATAAGTGATTTTCCACACTAAAGGGAGAGGACTGGCCTTCTCCTTTCATGTGCTAGTGGATGGTCTGGCATACATTTGCTTCTTGAACATGCCCAGATGGCAGGAGAGTTTCTTTTCTTGGGGTCTGAATATTTTATTTCTTGGAAATTCAAAGAAATGTTTATATCTGCCTGTAGTTAAGTTATGCATATGAAGACCCGGGGAGAAAAGCGCATAAGAAATTCAGGCAGGACATTGAGCGTTCTAGTAATCATGATCTCTGTTTGATTCAGAGATGAAGGGAAGAAAAAATAAACAAACCTAAGAATTATTGAGAATAAAACTTCTCTGTCTTGAGAAATTTAGAAAAATCTTACAAAACGCAAATACTGTGACTGTATTTTCTTTAGCAATGCCTGCTGGGAAACCTGCATTTAGGAAATCCTTTGTATTTAGTGAAAAACCAGCCATTGTCTGCTACCCTGAAATAACTAACAAACAACCCATCAGCCATTCTACAAGGCGACAGAAAATGAGTTAAAGAGACAGGGATGAAAGCAGACGTGAAGCAGGTGGAATTCCTCCAAGTCCAGCTGTGTCTCTATCAACCCTCTTCAGGAACCAGTCTTCTGGGGGAAACAGTCTCTCCCCTTTCAAAAGCATCAAGGGATGGGAACAACTCAGTCATACAGGCTGGGAAGTGGTGCTATACTCTGAAAACTCTAGACTTAGGTAAAGAGAGCTACAGGAATCATGATGGAATGTAAGGTTCCGTCAAGCCCCAGACTACTTTACTTCACAGAGAGAACTTTGAACTAGATAAAGAGAATTTCCAGACACTGTGTTTGTCACTAGATAAAATAAATAAAATAAAATAAAGGACCTCTCATTGGAAACTAAAGCTTTCTAAGATTTAATAGAAAGGGCTTGAGTTCAAGCTACAGTAAACATGGAAGATACTTGATTTCATTAAAGACGAAGGGAGATTACTGTGGGGGATATAATATTGCACTCATTCTGGCTAAATAATCTCTGTATTTTATGCTCTCAATAGGTGATGTAAAATTTTTAACCAGAAAAAAAACATGGGAGCGTGTGCAAGAGGATATTCATGATTGATTTTAGTTTCTGCAGGAGGAAACCTAGGGGTTAAGTTCTGAGAAGTGAGTTTATTTGGCAGGTAATCTCAGAACGCATTACAAACAGAGAAGAAGCAGAGACAGCATGAAATATCGGCTATATGCCCAAGTCATTTACTGACTGAAGTAAACCAGGGAATTCTGGAACAAGGGTATGACTCAGTACAGAGGCCAGGAAATATATCCTTTTACTTAGCCTGTTCACGGCTACTTATGTGCAATACTTTAACACTTCTCACCTGACATAATGGCATCTTCAGAATAAGTCTCAGAACCTATAGTTGAAGGACCCACCATTGTCTTTATTTTATTTTATTTTATTTTATTTTTATTGAGCTCTACAATTTTTCTGCTCCCCTCCCTGCTTCTCCCCTCCTCTTCAACCCTCCTCAAGGTCCCCATGCTCCCAATTTACTCATGAGAGCTCATCTTTTTCTCCTTCCCATGTAGATTAGATCTACGTATGTGTCTCTTAGGGTCCTCATTGTTGACTAGCTTCCTTGGGATTGTGATTTGTGAGCTGGTTTTTTTTTTTTTTTTTTTTTTTGCTTTATGTTTAAAAAACAAACACACCCTTGCCTTTTAACTCCTAAATTCAGCTTTATCTTTTGGATTTTTAAGGTTATTGATGATCTATCAGATATTTTCACACGTTTTACTTAGGAAATCTCTTTATTTTCTTCAGGCACTCCTCCTTTTAAATGTGGCTCATTTAGCAGTAAAAGAAAATCTTTCAAGAAGCTTATGTATATATGAATGACACCGTAATATGAGTAAATGCTTTTGAGTAAGAATACAATTTTAACACTAGCCTTACTTATCAACAAGTGATAGAAGATTGTTTCCATTTCCTGTTATCTTCCATAAGAGCAATTTGTATTTTGTAGAACTGTAGTAGTACACCTCAAAGTGTACCTTTGTGTTTGGAATCTAGTGTCATCTGGTAAGAGTTAGCTGTGAACACTGAGGTCCTCATCAGGACTACCACTTCACCATACTCAATACCAATGTTGCCACTATAATCATCAATGTTTTCTTGCGTAAAATACTTGGTAGCTTCGCTGTAAGATAAGGAAATATACCACTCCCAAGGCAAGTTGGAAGAGTCTTCGATCTTCCGAAATAGGTTAGGACACAACCCTTCAGCAGTGAAACGGGGCGTGTTTTTACTGCAACTTAGCATTGGCGGAGAGCTGCTTCTGATAGCGCATGTGGACAGGTACTAATTAACAGGCTCAGCTTTAAGGGAAGAGTCATGTACTTACTTAGGAAATATTTAGGGTAGTCATAGCAGAGCTCCAAATTGCCATTTTTTTAATAGCAAAGTGTTTTCTTAAATGAGTCACCAGGATGAAGGCATTCCATTAAAACGCCGCCTAGTACCGGTAACCTTTGTACAGCTGGCTCTGTTTTATGTGGTGCTGGGTACAGGATTAATGCTCTGTTTCGCTCATGGTAATGAAAGCCCTAAGGAAGACAGCAGTTGTTTATGGAAAGATACGCAAGATACCCATCTTGTCTGGGTATTGTGGGCTAGGTTTGCATACAGGAAGAGATTAGTACCAAGGGTCTCAAAGGCAAAGGATCTGAGCATTAGCTGAGAGGGCCGGATGTTTTGTTTTGGGATGCCAGTAACGAAGAAATGAAAATGTTTGGAAAAATCCAAATAATTCAGATAGTGATTGTTGAATGTTTCTCTTTACTGTTTTGCATTAGGTCTATTATCCTAACAAACAAAAAATACAAACAAACAATAACAACAACAAAAACAAAAAAGTTGTCTCTTATCACTTGTGGGTTCTTTCTTAAATTTACTTTCAAAAGTCTACACTTTTTGTCTAATTTCAGAACAAAGAACTTTATGCTTCTCATAGTTTAAGTCATCATGTCTTTCTGCAAAAGTATATTTGATTTTCTTAAGTTTCTTTACTATATAATCTTTAAGGTTAACACTGTTTCCTTCAATATATATTCTTCTCAAAAGTATTTCTTTAATTTTGGAAATTATAAATATGTTCTTTTCCCTTCCCTTTACTCTCTCTAAACTCTCCCATATAATCTTCCTTGCTTTCTTTCAAATACATGTCTTTTTCCATTAATTGCTCATATATACATATATTTCTAATACACATAAGTAATATATAAATATACACTGCTCAGTTCATATAATGCTATCTGTATGTATGTTTTCAGCGATGATCATTTAGTATTGGATAACCAATATTTTTAAAACCAATCCTTCCTTTTTTTTATTTTATCTTCCAAGGCTTTATGACCTCATATTTTAGACGGTTCAACTTTGTCTCACAGATCATTGTAACCAAATATATTTGCTTTAATCCCTTTTCTCTCCCAGACTCTACCATCCTTTCCCCCTGCTTTGCTCAATATGCTCTTCATCTAGTCCCCCCAAAACTATGCACTTGTTTTTAATTTCTAGAATATCTAGAATTCTAGATTTTAACTCTAGAATTTCTACTTGGTTCATCATAAAGTTTCCATGTTTCACAAAGATTTTCTAATTTTGTCACTACGAATTTTTATCTGTATTCATTAAATAAGTTTTTTGCAGGTATGTATACACATTTATGTGTATGTAAAGCTATGCACATAAGAGCTCACACTTATTATCCTGATATTCCAAAGCAGGGTAAATTGCAATCTCAACATTCCTGTCTTGTATTTGAGATTGTTATGTAAAAAAATTGTGCCTATATCCTGTGCTGGTTCGAGTTTGCTGGGCGTGGTGCCATTTGATAACATTTGTGCAGAAGATGGCCATCCATCTCGTCTATTGGATAATTATGCTACTTATAGAGCGCAGACACATCTAAGGTCTCCTGTAATATTGCAGCCAGCTATGATAAACAGAATCTTTATGTAATGTGAAGTATTTGGGGACATAATTTGTGGAAATACAAGGACTGCATAGCATCTGCTAAAACAAATGGAGACAGGTGTTCCCTCTGCCTAAAGAGCACTCTGAACATTAGGATCCTAAAAGCTGTCCATACCATGCTTCCCACAAACCTCTTATTCCCTCAATGGTTGCTGTAGGGAAACATTTATCCAAGTCTACTGTGGACTTTTGTCTTCTCTCTGTAAAAGTCCATGCCTCAATTCTATTCCAAGCAAAATGAATTCCAAGCCAATTATCTGATTTTAGATTTAAAAACTAGTAAGTGCTCAAACCTCTGAACAAATGACAGAAATAGCAATATTCTTATTTCATTCATATAAATTGCATTCACATATACCAACTTACCTGATCTTCTGATATTTTGCTAGGTAGAAGGAGACACTAGAATTAGTAAAATTCATAAAGCATGACAGATGAAAAATGGGTATAAATAACCAATTCTTAGTCTACATGCTAAATATGTGACTTATGAATGATTAACTCAGGCTTTATAAAGGAAAAGTCCAGGGATGTTAAGTGGCTGGTTAGATAGCTTGCTGATAAGGCACGGGGCGAGGAGGGAATCACTTGTAGACTTGACATAATCACAATTGCTGCCTTTAATACTAACAAGAAACACTTGAAACCTATTCCCGCAGCATTTTCTGTTGGGTGACATTTTAGCAGACATTCAGAGTGTAACCTCATTGTCACCATTTGTGTAAGTGTGTGTGAGAGGGTGACTGACTGGGGGCATAAACTCCTTCTCTGTACTTGCTTCCACTGGCAAATTTGCCGTCTAGAGTGTCACAGTCCTAAGTAGTCACTGGCGGGCCATTATGATTTGCTTGCTCTTTCTCATTAATATCCCAAATGTGTGTAAGGTTTGATAGTTTTAAGTGACAAAACAATATTTTCATAGGTGGAACAGACACCCGGGCCTTTGTAATTAAGTTTGCCTGAAATAAGACCAAACATGTCAATGTATTTATGCCCTGTGTTGTACAGGCTCTTCCCATGTTATTTTATTAATGTAAGAGTGACTTTAATTATGCAGTGCTACAAACTACATCGTTGGTATTCTATGAGCATCAGCTACACCCTCCTCTTGGGAAGCAGAAATCATTCAAGTTCTCAGGATTCTTTGAAAATTGGTGGTATAAAATGATAAAATTTGATGGCATTATTCTATTTAGTCATTATTGGGCACAGCCAGGATATAATATTTTTTTTTGTTATTTGAACTTCCTAGGTATATACCTCTGGCTTGAATATTCATGTACTGTAATGTTCCTTGAAAAATACGTGGGAATTTTTTCATCTGGCTGTAGTTAGCACACATTTTTTAAGTGTATCTTTCCCGTCTAATTCACTGGTAGATTGATGAGACTAACTCAGGGAGCTGGCTGCCTATTGCTGTCTGATGTGGGACTCTGAATCCTGTCAATGAGGTTATATTCTTAATGGATTTGAAAGAAAATGCTGGTTTCTAGAATTGGAACACTTAGAGGCTTCCCATGAAGATTTGTATTGCTTTGTATTACCTTGCCGGGGGGAGAGAGAGAGATGAGCAGGGTAGGTGGGAAAAATCTAATTGTTGTTATATGGTCTTAATATTAATTGTCTACTAGAAACAAGTGCCATGGAATTTGCAGTCTAAGAAAATTCCTGAGAATGACCTGTGCCCCCAAAGTTTTAGATTACAAAAAATCTAACATCTCAAGAACTCCATTTTGCCACACTTTGTTCATGACCCAACAAAAGTCACTTCCGTGCTGCTATCAACTATGAAAAACTTAAAATAGTATAAGTAATACAGCTTCCATACCTGTAACTCAAGTTGCGGAAAATATATGTGCCATTGGGGTCGTCTTTATATTTTGGGCTTACTCCAGATTTTAGCTGTAAGTAGATTTATAGGCATTGTTTTATGGTGTTGCGCTTGTAAACCTGTGGTGCTTAGGTGGTCTGGTCTTTTATTCAACTCTTTACAGCATACGTATATGAGATATTTTGTCTCTTGAAAAAAGACAGAACCAGCTGATCGTGAAGCTGTGTTCTAAAATTTATGGTCTACTGCATAGAAAGACATTGTAGCTAAAGTCACAAAATCAATTACATATGTTGCAATTAGCAGACAGAAACTTTAAAACAACTGTTAGAATACATTAAACAAGAACACACATATGATGGTTGAAGAGATGGGGAGAATCTTCAGAGAGATGGAAATTTGACAACCTTGACAGAAAGAACTAAATACAGTACTTGAAATAACATAATTCTTTTAAGGGTATTGAATGCAAGCAATATGGTTTCACAATCTTGAAATCATAGCAACAGATATTTTACTATGGCACAGAGATCAAAAGTAGAAAAAGCAAATAAAAATCTGAAAACCCTAAATGACCCTAAGTTCAACTCAAGATATTTATATACATGGAACTAAAATCATAGAGGGTAAGAGAGATAAAATGGGGCAGAAAACAATATATGTAGAAAAATAATGGCTAAAATTATTCTGAACTTTAGAATTCAAACCACAGATGCAAAAGACCCAACAAAGCAAACTTAAACAAATTCAACTCATGCCAGAGTACTGAGAACCTTCAAGAGAGAAAAGATGGGGTAATGTGACTGCAAGTCCTAATTTATTTTCCTGTGCAGTGAGAAGCACCATACTTGGGAAGGAAGTGGTTGTTTCAGGATGCAAATCCCGTGTCAAAGTCCCAAGAAGGAAAGGCAAGGCAAGAACCGAAGCAGACCCATGGAGGAATGCTGTTTACTGGTTCCTCAGCTACCTCTATTCTACTGTCTAGCCTGACCAAATGTAATTTGGGGACGAAAGGGGTTTATTTGGCTTACAGGTTATAATCCATCATCAACAAAAGCCAGGGGAGTAACTCAAGTAGGAACTGAAGCAACGACTATGGGGGAATGTGACTGACTCTCTTCCTTTGGCTTGTTTGGCTAGACTATTTATATAGCCTAGTCCCATCTGTCCAGAGATGGAAATGCCCACAGCGGCCTGTGCCCTCTTATGAAAGTTGCCAAGTAAGAAAATGCTCCACAGATGTATCCACAGGTCAATCTGAGAAGAGCTAATTCCTCAAGAGAAATTTCATCTTCTCAGTTATGTATGTCCATGTTTGTGTTAAGTTGATGCAAACTAACTGGGTTTACTCTCTATTTCATATATAATTGTTGCAATTATTGCCCACAACACATGTGAGAACAGTCTTCTTTCTATTTATCTATCTATCTATCTATCTATCTATCATCTATCTACCTATTTTCTATCTATCATTCATGCCTATTGTCTATCTCTCTAAAACACATATACATACAAAAATAATACAATAATAAAAATTCTTATTTATACATATTACATGTTCTCTATTACATATGAAACATACAACTGAAAAAGAAAGGCATGTTGGTGTATCCGTATGACTTGAGATTATTAAATCCAAGTGTGAAGCAAATTTTCAAGTGTGAACAAATTTTTTTCCAAGATATAGCTATGAATTGATTTATGTATTTTAAAAAATGAGTAAAGTTTGTTTGGTTGTGCTTACTCAAAAACACCCCAGTCAACACATTTCTTGAATATGATGTCTGCTAAAACATTTTTAAAGATTGATATAAATTTAAAAGATAATTTTGTAGGAGCAGCTACAGAGATATTGACAAAATACTTTTGTTTTTAACTCGCTCTGTAGTCCAGGTTGGCCTATGCCTCCCAAGAGCTGGGATCAAAGATGTGCACATTTTGTATATTGATACAATTTTAGAATATATTTATCATATTGCAATATACATTCCTACCTCTGATCAAGATATACTTTGTTTACATTTTTAGGTTGTTGCCCTCATTTGTTGCACAGCTGTTTAAAGATTGTTTAATACTCTAATATGAAGTTTTAGTCTTTAAGTTATATAGTTATTAAGAATTATAGATCAATAATCATCCATGTTTGTCATACTTATAGTTAGACTAATCAGGTTCTTTAGATACATAGAGATTGTCTTCTGCTTAGATAGGTAATCATCAACCACTTCAAGGACTGTAGAATATGGCATTTAAATAACTCAGGCTTCTGTTGAAGTGAGACACAATTGTTCCTGGCAGCACTGATCTGTTACCGATAGAATGGTGAGCACTGAAGACACTCCACTTGGAACTTGTTTTCTTCTTAGCAAAACTGGCCTTTGGGCAAGGAACTGCCCATGCATCGACCCCTGACAAAATGCACGATGTCTGGACAGGACAAGCAGGATAAAAAAAAAAAAAAAACTGTCAAATCTTGCCAAGACAAGGTAAAATGGCCTTGAAAATTTTTCTGCCTCTAAAAATGGTCTGTCAGTTACTCTAGCAAAAGTTGGTTGCTCCAATGTTGCAAATGAAACTTTGGGTGATTGCTCAGGTAGTCAATTATCTCTGTCTTTTGTTGCATATTTTGAAAGTTGCATGATTGCACTTCCTGCTTACTCAGGTAATATTACCCTTCTCAGGTCTTCAACGGGGTTGAAGACTAGAGAGTTGCAGTTCCTTTCCTCTCGTGACTTGGCCAAGTTATTTATATATAAGACTTAAACTCATTAGGATAGGATAATTATTGAAACATTTATCATATGTTTCTTACTTGATATTGTTTATGCTGATTATAATTCTAATTTTTATACTTGGTATTTGTTCTTATTGTTTATAATTTTGTATTAGGCTTAGAACTCTCTTATTTAAACAAAAGGGGAAGTGCTGTAGGAATTCCTACAGCCAGTAGCCTTTAGATCTTTAAGTTACCTGCCCACTTGGACATGGCCTTTTATACTATATATGCCGATGTAAAGTGCACATCCGGCCTCTCTTCTGATGGCATGATTCTATTCCTGTTCCCAGTTCGTGCAGAGGACTGTAATCTGTGGGTCTATCCCTAAATAAATAACCCTCTATTATACTCAGTTCTGAGCTAGTGTGGGATTTTTTTTAAGCATCCGTTTTCATTCCCCGATTCTGCATTTCTCAGTTCCTTCATCTTAGAACTGTGAGATGCAATATCCCTATCTCTGCACTTCTGCGTATTTTTTTTAAAGGTTTGGTTGCTTTGTGTTTCTTTTTTTTTCTTTTTTTATTTTTTATTTTATTTTTTTAAATTTATTTATTTATTAAAGATTTCTGTCTCTTCCCCGCCACCCCCTCCCATTTCCCTCCCCCTCCCCCAATTAAGTCCCCCCCCAGCCCGAAAAGTGAGATAAAACATTCAAGAGGTTAACAATGGTAAAGGCTTCCATAAATATTTTGTTTCATTATGTCAAAAAGTTAATATTTTAACATATCCTGCCCTTTCCTTTATCTTCTCAGCAGAAGTATTATCTCCTACCCTTCAGGTAGCTTAGTTGTCATTACTGAGAGCAAGAAGGACAACTTAAGGGGAAACTATTTCAAAGTCTCCCTGTGTGGGAAAACATGGCTTTGAAGTTGCCTCAGGAGGTCTAAAATTCAGGTAGAAATAAGCACAGGAGAAGAAACAGCAAGAGAAGCAAGAGGATGAGAGGACAATAGTGACAGACCACAAATTTGGGGAGAAAAGAAGGAATTCCTGATTGAGGCCCACTGAATAATTTTGATAATTCTGAATTGTCTTTGTCTGACATATTGTCCTAAAGGAACAATGATGAATTTTCCTTGTTCAAATGGGAATCATTTGGGGACAGAGGGCTGTATGGCTAAACAGATTCTTTATTTTCTCCCTACTGTGTTGTGAATGTGTAATGCTCCAATTATAAACAACCTGAATATTGGTATAACTCAATCTGAATTATTTGCATAAAAATGGCCCACTAAAGCAAAATGCCATCTTAAAAAAATAATTGCTTAATTTATTTCAAGAAAGAAGGAATTTCATATAGCCATAATCATAAAATACCCCATCTTATTGTTTATTAACAAATACAAACTAATATGGTTTTTAAGTGTTTTTAAATATATCAGAATGTCAAATATTAACCTCAATGATATTTCCTGATAATTGTCAAAACACTGAAGCTGTTTAAAACAATGATGTTAAGAATATAAATAGGAACTCAGGCAGGAAAGATCAATTTCTGGTTATTTTGAGGTGGACTTTGTTAATACATGTGTAGGTAGATTTTCTTTTTTTACACCATTCTTTTGGAGAATTATAGCACAATTCCAAAGTCAGAACATATGAACAAATGGAGGTGGTATTGCAAAATAATAACTAGAAAATCAAATCAAGTTGTTAATTCTGTATTTAAATTCAGTGTGCCTCTTTTATATACCTGAATTATATGTCACTATCGCTCTAGCTACAGATAGAACTTTGTCAAAGGTTAGGGGCTATCGTGTCATGGCAAGATTTTTATGTTCTTTATTAATATTTCTTTATTTTCTATATTTATTTTCTTTGCTTGTTCCCTCTTTCCTAAGCAGAGCTCCCTACTATAAACATAAACATGTAATCATAAAAGTTTTTTTCAGGTACCCATGTGACACTTTTCGCCTAATTTTTTCCTACTTAATTCCCTTTTTGTTGTTTTTATTTAATATGCTATGAAAATTGATCTCAGTTTATATATGGAAACAAAATTCTGTTCGTAGTTTGGAGGAGTTGAGGGCCAGGGCATCCCTGGAAAATTTTCTTTACAAAAAAAAAAAAATGAAAGGTAGATATTTTCAGTCTGTACATTAAGTCATTATTTACAGAGTGAAAAATGCTCTCAGTTCTTGCTGAAGTGGTCAAGTCTTGGAGTCTTTAATAAAGATGGTAGCAAAACACACATGCATATATGCATGAGCGCACACATGTACAATATGAACACGAGCCTGCAGTGTCTCAAAGAAAGGGACAGCATAATGAAAAGCAGCACATGTCCCTCTTCAGTAACATGTCAAGCCTATGCAATATAAAGTCTAGACTTTGACTCTAAGTCATTGGCTGAGGCATGGTTCTAGTTATTTCTATGCAAGGAACCTTCAGTGACAAGAACAAGACTTCATTAACAAAATGTATTCACTCTCATAAAGCCACTCTGTGACAAGCACTTCTAATGAGAAAGGGTAAGGTTTGCCCTTTTGAAAATGAAGACAATCCCTGCAAGGAATGCATTTTAGTTAAGATGCTTCAAAGCTAAACAAGAGGTCATGACTCTATCTTCTTAGTGTCTCAATATAAATGTTTAAAATATATATAAGTAATAAAATAAATAGATGC
This sequence comes from Microtus oregoni, assembly GCF_018167655.1. Lineage (NCBI taxonomy): Eukaryota > Metazoa > Chordata > Mammalia > Rodentia > Cricetidae > Microtus > Microtus oregoni. The sequence goes on along the minus strand of NW_024543059.1, from coordinate 59,072,813 downwards.
ATAAATAAACACTGGGAATAGTGGACTGGTTTTTAATCCCAGGGATGCAGAGGCAGGCATATCTCTACGGGTTTGAGATCATCATGATTTACATAGTGAGTTGTAGGTCAGGCAAAGCTATGTAGTGAGATCCAACATTCTTCAGACTGAGGATGAGTTTCCCAGACTCTCCTGTCTGGTTTGCATCTTATAAGCTTCCTTCTCTGATGATTTATCCTATTCAGATTTTGTTTGTTTCTGTTTAAAATTTTAAAATTATGGAAGAACATTTACAGGAAACCTTCTTTTCCTGTTGCTTGATTAAAAAAGGCCAAGGTTCCATCAAGTGATAAACACGCATTTCCTCGAATATTCTACTATATATTTTCATGGGACTTTCATCTTACTGTTTACCAAGATATAATGCTTTCTTGACACGTTAAAGCTAGGGACTTTGAGGTTCACTTTACATTTCCACAGACATTTTGTAACTTGGTCTCTGTGTATTAAAGCAAATGGTGCACATTTTCAGAACTCCAAATGAAAAACGTCCATGTTTAAGATTTTTGGAAACATCTTTTCCACTTCTGACTCTTTTAATGTGGTCTTTAAAATATATGTAACAGACCACAAGGCACATGTTCCTCAAGAGTATGCACATTAAATACTCAGAAGTGAGTAGGTAATTCTATGCAGATGTTGTCATGGTAAATACTTGTGATAGCATACAAGAAAATGGCCAGAACTCAAGATTAAATCTAGCCCAGCCAGACTTGAATTACTGGCTGTTATTTTTCAAAACATTTTCCTTTATTTTAGTCTTAATGAATAAATGTTTTCAGATCTGATACAATAATGTTTGAATTGTGTTGAAACCACAGATTTCCCTTCTCCTCAGCACTGCGATTGCTGAGCAGGCGGGAGGTAAGAGGTTGCCCTTCCCAGGAGAGCACCTTTTAGTAAATTTACATCGTTTGAGTTATTTTCCTCCAAATTTCAAGTTGGTCTGCTAGAGCAATCTCATAAAAAGTTCTGGAATTGCTTTCTTAAAGTGGCAGTCTTTTCTTTTTCATGCCGTGGTTTGTTGGGGGAAAAACACAAACAAACTGAACGGAATAGTCACTAAACACAAAGTTATATTATATTCATCAGAGACAGTCTCTCCTTTAGAAAAATAGCCACCACCACCCCCAAAAAATCTTCAACAGTCTGTCTGCTTGAAGCTTTTGTGGCTGGGATGGGATGTGGGACTGTGTTTGGGCTTCACTTATACTATCAGAAGAAAGGTGCTGGAAATGTCAGGACACCGATTGCTTTAAAAATGGATACTTTACGGTTCCTTAGATCCCCTATTCAGGCTTATACAAAGGTTTCCTGAATTCCTTAACTCGTCTTTGTCCCAGAAACAACAATCAGAAGATGAATTTGTGCCTAAGCTTCATGATATATGCTGAGCCAAATCTCCAGGTTCTCTAGTTATTTTCCTGCCTTCTCTTTGTGAACAACCTTGTCCAAAATCTTTTTATAGACTTCATATCCTTCATAAGCCTCTCAATTAATGAGGATCCCAGGTGTTTAAACACTTATATAAGTCCTATGCCTTAACACATTTCTGTTTTGTAGAAGATTATTAATTTGTCTTCTTGAATCTCTTGCAATTGCATTGCTTATAAAATAGAACAGAACAATATATTAAATAATGTTTCTTCTTTGCATCTCATGTAGCACATAGTAGGTTCTCAGTAAATGTGCTCAGCTATTTAAGGGTACTCTGTAGCTTAGTCTTGCCTATATTTCTGAGCAGAGTTCGAGTTGACATGCATTAGCCTGCCTTATCTAAAATGAATACCTTTACTTGCCTTTGGCGATGGCATGCTGCTAACAGCATGCTCTGTTACCTGAAAAATATATGAAGTTTAATCACCAAAAATAGCTACTTCTGAATCTACCTGGAGGAATGACCTGATTAATGGGGCTTATTCCCATATCAGAAGCTTCACCTTCAATGAATTCTAAAATGCAGAACACGAATTTACATGAACAACAAGCATCAGACTACTAGTCTCCCAGCTCTGTTATTCATTCTGTCTAATCACCCATGAAACGGGCCTATTCTGTGATTGTTTCTGACAAAACATATTCTTGTATGTTTCTGTCCCTCAGTTTTGGTGCCGGTTAACCCTGTTAGCAGTCATTATCTCTTTCCTGGGCTCTAGGAGCTTATAAAGAGACAGCTGAAACCGCTTCCTTCACAGAACGCAAAAGTCTCAGAACATGGGCAAGCTTGAAGTGGCAAATGCTGACAGTTCCTGCCTTTGGGGAAAAAAGAGACAGTGGAGACTTCCTGACAAATGTGTTCCTGCCTCACTTCCTCCTTACTGTTCATAGGCCAAGTGTCACACAGGGAATACACAGTCAATGACAATTTCACTATTAAAGTTCCCTGTTTTAGGCTGGGTTCCAGGACTGGAGAGTCAATCATTCACTAATTCTTTCTGACTCTTCAAGCCCAGAGCAGCAGTTCAACTCTGTGGGCGAGACTAGCTCATATCATGGTTTTTAACCCCAAATGAAACTGCTTTATTTGGAAAACAAGTAGATAAGACCCCTGACCTGACCTAGTATGAGGACATTTCTACAGAAGAAAGGGGGGGCATTTTAGAGTTGATGGCTATGATTTAGTTTTCTGTAGAAAAGCAGATACACATTATCAAAGAAAATTAATGAGTTGTTAAATTCCTCTAATCAACCTGACAGGTCACACATTCAGGTTGTCAGATTCCTTTCCCTTGGCCCAGTGGTGTCATTGTTAGGTAGGTACGTGGCTGTAGATGTGTTTGCTGGAAGTGCATGGAAGGATGAGGAAATACACAGGAAGTGCATGGAATGATGGGGGAAATGAACAGGAAGTGCATGACACGATGGGGAAAATGAATAGGAAGTGCATGGAAGAATGAAGAAATGTACAGGAAGTGCATGGAAGGATGGGGGAATGAACAGGAGTGCATGGAACGATGGGGGAATGAATAGGAAGTACATGGAAGGATGCAGCAGCTGAAAGTTGACAGAGGACCAGGATATGCACCCTGTCTTCTCTCTAATGGCTTTCAGTTTCACAAGTTTTGTGGGATTTTTGTTTGTTTGTTTTATTCTGCTTGCCTGTCTGTTGTTTTGTTTGTGGGTATTGCAGGGACAAAGATTCTTCCTTTTGGTAAAGTAGATCCATTCCATAGAAACCCAAGTTGCACAAATTTCCCTGAGGATAGGAAGTGTGCTGAGCTCTTCTCTTGGGTGTGTCTTGAAGTACGTCAGATTTAAAGCCAAGGAAATACTTGCTATTGCTGTGGGGGAAGGGGAAATTGGGTATTTTCAGATTGTGAATATAATTTAGTTTCAGTAGATATTTTTTAAGAAGGAAGAACCAGTGCAATTCTGTGTATCATTTAAAATACCTTTGTGGTTGTTGTTGGTAATCCACTCTTAAACATTTTCATGCTATGTGCCATAAAACTAATGCGTGTAAGCAATCCTCCGTGGGAAAGCACTCCCAAAGGACTCTGCAGCTGGACGTGGTCCTCTGCTTCATGTTGTTCATGAGAAGCAAACAAATAATAGTTTAGAAAATACGCTTTGAAAGGACGGGTGTGAAGCATACCAGTGAGCAGAAGATGGCGGGAGGCAGAAGATTCCCACAGGTCTTTGATTTCTGCCCATGCGAGGCTCCCTGCAGGGAAATGCTTTGGATACCATGAATACCACACAGCTAATTTACAGAACTTTGGTGTGGAACTCCTTAATTCAAGAACCCCAAGGAAATGCAGGTTTCCCTGGTGGAAAAAAAAAAAAAGTCATAAAATGACTGTTTAAATGAGTTAATCTCCAGCAACTTGAAAGTATGGGTGGGACTCTCACTGTGAAGTCTACACTCTCAATGTGAAGTCTACACCATCTAGGGATTGTTGGATTTTTTCCTCACACAAATAAACAAACAAAATCCTCTTGTTTTCTGGTTCCTTTGAACAGAGCCATAACTGCTCCGGTGCTTTGCACTTTTAATTACCTTTATTTAAATAACAAGTGATTGTATTAAATAGTTGAAGGCACAGCTTAGCGAATGCTTTCCCATTACTAAGCCTTCTCTTATTTCAGTGAATTGGTTTGCACCGAGGAGCATAGATGCAAATATTTCAGTGTAGGAGATCCTTACCAATGGTTAAGCACACTGCCCATTTTGCCTAGCCTGACAATCAGATAAGACATTATCTGACTTCATTACCAAAAGCTCACCTATTTTATGAGATGAGTTGAGCTTCAGTAATTCAGACAATGATTAGACGAAGAGCAAAATAGCCCCCAGCAATTAGGAAGCGTATTTAAAACTACTTTAGACCCAGTGTAGGATTTTTCCCCCTTCAATCTCTTTAGACCATTTTCCAAAGTCAGGTTTATAATTGAAAGAAAATTTAATCCTGCATTAACCATATAATCATCTTGTAAACTGGGTTTTGGAGTTACTACTCTTTTCTGAAGTGGGTTAGCCCAAACTGTGTGGATTAAAGATATCAGACTCCAATTAAAATCTTGTAGATTTAGTTTTGTTCACAAAAATCTCTATTTTCATTCTTTCTAAACAACCTGAATACTAATTCTTGACATTTAGAACATTTCGTTTTTTTACTATAGGTTTGAATTGAGAATTGAACAAGTAAAAACTACCAGGTTAAAAAAATAAATAAATAAAAAAATAAAAAAAAAAACTCCTATTGAGTAGTAATTGGTAATTCAGAAACAAATCCACAGCCATTCATTCAGCAGGACTGCAGGGAGGGTGTATACACAAGTGTTTGTGCTCTGTCCATGTATATGCACATACTTGTGGAGTCCCTAATGATACTCAGAATCTTTCTGCATCACTGTCCTCCCTGTTCATCGAAATAGTGTCTCCTGGTGATAGGATGAGCTTCTCCATATTGCTACCCTATTTAGCCAGCATGTTTGGGGACCCCCAGCCTATGCCTTCTCAGCTCTGGAATCATGGATGGGTTGCTCTGCCTGCCCAGCATGAATGTAGGTTTTGGGGGTCCAAACTGAGTACTTCACTTGAACAACAAGAACTTTAACTACTGAGACATCTCCTTAGTCCTGTAGGCAGGCTTCTGGGTGAGATAATAAAATGAAAAAGCATCCCAAAAGGCGTGCAGACTAGAAGGGCATGCAAGTTAGCGTCACCTAGCCACTTTTGGCGACAGACTTTATTTGAACACTGTGACAGCACAGCATTTTATTCTTAACTGCTGGAACTTCTTAAAATTTATTGCAGAAATATGTATAAAAATAATATTAGCCACGTGTTTGTATATTTTATGGTTACGAAGGTCTTTGCATGCTTTATCTCACCAAAATATTTGTATAAATTTGTAAGGTGGTATGATAGCCAATATTTTGAATATTTAGAGACCGAGTTTCTGAGAAAATTACTATTTTAATGGAGAGAAAATATCACACAAACCAAATACACTTTAAACATTTGAATTTGAGATTCAAAAGAAATTATTCTCTCTTTCTGCCTCAGCTCTCAACCTGCCTTAATCCTTACTCCAAAAAGGGCAATTTTTTTTATTGCTAAAATCTTGGGGGTAAAATAGTTTTTTCTGACTATTTTTCATTACCCTCAGGAAGATACTTAATGGTATAGCCCCAGTTAAATATCTACTGTAATAACTATCATGGCTAATCATAGGTTATATATCTTCCTTGAAACAATTAGATCAATTTCCTTTAAAATAACTAAACTAATGTGTTTACTGTAAATCCAAGGGAGCAACTATGAGCTGCAAGTTGGGACCAGAGTTGGCCTGTCTTCTAGATAGGACCTCTAGAACTCTAGTTTGCACACCCATGTGAGCACTTTAAAATTTTCTTCTACAAATGAGAAGTTCTAGAGAAAAAAGAGATTTCATAATTTGATACATGTTTTCAAACTGCTTAAAATCAGTTTGAATACAATTTAATAAATTCAATGAATTATATGAATTTATTTGTTTATTATTTTTGAGACCAGGTTCAAGATCATTTGCTGCTATATAGTAAATTTGTAGGCAGCAGATGATCTTGAGTCCTAATCTTTATTATTTTATCCCCTATACCTTTTCAGTGTTAGGACTGCAGGTGTGTCCAGGAAGCCTGGTCTTTTTGATGCTGGTGACCATAGTGAGGGCTTTCTGCCAACCAAGCTTTAGGACTGGTCTCAGTCACAGCTCAGAGCTGAAAGAGTGCCCAATCACCTCATTTACCATTGTAAAAACTCAGTCCTTCAAGAAGAGCACCTTGAGAATTAAGAACCAAGCCAGCTGTTTGGGCTTCTTCTGACTTTCCTGTGTGCTCTTATGCAAGGCTGTCAATGAATTTCTCCTTTCTCACATTCTTCTTGAGTCACCCCATGATTATGTGGGCATTGGCTCCACACTGGCAAGCTGTGATTCTCTAGCAACTCCTTAGGCCTTCAGTGGTGTAGCAAATAACTTTTTGTTTTAGGAACACTTGCATAACTCACCCAAAAGTGTGTGGTAGTTTCTTTTCTTGCTTGCTCAGTGATGGTGTGTGTGTGTGTGTGTGTGTGTGTGTGTGTGTGTGTGTGTACGTACCCACAGCCAAGAAAGTAAGTGGACTGTAGCTGAAAATAGCACATACAAAGTCAATAGGAAAGACAGGAAAAGCATTAAAGAGAAAAACTTCAAAGTTGCACAAATTTGGTGAGAACACAGTGTCTCACAAATGGGAAGCAGGGAGTTTCACTATGTGTCTTCCCTATTTCTCTGAATGGCTAATGAGCAAACTTTTTTTTGGCAAGAGTGTCATATTTGGTTAATATCTTTTTGTTCTAAGCATGTAGCCATCTATCCTATAAAATTTGGAATACAATTTTGTAATTTTTTTTCTCTTCCACTTGTCTTTTTTCTTTCTTTCCTCTCCACCTCCTTCTCTTCCTCTTCTTCTCTTCCTCCTCCTCCTTCTTCTCTTCTTCTTAGGTCTTACTTTGTAGCCCTGGCTGGTGAGTACTCATTATATTACTCATAATGGCATTGATCACATGATACAAATCTTACTCTCACCTCTCAAATGATGCTACTGGAGGTGTGCTCTATTAACCTGGTGGATTGATTCTCACTGTACTAAAAAATCTGAAACATTGGATGTAAAGAACACGATACTGCAGGTCATGCATACATCTGTGTTTCCAACACTTGGGAGGTTGAGGTAGGAGAATCAGAGATTCAAGTCTAGCTCAAACTATTTGAAATTACATTTCATAAAGCAATACAAAATACAAATAAAAGACTGTGAATATAAGAGGGCAGCAGAGATGGTTAAGGATGGTGCTCAGTGCTAGCTGATCTGTTACCACAAGAACCATCTCCTAGGCTGTCTCTCCGACCTTCATCCTTACACTCATTTTTTCACAGAGTTAAGATGAATACCAAAATGTAAAGGGGGACATTCTTTAAAATGCTAAAGAAAAAAAAGAACACTTCTGAGTTGTTCAGCCTTGAAAATATTAGAGCTCAAATTTCACACTTTGATAGAAATAAGACAACTGCACCTGGGTTTTTGTCTGTGCTCCATACTCTGTGCAAAGAAATGATCCCTAATGCAACGGGAAATAAGGAGGAACATTTTGCTTCTCATCCATTCAAGCTGACAATGTCTTTGAAAGAAAACCCATCAGAAGGATTACGTAAATTACTGTGCACATTTTTACAGACCCTAACAGGCTTCTACTCAAGGAAAAGTGCTGGGTAATGGTTGGGCCTCCAACAGAGAACACTTTCTCTGGTGACCGTTGGCTGCACCCGGTGTTATGGGTTTGTTTATTTTTAATTGCTCCATAGTCGTCCTAGTGTGAGAAGTGGTGTTCTCGTGAGCTGGCACTCCTAGTTTTAATTTATGCATGAGTTTGTACATTGTTTTTCTCCTGCAGTTCTCAAAGAATTTTATGGGCCATTACTGAGTGACTAAAATGGGTGCAGATTTTGCAAGCCTCTGCCAGAAGATCTTTATTACTGCCATCATTCTTAGGGAAATCATGTTCCAGCAGGTTCAGTCAGTGTGCAAAACGTGGCACATGTGTGAATTGGCCATTTCACACCGCTCTTACAATATTGTCAGTAATAATAAAGCCAAGGGAAAGACAGCAGGGAGGGGGTGAGCTACAGATTAATTTGGTCATGAAACTTTGAGATGTAATCTTCTTCAGAGCCAGGGAAGCAAAGTACAGCTCTATTTCTAAACTTTCAAAGCTCCCATCTATGAGGGAGCTTCCTACCACATGAAGTATACGGCCAGTATGTAAGTCACTTGGAAGTGTCTCAATGATGCGATCTCTGTAATCATGGTGATTTTGGAAAACAGCATCTGATGTGGATCATACCTTGGATGATAAAGAGCAAAGCCCAACCAAGTTTGAAATGACCAGAGGCTGTTGGTCATGACATAAAGACCACCACACGCTCTTCCCTATGAGATGATAGGCTGTTGGTCGTGTTGTAAAGCTCACCACACTCTTTCCTATGAAATGATAGGCTGTTGGTCGTGACATAAAGACCACCACATGCTCTTCCTTATGACTTTTTCACTAGAGTCCTGACATTTCTAGATCTCATTTTGTCTTCTTGGGAGGGTGTGGATAGAATTCAGATACAGGAATTTTAGCTCATGTTGAATAGATACAGATATCTTGTCTTTATATTATTTCACTACACTTCTTCATTTTCCCTTTAAGTTGATGTTTTAATGACTCATATATTGATTCTATAGCATAAGCATGATAAAATTTCAATATATCCTCAAACATTTTATCTTATAAATATGCTGATCATATCCATTTTATGCAATACATTAATGCAAGGAATATATCTGGTATTCTAAAAAGGTTAAGGTTTATCTTAAGAAATCTAGGCCAACAAACTTCATGCCAACCATATGTTCATCTATATGATTTAATCTTTATTGTTGAATAAAGTACAAATTGAAGTATGAAGAGTCTTAATTCATATTAGCCATAGTTTATCTAATAAAATGATTTTTGTTAAGGGATGCAAACATTCTGTTGGTAAAAGGGGTCAAAAAAGTTTACCATCAATGTGGTTATCTGTGGGGATAAGGTGAAGATCCATGATCAGACCACTAAAAATGTTATATCTGAATGCTACGCAAGCTTACACTGTGAGTATGTGTTAAATTGAGGACGCAGAGGCAGTGATCACGAACATAATTAAGGCTTAATTCTCAAAAGGTGTAAAGACTAAATTGGATACCTTGAATGGAATTCAAAAGTAAAAATAACTATAATTTGAAAGTGGTAAAAGAATTCATAGCCTTTTTTTGATGAAATGTTAAGGATACTTCTACAAACATCTGATTCTTTATGGTTATTAATGGATACAAATTATCACATTTTTATCATGGAGACATAAATATTTTTATAGACATAAAGTTTAAAAGGTAAAGAGGTATGACTTGTCCCATGCTCCTTGAGCAAAAATCCCATCACTAGATTATTTTAATGTTTATTTGGGAAAAAGGTATTTCCAGAGAGCTTGCAGGTCTGATGTGGGGTACGAAAGAAATCAAGAATTCTGTTTTGATGAAGCATGAGTAGTGAACTTAATTATTTTAGTCAACAAATATAGAATGAATAATTGTTGCATGCCAAGTGGTCTACTACATGCTAATAATTCAATAATGGAAAACAGTATTTAGACACAAGTAATTCACTATCTAGTGAGATACTCAAAGAGGGGATGGACTGATGAGGTCCATAGCTTGTTTAGTTCTAGAACTTGGTCTGTACTAGAGGCCATGACAGCATCAAGGAAATAAACATACCCAAACTACAAAAGAGAAGATGATGCTATGCTCCACCTCAACAAAATCAAAAAGCCAGACAGGGAACGATGTGAGAGAAGAAAGAGAGGATGTGGTAAGATGGGGCAGAAGACATTCCAGAGGATCAAATCACATCTTGAAAGGCAGAAGGAAAAGGAAGTGTGTGCTGAGTTCAGACAGTAAAGAATAGCTGACACTCAGAAGACTTCCTCATAAGCAAGACAAGATGGAACAGAATAATAAAAAAGGCAAACTCGCATGACAAAATAATGCTATTCAATATACTGAGAGGTTGAGAATTTATAATTTTAGTGAAAATCCATTGGGGGATTTTCAACAATGGAGTAACACAATGTCCTCAATCCTCACTAAAATGGCATCAGGTAGGGAAAGAAAAAAAAAAGAGTGATAAATAGACATAGGACCTAAATGAAGGATTCGGAAGTAGAAACATTATAATTGTTCTTCCTTCTTTCTTTCCCCCTCCCTTCCTCCCTTCCTTCCTTCCTTCCTTCCTTCCTTCCTTCCTTCCTTCCTCTTTGTCTCTTTCTTCCTCTCTCTCTCTGCATATTATAGTTCTTCCACCTGTGATTTTTCAATAATTCCATGACAAATCCATGGAAATCCATGATCTATGCATATTAGAAAGCTACAGGAAAAGTTTAATTAGGTTTATATAGGTATGATTATTTATGTCTATATACATATGTATTACTATTTATCTTCATCTTATCTTCTAAATTTCCTTCTCAGTCTTCTTCCAACAGTAATATGTACATTAACATAGCCTACCCGTCATAGTAGGGAAGAACCTGACAATTCCCAAGGTCAATTTTAAATGGAACTTAAATGTTTGCCCAGAGCAAGCACCACGACCGAGTAAAGGTAGTTTATAGTTTGAAAGATTTTATTTATGGTTAGAATATATAGTAACACAACACAAGAGCTTTGTTTTTGATGATGAAGTGGCAACTCTTCTGTAGTTATTTAAACAAGTATAATGCAATGCTGATAAGATATTCTGAACTTGAAAAGCAGGTAGAATAGGATGAAATTTCAAAGGTTGTATTGGTCTTATACATTTCTAACTGGAGGCAACCTGCACAGCAACACAAGTAGGGTCAAAGGATTAATGAGCCATTGTGAGATTTATGCATATGAACCAGTATAATAATGGTTGGAGATAAGATAAAAAATTAAAGATGAATAATTTAAACATAAATGCGCATATACACTCCCAAGTAATTAATTGTAAGGCACTTAGCGTATCTAAACGAAAATCGTAAATACTGAATTAAAAAAAAAAAACAAAGGCAAGGAAAAATTAGTCCTACTGAAAATTCTATCTAATCTCTAGCTTTTTGTAAATCACTTTATGTATTGATCAGTACAAATGCAATTAATAATTACATTAAGTATAAATGTCCCAAATGCTCCAAATAAAAAATAGAGGCTTTTTTCTGGATGAAAAAGTAAGACCTGACTATATGTTTCAAAAATGTCAGCTTAAAAGAAAAAATAAATATAAAGTTTTTATTTTTAAAAAATCAGACAGGAAAAGATACTGTCTGCAGAAGGAATACAGAGTGTTTTATCAGTATGATAAAATGCTACTCAATGGTTTAAGAAGATGCTACAAAGACATTTCAAGACATTCAAAGACACAGGGACGACTCCAAAGAGTATCATGATGAGCTAAGGAAGTTATATGCTGTACAGTTTTATTTACATGAAATTCTATACTAGAAAAATACACATAAGAACTCAAAGTACACCAAGTTTTGTCTGAGGTGAAAGTAAAAATATCAAGGAACACAAGCAAGATTTGGGGGTGATGGAGATGTGTGAATCCTAGTTATGGTATTATTGGTGTTGTAGTTAAAGCACCTCTAATTTATTCTAAGTAAATTGCTTTTACAATATATAAATAATGGATAAAACAGTGCTTATCATCTAAAGCCTAAAGGTAAGAATTGTGTGATTTGAAATTGGTCCCCATTTCTTCCCATCTCTTCATTCCTTCTGTATGACATGGAGAGAAGTTTGAAGTAGAAACTATGAGGTCATAACTCATTTCTAAAGAAAAGTACATTTTTTTCCCTCAGAGAACAAAATTTTAAACAGCAGAGCTAGATGGTTTGGAAAAAGTGAAGTTCAGATTCTCATATGCTACCATTAGTTGGGTGACTGGAGCCTAACCTCTTATGGTTGCAGTTTATTCATCTACAAAATTGGAATAAAAAAATCTATATTTTTGGGTTCTGTTCATTTACTTGTGAAAAATCAATGATACAAAATTTAATAGACATCTCTGTCCTTCAGTATCTAATAACACGATATAATTTCCTTTGTTCTTCCACACAACAGGCTTAACGTTGAACCCTCAAAGTAAAGCTGACTAAAACCCATATCTTCAGAGAGGACACTGGAGTCAGAAGGAAAGTTTCTGTCTTGTGCTAATGTAGACACTCCAAGCTCAGCCTTCTGTCCTGCAGGGCTAAAGGCAGGAACAGTAAGAAGAGCACGTCATCTGGAGGACCAGCCATTCTGAAGACTCATTCCCTATGTGCTACTCCTTCCCACTGAGACACATCACATGTGTTTCATCTCCCCTGACCCTCTGAGTCCCCAGGACTTCTGAGGGAGCCCAACAAGTTATCTAGTGCATTTTGTTAGATATTTCTCATGGATAGTTGAATGGGGGGGGGCAGTTTAGAAAATTCACATTTTAAAAATATTGTATTCGTGTTCATCTTTATTACTTTTCTTTTAAACTAAAGCTATCATAACACAATCCCCAGACAGTCCTTTCTCCACAGCATCTCCAAAGTTTAAAGGTAGAAAGAAATATTTAGTGTTCTGAGAGCACTGTCAGAAAGAAAATGCGACATTTTCCTTAAATTTATGGCAATATTTTCTTTATAGACAAAGACTTAATGTTTATACAAGCCCACACAGGAACAAAAAGTTTAAGGGAAACTTTAGTGGTATACCAAACCAGGTCAGAAAAAGGTAGATCTCTTTACCACCTATGGACAGAGAGCACTCCATAGCCAGTGTATCAGCCACATGCTGCCAAAGGGGTGGCCTGAACAACTCCTCCAGGGCCAATTTAAAAGGGTAAACACGAGAGAAGCTTTTATTAATGTTTCCCTTCATCATAAAGAAATTTCCCACTGTCATCTGGGCTTTCTACGACGACCCACTAGCAGCTCGAGCCACTTTAGGTGGCCACTGACTGTGCACAAGGAGAAACGGAAACAAATCAAGTAATTAAAATAGTTAGAAACATACCATTCCACAGTGCTTTGATCATTTAAAAAATTTATAAGAGCATGTTTTTCTAAAGAGGGCAAAGGAAAGACAGAGAAGCGATCTTCGACTCTTCCTTAAAATGAGCCGGGTGTCTCAATGCCCTTTTGTCGAGATGCTAACCTGTCCTCCGGCATCACTGTGGACCCGTGAGCGAGTCCTACTGCTGCACACCTTTGGATTTCTGGCTTCCCGTCTCCAGTTATAAGCCTATGTCCTGATGCTTGGACGACCACAGTGATTTCTGATGGATTTAAAAATCCACACTAATTGAGCATGGTGAGAAATTAAGACTATGACCATTCAGGCATTGGAGGATTCTGGCAAAACTTGAGTTAAGCCTCCCTCCCAACCCTATTGCTGCTGCCTGGAGCCAGTAGCTCCCACACCTGTCAACCATCAAGGCTAGGTTTGCCAGGAACCTAGGAGTGAATGGCATGGACGCAGCTGTGGAAAATTAGAGTACCCTGAGGAGGTCCAGCATGAAAGATGTGAACTCTTCAATATCTCTGCAGGATGTAGGCTGAACCCAAGCAATGATACTATAGGGAATCAAGAGTGGTAGGAGCCTCAGAGTTTCTCCAGGTCCAGCTTCCCCCTAGGAATATATAGTATATTAAATCATTTGTGCCTGTCTATGTGTGTCTATGTGCTTTCTGTAAGACCCTTAAAGATCGCTGTGAAACAGTAAATGTGTATGTATATAGAATTTAGAATATATATAAATCTACAATTTCAAAGAAATTATTTGGGAAAGGACATACCCCTAAGAAAAGATATTTCCATCACATAAAACTACTGATGAGACAAAACTTAAAATTTTCTACAATGTTCTTTCTCCAAAATACATGCTAATTACAATCATATACAGTTACACAAGCATGCTTTCTATTGCTCTTATAGAAGAATTTTATCAGAAATTTTTATTTTATTATATTTATTTTATATAATAAAATAATAAACATTATAAATACATTATATATTTTATTTTTATATTATATTAGTTTATTATAATATTTATTTTATTATTTGTAGATAGCTTCCTTGTTATTTTGAACCTTATTCTCATATAGATTTGTGTCTTATATTTTTTAACCTGGGGTGACTATCAACATACGTCTGTCATATTACGCTTTATATTCTTGCCTATGTAACCAATATTCTAGGCCTTGGACTCCTGCCCTGTTTAGCTTTATGTTTAAAACAAACAGAGTGGAACTAAAGGAGCAGAGAGGTTATGCAGTTAGAAATATAGCAAAGGTGGGGGAAACATGCAGAGACACCTAATGTCCTGAACTCGTTTCATTTCTTTAGTGGAAAATAATATAGATATTTCAAGCAATAAGGAATTATGAAGATGAGGTGGAGAGATGGCTCAATGTTTATGAGCACAATGTGCTTTAGTAGAGGATTTGGGTTCAGTTCCTAGCAATCAGAGGGCGTCTCACAATTGTCTATAACTCCAACTCTAGGGAATCCAATGCTGTCTTTTGACTTCTGTAGGCACTGCACACATCTGATGCACTGGTGCAGAGACACTGCATGCAGGGAAAACACCAATACTTATAAAGCAAAAGTGAATTCAGAAGAGAGAGAGGAGACAATGATAGAATATTCTTTTCTGCACTCAATAAAACTAAGAGAAAACTGGGGCCAGAGAGATGCCTCCCAGGGGTTAGACAGTGCCACTACCTATTCTCAGTAGATAAACAAAGGAAACGAAAACATCTTGGACCCCATGAAGCTCATCCTACGGATGGCAGTTTCGTTACAGTCCACCACCAAACCCTGCCTCGGTGTAAGAAACACAACCATACAGAAATAAAGTAAAATATCATTGTGGATGATCTGGCGCTCCAGAATTCAACAGGGTCATAATTTAATATCTCACACACTATCACCATCATTAATAGCAAAGATAAAATGAAATCCATTCTGAGAGAGACTGTCTCTACAGGCTTTCTATGTAGATGCAAAGATTTGAAGAAGGGGAAAAGAGCAATTGATGAGATAAGCAGCAGATTTGGCTCCCTGCAGCCACTCAAAGCATATATATAAAATTGTCATTTGAAAATTTAGGGAACGTACACAGATAATTGACTCAGCAACTTCTCAATTCATCAAAATACTCTGAGCATCTTAAGAATAGACATGGCTGCAATTACAGAGGCTATTACTGGATATCACAGAACCCATTTCATCCAGATCTGCCAAGTCTGCAAGTCCCTTTCAGCAGACCTCCCCTGGCTCTGGAGTGGGCTGACTGCTTCCTCACTCCTCAGCAAGATCTATGGCATGGCCCACAGAATAGAAAGGATGTCTCGTCACTCTTGTCTGTTCCACTGACACCACCTACAGCTCTGGACTTAACTGTGGTTTGCCTGTTTATTCACAGAGACCACCCAGCTCATGCCCTGGCATAGGGAAACTTCCATGTTTGTGATGTGTGTATGTTTACAGTCACCTTGAACTACTCACTGGAAAAGCAAAGTACTTCACATTAGACGGAGTTGGGAGGAATTTTATCCCCTAAACTACTTGTGCTAGATAGAAACAGAGCCCTAAGTACACTGTGCTTAGAACTTTCTCTCCCTTGTGTACAATCCAAATTTTTGTACTATGAATATGTACATTTATAGAGAGAATACCAAACTGTAGTTTTAATACAGAGATAATACCAAATTGTAGTTTTAAAGAAATTGCTTAAAAGGAAGAATATCCCATTGGAAACTCAGTTTGACTATTAATTGTTTTAAACCAATGATAACCATTGGGCATTTGGGATAAGTCTCTTTGTGATGACTAATGATGTCAATTTAACAGAACCTAGAACCATCTAGACTGCAAACCTCTCTCTGGGTCCATCTTCAGGTCTTGTTTAGGTTAGGCTAGCTTGTGGGCATGCCTGGTAGGAATTATCTACATGAGATCTATTGACGTAGAAAGATTCACACAAAACTGTGGACTATGGTATTCAATAGGCTGGGTCCTAGGACTGCAATAAGTGGTAATAAAAAGCTGAGCATCGGCATGCATCTCCCTCTGCTCCTGTCTGTGGATGCATTACAGAAAGACTTCTCTTGGGTGAGGTTGGCCATAAAAAGGCTTTAGGTTAGACTCTGAGGAAGATTCTGTATTTAGACTTTAAATAGCATTAATAAGAAAATCCAGATTTTCACAACAGTGAATATGTCCATCCTGATACCTCTGTGTAAAATACACAAACAATACCGATATTTCCTACACAGTACTTTTCATGTATTTGTAAAAAGAAATAATCCTCCTTAAAGGCTAGTGATACAAAATTATGTTACATATTTTAAAATCATTATATTTTAATTAGATAAAATATTAATTAAATTAAATATTAATTGGATATATGAATTAAACAGTTATTTAACTAAAACAAATTAATTAAAAAAGTTTTAATTGATTAAATAGATCATTTTTATTTCTGTTCTCTCATAATTGTCAGTGTGATGTAGAGCATCGTTTTCCTGGAGATTCAACATGGTACTTGTACAATGAGCACCTCAGCATCCTGTCTCCAGCAAGAGAACTTATTTGCTACCACTGACAGCCTGGGTTTGATCCCCAAAATGTACAATTCCCTAAAACATCATTATTTGACCTTCACATGCATCCTGTAGCACACACACAGACACACAAACACACAAACACACACTCACACACAAAAAGTAATAAATCTGTTATTAAAACATTTTTAAAGATGTAGAACAGCTCAAGTAGCATGTGCTCAGAGTTGCCTGCCAACTAGATGTCAACTAGGATTCTTTTATTCTGCCCTCCCTTGTGTAGAGTTATTCACCCATATTTATCATACTTTTCTTGAATATACCTTCTCTGGTCTTTACTAATTACCTAGTTCCTACTATAATCACTTAAACTTGGAGTAAATTAGAACACAGTATACGTTACATAAATTATATTCCTACCATTCCAACCAAAACTGCCTAGAGAGTAAAACTGTGTATAAGCAACAACTTTGCTAATACCTCAGCAATGTGGATGCCTCGTGCAGAAAGTGCAAACATACAGATAACATAATAGATTTTCTAAATGATCTAAAGGGAACCCTATTATGTAGAGACTTGTGTCCAAACAAATGAGAGCAGCAAAAGCGTGGAAGCATGTGGGACTGCACTGAGAAGCACGAATGCTGCTCTTTTAATGTGACTTGCCAATGTACATCATCACAGAGAAAAATAAGAACTTGTGCTCATACTGTCTTTAGTTGTTTGATAACAATTTATCATGTTTGGACATGTGTGCATGTGGTGTGTGTGTTATCTCTTTTAGCCATAATAAAGAAAGAAATTCTATTATTTGCTGGATAATGGATGCAACTGGAGACCAATAATTAAGCAAAATAAGTCAACTATGAAGGGCAAATATCACATATTTTTTTCTTATTTGTGGTCCCTAGAATTGCCTTTCTGTTCATAAATCTACACGCCGAAAACATAGCTATATAAGAGCACATATATGACAATAGGCTGGGGAGGGAAGGAGACCAGTGGAGTGCGGTGTTGAACTAAAGGATGAGATTGGGGGATGTAAATATGGTCAAAGTACTTGATTTATTGGAGAGAAATTGTCTTTATAAAACACATTCTTTTGGACACTAGATATATCAAATAAAAAGAAAAGCTGAAAAGAGGAGCATCTGTGATTTCTAAGCCTAGTTAATACAAATAATAAATACGTGTTTAAAGTAGTGGATCTTATATTGTATGCTATATTCTATAAAGCATACTAGTAATTCAGTATTCATAGAATCAAACATCACATTAGTCTTGTAGAATAAACAAATATTTTTCATTGGTTTTATTTTATAACTAGTTCAACCAATTCTACTTTCTGCTTCAAATTATCTCTTGTTTATATGTGGCTACTAATTATTAATCATCAAGTCCAAATAATAAGCGACTGAGAAATTTGCTTATATTTTAATAATAAGAGGACAGATTTACAATACAAATTTTGTGTTTGCTTTCAAAGCTAACTCAGGCTAGTTACAAATTCAGAAAGGGAGTCTGTTTGAATTGTCTCGTGGAATCTATGGCTACACACACCAGCTTCTCCACCATGGACACGTTTTTTTAAATGTGACTAATTTGTTACAGACAAATAATTATATGCAGTATTGAAGTGATAACCAGGTTCTGGACAAGATGGCATTCTTGTCCCTCAGTCATCTGGAAGATTTCTGTTACTGTCCTGGTTGTGTCGGGGATCAGTGGGTGATGTCAAAACAGCTAACCAGCAATTCTCACAGCTGCTCATAAATACTTATGCAAGCAGGGTAAAATCTTCAAAGCACAGATGAATAGGAAGAGAAATGGAGCAGTAAGCGCATAGCAAATAAGAACTTTTTAACTCCTCTTATCATGAAAACAATGAAAGACGACGGGAAAAGACGGCAGAGGCCTTGGGTGCCTAGAATTAGAGATTTAAGTTAAACTAATAGTACCTGGCACTTAATGAAGATCATTTTATAAACATAAATTTAATACATTTTAAAATGAAATGTAAGAAACAACTAGGCATGTTATATGGTTGTGTGAAAAAAATACTTGTAATACACATATTAAATTTAATCCAATCTAACAAAGAATTTAAGTGTCAGAATTATATTTGTTCTATGGGATATTTCACAGTGTCATGCTTTGGAAGATGTTCAATATTCTCTAGATATCTGGTTAGTTGTTTCGTGTCAGTCTGTGAAAAGTACAGACCCAAAGTCGTATTTAGTGATCCTAAAACTAACCACAGATGTTATACCTTACCAAAACATGTATCAACTATAAAATATAAAGAGGTAAAACTTGTAGAAGACAATCAGAGTAAAATAGGCAAATACATTGTCAATGCAGGATGCAGGATCCACCAAAGACAGTGACTGGAACTGTAGAACCTTGTGTAAATTAAAAGTGTGAGTTCTATCTTAAAAGAAGGTAAAGATATGTGAGAAAATATTTTTATATTTGTGAAGTAGGTGTTAAACAGCATCTGCATATACAAAGCAAAAAGAACTCAAAAGTTAGCAACAATGAAACAGATCATCCAAGATAAAAATAAGAAAAGAGGTTCTAAACACACAAAATACACATTGTATCTAGGAAAATATCCAAATGGCAGAGAAGCAAATGGACCAAGATCTCAAACTCATTTGTCATCTGAGAGACTTGGTTGGACTACATGCACCTTGTGGTAGTGAATGTATTTTGCCTTGTATTATGGTGGCAAGTGTAAACCATTAAATATGGGTCCAATTTTCTATAACTCCAGTTTCTGCAGTGGTGTAGCACTGTTGAGCTGCCTATGTTCCAGTAAATATGCTCTCTACATGCTTGAGCATCAATCCTAATTGAACTCAATGAGTTGTAAAGGAAAAAGGAACAAGACAACAAACAAAAGACATGAATGTAGGAGAGGTTCCTGTTGAGAAGAAG
Organism: Microtus oregoni; assembly: GCF_018167655.1. Lineage (NCBI taxonomy): Eukaryota > Metazoa > Chordata > Mammalia > Rodentia > Cricetidae > Microtus > Microtus oregoni. The sequence continues at coordinate 59,053,161 of NW_024543059.1, read as the reverse complement.
GCTTTCAGTGGGAGTGGGAGGTGATGCAGAAGGGCAATGATGAAGAAATGATGAAAATGCCCTATATACATATATTACATATATGAAAATGTTCATGTAACATGAAAGCACAACAAACCTCCAATGGAATGTCTGCTAATTAAAAGCAAACTTTTGACACTGAGACTTTAAAGAATGCCATTTACACTGTAACAAAGCTCCTATATCTATTATAAATACAGAAAGCAATCTCTGAATGGAGGTTGGAAAATGTCAAAGTTCTTGTTAAAATTTTAGAGTGCTTGACCTCGAATTATGTCCTTCCAGTTGAATAAAATATCTCATGGAAAAGACACTCAAAAAGCATTTAGTGTAGAATCCTGCTGAAATTAAACTTTTGGCAGTTAAGTCTAAAGAAGGCATCTCTCAGAATATAAACAAATGAAGGGTCTACTTCTGTTAAAGACTGAGTGGCGTCAATTACATACAAATTATCAAGTGATACTGGGCTGGTCTTACAAGTCCTCTAAATTGTACTGAACCTGATCATTTGAGACTTTAACTTCTGTTTGCGTGCTAGAACTTCCTGAATCAGTTAATCAAATTGTAAGATGTATGTAGTGATGCATTCTCTCTCTCTCTCTCTATTTATCTATCTATATACCTATCTATCTAATAAGTGTGTGTTTGTGTGTGTATAAATTGTATGCACATATTGCAATAGCAATATATTAGTATATGAAGCACACATATATATATAACAATATAGTATTATATGCAATATAAAGTAATACATTGGTATATATAACGCATATTAGACTTACTAAAAGTGAAACTTCAGAGCACAATCACATTATAGTTTCTTGTCTAAAAGCACATATATTTCACTCAATCGAAAAATGCTATTTAGGAAATACTTATTCCAAAATATTGTTTATTAATTGTTTGTAACTGAAATTTAAATTTGAACACTTCATTTTATTACTTCATTAGAGAATGCAAGCTCCAATATGCAGCAAAAGTTCCAAGAAACCTGAGACGCCGAAGAGGTTCTCCTCATGTAGAGTCAAGTCAAAAAGTGAAAACGGTTTTTGTAGTAGATCCATGATCCATAGCCAGTGTGGAGAGTAACACCTTAAGATGTATCAGCCCTTATCCGGTGACCCACCTTGTGTGTGACCTCCTATTACAATGGGAGCAGGAGCAGCACACCTTCCACCACTAAACCAGGTTTGTCATTTGATTGATGTTGGCTGTGGGAAACCTGAATGAAACTAGCTGGGGGCATTGCTAACATCTAAATAAGTATAACCATGGGAGCATTCAGGGGCTCTTCTCCCCTAATCACTAAATCAACCATGTCAGAAGTAGGGCTCCTCCTCCAGCCTGGATTCAATAATAAAAATAAACCACAGGAGGATGGAGCAGATAGCCTGCCATTTGCAGCCAGTAAGTAATGTAGATAAGAAATCTATGCTTTGGGACTGGGATTGGCTGTGAAACAGAAAGGGTTTTGTTGAAATGTATGTGTTTACCTAACACAAAAAAAAACTATGTTTTTCTTTAAGCATTCTAGTTGAAAGAATAAACATCCAATCAACATATTCAAGTGGAAAAGGTTGCCTGAATTTTTAAAGAAATTCAGAAGTGGAATGTTGACTCCCTGGGTACTGTTTCAAAGGAGGACTTAAGTGTAGGCAGAGACAACTTGTTCATTCCCAACCACCCAGACTAGAAATAATCACACAGAAAGTGTATTATTACAACATTGCTTGGCCTATTATCTCACACTTGTTATTAGCTAGTTCTTATATATTAAATTAACCCATTCCTATTATTTTATTTTTTTACCATGAGGCTCGTAGTTTACTGGCAACATTCTGGTGCATCTGTCTAGTATGACAGCTACATGGCATCTCCCTGACTCCTCCTTCTTTTTCCTCCTCTATCTGCTAGGAATTCCCACCTTGTCCTATTCTTTGCTGCAATAAGCCCAAAGCATATTCTTTATTATCCAATGGTGTTCACAGCATACAGAGGGGAATCCCACATCACTTTAGCCTCACTTTTTTGGAGTTTGACACATCTGTTTTATGTATCCTCTACTTATGGAGCAGTTGAGAACTTCCATGTTCTCTCTTACTTATTAATCCAATTGCTTGAACTTGCTGTGATATTTGTTATTTCCAGCATTTTACATAACCATCTAACTGAGTGTTGTTGGCCTTTTGATTCTTTGTTTCTCTAAGATCAGATAAATGTGGGAAACCGGATTGTCCATTGGTTGGAATTCTTCAGATCAGATTTCCATTGTCATTTAATTGTTAATAGTTCAGGGGTAACATGATACACTAGATATCTCTTCTAAGAGTTTAAAGAAGACAAGGTAAGAGCATAGTGAGCACACTAAAAAAGACAACTTCAAAACAAAGACAGGGTTTCTAACATGAACACACAGGCATACACACATGTCAAATTTAAAACTGAATCAAGAAGATCACTAGCACAAATTTACATTTGCGCCTTGTTCTACTTTTTATGTATATTGTCATACTAATTGTATATGCACTGGAAACCTAGCTGATATTCAGTTTCTGAAATTCAGGGAATAGATGGATGCATTTAGTTGAGTTTATTCATTTAGCTTTGATCTAAATGGTTGATTACTTCAAAATTTTAATTTGAGTACATTATACAGTTTTATTGTTTGAATTTATAATTGAGATATAGTAATTTAGTTTATATCTTTTCTCTTTAATGGAGTTAACAATGTGTGTTAAAAATGCAATCTTAGTTGATTGGAAGGAACACCTACAATTAAGTTACTTATTAAAACTGATTTGGTAAGAATGACTTTTATCATAGTCCTCTGGATTTTGATATGAAATATTACTAATTATTAAGAAAATTCATTAACATGGTTTACATTCTTCAACAAAACTTAAAAGTGTTTAGTGAATACATTTAAATGCCTGTGACCTTGCAAAGATAAAAATCTAAACCATTATAATTTAAAGTAATAATTTGTGAGTGAAAAGTGTGCATCTGAAAGAAGAATTTTATTACCACGCTAGCCACTGTATCTTCACTCCAGAAAGTAAAAAAATTGTGTAAGTGTTAGCATATTTTCCTTATCGATTGATGAATCTATAGGAAGGATATAGATACTCAGTATATCTAAAGGGTACACTAACAGTGGGAGCCTGTTGTGATGTGTAAGTCCTGGGGTTTGTAGACAGTAAAATTCAACAGATGCTACTGTTCTGTATTGAAAGCAGTGGGGAGGAATTAAAGGTAGTTTCTGTTTCATGATGCTTCAGTACTGATTGTTAAACTATTGATATTTTTTTAGCCTTTTTTTTATTGAGAAAAGGAGAAAAAAAACAAGTTTCCATCTCCTCCCAGCCTCCCATTTCCCTCCCCCTCCTCCCAACCTTCTCCCCCTCCTCCCACCCTTCTCCCCCTCCCCCCACTCCTCTCCCCCTCCCTCTCCAGTCCAAAGAGCAGCCAGGGTTCCCTGCCCTGTGGTAAGTCCTAGGTCCTCCCCCCTCCGTCCATATCTAGGAAGGTGAACATCCAAACTGGCTAGGCTCCCACAAAGCCAGCACATTAAGTAGGATCAAAACCCTGTGCCATTGTCCTTGGCTTCTCATCAGCCCTCATTGTTCGCCATGTTCAGAGAGTCCGGTTTTATCCCATGCTTTTTCAGTCACAGTCCAGCTGGCCTTGGTGAGCTCCCAGTAGATCAGCACCACTGTCTCAGTGGGTGGGTGCATCCCTCGTGGTCCCGACTTCTTTGCTCATGTTCTCCCTCCTTCTGCTCCTCATTGGGACTTTGGGAGCTCAGTCCAGTGCTCCAGTGTGGGTCTCTGTCTCTATCTCCATCCATCACCAGATGAAGGTTCTATGATAATATGCAAGATATTCGTCAATATTGCTCTAGGATAGGGTCATTTCAGGTTCCCTATCCTCAGCTGCCCAAGGAACTAACTGGGGACCTCGGCTTGGGCACCTGGGAGCCCCTCTAGGGTCTTGTCTCTTGCCCACCCTGAAGTGGCTCCCTTAACTAAGAATTGTGGTTCCGTGCTCCCCTATCCACCCTTCCTTTATCCCAATCCTCCTATTTCCCCAAGTCCCCCCCCTCCTGCCCTTCTACTTTTTCTCTCCCCATCTCGCCTTACCCCAATCCCACCCCATCCCCAAGATCCCAATTTTCTCCCCGGCAATTTTGTCTACTTCCCTTAGCCAAAAGGATAACTATATGTTTTTCCTTGGGTTCACCTTCTTACTTAGCTTCTTTAGGTTCACCTATTGTAGACTCCGTGACCCTTATTTATTGCTAGAAACCAATTATGAGTGAGTACATCCCATGTTCATCTTTTTGGGTCTGGGACACCTCACTCAGGATAGTGTTATCTATTTCCATCCATTTGCATGCAAAATTTGAGAAGTCATTGTTTTTTACCGCAGCATAGTACTCTAGTGTGTATATATTCCATACTTTCTTCATCCATTCTTCCATTGAAAGGCATCTAGGTTGTTTCCAGGTTCTGGCTATTACAGATAATACTGCTATGAACATAGTTGAACAAATGCTTTTGTCATATGATAGAGCATCTCTTGGGTATATTCCCAAGAGTGGTATTGCTGGATCCAGGGGTAGGTTGATCCAGAATTTCCTGAGAAACCGAAACACTGACTTCCACAGTGGTTGCACAAGATTGCATTCCCACCAGCAATGGATGAGGGTAACCCTTCCTCCACAGCCTCTCCAGCAAAGGCTATCCTTGGTGTTTTTGACTTTAGCCATTCTGACAGTGTAAGATGATATCTCAAAGTTGTTTTGATTTGCATTTCCCTGATTGCTAAGGAAGTTGAGCATGACCTTAAGTGTCTTTTGGCCATTTGAACTTCTTCTATTGAGAATTCTCTGTTCAGTTCAGTGCCCCATTTTTTAATTGGGTTAATTAGCATTTTACAGTCTAGTTTCTTGAGTTCTCTATATATTTTGGAGATCAGACCTTTGTCTGTTGCGGGGTTGGTGAAGATCTTCTCCCAGTCAGTAGGTTGCCTTTGTGTCTTAGTGACAGTGTCCTTTGATTTACAGAAGCTTCTCAGTTTAAGTAGGTCTCATTTATTCAATGTTGCCCTTAATGTCTGTGATGTTGGGGTTATACATAGGAAGCGATCTCCTGTGCCCATCTGTTGTAGGGTATTTCCCACTTTCTCTTCTATCAGGTTCAGTGTGTTCAGGCTGATATTGAGGTCTTTAATCCATTTGGACTTGAGTTTTGTGCACGGTGATAGATATGGGTCTATTTTCATTCTTCTACAGGTTGACATCCAGTTGTGCCAGCACCATTTGTTGAAGATGCTTTCTTTCTTCTATTGTATATTTTTAGCTCCTTTATCGAAAATGAGGTGTTCATAGGTTTGTGGGATAAAATCCGGGTCTTCTATACGATTCCATTGGTCGACTTCTCTGTTTTTATGCCAGTACCACACTGTTTTCATTACTGTAGCTCTGTAATAGAGTTTGAAGTCAGGGATGGTAATGCCTCCAGAAGATCCTTTATTGTATAGGATTGTTTTGGCTATCCTGGGTTTTTTGTTTTTCCATATAAAGTTGATTATTGTCCCCTCCAGATCTGTGAAGAATTTTGATGGGATCTTGATGGGGATTGCATTGAATCTATAAATTGCCTTTGGTAGAATTGCCATTTTTACTATGTTGATCCTCCCAATCCAAGAGCAAGGGAGGTCCATCCATTTTTTGGTATCCTCTTCAATTTCCTTTCTTCAATGCCTTAAAGTTCTTGTCAAATAGATCTTTCTCTTCCTTGGTTAGATTTACCCCAAGATATTTTATGCTGTTTGTGGCTATCGTGAATGGTGAAGCTTCTCTGATTTCCCTCTCTGCTTCCATATCTTTGTGTATAAGAGGGCGACTGAATTTTTGGAGTTGATCTTGTATCCTGCCACATTACTAAAGCTGTTTATCAGCTGTTAAAGTTCTATAGTGGAGTTTTGGGGGTCGCTTATGTACACTATCATATCATCTGCAAATAACGAAAGTTTAACTTCTTCCTTTCCAATTCAAATCCCCTTTATCCCATTATGTTGTCTTATTGCTATTACTAGAACTTTAAGCACTATATTGAAGAGGTATGGCGAGAGTGGACAGCCTTGTCGTGTTCCTGAGTTAAGCGGGATGGCTTTGAGTTTCTCTCCGTTTAATTTGATGTTAGCTGTTGGCTTGCTCTATATAGCTTTTATTATATTTAGGTATGACCCTTGTATCCCTAATGTCTCCAAGACTTTTAACATAAATGGATGTTGAATTTTGTCAAATGCTTTTTCAGCATCTAATGAAATGATCATATGGTTTTTTTCTTTCAGTTTATTTATATGCTGGATTACATTGATAGATTTTCATATGTTGAACCAGTCCTGCATCTCAGGAATGAAGCCTACTTGATCATAATGGATAATTTTTTGGATGTGTTCTTGGATTCGGTTTGCCAGTATTTTGTTGAGGATTTTTGCGTCGATTTTCATGAGTGAGATTGGCCTGTAATTCTCTTTCCTGATTGAGTCTTTGTGTGGTTTTGGTATCAGAGTAACTGTAGCTTCATAAAAGGAATTTGGTAATGACCCTTCTGATTCTATATTGTGGAATACATTAAGGAGTATAGGTATTAGGTCTTGGAAGTTCTGGTAGAATTCCGCATTGAAACCATCTGGTCCTGGGCTTTTTTTTGGTAGGGAGGTTTTTGATAACAGCTTCTAATTCTTCGCGACTGACAGGTCTGTTTAGATTGTTCACCTGGTCCTGGTTTAATTTTGGTAAATGGTATTTATCTAAAAAAGTGTCCATTTCCTTTACATTTTCCAGTTTTGTGGTATACAGGCTTTTGTAGTAAGATCTAATGACTCTCTGAATTTTCTCTGTGTCTGTGGTTATGTCCCCCTTTTCATTTCTGATCTTATTAATTTGCGTGTTCTCTCTCTGTCGTTTGATTAGTTTGGATAGGGGTTTATCAATCTTGTTGATTTTCTCCAGGAACCAGCTTTTTGTTTCATTGATTCTTTGGATTGTTTTCTGTGTTTCTATTTTGTTGATTTCAGCCCTCAGTTTGATTATTTCCAGTCTTCTACTCCTCCTAGGTGAGTCTGCTTCTTTTTTTTCTAGAGCATTCAGGTGGGCTGTTAAGTCTCCAATGTGAGCTTTCTCTGTTTTCTTTAAGTGGGCACTTAGTGCTATGAACTTTCCTCTCAGGACTGCTTTCATAGTGTCCCATAAGTTCGAGTATGTTGTTTCTTTATTTTCATTGAATTCAAGGAAGACTTTAATTTCTTTCTTTATTTCTTCCTTAATCCAGGTATGGTTCAGTAGTTGACTGTTCAGTTTCCATGAGTTTGTAGGCTTTCTGGGGGTAGCATTGTTGTTGAATTCTAACTTTAATCCATGGTGATCTGATAAGACACAGGTGGTTACTAATATTTTTTTGTAACTGTGTAAGTTAGCTTTGTTACTGAGTATGTGGTCGATTTTCGAGAAGGTTCCATGAGTTGCAGAGAAGAAGGTATATTCTTTCCTCTTTGGGTGGAATAATCTATAGACGTCTGTTAAGTCCATTTGCTTCATTACCTCCATTAATTCTCTAATTTCTCTGTTAGGTTTCTGTCTGATTGACCTGTCCATTGGTGAGAGAGGAGTGTTGAAGTCTCCTACTATTAGTGTGTGCGGTTTGATGGCTGCCTTGAGTTTTAGTAATGTTTCTTTTACGTACGTGGGTGCTTTTATATTAGGGGCATAGATATTCAGGATTGAGACTTCTTCCTGATGAATTGATCCTGTTATGAGTATAAAATGTCCCTCTCCATCTCTTCTGATTGATTTAAGTTTGAAGTCAACTTTGTTAGAAATTAGTATGGCCACACCTGCTTGTTTCTTTGGTCCATTTGCTTGATAAGCCTTTTCCCAGCCCTTTACTCTGAGTAGGTGCCTGTCTTTGTGGTTGAGGTGTGTTTCTTGTAGACAGCAGAATGTTGGATCCTGTTTTCGTATCCAATCTCTTAGCCTGTGCCTTTTAATAGGTGAGTTGAGCCCATTGACATTAAGTGATATTAATGACCAGTGGTTGTTAACTCCGGTCACTTTTTTAGTAGTAGGGTTTGTGTGTTTCCCTTCTTTGAGTTGCGCTGGTGAAGGGTCTCTAGATGTCTGAGTTATTGTGGTCATTGTTGGACTCCTTGGTTAGTGATTTTCCTTCTATTATTTTCTGTAAGGCTGGATTTGTGGCTGTGTATTGTTTAAATTTGTTTTTATCCTGGAAAATTTTGTTTTCTCCATTTATTGTGAACGAAAGCTTGGCTGGATATAGTAGTCTGGGCTTGCATCCATGGTCTCTTAGTTTTTGGAGTACATCTATCCAGGACCTTCTGGCTTTCATGGTTTCCATAGAGAAGTCAGGTGTAAGTCTGATAGGTTTACCTTTATAAGTAACTTGGCCTTTCTCCTTTGCGGCTCTTAATATTCTTTCTTTATTCTGTATATTTTGTGTTTTGATTATTATATGGCGAGGGGATGTTTTTTTTTTTGATCCAGCCTATTTGGTGTTCTGTATGCTTCTTGAACCTTCATAGGTACATCTTTCTTCAGGTTGGGAAAGTTTTCTTCTATAATTTTATTAAGTATATTTTCTGGACCGTTGAGCTGCACTTCTTCTCCTTCTTCTACTCCAATTATTCTTAGGTTTGGTCTTTTTATTGTGTCCCATATTTCCTGAATGTTTTGTGATGAGAGTTTGTTGGACTTGCTGTTTTCTTTGATCAGTGTGTTTATTTTCTCTGTTATCCTCAGAATCTGTATTCTTGTATTCTGCTGGTTATGCTTGTTTCTGTAGTCTTTATTCGTTTACCTAGATTTTCCATGTCCAGCTGGCCCTCTGTTTGTGTTTTCTTCTTTGCCTCCATTTCAGTTTTCTAGTCATGAACTGTTTCCATTATCTGCTTGATTGTTTTTCCTTGGTTTCCTAGGGTATCATTCACTGATTTACTCAATCCCTCGAACTTTCTGTTATACTTCTCATCCATTTCTATAAGGGCATTTTTTACAAGCTGTTTAAGGCTGTCAACCACTTTCATGAAGTCAGTTTTTTCTACTTCTTCTTGATTAAGGTGTTCATGTCCTCCTGTTGTGAGGTCGCTGGCTTCTGGTGGTTTCATGTTGTTTTTCAGATTGTTGGGTGAATTCTTGCATTGGCGTCTGCCCATCTCTTCCTCCCAATACTCCCCTATGGATCTTCTTTTACAGGATCAGGTCTTCTTGCCCACTGATGTACCTTCCCAGTGATGTCACTCCCCAGTGATGTTTCTCCTGGTGTCCAGATCGGGTCTCCTTGCTGCTTGTTTAGCTCGCACACAAAGGGCCCACCCTGCTTGCTGCAGCCAGGCTATGGGGACAAAGGAGCTGCCACCCTCCCCTTTGCCCTCCCAATTCGGGTTCGGTCCCAGCGCCCAAGCAGGTTGAGCAGGGAGGCGCTATACCACCAAAGAAGGGAGGGAGGGAGGGAGACAGGGGGTGGGGGGATCTGGATGCAAGCTGGATGGGATGGGAAGAGAGAGGAGGTATCGGGCAGTATAGCCCCTGTGGGATGGCCAGGAAGTGTAGGCGGGCTGAGGTATGTTCCCAGCTGCCGCAGCACTCACTCACCACAATGATGTTTCACTCGGTGCCCAGATCGAAACTCCGTGCTGCTTGGTTAGCTCGCGAACAAAGAGCCCACCCTGCTTGCTGCAGGCAGGCTATGGGGACAAAGGAGCTACCGCCCTCCCCTTTGCCCTCCCGATTCGGGTTCGGTCCCAGCGCCCGAGCAGGCTGAGCAGGGAGGTGCTATGCCGCCAAAGAAGAGAATTATTGATATTTTAAAATACTGATTTACAAGAGCATATGGATCACATCAAAGATCAAAGCAGTATATATATATTACACATACTATTTATAAAATTCCAAAATTTCTCCTTAAAAATAATTTCCAAAGCCGGGCAGTGGTGGCACATGCCTTTAATCCAACACTCCTGAGGCAGAGGCAGGCAAATCTGTGTGAGTTCAAGGACAGCCTGGTCTACAAGAGCTAGTTCTAGGATAGCCTCCAAAGCTCCAGAGAAACACTGTCTCGAAAAACCAATAATAATAATAACAATAATAATAATACTTTCCAATGTTTTCTCTTTCCTGGATGGCAGGAGATACAAGACATAGTATATCTAATTTCTAGGCATGCAAATATTTTTTCTACAGAAACATGTATTTTGAGCACTTTTGGCTGTCTTATCAGAAATATTTTCTAATTTCTCTTGGTAGTGTACTCTGTATAAACAAATAAACATTTTTTTCTGGAGTGATAGTGTAACTCAGTGTTGTCTGCCACACAACAAAACACACATGAGTGTGAAGTCATGCAGGATCCATATACAGGTTTTGCATAAACAGGAAAAAGAGTCACTATAGGGAATATGGATATAATTATTTATGATTATGTATAAATAAATATCACCTATCCAGGGAAAGAATTTGAAAATGCCAGACAAACAAATCAAAAATATTCAGAATTTTAATTATTATAAATAATTATTGGATGTCTTTTAATGAATCAAAATGTATCCAGTAATATATAAAGTAGAAAAGAATATTATTGTCTAAACTTGAATTAAATCAGAACAATCTTATAATGAAAACTTCCATTTAAGAGTATCATAGGATACACATAATTAGATACCAATAAAGAAAGAAACTTTAGATACACTGGAATACTAGAACTTGATATAAAAAATTAATTGAATGAGGGATAACCCTGGGACAGGGCTCAAACTGTGTATCAGCTCTTGATAGGAAATGTGTAAATTATCAGATAACAACAGTGGGTATAGCACTGAATAAAATTAAACACTTTTAAAGTAGTTTGCTCTCTTTTGGTCCTTGTGGGAGTGAGGATGCTGAGGGTGATGGCCATGCCATCTTTGGAGGAATCTGCATCTCAGTGAGTGCCTATTTGCTTGCTATTGAATGAAACTATTTATAAGACTTGAATGCAACTCCTTTCTGCAATTACTTCTTCTTAACCAATAGGTTGCCCCCCCCCCTTTTTTTTCGCCATACTTGACTTTCCCTTTGCTGTAAAGGGAACTGTCAATGTATTTATTTTATTTTATTTTACCTTTGTTGGTGGGACTTTTAGTTTGATACCAAGGAAATTATGGCCAGCAGCAGTGACTGGGGAATCTGGGTTCTCTGAGGATTTGATTGTTATGCTTCTCATACTGAGATCTTTTATCTACTTTGACTTGATTTCTGTGGATGATGTAAGGAAAATTGTCTGTGTCATTCTTGTTCATGGAAAAGAGTATCTTACCAATGAGAAAGCCTTTACCCCATTGTCTTTCTATAGCCCTTGTCATATATAATTAGTTGATTATATTATTGAACTAGGTCATTTCCTGATCCCTGAATATAGGATTTTGTTGCATTTTAATTTATTGCCAGTACCATATTCTTCTGATTACTCCAAACTTTCTAATAAAATTTATATTAGGAAATATGATACCTTCAAATTTAGCTTTTTATGTTCCTCAAAACTGCAGGTAAAATCTAACTGCTGAACTTTTTCAAAAAAGACAAGAAAATAACACAAAGACAGAAGAGTCCAAATGACATTTCTTCAAGTATAACATAAAGTAACCAGTTGGTCATTGAACATTCCTCACATCACTTATGATTAGTAAAACGAGACCAACATCATTACAAAGTACTGTCTCAAGTCCATTAAGATAGCTCTTGGCAAAAAGACAAGGGACAAATGCTGCTATATTATGGAGAAAAGAGAACCCTTAGTTCTGCTGGTGGAAAACTAAATGATTCAAGATTTATAAATAGTGAAAGAAATGATCAAGCTGCAAAATTATGAAAGAATACAACTGTCTTCTTTAAAACACTGTTTATGAGATTAGTGATATGGAAACAACATAGATATCCACTGATGGATAAAGTAACCAAACACAGTACACACCCACATCATATTGGCTATTACAAGCAAATCTATCATCTATCTATCTATCTATCTATCTATCTATCTATCTATCTATCTATTCTATATATATGAGTATAAAATGTAATCTCATTATATGTAATTGACTGAGAAGCATTGCAGAATATATTACAGATCTCACTAATATGTATAATCCTGAAAAAAATTGCTAAAATATGCAATGGTGAAGAATGAAGAGGGAGGAATGAGCTGAGGCTGCCTACAGTGTGCAGCAGAGACACAGAGTCTACTTCTGAGGTTCCCTGTTCCAGTAGAGTAATTACAGACTGAAACATTATTTGTATATTTCATGATAGCTGATACAGAAGATTTTGAGTGCTACCAACATTCAAATATGATACGTATGTATTGAAAATTATTGCTTCACCTCCAAAAATGTGATTATTATGTCAACTAAAAATGAAAAAAATATATATATACATATTAAAAGGAGGTTAACAGGGTCACGCTTGAGGAATTGAGCAGCGTAGGTTAGTTTATATACAGCAAGTATATGGAATGTAAAACTAAAAAAATAATGCAGCATAGTCCATCTAGTTATAAACGCTGTTCTACGTTCAGGATATTTGCTGAATGAGTAGATTAAAGCTGCTCTTTCCATACTATGTGATGACGGTTGTGTTAATTTGTCTCATTATGGTAACAATTTTTAGTACTTATGTATCTTACAATATCATGTTTTCTACTCAACACACATTTAACAATTGTGATTTCACAAACAAAATAACCATTGGAATTAATCCCAGGCATGTAAACAAATGGCTATATAATTTTATTATTCACAAAAGTAATTAGAACTATTCTAATATACAGAATTCTTTTTAACCATTGGGGAGGACTGAGCCACACAAAGAAATGCACAGTAGTCAAACAAATCCATCTGCAAAGTCCATAACCAAACTCACTGCAAATTTCACAGCTCCTCCATTTACCTCTGTCCTCAAACCATTCATTGCTTTAACACCTACATTAGGAAGAATTCTCAATTCCTATAAAATTACCAGCACAACAAAATGCTAGTCACAGGGTAAATAGTTCAGGGAGAAGCTAGAAAATAATGATGCTCTTTTGAGGAAAAATTCTGTCAAGACTTTGTTTCTTTTTCTTTGTTATGAATCTCTGAGGTCTCCACTGAAATTTATATCATGTCAAAAGTGAAAAACAAAATGGAATAGCTATTTTTCCACCTCATAACTTTCATGAGTAAAACATCCATCTCTCTCACTGAAGGTAAGAAAAAGACACTGATAATAATTCTTAACTTTCCCTTCATGATGTTTTGCATCCTGAAGAACAATAGAGCGATACAATAGGGCAGATTAGAGTAAAGGCTTCAAGTATTATGGCATATGATGAGAAGAATAATTTGTTCATGTTTTTATCACCAGCACTTTTTAAGTGACATCTCTTCAGGCCAGTCCATATAAGTGTAATTGAAAAGAGTCTACCTTGGTTGGCTAAGTTTTCAATTTTGTTCCACACGGATAAAAACTATGAAAAAGGCATACAATTTTTTTCTTTATTAACTACACACATGGAAGGAAGTCTATTAAAAAGCATTTGAAGGATTGGTAGTGAAAGACTGTCATGAATAAATTTATAAATAACATTCTTTAATTGTAAAAGATAGTCCATAAGCCAATTGAGTCATTTAAATATATTACACTGTGCCTACCTCTCAGTAATTATACCAATTAGATCAAAGAACCATTTATCAGGGTGCCAATTATGTGACTCCCACACTCTCTGGAACTTACAAAAAACCAAGTTTAAATTAGACAGAGCAAGCAACCCTATGTTTGCGAGTTTAGTTGACTCTTGGTCATGTAACACAAGAGTAATTTAGTTCATGTTTATGGTTTTATCCAGCAACAAGTAGACTTATTCACTATTTCCTCTGCCTTTTCCATATGAAAGTTCAGAAATATTGCCTAGAATCGTATCTTCAATTTTGTTTGAGAACTGATTTCTTTGCGCCTTTTTCTTTTGCCACTGTCTGAATTTAAAGGTTACCTTGTGTAATGAATCTCAGCTTGTAAACATGAAATACTGACTGATGAGGATGTGGGGTTTTCTTAATGTCACATTTTTCAGGAGATGAAAAAGATTGAATTCAGAGTTAATTGAAACTTAATAAAAATGTGAAACTCTTTTTAATTCCATACAGTAAATATCTATTTTCAAATGAATCATTGTAATTGTTCCTTAGTTTATAAAATCTAAAGAACTTTCCAAATGTGGTTTTAGAGAACTAATGAAGAACTGAGATATTATTTGCATAAATATTTAGAAATTTTGTATAAACACTCCATGAGCAACTTAACAAAGTGATTCCATTCAATAGTGGACAAGGCATGAAAAGTGCAATGGAATAAATCTTCTACCGACCTTCTCAGTTCTGAGAGCTGACATTTAGAACATTATCGTTATGTAGTAATAAAACGTGAGATGAATAATCTGAAATAGAACAATGTGTTGAAAGATCGCTGAAACTTCCCGATTGTATCCAAACCACCTGGCCCCTGTGAAAATGGCTTGCACCTCCATGAGCTCAGGAAAAGATTTGCCTCTGCGAAAATGCACAGATGTGGGCTTCTTATCACAACTCTCCAAATTAACATAATTATTTATATGACCATTCCGTTGTTGAAATAGGAGCGGCGGGGCTGCATCCCCGGCACCCGGCCACCCGCATGGCTAGCTTTACCCGAAATAATTACATGGAAACTGTATTCTTTTACACACCGCTTGGCCCATTATATCTAGCCTTTTCTCGGCTAACTCTCACACCTGGACTAGCCCATTTCTAATAATCTATGTAGCCCAAGAGCTGACTTACCAGGAATGATCTTAACCTGCGTCTGCCTGGAATGGGAGAATCATGGCGACTCACTGACTCAGCTTCTTTCTCCCAGCATTCTGTTCTGTTTTCTCCACCCACCTGTGTTCTAACCTATGAAGGCCAGCCAAGCAGTTTCTTTATTTTTTTAACCAATGACCTTCCTCCATCATTCCCCCTTTTTCTGTTTAAACAAAAACAAAGGAAGGCTTTAACTTTAACATAGCATAATTACATATAACAAAACAGTTATCAAGTAAAAATTACAATAATCTTTATCATAACTAAGGAAAACTATAACTATCCATTCTTCAACTCCATCAAAGACTCCAGAAGGATATAATATTACCTAAGTAAACAAGAAATCCAAAGCTCTAGAAATGACACAGACATCTCGCTGCCTGGACAGTCACCCAAAGTTCCTCTGTACCGTTGGGGCATCCATCTTCAGCCTTCAGACCCATAGTGTCCAGAGACATTTCCAAGAAGCAGGACATTTCAAAGTCAGTTCAGTCACTATCTGTTGTGTCCTGCAGAATGTCTCACAGACTCTTTCATGAATCAGGAACCCCGAAAGATCATCTCACCTTTAGGCAAGTTCAGTATTCCTCTCTCTGTGGGTTCTCTGTGTCCAGTTTTTGCAATAGTCCAGGCAAGAGCAGTTTCTTGCCCAAATGGCTATCAAACTCCATAAGGATCCTCTTCGATGCCCATCTTCCTCTCAAAGTAGATTGGTGCCTCCCGGAGCAGATAGGTCTCATTGTCATGAAAAGTCCTAAGTTATTAAAATATTTTAAATGCCATATTCTGTAGCCTTTGAGAGATATGAAGAATGCCTATCTGAAATATATCTCTATATATCTAGAAAATCTAAGTAACATGACTACAAACTTGACTATTATTTATGATTATCCATCAACAACCTATATTTCCTAATTATACATTACATTTTAAAAATGAACTATACAATCACAACATCTTATTCAAGATCAGAAATACATATACATAACAAAATTGACCTTAAAATCCACACCAATGCAAATTATTCATACCTATATCATTTCCCCCTTTAAATGTAAAAGAACATTTATAAACAATATTTTGGGAACATGGGCACAGTTTTTTCTTTCCAAACTGCTTCCTGTTGAATGAGGGTGTCGTTAATTAGGTCTTTCATGGTATAACCTGTGTGCTAGTTTCATCTCAGTTGGCAGTTGAGCGAAGCAATTTTCTGAGGGTGTTCACAACAACCTTTCAGGAGGGCATGGTCTATCATACCAAATTGGAATAGAAGAAATCTACAGTGTCTGGTCCTCTGTGAAAACAAAAGAAGACCCTCTCCAAAGCATCATATCCTTAGACCCAAATTTTGAAATCGCAATACCCTTATATCCATTCTGGTTTAGCTTGGCAGCCCATGTAATGAAATGTCTCTCTGTACTTAGCCCCTTCACAGTCAAAAATTTTAAAGAAAACACAATGTACATAATCCAGACTCTCTGTGAATTTTCCATTTTTACATGGCTTATTTTTCTTTATTTCTTTTAATCTCTTAACTCTCTGTACTCTGTCTCTCTAAAGACTTTACCTTTTTTTAAAAAAAAGAAAACATTAGCTTTATTCTCTATATTCTTTTTCTTCTCTCTCCCAAGCCTACATACATTCATCCAACAGTGTGACTCATTTAGTGGTCTGAATCTGTCCTATTGTGAATCTGCAATTTTTTACTATCCAGGAGCACTTTTGATTTGCGCCTTTAAATCACTAGGCGCTTAAGAATCTAAGCTTTGACATTCCTAGGTCAAAAACAGGTACTGTTTGCTGGCCCCGCCAAGTCAAACATGGCGGTGCCTCTAGTGCCTCTGATCCTTGCACATTGCACCATTAGCATGGCGGAGCTGCTTGTGCCTCTGAGCTGCGGCACGCAATGCCCCCATTTTAGGCACACAGCAGTCTAGTTGCCATCAAACAAATCGTAGTACTTTACTCCAAATGCTCCATTTAAAAGCACTGTCTCCTGCAGGAGCCAGACAGAGATTACAATGGTGGCACAGCCCAGAAAGCCAGCATTTTAAAACAGCTAGTTTTTCTTGCTGCTGAGTCAGGAAAATTTCAAAATGGAGGACGTACCATTTTGTGCTAGCTCTGGGGCCGCCAGGTAGGAGAAACACTCAGCACTTTAATTCTGAGACTGAGCATGCAGCACAGAAATTCTTTTCATCCAAGTTACAGCCAAATCTGACACTCAGAGCCGGAATCCGCCATGCTCTTCTGCCTGCCTAAGCCTGATTCGGCCGGTTGCCCAGGTGCAGGCAGGGAGCGCTGAGCCATCCATCCGCAGGGTCTCAGAGCACTCTCCTTCTGATCCCAAGCGGGAACAGAAACATCCAGTCCCCTAAAAATAAAGCCAGAGTTCATGCTGGCAGCACAGCCCCAGGAAGCCGCGCTTTAAAATGACGCAGCGTTTTTTTCTGCTGCTGATGCCGAATCAGGAAATCTCTCTACGGCACGCCACTAACAAACAGCAAAAATCTGTGTTAAATTCTCTCTCCTTTATTTTTAAGCTTTCTCGGGTTTTTAAGTGGATTTAGTCCATCACGTCTAGGTGCCACTCTGTTGAAATAGGAGCAGCGGGGCTGCGTCCCCGGCACCCGGCCGCCCGCATGGCTAGCTTTACCCGAAATAATTACATGGAAACTGTATTCTTTTACACACCGCTTGGCCCATTATATCTAGCCTTTTCTCGGCTAACTCTCACACCTGGACTAGCCCATTTCTAATAATCTATGTAGCCCAAGAGCTGGCTTACCAGGAATGATCTTAACCTGTGTCTGCCTGGAATGGGAGAATCATGGCGACTCACTGACTCAGCTTCTTTCTCCCAGCATTCTGTTCTGTTTTCTCCACCCACCTGTGTTCTAACCTATGAAGGCCAGCCAAGCAGTTTCTTTATTTTTTTAGCCAATGACCTTCCTCCATCATTCCGTGGTGTCTAGTTTATAAATATCAAAAACAGCTTAAAGTGTAGGAAAGGATGTGCACAGGTCCCATGCAGACACTACTCCATTTTATGTAAGGGGCTTATCTGTGACGAGGATGGAGCAAGTTCCCTGGAGTTGCTGTTGGACGGAAGCATACCCAAACATCTCTAAGTTATACAGAAGGCAGGTGTTCGTCAAAGAATTGCTTTAGGTGAATGATACGCTAAGATATTAAATAGGTGACAAAATATTTTTGATATGTATTTCTTTTATGATTAAGCAAATCAATACTGTAGGTGTCAGTATAAGTTTCTTTTTTGAGAACAATATGTATATGTGTGTATGTATATCCTGTAAGTTGAGTTCTTTTATAAGCAAATTTAAGTCAGTTTTCACAGGTTTGGAAGAGGTAAGAAGAATTAAAGTCTTGGTTGAATTTGTTCAACATATATTATGAACAGATACGGCAGAGAAATTTAGCTGTGTGGTCCTATAATTGAAAACACATGTTTTATAAATCAAATCAAAAGAGCTTATCATAATGACTGATGGAGTATCAGAAGAACAAGGAGGAAAAAAAACAAAACAAAACAAAACAAAACACAGTACAATAGCTACCATGGCCAAAATAATCAAACCCACAATTTCAGCCCTTCTAGTTAAGGTTCCACTAAATTCTAAATTACACACCAACAAACTAGTTTATTTATAAACCCCTGAGTAAACATGTTATGCTTAATTGCATCTCGTAAATATTCCCTTCAACATCTGTTTATTATCGTGCCTTACACTCATCAGGAAATCTACCACGTTCTTGAGGGTCTACTACCCACAGACTGCTTTCCCCACTTTTTAAACACAAAACGCCCTGCCTCAGATCAGCTTGAAATCTGAGCAAAAGGGTGAGACACGTTCAAATACACATGGTAGAATAAGTTAGGTTCATAAAGCTCTGAGAGAATACCCTGAAGCAAAAATCACCTTATATTCTCAGACAAAGTGAGAACAATGTCCAAAAAGACCGTTTTGCTCTCGAACTTCCTGGTTCTGCTTTCACCATCCCGCTTCCTCCACGCTTTGGAGTTTGCATTTACAGACAAGGGATTCTTTGACTGTAAACTTTGCAATCTTCTGCCTTTGCCATCCAACCT
The DNA here is from genome assembly GCF_018167655.1 of Microtus oregoni. Taxonomy (NCBI): domain Eukaryota; kingdom Metazoa; phylum Chordata; class Mammalia; order Rodentia; family Cricetidae; genus Microtus; species Microtus oregoni. The sequence goes on along the minus strand of NW_024543059.1, from coordinate 59,034,101 downwards.
GGGAGTATTCCAGGAAGTATGAGCCTGCTTTAGTATACCGGGTTTGAATCATTCTATAAAAGCCGTAGGTGACCCGGTTGAATGAACTCTTCTGAGGTTCGAGGGATTCGTTTCCACATAACTGGGAAGGTGCATCCTGACACTGGAAAACTCAGCCATCATTGAACGTTGTGAGCCTCAGATTCTCTGAGTTCAGCCGGCCTGCCCCGATGGTGAACTTCCTTGACACAGTTTCAAAAGGTGATCATTTTAGGAAAGAGAAGGAAAGAAAAGAGCCAGCGGATGTGACATTTGGGTTACCAGCCAGCCTTAGGAACCAGTCCTGTTTCTAGCATACAATCTTTGAGAGTCGACAGTCAAAACCACCCAGCTTCTGAGAGAAGATCAAGGATTCAATGTTTTGACAGATCAATAAAGCTGTAGAAGACAATGTGGACTCACAATTACTGAAGCTGCTTTTCGAAAATATATTTTGCCACACTGAGCTTTTAAGAAAAAGTATATCTGTTTCAAAATATAAGTATCAGGATATACTGGAAGTCAATGCTAGTGGTCCATGCTTCCGATCCCACATTTTCAGAGAATAAATTTCAAAGATAGCCTGGGTTGCTAAACAAAACCATGCCTCTAAAAAAAAAAAAAATAGAAATGCTTGAAAAAAGGCAATACTTTAGCTTTATTATTTTTACTTTATTATTTTACTACATAATTTACTATTAACAATACATTATTCATCAATGTCAAATACTTTAAGGCATTTGCAAGCTTCATTTCATCCAGTGTTCGTAATAATCCAAAGAGGTAGATGTTATTATCACTCTTTTTTGTAGATGAAACAACTGGGCCTTAGAAACACTATTTAATATCTTATTTGGTTACTGAAGTTCACTGCTCTACAGTTATTTTTTAAAAATGCATTCAGGCTGAGATGAAACCAATGTTGGGAAAACGGGAATATGAATTTTGTCTAGCAAAAACAGAAGAAGCCTTGAGGAACAAAAATTGTTAACAGAAGGGGATGTCATTCTGTGTATACCTCAAAGGTCAGGGTCATAGTAACAGCACAAACATTGCCTCTGCTGCAAAACAAAAGTGAAGTTTGTCAACATGCATGGAAACCATTTGCTTACTTGGGCTGTGGTGAGAAAACCATCTGTTTATGATCAAGTAGCTTTGCTGTGGAAAAATTAAAGTCATGAACACAGCTGAGACATGGTTCTTAGAGTTATGCTGTTGAACTAATGTAAAATAGTCGCGGTCGAGGTGGAGAACAGAGCAGTAAGAAGATGGTTGGAGAAGTCTCTGAATGTCCTGGAAGATGGTGTCTTCACCCCAACCACATTCTACCTGAGGTTTAGAAGCAAAAGTAGGAGGAAAGTTCAGATTTAACCACAGATGAAATGTTCCATATAGGAAAGAACAAAGTGACATAAACTAAGAAACTCTATAAAGCAGTAGCTTCAGTGTTTATCCTCACAATCTAAGGTCAAGGGGATGTGAAGCAAATATACTGAAAAATATTTTAGAAGAAAGAAAATTGCATCCCACAGCTGAGTACATTGCAAAGGAGATCGGTGCACAGGCCAGCGTCCAGAGCAGAACCCAGTTCCTTCTTTTCCCGTGTCTTCTAGCTCTATTTCCAATGGCAGTACTTGTCAAGGAATTTCTACTAACTAGCAAACTAGAACAATAAGAGAATTAACACTTCTGAGATCTCAACCAAAGTCTCAGGATCATTGATATACTAGTAACCCAGTTCCTGTTGGAAGACTAATTCCCAGTAGATCCAATGAGCTGGAACAGATGTGTGAAGTCAACTCAATGAAGAAACTCTGACCACCTGTTTTAGATAACGTGGCCCTGAGTAGCCTGAGCCATTTTTATTTATACAGTTTCAATAGTTTGCATGGACAGTTTTAAAATGAAATTTGTTTCCTTTAGTTTTTAATAATAAGTATAGTAATTGCCAGTTTGTTCCCTTACCTCATTCTCCTTCAGTCCCCCAATTTTCCCACTGGTAACCACTACCTACTTAATTCATATTTCTAATGTTAAAAGCATAAGAAGCATTGTAAGCAACCAAGGAAGTGTTCTAAGTAGGCATACCTGCAGGTAGAATAGTGTGCCCAGTAGGCAGCGTTAGCAGTTACAGCACCATGCAAATTTTTAAATAAAGTTTTTCCCCAAAGATTAAGGTTAATGTCCACCTCTGGTGAAGTCTAAGTTCTCACAATCAACCCAACAACCAAGGTTGAATCAATCAATTAATTCTTTATTCTATATTACTCTCTCTTATGAGGATATGCTAGGTTTTCTCCTATCATCCTGTAAACTATATAACTAAAAAGGTTACTCTTAATAGTTGGCACTGTTTATTCCTCATCTTTATGTCTGCCCTTCCTTTCAGATTCCTACAGTATTGGCACAGCCATCAGAAATGAGGGCACCTCTAAGTTTCTATGATTTTGCTTCATTCCCTCTTTCTAGACAGTTCCCATTAACTCTTGATATCATCTGCTATCAGCATTTCTTCTAGATTCTTGTGGCTAAAATAGTTCTTTCCAAAGCAGTTATGCAGATTTGAAATGTCATAAACTTCTGTGATTCTTTCAGGCTAAGCACAAGGTGCATTGGAAAGGCAACATCCTCTTCTTGAGTAACCTGAATTCATGGTCACACCTGAAACACCAAAGGCTTTAGGGGCTAAAGCAGATCCACAACATCCTCTCTTGTTCACCCAGAGGAGAGTCATTAGGGGAGTTTTCCTAATGCAAGATCCAGCTCATCTATTGCTCTAAGAAAGTAAAACTAGAGGCAGCCAGCAATATGATTTGTGTAAGAAAAGGAAGGAAAGTAGGTAACACATATGCCCCTGGGGTCATGTCCTAAATATATAGCAAACAGTCCATCGGCCTTGCCAAGAATGGGTTAAATTCTGGAAGGCCTTGCCAAAAGAAGAACTTGTTTTTGCTATTCTCAGGCCTTGTCCCCTGAAGAAGTCACATGGCTCCCAGCAATTCCCTCTCTACTTGGGGGAGAGTCTGAAACACACCTTTACTACATCTCAGATTCTGATAGTTGGATAAACTTCCAATCATCCAGGTAGAAGTTTGTCTGATTACAAACCATTAATTGGCTCTACCCCATTCTTATCTTTTTCACTTTCCTGCTGGTTTTTCACAGGTTCATCATTCAAGTCATGTCATCTATCCTTGATTTAATAAATATAGTTAAGTCTTAATCTTATGGTGTGATTTTCCGTAACCCAACTAAAAAATATTCTATATTTGGAAAACCATTATTTAACTGCGATGTGGGAGTCCCTTCTGTGTGCTGTGATTACCATTAATGAATAAAGAAACTGCTTTGTACCTATTGCAGGGCAAAACTTAGGTAGGCAGGAAAAACTAAATGGAATGCTGGGAGAAAGGAGGCAGAGTCAGAGAGAAACCATGGAGCCGCCAGAAACATACGCTGGGAACTTTAGCTGGTAAATCACAACCACGTGGCAATACACAGATTAATAGAAATGGGTTAAATTTATATTATATTATATTATATTATATTAGCTAGCCAATAATAAGCTAGAGCTAATGGGCTAAGCAGTGATGATATAATTACTACAGTTTCTATGTGATTATTTCTGTTCTGGGTGGCTGGGAAGTAACTAGCAGCCTTGCTCCTACAGAATGGTTTCTTGGAGATTCTTGATTTATATGCTTATGAAAATACATGTCATGCCTTCTTGTGAAACGGAAGCTGCCAGGAGGAGAAGAGAAATCTGTCCTTAAGTTCATGGTGCTTTGCTCTTGTTCAGTTTGGTTACATAATAATAAAAAAGTTCAATAAAAGCTCATGGTATTCTGGACATCAGATTAGAAATATCTTTGTTGTTATAGAACCCAAACTGTACTGGATTCAGTGAATATTTGTGGCATAATTTGATAATTATAAATAACTACTATTCATTTACTACAAATAAGCAATAGTTATACTGTCAAAAAAAGAAAAAAGAAAAAACTGACTTTTTGACTTATATTTAAAGGAGTGGAACGATATATCTTCATATATATATATGTATATATACGTATACATATACATAACAAGCTAAGCAATTTTGAAGTTGCACATTTGTAATTTCTTGATAAAGTCTCTTATAGCTTATGTGAAGACAGTAATGAAATAACTTTAGAGAGTTCCATTTTGTTTTCTGTGCATCATAAGTACCTATATTGCTTTTTTCAGTAATGAAATCACTTTAGGAAGTTTTGTTTTGTTTGTTTTTCATCATAAACACCTAATATAGATTACTGGTAAATATTTATAGGATAAATATTTTTGGTGACAAGACATTATCATCTTAAAATGAATTATTGTTGAGATTACATGAATCTGATTTTTAAATTGAGAAATGAAAGCTCAATAATAAAGCTCTTTACATTTTTTAAAAGTTGTGATGATCTTCTAAGTGACTGCTATTTATATACCTGTTTAGTAGTACTAATTACTTTATCAAGTTCAATTAGTGTGATGGCTAAATCTCACCATCATTGTGTGCAGCCCAACCAGAAGCTCTGGGAGCTCGAATGCAGGGGATATATTTGTGATGAAGCTTATTTGCATTTGCAGATCTCAACAACTGCTCAAGTATCTGTTTTCCAGCAATTAGGCAGCTGCTACTTAAAATCCGTAGTGGTAAAGGCTGGTTTTGTTTGGTTTAGGAAGCAAGTGTTGTCGTGTGCACATTCTGCTACTTTGCTGGGTATTAATGAAGCCGCTTTGTTTCATGCTGTCTTTTCGCTGCTGCTTACGACCTTTTCCTCCTCAGCTGGCTTTGGCATGACTTCATCTATTTTCCTTCCATATTTTGTCCTTTTCCCAGGGTTTGGCTTTGAATGCTTTCGAATTTCCCTTGTCAAGAGTCAATTCACAATCTTTAAAATGTATGGAGCTGTGGAGGAGTCTGGCTGGGTTGAAATATGTTGGATAATTTATTACCAAAAGCTGTGTATGAAATATTTAGGAACTCCATTTGAATTTCCTAAACAGTTAGAGAGTCAGCTCCATGGTGTGGATTGGGAAAACTGGCAGGCAATTGGACATTAATGGACTGTAGATATAACAGCAGTCATGCTGGCTTCCATACAAGAAAAATGAACAGTTTTGAGCAAAAAGTTGTGTTTTTACCATGTGCTAATAACTTCAGTATGTACAAATCACTCATAAAATATGATGTGAGCATTGTGATTTTGTGGGTCACATCATTATAACTTAATTTGCTTTCTTATGACTTTTATGTAATATCTCCGCACAGATGTGTTTTAGAAGTATTGTTTAAAAACTGGCTGAATATTAGAAAGGACAAAGACAAACTAAATGCTACTGCAGTATGCCTTTCTGGTTACGTGTTGTGATATGCGCATGTGCAAGGGTACATGTATGTTCACATGTGGGTGGGTATGTTGATGCTCATGCTTGGAGTCTACATACATATGCGTGTACTGGTGACCACAGGTGTGTGCAGAGGAAAGCATGTGTGCACAGGGGACCGCTGTGCATGTGCTTGAAGTCCAGAAAACAACTCAGGTGGTTTTCGGGCGCTGCCCCCAACCCCCATTTTTGTGATCTAATATCTCACTGGGACTTTGGGGTCTCAGATTAGTCTAATCTGACTGGCCAGAGAGCCCCAGGACTTCTCCTGTCTCTGCCTCCTCTCCCCGGCACTGGCATTATAAACATTTTCCACCACAACTGGCTTTTAAAGTGTTGCTGGGGCTTGAATGCAGGTCTCTGTGATTGCACAGCAAGCTCATTGTCAACTGAACTCTCTCCAGCCCGTTCTGCAATGCTCAGTGTCACAGTGTTCTTCTATACCCATGCAGCTTTGCTCATTGCCCATTTCAGGCTAAAATTCTCTTTTCCCACCACATCTTTCAGATGCCTCTCCAGGGAATTTTGCATTTCAGTTTCCCCTGATATTACCTAAATGTGCCAGGAAAGGTGAGTTGATCCATCCTTCTTCCTTGATCGCACTGTATTTCGTCTGTGCGATGCAGAATGAATCATGCCACAAAATTGCCTATGTACGATGTGTTTTAGCAGGATGATAAATGACCAACTTCATAACTCTCTAATGTTATTAAATATAAGTTAACTTTGTTAAGAAGAGGCAATATTGTACTTTCTCAACAGTTCTCACTGTTTTACATAATTACACTAACTGAATTTTTCTGAAGGCATTGCTTTTGTAGACATGTCTCATAAACTCTCCTAAATCATTTCACTTTAATCCAGAATTTAATATCACTAAGTTACTCTACAGCCTTTGGGCTATATCTTCTTAGAAATTCTTGTAACCATTTTACCCTGTCACTCAAAGACCCATCTCTTTTCTCTTGGATCTTCTCCTCTTTTCCCTGAAGTCACCACATGACCAATCTTAAAAGTGACAATAACAAAATGCAGACAACAACCTCTTTCCTGTTCTGAACTGTGAAAGTCATCGCCATGGAAGTCGCCTTGTCTGGCACGCTAACAAGATTGCTTGTAATGCCTAGGGTAGCAGAATAGATGCTATATACAGAATAGGCATGTGCAGCCTACATATTTGATTATGTCAATGTCTGTGGCTTCCCTCCCTGGCTCTGATGTTCAATAGAAAATTAAGAATAAAAATGAGTAAATAAAATATGTTTTATTTTGTTGAATCTTAGCATCACCTTGGGCTTCTAGGATTCAGTGCTTAGCAGACACTCAAATTATGCTAAACATTTATATTTTTTAAGGTTACACAGAGTACAATTTTCAACAATTGCTATAGTAACTGGAAAATTAGCAACTCTTTAAATATTCTCCTACTATAATTTAAAATACACACACATATATATATATCTGTGAAATGTTTTCATTCAGATGAATAAAATTTGGTGTATATTATACTTCTACGGTCAATAAATTCAAATTGGATTTGGCTAAGGAATTACCTGAATTTAAAGGTTAAAAATCTTTGGCAAACTGTTACAATGATTAAACTAAGACAGTCAAATTTGGGGTTGTGTGTAATAAACATAATTTAACTTCACTAGAACATTATAGAAATAATAAAGTAACCTTTAGGCTTCTGTGAATGATATTCTTTCTGTTTGATACATTTATGAGGTTACTGTTTGAAATCACTTCCTTTAAAAAATATTCTCCTCCATAATCACCTGGCCCATGGTGATAAAAACATGAGGAAGAAGCTGAAACTGATTCCTTAACAGTTTAGAGTGTAATCCATCAGAAATGCCAGTGTGAAATTACCTGAGGATATTAAGGGCTCTATAAAAAACATTACTTTCAGTTGGAGATAGCTTGATGCATTCAGAAACTGGGGACAGGGACAGGGCTTTGATAGTTAGAGAAGAACAGGAGGATAGAAGTGTTGTTCTGACTGAAGATACATTTAACTTGTATGAAGTCAAAGCCAGCGTCTTTGCATATTTCAGTAAATCTCTGTACTGGAGGTGGAGTTCAGGGATAGAGTGTTTGGGTCACATGCACAAAGCCCTGATTTTCATTCCCCACAATGTAAGGAAAATTAATTTCAATTCATCTAAAATATTTTCACAACATAAAGCATAGACTCTAGGTATGTGTAGTTACATGTGCGTGTGTGTATGTGTGCGTGTGTGTATGTGTGTGTACGTGTGTTTGTGGTTATGTGCATGTGTGTGTGTTTGTATGTGTGCATGTGTCTACCTAAGCCTTATCGTATTGCACTGAGGTGGAAGTTTGAGTCCCCATGTATTGTTACCTAACTTTGTCACCCATCACACTAACTTGACCCTATTTTTAGCTATAATAGCATCGTGTTTGCTGAACTGCTTATAACTGAAACCAAGAGTTAGACATAAAATGTGAAAATTCAGTTAGGGAATAAATTGACAGAAATAAGGAATTACCTGAGGAAAAGTAAGACACCAGCGACTATTTCATAGGATAAATTACATTTTCTGAATCTGCCTTGAGCTGATTGCTAGGAATTGAGAGAATGGGTTTGTTTTCTTACCTTCATCCCTCTATCCAACATTTGCTAAATGTACTAGCAGTGGGCAATGAAGAAACAGGCAAAAAAGAAAAAAAGAAAAAAACTCCAATGGTGTGGGAAGTCCTTCTATACATGTGTAGCTTTTATTGGTTAATGAATAAAGAAACTGGCTCGGCCAGTGATAGGGCAAAGAAGAGCTAGGTGGGGAAAACTAAACTGAATGCAGCTGGAGCCTTGCTGGTAGACCACAAGCCTCACGGTAAAATATAAAATAAAAGAAATGGGTTAACAAAAGATATAAGAGCTAGCTAGCAATATGCTTAAGTGATTGGCCAAGCAGTGATTTAAATAATACAGTTTCTGAGTGATTATTTTATGGTCTGGGCAGCCGGGAATGAACAAACAGCCTCCTACAAGAAATTGGAGCCCAAGTTAAATGTCAGCTTGGATGGAGGTAGGTGAGAATTGATGGGAAAGAAACGTATAGCGTGGTGTATTATGTACACACACGCATGTACACATATATGCATGCACGTGTGTGTGTGTGTGTGTGTGTGTGAGAGAGAGAGAGAGAGAGAGAGAGAGAGAGAGAGAGAGAAGATAAAAGACAGACACGGTTCTAAACTGATAGAGTATTAAGAGATCCATATATAGACATTTTATGCAGCAGTGATGGGAGATTCCCCACAGAGGAGAGGGCCACAGTTATTTCGTGTGCTCACCCTTGTCTGCTGTGTCTTAAGGCAATTCCTGTGAGTTAGCTACGTAGGAAGGAACAGATAATACAGGGGAATTAGGTACATGGGCTTGTTGAGAAATTTCTTTAATCACAATGCAATTCCTCAGTAAGCATTGAGGCTTTCGCTGACACAAGAGGCACTTTCCCGGTCTTATGCATGTACTGAAATGCTGAAAGTGAATGGAGAGCAACCATTCCAAGAGGTTTGTATGAGAGATCTGCAAAATCTTAGGCAAGATGGTATCTTCATGAAGAGCAGGGTGCCTGCTTCTGATTGTCTGCTGCTGTAGATAAGGCAGAGAGGGACAGCCAGTGTGAAGGGAAACAGAAAGGTCAGATGCCAAAGTGCCTCCCACTACACGTGAGACCTGCTTCCAATGATCCCCAGACAGGCCACCAAATAAGTCCTCTCATTGTCTCCCTGCTGACCTCTTATGCTCAAACCCTGTCATGCTCTCCCTACAGGGTATGGATATTCTAGGTTCTAGAAAGTCTCTTCACATTCTTTTCCAAGTCTCTCTCTCTCTCTCTCTCTCTCTCTCTCTCTCTCTCTCTCTCTCGTGTGTTATTTCTAGTGTTGGGTTTGTTTAGGTCTGAACCTTGTTATTTTCCTGAGATTTTCCAATTTCGTTTTCAGTAGCTAATTTACTTCACTTGTTCTTACTCAAAATCCCTCTGACTATCATATCCTTGCCTATGTTAAGGTTACTCAGCATTAGTTTTAGCTTAACTGTGGATTAATCAGCAGGATGAAAATAAAGGCATAAATTAATATGTTAGATATATAGTTATCAAGATACATATTTATCCTGAGGATAGTGGTAAGCCACTGGAGTATTTGAAAAGAAAAAATCCAGTTATTTGCTCTTAAAAGTATAAATGGTAGATTGTAGTGATACCAGCCTAGCAAGGAAGAAATGTAAAAGAGGTAGTTCGAGATTGAGAGATACGTGTTAAAGCCCAAAAATCAAAGAAGTAGCAGAAAAAAAAATACAGCATTTATACACTGAAGAGACAGTAAGGGGACATGAAAAGAATAAGATTCTTCTCTTAGGTACAATCAGTTAGCTGGTGGTAGTATCATTAACCAATATCAAATATGAGAGGAATAGTCTATTTGATCAAACATACTTACTACATAGCTTGGACAGATAGAGTTTGTTTGGATGAAGGCATATTCAAGTTTATAGTTCATCAGTGCCATGGACTTGAAATTTAAATGCTTACATTGCCAGTCATTTGACAGGTTATGCTGAGGTCAAAACCAAAAAAAGGAAAAGATATCTTATGGATGGAATAGAGAAGCCATAGCAGTGTTTCTGACTTCCTCGCTTGGGTCCTCCACAGTTGTGCTTGTTATTAAATAATCTGCCTTTCCCTTATCCCTCTGCCTCCTCCACTGGGGTTGAAGAAGGAAGATGATTCCTGATGCAGGGCTGTTGGTTTGAGGTTCTTTAGACCAGCAGCTGTGCACACTTGCCAGGAAGTGTCAAGCAAAGCACAATTCATCAAGTGTCCTGAATGCAACCATAAGTAAACTCAGAAAAAAAAACTATGCAATGGGCATTTGAAGAAAACTGTCAAATGGAAAATTGAAACAGAATTTCATAGTGTGAAAGGTGTACCATACATGAGGCAGAGGGACACACATACAAAATATTTTGACCATTATTATTCTGTGTATTTGTGTGTCTATGGATGTATGTGCTTTGCTGTATGACCACTGTCGTGTTCAAGTGCATGTTTTATGATCAGAAGCAGATGTTGATGTCCTGCTCAATCACTCTACATTATTCTTTGAGACTAAGTCTCTCACTGAAAGTGGAAGTGCGTTGGCAGCCAACACGCCCACTAACCCTCCTGCCCCATCTCCTAAGGTACTGAGGTTACAGCTGTATATCTAGCCACTCCCAAGACTTTACATGGCAGCTGTGGATCTGAACTAAGTTCTCATGCTTGTACTGCAAATGGACTTGCCCACTGAACCATCCATCCACTTTCCCATTTTTTAAAAATAAAATTTACTATAATAATATGAGCACAAATTATTAACACAATCTAATTAATAATAGAAAGAAATGCTTTGGGGAATTTGAATTTGCATGACAGATATGGTTCACCCCTGAAACATCCCACCATGTTGCAACTGCCTAGACAAGACCTGAAAATGATAATACTAATAGATATAACTCGGACGAGGAAAATCTTGCCAGGTCTCACACTTAGACAAAGAACTGTAGGCTTTATGGATGTGGTTTTCAACATCACTAGAAGACACAGTAACATCTCTGGCTCCTACAGTATCTCCACTCTCTCTCCTGAAAGTCTCACCAATACAGCTGCTCAAACAGGAGCTGGACAAGGAAATACATACAAACATACCAAAGTAGACAAAGAAAAGCCTACAAGACCTTAACCCTATGTAAGGAAGTAAAGGCAACTGAGAGATACTAAGATCAGGAAAAATAGTTTTCCCCAAGGAAGAGCACACCAATTGGTTATCTAATACCAAATGGTCATCCCTGAAAACATGTTACAAGAAACCTTATACAAACTTAGCTGGTTATATTTAGGAATATATATGCATATATGTATATACATGCAATAACAATTGGAAAGGTGACCATGAAGTATATGTAAATGTTTAGATGAAGGAAAAGGAAAAGAGAAATTGTGTAATTATTTTATATTATAATCTCAAATATTAAAAAAATCTATGGACAATTAATGCCCTTTGAAAGAGGAAAAATTAGACTGTTTTGGGGATGATATCCCTAAATGATTATTCAGTACAAAATGATCAACCCTGCTGGGCTAAGTGGTACACACCTTTAATTTCAGCGATCAGCAGGTGGAGCTGGATGGAGGTCAGTTTGGTCTACATAGTGAGTTCTAGGAGACAGCTAGGGCTACATAGTGATACCTATCTCACAAATAAATGAATGAATGAAAACAAAAGTAATCATTCTTAAAATACTACACACTGGTCACACTAAATGAACTCAGCAAGTTACATTTATATATTTATCTATGCATTTATGTATATGTGTGTAACAGTAACCATAAAAATGTCATAAATTTGAGAGAAATGTGGAGGTGATAAGTTGAAAAAAGTAGACATAGAAGGAATTGAAGGGAGAACAAAGATTGGGAAGTGATGCAATTATATTTTAATTTTTTAATACAAACTCAGAAAAACTATTTCTAACAGAAATTAAAGGGAGGAGAAGAGCCTATCAGGCATTAAATAAGGTATAAAACTGCAATATTTAAATGAGCTAGGCTAACACAATTAGATAGTGATAAATAAATATTATAGAACATACATATGGGAGTTAGTCTTTTTCTCTCATGAGAAATATGTCATAGAGACATCACAAGTCATTGAGCAAGAGAAAGATTATTTAATTAAACTCTCTTGGTAATCAGTTTGCTAATTGGAAAATAATGAATTTATGTACTTACCTCATATGTAATATCCAAATAAGATAAGAAATGCCAAAGTCCATAGATGAATTCTGAGAGAAATAAAAAATAATGACTTATTAATTCAATTGAGATAATGAGATTCAAGTAACTTACATATATTACAAGAAAAATGAACTTGTAATACATGAAATAGATTGCTTGTTCAACAAAGGGTAGAAACTCAAATAATGCAATTTCAATGTTCATACTAGGGGCTGAGAAGATAGCTCAGGAGATAAGTTCTTTGCTGTGTGAGGACCAGCATTCAAACGTTCAGAATAGACTCAGAAGCCAGGCAGGCATGCTGTCTGCCTGTAAACTGAGCACTGAGGAGGGAGAGACATGGGATCCCCAGGACAAACAGTCAGGCTATTCTAGCATTTTCTCCTTTAGGTTGTTTCCATTATCTATCATGGCCAGAGTGACATACAACTGGCTAATTTAAAAAGTCTGATTGAGTAGTTTATATATAAGTATTCACCAAGATCATATGTGCTCATTAAATATCATTTATGAGGCATGAGCTCCTAAAAGAGTACAGTTTTCTTAACCACTGAGCAATCTCTCCAGAAGAGGGTTTAACCATATAAAAATTATAAAGCAGGTAAGATCTTTAGAAAATATTGGTGAAATGAATGCCCTGTCATGTCATGAAAAAGCTCAGAAATGTATACTAAAAACTTACACAATCTGTCTGCTACTCACACACTCACTGAGAAATGGAACACACTGGCCCAATTGGGTGCTAATGCTTACACAAGTCCACAAAACTTGAAGCTTATTTAAATATACCAGAGGGTCATTTAAAGATAAAAGACCAAGAAAGTACTTCTCTTGACGAAAAATAATTGCTACACAAGAAGTACCCCAAGACAGGCTAGGATGGCCTGCGACATACATTCTGTGCAATAATACACCTTTATTGGTTCCTATTGGGCAACAATGGTGATATAAGCATGCATAAATATTCAGCTTACACATACCTCTACTGTCATAGAAAAGCAAGAAATACACAGAAGCATGAAAGGGAATTAGCGTTCTGAGATAAAAATTGAATCGAAAACTTATTTCAGGACAGCTCCATTTCTAGGTTCCCTGAGAAGAGCCCATGGGTTGTTCCCTCACATTGACACCACTGATCTTGTCTGTTTTTACTACGTGTTCCTCATGGTGGCACCTATAGTAACCTACAGGGAATCTGGTTATGCCATGTCTGTGCTAAAATTATTTTACTGACATCTTATTGCTTCTGAAACACAGTTCAAGTTCTGAAATAAGAGCACATTTACAGTCCCCCATCTCTTGTTCTCCCCATTTCTCGCTCTCGAGTCATAACCTCTTCCTCATTATTCAAGCTTCCCTAGGCATCACCACATCATGGACAGATACCCTTGCCATATTCTCCCAAAGCACCCCTTCACCGTCTTTGCAATGCTCATCACCTTGTTACAGCTCACACTGAGTCCCTCTGGCTTGCTCCCTCCTTTACCTCTCTAGTCTAATCATCAATTTAGGTGTGGGTGTATTATGCACCTCCAAATGTTGATCAAATTAATACATAAATATAATCTGTTAGCAATACAGTATTGTGTTCAGTTACCATGTTTTTTCTTGAAATACATATTAAAAGAAAGTGATGTTCTTTTAGCTGAGACTTTGCTTTTTTGAATAGTTTTAGATTGGTAGAAAATTTGAACATGAATTGAAGGTCTTGTGTATCCAATTTCAATTATCCCTAGAAATCTTTTTGTCCCTAGATTATTAACATTTGTGTGACTATGATACATTTGTTAAAATCTGATGGATCAATATTGACTCATATTACTCAACAGAATTTATTTTGTACATGATGATTCACTTAAGGTTTCTTCTATTTTTAATTAGGAAATGGCATCATGTACTCTATGAATACAAACTTAACTATCTTGGCACTTTAGTCAAAACATGGGCTGACAACTTGTGAGAATATTCTGTGGAATAATGCTATTGTACACTATAAATATTTGTCACTGTTATTAGTTTAATAAGACACTGATTGGCCAATAACTAGGCAGGAAGTATAGGTGGGGCAACCAGACCAAGAGAATTTGGGAAAGAGGAAAGGCAAAAGAGTCAGTCACCAGCCAGATGTAGAGGAAGCAAGATGAGAATTCCTCACTGAGAAAAGGTACCAAGTCATGTATCTAAACATAGATAAGAATTATGAGTTAATTTAAGTTGCAACAGCTAGTTAATAATAATAATCCTGAGCTAATAGGTCTAACAGTTTCTAATTAATATAAGCCTATGTGTGTTTCTCTGGGACTGAACAGCTGCGGGACTGGGTGGGACAGAAACATTTGTCAAGAAGACTGGCCTAATATGCTTAATAAATGGCACATACTTGTTTAATAAAACACATACATCAATTATAGGAGTGGTGCTCAAAGAAGAAGGAACAGGTGCTTGCTCTTCTTGAACTTTGTGATCAATGAACATCCTGGTCATTTGGTACTAGGAATATTCATGCTGTGGAAGATATCTATAAATGTAGGGAGAGGAAATGAACCTGGTGTTTGATGCAGAAAGGGAATAAAAAAGTATGTCCAAAATATGCAATAGTTTAAGCCTAATTCTGCAGTTTAAGTAGAACTTAATGTATTATTAAGAGACAGAGAACTATTACAATAAGATATGTGTTTCTATGATGACTAAGGATATTGAGCATTTCCTTAAGTGCCTTTCAGCCATTTTTAAATTCCTCTGTTGAGAGTTCTCTGTTTAGGTCTGTACTCCATTTATTTATTAGATTATTTGTTCTTTTGATGACCAATTTCTTGGGACCTTTGTATATTTTGGAGATCAAAGCTCTGTCTGATATGGGGTTAGTGAAGATTTTTTTTCCCATTCTGTAGACTGTCATTTTGTCTTATTGACCATGTCCTTTGCTTTATAGAAGTTTTTTTAGTTTCAGGAGGTCCCATTTATTAATTTTTTCTCTCAGTGTCTATGCTACTGGGGTTATATTTAGGGAGTGGTCTCCTGTGCCAATGTGTTCAAGTGTACATCCCACTTTTTCTTCTGTGAGGTTCAGTGTGGCTGGCATTATGTTGAGGTCTTTTATCCATTTGGACTTGAGTTTTTTACATGGTGATAGATAGGGATCTGTTTTCATTCTTCTACATGTTGATATCAAGTTATGCTGGTGACATTTGTTAAATATTCTTTCTTTTTTTTATTTCATAATTTTTGAGATTCCATCTTATACTTGTAAGAATGGCCAAGATCAAAACACAGATGAAAACTTATGCTGGAGAAGTTGTTGGGTAAAGGGAACACTCCTGCATTGCTGGTGGGAATGAAAGCTGGTACAGCCCCTTTGTATGCCAGTGTGGCTATTTCTCAGAAAATTAGAAACAACCTTCCTCAAGACCCAGTAATACCACTTTTGGGTTTATATCCAAAGGATGCTCAATAGTGCCACAAGGACATGTGCTTAACTATGTCTATAGCAGCATTGTTTGTCAAAGCCAGAATGTGAAAACAACCTAAATGCCCCTCAACAAAGAATGGATAAGGAAAATGTGGTATATTTACACAATGGAGTACTACACAGCAGAAAAAATATCATCTTGAATTTTGCAGTCAAATGGATGGAGCCCGAAAACATCATTTTGAGTGAGGTAACCCAGATACAGAAAGACAATTATCACATGTACTCACTCAAAATTGGTTTTTAAGCTCAAAGCAAAGAAAACCATCCCAAAAATCACAATCCCAGAGAACCTAGACAACAATGAGGACCCTAAGAGAGACATACATGATCTAATCTACATGGGAAGTAGAAAAAGACAAGATCTCCTGAGTAAATTTGGAGCTTGGGGACCTTGGGAGAGGGTTGAAGGGGAGGGGAGCAGGGAAAAATGTAGAGTTCAATAAAAATCAATTTAAAAAAATGAGTATCATATATGAATTCATCAAGTAAGAACTAGAGTTCTTATTGGTGATTCTAGAAAAGAAGAATCAGTTACAAAATGAAAGCAAATTACACTCAGTAATAAAAGGCTTCTGTTTCAAAGTTAAAATGGACTCATAGTTAGATCAGACTATTAAGTGGGAAAAAGAGATGATCAGTTTCATTTTTTCAAAAAGAAAAATGAACACTGTTGCCACAGTAAAATAAGTCAAAAGCATGAGTTAATCTAAATGGGCCCAATGTTTTAAACACTTGGGAAGTTTAGTCTTGATTTGCTGTAGAGTCAGTTAAAAGACCTGCCTCCAGGAGGGTCTATGATATTTCCTGGATTGGCTAAGAGAGTTGGAAAGACCTTCCCCAAGATTTGTCTACACCTTCTGGTAATAGCCTGGATATAATGAGGTCTTGCTCTTGCCTGTCCTAATTCACTTTATGCCTATGAGCGCATCTCTGGCATTGTTGCTGCTACTTGTGATATTTTGTTTGTGCTCTAACAAATAAAGCTTGCCTGAAGATCAGAGTCCCATAGTTCACCATAGAGATCTCGAAGTCTTTACAGACAAACAGGAAGTGATATGGCTGGGCAGAGAGGGGACTATAAGGTGGGAGGAAACAGAATCTCACCTCCTTTTCTTCTAAGCAGTTGGCAAGGTGAGAGTTGGCTGTGGCTTGTTCCTTTGTCTCTGATCTTACATGATTTACTCCAATATCTGGCTATGGGTTTTTATTATTACTACCAATTATAACAATTGTTGGGCAAAAAGTGGTACCCAACTTTACAGCAAAATTTCATGGCACGTAAGGGCTCCCACCAGATTCACTGCCCAACCAACTAGGTTTTCTTTTCTTTTTTTTCCCCCAAGCCTTTTAGTGATTTGGGGATTTTTCTGTTGTAGCCTCTTTACAACAGTCTCCATCTGCAACCCCAACTCCAGAGGTACCTGGGCTCCAAATACCTCAGCTGAACTTACCCATTTTAGGTTGGCTGGCTCTGCTTTCAGGTCATTCCCACCACATGCTCCTGGAACATGCTTCTTCCGCACAGTCCATGTGTGCAGTGTTCAGACAGCTGGCTCCTTCTCCCCCGTGGGTTGGGGACTAAAGTCTGAAACCTCTCCTTGGGTTGATGTCACACTAGGTAGCTGCCTTGACACCCACTCAGGCTTCTCCTGTGGTTGTAACTGCAGCACACTCTCAGCTCACGGCTACACACTGGGAGCTGCAGCTGTCCTCAGCCAGGCTGCTCACTACAGGTATTCTCTGCTCAGATGTGCTACACCTCACATTTCAACAACATCCTCAGCAGATCTGGTGAGACAATTGGAAATTCTTAAAGGGGAGAATTAGTTTTTTTAATAAAGTGAGACTTTTTTCCACATTAAAAAGTGGAAATCAGTATTATGATGGAGGGAGTTAAGTCTCTGCATGATTACACAATAGAAGGTCAAAAATTGAAGCAATTAAGTGAAGGGGTAATCGATTAACTAGGATTGAAATAATATTGATTATCATTTTGATAATCTTTATTGTCGATTTGATAATTCTTGGTTTAATCTTTAAACTGTTGGTTGATATGAATGCCAAGATACAGACCTTAGAAAAACTTATTAAAACAGATCATAGAGATATTGAGATCCAGACAGGAATTTAAAGGAGAAAAAGTCTCACTCTAAGGTTATAGAGGAATAGTCAAAGGTTTTTAAACAACCAACTTTAATTTATCCAGACACCTTACAGTAACATCTGCCAAATGATAGATATTCCTATGACTGGGCAAGAGCTGAAGGGACTCTTGAAGAAATGTAAGATCTCAGGAAATTCAAGAAAGTAATAGTCTTATAGGGCAAACATTTACCTTTTGTGAAGGAGATGTTAAACTCATGGTCAACTAATAATAGAATTATTCCTCAAGACTGGAGAGACTTGGTTACAGTAGTTTTGGATCCTGGTCCTCAGTTACAATGGAAGACCTGGTGGGAGGCTGAGTCTAAGACCATTGAACAGTGAAGTGGGGTTAGAGGTATGGAAATCACCCAAGACTAACTTCTGTGAGGGGGAGATTATGCCCATGTACAAAAGCATTCTCTGTATGATGACCACACTCTGGATTTATGCTGTACAGCAACTTCGAATGCTTGGGACAGAATTGAAGAAGTAGAAACAAAAATTGAGTTATTTAATAAAGTTATACAGGGACTAAAGAAAACCTTCATGTATTTCTTACAAAGGTTGACTTCAGTAGTAAATAGAATGATACCAAATTCAGAAGCTTGAAACTCTTGCTTTCAAAAATGTTAATACACAATGCAAAAGGGCAATTAGATTCTTAAAGGCAAGATCAGCACCCTTGGAGCAATGGATCTGAGATATAATCAGTATTGAATCTCATGACCTTGATTATGCTTGGTTAGAAGAGATGATTTGCAGGTTTGAAGAAAAAACAAGGAAATGTCAAGCATTTCAATGGCAGAGACATGGTCTCTAGGTGAGATGATCCAGCCTCACAGATTACTCTTGCCATGACTTGAGACAAGCCCAGCACTTTCTCATTACACAGAGAATAGACAACAAATAATACAGCTACATCTTCCAGGACTTGACAATTAACCCAACTTTTTCTTTTCAGGATCCCTTAAAGATGTCACCACTCCCAGAGAACAAAAAGTAACTTTAAGAACATGGCATCCATATTCTCAAGAAGTGGGGTAAGTCATTTTTGGTCTTTCATTGGGTTATGGATATTTGGCATGGTTTGCTGGAGTTGGTTACAAATTGTTATTGGCAATGAAAAGAAAAAACAATTTAGAACAAAGCAATTTAGATTCAGGGATCTTGCTTTAAATTGAAATGGGGAGATATAGATATGATAGGGCATAGGTTAGATTATTGAGTCTACTCTGAAAAGAAAAGGGGGGATATAGAAATAGGATAAAAAGGCAGATTATTGAATCTACTTTTAGGCCAAAAAAGCAACTGCCTTTTTAAAATATTTTATGTTGATATGGATTTTTGTATATTGATACAAATTTAAAATTATATTTGTTATAACATACTGTATATACATTTCTTTGTGACAAAAGTTAGCCACTGGTCAAGAAAGTGCCTTTACCTCAATTACTGACAGTATGCTGTTCAAATTAGACAAGCAGGACACAAAGGAAAAGACTGGTAAACATGTCAAGACAAGATAGAACAGTCCTTCAGAATATCCTGCTTCACAGAAAAGTCTGTCATTTATGCTAGTTCTGTAGGCCGAAGATCGACACTCCAACATTCCAGAGGAACCTTTGGCAATTGTTCAGGGAACCAGCTGTTTCTGTCGTATCTCACATTTTGTTTTTGAAAGTCATTTGCTTGTATTTTCTATTTACTCAGGTACTATTATTTCCTTCTTGGGCCTCTGATGTAGTTGAATACTTTATAGTTATAGAAAAGGAATTCACTAGAGAGGTGTAGAGTATATAAGGTTGATAGATATTAAAAGATAGCTTTGGTAATACAAGTTAGAATAGTAAGTGGATTAGGTACAAATCATTGGACTCATCAAAATAGGATAGGTATGGAGTATTTGTTTTCATCATTTGCTAATGGACAAGACATTGCTGATGTATTTATTGCCTATGTATTATATATAGTTATTGCACTTATTATATAATTTTTCTTATATTAGTTATAACTTTTTAATTTCATTTTAGACTACTTTAACATATAAGAGAAATGTGGTAAATATTTTGTTTGTGCTCTAACAAATAAAGCTCGTCTGAAGATCACAGGGCAGAGCTAGCCACGAGTTAACCATAGAGTTCTGGAGTTGTCTGTACAGACAGACAAGAAGTGATATGGCTGGGTAGAGAGGAATATAAGTTGGGAGGAGGCAGAAACTCACCCCCTTTTCAGCCAAGCAGTTGGCAAGGGAAGAGTTGACTGTGACTCACTCCTTTGTCGTTCTGATCTTTTAGCATCGACTTCAATATCTGGCTCAGGGTTTCTATTATCAAGACCAGTTAGAACTCAGGCAACAGCTGCTGCCATAACCACCATTCTCTGACAGACCACAGTATCCTCAGCCATGCAACAAGAATCAAAGACTGGCATATCTCCAGGAGTCTTTCATGTTTTCAGGACCAGATTCAGACTGCTGAGGCCCCCAGTTTAGTGGGCCATGGGTCCTCAGTCTCTCCAGGGTTTAGGTAACATTATTAGACTACTCCAATATGTAAGAGAAACTAATAAATATCCTTTACAGAACATTCATTTCATCAGTTCTGGTCATCTCTAGAACCCTGATAATACAACACTGACAGGATAAATGCAACATATAATACTAATAAATCAATAGAATATTGTTTGTTGATTGTCTAAATTCACACAGCTTTGTTCTGGGATATTTCATTATAAAGTGTGAAGTTCATTTATTTATATTATAAGGGTCAAATGAAATTTCTGAAGTTCTGAGAAATTTTGGGCAACAATACTCCAAATAGTCAGGTGTTACATGACTAGCATCCAATAATATGATATAATTAGTTAAGCCACAAAGTGGAGAATGGAACTTGGTCCAGTCAAAGTCAAAGGGTGAAAATTAGTACTAAAAGACATGTATTTAAATTGCAAAACAAGAGATATAAATATTCAATGTTCTGAAGCTAAGCACTACAAACAAAATTTATAAAATTATGCATATTCAAAAAGAAAATGAAAAATGAGCTTTCAGGCACAATGATTGAATTTAGATGCCAGCTTGCTTGGATTAAGGGCTATTCCAAGATCTGACAAGTTTTCTATCAGTGTGAATCTGTACGGTTTAACAGTGGAGGCTTTCTCCTGATTTGGAGCAGCCTGGTAGGGAAAGTCTTCATTTGGTATGCATGATCACTGTCCAGTTAGCTCAGGCCCAGAGAACAAAACTAGAAAAGGCTAGAAGTCAGATTTCCCATCTTTGTTTTAGGCATCTGTAGGATGTCAGCCTAAGGACTCCAGGATTAACATACTGATTCTGACTGTTTTTCGCATGGCACTGAGAGTTAGGTGCTCACTCTATCTGGATCTGAGATCTTCAAAAAAGGCTGAATTATGAAGATGCCTTTTCAAGTGGTTTTGGCTACTTATTCTCACTTAGCCCCTAGTAAATCAGTTTCCGTCTTTTTGCATACCCCGTTGATTCTGGCCCTCTATAAACTTCAAACATCTAGAAATATTAGTGTTATATCAGTGATCACTGGCATGACTATCATTTTTACTACAGAAATTCCTTTACTGTTTTATCAGACATTATAGAAGAATCATCAAAAATATTTATAAGATAAGGGAAAAATCTTAAACTATATTCAACTAAACCTTTCAAAGTAAGGACAAATGGGAAAAAAATCATTATTTCTTTAAACTTTCACATCATGATCAAAACAGTCAGAACTCAAATGAAGAAATTGAGAAAAGGAATAATATAATTAGTACCATAGCTCCTAGGCAGAAAATATATACATTTTTAAACTATTCAAATATTCATAAGGCATTAATAAATATTGATTATATCCTGGGTCTCAAAAAATCTCCAAAGAGAAAAAGTAAACCATGCCAATCCTCTAAGTTTCTATAAAATAAAAATTAACTTTAATAACAAAAGCATTACTTACAGAATAAATGAAGTCTCTGAAGAACCAAAAATAATAACTACAGAAATATTAAGCCAAAGAAGATACAAAGATACAAAATCTCAACTCATAATACATCAGAATGTTGAGAATACACAAAAATATCAGAAAGTTCACATCTGCAAAATAAGGAAAATGAAGACAACTGAAGTAAGTATTCCACCCAAGGAGATGTGGTAGGCAAAACTCTGTACAATACTAGAGATTTCAGTCTCAAGAATTATACAGTTTCTTGACTTTCACTGAAATCAGTTTAGATGCTGCTGAGAAGGATGTGTGTGTAATTAAGGTCCAAATCTCATTTGCCTTAAGCAAGCTGAGCAAGATGATGTGCCTGGCCTCATTGGTCTCTTTAATGCTGCATCTTGACGTCACAAATAGAAAGTATCAGGAAGGTTGAAAACATTGCGGCAGGCACCTAGGTAGAAAGGTAGTGTGGAAAGGGGTATGTATATACATAAAAGCTGAGAGAAGCAGCCAAGTGACAGTTCTGTAGGACTGGACCCCAGTCCTGCTATAGCAAGAAAGCCTGTTTACTGGTGGTTGCTTTGTTCAGTGTCTGTGCTACTGGTGTTATATTTAGGAAGTGGTTTCCTGTGCAAGTGTGTTCAAGGCCACTTCCAACTTTCTTTCTGTAAGGTTCAGTGTAACTGGATCTATGTTGAGGTCTCTCATTCACTTGGACTTGAGTTTTGTGCATGGTGATAGATTTGAATCTATTTGCAATCTTCTACATGCAGACATCCAGTTATACCAGCACCACTTGTTGAAGTTGCTTCCTTTTTTTCCATTGTACAATGTTGGCCTCTTTGTCAAAAATCAAGTGTTTAAAAAAAAAATCAAGTGTTTATAGGTGTGTGGATTAATGTCATGTTCTTCAACTCAACTCCATTGGTTCTGTTTGTTTTTATACCAATACCAAGCTGCTTTTATTAGTGTAGCTCTATGGTAGAAAACTGTAGTTGGAATATAAAATGTATAAAAAATAACTAATTTTTTCCCAAAAGGATGTTTTACAAGGAAGTACAATTTCCCTCAGTATTTCTAGAGGATAGTTTGAGAAATACCTTGAGTATGTGCACACAGGATCATGTGTGTGCATATACCTACATGTGCCAGAAAATGACATCACAAATCTTCTCTATTATTCTCCACTACATCTTGTGAGAAAGGCTTTGTCTCTGAACATAGAGCCGCCTGACCAGAGAGCTCTGGGGATCCATCTGTCTCTTTCTCCCAGAACTGGAGTTACAGACATGCACAGACATGCCTGACTTTTACATAGGTGCCTGGATCCAAACTCAGGCCATCACGTTTTTGTAGCAGGTTGCTTACTAACTTAGCCATCTCCCCACCCCTTCAACATTTTGAGTTTATCATATTGATAATCCAAAGGAAGTTTGGCTAACATGGGTATTGTAAACTGAAAAATCTGTTTTTGTTGTTTTGTTTTTTTAATTTTATTTATTTATTATTGAAAATTTCCACCTCCTCTCCTCCTCCCACTTCCTTCCTCTCCTTCCACTCCTCCTAAATCTTTTATAATACTAAACCAGAAATAGTAAAAGTAATTGAAATCAGAACCCAAAAAATTATTTTAAAAATAAAGAAATTGAGAAATGAAAATATATCTGTAGCTAGTTATTTTGAAATTATAATGAAATAGATTTACTTCCTGAAGATACTCATGGGAACTCATGTATAAAGAATAATTTCATTCATTAGATATATGTAAAAGATTATTTTTCATACAAAGAAATCCTTTTTAGATTAATTACATACAGGAAATCATTGTTGTAAAATTTAAGTACTGTTGAAATATTAAAGTTTTTTTTTAAAAAAAAAAACTAGTTTCATATACTGACTAAAGAAGTTCTACAGATTATTGACCTTGTGGTTCTTCAGTGAGTTGTGCAAACTTCTAAGTGGGCATGTTCTATTTGCTTCTCAGTCTCATTAAACACAGATAAATGAGAAACTTCACAGTTCATCTCATTAAAACTATGTGTTATTACAAACAACAAAACACAAACATTACGTAAATAGAACAAAAGCATTTCAACAACCTACCAATAGTTTCATCTAATGGATTGAGACAAAATAAAACATGGCAGTAAGTCAAAGTCAAAATGTGGCCTCTAGGAATTCAATAGGCAGGGAGATCTCAAGTTCTCAACTCGTCGGGGTTGCAATCTATTCTTCCTTCTTCAACCTCTGGGAAATTGAACGAATATATGAAACACACGGTTTCAAACACTAGACAGTAGTTCTTGCATGTGATTCATACAAGCAGAAACAGATAACACAGTATGACAAGAAAGAAATCTCCTGGAAGCAGCTTCAGTGAGTGTCATTGGATGAATGCCACCACATCATGCTGAGTTGAAGGTACAGAGAGATAAGAAGGATGTGGCAGCAATAATTTCTGGAGAGAGAGACTAGTTGTCTGCTATGACTCAACTGTTTGTTGACATCTGTGATGAAATAACTGAATAAGTGAAGATCAAAATGTAAAATGGGATAAACCCTGAAGAGGTTTATTTGGCATGATAAGACCTTTATTACAACAAAGGGAGGGGAGCGGAGAAAAATGTATAGCTCAATAAACTCAATAAATATAATAAAATAAAACACATAGTGCTTGTTCAAAGAGAGCAAAACTACTCAAAATGGAATTTCTCTTACATAAAAGATTCTGCTTCTATTTAATGGAGGCAAAACAAAAAATAAGTTATAACACTGGTTATTCAACAACATATCGTCTATAACTGACTAGATTACAGTTCTATCATTGTCTTTTTTAGCGAAATAATTTTTCTAGTCATACTTTAACTAAAAGTAAACAAATTAAGTATGAATTATGCATATATCTATATTTCATTTGGTGGTTAGAAAACATATTGTTTGTCTTTATTTATATTTGGGTAATCTATTTATATTTCCCTATTAAAATTAAATTTATTTATTTATTTTATATCCTGACCACAGTTTTTATTTCCTCCTCTCTTCTCATTCCTTTTATCAACCCACCCCCAATCCAGTCCTCCTCTGTTTCTGTTCAGAAAGAGGCCGGCCTCCCATGGATATCAACAAAGCAAGACATATCAAGTTGCCATTAGACTTAAGTGCCTCCCCTTGTATTTAGGCAAAACATGGCAATCCAGTATAAGGAATAGGTTCCTAAGAGCTAACAAAAACATTAAGAACTGTCACTGCTTGCATTGTTAGGAGTCCCACAAATAGAACAAGCTACACAACTGTCACATATATGTAGAGGTCTTAGGTCAAACCCATGCAGGCTCCCTGGTTGTCAGTTCAGACTCTGTGAGTTCCTATTAGAGAGGTTAGTTGTTTCTGTGGATTTCCTTGTGATATCCTTTGATGTGGCATTCCCCTTTGTATGCTGTGAATACCATTGGTTAATAAAGAAACTGTCTTAGACCTGTGATAGAATAGAGTAGAGCTAAGTGGGGGAAACTAAGCTAAATGCTGGAAGAAAGGGGATGGAGTTAAGGAGAAGCCATGGAGCTGCTGCCAGGGACAGACATATCAGAACCTGATGGTAGGTCACGTGCCTCATGGTAAAATATAAAATACTGGAAATGGGTTAATGCTAGATGTAAGAGTTAGCTAGCAATACGCTTAAGTTATTGGTCAAGCAGTGATGTAAATAATATAGTTTCTTTGTCATTATTTTGGGAGTTCGGGTGACCAGAAAAACAAACAAGTGGACTCTTACTACAGTCGTTGACCCCTCTGACTCTTAGGATACTTCCTCCTTCCCTCAGCAGGATTGCCTGAGCTTGGCCCAGCACTATTGTTAGGAATCTTAGCTGGGGTCTTCCTTGTAGACTCAGGGGAGTTCCACTTCTACCTGTCCATGAAAAGCACCCCCCTTTAAAGTTGTCTCTTTCAGTGTTTTCCTTCTCTACCTACCCCGAAACAGATCCTTCAAGTTCCCATGCCCACTACCCCTAGTCCACCTAGGAGATTTATTCTATTTCCCAGTTCCCAAAGAAATATGTATGTCCTCCTTTGGACCCTCCTTGTTATCTAGTCTCTCTGAGTCTGTGGATTGTACCTGGTTATTCTTTACTTTACAACTAAAAACCACTTATGAGTGAATACATAATTATTTAATACAAGGATGAAGAGTTGGCTCAGTGATGGAGGAAGGTCTTTGGCTAATAAAGGAACTGCCTTGGCCCATTTTATTGGTTAGAAGATAGGTGGGAGGAGTAAACAGAACAGAATGCTGGGAGGAACAGGAAGTGAGCTCAGACTCCATAGCTCTCTTCTCGGGAGCAGACGCCTCAGAGAGACGCCATGCCCCGCTCCCAGGCAGACACATGCTACGAAGCTCCGACCCAGGATGGACATAGGCTAGAATCTTCCCGGTAAGACCGGTGCTACAGTTTATTAGAGATGGGTTGATCAGGATAACAGAATTAGCCTGTAAGTGCTAGAGCTAAAGGGCCAAGCAGTGATTAAATGAATACAGTTTGTGTGTTGTTATTTCGGCCATAAGCTAGCAGGTGGCTGGGGTGTTGGGGACACAGCCCTGCCGCCGCTCTTATTACTACAGCTCAGTGGTTAAGAGCATTGACTGTTCTTTCATTGGACCTGGGATCAATTCACAACAACCAATAATATATATATAATTATTTTTCTCTTAAAACAAAAAACAAAACAAAAACCTCACTGTCTTTGAACTATGTGGGTGACAAACAAAAAAACTGACAAACCTTCACTTGTAGTTTGAACTCTCTGTCTTCTAGATATAAAAATTTGAATCTTCCCTAAGCTTTCTTAATGTTTTATATATGCAAATCAGCACACTACTGTCCATATATGATGCCTAGTAAGTACTTCTTATTGAGGTGTACGGAGAACTCTATCTAGCACCTTCTGTACCAATTGCAGTATTGGCATAGCGTCATTTAATCCAAAATCATTTTCTGAAATTCTTTCAGAAACTTAAACTATTTTTAACTTTTTTTATTTTTGGTATTATAATATAATTGCATCATTTTCTCCTTTCTTTTTGTTCCTTAAAACCCTATCAGATAACACTCCCTACTTTCTTTTATTTTATGGACTGATTATAAACAAGCTGCTGTCACATGTACAGATGGATATGTGTATTTATGTATGTATGCATTTCTTAGATGCGACCTGCTTACTTACTAGATCTTTAAAAAAAATCTACCTTGAACCATGGAAAGAATTAGTATTATTTTTAAAACATGATATTTTTAATTTAACTTTCTAAAGGTTTGACAGTATTTCCTCTGTTGTCTGACATCAGCGAGTTATAACAAAGCATATTGTATGTAAAATTGTTGATGTCTGCTTTCTGTGCCTCCAGCTAGAGAATGGTGCTGAACTCACCTTGGCTTCCCTCAGCAGGCTCATTTAAGACAATAATTCTCTTTTTAGTTCTAACTAATGCAAAAAACACCTCAGATAATTATGAAGTCTCTAGAAACAGTGGACACGTTTCCTCTCAGTTATTAAGAGGAATAGGGCACAGTTTTGCATGTTCACATATTCATGAATCCAGATGAAGTCTCTGGTGCCTTTGTCTCCACTGCATGATGTTGACACATTAGGGTCAGAAGGCCCAAGTGTTGAAAGGGAATTGATATCACAGGTCTAGAGTTCCTTAATAAAATCAAGTTGTCATCTAGATCACTGTGAATCACACACACACATGCATATGCACACACACACACACCCGTGCAGGCTCACACACACACACAATAGAGAATTAAGAATGTCTGAATTTAGCTTCTCAAATGCTCTCTATTGAAATTTTTAAAAGCGCCTTCTTGGAACTCTCCTACCTGCTGGGTTGTTTGCAAATGTTTTCAGAGCCCCATGTTTCATATGTGTTCTGAAGGTCTCCAGGAGAATAAAACTTGTGCACTATGCGGGGTACCTGGAGAGTTATTCATTGATTTCATGTATTTCTATCAGAGAGTCTGACCGTAATGGCATGCATCTGTTTTACTTAGATTGTACAAGCTCGTCGGTTGTGGCAAAAACATAGATAATGCTTCATTTCATCTCTTTTTATAAAACATTGTACTTGTGCTGTGCTGATCTGTGGTGTAATTCTTTCCATCAGAGCTCCCAGTTTAGTGGTAATAATAGGATGAGCACATTTTTCTATTTTACATTTTTAAATTCATTTTACATACAACCTCTCACTCCTCCCACTTCTTCTTCCACTTATGCCCCCCTCCAGTCCACTCCTCAGAAAGGGTAAAACCTCTCATGGGGAGTGAAAAAAGTCTGGCACATCAAGTTGAGGCTGGACCAAGACCCTCCAGTTGCATCAAGGCCAAGCAAGTCATCCTGCCGTAGGGAGTAGGTTCCAAATGCCAGCTTATGAGCCAGGGACAAATCCTGGTCCCACTGCTAGGGACCTCACAAATAGACCAAGCCACACAACTATTGTCCACATGCAGAGGGCCTAGTTTGGTCCCAAGCAGGCTCCCCAGCTGTCAGTCCGAAGTGCATGAGCTCCAGGAGCTCAGGCCAGCTGTCTCTGTGAGTTTCCCCATCATGACCTTGACCACCCTTCTCTCTCTCTTCAACTGGACTTCTGGAGCTCCACCTGGTGCTAACCTCAAAATGCCCCACATCAACATGTCTCTTGTTACTGTCCCTTCCATCATGTCTCCAACCTACTTCTCACACCCAGACTGCCCAACCTGCTTCCTCTAGATCCCCTCCCTCCATCCCCCAACCCCCAGTTTACCCAAGAGATCTTTTCTATTTCCTCATTCCAAGGAAAATTATGTATCCCTCTTTGGACTTTTCTTGTTATCTACTATCTCTGAAGTTATGGATTATATGATAGTTATCCTACCCTTTACTTCTAATAACAACCTATGGGTGAGTACATACCATGTTTGTCTTTCTGGCTCTAGGTTACCTCACTTAGATTGATATTTTTCTAGTTCCATCCTTCGCTTGCAAATTTCATCAGGTCATCTTTTTACGTCTAAGTAATAGTTCATTGTGTAAATGTACCACATTTTCCATATGTATTCCTTGGATGAGGGGCATCTACGTTGTTTCCAGGTTCTGGCTACTATGAATAATGCTGTTATGAACATAGCTGAGCAAGTGCCCTTGCAGTATGACTGTGCATCCTTTGGGTACATTCCTACGATTAGTATAGCTGGGTCTTGAGGTACACTGATTCCCACTTTTCTAAGAAACTGCCTTACCAAGTTTCAAAGTGGCTATATAAATTTGTACTCCCACAAGCAGTGGCGGAATGTCCCCCTCACTCCACATACTCTCCAGCATAGGACGTCATCAGTGTTTTTGAACTTAGCCATTCTGACAAGTGTGAGATGGTATCTCAGAGTCATTTTGATTTGCAATTCCCTGATGACTAAGGATGTTGAACAATTCTTTAAGTGTCTTTCAGACATATGAGAGTCTTCAGTTGAGAATCTCTGTTTAGATCTGTACCCCATCTTAACTGGATTATTTAATATTTTGATTTTAGCTTCTTCAGTTCTTTGTATGTTTTGAAGATCAGTCCTCTGTCAGATGTGGAGTAGGTGAGATCTTTTTCCTCTACATACGTTGCCATTCTGTCTTATTGACAGTGTCCTTTATCTTACAGATGTTCCTCAGATTCAGTTATTTCTAACATGTGACGATGGAAGCAGACTATTTTGTTGTGGTTCATTGTGTCTAAACTGGCCTCCAAACTCACAAACCCTGTCAAATGACAAGTGTTTCCCCTTGACCATTGCATACATTTATTTATGGGATAAATATAAGGAAATCACCTTATTTCCCTCTAACCTTTGATGGTCTACTTCTTCCCCACAAATCTCTTCTCAGACTCACAGCATTTTGCTTTGTTCTATGTCTCACAGAAGTAAACTTGGGCTGCCTTGGAAATTCAGGGTCTCTTGAGAGGTTCATCACTTGTAAGATCTGAGAATAAGATAGTTTAGCAGTTAAAGTTGTTCCTTTCTTGGATACCTTGGAGAATATTTGCTTAAATAAGTCACCCGTCCAAACAACTTACCCTGAAACTTTTATTGCAGAAGTTAGATTTTTAGAAGTACATAATTAGGAATATGATCTTTGGTACGAGGAAAGTGGCTAGTTATAACACAAAAGAACAGTTACTGCTAAGATGGCTTGCTGTGCCTCGTACATCAATGTTTTTAAGTCTGTGTTTTTCTAAGATTTTAGGTTGGTTTTAGAAGAAAACAAGTGGTTTTCAGTGTGGGCAAAATGAATGATAATGACATGCGTGCCACACAAACTTGATGTAAATAAATTTACTACCATTCACTTACACCGGTTGCAAAATCCAGAAATATTTTTAAGTGTGAGAAAGGTACTGAATATGTTTAAAATATTTCACAGCTTGAGGCCCTATTCTGATTATTATTCAGGTTTGAGTCCTCAAGGGTTCCTATATTGCAAAACTTGACACACTCACTAATATATATTTTGTATTAAATGTTTCCCTAATAAGAAAACCATCACTTTCACTGAACATATATTGCCATCTCTATTTGAATGCTTCATTAGGACAGTCACTCTCTGTTTTTGTTTTTTAAAAATTATATTAGAAATATTCTCTTGAAAAGCTAAAAGTGCTTGATTTTTGTAAGCAATTTTTTAAAAATAACTTTTAATGTTTTGTTTTAAAATATGCACCTTCTTGTTGATAAGAGCCCATATCTATAGAAATTAATCTTGAACAGAACATAAGTCACTCATGCTTAAGTTCTGAGAACCAACTCCCATTATGAAGCCTGGATGAAATGATTTAGATATTGATGTAATTAGACTTTATAAATAGCTTTACATGATTCACGGAAGGCTAATTCTAATTATAGTAAAAGCAGCACTGCATTTTCCCCTATTGTTCTCTCTCTTTATGGTGGATGCAAACTGGCACCCACAAAACAACCCTAGAAAGATATTTGATACTTTAATATCAAACTGTTTCTCTTGTATAATGTGTCATTTGATGCATCTTGCCCTATCTCTCCAATTTATACTCTCATTCCAACAATAATTGATTAGCAGAAGAACACGAGGCATCACAGTATTCCAAATCATTAGAAAGTTTACTTTTTATCCATATCTATAGGGAAGGAAAGAATTCTAGAACTATCCAAAGTATAGACAGCAAAAATAATCCATATGTACTGAGGGCTCAGTGAGAAACAGTGCAGATACTCAGAATGGTATATCATCTAAGATCTTAATTAAGCCTGAAGTTACCAAACCCTTCGCAGTTCCTGAAAGTTCAAGTCTACCAACCAAACAGCACATTGTCACATCTGTGCCATCAGCGCGATGAAATTCCCATGAGAGTTGCCGTTACAGTAGTTTTAGCTCCTGCAGATGCCAGCATCATACTGTATACACTTTGTAAGATTTTAAAGACAACTTCTACCATTAACCCTCAACCCAATACCTTTACCTTTATTCAAAGCTTTGATGGATACTCAGCAAGCACACTGGTCCATTTGCACACCATAGTTCCATTCTACCAGTTTAATTCATTCAACCAACCAAATGCATGAGAAGTCTTTGTTTGGTCTGATTAACACGTGACTGAGCACTGGTGAAGCTAGCTTAATTTTAATATGTGGTCTCTTGCCTTCATGGAGTTTAGTACCTATCAAGGACAAGAGAGACCTGTTAATAACTCATGAATAAACAATTACTCTGACAATGGCTACAAGAAAAATCAGTAAGTGCTACCTAACCCTCTGCAAGAGAATTTGATTCTATAAGACTCCATGAAAAGTGGATTGTAAGATGTGGTTGAGAGATGAGAAGTGAATTTAACTAAAATAAAGAAAAAAAGGGGAGAGCATTCTTGGTGGAGGCACTTGGATGTGTGAAGCTGTCTACTCCTAGGAGGAAGCGAGGGAGATCTAGTGATGCCTCAGTTGGCTGTAGTGAGATGGGAGGAGTAAGAGGTCAGCCGGAGAGAAGAAGATCAGGCTTCACACTATTTAGAGTCTCATAGGTCAATGTATCTCATAGCCTGAGGTGCTTTAAGATTTTTCTATTCAAAAGAGAGGGGAAGGAGTGGGAGCGTTTCAAGCAGTGAAGATTAACTGAGCCAATTAACAGTTCAAGGGTTTCCCTCTTGCCATAGGTGGTGAACACAGAGATGCCCCGGTAAGGTTTCAGATCAGCCTTCCTAAACTCTCACTTCTCTGGGGGCCTCTCATCTCAGGGAAGCACAGACGATTTCAGCGCTATTTCTTTGCTTGCTCATTTTCAGTACAGAGCTACTCTGTGCCAGGGGCTGACCCGAGACTCAAATGCTGCTACAGATTGAAAAGTCAGCTCTCTGGCTAGATCTTTAGTGTAGAATCAGAAAACCATGCCAGCATTCCTGCAGGAAGGCTCACTCTGCTACAGAGGCTTTGGTACTGTCTGCTGCACAGTCTCAAAGTGACACTCTTTATTTCCTGAAGTGCATACCCTAGAAGCCTAGGTCTCAGAGTGGAGGCGCCACTTCTGGCATCTTCATTATGCTTGTGACATACTAGTTTCCAGTCTCAATTTGTTTCTTGGAACTTACTCTCTTCTGAACCTCTACTCTGATTTATTCCATCATAACTTCAGACTTCCTCAAGAAATTCTTGTCTATCAGAGAAGAACTCTCCATCAAGCCACGTACTAAGAACACTGAATTCTGTTAAGATCATTTTATTTCCACCCCCAATTGTGCCTCTCGCCATCCTTTTAAGTGCACATAGGACATCATCATTTTCAGTAGATCCTTTGTTTTAAGCTTAGGTAAGCACACTTCATGGTTTCCTCGAGTTCGTGAGTGCTGATTGAGGAGAGACAAGGGAAAAGGGCATAACACTGAAAGTTTAGAAAATTATTTTAAGGGCTGAAGAGATAACTCAGTGATTAAAACACTTGCTGGGCAAACATGAGGACCTGAGTTCAAATCC
Source organism: Microtus oregoni (assembly GCF_018167655.1). Lineage (NCBI taxonomy): Eukaryota > Metazoa > Chordata > Mammalia > Rodentia > Cricetidae > Microtus > Microtus oregoni. The sequence continues at coordinate 59,001,277 of NW_024543059.1, read as the reverse complement.
CCAGAGCCTGTGCTGACCACGATAGTGGCACCTGTAATCCCAGTGTCCCTGTAGAAAGGTGGATCACCCAGATAGCCTGGAGTACACAGCAGCAAACCTCAGAGCTTTGCTCAAACAAGGTGGGATGCAAGGAGAGACACCTGAGAGTGTTCTTCGATTTACACATGCCACCATGACTTGCATGTGCCAGTGTGTGTCTATATGTTTATATATACATAATCTTGTACCCACAAACATGCATTTAAAAACCCTTATACATACACACGTATTTTAAAACTCATGAATAATTAAATGTACCATTTCATCAATATTCATCAGGACAAAATTAGATAATGATTTATTATATACAATCTTAATGTTACTGTTTTCTTTTTGATATATCAATATATGTCCAACATGGGTAATCCAGGCTTAGAGAGAAGATGAACTCCCTTCCTCTTGTTATTGTCTCGTTTGTAAGAGAAAACTCTACCAGGTAATACAGTTTAAAGTATGTTAAAGCAACAAATGGCACCCATTATGGTTACTGTTTGTGTTCAGTGAAGCTGCATTAGGGATCTCTAGCTGAAACAGCCAGGTTAATTGAATGTTTTAACAGCATTTGGTTCCAAGTCAACCACAGTTTTAGAGGTTTCCCAGGACAGGAAGATCAGGGAACTGAATACTTGAGCCCATGAAATTAAATGCTTTTCTCAATAGCTCCTTCCACTCACGTTTTATTGGCCAGAACTTATCACTGACCACATCCAAATTCAATCGGGCAGGAGAGAAAATTTCTCTGTTCTAATAAATGGGAAAAGATAAACAAAAGCAGACAACGGCCCAAGTGCTGCTTCAACTAATGGCTTCCACCATTTAATCTGTTCTGGTGACAACATTCGCTAAGATTTGACATGTCATAATTACCTTTCCTATTATGTTTAATTTCTTTTTTAAGATTGAAATCCCTTCTCTGCTTATGATTTCTACATTCTATAATCTTTGTCATCTTGATGATTAATATTTTTAGTGCTTTAACTTCAACCAATTACTGTAAGACAAAAGCTTTTAAATTGCTTACATTTTGTAAGAAAGATAATTAATATTCTTACAACACAAATGAGAACTTTCATGGCTAGAAAGCCTAATCGAGTTGAACAGGGGCTCACAGCCAGAGTTAGTCAGGTTTTGAATCCAAGCCTATTAAATATTTTATTAATAGATAATATAGCTCCTCTAGTTTATATTTTACTCCATCTTCTACAGTTAGATCAGGTTTTACATCTTCTCCCAGGTCCCCCAAGCCTTTGGTCCAGTTTTATTAGTCCTTGTCTATAGAAATATTTTAGTTTAACCAGTGTTAGCATTTTGTACTTCAGTTTAACACAAAAGTAGTGAATAAATATGCTAATTGAATTTGTTATAAATCAAGTTCATGTTTCTGCTATCAACAGTCCAGTATTAGGGGCTTGGATCTCTTTTTCAATCTGTCTGTCTCTTTGCTTCGAGAGCACCAGTATCCCCGCAGCCACCTGTAGCCACCTTAACCACTTTGCTCTCACAGGCTACTATAATGAGCTTCTTCTGTGTGTGAGCTCGCTCCTCACACAGAGATAGTCACTGCAGCTAGTCCCAGAGAGCCATGTTGGGGTCGAACTGCTAATGTTTCTTTCCCTCGGGTTTTCGCCTCATCTCCACCCCAACAATCCACTCGATGGTCACTTGGGCACATGTCATTAAGAGGATTCACACTTCTGAATCCATGAGCTTAACTTCTCACTATGAGGACCGTCTCTTCCAAATCAGACCTTGCACAGTTACTCAGTTACTTCCCATGCCTACATGTATCTTACAGCGTTTCCCCAAATCACGGATGCTTCCCTTTTTCTCAGAGCTATTAGCACAGTCATCTTTATTTCCGTCCAGCCCAGTATTCCCATTGCCACTGGTTAGGCATATATCCCGTAGGAAATATTAGCTTGACAGTTACGCAGCTGAAACTATTATTGATGAGTTCCGAAGGGTGGTATCCTGGCCAGACAGGGAAATGCCACCCTGAATCTTGCTTTCCCTTAGCTCCTGGGGTTCACCACATACTCTGCTGATCAACTTCCTGAAGGGGCTTCCAGATCTGCTTGTTCCTTCCTCCCACTCGCCGCTCACCTGCACGCTGAAGTGGAGCCATGGAGACCACTGGGAAAGATTTTGAAGTAGACACTTTATTTTCAAACTTGATCATCCTTCAGGCAGTTTTACAGACGACAGCAAGACTGACCTTTCAAAAGTGCAAATCTGCCCGAGTGACTATGCAAAAATCACGTGACTTCCTACATCCAGCCTCACTCATGTGACTTTCTTTAACACACCTGGCGATTCTTCTCCGGACTTCACAGGGTTTGTAGTCCACACCACCCACTTTCCAGGCTTCAGCACTACTGAATGCTCAATAGCTCCGAACGGCAATACTATAAGAAATATTTCCCAAACCACTGTGCTTTGTTTCCCAAGGATATAACTGTTTTTAATTTGTTGTTGCTCCTGTTCTTGTTCTTTAATTCTCCCCTTGACCTTTATACTTTCTTTCATAATTACTCCTTATCCTACAGATGGTAGCATAGATCTAATTCCCTCTTCCTTTCCATTTGTTTTAATGCACCCGCAGTCGCTCCCATGGAATCTCATGGAATTTTATGAGCTGATTTTCCTAACTACTCCCTCTACGTTTCGTCCTTGAAATATTTCCAGCCGGCTACCCACCAATCTCTTGCAACACATTTTCCATTTAGCAGTTTTCATCCATTTTTGTATTTTTAGATGGAATTCCTGGTGCTACTTCCAAACCTGTTTTCTGAAATAATATTTTGAAAGTGATTTAAATATTTTGAGTCCCACAAGAAATACATAAATGTAGAGAATATATATAAAGCACATCTCACAGTGCATTTTGTATTTTGTAAGAAATACTTAAAGGATATAATTAGAAAATTCGGTGATGGTTTGTATTTCTCAGTTTACAGCCAGTCAGTGATGCTGAAGCCCTGTAAGTGAGCTCCAGGTTCAAAGGTCGCATTTTGATTAAAAAAAAAAGAGTTAATTAATGAATTTTTATAAAAAAGGCATGAAGCCATCCAGAAGGAGAATATTTTAGGTTTCTATTTTGCTATCTGTGGCATCTTTTCAATTTTGTTTACATAATAAACTGAAAGAAAATAGATTTTTTTAAAAACGGCTCTTATTACAGAGCTCAGATCTGCATAAGGCAAGTTTTAGCAGTTAGCACTTTCGGGAAGATCCTGGTGATGATGTGCATGTGGGGACAAGAAGCGTGGCTGGCCATTCTCCATGTTGGTTGCAATACCTTAGTCTGGCTAGAGAAAGGGGGCAGCTGGAAAGAAACCCAGCAAATTTGTTTGGAGGCCACTAAGGAAGTAAATAGGCAGAATGAGAAAGTAGAAATTTTTACTTTGTTAACTTTTCTGACTCCATCCAAACCCGTCGCTGCTTTCATGGATGTATCTCAACATTTTCTTCCTCTCAAGGAGAGCTTGACTCATAATATTTCAAATATAACACATTTATGAAACTTGTTTATTGTACAAAAAACCATTGCTTTCCTTCTTTTCCTTCACGGACATCATGAAAAAAAAGCATTCATGCCTAGAGAACTTATGCAGCACAATATATGCTTAGATAAAGAATGAAAACTGCCTGAAAATACATTGGTAAATTGTCTATTTTTTACTTGAGTTTTCTGATCTAATTTTAGGCTGTGTGCCATATATAAATACTGTGTAGAATTCTGCACACAATATAGAGCAGTCAATATATCTGCTAATTTATTTTGACTTTCATTTGTCTTTTGTTTATTTTTTCCAGTGAATTTTACTGTACTGTTGCATCACTCAAATACAAGTGACCTTAAAATTTTATTTGCCTTTCAGGCTGTCGCCGCAGCACTGACTCTCATGTGCTGGATGGGATTCTTACACAATGCAGAAGTGTAGGGAATTCCACATGTCACAGGAAGCATTCCCTGCTGTCTGTCAGTTGAGATGTCTCTTCCTGTGATTTGCTTATACTGAAACACTCCATGGCAGCTTAGGATTCTGAGATGCAAACACAGTAGGAATGTATTTTTTGATTTTATCATTTCATTTTTCACAAAATAGGAAGATATACATTCTCAAAAGATACAAAATTAGAGACCTGTGGATTAGGGCAATGCATTGTGGCACATACTGAAGCAGAGAAAAAGCCCCTGGAGCCCCAGGTCTCTGGAGAGGTGTGTCCTACCAGTTAGAGAGCTGGCATGCCACCCTTCCTATAGTCAGAGAAAGAACTGAGCCTAGAAAGCAGTGGGAAATATTAGAAATTTGACTAATTTTATTCATGCTCTCCGAACCTGTTTTAAATGTACACACATTACTGTAAGGCCCAGTTTCAGAATTCACTTAAGAATATATAAGTCACTTGTCTCCTTTTGTCTGGCCATTTCCAGTGTCTTTTCAGTTCCGACTGATACAGCTCCCTGCTACCCAGGGCATTAGCAGGGCAGTGCTTGGATTTGAAGCCTCAATGTCAGTAAAATAAATGTGTGTATAGTTTTATCATATTTGGAAAGTTCAAATTGCAAATAAAATCTTTTGACTTAGGAGGAGTTTCTCTCTCTGATCTCTAGTAAATATTTCATGTGGCCATCTCAAAAGGACTTTCAAGTAGAAGTTTATGCTTAATTTTTTTCTAAGAACCTGAATTTGGAGATACTTTTTACATTATTTATGGATGTATAGCACGTTTTGATCTAAAACATTTTTAAACCTTAATGTAAGTGATGGGAATTCTTTATACCCAATACTTTCAAATAATGATGATGATGCTATAAATAATAATAATAGCAATAATAATACAACATGTAGTGGTCAAAGAATGACCGTATTTTGTACTGTTTTCTCTACTTTTTTGAGACAAGAATACTCAACTCACTGTAGAAGTCACTGATCGTCTAGACTAGCTTGTCCTTGTCCTACTGAGCCTGTTTCTACACAGCCAGTCCCCACCACTTCCCAATACACGCCATCATGTCTGGAGTTCACAGGGGTTGCCTAGGATCTGAACTCAGGTCCCTGTGCTCACACAGCAGGCACTTACCTGTCTCAACCATCTCCCCAACCTCATAAATATTCTTGCAATGTCTTCATTTTCCTTCTTCTAAGACCTGTTTTCTTGTCCTGTATATCTTCTAGGTTAATCAACTCACTGATTTGTGTACATTCTCACTTACATTATAGAGAGCAGGCTGCATGCAGCTCTTCCTAATGGCGATACAGAAAGCTCAGAGCCACTATTATTTTATAATAGGCAATACCTGGATGAATAATGAATTGGACTCTTCTCTCTTATGTGACTGTAAAGGTCAAACCACACCACCAGAATATTTTTTATCATCTATGAATATTTCCATTTAAGAGTTTATTTAAAAGAATTGTTAAATATTCTCATTATGTCTTAACAGCATGATATCATACTCTACTTTTTGACTTCTCTATTTGATATGGAATAAAATTGCACCTTGTGGCCAAGGCACAGACACTTAAAGTTTTCAATTTAGAAGCTTTCAAGAATCAAACTGAGTCGATTTATGCTTTAAAAGTCCCCCACACAATGAAGCCTACATAAATTACTGTGTGTTTAAAGGTTTCTGATTTTAATCTAATAACTGAAATATCAAAACTACTTTTTAATTCAGGTATTTGAGCCTCACTACCAGGTGTTCCCTTCTGATTGAGGAACCCTGCAGCACTATTTATCAGTGTCAAAATGCTAAAATCCCAAATTTAGTGCAAGATTCTATTTCAAATGGCATTTATATTTTGATATCTTAACCTATTTTGAATCCCCTGAATATTTTGTCTGTTTTTATTGGTAGACTTTACTGATTTTTTTTTAAAAATTTTCAAAGGCTCTTCAAATTATTCTAAAGACATATATTTACTGTGAGAAAGCAGGTGTCTTTTTGGAATGCAGATGTTTAAATCATTCATAAAGTTAATTTCCTCAGGTTCGAAGGAGGTTTTTAAACTCTAATTTGAAAGCCCTAATCTTGCATTCTGAGAACTCTCCATGGGCACTGAGATACAACAGACCAGCAAACATAAGACCATAATATATTTAGTTTGTTCTAGACTTGCATAAGAATGAAACAGTTGTGATGTAGCCAACGAGGTAGTTTTTAGAGTAAAAGACGAAGGCGTGGGGCATTTGTTTGTGGAGCCCCATTGTTCTGACTGATGATATCACCTGGGTGGTGTTAGCAGGATGCTGCCAGACCTGTAGCACCGCTTCGTACCGCCATAGCCTTGTCTGTGCCCCAGAAACACAGACACACTTTGAACTTAATGTTTTCATTATTATTTTAAAATATGTATCTTGATAAATAAATTTAAACCATTTAAATTGAAATTGCCCTATAATCTAGAGTATATAGTTCGATATTCTTAGCATTTGTGGATTTGCGTGATTTTTATATAATTAGAATGCAATCAAATGTATTGAACAATAAGATTATGCTGTATGTAATTTAATTTTGGGTGATTCAGAAAGCACTTTAAGCTATTATGGTTTCTCAGAGTCAAGATTAGGTACTTTATAACTTTTCATTGTAGTAAAATATGTAGATAAAAAATAACAGAGATTTCCAGTAGATGCAATGTTTTTTAAATGAATTTTACTATACCTTTTGTTAATGTTGCAATGGAAAGAATACAGATAATTGGTAGGGCAGAACACACATAATTGGTAGGGCAAGAAAATTATTCTAAATTATGTTAAAATGGTGAATAAATACCATTATCTTCAGACCTAAAAAGTACAATACAAAGAGTAAAATTAAGTGGAGACTGTGGATTTTTGGTACTAATATGCCAAAACATAGCGATCATTTCTCTACACATGCACTTCTGGGGAAAATAGGGATGAGGGGAACCAGCATATGTGACACTTCCATAGCTATTCCTAAATGTTCCTGTAAAGAATATCCTAATATGTTTCTGTGTAATTAAATGTGTTGTTCGATATAAGAAATAGAAATAGAAGTAAATTTTAAAATGTTCTTTCCTAGTGAAAACAGGCAGAAGAGAAGATCTGATAAGGTAGAGAAGCAGAGATGTGGAAGCAGATGCCATTGTCAGATGTATGAGAAAACAGTCAGTAGTTGTGAGAGTTTGCCTTTGGAACTTCGTGTCTTTACTAGGAAAATATTCACTGCGAAATTTCAAGAATGAGATTGACAATTACTTCTTTACCCAGAAGGATTAAGTCTGGGGATTTGTCACTGAATGTGTGTCCCCTGGGCCTTGGGTCCTTAGAACACTTTCTAGGTGGATATAGGAAGATCTCATCTTTGAGGTGAGATCTTCATAAACAAGGCTTTATTATCATCATTGTGTTTCTTTCAGTGAGCGGCATGACAGACCTCCTCTGGAACCCATCTTTGATTTGTAGCTCAGATATCACATTTTATTTTTGCTAAATTGGACTTTGCTGTGTCAGTTTTTCTACCACTTTGGCAATGGATGGAAACTAGGTTTCGTTCCCTGGAGACCTCGCATTGCCTTTGTGGAGCAGTGTTGATTAAGTACGCATTGGAAGCAGAAAGTGAACACACAAACTCACATCTACACCAATTGCTGAACACGTCGAGGGTGACTAAGCATCCCAAGGTGCTTTCTGAATTTCGAGACGGCATAAAAAATCAAAAAGCAGGTCTTTTGCTGGGATCATACTGACCCACGGTGTGAATATTCATGCTCAACAACAACTTTTATTTGCTAAATGTAATCGAAATGTCTTTAATAATCATCAGAAACTAAACAGTTTGTTTGATTTGAAAGAACACCATTATTGTTCTCGGAAAAGCAGGCCTTGTGCCTCCTTTAGGCAGCACAGCTGAGCTGACCCTGTCCAGGAGAGCACAGGTGAGCCAGTCTTTAAAACTTGAAAATGCGTAAGACATTCCCTTAGTTGTGAGCATGGGAGAGCTGTCTCCACTCCTGGTCTGTCATGAAGGCTTTGGGCGGGGGAGCAATGCTCCCCTTACTCTTTGCCCCTCACCACCTGAGACAGACAAGGGAGTTGACCCTCCTCCTTACTACTGTAGCACTAAGAAAAGTGGACTCTGCCTCATCTGGGCAGCACAGCAGAGCTGACCGTGTTGGTGGAGATGTGGGTGAGCCAGCCCAGATGTTGTGGGCATGGGAGAGCATCCCCACTACTCATCTGTGATATGGCAACATGGAGGGGAGAACCCCTCCATCAATGCCTAAGGCAGGTGGGAGAGTCAGCCCTGACGTCAAAAGAGCAGGAGAGCAGTCCCTGCCTCCCATCAGCTGCAGTACTTGGGAGAGTGGCCTCCACACTTCTGGACAATACAGTAGAGCTGGCCCTGAAGATGTAGGTGTGCAACAGCTGACCCTGAGGTTGTGAAAGTCTGAGAACTGGCCACGCCCCTCGCTCATTGCTGCATGGGGTCAACTAGCCATGGCAGAGCTGGAGAGCTCACCCTGGTGGTGATGACAGGGGAAAGCTGGCAGAGTGATCAACTCTGCAGCTACCCAAGCCCAGAACCAGGGGCATGTGTCTGCTCACCTCTGCCATCGTATAGGTCCAAAGCAGTTTCTTTGTTCATTAATGGTTTTCACAGCATACAGAGGGGACTCCCACATCACACCCCATCTGTGATCTGCTAGAGTATGGGTGGAGCGTCAGGGTCAGCCCTGTGCAGCTAGGTTACAAGATCTCCATGACACAGGGCAGCAATGGGATATCCAGGAGAATATCAGTGAGGACCCAGCATTGATGTTGTAGCAGAGACCAGGGACCTCAAACCAGACCAATGATTCTTTGTGATGAACCTTTACATGTAAAGATGTATGGAAAAAGGGGTTACTGCATGACTCACTGTGTCCCACTGCAGTTTCCATGGCTAAGATTTTCCTTTTCTTCCTTTTCCCCCTTTTTTTCTCTTAAAAAAAATTATGGGGGTTTCCGGGGCAAAGGGGAAATGTGAGGGAACAGGAGATGGGTGAGATCAAGATGCATGATGTTAAAGACACAAAGAAGAAATAAAAAGAAAGTTTAAAAAGAAATAGAAGAGAATACCTGTTGCCTTTTTCTATGCTGTGTTCAAATAATATCCTTGAAAGGCCTGCTGTTTTCTGAAAAGAAGTGGAGGGGTAGATCTGGGGTGGAAAGGAACTGTGAGGAGTTGAGGAAGGAGAAGGCACAGTCCAAATGTATTGTATAAGAGAAGAATAAAAAAGGAATAACTTTTAAAATATGAAGTCTGACAAAGACCAGAAAATATCTCTTGGAGAAAAACTGCCAAATAAATAAATAAATAGCTTTTTAAGTTTTCTTTAAAGAGAAAGAAATTAAGGCTTTAGGGGTAAAAGAGGATTTTCCAATAGCACATTCATCCTTTTTAACAGGGTAAGGGTTAAGAAACCACAGTCATGATTTCTATGCAACAATGTTCAATGTTTCTCTGTTTAGAAATCTCTTCTAAGTTTCCCTTTGTTCAGGCTTCATAGCAACCCTCCACTTCTCCTTGAAGCCTCTTCACTCTTTTATTTACATAGCATGTGGCATTCTCTTGTACAAGCAAGGACTCTCGCCATCTCAGGGCAGAGCAGCTTGGTGGGCTGGCAGTGGGGAAGCTGTGCTTCCTGCTTTATTGACAGGGGGCTCAGCTTCTGACAGAACAGATTCACACTGACGGGGCCAACCCGCTGAACACTGGTATGAGGGTTTCGCGACAGCTCTGGGGCCAAACCGTGTCCACAGGCCATATGCCTGGCTCCTCTGTCATAAACAGACGACTGCATGTGCACATTCCCAGGTGTAATGTCACTGGGACCTCATTTGCAAACATATAAACGAATGACATTCAATTATGTTCAGAGGCAATGTTGTCAAAACCACCAAGGAAACAATTTGCTGCTCTTGCACAGTGTGTGGTTCCAACTGCATTAGCAAGTTTTCATCTCTCCGTTGCTCACACGCTTCCGAAGAGGAGCTTTTGCAGCCCATTGTTTAAACGCGAAGCATCCAGTGCCACAGAATATAGAGATGAGACAAAACAAGGCTACTACGGAATTAGCCCAGCTGAAAAACTTCCAAATAACAAAGTCAGCTAATTTCCATCTATGCAAACTCCCTGAAAGCAGTAGAACGAGATCGCATGCTGACATTGAAGGAAGAGTTGAAAATGGTGGCTTTACGAGATTAGGTCCTTGCTCAACAATGCCACGCTTTCACTAGGAGTATGGTGACTTCTCTCATTTATATCTAGTGTGTATAGAATAAGCAACAGTGTGTTAATTTTACCAGAGTCCCCCTGATGCCCCTTTAATGTTATGGGAGCACACACAGAGGCTAAAATGGCTCATATGTAGGTTTCTTTGTTCACACTGTTAGTAGTGCCAACAGTAAGTGGAGAGCGATTCGAACTGTAGCTTTACACAATATGTAACAACAAAAATAACAGTGACTTTCTCTTTACATTGTGTTTGTTTGACCATGTGTTTAAACATGAAGGATAACCTAGAACTGTATTTCATTAAGCATAAAGTAGCCCTGAAAATACCAACTACTTAAGAGAAAAAAGTTATAAGCCTCTCTGGCTTATGTGGGGAGACCCGCCTCACTAAACATGAAGTGGGGTTGGGAATGTAGCTCGGTGGTAATGTTAACCTAGATTTTTTTTGAGTCCCTAGGTTCAATCTCGAAGTACTACAAGACCCAGTATCACTGAAATAAATATAAATAAATAGCAATAGTGTGGGTGGCTTTAGTAGGAAGATCATGACAATTAGAACACCAATATCCTTCCCATGTAGCTGCTGAAGGCAAGGACACTGGAACCTTACTGATCTTATATGTGTCAGTGTCTACTAGTGCTTGTCATTTATCCAATTAGCACATAGCTATAGCTGTTAACTCTTTAAACATTGCTCAAACTGACCCACAGCTCAGAAAAAAATTCTATTTCAAAGATATGTTAATAATTTTAGACCCACTCACTCCTTATCATGCTCTATGGGACTACATGGAGTTTCCAAGTAAGCAAGGGAACAAGCGACAGAAAAGAGCATGGTTGAATGAATTCAGCAAATTCCTCACATCTAGAACTGCCTTTGTGAATCACAGGTCTTTTTCAGACCAGCTTAGCTATTATCTATAAGCACTCTTTTCATATTTTTGTGATGTAGATCACAGCAACATTTTAAAAATAATATCTTTTCAGACTGCCACCTACAGTCCAGAGCCAATCGAGTTTCTTCCCCAATCTGAACACACACTTAGAACATTGAGAGTGGGTAACTGTCTTCCGTCAGTATGGTTTAATGCAAAGATCTTAATGATTATCAAGAATGAGATATCAACATTTGCAGGTACAGTCTTTATTACAAGAATATATGGAATATATGGTCTCTATTTTCTGAGACAAAATTAATAGAAAACAAAAATAAAACTAAAGAAGACCAGGAAGCAAAAGTTGAGGCAGATAAAGATGGGACAGTTGATTCAGTGCAGGCTGAGAAGTCCCAGTCTGGGGATAGGGGATTGAATCCGTGTACAGCTTTGGAACAGAAGGAGAACTGAGAGATTAATAGATGACAGGGTGTTACAGATGAATTCACAATGAGTCACGGAGGAAAAGGAGACTAGTGGTAAGGATGTAGAAGAACCTGGACAAGAAATATGATATTCCTTTAGTAGCATGGCCTGTTTATCAACCTGAACCCCCAGGCTTCTCATTTCTTGTGGAGATGATGCCTGTATTTTTCCACTTATCAGAATATCTAAAATGAACAATCAAAGAAAGATCATTGAAATTGCATAATATAATCCAGAATCATAGGAAGAGAAATTAAATGTATTTCAATTCTACCCAAAATAAAAGAGAAAAATAAATATAGAAATCCCTGAATTATAAAATGAAGAATGCCATGATTTATTATGGCTAATGGAAAGACAGCAAGAACTAAACCACAAATGGAGGAATGAACACACATCCTTGTATTATAGTCTGTGAATGAGTGTGAGTGTGTGTGTGAATAATGTTTATCTGTTGGCTTTTTAGACACAATACAATTATTTTTCAGTAGTATCACTACTAAATTCAAGTACTCCTTCTCAGGGGAAGAGGAGGAAAACAGATCTTTCTAGAAAACAAAAATGTTAGCCAATATTCTACAAGATACTTGGTCCACACTTTACAGCTAAAGTAAAGAGAAGAAAATGTTGAAAATTAAAAAAAAAATAGTTCAACCTGCCATAAGGGTCATGGAATAATGGAAATATACCATATCACAGAATATACTCTTATAAAACAAATTATTACAAACATCTAAATATTAATTATTAACTAATTTCAGCTATAAATTTAAAAGCTATTCTTTTTAGAGTTTTGCAACGTCATCTCTGTAAATATGAAATAGTCCTAACCTTTCATGAGGTGAAGAAGAGGCTGCCTAGCAACTGTTTTACCTCATTCCCTTTGATTCTAAGGGAAAACCTATAAGGTGTTTTGAGGAGGAACTTTTGCTTGCTTTTGTTCTCATACTGTCTTCAGGATTTTTTTTTCAGGATTATTCTTAACTAATATTGCTAGTCTTTTTCTTTTTTCAACATTATTTTAAGCAAGTCAAAAAATATAGGAAGGAAAGTGAGCGGCACGAAGGAAGAAGAAATAAAAGAGAGAGGGAAGGAGGAAGTAGAAGAAAGGAGAAAAGGATGAACCTAGCCTTTCAAGCATTTACAAAACATTCAGAGTGAAAATACAGATCAAGTGTCCCTATTCTCATATGTAGTGCATACGCATTTTACTTTGAAGTCTCCCAAATCAATTCAAATAAAGCCATGAGCTTCACAAACTGCAACTTTGTAATGAGGCATCTGAAAGGAGAGACTGTGTTGGTAGCATTCCTTGACCAAGAATTCAAGGGCAACTTGAAAATTTATGTCTATTTCATGAAGCTATGGATCATCAAGATGTTTCATAATAAAGTGTGGCAGCCTAGGTCATCGCTCGTCTTCTAGATTTCTTAGTTAAGTAAAATCCCGGTCATAAAGCAGCACATTAGCATAGGATGTCTTAGCAGGCAGCTTCTACTGCTAAGGAAGAAAATAATGAGGCTCACTTGAGTATCATTAGGCTAGCTATGTTGGGGTCTTCAGAAGGTGATGGTGTTGATGATAATGAAGGTGATGGTAATGATGCAGGTGGGGGGAGGCACTGATAAAGCCTTTAAACCTGGACAAAGAAGAACAAAGTATTGTCTCAGGTTAAATTCCATAGCTGTTGAGGTGCGAATGTAGTAGGAAGCAAAAGGATGCGTTTTAAAGGCTAGGATTTCAACAAAACAACAGGAATGCTTGAGTCTAGGCTCAAAGAGGTAGAGTCTACTAATAGATGATAATTTGCACAAATCATTCAGTTATTTTCCAATTATCTATATAGTTTATCCCTCTGCTCTATGATTGCCTTGGCAATTGAGTTTTGTAAACATTGTTTTTCGAAGCAACATGGCAACGGTGTTTCAACAGGGAAAATTGTACTGATAATTACTAGGAATAAAATTGAAACATGATTCTTTCTAGAATGTACTCTAAACTTGGGATCATTTGCAGTCTCTTATATGTCCCATTCTGAAGTACGGAATTTATTTGCTGCTCGGTAGTTTCTTGAGAGATAGGAAAGTCATGTGTGGCTTCAGATTACCTGAGACACTGCCGTAATTTGCCACTTTATAATGAAAGCCTGCTTTTCTCAAGCGAGAGTCTGACCTTAGGGATGAGTTTAAATGCCAGTATGCTTTTTCAACACTATGGTATTGTCGACATACACAAAACTCCATGGGTTTAGATGTTAATAAAGTCTTATTTTGACATGTTATTCTATTTATTTCAACCTCACACTATCAACTAAGATATTATCATAAAACAGAACTAGGAAAATGTCCCATGCTTTTGTGAATAGAGACCTTTCTCCATTTTAATATTTTTATGGTCTGGTTTTTTCATAGTAAATAATGCATGAGGAACCTGCATGCATTGGCTAGCATTTTCTTTAAATATTAAATATTATTTTTGGAAATGTTTGAACTATGAATAGTTGTGCACAGTCATTTTCCTGTTGGAAATAAAGTCTGATTTTTTTTTCCATTTTCTCCTTTGATGTCCCAGCACACTAATGCTGCACAGAATGGGTGACCACTGAATTCCTCCCAAAAGTCAGGAAGTTTATTATTCCATGAAAAAATAAAATCAAGGATACAGACACCCTTTGAAGAAATGATTTGCATGTTCACTGAGAAGCTGATTTATATATATTTTTTTTCCATTTAGATTTTAAAGGAAGTTTGAGTTTTGGTTGGCATAGGTCTACACTTAATGATATGCTAAATTATCTCCAGGTGAAGTTCATGATAGCTCAGTGAATTCTGTTAATGTATAAATAAGATGCTTTCCTGGTTATATGATCCTGGACCTATAGGAGAGAAGCTTCTTTGCATAACAAAGCTTCAGAGCACAGCTTACATGCTTCCTCCCTGCACTGAGGTTACAGGTGTTGTTCAGGGTACCAGGCATTTACATGGGTGTGGTGGGTCTGAATTCACTTCATCTTGCTTGAAAGGCAGGTACTTTGCCACATGAGCCAGCTTTCTAGCCTTGATAGATGCTTTTATGGTCAGGATAATTTTTCAGAAGTTAATAGGAAGCTAAACTTGATATAATGACAGATGCTGCATAGGTAAAGCAAGCTGCAATCTCTAAACTCTCCAAACCATTCAAACAGCCCAGGACACACTCTTCTCCCTCTTCTGTTTTCTTTAGAGTTAAGATGTTAAGTCATGGTTTTACTGCTGGGGGCCACTTTTATTTTGTGGAAACCCTATAGACAGCCTCAGAGGGGTTGAGATGAGATGGTGAGGCCATGTAGACAAGCTGGAACCCACAGGCTGACCTCATCAGGCCTCTAACTTTGGAAAATTCATTTGATCTCCATATACTATTGTTTGTTCATCTTTCTTTGTGTCCATGTGTGCATATCTGAGGTGTGTGAATATATGTGTATGTGTGTGCTTATATGAGGAGTGTATGTGTGTGTGTGCATGCATACACACATACACATGTACCTGTGCATGTTTTCCTGTGCACATGCTCGGGCCTGCATATGGAAGTCAAAGATAAATGTTATGTTGGATTGTTTCTTGATCATTCCTCCACCTCATACATTGAGGCAGGATCTCTCAATCAATCCCAGAGCCAATGATGTCTGAGTTTCTAATTACAGGCTATTTCTTATGGATTACAGAGGCCAGACTGGTTGGAAAGGTAAGAATACCCTCGTGAAGTCACTAGAAGTGGAGGTGGTATCCCATCTAACTAACCACAAGATTTTCTGGGACCAGTCACTGGGGTCCCTCAGAGAAAAGATCAATCAGTAACTGGACGTCTATGATGCTTCAGTCTCCCATCTACTACCTGGGCTGCTTGCCAGGGAGAAGCACAAGAGGTGGAAGTGGTGTCAAGTGACTTCTCACAAGTGGGCTGCTGATGCTTGCCCAGACGAGCTGGGAGATGCAGGTCTTCTCCCTTTCACTTGCAAAGGTAGAAAAATAAGAGACAAATGGCTGAAGGGTAGACAGAAGTGGCATAAATAACATAGGTACAAAGAAATGTCAGGAGGACAGCACAAAGGATCTGCTCAGGGCAGGAGCATGGGGGGTTGTATTTGAAAACTCCTTTCCCAGCTTCCTAGTCAGCTTCACTCTTCTGCCAACCTCATCCCTCACTACTTTAGGCATCTATAGGAGGAATAACAGGAGTGTGTTAGGGTTCATCTCATCAAAGTCATTAGGGATGTAACTGGGCTAGGAAAGAAAGAAAGAGGGTAGGCTGTTAGCTTGCAGCAAAGGGCACACAATAAGAGAGAGTGCCTGGGAATCTCAGGAAAATGAGTGGCAGGAATTTTTATCAAGTCTTAGGTTGGTACTGAATGAGGGAGTAGGCCTGGGGAAACAGCTTTGCATGTACTGTCAAGAAAAGACCAGTTCAGTGATGAGGCACCTCATCTGTCTTTATTCAGGAAATGAGATGAGCTCTGAAATCCACACGTGAGACAGAAACCTACAGTCAGCCATGGGGAGCCCCACTTTGTCCCCAGGGGAGCCTGTGAGAATCAGGCTCAGTGCTCTGTTACCTTTGGAAGGGCCTGGTGGATAC
Organism: Microtus oregoni; assembly: GCF_018167655.1. NCBI lineage: Eukaryota > Metazoa > Chordata > Mammalia > Rodentia > Cricetidae > Microtus > Microtus oregoni. The sequence continues at coordinate 58,985,008 of NW_024543059.1, read as the reverse complement.
TGCAATGACTTGCCATCAACATTAGAGCTTAATCACGGAGGAAGCTGTTGTGTGTTGTATCACATTCAGGATCCCAAGCAAGGACAAGCAAGACTCTAAAGACATAAGTGGAAAATGGGACTAAAGCATGGGAGGTTCAGAATTCTGCTACCTTGTCTATTCTTGCAAATGTGTCCCACTAGAACACCTGACGAGATGGAAAGACATGTCACCAATGTGAGCATTGGTTTGCAGTAGGATAGCAAGGAAACAAGGATAGCTCAGCTTGGGAAGATTATTCATAAAATAGGCAAGACTTGGAAAAATCTAGACCTCAGATGAGGTGTGTAGAAATGTGCTATTTTTCGTAAGTGTGGGAATAGCATGGAAGCTATCATAGGAATAGATAAAAAAGAATGTGTTTCAAAAGAAAGAAAGAAAGCCTGCCATAGTTCAGGGCATGAAGACATGGGTGTGTGGGGGTTTAAGAGGCTGAGTTAGAAAAATAGCATAGGGTGGCAGAGGTGAGAAACAAGCCAAGGCTCTTACAGACATTCCCGTGAATAACAAATTGTTCTACATATTCATTTGGAGGATTGAAATTATTTTTGCTCTCTCCCTTTCTTTAAATAGTAAATATAAAAATACTTTTCTCACCAAGACAGTTGATTTGTATGAAATTGTCAAAGGAAAATAAATTGGAAAAAATAAAAATATTCTTAACTGATAAACAGTTAGTCTGTGTTTTTAAATGAAAATAACCATGCTAGGTCACTGCAATGAATATCTTCTTTTTGTTTGTATTGTCTAATAAAGCAGAGGCATAAAGGTCATATCAATTTCTTCTTCAACAGGGCTTGCTGCTTGTCTTAATAATATATTTATTATTTTTAATATTTCAGAAACAATGTAAAGAAGATATTGCCAATACCCCATTTTACAAATGGCGGCACTGATCGTCATTGTGCTTAAGTACTTGGCATAGATCACAGAGGCAAGCTGCCCTAAGTGTAACTCAGATATCTGTTGGCAGAGGTATCTGTTCCACCCAGTCCCACAGCTATTCCGTCCCAAAGAAACACACAGAGGCCTACATTAATTATAAACTGGTTGGCCTATTATCTCAGGCTTCTTAACTAATTCTTATATCTAAAATTAGCCCATAATTCTTGTCTGGATTAGTCATGTGTCTTGGTACCTTTTTTCAGTAAGACATTCTCATCTTGCTTCCTCTTGGTCTGGGTGTCGACTACAGACAGAGCCTTTTCTCTTGCAGACTTCTATTCTGGTTGCCCCACGTATACTTCCTGCCTGGCTACTGGCCAATCAGCATTTTACTAAACCAATACAAGTGACAAATACTTACAGGGTACAAGACCATTGTCCCACAGTACCCCCCCTTTTTTTTTTCAAAACAAGAACTCTGAATCCAATCTCTTTTGTTTGAACAAGCTCTTCCTTTTGAAATATCTCTAGGGATTTGCTTTCAAGATCCCAAACTTTATGTAGGTTTCTCAACTTTTAAAAGCTGGGATCTCTTCTTGTACCCACAAAAAGGGTTTTGAGTCCTTCAAACACATTACAATTATATAACCCACATGAAGCACACAATGGAATTTTGTTCAACCATAAAGAAAAATGAAGTCATGACATTTACAGGAAAAATAAATGCAACTGGGGGTAATTATATTAGTGAGCTAAGTCAATCTCATAAAGACAAATATCACATGCTTACTGTCATTTGTGGTTCCTAGGTTTTATATACGTATAATCATATATGCACATACAGTATAAAAGTACCAGGAATTTTTTAAGGAGACTAATGGGAGGGGAGAGAAATAGGGTGTAAAGAGGTTAAAGCTCCCCAAACAGTATTTATATGTGTATGAAATTCTATGAAAATATATTTATCCCAATATATCCCAAAAGATAAATAAACAGTTTTATTTCAGTTTTTTATAAAAATAAATTATCTGTTTTTAGTTTTATGTGCATTTATGCTTTACTTGCCTGCATATCTGTGTGATGTTGTTAGGGTGTTAGATCCCATGGAACTGGAGTTATAGACAGTTGTGAGCTGCCATGTGGATGCTGGAAATTGAAACCAGTGTTCTTAACTGCTGAGTGATCTCCCCAGCCTTCTCTCTCTCTCTCTCTCTCTCTCTCTCTCTCTCTCTCTCTCTATCAAATTTTGGCCTGTTATATTCATGATTCACTCAAGAATGCTGTAACAATCTCCACACTGCATTTGATGCCTTCCTTCCTGCATGGCCTGCATCCTTCTCCTTTCTTGTCATGGTTTCCTAGGTATTCTTTAAAAACTAGATAACATGCTGGTTTATTACTAAAAATTTTTGGTAGTTGATTTCCAATTGCTCTTGAAGTTCAAAATTCTTCATTGTTCTAATAACCTATAACTTCATAATAATATAGTAGAAAATGATTTGTCTTAAAGCAGTATGTATATATGTCATGTTGCAGCTTCTAGGGGTCAGCAGTCCAGGGATGATAAGTTGTGTTCTCTTTTACAGGGTCTCAAAAACAATAAGGAGGTGGTTGGGGCTAATAGCTCAGGATCTGAGCTTGACTAGTGTATCTCCCAAATCATGTGTTTGTCAGTAATACTAGTTTCTCTAGGCCTACTGATGAGAAGCCATCCTGAGCTCCTTGCTCAGTGCTGGCCTGCTCTGCCTTAGCCCTTACTAGTGGGCCTTCCCATCATGACTGCTTGCTTCTGTAGTGACTGTGGGACAGTATGTAATAGAGACTCTAGAGCCTTATGAAACAGTCTATTACCCTCTGCCTTATTTACTGTATAAGCTGTTCATCTGAGGGCCTGTCCATTCTCAAAGGTGATGCCACAGAACTTGTGTGGCATAAGGTTATCACAGAGCCTTTGGGCTCTAGTCATACAATGTCTACAAAGTCAAATTATTTCTACTCCAAACATGCAGATTTAGTCACATTGTGCTAAACGCTCTTTGGAACTATGTCAGATCACACACAGTTCTGCACTTTGAGACTCTAGGGTTCTGTGCTTTTCTCTGTTGCCTTCAGTGGCTGAGTTTTAATTTGTACCTCACTTGTTAAAATCTTACCAAAGATCTTGTGCAAATTCTGCAGCTTATCTTTCTCTAGTCTTTTTTTTTATTTATTAAGGATTTCTGACTCCTCCCTGCCACCACCTCCCATTTCCCTCCCCCTCCCCCGATCAAGTCACCCTCCCTCATCTGCTTGAAGAGCAATCAGGGTTCCCTGACCTGTGGGAAGCCCAAGGACCGCCCACCTCTATCCAGATCTAGTATGGTGAGCATCCAAACTGCCTAGGTTCCCCCAAAGCCAGTACGTGCAGTCTTACTGGACAGAATTATTAGCAGATTCCCTCTGTGTTCCAAATCTCCCTTCTCTCTTTCTCCTTCTTTTCTGTCTCTGTCTCTTTCTGTCTTCCTTTGTTGTCCCCCCAACACTTCTGTAAAGAGGTAAGAAGTGACTGTGTATGACAATTGTTGTCCAAGAATAAGGACCTGAGTTCAATCAAATACTCAGAGACTATGCAAAAATCTAAGTATGGTCATTTGGGTGTCTGTAAATCCAGAACTTGGGAGTGACACAGACAGGAAGTGTGTTGGGACTTGCTGGATGCCACCTTATGCCCAAGTATGGTTATAAAGGCCCATAAGGGGATTAAAAGGCAAAGTGACAGAGAAGGTTATCCAGTGACCTCTGTCCATTGTCACCTTCCACGCTCCTAGACCCCTTCACACAGACAAACACACTGTGGTAAGGAAATAGACAATTATTGCAATAGTTAGAATGTTTTGTTTAAGTCTTGAAGACCCACAAAACTAATGGAATCTAGCAGGGCAATGTGGGCATTAAGTTTTTCCTTTAACGCATTATACTTGTGCATGTAAACTTCAACTTTGACCCTCAGCTCAACTTGGACAAATTATGTGAAACATTCATACAAATCAAAGAACGGAGAGAGAGAGAGAGAGAGAGAGAGAGAGAGAGAGAAGCTAGTGTTATGCCAGTAACTCCCAACATAGCAGAACTCATGAATGCTGAGGTCTCACATAAAATGCATGCTTGTATGCATCCTATGTATGTATTCACATATTCTTTTAGCCGTCTTAGATTATGTGTAAGACTTACTACAACATAAATGTAGGTAGTTGTTACAGCACATAGTCATACAATGGAAATGAAATAGATATTATCCTGTGTGGGGAGTGGAGGAATCCGTGAGTATAAAATTCTGATTGGATGAGTGAGTGTGTACTACAGTTAATATGCCCAGCCAAGTCAAGCACTCTAGCATCAGACCCATGGGGAAATGACAAAGCCTCCTTTTACCCACACGTGTAAAGGTGAGAGGGACGGCAAAGTCTTCCTCTACAACTGATGTGTAGAAATCAGCAGTGGATGCAGAAACTATCTGCCATATCCCCCTCACACAGGATATTTAAGGCCTGAAGACTGCTCCTCTACCAAAACTACTCTTACAGAGGTTTGCTAGCCTGTCTTCTTGATCCAGCTGTATTCCATAAACCTGCCTCTTTGTTTGTTTGTATGCACCAACTCTGTCTGCTTGTGCAGTTACACAGGCAATAATACACCCTCTGTCGAACTGTTTTTAATAAATAAGTTTCTAGGGTTCTGTAGTTTCTCTATCAGAGAACTAAGTTCACCAGATCTCAGCTTTTTTGTGTCTGTCTGTAGGTCATTTATTCATTCCCACGCTGACCCTACTCAGGTGAAGGCCCTGGAGTTGCGTAATGACTCAGAAAACCCAAACTGGTACTACAGTGTGAACATAAAAGTCTATCCATGACCAGTGCACCTATATTTTAGCCTGTTTGACTGAAGATCAGTGCCATGGTTGCTTAGGGCTACCATATTGTGATCAAGCATAGTTTTCTTTCCACTGAAAGAATTTTTATGATCATCTGTTTCTATTCCTACATTGCAAAAATTAAGAATAATCATTTTAATTTGTATTTTATCACATCAATGCTATATAGTTTTCACATACTAACCTCTTTCTACAGTACATGTTAATACACAACAGCACTTGAAACATCTAAGTAAGGGGTCAAAGTCTTTCTCAACTTAATCTCATTAGAGGAGATCTCCATGAACTTTGATTAGACAGAAAAAAAGGTGTTACTTTAGTCAATAAACCAGATAATGAAGAACGGGAACAGCTTTCTATTGAGAGGAATAAATAAAGTCACATAAAGGCAGTTTTTCAGGAAATTTATATTAATACTCCTTATTTCCAAAAATTCATCTTTGGAAAAATGTCTTTTATTAATTGAATTATTAAACTCAATATTCATGAACTAGCTTATTTCAAATTAATTTAAATTTCTAAAGTGGATGTCAGTCCTAGCATCATATCTCTGTCTTTAAAGTTGTTATATGGAATCTATTCCTCTTTGTAACAGCTGCTCTTGTATCATGTAGGCTTTCTTTATAAAGGTCCTTCATAAATACGATCCTTCCTCACTACCTTGGGTGCTCTAGGCTTGTTCTCTCCTCTTTCTGGTTCTTCGTAGGAATTTGGACCCATGTAGCAGTTTGGCATAAATATGATTAGGACTCAAAAATAAATTTAACATAATTTTATCACTGAAGGTGTCTTAAACTCTTTTCCTCATTCCTAAGCTCATTATGAGTATAACTCACTCATCCTCGCAGGGACTGTGGGCTAAGGCAGACGGAAGGAATGATAATCTCCCGGGCAGATGAAATAGTTTGTGTGAAGGAAGCCCGGTGCAAGGAAGACTTAAAGGTAGTTAGAAGGGGAACATTTCAAAGGGCAGGGATGACTAAAGTAGGAGTCAAAGGTAAGCCACAGCCAGGCGTCTCACAGGTGTCCTATGAGACCTGCAGGACGCAACATAAAGCCTGCTTTTACCTTCTCAGAAGCACAGCTTCCGTTATTTCTTATGTTGTACAATTCTGTAATTCAAACTTAGCAATTCCTCCTGAATTAGGCAATACTTTCATTAATTCTTTTTTAGATAAGATCCGACATCCATTCTAAGCTCCTTACCTAACAGGTCTGAAGTGACTATGGATGAGCTTCTTTTCTAAAAGATAAAAACTCCTTTGTTTCATTCCATGTTTCCTTTAAGTGTGACTTTGCCTTTTTTCTGCATACCCGTCACTTCTTGAACCAACCTTCTCCACTCCACCAGCTTTCCACATGCATATTCAGTCATAGGTTTCGGTGGCAAACATTATTATTTTCTTCAACTTAATAATAAAATCTAGTTATGAAAATGGCTCGGTCCTGGAATGCATTGACATTGGATTCTCCCCAAGGCTCATCATGTTGGTTTTCTTCTTGTGACATCAATGTATATTTTTTTCCCATTAGACCTGAGAACATGTGAAATCCCCTTTGATTTGGTTGCATATTTGCAAAATTGAATGAAAAGCAAATGTAGCTTTGTAAAAATCACCTCTCCCATAAAACAAGATAATGGGAGAGGGGAGGCAACAACATAACAATTAGAAGCCAACCGTCTTAGTGAGGGGATGAATTCTTTGTACATTGGAAATGTGTAACCATCAAAGAGTTTTATCTCCCTCTGAATGCTACCTCACATAGGCCTGTGTAAATGCCAACACACCTGCCTGAACATTGAGGGAAACACAAAGGCTCCATCACTCATCCTTACACGGGGCTCCGTTTTTACCCCGAGGTGCTGTAGACACTCATGTAGCACAGCATATTTTAAAACATTCAACCCTGTGCGTGAATGTTCCCATGCCAGAGCTGATTATTCAAAATAATAGCCTGGAGTGGCGCCTGTACACTTCACAGGACTGCCTACCCCTAAGCCGTTGTTTATTTCAAAAGGAGAGGCAAGTCCCTGAGGATAGATTCTGCCAATCACACTTCAGCGCTGCGCCAAACCTTCTCTCAGGACACCGGACGGTTGTGAGGAAGGTTTGCATTTTACTCCGAGGACCTCATCAAGCATTCTAACCAAGAACAGGGCAAAGTGCCAAAAAACAATCTAGGGATTAAAAGGAAGATATTGAGAATCAAAGATATATGCAATAAGGAAAAAAAATCTCTTCTAATCCGATAAACCTGAATTTTGACTTTAGGAGAAGAAAGGAGTGGTCGACAGCAAGAAGGCAAAGAATGCCCAGCTCTACAGGCATTTTAAGACTATTTCTGTGAAGAATATCTTTCTTCCCATTGGTTTGGTTTTCTTTCACTGCAAAGCTGTTGTTTGATATCCACAGTTCTTTATTTGTGCTTGTGTCTGAAGATGAGTAGATGGAGTATGTGGAAATGTAGATTTCTGGTAGCAATGAAATAAGCTTCCCTCATAATCAAAGTTTTAGCTTTTGATACCACAATATATATGTTTATTATCCTGTAACTATGACAATCAAAATAGTATTATACATTTTTCCTCCCAGGAATTTTATAAAAGCAACAACAAACATATTTGCAGAACTGATTTTCAGAGAACCTAGGAAGAACATATATGTTGACTTCAAAATACTCATTGAAAGTTCCATAAGGCAGGCCAACTATAGGAATGTGGAAACAAATAACATAAAGGAACATCACAAAAGGATTCAAGGAGGAAGCCCTAGAATATATTACTGAAACTACCTCAAGAGTTTAATGATACCAGCTGATGTCAACCCAATCTTCCATCCATCTCTTCTTCTCCAGAAAGATCACACATAAAAACTATAGAAACCAAACAATGACTGCATTGAAACCAAAGGAAAATGGTCTCAAGAAATTTTTTATAGAAATATTTTAAATGTTTTTGGAACTGCACATTCTTTGTCTTCTTGTTATCTCACACTCTGCTTTTTTTTTTCTTGCAAGATTCAGAAACTAGTGTGAGCATAGGCATGGATAACAATCTTCTGGAATGGATGTGAACTGAAATAAGCAGGCTCAAGAATCCGAGAGTGGAGATGTATCAGAGGAGAGTAGTGAACCTTACAACACCAGAGAAGGACTAAAAAATGAAACCACAACCCTTGGGCGGGAAGCAGCCTTCTTTCCTTTCATAACACTAATTCCAAAGAACTCATCTAACAAAATTCAAACACACATACACGCACGCGTGTACACGAACTAAGGATCAACGAAAGACAAGCTTTGTAAACAAAATCAATATATGAATATGTAATAAAACATCTAGAAAAGAGCAATAACACATACCAGTAGTCACCAAAACCTCAATAGAAATTACAGACAATAAATTTTAATAATACAAAACACATTGAACAGTAGTTTATGTCACTATTTTTAAGACAATGTCATAATCTTGTAACTGGAGAATTTGACAAATAGATACGAAAACTGAGCATATTCTATGGAAAATTAACAGACAAAAATTTTGGAGCATGTTTTTATTGAACAATCTTGTTTTAGTTATTTTAATTTTATCACATTTTTAAATCTTATTTATTCAGTGATATGTGCGTGTGTTTGCATGTGCATGTACATGGGTGTGAATATGTGTCTCTGTCTACGCCTCCTCTAGGTACCATAAAACATGGTGTACAGTGTGTATGTGGAGGTCAAAGGGTCAGAGAACAGATAGAAGCTGGGTCTCTCTTCCCACCATGTGAGCCACAGGCAAGGAAATCAGGTCAGTTAACTTGGGAGAATGCCTTACACAGTGAACTCACTGTCTCTAGTTTGGGTGATTTTAAGTCCTCTATTTAATATATTTTTAGACAAAGCTTTCAATTCCAAAATACATTCTCTTTGTTTTTCTTGGAATGTTCTTGTCTAAGTGGACTACTTTGAGATAAGATAACTGACGTGTGAGTACATGCGCAGTTTAAGTTCTTAAGATGTATTGATGTTGGCAGTGTGGGCTGAGATACAGCCTAACTTAGTGGAGGTTCCATTTGAAGACAAAAACAAACTAGACCCTCTGAATATGGCTGGAACAATCTGCAGGGACACTGGCAGTGGCACCAGGATTTATCCCTATTGCTTGTACTGGCTTTTTGAGAACCCATTCTTTTCGAACGGACACCTTGCTCAGCCTAGATACAGTAGTGTGTGTGGGGGTGGGGAGCTTGGACCTTCCCCAAAGCAATGAGCCTTGCCCTCTCTGAGGAGTGGATGGGGGTGAGGTGGGAGGGTATGTGGAAGGAATTCATGATAAGAGGTTGACTGGCTTGATCTGTGTAGGTTTTATATGAGCATCCACAGCTACTGTGAGTTATGAGTACAGTTCTGCAAAGCCCTGCAGCTAATGTTCTGCTCAGGTTCTCTATGACCCTGGATCATCTCTTTCTACCCCTCCTTCATGATTGTCCATGAACCTTGGAGGCAAGTGTGGTGCAGTTGTTTCACGATGTTGAGCATTCTAGTGACACCTAGTCTCAGTTATCTGTCCAGTGGAGAGTAAGTTTCTGGATTAACCATTGTTCCCTGCACAAAGCAACTTCTCAGATGAGGGCTGGGAGCTTCACTAGATTAAGTATACAATATATATGTATATATTATATATACAAAATAAAAATATTAAATATATATTATTAATATATTAAATATTGTATTTTAATTTTGTTAAGATATATGAAATTATTTCTTAAAAAAACAATAATTAATAAAAATACATTCCAGGACATGACTAAATTTCTCTCCTGGTTGACAGTTGTGCTGGTGTGACTTAAGTATATGTCTTTCTATTGACTGTGTTTTACAGCAAATATGACTCTTTCATATCATTTAATCGCATTAAATATATAACCATCAAATAATTGCCAAAGCTTGCCTACCCTGCAATACCTAGGGAGAGTCTTTTTGACAATTTTTTTTAATTAAAGATTGTGTCCTTTGGAATAGCTGAGATGGAAGCATTGCGAAGTCTCTTTTCACTCCTTATGGAAAGTGTGGGAGATGAATAATGGACACAGGTAATTAAAATGAGAGCTTTTGAATTACCTAAGATGACATTCAGCAATACCAAGAGGACATCTTTGGGAACATGCAGAAAAATCAAAAGTCTTCTTAATAGGTTTGGGCAACAGGCAAAAAAAAAAAATCATGACTCTTTTATGCAGACAGGACAATAATGGCACGCCTTTAGGACTTGGTTCTGATAAGAAGCCACTTATCATGTGAGGGAGGGATTTTTCCTAATAAGATTAATATGGCAGCCTGATACAAATAAGAAAGAGATGTGATTATCATTATTTTTGTAACTTTTCTCCTGAAATATATCATACAGAGGAAAATATAGAAGGAAGAAAATGTCTTTATAATGAATATTTGCAGAGACCATATGGTAACACTGTAGATCCCAAATGGCATTGATTTCTAGATAGGGCTCTAATTTGAAATATTACGGATAACCTAATTTTGGATGTGTTTCAAGTACATCATTGTCTTTATCTATAAAAGGGCCAAGGGAACCCATTTTGTAAAGTGAAAAAGAAAGAAGGGAAAAAATCAAGCCAGGCTGGTGAATACTGAATGCATTTAAGAAGAATAAGCAGATAATAAAAGTTACTATAAGGATACATGAGAAAGAAATTCATGGCACACAGAAGCTGTGGGTGGGATAACACACTGAGACACATGTTTAAAACCCTTTTCCGTGTTCTTAAAATTGGGGTTATATTTCGGAAAATAATTAAAGAACTATAATAAGTAATTGGAACATCTTACAAAATCTAGGCACATTGTTCATACACACAGAGAGACATGCCCAGAAAATGCTTTTTTAAAAATTATAGTCAAAAACAGAACCAGGTAATAAAAACAAACTCCCCCCTCATCTCTACTTACAATAAAGCCCTAAAATAAAGGACAAACCTTATTATAAGGACATGAAATTTTAAATGAAAGCATAATTGGCTTGCTGCATTTTAAGACTACATTACTGAGCCACAGCATTGCTGTTGTAAGTTTATTACATACATTTAAAACGGAGTTTGCTGCAAAGCAGCTTGGATCCTCTATGTCTTTCCGCCTGCCTCATCACTCAATGCTCCTATTCCCTCCAGTTATCCCCCAGCGAAGAACAGCTTTCTCTCCTCCTGCCCTGGGCAATAAGGGTGAGAGTTCATTCTCTGTTTCACACAAAGGATGTCACGTGAGTTCCACAGATTTCTCAGTCCTAATCAGTGCAACATGTCACATGTGAACTCAAACGTTGAACTTTACATAGCTGCGCAGGCTGAGACTATAATTGGGTTACACGTCCTTGTTGTAACTGCTAACGGGGCTTCTGGCTTTCTTTCCAGGTGATTGACGTCAGTGAGGACAAAATGACTTCTTGAATTGTTTTCACAGTTCAAACACATTTTGGGTTGTTAAAAATGGGTTGTGATCCTAGAGCAGCTTAGTCGTCACTAAAAGATGGCACCCCAAACAAAAGCTGTGTTCTGTTTTGGTGGGGGGCGGTGCTGTCATCATTTTCTGTATACACATAATTCTTAAGGGCTGGCGCCATATGTGAGAGTGACCTATGTTTGGATTCTGCAAGCTCACAGCCAAATAGCCTGGTGCCTGCAGCAGCGGTTTACAAGGGAGACATTTCTTCAAGGATCTCAGAACCAAGGTGGAAGGTGAAAACTGACGAGAAATCTAGTCTACTCCTGGCTAACCCAAACGTTACGTTTTACCTAGATATGTGCCTCAACTCGTGACATTGCCTCCCCAGGCTTCTGACTAAGCTACAGAATTGCATCGAAGTACTTTGAGGAACTGATCGTTTCAGACTCGAGTCTTCCAACTTTGTTACTTGCCTTTCGAAGTTATTCATCTTCTACGTTCTCACAGCTCACTAAATCGTCATCACGCACTGATTGCTTAGGCAAAGTGCCCAGCGATCATCTTTGACTGCTTTCTAATGCCTAGTAACAACGTGCGCTTGCACTAAGCCCTGCCCTTGTACTTCACACTGCCCGTGGTTACAGGCTAGCTACAAACAGTAGACTTGGCTGACAGTACTCGGACAGTACTCAGCCCGGGATCCTGTTCAGGCTTTCATGATCACTTGCTACTTTTACACGAATAGCATTCACTTAAATGTTACCAATGGAACAGTAATGGGAAATTTTCTGCCCCTTTGTTTCCTCCCCATTGGCAGGACCACACTGAGACCTAAAGCGGTCATCCAAAAACATGGAAATAGAAGGCACACTTGGCTCCACCAACTCCTTCTGGCTTAACTACAGACCCCTGTGTGGTTCCACTGACATTTTCCAGTCTCACTGCCACACAGAGTCTACATAGCAGACCACCGTGCACCTCCACTGCAGCCTTGCAGTCCTACTCAGTGGTGCAATATTGAAATGTTTGTTTGACTGCCATGTAATCTTCAAAGCAAAAAGGAAATTTAGCATGTCATCAAGAAATGGTCCTCTCAGAACCTGGATTTAAGATGACTCATTTGCTTAAGGAAAGATGTGGAACTTATCATTCTGTCTGAGCCATACTGTTTTGACCTTGGCACGAGAGGAAGGTCAGTGAAACAAGTGGAGATACTGATGGGGCATGCTTCTGTGGAGGATGCCTGTACAGGATACAGGAAGTAGTGGGCCAAACATCAAACAGGGGGCTGCTGAAAGTCTAGGTCTGTGATGCCCTTACATAGTCAGATGGGTATCCATTCAGCATATGTGATGGTTCCTCCTTTTCACAGTGTTAGTGGTTATGGAGGGTGCTGTGTTAGATTACAAGGCATGTTAAAATGATGCCTCCTTTGTGCATTGAGTTGTAGGGATAAGTCCCGCCCCTTAGGGGGCGTGTTCGCCTCGGGCTAATGTTTGCCTATAAATTTGGCTAGCATGCTCCCAGCTGCTGCTTCTGCTTTCCTGGTCTCCACAGGAACGGTGGTTCTGTAAGTCTATTTCTCCATTAAAGCTGTATATATATTTTTACAATATGTCTGCATTCACTTACGTCGTTACATTTGGGCACCCAACGTGGAGCTATTTTGCCCCCGACTCAAGCGGGTAGCCCTCTAGCTAACACAGCACTCTCTGGGTGCTGTTTTTTAGTTTGTGACTCGGGCCCCAGTGCCGACTCCAAGACACACTCGGCCACACAGGCCCATTCTGTCTGCCTTGGCTAAGTTTGCAGCAGAAACCCACTGCCTGAATTAGCAGAAGCTCAAGTACCTGTGGTTTTGCAACAAAAACCGCCACAGTGGCAGATTTGGTCTGATAGAAAGTGACTTGGCCTGGCGGTGGTGGCCCACGCCTTTGATACCAGCACTTGAGAGGCAAAGGCAGGCGGATCTCTGTGAGTTTGAGGCCGGCCAGGTGGTGGTAGTGCACACCTTTAATCCCAGCACTTGGGAGGCAGAGACAGGCAGATCTCTATGAGTTCGAGGCCAGCCTTGTCTACAAGAGCTAGTTCTAGGACAGGCTCCAAAAACACAGAGACCACCACTGGCAGGAACTGATCATTGCAGGTAAAAAAATTTTCTTTTATAAATAAAATGTCTGAACACATTAGTATTCAAGAATTTAACAGTTTTTTTTAATTGTTCCATGTGGGAGATTTTACAAGAGGTGTCTATCACCCCACATCTATGGATCCTTCTGGGATTCGTAGTTTTCATTGGCACTAAATGGTTTGATAATAGAAATATGATAAAGTCTTTACGAGACGAATCCAGGATTCTTAAGGCAGAGACTGAATGCTTAAAAACAATTGAGAATGACAACAATCTTCTCAAGAATCAGTTTGAAGTTCTCCAGGCTGATGTTAAGGAGAAATTCATTACTATGGAAGAGGGAACTGCTGATCTGGATTGTAAGCTTCAGTCCCTTTCTGTAGGAAATGAAACATTAACTGAGAGAATCAAAACTGCTGAATGTGACAATCGGATTTTGTCTAAAGCTAATGACAGATTGACGGAAAGATTGTCAGTACAAGAAGACACGGTTTATGCCATAAAAATTATGTCCAAAGATGAGATGTTATCTCTAACGGACAAACTTCATAATTTAGAATCCTCAATGAAGGCTTTGGAACATAATTCTGGACAGGAGATTCAGACATTGCAGAAGGCAATGGTGAATAGAATTGAAAAGATTGAGGAATTTCTAAATTCTGATGAAGAAGAGCAAAGGGTAGAAAGGCAAATTTTAACTACATCTGTGGGTAAATCTCTCCGGGACAATTTCCACAAAGCTCTACCTACAGCTCTACCTGCCTTTCCAGTAATAACAACAGAGAAGGTGATTGGTTCTAGAAACCCTAGGGTCATGAAGGAGGATACATGGGAGCCTGTGCGTATGAATGATATCAAGGAAATAAAACAGGCTGTCATGACTTTTGGGATGCAAGCCTCTTTTGTTAAAGAGATGCTAAGATCTTGGGCCACGACAAGCAGAGCAACCCCCTCGGACTGGCTCCAGCTGAGCTCTGCAGTACTTGAGAGTGGACCGCAATTGAAATGGAAATGCTTATTCAGGCAAGAGGCTAGACTTTTAGAACAGCAGGAAAAATCTAGGGAATTGACATTTCCCTAGATAAAATTCTAGGTGAAGGGCTCTTTTCCGACCCTCAGGAACAAGCTAATTTGGATGAAAACACACTCTCCATGTGTACTACAGCAGCCTTAAGGGCTTGGGACAGGGTACAAGACCCAGGACAGAGAATGGAATCATTTGTCAGAGTTAAACAGGGTCAGAGAGAACCCTTTAGTGACTTTTTACAAAGATTAACTAAGGCTGTACAAATAGGGATATCTGACCCAGAAGCAAGACATATAATGATTGAGTCTTTGGCTTATGAAAATGCATTGTGAAATGCAAATAGATTTGGGGGCCTTTAAATCTCAGATCAGCACCCTTGGAAGAATGGGTCTTGCATACACTCAATGATGATACATTTGATTATGGCACTGAAGCATGGGTAGAAGAAGCAATTTCCAATGGTAAAAGGAGACACCAGAATACCAAATGTTTTAATTGTGGCAAAATGGGTCATATGAAAAGGAATTGTAGACAACGGATTATCAGAAATAATAATAATAATAATAATAATGATGATGATGATGATGATGATAATAATAATAATAATGCATCTTTCAGAAATAATAATAATAATAATAATGCATCTTCTAGAAATAACAGAAATAGGACTCAGCCTTCAGGTTTATGTAGAAGATATGGAAAAGGCAGACATTGGACAAATGAATGCAGGTATACAAGAGATAGACAAGGCAACCTGATACAGTCGGGAAACGTGAGAGGGGGGACTCACAGGCCCCCATGGCAAACATGGTTCAGTCATTTCCAGTTTCTGCAGAGAACGTGCCTCGTCAGGACTATTAGGAAGCCTCATGCCTACTGTTACAAGCAATAATGATCAGAAAGATAAGTAAGGTGTTTTGGCAAACTTCTATAAATGATCAAAGACCTAAACTAAGAGTGTGTATAAATGGCATTTTTATTTCTGGCCTGCTGAACACAGGTGTTGATGTAAGTATCATTACCCCAGAATCTTGGCATCCGTGTTGGCCTCTTCAGAATGTAAATGTTCAGCTCCTGGGAATTGGAACCCTATCTCGAGTAAGGCAGAGCATGAGATGGGTTGAATGTATAGGGCCAGAAGGACAAATAGGAAAATTAAGGCCATATGTAGCCAATACCGCAATGAATTTATGGGGTCGTGACCTATTACAACGATGGAATACCCAAATTAACATTCCTGCTACTTCTAGAGCCTATATTTCTGAGAATAATATTAAAAGATATTACAAATGGAGAAAACCGGTCATTCGGGCTGTACAAGAACAAGCAATTGATGTCCCTTCAGAGATACCAACAGCCTTGCCTCTAAAATGGTTGACTGAGAAACCAATATGGACAAAGCAATGGCCTTTAACTGAGGAAAAGTTACAGGCTTTAGAAGAGCTGGTACAAGAACAGTTAGATACTGGACATATAGAAGAATCTACAAGCCCTTGGAATTCTCCTGTATTTGTGGTTAAGAAAAAATCAGGTAAATGGAGAATGGTGACAGATCTCAGGGCCATCAACAAGGTTATTCAACCTATGGGCCCTCTGCAATCTGGAATTCCTTTGCCCTCTTTATTACCAAAAGGATGGCCTCTCATAGTTAGTGATTTAAAGGATTGTTTTTTCACTATACCTTTGCAAAAAGAAGATAGAGAAAAATTTGCCTTCACAGTGCCTACTTATAACAATTCTCAACCTTCGAGGAGGTACCACTGGACCGTTCTCCCCCAGGGTATGTTAAATAGCCCCCCCCGTGCCAATATTTTGTGAACCAACCATTGCAAATAATACACAAGAAATTTCCCAAATCTATAGTATACCATTACATTGACGACATTTTGTTATCCGATACAAACATGGATACCTTGAACAGACTGTTTGAAGAAATAAAGATACTTTTACCTAAATGGTGATTGCAAATCGCTCCTGAAAAGATTCAGAAGGGAGATTCTGTTAATTATTTAGGTTATAAAATAGGTGTGCAAAAAGTTAAGACACAAAAAGCACAAATTAGGAGAGATCACCTGCGGACTCTTAATGACTTTCAAAGACTGTTAGGAGACATTTCCAGTCTACGACCAGCTATTGGAATAACACCTGATCTAATAATTCATTTGAACAAAACCTTGGATGGTGATAAAGATTTAAACAGTCCCAGAGAATTAACAGCTGAAGCAGAAAAGGAACTGACAATGATTGAGGAAAAATTACTACAGGCACATGTGGACAGGGTGAATCCAGAGCTCGATTGTATTCTCTTCATACTACCATCAAAAATTTCTCCTACAGGAATTTTAATGCAGTGAGATGATATTATTTTGGAATGGATCTTTTTACCACATAAACCAAGTAAGAAACTGAAAACTTATGTGGAAAAAGTCTCTGAGTTAATTTTAAAAGGCAAGCTGAGACTTCATCAACTAGCAGGCATAGACCCAGCAGAAATTATAGTGCCTTTCACTGCTGATGAACTAAAGAAATTATGGGAAGATAATGAACCATGGCAAAGAGCTTGTGCTAATTTTTGGGGAGACATTAATAACAACTATCCAAAAAGCAAGAGGCTTAACTTCATAAAGAGAACTTCTTGGATCCTTCCTCTAATAGTCCGTGATGCTCCAATAACTGGAGCCCGTACATTCTATACTGATGCCAATAAATCAGGGAAGGCAGGTTACAAATCAGAAGACTTGGGAAAGGTGGAACAAAGTCCTTATAATTCTGTCCAGAAGGCAGAATTATATGCCATTCTTATGGTGCTAAGGGATTTTAAAGAACCTATTAATATAGTCACTGATTCACAATACGCAGAAAGAGTTATTTTACATATTGAAACTGCTGAATTTATACCTGATGATACAGAACTAACCTCATTGTTTCTCCAGGTTCAAGATTTGATCAGGAACAGGCTTTGCCCTATGTACATAACACACATCCGATCCCATACGGGTCTGCCAGGTCCTCTAGCAAAAGGTAATGCAGAAATTGATCAATTATTGATTGGTAGTGTACTACAAGCCTCTGAATTTCATAAAAAACATCATGTTAATAGCAAAGGTTTGAAGAAAGAGTTTTCAATTACATGGCAACAAGCTAAGGAGATTGTAAAGAAATGCCCTACTTGCTATTTCTATAACCAAACACCACTGCCTGCAGGGGCTAATCCAAAGGGCACCCACAGGAATGAAATCTGGCAGATGGATGTGTTCCACTTTGCAGAATTTGGCAAATTAATATATGTTCATCACACCATTGACACTTATTCAGGCTTTCAGTGGGCAACTGCTTTAAGTTCAGAAAAAGCTGATTCAGTAATCACTCATTTATTAGAAGTCATGGCTATCTTGGGTATACCTACACAAATAAAGATGGATAATGGTGCTGCTTATGTCTCTAGGAAAATGAAACGGTTTTTTGATTATTACAATATCAAGCACGTTACAGGTATACCATACAATACTACAGGTGAAGCAGTCATAGAAAGATCAAATCGAACTATAAAGGATATGTTGAACAAACAGAAAAGGGTGGAAAACACCCCCAGAAATAGGTTACATAATGCTTTGTTAACCTTGAATTTTCTCAACGCTAATGAGAAGGGAACAACGGCTGCAGAAAGATATTGGATAATGGAAAAGTCTACTGAACTAAATCAACCAGTTTATTTCAAGGATGTGCTGACCTCACAATGGAAGCCAGGAGATGTGCTACGTTGGGGAAGGGGTTTTGCTCTTATCTCAACAAGTGAGGAAAAATTGTGGATACCATCAAAATTAATAAAGGTTCGGTTTGAAGAAGAGAAGCCACTTGGAAAAGATAAATAACAATTCTTTCATAAGGATGGCGAGCAAACTGATGGTAAGAAATACAGATAGGTTGGAGGCAGGGTTCTTTTCTTATCTCCACAGGAAAATACTCATCTTCAAAGAAATTGAGGGACCCTGAATATTTAATTACTGATGGATGGACACATTTTGTAAGTATTAATTTATATATATATATATATGTCTTATTAAACATTTCTTTATAAATATATAGAGCTGGTTTTGAAGTTGGACTCTGGCTCAGTCCCTCTCCTATTCCAAGCCTGTTAGTAAGAGAAAAATCCAGAGTTTCTGGAGTTTCTGTCTCATGTCAAGAGCCATGATATGGGACAGAAAGAAATATGAGTTTAGAAAACATCTTTGCTTTTCTTCATATCTATCATACTTTTCATTGAATATATCTATCGTGCCTTTCATTGAATATATATATGTATGTCTATATATGTCTATATGATTAATGTTTAAGTTTTTCACAATGAACAATGAGTTTTTCCTGAAGTGACATTTGAAGTTTCCAGGAAGAAGATGGGGCCCCACAACAACAACTCTACCTGGTTGATAAGACGTCATGATACTGATAGCGCTACTACAAGACCTGTTTTGGATACCAGCTGCACAAGATGATCCCAACTTGGTTAGCTGAAATGGTGCACATCTTGTACAACATTCTGGCCAGACCTCCACAAAATACTCAGAGGCTATTTGCAATTTTAAAAGACACTGATCTTGAAATTTAACCATCATTTTACTTTCACAGGATCCCCCAGAAAGAAGATCACCCCCATGACAGCTGGAAGTAATTCTAAAGGACGATGTCCCCTCTCCCAGTAAAATTTACCCCTGGGTTTAGGGATATCATTTAGGGGTTGGGAGGTTGGGGGAGGAATATTATAAGCTCAGAGATCATTTTGAAAAAAAAATAGAGGGAATGATGGGATAATAGATTTATAATTGTGAGTTACTGCTTTTAGACAAATATATTGGTATCGATTCTTGTATATTGATACAAAGTTAAATCATATTGACTATTGTATGCATGCATGTTTCTATCTGTTTAAAACATTTTTTATGTATTGACATATATTGTATATATTTACCATATTGCAGTGTACATTTCTACCTCTGATTAAGATACTTATATAATGTTTGTGTATTGGTATATATTTACCATATTGCAATGTATATTTGTACAGTGTTTATATTTGGAGGCCATAATCCTCATTTGTTACACAGTTGTTTATTGTCTTAGTCTTTAAGTTAGATAGATATTGAGAATTAGATAAATAGTCATCTAAGTTTGTCATTTATAAATAGACTAATCAGGTTCTCTAGATATATAGAGATTATACTCAGTATAGATAGATAATCTTCGACCTCTTCAAAGAGCTGTAGAAAATGGCCTTTAATCTTACTCAGAGTTTCGTGATAGTGAGACACAATTGCTCCTGGCAACACCGCTCTATTCCCAAGAGAATGTTGAGCACCAAAGACACTCCACCTGGAGCCTTTCTCTTTGGCTGAACTGGCCTTTGGGCAAAGAAATGCCTATACCTCAACCACTGACACAGATACAGAGCGTGCATCAATGGATAAAACAGGACTGTCATATCCTGCCAAGACAGGGTAAGATAGATTTGAAAAGTTCCTTGCCTTTAATAATGGTATGTAAGTTATGTTAGGCCTTAGCCAAATTTGGTTGACTCAACATTGCAAACGAGACTTTGGGTGATTGCCCAGGTAGTCAGTTGTCTCTGTCAATTGTTGCACATTTTGGATTATATCTCGTTTGTTGAGTAATATTTATTCCCTTCTCAGATCTTTGACGGAGTTGAAGATTATATAATTGTAGTTACTCTCCACATTATTTAGACTCCTTGAGATAGAATGTTTAGCAAAACTTTTGTTCTCAATATTGTTTGTTATATTTATTATTTGTTACTATTGTATATAGTTGTATTTGGTTTAGTTCTGTCTTATTTAGACAAAAAGGGTAGATGTAGGGATAAGTCCCGCCCCTTAGGGGGCGTGTTCGCCTCCGGCTAATGTTTGCCTATAAATTTGGCTAGCATGCTCCCAGCCGCTGCTTCTGCTTTCCTGGTCTCCGCGGGAATGGTGGTTCTGTAAGTCTATTTCTCCGTTAAAGCTGTATATATATTTTTACAATCTGTCTGCATTCTCTTAAGTCGTTACATTGAGTGAGATTGCACAACACACTGAAATGATACTTTCCATACTGAGTGACATTTGAATTCATGAGAATTAAAATAAGGCTCCCCTTTCTGGTTAAAAGTAAATTACAAAAAAGGGATAGTGGCAGACTATTTCTCTGTAAGCTGTAGGAATGAAAGGGATTATACAATGTGAGCAGCACACATTCTTGTAATGTGAAGATTTGCTGGCAAGTAAAAAATCACTAGCCATCAACTAAAGAAGAGCACTGAGCCTATGGGTGTGTTTCCTCTATCTATCTATCTATCTATCTATCTATCTATCTATCTACCTATCTATAATATATATGTATATATTATATGTCTATCTAATATCTATTTTATATTTTAGATAACTGGCATATAAGAAAAAAGTATCATAAAATCAGAGACAAACTGGACGTTTATGTTGTCTACTAACATGGAATTTAAATTAAAATTCAGGAATAAAATATATTTTTACAATAATTATATTATGTTAATATCTTATGTTATATACTATGTAATAATATTCTACAATAACTACAAAAATTTACATTTATACATAAAAATGTTTGGAAAATTTTGTATGGAATGCATTATAGTAGTTTTAAAACTCATAAAGAAAAATCCTAGGCCCTAATAGCTTGAATCATGACTTATTTTTAGGAATAGGTCTTTGTAGATGATTGAACTAATATAAAATCAATATAGTGAGTTCAAAGTGAATCTGATTTCTGTTATAACAAAAGAGAAATCCAAGTCCATGAGATGACTTAGCAAATCAAAGTGTTTGCCACCAAGTGTAATGAGCAGGGTTCCAGCCCAAGACTCTCGTGATGGAAGAAGACAGTCACCCACATTAAGCTGCCTTCTGACCAACTCACATGTAGTATGCTGTGTGCATGTCTGTATACACACGAACACAATAAACATATAGAAAGTAAGCACCTTGTGAATGGAAAATTTGGGTGTCAACTTTCATGCTGCGAGAACACCAAGTGTTAAGAAAGTTTAAGGCCCTGGTGAAGCAGCTATAGCCAAAGAAATGTCAAGAGTTACAATAAAAGTAGCAGAAAATGTTAAGTGTGGGATAGGTGGACTCTTACAGGTCTCAGAAGGGATCTTCTCTGTTGACACTTAGAGATCCAGGATGGGAAGACTGTATCCAGCTGGGGTACTGTCACAGAAGTCCGAGGAAACGAAGTGTTCATGGTTGTTCAGAACGCCACCAATATTTAGTGACGTGGTGCCTGGAAGATTCTTGGTTAACTCTGTAGAGATTTCTGATGTTATCCTCAACAATTCTAGTCAGAAGGGGCAATGGCTTCACTTTTCAGATTTAGGGAAGCAGTTAAAATTCTATTCTACAATATTTGGAGAATCCGAGAGTTATCTCCTGAGGGTTATTTTCTATATTCAGGTTGGGAGAGAACCGTATGACTTTCATGGTAATGATCAGTAATGTGGGCATTCTCGACTTGTAAACTCATTAAAATATCAAGAGATGATCTTAACATCTCATACTCTTTAAAAATCATTACATTATAAATGTCTGACATATGGAGCACATAAGTTAGGAAAATGTATCTTTGTTTCTAATTTGCCATAAGCTTATGACCAAACAGGTATAATGTAATGTTAACTCAGAGCTATGACTTTCAAGCCTAATACACATAACCTGTCATGATTTCATTTCTTTAAATAGGAGCACATGCCATAAACTATCAACATAAGCCATATTTTACATTTAGATACTTATTTTGTTTATGTTCTATTTCAAACATTTGATCCAATACCTAAAACTTGATAATTTGCATTAAATCATGATGTTTTCATTTTCATTCTTCATTTGGAAAGTAACCACCCTGACCAGCATTTGAATATGGCAAGGATGAGCTAGAAGTGACTGGTAATCCAAATGAATGTGCCTTCCCTATAGTCCTGGACACGGAGTCAGGGAATCTGTTGAAATGTCTTTCAAATGTCTTCTTATTTACCATATGGTGAACAAAAACTACAATTGTGATGACAAGCTTTGTCAGCTTCATATAGCCTAAAATAATCAGTGCAATTCAGGTTCTCTTGTCCTATAGACTTGTCTGTTTTGACTACACTGAAGTGGCAAGGTTACACACTGTAGGTTCATATATTGACCAAAATACGAAACCATATGAAAAGTATAGCAAGAATCAAATGACCAGATTTATAGCACACCTAGTTATATAGGCTTGGCCCAGTTGTTTACCTTTCCCAAGTTGATGCTTTTCTGTTTTTTGAAAGTGTGACTATTTCCATCTTCATGTGACCATGAAAAAGACTGGAAATTGAATGAATGTTTTGTGAATGAAGAATGGATCAAACAATGTAAACTTTCAGTATCAGTCAAATTTGCTGCATTTAGCAAGCTTCCAAATGAGGAGAGAGAGAAAGTGTATAAGTGGTCAACAATTTGAAGTAAGTTTTCATCTCTTATATTTATGGATAGGGAAATTGAAGCTGACAGCAAAGAGATTTGTACAAAATTACATGGATAATAAGGGAAGTCTTGGACTCCAAATTCAATTCCAAACAAATTATCGATATACAGACAAAATCAAGCCAAACTAAAGTTCTAATAATTCTCATTTTGCATGATGGTATCTATAAAGGCAAGGCCATGAAGCAAGTCAAAATATGCCACTTTGGAATGTGGGGTATTTTTAACCGCACTCAAATGAGAACCAACACATGTAATAAGAAGCATCCTCAGTTTCCCTGATCAGAACAGAATTTCTGAGAAATGAAAACTACCATAAAACTCTTTTCTGGAGCCGGGCCGTGGTGGCTCACGCCTTTAATCCCAGCACTCGGGAGGCAGAGGCAGGCGGATCTCTGTGAGTTTGAGACCAGCCTGGTCTATAAGAGCTAGTTCCAGGACAGGCTCCAAAACCACAGAGAAACCCTGTCTCGAAAAACCAAAAAAAAAAAAAAAATCTCTTTTCTGGGAACTTTCACAACCAAGAATAATACGTAAAATAAGTGTATACCAATATGAGCCTGCACAAAGCACTGTCATTAAAATAACATCCTCCTGTGTGTTTTTACCTCCTCTGTGTCTTTTTCTAGTCAATTCTACACAGCTTTAAGTCACTTTTTTGTTAAATGCTGAGCAAACTTCCGGATCTATTTCTGTATGCCTTCACTTCTTCCCTGAGTACCTTCAGTAGTGCAATAGTTAAAACATCAGCTACTTCTGCAAGTCTGCATTGATCATCTATCTCATGGGGGCTATAGGACATATGAAACTCAGGAAAGTTTTCCTCCAGAGTAGCTCTGCACATCACTGGACATAACATACAATAGTTTTCAAAAAGCTTACTACTGGGAGGGAAAGGGCAGGGGAGTATTGTAGTGATGATTTATTTTTATTTTAATAAAGAAAGCTTGCCTAAAGATCAGAGAGAAAGACAACCCCACTGGTCACCCTTCCAGCCACCAGTTTTAGTGGTGACCTTTAATCCCAGTAGCCACACTAGTTTGCCATAGAGACTGGGTGGTAGTGGTGCACGCCTTCAATCACAGTCCTAGAGAGGAATATAACGCAGGAGGAGACAGCTCTCAGACAGTCTCATTCTGAGGATTCCCAGAGGCAGAATCACCAATTTGGATGAGGTAGAGGTAAGAGATAGCGGCTGGTTGTTGTTTTTGGTTTGTTTGCTTGTTTTTTCCCTTTTCTGACCTTCAGGTTGAACCCCAATATCTGTTTCTGGGTTCTTATTAATTATACTACGGAGGATGAGAGAGGGAATATGGGGGAAAACAGCTGAGAATTAAGGGACATTTGAAGGAGTAGTGTGGAAATCTAATACAGTGGAAGCTTCCTAAAACACATACATGCATGAAGGTGATCTAAATGATATCACCAAATAATGGGGGGGGGGGGAGAGAGAGAGAGAGAGAGAGAGAGAGAGAGAGATAACTGAATATCTGCTGTCACCAAATGAAGTTTTAATTCTGACATTGGGTTACATATAATTGAGGTGTTATCCAAAAGGGCATCATGAGAATCCCCAAACACCCAAGCTGTAGCTAAGTTCATAGGTTGCTCTCTACAAACTGACAACCAAGCTTTCTCGTTGAAGAAAATGCCTACCCGACTCATTGAGCATGGAATGGTAGAGCCGATGCTTACTTAGATAGGGGTTCTCTGAAAAGCTAAAATGGAAACACGTGCCCTGTTCCTTACTCAGAAGCTATCTCCACCTGACAACAGCTTTCAAATCAAAGTTTAGTTTTCTCTAAGAGACTCTCACTGAAGAAAAAAACTACCCAGCAGTAGATGGTCAGCAGAAAATGAACTCAATGACATCATTAGAGGTTCCCTGTCTCTTAATGACATGTCAAAGATTTTTTTCTTTCTTTTTTTAAAAAAAATTGTCTTTATCTTTATTTTATTTATATATTTTATTTTATTCGATTTTGTTGTATATAAATACAAAAGCGAATAAAATAAAAAGCAAGTGTATCTCTGATTCTTTGTCTGTTTTTTTGTGCCTTTTAGGTTCTCTTTCATTTGTTTTTTCTTTTATTTTGTTCTAGTGTGTTAGTTTTGTTTTACCTTATATTTTATTTTATTATTATCCCTTACAAGTCTGTTTGTTTTCTAAAGAGTAGCCAAAAGGGGTGGATTTGGATGAGAATAAAGGTAGGGAAGGACTCAGAGGAGTAGAGGCAGGGGAATTGTAAACTGTAATAGTATATGAAGGGGAAAACATAGTTGCAACAAAAGGAGGGCTAAGCAAGAAAAATTTTAAACTTAACTGACCTTTAAGGAAAATGAAGATTTATCAACTTAACCTCTTTCTGATTTGGATACCTCACAAACACTTTCACTGTTTCAATTTTGTTTCTGAATTGACATAAAAGGATATAGCTAGGAATATTGTGCCAAATTTGGCAACATACAGACATTAAGTACAAATAACCTCATTTTAGGTCGGAGAGATACAAAACCAACCATGTGCCTCATTTATCAGATTGAAAAAGCTACATTTGAATCTCATAAAGGTGTAGATATACAACATTTAACACATTTTATTGAAAATTAAATGTAAATCATCTGTGAACTCTTCCAATGATTGTTACAATTTTAATATTCTATAAACTTTGACACTTAATTTCTACTTAGGAAGTTTAATTTTCATGTAAATAATAGTAAAGTTAAATTAGCCCCTAAAATATGTAAGAAAATTTGCAAATGGATAAAGCTGTAATACTGTTGAGCAAGGCTAGGCAAAGCAAACTGCCCAGGAAAGCAGGTCATGTGACTTAATATTATACAGCAAGGTACAATGTTAAATTGTATTGACTAGGAAGATAATAAATATTAAGTTAAAACATGTTGAGATAATGAAATAATACTATTTCATATTATATCATTGTATAGTAATTTGCAAACAAGAAAGTCATCCCTACTATATGTGTGTCAGTTAGAATATAAGTATTACCAGAGTGCACAAGAATAAGAAAGTAGTAATTAAATATTTGTAATTTAAGGCAAAGCAATGAGAGATGGTTATGTCTAGTATAATGAAAACATAAATTTTCATTTTTGAGAGACAGTAAATCTTAATACAATGTTGAAGACAATTATCACCAGCTCCAATGTTAATATTCTTTGGAAAAATCAGATTTTATGGCAAATGGTAGCTAAATTTTTAGACATTTAGATCCTGTTTAGAGATTGGTACCCAAGAAATGATTGATGCCTTGAAAGATAAGGGAAGGAAAGTATTAAAGACATAACTAAAATTCTCTTTCCCATTATTGCTGATTAACTTTAGGTGTCTACTACGTCAAAGGATGCTGTCCCATCACCAAACAGCTGTTTTGCAGCTACATTGTAGCATCCATTTCACATCCATAAGCAGCTGAGTTCAAGTGAAGAATTCTGAAGTAATGTAAATGGGTTTCATCCAACCCACACGAAAGGCTTAATAGCAAAAAATATCAGGTGTCCTGGGAAAGAAATTCTACTTCAAGACTCCTGCTTACAGTGTCCAGTTGACTCTAGAAATTTAATGGGCAGGGGTCAGCCTCAGATTGCATGAGCAAATATCTTTAACAAAAGCACATACCTGTACGGAACAAGTCTTTGAATTAAAAGATCAATTTAATAGTATGTATACATACATGTGCAATTGTTTCTATTTCCCTGGAAAACACTGATATCACCTACCTTTTTATATATCACCTAACTTTGAGGTGTAAGTTTCTTTGAAATGTAGTCTTTTATGAAATTGCTAGGCTAGTCAAATAATTAAGGATTTGCTTAAATTATATTCAGTAGTGAGTGTTAAATCAATATCATCTGCATAGGGTGGAAAGGCTGCCTGGATTCTTGAGCTTTTGTGTGAAGGTGTGTGTCTGGATAATCCTCCTTGGAAGCTAATGTGTTTGTGGCCGTATCATTGACAGTTCCACATCACACCTTGTCTAGACTTTCAAAGAAGCAACACACATCTGTGAAATGACTGACTGCCTTTGGTCTTCCCCCACAAAAGTCCAATTATATTTTCTTATGTGATAGTTCTTTTTCTCTCCCCTTAGAAACTTTCAAAGTGCTTTTGTGTAAATAAAGTGATAAAGTAAGCACAAGCGAACAGTGGGTTTGTCCTACAAGGCTTAAGAACCCATTCCTAACCTGGTAATAGAATCGTGGCTAAGTGCTCTGGAACGTCTGTGTTATTCCATTAATTTTAGCTTTTAATGTATTTGTAAATGAAACAACGTAATTGTGATTTAGCTTTCCAACCAGCACAGCGCTCCTCTCTGCACAGACGACTACAGAGACAAGATTTTTAAATTCTTGCCATTTCACTGAGGTCTGCAATTTATTCCCATGAACTCAGAAAGGCCTTGAGCACACAGACCATTATAAATAGTGAATCAGAAAGATTGTTCGACACAGGGTTATCGCCTTTTCATTTATCATCCTAGACCCATCTCCTTGTGCAAGTACCCTCTGGCCTTATTTCCATTGATAATAATCTGTAATTTCTGCGATTTTCTCTTTTCAATACCACTAAAGAGTCAAATTTTCCTCAGGACATGTTAGCTATTTATAACCATTTAGGGCATTTATACCAATCTGCACGCTGGAACTGCATCTAGCTCTATAAGTAACAGTTTCAGGGTTTCTTTAGACTTTTATTGCATGGTATGACATTCGATTGACGGACTGACTCCATCTTACTCTCTGTCAATTGTACACTGAGCCGTGACAGCATAATGGATACGTGACAGTATTTGGAAGGGTGAACGTGAGTACAATAACATTGTGGGGCGGAAGGATATCAGAGTTTCTTTTAATATTCGTCTTAATTTTCCCCTCACAGGCAAAAAAAAATTAAAGCTGAGAACATATGATATGCCAAGTGTTTTCATCTGAAAAAAAAACTGATACATGTTTTAGACAAATGGTATTAAGGACGCTAGCAAAATAGCTGTCGATCAAGCTGAACAGGGCTATTAGACTTTCCCTGTAGCTACGAGACATCCAAGGATCCTCTCCTGAGGCAATTGTATTGTGTTCCAGTCCAGGCCAAAGGTTATTACATCTAGGAAGGCATTCTCTGTTGAGAAAGCAGAGAAGGGTTTGCTACTCTCACAGCAGGGAATTGCTCAGGACTTGCCTGAGGAGATGTGTGAACTTCCTCAGAGCAGGCATTTTGAGACTGAGCCAGAGAGCATGCCTTTGTAACTAACCCCAGAGCCTTTGAACACGGAGGCTTCAGGCTGATTTGCTTTTTCCAAGGTTCTATCTGTGCCCTCCCAGAGGCTCAACAAAGAAGAGCAGAGGCATTTAAAGCCTTTCCTCTTTTCTGGGGTGCCACAGACAATGCCCCATGCTGCATCTTTGGTTTGTTTGGTGAGGAGGCTTCCAGACTACTCCCAGGAAACTTGGCAGAGCTGGGAGTCTGGCATGTCAATAGGGCAGGGGAACAGCTGAAGGGAAGCCAGCTTGGGTAGGAGAAGGACACAGGGTTAAAGGGACTGTGCTGGGAGAACAGACAGCCTGCAGCTTGTGAGAAGGAAATGGTTCCCAAATGGGAGCCTGGAAGTGAGAATCAGCAGGGAACAAATGACCCATAAGGGCTGCTACACCCATTCTTTATCAAGAGATAGTAGATAGGCAGTTCGGAAGCTCTGAGAGTCAGGCTAGTTTGTTTGAAAAAGCTATCTAAGCCAAATGATATTTTTAATTTTGGAGAGGATGAATAGTATGAAATTTATATACAAAAGAAATGTTTAAAATGTCTCTGTTTATTGTGTGCTAAACATTCACAGACAATTTTTGTCTCAGTATTAAGAAACTGGGTGGGAAAAAAAGATTCTAGATTTATCTGTGGATTGACTCTGAGAATAATAAACATCTGAACTCAAAGTCTTTAGCAGCATTGGTAGGATAAAACATAAATATCAAAGCATTATTGGGTGTATAGATACAGAAAAGCCAGAAGACAGTTGAAGTCATAATTCCATTAACTACTTACAGTCATTTACTCCCACTAGTCAAATGTATTTTTCATCTAAGAGTATATATTCCCATCAGTCTCTAGTACCGGTTTGTACCATGAGCATCAAAATACTGTTTTGTGTAGGATGCCTGGGCTCTAACAAAGAGAGCATCAACACAAAACACTGCGATCAATTAAGAATCAACATATGTGACAAATGAGCTTAGGTGAATTGTTGGCTTCTGGAAGACTCCATCTGCTGTTTTAGTCATGGCACACATGATTTTCTCTTGTTTAGATCCATCTTTCCGTGATCTCCTTTCCAGACGGCCACTCTCAGATGGCTTGACGTTATATGTACATTTTCAATTCAATAAGACTTGATATGGTTCTTACAATATATAGAGGTCATGGTAAAGGATATACACATTCTAAATATGTGTAAGTCATCAAGAAAAAATAGCAATGGATATAAGTAGCAATACATATCAACTGGAGACCATGTGTCCTTTAGCTTATGAGTTTCATCCTTTTACTTGGCAATGGTTAATTTGCTACTCATTCATTTAGACAAATAGTCAACTCAGAAAGAATTTTTGAGCACTTTCTTTTCATTCTATCTTATGTGCTCACACTGTTAGGTAATTATTGCTATAATGGGAAGACAAAATGCAAATTTAGTGTAAGTACTCTAAGTTCCAACTGTGGGGTTTATATACAAGATACTTTGTCAGAGACTTTCCACATAATCTAGGCTTGGGCTGCAGGCCCAATAAAAGTTAAGTTGGAAAGTTAAGTTAACAGGATGATAGGATGCACAAAAGTAGACCTCATGGTGATGAAATCACCCTGAGTTTCAGAGAAAGAATGAATGTTGATGAGGGAATGAGATGAGATGGCGAAGATGGGAACAGTAGCTCTGGAATCTGGAGAAAAGGCAGAAGCCAGCAGCTTCTAGCTCTGACAGCTAGCAGCCCTTTATGACTTCATGGGACCAACCCCATTGCAAGAATGTTGAATAAAACTGTGCTAAATGCCTGACATATTCCAATCAGAATCTTACTACTAATGCACGCCACATGACTTCCATAGGTCTTCCCACTGCCGTGAACTGCTCAATACACCCCCCACCCTGTGGTTTCATCTATAGATTCATGCAAGATGACCTCTAGAGGCTTGCCCATTGCTGTGAGATGCTTAGAACCCCCTCCCACTGGTAGTTTAACTTACAAATACATGCAACATGACCCCCAGGAGCCTTTCCCCTGTTGTGAGCTACTCATAATAACCCCATCATGTGGTTTCATTAGGTCCTGCCCACTGCCTTTGTTAAGGTTTTTTACAATTATCTTGCTGCTGTAAGAAGTCCTTCTGAATATGTGTTGCTTTTGTTGGTTAATTAATAAAGCTGCTTTAGCCTATGACAGGGCAGATTAGAATAAGGTGGAAATTCCAAGCAAATAGAGGAGGAAAGTAGGCAGAGTCAAGGAGACATCATGTAGCCATCAAAGGAGAAAGATGCCTGGGTGTAGCGGTGTAAACGAATGCAGACAGATTGTAAAAATATATATAGTTTTAATGTAGAAATAGACTTACAGAACCACCGTTCCCACTGAGACCAGGAAAGCAGAAGAGACAGCTCGGAGCTTGCTCGCCAAATTTATAGGCAGACATTAGCCCGAGGCGAACACGCCCCTTAAGGGGCAGGACTTATCCCTACATCTATCCTTTTTGTCTAAATAAGACAGAACTAAACCAAATACAACTACATACAATAACAACAAATAATAAATATAACAAACAATATTGAGAACAAAAGCTTTGCTAAACATTCTATTTCAAGGAGTCCAAATAATGTAAAGAGTAACTACAATTATATAATCTTCAACTCCGTCAAAGATCTGAGAAGGGAATAAACACTACTCAACAAACGAGATATATCCAAAATGTGCAACAATTGACAGAGACAACTGACTACCTGGGCAATCACCCAAAGTCTCGTTTGCAACGTTGAGTCAACCAATTTTGGCTAAGGCCTAACATAACTTACATACCATTATTAAAGGCAAGGAACTTTTCAAAACTATCTTACCCTGTCTTGGCAGGATATGACAGTCCTGTTTTATCCATTGATGCACGCTCTGTATCTCTGTCAGTGGTTGAGGTATGGGCATTTCTTTGCCCAAAGGCCAGTTCTGCCAAATAGAAAGGCTCCAGGTGCTCAACATTCTCTCGGGAATAGAGCGGTGTTGCCAGGAGCAATTGTGTCTCACTATCACGAAACTCTGAGTAAGATTAAAGGCCATTTTTTACAGCTCTTTGAAGAGGTCGAAGATTATCTATCTATACTGAGTATAATCTCTATATATCTAATGAACCTGATTAGTCTGATTATAAATGACAAACTTAGATGACTATTTATCTATATAATTCTCAATATCTATCTAACTTAAAGAATAAGACAATAAACAACTGTGTAACAAATGAGGATAATGACCTCCAAATATAAACACTATACAAATATACATTGCAATATGGCAAATATATACCAATACACAAACATTATATAAGTATCTTAATCAGAGGTAGAAATGTACATTGCAATATGGTAAATATATACAATAGATATATCAATACAATATGTGTCAATACATAAAAATGTTTTAAACAGACATAGAAACATGCATGCATACAATAGTCAATATAATTTAACTTTGTTTCAATATACAAGAATTGATACCAATATATTTGTCTAAAAGCAGTAACTCACAATTATAAATCTATTATCCCATCATTCCCTCTTTTTTTTTTTTTTCAAAATGATCCCCGAGCTTATAAATTTCCTCCCCAAACCTCCCAACCCCTAAATGATGTCCCTAAACCCAGGGGTAAATTTTACTGGGAGAGGGGACGTCGTCCTCTAGAATTACTTCCAGCTGTCATGGGGGCGACGTGCTTTCTGGGGGATCCTGTGAAAGTAAAATGATGGTTAAATTTCAAGATCAATGTCGTTTAAAATTGCAAATAGTCTCTGAGTATTTTGTGGAGGTCTGGCCAGAATGTTGTATAAGATGTGCACCATTTCAGCTAGCCAAGTTGGGATCGTCTTGTGCAGCTGGTATCCAAAACAGGTCTTGTAGTAGCGCTATCAGTATCATGACGTCATATCAACCAGGTAGAGTTGTTGTTGTGAGGCCCCATCTTCTTCCTGGAAACTTCAAATTTCACTTCAGGAAAAACTCATTGTTCGTTATGAAAAACTTAAACATTAATCATATAGACATACATATATATTCAATGAAAGGCATGATAGATATATTCAATGAAAAGTATGATAGATATGAAGAAAAGCAAAGATGTTTTCTAAACTCTTATTTCTTTCTGTCCCATATCATGGCTCCTGACATGAGACAGAAACTCCAGAAACTCTGGGTTTTTCTCTTACTAACAGGCTTGGAATTGGAGAGGGACTGAGCCAGAGTCCAACTTCAAAACCAGCTCTATATATTTATAAAGAAATGTTTAATAAGACATATATATATATATAAATTAATACTTACAAAATGTGTCCATCCATCAGTAATTAAATATTCAGGGTCCCTCAATTTCTTTGAAGATGAGTATTTTCCTGTGGAGATAAGAAAAGAACCCTGCCTCCAACCTATCTGTATTTCTTACCATCAGTATGTTCGCCATCCTTATGAAAGAATTGTTATTTAACTTTTCCAAGTGGCTTCTCTTCTTCAAACCGAACCTTTATTAATTTTGATGGTATCCACAATTTTTCCTCACCTGTGGAGATAAGAGCAAAACCCCTTCCCCAACGTAGCACATCTCCTGGCTTCCATTGTGAGGTCAGCACATCCTTGAAATAAACTGGTTGATTTAGTTCAGTAGACTTTTCCATTATCCAATATCTTTCTGCAGCCGTTGTTCCCTTCTCATTAGCGTTGAGAAAATTCAAGGTTAACAAAGCATTATGTAGCCTATTTCTGGGGGTGTTTTCCACCCCTTTCTGTTTGTTCAACATATATTTTATAGTTCGATTTGATCTTTCTATGACTGCTTGACCTGTAGGATTGTATAGTATACCTGTAACATGCTTGATATTGTAATAATCAAAAAACCGTTTCATTTTCCTAGAAACATAAGCAGGACCATTGTCCGTTTTTATTTGTGTAGGTATTCCCATGATAGCCATGACTTCTAATAAATGAGTGATTACTGAATCAGCTTTTTCTGAACTTAAAGCAGTTGCCCACTGAAAGCCTGAATAAGTGTCAATGGTGTGATGAACATATTTTAATTTGCCAAATTCTGCAAAGTGGAACACATCCATGTGCCAGATTTCATTCCTTTGGGTGCCCTTTGGATTAGCCCCTGCAGGCAGTGGCGTTTGGTTATAGAAAGAGCAAGTAGGGCATTTCTTTACAATCTCCTTAGCTTGTTGCCATGTAATTGAAAACTCTTTCTTCAAACCTTTGCTATTAACATGATGTTTTTTATGAAATTCAGAGGCTTGTAGCACACTACCAATCAATATTTGATCAATTTCTGCAATACCTTTTGCTAGAGGACCTGGCAGACCCGTATGGGATCGGATGTGTGTTATGTACATAGGGCAAAGCCTGTTCCTGATCAAATCTTGAACCTGGAGAAACAATGAGGTTAGTTCTGTATCATCAGGTATAAATTCAGCAGTTTCAATATGTAAAATAACTCTTTCTGCGTATTGTGAATCTGTAAATATATTAATAGGTTCTTTAAAATCCCTTAGCACCATAAGAATGGCATCTAATTCCGCCTTCTGGACAGAATTATACGGACTTTGTTCCACCTTATCCAAGTCTTCTGATTTGTAACCTGCCTTCCCTGATTTATTGGCATCAGTATAGAATGTACGGGCTCCAGTTATTGGAGCATCATGGACGATTCGAGGAAGAATCCAAGAAGTTCTCTTTATGAAGTTAAGCCGCTTGCTTTTTGGATAGTTGTTATTAATGTCTCCCAAAAAATTAGCACAAGCTCTTTGCCATGGTTCGTTATCTTCCCATAATTTCTTTAGTTCATCAGCAGTGAAAGGCACTATAATTTCTGCTGGGTCTATGCCTGCTAGTTGACGAAGTCTCAGCTTGCCTTTTATAATTAACTCAGAGACTTTTTCCACATAAGTTTTCAGTTTCTTACTTGGTTTATGTGGTAAAAAGATCCATTCCAAGATAATATCATCTCTCTGCATTAAAATTCCTGTAGGAGAAATTTTTGATGGTAGTATGACAAGAATACAATCGAGCTCTGGATTCACCCTGTCCACATGTGCCTGTAGTAATTTCTCCTCAATCATTGTCAGTTCCTTTTCTGCTTCAGCTGTTAATTCTCTGGGACTGTTTAAATCTTTATCACCATCCAAGGTTTTGTTCAAATGAATTATTAGATCAGGTGTTATTCCAATAGCTGGTCGTAGACTGGAAATATCTCCTAACAGTCTTTGAAAGTCATTAAGAGTCTGTAGGCGATCTCTCCTCATTTGTGCTTTTTGTGTCTTAATTTTTTGCAAACCTATTTTATAACCTAAATAATTAACAGAATCTCCCTTCTGAATCTTTTCTGGAGCTATTTGCAATCCCCATTTAGGTAAAAGTATCTTTATTTCTTCAAACAGTCTGTTCAAGGTATCCATGTTTGAATCGGATAACAAGATGTCGTCCATGTAATGGTATACTATAGATTTGGGAAATTTCTTGCGTATTATTTGCAATGGTTGGTTCACAAAATATTGGCACAGGGAGGGGCTATTTAACATACCCTGGGGGAGGACGGTCCAGTGGTACCTCCTCGATGGTTGAGAATTGTTATAAGTAGGCACTGTGAAGGCAAATTTTTCTCTATCTTCTTTTTGCAAAGGTATAGTGAAAAAACAATCCTTTAAATCACTAACTATGAGAGGCCATCCTTTTGGTAATAAAGAGGGCAAAGGAATTCCAGATTGCAGAGGGCCCATAGGTTGAATAACCTTGTTGATTTCCCTGAGATCTGTCACCATTCTCCATTTACCTGATTTTTTTCTTAACAACAAATACAGGAGAATTCCAAGGGCTGGTAGATTCTTCTATATGTCCAGCATCTAACTGTTCTTGTACCAGCTCTTCTAAAGCCTGTAACTTTTCCTCAGCTAAAGGCCATTGCTTTGTCCATATTGGTTTCTCAGTCAACCATTTTAGAGGCAAGGCTGTTGGTATCTCTGAAGGGACATCAATTGCTTGTTCTTGTACAGCCCGAATGACCGGTTTTCTCCATTTGTAATATCTTTTAATATTATTCTCAGAAATAAAGGCTCTAGAAGTAGCAGGAATGTTAATTTGGGTATTCCATCGTTGTAATAGGTCACGACCCCATAAATTCATTGCGATATTGGCTACATATGGCCTTAATTTTCCTATTTGTCCTTCTGGCCCTATACATTCAACCCATCTCATGCTCTGCCTTACTCGAGATAGGGTTCCAATTCCCAGGAGCTGAACATTTACATTCTGAAGAGGCCAATACGGATGCCAAGATTATGGTGTAATGATACTTACATCAGCACCTGTGTCCAGCAGGCCAGTAATAAAAATGCCATTTACACACACTCTCAGTTTAGGTCTTTGATCACTTATAGAAGTTTGCCAAAACACACGTATCTTATCTTTCTGATCATTATTGCTTGTAACAGTAGGCATGGGGCTTCCTAATTGTCCTGATGAGGCACGTTCTCTGCAGAAACTGGATATGACTGAACCATGTTTGCCATGGGGGCCTGTGAGGCCCCCCCTCTCACATTTCCCGGCTGTATCAGGTTGCCTTGTCTATCTCTTGTAGACTTGCATTCATTCGTCCAATGTCTGCCCTTTCCACATCTTCTACATACACCTGAAGGCTGAGTCCTCCTATTTCTGTTATTTCTAGAAGATGCATTATTATTATTATTATTTCTGAAAGATGCATTATTATTATTATTATTATTATTATTATTATTATTATTTCTGAAAATCTGCTGTCTACAATTCCTTTTCATATGACCCATTTTGCCACAATTAAAACATTTGGTATTCTGGTGTCTCCTTTTACCATTGGAAATTGCTTCTTCTACCCATGCTTCAGTGCCATAATCAAATGTATCAACATTGAGTGTTTGCAAGACCCATTCTTCCAAAGGCGCTGATCTGAGCTTTAAAGGCCCCAAAATCGTTTTGCATTCCACATTTGCATTTTCATAAGCCAAAGACTCAATCATTATACGTCTTGCTTCTGGGTCAGATATCATTATTTGTACAGCCTTAGTTAATCTTTGTAAAAAGTCACTAAAGGGTTCTCTCTGACCCTGTTTAACTCTGACAAATGATTCCATTCTCTGTCCTGGGTCTTGTACCCTGTCCCAAGCCCTTAAGGCTGCTGTAGTACACATGGAGAGTGTGTTTTCATCCAAATTAGCTTGTTCCTGAGGATCAGAAAAGGGCCCTTCACCTAGAATTTGATCTAGGGAAATGTCAATTCCCTTTGCTTTTTCCTGCTGTTCTAAGAGTCTAGCCTCTTGCCTGAATAAGCATTTCCATTTCAATTGCGGTCCACTCTCGAGGACCGCAGAGCTCAGCTGGAGCCAGTCCGAGGGGGTTGCTCTGCTTGTCGTGGCCCAAGATCTTAGCATCTCTTTAACAAAAGAAGCATGCATCCCAAAAGTCATGACAGCCTGTTTTATTTCCTTGAGATCATTCATACGCACAGGCTCCCATGTATCCTCCTTGATGACCCTAGGGTTTTTGGAACCAATCACCCTCTCTGTTGTTATTACTGGAAAGGCAGGTAGAGCTGTAGGTAGAGCTTTGTGGAAATTGTCCCGGAGAGACTTACCCACAGATGTAGTTAAAATTTGCCTTTCTACCCTTTGCTCTTCTTCATCAGAATTTAGAAATTCCTCAATATTTTCAATTCTATTCACCATTGCCTTCTGCAATGTCTGAATCTCCTGTCCAGAATTATGTTCCAAAGCCTTCATTGAGGATTCTAAATTATGAAGTTTGTCCGTTAGAGATAACATCTCATCTTTGGACATAATTTTTATGGCATAAACCGTGCCTTCTTTTATTGACAATCTTTCCGTCAATCTGTCATAAGCTTTAGACAAAATCCGATTGTCACATTCAGCAGTTTTGATTCTCTCAGTTAATGTTTCATTTCCTACAGAAAGGGACTGAATCTTATGGTCCAGATCAGCTGTTCCCTCTTCCATAGTAATGACTTTCTCCTTAACATCAGCCTGGAGAACTTCAAACTGATTTTTGAGAAGATTGTTATCATCTTGGAGAACTTCAAACTGATTCTCGAGAAGATTGTTATCAGTCTGGAGAACTTCAAACTGATTCTTGAGAAGATTGTTATCAGTCTGGAGAACTTCAAACTGATTCTTGAGAAGATTGTTTTCAGCCTGGAGAACTTCAAACTGATTCTTGAGAAGATTGTTATCATTCTCAATTGTTTTTAAGCGTTCAATCTCTGCCTTAAGAATCCTGGATTCATTTCGTAAAGACTTTATCATATTCCTATTATCAAACCATTTGGTGCCAATGAAAACTACGAATCCCAGAAGGATCCATAGATGTGGGGTGATAGACACCTCTTGTAAAATCTCCCACATGGTACAATTAAAAAAACTGTTAAATTCTAGAACAGTAATGTGTTCAGACATTTTATTTATAAAAGAAAAATTTTTTACCTGCAATGATCGGTTCCTGCCAGTGGTGGTTTCTGTGTTTTTGGAGCCTGTCCTAGAACTAGCTCTTGTAGACCAGGCTGGCCTCGAACTCACAGAGATCCGCCTGTCTCTGCCTCCTAAGTGCTGGGATTAAAGGCGTGCACTACCATGGCCTGGCAGGCCTCAAACTCACAGAGATCCGCCTGCCTCTGCTTCCCAAGTGCTGGGATTAAAGGCGTGCGCTACCACTGCCTGGCCGGCCTCAAACTCACAGAGATCCGCCTGCCCTTGCCTCCCAAGTGCTGGTATCAAAAGCGTGAGCCACCACTGCCCGGCCAAGTCACTTTATATCAGACCAAATTTGACGCTGTGGCAGCTTTTGTTGCAAAACCACAGGTACTTGAGCTTCTGCTAATTCAGGCAGTGGGGTTCTGCTGCAAAACTTAGCCAAGGCAGGCAGAATGGGCCTGTGTCACCGAGTATGTCTCGGACTCGGCACTGAGGCCTGAGTCACGAACTGAAAAACAGCACCGGGGAGGGTGCTGTTAGCTAGCAGGCTACCCGCTCGAGTCGGGGACAAAATAGCCCGACGTTGGACGCCAAAATGTAGTGGCGTAAACGAATGCAGACAGATTGTAAAAATATATATAGTTTTAATGTAGAAATAGACTTACAGAACCACCGTTCCCGCGGAGACCAGGAAAGCAGAAGAGACAGCTCAGAGCTTGCTCGCCAAATTTATAGGCAAACATTAGCCTGAGGTGAACGGAGGGGCGGGACTTATCCCTACACCTGGGAATCTTACTGGTAAACCACGAGCCTCATGGCTTAAACATAAAATAATAAAAACTGGATAATTTAAGATGCAAGAGCTAACTAGAAATATGCTTAAGCTATTGGCCAAACAGTATTATAATCAATATAGTTTCTGTGTGATTATTTTGGTTCTGGGTGACTGGACACAAAAAGCCTCTGCCTACATCTTGTCTTCTAAAAGACTGAATGTATTCAGGCTGTGTGCCTTCTTCCCTCAAATGTTCTTCATGACCTATCTGCCTTTACATCTTTTTAAATATATTATCATCCACTTTTTGAAGAGACAGGTCTTTTCCTCTTGTTCCTTAATTCTTTAGCACTTCTTGACAACTTCCCAGAAAATCTATTCACTGGATACTTATTTCAAGGTGAAATATGCTGTCATTCTACCTGAGGGATTCAAGATGCTGAGTTTCCCTCTTCTCCTGATCCCATCATTTGATACCATCATTTGTTAGACCCTTCTTAGTCTCTCCCTCTCCATTGAGCTTGCCAACTGACATCCAAAAATGCTCCCATTGATCTATCTATCCCCCACAGTGAAAATTAGTAAGAAGTGTACTTTGTAGTCTCTCATATAATGTCTATGTATGGGTAAGCAGTTTATTCTTGCCTCTCTTATATTCTAACTGTGCACTCACTCAGAATCAACAACCAAGACTTTGCACCAATATAATTTCTGTGATATTGAAACAGGATAATGGTATACATTATCCAATCTACTTTAACCCAAAGAACAACTATTAATCGCAAAAATACTTTACAATGGTATTAATTTTAGTTTACTGATATAAATTTAAGGTTAATTTTGTTATACTATATAAATATTGATTCTCTTGTTTAAGGTATTATGTTTATGCAGTTTATTTCAAAATATAATGTATAATTAAGAAATACAGATTAATATTCATCTATAATAATCAAACTTATATTCAATTTAGTTAAGTTTTCTATATACACAGAGATATATTTCAGATGGATAGGTGTCTTCAAACATTTCAAAGACCTACAGAATATGGAATTTAAAATGTTCTAACACTTAAACTTTTCATGACAGTGAGACATGTCTGCTCCTGACAGAAACAAAGTACTCCAAAAAAATATGATGGACACAAAAGAACTCTGTATGGAGTTTGTTTTCTTCATGCTAATAGCTAGCCATGTGGGAAAAGAAGTTGTTCTTTTCTCAATTGCAGACAGTTACTCCACAAATTGCAAGAGCAGGATACAAGAAAGATGACTATCAAACTTTCCCAAGACAAGGTAGGATGGTCCTTCAAAATCCCCTGCTTCTGGAAAATGTCTGTCAGATATTTTAGCCTATAGGCCAAAAATTGATCCCAAACATAACAAAGGAAATTTGAGTGACTGTCAAAGCAGTCAGCTGTTTCTGTCTTTTCTCACATATTTTGGAAGTTGCCTGATTGCACTTTCTACTTTTTCGGGTAATATTATTTCCTTCTCACTTCTTTGATGGAGTTTAAGACTAGATAATTATAATTATAATTTTATCTTACTTATGAGTAAAGATAAATTAGATAGGAAACTTTGGATTTATCAAGATAGGATAGATAATTATTTCCTCTAATTTTGTCAAATGCAAATAGACTAGATATTGTAACTATAATTCCTACTTGCTTAACTGTTTCATTATATTTAATTTTGTTGTGTTAAAGTTAAAGCTTTCTTTTTTATTATAAATAAGGGAATGCTGTGAGATAATCCTTCTGTATGTTGTGAATATGTTTTATTTTCATTGACTAATAAAGAAACTGATTTGGCCTATAACAAGGTAGAATAATTCTAGGCATGAAAGCCAAAGTAAAAATACAGAAAAGAAGAGAAAGTCTGAGAAATACATGTGAGCCACTGGAGCTCAAGATATACTAGACAACACATAACAATGCATAGATTAATAGAAATGGGTTAATGTAAATGTAACAGCTAGTTAGTAATAACCCTGAACTATAGACCAAACATTCTGCAATTAATATTAAGCCCTTAGTGATTATGTAGAAGTGGTTGTGGGACAGGGTGGGATGAAGAAACCTCTGATTACATTCTAGGGGTTGAAAAAAATCATGTATCCATTTATCAAGAAAAGAAGAAAACTGTTTCTTCCCTTCAGTCTCGAGCATCTCTCCTAATGTGCACATCCATGGAAAAACAAAAAACAAAGACAGGCTTGGACATTCAGGAGAAACACAAGATGGTCAT
The DNA here is from genome assembly GCF_018167655.1 of Microtus oregoni. NCBI lineage: Eukaryota > Metazoa > Chordata > Mammalia > Rodentia > Cricetidae > Microtus > Microtus oregoni. The sequence goes on along the minus strand of NW_024543059.1, from coordinate 58,944,255 downwards.
TTACAACTTTTAAAAAAATGATTTCCTAAAGATCTATTTACTTCTATTTTTGTGTATGAGTGTTAAGCCTGCATATATGCTCATACACTGTGTGAGTGTTCTTTCAAACGAGGCCAGAAGAGGGTGACAGATGCCCTAGAACTACAGTTACAAGTGGTTATGAGCTGCTATGTGTGTGCTGGGAGCCAAACCTAGGTCCTTTGGAACACAAAATGCTTTTAACTAGTGAGCCACCCCCCCAGTTCCCATCTCACCACTTTAAAAAGCAAGTTTTAAATTGCCTGTTCCTATCAAGGCTTATTTGAGGTTAACTGAAGCAGGGAAAATAGAAAGAAACAAACCCCAGAATTTACTTTATATTTAGCTGGGGTCTTTGTTCCAACACTAGCTATATCAAGTTGCTATCAGTCTGCCAGTTGTCTGGCGACCAAGGGACAGATAATTTAGATGATTTATGCCATACGCACCCTTCAAGTAACTGTGCAAAATCTTTTCAGAACAATCTTAAAATGTTGTATTTCTTTGTGAAGTCCTTACATCCTTAGTGGAAATTGCCCCTACGTATAAGCAGATGCCTGGCTTGTTTTGTTTTGTTTGTTGTTGTTGTTGTTGTTGCTATTGTTTTGTTTTGTCTTTTGTTTTTGTTTGCTTGAATGAAGACAAGTTTTAACTTGTGCCCATTAAATGAGAAAACAAGAGACAACAATGTCATGGGTTGCTATCTATAAAACAATGGGAGTCTTGTGAATGAGTTCTAGGTGACCTTAAATAAAAGATGAAACAGAAATGTATCTATGAATATTACTGACTGAAAGCAATTTCCTTCTTGAGCTAGGATACTGCTGACCTGCAAACCACAAATTTGGGAAATCATTCAGAGCCTGAGACTTTTCTTGCCTGCTTAGGAAAGGATTGAAATTTTCTTCATCTATATAGTTGATGACATGCAAAACAAATATGATATTTTCTGTGGCAGGGTTACCCCCCCCCAAAATAAATGGGAAAAGAAGTAATGAGACAAGAAGTAGTCTTTAAACTTTTCAGAAAACTTAGAACAATACAATCACATAACCCACGCTCCAAACACACACACATACACACACTTTAACTACTGCAACAGGTTTCTGGCCAGAATCTTATTTTAGATATTAATTCTCAGGATTCTCCTTTCATCTTTATACTCTCAGAGATTTATTTGACAACAAAAATTAAATGCCTGAGGACTTCTTATAGGTTGAAAAACCTCTCCAACTATAAGTGTGTTTTAGGAAGCCCCTCTCTCTCCTGTGCTGACTCCTTTTATGTGCCTCTGTGTGAAGAAAGCCAGTATCTTTGACTCCAGAGCCATTTAGCTCAATGCTCCTGGACAGCTTGTATTCTTTCCCAGAAATGTGAAGTTTGAACTTTAAGAGAAAATAGATATATTTTACATTTTTAAATGGAACTCTGTTCTAAGAACATTCTTCTGCCAATATTGATAATGGTAAAAGGTTAATGAGAAAAATATATAAAGCATGAGCCAGCCAGGAAGACTCCAGGCGGAGAGAGAATTGTCTGGCCAGATGATATGATTCCAAGGGATAAAAGGGGTTGAGACTCCACTTAGTCAAGCAGAGCAACAGGATACTGAAATTTTGAAAATTAGGCTTGATAGATGCAAGCCATGGAGGGACCATATCATGATTTTCTCAAAAAGAAAAATAAGGAAATCATAGAGATAAGATAAGAGGTGGCTAAATGTGGTTGATCTCATCAGGAAGTTGAGCTCTATGGCCTCATTAGCAGATCTTACCTGTAAATGTCATACTCACTTTAGAAAGAATCTCAGAAATATCCTCTTGATGTACATTTTGTGATTATTTTTCTATGTTCTTAGAGTGTTTAGATGTGGTAAAGGTCTTTAATCTTTTCTTATTTCTATATAATTCCAGTCTTTATAATTAGAACAAAGGCCCATGGATGTGAATTTTATGTCATGTTTTGAGCAATTGTAGAGTGTTTAAGTTTATCAGATTCTCTGTTATGTCAAAGATATTTTGAGAATGGATTTCACCATGACTGGACTAGAACACTCTGTGTAGACCAGGCTGGCCTGCTGCTTGCAGAGATCCTCTTGCCTCTGCCCCTCTAGAAACATTGGTTGCAGCCAAACCCAACATGCTCAGCTGCCTTAATAGAACCTCTGTATACAGAGAACTTTGTTATACTATGTATTTCTTTTCTGGTCACAGATTTCTTCTTGCCAGTATAGGCTCTGCTTCCTTGTGTTGCAAATCCTTACGGAAGTAGAAGTGTCATATAGGGAAAGGGGAAATATAGACTGGACTCTGAGAACCTGGAGGCCAGTTGAAAGATGCCTTCTTCTATTACCCTACAGTCTTACCAATTTGTCAAGCTGTTTCCTGACTTTAGCAATTACTGATATTAGAACAGAGATTTGATTCTGCATATATAATTAAGGAATTCTGGAATAAGATTCTTGGTCTTTGAATAATGATCCCATTCTATGGATTTTTTTTATCACCTGTCCAGCCTTCTAGAGTCAAGATTCAACAAGGTATTCCCTCTTTTTTTCTCTCTGGGGGAGACTGCAGACTTACAGCAGACATGCACTAACTGTAGCTATGGGAAATGTGATGGATGGTGGGTCTTCATCTCATTATAAATTCATTTACATTATTAAGTGTAAACCCAAATTCAAGTATAAATGTGATAAGTTATGGAGGTATTTCTGAGTCAATCACCTTATATTCAATAACTTTACTGTGATTTTTAAAATCATTTTAGAGTATTTTTCAAAGTTTCTTAAAGAGATTGTTTTGTGTGGCAGAATATGGTAATCTTTTTTCTGTGAATTTCGTGGGTAGGAGCCAGGCTTTCAGAACACTCTAAACCACATGGTTTGCTAGAGGATGTCCTCATAAAATACCAGTGACTCAACACTAGCGACCTACTAGTGAGCTAGGAAATGCCCACAGGTCTTGAGATCTACAACCGACTAGTGAGTGAATAAATGATCACAGATCTTGGCCCATTAGGCAGGTGAATATAACGTTGGCAACCTTCCCAGTTGGAGAATTGCCACCAACCATAAGCCTCCTCCCTTTTGGTTAGTTAGAGTTGACATGCCTAGAAAGATCTCATGTGTTGAGATCTCTGGGAAGGAGATTTGAGATGAGCTCACAAAGGATCATTCATTCCAAATAGACTTTTCTGAGGATTCTTTGAATACAAAGATCATGACAGAGAAGAAAGGCTTTGTCCCTTTGTCCATGCACACACAATGTGAGCTAGAATGCTGAAGTTCAGTTTTAAAAAAATGAAAAATCTCAAATCCTCTTTAAAAGCCTGACTTTGGTGAAGCTCTCTTACTGACTTTTGCATTCTCAGGAGAGTTCAGGTGATCCCTGTTGTCTGATCCTAGGATTCACATCTGGGAGAGGACGCTGCGTTGAACTCCTCCAGGACAACCATCCTACTTTTTTTTTTGTTAGTTCCTTATTTAGCTGAACTATAAATATTATTAAACACATGCTCACTAACTGCCATAGCACCATGCTGTTCAACAGATGACTGGGGCTGTGCGCTTCGATTTTATGCGATGCGAATGAGCTTCATTTAGGTCCTCTCTGCACTCCACATTTTCCGGAATTCCAGTCATCAGAAAGATTTTTTTTTTCTCCTTATAACTCAGGCACAGATTTTCTTAATTTCCTTCCCCTGGTGGTGGGGGAACAGATTTGGAGACATGTGTGAGAGGAGAAGGATTATGGGGGGATGGAGTTTATGACACATTTCGTCTTCAGCTGCCATGACTCCCAGGTCTTAATCCAGCCCAGATCTCAATGGAAACTTAACACCACCCTAGTGACCCTGGACTTGCACAAAGCCCCAAGTCACCAAATAAGGAAAGCCGTTTGTCATCTGAACCATAAATATTTACATCCATCAGTGACAAATGTCTTAAAGACTGTGGAGTGATGGTGTAATTTCAGCTGCTCTGCTCAAGCCTGTCAAGACTTACTCTTATCTCCTGAAAGCCCAAAGACTGAGTTCTTCTGGTAGAATAAGAATGTGCCCTCCAGCTTGTTAACCTACTCTGATTGCTTGTGATGCCCACGACTATCACCTAGGAAGGTTTTATTTTCCTTTTCAATTTAGAGCCGGCTGCAAAACCATTTGTCAGGTAGGGTTGCCTCCTACTGCTTCTGCTCCTTCCTATCGTCAATTTCCAACAAGTCTGAAGGATCACCATGGTTTGTTTTCTTCACTTGACTGAATTAAAGACAACAAAACAATTCAACACCCTGACTGCCAGTTCTGCATATAAATAATTTAGAGATTAGATCTTAATCCTGTGTTGAGTACAATTTAGGAACAGTCAGGGAGTTGCTAACTCTAGTAAAGGTGACTGTGAAACAAAATATAATGCAAAAGAGATTTTCAGGCATGGAATGGAGAAACTGTTTTAATTGGTCTGGATGGAATATAAAACAGAAAAAGGTTTTACTCGTCCATCGTGATCTGGACTCGTAAGTAAAGTGAAAAATCACAACCTCTGTGCAGTTGGTCTTCCACTCAGACCAACTAAGTTATTATGCCAAAAGTGCTAGTTAAAAAAAGGTTAAAAATAACTCTTGATGTTAAAAGCATAATGGATTTAATATTAAATTTGAGATAATAGCATCTATAAATTTGGAGATTTCAATTTTAATGTTCAGAATTTGTTTTAAAACTAAGATGAATGGTATTGACTATATACGAATATACATTATATATGTGGTCATTACATTATATTATATAATTATATATGATTATATAAAAGTTCTTATCATAATCTTTAAGAAAATAGTTATAGACATCTCTTAAATGATAGAGTGGTTTTTTAATAAAGAATGGGCAGAAACTTGCTCCAGTGAGTATAGCAGTAAAATCTGAGACAGTGGTATAAATTTATAGACAAAAGTTTTAACAAAAGAAAATTCACTGAGGAGAAGAAACAGAACTGAATGAAGAAGGTTCCAATTGCCTGCCAACAAAACAATCCAATACAACAACAAGGACAATAAAAACAAGTCAAATTTTATTCAGTGTTTTGTTGAGGTTGGGATGTTGGTTATGGACTTTTTTCCTCCTTTAGCAATCTCTTCCTTGTGGTTTAAGGGGATTTTTTCTCATATGAGATACAAGTCAGCGACCAGCTAGGGTAGGAGCCATCTGGCGTCATCCTGTACCTGCTGGTTTATTTTCTTATGATAAGGTACGTGGATAAGAGATGGGCATTCCCATTGCAGTTTGCAAGAGGGGAGAGAAAGTTTGTGCGTAGTAGACTTTATGGATTAAGGGTCTGAGACTATATTATCTCATGCTCTCTTGTGAGTGATTATGTTTCTATTTTGGTCTGATGGCTGAAGTTCAGTGACTAAATGGTTAGACTCATCAGCCTCTGTAGGATTTTCTCTGGTGGGGAACTTGGATTTAGCAAGACCTGGGTGGACAACTGTAGAATTTTGACTCATAGCTCCATGTGAATTTGTAGGTAGTGTGGCTGGCCTTCTTTTGTTCCAGAGCATTTATCTTGTGAAGCTTTCTGCTCTCCTGTATTCCCGCATCCGCTGATCTTATAACTTCATGCTAGAATGTAATCTCTTGGACACAGAAACCTGTTGATTCATTTCAAAGTCTGTAAAATTTGCTACAATGCTTTGTAAGTAATTTGGGGTGAGAAAATCTCAGTTGAATGGATGAGAGAAGGGAAACTGAGAAAGACAAAATTAGAAAACACTTCAAGATCTTTCCAAATTAGAGCCAACAAGTGGCTGGACCTCAGACCTTCCTTGTCCTCCTCTCTTCTGTGTGCTTGTGCGGGCGTGCATGCCCTTGTTCAATAAACACTATGTTTGATGATGTGGGGACTTTTAATAGATGAAGCTGGGCATACAGAGGCAAAGCTCATTTTCAGGACTTGTAATTGTAGCTTAAGCTATTGTTTGGAAAATCAGATACCCAAAGCAATAGCCGTGTGCAAAGATAATTTCCACAGACTCACGAGCATAATCCAGGGCCCAGAAGTATGGCTTGTTTCTAACATGTAGCTATCTATCCCTTCAGTGCCTCCTCTGCCTTGTGCTTCCCAAGTACTGAGTCTTCCAGATATTAATTACAGCAGGTTCTTCTCCTGCCATATGACTTAGTAGCCTCAAGCCTCCAAAAGTATGATTCTACTCTGCCCAGAAAAAGCCCACATCTTAAATTGTTTTCAATTTGGTAATAGTGATGGTATTAAAGTGACCATTACAATGAGTTATGAATCTATATTTATTGAATGTTTACTTTTTAAAAAAGGAGAATCTGAACTTTCAAGTAGTTTAAATATTTTTATTATAAGAGATCCTTTATACCTAGAGTACCTAGAAGGACTTCTGACGACTTCTGCCTTCTGCCCCTCTCCTGATGGTGCACTTACTCTAATAATTGAAGAATCTCATTGTACAGTGTGATATACAAATCATCATCATTAAACACCAGAAACTCATATTTGTCTAGTCCTGTATTCTGTGGCATAAATTATCTCCAAATTATTTTTGAAAGGAGAATTATCATTAAGTTAAATGCATCAAGGGATAAATTGTAGTTATTCAATGTAAGGATCATAAGGGACGAAGTCTCAGAGTCATCAATCTCTCCTGTAGGCAATTTGAGACTCAGACATGGTACCTGCAGTAGTCCCTTGACTTAGGTCATCATTTACAAGATGGAAATAAGCAATGTTGCTATATGGTCTTAGGAAGGAGGTATGAAAGGCTAACTGAAGATGCAAATTTAGAATGGAAAGAACTTGCTATCATCAACCAGTAGAAAGCTTATGTAGAACACTTAAGATGTAACTATACTCATGAGCCATTGTTCTCTTTTCTCATGAATGGATACTCTGAAGGGGAAATACTCTGGATACTCTGATGGCTGTATGATTCAACAATTTCTTGTTTCTTAAAATAGATTTCAGTCTTACGATTTCAAGCTTTTTTTCAAACCTTATTTTGGTTCTCAGTTTTCTCTTTGTATGTTTGTTGTTTTGGTTTTCTGTCTTCATGTTCAAATTTGTGAATGAATGCAAAGAGGTGGCATGTGAGAAAGGCAATAGGTCATGTGGTATGTAACTGAAGCTTTTACCAGAAATCCGCAAACCCATCTTTAATGGTACATTTCAGCTGGCAGACCTCTAGAATATCACCAAATCTCATTCTTGCTATTTGGAAGAGGGAAATTTAGCTGTTCCTCCGGTGGACACCAGAGAGTATATACTCTGAGTTTTATGTGAGTGATAAAAAATAGAAGTCTCTTCATGCCTTCAAGGATGACTTGCCCTGTCTTCTTACAGGGCTTTGGTGAAGATCTTGTTAGCTATATGGAAATGTGTCTTGGCAGAGGAAACTGTCTATAAATAGATAAAATTGTCGTCATCATGCAGAAGGCTGCTTTAAGGGGAGTGAACAGCCCCATTCAGTCTTCAGAGCACATGCACCGAGAAATTCATTTTCAAATATACAAAAAGGACTTGCCAGGAGGACAATGACGGTTCTGTCTCATTGCTTAAAAAAATAAACAAAAAAAAATCCTTTAAAAAAATCAGTTTTTAAAAGCATGAAAATCTACACTTCTCTCTCCTTTCCTACAGGCATATGAAAAGATACTGTCAATAACAATAGCTGGAGGCATGTTTAATAATAATTGTTCCATATTTTTTATTTTATTCTAGTTGAATGTGCTCTAAACAGAATCATCCTAATCTGCATGATCATCTGTCATTTTTAAAAGTCCCAATTCAGGGAACTTATCTCAAATTTGAAAGTTCTGGGCATTCACAGTGACAAATCTTCTTTTGAAATGATTTAAATCATGATTCATTAGTAAACTAGGTTAGAATTTAGTGTACTGTATTTTCAAATGCTAAACTTAACTTCAAGGGTTTGCAATTGAATTTTAAAATACGGAGGAAAATTATAGCTGGGTCAGGTGAGGAAGCCATGACTAAAGACCTTCCAGTCTGAGTCACATGCTTGAAGTTGAGATCTGTTTCAATCTATGTGGCACTGGTTAGCAGTCATTGCAACTTGATCACTTGAGAGAAGACTGGACTCCCCCCAACAAATGCTGCTCCTTCTGGAATCACCATTGGAAAGGTGTGAACAGTTCAGTTACATGTGTACATAGACTAATTCTACAGTGAGGTAAGGCAATGCCTTGCCTCATATTTTTATTCGAAAAGACTCTACCTGCTGTAGTATAATGGATATCTATTTTACGTGATTTAAAAAAAAAAAAGAAGAGGAAGAAAGAACAATGGATCAGATTGCCATGGAGAAAACACATGTCTTGAGACACGTAATCAGATTGCCACTAGAAGGGTCCTTGAAAATATTTGTGACACAAGTAATATCTTTGGGAATATCTTCGTGTTACATGAATTTTTTTTTCGAAGTGCTTCGTTATTCATATGTTATGAGCTGTTCATAGGACTTGGCTGAGATCCTCTCCTTCAGGCACTTTGGTCTCCAGTGGCCTGTTAAAACTGGCTTAGCACATTCACAAGGCTTTTCATTGCAGTCCAGTCTGTTTGTAAAAGCGATTCATCAATATCATATTCAGAAGACAGTCTACACAGAGCTTGCCTAATGTGGAGAGCGTAGAATTTCTACCCAGCAATGACATCTTGAATGAGTTTGGGTTGGGGGCATATTGCATTCTTTTTTAAGACTATGGGTTTTTTGTGTGTTTTTTTCCTCCTCTTCAGACATTTCCTTGCTTTTACAAGGCTATAAAAATAGGAACACATTTTTCTTTCCTTTGAAATGAATGATATTGGCCCCAGTGTTGCCCTTCTCTGGGGTGAGAGATAATTAAGTCTGCATGTAAAGAAGGGGATATTTACAAAGTCATGGTTTTGATGTCATATGCTCCATCCAAGCTCAATATCTATGACAGTCCATGAAACCTCTCCTTGTTGACATCAACTAAATTATCTGGGCTGACATTCGTAGGCTATCAGTTATAGGACTTAATGGTTTGCTTCCAGAACAACAGCAAAGGGGTTCTCCAAAAAGTAGTTTTCATAATGGCTACCCACAATCTGATGGATTCTTATCCTTACAGGGGGAAGAAAGGACTAATTAGAATGAATTAAAAATAGCTCAGAAAACTATTGGTGACAGATAACCATCATATGTACCAGTCTAGTCCAGACACTTGAGATGAGGCATCCTCACCTCCCTATAGTAACTACTAATTGAGCCTAAACTTTGTATTGTATTCTTGAAACACTTTAAATGCAGAAAATTTGGGGAGTAACATCGTCACTCCATCAGTTATCTTTTTTCTCTCTGTCCCAGGGTGGGCCGAGTGGATACAAAGCATGTGCCTTCCCTCTAGATGTAATATCTCTGAAGGGGATCCTCTCCACTTCTTTCTGCCTTCAGAAGAACTCTCTCTACTTGTTCTGAGCCATAATGGGCTCTTAATAATCAAAATGCAAACATCCCTCCCAAAAAACCAAGAATCTGTATTTGAAAGACCCAGAAAGAATGTAAGACTTTGTTTGCCACATAGCTAAGTAATTCACAGAAACTCCCACTGTTTACTCTTCCTGTGATAGACTGAACATAGCTTACTTGTTTGTCAGACACAGAAATATCCCTATCACACTTCATGTTTTCCTTTGTATAGTGCCTACGGGTATATTACTCATTAAAATTATATCTACCTTTATGAACCTCTATGCAAAGTCTTCAATCATGTACAGTTAGATTTGTCTAATATCTGCAGTCCTCCTAAGAATTCTATAGGGAATAAAATATTAGTATACCCAGTCTGTGGTTACTCAAACTGAGACTTGGGTTAATAGTTTTCTAAGGTAAGAAGAAGAACCATAAAGAAGACAATAGTCTACATTGTCTGCCTCCCTAATCCTACAATCGTAGTTTTGTTGCACTTAGTATTGGGAATTGGGAAAGAATAATCTTCTCATCACAGCTTAATGAGTGTTGAAAGCAAGACCATATGAGGCAGCAATTCTTGTTTCTTATTCAGTGATGGAAGTAGATTGCAAAGGAGCTACTGGGGAACTCTTTTAGCACATCATGGGAGACAATCCCTTCAGTGGTGTCAGTGGATTCTTGAAAAGAACACTCTGTTAAAGTAACATGTCCACATTGTGTGCAGGTGTCCTCAGCGTCTGCCAGTTTATATCCTGAGGAATATGTAAGTATTCTTTGCTTCTATACTGAGTGACAAATTCTGGAGTTCAAAAGTGCAGAGATATTGGCCGCCCCTCACCATGAAGCTAAGTGTTCACCTTTATGGGCACATAAGAAAGTCGTAACTCATGATTGCTTGCTCTTGGCTTTCTGAAGACTCTATGCGCATTGTGCTTGTTTTAGTTTGTTGTGATGCATAGTCTTTGTCTTACCGCCATTTCCCGTCACTCTGATAACATACCCTGAAAACAGGGAATGTAACAAAGGAGAAGGGTGAAATTTTAGCTCACAGTTCCATCAAAGCAGAAAAGCCATTGCGTCAGGGACTTGAGAAAGCTGGACACATTACTTCTGTCATCAAGAACAGAGAGCCATGACTTCATGCATACACGTTAATGTTCAGCTTGCACTCCCCATTCCCACCGGACCCTGGACCCAGATAGTGATGGCTCCCATAGAAGGCAGATCTTTGCTTCCAAGCAAAGTAATCAAGACCGTGTTCTACGTACACATATGCCCAGCTAATGTAGACAATCCCTCACTGACATGCTCTTCTAGACTGTGTCAAAATGACAACCAAAATCAACCACTCCAATCTTGACCTGTAGGCCTGGTTAGAATCCATTTGCTTGTGATCATGAGATGTACAAGTAATGTTAATGCAACTCAGGCTCCAATTTTTAAATATGTATTATAATTGTATCATGTTCCCGTTCATGGTCTCTTTCTCTTTGTTGTTGCTGGTTATAGTGGTGGTGATAATGTGTGTGTGTGTGTCTCTGTGTGTGTGTGTGTGTGCCTAATTATAGAAATAGATTCTACTCAGTCTGTATATTTTACTTTTATGCATGTATGTATCATGGCTGATCATGACATTTGGTATTGGATATCCATTTGGGGTATCTCCTGTGGAAGCCTAGTCTTAGCATTCTTTATTTGGCTTAATATAATTTCACCAAAGGCATCAAGGGGACTGATGATAACAGGAACTTGATTTTAATTACATTAAATTATTTTATAAGACTTTACTATAAACAGCCATGTAAGATAAAAATCCAAAAGTTTATTGGATAGCATGTGACAAAAAGGGAGGAAAATACCTAAATCATCCAGCAGTGAACTGCCATTATTTAGAGCTGTGAGTGCTACGTGTTCTCGCTCCTGCCTTTCAGCCAACAGCAATAGGAATGGCAGTGAACTCAGACATCCTTCTCCAGTGAGTGCCTTTATCCTTTCCATAAAGCAAGAACTGAGATCGAAGTGAACGCAGTCAGTTGCATCCAAATGGTTAAAAAATCACATCATCTTTCTTTTTATAATTCGAAGCATCCTTTTGATAATTTGTTGATAATTTTTCTGTACTCAAATCTTTGCTTCTTGATCTTAATAATCTCAGAATCAGTACAAACTGATAACTAATTTTTTTCTTATTTATTTAAATCCTTAAGAAGAAGCCTTATATAAATTTCAAGTAAATTCTCCATAGGTAGATGTAGGAATATTTAGAAATAATTTTCTTCTTTTAAATTTCTTTTCTCCACTTTTGTTTGTGTGTGTGGTGTGCATATGAGTGGGATCACCCATGTGCACAGTATGCACATGGGGTCAGAGGACAAGATTCTGAGAGCAGTTCTCTCTGTTCACAGTGGGTCCTGAGATGGGATCCATCACTAGGGCTGTGCAGCAAGCTCACCCTCTACGCTATCTCACCATGCCAAGAAATCATTTTTAAAACTATCTCATCAGAAATGCAGACAAGCTTTCAGGTGGCGAATATGTTATTACTAAAAAAACTGTATTGTTCTAAAAAATTATTAGCATAATGGAAATTTCTACATAATCTAATTTTTAGTGTCATCATATCAAAAGCCTCTCCAGGACTAAATATTTTTCTATAAAAGTGTGGCATATATGAAGGGTTTTCTAAATGAACTGAAACTTTATTAACTGATATATGACTTGTAACGTCCCCCACAGAAGGTAGTTTTTATGTCTAAGAGCATAGACTGAGCTTTGCTGCAGTAACAACATCAAAAACTTTCTCGGTATTCTGACATAATCAATTTTCCACATGGGCTATGCTAGCGTGATCAGCAGAAAGACTCCTCCTAGAAATACAAAAGCCTTCCTCATAGGCTTTTTATCTCCACGCATACTGTCATGATTGCTGGTAAGGCAAAGGGCGTGATACACACCACACGGTGCCTATTAAAACTTCCACTACGGAAAGACACAGAAGTCTTTTGTACATAAGTCATTGGCCAAATGCACTATCATTAGCCTGAATAAGGCCTGGGTTCTTCATGGAATGCTTGGATACCCATCTTAGCAGCTGTCCTGGACTCACTTATGTGATGGCTCAGAGCCATCTGCTCTCTTTCTAATAACAAAAGGTGAAGACATCTATTTGTAAATAAGGCTCAGCTCCCATGTGCCAGCCTGCATCTGGTTGGCCTTCAAGTTGCTGCAAGATGTCATGTTTGGTTTTTCATGCCCACAATCTGAAATGGTTTTAGCTGTTTGACCAAGCTCTCTCTCAGAAAAAAACTACTAAATATTATGTGTTGTAAAAGTCATCTCGAAGTCATATTTTTCAAAAGATGCTGGGTAAATCTCGGTCATTTATTCCATTTACGGGTTCACATTGGTTAACTTACAAAAGAAGGTATAGCTATAGGAGTCTTAGAGTTACATTTCAAATTCAAGGAAGACTAATTTCACAATCTTTTTGCACAATCTTGTTGACTCATTGTAAACAAAGTGGTAAAAACCCAATGATATTTAAGCCATGTTAGGAAGGATAGTGGAATTACTTTCTAAGTTCAAATACTGCAAATATATGTTATGTAAAAATTACACTGATGTAGACACCATAAAATCTTGGTTACAGGATAAAATTTATTGTAGATTACAGAGAAGTACATTGGTAAAATTAGATAAACATAATAGTTATAAAGAGGAATTTGAGAAAAGTATATAAAAATAAGACTTGCAACAGAATTGTATCTGAAAAAAATCAACTTGAGGTTCATATTTAGTATTTGTAAACTTTCACTGATTACTTTCAAGAAGAAAATATTTATACCTAAGGAAAATTGTCTTATTTATAGACCTGCCCTATGTTTTAAATTACATTGCCTTCTGGTTCCCAGGTACCCTCATCTCAGACACATGAAATGAGGACTTTCTGTTAATAAACATAGAAACCAAGTAATGAGGTGAGAATTAATAGCAACATAGCCTACATCCCTCAGAGAAGCTTCCATTTCTGTTTCTCCTGATGGAATAACACAAACCGTCCTGTGGATGTTTGGCTTTTACTCTCTGACACATGTGATTGAATGGCAATGACTTATTCCTAAGACTATGGTAGCTGATCTGGTTTGTTGGATGCAGTCCAAGACAACTTCAGGATATTCTGAATTCTGTGTACAACTCTTAGTAAGGTATCAAAAGACTGACATTATGGCAGCATTCACACATGACTGAAAATCCTGCAGTCATCACCTTTGCCCAAAAAAGGAAGCAGTTCACAACAGGGAAATGTCTGCATCAACGAAGTTGAGTATTGGCGTCCCTCCAGAGATAAAGAACAAATATCTAGTGTGTGATTCCTGAGAGGCAAGTTCACATATATAGATATGTTTATGCTTTTTCTTCTTTCAAGTGAGGGTCATTTTTGAAAACCCAAAGCATTCTTGACTATTAATACTTCTAGGCAAAACTGAATATAATAAAAGAGAAAAACGGTTTGCAAAAAGGAGTCGCCAATTGAGAGCTTGCTTAAGAAGGTAGGGGATCGCTGGTGTGCAAGGCACAGTCTAGCGCTTGCCTTGCTTCCCTGACCTGGCATCCCAAGAATGACTTATGATAATGTTAGGATATAAAAAGATATTCAGCAATTGGGATTCTCATGTAAGGAGATTATGGCCATAAGCTGCTGCATGGGGTAGTGGTTTTGCGTTTCCTAAACTAATTACTTCACGACCTACTGCTTATTTACGTAGGTATAGAGAGGAATTGGCATGAATTCAGACGCATGGCAAAGAGTCCTTTCCTATCACGCACACCTAAAATCTTTGCCTTGATTTGTTTTGTATGTCCTGAACATGTCTTGGAACCAACCGAGTAGGACTAGAACAACTATTTGTTACATTAATAAACAAAACCCAGAATTCCCACTCTGCCTTGATCTTATATTAAGCATAGCTAATCAACTTGTTAGGGTGCTTTACGGTTTATCGTTTATTATGGCATTTGAATATTATCTATCATTTCAAACCCCTAATCTTGCTTTGAGACCTCAAGACTGATTTATATGGAAAAGCTTATAATACATGTCCGCCATTGGTATGTGATGTCTCATGTGCCAGAGGATAGCACCGGATGATGTGCTGTGCAGTTATGGGATGACAGAAGGATATACCAACTCTACATATGTACGGAAAGGCTATACAGTTTCCTGCTCCTTAAAAGTAATCTCTGTAGTTAATTCCTTGCTGCCATCCAGTCTATCAATTTGAGGAGCGAGTGACATTCAGTGACTAAGAATCTTTTAGGTTCTGCCATTCTCATATTTCAATTTAAAAATATGATAGACACATATCTGCTAAGATTTATGTGTCATTCTTACTTATTGGAGCCAGCTGGTCCAACATAGAACTTTTTTGAACATGTTAGAAGACTAGGCTTAATAAATTCTTTAACTACTTTTTCTCATTTCATTAAATTACACTTGGAAGTGCTTGCTGATTAGTCACTTCACAGAGAAAGCGTAGTTAAAGTTATTAAAATATCTCCAAAGCCTTGGAGGAAGTATGTTATTTAGAGAAATAACAAAATCCCCCAAACCTAATTGCTTGTAATTTAGCCTTTGAATATTGTTGCTCTTCCCACACCCTTCTCTGTAGTACTACAGGCAAAAAGAATCAGGGTATTTGAAAGATTTACTTTCTTATTCCTTTATATTTGTGGAAATGCTGAGTCTATGTGTAGACGTAACTTTAAGAATTCTGAGAGTGTGTACTTACAATTAACTTTCAGGGACAGAGAGATCGTTCAGAGGATAAAAAAGTGCTTGCCACACAAGTCTGCCTCTGGACTTCCTGGTAGAAAGAGAGAATCTACTTCTCAAAGCTGTCTTCTGATCTCCCCCAAGGACACCACAGAATATGTTCATACCATTATCTGTCTGTCTGTCTGTTTGTCTGTTCATCTGTCCATCTGTCCACCCATCCATCTATCTATCTATCTATCTATCTATCTATCTATCTATCTATCTATCTATCTCTTTATATATTTCTGTCATATACAATATACAATAATAATAATAAATAAAATTCAAAAATTCAGTCTGAGGAGAAGATAAAATTCCTTGCTAAGAAGCCTGATGAACTTTGGTTTTATCCCTGGAATCCATGCAAAGGGGAGCAAAAGAACCAATGCCATGATACTGTCCTCTGATCTCCATGGTTGTATCACACATATCCCGCAACATTCGAACTAAGACAGACAGACAGACAAACACACACACACACACACACACACACACACACACACACACACAAATTAAAATAAAAAAATCATTTTGAAATATGCACTATTTCTCTGGTTTTGATATATTTATATTTAGGCAAAGGTTCCACATACATACTAAGGTGTTTTTCCAACTTGAAAAATTGGACAAAAAACATTTAAGGTTAGATTTCTCTGTAATGATTAAAAAGGCATTTTAAAGCTGAAGGGCTACTGCTCAATATGATCGATGTAGTTCATCTATAATACTGCCTTAGAACCTTTAACATTTTCTTTTGAGGATCAACACACCTCAATTTGTTATACAAATCATTTTTATCAGAAATAAAACTTAGATGGAGAAATGGTAAGAGAGTTCACTAATGTATTTTGGGAGAAGTATTCTTAAAGTATTTCTGATAATAAAAATATCTTATGATCTTATTATCTTTTTTTTGATCTTATTATCTTGAACTTAGCAATTTTGCATGCTTATAAAGTTGGATCTTTATGGACACAATGATTAATAGAATCAGGTTATATTTTGTCCTTTTGTAATTAATTAAATGTGGTCTTAGACAAACAATGAACTTAAAATAAGTAATGGTACAATGCACTAGAAATAACATTACCAATGATGTGGTCTGAAATCTGAAATGGAACATCCATCACTGGCTTAAGTTGTGAGCACTTGTTCATCAGCTAGTGGCAAATGTTGGGGAAATAAATATAGTAGATTATGACAAGTGATAGACAAACAGATGATAGATAGATGATTGAGAGATGATAGATAGATAGATGATACATAGGTAGATGATAGATAGATAGATAGATAGATAGTAGATAGATAGATAGATAGATAGATAGATAGATAGATAGATAGACAGATAGACTAGGTAGTAGGTGGGTAGACAAATAGATAATACAGAAAGCTAAGCATAGAATCAATGTGACCAGTTAAAATGTGATCAAGATGTTAAACTTATCTGAAAGAGAATTTCAACATAATACAAATGATTTTGAAAAGATGGTTCTTACAAAAGGGAAGTCATCTCCCTATTTGTGGGACAAATGAAAAAGTGGGGCACTAGGAGAGAGTCACCTCTCAACTCTATCCATTCTTCATTTCTATAGTTTTGTGGCTTCTAGTGAAATTTCTTGGTCACCCTGATTTATCTGCCTGACAAAAACTATGACCAATTCCATTCAACTTTTACCATACAACATTTAATTAAAGTTACTATCTACAGAACTCTGAGCATCTAGGTAAGGACAACCAGCAGTATTAAACTTAAATTCCTGGAAGTAACCCTTTGGTCTTCCGTAAAACTCCAGATGGCTTTGTCCTTAAATTTCAGAATTAACTCTCTCTCGCAGCTTGAGGCATTAATCAAGGTTCAGCAAGATGCATTAGGAACCGCAAAAACTCCATCTTGTTCCACCGGTGAAAATCTATAACAATTCTATCATCCAAGATGAAACTGAGCAAAGCACAGAGGCTGAACTGAACACCTTGAGGACTGATGCAGAGTCTGGGATTATCTCTTTCAACTAGGTCAGGAAAAAGTCTGCTTCCTGCATTTTCTAGTTGAATGATAAAGTTGTAGAGATAAATATGCAACCTGAAATCACAAATTAAAAACTGGGTATCACTTCACGAAGCTCCATTGAGCAACCACAATTAGATGACTGTGCAGACATCTTTTTAGTTATCCATAACATATGACATCTGCTGACCGAGTTTCATTATAGACTTCAGGGCCTCATGCTCCCATCCCCGAGTACAAATTCTTGTTTGAGGGAGGGAAGGAAGCTACTACATCAGTTACACGCAAGCAGTAGATTATATGAACTCATTTGCTGGTCTTGGAATGAAGTATGCCTTGTATCCCAAGCCCGGGTGAATTTTTCTCAATCTGGAGGCACAGGGTGGCACTGCCTCCATGTTGACCTCCTGACTGGTCACCTAGTAAGCTTTAGGATTCTTAGGATTTTTGGTTCAGTTTGAATTATTGATATCATTCCCCATTTCCTGGAATATTATCACAGGAATAAAAACAATCTACCATTTGCCTACATCATCAATTTTTTATTTGTGTACTCTGCAGAATGACCTAGTAATGAAAATATACCAATGGCAAGAAAGGGGTAAGGGTTCATTACTATTTTGAGTTGGAGGTGTAGTAATTGGAGTTAATCACTTAAAAGATTAAAGGTTATTTGAGTTAGACTTGCCCAGTATAGTTCGGAGAGGAGATACCCAGAAGCAATTGCATAAAGAGTCTTGTAGCAAGGGCCATTTCCTTCATGAGTTAGTCTATAAGGGACATTGTAAAATGACAAAACCAAGGAAGAATTCTCTCTCTCACTCTTTCTCCTCTATTTCTCTAACATTCTCTCCCCTACTCTTAGAAATCTTGAATACTAAGGATTGTATTCTTTACCCAAAGATTGACATTTCTCTCCTCAAGAGACATTATTTTGTGTATATTTTTTACTTTGTTATTTTTTTTACGTAGGCCTTTGTTATAAGTGTCATATACACGATGCAGGGCATTTTTGCTAAAAGATGCATCCCATTATGTCCAATTTTTAGTCTGTGTGAGTTATTATAGGGGTCTCGTAAAGAAGTTTTATCGATAACTTGGTTGTCTTTATGATATAAAAGCATATAATTCCAATACAAAAATATAGTTATAAATCCCAAATTAAGGTTAAATCATTTGAAACAACTTTTGGTAGCTAGAGAGGAAGCCAACATCATGCAACACCTCTATGTAGGGCAAGAATAAAACCATGCTCTTGAATGACCAGGGAAGAATCATGAGTTTTCAAAATGTATTTATACAGTATCTGTTCTACTTATTTCATTCATTACACAGAAAATGACTGGGCTCATGTTTTCTCTTAGGGACAGTGGCATACTGCAACTACACTGTCCTACTAATGAGAAGATAAGGAAAATAAAGTCAGAAATCATTGTAAGATGATTTGGGAAGAGAAAGCTCTATGTTTATGTGTATCAGATGCTTGAAGATATCACAGGATGTATGATTTCCCTAAATACTTGAATGAACCAACGTATTATAACTGGTTGAGAAAACTAAGATCTATTATAGCATACATTAGGAACAAGGGACTTTGTAATATGACTGCAGTGGGCTGGTAGGCCTTGAAAAGCAAATTAGCAAGAAAACAGAATGTTTCCAACAGTGAGACACTGCTTATGGTTGTCAAAAGCCCAAGATCATTTACCAGGAATGACTAGCAGGCATGCTCTATGGTTTCGGCTTTCTCACCACAAGAGGTCAACTTTGGCAGGAACTATGGCTTCTAATATGCATTAATAATTTCTGTATCTAAGACATGAGATCCTTTACTTTGTTGCCAGTCTACAATGATGGATGGACTGCCGCCTGGTTGAATGATGAATCTAGGCAACAGTCGTGCAATTTGGACATTGTAGGCTTGATCAGCAGTTTGGTCCTACTCAATCTTTTCAGAGAATGAGATCTTACACCAGACATCCACATGAGTGATTCATACAGCTTGATCCATTGCTGTGACTTCCATCTGAGGGTCACAGATCCAAAAATGGATATCTTTAATTTACCAATCGACTGGTTTCTACAAATGTGAGGCCATAGACAGCTATTCTGGAAAAACAGCACTTCGTGAAAGGACTGGTAGCCAGGACTTTAATAATGGCTGGGTTCTCTACACTGAAAGAGTCAGCCACATCCATTCTGGAGTTTGCACAGCTGTAGCTAAAGCTGGATGACGTCATTACCCTTCAGCTTCGCCCATCCGTCAATGAGATCAACCCAGACTTTCCTGATTCTCTGCTAAATGACCACCCCTTGGATCTAGCTTTTCTATACATGGAAGAGCAGAAGATAAACTTCCTATATAGAGATAGCTACAAGTGCATAATGTCAAAATGTTCCAAAACCAGTGGTGTGATTAAATATCTCATTGATGAACAGGTGATGCTATTGGGTTTTACTTTATATTTCACACGTATGTTTGAGTGGTATGCATTCCTATGTATAAATGAATTCCCATATGTGTGGCTACACTTGTATGTACCTATATTTATAGGTGCAATTTTAAATGTTTTTTTTTAACTTGGATCATTCTTCACCTTATGTATGGAAGCAGGATCTCTCATTGAACCCAGATCTCACCTGTTGATCACTTTAGCTAATCTAGTCAGCCATCCTATACTGAGGATGGCTATACTGTCTCCAAACCCTCATGGACAAGGACTGCAGGCTGATAGTCACACCTGCCTGAGTTTCCAGGCGCTAGTTGTTATTTTTATGCAGTTTCTTTACTTACTGAGCCATTTTCTTATCTTGGCCATGTTAAATCAGTTTGTGTTAAATCATGTTCAAGCAGATGAGTACTCATTCAGACAGAATCATTAGGCTATGCCACAAGGTCTACCTAGATCAGAAG
This sequence comes from Microtus oregoni, assembly GCF_018167655.1. NCBI lineage: Eukaryota > Metazoa > Chordata > Mammalia > Rodentia > Cricetidae > Microtus > Microtus oregoni. The sequence goes on along the minus strand of NW_024543059.1, from coordinate 58,924,027 downwards.
TTGACTCTTGACAACAGCTCAGTCATACATGAGACAGCAATGTATCTGTGCTCCTCAGAGAGGGGAGTATCTGTGTCACAAAGGCAAGGGCACCTACTGTGAGGGACTGCCCCAAGTGAAGGCTGCTTTCCTTTAACAGTACAGATAATCCTCATCTTGTCACAGATATGTCTTTAGCACTTGAGACCAAATGCAGAGAGCATATCACAGCTTCCTTAATCACATGGTTAGCTGGGTGTCAGCTGCTGAAAACATACTGATCTGTGACTTAGCCAAGTTTTAGGTATAGGAGGATTCAAAGCATAGGTAAACATTCAAACTGCTATGTAATTGATTCAATTAAAAGTTGGGCCTCTTTGAGTGAAATAGTGATGTCACACTTTGTCTTTGACTCTTTCAGGAATGATATTATGAATATACTAAAAATCGTCTCAAGAACCTGCCACTAGTGATTGACTTATGATGTCTTCTTGTTCTAGAGGAAGCAATGTTCTAAGAATGTTACATATACAAATATTCCAAAAAGACAGGCCAGAGGGAAAGACAGACAGAAGAACCATTCACAAGAAGCACAGAAATGTTACACATAGACTTGTCTTCCATAGCTGCACATTGTATGGTTGAGTTACCCTTTCTGTGTGTTACATCTGTCTTCCAAGAAAACTCCATTTTTGCTTTCATTTCAGAATTCAAAGGGGTAAAAAAATGGACAGATTTAGAATTTTCTTAAGATCCTCGGTGGATCTATTTCCTCTGAGAAGTATGTACATGGCTGAGTAAAATGTACATTCACCTAAAACTGAACGTTAAACAAATAAAACAAGATCATGCAGGCTAAGTAAAAAGACAGAATATCTATATTCTCCAGCGTCACTGACATTAAGTGCATTAGAATGAATTTGTTTAGCCCCATGTCCCTTAAGACATATATTAAGATATATTAATACATATTCCTTGATATTATAATGACTATCCATTAATAGAAACATAAAATGCATAATGACTTATTTGCTAATAGTTTGAGAGATCGTTCATATGTGCAAGAGGTAAGTTCTGAAGACTATAGAAACAGTATGATCCCTACCATTCGGTGCTGACCTGAGAGTCAATATTTTTAAATAAAAAGGAATTATTTGGAGCTAGAGAGATGTCTCAGCAGTTAAGGGCACATGAGAGGCCTTACTCTTTCTAAGAGTGTGTTGGGGATATGGGGAGGAGTGGGGGGAGGGGGGAACTGTGGGTGGTATGTAAAGTGAATAAAAAATAAATTAAAATATAAAATAAATATATAAATATAAAATCATAAAAAGAGCACTTGCTCTTCTTCTAGATTCTAGAAGGATCTGTGTTCAATTGCCAGCACTCACATGACAGCTAACATTCACCTGTAATTCCAGTTCTAGGCGATCCAATGTTCTCCTCTGGCCCCTGAACACCAGGTACTCCTGTGGTTCACAGAGGTGTATATAGGCAAAATACACAGACATATGAAATCAAATCGAACTTAAAAAACAAAAAGGTAAACAAACAAGTCAAAATTGTTTTAAAAAACAGTGTGTCTGGGTTGTTGGCATATGTCAACAATTGCAACTAATATGGCCATTCTTTGCCACTCTGTAAATTTGTTTTTCATTTCTGAGTGTTTGATATGTCTCAGCAGGTAAAAACATTTATCACACAAACTTTGGCATTTTGAGTTAGACCCCCCCCCCCAAAGCCTATAGAGGCTGCTCTTAGCATTATCTGGGGAAATTTAAAAATCACACCAGACTCCTAGACTTGCTACAGATTCTTACCTAATTGGTCTGGGGTGGGGCTCCAGGCATAGATTTTTGAGCTCCCTCAAGTCATTCCATGTTGCAGCCAGGGGTGAGATGCACTGACCTGTATTGTGGAGCATGCCGCTGTGTGGTATGTCGGGGAGACCATTTTCACAGAGCCGTTGGTGTTCTTGAAATATATGAAAAATAAAACTGAACAAAACAGTTTAAGAATTTTATGGCCTTATTTGAAAATTCAAAATGAAAGGTGAGAATCAAAAATGTGTCATTGATTTATTTTCGTACCATTAATTTAGCGGAGGTAGGGGTTGGGGTAAGGTGATAAATCTAAAACATCTGGGTCATTTTCCAAGTTAAAATAGCCATGTCCCCACCAGGAGACTCTACTATTTGGAAAGGCATGTGGGAGCAGCAGGGAAAGATGTAATGTTTGAAATCTCTTCAGATGATTCTGATCCCTACTCCCATCAGAAATGCCAACTTAACCAGATATGACCTTTGACAGCACCCCAAATGACTTGCATGTGCATCAAATGTATAAGTTGTTTTAATTTTTTATTGATTTTTATTGAGCTCTACATTTTTTGTCTGCTCCACTCTCTGCCTCTCCCTTCCCCTTTAACCCTCTCCCAGGGTCCCCATGCTCCTAATTTACTCAGGAGATCTTGTCTTTTTCTACTACCCATGTAGATTAGAACTATGTATGTCTCTCTTAGAGTCCTCATTATTGTCTAGGTTCTCTGGGATTGTGACTTGTGAGCTGGTTTTCTTTGCTTTATGTTTAAAAACCACTTATGAGTGTATAAGTTTTAGCCCTGTTTTAAGGACAGTTAATCTTCCTTTAAACTAGCAGCAGAGCCTGTAATGTCTTTAGAGCCATTTTGTGAATTTTACAAAATAACACAAAAATTCATTTTTAACATGATGAAAAATAAAGGTTTTACAAATTTTAAATGCTCATTTTACACCCTTGAAAACAACCCTTTCTAATGTAACATAAATTAATTCTCATCCTTCCTTTTGAATGCAACACATTTTGTAAAGGTGAGCTGTCTGTTGCTTCTTTGGTTGCTTGCAAGGAATGGCATATCCTGGTTTTGTTCATCTTCTTAGCTCATTTTTTCACATCTGCTTCAGAAAAAGAACACAATTGCCCATAATCTACTAACAAGCATAAGTACAGATGTGCAATCTGCTTTTGAGGGTTAAAGACCAAACCAAACAAATAGATCACAAACATAACCTCTACCTGTTCTTTATCTTAAATTGATGCTTAAAGATGCTGTTCACCAAGCTGAAAAACATCATGAGGGAAAGAGAGGGAAGTCCAAACTTAAGTTATACCACGTGAAATAAAGAAATGGCCTTTTGTTCTCAAGCAAGGTAATAAAAATCAAGTCAATCATTTCCAAGAGAACCCTCCATTTACGTAATGACAGCAGGACTAGCAAGAAAGGACAATGCCAGCCGAAGAGTCACTTTCTCCCAGTGCCCAGCACAGCATCCCTTCTCAAAAGAAAGCTTCAAGCTTCCAATGTCCTCTCAGTATGGCCTCGGCTTTGCACGGAAACCTCCCTGTGAGAAGGCATTCATGTTTTTTCTCACCTACTTAAATGCTGGGTATCACCAGGAGAAATCTCAGGGCTTCCTCTCACTGATCCGTACTGTCGATATGTATTTTGAACTGAGGCCATTCTATCATGTACATGACATTTTTACACGCAAGCAACCTAAAGCAACTTTCTATTTTTCCCCCTTCCCTTTTTCAATGTGTAAAACACAAAACTTTAATATTTCCTATGTCAGTAATTTGAGTCTGGGTGGATAATTGCATAACTGACTGAGGGTAGTATTTAGGACATGCTTTGAGCAAATCCTTGGAGAGCTATGCCAATATGTAGACTATTTGTGATATAAAGGGCCAAGCCCTAATAAAGAACATGCCTTACAAAGAATGCAGTGTGGGTCTGCCTGACTTGCATAGAAGCAGGGCTGCCCTCTCAAAGCAACACCTTGTGCCAAAACTCATAATAGGAGATGCTTGGCTCAAGGCCACTGTGCTAGATTCTACCGCTGTGATTCTGCAATGGTTTTAGAGCAATTTTCTAATCTCTATAAAGAAATGGCTGAAAAATGCAAACTGTTGAAAGAGAAACTAGACTAGCATGCTTGATCAAATCATATATATATTTGCCTTTTACTTTTTTCCAGATGATTGTTTCTCTTTTTCTAAAGAGATATTGAGGGGATGCCATGATCTGACTTTCATTAGATCCTAATTTAATGATTCTGTTTTCCTAAGCATGTTCCAGTCTGATTGTGATTTCATGGCTTTATCAGGGGAAGAAGAAACAGACATGTCTGACATGCTGCACTCTTGGGAAACAGTAGGGGGCTGTAGTGATTGTTGCTATTGAAAGGGAAATTGAATGGGAATTGGGACCTAAAAAGTTATTGGTCTGCAGTTTATACTATGAGTCAAAATTAGACTATTCTGAAAGCAGCGGCAGTAACTACAGCGTCTAGGCTACAATTAAAAAGAAAAATAGAAGGGGACGAAGAATTTCCTTGAGAGCCTAACACGGAATGTAACACCTATCATGGACCAAGGGAACAAATCCTATGAACAGTGTGTACCCTCATTTTGTATCAGGTTCTCCCCTCTGCCCTTCCCCAGTCCTTCCTCCCTCCTCTTCTCCCTTTCCTTCTGTGCTTTGTTGAAATGGAAGCTCCACACGGAAAGAAGCTGTCTTTCACTCTGCCTCTTACAAATGTTTGATAAGTGATTGTCTTCTAAATAAACAATTTATGAAAGAGCACTTAAGTAAGAATTTCTTTAAATTTTACAAGTAAACTATATCCTTTATCTCAGCTCTCAAAAGGAAGCTGAACTGACAACTTTCTTTCTTCTAATGCACCGTGTCTAAAAGGGGTACATCCTATGAACTCACACAGGGCAAGCTATGGCCTGAGTGGACACCCCTCCCTGCATACTGTAATGGTTACTTGTGAGTTCTTGTGGCGGGAGGTAGTTACTTCTTTAAAAGCAGCCTCAGAGAGTCCATTCCTTTTCCTGCCCCCTCTGCCTTCTAGATTTGAAGTCATAACTTTATCTCTCTGACAACTATAGCAGCACAGCCTGGTTTGTGCAAGATAGACAGCCTTCAACACGCAATGCCAGGACCTTGATTTTGGAACTCCCAGCATTAAGAGCAAAAAGTGAAGAAAAAAATGTTTTTCTGATCTTTGAAACTTAATTAAACATCTTTAATGTAGCTATGGAAATGGACTAAGACAAGACCGCTTTCTTCTCTCTGGATAGACGGTAATTTGTAGCAGTCAGAAGTGAAGGAATGACTAATCATATATAGTTTACATGGTTTAAACACGGAACTGTGTCATAGAAATGATGTTGATAGTTTCCTAACAGACTATACCTTAAAAACAAATCTCGTAATAACTAATGATAGCATGGCAGGATTACGATCATTATTTTTTGTTCTTTGTTGAATTCAAATTGTAAGATTGACTCTCTAGGATAAAATTTATAAAAGCAGAAGTTTGTAGAATAAAAGCTAGTTCAGACTCAAACGTCGCCTACCCCCTTCCTGATCTCCATTTTCAATTCATTTCCTTTCCTTCCCACACATCCTTGCAAGGATATAATATTCCAAGCATTCTCAGGCTCTCTCCTGCAGATGTGAGCATGCATATGCTAATTCAACACACTTCCTTCCTACTCATTCCTAAATTCGTAACATCTTCAGTGTTTTCTAAACAAAAGCACTCCAGCTATCCAGATTACAAATACCGATATGTAGTTGGCAAAAACTTAGCTGCAGGGAAAGTACATTATTTTTTTTGCCCCTCTGAAAACTTCTAAATTTCCTTTGAAACTGTTGAAGTTTTCATCTTCTTTTCTATCAGACTTTTCATCCAGAATGTGGATGTTAGGAAAGGAAAAGATTAATATCTGATAAAAAACAAAGCAGTGTATTTTTACATAATTATTTTAAGTGATTCCTAAATATAAAGAATGGTTTGATAAAGAATATGCTCAAGTGAATTAATAAAACAATATGGAGCCAAGGCCTGAAAGCCATCTTGAAACATTCATCCTTATAATTACTTGGTTTTCCCCAGAAGACATTTGTATTGTTTCCCTTTCTCTGTCTTAGATTCTTCTTTGTTCATTCATTTATTCATTAATTGAATATTTATCAAGCACTGGTTTTGTGTAATGCACCGTGGCATGTAGAAAAATAAAAAGGTTATCATACTGAGCAATTCTCCTTGAGGAGTTTATGTTTTGCATGTTAGATTTTATGTGTTTTAAGCTTTTGTTTTAAGTGTTATGTTTTAAGTTAAGTCCCTTAGAATTTTCATCCATAGTATGTGAGTGCTAGGAAAAGAAAAGATTCATAGCTGTTAAGATCAAAGCAGTGTGTGTGGACAAGTCTGCTAGCTAGAACTGTCACAACAAAACAACCTGCTTAAACAGAGAAATTCATTTTCTCCAAATTCTAGAGGTCTGGACATCTACAGGATAGCAACAGGGTTTGATTTAAAGGGGTCAATTTGTTGCCATAGCCTTATATGAGATATAAAATACATGATTAGTAGAATCTTCTTTTATTATAATGTCTCCATTTTATCAATGTAGAGCCTTCCTTGTAATCTCATTTATCCATGATTACTTCCTAAGAGCCCTGTCTCCAGTAATAGTCACAATGGAGCCAGAGCTCGCATCTAAGGTTTTCAAGCCATGATTTAGTACATAACAACATTTTTGAATATAATTCAATGTGAAAGCGGTAAAGGCCATTCCAACTTGGGAAAATAAAATTACTTCAGCTAGATTTTTAAACACAAAACTTGATGGATATTTGACAATGACAGACAGAAGGCTCAGTATGGGTTAAGCCCCAGGGTAGGAACACATGAGGATCTGGTCTCAGAATTAAACAGAATGGTTTTCCTGCATGTAAAACTGAAAAATAATGATAAGAAAAAGTACAATATAAAAAATTGATGCCAGTTTAGTGCTGACCACAAATGCCACACTAGCATCATTAGTTTTATTCAACAAGAAATGATGAGCGACTGAGGGTGTTCAGAGTGGCATGTTCGGTTCCACGTGTTTTTGTAAGGCTGAGGTGATTGAAAGGATGCACTGCAGGAAATGAATTTGGAGACAAATAAATAAGAAGTTGTAACAGACAACTGGAGTGACAGTTAGGGTGTCAACTATTAAGTAGAAAAAGTAGAGAGATGCAAGAAATATTACCAGTGTGAAATGGGCATCATTTGCAAAGGGCTTAGACGTGAAGGTATGCAGGGAGAAGCTTCTGTACAATGTACAATGATGGCAATGAGAGGAAGGCCATTCAGTGCTCTCTGCTTCCACAAATATGTCTAGGTTTTAGCTGGCAGGCATGAATAGCAGGGATGGCAATGGTGAGGACAGAGGGTTAGGAAAAAAAAATATTATTTACTCTTTGTTAACTATAATTCCCGGTAGCATCTTCATGAATTAAACTTCTGTAGATCATTTTCGTGTTCAAAGTATGGGTAAACGTTATTTGGACCAGATAGGAATTAGTGCATACTGTAGTGCAGTGTTTTTCTTCCCATACCTATGTATCACTGTAAATTATCATAAGAAAATCCTTACTATCTGTGTGCAATATTATCACCATTTTGCAATTTAGAAAACTGAGTGGCAAAGTGGTTATATGAGTCACCCATGATCAAACACCATTGTAGCCTAATTCCTATTTAAGGTCCTTAATGTCCTTAGTCTAGAGTTAACAACCCATTCTACTCTCTGGGTCTACCACACCAAATGTTGCTGTATATCATTTATAAAAGGAAACGTGTGTCCCAACTCTAAACTGGTTCTGGGATACAGGGAGTGTGGAGTGACGGAGAGGTTCCTTTTCTCCTGGGCTTTATCCTCTATGTCTGGTTGATATAGTAAGGTTCCACTGACATTGCTGACTTTGGGACTCCACTCCTACTCTTTGGTTGGGATATCCCTATTCTACACATATTCTGGTTACTTTTGCAACAGATTGGACACTGATCTACACACATTTTACCACTAACTTAGAATTTCCTCTCATCTGTTTTAATGATATTAGAAGCCATTCTGTAGAACTGATCTTAATTCGCATATGAATTGCCCCCAATAGACTACAAATAATTCCAAAATACAGGCAGATAACAAGAACAGAGTTGGCCCTTCTCTCTGGAGGTCAGGCCTCAAACGGACTGACTTTTTCACTTCTCACTCGTTACTTCTCTGAGACTGTGGTGGAGTAGAGTTTATCATGTGCTACACTACACATGTGTATTAGCTGGAGCTCTCCAGAGGAGAAGAAACAATGGAATTAATATAGAAGGAAATTGGTTTTATTTTGGGTTCTAGGTTAGGGGTTGTCCGCACTGCACTCCAGTGCGTGAGGTTTGATGCCTCAACAGAAGAAGTCTGGCACTACTGATCTGGAGGACTCCAGGAGACCCACAGGTCTTCAGACCACACTGAAGGCTGGGCTTTGATGGAAGAAAATAATGTGTGGTGGCAGCCGCATGACCCCAACCACCAGCAGCAGGACAAACACTCTCACCAGGCAGGCAAGCAGCAGCAGGCAGGCTACCTTACATCTGGGCTGCCTGTTGTCAGGGCTACCCATGAGGGTAATGGGCAAGTTCTCGCCTAAGTTAATCCTTCATAAAAATTCCCTTATGGAAACAACCTGCCCAGAGATGTGTCTCAGTTGATTTTACATCTTATCAAGCTGAAAGTCAAAATTAACTATCCCAGAATCATAATAAATTTAAGGTCAGTGGTCAGGAATATGCATAATGGTCTCATTCAGAACCAAAAATGGGTAAGTTTCTCCCTGGTACAGGTCCCAGTTTTCAGTTTATATATCAAAGAGCATTTGAATTTTTCTCTCTAGCAATCATCCCCATTAGAACTCCTGAGTTGTAACAGGGTAGAGCATAAAGACCAAGGACTGACAGCTCCGAAGAACGTGAAAGATGGCATAACTTAGCGAAGAGTCAGAAACTCTGCAACTGGTTTGAAGACCCAATGAAAGCCAGCTTTATATCAATAATAATTTTATATTGCTTCTGGGAGACTTGAATGAAACAATTCCTAAGAAATATAAACTATGGCTCCTCTAACTTTGTGTAATCAGAATAAACAGCAGCCATTATAACATCATTGTCACCAACAGCATCATCTTAATACTATTATTATTAAACAAAGCTTCACTTCATAAAAAGGGAAGCTATGTCTCAGTGATAAGAACTGCCATCTCGCAACCTTGAGCTCATGTCCAAAGGAAGCAACCTTCAATATAGATGATAATCATTAAATTTAAAGTTTACTCTGAACAAGTCTAAATGAAGGTACTATGAAATTTTGCAAAGAGTAGAAAGAAAAGAAGAAAGTACCATAGGGCCTGGTGACATGGCCCAGTGAGTAATAGCATTTTATGAGCAAGCATGGTATTCTGAATTCAAACACCCAGCAAACACATAAAAAGCTGGGTATGGCTGTAAAAGACTGCCATTCTAGCACTGTGATAGCGGGGAGAGGATCACCTCTGGGAGTTGCTGGTTTTCATCCTAAGGCCAGGTCCAGTGAGATACATTGTTTTAAAATCACAAGGTAGACTGTGATGCAGCAGGACACCTATTGTTCTCATCCAGCCTTCCTGCACATGTATGCACACCACACATACACATGCTCATACACTACCACCACCACCCACACAAGACAGCAAACTAACGTACAAATACATTTAAAAAGCCACAACATGGTTAAGGATTTTTATAGTGAAGGCAGAAAGAAATCTGGGTTATACTACCAAAGTCAAGCAACAACTGAGTATTTAGTGGAGAGAAATAAACTTTAATCACAGATATTTATTACACATTCCAGTTTTCACAGTCAAGGAGATACTTTTTAACAACGTCACTATAACTATGCCCACTTTGCAGACCCTCATATGAAGTGTATTCTTTATTCTTTGCCATAATCATCTTAACGAAGTACACACATTGTTAACTGGATAAAATATGCCTTAAGCTGAAGTCCTTACTGAATGACCTAGTTGGTGGCACCTGTTGGGTTATTACTAACTATTGTCAAGTACACCTTTAGAAAACCTTTCTACAGTATTGGGAGCACTGTGTCATCTAATAACTGTCATTATACAAAGCAGCAAACTATTGTTGTTAATGTTAGTCTGGCATTGCTAACCCTGTAGAATATCTATGGGTATGTATAGATCAAATTAGGCTGTGGGACAAACAACTCTAAGATTCTGTTGACTTACAACCAAGCTTGAATGATTTACTTTCATTCAGTCAGCTAGGAAGATGTGGCTGCGATCCACTTGTGCTCACACTCCTTGGTTCTGGCTAACATTGCTTGATAGCAAAGTAGGAGATGGAAAAGACATGCTAATTAATCAGGCATTCATTATTATTTCTTCCCAGTGTCTAACATTTTATTGGCAAAAGACAGCAGTGTAACTTACCATGATACTAATAAGGATGGAGTCAAGAGTATTCCTAAGGAAGAATTGGTAAGCATTTAAAAAAATAATAATATAATTTTTCATAGATGAAATTCAGAGATAAAGAGAAGAATAATATATAATATACAACACACCAATTCTTCTCCCTCACTTCTTTGGGTGGTTAATATATTTTTGTGCCTGCTCCCAAGCTGTGGTTCTCAGTAATTCTCTTTCTCAGGCAAGTCTCTACTCTGAATCTAGCAAGTGTTCAAAATTACTAGGAAACATTGACATAGATAGGTGTCTCCAGTGGTGCCTACTCATGCTGTTGACAAATCTCTACTGCTGTTGTCTGCATTCATCTCTCCAGACATGGAGGTAGCAATTTGCTTTGCAAAATCTATTTTCTGATGAGCCTAAGAAAAATATGTGATTTTCAATATCTTACTGTTTTTTGTTATTCTGGATGTGAGAGTGTCATCTTCAAACTCTTCTCTATCAGTAATGAAAGATTTTTCTCTTTTATTATAGCAATAGTTTCCTTGAGTAATGTTTCAGGCTTACATATGACATAGTTAAGATAACTCTGTATAACATTTCTTTATTAAAACTGTCATTTGAGGATTTGATCTAATTTGTCTGATCCTCAATTTAGTGGTTAGACCCTGAAGCTCATGAAACTACCGCTTCTCAAGTTGAAATTTACATGACTAATCATGAAAACCAACCATCTTCAAAAGGTAAATTTTATATGGCTAAGAGTCCACGAACTGTCATTTTCACCCAAAAGCCAAAAAAAAAAAAACAACAACAAAAAAACAGGAGCTGAGAAATATTTTATTTTAAATTGCTTTTTAGGACTGTTGAACTTTCCTGGAGGAAAGAGACTGGAACCAAAGTCAAGATGTAATGTTGTAAGAGGTTGCTTGTTTGTCTTCCGGCTGTCCAGCAGCTCAGACCAGAAATAACCACACAAAAACTGTATAAATTAAATCACTGATTGGCCTATTAGTTCTAGTTTCTTTTTTGCTAGCTCTTACATATTAATTTAACCCACCTTCATTAATCTGTGTATCACCACGAGGCTGTGGCTTACCGGGTAAAGTTCTGGCACCTGGGGGAAGGAAGGCAGCATTCAGTTTAGTTTCCCTGCCTAGCTCTATTCTTTCACCATATCACAGGCCAAGATAGTTTCACAGTGGTATTCACAGCATACAGAAGGGACTTCCACATCAATGGAACAGCAGATTTCTATTTTTGACTTAAACAGCACTAGGTATACAGTTAGAGTCACATACAAAAAGAGCCAGGCAAGGAATGGCTTTTACCTAATGGGTGATTAGAAGGAAATACATCAGATCTTAGAACATCAGATCAACCTGAAGACCATAAGAATATTCTAATATATTCAGTTAGGGATGACCTTAAATAAGATAGGATTGTTCGAATATAATTGACCACTCATATCTTACAGTGTCCATACCTCCTCTTCACATTTCCAACATAGAGAAAATGACAGAATTTTAAAAGTCAAAACTTTATTGTTAGAAAAAATAATCAAGAATGAACTGTAAACCCCAGTAAACTCCTATTGCCATGATTATGGAGGTAATCAAAGATTAATAATACCTTCACAGAAAATGGAGGCAGAAAGAACATGTTGACATCAATCTTGTATATAAATCAACAGGAGTTCAACAGTCTTAAAAAGCAATTAAAAATAAAACATTTCTCAGCTCCTGGTTTATATTATATATACAGTGTAACTCTAAAGGTGCCATTTCCCACATTACAGATATAATGCTACCATGAAAATGTTCATTGAGACAATCACAAACATTCTCTGCAAAAATCCCTCCTCAAAAGTAAATTACCAATTTGGATTACAATACTTTATTTTTGAGCCTTTACTTTAGAAGAAATATAGTATCTTCCATTATCTTCTAACATGATAGACAGTTAAATTTGTATTTACTACACTGCATGTAATCATTGATATCAGCTGCAGAAACCAAACGCCTCAATTTAGACTATTAACCATCACCTGAGACACTGTAGAGAGGGCTAACAAAAAAGAAGGATCTCCCTTGTCACACTTTTAAAATTAAAGAGAAATCATTGAATGTCCCTATGCTGAAGCTCCCCATATGAGAACACAACACAGATAATTAGAAAAGAATTATTTAAGTATCACTTGTTATTTAATTTCCTCATTTAGAACAAATTTTGATGGCTATTATGGAAAGTTAGTTGGAAGTGTGGATCTTCATCAAAAAGAACGAGTTTGAACTTCTAACTTGGTGACTACACAGCCCTTAACCTTTCCCAGCCATAGTTTCCCTTTCTCTAAAACCGAGTCAATGATATTACGACTCTGGAATGTTTTTAGACTCCAAAAGAAAATATTATTCTGTGTGTTTGTATTGAGCCTGAAGCAAAGCAGGCTGTTTAAGAGGGTGAACCTGACGTGAAGAGCTCTATTTTTGCCAAAGAGTCCTACATTTTGTGATTTTACTGCACTGTGAGAAAATGGCCATGGATACACTGTTTGATTTCTGTGATCACTAAGAGAAGCAAACTTTCTTCGACAAACTTTATTCTTTAATTTTTCACATTATTGTTGTGTGTATGTGTGTGACTGCCAATTTCTACTAATGACTTCACCAACCTCCTCCAGTGGAAACCAACATTTATACAAATCATACATTTTTATTACCTTTATATCTGATAGGGTTCTTTATTCCTCCAGACATAAACTGTCACCTTCTTTAGTGTAACCGTAAAATTCTCTCTTCTAGCCTCATTTCTCACAGTAAGCATGCTGGTGAGAATCTTCAACACAGGGCCTGTTGCTGTGGCAACAACAGGTGTCCATCTTCTTCTCCTCACCTGAGTACTCTGGATGTATACTTCAGTCTAAACTACGTTTGTCCTGGCCTGGGTTTCATTCTTTGTGAATTTTGGCTAAAATGCTTGCCATCAAGTGGAGGCTCAGCTTCCTCCACAGAGGTTCCAGGTATTCCATTCACGACTCTAGACTGATCTCTGATGTTCATTGAGCTTAGAGAGAGGGAATGCAGGCAGATGAGTTAATTCATGCATAATCTTCTTGCTTTTATGGTCTTCATTTACGGTCCATTATGCAACCAATACCATGGCTAAGGACAGAAGCTGCTTGACATCTACTGATTAAAACATTCTGTCTAATTTGCTGGCTGGCATCTGCTGTGTAGTGGGTACTTTCTAGTGTCCACTGATGTAAGTCTTAAGGATGTGCATACAAAATGTCCATTGCTATAATCACACATCTCTCAATCTTCTGTCCCCTACCTTATAAATTCGCAGTAAATCTGGTATGATTGTAGCTACAGGAGCTAAACTAGGTTGTCTTTACCTCTAAACTGTGAACAGAACAGTCATTCAGGTCCAGGTCCTCAAGAAGACACTGAATCCTAACCCATAGGAGACTCTCCTTGCATGCGCACAGTGTGTGTGTGTGTGTGTGTGTGTGTGTGTGTGTGTGTGTGAGAGAGAGAGAGAGAAAGAGAGAGAGAGAGAAAGAGAGAGATGCACGCATATCTGTGAGTGAATACCTCTGAGTGTGCCTGCAGAAGTCAGAGTTTGAAGTCAGGTATCTACTATGCTCTGTCTTACTCTCTTAGACGCGGTCTCTCAATGAACCAGTGACTCAGTGATTAACTAGGCGAGCTAGCTATCCAGCTCCTGGGATCCTGTGTCCATTGCTCAAAGTACTGGGCTTACAAATGATTTTTACATGGGTACTGGAGATCCAAACATAGGTCTTTGTACTTGTGTAGGAAACACTAAGCCCACTGAGTCATCTCCCAAGTACTAGGATAACTTCATAAAAATCCTTCTTTTCTGCACAAATAAAATACTTTTTTGGTGACAAGCCATACTAGGTATAGAATCCTTCCAGTTAAACTAGGAAACTACTTAATCTTCCTTATGAATCTATAATTCTCTGAAGTGGGAAGATCACAGTTTAAAGGATACAAATATTTTCCAACTGGGTTTGATTTTCCAGGAGAATCTCTGAATATTCTCGAAGCAAAGGGATAGATATTCCTCCCTCTCATCGCTATAGGAATTGGAGTGTCTTAGTCAGTTTATGTTGCCTGAACAAAAATACTATAGACTTGACTACATGAACCAGCAAGTTTTCTCATTGTTCTGGAGGGTAGAAAGTCTGTTGTAGTCACAATTTGGGCTGACATCTGTGGGCTGAACCCAGCCTCAATGGGTTCATATGTTCCACGGTAGGGGCATGTGCATTAGAAATGTTAGGCAGAATAAATAGAGATACAGAAGAGATAGAGGCATAGCATAGTACTAGGAGGGCAACCCAGTGATCACTGAATGCACCCATGTTTATTTCTTATGATCTTTAAATACCCCAATCCACAAGAGGGGAAGAAAGTGAAAGATTTTTTTTTGAATCATGATACAACGAACAAGCAAAGTGATTACCATCTTCAAACCCAGAACACCAAGTCACCACACCCTAGGTCAAGATGTCCTGTTAATAGCCACACCTTAAGTTAAATCTCCAGTCAATAACCTTGAGGGAGCAAGAAGTCATAAAGTCTCTGTAGTCAGAGTCAAGCAGATCCACTTCTGTGGGCTCCCACAAAAGTCCAGGATCGAGATCTGTCACAACCAGGGATCTAAAGATAATTCTTCAATTTTGCAATCATACAATACAGAGCTACATAGACTTCTCCCTTCTTCTTAGGGCACTCATCACATTGCTGAGGGTAATATCCACGTGGCAAGCTTATTCATAGTTGGAATTTATGGGGAGCAGTTTCCAAACGCTATCAAATATATAGCTGACTTGGGCCTTGCCGTATGTATCTGAGGATGTCATAAAGAACCAACTACACTTAAGATTTAAAAGTCCTCAAGTTAATCTCCCATGACATACCTCACTTGACTCCTCTTGTCTTATTTCTTCTCTTCCCTAGCTTTATCTTTTAAATAATTTTTCCCTTTAATGTGATTTAAACTTGTTGATATTCTACCCTGTTATGACTGGACAGTGAATTTAATTTCCACAGGCCACACTTCAGTGGCAGCCAACACTCCCCTGACTCCTAATCTTTAAATCATTCATGTATTTCTACTTGGTGGCACATTTATTTATATTGCTGTTTTGTTTTCATAAGTTAGTCTCTCCTTGAATCTATAAGATAATCAACCCATTGGAGTTAAATATTTGATATTAGGATTCATTCAGGTCCACCACAACACCCACCATTGTCAAATCCACACCAACTCAGCATGGGCTGCTTGAGCCAATGTTATTGAGGGTAGAAACAGAAGTGACAAAACACAGACATTCTTTTTAAAGAAAATTAGCAAGAAAATCCCATTATCCCAGTTCCCATATCCCCATTAATTAAAGTTCTATGTTCTATTGTTCTTTCTTCTGAGTAACTAAAGTCCTCCCAGCAGATTAAATACACAGAGAGTTTTTCTTGATTTTTATCTTCCCTCTTAAATTCAACAAACATTGAACAAAGAGATATTACAATCTTCTAGTCAGAATTTCTTCTTTCTTCAGAATAATTTTTATAGATTTCACTTCGAAACTAGTGAATAGATAGCATAGTGTGCAGACTACCTTTAAAAAGATCTCTTTCGGGTGGGGATGCTGTCTTAATCCCAGCACAAGGGAGGCAAAGGCAGGCAGCTCTCTGAGTTCAAGGCCAACATGGTCTACAAAGCAAGTTCCAGCACAGGCTCTTGATAAAAAAAAAAAAAAAAAAAAAAAAAAAAAAAAAAAAAAAACCACCAAGAAAATCCTTATATATGTAATTATTCGTGCTGTTCACTGAAATATGAGCTCCTGGATTTCAGAGCCTTGTGCATTTAATCTTGAGTATGCATACTCAGATTGCAGAGGCTTACGCGTATGGTAGGTACACAGGCTTAGTGAAGTATAACCTACAAGATCATAATAACTCCATGTGGCCAGTGAAGCTTCACATGGTTTAACATGCCTTCCTATTTTTGTCTTCACGTCAACATGCAACACAAGACAATTTCCATATTATAAATAAGAAGGAAGTATGTCTCACCCAGAAAGAAACAGCAATGCCCTTGAGAGCTACACTATACTAGGCATTCTACACTAGGTCTTGCCCACCCGTGATACCAAATAATCAACACTCGAGACTTTCTTGTGATTATTAGATTTCTATTAGATGAAAGGAATAAACTTCTTGGAGGTCAAGCCATCCACCATGGTGAGATATTGAAGTTGGAACGCATATGTTTCTCAGTTCTAAGACTACATTCATGCCAGCAGCACCTACTTATTTATAAAACAAAGAAAAAAGAGACAGGATTCCTGAACTTTCAAAACGTGCAGTCTTATTTAGTCATACAGGACTGAGAAGGAAGAAAAGCATGGTCGACAGTTGATTCTCTTCTACTCAATACATTCCCAGTCTGAAGATCATATATAACATAGTAAAGGTTTCAGGATTTAGTATGCATAGAGAGTATAAAGTATTATTTTGAAGAAAAAATAGCTTTCTACGAGTCCTTAAATTTCTAATACCCCAGTTGAGAGCTATGCAGTAAGCTATGCTTACTTCGGATCATATGGAAAGAACTGAGTTCTATACATAATGCCAGCTTGAACCGAAAGCCTGAGTAAGCAGCACGCCTCCCACATCACAGGACTGAAATAAAAATTATCAAATGGGGAAGAGCTAGCAGCTAAGCTGATAAAGAGCACTAAATAAATAAACAAATAGAGTAAGGATGCAAAGCATATCAATTCTTTCTATAAAGTCACATTCTTTTCCTGGTCAACAGAAGCCCCATTTTGCAGCTCTTCATATGTACTTTGACATCTTCTGAAAGCAGCTCACAGGAGACAGATCTGTGAGCAATGCCACAGACACCTCTTTGCATCATTCATTAAAAGAATATGTGAAAAACGGGGAGGGAGACAGGCAGGTAGAGGAGAAGTGCAGGCAGGCCTGAGGGAGCCGAAGCAGGGCAGAGGACAAGCCACATTGCAAGAAGAATCATGACAACGAAAAAAGAGAGCGTACATTAGAGAAAAGAGAAAAAAAATGCCACTTCCTTTATTCCGTTCCAGAGAACCTGAGTGTGCAATTCAGCTGCATGCTTTATTACACCGACTTATCCATTTCTCCCCGGGCTGGACTACACAGAAGAAATCCATTAGGTCCATGTCAGTGCATACTCCAGAGCCTACCTTCTGCAAAACACAACACATTTCACATTGGGTAAACCACGATGACCCTAGAGAATAAATTTTTTTAAACTTAAATCAACCTTCGTGGAACAGCTTGTATTCTTATAATTTTTTCATTATGTGAAGGACTGTTGTATAGACAAGAACTTGAAAAAGGCACTATACTAAATAATTCATAGGAGAGAATTTTGTTGTATGAAACAAGGCACTAATGCTCGACACCATTGGCCTGGGCTTAGTTAGAATTCTATTGTTAGAAATGTTTTTATTTTTTCATATTAGCTCCTGTTAACATGGAATTTAATTGTGAAAAAGGACTTAGAAACATTAGAATTCATCACGGGATACCAGTAATCTGTCTCCAAACCATTAAGATCATTTTGAATTCTGAGATGTTACCCCATATTCAACAGGTAAACAAGTTCTTTTGTCTACAAGTTTTCTTTTGCATCTCTTGAATCTGAGTCCAGAGTCCATTCAAGATTGTCACTCCATCATTGGCTGTGCCTTCATCTCACCTGTCTCCTGTCAGACACTCTCTTCTCTTACCAAGACATTGAAGGTTAAATTGTCCACTTTCAGGTCTTTAATTCCATGTATATCCTGATGACTTCCAAAATTATATTTCTAGACAGCTGTGCTCCCTCAGAATCATTTGCATTATATCCAAATTGCATTATTTTATAGAGATACACTAAACACTTCTATGCAAACTTGAGGTTTTCATGCCGTTCTTGAAGCATGCCTGCTTCATGCCTTGTGCTTATTTTCTCAAAGACTGGTCCCAGATCCAGCTAGTTGGCAAGGCTGGATAATTCTCAGCTGTTTGCCTTTTGTTCAGATTACTACCACTGAGTTTGGTTGATTGAAGATGGAAGAACACGGTGTCTCTGCAGAGGCCAATAAGAACCTAGCCCAGTAGTCCGTCAATCGCTTCATTAGCAGGCTTTTTCTTCACATTGTTTAGCGTGTGTGTGTGTGTGTGTGTGTGTGTGTGTGTGAGAGAGAGAGAGAGAGAGAGAGAGAGAGAGAGAGAGAGAGAGAGAGAAATCTATCTCTGTGGTTTTCTGAGGATGTATCCTAGTAAATATTCAGAAAAGTCTGAGAAGATACTTTGTGTAAAACAATAGAAACAAAGCATTTTTCTAAGGGTGTAGGCCATTATAGTCTTTCAATGAAAGAGACATCCTGTAGTCAAAGCAAAATAAATGAAAATAATCTGTGTTACAACTGACAAGTCTGAATATAATCTAGAGAATTGTAATAGTTGAATTTGATCATTATGACTCATGAAAGTGGGTCAAAAGGATCAAAACTTGAGAAATTATTAATTTTTCAATGTCAAGTTTTCTTTCCTAGAAATCAGCGAAGGTATTACCATGCAAGCCACCTACTAATAAAGTAGAAATAAAATGTGTTGAAGATGGACAGTCTAGTGGGACTGAGAAGCTAACAGGAATGAGGTGGCGCTGAGCAAGATGTGTGATGTCCATCAACACATCAAATGTTGAAAAATCAGGCACTGGTTTGGAAGCCCAGAAATATGGGGTACTCAACAGGCAGGTAGTGAGCTAGCTTCCTAATTAGCTGAGTGGCACATAGAACAAAGGCCTCTCTATTGTGTATTCTATTCAACCAAAGTCCTCCAGGAGGACCTGAAATACTCAGATGTCTTGAAGAGAGCTTTAAAAACAAACCTAAGAGTTGCTTTTTTACCAGGTATTCAAAGGAAGTGCTAAAAATGATTGTCCATAAATTGAGAAGGTTTAACGCCTTAAAACGAAACATCAACCATGATTTTTTTTTTTTGATACCCTAGATCTGTAGATTGAGAAATCTTTAGAGACCAAACTACATTGGCTCCAGCTGGGAGCAGGCAGCTTGAACAGTGTGAGCCTCAAAGACACCATAATGACCGGCACACCATGCCTCCGCAGACACACTTCTCATGGAAAAGAATTTCTGTAAAGCAAGCAAAAACTACAAGCTATGTGGGAACGTGTGCTAGAGAGTCCTGTATACGAGTTGGCTTTGAGTGGATTATCTGCCTGAATTTATGCCAAGCCGTTCAAATCATCGCAGATGTCAGAATCAGAGACCCCTGAAATAAATGATCTCACTTCTTTTCAAAAGATTGCTTGTCAGAGGGTTTTCACTATTCCTTCACAAGGGATGTGAGGAATTTGCCTTCCCTCACGGCTTTTCCACTAAGAATTCATCACACAGTCAACATTTATGAAATAATGAGGAAACCTCATTACATACTTTCTTTTGTTTTGTGGTTCTGGCTCCACAGAGCATGTCCACAATCTTCAATCTCACATTCTTTTTTACCTTTCTTGTAAAAACTTTTTGTCTACCTAATAGATCTGCACAATCTAGGAGGAAAACATGCTACCCTAAAACAGTGTTGTTCTTCTTCTATTTCCATTACACAATTATCTCACCAGCTATGAAACAATTTGAAAAACTCAATATCCCTACCTTTTTCCTCTCTCTCTCTCTCTCTCTCTCTCTCTCTCTCTCTCTCTCTCTCTTCCCCCTTTACATCTTTAGATTTTTCAAACTAGAAAAGCACTTCTCCAATTGCAGCCCTGGAGACCAGTGAGCTGGCAGGATTACAGATGACAGCATTTCTTGGCTGTGACATTCACATCTGACTCCTACAATTCTCCTTTTCCAGGGCTTAACAGGAACTTTGAAGTCATAGTCACAACACAATAAACGCTATTTCTTAGCCCTCCCTGCACTGTTGCTGTTTTGCCTGGGAATAATATATTTGTTTCTATTTCTCCTTTTCCATTTTATCTTTTGTGATTACCTGGAGAATTATTTCTCCCAATTCCAGCATAGCAGCGGCTGCTGTAAAAAGTCTCCTGAATTTTATACTTGTGACAAAGAATCTTATGCTGTCATAAAGATACTCTTAGAGTCCCTCAACATTCATAGTCACAGAGGAAAGGAATGCAACTGGGGACACTGTTGAAAAGAGACCTGAGTCCAGCTAAACAAACATCAGAGTGCCTAGATCTGGCCAGTGGTCAGTGCAGGGAGACCTAAAGAGCATTTAAAGCTATCAGATTCTCCATCAGGGATGTGCGTGTGTGTGTGTATGTGTGTGTGTAGTGAAGATATGTTTATTTACAAATATGTATACAGATATATATATATATATTTTATTGCATATACATGCAGTAAAATTAAAATAATGGTATTGAGTCAGTATCCATGTCACATTTCAGGGTTTATTTACTTACTTTTGTAAAACTCTCTGAAAATCAATCACACAACAACTTAAGAAAGTAATATTATTCTTGTGGGTCATCTGGGACTTCACAGTCTTACATAAATTAACACAAAAGCAAGTACCTCATTTATATAGCATTTCCAAACTGCCACTTTACAATATCCATAGTAGAACTTTCATAACGTTTATTTAGCATGACAATATACTCTGCTAAATCCCACATTCAATTTTTTTACCCTCAATGTTTGTGATTGGCCTCAATCTAAGGGCTCCCAAGCTCAGTAACGTCTTTAAAATACAAGACTGATTGCTCTGTGTGCTCCAAGATGTTTTGGTCCTACAAATAAAAATCTAGTTGCTACCAAATCAGCCTCAACTCAGTGCCCCGTATGTGACAAGAAGATTTACCTCTCCCAGCCTCAATCTAGTCTAAGCACTAAGAACTCAGTGGCATTTTTCTTGGGTTTCTGACATGTAATATAGCATTTACTTCTTTTTGATCAGTGCTAAAGACATTTTGTTTTCTATATAATAAAATTACATACGCATATGGAATCCAGCATTGTATGAATGTTGATGGAACGAAAGTTCTCGGAAGGCAGTCAAAGAAGAAAAACAAGGCAGTTGTAGCTTTAAAAAATAATCCAGTTCTGTTAGCAACTTCTAATTATATTTATCTATTAAGAATATTTTCAAAATTTACTTTATTTAATAGTCAAAAATATCTAAGTGGGAATTGCAAACAGCCTAAACTTCTCTCACTGAACCCCTTCTTAATGGCATTTTGGTAAGTGTCTATACAGGCAGAGATAACAGCATCCTCTACAGTGCAATTGCACCAACAAGGATCAAACTGCCTGGTTCTTCACCATTTGATGATCATGATGATAAAGACTTACTTGATTTTAATTGAGAGCAACCAAGAGACTAACCATTATTCTTCCATGAATGTCCTGTCCGAACCCTCTCTGTAACCTGTCTAGCAAGTCCAGTTTTCTCATTATTAGCTACCCCAGTCCGTAGTATTTTCCAGAACCTTCTGACCCAGGTGTCTTCTATTCTGCCCACATAAGGAACCATTTCATCATAGGCTCCCATCTTTGATCTACTGTATTTACATTGAATGACGTTTGGGCTTGATTTAATCCATGCAATCTGTCTTTCCATGGTTCATCCTCTTCTGGCGTCAGTTCTTCAGGCCGGGTCCTACTAAATAGGAACCCTTGTAATCAGGACGAGGCTTCTCGCAATTTGATCTGGCCTATGTAATGGGATGTATTTCGGAAACCTGTTGTCACATTCCCTTCTGAGAATGATCTGGTGAGATGGGGGCATCAGGGTTGGAGGATGGCGCTTTCAGGGACCAGTATAAAACCGAAGGGCCTTGAACCACTCACAGCTGTGTCTTCAAACTCACAGAGAATGACTTCTAACATCATGGCTGAGTCCTGGACCATTATTGAGGGTTTCCTTGAAAGTCAGTTAAAAAAAAAAAAAACTTATAAAAATGTATGCATATAGCTCTTTCCATGGGGAAGAGAGCGCTTCCTAAAATTCCCACTATATTCCCTTTCTCACTGCATCATCACCTGTACATTCATCTTCTACCCGTTCTCCGCCAGGGAGGTCACCAGTGTCCATTCTGACAGCCACAGACAGTGCTGTCCCAAGCAACATTCCTGTGTGTCTACAGATAGTTATGACAGTCACTAAGGGAGGCAGCCATTCATTTGTGGATTTAAGCATTTCTAATTTTGCTGAGAGTCATGCTTCAAGAGTTTGGGTGATGACATGGAGCAGATATTGATTGCTTATTTTCCTGCTTCATTCAGACACATTGTTTTTTCCTATGGAATTTATATAACACTGGTATGAAGGAAGTTTTAAGTATCAAAATATTTTTGTTTTATTTGAGGATCTTTTTCTTTACTTTCAATTTTGTTGCTGTTAGAATCAAATTACACATGATTGATTCCATGCCATTTTTCTTGCTCATTGTACTAACAATTTTGTATTAGAGGATTTTTACAACATCTAGAAATAGAAAATATTATTTCCTATATTTAACATTTGTTTACTTCTCTTTCTATGCAATTCAATTGGAAATTTTTATTCATCCATATAAAACAGATCTAATATATTATTGATGGCAACTCAAAAGCATAGATATGTTGCATGTGTATTACTGGTAAATTTTTAAAAATGATTTAGGAAGTGCGTCATCCCCATCACTTTGGGATGTCTTACATCTTTGAATAAGAGGACACATATATGACCATGATATGTCACCTTCTTGACTCTGCAGAACAGCAGTAACCAAAGGTTTATTTGACAACAAAATACACACATGATTTCATAGTAGAGGGCTATATCATAGTGACAATATTTCACTGTTTAAGTTATCAGTCTGTGGGTACCACTGGATATCACAAAAGTTCTCTCTTAGCAAGTCAGCAGCCGTCTAGTTGCTGGGTTTGACTATTGTGAATGAAGCTTCTGAATTGGCCAAAGAAAGGCATGGGAATAAATAGATAAATATATTTTTTTCTTGTCATGCATGATTGAGCAAGTACCAAAAATAAAGAGGATAGATTTGTAGTATTTAATGATGGGTATAGAAAAAGTGAATTGAAAAGATACTGAAGTGGGGGCAGGAGGAAACTTCAAGAGAATCATACTTTCTTGCTGAGCATGCAGTGCAGAGAGGTCAGATATCAGCACTAACAGCAATATTGTTAGCAAACCAAGGAATACTAGGAAACGACCATGTATCAAGAACAGCTCGTAAAAGAAAAAGATTTCAAAAACTACTCAGAAATCAAAGTGAAGCTATGTGGCAGACCAAGTATTTAGATAACTTGAGAAAGGTTGAGAGGAGTGTTACAAAACACCCCACCAGGATGGAAATATTAACAAACAGACTGGATAATCAAACCCTTGCTTTTCTACAGAAGTTCCTAACCTTACTCCAGGCAAACTCTGTCGCAGAGTGATGTGTAGCTTACAGAAACCATGAGGCTCTTCCTGACTCTGGGGATGGAACGAAGCAGTGGTTGCTTTCATTCCTAAGGAGCTTGTTATGTACATTTATCAGCAATCTATTTTTCCTCCTGAACAATCTCTTTGCTTCCAGAGAGTTTTCTTTATATGTACTATATAAAATTATACATTTATTTTGTTAAAACCTTCCCCAGACCAAGACGTAAATCAGGATTCTAATGGAAACTCTGTTAGTGTGTGATTTTGGAAATGCCTTTCTTCTTTTGGATTCATTGTTTTAATCTATGAAATGTGGAAATACAGTATTCACTACAGAAGATTAGACAAGAAAAATCTATGAGCAGAGTTTTATATATGTCTGAACCTAGGTAGGAACTCAGTAAGACCTTAAGCTACAATTGTACAATTCATCAAGATTCTTATCATCACAGGCATGTGACTAGAAATACCAAATGCAACATGTAGACATGTGTTTCTTGTTTGATTTCATTCAAGACCTTGGTGAGTGTGGGCTTGAGACGTGAAGAGCATGATCAATTGTGCTTGGATTTCTGAGATGCACCCACCTTTTACAGAAAGTGTGATGTTTAGTTAAGGGTGACACTTGGTGATTTATGATCAGTATTACCAAGAAATGATCCTCAATTAGTTCAAGTCAGAGATTCTGGACAAGGAAAAACTAAACTTAAGCAAAAAGAGGAACAAAGACAGAAAAGGGAAGTGAAAGAGAAGAAGGAAGAGAGAAATTCAAAGTTTCAGGTTAGTAGAAGAATTTGACAAAGAACAATAGATTATTAGTTCATTTTACATTTTGAAAGTAATGAGTATTGATTTAAAAAACGCATTCTGTAAGGACAAAAAACAATACATAGCAATTGAGTGCTCGTGGTGCTCCCTCTCTTTGCTTCCAGACTACAGGTAATATAGACAAGAGTTGCCGTGTCCAGTGAAAGGGAACTATATATTTCCTTATATAAAATACCCTCAACTGGAAGATAGAATGCTGTTTATATCTTTTCACTAAAAAGAAGCAGAGAATGATATTCCAATATCCAATTTCTTCATACTCCATTCTAAGCTCCCAACTCTAGAGAAGAACATAATCAAACACAATGTTCAGTATTATAATAAAGGGTTGTGGCTCAAGTCAACCCTGGCACTAAAAGTGTGCAATAGAGATGGGTGATACTCCCTTGAAATATTGAAGTATGCTGTTACTTGGCAGACAGAATGCTCGAATTCGCATTGCCAGCATGGTCCACAGTTCTTGGTGGAGAATTTAAATTGAACAGCATCACCCTGATACTACTGATAAGTTACCAGCAGGAGCAAACAGGAACATAGCTTGGAAGAAGGAGAAATGAGAGTTCAATCCAGGACAGAAGTGATATGCACCAAATGTGAGGGGCATCCTGATTTTTTAATGATTTTTGCAGATGTGAACAATATGTCTGAGCAAATCAAAGAGCTTGTGTGAGATTCTGCTTGGTCAAGCAGAGTGGTCTTTATATATGCTTAGTCCTGCAGAGCTCTTGTGGAAGTGGCAACTTTGACTCAATTTGGGGAGATATCTTTGTTCCTAGCTGAACTCTAATTTTGGTCACCATATAGATTTGTCTTTCCTAGTAAAGTTTTTTTTTTTTTTCGAGAGAGGGTTTCTCTGTAGCTTTGGTGCCCGTCCCGGAACTAGCTCTTGTAGACCAAGCTGGCCTCGAACTCCCAGAGATCCACCTGCCTCCCGAGTGCTGGGATTAAAGGCGTGCGCCACCACCATCCGGCCCTAGTAAAGTTTTGCATTTTACAATGATAATTGTCTCTGACTGATGGAGGAAGGTCATTGGCTAATAAAGGCACTGCCCTGGCCCATTTTATTGGTTAGAGGATAGGTGGGAGGAGTAAACAGAACAAAATGCTGGGAGGAAGAGGAAGTGAGCTCGGAGACTCGACCGCTTTCCTCGCGGGAGCAGACGCCTGAGAGAGACGCCATGCCCTGCTCCCGGGATGAAGCTCGGACCCAGGATGGACTAGGCTAGAATCTCCCCGGTAAGCGCACCTTGGGGTGCTACACACAGATGATTAGGAATGGGCTAAATTAATATGTGAGAATTAGCCTAGAAGAGAATGGGCCAAGCAGTGATTAAAAGAATACAGTTTGTGTGTTGTTATTTCGGAGCATAAGCTAGCCATGTGGGCGGCCGGGTGTGGGGGACGCAGCCCTGCCGCCCCATATTACTACAGTTGGCGCCCAGACATGTGGACAGCCGAAACCCACTTAAAAAACCTGAGAAGGCTTAAAAATAATGGAGAGAGAGTTTAACACAGATTTTTGCTGTTTGTTGGTGTCGTGCTGTAGAGAGATTTCCTGATTCAGCAACAGTAGCAGAAAAACCACTTTGTCATTTTAAATCGCAACTTCCTGGGGCTGTGCCGCCATTGCGATCTCTGTCTGGCTCCTGCGGGAGACAGAGCTTTTGAATAGAGCATTTGGAGTAAAGTGCTACGATTTGTTTGATGGCAACTTGACTCACTGTGTTCTCGGGTCTGCTCTGCTTGCTAGAGGCAAGCGGGCGCGTCATCTAAGAGAGGCTTCCTGACTCAGCTTTAGCTGCAAAAGCCTGCAGCTCATTAAGAGGTCCTGCCACGAAACACTTAAATGGTTAAAGCTGAACGCATGCTTTTCGGTTTTCAGCCATAGCAGGAAAAAAGCTGCGCCATTTAAAAATGCCGGCTTTCTGGGCTGTCCTGCCAGGACAAACTCTGACTCTTTTACGCAGGCGGTCCCTGCGGTTTGCAAACACAGGCTGCTGAAGCTCGCTTGCTGGCTACAGCCAGTACCTCAGCCATGAGGCTGGAAAGCTAAGGAATGGACTGGATCTAGCTGGCAAAGCCACGCCTTTAATCCTACCCATATTGCTCAGTAATTTAAAGGCTCGTGTGGTCAGAAAAAGAGAGATATATAGTAAAGAGAGATTCAAAGACAAAGAAAATTTCTAAATGGTTTGAAGTGTGTTAAAAATATATGCAGACTAAAATTTAAAGTTCTTAAAGTAACAAAAAAAAAGGAAGAAAGTTGTGTGTGTGGTAGCACACGCCTTTAATCCCAGTGCCTAGAAGGCAGAGACAAACAGATCTCTGTGAGTTCAAGGTGTAGTAGTGTACACCTTTAATCCCGAATGCCTGGGAGGCAGAGACAGGCAGATCTCTGAGAGTTCAAAGACAGCCTGGTTTACAGAGTTACTTCAGGTCAAAGATACAGAGAACCTGTCTCAAAAAGCAAAGAGTTAAAAGTAAAAATAAACAAAATAGAGGTTAAAACAAAGCTGCACAAAGATGGAAAATACACAGAGAATCTTGATACTGTATGCTATTATGCTCTCTTTGAATTGTTTGAATGCTGAGGAAGAAGCAACAGCTGCTAAAAGATATTTATTGATAAATGCTGCTGAACTAATCCGACATAGATATTTTGATGCCTTAACTTTGAAATTTGGATCTAAGATATTTTGATGCTTTGGAAAGGAGTTTCTTATTTTGTTTTCACAGAGGATGAGACGCTGTTCATTTCTTCTATTCCGATTTGGTATGATGGACCACGCCCTCCTGAAGGGTTGCAGTGAACATCTTCAGAAAATTGCTTCGCTCAACTGCCAACTGAGATGAAACTAGCACACAGGTTATACCATGAAAGACCTAATTAACGACGCCCCCATTCAGCAGGAAGCAGTTTGGAGAGAAAAAACTGCGCCCATGTTCCCAAATATGGTTTATAAACGTCCTTTTACATTTAAAGGGGGATATGATATAGATATGAATAATTTACATTAGTATAGATTTTGCTTTATTGATAGAAATTTAAGGTCAATTTTGTTATATGTATAAGTGTTTCTGATTTTGATTAAGGTATTGTGATTGTGTAGTTCATTTAAATATGTACTGTATAATTGAGAAATATAGGTTGTTAATGGATAATCATCAATAATAGTAAAGCTTGTAGTCATGTTAGTTAGATTTTCTAGATATATAGAGATATATTTTAGATAGACATTCTTCGTGTCTCTCAAAGATTACAGAATAGGACATTTAATGTTTTAATAACTGAGGACTTTTCATGACAATGAGACACTCTGCTCCTGGCAGCACCAATCTACTTCAAGAGGAAGATGGGCATCGAAGAGGCACCTTATGGGGTTTGATAGCCATTTGGGCAAGAAACTGCTCTTGCCTGGACTATTGCATAAACTGGAAACAGAGAACCCGCAGAGAGAGGACTACTGAACTTGCCTAAGGTGAGATGATCTTTCGGGGTTCCTGATTCATGAAAGAGTCTGCGAGACATTCTGCAGGACACAACAGATAGTGACTGAACTGACTTTGAATTTTCCTGCTTTATGGAAATGTCTGCTGGATACCATGGGCCTGAAGGCTGAAGATGGATGCCCCAACGGTACAGAGGAACTTTGGGTGACTGTCCAGGCAGCGAGATGTCTCTGTCATTTCTAGAGTTTTAAAAGTTTCTTAGTTCTTGTTTACTTAGGTAATATTATATCTTTCTGGAGTCTTTGATGGAGTTAAGAATAGTTAGTTATAGTTATAGTTTTCCTTAGTTATGATAAAGATTATTGTAACTTTTACTTGATAACTGTTTTGTTATATGTAATTTTGCTATGTTAAATCCTTTTTTTTTTTGTTTAAACCGAAAAAGGGGAAATGATGGAGGAAGGTCATTGGCTAATAAAGGCACTGCCCTGGCCCATTTTATTGGTTAGAGGATAGGTGGGAGGAGTAAACAGAACAAAATGCTGGGAGGAAGAGGAAGTGAGCTCGGAGACTCGACCGCTTTCCTCGCGGGAGCAGACGCCTGAGAGAGACGCCATGCCCTGCTCCCGGGATGAAGCTCGGACCCAGGATGGACTAGGCTAGAATCTCCCCGGTAAGCGCACCTTGGGGTGCTACACACAGATGATTAGGAATGGGCTAAATTAATATGTGAGAATTAGCCTAGAAGAGAATGGGCCAAGCAGTGATTAAAAGAATACAGTTTGTGTGTTGTTATTTCGGAGCATAAGCTAGCCATGTGGGCGGCCGGGTGTGGGGGACGCAGCCCTGCTGCCCCATATTACTACATCTGACTTTACAGCAATTTTCTTCAGATCTACCGTTTCATTGATTAATAAACTCAGAAAATGTACTAAGTTCTGCTACACTCTTCTCACTGAGGAGTTAGATCTTCATGAAGCAAGTTTTGTCTGCTTGGAGTTTGAATATTTTCCTGTAGAATGCTTTACTTCAGTAAATTGTCAATTTTATATTAGAAATATATTAAGAACAAAGGTTTTCTTCTCCTTCTTTTAGAGAGTGAAGTGGAAGGGTGAGGCAGAGGAAAAAATGGAGGACTAAATAACACCAAGGATGTCTGAAAATGCCATAAGGGATCTTACTTTATAAATTATATATACACATATATATGTATATATAATAAAATATGTGTGCATTCATATAAAAGACTTTAATAGGAGTTACCTTGTACAGGGAACAAATTTCTTCCCAGAAGTCACAGATTAGCAAGTAAAACCTGAAGTTCTAGGTGTGAGATACCTTCCCTCATTTTGTCACTTGAGTCCCAGGGAATCCCAAAACAATTCAGGCAGTTTCCATTGTTCTTGGTTGTCCCCAGAGCTTGATGATAAAACCCTATTGCTGAAGACATCTCATATTTTGTCAAAAGGGCATGGAAAATCAAGTTGGTGACAACTTGGGAGACTTCCCATTGCTGCTTAGCTTTCACAGCTCTAGAAGATGCTGCAGTCACAAAGTACCATCAGCTGTCTAACTCTGTAGGGAGCTCTGGGAGCTACACTAATAACCGGTGTGGCAAGAGAGCTTGTGGATACAATATGGTGCAGACATTACGGAAGTAGCTAACTGCTTCCTGATTAGATTTAAGGCCTGCAACATGGGAAGAGAGAGGCATGCCTAGCCCTATAAACCTGACCAACAATTTATGTCCAAAGAGTTCACAGATCTTAGTGGTAAACCTACTACTATGATTCTACTAAATGGAGACATATCAAATAATTTTCTAATTTGCTTATCTCTAGTCCTAGAGCGATGTAGCTTTCAGACTTTGTCAGTGTCTCTGTGCAGTAGGCGGTGGTTAATTAAGACACTTACAACTGATCGTAGTGAAGAGGATGTGTGTTAGTGGAGTAACTGGCCATATATGAAACATCTGTACCCCGCCACACACACAAGGCTCAGGGGCCATCGCAGAAGGGTGGCTCAGGGGCCATCGCAGGAGAGTGAGCAGAAAGATTGTAAAAGCCAGAGATCCGGAGGACCTGAGCAAAACAGTGTCTTCTGCTGGATGTAATCCAAACACTAGTTATGAACTCACAGTAGCTGTGGCTGCAAGACAATCAGCATTATACCACGAAAAGAAAGGTGGGTTCATAATCCACACCCTTAACTGAGGAGCTATTGACAGGTGATGGCTTCTGGGAAATTGTGAATCAGTTTTTGAGAGCAAGAAAGGATGTGGATTTGGGCAGGTAGGAAAGTGGGGAGGATCCGGGAAGAGTTGAAGGGAGAGAGGTCATAATCAAAATATATTGTATGGAAAAAAATCTATTTTCAATTAAAAAAAAAGAAGAGTGCCGCCCATAGTAGGTTCACAACACTCCAAGGAATGACCTCATACTCAGGATTTTGTGAGCAGCACACATTAGACTCAGCGAGTTATCTAAAAGAGAAAAAGGGCCTGACGTTGGGAGATGGAGGGGTAGGGAGTAAGGGACATGAATGGAGGGCATTGAATATGATCCAAATGTATTGTATGAAATTCTCAAAATTCTAATTAAATTATTATATTTAAAAACAATGACAGATCTCAGGCACCTCTTTTGACAACTTTCACTCAAGAAGGTGTGGACTGTTCCTTGGCATGACTTTGTAGCTGTATTGCTAACATGGGACACAACAGTCTGGGGACTCCAGGCCATCGACTAAAGTGGTTCAGGAGATAAAGTGGTGGCCATGTAAGTATGAGGATGTGAGTTTTCACCCCACTACATATGTCAAAAGCACAGCACAGTGGATACCATTTGATATCCTAGTGCTGGAGAGGCAGAGACAGGGGATCCCTGGGAATCTCTGGCTAGTTGGCCTAGCTGGAATAGCAAGTCCTGCAACAACCAATGCAAGATTCTCTCAACAGAACAAGGAGGACGCTCTGTAAAGAAAGACAGGCAAGGCTGATCTCTGGCCTCCACAGTGTTCACTTGCGCGCGCGCACACACACACACACACACACACACACACACACCATGCTGCACTCATTCTACAAAGAGACTTCTAGGGTACACCACTGTTATTTGTGTTCCCAGCTCATCTTGAAATTCCTGTGTTCATTTAACTTTATATCTCCAAAAACTGTTATTCATGGTCCTGGGTCTTGGGGTAAAAGCAAAAATTAAAATATTCCACAACAATTCATGAAGTCAGCTTTGACCCACACAAATGGAATCAAATTATTTTAGAATTGTGAGAATTTAATCCAGGTAGTAATTTCAAGCATGCCATCGTCACTGTACTGTTTGCATCCCCAGGACCCGAGTCAATAGTGGATACCCACGTCTTCCACAACAGAGAACACATCCCCAGGTGCATGGTGCTTCATTAGGGGTTTAGAGAAGGTGCTAAATACTCCATGCATGTTGAAGTAAATGGATGACAATATTAAGTTCGTTTGAGATATGAAGTGAAAATAATAGGAAAAAATAAGGTATATGTGTTAGGAAAAATTTCTAGTTGTGAGTCATGAACTGTGTTTTGGTCTATGTAGATATATGCCTGATTACTAGGCTGTAGAAAATAAATAAAGGTCACATTGTATAGTCACGATGGAAGTCAGAGCTTTTCTATTTTATGGATCGTAAGCAGATCGGTGACACTGAGCACAATGCCCACTGGCTCGATCATGGCAGTAAGAGGGCGAAAGGTTGATCAGAGGACCCAGTTCTAGTTGAAACTTGCCACAACCTAGGTTTCAGGGGTCACAAGTGCCAAACGATGACTTTGACGTATGCAGAATCTGAACGCTTAGATTTGGTGTTAAAAAAAAAGAAAGAAAACTGTCAGACTAGCATTTGTTACACATAAAAATGAATGGAAAGTGCAGTTATCATTAATAATACTGCTGTTCCAAAGAACCAAGTGTCGAAGCCGATACCTTTCAGTGACAGAGATTCAAAATGCAACTCGGATCACGTTCCAGGAGATTCCAGTGTGCTTAGTGTGTGTGCACTATGCCCATCATTCACTCAGCACCTGTGGCTGCCAAGTGTGCAAAGACAGACTCACTATTTTCAGTGAGTAGTTTCAGGTAACCGGCTATAAAAAGGCACAAACCACGCTTGCTTCGGGTGCCATCATTCCTCTCTGTGTTACTGGAGGTTATTCAGTCTGCTATAGCTGGAGACTTCTCTGAAAAGAGAAGGAAGGAGAACTCTCTGCAGGCTGTGTGGCTGGTCTCTGAGGGCTGGTCTTTGTGTGGCTGACTTCTCTGTGAAGAAGTCAGCAAGATCCCCAGTGTCGTTAATGTCAATCGCTTGTCTCAAAACACTTAACGTTTGTGTCCTTGTGTTATTCGAGAGGGAAAGGCCTTTTCCAGCATTTTCCAACATTTCAAAATCTGAAATTCTATTTTTAAAAAGAGAAAGGAAAAGATCGTTTTCCTTGCCATCAGTCTAGTCTGCATATTCAAAAGTTTCAAATTGGCACTTCGTTCTTTGCTTTAATTCTCCAAGTTATGACTACTTTCATCATCATCATCAATTTTAATGAATGGTTCCCTCCTGAAATCAATAAAGGAACAGGAAATCTGGGTGTTATACAAACTTTACCCACAGGGGCACTGTTGACTGGCAGAAGAAAAGCCCAGCACTTCATTGCAGCCTTCATGGGAGGGGGGGGTTCTGATAGTATTCATCTGCCAAAAATGGAGGAACATTCCATCTTGTGCTGGGCAAATTGGAAGCCTGGTGCCACAATCCTGGAAACGGACATCCCTCAATCTGCACAGTGTGTCTGATTTTGCCCCCATTGAGCAGCTCTAATAGGTGTTCTATAGACCCTGCAGGAGCCAAATAAAGACTAGCGGGCTGGGGAGAAGGCTGCTGTGGGACTGCGTGTGCATTAAACACGGGGATGATTGGGCCAGCATGGTGAAACCCCAGTTCCCCAGTAAGCTAAGGTCTAGCTTTTAAACACCACTTGTATTTATTTACCAATACCTTGCTATTTTATTTATTAAGTTTGTCACTGAGCCCTGTTTTGCATATGCTAGCACTTGTTCATGCATGCCTTATGAATATAGAAATTAGCATCTCATTTACTTGATAATTAGGCCAATGATAAACAGCTGTTTGGTTGCCATGTAGGGCGAGATTTCTACCCAAGTTACTTATCTGCCATACACAATAGCTGTGAAATCCTTTGCCATGCTCTCAATTACACAAAGCAACAATGGGAAATAAACTTTTCTTTTTCACATTTGCTTTCATTGTAATGAAGATCCAAATTTGTGCTCTGCTTTTGGGGGAAAAGAAAGGATAATGTGGTGTTGCCTAACAGTCTTGATCAGTGTATACTTTCAACTCAGCTTTTATGCTTCTTGTGCAGCTCAAATGTTCCAGGCTGTGTATTCAGCTGGCAATGACTTCTTCCTCGTCTTTATAAATTTATATAAATTGGGGTTTCTTCTCTTATTTCCATTTCATTATATTATGTATTGATCTTCACTAATGTCTCTAGCTTCCCAATTTACGTAGGGACTATCGTCTTGCACAAAGGTCCTTTCCGAATTAACTTACGCCTGCATCTTCTCTTGTTTGTTTCCAGTAGAACTTAGGAAGAGAGGCAAGGAATGCTATGAGAGTCATGGAAACGCTTCCTTTATTACTAGGAGTGGCCAAAACCGCATTCATTTCCAACAAGCAGAAGCAGAGAAGATATTTCTCTTTAATTCACATGGATTTAAAGCTGGGGATGTAATTAAAGAAGAGAGAGAAAAAAATAAGCAAATGTGTCTCTCTAATAAAAACGAACTTGATTCTGCATTCACAGTAAAGTCATAGAAGATAATTTGAAACTTGAGTTAGCTTCCTGTAGAGAAAGATAACAGGCAGCAGACTAATGGGTAATCAATGGCCAATTGCTTCAGGAAAGAGGCACCCCACAGAACTCCCTGGAAATTAACATGCTCCATAGGAGGAACTGGGAAAAGCCTTAAGACGACCCAAGGGAACCCACCTTTCTTAACAAGGAAGGGAGGTCTGGGGGTCCTGTTTTGTGCTAATCAAGGCCTGGAGATGAACCGCTGTCTTCGTTTACGTTTCCCTGTGCTGTTCTCTGAGGCACTACATTAAAAACAATCTTCCCCCATGATTTCTGGGGCTGTAGTCAAGTATAGTTTATGTGAAAGTAAATCTGGAAAGATTACCTTTCAAAACTGCCAGATGCTTCACATTTTCTGGTAGAAATCTGGATTCCAGGTTGGTAATGATATTTCCTGCTGTGCTCAACACTCAATCAGAGCATGTGCTTCTTGGTGGGCAGCACAAGGACTCCAAGGCAAACCTGGCAGTTTGGCTCTCATATTTTTCCAATCCAGCTAGGGGACATAAATTTAAATTCTGGGCCCCCCAAGCTAAACTTCAGAAGGAGTTTTGTTAATTTCAGATCTCCCGCCACTATGGTCCCTCCTCTCACATCTGCCCCATACAATACAATTTACGAGAATTTATTTATACCAATGAATAAAACATACCTCCTTTCATGGAAAAATAAATTATTATATTAGTGATATAAGAACGTTTAGGTTCTCATTGCCCTCGGCTTTCCCACACTTATATTCGTGTACTTTCCTCTATCCAATTTGAAATAGCACCCTCTCCCCTTTCTTCCCTAATCTGTACCCTAACCAGATACTATTTGTACTGGTTCATTGTAGATGCTCTAGACAAAGATTGGCATGCTGGCTCACTCATTTTAAGGCATTGAACCTTGACATAACTTTTAAAAGTGTATTGAATATGCGGCTTGTGTTAATAAATTGGAACTTCTGTCTCCTAGGATTCATGAAAGAATTAGAAGAGATAATGTACAGGAAGTATTTAGCACTGGGACACACACAACACCAAGTCAGTTAACACTTGCTGTTTTCTCTAATTGAAAGGATTTGGAGAGCAGAAGCGTAGTATATAAGGTAAATGTGCGTGTGTGTGTGTGTGTGTGTGTGTGTGTGTGTGTGTGTGTGTGTCCTGGCTGCCAGGGTTCAAATCTTCACTTCCCTTTCTGCTAGTTGTGTGGTTCTATGTCTTAGAACCTTAGTACCTAAGCAGGAATAACAACTTCTGCTGCTGAAGTCATTGTGAAGATTAATTGAATTAATGGTTGGCAACTGGTGAACTTATATATTGTATTAAATAAGCTCATATGATTCTTGATTGAATGGCTTTCCCACTGTCATTGTAGACTACATGGGACTCTTCTTTTTTTGTAATGTTTTTATTGAGCTATATAGTTTTTTTTTTCTGCTCCTTTCTCCTCTGCTTCTACCCTCCCCCATGACCCCTATGCTCCCAGTTTACTCAGGAGATCTTGTCTTTTTCTACTTCCCTTGTAGATTAGATTCATGTATATATCTCTTAGGGTCCTCTTTGCTGTCTAGGTTGTCTAGGATTGTGAATTATAAATTTTTTTTCTCTGTGTCCAAAAGCCACTTATGAGTGAGTACATATGATATTTGTCTTTCTGTGTCTGGGTTACCTCACTCAATATGATGTTTTCTATATCCATCCATTTGCCCACAAATTTCCAGATGTCATTATTTTTTTCTGCTGTGTAGTACTCCATTGTGTAAATGTACCAATTTTCCTTATTCATTCTTTGGTTGAGGGGCATTTAGGTTGTTTTCAGGTTCTGGATATGACAAATAATGCCGATGGGACTCTTTTTAAAGCAGTGGGAAACATATCAACAGGTACTTCCTGTATAGTAGTGTCATCAAAATCAATGATATTTACACTGGACGGTGGTGGTCCCAAACCTTTAATCCCAGCACTCGGGAGGCAGAGGCAGTCGGATCTCTGTGAGTTCGAGGCCAACCTGGTCTACAAGAGCTAGTTCCAGGACAGGCTCCAAAGCTACAGAGAAACCCTGTCTTGAAAAAACAACAACAACAAAAAAAAATAGTGATCCCTCATGACACCAATCATCCGTTTAAGCCAAACAAACAAAGCAAGCCGAGAACTATGAAGTCATATACTACGGGGTTCTGTCATCCATTGAGCTCTGGATAGTTTTTTCTACATCTCCTTATTCTTCCAGGATTTTTTACCCATCTTGAGTCTGTGACTATACTGAGCATTGTATATTAAGGGTATGAGTGTCTGGCTACTGCCATGCTTCTTGAGGTATTTCTTACCTACACATAGTAGGCTGAAGCCGAATAAGAGAAGCCTGTAAAATTGTATATGTGCTGTCATTTCCCAGATTCTGAGTTTCTACTAAAAACTCCAGCCCCCACATTTCTATCACAGTACTGTTATCTCTGGCCTGTTCGTGCTTTGTGCTAATGTATATGTATCCTTTTCTTAGCTGACTGGCATATTCCTCAGGTTCCTCCAATCCTGTCAACTCAACACTGTCACTCCACTGTGCCTTCCCATGACATTCACTTACATCTTTAGATTATGCTGATAAAATGAGCTGGGATTAGATTTGATTGTAGATACTAGAAAAATCCATAATAATTATCCCTCAGTCAAGAAGCTGTATTCCCGTCTTACCCACACCACATATGACGTGCAGCGGGCTTGTTGATCCAAGCTGACAAGAACCTCATCTCCTTCTGTCCTATTGACACTTGGGACTTCAGACCCTCGATCATCTCAAGGCCCCCGAAACTGTTGCGACTCCATCTATGACAAGTCCATTATAGATGACAGAGAGACAAAAGAAGCTAGCCTAGTCCTTGAAAGTTCCCTAGACACTGTAGACACTGAACACCAGACACATTCTGCCAGCCTGCTGGGGGCCAGTGGATCACACTTAGACATAAAGAAAATAGACCCTTTGTGCTGAGATGGCAGGAGAGGGGATGACTAAAATTCACAGCCGTTGACTCAGCACCAGGTAGCAGACATTGTGGAAGATTCAGCCACCTCTGCATTAGCTGGGTCCGCTTTCCAGTTCCAGGTTCTGGCCTCCATCATCTCCTTTTTTGTTTAATTGTTAACCTTAGAGTGAATTTAATTTGACACCTGCCATTAAATATATAGAGAGAGTCTTAAAAATTAAGAAGCAATGATCCATATAGCCCTTGATAATTTATCTTTTATTTATTAATTTTCACAAAATAGTCTTTAATGACCCATCACAGAGTTTTTAAGAAAAGTAACAAATAAGTAGAAGTACATAATTCTTAAAACTCTGACTGATTTTACTAGTCACATATAAGGATTATAGAAATAGAGCCGGCTGGTGGTGGCGCATGCCTTTAGTTCCAGCACTCAGGAAGAGGCAGGTGGATCTCTGTGAGTTCAAGGCCAGCCTGGTCTACAAGAGCTAGTTCCAGGACAGGCTTCAAAGCTACAGAGAAACCATGCCTGGAAAAACCAACCAAACAAACGAACAAAAAAGAAACAGGCTGGGCATTAGTAGAACATAACTTTAATTTCAGTATTCAGGAGGTAGAGTCAAGCAGATCTCTGTGAGTTCGAGGCCAGTCTGATATACAGAGCAAGTTCCAGAACAGTCAGGAGTACACAGAGAAATGCTGTCTCATAAAAAAAAATCATTAATTAGTTCGTTAGTTAATTTAGGAAATAAATTCAGGCTAAATAGGGTAAGCTATATGCCACATCTAAATGGCCACTGAAGGGAATTCCTGTGGTTTATAGGCCAGGGCGGTTGACCAGCAACATGCAATTAATACATAGTCAGCATATCTCCATGAAAAGAACCAGCTGTTAAATGAAATGTAAATCATATAGGCCTATTTTAACATTGCATTCATTCTAATTATTTGATACACCTGCATTGTTTGTAATGATGATTTTAACAGGTTGCTGTAGAGCTTCGCCAAATTCAAAAATTCAGCTTCCTAGTATATAGTGTAACCTACTAGGAAGCTGAATTTTTGAATTTGAATGAAAGAACAATGAGTTATCTCAGACTGTCGGCCAGCCTTGTTTTCACCGTCACAATATTCTTGTTTCCTACGGTTTCTCCAGGTTACATACTCACATCTGAAGCTTTGCAGCTAAGAACATCAGAAGAGCGAGCACGAGCCATTTGTCTTCCTGTTTCTGGGTTGCTTCCCTCAGTGATCTTCTCCAGTTCCATCCTTTTACCTACAAAGCTCATGACTTTATTTTCCTTCGCAGCTGAGTAGTATTCCGTCGTGTCTATGTGCCCCATTCTCCTCACCCTTTCTTCTGTTGAAGAACAGTTAGGTTGTTTCCATTTTCTGGCGAGCATCATGTGAACAGCCACACACATGACTGAACAAACATCTATGGTGAAGGATACCAAGTCCTTCGGTACCATGCCAGGGAGGGGTGTAGCTGGGTCATAATATAGATCTGTGCTCGGTGTTCTGAGGATTCTTCACACACATTTCCATGATGACTGCCACAATTTGCCACCCCACAAACAGTGAGTGGGGGTTTCATGCTCCCTTCACAATTCACTTCCAATGTTTTGTTGATCTTTACCATTTTGGCTGGGGTAAGATGAAATCTCAAAGTTGTTTTGATTTTCACTTCTCTAATTTCTTGGGGGAGATGAGAATTATTTTGAAATTTTTTTAGTCATTTGTATGCTTCTTTTGAGAACTCTTCTCAGATGACAGGCCCATTTTTTTGAATGGATCAGTAGCTTTATTTGAGTCAGTTCTTTTAGTTATTTATATATTCTTGGTATTAACCCCCTCCCATCAGTTTTACAGCCGGAAACATTCCCATTCTGTGGGCTTCCTTTTTTATCCATTGTTTGTTTCTTCAGCTATGCAGGAGTTTTGTTTTGGTTTGGTTTTAATTTTATGAAATCTCTAATGACAATTGTTGGCTTCAATTCTTGGGAAAATGAGGTCCTAGTAATAAAGTCTTTTCCTAGGCTCATGTCATGTAGAATATGGCTATGTTTTCCTCTAGTAGTTTCCGTGTTTCTGGTTTCACAATTAGATCTTTGCGCCATTTGCAGTTGATTTTTGAGAGCTGATAGATATGGATCTAATTTCATTCTTCTGCATGTAAACATCCAGGAAAGTGAAAGCGACCGGAAGCAGGGTAGAATAGAGAGGGAAATAGCAGGGCATAGGTGACTTAAAGGGAAAATGAAACCTTTTAATTATGGAGGGGTTAGAGAGATAAATTAAAAAAGGGTAAAGAGAAAAATTGCAGTAACAATGTCTGAAAAATTCATAAGGAATCATACTAATAGTTATCTATATAAATAATTATAATGCATATACTTTGGTGTATACATACACATATATAGTTAAATGTAAGCTTTCCATCTGTGCTGACATTGCCCCTCTCAAGAACCATAGACCACTTAACAAAAATTCTAACATTA
This sequence comes from Microtus oregoni, assembly GCF_018167655.1. Classification (NCBI taxonomy): domain Eukaryota; kingdom Metazoa; phylum Chordata; class Mammalia; order Rodentia; family Cricetidae; genus Microtus; species Microtus oregoni. The sequence goes on along the minus strand of NW_024543059.1, from coordinate 58,884,562 downwards.
GAAGCTCTCTTTTAATTTGTTGGTCAGGGTTTTCTTAGAGACTCTCAAAACATGATAGAGTATTGATATTATCCCTTGGTTGCCCCTAGTGATGGAAGATAAGTTCTTATTTGTGAAGATGCCACGTACTTCAAACACTGGGCCCAGAGGCCACTGAGCTATAACTGACATGAAAGCAGAGGACCAGCTTCCATGGTAACAGAGGACAATAACAAAGCAGAAGAAAATAATAAAAAGAAAAAGTCCTATGCAGCAATGACACCCATGAACCATAACAATCACCAGCACGTCACAATAACCCTAAAGGTGCAATAGCAGCACACATACTTTGACAATAATTGTTAACTCTTTAATTAGACCTAAGATCACACAGGGGAAAATCATGTCTGGTACTGGAAACCTAGACAACTATCCAGGACTAGTGATGTCATAGACCATGAAGAAGGTCCTACGTCTGCCCCTCTACTGAGTCAGCACAGTCTCTGACTGCACTCTAAATATTTGTCTTATAAACATGGGTGTCATCCTCACCCCTCATCAAGGAAACTTCTCTTGGCATTAGAGATCGTTACAGAAAACCACAGCCAATCAAAATGCAGAGTTGTGCAACCCAGTCCCAACTGACACATGGACAACATACTCCTGCACCCAACGCTCAGGGGTCACTGCAGAGGAGGGGCCAGAAGACCAGGGAGTTTGCTGGGATGATGGTCACAAACATGACCTGCATAGGGTCTCATTCTATGTGTTCATATGGAAAAAAATAAGGAAAGTGGGTGGAGAGTCTTGAGTTTCAAATTAAAAGGATGCAGAATATTCTGGACCATATTCGTCTTTCTTCCCCCCGATTGAGATAACAAAGAGGAAGATAGCTTCTGGGGTGCGACTTCTTTCAGATTCTGTCTTTTAAGAACTTCACATCTCATATTGCATCCTCTGGATTTGACGACAGTGACATTCACAGACATCCTAGTATGACTGACCAGAAGTATAAATGAACTATGGGATACATTCTCCAGACAAGAGTTTGACCAATCAAAATCCTTCCTTCTCAGGCATTTGTAACTGGGGCTGAGAGGCTGTCAATCATTTCCTTTCTTCAGTGTGCAGAGATAAAAACGTCCGACTGTAGAGAGAAAAAGTGAGGCCCATCTGCTTGAGGAACAAAGATATAAGATGAAGGGTTAGAGTGCCCTGGATCCCCCAAGGCTTTGTGCTTCCTGCTTGCCTCATCTCTTTCCTCTTTGCTTGCATTGGCTCAATTTGATTTCTGTTATTAAATGTAACCCAAAGAACCTTAACGAATTCAGAAGGGAAACCGAATATTAAAAGAGTCAAAGTGGATGAAAGACTTCTAAATCGACCTGCTGCTAAGCAGAAATGAAGCAGGAGAGCAGACGGCCCCAGAGACCCAGGTCAACCCACCTGTCCCCCTTCTAACCTGTCCTAGTTCAGAGAAGAGATGCCACTGTAGCCTTCCATTACTCCGGAAAGTACTGAATTGCACAATTGTCTCCCATGGAGGTGTTCCAAGACCTTGTCCCACCAGTACAAGGCCTCCACCCTCCATGCACGATTGCAGGTGGGAATACCCTAAAAGCTAGAATGTTTTAAAGCAAAGATCCTTAGAAGAAAATGCATGCAGATGATCTGTATTTGGCATTCATCCATAAGCTTTCAATCACCTGTGAGTTAATTTTTTCCCCATATGTTTTTCATTCATTTACGTTTAAGATAGAAATGATTGGCCCTGAGCTCCACTGATGAGGGCTGAGTCAGTGGTGCTTCTCATTGTGATCTCAGCTCTGTGGAGATCATATTACCCAGATGATGTTCCAAAAAGAAAAAAAAAATGGAGTCATTCATGGTGATGACTCCATTTATTAAATGTTTTTCCCTTTCCAGCAAAAACATTTAAAAGGACAAATATGTTTCATTGCTGTATTTTGAATTCACCTTTTTATAGTCATTTGCTAAAAAAAAAAAACAAAAAAAAAACCAACTTCCTAACTTTAGGACAAAGATCCATTGTTTAAGTTTTGGAAATCCTATATGCATGTATATGTGATATGTATGCTGATTGTTCCTTCTGAGATCCATGGAAACACAATTCAAATCTTTCAGACTAATTCTGGCACCTCTTTGTGTATACTATGGGAAAAAAAGAAGAACAGTGCTTTGATTTCTTTGAAATATGAAAAACACTGGGAAATGCATCTCATATGCTCATGTGTATGTGCCCTTGCCTACCTGTCATCTCAACAGGTGCTTCACTTCTCTGAACACTGGGGTTTGCAACACATTGTTGTTCAAAATACAAATCAAACTAAACCAAGCAAGCATCACCGTAGAATCTGAGTCCATCAGTCCTGTATTCACACGTCCACGGCCTCTGTCAAATGTAATGTCTCTCTTACAGACTCTGAAGCAATGTCTCTCTACCTGAATTCAGAATAGCAAGCCATTTTGATGAATAAATTCAAAATCAACAAAAAAAATGTCCATTTAGCACATTGTAAAGTTAGATGTGATGTGATTTCTTTTTCTTCTTTTTGATTGTGAATCTACATAGAGACTTTGCCTACATATAAAGATGAAATATCTTGGAAAAAAAACTATTTTCAACATTTAAGGAATATATATTTGTGTGTGTGTGTGTGTGTGTGTGTGTGTGTGTGTGTGTGTGCCTTCACAGAAACTGTTTCTCTTGGGTGTTTAGAATAACAAAAGATATATTTTGCTTCATTTGCCTGTGAAAATATGCCTTTTTGCAAGCATAAAAAGGCCTATATTATTTGAAGAGCAACTTGATAAATGTTTCATGTTTTTATGAAACCCAAGGAAAACTTTATTCCATTTTTACAAACAGTAAAGTTTATTTTTAATTTCTAGAACAATGTCTATTCAACAGACATTGTCATCATAGACTGTGCCTCTCACATAGATGAAGAATAATTCATAAACTATGTTTTTAAATCTCTAGCACCGTTTCTACTCAGCAGATATTTTCTCATATACTGATTGTCTCCCATATAAATGGAGACTGCTCCATAAAGTGCAAAAAGGCATTTTCTTGTGATGATTATTAGAATTAACATTGAAGTTCCATTAAGAGCTGTGACTACTGTAAATATTATCACAATTATTTCTCACCACTTTAAATATCCAATGAGGAGCCCCATTTCACAAGGGAAAAATTAAATGAAAATGGTTTAAATAACTTTCCCACAACTAGTGAAAGAAACCTCTCACTCTCCCACCCAGATTGCAACACATCCTAAAAGGCTCAGGGGCACATATCTGAAGGTATATCCATTACGAGATTTGCAATACACCCATTAAAAAGAAGCAACACTAGCATGCTATGCCTAACTCTGCCACTTGTAAAGTAGGCTTCAGAAAAGCACCCAGTTATTACACACACATGTATGTGCACACATACATTTATAAAACACAGATGATAGTATTTTGTATACCTGAGAGGGTCAGAGAAGATAGTTTTTGACAAGGTACTCTGAATACGCTGAATCTGCCAAGGGCTTTTCACAGATGAAATGAAGCTATTAAGCTCATCTACATGAAAATCTTAGAACTTGATGGTGCATGTTCCATCCAAGGTCACAGGTGAGCCCCCTGCGCATGCTTCCATTCAAGGTGCACACTGGGCTTCGGTGCGATGCAGCCTTTCTGAGGGAAAGGCGATTGACACTGGGTGCTCCTGGTTTTTAAGCCATCCTTAGAAATAGAAAACATTGTTGTTCTTGAAGGAAACAAGATATGGTTTCAGAGCACTCACATTTTCATCAATGTCTCTTGAAAAACATGTAATTACACAACAGCTGCCTTGGAATCTCAAGAAGAAAGTAAAGGATGCAATTGCAAAATGCTGTAAGACATGATGCATAGGATGGGATATAGAGATTTGCATCCATTTCCTTTCTGGAAATGATGGTCTCATTTTCTGTAAGATAAATGATAATGCCAGTTTACATAAGAGACATAAGCTGTTCTCCAGGACATCTCGAGGAATGCTTTATGCAGAATAAAAAGTGTTTTCAGAACTAATAACATATCCTAGCTTTATTATGTTCATCTGATCACCTGATATTAGTTTTGCATTCTCTCTGTATTTAGCATATACTGTCCTGCTATATACATATATGAAAGTATGTATGTAAATAAATGAGTGACATCTAGACTTGTTTCAAATATCTTATTTTTTTAATTAATTACAACCATATATATCTATAAGGTGCTCAAATGTCACCGTACAGACTAACTCTGGGTATTTAGTTCCCTTATTGTTTGCAGAATTTAGCATCTATCTGCCTCACCTTCCAGGGGCGGAAATAGCTCCCTGACGTGTAGTTCTCCACAGCATCACCATTTGCTCCTGTGAGGCCACCAGGAGGCAGGAGACCGTCACTGTCTCTAGTGTGTGAAAATGCTTTTACTTAAAATACTATAAGCAAAGACTGACACCGTGTCGCCTTGGCACACAGTAAACCTTATCCAGGGGCCGTGTCACTTGATGGTGACAAGTCCTTTGGAGAGCAGCACAGGCAAATTTTACACTGCCTTGAAAGGCAAGGACTTTACAAGGACACAACTCATCAAGATTCATTTTAGGGTACACGTGCCAGGACTAAGAGACCAACTACTCCATATAGATTACAGGACTAAGAGACCAACTACTCCATATAGATTACAGGACTAAGAGACCAACTACTCCATATAGATTACAGGACTAAGAGACCAACTACTCCATATAGATTACAGGACTAAGAGACCAACTACTCCATATAGATTACATTGTTCCTGCTATAACCTAATCACATTATAATATAATCTCTATTATTTTGTTCTATATTATGTAAGTAATTCAAAGAGTTAAGAACGTCAAAAGCATCTCATGTTATCACCACTTTATATAATCCATAAACTCAATATTAGTGTTTTTATTTTCACTAGTTCTTGATGTATCTATTTCTCAAAAGTAACTTTAACACATACAAAGAATTTATAGGCATTGTTAATTATTCTTTTGTTGATAAAAATTATAATTCATTTGACTAATAAATTTATCATATAAATGTAATACTTGTTTTATTTTTTAATGATTCCTTTCTGAGGCTGAGAGATGGCTCAGAGCTTAAGAGCACTAACTGCTCTTCTTAGAGGTCCTGAGTTCGATTCCCAGCAACCACTTGGTGGCTCACAACCATTGATAATAAGATCTGGTGTCCTATTCTGTCATGCAAACATATAAACTGACAGAACACTGTATACATAATAAATAAACAAATCTTTAAACAGAAGAAATTTTAAAAACTAGTCTGATTTTAAGAAAATTGAATGCTAACTGAGAATGTTTGTTGGACAAGCCATTGTGCCGATGGCTTTTCTGATGCTGTGGTGAAGCACCATGACCTGGACAATTTGTAGAGTGGTTTATTTGGGCTTATGGGTTTGAGGGTAATAGTCTGTCATGGCAGATCAGCTGTCAGCAAGCAACGGGCATAGTGGCTGGAGCAGGATATTGAGAGATCACTTTTTTCCCCCTGCAAGCACAAAGCAAAGCGAATGAACTAGAATTGGCTCAAGGCTTTAAACTCTCAAAGGGCAGCCTTAGTGATGTACTTCCTCCGAGAAGGTCAGATTTTTGAATCTCCTTAAATAGTGCCAGTCCAGGTGTTCCAATACATGGATACATGGGGATGAGGGGGGATTCTCAGTAAACTAGTTTAATAATAGATCATATCTCATGCACACAGAAGGATCTTGAAGATACAAATTGTCCCTTAAACCATGATCCAGGCTGCATTAACTGAAGGTCTTCTCATAGGTTGTCTGCCTTCTGCATAGTTATAAAAACCTGCAAACCCACGACAACTCTTTTATCCTCAAGACTACACCTGCCCATAAGAATCACTGATAGCTGTCACCTAACGTGGAGCCAGTTGGGAAAGATGATTGATTTTTTTTGTTTTTGACAAAATGGTCCCTCAGTTTTGATTATTTTTGAACCCTACAAATTAAACTCTTATTTACTTATAGAACACGGAATTATAGATGATGCTTGTGAATATTCTTTCTCATAAATATCTTAATCTTGAACTGTTTGTATTCGCCAGAATAGGCAGGTTAATAGAGGCCACAGTGGGAAATCTCCACGGGTTATTTCTAACACGCACTGCCTATCAAAGAAGGCGAGTCCTGCTGCTGGTCCTCAAAGCCAGCACACACTGATGAAGATCCCAGTGCACTGGGATGCTGTCCTTGGATGACAGGAGTCACCAGCCCCACATGTCACCTCTTCTCAGGGCTCATTAGTCAGAAGGTGACACAAAGGCTCCGTACGACTGCAGATATCTCCCTGAAGAGATAGGGTAGCAAACCTTCCCTGCAACTTGTTTTCCTTCTGGTAATTGTCTTCTTTTCCCTGAGAAAAGTTGCGTGATTTCTCAAATAAACACTCATCTTTATTTCTCTAAAAAATATACATTTATTTAGATATTTACAAACAATTTATTGCATTCACAGATACATGTAAATTGTCATTCGATCTTAACATTTTGAAATTTTTATTACAACATAATAATATTCTGTCTTCATTAGTCTTTGCAATTAGAAAACTTTTCTTGTCTTTTGTTGTTATTTCTTTAATTTTGTGTTTTGAAGTTTATAAATCTTATCTAAAACCTGTATGTGTATTTTGTTAATTATCCCTTGTACTCAGTGACCTTTTCAAAATTTCATGTTTTCTTCAATTTGGTGAACTGTATCCCATTATTTCTTTGTTTTAATAAATCTTATTATTAAAAATGTACTAATAAATTGGAGCCTTACATACCACCTTTAGTGACTATTGATTTGATTTTTAAATATGGAAAAACATGTTTTGGCAGAAGAGAATAAAATGTGCTTGTTCTGAAATCAGACCATGAATTTAAATTTTTAATGGCCAATTTCTAGACATGTGACACTGGGAAATTAAATTTTTGATTAATCTCTTTTCTCTTTCATTAATACTACAAATACTAGGACTTAACTCTTAGAACTATTAAAATTAAATAATATCTTAATCTACGGTAAGTAACATAGTACTTGGAGCACAGCAATCAATAACAGAATTTAATACTTTCCATTGTAAAAAGTGAAAGTGCTTGCATTTGATCCAAGAGAATGCTCTGGTTCCTGTCCAGTTGACCACATAGATCTGTGTAGAAATTTTTCCAAAAGAGATTGTGAGTGGGATCAGAGAGACAATATATATGGACATACTGTAAAAGTATGGATTAAATCTATTTTAAAAGCCCTCTACATAAAAATATGCTGAAGGAATAAGCACAAACACCACATCAAATTATAATGAAATGTAGGAAAAAATAGGTTTAAGATTGTAATTGTAAAAAAAGATAGCATGAAGTAAGTTATAAAACATAATGAATTCTAAATGATTTTGAAAATGCCAAGAGGTTCAATTTCTCTAAATTAAGCACAAACACAAAAGTTTTTACAACTTTTAAGGTTTGTTTCAGTGTGCCTTAAGATATATTGGAATGCATCACATAGATGAAGGTAATCAGGGACAAACATGTTCTGCTCAAACAAGTTAGAGCTTCTATAGAGTGTGTATAGAATGCAATATTTTACTTAATTTGTCAGGGGTGTACTAGGAACTAATACTGGATCCCAAAGAACAAGTCCAGTATTTTTTAAGATGGATGTTTATCTGATGGCAAAATGATCCTTAAGCTGGACTATGAGATGATGTATATATTAAAAAATACTTGCAAGGTTAAATTTACATTCCTCTTCCTTTCCACCCTTTGTAAAATGATTTCCTGCTTAATCCTCTGCAATTTCAACCCTATTAAAGTCCCCAGCAAATACATAGTAAATGATTAACCTGTGTCTTAAACAGAGAGTTCAGCCTTTTGTCTTCATGATAGTGTGTATTTATTTGTTATAGAATGCAACAATCAGAAAGTAAATTATGCTAATCTTTAAAAGTGATGTTAGCTTTATGTTTAAAAACCACTTATAAGTGAGTACATGTGATAATTGTCTTCCCGTGTCTGAGTTACCTCACTCAAAATGAATAAAGCAAAGAAAACCAACCTACAAATCACTATCCCAGAGAACCCAGACAACAATGAGGATCCTAAGAGAGACATACATAGATCTAATCTACATGGGAAGTAGAAAAAGACAAGATCTCCTGAGTAAATTAGGAACATGGGGACGCGGGGAGAGGGTTGAAGGGGAGGGGAGAGTCAGTGGGGAGGAGCAGAGAAAAATGTAGAGCTCAATAAAAATCAATAAAAAAAAATTAAAAAGAGATGTTAGTTTTATAAAGTAAATATACTGTAGGCATGAAGAATTACTAGTAAGTATGACCAATGCAAACAAAGAAAATCAGAAGTTAGAAATAAGCATCTCTCAAACTAGAAAAGGGCCTGCCAAAATAAAATTCAGCAGGAAAGAAACAATTCACAAACTAAAAACTGCAGTAGTGCAGAACTGGAATATTCTTCCCTTCCATGCAAAGTATCTATCTCCCCGTGCTGCTCCTCTCCTCTAACAGAATCAGCCAAGACATATAACTCCTTATGAGTTCTCCTAATTTGAGATATCATCATTTTTTTTCTTTTTGTGTTTATCTATTGGTGAATGATTGATTTAAACTATTCTTTAAAGAGACTAGGAGTTCTCTTCAGTCGATTGGTTTTGCTTCTTCAGGCTCTTGGCTATTTCCTGAACAAGATTTTTTGAACTATAGACAATTTTGGAGACAAAGACTATACCAAAATCTATTAGAGCTATGAGTGTCTATGAAAATGTTTAAGAATGTGTCGTTTTATGTTTTTATAAGAAGTTTTATTGGCATTTGAGTTCTGTAACATGGCCCTCTGGAAGACAGGCTGCCTGGGTGGCAAGGGACAGCATGTACACTTCCTCTTGGTTTGCTTCAATGTGGAGAGGAAGATTTTTGTGGGCTGGCATTCTGCTGACTAGAGTAGGTGTAGACTAAACGTTGATGGTTCAAAACTACCCCTGTTGGAAAGGGCTCAGAAGATTAAAATAAGATTGTTTTAAATGTTGTTCTGATGGAAGAATAGTGTTTAGACTGAGCTGAAACCTATTCTACGCACACTTTCTGGGAATGTTCTTCAAAATGGGCAGGAACATTGCCCCCATAACCTTTCAGCTGTTGTGGTGTTACATGCTTTAGGAACCCAAGAATCTGAAATTAGTAGAATATTCTCATTACTCAGAGGGTAGCAAACCACTGTCCTGAAACAAAGTCCAATATTTGATCTATGAGAGCTAAGCCAGCGAATTCCAAACATCAGGGCTAATATCTAAGCATAGTGGTATGTAGACATTTGAAAACATTAAACAAATAGAGTGTTTCTTATGGTATTGCCAGAGGAAGATAGTGGGCAGACATGTCAAAGGCAAACTCAGAAAAATACTGACAAATATTTAAGGTTTGTTGCGCATCCACCAAGTCCAGACAGCATGTGGCTAGGCTAGTACTTTATGAACAGCAGCTCCTTTAATTATCTCAGAAACTTAATGAACTATAAACTATGTTATCCTTCTTTTAAAGGTTAGGAAATTGAGGCTTAGGTGATGAAATGATAGACCTAAGAAGACCGATCTATGGAAATAATGGAGCTGGGTTTTAAGCTCTCATTCTGAGAATAACTATCTTTTCCTTCAGTCTTACTGATACATGCGTATTAATTTCTATACATCTAAATACCAGCCTGTACATCTAAAATTGATCTATCTTCTGATGTTGTCTACAAAGAACAGCACTTTGGAATCTAGAACAAAAAGCTGCCTTTTCCTTTTGCCTTAACTATGGGTAGTAAAATTTTAATTACCTTTTGTTTAGAAAGTGCTACAAGACCTGAACTGTAATCAGTGCTGGAAGTAGGCACACCAAGGGGTTGTTGATTTCCCTGGTGAATTTGAGTATCATTTATGGAAATGTAATTACAGTGGAGTCCTGTTATAACGATCAATTTGGGCAACCCCTATTTGATCATTACATCCAAATGATCACCACATACAGCCCATAAAACAGTGAGCCTCTCAAACCAGACAGGCTCCACAGTCAAATATCCATCTTGCAAAAACAGCGTTATTACCACTAAGTACTTCAGAACTAGCACAGGTCAGTAGAGTTATTGGCTCTAATTAGCCCCTCTAAAGGCCTTAAGGTTTTTTAGCTAAATCATAATGGCTTATATAAAAGGCTTGAAATTCAACTAAGTCCACAAGTATTTATTATGCACCTGCTGTGTACTCCAAATGGTCTCAGCCACTGTGGAGAAGCAAAGTAAATAGATATTTCTTTGTGTGACTTACTAGGAGCTTAAGAAATTGTGTAAACCAAAGAGCCCTGCCTAAAATTAACAGGTAGCCACAAAACCCCCACGTTAAAATACTGGCTAGTTTCAGAAACAAACACTCTAACACTGGTAAGAAAAGACATTGGGAGCAATATCTTTGATCACAAACATGGCCGCAAAAGGTAGCGGAAAAGGAAACAGAAATAAAATAGTTCCCACGTAAGATGCAGTGCCTTAAGTCAAAGGGAGTTTCATTCTGCTTTCCCGACTCAGTGAATCCTAACCCATCAGAGACAGCAATAACGTTTTCTCTTTCCTACAGACATCCATGGCTTGTAAAGGGTGTAGTACTTTGCTGAGTTGAGAGAGATCCACAGTCCGACTTCAGATTCCTGGTGGGAAAGTGACTACAGTACTGAGAGGAAGTTCCAGGCATGGGGATTGGCAGGTAGATGCTAGGAGCACCGTGCGGAGCATTGTCCTCCCTGTGGGTTCTTTGCATTTCAAACCCTATGAACTGTAAGCCTTCCTGTGTACCTCTAGCCTTCCTTACAGGGCTGCTCCCCTGAAGCAATAGAAGAGAAGCTGAACCCTGACTAAAGACCTCATATGCCAGTTGTGGAGGGCCAAGCAATGTGAGAGAGAGAATAACTGCTCAGGAAAAATGGAGCACCTCTGGGAAGTTTGGTTCACCTTAAAGCACGCTAAAGAGATGGTAGAATAATTATCCTTTTAATGAGATAACATACTTTTCCTTCTCAAAATTCCATCCTTCAGCTTAGTATCTTACAGTGGCTTTGTAAGCCTACTGATTTTTTTCAATTGCTCAATTATATTTCTGGGTCTCTTTCTTTCTGTGTTCTAAGCATGCTTCCTCTTGTACTGAGCTTCCTTAATCTTTCTCTAAAGATTCCTCCATGCCATGAGGCTGCATGCCTACCTCCATGACAGCTCAACTTAAAAGGCCTGGATCTCATCTTTAGTCTCCTTCCCAGTAGCTGCCTGCCTGGGGAGTTTCCACTTAAATTTTAAAAATAAAATTGTCCTCAGAGTTCCATTTGAATCTGCTCTTCAATTCCTTTCTTAATAAGAGCCACTCCCCAAAGGGTGCATCAATTTGTTTTGTAGGGTCTGTAATAAGTAAATGGACAAAATCAGAACTTCTCATTAAAGTATCACAGAAAACACTTCACAGAGCTCACAGGAGGCTTCCAGCCTTACCAGCTTTTCTACATTGGTTTCCATCCATTGCCCTCACCTTAGCCTGGGTATGTCTACTTTCTTGATAATCACTGGACAAAAATTACAATCACACAATAATTTCCCATGATGAAATTAATTCTTGAATTATTTGGGCATTTAAAGAAGAAAGTATAAACACTTCTTAAGCTTCACTATCTTTCTGGTTTGGTTTTGCCAATCCCATTCCTGACATATAGAAAAAAAATGTGCTTCACAGAAATACAATCTTATGGGCTGCTAGGCTAGTGAGAATCAATACTGATATTTGGACGGCACACTAAAGCCTCTCCTAATCACCGAAAACAGATCCTCAGTAGCCTCCTAGGAAGAAGACAGTCACAGATAGGAGCCCATTGTGTACTGTTCAACCACAGGATGGTGGCAATAAGGACATGCATCCTAGCACCTCTGAAGGAGATTTAGACTTCCTGATTGTAGCTTTGATGTTTTTAACATTTGGGGACACTTATTCAGAGACTCACAATTCTATGGGGGAGGATTATGGGGTAAAGGAGCAAGATTACTTAAGAATGCATTGATTATGTGGCAGAATTTAAAAATGAAGAAAGAGCTTCTTTAAATTCAAAATAAAAACAATGACCATTATTTTTTAAAAAAAAATAGTCATTGAAAAAGTGATCCATAAATTTCAGAGTCACAAGGAGCAAAGAAGGCTGTGGCTGCAGTGGGAAAGACAAATGACTCCATTGTCCTGGCAGGCCCGCAGGCGGAAGGGACAGCCGGACGGTCTGCACAGACACTAGCATTTTAAGAAGTATTTGGTAAATGTACTGTTCCCTAAGAAAAAATAAAGAGACAAAGAGATTGGGATCAGCCGAAACTTCCTCCAACACTCAAAGCAAGCACAAAAATAAAGCCAACACATCCTATTTTTCTATGATTTTTTTCTATATATCTTTCGAAACAAAATCTTTTTCAATCCTTTTTACAATCCATAGATGCAAGTTACTTTTTAGATTACCAATTACTAATGTTTCCTAACTTTCTGCTAGAGCGGTAAGACCCGAGAGTTGCGGTAGTTTCTTACTTGTAAGGAGACTCTAGTCTTTCAGCTCAAAGGCATGAGCATGATTAAAAGAGCTGCATCTAAGTCGGACCTCAGGTGGGTGACAGTAAGCACCTTTGTGGCTTCATCATCATCCAGTTTAGTCACCTGCTGGAGTACTGGGGTCAGTGCAGGCAGCACAGTATCACCAACCCCTGGGTCCTCTGCTGGAGTACTCTCTGCACTGTACTTACTGGCCCTCAAGATAGTGAGCGTGGGGGAGCTACTGAACCCGGACACTATGCTTACCTTTAGCTATTAGTGATTGGAGCTGCCGATTAAGAGGCCTACAAATAGGAACTACCAGCATGTCCCAGTGGCCAGCAGATGTTGAAATGATGAATTGGCAGGAAAGGTTTACATTACAGGGACAGTAACAGGAGAAGGGCTAAATGGGCTTCCTCAGACTATCACCTGCCTACTATACCCATAGAGTTTGAATGAGTTGCTTGAAGTCCAGTCACAGATTGGACCATTTTTGAATTTCTATTTAAGGGGCCTCCGTAGTACTTTTCTAATAGGGTTTGGAGGCCCTGTTCTGACAATGCATGCTCCATGTTACCTAGTACAGAGCCTTGCATATGGCAGGCCATCCAGAAATGCTATTTATGACCCTCTTTTAAATATTTCCAGTTTCATAATGTTACCAAAGAATTAACCTTTAATGCATTCATTTTGGTGTGATTTTTCAGAGCTTCTAATCCAGCATTTGATACACATTTAAGAAAGACAACACCCCTTGCTTTGCTTGTAGTTGGATGCTGAATATGAATTCTTCAGTTTGCCCCTCCACCAATGTAAGCCTGTGAGCATCTCCTATTTCCCTGTAGATTGCTCAATGCCTTCACTGGGCTCATTCAAGATCCAGAAGGAAGCAGCTCTGCATGTGCAGAAACACACATAAGACTGAGGCCAGACAGGTGACAGCGTCAGGCACCAGCCCTTCTTTGGATGAACCAGCTTAGCTTTAAGCAATCATTATGTGTGTCATTTTGGCGCCATTCCTTTGCCCAAGATGAATATGAGATATCAGCCTCAGATTGGGAAATGCAGACGCTGATGGATGACAAAGACGCATTCAATTACAATGAGGATGAAACAAACAGCCTTTTAAGATGACATTCAGCGTGGAAAGGTGGGGGGAGAAGCCTGTCTGCTGTACTGATGGTTCCCATTGCTAAACGAGCATAACAGCAGACAGGTTATACCGAACGTCGTTGGCAGTCAAGATGACAGTGACATTAGTAGCATTTGGGAAAGAAAACAAATTGGCATCATCAAAATACGGCATGCACCTTATAAATTTATTTCTTTATTATTTCCTTCCGGACTCACATAGCATAAATATGTGCAACAACAGCTGAGTGGAGTGTGGCCATGGTGCTGTACAGAATACTCGATAACCATATGCATTTACGTAGTTCTGTGCACCGATTGTGGTGCTACATAGTGCTTTCAGATGTTCAGCACGGGGAGAACCAGTGATGAGTTATGGAGTAGTTTGGGGAGCAACTGGAGCTCAGTTTGGTCTCCTTGTCATTGTTGCTCTTCTGTTTGAAACATTCACACCTACCGTGGAAGGTAGTCCCCCTTACTGAGCTCAAATAACAGCGGATCTTATTGTCTCTTAGCTAGCTGCTGCTCTCCTTACAGACGGAGTGTGGATGTGGAACACCCCTCCCTGTGCCCGCCGAAGAATTTAATGTACGTTAATTTGAGAAGTCGATCCCAACTATTCTGAATTATAAATGGCTGCTGGTTTTGTCATCTCCCCTCATCTTCTGACACTTTTTAAAGAGAGTGACTTGATGAATATTTCTCTGAAAACATAAATCAGTGCCTGAAAAACACATTAATTAACCAGTCAATAGTCAGGCTCCTCGTGCACCTTCCCAAACATTAGCCACTCTCCGATGCTCAGGTAAAAGATCATCAAAAATATTATCATCTAAGTAATTTCTCCTGTGGGCCTTCGGGGAAAATCAGCTACCAATATTATTTCTGATAACTGTGTTGCCTAGTTCCACCTCACACTGTGGCTGACTTAAAACAAATAATATCAGTGCTGGGACTAGGAGATCTCAGCATTTTCATGAATAATTACTACTGCTATACACATATGTCTCAATTTTATATTTAAATGTTACTATATCTTTATCTATAAGGTATTCATAAAAGCCAAGTGATATATATATATATATAGATAGATATAGATATTAGAAAACAGCAAAATAACTTTTCATTAGAAATTGTTATCTGCATTTTTGCATAGAAAATAAGTTCCCTAAATAGTGACGATAGAATCCATAAAAGGACCTATACTCTTAGGGAATAAGCACATAAGACACAATCTTTGCAAAATTCTACTTGGGCCTAGAGATGGTGTTTATGTAAGTCTCCTGGGAAAACGTCAAGCTGGAAAAACAGGAGGGATGAAAATAAACAGTACACATGAACTCATACGATGTAATCTATGTGTTTGCATATAATATGTGTGTATGTGTATATGACCACACACACAGATAGAAATATATGAGCATGTTAAAAACGTGTGCCTATGAAGTTAACTCCAGAAGGAGATTATTGCGGGCCCTTCCATTTATTTAACACTACTCTGTCCCCTAGTAAGCACAATGCAGAGTGTAAATACAACCACTGGGAAACAGGGATGTGTTCCCTCAGTGAAAAAGCATTCCTTTCTATTTCCAAACAGCTGATAAACACTATTCTTAGAAAACCAAGAAACCATACAGCAAAAAATAAAGAGAACAAAAAAAGATCTGAAATACAATTTCATGATGAAAAATGCTACTCCCATTAGTTTCCCTCAGCAAACGTTGCGCCATATCGAAGGGCTTTTTTGCCAAACATCCAGTAGTTTTGTATTGTAGGCCATACATCCCCATGGATTATCATCTCCTTTATGGTGTCATCAACCTTTGACCCTATCCTACATCCGCGGCATTAAGAATGAATTGCACTGGCAACGTTTGTATTCCATTTTCTTCCTCTTCTACTTGTGTTATTCAGATGCACTGAACCCATACAGCACTGTGAAGGAAAAGCTGCCCTCATGACCTGTAAAGATGAATGTCACTTTCTGAGGTATTGTGGAAGGTCTGAGCCCCAGGAGAACATGCTACCCTCCCTAGCAGCAAGCATGCATCACTGTGATGCTCCAGCAGAAACGGTCCTCTCCCCTCTCAATGAATAATGGCAGGTAAGTGAGGTCATCTTTTCACTCACAAGATCAGGGAACAAAGCACTTGGAAGCCAAATGAGGAAATTGGGGCAGGATGATAATTATTTTAGAAACTTTCTGGGGATATGTTCACCAGTCAAGACAGCATTTATTTTAAAGGGTGGCATTATAAATTTGCATGGAGATTTTTTATGAACATTTTTGTCACTTTCAGAGAGATCTATTACAATATGTAGTGTTGAAGAGAACATGTTGGCTTGTCAGAGAGCTGAAGCAAATGTGGAGAGAGAAACTGAAGACAGCTGGCTCTGAAGAAAGCATTGAAAATGATGGGTAGCACTCAGTACAGTACACCGAGTCTTCTTAGGAAGAATTAGGAAGAGAGTGCACACGCGCACACACACACACACGTGTGTGTGTGAGTGTGTGTGTGTGTGTGTGTGTGTGTGTATTTGTAGGTAGGTAGATAGGTAGGTATATATAAGTAGACAGACCAATAGATAGAGTCTCACATTTCTCAGACTGGTGTCAAAGTCAATATTTATTCAAGGATGACCTTGAACTTCTGATCCTCCAGCCTCTACTACAGGAGTGCTGAGATTACAGACATATACTATTTTGCCTGGTCCGTAAGACTAAATCCAGGGCTTTCTTCATGCTAGACAAATAGTCTACCAAGTGAGCAACATCCTTGGCGTTGGTATCTTTGCTCCTCTGTGGCAAATAGGGAGACAGATTTAAAAAAAAAATAGCAATTCAACTCTTATTTGCATATTTTATTCTTGGAAAGCTCGGTGCTAATAAATGCCACCGTAAAATCTCAAAATGATCCCTTCCTGATCAAGCTTCAACGGGAATACCTCTTAACATTTACCTTTATGGAGCCTTTTTCTGAGCCATGTGAGGTTCAGCTGCCCCTTCTTGGCTAGTGGTTCCTTAAGCATGAGCTTTCTTGGAAGTATTCAATGGGTTGTTGTGACAGAAGAAAGTGAAGCAAGTATTTTGGAAGATAATTTTACTCACGTTAAGTGGCTTTGTTTTAATTCTGATATTTTGCCTTCAGTATGGTTTGCAAAAAGCCTTTCCTTTTGGAAGGAAGCTAACACTACATGTTCATTTTCATTGTGCTGGCTATAATTTTACTAGACTGTAATAGTTAAAATAATTTAGACCACTGTATGAAGCTATGCAAGACATCCCTTTCACAACCTCCAAAAAAGTTAATGCATCAAGCAGTGATGTATACTCTTCCCTTTATAAAGAAAATATACCAGGCTTTACCGTTTACTACAGAGTGACTTCTAGTGTTTTTGACTTTAACAATGAATGTTACACACAACCTTTTTCTTTCAAAAAAATACTCATTTTGATAGTTTTGATAAGGAAATGTAAGGATATCTATAAATTTAAAAGATAGTAATTTTATCACGATATAATGATTCCCAATGATATGGGTTATATTAGCCATTACTACTGGCAACGTATACCACACTGAAGTACTCTGTACCTTTTAGATCAATGATGAGAGTAAAAGAGTATGCATGTGAAAGGCGTGCTAACGCTGGGAGAGTTATTTATCTGTGAAGATGTTAATTATCTTAGCACCGCCATACACACTAGAGGAAAAACTGTGGCAGAATTTTAAAGTCATAGTGCATGTGACAGCTGGCACACCCTCATACGTTGGGCTGGATCCGCTCTGGCGGAGCCTCTAGCTCAGGATGTAAGGCACTTCTGTTCAGAGACACGAGTCTACTTCCACTGGCATACTTTCAGCCCTTCACCAAAGCAAAAATCTCATTCCATGCTCTACTCCTTAGAACACAGTGCCCCGAATGTTAGTGGGAATGACAGATATTAATCAATCTCTGAAATATCATTGTAAAAATCTGCATGGCAAAGGGAAATGTGGGGCCAAGGGACCTGGCTTGGGTTAGTAACTTCCCTGAGGAAGTGACATTTGAACTCAGATTAACATCATGATTGGATGTTAATGAAGTATTCCCTGCAAGAATAAAGGCTGGGTTCAGGAGCCAGGAGAAAGCTTGATAGAATAAAGGAATTGAAGCCCATCCTGGCTGTAGCAGACTTAGATGGTGGAAAACTGTGTTAGGATGGGGGGAAAGCAAACTGTTCCATCAGTACTATGGCACAGATTGATATGAATTCACACAGATACAAATGCTTTACCTTTGTCAAATAATGATTTTAACTAGAGCACTATATTCAAAGAAATTTCAAGGAAGAAATTTGAAGAACACAAAGGTGTGTGTGTGTGTGTGTGTGTGTGTGTGTGTGTGTGTATGAGATATTGTCTCTGCTTTAGCAGATAAAATAAAGAGCCAAAAGAACTAAAATCAGAGACAGAGAAATATCCCCTTATAGAAATCATTTAGAGAACTGTAAAGATAGGTTTGCTAAGCACAATGATACTTTTAGAGACAATAAAATCATAAAGATAAAACATGCATCATCAAAAATTACAATGTAGTTTTTAAAAAAAAACAACCTGGCATTCTGATTAAATTGTATTTTCTTATTCAATTAAATTATAAAGCATATTAAAAGGATATATAGACAGTTTTAGACATACATTAATGGTATCCCAATCTCCAGAACATGCACATAAAAATTGCTCTTAGTTACTTAGTCTGGGGTGTTTTATACAACTATAAAGAAAGAATAAGACAAAATGAAGAGCAAAAGCAACTCAGCATTAAACATGAGCTATTGCAACACTTAATGACAGGGAAAGTACAAGAAATACAAACTCAGATGAATCATGTCAAAGCACCAGAACTCTGGGAACACATCAACTATGCTGAATATTACTGGAGGAGGAAAATAGTTTATCTATAAAAGAACAAGCATCATTTAGATAGACATCAGCAATAATAATGCCAAAATGCAAGTAGAGTCAACTTAACTCTCGCTGAAGAATTCTATGGGAAAAAAATCACTCATAATTGAGAATGAAATAAAGGTATTTCCAATAAAACAAGATCTAAAATCCCCTGTGCCTCAAAGACCCTTACTGCAGGGTTCGGTAACCAAGAAATGAATGGCATGCAATACCCAGGGAAAAGCAGCACAATTAAGGTATACATACTAGTAAACTTAACAAATACCACCCATGGAAATAATCAAAATCATTTGGGAAGGGCAAAAAAGAAGGCATCCAATTAACCTAATAGAAAAAAACAAGTTTTGTGGAGATAATGACTTGCTTGATTTCATGAAGTTAATTTAAAACAGTAAAGGTCAAAGGTACTTTTCCAATAAGGACTCTTATTGCTCTTAAGGAACTATTACCTGAATGTTGTATTTAAGTCACTTACACCCCATAGTCTCCCATTCAAGTTCCTTTCCTGACCCCCTCACTCCCCTCCAACTTCCTGATCTCTTCTTTAATTATTATCATTACATATGTTTGTATATAGCTACATATGCATGCATAAGTTTATCCTGTTGATTATATGCATATGTGTTTATAGGTGAATACTTGTGGTGTAGGAAGTCCTTCTGTATATATGTTGCTTTTATTGATTAATGAATAAAGAAACTGTCTTGAGCCTACAGCAGAGCAGGGCACAACAGAGCTAGCTGGGGAAAACTATACTGAATGCTGGGAGAAGGAAGGTGGAGTCAGGGGAGAAGCCCTGTAGCACCTGTGGGAGACAGACTCCTAACGGAACTTTACCTGGTAAGCCACAGCTACATGGTGATACACAGATTAGTAGAGATGGGTTAGTTTAGGATATGAGTTAGCCAGAAATACACTTAAGCTATTGGCCAAACAGTATTGCAAATAATATGGTTTCTGTGCAATTATTTCAGGAGCCTGAGCAGCTGGGAAACAAACAAGCAGCCTCTTACAACATACTTGGGATTGTATAACCTATCAGGGAAGCTTGTCTTTGGAGAAGATTGATTCTTCCTCTTATAGCAGCCATTACTTGACAATAGCTTTTTAATTATGTGTATTTGTCTTTGTGTGTATGTGTGTGGGTATGTGTACAGGTGTCCACAGTTGCCAGGAGAGGGTGTGGGATTTTAGAATGTTATGAATCGCCAATACAGGGCTGAGAAACAACCCTCATCCTCACCAACACAAGCCAAACCTCTTAATCACTGAACCATCTCTCCAGCCTTCAAATAATATCTTTAAAACTTCAAAACCAGAGTTGAAAAGCAAAGAAGACATGTGATTAATGGGATTTGGTTTATGCACTTAAGGCAGAGCAGAGGGTATAAAAAAGAAAACAGTTAAAATAGAAAATAGTATTAAGATAACAGTGATAATTCAAAATACGTCAAGAACTTCAGCAGTCGAAATGACTGTGTCTATTTGGAAATAAGGATCTGATGACTAGGTAGGACTAAAAGAACTATAATCAAATATAATAAAAATATATTTACAAAAAATACATAATATTTAAGAAAAAAGAATGTTTACAATAAAGCAGAAGACAAATATACATCTAAAAACCAGTTGATACAGTAACACACATTAAACTTGAACTCTGAATCATGGGTGGTTACTAATGATGACAATTATTTAACAAGAGAAATTTATAGGAAATGATTAATATACCTAATATAATTAATTATATTATTATTAATAAACCTAATATAATATAGGTTTAAACATATAAGCTAAAGGTACATTAAGTAGCAATTGGTAGACTTATAAAGAAAAACTTTAAAATAGCATAATCCTTTTGGTGAATTTCTAAGAAAACTCATAATTCACAGAACACTTCTGAAAACTTTTATTGAGACTCGATGTACAAACAAACATTCTTTTTTCTGATCTTAGTTACCTTACTTAATAAGATATTTTCTAGTTGCAACCATTTTCCTCCACATACATAATTTTATTTTTCTTTACAGATAAATAAAATCCCATTGTGGGGATGGGGAGGTTGCTCAGAGGCTAAAGTGTGCCTGAGATGCAAACCCAGATTTTGGCAGTTTGGATCTGATGTAAAATGGCTGAGGCTGTGATACCCACCTGCAACTCAAGGCAGAAGCAGGGGACTCCTACAACTGGAATAATGATCCCTATAAGCTGGATAGTGAGATAAGCCTACCTCCAAGCCTGTGTTTGAAAGACCAAGACTCAAAGAATACAGTGATAGAGCATTTGAGGAAGATTCTTACTTAAAACTTGGGCCTTCACAGGCATGCACATAAATCCAAAACTTGCCAACACTCATCCACAGTCATATAAAAATGTGTCCACACACGCATGCTCATCATATACACATACATATGGAAATAAGAAATAATTAAAAATAAGAAAAAGTAAAATAAATCCTACTGTGTACAGATAGCACATTTTCATTAGTCACGTGTCTGTTGGTGGTCGTCTAAGCTAACACCATTTTCTAAAGATTGTGAGCAGAGCAGAAATTAACGTGGGTGTACAAGTATCTGCAATAAAATGCAAATTCCATTGGATATATACCTAGGAGCGGTTCATACTCAAGTTCTGTTTGTAGTTTTATGAGGAGCTCCTACACTGATTCCATAGTGACTGCAGCGATTGGTTCCACTCTCAGCACAAGGGTCCATCTCCCCCATCCTCCCCAGCATTTACTGCCTTTTAGGTTTGGGGGGAGTTTTTGGTTTTGTTGCTTTGGGTTTTTTTATGACAGAAGTTCTAATTAAGATGAGGTAGAACCTCAAAGTAGTTTTAAATTGCATTTCCTTAATAACTAAATGTGTCAATCATCTTTTTTGTTTGTTTGTTTTGTTTTTGTTTTTCGAGACAGGGTTTCTCTGTGGCTTTAGAGCCTGTCCTGGAACTAGCTCTGTAGACCAGGCCATTTGTTTTCCCCTTTGCCAACTCTATGTATGGTTTATCCCATTTTTAAAAATTGGCTGTTTCCTCATTGTGCAGTTTATTTTCTAGAACAAAAGCAAGCAACATCTCAGGTAGCTTAAAATCTTTCCAGTATCCAATCTACATTTTAAAAAAAATCCACTTTTAAAGGATCAATCAATTATAAACATGAGAAGCTTTATTGACTTTTAAAAAATGTAATACAAATGTATGGAAATACTTGTACTGGATTTTTAAACAAAGTAGGAATAATTCAAGAGACAAATTGACAAGGAAGAGCATCAGACAACCTTGAAGAGACCACTTGTGTGGACATGATGCACAGGTAGGGTTGTTTATTTATTCAAAGAAAAAAATGCATATTTAATGAAGTGAAAGATCCTGTGCACCAAATTGCTCATGTTAGATGTTGGAGATTAAGCACAGCCTCAGGAAATTTCATAAAATACAAACACCGGTCATTGGAGCAACTGTCTCTGAGAGAAATTGTCCCTATCTGCAAAAGTTATAATATCTTATGGCTCCATTTTGACTTCTAAAGTCTCCAAGACTTATAAAAGGTGGTCTTCAAAACAGTTTGACAGTCATACAAACAAACAATGTGAAAATGATGTCAAATTGCAAATCAGGACAGTCTCATAATTGAGACAACATTTTACAGTGAGAGCCTCAGTCTTCTTTATCATACTTGAGAGAATCTTGTTATCCCGACCTGTTCCTTTCTGTCCTGTCCAATTCTATTCTACTTCACTCCACTTTACTTCAATTGATCAATAAATGTGACTCTGGTCACA
This sequence comes from Microtus oregoni, assembly GCF_018167655.1. NCBI lineage: Eukaryota > Metazoa > Chordata > Mammalia > Rodentia > Cricetidae > Microtus > Microtus oregoni. Next base: position 58,862,040 of record NW_024543059.1, on the reverse strand, counting down.
GACCATTCAACTGATGGTGTGACATTGATGTGCCTCAATTTGAAAGACACTCCCACACATATTCACAGTTGCCCACAGTGTTGTTCACTGAAGCACTGTTGCTAAGGATGAAATATTATCAACAGTCTAAATGTCATCAAGCCAAAGAATTCGTGGACAACTCATTCATATTCATAGACTAGAGCTCTCTGGGGCAGTTAAGCCATCCTTTATGTCTAGGACAGACTCTGCCCCGTCCTGTTATGCTGGTGTACTCTCCAGTTACTGCAGCCTCTACTCAAGTGTGTCAGTGGTTGAATGGAAAGTTAACGGGCTGGTTCATAGGCAGGTGAATGACCAAAACAAATATAAAAGATTCCATTCTCAAAGGGATCCTGTTGTTTGGTTAGGCATTAGTTCTCTACATCCATAGCATTAATAACATCTAATTTCCTTTTTCGTTTGAAAGTTTTTTATTGGGACAATCAACAATGGAATATATTGGAATACAAGTTGCCCCTTCTTGAAGGTTTTTCCCTATTTCCTCTACCTGGTGGTGGCATTAAGTTCCACAAGAACTCCTCTTGGACTGCTTTCTCTGCTGCAATGCATTATATACTGCCATTCACTGTCCAAGTTGCAGGGCAGATTGGAGACTATGGGAAGCCCAGGGACATTTGTGGCTATGGCCTAGTTCAGAGAATCACATGAGCCTCTTCTTCAATTCCATTCTGGTCCCAGTAGAGAGGTTATAATGCCTTTAGGATGGCCTCGACACATGAGCCCTACGTCTAATGGAAAGCATAAACTTCTTCCACTAGCAAATAAAACCCCATACTGGCAAATAAAGACAGCGAATACGGGAGACAGCGTTTTGTGCTGTCAGGCTTTTGGAGAAAGGAGTCCCACAACTTCTGTGGCTAAAGCTGGCGGAACTTTGTGACTATCCTGTTCACATTTAATTCCTTCACAGCTCAAAAGAAAGCCATGATCAGATTGTCGTGCACATCATAGCCTGATCTGATTCGCATGCTAGAATGTCTGCCCTTCAGCTCCTGCTCCTGCCGCGGCTTCTAGCCCCCTTCTCTCCAGCAGAACTCGGTGTGTTGACGAGGCCACTCCTTGAACACTGGTAGCTATTATAAACATCACCTCTCTTCTAATTGAAGCTGAATCACTAGAAATCAAAAAAAGAAAGAAAAGAGCCATCTTCTGCCACTTGTCCTGTCTTCTTCCTGCTCTGTGTCCACTCCCCCACTCAGGTGTTTCTCTTTGGCTCTGATTGCCCTCCGCTTGAGCCCCTGTGGCTGGTGGAGGGTCCTTCTGTCACACTGCACCTGGAATACTTAGCTTACCTCCAGGTGATTACCTTTGTTGATTAGTGTCATCAATTCCTCTTATCCTTTCAGCAAATTTAGTCGGGTCACCTTGAGGGCACTTGAGTTTTCATTCGAATACCATTTTCTGAACTTGCATGCAGTCACCGGCAGCTGTGCTCACTCAGTTTGTTCTGGGAGATATTCTGTAATTTTGTTCCTCTTGTCTACCTTCTAAGACATACTCCGTTCAACAGCACTGTTGTCAGCTTGGGCTGAGAGTGGCTTCTGGGGTTCCTGCAGCACTCTTCTTCATAAGGACTGCTTGGGAAGTTGAGTTTACATTACCAAGTTTTATTCCATTTGAAGAAATTTCTGGAAAAAAAAAGGAGAATTTGTGGCTTCCTGCAATATCCATTTTGGGGTTAAAGATCCCTGACAGGTTATTTTTCCTTATATCTAAACTAAATCTAGCTTAATATTCCTTTTAGGACAGTCAAAGTACAAGGTGTTCATTTAAGAGTTGAACTAAGATTTCTTTTTGCTCTGACGTGCCCCAAGGTATTTTAGGATTGCTGTTAGATATGTCAGAGAGAAAATAGGTTTTATGTTATTTGGTCTGAATTTCCATTAGGTGCCTGTTTGTCTGGACAAACAGGCAGGAATGCCCATCTTTAAATAATGACCTTGGGGTTGCCTGGGGAATTACTTACCAATGAATGTTACCTTCAGGATGAGGAAAAATAGCTGATAAAATCATTACCGAGGCTTATAAAACACCCAGGTGGGCAGTATGTGCAGCTTCAGACTAGATAAATCATGTTCCTCTCAACTCTCTGGTTTTTTTTTTTTTTTTTGAAAGAGTTAACAAAATACTGAAGTGTTGAGATGTAGCTAGCATTAAATATTTAGGCATTCAAAAGGCTTTTGATCAAGCTGCTAACCAGAAGACATTTAGGATCCATTGCAGCTTTCGGTAGGACCCAAGAGGTGAGAGGTAAAATTTTGTCTTGTAAAACTTTGATATGAAAAAAATGGATAACAATGGAAATGAAAGGTAGAAATAAATGATGTTGTTAGCCGGAAAGGAGGTTAATAGGAAGGTGCTCAGGGAGTGGTATTGGAAGCAGGATTCCTGTATATGTTAACACCAATCAATGTGGAAATGTTTTTGAATAATGAGGCTGCAAAATGTGTTGGTAACAGAGAATTATTTAGGCTAGTCAGTGAGGGGAACATTTAAGTGACTCCACAAGGACCCAATAGAAATTAGATAGTTGAATAATCTGATGTCAGATAAAATTGAGTCAAGACAAGACAATGGACTTTATATTATAAAGAATAATTTAAGCTACTGATGCACACTGATAGATTTTGAATTAACCGTAACCTTTCAGGAAAAAAGGTCTGACAGTCATTACCTTTGTCTCAATAAAGAATCTGGTCACAGATAAGACGCTAAAAAAAGGCTCCGAAGCTCAGAGCTGTGATTATGAGAAGCATATGAGAAGAGATGAGAAAGGCCATGGCTAGAAACCAAAAGGAAATATGTTAGAAGAGGGTTTAAAAAAAAAGTAAAACGATAAAATAAAAAGGCCAGTACAATGCTTCTATTCTCTTACTCATAGTACTAAGTATTCAAGGAAATTATATAACATGAAGTTTAAATGAAAATGAGGGGAAATGCTTATGCAATTGATAGTTAACATTAAGCATTTCCTGCGTGGAATGTCATTGAGCTGGATGCCAACTACTGAGCAAGGTATCAGATGGGTTACAGATTCACAGGGGTGGGCTGAGATTAAAGTTTCTCTGTGAGATCCTATTAGAGATGGTGTGTGAATATGTACTCTAAAGTCATTTGTGTGGCTTCTCTTGAACTACATCTGTCTCTCTGGTTGGCTTAGAAATTTCTGGGAAGCAGAGGTGTTTCCCTTATTGAGTGTCTAGGGACATCTTTGCTTCTAGAGAGGAGTATGTATTACAGATTTAAATTTTTTATCAGGAGAAGTACAAAAGGGGTGTTTTCTTGCTTAAATCTCTGTGTCCCCACTGTCTGCTTAACACACAACACAGACGCTGGCAGTGGGGGTAGAGAGCGGAAGAAGGAGAGGACACTGGTATTTTTCTCATTTTTGGCAAGAGGCAATTTAAGGTAATATATTAGTTGCAGTTCTGTAGCTGTGCTAAAGGGCAACTCACAGAAGAGAGAATTTATTCAAGCTTAGGATTCCAGAGGTCTAGAGTCTATAAGGATGGAGAACACACACTAGGTGTCAAGAGGAGCATTAAACCAGCTCATCACATTTCCCCCGCATGCAGGGAACAAAGAAAGCAGATTTGAAACGGAACAAGGTTATGCGTTCTCAAAACACACCCACAGTGATACACTTTCTTTAGCAAGATTCAATATCTTTGAAGTTCCATAATAGTCCCAAAACAATGCCATCAACTTTGGACCAAGTTTTCAAATATCTAAAACTATGGGAGACATCTTCATTCCAATCCTAAGAGGCTAAAAACATTTGTTTTGGTTTAAAGTTTGAAAGTCCATTCAGTGTTAGCAAAGAAGTTGAACTGATTGTAGCAAAACTGGGACTGATTGGTTACACTGTAATGTCATTTAAACACAGAGTATGTAGAAAATGGGGTGGAGCTTTATAAACTGCCCTTGGTGACCCCCTAAAAAAACTCAAAACATTCCCAAAATATATTACCAGCTGAGGACCAAGTTTCCAAGCATAAAACCCAATGGGCACATTTCACATTCAAACTACAAGAAGAGACTACAGTCTGAAGCCATTAACCATGCCTGTGATGCCATCAACTTCTAAAGAACCAGAGGTAATAACCACTGGTTCCCACCTTTTTGACAAAAAAAAAAATGCTTTTTCCATGTGTCTTCCTTGTGTACTCCTGGAATATACAAGATCAGGAGTTGAGTTTTAAACAAAGAAACAAGAAAAGAGACTACATATACAAACATACGTGGTCATCTTAGAACATATTTCGAAGACTCCATTACTATGTCATAGAAATACATTATTTTTTTTTCTAAAAGCTTCCATTCCCTTTAGCATGGTTATTAAAAAATATTTATTGAGTTACCTTGCAGACATTTGTTAGAGTAAAAATCAGTGGGCAGATAACTCTTTGTCACATTCAAAGATTTGGGAAGCTTTGGAAATTAAAAAAAGTGTAAAGGCAATTAGAATGTCGTGCAGTAAATCCTATAAGGAGTTTTCAGAACCCAGAGAAACAGCATGTAGTCCAGGAATCAGGGCAAAGTAAGACCTCCTAGGGAAATCTAGATGACCTTGAAACCTACAGACTGGAATAACAAGGGTGGAGACTGGACGTTTGGTACGTGGGTCCATATATGCCCTGCACTGGTGGAATGTGAGGGGTATGCAGTTAGTCTAAACAGCAGCTCCATCCAGAACAACAATGACAAGATACACATTTGACCCAAGACATCTCAGAGCTAGTCTGGTACGTGTTCATTCAGGGCAATGTCAATGAGCACTGGGAAATGCAAAGCTGAAAACAAATGCAGAGATTAGTGCAGTGAGCGTTGAATTAGTTTTGAGTTTTCTTGGAATTAGACAGTGTAGTAACAAGATATCTGTTGGGAAATGGTGCTAGGATACGAGGGCAACTGATCATGACACAGATCTGATACCCATCAAAGAAGAAGAAAGAAATGAAGCATTGGCTATGAAGAGTCTGAGGCTACGCTGCTATTCTAAGAAGTATGAAGACAGAGAGTGAGGAATTCTTGAGCCAAAATTACCTTTGGAGGAGTCTATATCATTCTGCAGTAGGCATGTTTTCATCCTTGTATCTGCTAAGGTTCACCAGAGAAACTTAACTGAGGTATATGTATACACATACGTGGAGTTGGTTTTTTTTTATTCTTTGCTTTTTGAGGACCTGCCACCCAGCTCCCAAATAACACACAGAGACTTAATCTTTCTTATGAGTGCCTGGTCTTAGCTTGCTTATTTCTAGCCAGATTTTCTTAACTTAAACTATCCTGTCTACCTTTTGCCTCTGGGTTTTTACCTTTCTCTATTCTTTATACCTTTCTTTGATTCTTACTCTTTAACTACCTTTGTGGCTAGGTGGCTGGCCCCTGTGGTCCTCCTTTTTGTCACTTTTTGTCACTCTTCCCTTCTTCTCTCCTCTCCTCAGCCTTCATTTATCCTATTCATTCTCTCTCCCAGCCAGCCCCACCTATTTCTTTAATATTGACTGTTCAGGTCTTTATTAGACCAATCAGATGTTTTAGACAGGAAGAGTAACACTGCTTTGCAGAGTTAAACAAATGCAGCACAAAAGAATGCCACACATCTTGTCATAATTAAACGAATACTCCACAATGGAAACAAACAAATGTAACACATCTTTAATAATCTGCAGCACACATGTATTTATTATATATACACATACATGTAATATATGCATATATAATCACATAGGGCATAACCATACTTCAATGAAAAGATAATGATATTCTGATAAGATGACACTATCTAGTGACAAAATTATCTTAGTTCATCTAAACATGGACTCTGTATTTGCACAATGCTGAAAGAGCCCAATGATACACTTCTCAGAACATATCTGTATGACTAAATGGCCATAAACATATTGAAAAGGAAGGGAAATGTCAGAGAATTGGTTCTGACTATGGAGGCTGATATCTCCATAATAAAGCCTGCTATAAGTCCAAGAAAGAGTTGTAATTTGAATCTAGAGGCTATAGGATAGAATTGTTCTCTCTTCCTCCAGGGAGGCCAGATTGTTTTTCTTCTGATACTCTCCCCTTATTGGATGACACCCACTAAAATCACAGTGGGTAACCCATGCCTTACTTGAAGTCTACTGAAGTAGATGTTAACCACTTATTGAAAGCATTCACAGAAGTATCTAGGTCTTACAGCCTTTTCTTTTGACTCTGTGACATGTCAGTATTAATTACAAAGTTTACATGCAGTAACTGCACAGTTGAGGTACCAATAAATAAACGATCACCTGGGACCATGTTGGTGTCTGAAGGCAATGATGTAGCTGGGGCCATTCAGATCTGCATGACACATACTACTACCCAATGCCATGTTTAGGTCCAGGCCAGGACTGCAGTTGGGGGTCATGTCTGGGTCTGTGGTCCTACTGCAGCCAGGGTCTGTGTTGATGTCCTGATTCCTGATGCCATGGAGGGACAGGCTGTGTCTGGGTCCATGAGCGATACGGGAGGAAATAGCAAGTGTTTAATAGGCCAACCTACCAGATGAGTGACTCTATGATAGGGTCCCAACCTAGAAAGGCTGTGGAGTTACTGGCTGTGGATACCAGTTGCTCTTGTCTGTAATTTCTCTCATGAGTCACTTCATCTCTTTGCTAAGAACTTTATTTCTTCTCTAAGAATAGCTTTGGGTATTTTCACACTGCTCCTGCGTTTATTTCATGAAAATATTCCATGTACTGGGCACATGTATCTGTGGGTGGTCAGGAAGATGTCTTTTTATTTGTCAGTGTAATTTTGCTATATAAAATATATATTGGAACATGCTTTATAACTGGATCTTTTTGTCCCATGAGGACTGTAGATACATAAAAGCCTGCTTTATTCCTTTACATTCAGATTATTATCAAAAAATAACAATTTTACCTCAGTCTAACACAAACTGCACACAATTAGCTCACTTTCACCTCAGAGCAAGTTCAAACTGGACTAAAGGCATTCAGTAAACAGATCATAAGTTTGAAACCTTACAGATAGGTACAAGGTCAGAGCCGCAGATGCCCAACCAAGGTAACTAAGGAAAGCATGCTAATTCCTTGCTTGCCAGTCTGCTAACTGTTAAGTTGTACAAAACAGCATTCCTGCATGGTGTAGCATACACATGCAGTCATTGATTAGACTAGGTGTCAAAAAGTAACCACATGGCATAGGGCAGTTTTAGCGACAGCACCTGAGCCATCACAACAGGTCTGAGCAGCTCACATTTATGCCTATCATGCACACTAGACCTATGACCATGGCAGCATTGATGAAGTCCAAATAGACTTGGTAGACAGCATAGAGGTTTGAGAAAAAAATAAGGGACAAGTGGATATGTTCAGAAGAGCATGTGTGAGACCAAAGCCAGCCTGGCAGACACCAGTGAGATGAATATTGATTTAAAAAAAAAAAAAGTGCCATTGTGAGGAAAAGCAAAAGCACCACATGGCAAACGCGAGCTCATCTATTTCTCTTACAAACCAAATGGAACATAAAAGAGTTCCCCCTCCATGAAGAGATTGGAAATCTGTGAAGCCCTGTAACCAGCTGAGCGCTTTTGTCTAACTGGTGAAGAAGCTGGGTTAAAACCCATCTTCCTGCTATAGTATGAGCGTTTGGTCCCCAGCTAGAGGTGCTATTTGCGAGTCTGTAGAACATTTATGGCTCCATGTGATTGAAGGGTCACTGGGATATGACCTTAAGTATTAGAGCTTATGCCCTCTGAACTCTTCCTGCTCTGCCAAGAAATGAAAAGATGTAGAGTTCCAGCCCCATGCTCCCACCACCATGAGCTTCCTGCTGGCATTCTTTCAACACCTGCATTAGTCCCCTGACTCGCCATGTACCAAAACAAGTCTTCCTTCTCCTAGCTTAAGTCTTGTCAAGTACGGATCACAGTGGTGGCCAAGGTAAGTAATGTACGTCCTTGTCCAGAAGTCAACTTTTCCCCCCACCCACCTTTGGGGAGTAGTCCAACTCTGCGGCAAAAAACCTGACATGGCGTATCAGAAGACAGACATTTGGACATGAGGCAGAGCATGGGACTCAGTCCAAACCTTTACATCTTATGGAAGCAATTGTAATCCCCAGGGAAGTCCAGCCTGAGTCCCATGGGTGAAGGTAAGCAGCCTCAATGTGAAGAGCAGGAGGGCGGGATGTGGGCAGATCCCAGCACATGTCTGTGAGATCAAAATGAACTCACACACGGAGGCAGCTTTCCTTTGAAAATCTGTCACATTCACAATGAGGGGGATGAAAGCCTCTGCTTCCTTGCCTTTTAGGGTGACTTCAATATGGCCAGACTTTGAAACATAATGCGGGACTGAATTTCGTATTGAATGTGGTGGTGCAATATTGAACCATAAAGGAAGGGGCTGGGATGGTGCTTTTCAAATACTTGCTGCTTGGGATCCCTTTGCCCTTTCCCACTTACAAGGTATGATCTTATCTATTGATATTTTCTGTGTGAAAAGACCCTCTCTCTATTCTATCAGGTTGCCCTATTTTTCATTGTGTAATAGGCTGTATTTTGAAAATGAATAGCCCCAAACAACTGGGATATATTGCTGTTACTGTGCTTTTCTTTTGAAGAAATTGTCCACTTGGCATTTGCACTTTAATCAGACTCCATGCTGCTAAGATGGCAGCCCTCCGCCTTTGCTAGACCCCCTCACCACTACCACCCAGGCACTGTCTCTTTTGTACATTTCAATGACTCCTGTCATTGCTAACACCAAGAGTGGCCCTCCTGACATCCTGAGAGGGTGATACACAGCGGGAAGCTTTCTTCCAGCCTCTTTCCTTCAAGGCCCATTGCTGCCACTCGGAGCAATCAGCAGACGCACTGTGCAGCTCCCTTTGTTCTTCTCATCCTTCCACTCTGCCCACCCTTGCTCTTGATGGCCACTTGAAAGCCTCACACATCGCATGTGCTGGTTCTTGTGGGCCCTAATTCTAAAGAGAACGTGGTCACAAGGAGTACGTCAAAAAAAAAAAATCTATCAGGAGCTCTTTGCCAGTAAAACACTTTAGAGACAGCCTACTCTGTAAGCACTGAGTGTAGAGATGGTGGCATTTTAGCTGCTGTTTGGAGAATTTCTAAAGAAGAACCATCAGGAAGCGAAATATAATCTTATAGATGGAATATCAGCATGGAAAAGAGCACAGTTCAGGAAAAGAATAGGGGCGTGAGATGAATTTATTACGTTAGCAGCTGTGATCCTTGACGATGGGACCAAAGCGGTTCCTGGCACTCTGATCATTCAGGTACTCGGTGGCCCATGATGTTCCTCAATCAATGCAGCTTAAACTGGGGGAAATTTAAAGTCAATTTAAAATCTTATTTTTATTGAATTATCTGTAGAACTTTGAATTATAATGTAAGAGAAAAACCTACCTCCCAAGGAACATGCTTAAGCTCAATGCTACTTTAATTTCAAGAGGTACACCTACGACTGAGGTGTCAACATGAACCTCAATGGACATTTACACACATTCAGAATTACAATAAGACAGATTTAATAAAATATTGGAAAACAAAGCAGAGAAGGCAAGGAAGGATCATCAGTCAAGGTCAATGGTTGATGAGCTGATACTTAGTCACAGCCTAATACACACTGATCATATGAAAAAAAAATCTTTTAACCTCTGTTTCAGTCACATCTGCATGGCTGTAAACAAATATCTGGAATGAGTAGTCTGAAAGGGTTTAGTTCATGGCCAGGGTGAGCATTGTGGTAGAGTATGTGTGGAGGAGGAAGCTGTTCGCCTTATGTCTGTCAGGAAGCAGGGCATAGCTCCCATGGCCATTTCCTCGAGCTGGTCCTTACCTTCCAGGTTCAGCCACCTCCCAAAATAGCATCACTAGCTGGGGACTATCACTTGACACATGAGCCTGCAGGGGAAACAGCACTTCCCTGGACCTCACCTGCAGCACAGGAATGGAAGGTTCCTTGTCCTTTGCTTCACTATGGTGAAATTGGTCAAACCAATCTTTATAAAATAACTGTGTGACCTCTCATATTCTATCATCATCATCATCATCATAAGTTTTCAGAGGTGCTACTCATGTTTGTTTTCTTTATTCTTTGTGTCTTTTCAGATCAGTATTTGGTCCAGCATGCTGTTAGTGCACAGTGGTCTCTGCATGTGTACAAGCATAGTGACCCTCCATCTGCATCCACTGTTCCCTAGCAACATGCAGTCCCTAGCTCACGCTCAAATTGCTTGGGGTCAATGTTTAAAAGATTTGAATACAAATGCTTACTTCCATTTGGCGGGTGGGGGGAAAGATGACAAGAGCTCTTTGTACGGTTGCCCATGTGGCAAGTTTGCGTATTTGAGAAAATGAAGAAAAGATGGCAGAGTTATTTGAGAATCCAAGAGACACTGAACTTAAAAATGAGGCTTTGAAAATAGGAGAGCACTTTATGGGAGACAGACTGGGAGTGTGACAGGGTGAGTTCTCGCTACCTCTGTTCAGACACAAGTGGCCATTTCGTACGTTGTCTTCCCAGCCCCCTAATGAGATCTGAATTGGAGGGAATGGGAGCTGTTATGTGCGTCTCTTCCACACAGTGATTGGTCAGGATGGGTCAGTCAGAGACTTTTCTTAAGTTTTTCCAAATTAGAAATAATACAGCAGAGATTTTCCCTGCAGGAAGCCAAGCGGGACAGCTTTCAGAGCCCCTTGTTCAGCCCCAAGGGACAAGCTGTTTGGAGTGAATGAAGCCAACAGACAATCAAAAGCATAGAGAGGAGAAACAAAGAGAATCCCGAAGTGCCTTAGATCCCTGAAGCCTCAGAAGCCAGCCTGGTCCCCGATTTCTCCAGGCTTGGCTCTTCCACCATTTCTTTAATTATATAATACTTTCCGTTAGTACACTTTGGAAAATTACTTTGAAGTGGATTTCTATCACGGTATAGGGAAAAACTTGCCACCTTGCGCGTCACAGAGGCTTAGAAAAAGAATCTTCAACATTCTAGTCAGAGTTGCCCTGAATCCACCCTTCAGGTTTTCTTACTCATGAAAGAGATGCCATCAGTATGACCTGCCTACAAGGCCAGGGAGACTCCTCTCCACAATTCATGGTCTGGCTTCCTGTTTGGTAAACACTAGGCTCTTTGTGAATTCCCCAGAATGTGTCTTTAAGTGCAACTGAGAAAGACAACAGGAACAGGGCCATTTGGGCTGACTGGGGAACAGGTAAATGAAGCACAATTAATAAAAGTTCAGAGTCAGAAATTGGGGTTCAACCTGAAGATCTGAAAAGCAAAACAGCCAGCCACTGGCTTTTACCTCGACCTCAGTATTAAAGGGTGAGCCTGCCTCCTGGAATCTCAGAATGAGGCTGTGTTTTGAGAGTTGTTTCATCCCGTTTTATATTCCTCTCTAGGGCTTGGATTAAAGGCATGCACCACCTGATATCTATGGCAACTAGTGTGACCACTAGGATTAAAGGGGCCTGTCATTGTGGTTACTGGGATTAACAGTGTGTGCTCCCATAACCTGGTCTGTAAGACTGACCAGTGGGACTGTTTTACTCTCAGATCTTCAGGCAGTCTTTATTTATTAAAATACAATTGAAATTACACTACAGGTAAGCATGAAGAGAAGACAACGTCAGCAGGGAAAAGATGATTTTACAAAGAGGAGATTGATGCTGTTTGTCCCTTTCAGCCTATGGAACCCAGTAATAATTCTCAAAGTTTCTTATTTCCTGCCTATTGAGTTCTGTAATCATGTGCGGAGGGGTAGGAAATGCTTTGCTTGTCAAGGAAGAAGTGCTGTTTCTAACTGAAGCAGTTTGTTAAGTGAAGTGAAGGCGTCCGACTCATAGAAATGAAGGCTTGGCATTGAGCTCGTGAGATGTGGAAGCGGGCATTGCATCACCATCTGATCATGGTATTTTGATTCCGACCACACTTTCACATTAGAGCTGTGAGGGAGCAACGAAGTTCAAGTGGAAATTAATTACCTGTGTAAACAAATTTGTGGAACGCGCCACCTTCAAAACACAGTACTCTCCACAACTAAACAGGCCTATCATGATCTCTGAAACAATGACTTTCTCAAAATGCTGCCAAACAAAACCACTCATTGCTTTGCCTATGTAAAAGTCTTCCATGAGAATATACCGGGAACGTAGTCCCTTCCGTCCTCTCTCTCAGAACCACCTTCTGACACCTGCCCTCTATTACTACTGCTGTGATTCCATTTCTTGCATTTGATACCACAGAATTTTCTCAGTACTTTACTGGAAGCCAGTTTGCTGTGTTTTTCTTCGAGAAGTTTTTAACATATTGTTGTTGTGTTGACCCTCCAGAATAAAGAAATGTTCTGAAAAGCTATGAATCACTTAATATGTATCCTCACCCTTAAGGGTGTGATTGATTATGTAGATAGCTAATCCTATGATATTTATCTACGTTACTGTGATATGTCACACTTTTTAAGTCTCCATATCCTCATATAAAATAGAACACATATTTTGGTATCATTTTATAGAAAGCAATCATTTTCCTTGTGGTTATGTCTCATTCAGGGCCAATATTTATGTGTATGCATTTCCTGGTAAGCCAACCCTAGAAAAAATAGATTTACACATGTCAGAACAAACAATTCTTTTTATGTGTCATTTAATAGATTTTTATTTTTCTATTTCAATTTTCCCCAGATCCACTCAATTTTTTTAGATAATTAGATTTTAAGCATTATCCTTGAGCTTTTCAAGCTATATTGATCTAAATATGATTCATGTTGTCAATTGGGTTTTCTAAAACTTATCAGCCTGTATTCACACAAACCCAAGATGCATGTCATTTTCTAGCTTTCTGCCCTTTTGCCCTGAATAATGTATAGTAAATCTGTAAGTACAGTTGCTTATGTCAAGGTGAATTGTTGAGCTGAAAGTTTAATATATTACTTGGAGAAAACAGTACATTTCACCGACAGCAAGCCATGAATCTCTACGGGGAAATTCAAGTTCATTCTTTACACGCTTCTTGCAAGGGCTGTGTTCTCAGCATGTATTAATACTTGTAGATAGTCTTAAATTTCCTGTGCATAAATATGTTCCAGAATTTATTGAATAAGACTTTGATGCTTCTGTAAGAACCTAGAACAAGCTGGTTAATGAATGCATGAGACCATTAGTAGGACGCTCTGATGTATACAACACACTTGTGGTAAAACAGTTTTACTTATTACACCAACAATATGCTTGCCCATTTCTAAGTTAAAATGAGAGAGAAGCATGGAAGAAATTAAAATGGGAGAGTCTTTTTAGTCATCATATATATGCATATATTTGTACATATGTACATATATCATATAAATGTAATACGTGTAGACACATATACACTGCACACACACACACACACACACACACACACACACACACACACACACCTGCCAGATCTTACTTCCTTGCACAGATCTAATCTCTTTGTGGTTTAATGACTTTTATTCTAAAATACCTCTATGTATTTAAATAGGCATATCACTAACCCCAAATACATTTTTTGTTTTCTTTTCTTTGACAGTGAACTTAAACCCAGACATACTTATGTTTTACATATCCTCTTGACTCTTTCTGGAATGTTCCTACCCAAAATATGCACTAGACTTTACTTTCTTATCTCGTTTCACCTTTAAACCAAAATTTACATTTTTGTAAAATTTCCCAGCTCCCTGTAAAAGAGACCATGCCACACAAATTCCAGCCCTTCCCGTGACTTGTATTATTTTATTTTACCTTATAGGTAACAACATGACATGCACAGGGCTTTTGTTTGTACCCACTGATGTACAAGATCTGGCCATTTGGGAGGGGGATATGGTTTATTTACCATTGTCTTTCTAATTCCTAAAAGGGCACCTAATAGAAGCATATATTTGTTATGTTAATGAATTATGAAATCCATGCCAGGTTCCCTGGCTTCCATACCATCCAGCTCCAACGTTCACTGGCAGTGTGATCCCAGCAGCAGTAGCTGCTGCTGCTGCTTCTTCTTCTTCTTCTTCTTCTTCTTCTTCTTCTTCTTCTTCTTTTATTTATTATGTAAATTACACAGATCAGGGCTATGCACGTGACCCTCTCTGAATGTTTCAGCTGTTATCACTATAGCAGTCACATCAATGTTCCTTAATCAACAAAATCTTAGATTCCCTTGGATCTCCACCACATATGGGCCCACCCTAGTTTTTGTTGATATACTGTTTACTATTGGAATAATTTGTCTCAATGGAAAAAAATTATTTCCATTTTTGTTGGGGGAAAACATTCTAGACAATTCTGTGCTACCAAGAGAAAATTAAAATTGCAAGCAAACATCCATGTATCCTTCCACTTAAGCACACATAGATGTAAGGTTGGTTCCTATGTCCTCCATACCTCTTTTAGTCACAGAGTGCGATTGTTCCAGCATTTGAATATTGCTGCAGAAAATGTTGTCACTACATTTTTACCACAAGTAGTGGAAAATATTGGTTTCCAATGTTATCCTAAGAATTAAATAATTATTGATCTGCTGGGCATCAACTAAAATGTCTAAATTTGCATTTTATAAAAATTTCTTCATGTTAGTCAGCTTTTGCATTATTACTAAGTTTCTGTATTCTTGCACTTCTTTTTGGGAGATAACTTGTGAAATAATCCCCAGTTTGTTTTGATTTGCGTACCGAGTGTTTTCTCCTGCAGAATTTTTATTCTTTTATTTACTCATCTTGTTTACTTCCCTTCCTATTTTTCATTTACAGCTTTTGAAACAGTAATTGCTATAAACTATCATCAAGCTTGTCCTTGATGATTTCCAGAACTAGATTTAATGACAATGTGGTCTTTGATTTCTTCAAATCTTTTCATTGTATTGTTTAAATGAACCATTAATCTGTTTGCCTTTGGTCGGTATGTTGGGAGGTGATCATGGGTGTGCGTGAGTGTATGTATACTGTATATATAATAGTTCTAACTGAGTTAATTCTCCATTGGAGAAATATGCTCACTGGACTACAGTAATATATGGACAAATTTCTTTTCTGACATCGTTGACATATCTTCCTTATAGCAAACATCAAATACACATAAATCTACTTCAAGGTTCTTGGCTTCATAAGGGGATTTCTGCATACAGAAGTAGTATATAATTTTAATTAAAGTATTTTTTATAAAATAAATTAGGAGTTTCGTAGTTTACACTTTGAAAATTGTCAGCTACTAAGAGATAAATTTCAGAGATTCTTGATGTCAAAATAAATTCACATAATACTACTGTTTCTAAAAACCTTTAATCTCAGCTTTATTTAATAGTTGATCATTAGTACTAGAAGGATAATTGACGATATTTTAATGCTTTTGTCATAAGGAAATGTATTTATTAAGTAGTCTCAAGTACTCCTCTACAAGAACCGCAAGTCAAGGCGGCGCTGCGCCTAGGCGCCCTCGCCGGCACCATGGCCCGAAATGCAGAAAAGGCTATGACCGCCCTGGCAAGATATTGTCAAGCTCAGCTGGAAGAGGGGAAAGTCAAGGAACGAAGACCGTTTCTTGCTTCTGAATGTACTGAGTTGCCCAAAGCTGAGAAATGGAGACGACAGATCATTGGAGAGATCTCGAAAAAAGTTGCTCAGATTCAGAATGCTGGTTTAGGGGAATTCCGAATTCGAGACCTGAATGATGAAATTAACAAGCTGCTTAGGGAGAAAGGACACTGGGAGGTCCGAATCAAGGAGCTGGGTGGTCCTGACTATGGGAAAGTTGGTCCTAAAATGCTGGATCATGAAGGTAAAGAAGTCCCAGGAAACCGTGGCTACAAGTACTTTGGGGCAGCAAAAGATTTGCCTGGTGTCAGAGAGCTATTTGAGAAAGAACCCCTCCCTCCTCCCAGAAAGACACGTGCTGAGCTCATGAAGGCGATTGACTTTGAATACTATGGTTACCTGGATGAAGATGATGGAGTTATTGTGCCTTTGGAACAAGAGTATGAAAAGAAACTCAGAGCTGAGCTGGTGGGAAAATGGAAAGCAGAGAGAGAGGCTCGGCTGGCAAGGGGAGAAAAGGAAGAGGAGGAGGAAGAGGAAGAGGAGATCAACATCTATGCTGTCACTGAAGAGGAGTCTGATGAGGAAGGCAACCAGGAGAAGGCAGAGGAGGATGGTCAGCAGAAGTTCATTGCTCACGTTCCGGTGCCGTCGCAGCAGGAGATCGAGGAGGCGCTTGTATGGAGGAAGAAAATGGAGCTGCAGCAGAAATATGCAAGTGAGACCCTGCAGTCACAGAGCGAGGAAGCCAAGCGGCTGTTGGGGTACTAGGATGAGCCAAGCCCTTCTTGGACTCTGGGAGATCTGGTGGGTGTGCTTGTGACGCGCCTTGGGCCTACCCTCCTCATAGCTCCCCTGAGCTGTGGCTAGACCGACCAGTGCTGGGAGGCCCTGCACTTTCTCATCCTTTCCTGGATATGTGAGCTGGCCCTGCCCCTGACTTCCCAGTAAGCTGTCAGGATACCGAAGACTAGCCATCACTTTTTACAGTTATCTTTGCTACCATATGGCTCCACTTATTTTTATTTTGGAGTGTGTAAAATCAGCTCTCTCACTGAAAATTTATTCTGCCTTGTACTATGATTTTGGGAAGAGAGAAAGATTAATTAGTAACCAACATTTAAAAAATGCATGATTTTTATCCAAATCATGTTCAGATTCAAAGGCATATCTTCTCTGGAAACTGAGATGGTGTGTCTACCCTGAAATGGAACTCCACCATCAGCAGCGTGTGCTGGTTAGAGCCTTACTTTCCATGGTCCCCTCTGAGAATCTGCTTCACCCTCCCTCTCCTGTCTTGTGGACAGGAATTCTAAGTTTGCAGTTTTACTTTTATAACTTGTTTCAGAGAAAGCTACTTTTATTAAATATTTTTAATAAGAAAGGAAAAAAAAAACCACAAGTCAAAAACTTTCTTCAAGATCAGTGTTTCTCAGCTTCAGCATCGTAACATTTGGAAGACAGTCTGTGTTATGCAGTGTCAGGTGTATCTAATAGATGTCAATAGGCCCTGTCTTTCCTCCACCTTTCCCCTTTCTCCTTTTCTTTTACTTCTGTCTTCTCTCTGCTCTCCTAGCCCCTTCAACAAATACAGAGAAACTCTGCCTACAGCTACTAAAACTTGACTCACAGAAATTTTGGTAATTTCACAATCTAAAACTATATAACAAGCATGGAATTTGTATCTGCTGTAGGATCTCAGATTTCCAGTCCAGCACCACCACAAACAAACACGTATCTCATTTCACCTTTCAGTACAATTTCCCAAAATCTGAGGGAGGGGGAATACTTTCCAAGAAAAGTATTTGGCTCTGGTTTTGAGCTTGCATAAGTTTTTAGAAGATACATATAAATTCTTCAGTTCAGGTAAAAGTCTCTAACTTCTCTTTGATCATCCAACATCTTTGTGGCTGGCTCAGACAATGTCAACATTATTGTTCAAAAAGTGTCTTATAATCAGGAGACACTGTCACAGACTCAGTGGCCACCAAATGAGGAAAGGGTTGGGCAGGGAGTGATTCTTATTTGTCTGAGTAATTTTTGTATCTTTGTCTGTATTCTACATTAAGGCCTTGCTTTGAGTAGGGATAGGATCTTTGGTAGTATACTGCATGGAAAATTTATCTGAATTATCCAATGAAAGTGTGACATGTTCTCTGAAATTGCCAATTCCTCAGTAGAAGCAGATAGCATTTGGAGGAAAGCACAGATGATGTCCAAGGCTCTGCTTAAGGTGCTTCTCAAGTGGCCCCATCAGGTCTAAGTTGTATATGCTGAACTGCTGTGGAAGTAGTACGGTGTATGTTCAAGCAGAGTGTGTTTGGACCTGTTCTTAAGTAGGCAAAGTAAGAGTACCAAAACCTCACCCAATGTCTTCAAGGTTCATGGATCTTGCATGGTTTTTGAAGGTACCAGCTAGTCTAGAGATTTTCTTCAGTGAGTCCTAGTCCTCACAGCTGCCCATCTTGTGTGTATTAGTTTCGTGTTCAGGTGGAAAGTCAGGAAATAGCTAGGAATATAGACGTCTGGTTTTAGAAGCTGCAGATTACGTCTTCAGTAATACTCTGTCCTTAAGACACTTGAAATTTCCAGGGCTTGCTGGTAAGTTTCTGTCCATCTAATGAGGTATTCTGGCTATTGCCTGGTTTTGTGTCTTTGGCTCAGTAGAAGTGCTCTATGATACCAGGTGACTATGTAATGCAGAGACCAGGTTTCTCTGCAATGAATCACTTTACCAAATACGGTCCATACTTGCTCACTACTGACAGGAACATAACAAGTGGCGACCGAAGTTCTCCCAGTGTAAGAACATTTTCCTACAGTTCTGTCAGTTTCTCCTCTTGATGGAGAAATAAGAAATATTCATGTTTAAATTGCATGGCTAGGAAGCTGAGAAACAAGAAGTTAAAAGCATTATTTAATCAGCTTGGTGACCACATCTCTAAGTGACCTGGAAAACTCAGGAGAACTACTAAATTGAGAAGAAAAGAATGAGGTAAGAGAGATAATCTTCCAATGTTCAAGAGATATCCCAAACAAAGGTATAAATCAAATAAATATGTCTCAGTACTTTATGTACTTGCAAGCAGAGCCCAACTGAAATTCCATAGGAACACTGTGAAGATAAATGATTGCTCTGCCTTCTTATTCTCCTTTTGCAAGTAAAGAATTAAGAAGACTCTGAGAAGAATGTGCCAAGACCACATAGCTCTCAAACAATAGCAGAGGACTGAAGTTCCTGCGGTGGGGCCAAAATCCTGGACTTAAACAATCCTCCCTGTGGACCTTCTACAGGTGGATAAGCACGTGTTTGTGAAACTCAAGTGAAATGCACAATGATTAACAGATCTAAGGCACTTAATATTTTCATCAGAAATAAACGCAATTAAAATGAAAAAGAATAACCACGGGAAATGTTTGCAGGGTGGGGCAGCTGATGGCTTTGGTGCATACCTTTGCCTTACAATTTCACTGTCTTTTTTGAGGTAAAATACTAAGTCTGATACGAATCTGATCTGTTGGCAAAAAATATCTACACAACACACTTTTTTTCGGGCAAGATATTAAATTGTCCCTGGGAAGAAACAAATAATTACTATGTGAAGATGCTCTGCTGATTCAGCTTTATGATATTTTCAATCCAGGAATGACAAGGATAGATTCTTTGGATAAAACTCATCTTTTGGTTTATGTAGTAGTGTTTCGAAATGGCACAATTTAAATTCTATGCTACTTTACAGGGTATCCTTGGAAAACTTAACACTCTCATGGAGTCTTGAGTATTGGTAAGGAAACTAAAAAAGAATGAACACCCTGTTTTTCATTTACATCTGCCTCATCTGGAAGCCTGCTTTTGACCCCAATCCCAGATCCCTCGATAGTCAAACACTATGTGAAGTCATGACAGTAAATTTTCTTTTTTAATGATACGTACTTGGTTACACCAGGGATTAGCATTCAATAAATACAATTGGTTCCTTGAAAAATGACTTCAGCTTATTATATCAAATCTGGAAAACTGATTTCTTAACTCTTGATATTTCTATAGCAACTAGATTCTTCACATCAGTAACTTAAGGAAGCATTCACATACAATGCCTTTTAGGAACTGCCTATTAAAATCTCACCCAGTGATCTCAGACTGCTAAAGTTCCGCAAATCAGCCTGAACAACTTGAATTAGAATGTTGTGGTGTTGGCACCAGAGTGTGGGTCTAACAATTTGGATCTGTTCCAAGGTCAGACACTACATCCTTGGCCAGAGCCAGCTGTCAATGTAGATATATTATTTCATCAAAGCAGAATCAGGGTCAAGCATGAAGTTATCTCCTATATCAGCATTTGAGAAGAAATGGAAAAATATAGAAAGGAATAACAAAAAGAAAACATGTTACTTAAAAACATACCTTATTTGCCTATGATTTGGTAAGTTGTATTTATTTATAGGAAGAAGCATTCCTTAGATATTGCTAGCAATGATCTGACACTGGGGAAAACAGTCTAGTGTTAACCTCAGCTGGAAGACAGCCCATAGCTTCCCTCTAACTCACAGCTGCTATGCATGCCTGCAATGCCCTGCAAAAAGACCCCCGTGTTCAGTCCAGCTTAGTAGTGAGTGTGGCCAAGTACAGGGCCATGTGGTGAGCCCTCCCAGCTTCTCACAACACTGACGCTGAATTGGTGTTTCCTGTGAACTCCAGTTGGCTTACCACATGCTGCTGCAGTCAGTTCTACTCCCATTTCTGGTCCTAACTGAGATTTGAAAATAAATCCAGAGAGGGGTGAATTCCCTTAACATAGCATTATCAGGGAGGATGGACAAGAAGGATGGAAAGGAAGATGACCCAGTTGAGGGATGATGGGAGAGAGAGAGAGAGAGAGAGAGAGAGAGAGAACAAACATGAAATGACTTCATGTGCCTGCACCTGTGTTTTGTGTGGTCCCCGGTCTATTAGGTGATGGTATCCACACTGACTGAGAGCGAAAGCTTTTCTTTTGAAAATAGGATCTACTGGTTCCAATCCTAATTCTTCTACCAATGTCCTACTGGACAAGACCCAAACAATATTTTACCAGCTATCTGAGTATCCGGTCAAGTTGACATCTAAAATCAGCTATTATAAAGACTTTAATAAAAGTACTCACAACTATGATTAATTAACATTTAATTTTATTCTCTTCCACTATTCACTTCTGCACTACATTTGTCTCTATCCCTAGTCTAATCACCTCCAAATCTGACTGAAAATAATCCCTATCAGGAATTTTTATTTACATACTTCAAATCTACTCTTAGTTTATACAGAAGCACAATGGGTCGTGGAAAATATTCCCATTGCAGTCTTTATGTCTCTAGTTCAGAGGATTATCAGACTATTCCTGTTGTCGATACATATATTTCAAATTCATCACTACTACAAATATTATAAAATATTTATTTTATTAAATGTATAATATCTGCAGATGCCTTTCTTCCTTTTGCACTATTATGGTGTGGTAGACAGTTCACAAGTCTTTGAGCTATATCTATCTATGTCTTACTGACAGCCAGAAAACTTCGTAGCTATTTTATGAACAATGTTTCTTTGATAAATGGTAGAACACAGTGATCTGCTATCCAAATCTTTTTATATTTGGAAATCTGATTATGAGATTGCTACTTCTTGTGTTCATTGATGTTACAGAATAATTTGGAAAAAAATGTTGGTGGAGGCTGAATTTGATTAGTTCAGATCTTTGAACTTTCTTTAAAGCGAGTTTTTGGAGTCAATGCCATCTATTTCTTGGGAATTGTATAGTATGCCACACTGGCTGAAAACATTGACCAAATGTGCCCTTGAATACGATCAATCGTAATTCACCTTTTCTGTTACTCTGAGTACTTCATTGTTCTCTCAAACCGCAATGTTTTCTTTAGGAATTGATGGAAGTGTATCATTATTTTTGCACCAACTGTGGCCTAGGCAAAACAAATGGAGAAAAGATTTACTTTGGCTCATAGTTACAATGGTTTCAGAACATCTAAGTAAGGCATTGATGGGGGAACAAAGTAATTCATATCACAGCAATTATAAAGATAGGACATGTTGTTTTAACACCCTTTTATTCTATTGGAGTCTTCTTGTTCATGGAGCAGTGTCAACCATGTTTGCTACAAGGTTTCTTGCATGAATTATTCCTCTCTGTTAGGATCATCATGGATATACCCAGAAATGTGCTTACTAATCTGAATAATTATTTAGACTATCAACTTGACAGTTAAGAATGATTGTTAAGAAAGATGGCCTGGGGATGTAGTTTAGTTGCTGTATAATGTTTATCTTGTATGAAAAAGCCCTAAGTTTGAGTCTTAGAATCACATAAAACAAGGTATAATGGAAATGCCTATAATACCAGAATGTTTGGAATTGGAAGATGAGGGATCAGTAATCCCAGGTCATCTTTACCGAGGTACATAGAAAAGTTCAAGGCCAGTCAAGGTTAACTGAAATCTTGTTTCAAAAAGGAAAAATATGGATCACTGCAAGTCTAATTCTTGTCAATTTGACATCTAAGCACATCTCATTAAGTAACAACATAATACTCTTTCCTCTCATAGGATTGTGTAAAATGCTCTCAATCCTTCTCTAATATTCTTCTTGGTTATAATTGTCTTCTCAAGTCAACATATATTCTGAGACTCAAAGCAAAAACTCTTATCTGCAAACACTTTAGAATTAACTTCATATGTATCATCAAAATCATTAGTATCTTCCATTTTTTCCAAGTGTGCTTTTTGTCTTTTCTTTAAAATATCAAATACCAAAAACATATAACATACCCCCTTTGCAATTACAAAGAGTAAATAACTCCATAACAAAAGGCAGGATGCTGAGTTCCAAAGGAAGGATCAGAACAATGCAAGACTAAACTTCAGGAGGCTAAACCTTAAGTTCTGTAGTTCTAGCTGGTAATCATAGTACATGGTGTCATTACATGAACATCAGCAAGCTAAGGGATCCCCACCCTATTTCTTTCTTGTTGTGCCCACATAATCCATGTCTTGGATTGAACTCAATGGGATGCCTACAATTTTCTTTGGCAGGTGTTTCATATTCCCCTTATATCTAGCTTCCTGGGGTCTCTTCTGCATCTTTGGCTTGACCTCACAGCTGCTCATGTTATTTAGTCAAGGTATGCTCATTGGGTATCTTACCTTGATACATATTATCTGACCTCTGAGATACCATTTGAAATCAAAAATAAAGCTTTGAAGATCCTGCTACTCTTGCATTTTGTATGCCTGCATAATTCTCCTGCCAGAACTGTCTACGAAGCTCTGCTGCTGTCATTTCTCAGTTGTATTAGTTGTTTTTCTCTTCACTCTGGCTGAATACCTAACAGGGCAGATATGGAGAGGCCCTATACCTATAAATAAAAATATGTAGTTTTGCTTGTAGTAACGTTACCCATGGAGTCTTTTTTTAAAGATTTATTTATTTATTATGTATACAGTATTCTCAGTATTCTGTCTGCATATGTGCCTGCAGGCCAGAAGAGGGCACCAGATCTCTTTACAGATGGTTGTGAGCCGCTGCAACCGCTAGGAATTGAACGCAGGACCGTTGGAAGATCAAGCAGTGCTCTTAACCACTGAGCCATCTCTCCAGCCCCCATATGGAGTCTTTAGAATTCAAATAATACACGGGTAACTGGCAACTGGATCGAGTATGGAGCACTGAGATCCAGATTTTTACCACTCAATTTCCATAGATCTACTGTTGACACTGAACACAGATAAGCCATGGGGTTTAAATGAGATGCCAGGAAATGCTTTGCCGGTTTCCTGCTTTTCATCAGCATTTATTCTTGAAATTGTGGCAAGGACTATCTCTAAGAGCAATGTCGCTCCTGGCATTTGCCATGTCTCTCCTTCCCTACTGTTGCACCTCAGCCCAGCTTCCCAGGTCCTTTCCTGAACTGAGTTGGATTTCTTAGTGGTTTATTTCACTTCTCTAAGTACGAGACTTTGCCAGTCCCAGGAGTCACAAAGTATCTTCTTGCTTTTGAGCAAGTGGTGTTTGGTTATTTCATTGCTGCTCGACCAGTTAATCACATCTTACCAGAAAATCCTTCCCTGGAGGGGGGAAGAGAATAAAATCAATAAAAAAAATTCTTTCCTGGGTTGTCATTTTTCATTGACATTGCTACCTTTCTAGTAGTTCATTTGTTTTCTGTTTTGTTTTGTTTTGAGATCGGTACTAGGCATAGCTCAGACTAGCTTTTAATTTTTGCTTATTCTCCTGCCTCAGCCTCCTGAGAACTAGGAATACAAGTATGTGCCATCTTGACCAGTGAGACTCATTATCATAGGCTTTATTTCCTCACCCACTCATTCGGAAGCAGATATAATCAATGACACGCATCTACTAACAAGAAAATTTTTTGCAGATATCACATTGCAATGGAGAACTACTGAAGTTAAATTAGGGTTCAAAGCAAGGAGTATTCATTTAGGAGTTCAGTTGTATTCTCATGATAATAAGAAAGGTGTTTAGGCTGTGGACATCATCAGTACTGGTTGAA
This sequence comes from Microtus oregoni, assembly GCF_018167655.1. Taxonomy (NCBI): domain Eukaryota; kingdom Metazoa; phylum Chordata; class Mammalia; order Rodentia; family Cricetidae; genus Microtus; species Microtus oregoni. Next base: position 58,837,854 of record NW_024543059.1, on the reverse strand, counting down.
TAAGTACAAAAGATGAACAAATGACAGAGATGGCTTGGGGTGGGATGATTTAAAAGAATTCCTTAGGCTATTTGAAAATGATATTTCTGGACTCAACTCTGCTTTGGAAACTAAAAACCTTAACCTATCTCCTGAATATCTTTGTTTTCTAAGAATGCCTGTGGGAACTTCAGAAATGTAACACACACCAGGATGTGGAGAGGAGTGAATTACTGACCTTGAGTGACACCTGGAATTTGACCTTCAAACTAAAGTATACCTTTCTGTTGCAATGTTTCACTTTTATAAGGCTTGTATGCATTTATGGCTTTAAGGCCGGAATTCTCTGGGGCTTCAGACGTAAATTAAAGCCATATAGTGTCAGCTTCAATAAAGGTCCCTGTTTTTTAAAATTTTTGACTTTCACTTGGAAAGACAACACTGTGCTGGGAGGTGACTCTTTTTGATCTGTCTCAACATTTTTCCGGTCATTCTCAACTCCCTTTCAAAAGAATCTCCCAACAGAATTACATGAATACTGTGCCCCCAAGGTGAATGCACTGTTTGGAACAACAAAATATTGATTTCCCATTGTGTAGCTTCCATTTAATTTAAACCAAAGAGCAAGAAGGAGAAAACATTGGTGAGAGTGTAGTGGTATAACCCTTTCCAGTGAGCCTTAAAAGCTTCACACATTGCCAGAGTTGAATTTTGTTGACAGATATTTATTTCAATCACATTTTCTCCTTACATATCTCTCCAAAGCCTGCTTCTTCTTTTTACTTTTTGTTTTTTCTAAAAAAAAAAAAAAAAGAAAGCTGAAGTCTTTCTTAAAGCCAGGCATTTCTAGCCTAGGGTGGTTCCGACAGCCGATGCAGGGAACATTAAATCCTAGCTGTTTTGCCCAATTCAATCTCATTCATTATAGTTGGATTAATTCTTAGGACTTACTTCAAAATAGCCTCAAAAGTTCCTAGCTGCTCTGTCAATGGAAGATAGGGCATCTCTACACCTCAGACATCATACACTTTGTCTTTGTGATCTCATTATTTCTGCTCTGGATCAAGAACACTGAAGGTCCCTCTTTTTTTTGGGGGGGGGGTGTTCGAGACAGGGTTTCTCCGTAGCTTTTGGTTCCTGTCCTGGAACTAGCTCTTGTAGACCAGGCTGGCCGAGAACTCACAGAAATCCACCTGCCTCTGCCTCCCAAGTGCAGGGATTAAAGACGTGTGCCACCACCGCCCAGCTGAAGGTCCCTCTTGAGTCGCTGTCCTTCCGCTTTGCATAGCCAACGCCTCCCTGAGTATTTCCTGTATATAGTATATTGCCTGCATTCTTCACTGTTAACAATGGTCAGAAGCATGTTCCTAAGATATCCTCTTCCCTTAACATTGTTGTGCAATACCATAGAAAAGAAACTGAGCATTGATTATTGGGATTTTTTTCTGCTTTGTTTACACAGTGGTTGAAGACTTCACTGTCTAGTCTCTTTAGGCCTGAAGATACAGTGTGTAGTAGTAATAAGAGCGGTGGGGCTGCATCCCCAGCACCCCGGCAGCCTGGCTAGCCCATGCTCCAAAATAACAACACACAAACTGTATTCATCCAAACACTGCTTGGCCCTTTAGCTCTAGCCCTTACAGGCTAACTCTCACATCCCGATCAACCCATCTCTAATAATCTGTGAGCACGGGTCTTACCGGGAAAGGTTCAGCATGTCTAACCTGGTGGCTTGCTTCATCGCGTGCATCTGTCAGGGAGAGTGGAGCTTGGCATCTCTCTGAGAGGAGAGCTGTGGAGTCTGAGCTCACTTCCTCTTCCTCCCAGCGTTCTGTTCTGTTTACTCCACCTACCTATGTTCTAACCAATAAAATGGGCCAAGGCAGTTCCTTTATTAGCCAATGACCTTCCTCCATCATTTCCCCTTTTTCTGTTTAAACAAAAAAAAGGCTTTAACTTTAACATAGCAAAATTACATATAACAAAACAGTTATCAAGTAAAAGTTACAATAATCTTTATCATAACTAAGGAAAACTATAACTATAACTAACTATTCTTAACTCCATCAAAGACTCCAGAAAGATACAATACTACCTAAGCAAACAAGAAAAAAGCAACTTTTAAAACTCTAGAAATGACAGAGACATCTCGCTGCCTGGACAGTCACCCAAAGTTCCTCTGTACCGTTGGGGCATCCATCTTCAGCCTTCAGACACATGGTATCCAGCAGACATTTCCATAAAGCAGGAAAATTCAGAGTCAGTTCAGTCACTATCTGTTGTGTCCTGCAGAATGTCTCGCAGACTCTTTCATGAATCAGGAACCCCAAAAGATCATCTCACCTTAGGCAAGTTCAGTAGTCCTCTCTCTGCGGGTTCTCTGTGTTCAGTTTATGCAATAGTCTAGGCAAGAGCAGTTTCTTGCCCAAATGGCTATCAAACTCCATAAGGTGCCTCTTCGATGCCCATCTTCCTCTTGAAGTACATTGGTGCGGCCAGGAGCAGAGTGTCTCATTGTCATGAAAAGTCCTCAGTTATTAAAACCAGGAGCAGATTATCCATACCAATGCAAATTATTCATACCTATATCATATCCCCCTTTAAATGTAAAAGAACATTTATAAACCATATTTGGGAACATGGGCACAGTTTTTTCTCTCCAAACTGCTTCCTGCTGAATGGGGGCGTCGTTAATTAGGTCTTTCACGGTATAACCTGTGTGCTAGTTTCATCTCAGTTTGCATTGGTATGGATTTTAAGGTCAATTTTGTTATATGTATATGTGTTTATGATCTTGATTAAGGTATTGTGATTGTGTAGTTCATTTAAAAATGTAATGTATATAGGTAGTTAATAGATAATCATAATAGTCAAGTTTGTAGTCATGTTAGTTAAGATTTTCTAGATGTGCATAGATATATTTTAGATAGGCATTCTTCATATTTTCAAAGATTATAGAATATGGCATTTTAAATGTTTTAATAACTTAGGACTTTTCATGACAATGAGACACTCTGCTCCTGGTTTTAATAACTGAGGACTTTTCATGACAATGAGACACTCTGCTCCTGGCCGCACCAATGTACTTCAAGAGGAAGATGGACATCGAAGAGGCACCTTATGGAGTTTGATAGCCATTTGGGCAAGAAACTGCTCTTGCCTGGACTATTGCATAAACTGAACACAGAGAACCCGCAGAGAGAGGACTACTGAACTTGCCTAAGGTGAGATGATCTTTTGGGGTTCCTGATTCATGAAAGAGTCTGTGAGACATTCTGCAGGACACAACAGATAGTGACTGAACTGACTTTGAATTTTCCTGCTTTATGGAAATGTCTGCTGGATACCATGTGTCTGAAGGCTGAAGATGGATGCCCCAACGGTACAGAGGAACTTTGGGTGACTGTCCAGGCAGCGAGATGTCTCTGTCATTTCTAGAGTTTTAAAAGTTGCTTTTTTCTTGTTTGCTTAGGTAGTATTGTATCTTTCTGGAGTCTTTGATGGAGTTAAGAATAGTTAGTTATAGTTATAGTTTTCCTTAGTTATGATAAAGATTATTGTAACTTTTACTTGATAACTGTTTTGTTATATGTAATTTTGCTATGTTAAAGTTAAAGCCTTTTTTTTGTTTAAACAGAAAAAGGGGAAATGATGGAGGAAGGTCATTGGCTAATAAAGGAACTGCCTTGGCCCATTTTATTGGTTAGAACATAGGTAGGTGGAGTAAACAGAACAGAACGCTGGGAGGAAGAGGAAGTGAGCTCAGACTCCACAGCTCTCCTCTCTGGAGCAGACGCCTCAGAGAGATGCCATGCTCCACTCTCCCTGGCAGATGCACGCGATGAAGCTCCGACCCAGGATGGACTAGGCTAGAATCTTCCCGGTAAGACTGGTGCTCACAGATTATTAGAGATGGGTTGATCGGGATGTGAGAGTTAGCCTGTAAGGGCTAGAGCTAAAGGGCCAAGCAGCGTCTAAAAGAATACAGTTTGTGTGTTGTTATTTCGGAGCATAAGCTAGCCATGTGGGCAGCCGGGGTGCTGGGGACGCAGCCCCACCACCCCTTATTACTACAACAGTGAATGTTTTTCTCCAGTTTTAATTTTTACTTGTTTAAAGGATAATATAGTAAGCTGTCTTAATATTAACTAAGTATTTTATATTCACCTTTACTAATTTAATAATGCAAGTGTAACTTCTCTACATCAGACTAAGTCAAATATTTGATATGTATCATTACATTAATAATTTGGTGAGGTATGTTGCTAGTCAAAATGTAGAGGATCAGAACATTTTAACATATTTAGTTTATTCCAGGGCCAGAGAGTAGAAACCTAAATGCAAACACTGATCTTCACTTTCAAAACCTGAATTTTTAGCCTCTATATGACTCTACTTACATCATCAATGGGTGGCTATTTAGGGAAATAGTGTTCACTAATAAAAGAAAAAATGTTTAAAATATCGTCTTAAAAATACGTGCAAGTGGTAGTCAAGAAAGGAAAAATCCATATGCACTTCAAACTGTAACACGTTGCTATAAATGTAGTCCATAACCAGGAAAGTCGTGGCTTTTGGTATCATGATGCTGAAGAGTGTAGGTTTGCTGAGAGTCTTTATTTACATTCAGTTTATTGATTTGTGTTATATCTATATATTTATTTGAATATGTGTGTGTGTGTGTGTTGCACTACTAGAGATCGGATGCAGTGCCTTACACATGTTCTTACACCATGTCACATCTACAGCCCTACCAATGCAATGGTCCTAACAAACCATAGAAAGACTTCTGCTCAGCATCCTTTCTTTCTACTTTCTGGTAAGAGAGAGAAAGCTCTATTACCCTAGGAATTCACTCAGTATGCATGGAAATGACTTCTACTGTGTGAGTTACTTGACTCAAGTAATCTGTCTATGTCCAACCCACCCCTTGTCCCCCATGGGGTGTGCTAGCTGCCTTAATTTACTTGGGGATTGCCACTCAGAGCTGGCTGGAATGAGTTATACTCATGAAGCACACAGAAGGGAGGCTAGAAAGGGGAAAAGAAGCTACACCCACCACTAAGGATTTGTGTCTTAAGAGCTCAGGACTCATTGGTGCTATGCACTAAGAAAAGAGAAATCAGGGCTTACCAAAAAAAAAATTTGAAAGGATGTTCTCAGATGCTTAAGCTCCATCTGCCATGATGCTATGCAAAGGTTGATAAGGAATGACTCTTTGTGAGTTAATCACTCATCATTTTGAACGTGGACCTTCTATGCTCATCTTCAGAGTTTCTCTTAATATTCTAAATTATTTGGCAAGCTTTGGAGCACAGCTTAGACCCTCACGATGACCCTGTTCGAGGATTTTCTAAAATATCCTGTGATTCATTTCCATGCCTATCTCTGCTCATGTCACTCACTCTTCTTCTTTATGATATGGGTTGTATCTTCAATCTGGTAATAAATTCCAAGGAGTCATACCCTGGATAAACAGGCCAGGGTTGTCAAACTTTTAAAGCAAATGGAGTTTGCAATTGGAGATCTAAACATACAAATCATGGTTGCTGCTATCATACTTCCCAACGTGTCTAAGACATAATACATAAATGTAAATGTTTTTATGAAGATAGATATACTATTCAAGATACATTTTTATTGTCTTAGAGTTTATGTAGATAAATAACGAACAGCAACAAAGATTAAGGGGGAAATTGAGATCAAAGCATAAAAATCCATTTATGTATGACTGATAGTGATGTTTTTCTTCTGCACTTTGCTTTCCTTTGCTTCGTACCTTTGTTCCTCTAGGGTTTTGTTTACGTTGTTTTTTCTCAAAATGAAGAAGAGATAAGCTTTCAAAAATATTAGTGAGAAAAATTTCTTTATGTAGCCAATGAGCTCTGGAAGTTCAGTGAGGTCACAGCTTGGAACAATGTCAAAATGTTATGTTTGTCTTTATGTCAGAATGTGAGGTAGCTGATGGAAGCAGGTGTCATGATTATAATCGAACTGATGCTCAGGCATGCTGTTCATACCATACCCTTAAAATATAATCTGATCACTAATAAAGACAGTGCTCTGAGAGGCTATCAATTGTTATTAAACAGCATATTGTCAAGACATTTAATCCTGTTTTCTTCAAACTCTAAACATACATTTATATAGGCATGATACACACACTCACATATACAGACAAAGACACATATGTTCAAAGTGTCAAACATTTTAAATACATCTCCAAAGAGAGTCATAAATTCAGTAAATAATAGAGAGGAATGAGAAGGCTCTTGCATTTATTTAGCACCAATTTTGCACCAAGTTCTTTAATGAATATGTTTTGAAAAGCTGCTATGTAGCAACAAATGACATTATTGTGATAAAAAATGCAGACTTATCCAAGTTTGCGAAAGGTTTATATGGAAGTGAAAAAAATCAAACACAGCCCAGACTTTCAATTGCAAACAGTGCTGGTAAGGAAAGACTGAGAGCAAGGGATACTGCACCATATTCATAAATTAGAGGTTGAGAGAATTTGTCCAAGTATGCAAAGTTATTACAAGTAGTGAGTATTGATTTATGCCTCTTCAGATAGTGTGGGGTGGGTGGGAGTGTCATTGACTTCACTGTGATATAACTGAGGAACCAGTTATTTCTGGATACTCTTGCAAAGCATCAATATCAACTTGATTCCCAGAGAATTGTGCCCTAGTTATCTGTATTTTTCTGGTTGCTGTAGTAACAAAATAAATATATTTGAAATGTCTTTAAACTAAAACCCAAAGTACATGAAAGGCTGGCAAAGTGAGGCAGCTCTAAAACAATAGCCTAGTAAATGATCATCATTTGGGCAGTAAGGAAGTGCCGGTGTTGTGTGCAATAGCACACCAAACTGTTTCCTGGCCTCACAGAGTTTCTACCAGACCAGGAAAGTGAAGGAAGGTGAGATTGACCATACCACAGTGTCTTGGAAGGTATTAGATTATTAGTCAATTAATTTATATTTACTTCATCTAGAAGCTTTCATGTACAAAACAGAAGCTCATCAGGGTAAACAACATGTTTGGACAAGGAAACTTGAATTTTCTCTGATGGGCCATGGTGGGTATACTACTGTGAATAATAGTGTAGAATGTGAACAAACCCTGAGCATCAGGACAGTCGGGACTGGTGCTCCAGCACTGTGAGGGCTTGGGAAGAAAACTCCAAGTCTCAGGAAATCCAACTACAGAGGCTTTGTATCAGACTGACATAAAGCAATGGGCTCTTCTAAAGCGGTGAAGAAAATTCTAAAAGAAAGAATAAATTTGAAGAGGCCACGCTACTTGGTGAGGACCAAGAAGTCTCCTTTCCTTTCATCTGAGCTTGTGGCCTTGTGGGGTGAGCAGCATGAAGGAGTCTTTCTATTTTTCTCTGTAATACAAATGAGCATTCTTTCATAGCTCATTTCTCAGCTTAGTGAAATCGGAATCAGAAGAGAAGGATGCATATCTGGGGCTGTTAGTAATTTGATATAGAACTTTTCACCTCCAGGTCAGTGGTAAGTGAAACACATTTACATATTTTTAAGTGGATTTATAGCTCTTGAAGGGGGCCCTGTTCTAATCTTTGACATCAGAGCACTTTGGTGCCCACAGGCATTCAGCCATTGATCAGGAAGTAGAAGAAGGGTCCAATTTCAACTGATTTTAATGTTTAGCTTCCCTTACAAGATCTTTTTAAATTGTTTTAATTAATCCTAATTATGATTCTATATTTAAAGGCTGTTATCTCCCTGATGACAAATTGGATATGGACCAATAAGTTGGCCTTATTTTAATTTGGAATGTGAGCTATGTAGTCACTTAAAAATAATTATCCATATCAGGAAAATCAAGAAATTGACTATAACACTCCCTTTGTGCTAAAAGGGGGTGGTTGAATGATAGAAATTACAATACAAATTTTAGTGATAGGAATATGGCTTTTCCAATGGAGGAAAGAAACAATAGTGCTAGTTACATTGATCTCAACATCTAGGAAATTGTAAGTTACTATTTCTGGATGCCCACTTAACGCCCTAGAAATGACCATAATGCATTCAACTCTATCCAATTCCCCAGCTTCCAAGGTAACACATCCATAGCAACAAGCAAGCACAATGTTCATTTCTTAACTGTGAAAAATATCCAATTCCTTTAACTTCCTTTAACCTAAGCTTATACCGAGCAGTATAATATAAATAGTTCTATCATTCTTGGTTGTATATATAGTATATCAGGTATATTAACAGAAGATGAGCACATTGCAATGAGTGAAATACAATATCTGTCTTAGCTTTCATGCTCTGAGTAGGGAACATAGAGGACGAATTGCATATACAGTCCTTATTAGGGACATGATCACAGGGAGTGTGGTGAGAAGCAGATGGATATAATCCTGGAAGGAGAAAAAGGACGGGTTCACTACAATTGTAAGTCTTTGGTGTTCCATTTGGACCTAAGGTGTCATAAACAATGCATCAGAGTTATTTCCTTTGGAAGGTAATGGGTAATTTTCTCCACTGACCTGCTCCCCAGTAGCCAACCTCATGGGAGGTAATGTTCCCTCAATCCCAAATTATGTGTGAGTCCAAAGTTATGTGTATATGTATAGTCCAAAAATTCAATGTCAGGATGCCCTGCAGTGCCTCAGCTGGGCAGCCAGATTCACTTGTGCAAGGCTGGTCAGAACCTGTGCTAGACGGCACAACAGAGACGACAGGAAGCGTGAACACAGAGGAAGGACAAAGCTGGAAGAGAGAAAGGAGGGAGGGCTAGGATAAGCTCTCCTGCCCCTCTCCCCAGGGAGCCACATGAGGGAAAGAAATTAAAGATGAGAAGAAGAATGTGTTTGACAGGAATATTTTAAGGTGAGGCCATGGCCACTGAAAATATTAAATAATATGTGAATATCATCAAGTTCATAGTCCTTCGTAGACAACAAAAACAAAAGCCTATTGCACATGGTGACAATTGTCTAGTGTTTTCTTTTCTTATTTCTACACATATTTATGAATCCAATGAAACCATGAAGCATGACACATTTTTAATATAACTTGAGGACTGCTGAGATTGAAATAATTCTTTTCATACTACTGAAATCTGAAAAAAAATAGGATAGTCATATTGTGTTAAGCTTTTTATCAGAATGTATTATAAGAATTTTTTTTAACTTCACTTTTAATTTGCCAAGTTTCTTTAAGCAACACTCTATTAGGGCAGGTCAGCAAATGGTTTGATATGTATGTGTGTGTTTAACTAACTTTAAAAAAAAATGAAGAAAGAATAATTTGATGTTTAGCTGTTTCTGAAAACATCACTGACCCTGAATGCATGGTCTATACAAGCTAAGGATTCCCCAAGGCTCCATAGTGTTGAGATCGTAACCTCCACAACAGAACAGCAGGTTCAGGCAAGTCACTGTGCTGAGACACCACTTGGGGCCAGATTTTAATAGCTGACAGCTCATAATGGATTGACAAAAGCAAAACATCATTAACTTGAATCTACAAAGTCGACATTTCCATATGCAAATAGGAGCTCGCGCATATGTGCTGTGTACAAGTCTCATTGCTTGTTTAGTTGTCTGTATGTCCTTTCGTTTGCTTTCCTTTGTCTTTAAGCTCCCAGTGGACAGAAAACACGTCTGGAAGCCCACTTTGCAAAACAACAACAGGTGCGCAGACTGAGGCCTGACTAAATACTTTTGGATGGTAATGATGGCTGTATTGTTGATTTTTCTTTCACACAAAGCAGTGTCAGCACCCAGGAGGAAAAGGATTGTCATGAACAATATGTTTGAACAGTGGGACATAAAGGCTACCATGTACTTGTGTAACCAGGAAAGGCTGAACTGACCCTGAGAGTCTGGTGTCTAGAAAAAGATTTCAGTGTCTTAGTTAGGTTCATAAAAATCAATTCTTACAGATGATATTTCCTACATTGTAAATTAGATAATCCTTTTGTATTTATCCAAAGATGGAGCTGAGAAATTCCATTTGTTTATGCAAAGCACTGTTTTATTTATAATACACATCTAATACTACACACACACACACACACACACACACACACACACACACCCTAGTCCTGGCTATGAGAAAATTATTTATAGTTTCTAGTTAGGAGGTCCTTCTTGAAAAATGGTACCTATTTTACAGACTTGTACAGATTAGGTGTGATCAACCAGATCAACAAATTTAAGTTATTATTATTTCTCAAAATATATGTATTAGACTATGATTAGGGGACTTCAGAAAATAGTCAAGTGTAAGATTTCCTTTGTGAAAAAAACAATCTTGAATTCAGTGTGTCTGTAAGAACACATCCCTAGCATCCATAACCTGGCGAGATCTCTATTCCCTTTCTGTTTCCAGGGCTCTATCGTTTTTAGCTGGTTCCTCCAGTCTGTTGTGTGTACAAATGTTGTGTGTTAAGATCAAGGAGTGGACACCTGGTTTGAGTCTTGGAGTTCCATCACTTGCTCTCATAAAGATTTTGCTTTGGGCACTGCAGCTGGGATTCTCTCCATTCTTGCTGCAACTGCTGAACAACTGCACAGGAAAGAGTAACGAAGGCTGCAGCCCCCAACCCTGATTCCTCTCTACCTCGCATCCTCCTTTTACCAAAGGGGAAACACATGTTTCTCAAACTCGATTTCTGCTGATGAAAATTTTGTTCAATTTCACAGCTTGACTTCAGAATTTTCCCAAGTGATGGTAAATTCCATTCTCTTGCCAAACAAGGAAATAATCTACGAGCCTATTTGGGAGGAAAAATCTCCAAATTCCCCTCAAGCCTCAGTATCAGATAAATATAAGAAAGAAAAGACTTTGGTATGTCAGCCTCTGCTCGCCGAGATATTACCTTGCATAATGATTGCAAGTTTAGGAAAAATATTTAATATGGGTTAAGGGAACATTGAGTTACTAAAATGTACCCTCTGAAGTACAGATATTCACAGCAACGGCATTTTTTTAAGCTGGACAGGTAAAGCTAGAAGTGAAACGAACAAGTGACTTAGAGTTGAATATTTGCACCATCATTTAGTTAGAGAGAGTGTTCAGTGTTGCTATCTTTCTTTCATTCATGGATCCTATTGTTTTGATTGGGAAACTTGGTATCAATAGCTCATCTCTCTTTATGAAAACATTTATTTCTTTGTTGGTTGTATGTATCAGTGTAAGCCTAAATTCCATTTCTTCCCATAGTTCACCACAGCCCAGATTAAAAATCCTTTCTATAGGTCACTTTCATTAAAGGTGTCATAAAAATAAACGACTTGTAGCAGGTAGGGAAAGTACAAACCAGAAGGGGTGGGCTGGAAGCTGAATTACTGGCGGCACCAGAAGAACCCTTCTTATTTTGGGGGACTTTTATATTTGTGTTTAGTTCCGGTCAAGCAAGTCTATGTCCTAATCCTTACCTAACCAACTTACTTGGGTTTTAAGGGCTGGTATTGAAAACAACAAAAAGCAGGTGAGACTGTTTAGCCCTAGGGAGGATTTAGATGTGAGCTAGTTTATTTGTTTAATCCCCAGGCAAACCTACAGTCAAGCTAATCAGAATGAAAGAAACCACTTCCTTCACATGAGCTAGGACTGTGAGAAATTGTTTTTCAGGGTGCTTTATAGCCAAACCCCTCCAAGGGCCTGGAAGAGCTCTCCAACCAGGGCACAAATATTCAAGGAGAACCTGTTTGTTTTACGGTTATTTTTAACCTACAATAAACAGCTTAAATTTGCAGACTATACTTTTTGACTATAAAGTGGGTTATTTCTCAAGATGCTGGAGCCTTCCCATAACAGATGGAATAAATAGAAGAAAATGCTGAGAATACACCACTGAAATTCTGATTTATTCAATCATTAACAAAAAGAAGCGCAATTTCAATGGTAATAGAATGAAAACCCAACTGTTTCTGCTTGCCTTCTGAAAACTTGTTTTCTGTGGAGAATGCTGCTCTTAGGCAAACACCTATTTAAACCTCAGCAATGTATAATCTTAACTCCAGGCAGCATGGTTGCATAAGTTTGGTGATTTGTAAAACCTCTGCAATGAGGGGATGAAATATTAAAGTTCACTAGTATAAACTGCAGCAGCAGCCCAAACACTGGGGCATAGGCAGGGAAGGTGGAGCAGCCCCAGGAAAGATGCTGAACCCTTCACAAAGATCTTTCGGTGCTTCTCAATGCACCTGCTTTGAAGCAATTTAAATCATCATAGTCTGTGCATGGCATTTGCCGGCTTGACACTTAGCAAACAATGGTCAGTTATGTACATCTTAGGCACAATTAGGAAGGAGAGAAACAAAGATAAAACAGACATAACAAATAAAAAAGGAAAAGTTGTACAAGGATCAGTAGGAAGAGGGGAAATAAAAGATCACTGGGGTTAAATACGACCTGAATACATTCTATACATGAAAGAAAATGTCAAAATGAAATCCACTATTAAGTGTAAGTAATATAGGCAAGTAAAAACTTTTTTTAAAAGACATTTAGGGGCAATAGTACTTTAAAAAGTATTAAGAGGCTGCTTCCACCTTGAAACCACATTCAATGCTCCTTAAACTGACTGTTTGAACACAATGAAGCTAAATAATATACAATTAAGTTTTTAAAAAGAGCAAGAAACCAAAAATGAGAACTCTCAGAGTGCATGGGATTATATAAAGTCTGTGAGAATCCATGCACGCTTGTACAGTTCCACATCCAGAATGCATATGAATTGAAATATACACCTGGTTTGCTTTCATATCATAACAAACCAGCAGGTTATAAAGATTTCAGCACACATGTGCTTTGACTGTGCATAGAACATGAGTCCTTGAGTTGGGTAGACCAACAAAATTGGAGCCTGCGGCATGGCTCTGTGACTAATTCACGATGTGACCTTGGCTAACTCAATTTTTTAACCTCCCAGAGTTCCCTGTTTTCATTTGGAACTTGGAAATAGGACTTCTAAAGGGTATGTAAAGAAGCCCCTGCCAGCTCTAAACTTCTGTAAGAGCTTGCTTCTGTTTGTCTTCAGTTGACTATTTTTTTCTTTTTTTAAACATAAACATAATAAAATAAGTTCACATGGAATTATATTTTGGACTCTCAACCATGTCTATCAAGCTAAAGAGAAATGATTATGATACTGAGGCTTCTCCTTTATCCTTTATTATCTTTGTTTACATTGTATTAAAAGTTCTCCAACATCAAGTTGAAACTTTGTATCTGATGGCCCTAAAATGAAAATTCAGTGAGACCATTTGGATGTAGAAGTGGTTTTGTTTTGTGTATGTCTCTACATGAGATCTGTACATTGCCCAGCCTGGTCTGTGATGCCTGGCTTTCAGTGACTCCCATGCTCTTGCCTGATGAGTAGTTGGGCAATTATGAGTCATTCTCTCACAGTGACCTACTGCTCTCTTTATCTCTGCCTGGATTCAGTCTTTAACATTTAGACAAGCATGGATTCCTGAAGTATTCTTACTAAGAGTTTTAACAAGTTATATACACGCACATACACATACTCTGGATAAATATCTTAAATCTACACATTCTGAAATATCTTCTTATAATGTCAATAAACTACTACATTGTTATTGTTCAAGCTAGGGTTTTTTTAAATAGCACTTATTTTTGAGCATATAATATGATTACATAATATTCCCCCTTCCATTTATTTCCTCCTAACGCTCCCATGAACTTTCTTCTGCTTTGTTCTCTTTCAAATTCATTGCCTCTTTTTCTTTAATTATTGATATATATATATATATTATATGCATGTTACATATAGGATATCTATATCTATAGATAGATATTCTAAAATTGAACTTGCTGAATCTGGAGAATGTTATGTTTATGTATCTGTTTTCAGGGCTGACCATGTGGTGTGAGATAACCAATTGGTGCATCTTCCCTGGGGCTGAAAACCATGCTGTCCATTTCCCGAATAGCTGCAGTGGTTTAAACCTCTTCATTTTTCTGAGCACACACAGTATCGTGCCTATCTCTTATTGCAGGTGTGTGTTTTGTTAGGGTTTGTTTACCATGGCATTGCGTGATTGTAAAAGACCCATTATGAATAAGCCAATGCCTGAAATGAAGTGGAACCTTGATTTATTTGGGTAGGACCCTTCTCCAGGGCTGTAAATCATATTTTGGTGTTCATTTACCTTTGCATTCTTTCTGAGGCACCAGCACCAGCGCTGACGAATGGGAATCAAATGAAGTGTGCTAAGTGCCTCTGCTGGAGGGCTTCATCTCCCCACGTGGCAGGGTGTGATTTATCTCTGCAATACATCACCCGGCTTATTTTCCTTTACTTCTTTTATTTAGCGTTGTCACAAATAATATCAATTGGCCATTGACCATGAACCCTAAGCAGTAGTAAATTAATGGACTAAGCTCCATCTACGGAACTCATCTGCCCCCAATTTGATTAGAGCCACTTTGGTTGGGCCAAACCATTTATAGATGAGCTCCATTTATAAGAGAAGCAGCTTCATGAGTTCTCTGCAATTGTGGTGTTTGGGATCTGCAGGGATTTTAATGAAACACTTAAAAGTGGACTCTGATATCACAGTCATTAAGGGTGTTTTATGCTCACGAAATCTGCATCTTCACTTGCCCAATTACTTCAATGATAACTCGCCTATTGGAAGCAGCTGCACACGGATGGAAAGAGCCATTCTTTTCTCTTGTTCGGGGAGGCAAGGGTTACCAGGCTTACTTAGTGTCGGGGTTTCTTGCTTAGGGTGGTAAAGTTGCCTCTCGGCACACAGGCAACTGTCTCAACTCTGCGCTATGCACCTAGTCCTACGTCTCTCTGGAAAGCTAAGAGTCAAGAAGTAAGTCAGCCCACAGGAATGTAGAGTTCCTAAGGGGCAGTTCACCTTGGTATTCGAACAGATGGGTTGCACCAAGGGAATGGCGTTATGAAAACAATCTGGTCCATTTCTTTCTAGTGGCTTTAGCAATTACAGGGGGGCAGACATGTTCCAGCAAAAAGCACTTATCTGCAAGGTCAGGAAAACGTCGGTAAATCCAAAGCAAGGGAAATACCAGAAAGTTTGATAGTAAAGCAAAGCGACAGCCTCTCGGCGCTGAGGAAAGTGATAGGAAAGCTGCATGCGGGAGAGCTGTAACGGGGGGCACGCACCCGAAAGGGAGTCAGAGTCACATGAGACTCCGGATGGAAGAAGGGGAACGAAATAGAAGGACAGAAAATCATACGACTTGAGGCAAGAAGCCTTTCGAGAGGGTCCTTGTGACACTAGCCCAGAAAGAGAAAATGGAAACTCTTGGCATAGCTTGTCTTTCTTGTGCACATAAAGGAAAGGGTGAAGTTGATGTTGCAGTGATCCTCCACATCTTTCCAAAGATTATGCCCTCCTCAGGACTCCTCAGTCAATACCTGATTAAATCACTGGGAGGCACTCCCAGAAGTGCCTGGTGTTACAGTTAAAAGCATATTCAATATCCCTGTTTGTCTGAAGAATTTGGTGCATGCCAGCATCTCAGACTCTCCCAGGTTTTCAAAGAAGTTTAAAGTGTTAGACTATCAGAGTTATGATCCTTAGCCCACAAATTCTTTTCATAGTGATTTCTAAGAGTTATTTGGAAATTTTGTAATGTTCCAGATAAAGTTAGTAAATAATGCTAGATCCAACCCACAAGTCAAAGTTCTTTTTTTAAAAAAAAATTGGTGTCTCTGTCTCTCTCTCTGTCTCTGTGTGTGTATATGTGTGTGTGTGTATATGTGTGTGTGTGCATGTGTATATATGTGTGTGTGTGTATACATGCACCCATAGAGGCCAGAGGTGTCAGATACCCTGGAGCCAGACTTATAGATACTTCTCAGCTACCTTATATGGGGTTGGCTCTACAGCAGAAGAGCAGAAAGAACCCTTAGCCGCTAAACCCTCTCTCCAACTCTAAGTCATTTATTCTAAATAAAAACTAAAATGTCCATTAAAATAATTGAATTAGAAGGGAAATACAAGGAAGGAAAGAAGGAAAATACTGAAATGCAAGGAAAAAAGATGGATGGATGGATGGATAGATGGATGGATGGATGGATGGATGGAAGGTTTGATGGATGGATGGACAGACGGACGGACGGACGGACGGATGGATGGATGGATGGATGATGGACGGATGGTGGATGGAAGGATGAATGGATGGACAGATGGACGAATGAATAGATGGATGGATGAAGGATGGATGGATAGGTGGGTGGAAGGATGAATGGATGGACAGATGGATGGACGGATGGGTGGATGGAAGGATGCATGGATGGACAGATGGAGGAGAAGGTTGCATTCATTTATGTACTCACTTTTCTTGTTATTGGGTGATTTTTGTGCTCCACTACATATTGAGTGAGTGTTCCCCTTAATCTACAGCCTCGCCAGCATAAACTGTCTTCAGTATTTTTGATTTTGGCTATTCTTAGAAGTGTAAGATGGAACCACAGAGTTGTTTTGATTTGCATTTCTCTGATGACTAAGGATGTTGAGCATTTACTGAGGTGTCTTTCAGTCATCTGAGATTTGTCTGTTGAGAGTTCTCTCTTTAGGTCTGTACCCTACTTTTTTTTAATTATTAGTTATTTTGATGTCTAGTCTTTTGAGTTCTTTACATATGTAGGAATCAGTCCTCTATCTGATGTGGGTTGGTGAAGCTCTTTTCCTATCTCTAGGCTGCCATTTTGTCTTATTGACCGTGTTCTTTGCTTTCCAGAAGCTTCTCAGTTTCAGAAGGTCCCATTTATTAATTATTGCTACTGTGCTACTTGTGTTATATTTGGGAAGTGGTCTCTTGGGTCTATGTATTCAAGTGTACTTCCCACTTTCTCTTCTATGAGGTTCACTGTGGTTGGTTTTATATTGAGGTCTTGTACACACCATTTACCAACCAATTATTGATTCCATATAGTCTGTTATTTCAGTATAGGTGAACTTAAAGCTGATTAACTTTAAGAGCACCATTATTTAATCCAAGAAGTATAAGTTCAAACAAAACTTTGAAATTATATGATTACAATACTATTAGTAAACATTGTCTAAGTTATTAAAGAACAGAAGAAGCACAGGGAAGCTGACAATGGGATAATATCAGCCAAGTCTTCACTGGAGATGGAATCTTTAAGATATGTTTTGAAAAGTAGATTAAAGATGAACAGTGATATTTCAGGATATGAGTATTTATAAGTTATATTAAAGCATGCAAATATTTTTGCATGCCAGGAGATGGGGCAGGCAGGAGAAATTCTAAGGCTTATTGAGGTTTGAAAAATTGCTATAAATCAGGCAAAAGAAAAAATGACGTCCAACTTGGCTTACTGGGAGCCTTCAATAATTTGTTAGGAAATTTGGACTTGACCCTGAAGGTTAGAGAGATCTGCAGAATTGAAGGAGAAGTGCATGGATGTGTTAGTATGTCAACATGATCAAATTAGTGAGAGAAGAGGGTGTTACAAGATGGCAGCAACCTGTCACAGAGCTTCCCGGACTCCATGGAGCTCTGCGTTAATTCTGATGTTGCTGGGTGATGCTATCAGACTTCATTGCACAAAACAATTATAAAGCATTCTACCCACTCTCTTTGACCTGTTGCGTCAACAGTAAACCCTTCTGCCTGCCTTTCATCTTCTTTATTTACTTAAGGATTTGTTATCCCCGGTATCTATGCAAAACAAACATTTTAATAAAACAACTTAAGTAAAAGGTTTTGCAACAGTGTCTGATAGAGTGATATGTGCTACAAAACATAGAGAGTGTAGAAGCATTGTGTGTGAGAAGCAGAATGCCCCAGCTAAGCCAGATGGGAAGCCCTGTGATTACCGAATCTCAGGTGACCCTTCATGCCTGCTCTCTGATGCCAGGAGTGATGTCTCCAGCACACACATAGAACTCAGAACTCATCAAATCTTGTTCCGTTCAGACATCCTACTCATCTCTACTTACAATTTATTCACTGAGGCTTCACACCTTGGCTTAGGACTCTCCCACAGAATGCATGCCTCCATGGCACACGCACATGAACCCTTTGCATTTCAACCGAGGTTCAAATTATTCCTTGCCACTCTTCCCATTTGATCACGAACTATATTTTCAAATATGTTTGCCACTTATTTTATATGTAGAATACTATCGGGCATTCTCTAAACCTGTTACACAATTTATCTGACTTCTGGTTTCTCAACACCAGAAAAAAAGACAGTATGCTAATACTTCAAAAATGAAGTGAAAGTATAATTTGGGGATTGACATTCTAGAATATTTGTGCTAGTGATCATTTTTAAAAAATTAATCACCCCACTCATGCTTATAATCCTGGCAGCTAAGGAGCTGCGGTAGGTAAATCACGGCAAGTTTGAGGTTAGCCTGTTTACATAGGGAGTGGTAGGCCAGTCTAGCAGGTACAAATGGAGACTTTGTCTGAAACCAAAATAGAGAGAAATAATTGAGATTTTTTTTTATTAAGACAGATAGTGAAGATAAAAACATATATAGCTAGCCAAACTCTTGACTCTGGAAAATGTGTGTGAGAACGTTAACCGTGCTGCTCTTTGGACCTTGTTCAGTAAATTTTTCTATCTTCTCATTTTATAGGGGAAAACTATGAAGAAAAAATTGGTATGTTTGCTTTCATTTTATACACAAAATGTCAGTGATTAGCTCAGCTACTAACGCATTTTAAAATGAGGTGCCCATGCTGCAGTAGATGGTCCTATGTGCAGGAATACATGGACAGCGATAAATGGTCTCGGTGAGCTTTTGAAAAAAGAACATGTGGGAGGAAAAAGTGGGGAGGTGGAATTGGAAGGAAGAAAATAAGGATTGATTTGATCAAACATATTATAAGCATGGCATAAAATTCCCAAACAAGAAAAAATTTTTATAGAAGATGATGACTCAGACCTAGTGAGAAGAATTTCCTTCTAAAGAAAATCAAGTCAAGGAAAACTCTTTAGATGAGGCAAACCCTGGAAGTTTCTGTGGCACCATCACCAATTCATACTCAGGTAACCTTGCCCATAATATTAATCTGACCACAAGGAAGTTACTGGGTTCTCTGTGCAAAACAACTTTCCACCTTAAGTTTGGTTCTCAGCAGGCCCATCTTCACATCTTCCCAGATAAGATAACTCAACTGCAGTTGGTGAGTTTTTGTAAACAAAACTGCTCCTTCACCACAGGCACAGCTCCTGCGTGTTGCTGAATTTAACAGATTCAACCCAAATAAGGAGCATGAGTAGTCACTCACGCTGCACGCAGTGTGCTCCTGCTGCTGGAGACCTTGCCTTGCCTTGCCTCATGGCCTCAACATTTATCCAGCAAAGGGCTTGAAATTAAGGACTTAATTCTGAAGTCTGAAACCAAGGTGTGAACTGAGGTCATTCCTTCTAAGGGCTGAGGGAAGGATTTGTGTGGCAATGCTGTCTTTGGTTTGTAGATAGCCATCTGCTTGTTGGCACATTATTTCCCCTGTATGCTGGTCTGCCCTCTAATTTCCTCTCTTTACATGGATACTAGAAATACCAGATTAGGGCAAATCCTATTGACCCCATCTTAAACTGATTACTACTGTAAAGACTCCCTTTCCAAATAGGGTCACATTTATAAACACTGAGTTTGGGCTTCAACAGACAAATGGGGAAGGGGATCTGGTTCAACACATAACACAAACTTTCTCATTTTTATTCAGTCATCACTTAAACATTTACTTATTTACTACATAATAAACATTCTAAGTGATTTAAATGTGTATTAGGAACAGCAGCTAAGCTAGTTTTTCAAAACTAAGTAGATTTAAATAATAATGGAAATACTCAAATGTTAGGCTTTATTGCTAGATGTTTTAAATTTGGTAATCAATGGTTTCTGTAGTATAATATAAACTACGAATTATGAAATGCCTGCACGTCCTGTGTTGCCAGAATTCATGGCACTATATGCTTCCTACTCCATAGGCAGAATAGAGAGTTTTGGGACTGTTATGGGAGACGCTGGTGACTCCTCAAACCTCCAAAGTGTGCAGTCAATTTGTAGCTACAGTCTGGTGTCACAACAAAACCACTGTCTCACGTTAATGTGCAAATATTCTAGAAAGTGTGGAACATCAAACCAATTATCAACTGAAAAAAAATTGTGTTCAGTTTAACATTGCTAGTTTTCTTCTATCCAATGGCTCTGTAAAACTGACCAACGCACTCCCTGTCTGATGCTATAACCAAAGACCAAAAGTTGGATAAATTATTAAAAATTGAAGTTTACAGGATGGATTTGGAGGTTCACACCTACTATCTAAACTTCTGGGAAGGCTGATGCAAGAAGTAATTGAATTCAAAGCTAGAAACAGCTTCATAGCGTGTTTTAGATCTGCTTGAGCAACATAAAAGACCCTGTGTCAAAAACAACAGGAAAAATTTCTGTATTTGGTTATGGTTCTGGAAAATCTTTAGTAAGAAACCATACCAGGTAAGTGCCTTCATAATGTCTCATGGCATGGCAGAGGTCCAGAGATGGCCAGCTACAGAGAAAGCAAAAGTCATTGGGTCTATGCTGGAAATGACCTACCCAAATGAGAAGGTTCCTCCTATTAAAAATTTATTCATCCATAGTGGACCCCTTGTGACTTCATAGCTTCCAAATGTCTTACTTCTTCCGACGATCATAGTTCCACCATGCTACTAAATTTCAACATGAACTTAGCTGGACACAGTCAGATCAAAGAACCAAAGAAACATCGCTTTCACGCGTCTATGACTTTCCAAATTAAGCCCAATGAACCATGGTCTATTCCCTGAATTGCTGATTTATAACCTTGACTGGGTTGCACACCTTAATTTCTTATTCAATAAAAAATTAAAGTGTTCTATATAGCAAGTATTTTTGAAAGTTACTTGAAGTAACTTAGTAAATGTAAATGTTTTGGCAGGGTCAATCTTGAGATAAAAGTTAATGTTATTTTGGCTTTCTACAAATAGCCAACTATACAACAAACACCCAAAGTATTTCAAAGGGAACACTTGCCTTGTCACACTGACTCTTGGAAACCTTTTCATATTATTTAATTCCTCTCATTCCATATCTGAAATTCTTGTTGTGTCCTCTGAGGACGTATTTAATGCTCTTCCCACCCTTGGTGTCTCCTTACTCCTCTCCCTTATGATAGCCATACTCATGATCCTTCTAAAACAGTGACAGTCATCAGTCTGTTTCAAGGTTGCATGTCTGTCTTCCCATCTTCTCTCTTCCAAGTAGAGAAACAAAGACTCCTCAGTCCCTCAGCAAAATATCACCTCAGGGTTGTTTCCTTCACGCCAAACTAAGCACATTGCCCCTGCAGCACTTCCACTGGCAGATTCATAACAGCTGTAAATAATTATGTGTGTATTTCTCTCATAGTACTGAACTCTATTAGAACAAAGATTACATAGCAACACTGCTCTTGCCTTCAATCTACTATAGTACTAAATAAATAAAAAGAATTCAATACATATGTGAGAGAAATTGGTTAAAAAAAAGAATACTCTAATTGCTGATGAAGCCTAAATTAAAATACTATGGGTTTGCAATGAACCAGTTTAAGTGGTGGTAGTCTCGGTGGTTACCACGAAACTTCAGCAATAATCCCCAAACTGTAATACCTTTCCTGAACATTCACTGCAAGCTAATCTTATAAAGAGCTTCTGGGAAGCCAGAAACCTTGGTCAAAAAAGTCTCTCTGCGTACTTTCTGCATCTGAGAAATTTGTGTTTTTTAGAAGGTCCTGTTAAGAGTTCCAAGAACTCTTACAATAAAGGAAGGAGAAGGTTTATTAAGCCTCTCATAGCTAATATCACTGAGGAGTACTTGCTAGGAAATGCTGTTTTAAGAAAGGATAAGCCAGTTTCTCATCCATATATTTAAATGTCGTTTACCTGGAAAATTCCATTCTGTCTTTTTCTTTGTCTCAAAAGAAAGCCTGGAGATCATATCTTTTGTTGTTTCTTAGATTTTTCCATCCTAGTTTGCTTTTCTGCTTCTGTAATCAACATCGTGACCAACATCAACTTGGCAAGGGAAAGATTTGTTTCATTTTGCTGGTTAAATAATTCATCAAGCTGTGGAAACAGTGCAGAGCTCAAGGCAGGTATCTAAAGGCAGGGACTGAAGCAGAGACCATGGTAGAACACTGCTTCCTGGATTTCTTGTATTTTATATGGTCCAGGTTCATCTGTCTAGGGATGGCTCTGCCCATATGGACTGGGTCCTCTTACATCTATTGGGGATTAGGAAAATGAATCACGGACACAGCCAAACTCTGATCTGATCCAGACAATTCTTCAGTGGAGATTTGCTCTTCCCAGGTGACTATAGGATTGTGCTACGTTGACAGTTGAAGCCAAATGTGACACTGAAAATTGATATACAGAATTAAGCATCTTATAAAATCTTTGTCTTTTTTATTACTGTTGTTTTTTATTATTTTTATGGAGCTATACATATTTCCCACACCCCTTCCTTATAAAATCTCTTGCTATTTTAAAAGAAGTATATAACTTTGGAAAGCTGAGTTTTAATACCTATGGATTTATAATACTATAAATGGCTATTTTCTACCTAGAATTACTTTAGCCTACTCATAATATTAGAAGCCATCAGGCCCCAAACACTTTGAGTTTGGTGTTTGTTTATTTAGTTACACGTCATATAAATTCACAATTTGCTCATATATTATTCATTTTATGTCACACACTAAAATAAAAACTTCAAAAGCTGAAGTAAAATCAATTGAAAATTGGGCCCAGAAATCTTCTTTTCACAACTGAGTGGATTATTTTACCTAGGTTATATGTGTGCACTTTACCTTAGAAATAATCATTACAACTCTCCCTGGGTTAAAGCAAGACTTGGGATTATGTCTCAAGAACAACACAGGAACATTTGAAAGCTTACTGTTTCCTTCAAACATCTCAGCTCCTGTGTCTGAGGTCTGCCCTGAGTAAGTAGGTAGGAAGACCAACTGTCAGTCTGTAGCAATGACACCTAAACATGAACAAACTATCTATTTTCACAACCTTTGTCTCAGGAAGGAGATGTTGTGAAACTTCTTGTCCTGATGCTGCTATCTTGGCGTGTCCACTTGCACTGTGACCTACAAGGGTTTGGTGGCAAAGAACAGGATTCTCTAGAGACCCGAGCTATGAAGGCTGCCAAATAACTTAGGACATGAATATGCCAAGGACTTAGAAAATGAAGATTGTGGAGATTGGTGTTAGGTGTTTTCTTCCTATGTCCAACTCAGGGACAGTTCTGGATTGTAATTTCAGCATTGAGAAGGCTAAGGGAAACGCCTGTGCAAAATTTACCTGGCGCAGTTTGCATTCATGGCATGTTGAGTTCCTCTTTACAGAGACTGCCCTCAGTGCAGAGGGTTCAGCATAGATTTGTAGAGCTGGAAGTTTGGAAACTTCTAAAATTGAGAATTGTTTATCAGTCAACCAAAAAACTGCTAACATCTCAGTGAGCAGAATTAGGGGAGGCTTTGAAAAAAAAGGGGAAAGGAGATGATGCTGGTTTACACAGTAGTCAGATTTAAAGCTATATGATTTAAAACATGTACTTTTTCTCTCTGACCTGCCATGAAAGATGATTTGTCTCTATTATCTCTATATTATGTAATTGTCACTATTATCTAAGAGTTCACCTCAAATTAAAATACTTCAAGCAGTGACTAAACACATAGTATTTTGTTAAAATTTCATGAGTACTATTATTATTATTACTATTATTAAGTGTACCTGTAGAGGCCAAAAGAGGATGTAGACTCTTCTGGAGCTGGAGTTACAGGTAGTTCTGAACAGCCTGACATGGATGCTGGGAACTGAACTCCAGTCCTCTGCAAGAGCATCAAGGACTCTTCAAACCTCAGCCATATCCCCGACCTCAGATGATGTTTCTCACTGTAATTATTTATGTTATTTTAACCAGAATGGAAGAAGTGAGAATTATCTATGATCCAAGGTGTATGTAAGGAAAGACTAAATCTGCTCTGTGAAACTTTTGATGCAGAACCACTTGACTGTATTAAACCTCATGACCGTACACAAGCTGGCAACCTTGATTAAGGAATCTTCCATTTGAACTTGACTTAATCTTTAGTTGAAGTAGAAATTCTGGTGGTAACGCTTTCTCTCCTCTGTGCTTCTGTCAAACACTGTTACTCATAGAGACAGAGGAATTAAGTCGAGAAAATCTACCGTGAGTACAACTTGCTATACATGAAAGAAAACAAATAAACAAAAAACAGAAAACAAGAACAAAAAAAAACAAAACAAAAACATACAATTCACAGGGAAAAGCTAAATGACTTCTACATCTTATGTTGAAATAAGTTCCACAAATTAAACTCCCAAGAAAATGAGTTACAAATAATTTACCCATCAGTCTTGATTTTGAATATTCTTGAACAAATGTTTGAGCTGCAATACATTTGGGCCAATTGTCAAAGTCCTCCACCAGAAACCAGGTTAAAAATTAATCAGCAACAGCTTTCTCTGGACTTTGTGTGTTGTATTAGTCTAATCAGCTACTCCCCTGCGGGGGGAAAGGCTGGAATTAGAGTTGTCAAGATGAAGTAAATTGGAAGTAGAAATGATGAATTCTCCATTTTCCTCAAAAGAAAACACCGATCTTTAAAAAGTAAATTTTCTTTTTGCAAAGTGGGAATTTGCCTCTGTTATCTAATGTTAAAGCAGGACCAGCCTTTACCCTTAGAAAGTGAGGGCCAGTTTATAAAGCAGGAGCAGAGTGGGGGCAGAAACAGCTTAAGACTTGATGTTCTAACCCATTCTCTGTAGAATAACAAATGGTTGTCTTTTCAATGTGATGTATTTTCTAGCTCGACACCCCCCCCCACACACACACACACATATACACATCTGCAAAAAATTTAGAAAATAACACTTGTTGCGAATGTGTTTTCAAGGTCTAGGAGATTGTGGATTCCTTAACTCTTTATGATCCCAGCATAATCAAGGCTATGAAGAAATTACTTTTTTTAACATGAAAGTCTGGCTAATGGGGAACATCTGTGGAACCATAAACTTCCCTTAACCGACAAAGATAGACCATCATCACACACCTTCCATTTGGGGAAAGGCAAGCTACAAAATAATGTACAATCGGCTTGTAGTACAAGGACATGCCTTTCTTACCAGCAAGCATTGGAGTCATTAGCTCAACACCCTCAAAGCAAAGTTGTAATGACCTGTGGATCACTGCATGATGGAGGTCACAGGAGAGCCATTTAACTGGATTCCTAACATGAGTTATTCATGAAAAAAAGACATAATTGAAGTGTTTCTATGCTTGGATGATGTAACATATTTTTAATAAAAATATAAACAGCGATAGAAAAAGCAGAAAAGAAAGGTAAGTATCCCACAGCAAATGAACCTGATTAGCAGAGATGAAACTATTCTCTGTCCCTGAGGCAAAAGTGTGTGGACTAACATGCAAGTATGGGATGTCACGAGTATATGTCACAGGTATGTATCACTCATCATACTATTTTCAGCAAGAACAACTAAGGAAAATGGCCCATTATTTTTTCCATAATAAACTGGCATTTCCCCTCCCACTAGCACACCCTTGGGATTCTTTGACATTACTTCAGTATAGTTATTGGTGGGGAGCTTCAATAATTAGCCTCACAATCCAAAGTTAACATTTTCACGTCACTTTAGTATATGCCAAATATTATAACATTTTATGTTTAAGGTTATCTTTTACAACATTCGATATTCAAAAGTACAATTTTAGAAATATAAAACCCTCTGTTTTTTTAAGATGTGCCTTTCTTACCAAATTAGCATGTCACGACACCTATTCAGTGTAACTTCGTCATGCCCTGGGAAGGACTAAAGAATGAAAGCTAACAGCTCCCAGTCGGAGGCTTCGGTGTGTCTCACCCACACCAAAGACAGCAGCCAATTCCTAAGGGGGCTCTCTGAATATATGTGCCCTGAAATGTTCAAACTCAAAGAAGAACTGAATGGGATCCTTCACTGAGGTAAGAAGAAGAAGAAGAAGAAAAGCACTAATTGTGCTGAGAGCAAACAGCAGAAACGGAGCACAGAATCCCTGGCATTTCAGCAGAGGAGAGCTAATGTCTAGCACAGATATAAGCCACCACTTAAGTCAAAATACAGAAGAAAAGCACCCTGTGCATAATATACACCTTCTGGGGAATTTTTCTTGAGGCTAGAAAGACATTGAACCTCAGTGAACGTTTGTCCTCTCTGACTGTATGTGTCAGACCGAAGCCAGAAGAGGTGGGGTGATCTATTCTAGGAGCCAAGGCTCAAGTGCAGCCATTCTTGACCCACAGTATCTGTCCTGTCTCAAAGGCCATAATGAAAATGGAAAGAGTAGGACTTGAAGGGTGGCAAATAATGTCCTACTGATGTTCCCCTTAGCTGTGCCATCTAATCAAGGACTTGTAGCTAAGAGCCCAGGACCTTGGAATGAACTCTGGGTTAAATACCTAACAGAATAGGAAAATTGAATATTTGTATGAAGTCCATGGACTAACAGGTGATTGTTTCCCCAATTAAAAATATTTTACATCATAATAAAAATCTTTGTGGAAAAGGAAAAGAAGAATGTAAATGAGACATAGGACAACCCAATCCACTTAAGTAACATTTTTTCACAAATGTGTATGGAGCTTTTTCTATAAGCAACATATAATGTCAGATACCAAACATATCTGCACAGCAGACACTGCATTCTCATTCTTAATGAGGTTCTGAATTAAGGACAAAGTAAATAGCACAGTAATTACAACCACAAGTTCATGGACAAGAAAGATGTTTATGAGATCTTGAAGCCAACGGTTTTAACCTAGTCTTGGGAGTTCAGAGTTCTCCAATACAAATTTGCATTTTACCCAATGTAAGTAGTAGTTACGAACTTAAAAATTAAATTGTGGAACAAAGGAAATGGAATCCAGACAGCTGGAGATACAGAATTGTATAAACGGATGTACCTCTAGATGAGAGATGACTCAGTTGGGAAAGTGTTTGTTGCATTAGGATGACCCTTAGTTTGATTTTCAGAATCCACTGAGGGCTCCCTGGTCAAACAGATTAGCCTCCATGTGAGTTCCAGGTCCATGAAAAACTCCATCAAAAACACATAACAAATGAATACTTGAAAAACATCTAAGGTTATTCACTGACCATCACACACACACACACACACACACACACACACACTCTCTCTCTCTCTCTCTCTCTCTCTCTCTCTCTCTCTCTCTTTCACATACACACACACATACAGAAGCATGTACACACACAGGAGAGAGAGAAAGAGAGAGGGGAGAAAGAAGAGAGAAAAGTATCACCACTCTCTAAACCCAGACGTGTTTGTTACTGCCCTGCTCTAAGGGCTTTCTGCTGTGCTGTATAGCTAGCTTTGACAAAGTCTACACAATAGTAAACTGGACCAGAACAGATTCTGCATATTACCGCATTCTTTTCCTCCACTGTGAGAATGAGCCTGAGACAGCCTGATGAATGCAGACCTGTGGAGCATAGTAGCGTCTAGAGACCCAGCTGATTTATGGACCACCTGTGGACAGATAGCAGAACCCAGTTAAGATGAGCAGAGTAGCCGTTCTCTGTCACTAGTGAATGAATTCTGCTAAGTGCTGGTTGTCATCTCCCTCCCCCGCCCCACAACAGCAGACTGCCTTGAGAAGACGTCAAGTGCCTACCCAACTAACTCATAAATTTGTGAACTAAATAAATCATCAATGTTTTGAACCATTGGGATATGCAGTTCTTTTTGTGGGAGGAAGTGAGCAATTTAAAGGTATACATATCTAATATAGTAGAAAGTGGTTCTAATAGCAAAGCAGGTAGACTATGAGAGCAGTCCTAGGTGCGAAAAATTACAGAATGTTTTCCAGGAGATTGGAATAAGAGATCATATAAGCTGGGATATATGAAATTGAACATGAGGATGCAGAATGGAGGGGACTTTAACATCCTTCTCTGTAGAATAATAAACTATGAAATGCTTTAAGGGACAAAGTGGCATGAAGGACTTCAGTGCTCGTTTCTGAAAGTCAAACTGTCTATAGTTTCATGAATGGAATAGAGAAGAAAAGAGATCAGATGCAGAGAATACTAGAAAAAAAAGTTGGAAGGGGAAGTAAAACGATTTCCTGCCTAATTATATATATGAAGTCATTCTGAAAGCTGTAGATTCTCATTCCTGAAAAGGTGTTCCTTCCAGGAGTTACAGTTTTAAATGAATGCCCTTCAACAGCCCAGCCTGAATTATCTGCTAGCTCTAAAGAGTAAAAAGAATGAATGGATTAAAGGAATGATTTTCTCTGAAGATATTTTATACTCAATATAAGAAATTAGTAAAATGACAAACAAGAACTGGGCTTGGTAGAAAAAAAAAAAACAGTCTAGTAATCTTAAGATTTAGGAAAGGGAGGCAGAAAGAAAAGTTAAAGGAGCACCCGGGCTACTGCGGGATAAATAAACACGGAGGCCGTGAAGCTCATATAGTCCTTGGGAAGACAGCAGAATCAGTTTCAAAGTCCACTGCCCCTTTGTTGGTAAGGAATATTTTAGAGACGAAGTCATTTCGAGGTGGGTTGTAGCTCACTGGTAGAGCATGCCATTTACACTTGAAAGAACCTGGGTTCAATACGCAAGACATACACAACAACAACAACAACAACAACAATAGTTTAATGTAATAGGGAGAGAAGGAAAAGGGAAAGGGAGGGAAGAAAACAAACTCACCAGGATTTTCATTTCCCACTTTCAAGAATTCTCTCTATCACATCCTTACAGTCATGATCAGAATCACATTGATAATATGCATACACATGTTTCCTCCACCTTTGACCACCATGTGACACCCATAGGTGCACTAGACAAGAAGAACCCTGTGAGAGAGTCATCAGTAGTGTAATCATTTCTCTATCTGAACCCGCTCCTTCAAGTTCTACATAGATCCATTTCCTCTTGCTTCTGTGAGAACACTGCTCCAGGGGACTCTGCAAGGCATCTCTCAGAGGTACTTCCTCCGCCTCCTATCCTGCTAGCTGCCTTTCTTCTAGATTCCTGGACTCTGTTGCACATGGAGCTGTGTCTGATTCATAGAGCAATTCTGCCTCCCCTTCCCTGGCTCTCCATTGCTAAGTTATACTTGTCTTCTAGATTGTTTCTGGGGTTACAAGTAAAGATTTTAATTATTTTCTATTTGCTTTAATAGAGCAACCTTCAAATGAGGAGACAAACTTGTCTCAGTTTTCTTCTTTTTAATTCCATTGCCAATGGTTAATGCCACTTAGCATATAATGAAGTAGGCTTACACACACTGACTATAAAATACTAGAGTAAAACAGTAGCAAGTAGCTTGTTGGATGTGGAAAATGTCAACTGACACATGGGGACCAGAACCCAAGAGGATGCATGGAACAAAAAGCCAGAAGTATGATTTACTCAGTGTTGCACAATGAAACAGCAGCGTACGTGTAAGGGTCTGGAATTGCACCCTCTGTGGAAACCCAAGTTCATGAGAAGTCACTGGTCAGAGTCCAAGACAAAGTCCTAGAGAGTGCTGACTTGCTTCCAACAGTACTAGAGTGCAATACAGCAAGCTCTAAATCTGCCCATCATGTGCAGACCCCAGCTTTAAGTCTTTATTAGCATTTTGCATTCTCTGGTGGATTCTCATCCAAGCTGATGAGCCAATATTTGTGTCTGTGCATTTCCTGGGATACTTTATAGACAGAACCTGGTGCTTGGTGCTTGCGTAGAAACTTACACATAAAAAGGGAGAAGTAAAAGAAATCATGAACAATAACGAGGAAATGAACACACTGACTACCTTAAAGGCTACATTGCAGCCTTGCTATTCCACCTGTCTTTTCAGTTTTCATGCGCAAGTCCAACGTCCTGTATTTTTTCTAGTCCCCCACATTCTGTTCACAGGTCATCTGAACTGCAGACAATGAGTGCTTCCGAAGGCTAAGGCACTGGTTCGGCTGTCTCGACTGTGATGTCCTGCGGCTTCACATGCACATACAGCAGTGCTTGTGCTAGATGCCATACTGCAGAAGTGAAGAAAATCCCAAGAACAAGTCCAAACAGAATGATATCACATTATAAAAATAAGACTAACTGTTAGAACATTTTATTAGCTATGCAATAACAAAAATAATGACTAATACAATTAAATTGAACTTTGAAGAGATTTTTTCTCATAGTGATTACTATCAGCATTTTAAGTATATCATATGTCAAAAACAAATCTCAAACATGATCTTCTTTCATGCTTTCATATGATAAAATACCTTGTAGATAACTATTGAAATGGAATGGTGGGTTCTTTCGAGGTTTAAATACCTAATTATTTGAAAAGATAGTATTCAGAGCATCTGTATTTGAACCTTTTTCTCTGTAATGATTCTAAATTTCCACCTACTTAGGACACAAAAGCTTTAACTCCTTATGATTACAACTTCTCATCAAACATGTTATTCCTCTTTAAAATCTATTTTATACCAAATTATTCTTATTAACACATATTTATCTCTGCCTAGTTTTTCCTCAGTGATCCTGTTCAGAATCTCCACACATGATCCATGTTAATTAAATAATTGTATAGCTGGCCCTTTATTATTTAATATTTTAACTAAATTAATGCACTAATTAATTTAGTTAGTTTATGTTTAAAGCATGTAGCCTATGACAATCTATGTTACTATTTCTTATAAAGACAATAGACAATATAAATGAAAGAGTGAATGCAAATGATATTGTAGGCTATCTCTCCCCATAAAAATAAATGGGAAACTCTTTGATAATGATGTTAGCAATTTTATTATATCTTCAAATTCACCTTGATGGCTTTTCCTTAATCAGTCACATATTAACTCTGATGAGTTCTGTAAGAAGAAAGAGAGATGGTTGAGATGCTATTTCTGCTGAGGTTTGCACCAGCAAATTAGGAAGCAAATACCTTTGTTCTCCTTATTGGGATTGCATACTGATCTACGGGAGCAGGTGCAAGAGACTCGACTTATTTGGGGATAGAAGTGGGTTTGTGGTGTCACTTCTCCTTTCTTCCATTTCTTTATCTTTAAAATGGTTACACTGATACTTCTTAACAGAAATCTGTGGTTGGATATTAGGTGAAAAAGTAGTAATGAACTTTAAAGGATGGAATACTGTGCAGAAGGGAGCTTAAAAATCTCAATTCTGTGTCAAATACTGCCCTTCCAGGAAGGAAATCTACAGAAAAGAGTGCTCCCTAACACTGATCTGCGCCCAAGTGCTACATTTATTCTTTACAGTTTTATAAGGAGTAGAAGCATTTTAAATTTATGTGTGGATTTCCAGGCACTGGCAACATATGTAGAGTTATAAGAAATTCTTAGTTTGAATATATATATATATATATATATATATATATATATATATATATGAATTTTGGTAAAGAAGTGAAGATGAAATGAATGAATATTTGGACATATTAGAGGGTGCTTGCAGCTGTAGGGTTCGTGAGGCTTAAACGTAGAGACTCATAACAGGGAAGCATCTAGTCCTATTTGAAGCAGAATAAAGTGTGTTCATAATGACGTTTTTTTTCCACAGCAAAGATAACATTGTCTTCTTGGACCCTGCATTTCCTCCTACCATTAGCACACAGCTATTTAATTCTCATTATGTATTCAGTTACTCTCACCCTCCATGGTGAGACACCGAGGATCCCAGTATGACATGAAACTGGGATTGCTTCCGTTCCGTCGCCTCCTCCCTCTGCAGGAACATGGTGTCCCCTCAGGATGTCTCACCAGAAGAATCCACTGACAAACTGAAACATCCTCAGTGAGTTAGCAGGTGCTGAGGGCTCTGCCCAGGTTGCTCCTGAGCTGACTGAGGGAAGGGAAGCCTGTCTTTGTAGAGAAGCACAGACTTGGAAGGACTCTGCAAGGTTGTCTTCTCCAAATGCTTGATTTGAGAGCTTTTAGACTCTCTGGAGACACTACACAAGAGTTTCGCGTGACCCTGCTCAGACTCGCCCTTCCATTGAGACCCCTCTATCCTTCTGTCTCCAGGAACAAAGAGTCTGTATTTGAGACAGACCGATGGTAAAATATAATTCCCCTATTCTGTAAAATGTGCTATTTTTATTTAGCTTTCTCACAAGTATCTCTCTGTTCCTCAGAACAGGCTCTCTTTTGCCTAGTTTTCTAGCTCCCAATTTTTCATTCCATTCTCTATACCCTAACTTTATTTCTTCTCATAGCAGAGCTGGACTGAGCTCCACACTCTAGTTTATATGTCCAATTACACACCCAACTTTATACATCCAATAATATACAGTTTGTATGACCACACATAACATGAATTTCTCATCATGCCTTTGTGAATAATTTGAGTCTCTTTTTTTTTAGATTTTTCTTTAATCAATTTTATTGAGCTATACATTTTTCTCTGCTCCCCTCCCTTTCTCTTCCCTCCCTTTCAACCCTTGCCCATGGTCCCATGCTCCCAATTTACTCTGGAGATCTTGTCTTTTTCTACTTCCCTTGTAGATTAGATCCATGTATGTCTCTCTTAGGGTCCTCATTGTTGTCTAGGTTCTCTGAGATTGTGATTTGTGGGCTGGTTTTTGTTAGGACCATTTGGAGTCCTGGTCTCCAGCTACTTTTCCTTGCTAGTGATCTTTACTTTCCTTCTGATTTGAGTTACTGAAAGCTGTGTCAAAGTTGTTTACCAGCTCTGCTTCATGAGCACGTGTTGCCTTGCCTTGAGGATCAGAAGATAAGGTTTTCATCTGTTGGCCCACTTGACAGTTGGGTATATAAGCCTCCGTGGTGTTACTGAATAAAGGACTTCTTACCAGTGACTAGAGGTCCGTGTCTCTGTCTCTCTCTGTGTCCCTGTGTGAGTCTTTGTGTGTTTCAACCTCCAGCTCCTGCCCGAAGCTCACGAACTGTATGGTAGCATTGCGTGCTGCAGGTTTTCTTTGCTTTATGTTGAAAAACCACCTATGAGTGAGTACATATGATAATTGTCTTTCTGGGTCTGGGTTACCTCACTCAATATGATGAGTCTATTTTTTAATAGCTACAAAATATCCCAAAATTCAATGACTTAATACAATTGGTTTATATTTCCAAGATTCCTTGTACCAAAAAGTCAGATATATTGACACTTCTGACTTTCTGGGACTTCTAGAGGGATGCTTTATCTAATAATTATTTATGCATACTAAAACATAAAGATAACATGCTTTGTTGTGACTTTACAACATTCTCTTCTATGACTGCATCTATTTATTACTCTGTCTCTAGTTTCTCCTTTTAAATGTTTGTTTAAGGGCTTGAAAGATGATTCAGCTGCTAAGAGAGGAGGGAAGTTCAGTTCGCAGTATCCAAGCCAGAAAGTTCACAACTGCCTGTGCCTCCAGGTCCAGGGGACCTGGTGCCTTCTTCTGGCCCATTCAAGCATAGACCCATTAAAAAAACAAACAAACAAAATAAAAACCATAATCATGTCACGTGCTTAAACATAAGATATTTTACATTTGTTTGTTTGTGCTATTCTGCTACCTCCACAACACACACATGGAGGTCAGAGGACAGCTGCTAAGCTTGCTGGAGCCAATTCTCTCCTTCTATCAAGTGAATCCCAGATATCAGAGCTGGGCCTTGACAGAAAGCACCAATAGCTGCCTAGCTAGTCTTTTTGGATGGGCATGTAGACCGTCCCTCATTTTTCAGTGTTGTTAACATCGCCTTAATTAGTAGCCTACAAACTCGTTTGAACCTGTGTCAGATAAAGCTTAAGGGTCATCACTAACTAAGAATTTGAGTTTCTGTGTAAGAGATGGCTAAAACAGTGATATGGAGCAACCAGGGCTGAAGTAAGGGATGCCCTTCCAACTGTTCCTCAGTTCTATTCTGATAGAAAAAAAAAAAAGATCACTGTTACTAGAATCAGGATTTGCATATTCATGAGACCAAGCCTAATTTATATGGTTCATCGCTTTCTGAATTAATTCTTTAATATTTTTTATTTTTGTTGTGATAGTGTATTTTTTTCATTTTGTGACGCTGATCTAGGCAATACAGCATAGTGAGTTGGTGTTTGACAGCTGTAGTAAGTATTTTCCCACAAATAAAAGCTGTATTTAAAAAGTTCTCCCAGTGTAATTTCTCTTACAGAAGCGTTTTAAATTTTTTGAAACAAACTGTTGTGTTTTTTTTTTCTTTTATGACACTTAGGTTTAGATTCATGACCCTCAATACTGTAAAATAGGTAACTTTATTTTCTTTGGGGAGTTTTGCTGCTTTGCTTATATAAATATTCAGTCTATTTGCAATTTATATGCGTTTGTGGAGACTGTTTTCTCAAGTGCATAGCTAAGCAAAACAGTAACGTTTATTTAGCAACATACCCATTCTCAACTAAGTTGGAGAATCAAAACCATTGTATCTGACCCTTTGCTGTATCCCGGTCAGTTTGTCTCTTCTACAAACTTTTCTATAATTAGAGTGGAGTGCACTCATTACCAAAATTTCTGAGTATTCTTGCAAATACATGCTCACAAGAGTCTAAAGGAAAGTATCTCTACAAGTGTTATAAGTATCTTAGATTTCACTGAGAAGATGTTATGAATCAATTTGTGAAAAATAACTGCATTAAAATCACAAATATATGATTCTTTTTGACAGTTTTGTAAATGTATGTGCCTTCTATATGTTCTATCATTGCTTTTTCTTTCTTCTGCTACAGGCAGGTGTTCCTATTGTATATTGTAGATGCATTTTTCTCATGCTATTATTACTGTACTTTAAAAAAATTTATCACCTTTTTATGTTATCAAAATTTTTTGCTACAGCAATTTTGTACAGTACACAAATACTGAAACACTTTAATGACATAACTAATATTTCTTTGACTTCTTCGATTAAAAGATTTTATAAGTTCAAGTAATATTAATTTAAGTTCTGCCTTAAGAGTGGGAGTATTATTTATTTCATGTTTTGATGATTGTATTTTAAAAGTATTATGTAAATTAAGTAATTTAGGAAATTTGGCTTTTAAAACAAACAATTTAATTATTGCAAAAATGTATTTTTATAAAAAAATCATACGTTTCAGTGGTTGTCTGTGAGTTTAGAACACAGTGTTGGGTGTTGTGATGGTCATTATGCTGTGCAGAAGAAATCTGGGCACTATTTCCTGGTGACCTTGGCACTTTCAGTGTGCAGTACATAAGGCAGTATTTCACGAATTTTTAAACAGAGCAAAAGAGCATCAACGTCTTTGGAGGAAAACATGTTTTCCACCTGAGAGTTAGACTTTGATTACTTAGTATATTTTGGCATAAAAAAAGAATGTTAAATAGAAAATAAAGGAAGAACAGCATAACAGTCAGAAAGGCAAGGGTCAAGAGTACAGAAATCAAGGATGAATCTTAAAATGACACAGTAAATAAAAATGGAAAACATGTCATTTGAACAGAGCCACCATATGTCTCTAAATCTGGGCTTCACTTTTAACAGTTGATGGAATGACTGACGCTCGGAGAGCTTGGTTTAATGCTGGGAAATAAGAGAATAAGGAATCCAAGCAAGCATGTAGGTAGGTTCCCTTTGTCACCCCTAAAGCAGGCTCTTGGTTTCAGATAATCCACAAGAGATGCATGAGCAGACATGCCCAACCTGTGCCCTCAGGCTGCAGGCATCCCAGAATAGCTAGGAATGAGGTCGGAACACATTGTAGATGACAGCATCATGTCACAGTGCAAAAGATTACACAACCCTGCCAAGGACTGCTGTTAAGACTGTCACTCCCCAGCCCAGTGAACAGGCATGGGCAGTCCCTTCCCCATCAAGGAGGTTTGACTCCGAATCTAAGGTTGCGTCTGATGTAAAGGCGCAGATCTTCACCATGGCAAGAATAATTATGCATCTTCAATGTCAAGACTCCTGATGTTCTCCTTCTTTCTTCTAGAGAGTCTTTTTAGGAAAAATGAGACAGAAAATATGCTAGCAGATGACACGGGGATTTCACATTCCCTACTATTGGTTCAAAGTTGCTTGTGATCCATAATACGAAACTTACAAACAAATGGAAATTAAAAAAAAAGTGTACCTTGCATGTAGATTTAATTACTTGTTCTCATAGGCAAGACTGCAGAACTTACTCATCCAGATTTGTGTAAGAGTTGAAAATGGTGGTGGACACTTGTAATTCCAGAACCCAGAAATGGAGGCAGAAAGATCAGGAGTAACCAATAGCAGCCTTGGAGGCAAGGTGAACTCAAGGCTAGCATCAGGAGAAGGCTGGGTGAGGAAATCTGCTGCGGTATTGTATAGTACACAAAGCCTTTCCCTCAAGACTAACAGTTCTCAGAGTCTGCAAAGTACATATGTGAGCCTCAGTAAATTACACATGTCGAGTACAGGCCAAGAAGGTCTGGAACCCACATGCAACGATGGTTCAACCAGGTTTTAGCGTAGTCCTTTCAACTGTTACACAGTATTGGGCTTTCGTGCAAAGTACACAAAGCATTAAGGCAGTGATTACTATAAGAAGCTCTAGAAGGCTAAAACAAATTCTGTGGCAACAAAACTAGGTAAGGGGATTTCCCGTGCCTTGGTTTCCTCGTGGATACGGACTTCCCGGAGGCCTGCCACACACTGCTTGGGTTCCAATGGTCCCATGACTGCAGTGCATAGTGCCACAAGGAAACCTCCATATAGATGCATGTATCGGCTAAATGTTGTTATTCATTGGGAAAATGGAGCCAAATGAAACCGCGTTTCAACAGGGAGCACTTAGGAGCTTGGAGTCTGTGGGTATGTCATTTGTGTATCTTAATTTTCCTATAATCTAAACATAAAACAAGCTGTTTCCCAGGCAGCGCCTAGCTGAAGTCACAAGGAAAGTGGGCTTTGGTTTGAATGAATATCCAAAATTGAATTTACCTAGAGGGAATTGAACTCACAGGTGCAAAATCCATTTAATTGTTAGTCAAGTAATCTAACCAGAAAGCCTAAATTAAAGGGATAAATAGGGCAGGGCATAGACTGAGACCGGATTGTGGTTAGGAATAAAAGAGATGAGACATTCTATTTGGGCTAGGAAAACCTATGGTTTAATGTCACTCTTTTTAATACATCAATTCAGGGCACTCTAAGCAGCATGTGTGCTTGATGGTTGTATGGGCGAGACTTGCAGATAAAAATGTCATGTCAGTCCTAAAACTATGATATCTTCCTTCACCACATCCATCAGGCATTGCTAGCACACCCAAATTTTCAGCAACGTCTGGAAAGATTCCAAATATTAGGTTGTATTTGTTGGTTTGACTGGGCCAAAAAACTGCCCCTGTGGGCTGCAAGGTCACTGAAATAGATAGAAAGCAGACAATTTACACCCTCACTGGCTTTTCCTTTTTCCATGTGCCCAGGAAGCCACAAAACAGCCATAAAACATAGCCACACGCCACGGTCGCACCTCCCTTTCCATACCCTTGTCTGTTTAGAATGTTGCACATTGTGCCGGGAGAGCTACGGTGAGGCTCTGAATCTGTTAGCCCAGGCTAATTTGACTGCGTTCTGTCAGTGTGACCACCTACTTCACTTCCAACTCAATAGCCTTTGGCCTGTGACCTAGTCTCTGCAATTTATTATGCCTGGGGGTTGCTGGGAGCAGACAATTGATAGAAAATTATCATTTTGAATCCTAGCAAAAAAATTCTCCAACCACTCTGGGGGAAAGGCAGAGACTTCTGCTGCATCCCTACGTTCTCTGGAAGTGGGAAAGATGAGGTGGTAGAAACAAACCCTGAAGCAGGAGGGCAATGGGTCAATATATGAAAATGTCTCTACACAAGTTGATATAAAACACATGACTTCAAGTGACTTCTAAAATGCTTGAATCCTATAAGACACACACAGAAATGAGTGATCTGAACACCATCTGTTTGTCCTTTTGGTCCATGTGGTAATGGTCATTTCTCTGACTACCTGTGGATATGGAAATGTGTTTAAAATGATGAAGGACCCTCTGCTCTACTGTAATGACAACTACCGGTGACATTTGTAACCTCAGCAGCGGGTTAGAAACTATTTATGTCCAGTCCTATTAAGAATCTTACCTCTTTGACACATCCATTTGGTTCTGCTGCAAAAGAGAAAATCATTAGTCTGACCTAAAACCACAAATGAAGACCAACTTTTCACAAGAAATTTGCATATGCTTAACTATTTATGAGCGTCCTGCTGTGCATCAAAAGCGGTTATCAATCTACCTATACGCCGACTTCTATAGACCGGCCAGCTCTTGTGAAAAGTGTACCTTACAAAATGAAACTTGAGGTCAGAAATTATGCAGCAGCAATTGCTTTTCCTAAGGGAGCATTTTGGCATGTTCTGCAGGGAGTAAAGTTAATCTGTTCATTCAACAGAAATTTATTAAGTAATTGCAATGTGCCGAACATTAGGCATAGTCTAATTTTGGGAGCCACTTAAATCTCCAGTACACTACTGTATTAAAATCAGTCTTTCCATCGACTATTATTTCACCAACGGCCAGTCATTCTTTCCTCTTCCCACAATTTTATGTGTTGATAAGTTGGCTAGATGACAAAAATTGCAAAATATACACAGAATACTTACTTGAAGTAAGTTCGCTACTAGCATATTGGCTTCTCAACCCCACGAACGCGGCCTGCTTAACAAGGAACAAATATGATTGTCATGCTGTACTCGTTTTTTTCTTTCAATTGTTCCTGGGTTTGGGTTTTTACCCCCTCTAAAACCAAAGCAACATTTAATACTGCTGCATTTGACGCCAGTTCAGTGCGTGAAGTGGGAAGCAGCAACCTAGAAGGAATTACTGCCGATGGAAAGAAACAAGCCAACACAGTTTGCTGCACGAGTTGTACTCTCAACATGCAATTCCCTGTGCTTTGTTTATGGTATATTATCCAAGGCAAATTATTTTGGGATCTTAATCTTCTGTCAGGAGTGGAGCCATTAGAATCTTTGTCCGAATGACCAGTGTTCAGCCCATTTCCTAAAATTACATGGGTCAACAAGCAAGATGATTGCTCACAAAGTAGAGAATACCATCACAGAGGTTTGAAAGAGATAATTCTACTTCTGACCACTAATGACTTCTGAAGTGTCTTATGCACAGCAAGAAAAACACGAAAATGGATTTTCCCATTCTTCTTACAATTAGTCTTTGCTTTGGGGTATGAAGAATAGAGTGTGCTTCATATGTTTTTTCTAAAAAAAAATGCATAAAGTGTATTGAATTCCAACTGATACCTCGGAAGGCAGTTTTTAAGATCTTCTATTGTTTGATGAAAATCACACTCATGTTACTTTGCATCATGTTTTATGCTGTGTAATTATCAAATAGACTGGTAGTTAGATAGGGGATGATTGAGACAATACAGCAAAAAATAAACGACCTTCCTGGGCTTTTGTTTTCTTTCCTTTATTCATATAGTGTTTATAATATAGTCAAGTGGAGGGAAATTTTCTAATTTGTGGATGTTGGTTCCAAGCTGTGCCTATACAGTTTTATGACTGCTTAGTTCCGAAATGTATAAACACATTGCCCAGGAGAAAGCAAGGGAAGAAATGAAGCAGAGGAAAATACATGGCACCATTTACTTTACTGTTGCTTTCTTAACATTTAATTTAAAATTGATCAGGTTTGGGGAGCCGCTGGAGTTCATTAACTGCCTATTGCATAAGTATGAATGTGGATCCCTTGAGTTCAGATTCCTTGCACCTATGTTTTAAAAAAAAGCATTGAAAGGCCAAGTTCTCTAGTAACCCCAGTTCTGAGGAGAAGAGCCTATGGAGATAGGAGGACCTAGAACACATTGGCCAGTCAGCCTAGCTGAGTCTATGGGCTTCCTCCTTACATAAGAGGAAATAAGTTGGAGAGACAGAGCAAGATAGAGGAAGACATCCTAAATTGACCTCTGGCCTACATATACAGGCACACAGAAGTACACAAATTCACAATCAAAACAATGTATGCCATGCAACACACACAACAGCCATAAGGGGACTAGAGCTTTGAGAAGCTACTGGGTACTTTCAGCTTTGTGTTATCTCATTTCATTTTGAGTATTTTTTTTATACTTGACTGTCAGCCCAGCTCATGATATCCTCACAGGCATGACCTGAGGGAAGAACTCTGAAATTTGTTACTCTATATGCCTAGTCTTTATTTTTATATTAATGATTGATATTTGAGTGTATGTGTGGTGTTACTATAGACTTAATTTTTCTCTGGAAACCAACTTTCCTAAAGGACCTGTTGAGGTAACCCACCTGCTAGTTACAAAAACTTCAGAACAAAACGTGTGCAGGTCAAAATTGCCTTTGTGAACCGTGCATCTCAGGATGTGTGTATCTAAATGAAAATTTCATGTCTGAGAGCTAGAGCATTGCAGTGTTTGGCTCTGCATTTGTCCACATAAAATACATGAGAATCTGGGAGTACTTTTGCCACACATCTGGCTTACACAACAATCCAGATTTGAAAATTTTACATGGCTTAAATAAGAAAGAAAGAATAACAACGAAAAGAAAAACAGCATCTACTTCTACTTGTACAAAGGGAAGGACTGGTTTTCTGGGCTCATAGTGCTTAGTTTTATAGTGCTTTGCCTAACACTGTTACTCTGCTGAATGTAGATCTATGAAAAAGCAAGAGTGACAGGGAATATAGACTATTGGGGTTTGAAAGAACATCAGAATGACCAAGTTAAAGAAAACAGGACTTGACACTCAAGAGAGTGAATATTATGTCTTAAAGCTCATGCAGGGGTGTTTCATTCAAGACAAAGACTTCCATACCATCATGGAAGAGCAAACTCACACAAACACCATGGAGGTCTTAAACATAAGTGGATGAATAAATTTTTAAAATTTTAGTTGTTGTGCATACAGTGTTCTGCCTGCATGTATGCCTGCAGTCCTGAAGAAAGCACCAGATCTCATGATAGATGCATGTGGTTGCTGGGAATTGAACTCAGGACCTCTGGAAGAACAGCCAGTGCTCTTAACTTCTGAGCCATCTCTACAGCCCCTGTGGATGAATAATTAACAGTGCTGGAAGAAGGTTTGATAAGGAAGGTGGTGGGGGGCACAGTCCAGCCTCTAGGAACTGGAAGTTCCTAGGGTTTTGGAAGCATGAGCAGAAGAAATGAACAACAACAACAAAAATTATGATGAGGAAACCAGAAAAAGATGTTAGGGGTTTGCTTCTAATTTTCATGCATAACCAAAAATATGCTTACAAATCATAACTAAGAGATATATATGGAAGTAATGAAGCCACAAGGATAAGAACACTGATAAACTGAAGGATTGGTTGCCCTTGCCGGTATTACATGTAAAAACCCTGCACGTAACAAGGGAAAGTTTGGAGTTTTCTTGAACATTGAACTGTTTGTCACTTGGCAACCCGTGGACATGGGTATCTAAGGCAAATATTTTGTCTTCTAGAAAATAAAGCTACAATGCTTGTCAAGTTAGTTTGCAGGTTGATCAATAACAATCATTCAGTGAATCCAAAAGACGAGGGGACCATTGGACACTGGAAATTTTGTGATCTAAGAGAAACACACAAATAAACAGAGGGAAATTTTCTTAAAGGAAAGGGAGAACACCAAAGAATGGTTGAGAAAAAATGAATGCCTAAAGAAAATAAATTAACTAAAACCTCATTGTGTGGCTTCC
This sequence comes from Microtus oregoni, assembly GCF_018167655.1. Classification (NCBI taxonomy): domain Eukaryota; kingdom Metazoa; phylum Chordata; class Mammalia; order Rodentia; family Cricetidae; genus Microtus; species Microtus oregoni. The sequence goes on along the minus strand of NW_024543059.1, from coordinate 58,796,057 downwards.
AGGGAAATATACCGCATGGGTCACATGCTGTTGGGAGCATGAGCAATGACCCCAGCTTCACTAGGTTCACATCACAGCCATATTTCCCAGGGGATGCTACCAAATGATGACTGAGCGTAGTCAGTGTGCTAATGTGAACTACCTACTGTAGGACATAGGATCCCATTCACAAATGTGGCTTGAGAATTCTCATCAGCCTATTTAAAACTTTCTATGTTCTGCATGGTAGGTAGGAGAGATGACTCTGTGGTTAAGAAAGCTTGCTGTTCTTACAGAGGACCAGAGTTGGACATCGAGATCCACACTGGTGGTCACAAACAAATGTAACTCGAGCTCCAGTGAGTCTGACATTTCTTTCTGGGTTTCGGTGTCACTCATACGCAAGTAAAAATATAGCTAATTTTCTCTCTCTCTTTTCTTCTCTCTCTCTCTCTCTCTCTCTCTCTCTCTCTCTCTCTTTCACACACACACACACACACACACACACACACAGGCGAGAGATTACATAGGTGCATAAAAATAAATAAAACATTTTTAAAAATAATATTCTTTCTATCCAATCCTTCTCTTTTCATCACAGAAGTCATAGACTGTATCATGATCTGGAGACACTCTTTACTATTTGTGGCCGCATCCCTTTTGCATTTTGCAAATACATCCCTGAACAAACTATTTTACTGTGTCTTTTTCTTGAAAGAGCTCTTAAAAACACGTGTGGTACCAGGGATGTTCTAAGAACATACAGACAGTGTGAGGACAGACTCTTTCTTCTATCAAGCAAAGTTGTTATCATTTCAGTAACTGACTGAGTTAGGACTGTGCTTTACAGAGCAATGCCATCATGGCAAATGGGTTCAGGAGTGACAGCATGATAAACACCCTGTTTGAAGTCAACAGTGTGCCATGTACTAGACTTTTGCCATTTAAAAAAAATGCCAAGAGAAGTGGAAACATTGCCTAAGAAGTCAGTAGAGGTAAATAATAATTGCCCATCAGAACTGTTGTATTTTAACGGTAGATGAACATTATTTGGGGCTGTTAATGGATAGTTAAAAGTCAAGTAAAGGGGCAAGGAGCCTCCTTGGTGGATGTAGATAAGGGTGAATCTCTGATGATTTGAATCATGGCACTGATGAAACATTTCAACATCCATATAACCCCAAAAGAATAGTATATTTGATAGTTAATATTGGTTCTTGACTGGGAAGAATCTAGGATCACATGGGAGACAAATCTCCGGGCATGTCTGTGAGAAGTTTTCTAGATGAGATTGCTTGAGGCATGAAACTCAGTACTCAACATCCTGTGGGTGTCACTACTCCATAGACCAGGAATCTGTACTAAATGAAAAGAAGAAAGACTTCTGGATGCTAGCTTTCATATCTTTCTCTTTCTGCCTCATCTCTGACCACAGACGCAGTGTAACTGCTACCATGGCTGACCCATCACTGTGGCCTGGTCCCATGAGGCCAAATAAACCCTGTCTGCCTTCCCCTTTTGCACAGCATTTGTGACCTAAGTGAGAAAGGGGGCTGACACCGTGTTACAGGGAAGCAGTCCTAGACTTGAAATTCACATGTGATGATTAATCAAGGCTCTAATGGGTAAACAAGTATTAAAGGAGCCACAGGAGAGGACTGATGAGTTGGGGTGATTAAGAGAATCTGAGGAAGTAGTAACTTCAGAAAGTTCCTCAGAGAATAACAGTCTGTAAGAGAGTCTAGAAAACATACTTTTCTGTAGCACAAATAATAAAAACCCAGAGATAGTAATTGGGGTTTAAAATGAAAGCCAGAAAAAGCAAAGCAGCCTAGCCACTAGAGAAATCTTCCCGCTACCAAAGCTGGGCAACCGTAAACTAAGCAGACAGTCTCTCTCTCATCTCATTTTATATTCCTCTATTGCTGGGATTAGGGGCATAGCACTCTCTTGTGCAAGGAATAAAGGTGTAGCCCACCGCCACCTGAATTTTTTTCTGCATTGATCTTGTGTAACCCAGGGTGGCCTTGAACTCAAAGAAATCCATCTGACTCTGTCTTTCAAATCCTGCGATTAAAGGTGGTGTCACCATCGCCTGACCACTAGTGACTTTAGCTTTGCCTCTAGTAGTCAAATAATATATCACTGCACCTTCCCACAGGACTGTTAGGAGCACAACAGTGATGACAGTGACAGAATGAACTGGCTGTTTGAAAATTAAAAGACAGCCTGGGCTACATAAAGAGACCCTTACTCAACAACAATACAATAATAACAGCAGTACCCAGTGAAGATTCAATGGCAGGCTTGTTTTCCCAGGCATGGAGTGTCAAAGTGTAACTTGCTAATATCTTCAACTGTATCCTTCCATTCCCTTCCCACGAGTTTCCCTGCCACTGCTTCTCAGAAGACCCACACTGGCAAATACCCGAAGTCAGTGAAAAGAAAAACAAACAAGAAAAAAAGAGAATATTTATATTATCTCAGAAATAAATACAAGTTGATTTTCTTCATTTTAGAATATTAGTGCTGATAAATATAAGATTTAAAACCAGGGGGCTGGAGAGATGGCTCAGCGGTTAAGAGCATTGCCTGCTCTTCCAAAGGTCCTGAGTTCAATTCCCAGCAACCACATGGTGGCTCACAACCATCTGAAATGAGGTTTGGTGCCCTCTTCTGGCCTTCAGGCATACACGCAGAAAGAATACTGTATACATAATAAATAAATAAATAAATAAATATTAAAAAAAAAGATTTAAAACCAAATGAACAAACAAAAAACAATAGATGGAGACAATGAACTCAAAAGGATAGCAACTTGGATGAAGAATTGTCTAAAATGAATCAAAAAACAGGCTTAGCTAAGAAATTCTGGGCCCCGATGAAGACCAGAAAATTACTGCTGAATTGATGGAAAATGTACTACCTGTAGTAAGACAGTTGAAAGCATCAGAACAACAAATATAAAGTGTCTCAAGTGTTTATAGTTTCAAAATCATGTCACCTATGGAAATACAAATCTAAATGACAATGGACTATGAAGAATAAGTTTAAAATTCTCAGATAATAGATTTAGGTTTGGATTTTTAAACTAATTCTCTTACATTTGTTTATTTTGTATGTGTGAAAGGGAGGGCCTATGGCTACACACACACCATGACACCTGTGTTGAGTTCAGAGGACAGTTTGCAGGAGCTAGTTGAAACTCCAGTCATTAGTCTTGTCAGTAAGCAAACATCATTACAGGCTGATCCATCTTCCTGCCATTCCCTTCAGGCTGGAATTTTCAATGCAGCCAATCTATTAATGAAGTGTGAACATATGAATTGCTTGCGTTAAGTGCAAGGACTCTATGTGTGAATTAACTTAATTTTCACAGCAACCCCATGAATGGACCCTATTTATGTACCCATTCCTCTGTTAGAGACTGAAGTGAGAGCATCACTAATTTGTTAATCAGAGAACTATTCACCAACAAAGTGAAAATGCCCCCAAATGACACCAAAACAGATGTAACCTACCCAGAAGAATGGACTCCTGCAGGCAGAGAACAAAACAGAGACAACTTCAGACATACTCAGAGCATTTACTAAAGAAATTTCTTTGGGATCAAAATGTATGAACCCATAATACCATGTTTTCAACATAAATCACAATAAGTAGAGACACAGTGAGTTGGGGCCATGGACCAAGAGATGCATATAGCCAAAGGAGGCCACAGAAAAGACAAGGAAATTCAGAAATGTACTTTTCTCTCGAGCCTTCTGTGGGAGTGTCATATCAATCTGTTGATTTCATTGGTTAAGTAATAAAGAAACTGCTTGGCTGGCTCTCATAGGTTAAAACATAGGTGGGAGGAGTAAACAGAACAGAGGCTGGGAGAAAGAAGCTGAGTAAGGAGTCGCCATGATTCTCCCACTCCAGGCAGATGCAGGTTAAGATCATTCCTGGTAAGCCAGCTCGTGGGCTACAGCAGATTATTAGAAATGGGCTAGTCCAGGTGCGAGAGCTAGCCTAGAAGAGGCTAGATAGAAATGGGCCAAGCGGTGTTTAAAAGAATACAGTTTCCGTGTAATTATTTCGGGTAAAGCTAGCCGTGGGGGTGACCGGGTGCCGGGGACCCAACGTGCTAATGAACTCCACGTAAAACCTGAGAAGGCTTAAAAATAAGGGAGAGAGAGTTTAACACAGATTTTTGCTGTTTGTTGGTGGCGTGCTGTAGAGAGATTTCCTGATTCAGCAACAGCAGCAGAAAAAAAAGCTGCGTCATTTTAAAATGCCATTGCAATCTCTGTCTGGCTCTGACAGGAGACAGAGCTTTTTTTTTTTTTTTTTTTTTTTGGTTTTTTCGAGACAGGGTTTCTCTGTAGCTTTGGAGCCTGTCCTGGAACTAGCTCTTGTAGACCAGGCTGGTCTAGAACTCACAGAGATCCGCCTGCCTCTGCCTCCCGAGTGCTGGGATTAAAGGCGTGCACCACCACCACCCGGCTTTTTTTTTTAATTTATTTATTTATTAAAGATTTCTGTCTCTTCCCCGCCACTGCCTCCCATTCCCCTCCCCCTCCCCCAACTAAGTCCCCCCTCCCCTCAGCCCGAAAAGCAATCAGGGTTCCCTGTCCTGTGGGAAGTCCAAGGAACCCCCACCTCCATCCAGGTCTAGTAAGTTGAGCATCCAAACTGCCTAGGCTCCCACAAAGCCAGTGCGTGCAGTAGGATCAGAAACCCATTGCCATTGTTCTTGAGTTCTCAGTAGTCCTCATTGTCTGCTATGTTCAGAGAGTCCGGTTTTATCCCAGGCTTTTCCAGACCCAGGCCAGCTGGCCTTGGTGAGTTCCCAGTAGAACATCCCCATTGTCTCAGTGTGTGGGTGCACCCCTTGCGGTCCTGAGTTCCTTGCTCGTGCTCTCTCTCCTTCTGCTCCTGATTTGGACCTTGAGATTTATGTCCGGTGCTCCAATGTGGGTCTCTGGAGACAGAGCTTTTGAATGGAGCATTTGGAGTAAAGTGCTACGGCTTGCTTGATGGCAATGTGGACTGCTGTGTGCCTGGAACTGTATGTGGCTCAGGGGCACCAAATGGCTCTGAGGCAGGAGTGGCTCAGCTCCACCATGCTGAACTGTGCTGGTCTCAGGCAGGAACTACCGTAATTACTGTAAAAACAGCACAGTTAAGGTTTCGACTGGGCAGGACACAGGCAGTACTATATTACCTGTACATGGTGCAACTTAAGTTTTTAAGAACTGCTTAACATTTTAAGAAATGCTCCTGATATTAAAAAAAATGTTACAGATTCACAATAAACAGATTCAGACATAAAAGACCACACTGTTGGATGAATGTACGTAGGCTTGAGAGAGAGAGAGAGAAAAAATATAGAGAATAAAGTTAATGGTTTAAAAAAAAAGGTAAAGTCTTTAAAGAGATAGACTACAGATAGTTATAGATTAAGAGAAATAAAGAAAAATAAGCCACGTAAAAATGGAAAATTCACAGAGAGTCTGGATTATGTACATTGTGTTTTCTTTAAAATTTTTGACTGTGAAGGAGCTAATTACAGAAAGACATTTCATTGCATGGACTGCCAAGCTAAACCAGAATGGATATAAGGGTATTACGATTTCAAAATTTGGGTCTAAGAATATGATGCTTTGGAGAGGGCCTTCTTTTGTTTTCACAGAAGACCAGACCCTGTTCATTTCTTCTATTCCGATATGGTATGATGGACCACGCCCTCCTGAAGGGTTGCTGTGAATATCTTCAGAAAATTGATTCGCTAAACTGCCAACTGAGATGAAACTAGCACACAGGTTATACCATGAAAGACCTAATTAACGATGCCCCCATTCAGCAGGAAGCAGTTTGGAGAGAAAAACTGCACCCATGTTCCCAAATATTGTTTATAAATGTTCTTTTACATTTAAAGGGGGAAATGATATAGGTATGAATAATTTTCATTGGTATGGATTTTAAGGTCAATTTTGTTATACGTATATGCATATTTCTGCTGTTGATTAAGATATTGTGATTGTATAGTTCACTTAAAATGTAATATATATAGCTTGTTAATAGATAATCATAATAGTCAAGTTTGTAGTCATGTTAGTTAAGATTTTCTAGATGTGAATAGACATATCTTAGATAGGCATTCTTCATATCTTTCAAAGATTACAGAATATGGCATTTTAAATGCTTTAATAACTTAGGACTTTTCATGACAATGAGACACTCTGCTCCTGGCAGCACCAATTTACTTCAAGAAGAAGATTGACATTGAAGAGGATCCTTATGGAGTTTTATAGCCATTTGGGCAAGAAACTGCTCTTGCCTGGACTGATGCATAAACTGGACACAAAGAACCCGCAGAGAGAGGACTACTGAACTTGCCTAAAGGTGAGATGGTCTTTCGGGGTTCATGACTCATGAAAGAGTCTGCGAGACATTCTGCAGGACACAGCAGAAAGTGACTAAACTGTCTTTGAAATTTCCTGCTTCATGGAAATGTCTGCTGGATACTATGGGCCTGAAGGCTGAAGATGGATGCCCCAACGGTACAGAGGAACTTTGGGTGACTGTCCGGGCAGCGAGATGTCTCTGTCATTTCTAGAGTTTTGGACTTCTTGTTTACTTAGGTATTATTATATCCTTCTCGAGTCTTTGATGGAGTTGAAGAATAGATAGTTATAGTTTTCCTTAGTTATGATAAAAGATAAAATTGATATAAATCTTGTAACTGTAATTCTTGCTTGATAACTGTTTTACTATATGTAATTTTGCTATGTTAAAGTTAAAGCCTTCTTTTTTTGTTTAAACAGAAAAAGGGGAAGTGATGTGGGAGTGTCATATCAATCTGTTGATTTCATTGGTTAAGTAATAAAGAAACTGCTTGGCTGGCTCTCATAGGTTAAAACATAGGTGGGAGGAGTAAACAGAACAGAATGCTGGGAGGAAGAGGAAGTGAGCTCAGACTCAACAGCTCTCCTCTCGGGGTTAGATGCCTCAGAGAGACACCATGCTCCCCGCTCCCGGGAAGATGCACACGATGAAGCTCCGACCCAGGATGGACATAGGCTAGAATCTTCCCGGTAAGACCGGTGCTACATAGATGATTAGAAATGGGCTAGTCCAGGTGCGAGAGTTAGCTGAGAAGAGGCTAGATAGAAATGGGCCAAGCAGTGTTAAAAGAATACAGTTTCTGTGTAATTATTTCAGGGCATAACCTAGAGCTAGCCATGTGGGCGGCCGGGTGCCGAGGACGCAGCCCTGCTGCTCTTATTTCAACAGCCTTCGGAGAGACTGAAGTTCTTCTGAACAATTTAGAGTTCTGACCTCTAGAATCACGAGATAGTAGACCATGTTTGTTTAAGATTCCAATTCTGGGATAAACGGTCAATAACAGGAGGAAACAAATACTAGCCAAAGGAAGGCTGTTGGGAATATGAGAAGCATGAGGATGTATTTCAGCAAAGAATAAAGGAATCCCAGGTGAAAGTCACTCTGGAATAGAGAGTGGCAGGAATGGGCAACAAATAGAGAGGTCTATAATCATCTTATAGGAAAAGTACAATTGAGAAATGAAACGAAAGTGTGAAACGAAAAATAGGAAATGATTAGAAACGTCTGGAAAATTAGCAAGATAAACGAACACATTGGGAATTCTCAGTATCAACTGACTCAGAGAGTAAAAACAGCACCAGTCAGTTCCAGGCTGATCACCATGCACATGCTGTGGCCCATATGAGGATACACACACACACACACACACACACACTGAATAAATACAAGGAAAACGTTTAAAGAATACACAATTTGTCTTGACATAGGCAACACATCATAACACATAATCTATTGATCTAGCTAAGAATAGCAGCACTGGACAATACTGCTCAATGAGAAGATGAGAAGAAGGTTAGAAGCTTGCAGGGTACACTTAAATAATAAAGCCTGATTAACTAAACAGTTAACAGACATTGTCTCTGCTTAGTAAAGGAGTAAAGATCAACACACATATGCTCGAAATAATACGGTATCAATCATTCAAAAATTAGCAAGTATTTGATTTTAAGATTGTGCCTAGGAGTTTGCAAAAGAATGAAAAAATATTTTATGGTTGATTAGTCTCATTTATTATTGAATTTTATTTATTTTATTCTTTACCACATTAAAATTAATTAGGTGTGATGGTCTTTATGTTTAAACATAAGCCAAAACATAAAATTAAACAAAGGCGGGTCATTTTTAAATTATTTTGTGAATGCAAAATGAAAGAAATCACAGATGTTGAGAAATTTCATTGCCTACTTATTATTTTACATTATTCCAAAAGACCAAAAATTACAAGAAGTAATGGGAAATGGGGAAAATATCTTCACATTTTGGCAAAAAAAAGAAGATACTTTTCGTGTGTAAATTATGCTATGAAAAATCAGTGAGAAGTGTTAAAGCTACAACTTAGAAAGAACTGGCTAGTTCCAGAAGGAAAGCTCGTTTACTTATTATTGATCAATAATAAAGAAATCTGACATCTAACAGCCATGCATGGATATTAGAAGAGAATGTACATTCTCACAAACTTATACAAATTATTATAAAACATCAATTGCCAATAGGAGTTCAATGACATAGAAATTTCCTTCTAGGACAAGGAAAGGCAGAAGCAAAACCCACATTTGAGAAAACCACTTGGCAGCATCCACAGTTTGACAGTGCTGCACCCTGTCAATGACTATCTCTAGACCTAGAAAAAATGGCCTGAGAAATTAAGAAGCAGGGACAGCAGAGGCTCCTGTTCCTGTGGCCAGACTGCACGTTATGAAAACTGTAAATAATGTAAAAGTTCAACATAGGAACTCATTTTGGGAAATTATGGCTTCATACTGTGTAGCCACTAAATGTCTTGTTTATGAAAATTATTTGGCATTGAGAACAATTCTAAGATACGTATTCAGCTCAAAACTCAAGTAGACACACGGGCTATATACCCCCATTAAACCAAAGGCATGAAAGTGTGTCTGATATCATGGAAGGAGTTCTTAATATTCTTTTCTTCTGTATGTGGATTTTTCTACAATTTTCTATAATGAATTTTCATATACATATAATGATAGAGAAGCAATAAATGAGCAGAAGTTAATATTCTGGGATCTGTGAGTTTTAAATTGGAATTCAAATAATTTTTCTAGCGATGTAACTGGTGAGCTAAAGAAAAGAGAGCACCCCTTTCCCGGTGCCATTCTCGCCAGCACAGATCAGAAGCAATGGCTTTCTGCACAGCACCTGGCTTTCACCAGACTCTACCTACCAGGCCAGCTTTATCCTCTCCCTATCCAAACGTGGCCCCAAGACTATTATTTCAAATTCCTTATAATTCCTTCAATTCATAGTTTGTCCCTCTCATATACCCATGTTTTTAATTCTGTTGAGACTACGAAAATACTTAAAAAGTAATCAAGAAATAGGAAAAATCATTTATTTCGCAACTTACATTTATATCAACTTTTCTCAGAGCGAAAGAAAGACAGAAAGAAAGACAGAGAGAAAGACAGAAAGAAAATCATTCTTCCTTGCCATGGCTGTCTTTCTCTTTCTGCCCCTCCCACCCCAAATGTTGCCTCTCCGCACTAAATCCTGTTTATCCATCTAAAGAAACATGTCAGGCCAGGCGGTGGTGGCGCACGCCTTTAATCCCAGCTCTCGGGAGGCAGAGGCAGGCGGATCTCTGTGAGTTCGAGACCAGCCTGGTCTACAAGAGCTAGTTCCAGGACAGGCTCCAAAACCACAGAGAAACCCTGACTCGAAAAACCAAAAAAAAAAAAAAAAAAAAAGAATAAAGAAACATGTCTTAGGTTTTATTTTGTGACGTATAAAGTGGGAAACATACCAAACCACAGCGAAAGGCAAAGTTTTTGCCAGGAATGATTAGGGTAGACCTAGGACTTGATTAATAGGGTTCCTGTATTCCCTGTAGGCTATCCAGCAGTGTAGTTATCAAACTGCAAGCTAACATGATTGGCTCACATTCCACAGTTTGGGAGACTGCATATGAGCATAAACTAGCTGAGGAGGGAGGGGTTCTCTGGATCTCCTCCAAAGTCTACACTTATTATCAATGTGACACCACAGCAGTTCTCCAACTCTAGAACCTCTGGTCCTCCTGGGAGAACTGGGTCCATGTGACAGTCCCCATAGGGATCAAACAAACCCTTAGTCAGACACCTCACCTGGCAAATCTGCAATATGCATTAGTAGTTGAGATTCTTTTATTATTAATGTCAGCCTAATGTAGAGTTCCAGTCAGACTCATTTGACCATAAGTTTGCTATCCTATGTTTTCACTCTGATTCAAGGCCAGACAATAAACTAGCTAGGCACACTAGGCAAGGACACAGACCTTAGAGTCTTCATTCATGGCTACCCTGGCCAAGGCTAATTCAATCAGTCTGCTTGCACAGAGCTTCAGTAAGTCACTCACATAACATGGAAAATTGCAGAAAACTCCCTTATCGTAGTGTTATGCTGGTCTGAAAATGGGTATAGTGAAGGGCTCTTGGGGAGAGGAAAAGGCCAGCATCAAGGCCCTGAGAGGAAAGGCATCATCCGACAGTGGAATGCAGCAAGCAGAATTGACACATCCAAAGGAGACCTCATGAGAGTCAGAAATCCAGATGCTCGACCCCTGCAAGCCAGACTGAACTGATCTAAACAAGGCCTGAGCAGTGTGCACAGGAAGGAAGAATTTGTCTGTGGTGACTTCAGCATTCCCTTCTTCCTCCAACTCCTAAGAATTCTCAGAGACAGTCATTCACTGGAAACAAGCAAGTCCTGGCCAGAATTAAGAATGGAGTTAAATCCTTTGAGAAAGAAGGAAAGGAAGGAAGGAAAGAAGAAAAATGCATAGCCTTTTTGCAATTTGGAGGCAAGCTGGAAGTGAAGGCCAGGTTCCTTATTCACCTTTGCCAAGAACATCCCCAGGTCCTCAGAGGCACAGATGGCAGCTAAGCTCTTGGCTGTAATATCTGGGGAGTTGAGAATTGCTAACTGAGGCTCAAAGGAGATGACAATTTAATGGGACATGAGAATACAAAGGAAATGCCGAGGTTTCAGGATGCTTCTAAGGGTGCCAGGAAATCTACACCAGTAAATAAGATTCACTTACTTCCTCCGTTGCTAGACAACAGACAGAAACAGTCAAACAACCATGGTTCTCATATGATTCTCTCATGGGGATCATTCGCACCCTGACTGGAGAACAGCTGCTCAAGCTAGTGACTTAAGAGTTTTATAGGTTTTGATTGTCAGTCCTCTGAGTCTACCTGTTGGATGGACAACACATGGGAAGATTCAGACGCCCTGAGAGATTTAAGAGAGCTCCACATACTGAACCCTTTGAATTGCTTCTCACTGATGACCATGCCTGACGTGAACACACACATGAATAGGATCCAAATGTGACCTAGCTTTAAGACGGCAGCTGAAGCATAGTAACTATCAGCCACGACGCTTCAGGAATTGGAGGAGACTAACACAAGGAACGGCTATCCTCACGTCCATATTCAATTATTTGGTAAGCATACAGAGGGCACTGTGTGTCAAGAGAATGCACTGAACCCAGCTGAGACAAACACATGCATCTGTCTTTTATTCCCACGGGAAACAGTAATGCTGATTTGCAATGACGTGAAGAATGGATATGGTTTTATGGTGCACAGAATAAACTGTTTAATCTGTGTCTTCTGGGGAACCTCAGAACCTTTGCTCCAATCCAGATCACCACGATGTCACCTTTGCATCTAGCTTTAGTTGGCTTTAAGGTGGCAAGTCCAACCAGTAGATAGTGTCATCGACTCTATTTTTCTTTCACTGTTTAGCATTTCTTTCACCCGTGTGACCACGTGAAAAGAAAAAGAAAAGAGTCCACAATGAGAATCTATTGTGTATGTGACCTGAATGACAATTTCTGAAGGTATTTCTGGATAGTTTATTTAATTGTGCAGACTCATATGTGTCCATGTGTGAGTATGATCATGTGAGGGCAAGTGTGTGCCTGGAGGTCAGAGAGGGTATAGGACTCCCTGAAGCTGCAATTAGAGGAGTTTAGAAGCCGCCTGACATGACTTCTGGGAACAGGACTCAGGTACTCTACAAAAGCCGTACATGCCTCTCTCTAGCCCACAGAGATCTCAGTGCAAGGTTCTATAAACTCTGTAACACATTTAAGCAACAAATGATAAACAAGCTTTCGGGCAAGTTTATCTTACAGTAGATCAAGAGAAAACCCCAAATACCCCATTTTCCCATTATCCCCATACAAATCACGATGGGAATGCAGAGAAGGCAAGTTAAGGAATGCACCATCAATGTTAGGCTTATGGACTTTTCTTCGAGGAGCAGATCAAATGCACATAACTAGTCTTGCAACTTAATGATTTTTCTTTAAAGGTATTATTTTAGCATCTAGAAATGGGTCACCAAATTAAGGATCTGGTACCAATCAACATGTTTTAGTTAAATTGCACAGTTCAAGAAGTTACAACTTGTGTTTTAAAATAAACTTGAATAGTAGATAAAATGTATACTGCGGTATTAAATGGATAAAATTAATAAAAATTTATAAGTAGGTAATAAATCCTGATAGCCTGTTGTACAATAAAATGATTCTATTTAACTAGATTATCTCCTGTACATACACATAGCTACAAGCTTGTGAATGCTTTCACCATGCCGAAATAATAATTGCATGAGTACTGAACATGGGTGTCATGCACACATTACTGAGGAATCACACTGCACGGCCTAAACATATGGAGTAAGCTGTTAACAATAGTTAAAGAAAGAAGATCATGAAGTGATTTGCTACTTTCATTACTAATTAGATTTTGGTTAACAGCCTACTATGTTCCAGGTACTTATCTTCATAGACTTTGTAACCTACTAAGGAGACTAGCACTAAAAATAATGATATGGCTTGGTGTGACAGCATGCTCCTTACAATTTCAGGCCTCCAGGGCCAAAGACAGGAAGATTCAGGCAAACCACATTTGTCTGCACAGTGAGGTTCAGGTTAACCAGGGCTGAATGACAAGACCTATCACAAAAACAAACAAACAAACAAAAACAAAAAAACCTTCTCTTGAATATAATAGTCAGACACTTAATATTAACATTAAGAGCTATGAAGCTATAAATGAAATTTTTTATAAGAGTGTGAAAGGGTATAAGTGCATTTTCTATGATAAGGAAAAGAAGTGTGCTATGCTATGGAAAGTCATTCTATTTCAGACAATGTAGCTCTGAGGTTCTGATGGAAATGTGACATAGAACTTTGTAGCTATAGATCTTAGGAGATGACTAAGTGGGCAAATTTCTTCCTGTGATTGCCTGAAACCTGAGTTAAGGTGCTCAGGAGCCACATAGTGCCATTGCAGTTGCTTGTCTCAATAATGCCAGAGCTCCCTCAGCAAAGAAGAGGGGGAGCCAAGAGAATACATAGAAGCGTCCAAATGTTGTATCCTGAAATCTGAAGTGAGAACAAGAGACCCTTTCTCAAACAAGGTTGAACATGGGAAGGGACACCTGAGCTTGTCCTGTGACCTGCACATGAGCACAATAATAGGTATGCACTCACACCCAGAAATGTGCATGCACATACACAGATTATAAAAAGAAAGACATGTGCAGATATGCCACAAGCTATGATTTTCACTCAAAAGAGAATATATATATATATCTTTTATATATATATCATATTATTAGATATATCATATAATTAGATATATATATCATATTATTAGAAAACAATTTAACCTAGTAGGAGGCTCTTAGAAACACTAGCAGCCCTGTTTTTGGGTCTATGTAAAAGTCTGGTGCATAAAGCTTTGGGATGGGGTCTGGAGCTGGCTGTAGCTTCAAGTGGCAATCCACCTTTCCCATATGCAGTTCGGGGGTCTGCTTCTTCAAATTTGTTTTGGTTCTGGAGATCCATAAATGTATGTGGATGTCAGTATGTTTGCAAACAAAATGAATTTTCTCGTCTTCAGAAAAAAATCAAGCAAATAAACACACAGGGATAATACCAAATGATAGTCATTTGACTTTGTCTAATCACCGCTACTCTGCTGTCCTACAAGGAACACCTCACCCCAAGGCCACAGACTTTTCTCAGAAAAATTACACAGATGTCTGGGTACTAAAAGCTTAGTGCTCAAATGCTGGGAGACTAGCATTCATTCTGCGGACACCACCAATCAGCCTTGCAATTGGAATTAAGTGGCGCAAATTAAGATGTGGAGTCTGAGCCATAAAAAGGCAAAATACATCAGCAGAAAAACTAGGGACTGGAGTGGGGTATTTGTTGTTGTTGTTGTTTGCTTGTTTTTTTTTTTTAATTTCTACCAATTTGGTGGAAAGGCAACTTCTAAAACAGAAGCTCTTCAGTGAGCAGGTTCTGTGGGAGCTCTGTAATGGGAAGCTCAGAAGCTCAGCTACTAATCTGAATTTCTATGAGGAACAGCAGCTACACTTGCAGCCAAGTGGTTCCCAGCCATGGAGACTCTTTAAGGTAACAGCTCGCACTTTCAGCAGAGACAAGGTGGTGAAAGGCAACGTCCAAACTTCATCTCTGGGGCTACAGATGATGTTTGACAGTCAGGAGTTCAAAGACTGTGCTGTCTTCGACTAGCTGTGTGAGCGAGAGTCAGGGAAAATCTTGAAAGAGAATTTTTTTAAAATCGTGCATATGATAAGATTATATATTTTGACTTATTTAGAAAGAAAAAAGTAGGGAGCAGGTAGGTAGAAAGTAAAAGAGTTTCAACCATTATATTTTCTGCTGATCGTCAAGGCATACTATTTTTTGAGTATAATTTAATTTTAATTAAAACCAATTAAGAATAAGAAGGGGAAAACAAGCAAAGAAGGAAGAGAGAAGAATATAGGAAGAAAGAATAAAAAAGGGAGAGGAGGAAGTCTAGGAGGAGAAAAGTCAGAACAAGGGAGAGCCGCAGGGAGACAGGCTAAGATTAAAATCCTTACATCCTTTTGAGAACAAATAATACAATAAAAAAAAAAAAGGGTACAAGCCGGGCGGTGGTGGCGCACGCCTTTAATCCCAGCACTCGGGAGGCAGAGGCAGGTGGATCTCTGTGAGTTCGAGACCAGCCTGGTCTACAAGTGCTAGTTCCAGGACAGGCTCCAAAACCACAGAGAAACCCTGTCTCAAAAAAACAAAACAAAACAAAAAAAAAAAGGGTACAGACCTAAACAGAGAACTCTCAACAGAGGAATCTAAAATGGCTGAAATATGCTTAAAAAAATGTTCAACATCATTAGCCATCAGGGAAATGCAAATCAAAACAACTCTGATATTCCATCTGACATGTATAAAATAGCCAAGATCAAAAACACTGATGATAACTTATGCTGGTGAAGATGTGGGGTAAAGGGGAGACTCCTCCATAGCTGGTGGGAGTGCAAACTGGTACATTCCCTTTGGATATGAGTATGGTAATTTCTCAGAAAATTAAGAAACAACCTACCTCAAGACCCAACAATACCACTTTGGGGTATATATCCAAAGGATACTCAACCATGCCACAAGGACATGTGCTCAACTATGTTCATAGTAGCTTTGTTTGTCATAGCCAGGACCTGGAAACAACCTAAATGCTCCTTGATCAAAGAATGGATACGAAAAATGTGGTACATTTACACAATGGAATACTACACACCAGAAAAAAATGACATCTTGAAATTTGCAGGCAAATGGATGGATCTAGAAAACATCATATTGAGTGAGGTAACCCAGATCCAGAAAGACAGCTATCATATGTACTCATTCATAAGTGACTTTTAGACATAAAGCAAAAAAGAAACCAGCCTACAATTCACAATCCCAGAGAACGTAGACTACAAAGAGGACCCTAAGAGAGACATACATGGATCTAATCTACAAGAAGAGTAAAAAAAAGACAAGATCTCCTGAGTAAATTAGGAGCATGGGGACCATGGGAGAGGGTTGAAGGGGAGGGTTGAGGAAGAGGAGAGTGGAGAAAAATATATAGCTCAATAAAAAAAATAAAAAAGAAAAGAAAGTACCAATGCCAACACAGACACACACACACACACACACACACACACACACACACACACATCATTACATCATAAAATGACAGGGCACCTTAGAGGCAGTCTAGTCCATTTTGAATTATCAACTCAGTAATTTCTTCCTCTTGCCTGGATTTTCTGTTCTTCTTTCTGGTCAGCCTCAAGAGGAGCCTACTCATGGGGTCTACACTCTCATTAGATGGAACTGGTTCATCATTCCATGTTTCCTTATGTTGCATCTAAATTTGCTTCCTTTAAACGTTCACTCTTGTTCTATCCTCTAGAGACACCAAACAATGTCGATATCCTTTTTCTCATGAAAGCCCTTCATACTCAGGAAGCCCTTAGGATTCCTATACCCAGGACCCCCATCCACACAGAATGAGTGGCCTTTGCAGAAGCAAGCAAGCATGAGCAGAGAATTCCCTGAAGGGAATGCGGCATGGGGAGTAGAGCTATGACATCACTCTGATTAGGGAAAAGGCTGCATCTGGACCCCTCTGTGGCAGAGCATTTGTTAAGCATTAAACAGTGAGGCCCATCTCCACGGGGAGAACAGGAAGAACTGCAAATGGGGTCAGACTTGCCCAAGGGAGCCTGAAGCAGCAGCATCTTGACATGAACACAGAGGGCTGATGTCTCTGATGTAGCTCACAAGACACTTCTGACATCTGCAGCCCTTGGTTCAGTAATGCTGCAATGGTTTGATTCTACTAAGGTTCGTGCAGAGAGGCTGTACACAAAGGCATTGTTTCCCCCCTGTGCAGGGAGACAGGAAACTGAAGAATTAATGATGGAAGAAGAGGGATAGCGCACACAGTGCAGGATCCAGCTTCAGGCAGACTAACAGCAAGTTCCACTACGGCTCAGATGCAGACCCCGGAGATGATGGATGAGTCCCGTAAAGGGACAGGGAGCACAGCAATCTCCATGCAAGCAAAAGCTCAATCATGGGAAGGAACCTGCTCTGATGACAGTGTGGGCCTTATTGGAAAGGAATCTCTCCCAACCCTAAAACAGTCAAAACAGAAAACTTCCATCATCCACTGATTGTAGCTACCACTGAAGTTGTGAAAGAAAACAGGACCCCCAAAGCAAAGTTTCTGTGACAGTACAGCCATTTTCTGCTTCTGTATAAGAGGTATTTCCACATTCACATCTACTGGATACTTGCAGGCAGGGCATGGAGGAGTAAGCCATGAGAAGTCAATCATAGGGCCAAAGGTAAACACATCTAGAAACCAAACAAACCCAGTGGAAATCATTTTGCCGATGGGGAGGACAAAACCTTAGTGAAAAGGTGGGACTTGCATTGTTCCTAGGATAAAATTAAAGATAACCTCATTCATACAATGGTTGAATTTATATGTCAATTGACTGGGCCATGAGATGCCCATGTAGCTAATGTGTGGGGAGTGTTTTGAGAAGATGTTAGAATTTGAGTAGTGACCTAGGAGAGAAGGTGTTCCTCGCTTTGTGCTTTGCTTTGTGTGAAAGAAGACACATGAGTCTCTGCAATAAAAAGGGAACACAAATGGTGGCAGAGAGTTGAGTCTGAAATGCTAACATGGAGGAACAATCTCCTGCAGGTTCTTAGCACTTGACCTTAACCCTCAGCCTATAATCTACATGGCTGATGATATTTTGTACCTTTTGTTTTAAAACTAAATAACCAGATTTGTCATGTCTCTATCTTACAGACAAAAGATCATGAGACTTCTGAACCTCAGCGTGAGATCATAAACTGGCTTACACATGATAGATAAAAAACGGATAAATACAGATAATAAATATACATTATATATATATATATGTAGATGATAGAGGTATATAGATGAGAGAGGGAGAAAGAGAGAGAGAGAGAGAACCAAGTAGACAGACAGACAGACAGACAGACAATTAGTTGAGTGTCCCTGAAGAACCCTAACACCTCTCTGGAGTTGTTGCAGAACTAATAAAACAAATAGTCGGTGTAGCTTATATGATGGCGAATGAAATGTTATTAAAATTAGAAAATGTTTCAAGTGAAGCCCAATAAAAAATAACCAAAATTCCCTATATTCACACTGGTAGCCTCAAAGGAAAACCTGTGGGTGATTTATGTTGCTAAACCAATCATTTCTCTTGGGACTTACATCTTTTGGGTTGGTTTCTCAGTGTACTATAAACTGCAATAGTAAAACAACTTCCTTAGCTTTCAGAAATAAACCCCTGAGTAAATCTTCACCTATTTCTATGCTAGAGAAGCCATACTTTCCTTAGAAATCAAAAAGAAGGGAATGGCATTCTGTTGGGACTGCCATTATAAATAATACAGAGTCCCCCCCATGGTCTGAGGAGCACAGGGCGTCTCTGCTGCAGGGATGCTGGAGGGACAGGGAGGAGATACGGGAATTATAGGCAATGGCCCAAATTTCTTCTAATGAGGTCTGCCATGCATCTTCCATGATATTCTTTGAGACTCCTTTTAAAAATTCCTCTATTTTATTTTAATTATCCTTAGCTGGTAGTATCAATGTTGCTAACAACCAACACCCTATATTCAGAGAAGCCAGCTGAATTCCTAGGTTAATATTTTAAGCAACCAATGTTGATACTCAAATGAAAACTGAACACTGGGTTGAGTTTGCCTTGCATTGGGTATAATGGCATTTCCCTATGACTCTCTGACATTAATTTTTCCCCAGAAACATAAAATCTGTGATAGTCTCAGGACCACCTAACACAGCTCCAAGGAAGGAACCCCTCAAAGAAGGCTTCTGGAAGAATTGCACATTGAACAACCTACTTCTACAACGGTTCCTGCACATTCAGCGCCTACCATGTATTTGAGCACTAAAGTGGCCCTGATGTTGCACTGATGAATAAGATATGCATTCCCAGATTTCACAGGCACTGTAGGGAGTATGGAGAACACTGCAAGGGAATTTCCTTGCAGACCGCTGCACTTCAGAACAGCAGGGCTTGCATAGGATGAAAGGAAAAAGGAGGATTATCTATGACAATTTTAGGAGATCTAGAAAGGACTTTCAGGGAAAGGAGGCCAGAGGTAATAAGGACAGCATGATCAGTTCCGTGGGATTAGAGTTACATCCTGGGGCCCGAGAGTGAGCAGATCCAAGGCCCGTCGACAGGAGGTATCAGGCATGGTTTTCACCGCGGCAGGCAGCCTGAAATCAGAGTAGGAGCTGGCGAGACTTGAAGTTAGGAGGACAGCAAGCAAGATGCAAGTCTAGCTTGAGGACCTTGGATTTCAGTTAAAGGCCGTGGGAAATCTTTAATGAATTCTAAGCAGGGAAATTGCATGAGTGAAAATGTGAGTTAGAAAGACTCTGTTCTCCTAAACGAGTTGAAGGAGGGCAAGCCTAGCTACCTTCAAAGAGTCCTGGAGATGCAAGCCGGCTCAGCAACCCACGCCAGAATGGCGGGTGGGGGGGGGGGGGCTTAGGATTAGTAAATTCATCATAAAGATGGAGAAGATGGAAAACACAAACAGCACATGGTTACAGGACACTCTGTAGGGATTTATCAGAGGGGGGTGTGGGGTGGAAAAGGGGAATCAGGTCACTTTTCACCCTGATCCACAAACCAGCAGTTTCGATGCCAAGGATACACTGACCACATTAGAACATCTGGGAGTCCCTTCTGTTCCAGAAGAAAGCTTGCCCTGGGTAATCTTTCTATTCTCTGAACCTCAAAGAGCTTCAAGACCGGTTCGAAAACTTTACTTAACCACTTTACTGCCACATAAGTTAGAAAGCCTGAGGCTGGCCATAAAGATGTTAATTTAATGAATATTCATAATCAATAAATATTCATTAAACAACATTTCCGTTCTAGGCTTGCTGTTGCTCCTGGCAGGTCCCGCCTGCACGGCAGAGTGCACTTGTTAAATGAGTGTTACTCCTTGCAGAAAAGCCTTATGGGACTTCATGAAAGAAGCAGCCTTCATCTACAATACAGACAGATGCATAGAGACAAGTTGGAACAAATTCTGTACAATAGAGGGGGGAGCTGGTCCTCTTTGGTACTACTTTCGTGTTTCACACGTCAAATGTGTGGACAAATACATGAGACTCTACGGGAAAACCATGGAGTCTGCAAAGGTTTTATTCTGATACCTCTGTGCCAGGTAAGAGCACAGAGGAGTCTCTCACCAGGACCAGCACAACGGTGATAGAAATTAAAATGGAGATGGAGAGTCCTTGGCATAAATACATCAAAAAGACGCTTTTTGTCTTTATTGTATGCTTGCTCTCTGGCTACAACTTAAGCATAGATGTAGCAATCCTGGGGTTGCATGGATTTCAACTTGATTATCCATGTTCTTTTCAAATCACTTATTTTTCTAAAGAGGAAAAAAATAATGAAATCACTGTTGGCACATGTTTCTCATTCAGAACCCAGGCAAGCTCTACGTGGCCCCCACTCAAAGAATTTTCTCTATGATCCTACACACTCATAATGCCTGACAAGTTTTTTGAATGACTATAGCAGATAAATATCACAAATATTTTTAATATGCAATGACAACTAAGTGTCTAATACTTTGGTAAAAATCATTTTTCTTCTACTGTTTGTCTTCTTTCACATAGCTCAGACTGGGCTAGGCTAGCCTCAAACTGACAGCCATCTTTCTGCTTTGGGCCGTAAGTTTTGGCATTAGAAGCACGTGTTGCCACACTGCCTGAAGATGCTCACTTTCTGTTAAGGTCATCAGCTGTTTTGGGGAACCAGGATGCACTGCCATGGTCTGAAAGTCTGGGTAACTTCATAATGGATCTTCTATGTGATGTTTTAGATTCTCCCCGGTGTCTGCATGTCCACAGGATCTCCCACAGGTAGGTACCACTGGAGATACAGAACCTTCAATTGTTTGTCTCCATTGTCATCAATTCTTTGGAAATGAGAGCAAACTGACGGGTCTGGGCTTCAGGACCCTCAAAAGATTGATTAACCACACAACTGTGCTACACTCAAAAAACTCAATAGGAAATTCAGTGTTGTTTGTCCTCATTGCAGTTAATAGTTGCATTCTTAGTCTTACTGTTTTCCCAATGTTTGAGTGTGTCCTTTCAAAACCACCAACAAAACACCCTCCTTGCCACATGCTATAAAAAGTCTTCATCCCCGTATATGAGAGAGTTGGTAAGAGTGTATTCTCTGCTTCTTAGAGGTTGACATTTTATATATATTTCTTAGATCTTGGAACTCTGATTAACACTCACATATTTCAGATAAAGTACTAAGGTTCATGATTCAATAAAGATAGCATTTATGGCCATCTGGTTTGACCGGTTTTGAATAGAAAATGTGAGGGGTGAAAGGTGGGCAAAAGGGCTTATTGCCTGCAGCCTTCCACGGAGCAGGAAACCTAGGCAGGAGCATACTTTCAAAAGAAAATGATGTCTTTAAATTTTCCCTTCTTTGCTTTCTGAGCAAACTTTCTCTTAATGGTCCTTATGTCTCATTATTTTCCTTTTAGAAAGAGTAATATAGGAATCACAGGACTCTCCTAACCAAAGTAATTGCCTATCAAACCCAAGTCACTAATTAGTCAAATTAAATTTTTTATATATTCCACAACCGTATGCACAATTGGATACTTGCTCTTCCTCCGAAGGATCCTAATGGTCACCCTATTTTACCTAAGGAATTATAAATGTGTCCTGTGGCACACGGTTAGTTTTATTAGTGAGTTACTTAAGTTGTTCATGGATAATAATTGCAAAGGGCTATAAATGTTTAAATATATACAAGAAGAAAGGGGAACTCAAACACTTGTCACAGAAAGCAATTTTGATCTGAGTTGAGCCTTGTGTATCCATCTTTGGTCTGAGAACCAAAAGTTACAATCCAAATTGATTGGATGTGACACTATTTCCCACACGTGTTTTTAGAGAAGCCCAATAAAATTATTAGTAACCCATATTTTGCTAAGAGTGTTTTGTGTCTATGGTAGTGTTATCTAATTAGAAAGTTCTCTTTACCCCCAAGATTTTGGTAACATATAATTTAGCAATATTTCTCATTTCTTTCTCATAGTTCATAGAAGTACATTTTTAACCCACTTTTAATAAATCGGAAATTTACAAAAAGTTAATAGAGCACAGTGTATCATAGGAAGCCTCCCAAGCCCTCCTGAATATCTTTAGCGCCACCTTTGACACCAGTACAGGAGTTGTGGTGTCTTTGGCAACACGCCAGGGCAAAATGACTGGGTACCAGACTGTTTTCATAGTCAATTTCTAAGCTGTTCACGCTCACCTCTGTTTAACTTTAACTTATAGAAGAGAATCAAATTTGGTGTCTTGATTGAGGCTGACAAAATATCTCAGCTGAACTGCAGCGTAAGCAGCCCCCTTTCAGAGAGCCTTCCGGGAGCCTGTGGGAATTTCTTCTCCATACTTCTGCCCTGTCCAAGTTGTCTTTCATTTCTCACATGAAATCCTGGTGTCTCTGTCACACTTTAACTTTGTTCCAGATGTGTCTCTCCCCACGGTTTCCTTTCCACTTATCTAAGCCAGGAGTTGTGTGCCCCAAAGTGTGAAATTGCAACTTGTAAGCCAATAAGGTGTGAGGACACAGGGGAAATGGAATCAGATTTTTTGGAGCCTTTATGTTCATAACACGAACCATAAATAACCAAGTGAAATGGCAAAAAGAACAGAAACAAGAGTAACAAACGTCCTCCCGAAACAGCATGCAAATAAGCCTTTTAGCTGGTTTTATCCCCAGGGAACCAACATGTTACCCAGAGATTGAACCTTGTCTTTTCAGCCCTTCTCTGCTTCTAGTTTCTTTGATGACATCTTCTCTGAACAAGAAGGCCTGGTCACCATGGCTTTCTGTTGTCACAATGGAGCATTTATTGCCCTTGTGTTTGGTGGCTGCAAGCATACACTGAAGCATATGTTAGAAAGACAAAGTTCTTTTTAACACAAGCTATCAGATTCTATTGCTTTATTCTGAGACCCTGCTCCAGCTAGTAGCAAAGACCTGGGAGCAACATGTCTCCCTTTGGAGAACTCTTTATATCAGAAATCTCTGGTGCTCATTAACCCTCAAAATGCCACAGAAGAGACATCCAAGAACCAACGTTCTTAGATCAAAAGAAGCCTTTAGTTGTGCTGACTGGTTTATACACCTTGAACCAAGGACAACAAGAAGAGGAGCAAAGTCAAGAGGAAGTTCCCACGGGACACTAGGCCTCTTCTCAAGGTCTTGGTGGGTCTTATTTGGAAATACTTTCAAATCCAAATAACTTTTAATTGCTGTCATTACCAGGTAACTGATCCAATATATGACAGCGATCAGCTAATCACATCTATTCTATATTTAATGGGAAGGCTTATCTGCCACAAAGGTAGTGTAATTAATTAAGGAATTCTCCATGGATAAAGCAATGCACAAACATTCAGATCCCACCTCAACTGAGAAAAGCTGCCAGAGCTATGTTCTGAAATAATGACCTGACCTGGGTATGGAGAAACTGAAAATAAGATGAAAGAATGCAAACAAAATTAAAGAGCAACTCAGAAGAGGACTCAATTTTCTTTTTTTTAATATTGAGTCTTTGGAGATGTTTCCAGGAAATTTGCATGAAAACAGAAGAAGATTTCTCACTGTGGGAAGCACTGTTTCTTGGGACAGAATGCTAGACCAAGGACAGGGGAAAGCCAGCTGAGCTCCAGAATTTAGTCCTCTCTTTGCCCTGTAATTTCAGCTGCCTCAGGCCCCTTCTGCCATGTCATTCCTGTCATGATGCTCTCCAGTCCCCTCAACCTGGGAACCAAAATAAACACTTAAAATTTCTTCCTGCTTTAGTGACAGCAACAGCATCCACTGGTCCTTAACAATGAAATGTTTTACATACAGATTTAAAATTCTCTCTCTCTCTCTCTCTCTCTCTCTCTCTCTCTCTCTCTCTCTCTCTCACACACACACACACACACACACACACACACACGGCATCCAAAGGGCAGCTGGGAGAAGACAGACATGACTTTATCAACCATCCTCTGTCCTCCCAGTTGGTTTCTGACTTTCCGTTCTCTGTTTTTATGTAGGAGCAGTGATAGCCACAGTATCATCAAGCCTGGCATTTTTTTTAATCCAGAAATATTTTGGAAAGATGAAGTGTGTATGTCAGTTTGCAAAGCAGCATGACTCTGTTAGCCTTTGTTCCCTTTATCCCAAGCCAAGAAATGCAGCTCTGATAGCATCTGTTTCCACTACTCCTGCGATCCCAGCATCAAAAGCCATAAGGGTGGGGAGCAGAGTTCTGAAGGCTTTTGCTTGCCTGTTCCTTACCAGAAAGAGCACTTTCTTCCATGCGTTCACTTTGCTTCTTCTACTTCTGTGCCTGATTCATTTGTTTAACTGCAGCATAACCTGAAAAGAATGGGGAAAGATCAAGGGTTAGGGATTGCGTTACCAAAAACAACTACGGCAAGTACTTTTGTTTGGCATATGTGCAAGATGGTCCTAGAATAAGGGAGACAGAGAAATCCCTCTTTGGATCTTGTGAAACTTAGACTAGTACAGTGCACTAACAATTAGAAGTTTGATGATTAGGAAATTCCATATAACCATTCAAAATATCTTAGTGTAAAAGTGTGGGCAAAACTACACTCAATTATTATGATACCCATTTTCTTGTGGAAAGTGGGGTGGGATGGACTGAGATTCTGTGATTCTAAAAAGAAATGAGTACACCTGATTGCATAAAGCTCTCTGTCCATTGCTGTTGCTTCGTAGTTTATCTGTTTTCGGCATATGCAGGAATAATGTACTGACAATGGATGAGAAAAATGAGAATTTGTTGAGAACAGAAGACATCACATAGCATGTGTAAATTAATCTCCTCATTCCTCTACCTCAGACAATCCAATATGTGTGTGTAAAGGAGGTTGGGACAGAAAAGAGAAAGAGGAAAGGAGGGGTGTGGAAAGGATAAAGGGCTCATTTGTTTGTTTGTTTTTTGTTGTGGGCCTTGAAAAATCTGTTGTCCCTGTTGACCCCAAAGGCTACACAGTCTATAAACATTGTATTATGAGCAATATTTGCAAAGCTTGTTAATAAGGGAATAATCAGTGATGGCCCCATGTTTTGTAGCATATTTCATTGCTATTTTGGAAGTAAATAAGCAGGAATGAACATCCATTTTTTAATTTTAGTGTAGTTTTAATCATTTTTATCTTATCAAAATATTAATGAAGTTATACAAAATGAATATTGTATTTGACAAGGCAGAAGTTTCATGTCTCTCTGATTACTGTTTGAGCAAGTTTGGAAAGCATTTTCTATAACAATTAATACACTTAAAATAATTTTATAAATTGTTAGCCGGGCGATGGTGGCGCACGCCTTTAATCCCAGCACTCAGGAGGCAGAGGCAGGCGGATCTCTGTGAGTTCGAGACCAGCCTGGTCTACAGAGCTAGTTCCAGGACAGGCTCCAAAAAACCACAGAGAAACCCTGTCTCGAAAAACCAAAAAAAAAATAAAATAAAATAATTTTATAAATTGTTTAATGTGGGAAGAGTGTTCAGTGGGTTGGCAGATCTGAAAGTCTTATACCACATGTATCATTGGTGACCACAATCTTTCAAACCCTGCGTTTAAATGTATGCGTTCATATTCTGGGGTAAGGCCCCTAAAAGTACAAAGCTTCTCTTGAAAGCTTTTTAACACTGGGAAATAGCTTGATCCAATGTACATGAGTTTGCCTTCTATTCATTATTCATGGCTTTCTGTTTTCATCTGAAGCCTAGTGATAAAAATCTAGTTATAGGAGCCAATAACTTTGTGACATTAAACCATCTGTTTAGCCTTGTATGCTTTGACTCAGTAACAGGAAATCAATGACTTCCTGAAACAATTAACAGGTTTCATAAGGGATGGAGGGAAACTTTTGCTTAATTGTACTCTTTGGAGACATTAACACATAATAACCTCCCTGATGGTGCTCATTCCCATTCGTAAACTTTCTCACACTACACTTACTTCTATTATTAACCTCTGGCCACATGATTCTATATCTGAAGATTTACTAAACATTTCAGTGCAGTAACCAAAGAATGGTTATATAAAAAGCTATTTTAGGTAAACTGAAATATGTATCCTCTCAGGGCACTGAGAACATTGTATGGCAAATTGCTAACATATTTGCTAAAATTCAATAACTATGCTTGAAAAAAGAATGTCAGTTTACCAATTCACCTCTTACTTCTGTTGCTTCCTCAGAAAAAAACAAATGTTAGAATTTTGTAATGTCTCCTTCCAAGCCTATCGAGACCTTACAAAGGCAGATTTACATGACACCAAAGACCTTGTTGTCTCATTTATATGCCCAAAAACAAGGGACTGGTTTTGAATATCAATGATCATTTATCACTTATAATCCCTGAACACTGAAAGTCAATGCCATTTAAATTGGTAAATTAACCTATTATTTATGAAAACATATGATAGACACTTTTAAATGATATTTTTTGTTGTTTTCTATATTTACAAAGCCATTCATTTAGATGACTCATACTACAAGACTTTATACTTCTGAAGTAAATGGGTGTAAAAAGTAACTTGAATTTTTTAATCGACTTAAAACACTGGATACAGTTTATCCCATCAGACAAAGGAATCAGGACATTTTCTTCTAGAATTGAGAAAAATAGTTGCTAAGAAATCTTGGATGGCATCATTTTCCTTACAAGATCAACATTTTGTAAAAAAAAAAAAGATGTGGAATTATCTACAATGCGTTGGAATTGTATAACTGGTCACTGGAAACGTTGCTTAGAAGTTGAAAGCATGTAGTACTCTTCAAAGGGCATAGGTTTGGTTCCTAGAACTCAAAGAGCAGCTCACCACCTTCTGTAAATCCAGAACTAGAGGATTCAATACCCTTTTATGACCTCTGTGGACAGCAGGCATGCATACGTATACATATGTACATGCAGGCAGAACATGCATACACATAAAACAGAAATAAATAAATCTTCAAAATCATATTACTGATTTCTGTAAAAATTTTGAATTTGATTAGGCAGATGTTTGTGAAATAAAATGTTTATCATTTTTATTTTCACTATAAAGCAAAAGGAACTAAAAATGTAATCATTATTATGCAGTTTATGTAATTTTTTTTTTTCGAGACAGGGTTTCTCTGTAGCTTTGGAGCCTGTCCTGGCACTAGCTCTTGTAGACCAGGCTGGCCTCGAATTCAGAGATCCACCTGCCTCTGCCTCCCGAGTGCTGGGATTAAAGACGTGCACCACCAACGCCCGGCAGTTTATGTAATTTTTAACTGGAAACCATCTGAGACTCAGTTTAAGATTCTGAACATAATATTAAAATGATGTGATTAGGAATGTCAGGATCATAAATGCAAATGAACAGAAAGAACTTGGATGGCATGATCCGCATGAAGTGGTCAGTGGGCCGTACCTGGGAGTCAGTACTCTTCTTCCACCTTTCAGCCTGATGAGTGATTTCAAGATTGTCAAGTTTGGTGACTGCTCCTTTATCCACTGAACCATATTGCTGCCCCCTCATCTCTAAAGCTTTAATCGCTTTCCTGAAGGCACTACAGGCCCAAACTTTATTGGTCCGACTTGGTCAATCCTCACTTTCTCAGGTAGTGATTCCCTCATCTGCATTTGGAAACATGTCCCTTCCACATAGCTTTCAATTCCCATTCCAAAAGATAGCCTAGAAACTGGAGGTTAGGAGTTACACATTTTACTGTTTTCCAAACCAAACTGTCATGAAGACTTGGTGTCCCTTGGCTCTGGTGAGGTAAAGACAAGAAACTTTGGGTCTTACATTGATGTTTTAACTGAAGTCATTTGTACCCATCAAAAAAATTTTAGTGATTTAGTGATAGAATCAATGAAATTTTAGGTTCAAGACCTAACTATTTTCATAAGATTCAGTATTTAATCATTATCATAATTACTACAGTTTGTAACTTAAGGATGTAAAGAATTACAGGAAAGGGTTTTGTATTACAAGTGAATATTTGGAGCAAAATCAGAGACATTCATTCAGGCCTGGACACATATTCCAGTTGTCACAGGTTCTCAGGCTGCTAAAGGAGCATGATCTAAAGCTAAAGTTCTATCTGGGCAGTGGGTAAGGTCAAGACCAACCTGGGCAGCTGGGTGAGATCCTATCAAAAGATAAAATGTTTGGAAAACTGGTAGAGGGGTCCTGGGAATACAGCTCAGTGGAAGAGCTCCTGCCTAATGTGGTTGAAGTCTTGGGTCCCATCCTCTGCACCCCTCATCCCATAAAAAGAGTCTAGTACGCTTTCACTGACTGAAGTTCAGTTTCTAAACAGGTCAGTTTATCATTCAACTGTGATTTCAGATTGTTGGTCTAATAATATCAGAACTTTTAATAATTCAATATCAAACACATTAGGCAGGCCAAAAGTGTTCTTTCCTTCTTCCAAAGGTCTTGCATTTAATCTAGAAAACAATTTAGTACAGCGCTGACATAAACAATTTGTTTTGGAGCCCGATTATTTTTTTAAAGATTTATTTATTTATTAAGTATACAGTGGTCTGCCTGAATATGTCCCTGCAGCCCAGAAGAGGGCAGCATATTTCATTACAGATGGTTGTGAGCCACCATGTGGTTGCTGGGAATTGAACTCAGGACCTTTGGAAGAGCAGCCAGTTCCTTAATGTCTGAGCCATCTCTCCAGCTCCTGGAGCCTGATTCTTGAGAGTCTGAGATTCATATCTGCTGTATAGTGTTCATCAAATCTTTGAGAAAGTATTTAGGTAACTGATTTTGGTTTTGCTAAGGATTATAAGACATGATAAGAGCACCTATGGCATTAAGCAGTCAAAAGTTAAAACAGACAATTGCTAGAACTGAGCTTAACATATACACAAAACATTCAGCCAGTATCAACTTGTGGAGAGTAGTTCCTATTCACAGTAAATCAATATGGCTCATTTGATCAAAAGAGAATTTTGTAGGCATCCAGGTTTTGCTGTACTTTGGTCAAGTCAAAGTTTAACGGTGTCTTTGTGTGATCCTTGTGACTTGATGACAATTATCCCAAAATACAGATGAAGCCAGAGACATCCCGTGTATGTCTAAATTCCACACTGATGAATGAACACACATGTTCTGTCGCACATGTGGTTCAGTAAGATGTCACAAGCCTGACAGGATGTGAACTTCCCAATGCAAAAGCAAATAGATATAATGCAGCTGGGCTGCACGATCGTGATTCTTCTTCAGCTACTTTGTTGTCTATTTCTTCTTCTAATGGAGTGATATATAAGTTGCCACCATTCCCTTTCTTGGTTAAAAGTTAAGGGGAAATATACTCCATGCAGAATCAAGTGGTTCTGAGGCACAACAATAAAGGAGGGTAACCAACACATATTTATTATTTTTCTTTAAACTTTCTTAAAATGACAGACATTGAGATGACTTAAGGATGCGAGCGCCTTTCTGTGCGTCTAGAACAATGATGTAGTAGTCTCCGAGATAGCATGCAATGTGGCAGTTGCTATGGTAACAAGATGTTTCTCATTGAAAAGCAGTTAAAATGATGGTGTATAAATAACATATGTATAGTATATTGTCTTTGAGTGAATGAACTTTCCCCTTGGACCATATGAACATGTTTTCTTCCTTTCAGAAACCCTTGTCTATTTTTGATGTGCATATGCATCTAATCGACTAGAGATCAAACTGCCCTCTTTGAAGCTACACAGGGTCCAGCTCTGTAGCAAGAGAAGAAAAGGTGACTCAGTATTGTGTGTGTGTCTGTGTCTGTGTGTGTGTATGTTAGAAAAAGCTCATAGGTTGTATATTAAAGCCCTGTTCTAAGAAAACAACTGTACTTCACAATTAAATCTTATAGTTCAGCTACCTTGTGAATTGGTAGGCTATGCATTATGTAAGGCAAATAATTGTTTATATAAAGAGCATAAAGATAAAGCAGGTAAACTAAAAGTCTTCTGGATAGACAGTAGAAACTCCAAACCTCTGCCTTTCCAGCCTTACTTTAAAGTAGAGATAATAACAGCTTAATTGTCAGAAAGAATAGGTAAGGTCATCAAGGTATCAAACACAGATAGCATTGCTGTACAAATATAATCTACTGTTCTTACAAGCTATTATATAAGTGATACTTAGCAATGCCAAAAATTGAAAATCACTTTTCCTACCTAGCTTTAAAATGATGGTCATTCATCCAGGCGGTGGTGACACACGCCTTTAATCCCAGCACTGGGGAGGCAGAGGCAGATGAATTTCTCTGAGTTTGAGGCCAGCCTGGTCTATAAAACGAATTCCAGGATAGCCAGGACTGTTACACACAGAAACCCTATCTTGACAAGCCAAAAATGAATGAATGAATGAATAAATAAATAAATAAATAAATAATGATCATTTGCTTCAGCACCAACTAACCAAGGCATGTTAGCTGGAAATAATTAACTGAGCATTTAGATTTTACTATGAGAATGTGAGAGACTCATAGATGTGACTTTGAAGTCTGCATTTGTTGGCATGACATTTTCTCAATGCTTTTGTTTAAAATGATCAAAATCAGGGATCTAAATTATGTATACACGTAAATTGTACACACATACACATGGATGTAGAATCCATTATCTCTTGTTATATAGAGTTTATGTTCATTACATATGTAACATGTATTTATTGTGATGCTCATGTGCACAAACACAGGCCACATTCTGAAAGTAAATATATATTAAGTCTCCGACAATTCTTAACTATATAATTCTATATTGTATCTGTAGATATATCTATACTATAAAATAACTTTATAT
The DNA here is from genome assembly GCF_018167655.1 of Microtus oregoni. Lineage (NCBI taxonomy): Eukaryota > Metazoa > Chordata > Mammalia > Rodentia > Cricetidae > Microtus > Microtus oregoni. Next base: position 58,765,153 of record NW_024543059.1, on the reverse strand, counting down.
TTTTAGATCCATGTAAAGAAATATGGAAATAAGAGTTAAAAGACAAAACAAGAGTTATGTGAGGACAGGACTTCCAGAAGGTATTTGGTAGGTCCAGGATTCTTTCAAAATCTGGATTTTTTTCTTCTATTGTGATTCTTGCATGGAATGGAGAAATGAGAAAGATACAAAGTAAAAGGTGGAAAATCTAATACAAAATTCCACAATGCAGTTGGGATCTGTAAAGAACTGTAGACATGGTGTGCAAATGAATAAGGAAAAAGAGGTAAGGCTAAAGATTGGAACAAGCAACAAGAATTCAGAAAAGCGAATAAATTTGAAAACAGGTAAAGGAATTCTAGGAAAAAAACACTGTGATGAGAGTATAGCTTCCTTTCCTGCATTTTGGGAAGACCTAAAAAACAAAGTAAGTTACTAAAATTAGATAGCAGTAATACATATAAAGAAATAAAATTTGAAAATGCTCATTAGTGATTTTATAATCAAAGGAATCCTAGGAAAGTTTATGCACTAATTATTAAAATTCCAAAAAAAGTGATAAGGTGATTAATAAAGAATCAGTAAAAATATTGAAGTGCATTCAACAGTAACTATGTTAAACAATATATTTTAAGTAAAAAATGTTCCATTTTAACAACTTAAAGTGTAAGACAGTCTAGAAATAGGCATTCAAATCTACACTACTTTTTCTAAGTTCATTTAGGACCAATTAAAACGCCTTGAATTTGTATGAAATTTGGCAAACTGAATGTGCGGTTGGCGGGATGACTTGGAAGGGAGTAGGTCTGTGGCAGTGTTTGCCTTCAATGTACAAGGCTGCAAATACATTTCTCAGCAGCACAAAATACAGGTAAATAAAACAGAATGTTCAAGCAAGACCAAAAGATAAAGGATAATTATTTTTGGAAAATAGACATTTCTGGGAAGTAACAATAAACTAGAGAGATGAGATGGCTATCGTGATTGAAGACAAGGCTAAGCCATTAAGACAATGTACTGACAATGTGCTAAACAAATATTTGAATGGAACGAAAGGGAAAGCTCTGAGCAGAACTGTGTGTTCAAGGGATCTTGATTTATGACCCTGCAGACCATTATAAAACAGAATGGAAAGAATGTGTTTCTTAATTTACTTTTTAATAAATTATCCAGAGACAATTGGTTACTCATAAAAAAAGAAATTGGATCCATAAGTCATATATTCACAAAAATCAATTCTAGGTAAATTAAAGACTTGAAAGTGAATAGCAAACTATAAAAATGTTAAAAGACAAACTGGAAAACATATTTATCAAACATGCAATATAGAGAGCATTAATACCGACAAGTCATTAAGAAAAAGACAAATAACCGGATGGAAATTTAAGGCAGTAGAAAGAACTGGCATTTCCAAGACGAGGAAGCAGAGCTAGTTCTTAATTATAGGAAAGAAAATATTCCACCTGGTTAGGATTCAAGGAAGTTCTAATTTAAATTATATATATTTTTGTATATAAAATTTGTATATGTATATAGAAATATACATATTTACATATGTATGAGATTGGGAAAGAAATTGAAAGTTGTGCAACACCAATATTGGATAGCATGTGTGTTGGCAGGAGTCTTCATCACTTTGCGTTAATTGACACAGCCATTTACACTCTGTTGGTTATTATCAATGCTAACTGGACATTTGCATATTCCTATAACCAGTAAACACACTCAGTTATGTGCCTTAAAATATGTTTTAGGGATTACTTTATTCATAAATTCAGGATAGCATTTTGTTTGTTTTGTATATGGGTGTTCTGCCTGCTTGTATGTTTATACACCACATAGATGCATAGGACTTGCAGATGCAAGAAAGAAAGAGCAGCAAGTGTCCTTAACTCCTCAACCACTTGTCCAGTTTCCTAGAGTGGTACTGTATACAAACATCTATATAGCAGAAGTGTCCATCCAAAATAAAATATATGCACTTGTAATATTATAAAACAGAACATTTATATGCTAGTAAAAATTTAAATTTTGGCTACATATACCAATGGGCATAAAATCTAGAGAGAAGATTAAATTTGAGGTTACAACCAATCATCTCACAAGAAGGAAATTCTATATTGTTAAGTGTTTAAAACATATGCAATAAATCTGAAAGTAAGAAAAATATGATGATTTTAAAAACATCCAGTAAAGTAAACTTGGCAGAGGTTTGGGGAGTTCTATGTTACTAGAAATGCTCTGTTACTTCAGATTGTCTGAAGGCTAAATGGAAATTTGTTTTATTTCCTGTATTATAGCACGCATGTTTTAGATAGTGTCATATGTAGGATATATTTCAAATGAAAATATGATATTCATTGATTATTCTACCTCCACAAGTTAACAGCTAGGCATACTAACTTCCATGCCATGGTTGTTAAATGGAATCAACAAGGTCTACCACATGTAAAAACTAAATATCTGCTGGAAGTTGTAGATGAACAGAAAAGAAATAATACAGTCCCACTACTTTGTTCAACAGATTTATGTATAAGAAAGGTACAACCAAATTGACTGACTTCTTGCTTCAAGGAAGATTTGTTATACAGGAAACAGCTAAGCTGAGCACAGGGACTTTCAAGAGAAGGTGTGAGTTGATAGAGCAGTCACTGTAAAGGTATTTTGGTGTGTCAAATGTGTTCTAGCAAGAACAGGAATTTTAAAGAACTGAATGAAGTATATGGTTGCCTGCCATTTACCATAAGATTTTCTAAGCCCTGTAATAGGAAAATTTAATTATAATATTCTAGGGGTGAAGGAGGTAGATTGGAGAGACAGAGAGTAGACAGACAGTTGGCCCCTCTTCAAGCAATTGCACTGCTGTTGACCCAGCAACAAACAACAGCTATCACGGGGAATAAAATATTCTGCAACTCATTTTTAGCTTGATATTATACCAACAAAATGGTTCTAGTAAATGCCACATTGATTAGGCTGGAAACATGTTTTAAATTAAAACCGGTTAAATCTCTTGAAAAGATGAAAGGATTTTAAAGATTCCTCCTATCCCTATCTCATCAGAGAAGGAAAGGAGTTTCTCAATAAAATACAGGAAATTGCATGAAAGATAAACAAGAGATGGAAGCTCCAGAGCAGGATAAAGTGGTTCACAAGGAAGGTAAAAGATTAAATTAGAAAAGGTTAGAGACCAACAAACTGTAGCACATCTAGTTGAAAATGCAATTACTTGAACTCTATGAAATTCTTACACAGATTGGATGCCAAGGGACCCGAGAAACGCATAGCCTTTCTAGAAAACAGAGTAAAGGGTGAAGAACATTGATCTTCAAAGAGTTAAACAATTGTGGTTTGTAGAAGAAGGACAAGCTCCTCAGTGTGTCCATCGTGACCAGTTCCAGTGAGGAATACTGTGAAATAACAAGAACTTTCTTACCCCCAGGAAGGCCAAACATCAGAGGAGTTTCTGCAGGGTGAGGTTGCTTTCACAAGACTGCCTTCCTAGCTGACAGACAACAAGCGGGTAGAGATAATGGAAGATGACAATAGACACAATGACTATCACAAGCTCTTCAATCCCAGGAATTTCTTTAGTTTGTTTTATCTCTGTGCATGAGATTTTTCCCTCATTTTTATGGTGTCAATTGGTAATTACAACATTATGTAAAAATTTTCAATAAATTAATTTATGAAGTAAATGAATTCTTATTTATGGAATTTTATAGAATTAGAGAATAAATATAAAAATGGGTTTCTCTTAAATAACATGGAATATATTACCTGAAAAATAAAATGTTGTGAGATACCAAAATCATATTAATAAAATCACATTTAAAAATGTATATAGTTTAGGCTTACTTTTTTAATGTGCATAAGTTTTTTTAGCTACATTTATCTATGTGCATCATGTTGTGCCTGATAACTGTGGGGAGCAGAAGAGCAGAACCAAGTCATGGAACTAGAGTTATAGATGATTGTGAGCAGCCATGTGGGTGCTGGGAACCAAACTGCAGTCCCCTGTCCAAACTAATAACCTTATCCATGGAACCATCCCTTTGGACCTAATATCTATTTATTAATGTGTTTGTATATATCTACATGTATGCTCATGGCTGTACACCCACAAATGCTAGATAAGGGCATAAAAACCCCTTAGAGTTATGTCTTCTTGTCTGTGTTCTGGAATATGAATTTCAGTCCTTATGATACTGGGGCAAGTTCTCTAAGCTATGCTAGTCATCTCTACAACCCAACAGCATGCAAGATTCTTGAACTAAATTTCTATAAAGTCTGTAGAGTAACTATAGTCAATGCAACCAGACCCAGGATGGGGGCTGGATGCCTGCCCACCTCCATTAGGCTTAGTAGTAGCTTCCCACAGGGCAAGTCTGTCATGTGATGATGTACAAATCTGACATTCATGGTTGTAGAAGAGAAATACCCTAAATTAACATGCCTTGGTCCAGACCCCTTGCAAGTGATATCCACAATGTAAAGACCTTGGTGGCTGCCATAACAAATTACATTAGGAGACCTAATCCTTGAGCTTCTAGACATAGCTTTGTCTTTGTGTATTCTAAAAGAATGTACAAATTGAACCCATCACAGTTAAGATCGTGACCTACACCCCATCTTCCCTAAAGCCAAATGTGTTTGTGTTTTCCTTGACAATAGTAAAAAGTCATTTGGCTCATTGATGCCCTGTGTGAGCATAGTGTAATGAGAGTTATCAATGGCTTAGAGGTCCAGAGAACAAGTCTCTCTCTCTCTCTCTCTCTCTCTCTCTCTCTCTCTCTCTCTCTCCCTTTCCCTCCCTCTAAATTAAGCAGCATTGGTTTATATTTTGCCTATAATTTTAGGAAAAAGTGTTTGACTGCTGCCCTCTCCTACCACGTATCTTTGGAAAGCATCTGGCAGTATCCCACAGAGAACACAGGCCAAGAAATAGCCAGTTGTGATCATTGACAAGGTGATTGCAAGTTGCTTCATGGGAACCTGGCATAAAGACAAAGACCTGAAGGTGGTCCTCAAATTGGCTGTGCCAGATGAGTACAAGAAGAAGCAGTTTGTGCAAAGCCAGAAACACAGGTGGTATCTTCCAGGAGCAAGAGAAACTCGTGTTTCTAAGCTTGTCTGAACCAGGATCAGACAAGTAGAAGACAGGATCAACTCGACCTAGATGTTTGTCTTTACTGACACCAAAGGTTGTGTATGTGGAGGCTACATGCTCCAAATTGAGGTCTGTTAGGTCATTTGGGGGTGGGGGGTAGTTTGTGTCCTGCCTTAAGAGGCTGTCTTCCCTCTGTGTTCTCGAGTATCCTTTCCTAATGGATGCATAGGCCTCTCTCTCCTTTTTTTCTCTGCTACAATTGCAAGTGCAGAAGAGGAGCTCAGCCTTTATTTACCTCTGAAAAAGTCTGTTTTCATAAGGCAGTCTTATCAGAGGCCTGATTTTTAATACAAATTTGTAGAATTCATTCCATAGCAGAGATCAAGATGGTAGATGCAGATCACAGAGGGCCTTATAGGTTATTGGAAATAGTTTGCCTGATTACCTTTGGAATTCTTTATAAAAAGGGAATTTTGTAATTCTGTATTATATCAAGGCATGTATTTTTCTTTCCATTATTGTTTTTTTTTTTGATTTTTCAGCTAGAGTTAAAATGGTTTGAGACCAAAGCTAAGAAGATACTTGAGTCTCCAATGTCAACTTTGAATACTGGTTTTGAATATAATTGGAATAATTTGCCTGAATTTATTAATTGAATTCAATATCACAAACCTTGGAATTAAATTTCCCTTAATTGAACATGCAAATCTATGCAGAAGCATGCAAAACACTATTCATAAAGCATCTGAAACATACCTCCAGGCTTTACTATAGGGGGTCAAAGCAGGAAGATGGGATGCAAGGAACATAAATTCTTTAAAGAGAGTTTTTGCTTGACCTAGTAGAGAAAGATGTATATTGGATGTGAGCTGGCAAACTGGCTAGTTAAGCCAAACGTGGAGTAATGCAGCTCTCAATGTAATAATACAAATTCCTACTGTGTACTTCTAAAGTGTACTAATGAGCTGATAGCTAACCGGTAAATATGTCTAATTGCCACTATGGATAAACTATTCTGCACATATATGCCAGATATTTTTGGCAGAGAATACTTCCATTTAACCAGAAATTAGGCTGCCCAATAGAATAAAGTAATTGAATCATGTTTTAACGTCATCAAGAAAAGATGAGTGCAGCATTTGGAGGTAGTTGAAGTTTATGTATTGGAATTAGCATCAAGACTGAGTCAATTGTTACATTTCTACAGTATGTATTAGTTCAAGCTACTACTAATGAAGATATTATTACCAATACTATTAGTGACTCAGACTGTTGTACTCTAAACCAAATCTCACTGATGTCATATTGAGCATTCCACCCAGTGTAAAGCTAGAACATATACAAGGGACATAGGACAGTCGTTTGTGTATGAGTTCAGACAAGACCTTCAAGGTCAGCCATGTAGGCTTTTCTTTGCACAGTCGAAGGAAGGGGCTCAACCTAGGAGGGGTCACCAGGAGAATGGGAAATCAAAATTTTGTCCTTAAACAGATGTAATGACTTCATGACACATTCAGCTTCAAGTCTAGTCAAACAAACAAATGAGCAGTTAGTTCTTGAAATTGATTTCTGTGCTATAGCGCTAACTCTGAAATAAACTCTTTGCTTTCAGCTTTGCTAGTTGAATGTAGATTCAAACCTGCATAACAGTAACCATTCCCCAGGATGCGCAGACAGTACTGATTTCTGCATGGTAGCTAGGCTGGAACACTGATTTCTTGGCATATGTTTTCAGCTTTATATAAGAAAATCCCTATGACCTTGAATCCTACTTTAAAAACATTTCCCAAATCAACGCTCAAGGTCACAGGAGAAAGATAACAAAAGTTTAAAAATAATTAGCATCATTGTATAAATTTCTCCAAATCGCAGGATTTCATGCAGGAAAGATCTGTGCTCTTTATCTGTGCTAGCTGTGATTATCAGGAGAACACTTAAAGAAAAATAGGACTGCAGTGACCTCTGTTACAACCCCATGCACCCAGGTCTTATTGCTCTATTGCAATCAGCTCTGATCATCACAGTTATAAGGTGGTGTCTGCTTTAAACTCCCGTGAGTTATAACCCAGAAGTAATATGAAGCAGAGAAAGCAGCAAAGCTGACCCAACAAAGAGATATAAAATTAGCAATGGGCCAGAGATAACTTTATGCCAGTTGCTAGGGGCAACGTACAACTGATGGATAATGTAATAACGCACATTAAGCCACACTTACACTAAATAAGTTCACAACATCATTAATATCTGTAACAGCAGGGGCACCATGCTGACTGAGGGAAGCATAGGTGTTGATGATGACTATACCTTTGGGGAAGACCTAGCCACGTAATGATCTGCTAGGATACGTGGAAGGGGAAAGAAAGGACACTGCAATTTCAGCACCATTTGCCCTGGCTTTTAACAAACAACCCCTCTAACTCTGTCCCTCCCCACTGCCGGTCGACTTTACAAGTGCTTTCTACTGAATTTTACACACATATGTCTGTTTCTATGATCCTCCTGCCAGATTCTCAAGCTATCAAGTCTTAATTTCAAGGAGGAACTGAACACTCATCCCCACAAAAGACCATGTCTTTAGTTCACCTAGTCTTTGTTCTATTTCCCTCTCATTCTATTTTGTTCTAAGAAGTGCATATTTAAAAAGCACAAGAGCTTCGTTAACAAATCCTTATGTGTCTTGTTTACATTGTAAGCGAGGGCTGTATGTGAGGAATTGTGTATACAGTGTGTGTACTTGAAAGCTATCTATAGAAAAAGAATCAGGTTGGCTACCAGGTGCCCTTGTGAAAATGCAACGTTCTCTGTTCCCAGGTTACCAGCAGTAGGGCCAACGAAGCACTTACTACCTGCTGCCCTCTCCCTTTGATATCTTTACAACTACTGCCTTAAGGAAGATGTGATAAGAATGTGCGAAATGATGTTAAGTAGTGAGAGTCATTTTGATTAAGACCTTCACCCAAACGAGGTGACTCAAACACACAGGGTAGAGCCCATGGCAGGAAGGGAGCAAAGTGAGTCTGAGTGTGAGCTATTTAAGTCTCCTTATCAATATCTGCGATATCAAAAAGCCAGAGAGAGAATTCCTACGGGCCTTCAGCATCACTAAACCAAGCCACTCTTTGTATTTGAAAATGCAGTAGCTTGTCCAAAGTCAGACAACAGGGATTGAATGGTTACAGGGTCCAACAATGTTCTCCCTGAACGATAACCTTCAAAACGTGCACCTCCTTACTGGAAGGTACACAGAATACCATTTGCTCTGGGCCCATGTATTCCAAATTGGAGGCACTCTTCCAGTGGTTTCTAATTCTAGGGTGCTCTAATATTAAGAAAATCATTGCCATCCTCTCTTTTTTCCCCCCTCATCTGCAAAACAGAATGAATACAATATCAAATTTACTGGGGCAATAGAATGGCGATGGATGGTTAATGCCACAATAAACATGAAGCTCTTATGACTGCTTGGCGGATGGCGAATGTCTCATAGATTTTATGCAGTTCTTCAGGGAGTGGCAGCAGTGAGCAGGTGAGGACAGCACTAACGGAGTGCATGCCTCTTATGCTTTCATCTCTCCTGTTACACACCCATTTTTACCTCTATTTCCATTGCGCTCTTGTAGGAATACAAACTTCACTAAACCTGAGATGCCGTTCTGTTCCCTCTAGTAAATGTAATAACTGGTAAAATGCCCCGCCCACAGTATGTTCTTGAGAAATGCTTGCACACTAAATGCATGCTGGACTTGAACTCTGTCCTTTTTCCAGTAAAAGAAATTTTCCATAACTCGTGAAAAGCAAACATATTTCTTTTTTGAATTTTGCTTTCCCAAGATATTCCTAAAAAATTCATGAATTCTTTTTTTATTATTATTATTTATATTTATTTTATTGTGTATACAATATTCTGTCTGTGTGTATGCCTGCAGGCCAGAAGAGGGCGCCAGACTCCATTACAGATGGTTGTGAGCTACCATGTGGTTGCTGGGAATTGAACTCAGGACCTTTGGAAGAGCAGGCAATGCTGTTAACCTCTGAGCCATCTCTCCAGCCCTCATAAATTCTTTATTTCCTGCTCTGATACATAAAGGCTGCAACTAACTCACCTTTACGGTTCCCAAGGAGCTGGTCTCTAAACTGTGCTGTGCTCAGTCTAAAGAACCTCCTTGCTTGACAGCTCAAAGACCTCTAATTGCTCATCTGGAGAAATAGTGATTTTGATATACTAAATAAAATTCTTTCGGTGTTTAAAGACCAGCATTCAAGCCTCTAGTGAATGATTAGCCATGTCTTTCACTAAGCTCAATTTCCAACTCTTTACAATGATAATTTGTAAACCCTATTTGGTGGCAACTGCCCTAGGTGCTATCACATGCATACACAAGAAACACAGATAAGTAATTTTAATAGTTGTGTGCTTCAATAAGTGGGATTTTAGTGGCATTTCCTGATCATTTTCAGCTATTATAATGTAAAAGAAGCTTTTTTGCAGTATCCCCATATGGCTTCCAATATAGTCCTAGCTTAGACTTCTGGTTAGGATAGCTATGAGTAATGTGGTTGGTCCCACGTAAGTGAGCATGAAGAAGTAGGAAAAAATATCACCAAGTGAGTCTTCCGGACACACTCTCATGCCAAAAAGGAACTGAGGCTTGAAGTTTCTCCTCATCTGAGACTCCATATTGAACATTAACAGCCTAAGGCTGCATATCCAGATCGTTCCTCAAGAAGTGTGCCTCTACCTGGCCAGGCTCCTCTTCTCTATTAAGCTTTCTTATTTTCCTTTGGGCCAAGTAAACTGTGACAGTCATCCAAAAAACAGGTCACTTGTTTGTGTCTCTGTGCCTCATTTATAGCATAGTAAAGCAATGATGTCATCTATCTACTTAAGAATAAATAGCAGTGGACGGAGAATGAATGGGTACTGTGGAAATGTTTCTACACAGTAGAAATCATTTTGATCTACAGAAGATTATAATGAGACCATCTATTATATCAGTTTGTCCACTGATTCGCTTAATATTAACAAGAACTCCACTGTAAATTACCTGAACACTCATTTTATAAATCACCATCTCGGTACTATTCAGAGTCCTGCACCTGACTTTCCTTCCAGTACCACGCACATCTTTAATCAGTCTGTTAATATAGGCGGCTCAGACTTTTAGCTTCAGCCAATTACTTATAAGAAAGTTGGTGGACTGCCTCACTTAAGACTGAATAATAGCGCCAGGGCAGATAATTTAAATCTAAAGCTTCTTAAGCCAGCTGCTTCATTAAGAGGTAAGCGTGTAACTGATATTTCTAGCTTAGCACTCTTTTTTTGGAGATCTTCCATCAGTTGGGATATATGCTAGAGTAATACCCTCAAAAAGGAAGAAATACAGTGGACCAGAAACGATGTAGGGGAGAAAGAAAAGACGTTGATCAGGGGTTACTTTCCACAATCCCAGGGAATCGCTGGTCTTCACCCAATGCTAAATCTATATTCACGTGCTTCAGAAAAGGAGGGATTAAGAGGCTGTACAAGGGGATATGAGGGCTATGTGAACCCAATTGGTGGAGGGGAGGGATAAACGGATGAGGACAGAGCCCTCCTGAAGACGAATAAGGAGAAGTCAGAACATACTTCTGAATATGAAGTCATTATGTGTTTTTGATAACTCACATTAAAGATAGACTGGAGGAAATATTACTCTGTAAGTCTAACACAAGGCTAAACATCATAGGCAGTCCAGATGGAGATCAAACAGTTCATGAATTGAAGATGGGATGCATTCATGTGCCAGAGAGACACACAGTAACAGAATACATGTGTTCCCATTCAGAAAACAGAGGGCAGAGTGTGGTCAGGGCTTAAAGAATTTGCTTACATACTGGCTAAAGGGTTTTTTCACTATGTTTAATTGGTTGCTTGGGACACAGTTTCTGGTACATTGTAAGAATTAGCATTTATTAAATGAAACAGCTGGACCATTAGTTAGAAAGTACTCAAAGACTCTGAATACACCAAACAAATCTATTTTAAAAGCTTTAAAAACAGCTTTCCTCTGAGTCAGAAATTTTGTCTTGTTCCTTCATTTCTTGGAATCCCACATAGATTCATTGTGATGGCCATCTAAACTTTATCTTAATGATACCTGCTTCATGTTTATCTCTGTCACAAAGAATGTGAATAAAACTTGAAAACTGTACTTCTGTTAGGCTTCCATGCATTCTAACAAAGCTAATACTATTCAATGAATCAAACAGTATTTTGATAATTATTAAATATAGGAACCAAGACAAACAACATCTACATGAGATGCAGATTGTGATTTCTAGTTAGTATGCATCTCATATAGAATATAACATACTGATAAAATGTTAGTGGAGTCATTAATAATCTGATTCTTTTGTTTGCTTTAAAAATGTATGTGCTAAGCCGGGCGGTGGTGGCGCACGCCTTTAATCCCAGCACTCGGGAGGCAGAGGCAGGCGGATCTCTGTGAGTTCGAGACCAGCCTGGTCTACAAGAGCTAGCTAGTTCCAGGACAGGCTCCAAAACCACAGAGAAACCCTGTCTCAAAAAAAACCAAAAAAAAAAAATGTATGTGCTGAGAAAAAAATGTCCTATAAATAAATAGATGTGACTTGAAGGAGTTTTGTCATGGCAACATCACTCAATTCTTTGAACATTTTCTGAGGTACATGTCAAAAATTACATCGTCGTCTATTATTATTTTAATGATCAGTCAGCTGACAACTCAATTAGGTCTTTCTTTGATTTTGTTGAGTACAATGAATGATTCAATAGATGCTTGTTATTCCGTCTTCAGAATCTTTCACTCTCTCTGTGTCAGGAAAGCACTTACTGGTGTGCACTAAAATTTCTTAGCCCAGTTCTTGCATCCAGAGACATTTTACTTGCTCTACAATTGCAAAAACTAAAACCTTTAAAAAAAATATGCTCGGTCAGGAGAGATGGCTCAGCAGTTAAGAGCACTGTTCACTGCCAGATTGCGCTTCCTTCCAAAGGACCCCAGTTAAATTCCCGGCTTCCACGCTGTGGCTCGCAGCCATCCGTCCTGAGCTCCTGCGCCCTCTTGCGGCGTATGAGAAAAATAATAATAAAAATAATACTCTTGGCCGGCCGGTGGTGGCGCATGCCTTTAATCCCAGCACTTGGGAGGCAGAGGCAGGCGGATCTCTGTGAGTTCAAGGCCAGCCTGGTCTACAAGAGCTAGTGCCAGGACAGGCTCCAAAGCTACTCTAGAAACCCTGTCTCGAAAAACTAAAATAATAATAATAATAATATTCTCATGTCATCAGAGCCAGGCATGGTGGCATATACCTATAATCACTGCACACAGGACACAAAGAGTGTCCTGGAGTTTGCTGGCCAGGCAGTCTAGATAATGAAAAGACTACTGGTTTACTGAGAGATCCTATCTCAAAAACAACATGGCAAATGATTAATAAAAACATCCAGGGTTCGCCTCTGGATTCCACATACACGTGCATGCGCGCGCGTGCGCACACACACACACACACACACACACACACACGGATGGATGAAGAGATGTATAACAAACAAATAAATACAGCCTCTTGCCAGGATTATTCAACAGAAAAAGAAAAACCATACTTCTCTGATGACTTTTAGTTCAATTTGGTAATGTAACTATGCTATAACCACAGAAGTGTTTCTCAAGAACATTTTTTATAATAGTGTCGAGTTAACCTAGAACCAACCAACACAACACCAGAGCTTTGTGCCAAGGAAGATATAAGGCAGAATCTCAGATATTTGAAATCGGTGCCTGAGATGTGTTCCATTCGGGGTGTTATTGACTCGGGCTAATGTTCAGGTGAGGTTACCAGAAGTCTGACTCAATCCGTGCCACATTTAAACCTGACCATTTCCTGAGAGTTTCTGGAGCAGATAACTGTCATCTGAGCCCGAGAGTCCTTAAAGGCGTATAAAATTGGGGCATTTCACTATGTTGGGTGCAGCCATGCAAGACTGCAAAATTCTGTAGTCTGGGGAAAGGACTTTCAGCATCTTTTATGAGTCTCTGAGTCTGAATCCAATGAGTAGCACAGAGAATTAGGAGAGATGCCTTGCCAATTTCTTGCAAAGTCACCCAAGAATGATTAGTAGTGTCATTGCCAATGATAACAGCGTAATATACAAAGAACATAAGGAAGCAAGATCATGAAACACTGATTTTTCTTTGTAATTAGCAATAATACTTGAGGCTACATGATTGTTTTCATTTGCTATGAATGACATCATGTTTTGTGGGCTCTTATAAGTATGCAGCCAGGTTTTATTAAATGTGAAGAGTGACTATGTCAGTTAGATTTATTCTTCATTGTTCAAACCAAATTATCTTTCATTTTCTGTAGCCGCTAACAAAGGGTGATAAGCTTTAGTGGCTCCCAACAATGTGAATTAATTATTTTGTAGATTTGATGGGTCAAAAATCTATCTGTGATTTAGCTGCATGCAACCTCCAAGGGTCTCCTAGATTGCATTTAACATGCCCATGTTGCTGTGACCCCTCCTTAAACTTGAGGCTCCGTTTCAATGTTACAGATTTCTGATATAATTCATTTCTTGGGAGTACTGTTTGCACAATTGTGGGTACCTCCTTCTTGCTAGTTCTCTGCTACAATTGCCTGCACTTCCTAGGGTCTATCCTCTTTCCAGCAATCTCTAAGACTACTTGCTTTCTCCAGGGTCAGAGGAAAGAATATTAAAGAGAACACTTGACTGGGTCAACTCTACACATTAATTTAGTCTTTGATTTGCTCAAAAACAAACCCATTTGTGAGTGTGGTAGATCATCAGTCACTGATGCCTATATTCAAAGAAGAGGAGAGAGGATATGCACAGGCCCCGCCTCTTCCATGCTCATTTATACTCCAACTCCCACAGGGTGTGTGTGTGTGTGTGTGTGTGTGTGTGTGTGTGTGTGTGTTTGTGTGTGTGTGTGCATGTTTACGCAGGTGCATGCTCCACATGAGCAGTTGTGAGTGCTTGTGTGTTGTCTTGCACGTGGAGTTGTGGTATCTGGAGAACAATCTCTGGTATCAGTGTTCAGGCACCATGAACTATTTCTTTTAGATCAGGGTCTCTTTCATCATGGAGTTCATCAATTAGGCTTGGCTGTGTCCCGGTGAGCCTATAGGATCCACCAGTGAGCCTAAGGAATCCCCCTGTCTCTGTCATCACAGCATTAAAGTGACAAGCATGCCACTATGGGTGGCTTTTGGCAGGGAGGGGTTCTGGGCATGGAACCCAGGCCCTCTTGCTTGCACAGCAAGTACTTGAACAACTATGCCATCTCCATAGCTCCTCTACCTGCCACAGTTGTTGTGAATTGATTTTTACATCATGTTCTTCAGTATTTATGGAAATAATAGTGAATGTCTCAGAAGATCAGACACTTTGAATAGGTTTTTGACTTGATATGTATTGTAGTAATCAATTATGCCTTTTGTACTTAATATAAAATTTTAGATATTTATAGTCATCATAATGACAACTGAATATATTAATGAGAAATATAACTGACCAGCAAGTAGTATATACTGAGTGAAATCAAACACATGTGAGATTGAATGCAAAATTTGATGACATATTTCCATTTTTCTCCATGATTGAGTAAATTTTGCATTATTTAGATGACTTTTTAACATATGTAATCTAAACTGAAGTATCTTTTTTTATTATTATTATCATGTTACCACATGATAGCCATTGGTTGTATGTCTGCTTATCCAGGGCAAATGATAAATATGCATATGGAAGTTCAAAGAATAGGAAATTAAAATGTTCCACCTGGAAGGCTAAGTCCTTAAAGCACAATGCTACAGCACCAACACAGCCTTGGTTTGTACGAATTCATACCTTTCCGTCCTCTCCCTTAAAACATGTTTACAAGGGAAAAGAAGAGTTAAAATGATGCTTCACCATAAGCCTAAAATAATTGCTCTGCACTGCAGTATCTTCTATGGCCCTGTAGCCTGTTCACATAGCACTTAACAAAATGAATGTCATTTGTAATGACTCCACCTATGAAAGGGAACATAATGACACTCATCATATAGCTTAGACACTTCGCCGACTCATTGTGGTCAGTTCAAAGACAACAGTGTGTAAAATCCAAGCTTTTAAAAAAAGGCATCTTTATGAGAAAGGCGGGAGTGGAGACATGATTAGTAACACTAACTTCTTCAATAAGAGAAAAGTGGTCTTCTGCTGTTTCCAAACAAGCAGGAGAAAACAATTAGTAGGTTTAAAAAAAAAAAAAAACAGGCAAGTAGTGATGTTGGAAGTTAATACAAGAAGCTGATGTAGCCATAAAAAGCCAAGTCATTCATTTTAGTATTCTAGGACAATGTGCTTTCCGGATGTACTTTATAGAATAATTTAAGCTGGTAGACGCACTGTACCTACTCATGAACTACAGCTGAAACTTTTATGTGAAAATTTGCTACCATGATCATTGCTAAAATGCTATCTTCTTCTCTAAATTAGTGATATCTGAACATTTTCTCCAGGAACTTCACTTCTCAATTGAAAGGAAGACACATTTTAGAATGTAGCTTTTTTTTACCCCTTTAAACTAAGTGTTCCTTTCTAATACAAAACAGTACTCAGTGAGCCATGCAGATTTCCATTTATAATATTAATAGAAGACACGTTCCATGCTAATCCATCTCATTAATATTAAAGAAAGGACTCTGATGCTGGTGAGCTCTTAATCATTCGCAATTAGCACCTAACTGTTAATTCTATGGAGGGTTCTTAGAGAAAGAAGCAGAAGTAGCTCCCGTTTGCTAAATGTTAGTTGATTTAACTTAGAGTATTTAATTCTGAGTAGCTAGACAAGTTTAATTGATCAGTAAGAAATAAAAGAGTCACCGACTGAGAATAACCACACATAGACATTTTGAAACAGTCCATGGTCCAGCCATCTGGCTCATTTACTGTGTGGGGTTCTGCGTCCTTCTAGGACACTCGATTAGGCATTCATGCCGAGGTGAGCCAATGTCCAGTCCGGGCAGGCTACCTCAACACAGATCCCCAAATCCAATTAGCAGAATAGGCATGTTGTCTGGTCCGGCTCCAACTGGTGCAGCTTGATTTCTCAATGTCAACTCAACCCGAAAAAGAGGGGGCTGCAAAGTCCCTGCCTTGAGTCAGAAACATTTCAAGACCCAAAATAAATCTCTTACACCAAGGATTTGAAGCGAAACTTCACAGGGTGGTGTGCCCCCCCCAAACCCAACCCCCCCCCACCCCCGCACTCAGTATGCTTTTAGTCTGCCATGCAATGGCCTCTCTTCTCCAGTGCTAAACTCTGCCTCTTGTATGTTAGATCTTACTAGTATTCCTTTCTTGGAAACTTCTGCAGGAACCTGAGGTGCTGAAAGAGTCTGTGATAAGGCCCTGAAGCCCACAAATTAGATGCACTTGAATGAGAGATTTCTATCTGGTTGCCCTATCTCATTGACCTAATTGTTAAAGCTGCTTCCAGCGCCATTTTTTTTTTTTTTTGGAAGAAAAGCCGAGATTGGCAGAAGCCCTTCCCGAGCAGCAGGACTCTGTGAAATGAGCTGAAGAGAGACCTGTCCATCTCTTCTGTTCATGTCATTTACTCAATTAGTGATGACAGAGTGCCCCCAGGACACACCACACCAAATGTTGACTGTGACAACCTTTAACATCAGTTCCACTGCCAAGTTTAGCAAATTAACCACATTTAACTAAGCACAATTTTGACAGTTTCTAATTACCGGAATGGGGGCTTTTTAAAAAAAGAAAGAAAGAAAAGAAAAGAAAAGAAAAGAAAAGAAAAGAAAAGAATCCATCTCTTTCTATAAAAGAAATTTCCTTCGGCCACCTCATTGTGGTCCGTTTCTCGTTGTGAAAGTGCTGTCAGCTCGTGTTGTGTGCTTCCCTGCCCTAGTACCTGTCCTCCTCCTGCTCTTCAGTGTCCCATTCCCCAGGAGCTTGACTCGACTTCCACTCACATTTGACAACAAGCCCATCTGCTACCTTTGCCAAATGCTAGCCTTACTTTGCAGCAGCTCTCCAGATGTGTGCGGGCACTGCAGCTGTGTAGCCGTTCCCTTTGCCATGGAGGAGAAATCTGTTTTCAGCCTTCTGCCTTTCCATACGCACTAATCCTTCCCAGCTGTATCTAAGTGCCTTACCCTTTAAGGATTTGGATGAAAGAACATGGGTAAGGCAACAAAAGTCATCACGTTAGATGTACACCATGAGGTTCCCTCCTGGCCAGAACTGACCAGAAGCTGCAGTCCCATGTAAGGCTTGCTGGAGTACTAAATACATATACCAAAGATAAAGTAGTTAGCAGCTGGTGATTCAAAATAATCTCTGTGTATAGTAAATCATAAGGACCAAGGTGGTGGAAAATTCCAGAATCCACTAGAAACATCCTTGGAAACTGACTCATCTTAAAGACAGACCAGGACAACTCTTGAGAAAGCCCATGGTTCCTATCAGTGGTAGGTAGAGCAGATTCCATTTTGTCTCTGTAATCTGCTTGTGAGTTTACCTGAGCTAAAATATTGAAGCTGTCTAGAGCAGTCCCTCACCTATGAATTAGGATCATAATGACATTTTAATCACTGTATTCTGTGAGGTCTGTCAACATCTAAGATAGCAGCAGTGTTCTGCCTAGCACACCAGGAACCCAAATTGAATACAAGGGTCAAAACTACAAGATGACTATCCACATACCCACACAGAATAACCCCAATTCACAGGCTGCAATGGAGAGCCATCTTTGCCCTGACTTCTTCTTCCACCATTCCTGTAAAAACAGGCTTAGATGTGATTTGATAATACAGGTTTCGTTGGATTTGACTAAATACAGGCATCATTTCTTTTTAGTATTTAAATGACTTGGAACCTTAATCATATCTGTAAAGCCCACTAGATTACTGTTCAAGAGAGAAACAGGAGAAGATATGATTCCATTAGGAATGAAGAATCTTAAGGGATCTCTTCCAGGCTTTCTTCCCTATATCATCTTGAGAGGAGTATCCATATTTTTTTTTTATCGTTGAAGAAGTTGTGACTCCAGAGACGTAGTTACTTTGTCTAAGAGTGCTCAGGTAGTAATTAATGTTCCTAATCAGATTGTGTGCATGCAATATCTGGCAGTACTTGGAGTGTGACTTAATAGCACAGACCTGGAGGCGTCTAAGGAACTTCTTGCTGGCCCAGGTCAAAATTCTGTTACTACAGGAGTAGATGATCACAGTTGATGAAGAGAAGAGACATTCTCCTTGGAAGTCTGTCCTGGCTTATATGGAATCATTTACTTGGAATCTAACCTGCTGTGTCAGGAGTGTCCTTGCATCTTTTATATCTGAAAGTATATATTTAAAAAGCTTTCTATTTAGGGCAACATTTCTCAGATTCACAGACTCTAACATAAAAACTTTTCTGTTCATGGGACGGTGTTTAACACCATCACTGACCTCTATTTATTTAATGGCACAGTTCCTAAACCTTCTGCCTCCAAGCTGTGGCTGACAAAACTTTCTTCTTGGATGGACCTCCATCTCCTGATGTCCTAGGATGGACCTCCATCTCCTGATGTCCTAAGATGGGACTCCATCTCCTGATGTCCTAGGATGGACCTCCATCTGTTGTCCTACGATGGACCTCTATCTTCTCCAGTCTTATGATGAACCTCAGCCTCTCCCAGGCAAGAACCCCCACTTTACACAGAAAATCTTCAAAAACCTCTTCCTCTTTCTCTAATGGTTTGAAAGAAGATGTGATGACCAGCATCAACACAGCCATCAGAGATCACACTTTGGTAGTCAAAGATTGTGAATACTGAAGGGAGCTTATTTCCTGACCACAAGGCCTGAAACACTTCCAGCTACATGTTAGGTATAAGATATAAAATGCATTCCTATCTTACCTCTGTAACCACATCACATTACCTGCTCCTCTAGTATAGCAAATGCATTTTTACTCTAATGAACAATTTTTTGAGAAAGTCCCTTTTGCAGAGTAGGTAGGCTGTACACTCACTGCCTGTTACCATAAAGTCCTGTAGTTTGGTTTCCTCTTTGCTATCCAGCACATTCTTCTTGTGATGTAGCCTGTCCCCAAAGGAACAGTACTTACCCTGAAAAGTACTGCTTGATTCTTCAGTAAATACATACTTTGTTTGATGCTGTTCTAACAACCCAAATGGAAGTTTCTGTTGTAAACATTTGTTTCTCAAGCAAACACATCCAAATCGAAATGTTTCTTTTCATTGTTACAGGGCAATATCCATTTGCTTCCAGTCCATTAGGGACTGCTGAACAGCTTTTGTAAATATTTCCACAGGCAGCTGGCCACTCCGGACTCATTTCTCACCCATTTCCCGGGAGTTTCCTAATGCACAGGCACTCCTCAGAGACCTGTGACCTGTTTGGCAGAAATGAGTGAATGCCAAGACTATCCTGCCCCTAAGGAAGTTAAGACAGGTTTGTAAGCATGTGTGTGTGTGTGCATGCGCGCCTGTGTGCGTGTGTGTCTCTCTGTGTGTATGTGTGTGTTATTTGATTGTGTCTTCCTAGCATTAGCTCATGCAGTGTGAAGATTATTAGGTGTATTTCTTGGTCACTTTCCTGCTTTATTTTTGGAAACAACGTCACCTACTGAAACTAGAGCCCTCTTATTTGGCTAGGCTGGCTGGTTAGCAAATCCTAGAAATCTTCCTGTCTCTACCTCCCTAGTGCATGAATTACAGGTTTGACCACTACCTATCTTGTTTGCTTGATTTGTTGGTTGGTGAGTTCACACAGGTGCTAGATTGAACAGAGGTTGAGCCCATGCAGGCTCAGTGGTTGGTTCAGACTCTGTGAGTTCCGATGAACCAGGCTGTTTCTATAGGTTTTCCTCCAGTGTCCTTGACCCCCATGGGTCCTATAATCCCTCCCCCCTCTCGTAAGCAGAACTCTCCAAGCTCAAACCAATGTCTGGCTATGCGTCTCTGGCTCTGCCTCCATCTCTGAAGCCTCTCTGATGACAACCCGGATAATCACCAATCTAATCACAGGGGATGGCCAGTTTAGGGCTATGCATAGAAAAAAAAAATTTATTTGGCTAAAGAAAAAGGATATAACAGAATAAACTAAGAAGTGAAACCTGTAGAGTCATCTCCTGTCAGATTCTTGGACCTAGGTTAGGCATTATGGTTAGGGGAGGGTCTACGAGGGTAGAATGAAAGCGTAATAGCATAACCTTATTCCAATATGTATTTATTTATGGCAAGGTTAGTGCCTCTGAATACCTGTCTTCAGATCCAGGATGACCAGAAAGACATGGACTGGGTAGGAATTGTACCTGAAGCTCACTGCTCTTAACTCGCTCTTCTTACAACAAGAGGTCACTTAGTTTCTTTTGCTGTCTCTAAGGGCCTCTCTGACGGGTTCACAGACATATATGCATTCAGCCCGCAGCCTGTGATTGCACCATTTCCAACCTTCTTCGAACTCCACTGCATCTCAGAAGTGATTGTCGTTAGTATGAAATGCTGTTGCAAAATTAGTCAGAGAGAAGAAGGTTTCTGCGAGGCCATCAAATCCAGTGGTTAGGTGTGTGTCAGGTACCAATACATTGCCTTTGTATCTTCCATAGCTGACTCCTGCGGCCTTATAAACATTTAATTGATGGTAGATTAAAATCAGTTTGCCGTAGTGTTTTTAAACCTTCTGCCCGTCTTTCCTGTTATCAGTTGGGAGTTTTAAAACCTCTCCTCAATTCACGACTCTTCCTGTTTTCTTGGAAGAAGGAATTTTGGAACAATGATAACCCCTTAGAATGGGGTTTGGGCTGCCGGCATTTTTATTGTTAGGGCCATAGTGTGGGGAGAAAGGAGTCAGATGTGTGACAGGCAATAGGCAGTGATTTCAATCTCTGCTTGCTCTCAAGCTCTTTCAACAACCTTTATATCTCTGCAACTCTTACTTAGTGACAGTCTCAAAATCACTCCTTTTTCATCTTTAGCACAATGGATGTGATCTCCAAATGTATTTCTGCAAAGGAGAAAAAAAATTAACACACTCAGACCTGGGAAAGATGTTCAATTATTTTGATTGTGTTTCTTGAATGAACACATTATTTCTTAATGGGTCTAGCATTCCAGGTAGTTCAAAGGAAAAGAAAAAAAAAACATCATAAACGGAGACAGCAAACATGTGAGTCTTCAACTCCTGGAGGCTCTGCTGGGAAGGTGATAGAGTTGGAAACACTGCCATTGTTTAGCTCAGCTTTGAAAATTAGGAGAAAAAAATATTTCCATTCTACCCGTCCCTCAGGCAGTCTCTCCAGGAATCTTTCATAGCAGAAGGGGAGGTGTGACAGGACAAGGCCAAAGTCAGGCAGGTCTCCTCCATAACGACTGTGATGTGAACTGAACATCACAAAAAGAAGGGCAGAAAGGAGCGGGGAACACAGGCTGCCATGGCGTTTCCAAGCTTCACTCTCCAACCCCAAAAGAGCATTATTTGAGTTGTAGGCAGCTTGTAAAAGTATGCATTACCAGACTGGATAGAAGAAGCACTTTGGAACACAGATCGGGGGATTTTGATCCAAATAACCACGTAAGACATATCAGTCTTACAAAGATCTTTGTCTTTTTATTTAAACAAACTAAATAAACTACCACTTACAAACAGAACACTACCTGGCATGTTGTAAACCTGTTAGGACATGTATGTAAACAAAATGCATGAGCTATTATTTCTCTGAGCTCAATGACTTTCCACATGTATTTTAACATTTCTTCCAATCTGGAGTGTTTATTGCTTGTAGCAACCAGGTTGATTCATTGAGACATTAAAAGTAACATATGTAACTGCCAGTTTCTGAGGTGAGGAAGGGGTAGAAAGACTGGAGGATTCATAAATGTAGTTCTAAAGCCAAGTAACAAGTTTCTTCATATTCTAGCACAATTGTGGATAAAGAGAGGTTTCATTTTTCCAAAGAAGAAAGCAATTTTGAATATGTTTCACTGATTTATAATTCTTGGACAGTTTCAAAATCTGTACGACTTTCCATCTAATACCACCCATGGGCAAATGGAAGCTTTGTATTCTTTCTTTCCCTTGGCTTCCCTCCCTCTTCTGCATTCTCTGTTTCAATGCTGGAGATTAATCACAGAGCCTCGTGAGTACTAGGCAAGGACTCTACTTAACCTCGAGCTTTGCATTATGTGGAGGTACACAGTGGCCTGGGAAAGAACCTGAAGCTTTGCTCAGACCTTTTTATAAAAATGATGTTAGGCTACACAGTGGGAGCACACTCCTTTAATCAGAACTCAGGAGGAGGGGGCAGGTGGATCTCTGAGTTTGAGACCAGCCTGGACTAAAAAGTGAGTTCCAGGACAGCTAGGACTACACAGAGACACTGTGTCTCAAAAACAAAAAAAAAAAAATCTAACAAACAAAAGAAGGATAATATTAGGATACACAAGAGAAATAGAGACATGTAGAAACACACACACACACACACTGAAGTTGCAGGAAGTTTCTGGAAACTGCTGCCACTTTGAACATGAGCTTGCCATTGGTACACTGCAAGTTTCATTCATAACTCAAGCTTTTCTAACTCTGTTAAACTTTATTGTGTCAGTAGAACCCAATCTTTCTTCATTGATATAGCTCAAGGCCGTGGGATTTTAAACACAAACAATACACTGATATTCCATTATATCACAATGTTTAATCATTACAATTGTACAAAGGACACCATGATAAGTAAAATGGACTTCTTATTTCTTTCACAAAAAATAGTATCACTGTGGGAAATATATCTGCTAAGACAAATGTTTCCTCAGTACGTAAGTTTCCAAAGTTGCTCCTGAAATGACCACTGTCCAGCCAGTAGGAAGAGAGAGAGAGACAGAGCACCTGACAAGCACATTTAAAGAAATGACCGTGGAATTGCACCTATCTTGTCTACATCTGAACATACATATTGCCAGATAGCCAGAAATGCCAAACTGAGCTGGAAACAGAGCAGAAAATGCTCTATATATTCTGCTATTAAACACAACAGGATGGACACATGTGGAAGGATCTGTCCATAATGACAGTAGGCACCATAACTATGTGACTACCAATGTGAGAGTCTCCTTCACAAGGACTGTTGGTGACAATGATTGATAGTGGAAATTTCCACCTCTGTAGAGGAAAGTGACCAGCACATATTTTATTACAAAAAATTGCTGTAATTATGAAGCCAACACCTTCTGCTTTCTATTTCTACAGAATTGCTATGACCTCAGAATTGTGCAACAACAGTATAATAGTTTATTAAATTGTACCCTGCTCAGTTTACATGTTATACTGAGTTCATGAAATTTCTCAGTAAAATATATTAATGTCTTCACACTTGAGAAGGGGGAAGCAATAGGGATGTTGTTTTGCTTTCAGTATGAAGGGTTTCCCACAGACTTGAATACTTGGACTTCTGAAACATTGCAAAACTGTCTAGCGAGACTGTAGTATCTTTGGGACGTGGTGTCTACCTGGCAATTGTAGGCCACTGTGCACTGGTCTTGAAAGTCATATCTATTTCTGATTTTGAACCAGCTTTCTGTTTTCTGATCCTCCAAGATGTGAGCAAACCATGCCTTGAGATTCCCCTGTCGTGCCTTCTCTACATCTGAAACTGAACCCAAACAAGTCTGCTCTGTCTTAAGTTGCTTTCCTCCCCCTCCGCCTTTTGGTAATTTTTCATTGCAAAGAAAAAAAGGAGCTGGTACAGAGGGTACTGAGATGGGGTTGACTTCATCATTTACATTTGTGAAGTTTCTATCCCTACAGCTACATAACCAAGAAACCCAACTATAATTGAAAAAACCCTGAATCACTAAATATTGTTTTGGTTTCTCGGAAACTCAGTATGTTCTATGGCCTAATTTTATAAATTTATAGGCAAAAGTCCTAAATCTTTCTTGTTTATTGTCTGTGCTATTTTCCTTTACTCTGATTAACTTAAAAAGTTATATGTTTTTATATTTAGTATTTTAGAAATACTGTAGAAATAGTGTGTACATTTAAACACAGATGAGTGCTGAGGTCAGTACCACTGTGTGACACTCTAAGATTCCGCTACCTTCCTTCCTTCTATAATGAAAGGAATGATCCATATTTGAAGGCAGCCGTTTTCACTTCAAATGAAAATGCCCTTAATTTCTAAAACGATAGGGAACATATTAATGAATTTGCTCCCTTACAAAAAGACAAGGATGCGAAGCTGTGCATTGGTGAGCTGTGAACTTATTTATGGCTCAGAACATCTGTTTACCTTGTGCTTCCTCAAGAGAAAATAGGGTTCACATGCTGCACTCTATTTCCAGTTCATCTGCAGACTGAACATTCTGCTTAAGAGAGAGAAGGCAAAATAAATGCCCATAGTAACTCTACCTGTGTTTAATTGCTAAAAGAGAGGAATCACAAATGTGTGGCTCACAATGCAGGTTCTAATACCTTTGTTAGAGAGGTACCTGTACCTCTGACCAAAATCGATCTTTACTGACCCTCTGGGTCTTTGCCGTGGATGAAATCAACTGGGACTTTTGGAATGGTAGGTAATCAATTAAGTCTGAT
Organism: Microtus oregoni; assembly: GCF_018167655.1. Classification (NCBI taxonomy): domain Eukaryota; kingdom Metazoa; phylum Chordata; class Mammalia; order Rodentia; family Cricetidae; genus Microtus; species Microtus oregoni. The sequence continues at coordinate 58,740,420 of NW_024543059.1, read as the reverse complement.
TAAATACAGTTCACATCTTAAATTATGCAAAATACAAGGACCCTTGAGTCAAAGTTGAGGTGGAACGGAGACCTCAAGGCATTCTGGCTGTTAAGCCATGGAGAGCTGGGGAGACTGGGCTATGGGGATACGATTCGTAGCTGAACTGCTTTGAATAATTCTCCCTGCTTGGAAGCAAATGATGATTCATGCTGCTAAACTGCAAAGAAGAAAAATAGTTTAATGATTTAGATTACGGACATCATTATTAAAAAAAAAAAAACCTGAAATATAAAGCCCCTTCAGTCGATAACAGGACAGTTTTGTAAACCACTTAAGGCTGTGATAAAATCCTACTTGACTGGCCCACGAGCAGATGTGACAAGTTGAATTTATTTCCTCTCTTACCAGGAAGCTTTGCAGGAAACTCTTAACATATGGTGCTTTTCGCTTCCATCTAGAGCTATAAATGTTATTGGAAAAGGACGTTCCCAAGAGCAGCAAGTTTCTGACGTCTCTGCCAAATGGAGTCCAAATGATCCTTCTGTGGTTCTGAATTCCCTGAGTTCTTAGGAGTTGGCAACCCAGGGCCTCTGATCTAAACACAACTCACTAATTTAATTATTTTATTATAGATTTGTGGAAGCTCTTTCAAACCAGTGACTTAGCATCTGTATTGTATCTAGCCATACAGGAAACACCAGTTAGAATGGTGTAAATATTTTGTTTCTTAAATGCTTTTATTTGAAAACTTGGACACCACTTCACACAGAAACCAGGCACCGCAAACTGAGCACAAAAGAATGTGAAATTGAAATAAGTCAAATTTGCAGAAACTTTTTTAATTTGGGGAGCTTTTCATGTTGTTTCTGTGTTGAATGTAGATATGACATCTAACACTGCATGGTGAGGAGGGTGTTGAGTAATCATACAGAACAGAAATATTACTGGTAAAAGCTATTGAATATCTTATGTATAGTTCAGTAGACATCCCTGATGGCTGAATATGTAGGGTCCATCCTTGCTTGATGTGTCTTTGAAGCATTTCCTCTGAATAAAGCAAAAAGATGAAATGGATGCTTTGACCATTAGAGATGAGCTGCTGCCTCAGGCAGTAGCTTTCTCTTCTGTACTCATATAGTGCACTCCTGAGTAGTAATGTCTAGCACATGTCTATAAATCTAGAAACAACTTATCTCAATTCTATAAGCATATCACAAGTTTTGTATTATAGCAAAATCATTTTGAAATCTTAATTTCATAGCTATCATAGAAAAACAAAATAGCATTTGAGTATTTGAACCCAAAGTAATTCTATTTATTTATTTATTTATTTTGTTTACAGTGTTCTGTCTGCATGTATGCCTGCAGGCCAGAAGAGAGCACCAGATTTCATTACAGAAGGTTGTGAGCCACCATGTGGTTGCTGGGAATTGAACTCAGTACCTCTGAAAGAACAATCAGTGCTCTTAGCCTCTGAGCCATCTCTTCAGCTCCACCCAAAGTAATTCTTAACACTATAAAGAGAATAAACAAATCAGAATATACCAAAAGCTTTATATGTTTTTGGTTACATTAATTTTTTAAAAATAGGTTTTTGGCTTTTTATTTTTATTTAGAAAAGAAAACAAACTATCTTTTTTCATTATACATATGAATCCAAGTTCGCACCCCCCCAAGTTCGCACCCCCCCATTCCCTCCACTTACCCTCTACCCCATCCCCCTTCCACTCCTCAGAGAGGATAAGGCCCATTGCTTTGAGGAAGGTCCAAGGTCCTCCCTACTATATCTAGGCTGAGCAAGGTATCCATCCAAAGAGAATGGGTTCCCAAAAAGCCAGTACAAGCAGTAGGGATAAATCTTGGTGCCACTGCCGTGATTTATCCCTGTCCCTCGGACTGCCCCAGCCATGCAACTATCAGCCACATTCAGAGGGACCAGTTTGGTCCTATGCTTGTTCATTCCCTGTTTGGCTGGAGTTGGTGGGCTCCTATTAGCTCAGGTAAACTGTTTCAGTGGGTGTACCCATCGTGATCTTGACATCTTGAAATATGCATGCAAATGGATGAATATAGAAAATAACATCGTGAATGAGGTAACCAAGACCCAAAAAGATGAATATGGTATGTGCTCATTCATAAGTGGATACTAGCTATAAACAAAGGATATTGAGCCTATAGTTCATGAGTCTAGAGAAACCAAGTGAACCCTAAGAAAAACATATATAGATCCACCTGGAAAGTCGAAATAGACAAGATCATTTGACAAAATTGGGAGCATGGGGATGGGGGCAGAAGGGAGGGTGGAAGGGGAAGAGGAGAGAAGGGGATGGGGAGGATAACTTGAGGGAATGGGATAGTTGAGATGGAGGAAGGACAGAGATGAGAGAAAGGAAAGAGATATCTTGATTTAGGAACCCATTATGGGGCTAGCAAGAAACCTGGCTCTAGAGAAATTCCCAGGAATCCACAAAGATGACCCACAAGACCCTAAGCAATAGAGGAGAGGATGCCTGAATTGGCCAATTGGCCTTGCCTTGTAGTCAGACTGAGGAATACCTTAAATCACCATAGAACCTACATCCAACAGCTAATGGATGCCTCTTCCCCTTAGCATGTAACAATTCATAACGCCCTACTGTCATTAGTAATGCTCGTTTAGAATGTTACCTTTTCTATTTCTAATTGCTTGTTGTAAGAGAGTACTCTATATTCTAAACATTGAGATTGGTTTTAGAGAGATAACTCCCCTATGACAATGCCAAATATCCATATGCTATAATGCATATGCTACAATGCAGAAAAATGCCTACACTAAAGCTGGAATGTTCATATAAGCAGCAGATTTCATTATTACTATGAAATTAACACATAACTATGCTGTAGTTTATTTTCTCAAATATTACTCAGGGCTGTTTCTTTAAAGTCAAATGGGCATTTTCTTGACAGCTCTACCACGATACATATGATAACCTCCCTCATTTTATCTTATATTCTAATTATTGGTATTGGTTCTAAAACGAAGTATAGATTCTCAAAACATCCAGATGAAAAGCAGCTTCCAATGTTTGGTGGTTTGATATTCATCATGCCACGATTAAATAATCAAAAATAATTTGATGGTTGACTAAAATTATCATGTGGCCAAAACCTAAATTTTAACTCATATAATTTTCTATTAAAAAGAGGGAGCAGACTATAAAATTGAATGTTGTTGCAATCAGCTTTTACAAACTAGGTATTTTCTAGACCAACAATCATTTTAGAGCTAAGAGGTTTGGATGGAATCTAACAAGAAGCCACAATTTTGTAGATGAGGCGAATGAGTTGAGAATAGTTTTTTTTTTTTTAGTCCTCAAGGACTGATATCATATCAGTAGATCAGTTTAAATCATGGGAGTTTGGGCTGATTTGTATAGGAAAGTGCCCTAAATGGGACAAATTTGCAAGATCTACCATCCTTGCACCTTGACTGCTCAGGAACCATTCACCCAACCTGTCACAATGGTTGAGTGAGGACAATCTGAATGAAATATTATTGAAATTTTATATAAAGAATACAAAGATTAACAGGCCCAGAAAATCAACACCCATTCCCACTTTGTTGTGGTAAGCAGTTACTTATTGTAATTCAAAAGGGGAACCTACCCATTCTAGGTGTTCACAGACAATCCAGGAAAGCACACAAACACAGACACATAAATTCATAATCATCATCATCGTCACAATAATCATAATAAGGCCAGGCGGTGGTGGCGCACGCCTTTAATCCCAGCACACGGGAGGCAGAGGCAGGCGGATCTCTGCGAGTTCGAGGCCAGCCTGGTCTACAAGAGCTAGTTCCAGGACAGGAACCAAAAAGCTAAGGAGAAACCCTGTCTCAAAAAATCCAAAATAATAATAATACAAAAGAAAAATCAGAACTTCATTAAAGATTGTAATTGCTATTGTTTACTGGGTGTAAACAAGTTTTCGTCAAGTCAATAAAAGTTCCTAAACTTGCCAAAACATTGAATGAACCAGCAAATAAAATCACACTTGTAGCACTACACGTGAGTGCTTCTCTTCCTTCTGTTTCCTTTAGCCTCCAACACACTTCGTTCATGTTAGTCCCTCTAGAAGGCATGTCCAACCACCTGACCTTACAGCAGGACATTTTCTTCTACAAAGTTCACACTGGTGAGCCATGCAATCAAGTCACCCTACTTTTTTGTTTTGTTTTGTTTTGTGTTGTTTTGTTTGTTTTTCGAGACAGGGTTTCTCTGTGGTTTTGGAGCCTGTCCTGGAACTAGCTCTTGTAGACCAGGATGGCCTCGAACTCATAGAGATCCGCCTGCCTCTGCCTCCCGAGTGCTGGGATTAAAGGCGTGCGCCACTCTACCTCCCCCCCCCACCCCCCCCACCCCCCCCCCCACCCCCCGCTCAAGTCATCCTACTTTAAAAATAAAATCTCGGGCTGGAGAGATGGCTCAGTGATTAAGAGCATTGCCTGCTCTTCCTAAACGTCCTGAATTCAATTCCCTGCAACCACATGGTGGCTCACAACCATCTGTAATGAGATCTGGTGCCCTCTTCTGGCCTGCAGGCATATACGCAGACAGAATATTGTATATATTATAAATAAATAAATAAATAAATAAATAAATAAATAAAATAAAATCTCATAATGTTTAAAGTTAGTTTATAATTTTGTGTTGGGTCCCACCCCAGTGTACACGCAGCAGGAACATGCAGGCTGGACATACCTAGTTACCCTTACGGTAATAAATGGTAATAAATGCTTTAGCTAATGAGATGAGGCAATAGCATCTTTTACAACATCAATTGCTGGGACATGTCTCTCTAGGAATTAATTTATAGTTATTTGACTCCTTCATTTCTACTGATGCATAAATTTTTTTTGTTTGTTTTTCAAGACAGGGTTTCTCTGTAGCTTTTGGTTCCCGTCCCGGAACTAGCTCTTGTAGACCAGGCTGGCCTCGAACTCAGAGATCCGCCTGCCTCTGCCTCCCGAGTGCTGGGATTAAAGGCGTGTGCCACCACCGCCCGGCTTGATGCATAAAATTTAAAAACTTAAAATTAAAGTTCAACAAGGGGAAAAATTATCTTCAGCAGACAGTGCAAGAAAGATCTTGAAACACAAAGCCAGCTCTCACTGTTTCGGTCCCTAACAAAGGACAACCAGTGACTGGCCGCCTCATGCTTCTGCCCCCATGATGGGCTACACCTTGAAACAAGTCTTTTGCTTCACGAGTCATTTCTGTCCGGTGTTTCATCGCTTCATCACAGCAATGAGTAAAGAAACGAACACAGGTAAATTGCTAAACTGCTCCATCTGCGCTTGAAGCATCTTTAAAGCAGAAGCGGCATGTGGTTCACTGTAAGGACTAAGGGAATTCTTTTATTGGTCTGTTTGTTTGTTTGTGGTGTCATGTTTTTGAGACTAGGTTAGTCTCAAACTCACAAGGATCTACCTGCCTCTGTGTCCCAAGTGCTGGAATTAAAGCCATCCACGCACCACCATTGCCTGGCAGAAAGTATTAGTATATGAAACTTTATTTATGAAAATAGTCTTATAATTCATTTAACTCGTGCAAATTCTTAAAAAAAAAATGGTACAAAGAGCAATTGTGAGGCTTACCCCATTTTCAGTCCATTGAATTGCTTGTGCAAAATGTTGTTTAAAAAAATAAAGAAATCACAATAGGCTTTGGATGAGGTCAACCGTACCCCAAATCTTTAATTCTAGGATTATCACATTGTGACTTTTCTCTTCCTGCCCAGTTTCAACACAAAATGCAACAGACTCTGCACACAAATGCCTGTCATTAGAAGTCTCGCATGTCTCCTCTGCTAATGAAATCTGGTTCTCCGTCTCATTATTACTTCCCATCCCTTGATAGCACACCGCTGTCGCAGATCGTCAGTCCCTCTTCAGGCTTCATTTGCTTGCCTAAGCAGCCTTGACGTTAGGGTCAGTCATTTTATTAGATTGTCACACTCTCGTGCCCAAGAGCGGCCATTCTAATTCCCAAGAATGGGTAAGTACAGTCATCTGCCTTCTTGCCTCCCAGTCCCAGGCTGCCAAACACTGCAGGAGAAAGTCACATAGACATGTGGCCTGGTTCCACTCTGCGCTGGGCACTCCGCAGCCTGACAGAACTTGTTCTTGTGGGTGTTTTACAGTCCTTGGTCTCCTCAATGCCACGGACAATATTCCGTTCCCACTTAGGTTCTAATGGGGCCTTTTCTTCCAGGCCTGAAAGAAAGTCAAAGCCAGCTTGATTATCTTATTTCTGTCTGGTCCTCTCTGGTCTCACTGTCCCTGGCTAAGCCTTCCTGGAGTCTTCAGCCATTTTATCCTGTAACTTCACCTTATGTTCCCTCCTTACTGGGTCACTCTGAGCACTCATTGGGCCTGTTTCATCCTTGACCTTACTTGGAAAGAATGACTACAGCAATTGCTTCTGCCTCCTTGCCTCCTGCTCTGTCAATGTCTCCTGCTTTCTCTGATGACCTGTGTAGCTGGCTCCTCTTTGTTCTGTATAAGGCGACACTGTAGTGTGTTAGTCGGCTCTGTATCCCCATCAGAAGCAGCCCCCTCTGATGCTGGCTTCCCTTTAGGGGCAACCTTTCTTCTGCAAATTCAACATTCAGAATCCACAATGTACCTGCTTTCTGTCTCTCTGTTCCTCCTGAGCAGCAGTTGACCCTTCCTGCCGCTTCCATTTGGACAACTTCTCCCACGTTTGTCTTCTGTCCAAGATTATTTTCCAAAAATGACTGAAACAGATTAATACAAGTTTTTCCTAACTGCTTCTCTTTCAATTTTTCTTTTAACCTAACAATGTGTATGTGCTCTCAGATTTTAATATCCTTTAGTGTTTCCTAATTTATCTTTTATTCTTAGATTTTCTCACCCTTATTCCATCATAAAGAAGCCTGTGCTCTTCTCTTTTTTCTTTTATTTAAATAACATTTTAAAAATTTATTTTACATACCAAGAAATTTCCCTCCCCCCTCCTCCTGGCCCCTTCCTTTTTCATCTACCTCCCTCCCCATCCACTCCTCCTCCATCTCCATTCAGAAAGGGACAGGGCTCCTATGGGCTTGCACAAAGCATGGTCATCAAGTTGAGACAGGTCTGAGCTCCTCTCCTGCCAGGGCCAGGGAATCCATCAAGTTACCAGGGGGAGTCCTGCTCTGTTAGAAGCCTTACTAAGACACCAAGATACAGAATGATCACACACATGCAGAGGGCCTAGGTCAGTGCCATTCAGGCTCTCTGACTGTTGGTTCAGAATACATGAGCTGTCTCTGTGGGTTCCCCCATCAAGACCCCCCTGGTTAGTACAATCCCTCCTCCCTTTCGTCCTCAAGACTCTCAGCAAAGCGCTTTTCTGTGGATCTCTGCCTCTGCTTCAATCAGTTACTGGATAGAGTATCTCTGATGCCAATTAGGAAGTCACCAATCTGCTTACAGTAGATGGCCCGTTCAGGCACCCTCTCCACCTTTGCTAGGAGTCTTAGATGGGGTCATTTTGTGGGTTTCTGAGAGATTCCCTGGCACCATGTTTCTCCCTAACCCCAAAATGCCCCCCATCAAGACATCTTTTTTGTTACTCCTGTTCTCTTCTTTCTAAAGCCTGAGATTACCAGCCACTTGCCTGAATTTACAGATGGAAGAAAGGGGATTGTGTGTGGGGTGGGGGGACCCAATTTCCTGCCAAAGATATACTGCCAATACCCATGATATCTGACTAAAGACGAAATTATAAATTATAAAAACACAACAATAAAAACAGTCTTACAGGCATTACACAGATGAAGAGGCAGAAGCATGTACAATTGAGCAATGTGTTTATTAGGAGGAAAAACTAGTGAAATAAATACTGTGCAGGAAGTTTTGGTCAAGTGCTAGCAAAATGGCCCACTGGGCAGAGGCTTCTTTTTTTTTTTTTTTTGAGACAGGGTTTCTCTGTGCTTTTGGAGGCTGTCCTGGAACTAGCTCTTGTAGACCAGCAGGCTGGCCTCGAACTCACAGAGATCCGCCTGCCTCTGCCTCCCGAGTGCTGGGATTAAAGGCGTGCACCACCACCGCCCGGCGGGCAGAGGCTTCTGTTGCCAAGTCTAATGACATTAGTTTGATCTCTGAGACCCCAATACTGGTGTAACACTTGATTCTGTGTTACCTCTCAGTACAGTTCGAGCCAGGCAAGGGCCTGGAGGTTGAAAGAACACATAAGGGATAGACCTGAGCTTGCCTTTGGCTCTGGCACCATGAAACCATGAAGATGATGCTCCAGCACATATAAGCACTCCTTAAGGAGGCTGTACCTGCTCAATCCTTAGTAAATTTGCCCGCAAATTGGAGCCCTTTAAGTAAGGTCTCAGCACTGGTGGGAGGAACCCTGGTATAGTTAACTAGAATAATCTCAAGAGCCAATTTGTAAATAGTGCACTCCAGGGTCCATGAATAACAGCAATACACCTTTTACTGTATAAGCTAGCAGTGGTCTTTAACCCCAACCAACTACAAAATTAACTATGATATTCATTTGTAAGTTTAGCTCAATTTGGATGGCCAAGGCATTTGCTACCTGCCCTGAGAAGGTATCCGTCGTGCTAGCAGAAGCAACTGACTAATGAAAAATCCAGCAGCCATAGCCGCTCTGGCAGCCAATTGCTGCCAATATCATGGGATGGGTTGATAGGTAGAGGAATCCTTAGCACTCAGACCACCGCAGCCAGCTCCTCAGGATCCCAGCAACTCTTCAGTTGACAAGCCAGTGTCCATTTGATCTCTTGGCTCTGTACTGTCTGCAGGGATTAGTGTATAAAAACAAGGTCCAATCTTTAGCAAAATTTTTCAGCCAAGTTATTTTTGTCTGGGTATATGGTATAATAACCTTATCAGGTAACAGTCCAAAGGTTTGCAAACTAAGTTAATACCCTTTCTGAATAACATGTAGCACAGTGGATAGATACGAGATAACAATTTTTACAGGTGACACATGTTCATGTACACATAGGATGGGTCCTTGCTGCCAAAAATCTCCAGTAGGACTATGTTGAGGGGGAAAAATTATCAACAGCAGTGGTTGACTATAATGAAAATGAGCAGAGGCAAGCTTTTCCTCAATTAAAGTAATACATTGCCTTGTCTGAGTTGTCAACTTACAAAAGGAGGTTGGATCTGGATTCCCCTGTAAAATGTCAAAAAGTGGTTTTTTTTTTTTTTTTTTTTTTTTTTTTTTTGGTTTTTCGAGACAGGGTTTCTCTGTGGTTTTGGAGCCTGTCCTGGAACTAGCTCTTGTAGACCAGGCTGGTCTCGAACTCACAGAGATCCGCCTGCCTCTGCCTCCCGAGTGCTGGGATTAAAGGCGTGCGCCACCACCGCCCGGCTCAAAAAGTGGTTTTAAGACTCCCATAGGAATTCCCAGACTGGGCCAGACCCAACTGAGGTCTCCAAGCAATTTTTGAAAATCATTCTTAATAACAAAGATAGGAGGGAGCTGGAGAGATGGCTCAGTGGTTAAGAGCACTGCCTGCTCTTCCAAAGGTCCTGAGTTCAATTCCCAGCAACCACATGGTGGCTCACAACCATCTGTAATGAGGTCTGTTGCCCTCTTCTGGCCTGCAGGCATACACACAGAATACTGTATACATAATAAATAAATAAATGTTTAAAAAAAAAAGATAGGAGTATTCCAGGCAGAAATGGATGGCACTATGCCTCCTGCTTCTAGCTGTTTTGAACTTCCTGTATAGACCAAGCTGGCCTTGAGCTCACAGATACCTGCCTGACCTCAGCCTGCCCCAAATGCTTGGATTACCCCAAATGCTGGGATTAAAGGCTTGTGCCGCTACACCTGTTTTTTCCCCTGGGCTGATTAACCTTCCATTTACCCGCAGGGTAATTCCTTTTGACGTGTCCTGACCTCTTGCAAGGAAAACAATTCTTTGATCTAGCTCCACCTGACTCTCCCTAAGTGCACAAACAATTACCTGACCCCCACGTGAGGGCCATCAAAGTCTCTGCATAACCAAATAAAGTCATTTAAATTACTCTTTCTATGGGGCCTACAGCCTCTTAAAACTACTTGTTTCCATATTCCGAGGCCAATTGCTTTATGACCAGCAGAGCTGAGGGCCACAACCCCAAAAATGCAACTTCCCGGCTGTAACAGGTGGTCAACAAACTCAGAGTAAGATTCTGAAGGTCTTTGAAGGACCTTGGACAGCTGTTCTTCTGCTTTACTGAAGCTGGGCATAAACAGCAGGATCATAAGTGATCTGTGCTGCTAAACCAGCATACAGTCCTGCACCAGTTAACATGTCAAGATTATGCTGAGGGAAACCTGCAGTGGCATTACTCAGTGTGGTATTTTTGCAATTTTCCTGCATTTCACCTCTCCATAACAAATAATCTCCCCACGAAAGACAAGCCCTGTAAAGCTGCATCCAGTCACTGGTATAAGGTTGAGTTCGGCAAAGGATTCCATTAAAGCCACACTCAAGGGGGTATGAGTTCCATAGGTCGGAACTGCTTCTTTTAGTTGTTCAATGTCCTTAAAGGCCAGGGGTTATGCTGCCTGATCCTCTGTCCTTGGGGATCAATAATTTAATCTGTGCTGCAATGCTCAGGCACCTTCCTGCACCAGCCAACATGCCAAGGTCACGCTGTGGGGAAACCCCACCTTAGCATTACAATCCTCCTGCATTTTACCTCTCCACAACAATCTCCTCCAAAAAGACAGACTCTGCAAAGCTTTCTTCCTTCTTTTACTAACTTCTTTTTTTATCAGTGCAACCTCTTTTTCTAAAATTTCTTTTTTCTCTTTTATATCTCTTTTATGATTTTTAACTTCCCATTCCTCAAAACTCTTAATAGAACTCACAGATTCTACATCCTGAATCTCCTCAAAGGTTTTGGTCAAATTCTCTAATTGTTCTTTTACTTTTACATCATCACTGAGAAGAGCATCTCTGACTAAGCACCATAGAATTTTTCTGGCCCCCGTTCCTTCAATGCTTTTTGAAGGTCAGCCTTTACCTGCTCCCAATTAGTAATATTAAAGCCCCCTGTGCATAGAAACCAGGGACTAAACTCTCTCAAAAAATTAGGCAATAATCTACCTTACACAAAAGAAAACTGTCTTAAGGAACTCTTTGCTGTCTTATTTTAGTGCCGGTACCTTCCTTACCTTGCTTATTGAAAAGAACTATCAATTGGCCCTTTTATCGGCCAACAATACTGAAACAGAATTCCTTGCACCCATTACCGATTCACCCTCACCACTCAGTTTCTTATTTGCTGGCCTCCGACTGTAATTCCTGATCATCCCAGCGGTGCCTCCAATTGTAACACCTGATTCTGTGTTACCCTCTCGGTGCCTTTCTTGTGCCAATGTACTGTCTGTGAGCCAGGCAAGGGCCTGGAGATTGAAAGAATGCACAAGAGACCTGGGTCATTCGAAGGGAAATCAGCTGAATGCCTTTTATTCAACTTTGGGGAAATCCTTAAATACCTAGCTGCTGCACAAGGAATTCCTAGGCAGGTGGGAAAATGCCACACCCAAGATGGAATAAGCAATGTCCTACAGCTAATCACCTGGCAGGGCAGAGGGAGCACCCGTACAGAATGTTTTAGCTGGCTGACCAGAAACTGTCCTCAAGATGAACCCCAGGAGCAGGGCCCTACAACTGGAAAGACAGAAATGAGTCCCACAAGTTGTCTTCAGACCTACACACACACACACACACACAGAGAGAGAGAGAGAGAGAGAGAGAGAGAGAGAGAGAGAGAGAGAGGCTGTCTTGTGCTATCCAAGTGCTGTGCTTCAGTACTTGAGGGCAGGTTTGAGGGTCAAATCAAGTGGACTTTGGTATTGACTCCCACTTAGCCACTTACTGGCTGTGAGGCCTGAGCACAGATCAGTTCTCTGTGAATTACAGCTTCCCACTTACAGAATAGCCGTAGAAATTTGGTATGGATAAGGAAGATATTTGAGTAACACAACTTGCAAGACATTGTGCACACTTAACAAATGCTTGTTTCTACCCATAAAGAATACAGTATGGAGGCTGAATGCAGCTTCTACAACTCATTCAATGTCAACCTCCTAAATGTTCTACATTGCTGTCACCAAAGTCTTCCTATCTGTAGCAGAGACCTTCCCGATCCCAAGGAAAGGTGACACATTTGTGCAATCTGACTTTCCATTTATAATGACTCTGTAGAACGTGGATATTTGTGAAGCTGAGAAATGACCATTAGCTATCTCAGAAGTAAACGCATCTCCATTTAGCCTCTTTCAATTTTAGAAAAACTGGCTTTTGCTTCAATTTCAGGTACGTTGTACAAGGGGAATTCTCTAAGAACTTAATTGTTTGTTTTTATTATATTTTTTTAGCTTTTATTAATTCATACAAATTATATATATATATATATGTGTGTGTGTGTGTGTTAATGAGACAATGTTATGTTTCTAAGTACTAATCTTGATCTTACATGACCATCTGTCTGTTTGCCTTTACAGTGCCTGAATATCATTCCTCACCCCTAGCAAAACTATTCTACTTGGACGTTGATTGCTTTGATTTCCACATGAGAGAACAATCATGTGGTACTCTGGTTTCTGTGTCTAGCTTATTTCATTTAATGTTATAGCCTAATTGCATTTATTTGACTGTAAATGATAAGATTTCATTTTTTGTAGTTCAATAATATTCAATTGTGTATATATTTTCTCTATCCATTCATCTATTTATGAGTATCTATTTATAAGCATCAATATCTTCACTATTAAACATTTTCTCAATAAACAAAAACATGCAGGCATTTCTTTTGTGGGTTGACTTCAGTTCTTTTGAATATACACTCGGGAATAGAATAGTTGAATAGTATGACACCTAAATTTTTGGTTTGGTTTGGTTTGGTTTTAAGACCTTCCAGGCGGTGACTGTTCTTGGTTGTCAATGTTACTGTAGCTGGAATGACTTAGTAAGTCTTCTCTAGGATTTTACTGCTAGCAGTGTAAGAGGCTCTTTTCCCCTTCATCACTGGTGTAATAATAGTTCCTTCTCTGCTGCTGTGGTAAAATACTCTGAGCTAAGGCTCATGTTCTAAAGGCTTGCTCTCCAGTTCAACAGTGTTCTGTAGATAGTGGTGGACTCAAAGCCTGATAAGAGGCAATGAAAAGTTTTGGAGATTTGGTCAAATTGTGTAGTTATAGGCATCAGGTTGCTGAGCTCATGCCCTTAGAGTATATTTTGTTTGTTCCCTCTCCCTCCTTCCCTCCCTTTCTGCCCCACTCTCCCTCCAGTTCCAGCTAATACGAGACAGGTAGACTAGCTCTTCCACCTGTACCCTGCCTTGATGTTCTGCCTCTACCCAGGCTCACAGTAACAGGACCTATTTACCATAGATGGAAACCTCCAAAACTTGGAGCCCAAATGAGACTTTCCTCTTTTTAAGTTTTTCCCAGTTATTTTTTTTTATAATGACAGATAATTTACCAATACATTTTATAGTTACATCTCTCGTTTCTATTATACCACACAGCATATGCATTAATTAGGAAGTAAGTCAAAGGAAACAGGGGTTTAGATAGCTGAGCTATCTTGGTTAATTCCTGTGTGAGGAAACGGAAGAGTCCAGAGTGACCACTGGAGTAGATTACACATGTCATTCACCCTTCAGAACTGACACTTCTTTCCGCATGTGTCAGCAGGTGTTTCTGACTCTCACAGGACATTCCTTCTCTGGCCTCTAAAAGCTTACATTCTCCTCTCTGAAAGCAGTCTGTACCGAGTTACTGATGCATTCAGGATTCAATCGCTTGACCATCCATTCTTAATTTAACACAGCTCTAAAGTTCACCCTGGCTCCTGAGATTCCCAAAGAATTGGCTCATCATCATTTTTCCTTCTTCTTAACCCTGCCATCTTCACTGTCATAGGCACCGTTCCTTGAGAATAAAACATCTGCAGGTAACACTCTATTTCAGAGCCTGTTTCCCGGGAAACCTGTTCTACCACATTTGTGATCATCAAATAATGGGAAATAATTGGCAGGATGTTTTTACCGAATAACTTGAAAATTAGAAGCTTTCTACTGAAGATCAAAGTCCAGATTTTATCCACCAAATGTTCTAAATTCCTTCTTACCCAAAGGATTGGGTATATCTTATTTCAGTCCATTTCTCTGTTTACAAAGGGAAAAAGAATGTAGAAATCTAGGCATTAAGGAAACAGGGACCCTACCTGGTCCATATATATCAAAGTTCTTATATATCAAGACCCAGGTCTAGGGAAACTGATCTTCTCAAGTTGCTAAGTTGCTTGGCTATGTTTGTTTGTTTGTTTGTTTGTTTGTTTTTTCGAGACAGGGTTTCTCTGTGGCTTTGGAGCCTGTCCTGGAACTAGCTCTGGAGACCAGGCTGGTCTCGAACTCACAGAGATCCACCTGCCTCTGCCTCCCGAGTGCTGGGATTAAAGGCGTGCTATGTTAATGACGCTTGTGGTTGGAATGTGTGCCTTGCTGACGCTGCTGGAGTTGCTCGGATCTGTCATAAATGCACCTCGTGGCAATGTGGGTCATGTGAAGACTGCTATATGGATTAGATCATCTTCTGCTGCTGATAACACAACAACACAGCTGTGTGCATTTTAAAGAAAAAAGCTATATTTGAGCACAGGGTTCTGCCCCAAGATCAAGGGGTCTCCTGTCATAATGTAGCTCTTATTGTGAAGCCCTAAGGTAGCACAAACCTTCACAAGGGAGAGACAAAGTATGCCTGTGTTCTCCCTCTGGGCCAGTCCCTTTTCTACAAACCTATCAGGTTTAGACCATGTAGTTTCCATGCTGATGACCTTCCTTAATCATACTCAGTTCATAGGGGACCTCTCTCTAAACACCAAAGTTGGGTTTACTCTCCATGTTCTTAACATGACACACTGAAGATTAACCTGTAATATGGGTTTTAGGGAGACACATAATTTAAGCTGAAACTGTCTGATTTTATGCTTGGCTCCCGAACTCTTTCTTCATACAGCATACAGTACATCATTACTTCAAAATTCCAAAGTCCCGTCTATAATATGCAAAGCAAACTCCTAGCTGTGAACCTATAAAATCAAGATATATTGTCAGCTCCCATAGATACTGATGCCACAGTAGCAGTGTGTACTTCCCATTCTGCAAGGAAGGGCTAGGGGAACTGATAACACTCACAGGCCTGATGCATGTCGATACAAAGCCCAGACTGTCTGGTACCCTTTGCTCTTTCTGCTCTTCACAGCAGGGTTTTAGGTGTTGTCCCTCGGGGTCCTAAGCAGAGTTGCTGACCAGGGCAGCCAAGTGCTATGGTAGGAGAGTAGAGAAGAAAGAGTGTCATCAAGATTTGCAAAGAAAGAAACCAATGCCAGAGGAAAAGAGAAGCTCAACCCCACCCCAACCCACTTGACCTGTGCTTACATGTAAGGGGTGGAACTCACATGATAGAAGGCAGGAGCTGTGTAGATGGCACAGGGTCCCAACTGCTATGTCCCTGCCTTACTCATCTTCCAATGCTTTGTCACTCTCAGACCCACTGTCTTTCTTGTACATGTTCTCTTTCTCAATTAACCATTTAAGCCAGTGTCCTTTTTGTCCTGGTCCAATTACTTGTTCTGAGTTACAGGAATGTGGAACCCCATCATGTACCCTGATCCATGCCTTCAACAGCTTCAGCCATGATTCAAGTGGACCCAGGCAGCACTCGAGTGCCCAAGGCCTTAGGCATCCTGCCTTTGTGACTATTGTATCTCTACTTATCTTAAGTATGGAGCGTACACATGGTGGGCCATTGCCTTCTTGGGGCTGCTCTGGAGCCTTATTCCTACAGCTGCATAGCTATAGAGCCCTGTGGGTGTCTCTGTCTAAGCTAGGAGCCTGTGGCAAGCTTTGTAGTTAAGTATTTTTGCTGCTCTTGCTGAGGAGCGAAACTTAATTACCACCATTCAAGCATCTGTAACTCCTGCTCCAAGGATATCTATTCCTCTGGCTTTCATGCGTCCCTTCATTCGTGTGCTCCAATATATGTACAAATAATTTGAAATAAAATAAAATTTAAAATAAATAAAAATAAAATTGTTTTGAGAACCACCATGATTCCATATTCTTTTTTCTGAGACAAGGTCTCACTCTATAGCCGTGGCTGGCCTTGAACGTACTTTGCAGCTCAGGATGGCACGAAACTCAGAATGATCCACTTGTTTCTGCCTGTCCATCACTGTGGTTAAAGGTTTGTATCATCATGCCTTGGTCTTTTGTCTTCTTTCTGTAACTGTATATTAACTATAAATGACAGATTTCATTATTGGCATTTGCATATATGTATATTATATAGTTGAATCATATTCATTTGCCGCCTCTATTACAGTCCCTTGTCCCCCTTCCATCTCTGCTGATCTGCTTTCTCTTCCTCACTAGTTCCCTTTTTACTCTCAGGCCTTTCCACTAGTTTCAGTAGTATTTGCATTCTGCACACGATAGAACCAGTACCATGTGCCTGCCCCTAGTACAAGGTACATACAGTCCACTCAAACCATGGCTACCTCACTGGCATATTTCACCAGTGAAAAGTAAGGCGGCACCATAATGCTTCCCTGCCCTAGGTACCCTGTATGAAGCACCTAGGATCACCACCTAAAACAATTTTGTTTCAGAAATCAGGAGCTAAGGAGGCTGGAAGATTTCAGAGATGGTCACAAGGCCCTTTTCTGGTTGCCTTGACAGTTACCATCCTGTTGCTCAAGCTATTCATTTGCAGCGCTGATCTTCCTCGGCACATTTTCTTTGACTACAGATTTTCCAAATGTTTCTACGACATTTTCTTTTGTGCTGGAAATCAATCAGAAGCACCAAGCCAGCTATGTCTGTATCTTGTTTAGAAATGTCATCTGTCAGATAAACTAGTTCATCACTTTCAAGTTCAATCTTCTGTAAAATCTGAGGTCATGGGCACAGTGCTCTCGGGTTCTTTGCAACTGTGTAAAAGGACAGACTTTTCTCCCATACACAATCGGATCATTTCCATCTGAGACTAGTTTCCTGGTCTGCTTGTCACCGAATTCTTCTGTAACTTACAATGAATATAATTCTAGGCCTTTTCTAGTGTCCCGCCTCCAGACACTGCTCTAAGATATTCAGAGATAGTTTCAACAATGACCACATTACTTGGTATCAATTTCCTCTATTTCTTAATTATCTATTTCTACCCAAAATACCTGAGGCTGGGTACATCTAAAAAGAGTTTATATAGCCCACACTTCCACGGATACAAATGCATGACAATGGCTTCTGGTGAGAGTCTCCTGGCAAGAGACACCACAATGACCGGAGTTCTTGCAAGAGAAGAAATCATTGCCAGATGGGAAGATGATGAGGCTGGGGAATGGCCACCCTTGCCCTTTCAAAGCCAATCTCTCCCATTAACCAACTCAGAGGTTCGCTGGGAACTGTTACTCACTCCTGAGGATATGAGGCATGTTTTCTCTTTGTTTACCTCTTAATTTGCTTTACAGAACTTAGAATTGAACTCACATGCGCTAGAGAAGTGCTCTACCCCGGAGGTGCATCCACAAGCCTCTCCCTTAACTAGCCTGGGACTTCGCACTAAGCACTACCTGTAGTTACCATCACAGTGGGGACCAATGAATCCTCCAATACATGATCTTTTAGGGAATGCCCTCAGACCATCCATAGTGATATATAGTTCACAAGTTCTACAACTTTTATATGATAGTGTCAAAGAAAACTGGCAGCAATAAGTGGAGTATTATGGGTAAGTAGACTGTCCAGAAAGTTAATTAACTCATATTCTTCCTTCTAGTCATTCTCTATCTTGAAGAAATCAGTTGCCTTTCTATTTGTCAAGTACCCAATCATCTAAAAGCCTGAGTGCAGAGAGATGTCACCTATTTTCAAAGAAATAAAGTTTAGATGAAAACATTACTAAAGCATTTAGTTTCCCTTTTACTCTTGTATGAGTCTTCCTGGGAGAATACAGTTCAACAACAACAATGAACATATTTATGAATAACAAGCCGGGGCCTGAGGAGACATCTTGTCCGGTAAAGTGCTTGCTGAATAGGCATGACTGTCTGACTTTGGATCTCTTTCAAGCACACAAAAGCTGTCTGTGGTGGCTTTTACATCTTTCTCTAACCTCAGAAATGTGGAGTGGAGACAGGACAATCCTTTGATTGGAAGATCAGCAAACCAGGGCAAATTGATGAGCTTTAGGCTCAAGGAGAGACTTCGCCTCAAATAATAATGTAAAAGACGATAGAAAAAGACATCCGAGGACAACCTCTGACCTGCACATATGCACACACAAGCAAATACATACTTAACACACACACAGACACACACCACACACAATATACACTCCAACTGAAAAAAAAACAGCTGAGTAATATAGTCAAGAATGATAAAAACCAAGTAATTGTCTAGGCAATCAGTTCTTTATTTTTGGTTCCAAAAGCCAGGTGGTGCACATCTTTAATCCCAGCACTCAGCAGAGGCAGGCAGATCTCTGTGAGTTCAAGGCCAGCCTGGTCTACAAAGCAAGTTCCAGGACAGAGAAATCCTAACTCACAAAAACAAAATTCTTTATTTCCAGGCACCTTTACAATGGAAAAAGAAAATAGAGAAAAAATTGAAATAACATTTGATGGAAGTGAATATTTCCTGTGCTGAAAATGAAATCATACATTCCAAAATATTTGTTTCTCTAAAATTATAGTAATAAATCCATGCATTCAAAACTAAAAATGTTTTCTAAGACAAGAAAAGATTTTGAGAAGGTGGAATAGTTGACTTTTGTGTTTAATCCTTTACGATCCCTTGTTTTGAAATATATACACTCAATCTTGCCTATTGCCAAGAGGCAGCTGCAATTGTAGGAGTGTTTTAATATCTAACTGTCAATACTGTTTCTTTGATATTACATTGCAATACTATATTAGTTTTTTAATTTTATTTTTAATGTAAAGTCCAAAACCTTATTGGGAATTCTTCATATTTTATACTATTGAAAATTATTTGGCTTGATAACTTTTGAATTTATCTTTTATTCAATGTATACATTTTAAATATACCTTGGTGGATTGTAAAATATTGATATATTGACTAGTACCAATTTCCCAAATACTGACAGATTTTCTTACTTTAAAAATAGAAGAATTCAAGGATACCCCTGCCTACCTCAACAGAGAAGTGATGGTTGCGAATCTGTCCTAATTCTAGATTTTCCACAAAAGCCCTAGTGGTATTGACTGCCACGTACACTGTACTATTCCCGTGAGTGACAGCTTTACCACATTCATTTCTGACAGAACATCTGCCAAATATCCAAGTGTGAACAACAAGATTTGTCTGCCAATCATTCTCTTAAACAAAAATGACATTCCAGGAAAAATTACATGGGTTCTGCCCACAACTCAGTCTCTTGAGTTCGTCTTCATGAGGCAGCCAATATGACAGTACCCAGTAGGATGTGACATTTTGTCATACAACATTCTAAAAGAGAGCACAACAAAAAGGGGCTGATTTAATTAAATTAATTTATACCACTGCATTGGTATTTTGGAGTGAAATAATCACTTCATTATTGTACCAATAACACTCTCCCTACCCATGAGAAATAAAAAGACCATTATTATGGCTTGGGACCCTGGCTTTTGTGTTCCTAGGCCATGAGTTCTTTCATTCTCCATCACTTTTTCCTTTTCTGTCACAAAAACAAGCACAGAAAAATTAGGAAATATAACTTTGTTTTTAACGTAAAAAGTTATGACCTTGAAAACTGAAAATATCTCAGCTGTGCCTAGGAATGGGTAAATTATATTTTAAGATCTATTGTACTAGACCATATTGGCCTGAGGGTAAAAAGCATTATCTTAGTAATGATGGGCATTGAGTTTCTTCCCTCAACGGGGCCAATAACAGGGAATAGACTAAAATTCTAACTATTTTTGTATTTTAAATTACAACTACAAAATGGACTAAATGTACAAATCCAAGAAAATTTGTTAATGGCCATAAAAATGCCTCTCCACCCCATCATAGACATTCTACAAAACATGACCATTGAATCTTATGAAATATATCTATTTCTTAAGTAACAGTGGCTAGGTAATTCACCCTGTCTGTTTCAGTTCGGCTTCTTCTCTGCCTCTAAGGCAAGTGAGTGCCCATGGCATTGCGGTCTTCTCTGCATCTCGAGGAAAAATAATTGTGCCAATTCTCTTCATGAGTTCTGTGTAAAAACCCCCACCCCCCAATATTTCCTGATATGATACTAATCCAAAACCGCGGGGTAAATTTGCTTCCTTTTCCTCATTAAGTCCACGTGGAACTCAGCATGCTCATTATACTAGCCAAGCATGTATTCAAACAGACGGTAAGTCACCCTTCAGCCTTCCTGCTTCCCCAGGCTAAACAATCGTAGATATTAACCTTTCCTCTCAGCCTTTATTTTCCCACTCTTTTATCATTTTTGTTGCTCTGTGCTGGACTCCCTCTAGTTTTGCCACATTGCTCTTAAAGCATTCAGAATAAAACTAGGCACCTTCCTTAATAAGGTCTTCAGCATTGCCAGCAGAGAAGAAATACGACGTGCTGGACCTGAAATGTCATACCCCTCTTAATATATAAGCATTGTAGGCCCTTAAATAACAACCTCGTTTTGCTGACTGGTCTTCAGTCCTAATTCTTCAGTAGCTCCGGAATTCCTGATGTGGTTGTGTTGATGTAGACAGCTGCTCTTAATCTCTGCTGCTCCTACCTGGCTTTTGATGGTCACATCTTGCCCTTGCTGTGTTTGTGTTCCTTGGGTTTTCCCTGCCAATTTCCCTAATTTATCAAGCTCACACTTAACTATTCCTGGCTCCCGAGATGTAAGCAATACCAACCACTTAATGTCATTCACACATGCTCCATTTCCATCATGTTAGAAATTCATTTAAAAACCCTGCTCGATGTGGGGCACATTATTTTGTAGTCGCAGAAGAGAAGTGCAGTAGCTAAAGTGGGCTTCCCACAGGAGCCTCCTTCCTACCTTTCAGAGAGCACAGAGGTGCTTTTATGTCATCCAGAGCAGAAATCAGCACGCACGGCTCCTGTGCATTAGAAATGTTACCTCTGCCCAGTAGGATGGAGCAGCACTGTAAAAGATACAGTTGGGGAGGGAAAGGAGGCATTAATTCTTTTACAACAAATCACATGTGTGCAGCTAGGTTAAAGGTGCCAGTCTGGATTTCAGGCTCCTGGAAGGTTCCAGGGTTTCTCTAGCCTGGTTTTCCCCAGTACACAAGAATGTTGTCCACACTTGTCTTGTTCAAGCTGAGCTATCTACAACTTGTCAAGAGCCAGTGGGTCTCATTTTTTTCTTGTCGTTTGAGAATTTTACATGAGAGCACACTATATGTAAATCATATCTACTCTCCTCTCTCTTCTGACGCTCCACATGTCCCCCTCAACACCGCCCTTAAGTGCATGTGTTTGGGGATGAGCAGTAAAGATTGGGGTTCCTGAAAAAAAGCAAATAAAACAAAATGAACCAAAACCATGGAGTCTTCCTTCTTCAGCAGCCAGTACTGTCCAAAGCTCTTTACCTGCGGATTGGGTGCTGCGATGGTTTCCCCCATTCATGTCGGCGTGTTGACTGGTGCAGGCTATGCAGGTCTGGTGTAGACACAGTATTGTTGGCTGCTCATGGGAGCCAAGTCTCAGTCCTGTCCAGAACAGAGCATCAAGCAGCAGACAGCCTTGTCCTCGTGGTTTTACTGTCTTTACCCTCCCTCTTCTGTGATGGTCCCTGAGCTTCAGGTGTAAGCCTTGTGTTCGGGATGGGCCTGCTGTGTCTGGGCAGCCCAATGTCTTTAGTCCAGTTTAGGAATGATGTGGGATCCTCACACTTTCACGGCATCTGCGGGAATATATATTATCTACAAAAGACTCTGGAATGGCCACTCTTGTTATTAGAGGATTATAGGGAGATACATTTTGTGGAAAACCGCTGAAGATCTGCACCACTGAAGTTTTGTACCACTGAAAATCCAGATTAATTTAATCGGAGTCACCTATCTTACTGACTGGACAAACTGCAGTGTATGAAAATACCTCTTTTCTCCATAAGTGCCTATCAGCCTTGCCCATGAGAAGAATTGTCTATAGATTACGTTTACACTCTCTTGTAAGAATGAGCAAGCCAAATGTCACCTGAGGATGACTGACCTTCCACAACATCTTTGTACCATTGTAGTCCCACCGACCCTTTCACGGTTCTCTTCAGCTGATTACTTATAACTTGGATTTAACCAAAACTCAAACTGATATAATTTTAAAAAATGGCACTAAAGAGAGAGAGAGATAGACAGACAGACAGACAGGCAGACACCATTAGGTGACAGGGCTCAATGTGGAAGGTTTATTGGGAGATAGAAATGGAAAGGCTGGGCAGAGAACAAGGGGGGAGCACAGAGACCTGCCCACCTTTTAAGAGGAGTGGTGGGAAAAAGAGGGGGAGAAGCTTCTCTCTTAAAGGGGGGCATAGCACATGCGCACAGAGTCCAAGTAGTCAGGATCCTGACTACTGGCAAGCACTTCCGTGTATCCTGCCAGGTCCCTAGGGCAGGCAAGAGCAGGTGCCTGAATGCTATCAATATCCACTTAACACAATTACGTCCCACTGATGCAAATGCAAAAGGAACCAGATAATTAGTGCCTCGAGGACCTGCCTTTGTGACCCATTTTGTCAGCCCAGGGCTAAGGCACCTCAGGTCATACCTTACTGGAAGAGAGTCTTCTGTCATTTTCGCCTGAATCGCTTGAAGTGATATTCTATAACACTTCTATAACAGTGACTTCTGTCATGCTTATCTCACAGAAGACAGAGGCCAACATGTAAGTGGCAATTTATGCCCAAATAACTACGAGCATTAGTGGACAATATCGGGATTTTATCACATACATGTAAAAATTGTTTTAAAGTTTTAATATTTTTTGTCTCTCTACATTTTCAGAGTACCTAGGAATTAAGTCTTAGTTAATTCCTATTACCAACCCCCAAACTGCAAAGCATATTTAAGTAACTTGAATACAGATCACACAAAGCCAAAAACCAGACTACCAGACTCCCTGGGCGGTAAAGACGGTTCAGGGATTAAGATTTTGTGCTGTCTTGCAGAGGACCCAAGTTTAAATCCCAGATTAAGGGACTCAGAGACTCTTAAAGGCAATTATTGTTAAAAATCCAGCTCAATGATACCAGACACATGAGCCTCCATGGGCACCTTCACTCATACATGTGTATCACATACCCACACACAGACACTTACATATAATTAAAAGAAAATGGCGATTGATGAATTTTTTAAAAATTAAAGAAAATGAAATTGGGACTGCACCATTTTTGCATTTGAGCGTAGCAAGTACAAAGTTTCTGACTACATTTTCTTCCTTATCAAAGTTTACGTCACCAACAACAGTGCACGCCAGTCTCAGGGCATTTTTTTTTTTTTTAGTTTTTCGAGAAAGGGTTTTTCTGTAGCTTTGGAGCCTGTCCTGGCACTAGCTCTTGTAGACCACGCTAGCCTCGAACTCACAGAGATCCGCCTGTCTCTGCCTCCCGAGTGCTGGGATTAAAGACCTGCATCACCACCGCCTGGATTCAGGGCATATTTTTTAGGTACAAGTGATCATCAAAACCCAACAAATTCTTCCTCCCATTGTTGAAAGTCTCCATTGACTTGTTTTCCCACAGTACTGGGGACTGAGAGTAGATCATTGCCTATTAAGTGCTATACCACTGTACTACAGCCATAGATTAAAATGAAAACGAAACAAAACTCAGAGACAGGGTTTCACTTAGTTGCCCAAACCGGTGTTGAGTTTGCACTGCGTCTCCCTCAGCATACAGTTATCTTGGAAGGTAAGTCACTGCCACCAGGCCCAGTTGTCATTTGGGCTTTAAACAGGTATGGTTGGCTTAATGTCATCAGTTTCCAGATACTTCAGATCCTTGAAGCTAGGTCCTGCGAATATGGTCGGTGTGCTGTGTCTCCCAATAAAGAAGTAGGGCCTTCCTTACTTTAGGCCTAAAGGAGCAATTTGGTCTTTGCTTTTTCTTTTTCACTATGGAAAAATTATAGTCCCTCTGTTATGTTTTAAGCCTGGTAAGATTAGAAAATGCAGATAAGGAGTGACAAGCTCACTGATCTGTTAGTGTTGCTCGAAAATGAGTAAGTATTATCAGTTAAAAGCAAACACTGTTCAGGTTATTACCCCATATCCTCTCCTGCTGGCAATGCCTAGATTCCGTCTGGAGAATGAATGAAAAGAGTGATGGAGTTTGATATAAGATTCTGAGAAAGTGATGGCTGGTTGTCATTACAGAAAATAAACATGTTATTGACATTGACAAAAACAGAATAACCATGTAATCTCATGGGAACCAAAGGGACCAGGTTTTGGCCGACCATTCAGAGCTGTCTCCTGGTGTGGATCGCACTTTGATCCATGACTCTGTAATTACTGAGAATAGATTCTCCAGTATCTGGAAATATCCCCTGCTTCACAAAGAAGTGAGGAAATATGATTTCTTCCTTATGCTAATTATGGAAATAGCTGACTTGTTTATTTATATTTTGACTTACACGTGTTCATTTTTATCTGTGTTTTATCTCCTCTTGTCTTCTGTTCTTAATGGCTATGTCAGGGCTGCAGAGACTACTCGATACATAAAGTGCTTGTAGTCGAAAGAGGAGCGCAGGAGTTCAGAGCCCCGGAGCCCAAGGAAAAACACAGTGGGCATAGTGGGCGTGGTTGCCTGCCTGTAATGATGCTCTCAGCTCTCCAGAGGCCTAGAGCCAGTAATCTAAATAGACTAGTGGGATATGTAAACTCTGGGCTCAGTTCAACACTGCATAAGCAAATAGTTTGGAGTGATACAGAAAGACATTCATGCCCACATACATGTGAATACGCACATATGTGTGCACATGCCGCACACAAATACTTATGTCTTTCCAGCATGGTAACTTACACGTACAGTATTGTATGGTGCAGTGACCATCTTGCATGCACAGCTATGGCATATTCCAGTGCTTTCCTTTCTGTCCACCTGACTGGTGTTTCCTGATTACCCCCTAACTCACTGATTCTAAGAGGAAGGAGGAAAGTCTTCGGCACTACTCGGCTCATGCTTCTGTTTTACTCAAGAAAAACTTATCAAGGGAGACGAAAACCCCTAAGTGCAGCAGATATTTGATGCCAGTGCTAAGCTTATATTGTTGCCGTAGCAACCTGGTCATTAAGGATATTTCAGCTTTTTCTATTAACCTCTATTTTCAGAGGTTTATAACTTCTTGATAAAAATTACCTCCAGGCTAAAATCTGGCATATATGATCTTAGACGTGCCAGGTGTCAGTGAATATATACATATATAGTATCCATTTTTCTCAAAAACCTGGTGAATTTCCAAATGAATTATCTCATTTCTCACAGGGTCCAGATCCATTACATTTTCTGTGAACTTGATTAGCTTTAGAACTTGCTTATGACCACACAACCGAAAGAATTTATAAAAATCTCATGTTTGCTCGTCTTTTCTTCTTTCACCCTCTCTGAGAGGCATGGTCACACTGATATTTCTAGAAAATTGGTCAGTTTTAACCTCAGGTAAGTAGACTGACTCAGTTACCCAGTTTACCTAGAGTTTATATCTTACTTTCCTCAGAGCATTGGGGAAAAAAATTAAAAGTAAGCGGTGAGAAGGAGAGAGTCAGGGCAATACAAGAGTCAGAAGCTAAGTTCTGACTCCACCCTTGTCACCTCCCAGGCTTACGTGGGCTACTTTGTCCATGACCCCAGGAAGAGAGCAGAAAT
This sequence comes from Microtus oregoni, assembly GCF_018167655.1. Taxonomy (NCBI): domain Eukaryota; kingdom Metazoa; phylum Chordata; class Mammalia; order Rodentia; family Cricetidae; genus Microtus; species Microtus oregoni. The sequence goes on along the minus strand of NW_024543059.1, from coordinate 58,714,501 downwards.
TTACCAAGTGCTACAAACCAATCCTGACTTCTCCCTGTCACTAAGAATTAGGCAAACCAATTTCAAAACTTTCTCTTTGGTTTTTTGATAAGGTACATTTTCAATATCTTTCTCCCTAATATTGAAAAAGAAATTCTAAACCCATCGAAAAGCTGAAAGGTAATGGGAAAACCATCTGCTTAGCTCCTGTGCTCACCAAGCATTCATACTGGAGCAATTTGAGAGTAGTCAACATTGCTCAACTTGAGACCTGAATATTTGCATGACTGTCCCCTGGACATAAGGATAGTCTCCTATGTAGACACACAGAGGTCATATTTAGGCTGTTTAGAATTGATAAAGACAGCGCACTTGCTCCCAACTGCACAGACCTGAATAATGACACAGAAACTACATTAATTACAAAAGTGTTTAGCCTATTAGCTCAGGCTTCTTATTAACTAAGCCTTACATCTTAAATTAACTCATTTATACTATTTTATATTTTACCATGAGGCTTGTGGTTTGTTACTGCTTGTTTCTTGGGGAGCTACATGCGTCTTCCTGACTCCACCTTCTTTCCTCCTTTATCTCTGCTTGGATTTCCCACCATGCTGTACTCTGCCCTGCCTGCCATAGGCCAAAGCAGCTTTTTTATTAGCCAATGGTAATAAAACATATTCACAACATACAGAGGGAAATCTCACATCAGCTACCATTATTTAAAATGATCCATAGCAAGTGTTCTCAATTATTTCACTAATATGCCATTTAGCTTCATGTGCTCTTTAACCCAGTGAAAGATGATGCATTGCAGTAAGCCAGATTACCATACCCTTCAGAATTGCCTCTTCCCCTCATATAACTTCACTTCTCCTAGTTAAAATGCCCTATTTTAAAAAAATCTATATTTATTCCCATGATATACAATTCTGTAGGCCACATCGAGATACGTAGCTATACTAACATCTTTTGTTTGTTTTTGTTTTTCCTTTCAATGAGAGAAATTCCTGGAAATGAGATTGAAAGTCAAAAGGGTAAGTACTTTATTTCACCTTGCTGGACCTGCTAAGGTTTCTGTTCAGTGTCCTGCCCTCTGCTAGTGTGTGTGAAGGACACTTTTCACACACCTGCTATGAATAGGACTGTCGGTTGTACCATGTCATCTCCATAATGCTCTATTGCACAATTTGGACTAGACATTTATTGGTAAAGCTAATTGTACCACCCATCTTGGTTTCCGTATTGATCAATTACCTCTTAAGCTTATCTTTCTCACAGAAGTTTTGTTGCTGCCTTGTGACGTTGTGGAAGCTTTGTGTATTTATTTATTTTTGGTTTTTCAAGACAGGGTTTCTCTGTGGTTTTGGAGCCTATCCTGGAACTAGCTCTTGTAGACCAGGCTGGTCTTGAACTCACAGAGATCTGCCTGCCTCTGCCTCCCGAGGCTTTGTGTATTTATAAATATAAATTTCCCCTTTTCTTCTATGTTAAAAATTCTAAGATTCATATTTTTGTCAGTAAATTTTCTTTATGGAGTCATCTGTCATTCAAAGATCTTTAATTTTGTGTGTACGTGTATGTGCTTGCATGCATGTGTGCATGTGTATGTGCGTGTTTCCGTGTGTGTGTATGCAGTTCCATAGTGTCTTTCTTTTTATCTCTCACCTCTTTGTTTCCTATATAGAAAGCAATGACACCTACCATTGTGATTTATATGTATCTATATTATATAATAAACAATAGTTTGCAAAAATATTTTCAAGGCTGTGATGTAGCTTTAATTTATGATGTGTCACACAGAACCTAGTTTTATTATCTTTTGGCTGGCTATCAATTTAGCATTTTTAAACAGGACAACATATTAAGTTGTCTCTTTTTTTCACACTGAATAGCAGCACTGCTTTAATCGCATTAGAGTTCCTTGAATGTTAATATTGATTTTTCAGTCCTTTCTACTGATTTATTTATTCCTTGATTTGCCTACAACATGGTGTTTTGAATATATCTTCCATTTCAGAGATTTATTGATTGTCACTATTGTCCAGGTTCAATGACTTCCATTGGTTGGGTTACAGAGGGAGCTTGTTCTCCGTTGGCAAGATGACTCAGTGGGTAAAGGCATCTGCTGCCATGCCTGAGGGCATGAGCTTGATCCCTGGAACTGACAGAGATGGCGTACTTTGTAGCTGTTGCACATATAAAAGGGTATCTCCATTCTGACAGGTAAGTAATCATTGGTCTATTCAAATGAAGATTGCTCTCGAGTATCTCTGCAGAGACTGGTATTGCAGGGGCCTGGCACTTGCAGGAAAGAAATCTGATGCCAGGTGGACCATTTTCTCCTTGTAGCAAGCTTAGACTTTCTATCCAGATGGACAATGTTTTCATTATTTTTAGAATTCAAAAAGTCTACTTTTATATAATCAAACATGGATCTTTCATGACTGGACATACAATGAACCTTTTCAATCCCCAAGATTGGTTTCTCCCTCAACTTTGAAGATTTCTCTGGTCATTTATTTATTTATTTATTTATTTATTTATTTATTTATTTTGGTTTTTCGAGACAGGGTTTCTCTGTGGTTTTGGAGCCTGTCCTGGAACTAGCTCTTGTAGACCAGGCTGGTCTCAAACTCACAGAGATCTGCCTGCCTCTGCCTCCTGAGTGCTGGGATTAAAGGCGTGTGCCACCACCGCAATAGGACATGTCTGTTGAGGGAAGCTTCAGGCACTGAGTAGACACAGCTTGAGAGAGAACACATGTGTTGTGGGTGGTAGAATCTTAGGGATAGGCTTGCCTGAGTCTCCTGGAGCTCACACACCCCATGATATGGAATTCTGTGTTTCAAGAATCCCTTGATGGCTATGTTATTGCTTTATTCCATCATTCCCCTTAAAATGGACATGCTTTCTGTGAGGCCTTAAAGCTTGAAATAAGTGATAGTTTTTCCTGTTCCACATGATCTCATACTTAAGATTACGGAAGAGTCGTTTGACTTTGGAGCAGTATTTGATGTGTAAGAAGATTCCAGAGATTGAACTAAAAAACTGAATTTTGCCTTATGAGGCTTTGAGGTGTTAAGGCTGTGAGGGGCCAGGCATAGAATGATACAGATTGTACCTGAATGTGTTCAATAGATTCATGTTTATAATACTGTTTCCCAGTTGGTGGCATGGCTTGAGGGAGAAAGAAATCAGATGACGTAGATCAGTCACTGTGGACAGGTTTTTGACATCTATACTTATATCTCCTGGTTCATGTCCTTCTCTCCTTTTTGGTGCAGCAGGATGTCAACCAGCTGTCACTTATGCTGCCATGCCTGAGTCCCCTGTGATGGACTGAAACTCTCTGCATCTATGAATCAAGATGAAACATCCCCCCATTCAGTTGCTGTTGTCAAGCATTTTGTCACAGCAGCACGTAGGTAACTCCTTCCAGGTCCAGGCACTTGCTTAGGAATTCCCAAATTGTAAGCATTATAAGAGTTAACAGGGAGGGAATTGGGAGGAGGGAAGGAAGTGTAAATAATTGAATGGAAAAATAAAAATTAAAAAAAAACAAAAAAAAAGAGTTAACACTTTTGTAATTACAATGGATTCTAAGAGAGACCAATAAATTCAGATTTATTTTTGCTTTTTTAAGATTTAGTTTTAGCTTTTAATTATAGGTGTATATTATATGTGCATGTGTGGCAGGTGTGCATATGCATGCTTGCAGCTGCCCACAGAGGCCGAAAGAGGATATTGGATACCCCTGGAGCCATTGTTACAGGTGGCTGTAAACACCCTGATGTAGATGCTCAGAAGTGAATTCAGGTCTTCTGCAAGAGCAGCACTCAACCACTCAGCAATTTATCCCATCCTTTAGTTGGTTTTCCTATGATAACATCCCCTTTTCATTCTAATGATGTTTACTTTAAATTTAAAATGCTTACTTTGATAATTGGAATCACTTTGATCTTGTTTTCTATTTTGTCTTGTAAATGTAAGGACTTTTGAGTTTTTTTCTAATTCAGCCCTGTCCAATATACCTTCTCACACTTGTTTCTCAGTTGAGTTTTGAACTTTGCAACTTTAGCTTTCTCTTTTCTTATTGAGAATAAAAAACTGTCTTGAAGTTCTTAATCATAATCAAGCAACACTACTTTTGATCTCAATACAGGTAGATTATATTTTCAACCAAAATGTTCTCTTTATAATTTGATTCTTATTTCAATCAGTTTGAAGTAGATCTGGAAGGTTAATAGTTTACAAAGAACACAACAGGATAGCATAGTGTGAAGCCATCATACAATAAGGCACTCCTTTCTCTTGCCATTGATGTTGGGTAGCAGTTTCCCCTGAGATTGAAACATTGCATTCTTTTTTTTTTTTTTTTGGTATATAGCCATGAATTTAATTTTTAAAGATTTATTTCTTGCTTGTATACATGGTTCTTTTTTTTAATTTATTTTTCTTTTTTTTTTATTGAGGAAAAAAAAATTTCTGCCTCCTCCCAGCCTCCCACTCCTCCCCCCTCCCCCCACTCCTCTCCCCAACCCCCCACTCCTCTCCCCCTCCCCCCACTCCTCTCTCCCTCCCTCTCAAGTCTGAAGAGCAGTCAGGGTTCCCTGCCCTGTTGAAAGTCCAAAGTCCTCCCCACTCCGTCCTGGTCTAGGAAGGTGAACATCCAAACTGGCTAGGCTCCCACAAAGCCAGAACATGTAGTAGGATCAAAACCCAGTGCCATTGTCCTTGGCTTCTCAGCAGCCCTCAAACTGAACAGAGCTAAGATGTAAAGAAGACTCTCGAACCACATCAGCTCTCAAGAAGAAGCACAAATCAGCCGAGCAACCCAGAAAAGGTTTAGACAAACTGAGGCACCTGGAAAGGGTGCTTTGCAACCTGTTGAGCTGCCTGCGGGCTGTGCAGTGTGCTCCAGGTCCCCAGCTTCACGAGCTGTCACCCACACTTGTGTGGTGAACCCCTCACCCATACTCCTGGTAACCCCGGTAAAACTAATGCGTTCACCAAGTTGGTTTTTGGTGTTATCTGTACTTTGGTCTGTTGTGGGTTCTGATGTGGGGTGAGTAGACATGCGTGTTGTATCTCCCCGGGAAAGGTTTTATTTCATGCACTTACAAAAGGATGGGAATTTCTTAGAAACAGAATTTTTAGGGGCCTCATGAGATGACTCAGTGGGAAAGGTTACTTGCTGCCTGTCCAGTTTGATGGGCACTCCAGCAAGGGAGTGCACACACATAAATAAATGTAAAACAAATAGAAAGAAAGAGAAGGGCTGAAATGCTTTTCTTTAGGATGCTGCAGTATTCTCTCCATTTTATTTTATGCTTTTGAGTTCCACCAATATAAAATCATGGCTGGATTTCTTTTTTTTTTATACAGATGTTGTTGGTTTGATTCCTAGAAGTTTATATAATGCTACTTGGAGTTTACACTTTCTCTAGGCCTTGTGTGCATGTGTGTGTGTGTGTGTTTGTTTGTTGGTGTGTGTGTATTTTCTTATTACTGGAGGTTTTATTGAGTTCTTAAGCACATTAGGACTAAAAATTAGGCCATTCAGATTCAACTCAACTAAAATTCCTGAATATGGTTTCAGTTTTTTGTTCAACTGAAGCATGATAAATACTCTGATTATAAAAAATCTCTTATAGATTTGAGAATCATGTTTATTTTTTATCTCTCCTGCTACTTCTTCTTCTTCTTCTTCTTCTTCTTCTTTTTTTTTTTTGATTTTCGAGACAGGGTTTCTCTGTAGCTTTTGGTTCCTGTCCTGGAACTAGCTCTTATAGACCAGGCTGGCTTCGAACTCACAGAGATCAGCCTGCCTCTGCCTCCCGAGTGCTGGGATTAATGGTGTGCGTCACCACTGCCCAGCCTGCTACTTCTACTTAAGTGTTTACTGCTCATAATTGGAACTTTGAAAATCTTACTTTAATGCATTTATCCCCTTTATTCCTAATTTTTTTTACTTTTAATTTATTCTTGGAAACTTTTATAAAATTCTATTCACAGCACTTAGTTTTTGATCAAGAAGAGTGTGTGGGAAGCAAGTTTCCTTCTCATCACAGAGTGTTGTTTCTGGTGGGTTCTCTTTGTTTGCTCATCGTGGGTTCTCTTCACACACTATGATGAGAATGAAATACATTTTATTGCTTCACACTCAGAAAAAAATGATGAAATTAGCAAGTGTCACTTATCAATCCTTATCCAATTTGAGATCTGTAGATTTCATAACATTTAATGGTACCTGATGATACTCTGCTCACTCAGGTACAAATATAGTAACGATGCTAATAGCTCTTAGATAAAGGTCTTAACTACATGTTTGAATTACTAAAGAGAGCCAGTATTGGTCAGGAAGGCCATTCTCCAGGAATTATTCTGAACATTTCAAACTGTATTTAATTGAACTGTTATAACCACCCTGAAGAGAAGCCCATTTACAGATAATAAGAAGTGTTTTCCTGTCTGGCAGAGACCTATGAGTGTTATATTTGCAGTCTCAAAGCTTTTTTTAAAGTGTGTATCAAGTAAAAATGTTAGAACAAATAGCTAATTGTGGAAAGAGTGCAGAAGCTGGGCGATGATGGCGCACACCTTTAATCCCAGCACTTGGGAGGCAGAGGCAGGCGGATCTCTGTGAGTTCGAGACCAGCCTGGTCTACAGAGCTAGTTCCAGGACAGGCTCCAAAGCCACAGAGAAACCCCATCTCAAAAAACCAAAAAGAAAAAAGAAAAAAAAGAAAGAAAGAGAGCAGAAAATCCCCAAATGGGTCATACCAACATCTATCAGATAAGACGTAGCAAGCTGACTGAGAAAACAATGTAATGATACCATTGAGATAGACATTTGCCACATCCTACAGAAACTAGTGAGGGAATTCCACCTAAACAATCAGGCTGGGCTTCCGGACTGAGGGATGGGCAGAGCACATTGGTCCATTCATGGACGGGCTCCTTGTTCCCACAGCAGACCCTTTGATGCTGTGAGGATGAATAACAGTGCCCTGTGTCAGAAACAGTTTACACTCTAAGAGAGGACATTTGAAATGAACATGCTGGAGGAGGGGGAAAGGAGTCTTTCCTTACTCCCCAAGTCTGCGTTCAACAACAAAAACAGCACAGGGCAACACTATTGTAACTTATCTAGGGAGAACCCAAGTGTCGGGCAGCAGGTGAATAGTTGGCTAAACCGGGAACCCACTTAAGAAAAGAAGCCAAAACTTCTGGGTTCTTCAGTTGAACCTATAGGAAACATAGCCAATTTTAAACACCCTTCCCAAATTTGACTAAACTACAAAGGAAATGAAAGGTTTCCATACCTAAGTCACTTGCTGCAGTAACATCTGGGGTCTGTTTCATGTTGTAGTGTACGAAATTTGGGGCTCTAAGTGCCACTCGGAATCGTTCTATATGCCAGATCCTTAGCTTGCTAAAAAAAAATCATATTCAGATGTGTCCACCCTTTTGAAATTGCACAGTGCTATCTATCCTCTACAGATTAATGTTCAAGAACCACACAATTGACTCTCAGACCCTTCTCCCAATTACTTAAACAATCATGAACTTTTTTGTAGGTTAGCAGTTTCATGAGGGACTACGTTCGCGTTGTTTCAAGCCATCATGGATGCTACAACCTGAAGCTTTAGAAGTTCTAAAGAAGAATTAAAAACTATGCTCCAAGTTTGTAGACGGTATCTTCTAGAGAAGAAGCTATGCATTAGTGGACAAATCTTGTACAATCATTTGCAGCTACCCTTGCTTGCACAGGCAAGGTGCTGCTAGTCAACGGGCCCTTCAATGTGTTCCTTTCCTGCATTTGAGTTTGAGTTTGGCCCATTTGATGCTAACTATCTTGAGCAAGTTGTTTAATTGCTAATGGTCTCAGCATTGTCATTTATAAAATGAAGATAACATTTCCCCCAGAGGGTTATACTAACACACAGCACTATTGTGGCTGAACCTTAATTCATTACTTGCTGATACCTTTTTAAAGCAGACCCCATGCATTTGCTATGAGTTGTCTGCACATTTACATAGTGACTTTACTTCGAAATGGTAACAGCTTCCTGGCAGTGGTAGAATCATATGCTTAAGGAGTCTTTCTTCCTCAGCTGGAAGGAAAAGGAGTTTTCTAGGGCTTAAGTGTTCCATACATTCCTGTGTTGGAAACTTCATCCCTAGCACAGCTGTGCTGAGACCTGGACAGAGGCAGAGAAGGCTGATTTGATCAAGAGAGCTCTGCCCTCAAGAATAATCTTGCAGGGGATGGATTTACCATAAAACGAAGGAACGCCCTCACTGCCTGACTCACCTTTGACCTCTCCTGACCTTTTGCCCTGGCAGTGAGGTGATACAATACGAAGACTCTCCTGAGATGCCGGCACCATGCTTTTGAAATTTCCAGTGTGCAAAACTATGAACTGAATGGATATCCGCTCTTTATAAATCACCCAATCTGTAGTTTCCTGGTACAGTTGAGGAGAACACTCTAAGAGTACTAGCAATGGTGTAACCAAGGTTTGCCTCTGGCAGTGTTTACTGTCGCATATGTAAATAATCCTCAGGTTTGCTTTGTTTTTACGGATTTATGAAAAATGACCTTATTATGAACTTAGATAGTTCTATATTTAGTTGCATCCTAAGAATGTGTCATCAGAAATTGATGTATTAGATCTATAAGAAAATACTCACTCTGTGACCCTGGTATAACCTAGAAGATTGATATGAACAGCCATTAAGTAAAAGAATATTTTAATATTTTTCACAGTCCTTTCCTCTATTTACATGATATGAAATATTTCCATAAAAAATTTCACAACCACCCTTTTATTATATTTTCAAAGACTATACCCTCTGCTTCCTATCCCTCTTCCTTAAAGGTAAATTGAAAAAAGAAGTCTCAATATTGAAACGGCTTGCAATTAACTTTTCAAAGGAATGGTTTCCATCTGTCCATAGGTGTGGGAGCTGCGTGGATTCATGAGTGTGAGGCTGACAGGGGTGAGGAGTCACTCTTGCTCTCCCAGTTCTCCACGGATAAACCCAAGCAGCGGCTGTGGTGTGAAGGGGCTGCTTCTCCCAGTCACCTGCTGGGATCTTAATCCTGAGGCAATGGGGGGATAGTTGGAGCCTTTGGGGAGGTTTTAGGTCATGGGGTGGAGACCTTGTAAATGATGTTAGGGGCCTCATAAAATAATCATGTGATAGGGCCATTTATAAACTAGAACTGAGGTCCTCAGGACACAGCAAATATGCAGGCATTTGCACTTGAATGACCCAGCCTTCAGAGGTTTGAGAAATGTGTGTACACACAGACACACACACACACACCCCACCCAGTTAATGATATTTTATTAAAGCATTCCTAATGGTCTGAGAGAAAGAGAATCAGCACCACAGAGTGAGAATGTTGCTTTAGCCAGAACCCCAAAGCCTAAGAGCGGTTTTGAGACTGGGTTAATATGTAGACATAGGACAAGGTTTTACGCTATTGTGAACAGCATACCTCTCCATGGACAGACCACTGAGGGAAGCTCTAACATGGGCCCAGATTCACATAGATGGAGAAAGGCACAAGGAATCACCTTAGAGACTGTCCAAATGCTGGTGATAAGACTGTGGGCAGAAACATGGACAGTAGAAGCCATGCAGGTGAGGAACACATTACTGGGAACTGGAAAAGGTTCTGTCACACAGAGTCAATGACCTTGACCACATTGTTCCTGTGTTTTCTCTGAGTATCAGCCTTCAGAGTGATAAAGGATTGGATATTTCATGAAGATGTTTATAAACCGGTTCAGGTTTCTCCTTAACGTCTATAGTAAAATGCAGAAAGATAAACACTCAAAGACCAGAGTTCTTAATTAGAATACAACAGGGGTTCTTAGCTGAATAGTACAAAAATGAGAAAAGTGTGGTCAGTCAGCTGGCTAGTGCTGAGATTATTAGTAAGTGTGGGCTAGTGGCTTTTCAGAAACATAGAGCAAAATGACCATACACACTTCTCAGGGATGCTCACCATTGTCACACACATCATACCTCAAGCAGCCAGGATTTGACAATTGTTTCAAAGGAAGGAACCTGAGCACTTACTGCCCTGCCCTCCTCAATCTCCTCATTGCTCACCTTACTGTTCTGGAGTTTCTGCATTGCTTCAGGCATAACTTCAAGGAGCTCTGGGGGGTGGTGGAGCTTTCTTCTAGCTCCTGGGGGTCAATGCAGCTGCCTCCCCCTAGAAGCTTTCTGCAGATCCCCTGGTGAGCCATAGAACCCACCCAGGAGGCCACTTTGGGACTGACTTAGCTTTCAGATGAACAAAAATGAATTTCTACTCTAAGATGGCTGTAGGTACAAGACCAAGGAATAAAGTTTCTATTGAGGTGGGACTACGACCTGAAACTACCTTGGGAGACAGGGCTGCCCAGTGACACCAAGGCAGCAGTCCACCAAGCTTCAAAGGCAAGGCCTCTGCTCTAGTGAATTCACATGGCAGAGAATTGAGTTAATTAAGGTGAGTCTGCACTTGGACTTGCTCAGAGTCCCTTACCGCTTCCTTCATTTGTGCTTCTCCTGTGCTGGGATATCGATTGTGTCCATCTTGGTTTGATTACACCAGTTCCCAGTTGGTGTAATCCCAATTTATCCAAGAACAGATGGCGACTGATTTCAACGGTTTTAGATGGAACTTTAACTTTTTGTTTTTTTTTTTATTTTTCGAGACAGGGTTTCTCCATAGCTTTTTTTTTTTTTTTTTTGGTTCCTGTCCTGGAACTAGCTCTTCTAGACCAGGCTCGTCTCGAACTCACAGAGATCCTCCTGCCTCTGCCTCCCGAGTGTGGGGATTAAAGGCATGCGCCACCACCGCCCGGCTCGATCGAACTTTAACTTTTAAGTTGGGTTGATGCTGATATTATATAAAGATTTGGAGATTGTTTTTTATTGGAATGAATCTATTTTTGCAAAATGAGAGTGACATAAATTTGAGAGACTTGGGCCAAAAGCAGTGTATGGTCTGAATATTTGTTGTCTACATGAAAATGTGTGTGATTATGTATATTTTATTATTATTCAAATATAATTCATACCCCACTTGCCTCAAAAATAAGTATTCCAACAAAGAAAACCTCACAGTAGGATAGACCTGATTGTCATTGATGACATAGTAATAAAGTATGCTAATGAACGACCTGTGGCATTTCCTTCTTTGTCAGGGTGACTGAGGCCTCAAGCACTACTGAAGGTTATCCCAACCCGGATGACCCAAGGCACTGGATCATGTACCTTGACCTTTTAGGTAGTCACAGAGTGAGGCAGGGTCTTTTGTGAGGTGACAGGTTTTTGGGGAAAAGTCTAAATAATTAATATTTGTGCATTTAGAAAACAGGCCTTTAGCTACTTTAGTTACCCAAGAACATGGCAAAAAGCTGGCCGTGTGCAACCTACGAGTAGGGAACCCTCACCAGAAACATATGATACTGCTAATTGATTACAGACTTCTCGACCTCCATAACTGATAGATAAATTTCAGTTCTATTCAACTAAAAAAAAACTGATGGTATATTTTTTAAAAGATTTTTATTTATTATGTATCCTACAGTACAGAAGAAGACACCAGATCTTATTACACATGGTTGTGAGCCACCATGCGGTTGCTGGGAATTGAACTCAGGACCTCTGGAAGAGCAGCCAGTGCTCTTTACCTCTGAGCCATCTCTCTAGCCCCCCTGATGGTATATTTTTGCAGAAATTCAAATATAGTGAGATACCATGTGGTACTTAGAGGATATGCACAATATCATAATGTTTTAATAGTTGTTTATTTTAATGTATTATATATATATACATATATATATATATATATATATATATATATATATATATATATGCAAGAGTGTATGTTTGTGTGTGTAGGTACAGGTTTGCTATGGTTTGCATATGACCACACCAAGTTAATAGTGTTCTGTACCTGATAATAGATTTCTTCACCAAAGCATTAAGACAGATCAAGCCAAATTAAAAAGTAAAAGACCAGATTATGCTGAGCAAAGTTCCCCAGTGACTCCTTCAGCCCCCAAAGGTTGTGCCCAATTTTGGTACCCTTTAGGCAGGGTCTTGGGATGTTGGCAACTTCACACTTTGGGGGAGGAGCCAAAAACATCAAGAATGTGGAACTGAGCTTTTGACGTTTTCCTTTGGAAGAAGCTCTTTTTCTCTGAGAGAGAGGCGTTTGGGCAGAGAAAGCTGTATAAGAGAGAGAGAGAGCTGAACATTAAGGACTTCTCAGGAGTCGGTTCTTTCCTTCCACCTTGTTCGGAAGCAGGGTGTCTCTTGTGCTTTCTGGCTGATGCCCTGTATACACCAGGTTAACACATTTTGGAGCTCTGGGTCTTTCTGTCTACCTGCTTTTCCTCACTAGGGGCACTGGGATTACATCGTTTCATATCTGTCTTTCTATGTGGGTTCTGAGGATCAAACTCTCTGACCTATCTTCCCAGCCCATGTCTAACATGTTTAAACCACGATTTCCTGGATATTAAGCATTCATAAACATATTCATATAAACAGGACTTGCCTCAAGTTTATTTGTAAAAGCAGTATAAGGTCCTGAACATCTGCAAATACTGTGTAGGTGTTCACACCAGTCCATCTGTCTTCACATTGGCAGACTGAGACCTTTTTTATGGGGCCTTCACAGGGGACTGGGCACCTTTGGGAGCCTGAGCTGTAGCTGAGGCCTCAGCCTTGGCTTGAACCTTGGGCTTTGTTTTTTGGAGCCTACGATGACCCCTGGCCATGTAGCTTCTAATCTGCTTCCCAAGCTTGGGGTGAGCAATTAAAGCCAGGCGGGTGAGTTTGCTGAGTTTGTGGCTCGGACCCTTTAGCACCTTGGGCTTCACCACCTGGGGCTTCACCAGGGCCTTGATGGCCTCTGAACGTGTACTCATGGCCTTTGCATTATTTGCCTGCATCTTCTTCAGGCTTTTCTTGTTGTGCTTCTTGGCAAAGCACATGTTCCTCAGGAACGTGGGGTCAACCCCCTTGAGAGATTCGTATCTTTGTGACCGGGGTTTCTTGATGCCGTTTCTGTGCCATTTCCGGGACTGGTTGTGTGTGGTGTGGTTCTTGGATTTGGCCATGGCTGGATGGTAATTGGCGGCTCCTGAAGCCGTGTTCTTATAATTTTGACTGCGGTACATGATCTATAAATTGTCTGAATTATGATCACCGTAGGATGGGGTGGGAGAAACTCGCGAGCAGCTAAATTTTTTATGGGAACTGAATAATTGAAACCTCTCTCCAGGACTATTCCCTTGGGTAGTGACTGTGTTTATGACTGTGGGCTCATCAGACCTGGAGTAAAACATTTAGATGTTCCAATTCTTCAGAGACAAACATTTTGGTTACTTTTTTTCATGTATAATTCATATCCCACCTGGCTCAAAACATGTGTTACAACAAAGGAAAAGTTACAATAATCTATACTTGATTGGTACTGAAGGCACAGGAATACACTATGTTAACATGCACAGTAATACGCTATGTTAATGACTGGTGTATAGTATTTCTTTTCCCTTCAAGTTGATTGATGACTCAAAGACCATTCCAGGTTCTTCCTTCTGAGGCTCCTCCAGGCACAGCAAAGGTAGAAGAAAAACACTTAGAAATAAGAAACACCAACAAAGCCATTCAGGATCTGATGAATCCAGTTCGATTTCTGTATAGAAACACTTAATGATTCCAAGTATTTAGTGTTTTGGTTTTTTGAGACAGGGTTTCTCTGTGTCCTTGGAGCCTGTCCTGGAACTAGCTCTGTAGACTAGGCTGGTCTCAAACTCACAGAGATCCGCCTGCCTCTGCCTCCCGAGTGCTGGGATTAAAGGCGTGAGCCACCAAAAAAAAAAAAAAAAAAACAACAAAAAACTCAAGTATTCAGTACCTTCTTATTTCAAACCATTTATAGATAAGCACATTAGCAACACAAAGGGTTAAGGGAAGATGTTCCTTTTTTTTTTTTTGGATGAGGTGGGTATGTGTAAGAATGGTACGAGTATTTCTGCAAGATAGCAGAAGTAGCAGCTATTAGAGCTGTTGTCTGATTTCTCACTGTAGAATAACCTGCTTAGGAAAATAAAATGAGACACAGCTGCTCCCATTTTAAAAGCCATGGGCTTAGGTTCTTAATTCTCATCACTCCGTATAGAAATCCATTTCTCTCTTTGCTATCCTTTTCAAAAAATCTTTGTCTAATAATGCTCAGTAAATTAGGCCTCCATAGGCTTGGCTTTACCCCATCCAGCCAGTTGCCTTGCTTTGTTGTTGTTGTTTATTGGGTTTGTGTGTGTTGTGTGTGTGTGTGTGTGTGTGTGTGTGTGTGATTACCCCCCCCCCTCTTAAAATAGCGGCTCAAAGTCTTTGATTGGAAATGTTAATTAAGATGGGCCTGGCCTGGTGTTACACTTTGTATCTGTTTTTACATACAAAAGGAATATGCTAAGTAGGCTAGTTTGCATCCAGGGGCCAAGGGAAAAGCTTTCTGAGTCCCCAAAGTCCTGGAAGATCCCAGGTTGACTCTCCTGCTCCCAAGGTAAGACAGGTGCTGAGAAGAGTTCTCCACACAGGAACACATGGGGTTCATGTCTAGCCCCCCTTTTCTTTCCTAATCTCATGGTGTTAAGTTTGTACACAACTACCATAGATAGGAAATGATTTAATTAGACCATTCATAAAGTTTATATACTCAAACTTTTTACTGATTCAAGCAGTTAGACATTGAGTATTTTTGAAGCTTGGATGATGGTCTCAAGAGGATTTTTCACTGGGGTGTTTACTTTTACTCTTTTGGTAACTTTGAAACATAGAGACGTTATTAGTCACACTGAAGTACTGTTGCCGATGTTCTGTGCCCTTCGTGTGGTGTGGGTACAAATGGGAGGTGGCTGGAAATAGTGTGTACGAGGTTCTAAATGCACTCACTACACAGCCCTATTGGCAAGCAAGATTTAGAAAGGCAAAAGTCTACATTTGAAAGCAAGGGCATCCTAGATGTTAGCTTTAAATCATGTAAGATGGGGCACAAAGAAATTTATATTGTGTGGAGAAGTATTCTAAATTAGCCTCCAGAGACAGAAATTGCAAAATAAATGCAAAAGTTATACCTTTAATTACTGCCGTGGAACCTTTGAGATTTTGAAACAAGATTTTGTAGAAATAACAGTGGAAACTATTCGCAGACTCTTTTGATTATAATGTTGGAGATGAGGACTGGTATTCTCATACTTGAAATGTTTAAAGTTTTCCCTTTTATTAACGTGAACATATTGCATCTGGAGTGGCTAGTCATTCAAGCATACTCAAAGGTATTGAGTAAGGATTGTCTTTTCCTGGGAGTCTCAGCTCAATGGTTCTTTTCCTCACAGTGAGGTGGTCTTCCTTTCAAGCCAGAGTTCATGTGGCACTTGAGTCTGCCACATGGCTGTGACACCTTAGTACCATTCAGTCTTTCAATATGTTGTTAAAGATACACACTTCAGCCTCTCCCTGCTTCGGAACTGACTAGTTGGGTTGTTCACGCAGTCAGGAAGGAGAAAACCTTTGAGTGGGTTGAAGAATTATAGGGGGCAACTGTATGAATAAAGTAAATGGCGTAAAAAACCAGCAGTGGGAAACCTGTACTTTATTAAGGGCTACTCCTAAGAATTATCTGAAAATAAATGAATAAATGGATGAGAGGTGTGGATAGAGGTCCCCAAAGAGGGATGGAGGAGAAAAGACTGCTTATAATATTGGCAGTATGAACATGTCATAGCGGTCCATTTAGAACATGGCTGAGAAAGAGTCAAGTAGTTCAAATTGAAAATGTTATCTCATGACCAGAGAAAAGATGCCCATTTTCAGAGTGATTAAGTTTTCTTTTTTAAAGAACAAATTAGAGCAGTTTTAGGTATCGAATGCTTGAGATTCCTGAAGAAGTGACAAACTAATTCTGACTGTGGTTTAGCATTCTTTTCTTTGAATGTCTTTTTCAAATACATTTCTTTCATGTTGCAATATCTGATAAATAGCTAGCATAATTTTTTTTTTTTTTTTTTTTTTTCTTTTTCAAGACAGGGTTTCTCTATGGTTTTGGAGCCTGTCCTGGAACTAGCTCTTGTAGACCAGACTGGTCTCGAACTCACAGAGATCCGACTGCCTCTGCCTCTCAAGTGCCGTGATTAAAGGCGTGCGCCACCACCACCCGGGTAGCATGATTTTTTGATTTACTTTCTGGCTACTGCTGATAAGGGAGTGCAATGCTTGAGACAGAGAAAATAAAACTGTAGAGTTTGACTCTTTACTACCAAAGGGCTTTTATTTTTCCTTCTCTTTTTTTCTTTTTTTTTAAGTGAGTCTCTACAAATGAAGTATAATTTAAAGAATAGTAATAAATAATATATAATTTTTATAGGCATGGTCCAAAATTCATTCTTTATTGCATTCCCTTCTAAATATATGGTCTCTATTTTGAAAAATTTTAGTGGTGAACCCAGTAATTTTTGACTAAGAGGACCATAAAAACCAGTTAAGACAATTGTCATTAAAATGTCCATCATTGCCATCACTCTTTCCTTTGGAAGGTTTGAAAATCCTTATTTTGAACAAGGCAATATTTCCAGAATGCCTGAGCTGAATTTTCCTCTCATGGTTTTCTCTAACTCTTTAGGTTAGGACTTCCCCAGTCATTGATAACGATGTACAGCCAGGCCATTCCTTGTCACATGAAAATATTTAAATAAAGTTTCTTGGAGCACAAATGAGATGCAGCATATTTACATTTTTATCTGATGAAGCCTGTTCCTGCTATCTTTGTTCTTAATTTGGTCTCAAAAGAATTAGCACTAAGAGGAAAAATAGTCTGTAAATATGTATGAAATCAAATATAGAGGCTAAGCTAAAAGGTACCGACTGCCAACAGAGCTTAGCTGCAGGAGGCAAAATTTTCACCATAGTTTCCTTCTTGGCTGAAAACACAGTGCCTTCCTTCTAGATTATTTAATCCCCAAAACGCACATCAAAGGCTCCCATCAGGTGGCGCATGTTTTTATAGGCAGTTGAATGTCAAAGATTTAGCTTAAAGATTTTTGAAAAATGTAAAAACATAATAGAGCCCAGATAATAACACAGCAGCAAGAGCTCCTGCTCTGTCCCTTCCAGCAAAGTAGCAGGCTTCTCAGGCTGTGGCTAATCTCTGTGGCAAGGGGAACAGCACATTCTGCAGCCTGGGAGTGTGTGACATCTGTCCAAGTGCAAGAAATGAGATGCTTAAGCTGGGTTCCAGACCAATATTTGCTTGCTAGCTCTCTCAATTTCACTCCACACCTGTGGCTCGGGAGAACTCGGGCCCGGTAAATTCCGCCCTGCTCTCATGACCAATTAGGCAGTGGAGCAACTTATGCAAAGATATGTAAGAGGCATTTTCTGTCCTGTGCAGAGAAAGATGCAGCCGTCAGCGCTAGCTCTCCCCTGTTCGGCCTCATTTTTCAATCCCTGGCAAGGACAAATTACTTGTAATGATTACATCAACTCCTTTAAATGATTATATCATTGTGAATTTAGTTTAAAAACCCTTTAACACATTTATTTTGTACTTCAGATTCTGGCTTTTGTGTTAGTGAGACAGTGAGGCATATGGGAAAAGACAAAAGCTCCCAGATTAGTTGGAACAGTCAGACAGGAGGGACTTGAGGGTTGCAAAGGTCACAGGCTAGGTGTAATAGAAACTGCCTGAAAGACTCTTGAAGGAGAGCTCTAGATTGGATTCATTTGTATGAAGTTGTTTAGGTGAACGAAAGCTACATTCTTGTCTTTTTTATTGGAAGATGTTACAAGAGCTTAACCCATAGTCAACATACCTATTCATAACATCATCATGATCTTTCCAGTCCTTACATTAGAATTTCTAGGTGTTTGTGTTTGAAAGAACTCTCTGATTTGTTCTTTGCCCGCTGAATTATCCTGCTTAGATTTCTTTTTCATATAGGAAAAAGAAAAATTAGAATCACTGAAGAATGCCAGCTGCCAAGTACCTCCCCTCTTAATTAAGCAACACCAAATCCCTCACTGTAATCTGCCCAGCAACAAGGCGCTCCCAGGCTCCTCTGGGGAGAGATCATTATAGGGTATTAATTCAGGACTCCCAGTGATCTGGGACACTGTATCACCACACAACGGTGGTATTAAATGCATTATTTAAATGTATAAGCATTTGGGGATGCGTTTTGGCATCAGCACGCTACATTAAATAAAATTTTGCTTGATGAATAGAATTGTGTGGGAGAAACGGGGCATGGTGCCCCACGCGCATGTTCCAAGTTTTGGACAGCCATCATTTTCCTGCCTAGCTTTGCTCTTTTGTCTGCCTCATTTCATTGTGAGCCTTATCTGGAAAGGAGAAGGGCATGTATCGGTTCTGAGGACTTGATGTTTGGAGTGCTGTAAAACTACAGAGAGAATGTGTCTCCCAGATGTTGCCTTCTTTCCCCGTGGAAAGGCTGTCACATGGAAGATAGAGAAAAATGGTCAGGAGGCCCTGTTGGCTACAGGCACTACGATTCTCACAGGGGTGGCTATTTGCATCTCTGCCCAGCTGGAAAATGTTGTCTGTTGTGGTAACACAGCTTCCTCACTTGTAAGAAATGCTTGTCTCTGTTGGAGGGCTCAGAAAGATATTCTTTGCACCAAATCCCCTTATAGAGCTGCCAAAGCCTCTGGGGCCTCCCCTGCCCAGTTCTGGTCGTCCTGAACTCTGATCGGTTCTGTGTGATTGGGACCCGTATTAATGGCTGTGACCGTGACTTTTCTCTTTGGGGATTTGGCCTTTTTTCATTTGGTTGGAGTCTCAGACTGAGCTTTGTCACAGAGAATTATCCTGTGGCAGTGGGTTGGGGAGATAAGTCTTTGTTGCGACATAAAACACATACAGGCCAAAGTGTGAAGAATTGAAATGACAAGGTGCCGCGGTGTTGTTTCTTACTTTCGGTCGAATGTTCATACATAGGAAGGAAGGTATGCCCTGGCTCCTTTGCATGCTGAAGCGAACCTGCTTTTAGTGTCCCCAGAGTGAAGGGATACTGGTAAAACCAGGTGTCAGCGACAAACAATACTAGAGTGCACTGGTCTTTAAGGTGGACGGGACCCGTTGACCTGTTTGAATTTGCTATGATAGGAAAGAGAGATGCTGGTGTATAGGAACAGGGCTAAGGGCTCCAGGGAATGTTGTTAAAGCTGTTGCTTCAATGATTTGTGCGCCGGTCCCATAAGCTGGAAACAGTTCAGCGTCTTCGGGTCCTCCGCGAACAAGGCGGGTGGCGTTTGTGCCTTACTGATCAGATGTTTTGTTTTTCTGTGACACAGACAATATTCTGATTTCATTCAAATCAGACCTTGATGTGTTTAGGCTTTGGGTTTAATAATTTTGTGATACACATGAAATGAAGTCTGTTAAACATGAACGGTGTTTATACCTCCCCGTCCCCGGAAACACCAGTTGTTGAAAGTAGTCAGAATTGAGAGAGAATCCCTTCGTGCTGGTATCTGCTTGGCACAGAGGGTTTTAGAAAGAGGAACTCCTTAGTAATGTACTCTGCCTTTCAGATACATTGGAGAGATGTGTGGTTAAATGATTTTTACTTTCTTTAGTATAATTTGAATGCTATTTCTTGTGATTCGAGCCTTTTAACAATTAAGTGTATCAATGTTTTTAAGTACTGTGGATGGCATGCTTTCTTTGTTTTAGTCTCTGGTGACAAAAGTTTTTAACAAATAAGGCTAATTTGTAGAGACCAATTCTCCTGTAAAATGGGGAATTTTTTAAATATAGAAATGTAAATGAAAAGAGTATAACTATGTTTAAATAAACCCCGAAATTGGAAAGCATGCATTTACGTCCATTCAAACTGTCTCTTTTCTAATAGTACAAATAACCAGCCTGCCTGTGACACCAAAAAATAAGTAAATACATATTTACTTATTTAGTAAAAACTAAAAAACTATTTAGCAAAAAGTTATATAACTATAGTCACAGAAATAAGTATTATTGAGGAATAAATATAATTGTAAACCACCTCATGAAAATAGAATCTTCTAAAAATGATAGTTTCTTTTGCAGCCCCCCCCCCCCCCAATGTATTCTTACTCCAGTGATTCTCAGCGACAGAGTCACAGGTAAAGTCATTCTTTTCCTTTTGGGAAACTGATTATGTGAGCCTGGGAAGATGAATTACATTAGGGAGGACACAAGATTCAAGGAACCAGAGGAAATCACTTCTAAGTGTTCCCCTCTTCTGCACTAAAAGATAAACCTGCAGCTTCTAGACGCTTTTCTAGTTCCTGTGTTCTTTCCCACATTCTTTCACTTCATTTGTTTTTTTTTTTTTTTTTTAATTTTCTTCCACAGCCTCAAGCAGGATTTTGGAATCTTGTCAATTTTATTCCTAGTCTGAGGATTCCCTCATATTTTAAAAACATAGGTAGCTTCTTACTTACACAACTAATAATAAAAAATCCCACTTATTTTGCTACCAGATAATTTCTGATTGGTCCAAATTCAAAAGCTTCATACCAATTAAATTTCATGTCAGGAACAAAGAAATCTGTCTGTGGCTTTAGGAAATCCCATTAATTTGGTTTTATGATATGGTATCTGTTTCACAAAATGCTAAACCATTAACAAAGTTTCTTTTCTGTCCTTTAGGTTGTGTACTTTAACTCCAACTGAAAACAAATCCCATCAGATGCCCTTACATTCTCCAAATACGGCCTTTAGTTTTCTGTTTTAAAATATACTAATTACTTAGCTATGTATTTAGCATTTTATTTTTATTTATCCATGGTTTTTCTAACATCAAAAATGAATAGAAACAAATCAGAATAAAAGGCTCTTGTTCTTGATCAAACAATCCTTTAAAAATGGAGGATTCATTGCAGAGTGTTCGAAAGGAACACATGTTTTGTATTACCTGCGATCCCAGACTCCGTATCTTCCCCGTTTTACTTCATTTATGAAACAAATACTTTATTATTACCAGGTGAATTAAGCCAAATGTAAAGGTTCTCACCTCGCCAGGTTCTATAAAGAGCGAGGGGCTGTCCAGGTTGAGCTCTGCTCTTGCCCCAGTACATTTGCGTTCGCGATGGTGGGAAAACATGTTTGTAACTATCCGGAATAGATCAGAGACCCTCTTCAACAGAGGCCTGTGTGAGCTTAGGGAGTCAGAGTTCACGGATCCTGTGCCAGCATTTTAACAGTGAGAGTGGGAAAGCGATTTTTTTTTTATATATATAATTTATTACTCAAATACATCCTTTCCAGAGAAAATCCAGCCCACTGTTAGCTGGAAGCCATGTTCATAATGCAGCTTACTTCATTTCTGACTGTATGGACTGTACTAAAGAATAGGTAGTCTCTGGTGGACGCCCCTGGGGCACCTCATTCCTGACTCCGCAAACTTGACTTGGCTGCAGCTTGCAATGTGGCAGTGTGTCCCAGCTCTCCATTTAGCAGCCCCTGAAGAGGTTAGACTTTCATAGCTGTGAGGTTATGTCAGAAAAGACAATCTGAAGAAGTCCACCCTGACAGAAACTGAGAGGATTAAAGCCCTTCTCTTTCTTACTTTTTTTGTTGCTGAGTTTCTGTGGATCTGTTAGGGAAATCACAAGTCTTTGTTCCATAACCAAAAGCCGTTTAAACTGTGTGTCTGTGTGTGTGCATGTGCGAGTGTACAAGTGTGTTCTCCTTTGTGTTTCTGGTTTGTGGAGTCCTATGGCACTTTTCTAGATTTTTTTTTTATAATTACCCCAAATCAAATTTTAAAGAGATAATTGCTTATGGGGACTATCATTTTTGTTATTTTGAGAATTTTTGTGATTCTAATGTTTTCTTGCTTTAGGATATTGAAATTAAGCAAGGAAAACAAACATTATATTGTACATATTTTCAATTGGCTATATCATCCTCCTAGTTCCATAGATAAGTGAATTGGGGGTGGGTTTTTCATTCCTTAGACACTGTAAATTACTCTTTAGTTTTTTGTCTGTTCAGTTATTTTATAAAGTGACATAAAGACTTACCCCTAGGAACATCACTGAAGAGGGTTAGTCTTGCGTAACTGCAGACTGCTTTTGGAGAGCCTACGAATAGAAGCTGACAACATTGTCCAGAAGGTTCACAGCCTCACTCGGCCTGACAGTTACCTAAGACTGAGTCAGAAAGGAACACCCTTTCTTAAAAACAATGGTGAATGAAATACCATCTTTTGGATGGATTTCATAATTATTGTCTCATCTTTCATGCATGATGAATACATGCTCAAATAAGAATATGTACTATAAACATTACAGCTCATGCAAAATATGTTTGAAATATGGCCACGTCTTTTGAATGACACTAAATGTTTCTGGCTTCAAAAAGTACCATGAATGAAATACAGTAATATCTAGATATTCTCCTTCACCCTGAAAGCAGAAAACATCTTGTCTCCTCTCTGACTCATTTACTTTACCCGTGAATGGATTCAATTCCCTGTATAATGTGTCTGACTGCCTACCATTGAATAGCGCTACAAGGGAAGTGCAGGGACCGCACGGGGAAGTTAGCAGAGGTAGGTTTGCAGGAAAGATGATGCTATTGGTGTGAAAAGGAGAGCTGAGAGCAGACAGTTCACTTTAAGCTTTAAAGCACTTGCTTCAGATGAAATACACACACACACACACACACACGCACACACACATTTTCAAAAGCAACTAGCAACTGCTAACTAATCAGTTTGGTTCTTAAAAAGCGAAAGCGAAAAAAAAGGACAAACAAGGAAATTGTAACTAGAAAGAGTACCGAGCCTCTGTGAGACTTCAAAGGGTACAGCTGGCGAGAGAATGCACAGGCCCCTGAGACCAAGGGATGAAAACCATAAACGTGCCCCTCTAATGTCTTTTCTCCTGACCTCGTGCCAAGGTTAAGACGGAAGAG
This sequence comes from Microtus oregoni, assembly GCF_018167655.1. Lineage (NCBI taxonomy): Eukaryota > Metazoa > Chordata > Mammalia > Rodentia > Cricetidae > Microtus > Microtus oregoni. The sequence goes on along the minus strand of NW_024543059.1, from coordinate 58,691,514 downwards.
TTTTCTTATGACTTTGAAAGAGAGTTAAGGTGAAAGAATTTGATGCAAACAGAGAGAGGCCTGGACCCTTCCTTTCCTGCAGGGTAGAGCTCCTGCGAGAAGGCCCTTACATCTTCCCAGCGTCCTCCCACCTGTGTGGGCTGTTACTGCAGGACAGGTGTCTTTAATTTCTATCATCATGTATTCTGACCTCCGGCAGGCCGTGGTGCTGGGGCCTGGGTCAGACAGATGTTTAGGTGTAGGTGTTTCTTTGTCAGAGTGGTCCTGGCCTCTGTCATTACCCAAGATAAGTGCTAGAAAAATTGTAGCAGAGACTTCTGGAACTGAGAGATGCGTGTACCTGCTAACTTCCTATAAAGGGTGTTTGGTGATGCTCTGTGAGGCTGCTGTGCCGTGCATAACACACAAACTCACGCTTTAGTTCATTCAAGACGCTGTCAGCAAGAGCAGCATGGAGTTTAAGAGCAAGTGCATTCAAACTCCTAAGCTGTATTCATTTTTTTTTCCATTCTGTGGTATCTTAGTTCTCTTCTGAAACAGTAAAACAACAATTTTTTCAATCTCAATGGAAGCATATTTTAATGATCCCCGTTTTTGAAGCGTATATATTATTTCAGATCCCTTAAAAAGTGTGCCCTGTAAGAATAACAGTATAAACACTGGTCCTAAACTTAGGCTTTGAACACAGACTTGCTTTTCTGTGTGAACTTTTGTCTTGCCTTCAGTCCCTCCTACAGATATGGCTTGCCGGAGCACCGCTGTTTGTTCCTATGGAAGCTGCCTGTTTGTATTATTTTCTTTTTCTGTAAATGCTTTACATGTTCTATTTATAATTAAATCGGTCTTTTTTTTTTATTTTTTGTTTTTTCCTAGCTTTTGTCAAGACAGGGTTTCTCTGCAGCTTTGGAGCCTGTCCTGAAACTCTCTCTGTAGACCAGGCTGGTCTCGAACTCATAGAGATTCATCTATCTCTCCCTCCCAAGCACTGGGATTCAAGGCGTGCACCACCAAGCATTTTTCTTTTCTTTTTCTTTTTTGATCAGTCTTTATAACAGCATCTACAAATTATTAGACTCGAAAGTAGCATGTGTTTCTTAATCTGATTTTAAGAGAGGCACCAAGAATGGGTACATGTGGACAAGCAGTGGGGATTTACATTCCCAAGACTGTTGTGGCTCTGATTTCAACCACCAAATATTAAGTAACTAAAATGAGATCCTTCACGGAAAGTGAGAAGATTTGGCAGTGGAGACAGAAAAGGAAATCCATCTTAAGAGAGAAAAAACAAGCTTACTTTGAAAACGCTTCTTCCACAGGACTAAACCGAGTGCCCTCCACTGAGGAAGTACAAAGCTTGTGCCCAAGCCAGGCCTGCTCTGCCTGGGCGTCCTTCCTCACAGACTCAGAATGATCTCTTTCAACCTAATCAAGATACTTTCAGGGTTTTAGGTTTTTCAGGGAAATCAGAAAACTGCCTACGTATATTCTCTGAGGATTTGACTTCTCTCACAAAGGTTTAAGCCATAGAGGAAAAAAAAAAGGTCTCCAACGTTTCCTATGTAGAAGGACGTGTAACACGAAGGAAAGGCACTGAAAAAGGCAGATGATTAGGCAGTGAAACCAAAGAAGGCTGACCTGAAAGGAAAGAAATGATAAAAATATGAAAGAAAAAAAATCTGATTCACACCCAGTTGCTTTTTGAGAGTGAAATCCACTGAGAGCAACCCAAGTCCTGGCCTGAATGTTTAACCCTGCCTTACAGAAGGCTTTGTTTAGACTAAAAGCTGTTTGACCCACAGAGCAAGATCTGCACATGGCACAGCCGGGCTGTGATGACCCTGGAGACTTAATTGCATCCTTGGGTCAGTGGCAGGGATCCTTCAGGTCAGGCTCCTGGAGTCTGGATGCGGGGCTCTCATAATGAATTAGCCTCCAGCATGTGGGTTCCCAGACACCCGATAATGCCTTTTCTCACTCTTGTAACTTCTTAGTGTTCTAGAACAAAGCAGGTACCAGGTGTGGTACTGCCAGGTAGAATAAATAGGAAAGGAGAGAAAATTGTGGGTGGTGTGTAGAAGATTTGTTCATGATTACTTTGTTAAATTTCTGCCAATAATTAAAAAGAAAAATTCTGGTGTAAATCAATGGGCATACTTTGGAAAATTACCATTTTACTTAATTAGATTTTTTTCTTTCTTTTCTATCTTTTCTTTTTTTTCTACTTTTTTTTTTCCTGCCAGGAAGGGCTGGATTCAGAATTGCTCATCTGCAATTTAGAGCAGACATCTCGCCTCTTCAATTTAGATTTTGTGTTCTTCGGGGTGAGAGCACGAAATTGCGCAGTCATAAAAATGATTTGTTTAGCAGAAGTTCATTTTGTATTGTTGGTGGTTTTATTTCACTAAATATAGAATAGATTTGAAGTCCAAGAAACGCTATTTATATAAAAATAATTACAAAGTTTGAAGCGAAAAACGCGAAGACAAAGGATGCTGACAGCTATTCTGGCAGGAGAATGCACTGCAGTTGATTCTGCTGTGGGCCTTTGACGACGCTGCCGCCTCTGCCCTTCTCGCTTCAGCTCCGCCAGTTGCTGCAGTTCTGTACACTGAAGGCAACGGGAGCGTGTCAAGGTCTTGTCATCTCTGGTCAGAAAAGTAGTTCGTCAGGAGAGTTCCATGAAAAAAGCATCAGTAACTCATCAGAATATCTGTTGTTTGTTTTTGACAAAAGCGGCAAGCGTGTGTCAAAAATCTAGGTTTTCCTTTGCTTTCCCCAAGTAGCCTGGAGGCCGGCCAGAACATCCACAGACTCCAAAAACCTTGTGTGCAAAATAACTGTATTTATTCCTGTAGACTCTTGGTATGTGTGACACCCAACAGTATAAGCCAACATGATTTTGCCCCTGTGTTAGCATGTGGGGGGCAGAATGAACAGCGCCTGTTAGCGGGCCGCCCATGATGAGCTGGGAATGGAAGCTTTAGTGGAACCCGTGGAAACACGACATAGAATAATCCAGCAAGAGACAGCCCTTGCTCACTCCAGCGCCATGTAAATGGTTGGATCTTTACAGTTTCTTTTCTGAGCTTAAAAAAAATGCATTTTCATTCTCCAAAACAAATACATTAGTTGCTTAAGGGTTATATGGAATTTGAATGCAAATAGCATGTTGGAAGGACACCCCAGAGACTGACACTGGAGTCCATTTCTTGAGAACACATCATGGCAAACTTGGTTTTTGTTCCTGGTTTCCTTAGTAACTGGAACAACATGTTGTTGGGGACATAAAATAATATCCTGTTCAGCCACTGAGCGTCTTGAACTGAAATGTAATTGATTGTGCATGAGATTCAGGATCATTGTGTCCTCTGCCCTTCAGAGAGGTATTGCAACTGAAACAAATGTGCTTGGGAATTGTTTTTATTTTTACTTTTCAAATCAACCATTTTGCTTCTAATCATCTCATTGCAAAAGCGCTAAAATTCCTAGCAGTGTGGAATGTTCTATCTTCAAGAGCAGCAGATTATTAAATAGAACTGTGCAGCTGGCGCACAATTCCACAGCACACGGGGACAGTGCTATTTATCCTGCACGGGGAAAGTGGACCATATGAAATTGGCTATGTCTGTGGCATAGGCATGATGCTTGTTCTCCCAAGCTCACATGGCATTTAGTACACATCCATGTAGCCATTGTAACGTGTGCAAACAGAAGCGTGCTCCGTGCCCTGTGTATTCTTGAGTTGGGAAATCGGGACAAAGACTCCGAAAATTCGGTTTTAATTCTATTTCTGCAGCTGGTCGACTATACTGCTGTGGGCAAATTATTCGATCTCTAGTGTCTCAATATCCTTATCTATAAAATGGGAATAATAACACCCGCCTCACAAGGGTATTATATGGATAATTACTTGATGTGTGCAAAGAGCTTTGAAGATGGAATATGGTAAATCTTATGATTGTTTTAAACTACATATGCAGCAGTATGTCACAGGCATAAAATTAGAGAGTGGTTTAATGAGCTTAGAAAATTGGAGGCCTCTGGTTTCGGATAAGACTGTCTGGAGACCAAGCAAAGCTTTGTCTACTTTACTCTTCCTGCAAATAGCTTCTCCTAGAATTGTATGGGAAGAGCTGGATTGCTCAGAAATTGATTTTGATGCTATTCTTTTTAGAAATACTGGGTTCCCAGGGAGGAGATAATGTTATGTTACAGGCTTCTCTTGCTCTAGTGAACTTCATACCCTTGCCCCCAGCCCCCACCCCCACCGCCAATTCATTGGAAAATTGATCTATTTCAAACAGGTCTGGGAGGAATTGGGTGAATCTGGATGGAGATTTTTTTTCAGATGAAATTATTGTCTCCAAGAATATCTTGTTTACATCTTTACCGGCAGAGGGTCTCTCTCTCTCCTCACACCATCAAGGGAGCCCTTTTATGGGAAGCAAGATTGTCAGAAAAACACCCCAGCAATTAGGCATGCTTTATTAATTTGTTCTCTTAAACAGCAAATAGTGAGGATATGCTATGAGCTAGCTACTATTTTAAGTCCGTAGAGTAGTTTTTTCTCAACCTGTGGGTCCTGCCCCTTCACATAACAAATATGCATATCAGATATTGACATTAAATTCATAACAGTAGCAAACTCACAGTTATGGCTATCAATGGAATAATTTATGGCTGGGGGTTAGCACCACATGAGAAGCCTTATTAAAACTTGGCAGCATTTGGAAGGTTGAGAACCACCGCTCGGCTAAATGTTAAAATGTGGGGCCGGCCCCCAAGCCTTTTCCAAATGGGCCAGGGAAGGGCGCCTTGTGTAGTGGCTCCAGAAGAGTGTGCCGCATGTGAGTTTCATGGACAAAGAACTCCAGTTAGTTCAGAAGTATTGGAAATAGTGAATGAATTGAGGAGTCATTGCACTTGAGCTGGGCCTCGTGGACAGGAAGCATTTCAGAGACAGGCAGGAGGAAAAGGAAGGGAGAAAGGACACACCATACAATCCCTGGGAGAGAAGGAAACAGAACGTAGATCTCAAGCAGTCTAACCTGTCTAGAACATTCAGTATGTGGTGGAGCGTGCCAGGAGATGACCATAGAACACAACTCTATGCGGGTTCATTTCCCCTACATAAAAATAATATGCTATTAATAATCCAGTGTCAGTTCTCCACTCCTCCCTGTACCAAATATTGCATTATTTGTTAAATATGTGTTAAACAACAAATAAGGGACAAAGCTAATGGCCATGAGCTTGTCCAACAGGCAGCAGAGGGCTATGGGGAGTGTCTCCCTCAAACCTACAGAACAGGGATGCTGTTGGGAAATTGCTGCACGTCCCAGAGTGGGCTGAAGTGCTGTAAACCAGGGCAGCACTAGAATGGAAGATAATGGTTACAGGGGTTAGACAAGATGCCAGGAGAGAGGCCGTGGTACAAGAGTGCACTTTGAAGGAACCGAGTAGCCAGAGAACTGAAGATTTGGAGGAATGGATAGAGGAGACAAGGGGCTCATAGCAAAGTCTGGGATAGCCTTAGGACATTCAGGAGAGCCCTCTAGAGCTCTGGAAACAAAAAAATAAGTTGGATAAAAAAATCTCTATGGAAGCTTGCTTTTCTTGTGTGTGTGATATGTGGTGAGATGTGGATGCATGTGTGTGTATATGTGTGTGTGTGTGTGTGTGTGTGTGTGTGTGTGTGTGTGATGTGTGTGTTTGTCTGTAGTGGCCAGAGTACTGATTTTGGAGATGATCTCAGTGTTCCAGTAGCTCACAGACTGACTAGACTTGCCAGTGAACTTGAGGGATATACCTGCCTTGCCCATGCTAGGATTGCAGGATCATAATGCTGCGCTCAGTCTTTTGTGGGTTCTGACGATCCCAAATCAGGTCCTTATGACTGTGTGGCAAGTAATTTAATGACTCAGCCATCTCCTTTGCCCCATGATATACCTCTCTATGTTGTCCATGGAGATTTAAGACTTAAACTCTGGGATCATTGATGGAGGAAGCATAAAAAGGAAAGATAAAAGACCTCAAAGAGACTCACATTTAAGAGGTGGGATGAGAGACAGACATTGGAAGTCTAATTTTCAATGAACAGAGAAACAGCAAGGTATATACGTTCCCGAGACATGCAAAGAATATAGTTGAAATTCCAAGTGGCACAAGACTCGGAGAACCACTGAATGATTATTTAACTTCACTGTTGATTTTTAAGGGGTTCATTGGGTCTATTAATACCAGAGTGTGGCGTTAAGAGATTAGGGCATGAATAAATGAGTTCTCGAAGAAGCGAAGGAGATTACTGTAAACTTTTACAGATTGGCAGTGGCAAGAGCAGAGAAACAGGAGTATAATCTGAGAAAGTATCCAGAAGAGGAAACTGCAAGCTTATCAGTGTGAGGGTGTCTTCCTGAGACAGTCCACCACTCAAAAATCCATTTCCCATACGGCAACGTCTAACTGTGTAGGATCCTGTGATAGTAGCCTCAAATTCACGGTTTCCATTTCCGATGGACAAAAACTCTTTCTTAGTGCCTTGGTGTTTTTGTTCAGCATATATTCTGCTCAAAAGAATGCCCAGTTCTGACTCCAGAGCTAATGATTATATTCTCATCAAATGCTAATATAATTCGAGTGTAGATTCCAAAACTTGCTCTAAGAATTAAATCTACCCTTAAGCACTGAAAAATGATGAGATATTCTTATACTGCTTTCTAGACAGGGAGTATGTATTTAAAATACACATTTTCATCACACATTCATTTGTGGTATATTTTTATGCTTTCAGTGATGGGCCTCCTTGTGTATACTATGGTTTTTGCTTCTCAAAGGATAGGTGTAAATTTTACATTAGAAGGTGGAGACTGTGTCTATGTCTGGAACAAAGGATAGATATAAACTAGTCACTTCCCTGTAACATTCCCCACTGGTTGTCTATTATTTGGCAATTGTCATGCTACCCTGAATGATGGACATCTCAGGGCTGCATTACAAAAATAGTCATCATCCTACAGCTGCTGCTGTGAGTGAAGCTAAGGCACTGTCAGTTTCAGGTCTTCAGGTGTGTTCAAACTCTTGAAAACGAGGCACACCAGGACCTAGCTTCCAGATATAACAAACCCTTCCCAGGTTTTGCATATACATTAATACCACTCAAATAATCAAACCATTTCCCTGTATCAGAAAATACACTGGGAGTCTAAGTTGGAAGTATTATCATCCAACCAATAGCCGTAAGAACTAGGGGTGATGATGATCATGACATCAATGAATAATGAGCCAAACAAATGACCTTAGCCTCCTACCACCCTAAGAGGAGGGATGGCACCTGTTCAGATGAGTACATTCCATGATGCATTAGAGCCTTCTCTGGTTAGGACTTCTTTTTTTTTTTTTAAGATTTATTTATTTATTATGTATACAAAATTCTGCCTCGATGTATGCCCACACGCCAGAGGAGGGCGCTAGATCTCAGTACAGATGGTTGTGAGCCACCATGTGGTTGCTGGGAACTGCACTCAGGACCTCTGGAAGAGCAGTCAGTGCTCTTAACCTCTGAGCCATCTCTCCAGCCCTGGTTAGGACTTCTTTAAGCTGATGTCTGGGTACATAGGTGTGCTTCCTCTTCACCAGCCTCCTAATACATCAAAGCTTATTTTCTTTTTACCTTAGAGTCAATATAGCAATTGAGTTTACATTTTACATACCTTCCTTACGTATCTAAAATTTAAACAATACCTAGTAAAATTGTTTAGAAATTGATAGTGAAATAAAAGCTTAAGTTTTATGCATTTATAGTAAATAGCCTAGTCAAAATAGTCCCTGTTAGACCTCCCCAAAGCAGAAAAGACACAATTGTGTTGCAATAGTTAGAAACTGAAATAATATTTTATTTTATGACAGGATATTACTATATAGCTCTGCCTATTATGGAACTTATACAGATCAATATGGCTTCAAAGTACATCTGACTATCTCCCAAGTGTTGGTGTTAAGGCATGTGCAACTACACTCGGCTATAATAGTCTCTTAAAAACTCTTCCCCTTCAAAAACTTCTCTCTCTCTCTCTCTCTCTCTCTCTCTCTTCTCTCTCTCTCTCTCTCTCTCTCTCTCTCTCTCTCTCTCTCCCTCTCCCTCTCTCTGTGTGTGTTTATAGTTGCAAATAACATTGTTAAACAGTTTGATAGATGTAAATTCATTTTTCTACTAAATTCCATGCATTTGTATTAAATATATATCTAACTGCTAGTATCTTGATATAGAAGAGGGATGCAAAATGCAGCCAGTGTCCTTCAAAGAAAAAACAACAGAGGAACAGAAGTCAGATCCATGCGACCTAAGCCCTTTGCCCCAGTCCTTACTTGGTGTGTGCTTGTGCCAAATGACTGTTCTATCTCCTTGTGTTTTCTGGAAAGTTGACTCACTGTAGTAGATTGGAAAGTCTGTTACACATTTTCACTGACTCGGTGCACCCAATGCCCTTAGCATGTTGCATGTCACACAGGGACAACACTCTCGGAGACTCACTGAGTAACTGTCTCTGTTCCCTCCACAATTCCTTATGTTCTCATGGCTCAGAGTATCTTTGCTATGAACAGCCTGGAACTTTCACCCCATTTCCAATTGTAGTTGAGGCTTGTCACCTTGATAATGATGATGCCTGGCTTAGAACACTAAATGTCACTAACTTCTACCACGGGCATTTAAGCAAGGTGAATGGTTGGGAGGAGAATAAGGAATCAGAATAGTTTGTCTCCTATTCCCAGTCTCATTACTGACTTGCTAGGGAAGGATGAATACATCACAAATAAATAAATAAACAAAACACTTAACATTTCTTCCGTTCAGTTTCAGCACAATGAGAGCCAAAGCCTTTGCTTTTTAAGGGCTTTGAAATCATCGACTCAAAGAGTGGCAAAGCTCATTAAGTTCCCAGTGTCTCAGTCTTTCTTATTGTGTTCTGAGTGTTTGCTTTTCATTTGGGAAATGAAATATTTCCTTAACACTGATGTGTGGTAACTGTAGAAATTAGCGAAACCTGCCAGTTTCTCAGATAAAATCAGAGGACAAACGAGTCAGGCAGTTAATTATGTGAAAGAATAGATTAGGAGAAAGGACCGGGAGTCTCCAGACTGTTGTCCCAAGTCCATGGTGACAACTTTGGAAGGTAAAGAGAGGTGCAGGTTATATAGATAAAAGGACCACGTTCCTGCTTCCTAGCCCAGCTCTTTCAGCCTCTGCCAGGATTTCTTAAGGATTTGCATCCTTTTTACTTGCAAGACCTACAAGCTCTTCCTGCAGGGTCAGACTTCTCTGCTTTGTAATATTTAGGCCATTGCCATTCCTTGATATGCCTTTAATTATGAAATAAACCTACTTTACTTAAAAAGTCATATTCATAATTTTCTTCTATATCATGTGCAAACATATCCTTGAAAGTACAGGCACACATCCCTTCGCATATGTACAAAGATGCTATAAATACATGTGGAATTTTGTTGTTTGCATGAGTGAGAGGGAGTAAAACAAATTACACTGTTGTTAGTCAATTGCTATTCTTATTCGCTTAATAATTTTTAAATAGTGAGTCTAGCAAGTCACTAAAACACTGAAATGCTGAAGCATTACCATCATTTTGCTTCTGTGCGTAAGGCAGACAAAGAAGAGTTGTGGTTTGTTGGCCAAGTGAGATCTGTTACACTTCTTATCAATCTTTTATTCAATGTGTTTTGTCGAAAGTCACTATTATGTTGGTGCAAAGCATAAGGTGCAGCAAGCAATGAGTTTTTATAAACTTGCGTCACGTGACGAGCTTTCTGTTGTGTTTTAATAGATCACACTTTTATTTGAATTTGGGGTTGCATTTTAGTGTACATGTGAATAGGCCCTTTTCTTAAGATTTTGTGGACTCCACGCTTATTACATATGAATGGATAAAGCAGATATGGATAACAATGTGTGTGTGTGTGTGTGTGTGTGTGTGTGTGTGTTCAGCTTTTGCTGTAGCAGGGTTTGTCATAGAACAATTCTCCAAGCAAAACTGTAAACACACCAACAGGCCACAGACCTGGTAACACACATCCAGGTATTGTCCTTGTGTTGATATTCTTTGAAGGAAAACAGAGTGCTCACGAATTTAAATATGTTCGTAGAAGTCATGTAGATATCCAGATTAACAATCTGCTATACTCACAATTTAGGACATGAGCTTTAGTATTTTCCTAATTACATAGGCTTGTATGGGAGGCTGTGACTGCTAAAGAAGATTAAGCCATTTGTATTTGTCCGTCGCTGCCTTATAGCATTAATGCAGAAATTCAGTCCCGCTGCATTGAAGGCTGAGGAATTTGATTAGCAGAGCCGTGGAGCCGGCCAATCTTGGCTTGAGACAGCAGACTCCATTAATTGTCTACCAGCAGTGTATTAGCTGTATCATCTTCCCACAGCCTCGCTATTGATAGGGACATTTGAAATTTTATGAAAATTACTGTTTAATAATAAAGAGTTGGAAAAAGCCCACCTGGCAGATGCATTTCTCACCCCCCCTTCAATTCTGAATGAGAAAGAAAAAAAAAACCAAACCTTGCTAAACTTACAATGTTGATTTTTCTCCCCCCTTTGGAAAAAAAATATTTTGAAAATGGGTTTTACAAATATGTGAGCCAGGCAGTGGTGGTGCATGCCTCTAATCTTAGCACTAGGGAGGCAGAGGCAGGCAGATCTCTGTGAGTTGGAGGCCAGCCTGGTCTACAAAACAGAACATAAGACAGCTAGGGCTACACAGAGAAATCCTGTCTCAGAAAAATAAAATCAAATACAGAAACAAAAAAAAAACTAAATATGTCAACAAAGGAGGGAATTAAATTTCATTTCTTGTTATTCATTTGCTTTGTTTTGCTTGTCAGTTCTCATGATCACTGTTAGCCTTATATTTCTTATGCCAGTTTATGATTGAATATGGGGGCTGCTCAGGGTGGTGGGAGTTTTCACTTAGCTGTGGCTCTGCAGCTCACCATTCTGTACAATGCATGCAGGGGGCATCGCCATCCCACATTACACAATCAGGAATCTGGCTATGTAGTAGCTTTTATTTATTGTGTGTGGTGTGTTCTGTTCACCAAGGCTTGAAATCTGTGTGGGTCAGAGTTAAACTTGAAGTCTGTTGTTTCCTTAGAAGTCTCAGGAAATAAAATCAGGTCATCAGGCTTAATAGCAAGTACCTTTTTCTGACGAGTCTCTGACCCCTATATTACATAAATGTAAGCATGCCATTTTCAGTATGGTTTTCTTTTCGTGTATGTGTGTGTGTGCGCGCGCACATGTGCACTTGTAGAACACAGATGTCGTTGTTTGAAATTGTCTTATATTCTTCTTCCACCTTATTCCCTTGAGACAGAGTCTTCCAAACAAACCCAGAGTTCATTAATACAGTTTGTCCCCATAAGCAGCTTGCTCCTGGTCCCTCCTTCGCCCTCCTCTGTCTGAATGAGGAATTACAGGAAGGCTGGTGGGCTCACTTGCATTGATGCTGCTGCTGTTGACACAAACTTGGTCCTCTTGCTTTCCTACAACACTTCAACCATGGAACCCCTCAGATGTAGAGAGTCAAAGATTTATTTATTTTTATTCTGTGTGTCTGAATATTATGCTTGGATGAATGTATGAGCAGCACATGTAAGCTGGGTGCACATGGAACTCAGGTGGAGTCAGATCTTTGGATCTGCGGATGGTTGTGAGCCCTCCTGTGAATGCCAGGAACCGAACCCAGATCCTGTGTAAGAACAGCAAATGAGCCATCTTCCCAGCCCTCAGACTCATGTACGATTAGTCCAGTATCTCCCCCCCGCAAAGGAAGCCTTTCGTTGATTAAGAAAAATAAATTATTTTACAAACATAGCACTCTAAAGCAGAATGTATTGGGTGGGGTTACTTGGGCAAGCTGGGTACCAAATCAACCAGGCCTTATTTGCCAGGTTTGAAGAAACAGATATTTATTGATGTTAGATGTTCATATCCTCCCACTCAAGGGCACTTCCCAGAGAGTTTTTTTTAAAGAGACTTTCAGTATTCTGTTACTGAGTGCTAACAGTTCTGTGCACAGAAGGAGTCCCTTAAATGGTCCTCCACTTTTCCCTGAGGCAAAGTCTGCAGTGAGTTTGTGTGTAGACTGTGAGCATCCCAAGCACTGTCACTCGGCTCTGGGAGCCTCATGCTGTATTTTGCAAGCCTGGATTTCAGGTGGAGCAGGTTTGCAATGACTTGAGTTAGATCTTTACTGTGGGCCTCTGAGTCTGTATTGTTTTGGTTAGAGACTTTGTTCTGGGGCCATGCCTAATACATGCTTAGAGAACACTGCTAAAGGGTTCGTATGCTCTCTCTCTCCTCGGCACCTGAACTTCTGAGAAGCCCTTGTAGAAACGCGGAAATGAAGGGTTGGAGAAACAGAAAGCAGGTTGGTGAAGGGAGAACAAGCAGAACAAATGCTGCCTTAGTAATAAGAAACCAGGGAGATTCTCCCAGTAGCTGAGAACTGAGAGTTGGTTTCTAGCTCCACGCCTCCTGCAGTGAACAGTCTACACCTTGAGAAAAGCAGCATGATAACCTAGGTTTAGAGTTATGTTTTGAATCTTTGCCTTGAGTTTTGTAGACAGGAATGCTTACACAGATCATTTCTTTTTTTTCTTCTTTCTTTTGGATTTTCAAGGCAGGATTTCTCTGTGTAACAGCTCTAGCTGTCCTGAAACTAGCTCTTGTAGATCAGGCTGGCCTTGAACTCACAGAGATCTGCTTTTTTCTGCCTCCCAAGTGCTGGGATTAAAAGCGTGCGTGACCACCTCCTGGCTACAGATGATTTCTATTAAGTCCCATTTTTTTAATTTCTGATTTTGCTTGCAGACAAGTGGTACATACACAGAAATGATCAGAATTAGCAAATAACCCCATATTCCTTGAGAAGCCTCATCAGAGGCTCTCTCTCCTTCCACCCTAGCCATTCCTTTAATACATGTATATTGATATGGCTACTTATCCCCTGCAGAGCCTAGCTATTCCCAAAAGTGGATATTAAGACAATAGGGGGAAAATGATGCAGATACTTTTTAAAAATTTGGAATAGAAATTGACTCTTTTCCATCCTTAATCTATGAAGGATGCCAGTTGTCTAGGTGTATATTTTGCCACTAATCATTAAAGGGCCCAGAAATCTTTCTGCTTCATCTTTCCATGTAGCTATGAATCAGGTACTCTGCTACCTAATTTTGTATGTCATTGTATGTCCTTTGACAGTGAGTACTGACTGCTCAAGTGTAGGATAACCTTCGACTCAGCTACACTTCGGAATGTTTATTACATTTGTTATCTAGTGACTGCATATTAAACTAAATCAGGAAAGAGAAGGGATCATCCTTATTATTTCCCAGATAACAGTCATTTTAAAAAGAAAGGTCTGGGACCCAAATAAATATTAAACAAAAATAAAGCTGGGGCCCAGAAGTTGTTCATTCTTCAGCTGACAACTGTGCTTTAAAAAAAGTAAAATGGTATTTTTAGGTTATCCTTTGATCAAATAAAGTTATCATCTGTAATAGAAAACTCTTTCACGTTGTCAGTTTATAGGTTATTTTCAAATTGGCTGTCAGTCACACATCCAGCTCAGAGGAGCAAGGAGCTTATCTTTTTCAATATCATTCTTAAGACTTTATTATGTTATTGTCCACTGATGAAATGGGTGACTGGTGTGAGGGAGATTAGTCTCAACATGTGCACATGTGTGTTAGATTTCAAACAGGTCAGAGTTTGTAACCAAACATTTCTTCCAGATTTTGAAAATGTTAAATAATTGTATGTTTGCTTTGTTGAGGGTTTCACATTTAAATAATGTCTATCCATGGGATTCTTCCAAATTGAAGGTGATAAGAGGTTATAGTATGAGAGTTACAATTTTCCATTAGACATAGGAGATATTGAATTGAAAGTACATTGAATTCTTTAAATTTAAGGAATGTAGTTCCCATTATTACTTGATTCATCACTAACAAATAATATGTACAAAATCGAAATCCATAGGTAGTTAAATTTTCCACAGTAATTAATTCTTTTTTTTTCAAATATTTATTTATTTATTATGTATACAATATTCTGTGTGTATGCCTGCAGGCCAGAAGAAGGCACCAGACCCCATTACATGTGGTTGTGAGCCATGTGGTTGGTGGGAATTGAACTCAGGACCTTTGGAAGAGCAGGCAATGCTCTTAACCTCTGAGCCATCTCTCCAGCCCCCAGTAATTAATTCTTATACAAGATTATAGAGAATTAAGTAAAAGGATTTTTTGATTGATCATAAGATTTTTACAATAAACATATACACGGAAAATATTTGACAAATAAAATGTTAATTATGAAACTTGGTTGTAATAGCTGCAAGTTAATTATTGTGACATGAAATGGATATCAGCAAGAGAAGGGAAATTGATGTCAGGTGAACATGGAAACTCCCTGGGATGCGCTTGATCCCAAATCAAGTGCCTGGAAAAGCAAAGAGACTGTTGTGATGTGGGCACACATCTCCTGACGAAGCCCAATTAATTCTAAAAGTTGATATTAAGTCAGTGGGGGGAAAAGTCCACACTGATCCTTTTATAAGAGTTTGATTAGATTAGCCTGTTTCCCATCTTTAACATAGGAAGAACGCGGTTTGTCTAGGAGAATATTTTGCCACTATTCATTAAAGGGTCCACTGAGCCTTGCATCCACCACCTCCCGCCTCCTGCAATTGTTTCAGATCCCATGATACCGAGTGTAATTTGTTCTTTTTTTATTGTCTTCTCTTTATATGAAAGGAGAAGCATGTGGCTTTTATATTCTTTTGTTTCATTACATGGCAAATTAGGGATCCTTCCACTAGCCTGGTTTTGACATTTCTTTCATTCTGGGCTGAGCAATGAGAGGAAGGAAGCACTGACAATACCTGGCAAAGCCACATCTCTTGATTTCTCTTTCTTCTTTCAGCATTAGGTGTAGAGGGGCTGGGAATCTCCGCTGATGGAAGCTGAAGATGTTTTAGCTGTTTATTAAGCCTGTGCTATCTATAAAATCTGTATTGGTTTACTGTCAGCATTTGTTTCTAAACTTAGAATTTTAGGAGACAAATGGGAAAAGCATACACATCTATATTTCACACAATTTCCAACAGTTGCCTTAGTATTTAGAATTAAGGATCTACAAAATTGAAGAGAAGGCTCAGGGGTTGAGAGCTCTACTGCTCTTGCAAGGCTGGAGTTCTATTCCTAGCACCTGGGATGGGCAACTTACAACTCCAGCTTCGGAGCCTCGGTGCCTCTGGCCTCCAGCGACTCCTCCACTAACATGTAAAGTCTCTCCTCTCCATATGCATAATTAAAATAAATAAGCAAGGAAATCTTTAAGAGAAAGAATTGAGGGTTCCAAATGGACACCAGGAGGATGTTCTACCTCCGTCCTGGTTTGACTTGGCAGATCCAGCATACACACTGTCCAGGTACACACGTTAGCCTTCTTAGTCTTTGACGGTGCTGTATGAGGAGTGTTAAATGCAGCCCTAGTAGTAACCAGAATTAAAGAAAACGTGTATCTAACATACCACCTTTGCCATAAAAAGAGAAACAGTCAAAGGCATGTTTATCATGATTCCAATTCCGTAAAGCTATCTCCTGGGATACCATTAATGCATTTAGCCCCCTCAGATCTTAGCTCTCAATGAACTAAGCTTGCTTTTCATTTTCACACCCATCCTCTTTATAGATGGTGATGTAGATGGAGTACTAAGAAATAATACTAGGGTACTATTTCACTTATTTCAGTGTATGGGGCTGCTATTACCTAGAAAATGAGTTGACTGAGGGCTATTTTGAAAATATTAATTTTATGTATATGTATGTGTATCTGAATGTTTATTTGTGCACCATGTACAGGAGCCCACAGAGACCAGAAAAGGTATTGGGTTGCCTGGAACTGGTGTCACAGCAGATTTTAATGCACACATGTGTACCAGGGACTAAATGTGTGTCCCCTGTAAGAGCAGCAAGTGCTCTTCCGGCCTGAGCATGGTCTCCTGCCCTAGCTGACCGAATCTTACATGATGTTCCCTCCTTCCCAGCTGTCCTTGCTGACATCTCAACTCCAATTACAACACCCAGCAATTGGACCCCACATTATTTTGTACTGTTTTGTTTTGAATGCTGTTAGATTTTCATAGAGGGTCATAACAGGTATTTCAATGTGGGTGCTTAGCAAAATATAGCTATGCCTAGATGTTACAGTAGATAGTGTTTTCTCATAAATGAAGTTGGTTTTGAGAGTCTGAAATTATTTCACAATGGCCCAAGTCTCTAAGGAACAGAGTATATGCTCATACATACAGCTATATGCAGCTGAGTCATCTTCGGTTTTCACTCATGACCTTGTACTTACTACCTAAAAGATTCCATGACAATCTGTCATCCTTTTCCTCACAAGCTCCTGTCCTCAGAAAAACAGATCCGTTATTACAGCTGCTGGGATTCGGTGAGTTAGCACCATCTTCCTCCATTACCATAGCGTGTCAGTTTTCTACATAGCTGCACCTGCTTTTGAAAAGAAAAATTTTGGGGGGGGCTGTTATCTAGTGTATTAACATGTATGTTCATGTTACAGGGATTTAGTCTTACATTTCAAAACTTAACTGTGGGAAAAGCAATGCATCATAATATGAAATAAATCTACTGAAATGACTACGGCTTATTCCAACACATAATAGAGCTTCACTTGCCCTATTTGGTGGGATGAAGTGAGTTCCATATGGAACATTGCCAGATTATAAAGGAATATTTATAGTCCAATTTTTGATAGCTACATTTTCATTAAAAATGGCTCTTAAATGTATGGAATGTTTTCATATCATAGCAAAATATGGCCAACAGGAGTCAACATTTTCTTAATGACTTTAGGGTCTTTATCATAAAAATCAATTGTTCTGATCTCTGTTACCCTTAGGACTTCTGACCTCTGTGCTCTTCTAGAAAATACCACAGAGAGGTGAGGTTGCACTATGATTTTCATATTAGTATTGCTGTTTTTCTTTGTCAGAATACATTTTTTACTTGGCTAACGTCACAGTTTTAGGAAGACTGGAGATACCGTGAATGAGTTAGAATCAGAGAACACCCTGGGAGTCCCGTTCCCAGACATCTTTGAGTTACTGCTTCATCATCAGCTTTTGAATCATTTCCGTCAGAGTTCTCTGCTTTTGTGCTATTCAAGGGCATAGCGTGGGGACTGGGAGCAGTGTTCGTGTACTATCCTCAAGAATTGGCTAAAAAAGGCTTTCAGGGATGGGACAAAAGTGGCCTCTGTGGCATGGATCTGCAAGCTTGTTTGGCAGTCGCAGAAAAGGGATCAATGCCTTGGAAGCTCTGGGGAATGCCTCCCATTACTGCGGTCAGCCCCGATGGAATGTAGTCCCAGGGGCGAAGGCTCTGTAACTTTTCCTGGTTCCGGGTATTTGGGTCTGAATGGGCAGCAGTTAGAAGGTAAAGGGCAGGAAAAAAAGAGAAAGTGGTAAAGGGCAGACTGATAAGGTTCCTCAGGTGAGAGGGAGCCTGTGCTGTTCACTGCCTATACAAGCCACCAAGTGTCCTGGAAAGGGTTACAACAGACACACTTCCTGCATTTTAGTTAAGGGGGAGGAACATCAAGGTCACTTTCTGCATTTGAACAGATGAAAAAAAATAAGTACCGCTATAAAATATGGATAAAGCGTCAATCAAAGCTGCTTTTTCTTTTCCTGTGTATGCTATGGTAATACCAGCTATATGGCTCGGTTGCCTTTTATTTTTAAACACAACTAGAACTAGTACATTGGCAGCTCTTCTCCCCTTCTTTTTCTTCTACTTCAACCCCCAACTTTAACAAAGACAGAGCCTTCAAACTCTTTTCATTGCCAGGCTTGGAAATCCTGCCAGGTTAAAAAAAAATGTTATTGAAAACCTTTCTCCCCTTATAGGCTCGTTTTGACAGGAAATCTTTGAGAGGCAGCGGCAGTGAGGTGCCCAGAGATTTCATCTCTCTTCTTTTGCTTTAGGAGATGCTGAGCACAAGGCTTCCTATTAGGCAAATAGAAAGAGCAGCAAATCCACCCCCCCCCCCCAACAATCATCTTCCCCTGGCGCCTGGGCTGTCGGCCTTCTGTGCCCTGGACCGCCAGACAGAGCGGGCTCTGAGGAGCCTAGCATAAAGATGCATGTGAAAGTTTCTGGCAGTGTCTCACAAAAAATATTATTTTGTCTCTATTTACAGATTATCTGGCACTATAAATTTTGCATGGGCTAATCAGAATAAAATCTATGATCTCCGGAAGGCGTTCCTTTGCAGGGTCTCTGCTTCTGTTCTGCACAGTTTTGACATGGGCTTCCTGTCTGGGTCTGTCCCTCTGTCACTGTGTATGATTGGTTGAATTTCATGAGCCATTAGCAGTGACTTTGTAATATCCGATAAGACGAGGCTGTTGTCTTCGGAGGTTTTTATTTTTTTCATGGGCAGAAGTCAAGTTTAAATTTCCGACAAACGTATCAAAATACAGAACGCCAACTTATGGGAATTTTGCAAAAATATATAAGCAGATACACTTTAGAAAATAATTAGGCTGTGTAAAACTCATAGTGGAAGTTCAGAAGAATCTCATGATTTCAGACATACTTATGTTAGATGTATTTTCTTTCAAAAAATGCCCAAAATTAGAAATTTAAGTTTGTGAATAATTTTTAACAAAAATGTGATAGAATGCAGGATATATTATGTGTGAAATGAATCATACTGTAGATTCAAATATAGATTAAACAGCCTGTGTCCCAGGAAGCAAAAGCAAGGCAAAGGTGGATACAGTATCTGTAACAGCCTAAAGTAGCAGAATTGCTTACATCTGTGAAGAGAAAACAATTCCAAATAGGTTGCTTGTCAACCCCCCTTTCTTTTCTTTACAGTGTATTAAAATTAATTTGTGTCATCTAGGTTCCTATGTTTGCCATTAGTACTGAGCCAAAGTAATGAGAACAATAGATGCAGAGAGATTAAGTACAGGATCTGAGGGTAAGGTATGCAGGGGCACCCTGGTACTTCTCAGTCCTGCCTTGGCTGAGTAGGTTCTGCCAGCAAGCAAGGGCATCTGGGTTTTTCTCAGTTTTTCTGGGGCTGAGCAGGTCATGCCAGCAAGCAAGGGCATCTGGGTGCTTCTCAGTTCTTCTGGGACTGAGCAGGGCCTGCCAGCAAGCAGCTGCATGATTATAGTCTTCCAAGTTGAAGGTACAGAAATTCTTTAGCAAATTTTGATGTGGAGATATCCAGGTCCCTCTTGATGATCCTGCCCTGTATCTAAGGTCACTGTCTTAACATAAATGTTTTCACTATCGTGACTGATCCTGTGACATTAACTAAATACTTTCTGTGATGCAGCAGCCTATGTACATCACCCCTAATTAATTAGTTGCTATAAATAAGTGGAAGATAAATGAATATTTTGGTTACTTCTTCAGCATTCGTTTTCCCAGCACCTCTTTTGATGTTTTGTTGTTTTGGGGTGTGTGTGTGTGTTCAGGTCCCCAGCTGGTCTTGTGAGGTAGGGGACCCCCTCATTGGCCCTGTCTACAGAGGCCAGCTTTCAGGATGTTATAAGCCAATCAAAGCACACTGCACGTCTCTTAGTTTAGGAAAGGGTCTGTGTGAGGGGAGATTTTGGGGGAGCTTCTTAAGGTGTTCCAAGGAATGAGTAATTCTGTTGCTCTTAGTAACCCAATTCTAGTTACCAATTTTGTTTGGCAACCACGCCAGTCAGATGGTGAGACGACTTTCAATGTATTGTTGTTTAAGTATTTTAATAGTTAGGTTCATGCTTGAATTTTGCATTTTACAAGATTGTGTATAACAAACCACTAGAGAATTTTCAAGATTATATGTAGAATGTTCCCACAGAAAGGCTCAGTGTCCAGGGTCACAGGTGATTATCGTGTATTATATGTATGTATTTAAATGTCAAACTGCGCCCTTATGGGCAATTACTATGTGTCAGTTAAAATTAAAAACATTTTAAAAATCATGCCTAGAGAGTCTAAAAGACATCAAATCATCAATTGTAATAAAGGTTATGAAATGTCCTAATGTAGAATGTACTAGCAATTAACTTCAGGAAGTGAGTGCAGTCTGAGCATAGATTCTTTTCATTTTCTCTCGGGTTTAGTATGTGGTAGCATGATGTCAGTAAAGGATGCTTAAAAGACGATGTCCCGTCATAAGAGACAGAACATGTAGACAGTCATGAAATCATTTGAATTTTTGTATTTTGAAGGAAGGCAGGTGACGGGAAATAGGAACTGATCAAGCAGAGCACTATGGAAGTCTGCCCCACATACTCCCTGTGGGTGTTAAGTCCGTCTTCAGGGAACATGGTTCCCTAGTGTCCTTTCCCCGTAGAGAGGGTTGACTCCCCGACAGTCAGCAGGAGGTCAGGTTGGGATTGAGGTAGAGCAGATCTACACAGCAGCACCCGCTGCACCAGCCGATAAACCTCACCAATGTGGAGAGCGGTTTACATCTGCCTCAGCACATAGACTTAAAAACTCACAAGCCTTGTGTGTGTCAGGGATACACACCTCTACAGACATGTGGAGGTCAAAGAACAATTTGCAGAAGTCTGCCTCTCTTTCCACTACAGGGGTTTTGAGGATTGAACTCAGGCCTCAAGGGTCAGATAACTGTTTATTGAATTGAGGAACTCATTTGTCATTTGAAGAAAGCTTACAGGGAGAGAGATGTAAATAAAAACAAGGAAAAAAATGGGAAAAAATTTTGCCCAACAGAAATAGAGTTTTCTCCTGTGAAAATTCTCTCAAAAAGGAAATTTTAAAAATGTCTAGAATAACTTGAAAATATCAAGTCATTAAAATATATATGAGATAATATGAAGGAGACACAAAATATAAGGGACTGAGAAATCAAAATGGTGTCTGTTAATTAAAAAAAAACAATAAACCAGCTGAAGTATAGTTAAAAAAATTAATGCAATGGTGTTATAAGAGTTAAAAAGAGGGGCCAGGCATTCCCAGCACTTGTGAGGCAAAGGCAGGTGGATCTCTGTGAGTTTGAGGGCAGCCTGGTCTACAAGAGCTAGTTCCAGGACAGGCTCCAAAGCTACAAAAAAATTCTTTCTCAAAGGTGGGTGGTCCTTGAACTTCCCACAGGGCAGGGAACCCTGTTCGCTCTTTGGGCTGACTTGGGAGGGGGACTTGACTGGGGGAGGGGGAGGGAAATGGGAGGCGGTGGCGGGGAAGAGACAGAAATTTTTAATCAATAAATAAAAAAAGTTTAAAAAAAAATGATGAGAAAGAATAGATAGAATTATTCTACCTGGCTAGTCCTGTTCCCAATATTAAGAATGCCAAAATTGAATGAAAAATCAGAGAAGATTAGTCTCTATATAAATACTTAATGAAAGTATCCCAAAATGGAAATAACACATAGTTTCAGAGAATGTTGACCAAGCGCCAGTGGAACTTTGTAATAAATAATTAGTGTTATGATTTTTTTAAAAAAAAAATTGTTGCAAGATCCCTGGTGGCAGCAGGCAGCAGAAATGCTATGGGTCCCCAAATGGTGATAGCAGTCCATGTGGCAAGCCACGCCCACTCCCTTCTCCATCTGCTGAGGCAGGCTGATCTTCAGCTTCTAGCCTGTGCCTGTGTTCCCGCCCCTTTCCCAGTTCCCGCCCCTTTCCCAGTTCCCACCCCTTTCCCAGTTCCCGCCCCTTTCCCAGCTCGCTCCCCGTTTCCCCAGTTCGTGCTCTTTTCTGTCGGCCTCCAGAGGCAGCTTCGCTTCTGCCTCTCTCCTTATTTCTCCGCTTCCCTCTTTCTCTGTTTTCTTCTCCTTCTTCCTCTCTCCCTCTCTCTCTCCCTCTCTCCCCCCTCCCCAATTCTATTCTGTAGGGTGTCAATGTGACTTCTACCTCACACTGCCATCTAGCTGGGACTAGCCTGCCCTCCACGGGTCTCCCTGCCTGGAACCGGCAGCCGCAGCCCTCGTGCTCGTGGGACCAGCAGCCACAGCTCGTGGCAGCCTCACGGTGGGACCGGCAGCCGCAGCTCGGACCACCACATGACCCCCCGCTACCACCATTTGGGGACCTACAGTGTTTCTGCTGCCCATTGACGCCTGGGATCTTGCAGCATTTTTTTTTTTAAATCATAACAATTGGTAAGTACAAATTAAATATTTTTTATATCATGAAATTTTAGAATACTACAAATGTGGAAACAACAATTTCAGAAAGAAAGACGAGGAAGAGAAAGAGATGTCAGGAGGTCGGGAAGAAAAAGAAAATTCCTTATTAAAAACAAAAGGCCAAACATTATTGATATCTGTTACGAGCTGGAGGACTTCAGCTCCAGGTTCTTTTCTAGTAATATTTATGAGGACTCTGTGCCCTTCTCCCCAGAGAGCAATGAGTGACCAGACCAAGCAAGAGAATTGTTTTTATGATGATTCTTTACTAGCAACTTCAATATTCAATGCATCAATGGTGTTTACAATCTTAGTAGGCATGGGGGATTGATGATGGGCAATACACAGGCAATTCAATATCACAATTATTAATCCTATTAAACCTAATACAAAAAAACAATTCATAACTTTAATCTAATCTATCACTTATCCATAAAACACTTCTTAAACTTAACTAATCCATTAACATTTCCTAATCTTATCAATTATCCATAAGATATCTCTTAACATGTCACACACTAAATATATGTATTAACACGCCTATGCTCTTCTCTTAACATCTCGTACACGCATGAAATAGCATCATACGACCTGGTTTTCTTCAGCTTAAAAAGGGCTTTTGAATTTCTTCAGGCTGGACACCTGACCACACTCGGGGCCGGATAGCAAGGCTCTACTCTTGACCCTGTAGTCTGCGCTCAGGAGATAAGGTGCCGATGTCCCGTTCCAGGCTGGTATTGGGGTGGGTGCTGGATCAATCCTTGACCGCCTAGTCTGTGGTCTATCTCAGAATGTAGGACTTTGGACTCGGCTTTTCGGGTGACCGAGTCTTAGGAGACAAGGCTTTTTATTTAGCTCTCTACTCTCGAAGACGAAGCTTTGCTCTCGGGATAGCAAAGCATTCTGTCTGCTCAGTAGAAGAAGCTTTGCTCTCGGGATGGCAAAGCATTCTGAAAGGCAGAGTATCTTGTCTGTTCTCGGGAGAGAGACCTTCAATGTCCACTATCAGGAAATGCGGTTTTCATTCGGGATGCAAGGCGTTAAATGTCTGTTTTCAGGAGATGAAGCTCGGTACTCTGGAGACAGAGCATTAAATGTTTAGGCACGGCATTTAATATTTCTGCTTTTTGGGAGTCAGGCTTGGAGGATCTCTGTTTCCACAGAGGCCTGATGCCAGAGCCATTGTGAGAAGTGAGATAACTGTCCTGCTTCAGCCCTCTCTTTATGCCAGTTCGAATTGCCCCTCGTTTGATTTTTTTAATTTATTTATTAATTAAAGATTTCTGTCTCTTCCCCGCCACCGCCTCCCAATTCCCTCCCCCAATTAAGTCCCCCCCCCCCTCAGCCCGAAAAGCAATCAGGGTTCCCTGTCCTGTGGGAAGTCCAAGGAACCCCCACCTCCATCCAGGTCTAGTAAGTTGAGCATCCAAACTGCCTAGGCTCCCACAAAGCCAGTGCGTGCAGTAGGATCAAAAACCCAGATGTCCTGGGTTATCAGTATTGATTGGCCACAGAAGGGTGGGGTTTCCTCTTGTGTGGCAAGATTACTTCATTACCACGCTTGCTGACAGCTGCCTCCCCATCTGGAAGGGCCAGATTGGGTGTGGGAGCCTTCAAGCAGGCAAATGATCCCTTAATATTTCACCTTAGTAATTTTCCACACCACACACAAGAAGAAATGCTTTTACATTATACCAAGTTGCATTCATTCTTATTCTATAAATTTCCTGCTCTATCTACACTACAGATTCCCCTTTATTTATTCATTCAGAGGAATCTGTTTCCATGCTCATTACAATATCCTACAGTATGAGTTAATACAATTTAATGGAAATATGCCTTTGAATTTAGAGGTAAAATAACCTTGGATCTAAAAAGGGTATGTTGAACCAAAGCAGTATTTCATAAATTCAACCAGAATAAGGACTTTAGGCACTGTTATGAGTGCACTGGTTTAGAAGGTTCTGCAGTAGTCTTACAGGGTAAATAAAGAACAAAATTCTGAATCAGAAACTTATAGAGGTTGTCATGGGACCATAAATATCTAGTAGTTGAGTGTAGCCAGAATGGGGTGACTTCCAACATGAAGATGTCCTTGTGGGAAGGAGCGGCAGCCAGAACTGCCCGCTTTCCGGTCCTATGACACAATGTCTGTGCTAATGAACTTAAGATGAGCAGACTTGTATCATGGCTCACAGCTTTTTGGAATTTACAGTACAAGGTAGTCTTTTCCTTTTGCCTTTGATGAGGAATAAACCTTATCAGTCAAGGAATAAAGAAGAAAGCAAGGTATCATAATCCCACTGGGTACTTTTCCTATCCCATCTAAGAACCATCCATGTGGCCAGATCTCTTGGAAGTCTCTAGTGTCTCTTTTTAAGTGCCTCTGTGGGGTGGGGACCAACCCTCTAGTACATGGATGTTGAGGGACGTCCAAAAATCTAATCTTCAGTAGATTTGATGGGGAATTAATAAGAAATGAAAATTTGGGGTAGCAATGGCAATTTAAGCATTGGATGAGAAAATCCAGGATACCCCTCTATGATGAAGAGTGTTTTCTGGGCTTGAGAGATGACTTAGTACTTAAGAGCATTGGCTGTTCTTCCTGAGGTTCTGAGTTCAATTCCTAGCAACCACATGGTGGCTCACACCATTCATAATGAGATCTTGTGCCCTTTTCTGGACTGCAGGTGTACATGCAGGTAGAAAACTGTATACATAGTAAGTAAATAAATATTTTTTTAACAAAAAGACTTTTACATTGTAGTCATCACGGAACAGTCTGTAACACAGAAAAATGGTCTTTACAACCCTGAAAAGGAGGCAGCCTCCCAGGCCCCATCTCCAGGGGCTCACACTAATCTGCCCCTCCTAGCAGGCACTCCCTGGGAGCCCACAGCCTACTATGAACAGAGAAGCAAGCAGGCTAGCTGCAGATTTTCACCAATCTACCTCCCCACAATATCCCATCCTCTAGTTCCTCTCCTCGGTCTGCAGCAGAACACCCTCTGAACAGCCCTGCCCTTATCTCCTGTGGAACACACAGATCTTCCCCTTCTAACTCCTCCCCCCTCCCGAGTTCATTGCTTTATTCCAGGCCCCAACTCCAGCAGGCTTTCTCTGGGAACCTAAAGGCTACTCTGACCAGAGAAACAAGAAGGCTAACTGCCTATCTTCACTTCTCCCTCAGCTCCACCCAATTCTATCCCATCTCAGTCAGATCTGCAGCAGACCAGGTGCCCAGCACCACCCTCCTGGGTGGCTCACATGGATCCTTACATCTCGACTTCCCTGCCCATAGTCATTGCTTCATCCCAGCCCCCAGCTCCATCAGGCATCCTCTGGCAACCCATAGGCCACTCTAATCAGGAAAACAACATGGCCAACTGCAGATCTTCACCTCTCCCTCCTATCCTCCCATCCAAACCCCAGTCTCATGCCCAGCTCTTCAGCAAACTATCTACTGAGGCCTTTCCTCTTCCCCACCCTATCTCCAGTGAATGGCTCAGATCTTCCCCTCCAAACTTTCCTCCCCCAATTTATTTATCCTATCCCCCACTACAAAAAATACTAGTTTTAGCAGAGACTTCTATAGACTTTCAAAGAGTTCTTGCTAATACTTCTTAAATTATTCCACAAAATAGAAACAGAAGGAACATTGTCCGTTTTGTTTTATGGGCCACAGTTACAAAGACTCAACAAAGAAAGAAAATTATAGACCAGTTTCACTTATGAATATAGATGTGAACATTCACGGTAAAATATTTGCAAACATAGTCCCAGAACACATCTAAAAGGCCATACACTATGATCAAGGAAACTCCATCCCAGAGATGCAGAGGATAGTTCAACTCTGCTGATTCCCAATCTCAACATTTAACATATGAGCAAAACTCAAAAGCTGAAGCTTGTGCATTAAAAGTGAAAATTATTAATCTTAAAAATGTAAAAGTACATAAAATTACAAATACAAAAAAGAACTAAAGGCAAATATAAGGTTCAGTCAAATCCTTATTGGAAGTCAGATATTGTCCCTTGCTGATTCCATAGGGGAAATGATAACGGTATAGATTTAGGGCATTGTGAAAAAAAGTGTAGACACAAATGATTTAACTTCTTGTTTTAGTAGGAATGTAGTTGGTAATGTTTCTAATGAAATCAGTCATTAGTAGATTATGTAAAAGTCATCCAATGACTAGAAGATCTTCATTTCAAAACAAAAACACAATGGCTGTAAGAAGTTGCCTGTGGCAGAACCAGGAGCAGGAGGAGGTGTGATTTCTTCCTATTTAAGTCTTAGCCTGCATTGAGCAGGCACACAACAGCACGCACATGTGTGTAGGTGGAGACTGGTTTGGTTCCTAGCTTCCCAGACCACCACACATGCTCAATGACAATGTGACACAATGTCCCAAGAATATCAGCTTCTGTCATAGCTGAGTTAGTAGGAACTCAGTGAAAAGTGCCATCAGGGGAGTTTAGCTCTACCTCCCTGCGACCCTAATCATAATGGCCTGGATTAGAAGTCCCAGCTATGTGTGTGTGTGTGTGGGGGAAGGCATGGTGGAGAGGCAGGACTTTGAATGGACTGTCCTTTGTTGGACAGGATGATCACCCATTTCTGAAAATGAAATGGGAGGCAGAGGCAGAAACAGCAGTTTTGATGGCTACACAACTGTGTGCTACGAGGACATTCAAGGAAGGCTAAATGGCATCAGAGCAGAGTGAAGGTCAAGGCCATTGCTGAAAGTGGGAGGGGAGGATACCATTTCTTTAAGTGCATAGCCTAATTTTTCTGCTTGGAGTCTTGACAATGATGAAACACAAAGTTTTCCAAGCTGTCAAGCAATCCAGCAAACATAACACTAGACAGGCAGAGACTCCACCAGCCCCTTCTTACTTCCTGTCATCTTGGGGTCCAGTATTATTTCCTCACAGATTGCTCCAGATGTTCTGAGTATCTCCAACATGGCCAGTACTCATCATTTCAAGTTAGCATAGGGACTGCAGAGGCTGCTCAGTGGTTAAGAGCCCTTGCTACTCTTCCAGAGTTTGGTTCCTAGAGCCCAGGTCAGTAGCTTACATGTTTCTGTTCCAGGGAATACGATATTCTCTTCTAGCCCATCCATGTACCCGAAAACAAATGGCACACACCCACATTGACACATACATAGGCAAATTAAACAAATTAAAAACATATCTTTAAATGTAACCTAGATCACATTGCAAGTGAAAATAGTAGTATAAGAAAATAAGGAAACATTTAACTATAATCTATTACAGAAATACAAATGAATGGTCTTTAATTTAAAAAAAAAACAAATTTGACATGTTTAAAACACTTCTCTTGACTATCTTATCATTGCCCTTAAAGGTATTTCAAATTCCTGGGCCTTACCCCTCCTTTTCATCTGCCAGCCTCTGCTCTCTTCCTTTTGGGATTCTTGTGTGTGCACTTTCCTCTGACAAGCTCATGCTTGCCCTTCTCTACAAACTATCTCTTGGAATCCCAGGTGTTCTCTGTCACCTGAACTTGCACAGCTAATTCGTGGTACCTGTCTCAGTAAACTTCCTGCAAGACTTCCATGCTGTAAAAGGCCAACACGTTCTCTTGCGTGTTTATCACCAAATCCCTAGGTATCTGTATCTCTGCCTCTCATTTACTAGGTGTACAAAATAAATGTTTACTGAACAATCAATTAGCATGAAATTTCAGTTTAAGGTGAAACTTATTTTTACTATTATTAGATAATACAAAACGGTTAGGTTTTACAAACCAGCTTCTACTGTAATACTTGTGTCTGATTGTTTATTGCTATCGTCCTCTGTCTACTACCCAACTGAGGACTTAGGTCTGAGGATTTTCCAAAAGCTCTTGCGAGCAGAATTTTAGGTTCATATCTGTTGAGTATAGTCTAAAGAATGATGAAGGTAGGTGTGATTTGCTTTTGAATGAGTGAGTTTATTTAGCATGCAGCAAGCAATAATAAGGAACAAAAGACAGGGCAGCTAGATAGAGGCAGGAGAGAAAGAACAGAATGATTAATCCTGCTGGAGAAGTAAACTGTGCTGCTTTCTGACCTGTACAAAGTCATGGGCAGGTCAGAGCCATGTCTCCTGGATGAACTTTGGGCTTCCATTCCCACTTTCAGAATCTTGATGCCATAGGATAACCAGTAGTAACCTCTTTGGGGCATGGCTTCTCTTTCCGTTTTCAAAAGCATGGTGCTTTGTTTCTTGGGCTGATTTGCCATTTTTCTCTGCCCCTGTCACTGGCTTAGGGGGCCAGCCTGACACAGGCCAGGGGTGTCTGGAGGATACTTGACATAAACAAGGTTGTCTGAGATAAGGAAGGGCTTCCTCACTCCCAGAGTCTGCTTTCCACAAGCTTAAACAGCACGTGACAATTAACCAATACAACACACACTGCACACCTCAGGAGAACCAAGACATTCAGGCAAAAGCAAAAAGCAGAGCTCACTGAGACAGAGAGCTCCACTGACAACAGAGGACAGACGACCAGTCTCTCACAAGTGCGGCCTCAGCAGCCTCATGCACTTCCTTCTCAGGTTTGCATCTCTTTTCTGTGTTGTCGCTGCTTAGTTTCTGAGACTCCTGCAGCTTCTACCTCCTTCTTTTTCAGTCAGGATCCCACATAGCCACACTAACTTTGGATGCCATATGTAGTTAAAAATAACTTGCCTTTTGCCATGCCTTAGAAATAATGTTTGAAAGTAAGTCCAGAGCATTGGGGTCACCCCAGTTTTTTTTTACAACAAACCCTTCACTGATGCATCTGGAGAAGTGTTTGACTCCTAAACCAACAAATAGTCATACTTGGTCATATGAATACCAACATCACAAACTAATGTATTTCAGTTTCATATGCAAAGTGCTGAAGTTGTACATGAATGGAAAGCAAGAAAAATTAGCTTAAATTAAATTTAAAAATTTATGACTGATTTTTAATTTTGAAATTTCTAAATTCTAAATTAATTTTAAACATTTGATTGAATTTAATGATGTGTTGCTACTACAACTTAGGCAGATATCAAAACCAATTTCCTGCAAGTAGTAAATGTTAATCAATACATGTTTCCTTTGCAGAGTTTTTTAAAGAAATGAATTGAAAATCATTACTATATCTAAACACAATTCAGACTATTTAACCATTAAATATACATCAAAATTTCATGTATTTCTAAATATCAAACAGCAAATATTTAGCTATTTTACTCAACTTTTTCAAAATATGTTAATATGCAATATATGTTGGAGGGATGGTGCTGCTCATTTTTCCCGGCTGCCCGGCTAGCTTACACCTAAAATAAACACAGAAACTGTATTAATGAAAACAATGCTTGGTCCATTAGCTCTTTCTTTTTTTAAATTTTTTATTTTTTTAAATTTATTTATTTATTAAAGATTTCTGCCTCCTCCCCGCCACCTCCTCCCATTTCCCTCCCCCTCCCCGAATCAAGGCCCCATCCCTCGTTAGCCCAAAGAGCCATCAGGGTTCCCTGCCCTGTGGGAAGTCCAAGGACCACCCACCTCCATCCAGGTCTAGTAAAGTGAGCATCCAAACTGCCTAGGCTCCCACAAAGCCAGTACATGCAGTAGGATCAAAAACCCATTGCCATTGTTCTTGAGTTCTCAGTAGTCCTCATTGTCTGCTATGTTCAGCGAGTCTGGTTTTATCCCAGGCTTTTTCAGACCCAGGCCAGCTGGCCTTGGTGAGTTCCCGATAGAACATCCCCATTGTCTCAGTGTGTGGGTGCACCCCTCGCTGTCCTGAGTTCCTTGCTCGTGCTCTCTCTCCTTCTGCTCCTGATTTGGACCTTGAGATTTCAGTCCGGTGCTCCAGTGTGGGTTTCTGTCTCTGTCTCCTTTCACCACCTGATGAAGGTTAATATCCAGGAGGATGCCTATATATTTTTCTTTGGGTTCACTTTCTTATTTAGCTTCTCTAGGATCACGAATTATAGGCTCAATGTCCTTTATTTATGGTTAGAAACCAAATATGAGTGAGTACATCCCATGTTCCTCTTTTTGGGTCTGGCTTACCTCACTCAGGATAGTGTTTTCTATTTCTGTCCATTTGTATGCAAAATTCAAGAAGTCATTGTTTTTTACTGCTGAGTAGTACTCTAATATGTATATATTCCATACTTTCTTCATCCGTTCTTCCATTGAAAAGCATCTAGGTTGTTTCCAGGTTCTGGCTATTACAAACAATGCTGCTATGAACATAGTTGAACATATACTTTTGTTTTATGATAGGGCCTCTCTTGGGTATATTCCCAAGAGTGGTATTGCTGGGTCCAGGGGTAGGTTGATCCCAAATTTCTTGAGAAACCGCCACACTGCTTTCCAAAGTTGTTGCACAAGTTTGCATTCCCACCAGCAATGGATGAGTGTACCCCTTTCTCCACAACCTCTCCAGCAAAGGCTATCATTGGTGTTTTTGATTTTAGCCATTCTGACAGGTGTAAGACGGTATCTTAAAGTTGTCTTGATTTGCATTTCCCTGATCGCTAAGGAAGTTGAGTATGATCTTAAGTGAACTTTTTCTGTTGAGAATTCTCTGTTCAGCTCAGTGCCCCATTTTATAATTGGGTTGATTAGGCTTATATGGTCTAGTTTCTTGAGTTCTTTATATATTTTGGAGATCAGACGTTTGTCAGTAGCAGGGTTGGTGAAGATCTTCTCCCAGTCAGGGGTTGCCTTTTTGTCTTAGTGACAGTGTCCTTTGCTTTACAGAAGCTTCATAGTCTCAGAAGGTCCCATATATCCAATGATGCCCTTAGTGACTGTGCTGCTGGGGTTATACATAGGAAGTGGTCTCCTGTGCCCATGTGTTGTAGAGTACTTCCCACTTTCTCTTCTATCAGGTTCAGTGTGTTCAGACTGATATTGAGGTCTTTAATCCATTTGGACTTGAGTTTTGTGCATGGTGATAGATATGGATCTATTTTCATTCTTCTACAGATTGACATCCAGTTTTGCCAGCATAATTTGTTGAAGATTCTCTCTTTTCCATTGTATACTTTTAGCTCCTTAATCGAAAATCAGGTGTTCATAGGTTTGTGGGTTAAAGTCAGGGTCTTTTCCCACATTGGAGCACCAGACAGAAATCTCAATGTCCAAATCAGGAGCAGAAGGAGAGAGAGCATGAGCAAGGAACTCAGGACAGCGAGGGGTGCACCCACACACTGAGACAATGGGGATGTTCTATCGGGAACTCACCAAGGCCAGCTGGCCTGGGTCTGAAAAACCTTTGGATAAAACCAGACTCGCTGAACATAGCAGACCATGAGGACTACTGAGAACTCAAGAACAATGGCAATGGGTTTTTGATCCTACTGCACGTACTGGCTTTGTGGGAGCCTAGGCAGTTTGGATGCTCACTTTACTAGACCTGGATGGAGGTGGGTGGTCTTTGGACTTCCCACAGGGCAGGGAACCCTGATGGCTCTTAGGGCTGACGAGGGAGGGGGCATTAATTGGGGTAGGGGGGGAAATGGGAGGCGGTGGCGGGGAAAAGACAGAAATCTTTAATAAATAAACAAATTAAAAAAAGAAAAAAAAGTCAGTGATGGAGGAAGGTCATTGGCTAATAAAGGAACTGCCCTGGCCCATTTCATTGGTTAGAGGATAGGTGGGAGGAGTAAACAGAACAGGATGCTGGGAGGAAGAGGAAGTGAGCTCAGAGTCTCGACTGCTCTGCTCTCGGGAGCAGACGCCTGAGAGAGATGCCATGCCCCGCTCCCGGGATGAAGCTCTGACCCAGGATGGAGTAGGCTAGAATCTCCCTGGTAAGCGCACCTTGGGGTGCTACACACAGATGATTAGAAATGGGCTAAATTAATATGGGAGAATTAGCCTAGAAGAGAATGGGCCAAGCAGTGATTAATTTTTTTTTAATCAAGCAGTTTGTGTGTTGTTATTTTGGGGCATAATCTAAGCTAGCCATGCGGGTGGCTGGGGTGCTGGGGACGCAGCCCCACCACACTTAGTACTACAAGTCAGGGTCTTCTATTCGATTCCTTTGGTCGACTTCTGTTTTTATGCCAATACCAAGCTGTTTTCAATACTGTTAGCTCTAACTTCTTATTGGCTAACTCTTACATCATAATTTACCCCATTTCTATTAATCTGTGCATCACCACGAGGTCGTGGCCTATCAGCAAAGTTTCCGCACATCTATCTCTGCCTGCAGTCAGTCCGTTATGTCCCTCTGACTCTACCCTTTTTTCTCCCAGCATTCAGTTCTGTCTTTCCTACCTACATAAGTTCTGCCCTATCAACAGGCCAAGGCATTTTCTTTATTCATTAATGTTAATCACAGCACACAGAGGGGACTCCCACATCAACTATATGTATTTCAATGATACGTAGCCAGAATAGAGGTTGCTGTAAGAACAGAGAGGTGTCTATGCTGAGAACATATTTATTATCTACACACGAAAGCCAAATTTTCTTTGCTTAGGACACAAGCCACAAAGTTTGTTTGAAAGTCCTTTTCATAGTTGCACTTATGTGACTTCTGTTCACTCTGTGTCACAGGACAGGAGAAAGCTGTAACCTGAGAAAGAAAACAAAAAGTGTTGCTTTGAAATATTTCTGCTAAGTACAGTGTTCATCCAAAATGTTTATTCCCAAGGAGAAAGCCACTTGCCCCTGTAGGGCCAATGGATTTCTTTGATGGTTGTAAAACCTTTAGCACTTTAAAACTATTAAACTGAAAGAAAATCTATGCACCAAGTTCACCGAGTCTCCTAACTCCCTAAGCCCTCATTCTTTACAAAGTAAACTATAAAAATGAAGTAAGAGTCATGAAAATCAGTTCCCAATCATAGTATGGGCACAGACCAAGTCAACAATATTAAAACACCTGCTTTATGCATGCTACTTGTTTGTATACTTGGAACTCACTATTGGCTCGCCTGCTGATGAATCCCATGAGGACACAAAGCAAAATAGAAAGAGAAAAATCAAGGTCAAATTTAAAATTTCAACTGCTGTAATTCTGGAAGGTTGGCTCAGGGTGAAAGCAGGGCTAAGGAAACTTCAGCTCTTTAATTTGGCACAGTAAGCCTTCCTTGATTGGTTCCTGTGTTCTAAGTGTCAAGGCAGTTATAAAATGAACTGGAAGGTAGCATGTTTTGGAGTCAGAAAACGTTTTCAGCAATTGTTGAAGTAGGATCCATGAATTCACACAAATCAGCATAACCAAGCCAAGTGTGCTTTCTCTCAGTGACCAGCAAGGTTGGTTTCCTTGCTGGAGCCCCTTCTTGAAATATGGACTGCCAACAATGTACAGAGCATGAATGTCACTGTGTGTCAGTATTTGGTTGTTAATAGTCAGCCTTGAAATATTTTTGACTTAGTGATAATCACCACGGTCTAAGTGGTCTCCAAATTTACTAGGTTGGAACTGAAATGTGCTATAACTTGGTTGAGGCAAACTCTGCCCAAGTTAGTAAACCAAAGAATAAATGGCCTCAGTGAATGCCTTGCTGGCTTTTGGCTTCCTTTGATACTCAAGACGACAAACATTTCTGGGATACTCTGGAGGATGCATTAATAAGATGCCATCCCCAAAGTCAGCGACTGACCTTCACCAGGCACCAGCCGTTTCATATATTGGTAAGAGAGTGCCCAGCTCCAGACCATTTTATTAATTTGTCATGTAGTCAGCAGTCTTTTGCTCTACTTGCCCAGATGGAGAAAACAAAAGTACCATGTCAAGGGATACCATTCTCCAAAAACATGGTCCAATGGGACTTACAGGTGAATTCATGTGGCACAAAAAAGAAAAACAAGTGTTCCACGGTCCACACCAGATGCAAATTTTATTAAAGTTGAACCAGCTTCTTGCCTGTACACGTTCTATGCCAAACGGTTTCAAGAAGGGATGATAAAATGCTAGGCTCCAATTTACAAAATGTCTGTGTTATAGAAAAATGCCCAAAGAGCATAACCAACAACCTGCAGTCAAAATGCATTTAACCGTCTTGCTTTCCTGTACTCTTTCTAAGCAGCTAGTTCAAATGTTGCTGTGGCTTAGCCAGTAGCAATCCTGTTTTCTGTTGCCACATTTAAACACTGGAAGCAAACACATCAAAATGCTGGTATCTTTTTTATCCCTTACAGATGTCCTTGTTCCCTGGTAAAGAAACCATTGGATTGTTGCCATTTTAATTAGGCTTAGCTACAAAAAAGTCTTAATCTGCCATTGAGATGTATATTTGCTTGTTTTATTAAAGCTTAGTGGATGGGGAAAGGTAACTTTCCATTGCAGAAATTATGTAATAGTACCGATAAACCTTTTCCAAGAGAGTTTTACAATTTAGAGCAAATTTGAAACATAATTGATGAGTTTGAAACTCTTGCCAAAATAAAGAACAATTTTATGATATTTTTAATAATCATATTTTTTTCTGTCATTATTGAAGTGATTATTTCTTGGAACAGTTTTAGTTGGTATAATGTTTTACGACACAAGAACCTCCTAGTCGTATACCAAGTACTTTTGTTAAAGGTGTTAAAGGGGCTTCCAATTGGGATGCTACTAGCCTGCTATCATAAAGTACTTCTGACTTTTATTCTGAGTAGATGATTGGGTAAACTTTGAAAATTATAAATTGCTTTTCTTGGAATTTTTTAAGACTTAATTTTGTATATCTTTGGTCCAAGTTATTTTGGGTTTTTAAACTATTTTGGTATTAATATTTATTTTAACATAATATATTTCTAAAGATAATAGATGATGATAGTGGAGGAGTATCATAAACAGGGCTCCAAAGCTAGGCTTGGTTCCACACACCTTTAATCCCAGCACTTGGGAGGCAGAGGCAGGTGGTTCTCAAGTCTGAGACTAGCCTGATCACAATAGCTGGTTCCAGTCTCAAACCAAGCAAACAGGGATGCATTAGGTAGAAGCCCACTGCTTAGTTTGAAGGTCTGATAAATGTGTATATTTAGTGTATGTTTAGAATGATGTGCCCAGAAATTAGTCTAACCCCTGATATCTTAGAAATGGCATGCAGGGGTTGAAGAAATCGCTCAGTGGCTAAAAGTGTTGATTGTCCTTGCTGAAGATCCACACTGGGTTCCCAGTACCCATGTTGGGCAACTTTAGGCCTTGAACTCTAGTCCAGGGAAGCTGATGCCCTCTTCTGGCCTCTTTTGGCCTTTGTTCATGCATTTGCATGAATGTTTGCATGCATGCATTTTAAAAAATGGAGTGCAGGAGTGGAATGAGACAAAGACAATGACAGATAAGCCCTGTCTGCTCGTTATGGCCTGTGTGACCTTGGAAAAGCCTCAAACCACAGTGTCTCAATCTCCTCACAAACAAAAAGAGAATATGACTAACTACTTGAAAACTTCAGAGACTGAACAAGCTGACATTCAGGAAGTGCCACAAATAATGCCCCACACGTAGTTCCCATAAAACAGACTGGCTTTGTCGCCACAGATGTAAAATTCATTTCAGATTGTCTCATTTCACCATTAGACATTTTGGTTCCATTTGGTATTTTACCTGCTGTGGTTGCCTTAGGCTGTGGTCACCAAATACTTCCGGGTGAACAAGTAAGAGTGGGTCAGTGTGTTGGAGACAGCCGGTTGTGGAAGGCTTTAAACTGGGAGTCATGGGATATGGGATACTTGATCCCAAAGTCCCCACATCTCCAAAAACGTTGACACAAGAGGGCCGCGTTCAACTTTCCAACCAAATTACAAGTCCATGGCTAACCTTTTTTCCAAAATATTATCGGATGGAACCATCAAGGGGCCAGTAATGACTCTCATGAACATAATTTTTTCAACTAATGCATCTTTGACAAATAACTGAATTGGGGGAAAAATGGTATTCACATAGTGCCCCTCGAACCCCACTTGTAATTAGGAAAATATGCTTTAGGACACTTATATGTTTGAACAATATTTTTATTCTGAAAATTGTAAAATGAGTCATTTACTTGAGACTTCTGTTTGTCATTGAAAGGAAACATGGCAGGGGCTGCTTAAAATGCCACAGCGATGGGGCCCTTGAAGTATTTATTCAGTGCAAGATTCCTGGGTGTAGAGCCGGGTTCCCTTTGTTGTTGTCTTTACCCATACTTTCTGGTGCCTTTATGCCCAAGTATCGTGTAGTGTACTCCATCAACCTACCAAAGCCTGACGATGAGGAGGGCCGAAAGGCACAAGAAAACTAAAGGGATACTGGTAGGGAGAGGACCGCTAACTCCAGAGTCTGCTTAAAATCTCCTATGAGGTCAGAGAAGAGAATGCTAGCAAAATCCACAAAACTTTCTGGGAATATTACCTACCTGGAGACAATATTCCTTTTATATAGATATCTCAAATGAGAATGGTAAAGGAGTATTGAGCCTTGTTTAGGGCTCTATCATCTATGACCTTTGAGTTAACACTCCTTCCCCCTTCCCAGCTAACAATCTGCATGTTTTAAAGAATCTTTCAGGTTAGATGCTACACCTTTTTCCTAGTCCATATACGTAGTGAGTACTATTGGGGACATGTGGTCTTTGGCTTTATCAGTCTATATTCCCATTCAGGAAACCTGAGAAATCATCCCATGATATTCTAGACTCTGGAGATCACCTCTCATCATCTCTTGTTACAAAGTTCTCTTCAGGCTTCCACTGAGCAGAGTCTTCCCAACCCAGACAGGGGGCGCCCTGTTCCCTCTCCACCCAAGGCTTCAGAGGAATCTGGAGGAAAATTGTGACTCTGGCTTGCTGACACTGGTCCCTCTGTGCAGAGAAAAGAAAGTCAAAGCCATCTGTGGAAAAGCAGATAGAGTATTCGGGATATGGGTAAAGCAGGTAAACTCTTGGCTACAGTGGTTCCGCAGTTGAGTGTGGTTCCGCAGTTGGGTGTAAGAGTATTATTTTAAAAGTGGACTTTTTGAAAATACAGTCTGATGCAAATGACAGATAAAGAAGGGAGGAAAATAAAAGGCAAGAGAATTTTGAGGAAAATATGTTTTTAAAGTTGTATGCTTACTTTGACTATTTTTTAAAATCCGAATTGTACTAATTCTAAAACAAATAGAACCATTTGGTCAGAAATTGATAATAGAAACTAGAAGTGTATATATATTAATCGCATAGAAATGATGCAACTTCTTATGAAAAATAATTATACTGAGATTTTTTTCTTACGGATCAAAACAACAACTTACACCAGATTCTGTCAATTACACATTCAACCTGTTTATCTTTCCCTTCTTGGTTCTTTCCTCAAAAACAAGTAATATAAAGCCTAGAGAGTAAGAATGCGGTCAAAATTGGGCTTTCTGTAGAAAGAGCAGCCAGCAAGAGAAGTCAGTCTTTTCCTGTGGCTGGAACTTGGTCTCTTGGTGGGGCAGAGAGCACATAGAGAGGGTGGGAATGTCATTTGGGAAAGTCTACTTCACAGGAGCAATATGCTCTATGTAGCAGATTCCTAGTAGGATACATTGTTTCTGGCAATGTAAAGCATCCGCCTACATCCCTGCCTCTATGGAATTAGATTCTGGGGAGTATTAACGAAATCAAAACAGAGATCACCATACTGAACTCAGTCCTGTATGTGACAGTATCACACTAATTTAATTACAACACAGCATATACCTTAAATATTTACTCCCCTAATGTGATACCTTCTTAGAAAAGAAAGGGAGTTAGCAAAGAGTGCTGAGGCACACAGGGTAAAATTCCAGCCATGTGACGTCCTTTTACTCCATGCCTATGACAGTCCTTGTGATAGCTCTTGGAAAGACCATCTTTTTATGATTAGAGCAGAGGGTGCAGTGTCTTGCTGACTAAATTGCCCTCACTGATGT
Organism: Microtus oregoni; assembly: GCF_018167655.1. NCBI lineage: Eukaryota > Metazoa > Chordata > Mammalia > Rodentia > Cricetidae > Microtus > Microtus oregoni. Next base: position 58,653,376 of record NW_024543059.1, on the reverse strand, counting down.
CTGATGTACCCACCCACCATGTCAGACTCTCTAGTGCTAATATGTAGGTTCCTTTCAACCAGTAGGTTACACATCAAACTTCAGGTTTGAAGTTCTGGAAGATTCTCAAGGATGACAGGTTAAAATCTCACCAGGTCCAACACCAGCTTTCATTCTTCCAGAAGGGATAAATCAGCTGGCACGTACTTCACTATATTGGGGTGTTTCAGATGAGAACTTATAAACTTAGACGCCTTTGCTTTGTAATGACATTAAAGGTCTCATGGAGTATTTGATCTAAGGGCTGGAGACCGTTCTTAAACCTTGAGCTTTTTGCTTATCTTGAAGTCTGGATGGTGGGATGTTTGGACACTAATAGGATAGTAAGGTTTTGATCACCCACATTGAGTTATGAAAAATAAATTATTTTGAAGCACTTGCGGAATTAATGTTGTCTACAGCTATAGATTACCTGTATGCTTGTCCCAATTTCTTCTCTCGTAATAGAAAAGAACTTTCTGTGCTTGTCAGTTTCATGACATGGCATAATTGACCTGGTGTCTGGTTTTTTTTTTTTTTGTATGTATTTTTATTTTGCCTGTGTATGTGTTTGTGTTCGTGTTCGTGTGTGTGTGTGTGTGTGTGTGTTCGTGTGTGTGTGTGCCTGTAGGGGCCAGTGGACAACCTCAGCTTATACTGAGTAAGTTATCCAGCCTCAGCCCCCTGTGTTTTAAAAAGTCCTAATCTCCTAGTATAAGATGCAATTTTAGCATCATAATGTGCTATATAGTGAAGCCTCTGGTGATATCTTTGCGCTAAAGACCCCAAAGACTTTTTGAAGACTTTAATAAAGTTACTCTCATTGCCCTGGGCCTGAAGGAGTCTGCCTGGATCACCCCCTGCCCTGCACTATATTATAAACATTCATCTTTGGATTTCAATCTCTGTTTTCTGTGCTTTTCCTTTTTGTGTTATTGCTTTAAACTGCTGCTCGCTCCATTGTTTTTGATGGGTTGATCTATCTTTCTGGCAAGAGAATAAACAAGGAAGGAAATGGAGGCACCATAGGAGAAGGTGTGAGGATGGATAAAGGAGACAGACTCTCAACATCAGCATTTAGATGTCACTGTGGATGATGTGAGATTAGAGTTCACTGCAGAAATCACCAAGAGCAGCTTAAACTACTTCGTATTTCACATTTGGGCTTCTTTTTATTTGTTCAAGAGCAAGCTTTATTCAAGGGTTTATTTTCATTTAATTGCAAAGCAAGATCCTGTGGGATCATTATACCAAACATTTTCACATCCCACTCGTAAATCCTGATATGGAAGTTGTCCTTTTGGAAATGGCCAAAGAATTATGGGAAAGTAATGAAATGAAACATTTTAAAAAAATTCAAATATTTAAACTTATCTGTAAAAACTCATTGCTTATATAAAAGCTTGCACATTCAGTCCTTAAAATATTAGGATATTTCTATTGTAAAGTCTCTTCCAGACATTCAATGTTGGTGTGTTTTCTGCTCTGTCCATTTCCTTTATTGTACTCACAGACCTAAGGAACATCACCCTTTTCCATGCACATCACCATAGTTAGTTTAATAAGCTCCTTGCAGCCTGAGAATTTAATTTTTGTTTTCTTGGAAGTTAACAGCTCTGTAATAGAACAAATCCAGAAAGTTCCTGTGAATGGAGATGCCACATCTTTATGCACCTGAATGAATCTCGCTTTCTGTATTTAGTGTGACCTGTGTTTTCTGCCAAAACTCTTAATGTCATCTCATTTGTCATTCTGCTCCCTTGGACCATTTGTGTATCTTTCCCCCTGGAATTCATTCACTGATAAAACATAATTATATTTCCCTCATTTTAGGCTGCATACTATTTGAAAAATAGTACAGTTAAGAACCCTAAATCCTTGTTTGATTTTAATTTAGGCTTCTAAAATATGGTACAATGTAAAGTTTCAGAGTTCTATAATTGCTGACAGACAGGTTGGCGTATGTGTATGCATTCTTTGGTGACAGACCTTTGCTGTCTCATGAGCCTGGATCAGTGCTAAACAGCACAGAGCAAAGGTTTGTTGAATAAACAGAATCACCTATCAGTTCCTATAAAGTTCTGTATATGCAGTGAACTGCATGAAAATTTTACATATCAAAAACTAAATGTTAGCAATTAATTAGAGGCATTACAACAAGGCAGGCAAAGGATCCTAATAAATTCTCCCCTAAAGTGACTAACTTATGTGTCCTGTGGGTCCACTCACTTTCTAATTTCACTGTGTAAAGATGGTACCTTACATACATTCACTTCACACATACAGGTTGAGTGTCACCATATAAAATTTTACAGTGCACTAAGAATTCATGCATTTGTGTTTCTAAAACTCATTATATAGCATGACTATATCCATATTTTCAAGGGAGAAACACTAGATTAAGAAAACATTAAGTCATTAAACTAAAATGGAATAATTAGCAGGAAATAATGATTATAAGTGAGTAGTCAAGTTCTAATCCCCCCCAGTATAAATCATTGCTTGTAGGAAGAACTATGGGGATCACCAAATATGACCCATTCCTACATTTATCTTCAGTAAGACAGTGTTTCCTACCTCGCGGGAATGGTACATTAACATCATAAATTTTAAATATAGTGAAAATAATATAGTTCCAAGAATCATAGCAATAGTATCTCAATATACATATTTGTTCAACTCATCCAAATCATTATTAGGCATTTCTAAAATATTGATATGGGTAAGTCCTAAATCTAATGAAAAATTTATTTACATATTACACAGGCAAAATTCCATTTTACAAGCTTCAAGGTCCTGTAAAACCTATTTGCCACCAACCCATCTATCCAACATTTCTGTCATTCTAAGATCTAGGAATATAGAAACAAACTGTGTTTAGCCTCATCTAGAAGACTGTTCACTTGGTATCATTTATCTCACTAAAGTATTTCCCCACTCTTTCTACCTTAAACTACCATCATTAAGATTCATCTCAAATGTGACTCCTTTACCTGTTTTCCACCCAGAATACCCCACTCTTTTGCACATGGCAAGACACTGGTCACACCAGAGGTTGCCTACCGCTGCCTGAACTGAACCCTAAACTTAGAGAGGAAAGCTTTAGGGATATGATGTGCAGCTGACTAATTGAGAGCACTTAGCTTTGTGCCAAGAAGAGGCAGTGAATTTTGACTATACACATAGGAGCCAAGAAGGTAAATGACAAGCAATAGAGGGACACCTGATTAGAAGCAACACCACTGGGAGAACGATTGATGAGCAACTAAAGACGGTGGTTCTGGGAGATTTGGATGAAGCCTTGAGATGTTATACTAAAAAGATACCACACGCAGAGAATCTTAGTTTCCTACCATATGCACCTTGGAATTATGCTTCTGTTGATCGGGTGCCACTTCCAGTTGTGGAAAACTCGCACTCCTTGCTTTAGGGCTCTCCTAGACCATATTTCCTTCTTTGTGTCTGTGCATATAAAGAGTAATGCAGCCATGACACAGAGGTGCTGGAGAACTCATGCACCACTCCAGGACTGCCATTCAAAACCCTTGCCTTGGCGGGTACTGAGGACATGACTGAAAGTCCCTGCTTGCTCAAGCTTGAAATGAGAAAATTCAGTTCCACATACCACAGAGTCTCAGTGTTGCTCAGTGAGGAAGAGCTTGGAACCCTTAATATTCTGTTTTTAACTGGGCCCTCTGCCTTCTCCACCTATCTTCTCCACCTATCCACCACTGTGATTTCTGACTTCACTATGCCAAATAAGCTACTTGCGTTTGTACCTGCTTTCAAAGGGCACAATTAAAACTACAAATGCTGACAGTCATTCAGGAAAGCAGATTCTTAACATGTGATTCAAATATTGGATTGTTTTGCTTGCCGTATGGAAAAAAAAAGTCTGATTGTCACTGATGAATGGACTAGTGAGACTATCAGACTTGTGATTATCCAGAATTAACAAGACTTTGACTTGTGATAAAATGAGTTTTGGAGCTACAGTGAAACAGATCTTATCAAAGTTATAGAGAAATCAGTTTTCTTTAATAACCATCAAGGCTGTGAAGAAAGACAGTAACAAACTCTCATTAATGAGGTATTAGCCTAGCAAGTCATTGGAAGCAGAAAAAGCAGAATTGGTTCTCTGGAGTTAGTAAAGTTTTCCTAATGACACAGCCAGAAACTGATTTCAAAAATAGAACACAAATACTAGGTAGATTAAATCTGAATTCACAATCCTCTTTAAGTTCCTGAGACACTTGATTCAGTCCAATTGGAAATATTGAAGCCTTATAAGCGTGTATTGGCATGCACGTCCTATCAACTGTAGGGTAACAGGTTCTTCTCTCTTAGAGGCCATTATTCAGCTGCTTTTGACATGATTGCTTTGCAAGAAGATGCTCAGGTTCACTCCAGATCCACCACATGCCTTACCTTTAGTTCAATTGCCAAAGACAAAGACTAGCTTTTCCCCACTGGAAGAGAGTAACCCATGCTATAGAAACAGAACTTTCGCATTAAAAGGGCGAATAAGCTCAATGGTACTGGGATAATATGTGTGACAATGATATTCGGGGTTCTGGGCTAATGGGTGGATTGTAAAGCTGGACAAGAGAGATATATTGATATGGAGGCAAGTTTCTGTTACTCTGAATTTAATGTCCTGGCAAGGACCACTGGAGCCGGCGCTAATGTACTGCTTGGAGTTTGGATAAAAATGATGGCTTACAATAAAAGGTGGATATGCCTGGGATGTTTTGGCAAAGTGTCATGGAAAGAATGTTAAAAGGTTCTGAGAGAACTGCTGCATCATTGTGTGGCTTGAGTCCTAGCTGCTAGGGGTCCTGAGGTAAAGAAAAAGAGACAGACATGTTGGGGTGGCGACAATGAGAATGGCCTGCATTGCTTCATGCATTTGAATACTTGGTCCCCAGTTGGTAGACCCTTTGGGGGTGGGTTATAAAGTGTGGACTTTTTAGAAGAGGTGCATATAGGGCTTTTGCTTTTGAGCCACAAACCAGCTCCCAAATCATGACACAGAGACTTATGAGTTTTTGATGCTCGGTCTTAGCTTAGGTCCTTTCTGGTTAGTTTTTATCCTTTAGCTGGCTTCTCTTTGTCTACCCTTTGCCTTGAGGTTTATTTATTTTTCTTTTAATCTTCTCTTACTTTCTGGCTGTCTCTATGTCTGGTTGGTGACTGCCTGACTTCAGGCTCCAGGTGTCTCCCTTGTCCTCCTCTCTCCTTTTTCTCTTTCTCATGTGCCAATATTTTTTCCCATGTATTCTCTCTGCCCGGCAGCCCCATCTATCCTTTCTCTTGCCAAAGTATTGCCTGTTCAGCTCTTTGTTAGACCAGTCAGGTGCCTTAAGCAGGTGAAGAAAATGCAACACAACCTTTTCATCATTAAACAAATGCAGCACGAACAAGTGTAACACATCCTTACTTCATTAAATAAATGAAGCATAACACATGAAACACGCCTTTACAGTTCAAGTAATATCCCATAGCATAAACAAATGGAAAACATCTTTACCTAGTAAAAATAATCTATGACAGAGGCATGTCATGAGGTGTGGGCTTTGAGGTTTCAAAAGCCCTCCCCATTCCTAGTTAGTTCTTTCTCTGCCTGTGCTTGTTGATCTAATGTGAGCTCTTGATTTCCGTTGCAGCATCGTGCCCACCTGCCTGCTGCTGTGCTGCTCTATCATAACAGTTAAGGACTTTTACCCTCTGCAACTGTGAGTCCCCAAGTGAAATGTATTTTTTTCTCTAAGTTACCTTGGTCATAGTATATATTCGTGACAGTAAAAATGTAACTGAGACCAGCATGAACACAGACATGTTGGGATTGTGTGGCCTGAGCTCTCTGATGGAGAAGCTGCAACACTCTAGAAGTTCCATTTCGGGTTATTGCACACGGTTGAACAAGGAGGCAAGTTAGCTAATCTCAGTTGGAAGTCTCTGTAGATGAGAGTCTTCAGGCTGTATCCATCCATGGAGTAGAAAGCTATATTGGACACTTTTTCTCATGCTATCAACATCCCCACATATGGACCAGTAAAGGGCTTTGCCATTTAACTGTCTTTTCATTTCCCATGTGCCTAAGGCATTGGGGTTCTTGACAATGGTCATGCCTCTGCCCATCGGAAACAACAATACATTTTCACTCAGGATATCACTCATTTCCCTACAAAAGCTTCACATGGATTTAGTGTATCAAATCGAAGAACTCATTGTCTAGTTATGCTCCCTGGATCATCTCAATGTATGCTCTTTTCACATAAGAAGCAGGAAATATCCACTCTATCTTCCATCATAAACATTCCCCATTACCCCCTTCCTTCATAATGCATGCTGTTTTTTAGACATAAAACCCATATGCACAGTAGAAATGAAAGTAGATTTGTTTTACCCACAGGCTCTCTTGTATCACAGGCTCAAGAGATTTGCTCATATTTCACCTTTGAGTGGAAGATAAATTTATTTACTTTTTATCCAAACAATTTTATGTTGTTCTTGACTACACTGAATTCCAATTTTTATTTTAAAACTGGCTTATTTAACCCTCTACAGTGGTTATTTTGAGGCCCAATAAGGCAGGGAAGTTAACAATATCTTACATGTGTCCAATCACTCACTACTATCCTGAGTAGATCAAAGACTTTTTTCCTTTTTATAAACTAAGGATATCTCTTGCCTATTTCATCAGTTTGAATTGAGTATAGGGCTTCAGTACAGAAAAAGAAATACATCCTAGAAAGCTTAACTACTATTGCTTTTTGTTATTTTCATTAATTATTTTTTTCCCCAACCTGATTATAGTTTCCTTTCTTCCCTTTCTTTCCCTGTTGCTTCCCATTAGAAAAGTGGAGTTCATCTGTGTATATCAGGCAGCCTCGGGAAATCAAGTTGTGGTCAGCCTACATACTTCCTCTCTTGTTAAGGCTAAATGATGTAAGGAGGAAAAGGATGCAAGAACCAGGTAAGAGAGTCAGAGGCAGACCGCACTCCCTTTGCCAGGAGTCCCATAAGAAGACAAAGCCACACAACTGTAACACCTGCTCAGAGGGCCCAGACCAGTCCCACAAAGGATCTCTGGTTGGCGGTTCAGTCTTCATGTGCTCCCATGAGCCCAGGTCAGTTGTACCCTTTATGTTTTTGCATGGAAGTGTTGGTCTCTCTGGCTCCCATAATCGTTCCTCCCTATATTCTGTAGGATTTCCTGAGGTGCACCTAATGTTTGGCTGTGGGTCCCTGCATCAGTTGCTGGGTGAAGCATCTGTGATGACAACTGGGCTCAGCATCAATCTATGAATACAGCAAAGTATCACTAGAAATCATTTCATTGACTTTTTCCCTCTCTTTTTGCCTATCATGTTTGGTTCTATCCTACGTCTCTGAGCTATTTTTTCTTTCTTTATTTCAAATTTCCACATCCTCCCATCCTCCCATTTCCCTCCCACTCCCCCAATTCCCCCTGCCCCTCGCTCTCCAGTCCTAAAAGCAGTCAGGGTGCCCTGCTTTGTGGGAAGTCCAAGGCCCCCCTCCATCCTAGGAAGGTATGCATCCAAACAGACTAGGCTCCCACAAAGCCAGTAAACGCAGTAGAATCAAAATCCAGTGTCATTATTATTGGCTTCTCAGTCCGCCCTCATTGTCAGCCACATTCAGAGTCAGGTTTGATCACATGCTGACTCAGACCCAGTCCAGCTGGTCTTGGTGAGCTCCTATTAGATCAGTCCCACCATCTCCATGGGTAGATTCATCGCTCACGGTCCTGACTTCTTTGTTCATGTTCTCCCTCCTTCTGCTATTCATCTGAGCTTTGGGAGCTCAGTCCAGTGCTCCAATGTAGTTCTCTGTCTCTATCTCCATCCATCACCAGATGAAGGTTCTATGGTGATATGCAAGATATTCATCAGTGTGTCTATGGGAGAAGGCCAGTTCAGGCACCCTCTCTTGTGCTGCTCATGGAACTAGTTGGGGAAATCCCCTTGGACACCTGGGAACCCCTCTAGAGCCAAGACTCTAGCCAGCCCTAAAATGGCTCTCTTAGTTAAGATATCTTCTTCCCTGCTCCCATATCCACCCTTCCTCCATGAATTCTTCTATTGAGGAGCACCTAGGTTGTTTCTAGGTTCTGGCTATTACAAATAGTGCTGCTATGAACATAGTTGAGCAAATGCTTTTGTAGTATGATTGGGCATCTCTTGGGTATATTCCCAAGAGTGGAATTGCTGGATCCTGAGGTAGGTTGACTCCCAGTTTCCTGAGAAACCGCCACACTCATTTCCAAACTTGTTGAACAATTTACATTCCCACCAACAATGGATGAGTGTTCCCCTTACTCCATAACCTCTCCAGCATAGGGTCTTTTTGATTTTAGCCATTCTGACAGGTGTAAGATGGTATCTCAAAGTTGTTTTGATTTGCATTTCCCTGATTGCTAAGGAGGTTGAGCATGACATTAACTGTCTTTGGCCATTTGAATGTCTTCTGTTGAGAATTCTCTGTTCAGTTCAGTACCCCATTTTTTAATTGGGTTAATTAGAGTTTTAATGTCTAGTTTTTGAGTTCTTTATATATTTTGGAGATCAGACCTTTGTCTGATGCAGGGTTGGTGAAGATCTTCTCCCATTCAGTAGGTTGCCTTTTTATCTGATTGACAGTGTCCTTTGCATTACAGAAGCTTCTCAGTTTCAGGAGGTCCTATTTATTCGTTGTTTCTCTTATTGTCTGTGGTACTGGGGTTATACTTAGGAAGTGGTCTCCTGTGTCCATTTGTTGCAGACTATTTCCCACTTTCTCTTCTATCAGGTTCACTGTGGTCAGATTGATATTGAGGTCTTTAATTCATTTGGACTTGAGTTTTGTGCATGGTAATAGGTATGGATCTATTTTTATTCTTCTACATGTTTATATCCAGTTATGCCAGCACCATTTGTTAAAGATGCTTTCTTTCTTCCATTGTATAATTTTAGCTCCTTTGTCAAAAAATCAGGTGTTCATAGGTTTGTGGGTTAATATCCGGGTCTTTGATTCGATTTCTTTGGTCAAAATCTCTGTTTTTATGCCAATACCAGGCTGTTTTCATTACTGTAGCTCTGTAATAGAGTTTGAAGTCAGGGATGGTATTGCTTCCAGAAGTACTTTTATTGTACAGGATTGTTTTGGCTATCCTGGGTTTTTGGTTTTTCCACATAAAGTTGATTATTGTTCTGTCAAGGTCTGTGAAGAATTTTGATGGGATTTTAATGGGGATTGCATTGAATCTATAGATTGCTTTTGATAGAATTGCCATTTTTACTAAGTTGATCCTCCCAATCCAAGAGCAAGGGAGATCCTTACATTTTCTGTGATCCTCTTCAATTTCTTTCTTCAAAGACTTAAAGTTCTTGTTTATGCTCTTTGTGGCAATTGTGAAAGGTGATGCTTCTATGATTTCCCTCTCTGCTTCTTTATCCTTTGTGTATAGGAGGGCAACTGATTTTTTGGAGTTGATCTTGTATTCTGCCACATTACTAAAGGTGTTTATAAGCTGTAGGAGTTCTTTGGTAGAGTTTTTGGATCGCTTCTGTAAACTATCATATCATCTGAAAATAATGAAAGTTTGATTTCTTCCTTTCCAATTCAAATCCCCTTGATCTCCCTATGTTGTCTTATTACTATTGCTAGAACTTCAAGCACTATATTGAAGAGGTATGGAGAGAGTGGACAGCCCTGTCTTGTTCCTGATTTTAGTGGAATGGCTTTGAGTTTCTCTTCATTTAAGTTGATGTTAGCTGTTGGCTTGCTGTATATAGCTTTTATTATATTTAGGGATGAACCTTGTATCCCTAATCTCTCCAAGACCTTTATCACAAAGGGGTGTTGAATTTTGTCAAATGCTTTTTCAGCATCTAATGAAATGATCATATGGTTTTTTTTCTTTCAGTTTATTTATATGGTGGATTACATTGATAGATTTGCGTATGTTGAACCAGCCCTGTATCTCTGGGATGAAGCCTACTTGATCATAATGGATAATTTTTCTAATGTGTTCTTGAATTCGGTTTGCCAGTATTTTATTGAGAATTTTTGCATCGATGTTTATGAGTGAGATTGGCCTGTAATTCTCTTTCTTGGTTGAGTCTTTGTGTGGTTTTGGTATCGGTAAGTGTAGCTTCTTAAAAGGAGTTTGGCAATGACTCTTCTGTTTTTATTTTGTGAAATACATTAAGGAGTATAGGTATTAGCTCTTCTTGGAAGTTCTGGTAGAATTCTGCATTGAAAATATCTGGTCCTGGGCTTTTTTTGTAGGGTGGTTTTTTGATGACAGCTTCTAATTATTTGCGACTTACTATTTCTTTAAAATATTGATTTATCCCTGAACTCAGGAGGCAGAGGCAGGTGGATCTCTGTGAGTTCGAGGGAAGCCTGGTCTACATCTATTTCCAGGACTGACTACAAAGCTACAGAGAAACCCTGACTTGAAAAACAACAATAAAAAAATTGATTTACCAATAATATTTATAGTTTGTGTGGAGCTGATATTTTAATCCATCTCTAACGTCAGGAATTCAAGTCAGTTTTTTATTCCCCAAAAGGAAAATAATCTGAGGGGGAAAATTCCTGTAAGGTGGATTTTTCTGACAACATATTTACAAAAATGTATTACCAATAACTAATGACAGAACAAAAATCAAATATCAATTCAGGATCAAAATCTTCTCCGTAGTCTATTAATGCAAAGAAAGTAAAGTCATGACAGTTGTGGAGCTGGGTGTTGTGGCTCTCAACAAGGCAGAGGCTGATGATTGTGAGTTTTATGCTAGCCTACGTTACATAGTGAGGTCCTGTTTCAGAATAAAAACCAAAACAAAACAAAAGACAGAAATGGAAATGGAAAAAGATTGGTGTGTGTGTGTGTGTGTGTGTGTGTGTGTGTGTGTGTGTGTTTGCTGCTAATCTAGTACAGGGGTGTATCTTGCCCTAAACAAAGACCTATGTGAAATTTCCACTGAGGAGAATTTTTTTCTATGTTTGCACTTTAATCTGTAATTTCTAGGATGTGCGTTGCCCTGAATATATTGACTGATGATAGGAATCTGGGAGATCATTCTCCTAGCCACTAGAGCCTTTCATGGCTACAATATAAAGAAAACTAGAGAATGGATGAGAGCAGTCCAACCGCTCCAATGGAAAATGTGAAGCTGAGGTAGCTGTCCAGTCCTTGAGTTCATCACAGGGAATGGGGTGTTGGGGATGTTCCCCTCTGGCCTTTGTTACTGGCTTCAGTGAATTAGGACAAACCACTTAACCTCTCCCCCATCCTCTGTGTTCCCCGCAATGACACTGGTAGTAAGTTTCCTTGCAGTAATGAGACAATTGCCAGATTAATGACTATGAAAATCTCTACAGATTTAATGGAAGGAAATGTTTACTAAAACGGTGAATGCAAAGAAAATAGAGTGAAAAGAGCTTCCAGCCACCACTAGACAAAAATGTCAAAGGTTGCTTAGTGAGGAGGGGTAGCATTATGTAATTGATGATGCTGATCTTCTAACTGGGAGTTTGCCATGAGTGTTCATGGTGTGTGACACCTGAGACTTCTACAGCAGTTTGAACCGTCCATTTTAGGAAGGTATCAATATCATTTGTGTCTTTTCCAACTTGCATGAAGATGCCTTCTTTTCATAGAGATTAGTAAAAATAAAATGAAACAAAAAGGAGTCCTTTGCAAAGGTAGTATGTTAAGTCACCCCCTCCCTCTGCAGTGGAAGTCCTCAGTCTCTTCCATCCTTTCAGGATGGCTATGTCTCCATCCTTCCCTCTAGTTCAAAGGCAGAGCGAGAGCATAATGGGATAGAGCTGAAGGGCTATAATCCTAAGAATTCCAAAACTTTTTATAGGAGACCCATTTCTATAGAGAGCTTTTATCCATTGGCAGTTTCAGCTGGGAGCTATTCAGCTCGACTCAGAAGGCCTCAGATAAAGGCTTTGAAATGCCCTGGTCTGCTGCAGTCCCTCTGCAAGGGCAGAGACAGGGACTCTTTGTAGCTTTCTCAGCCCATTTGTGATAACATTGATGGGAAAGAAGAGCAGATTAGAGATGAACCAAGAGGAATGGGGCGGACTTTGCCTATGTCAGATATATCAGATCAGTTAATCCCTCCATTAGTACACAGGAAGAGGTCTCAATATTATCAGTCACTTAGCTAGGAAGGGAAAGAATGTTGAGTTGGGAACTTATGTTCATCCAGGGTGGCTGCTGGACAGTGTGCGAGGAGATCATGCTTTGTGAGGCTGGGGCTAAGAGAGAAACCATCAGGTAACACACACACACACACACACACACACACACCCTTCATCAACTCCTACTTCCAATCTTAAGGAAACAGTGAGTTCCTCTTGTATGGAAGAACTTAGAGGTGTATGCAGAGGTTCATCATTTGTTCTTAGCTCTCATCCCCACCCCTGCCTTTTAGCCTAAACTCTGGCTTCGCTGCCAGACCCTCTTTGAGTAAGCTGCTTACCACTTTTCCCCACTAAAGAGTGGAAACGACAATATAAAGCAGTAAGTTTTAGAAGCATCCCTTAGTATTTTGTGAGTTAGTTACATATTATTGCCACTTGCATAGCAACACTCGTTCAATATATTAACAATCTTAAATATTTTCAGACATAAAAGCATTAAGCTTAGAAATTAATAATCCCATGATTAACTAATGTGTCAGTTCAGGAATAAAGGTTTCACACTATTCCCAGGGAAGCAGGTAGGCTAGTTGTAGAATTTCACTTCTCCCACAGTTTCTGAAAATCCAACACCCCAATTTCACCCCCAAACCTATAGTAGGACCCCTGCTGCAGCCTCCCTCAACCCTCCTACCCTGACCCATCCCCAGTAGATCCCAGAGATCTTTCCCCATCCCCTGCCTCCTCTGACGCATTGATGTACCCCAGCCCACAACCCCACCAGAAACACCCTGAGAACACATTGGCCACTCTAGTCAGTGAAGCAGGAGGGTGGATACAGATCTCCTCTACCTCTAATCCTTGAGATCCAGTCCCCCAGTGTCAATCCATGCTCTTCAGTAAAACACTTGTGGCAGCCTCCCTTCTCCCATGCCTGTCTCCATTTCTAGTGGGTCACAGATATATTCCCTTACAATCTTCCTTCCGCCACCCATTGCCTTGACCCAGCCTGTAAATTTCTCCACCAAATGCTTGCTGGGATCCCACAGGCCACTCTGACTAGTTTTCATGTATGCTAACTGAAGATCTTCATATTTCCAAGATGCAGATCCTCCATTCTTTAAAGAACAATCCCCGAGTCTCCTCCCCAGCTCTATGCAGGCTCTCCTCACTTCATGCCCCCATTCCCAGGAGACTAAACAGATCCTTGTGGAACACCCTGAATTTATCCCTCCTCTGGATTCTAGCAGACCCATTCAACCTATCTTCATTTCTAAAAGTCAGCTCTCAATATACAGAAATACATTTTTTTCTGGAACCTTCTTGGACACAGCTATCAGGACCCCAGAATTTCCTACCAGGCAGCACACAGTGAGTCAGATTACTCTACTAAGAACATCAGAGGACACAGAAAGCAAAGAAGGAACACTTACCCTGCAAAGGTAAGATAACAGAACCTAAGATTATAATTTTTTCACCTCAGATGCCAAGACATCATAATAAAAAAACCCACAAAAGTGCACCAGATAGATAGATAGATAGATAGATAGATAGATAGATAGATAGATAGATGATAGATTGATTTATCACTGGATTGGAAAAGTTCCATTTACCTTCTTGTAGCAGCTATATCCATACATAGTTTCTTCATCATGTGTGGGACTTTGTGTTCACATTCCTTCTTTTTAATGACATTTTTCCTTGTTGAACTTGTGCATGTCATGTGCACGCTGTCATCACTTCTATGAGTTCATATGTGCATGCTTCCTGTTGTATCTGGATGACACTATTGTCTTAGCATCATCAAACATTCTGAGTCTGCAATCTTTCCGCCTCATTTTCCCTCTCAGATCCCTGAGCTTTGGGAGGAGGAATTTCATAAATGTATCACATTTAGCGATGAGTGCTCCAAAGTCTCACTTAACACATTTTCCAGCTGTAGTTCTCTGTGTTAGTTATAATATACTGCAAAAAAGGCCTCTTTTATGAGGAATGAGTGAGGCATTCATCTATGGGTATTGTGGTAAGTTATTTGAGTTATTTACGGTTATCTCCCTTTAGTAAACTAATAGGAGTAGGATTTCCCCCACTGCTCCTGACATATGTGGTCATGTTTGCAGTCAATTTAGCTAGGTCAAATATGGGTTCCATCTCATACATTGAGATTTAAACCCCAGCATAAAATTGTGGGGTTATTTCTAAAACATTTGTGCCATTTCTGCGTTAGTATGTTTTGCAGACAAGTTTGATGTAGGAGGTGATGATCTATGCTGTGAACAAACTTTATTGCCATTGGTTAATGAAGTAGCTGATTTCGGCCAACAGAATATAGCCAGGCTGGAAGAGATATATTTATAGAGGGGGTAGGCAGAGTCAGAGATAAGCTGCGGAGCCAACAGTGAGAAGCCTTGTAGCCTTTACCCGGGACAGATGCCTTTCCTGGAGCCCACTAAAACTTTGCTGGTAGGCCACGACCTCATGGTGATGCACAGATTAATGGCGATGGGTTAGTTTAGGATATAAGAGTTAGCCAGGACTATGCTTAAACTATTGGCCAAGCAGTGGTTTAATTAATAAAGTTTCTCTGTAATTATTTTGGATCTGGGAGGACAGAAACAAATGAGCAGCCTTCCACCAGCTTTTGTAGATCGAAGAGGTTGTAGCTATGTGATGATTAGCTTTCTCCCCTGTTAATGAGCAAAGTAACTTTTAGCACCATGAATGCTTGTGGGTAGAACTGAAGCTCAGAACTGAATACTAGTTTGATTTTTTTTCCTCCTGTGTTTGATGGTATGTGACAGCCATTTGTTTAGCAACAGAAACTTACAGTAAGGTTGTGGTGGGTAGCTGATAGTCTTGACTCTAATTTCTGTAGTTTGAGTTATTTTTGAGATCCCTTTGGCCCATGACTCAATAAGGTGTAACCCAGTCCACGCAGTGGAAGTTATGTTTGTTGGCATAAGATGTTTAGTTGGGACATTCCTTCTCCCATTATATGGTGATTCCATTTAAATTCATTTCAAATGTACACACGTTTTGGATGTGCTCACATGGGGTAGCTTTCCATGGCTTTTTTAAAGGCCTTTAGGGTTCATACAACCATTATGGAAATCACTGTGGATGTTCTCTAAAAAGCTGAAAGTTTAACTACTAAAAGATCCAAGAATATCACTCACAGGAGTATAACCAATGGATTCTACTTTCTACTTCAGAGAAACTAGTTCATCTGTGTTCATTGCACTTTTGCTCATCAGAGCTTAGACCGACTCTTTTAGGCAGCATTCTACTTTTAGTTGGTTTAAAAATAGGTAAACTCTAAATATTCCTTCGGTTTAGTAATGGGTTATGATGATTATTCCTTGAGAAAAGATCAAAAAATTGGAAGGTTTGTTGCTTTGATTGTTGTTTGGAATTTTTGTTTGTTTGTTTTGATTTATTTCAACTTACTGATTTTGAGTGGCTACTAAACAGTTACTATGAAGCTGCACCATAGAAGCTTACCAAGTATCCAGCCAGGGAAGGAGGTAAGATAACTGCAATATTTCACCTCTCTCTGTTTCTCTAAGTTCAATCTCCCAATTTTATTCACACATCTGCAGTAGAACACCCTCACCTTATTTGATCTCAGGAGATCCAGCAGAATTTCATTCTTCACCTTCCTCTTCCAACTCAGTGATTGTCCCAGCCCTCAACTCCACCAGTAGAACCCACTGCTTACTCGTACCTGTGAAGCAGGTAGGATTTCTACATGTCTTCCCCTCTCCCCCATCCTTGAGAATCTGTCTCTCACTTTCACCCATGAATCTACAGTAGAATGTCAGCTGCTGAGTCCCTCTACCCCTTTTATCCTGGTCCCATATCCAAAAGATGTCACAGATCTTTGTGTCTCTTAATTCCATCCTCTCAGCAATTGATTGGTCCCGGTCATCAAATCTACTAATAGCACCCATAGCTATTCATACCAGTGAATCAGATAAGATAAAAATTGATCTTGCATTCTTCCTCTAGTCCTCACCATCCAAACATAAAGTACCATCTAGAGATGTAGTAGAAAGTATGCTGAAGACTCCTTCTGTCCTCAAACCTGTTTCATACCTCCAGCAGATCACATAGACCTTCATTCCAAACTATTAATCTCCAACTTCTTCATTAGACACTGACCAAAATCTACCAGGAACTTGCTAGAAACAGAGAGGTAGTCCTGCCCTCAATGCAGATCGATGCCATAGAGCTCTTTACATCTGATCTTCAAGATCTGATTCCATTTCATTTGGATCCACCTTAGACTATCTGCTGGCAAGAAAGCCTATAGCACTCAGCCTGCTTCCTTTTCCAATAGACACTGCAGATCATTACACCTCAAGGCCCTCAGACAACATCAATATATCCGAGCTGCCAAATACAGCAGGATTGCCATGAGAACATAGAGGTCACTCGACCTAGTGATGTTTAGGATGAATGCAGAGATGAACTTCAATTACTCATCCTTAAGCTCCAAGCCCTAAGTTTCATTTACTGTTATAGAGAGGACCTCATGCTTGGGCCTCGCTCTATCTGACCATGACTGCATATATCTGCATATATTTCCCATAGACCTCATAGATCTTCCAAATCACCTATCTTGATCAGTTCATTGATTTTTCCTTGGCCCCAGTTTGGCCAGGACTCAATGTGAAATAATATACCTCTCATGGCAGTGAAGCAGGTAGGAGGAATAGAGATATACAACTCCACCGCTGAGCCTGGAGAGCAAGTCACTGAGTTCCTGAGTTCCGTTCACAGATCTGTAGCAGAACATCTTCCTATGAGTCCCTACACCCATATCCCTAATCCAGGACACCGACACCCAACCACTCATTGATTTACACCAGTCCCCAAAGCAAGAAACTCACACATAAGGCCACTCATACCGGTGATTCAAATAAGATGACTGTGGATCTTCAGCTGTAACTCTGGTCCCCATGATCCAGTCCCCGTGGTTCATCCACTGATCTGCAGGAGGGTATCTGCCGCTAATTCCCCACTCAAGCAGACTACTCCTCTCCAGCACATGCCACAGATCTGCACCTGTCACTTACCAACTCTGAGTCACCGATTGTTCACAGATACGAAATGCAAGAGGAACTCACTGGAGTGCACAGGCCCCTCCTGACAGTGGAACTGGTAGTAGAATTACAGATTGTCAATCTCCATCCTACCTACCACATCCAATTGCCCAGTTTAATGGACAGACCTGGAATAGAACATCTGTGGTTGAGTTACTCTAACCCCACACCCTGTGGCCATCTCCAAGAGGTCCCAGACACTTTACCTACCTCACAAGTACCACTCCCTCGGAAACCATTGGCCACTCCTCCAGTGAAGCAGATAGGCTCCTTAAGGGTTTCTGCTTCTACCTCTGACCCCAGTGGTCCATCCCCCCATTCTACTCTACAGTTGTGCAGTACAACCCCTGCCACTGATGCAGATAGCCTGCCCACATTTTCAACTCTGTCTGATCTTTGAGATCAAGTCCTCTCGGTCCATCCATAATCTGCATTAAAGCATGAGCTGCTGAGTCGTTGTATGACCGACTTTGTGCTGCCATCTCAATGAGATGCCAGATGTCTTTACCCCTCAACTACCTTCTCCAACTAACTGATACGTCTGTCGCAGCTCATAAATCACCAGGTACTAACTGCCTGGGAATCCATAGCCCACATCAACAGTGAACGAGATAGAAAGAGTGGAAATATAAACATATAAACCTCCAACTCTTTTATTAATGATGAAAGTAACATATTATTGAAGTATAGTTAACCCTGCAAAGATATAATTCTAATTCATTTGTGATAGTGTAATAGCAACCATCCCAAACGAAAAAAATTAAACTTATAAAACTACCTAATTGTATTCTTCCTTACAATTTTTAGACACACTAATACCTTATATTCTGTGCTAATGCAAATAAATCAGAAAGTACATGTTCATATCAGATGGTTTATGTCCAGTAGTACAAATCCCTTATTGTTCTGTTAAAAGTCAGAATTATATTCTGTTCTCATAGTACTAAGATATTTTAAAGAACCTCAGCATAGTTAACAATTTGTAACATGAAGAATCTTGTTTTGCATCTTTAAATGTTAAATTTGTATCAGATAATACAGAATTGACTTTATATTTATTCTCATAAGTAATAATCAGGAATAAGCTTCATTCCATATACATAACATACATAACATACATAACATAGAGGACTTCCAGGTCCTCTATCACAGTGTATTTCAGATATTGATCAATTATTTTTTTTAAACATTTCAAGTTCTCAGAATTTTACAAAAATCATCATGTCAATAACAAAAGTTTTATAAAAGACTTTTTCATTTCATGACAATAAGCCAATTATAAGTTGATATCGTACTTATTTTTTATATGACCAAACACCATTACCTGCAATAAGTAACCCAAAAGCACTTAAGGGAATAAACTAATGCCAATTGGTGTGTTCTATTTTGTAGCATTTGGAAAATTAAAATATAACCATTGATACCTATTCAGTTTTTCAATGGGCAACTGATTTGAAATTTGAAAGGTCCATTCGGTAATCACACATTCGCTAGAAGTTATGGCCATCATAATTATACTTGTCAAATGAAGTTAGGCAATTCTGCAGTATATGTTACTAAGTAAATGAAACAGTTCTTTGGTTTTTATAAAACATATTACAATTATACCAAATAATCCTACAGGTCAGGCAGTTATAGAAAGATAGAGAGAGTTGAATTATCAAGTCTATATGAAACAGAAAGGAATGATAAATACTCCCAGAAATAGATTGTTGAAATGCTTAATTAAACTTGAATTTTCTTAATTCTAAAGAGAAATGAACAATGGCTTCACAGAGACATTGTATAATAGAAAAAAATTCTGATTTAAACCTGCCAGTGTACTTCAAGGATGTGCTGACCTCAGAACGGAAGCTAAGAGATGTGGGACAATGGGAAAGGGGTTTTGTTCTGATTTCCTCAGGAGAAGAAAGTTATAAATATCATCAAAATTAATTAAGATTTGGTTCTAAAAGGAGAAACTTCTTCACAAAGTGAAATGCCAACTCATCCAAATAGGTGGAAACATCATAAGGGTTGTGCCAGAGTTTTGTTCTTTTCTTTGAGGGAAAAGTCAAGAGCTCTTGGACATTTACATGCCTAAAGAAGAAAAGATAGCTATCTAGAAAGAATCCCCAAGCAAAGCAAAATTTGACTTATAGTACTATTATCCCAAACAGGGCAAAATTTCACTGCCTAAACATATATATTTTCCTGGTTCTCTGTATAATGGTAGCCACAACTCACTTAAAAATCAAAGCTGTCTTTGGAATTGTATGGTGGTTCTCCTTCTCCAAATCCAAGCAAGATGTTAAAAGAAATCTTCATGGATTCTGTTTCATATGAGGAGTCATCTGTGTGGTACAGAAGGAAGATAAAATCTAGGGATTAAGGTTATCAAAAATTTTACTTCTCATACCCATTTTCATCTCTAGGGTACCTTTCTTTGATTATATATCTATTGAAATTCACACTTTCTATTTTGATTTAAACAACACTTAAGTTTTCCACAGTTGACAATAACTTTTCCTGTAGTAATCTTTGAAGCCTCCTGGAAAAACATGGGTCCCCACAATGATTCTAACTGACTCGTATGATGCCATTGATCTGACACCTGAGTGAGGCTATCCAGACCCAGGAAGACAAATATGGTATTTATTGGCTCACATGTGGCTATTGGCTTTTAAGTCATTGATAACCAAGCTGAAGTACATAGAACCACAGAAAATAGGTACAGAGTAAATGACTAGCAGAATTTAAAGAACTAATTAGCAGAGGAGAATAGAATAGATAGTTATAGATGAATAGGAGTTGCTAGAATTGGGGGTATTAAGTAGGGAGGGGGAGGGAAGCGTGGGTGGAATGAGGTAATGTTGAGAGAGACAGCTAAAGTTAAGGGGGTATTTGAGGAGTAGTAAAGAAATCTAATAGAGTGTAAACTTCCTAAATTATACATAGTCATGAAGGTGATCTAAATCTAATTTTCACATAATTCTCTCGTCACCAAATCAGTATTGTCACTGGATTACATCTAATTGAGCTTTCGGTCAAAGGGGTTCTTTGGGAGTCCTAAAACTACCCAGTCTGTTGCCAAGATAATGGCTTGTTCCTCATAAATTCACAGCAAGTCCACAGTACTCAAGAAAACCCATACACAATTCGAACATAGGGAAGTAGAGTTGATACTTACATAGAGCCTTCACCTGTATGTGCTAGGATCTTTGGAACAGGAAGGTATTTTACATTCTACCAATGGAGAAACATCCTTTAGTAATCCAGTTAGAACCCCTTTGATCTACATCCTGTCTACAAAATACATTATTGGAATAGTCACAAAAACCTTGTAGGGATAAGCAACCAATGGTTCATTTTTTTGAGACCCACTTCATGAATTGTAACCCATAGTCAATGCTTCCTGGGTGAAAAAATCAGAGATTGGATAACCCAAGGACCTATGGTAAAGCCAAATACTACCCACTGGTCTAAAAAAAAAAAAGACAGCAACATAGTGATTAAATGACTCCTCATGATATTCAGCTATATTCATAGATCAATTCCTCATTCAGCCACTATCAGAGAATCTTCCTCTTGCAGAAGTAGGGAACATTTACAGAGACCCATGCCAGACATTACACAGAGAATGAAAGACTTGAAACACTCAGTACTGAATGGGATGCCTCCATCAAATCCCTCCCATTTGAGTTCAATGAACCTCTTTAGAAGAGCAGATGAAAAGAGTGAAAGAGACGTAGAAGGGAGTGAGGAGATCAAGTATACAGGAACTTCTAAATCAACACGAGTAATGCTCATATAAACCCGTAGACTGAAATGTCATGCACTTGGCTGTACCATATCCTTTTATATATATTATGATTCTAGTTGCATTTTAAATGGGATTCCTGGGACTGAAGTGAGTGGATCTCTGATACTTACGTCTTCTCTTGAACTATTTTTCTGTTCTTGGTTTATCCCGTTCCACTTTGATGTGATGGTATTTTTTTATCTTACTGTAGTATATTTAGTTATACTATTATTTATTTTCATTATTATCCTCTAGAAGCCTTTTCTTTCCTATGGAGAAACAGAATCGGACTACATTCAGATTGCAAGAGATTTAGGGAGGAAGTGGCAAGAGTAAAGGAAGGCAAACTAATCAGGATACATTATGTGAGGGTTAAAAATCTATTTTCAATGAAAGGAAAAAATGAAGCACTGCAAACTGGCATTGAAGAACGTTCAAGTTTAAACACCTACTCTTTTTAAGTATAGTATAGTTGTGGAAAGAGTATTTTACACACCTCACATTCTACTATGTTTATTTTATTTGTGTACATGTGTTTTACAGAACACTTAGTAAAGTCAGAGACTTTATTAATGCCTTTCAAGCATTAATTTTCCTCTAAATATCTGCACATACAGTATCCAGTGAAACATTACTGTATGTTTCTTTTTTTTCTTTTTTTTCTTTTTATTTTTTAAATTTATTTATTTATTAAGGATTTCTTCCTCGTCCCCACAACCGCTTCCCATTTCCCTCCCCCTCCACCGATCAAGTCCCCCCCCTCATCTGCTCGAAGAGCAATCAGGGTTCCCTGACCTGTGGGAAGCCCAAGGACTCCCCACCTCTATCCAGGTCTCGTAAGGTGAGCATTCAAACTGCCTAGGCTCCCACAAAGCCAGTACGTGCAGTAGGATCAAAAACCCACTGCAATTGTTCTTGAATTCTCAGTATTCCTCATTGTCCGCTATGTTCAGCTAGTCCGGATTTATCCTATGCTTTTTCAGACCTAGTATGTTTCTTAATACTCTATTTCTGTCATGGTTTCAACATAAAATAAAACCAAATGTTCACATGTTGTAGTTCGGTGCCTTGCAGGTGGTAGTAATAGACAATCGGCTTACCCTGTCTCCTCTTGTCTGTCATGTGGTGGCATGGGCGAGAGAAAGATCTTTTCCCTCACCCATTACCCCCTGCAGCAGGTGAGAGCGCTGGGTAGAATCAATGAATTAGCCTTGCCTTTCACCACACACAGGGAAGCAGGTCTTGCACCTTGCCTGGGTATTGTACTAGAGCTAGACTTTCTATCACGGGCTTCAGTTAGCCACCCCTGTGGGTTTGCGAGCAGGAGAGCTGGCCTCATTTGCTCCCTCCTCACCACCACAATCAGGAAAGAGGACCCTCATCTCTCCAGGGTAAAACAGTAGAGCCAGTTGTATGAGCATGGGTTACTCGGATCTGACTGCCTTGTAGACAGCTATGCTTGGTGAGCTAGCAGAGACAGTGTTGGAGAGGTCAGCATGGTAGTGAAAATGAGGAATATCTGGCAAACTGACCGACCTAGCTACTACTGAGGCCCAGAACCAGGGGTATGAGTTGGCCCATCCCAACAGTCACATAGCTACTACTGAGGCCCAGAACCAGGATTAGGAGTTGGCCCATCCCAACAGTCATATTATCTGTGAATTGTTCAGGTATGTGAAGCAGATGAACCTACAGGTCGAAACCTATAGAAACTCAGGGACACAAGACAACAACAGTATATCGAAGTGGCACCTCAATTAGAGTCCATTATTGGTGGTGTAACAGAAAGCAGGGGCCTCCAATCAGGCCAAAGATTTGTGCTTGAAATGAACACTTGAGAGCAAAGAAGAAAGGACTAAAGTCTGAACTGTGTGTGTTCGTGGGCCACCCTACAACTTACTCAGTCAGATTCTTCTTTCTCTCTCTCTCTCTCTCTCTCTCTCTCTCTCTCTCTCTCTCTCTTTCTGCCTCTCTCCTGTTTGTTTGTTTTGTTTTTGTTTCTTTATTTTGTTTGGTTTGTCTCTAAATTTTGTTTTGTTCTGGTAGGGGAGGTTGCAAGGGCAGAAGGTGGATTCAAGGGGACTGGGAGAAGACGGGATTGAGAATGCATGATGTGAGGTCCACATTGATCCAATGAAAGTTGATAATCTAAGTTTTCTTTTTTTAAAAATTAAATAAAATTAGGTAATTGAATCTTGAGCTGGTCATGGTAACACTGGAGAAACGTCTAATGTGCTCATGGATGAATGAGATGTTATGAAATCAGGACTTTTTCTCTAGACTCCTGTTGTGTTTGCTTTCTGGCCATCATGAGGTGAGCAGCTTCCTTCACCAAGTGCCTCTGCACCAGAGTGTTTTCCTTCACCCCAGGTTCATAAGAGTGGGTTGGTGCCTTTTGAAAGGTGAATTCAACCTTTCCTATCTCATATTGCTTATTTTGGGCCTCTGTAAAAGTGCAGAGGGAGAAGTCACCAATCTTCCAGCTG
This sequence comes from Microtus oregoni, assembly GCF_018167655.1. Lineage (NCBI taxonomy): Eukaryota > Metazoa > Chordata > Mammalia > Rodentia > Cricetidae > Microtus > Microtus oregoni. Next base: position 58,629,815 of record NW_024543059.1, on the reverse strand, counting down.
TGCATTCAAAGAAAATTTACTCATATTCATATCTTGTTTTGGTGAGTCTTGATAGTGGATTTATGAGCCTCAGCATAAAATAAGTGCCAGTTGCAATTGTTATTTATTTTATGCTCTTTTATTCATTTTCCTTTCAGCAACTGAAAGTATTTTGGTCACCTAAAGAAAGAATATTACCATCTGGACAGCTCTTCAGACTGGAGAGGGAGGGGGAATGGAGTGGGGGGAGGGGGAGAGGAGTGGGAGGAGGGGGAGGGAAATGGGAGGTGGGGAGGAGGAGGAAATTTTTCAATAATAAATAAGAAAGAAAGAAATCAAGAAAGAATATCACATGTAAGTATAATTACCATCATCTCAAATCCCAACATAATATGCAGGGAAATGAGCAATGTGGGAGGTAGCCACATTCAGGAATCCCCCCCCCCTTTATTTGATACTTTAAGGTTTTTGTTCCATTTTTTTTCTAATTTCTTTTTTCTCTTTTTTTTTCTTGTGTAATGTTTGCTTGTTTTGTTTTGAGACAGGGTCTTATGTAGGTCTGGCTGGCCTTGAGGTTTGCTCTTTAGTAGAAGTTGACCTTGGACTACAAATCCCCCTCCTCTACTCCCCAAGGGCGTGAGCCACCACTCTCTGGATCAAACCCTCTGTTTTAAAACTTTCACACATGCAGGTAAGTCTTTCCTTTCACAGGTGCTAATTACTGGGCCTTATGAGGCCATCCTTGAAGAAATACATGAAAGGAACAGAAAGGATGCTGAAGCTGATTCCCAGGAGCCAGAGGCAGTTGACCTTCAGGCCCGGTGAAATCCCTGAAAGCACAAAGAGTGGGACAGAATCTAGGGTCTTCAGCGAAGGCCCTCCTCTCCTCTTATAAAAGCCACATTAACCTTGTTAAGACTGTATTTTGATCTCGTTAGCCTGTCTTTGAAAAAGAATGACCTTGCCAGGTAATAGTAGCTGCTGAGCATAAAGGACCAGAAACTGATTTTAAACACCAGATTCAGAACCTAGTTTGGAACATTACCAAGGGGTTTCCATTCCTGGAAAAAGTCATTGAGGTAAGTCTTGTGGGCACTAACATTGATGGAGAAGGACCTTGCTGTTTCCTGCCAAAGTAAGAAGCTATTTTCTCTTTCTCGACTCTTGGAATAAGTTATCTCTTCCCCTGATTTCTTCCTGACTTATTCAATTTTTCTTTTCTTCTCAACCTGCAGTCCAGCTGGCATGTCTTGACAATGCATCAGCTTGGAAAGTCAGGAGGTTACATGTATTGAGGATGCAGACCCTAGCCCACCTTGTCCTTGGGTCTGTGCATGCAGGTGGAGAGGCGTTTATGTCATCAGAGCTGCAGCAGAAAGAGTCCTCCTTTCACGTCCAATAGTTGGAATCCTAGGCTGATGGTAAATTCTGACTATTAATTGCATAAATATGTACACTGTTGTAGAGTTCTTCAATGTTATAGCCAATTGATTTAACCTGGGAGATATCAGATGAAGGTTTTTCTTTATTAATCTCTCTCTCTCTCTCTCTCTCTCTCTCTCTCTCTCTCTCTCTCTCTCTGTGTGTGTGTGTGTGTGTGTGTGTGTTACATAGCAATGGTGTTTACATGTTACAATCCGTGTGTGGTGGTCAGGGGATAACTTGTGGCTATCTCTTAACAGGTGGCTAGGGTTTAGGTACTTTATCTGTTGAACCACCTTTATAGTCCTGTGTTTAACAGTTATACTGCTTCTGTTTCAATTTAAACATCCTTTTTATGTTTATTTTTTGGATTGGAGGGTGTTTTGCTACAGGTTTTCTTTTTTTCTTTATTTATTTTTAGTTGTTGAAAAAAAAACTTCTGCCTCCTCCCCGTTTCCCATTTCCCTCCCCCTCCTCCCGCACATTGCCCTCTCTCCCCACTCCCCTCTCCCTCTCCCCCTCCCCCATACTCCATTCCCCCTCCCTCTCAAGAATGAAGAGCAGTCCAGATTCCCTGCCCTGCGGGAAGTCTAAGGTCCTCCCACTTCTATCCCTGTCCAGGAAGGTGAGCATCCAAACAGGCTAGGCCCCCACAAAGCCAGTTCATGTATTACGATTGAAACCTAGTGCCATTGTCCTTCGCTTCTCATCAGCCTTCATTGTCTGCCATGTCCCCAGCTAGTTCCTTGGGTAACTGAGGAGAGGGAACCTGAAATGACCCTATCCTATAGCCATACTGATGAATATCTTGCATATCACCTTAGAGCCTTCATCTGGCGATGGATCGAGATAGAGACAGAGACCCAAATTGGAGCAATGGACTGAGCTCTTAAGATCCAAATGAGGAGCAGAAGGAGGGAGAACATGTGCAAGGAAGTCAGGACCACGAGGTGTGCACCCACCCACTGTGACAGTGGAACTGATCTATTGGGAGCTCACCAAGGCCAGCGGGACTGGGACTGAATAAGCATGGGATGAAACCCGACTTTGTGACAGTTTTTTTACCCTTTATCTTAGAACTTCCTCCATAGTTCAGATCTTTCTAGTCTAAGTCAGTTATCCACCTGCCTCTTCCTCCCAAGTGCTGAGATTACCTGGCTTGCATTACCACTGCCCTTTAGTTTAATTTTTATTCCTTATTTTTTTTCATTTTTAAAAATATGTTGACCATACTTAACCCTACCCCACACCTTCAATATCCTTCTGCTTCCCATTCAACCATTTCTTCCTCCTCCTCCTCCTCCTCCTCTTCTTCTTCTTCTTCTTCTTCTTCTTCCGTCAATTTCTCCAATTTTGTTCTGCTCCATAACTCTTGTATTTATTGATAAACATACAAGCGGTTTCACTCTTAAAGAACATTGATTTTTTTTTTCCCCCTACAGCTATCAATTGTCACTAGGTTCTTAACTAGCAGTGAGATTTGATGCTCACCTCCCCTCCCCATGTTAAAATTTTTCTAGCTTATTTAGCTTCTCTAGGAACATGAATTATAGGCTCAATGTCCTTTATTTATGGCTAGAAACCAAATATGAGTGAGTACATCCCATGTTCCTCTTTTTGGGTCTGGCTTACCTCACTCAGGATAGTGTTTTCTATTTCCATCCATTTGTATGCAAAATTCAAGAAGTCCTTGTTTTTTACTGCTGAGTAATACTCTAATATGTATATATTCCATACTTTCTTCATCCATTCTTCCGTTGAAGGGCATCTAGGTTGTTTCCAGGTTCTGGCTATTACAAACAATGCTGCCATGAACATAGTTGAGCATATACTTTTGTTGTATGATAGGGCCTCTCTTGGGTATATTCCCAAGAGTGGTATTGCTGGATCCAGGGGTAGGTTGATCCCGAATTTCCTGAGAAACCGAAACACTGCTTTCCAGAGTGGTTGCACAAGTTTGCATTCCCACCAGCAATGGGTGAGTGTACCCCTTTCTCCACAACCTCTCCAGCAAAGGCTATCACTGGCTTTGTGGGAGCCTAGGCAGTTTGAATGCTCACCTTACGAGACCTGGATAGAGGTGGGCAGTCCTTGGGCTTCCCACAGGTCAGGGAACCCTGATTGCTCTTCGAGCAGATGGGGGGGGGGACTTGATCGGGGGAGGGGGAGGGAAATGGGAAGCGGTTGTGGGGACGAGGCAGAAATCCTTAATAAATAAATCAATTAAAAAAAATAAATAAATGAACACCTCTCATGTGGCACAGTGTCATGGACCAAATACTCAATTAAACTGTGTGAGCATGCTGAGGCTTAAAAAAAAAAAAATTCTAGCTTGAATTGTTTAGTTGTTATATAAATGTTATCCATCTGTATATATAATATGTACATAAACATGTATTATATATCATTTATGTGAAAGAAAGACATGAGGATCATTACTTGTGGTGGACTCATTTGGCCTTCTACACTGTTACTCTTCCTGTTCAAAGTCAGCCCTGTGATTCGTAATACCAAGAATTGCCTTTTGTTTGCATTTTCCTTTTACGTCAGTGTCTGGCTCCTGTTCAGCCCTGACTTTCTAAGAGTCAATGTGTTGCTCAATTTCTTGTCAACTTGCAATATGTCATGGTCTGCTGATAAAAGGATATCTCAATTTAGATAGTGCCTCCATCTCATTGACCTGTGGGATTGTCTGTGGAACAATGTCTTGATTGGTGATTCTTTGGGAAGGGCACAACTCACTGTTGTTGGTGCTCTTCTTTGGGAGGTGATTTGGAAGCTTATATGAAAGAAAATTGAGCAAGTTGACAGGAGCAATAAAACAGGTATGTAGCATCTCTTTATGTTCACTACCTTAGTTCATATCTGTAGCTTCCTGTCCTGATTTCCTTAGTGATGGATTGATTTTAATATGTAAGACAAATAATTTCTTTCACTCTCCAAGTTGCTCTTCATCATAACTTAGCAAGAGAAAGTAAACTAAGATAGTCACCCATGTGGATGTGGAAGCCTTTGAATTCTGTTCTCATTGTAGGTGTCCTAAGAGTCTTATAGCATCTTCAGACCATCAGCAATAGTGTTGCAAAAAAAAAAAATGCTAGAAATAAAGACTCCTGGCATTTGTCATGCAGAAGCAAAATGTGTGCACGGAATTTAGCTTGTGGAACCTTAGCATCCCCATTGGATGTGACTTTGAAACACATATGTTTTAAGCTGGAGGCCATTTGAGAAACCTTGAGATCTATCTTTGACCTTTTATCTTCTTACTAGGAGTTCATGAGCAACCAGAATTTTTGCTTCTCCAAGGTGGATTATATAAGTAGGAATATAACTCTGCTCTAATCTCTATTCCACAGTGGGGGATGAGATTCGCAGATTCTTAAAACCCCACTCAATCTCCAAACACACTTGCCATTCGTCTTATTTTTGACATTCTGTTGGTGGTTAACAGCATTCAATATGTATTTCCCCAGCGACCAGTGGCACTTCACACCTTTTCCATTTGTATGTCTTTCTCAAAGCAGGTTTTCTACCTTTCTTCCTCTTTCTCTGGAATCTTCTACCTTTATCTCACTATCATTTAGACATAGGTCTTCCTACATAAAGAGTTCTCCCTCCTTTGTGGGATATCTGGTAATTGTAAACAAGCATACAGCCTGAAAACATGTCTTTGGAGATATTTTTTTTACATCACATTTTCCAGTTGTTCACTCACTTCCATTCTTAATATTACTTTATTCCTTTGGATAGTTCATTCTCATTTCATAGTATATAAAACTGACTTGATGTTAGTAAAACCATGTAAAAAGTATTTATGGCAGGTTAACAACCTATAGCAAACTCCACAGAAGCCTATGTGTAGAGTGTATGTTCCTATCTATTCTAAGTGTCATAATCTCTATCACATCCAATAGCTGGATCCTAGCTGTCTTCAGTAACAAATTGTGGGTGGCAAAGGAGGTATAACACACCTGGGACTAATGAAAGATATGATTTAATGAAGAGAAAAGAATTGTAGCTATTGTTAGGTTAGTAGATGAAAACCCATTCAGATTTTGTTTTCAAGACATTCATGAAAATCAGCTCCAAAGTAAAATGAAAGTTAAATATAAAAATTCTGACTACAAGGAAATAGAACATGTTTGTTAATTTTTTTACATCTTTATGGTATTGGAAATCTATATGGGAAGATATGCAGATTGAACCATGTATTAATTGAATACTTTGAATTTTTAAAGCAAACTGAAATAAGCAATAAAAATAAAACTAAACTGAATATTTAAACATTGAAGATGTGTCTTAATTAACATTTTGAATATGTAATTATCATGAATAGCCAAGACTCAGTAAGTGAAGTACAGAGAGAAAGAGAGATTGGGAATAAGGGAGGGTCAGGAGAGAAAGGAAGAGAGGGTGGACAGAGGGAAGTGGAATGGGAGGATAAGAAGGAAGGAAGAAGGTGGGCAATAGGAAAGAAAAAGCAGGACAAATTAACAACTGTCTTTTAATTTAAACACGGTCTTTGTTTATCTTTATTTTACGTGTATGTCTGTTTTACCAGCACATATATTTGTGCATCACATGTATACAGTGCCTATGAAAGCAGGAGCAGTGCCCAGAATTCTCTAGAATGTAGTTACAATTGTGAAACACCACCTGGGAGCTGAGAACTGGACCAAGGTGCTCTGGAAGAGCAACAAGTGTCTTTAACCACCAGATCAGCCCTCCAGTCCTAGTTCCATTGCTGCTTTTAAATCAAAATGAGAAAAAAAACCCAAACTCACAAATACATAAAGTAATTTAAAAATAAATGTATTTCCAATATGCCAGAAGATTTATCACCAAAGTTAGTTCGGATTAAGGCCAAAAAAAGCCTTCTGTTTTAAGAAGGCTGCTTGGTCACTTGTTTTTTTGTCTCCTAGATTACCAAACAACCACACAAAAAATTATTAAAATTAAATTACTGCTTGGCCCTTTAGCTCTATCTTCTTACTACCTCTTACATCTTAATTTAACCCATTTCTAGTAATCTGTGTATGGCCACGAGACTGTGGTTTATTTTGTAGAGCTCTGACTTCTGTCTTTTTTGGGAGCTACATGTTTCTCCTGACTCCATTTTCTTTCTCCCAGCATTCAATTTAGTTTCCCCAACCTTGTTCTACTCTGCCCTATCAACAGTCCTAAGCGGTTTCTTTTATTCATTAAATTATAAAAGCAACACATATACTTAAGGACCTTTCATACCATTTCCTCTTTTCTGTTTAAATAAAAAGGAAGGTTTTAACTTTAACATAGTAAAATTACATATAACAAAACAGGTGTCAAATAAGAATTATAGTTACAATATTTATATCTACTTTATCTTTTATCATAACCAAGAAAAAGTATAATTATAACTATCTATTATGTACTAGATATACAATACCTACAATAAATGATTGCTGAAGTTGCCAAAAAATTGAGACAGTCTTTGGGGTTCCTGCTTTAGGAGTCTGCCAGACATTCTGTAGAGCACAGAGGAAAGCAAATGATGCACTTTGCCATTACAAGGCAGAAAAGATCTTTAAATTTTCTGCTTCATGAAAAAATCTGCTAGAAACTATTCGTATTTGGGCTGAATATTGGATGCCCCAGTGGTACAGAAGAACTTTGGGTGACTGTACAGGCAGCAAAATGTCTCTGACAATTCTAGAATTTTGAAAGTTGCTTACAATGCACTTCATGTTTACTTCAGTAATATTATATCCTTCTGGAGTCTTTGACGGTGTTGAAAAATACATATTTATAGTTGTAGTTTTCCTTAGTTATGATATAAAAAAAGTAGATGGAAATACTGTCAGTGTAATTCTTACTTGATACTTGTCTTGTTATGTGTAGTTATACTATGTTAAATTTACAAACTTTCCTTTTTATTTAAACAGAAAAAGGGAGGTGATATTTGATTCCCCTCTGTATGCTGTGAATACCATTGGTTAATAGAAAAGTGCTTTGAGCCTATAGCAGAGCAAGTCAGAACAGAGCTAGGTGGCGAAATATCAACTGAATGATGGCAGAAAGAAGGTGGAGTCAGGGAAAAGCCACGTAGCCCAGCTAGAGACTGATATGGAAACTTCACCTAGTAAGCCACAGAATCATGGCAATTCACAGATTAATAGAGATGGGTTAATTTAAGATATTGGTTAGCCAGAAGTATGCATAACCTATTGGCCAAGTGGTATTGCAAATAATATAGTTTTGTGTGATTATTTCAGGACTGAGTATCCAGCAACAAACAACATTGCAACAACCTTCCTTGAGGTTTCTATCCTAGTGAGATATATACTAAGGGGGAGGGGGCCAATAAACCCTTTCCCTTCTTATGCCATTGAAGAAATGGGCATGGAGTGGTTGGGTCATAGACCAGAATCAGTAGCTCCAGGAGCAGTGTGGAACGGAAACAAGGTAATTTGTGGGAACAGAGCTACAAGAGTCTATGGATGCTTAGAGATGGTCTCTAATTAGAATGGGAAGTGGGTGGAGATTGGAGGGGAGCCCACTCTCTTGTAGTTCAGAAACATCTTTCATCATGTTGAACACAATCTAGGAGTCCAGGCTAGAGGGAAGCTGACAAAGATGAATACAGCATGTTCTGCCTTCAAGGTGCTTAGACTGGCGAGTTGATAATCTGAATAAAATATTGCTGAAATGGTTACAAAATGGGCCTCTTGAATAGGATTTTATTAAATTTGCCCAAAGCACTTCTACCCAGTCCCTTGCAAATGTTCCTTGTCACATGTCTATGTCCCAGTTCAAATGAAAAACTGAAGTTGATGATGACAAAATGGATTCAATAGCAAGAGTGAAATTGAACTAGTTATATTGTAAACATGACAAGCTTTGAAAGTGTCTATCTTCCAAAGATTTGAAGTAAAAGTGACATAAAATAATTATTCAGACTCTTAAGAGTTAAATTTCAAGCTAAGCACCTGAGTCAACTCGAAGCTCTGCAGTGTTAGGGTTAGGTTTTGTCTGTGAATGCAGGACAGAAGCCTTCCAATGAGCTCTTCCTCACTGCCTTTGAGAACAGACCAAAATATCAAGTAAGGAGAAATAGGACGTGTTTAATTTTTGCAGCACACACCAGTTTCCATAAGGACAGTTGCTTCAGGAAAGGTCAGATGTGAAGATGTACACATGGTACTAAGGACATCAAAAAGAAATCTGTTGTTTCTGTGAACCAATACCATAATTTCAATTGTTTCTCCTATTGGCAGTATGTAGGTGATTTTCTGCAACCTCTGCTTCTTTTTGCAATCATATAGTGTAGTTTGTTGCCATTTCTACCTGAGGATATGTTTCACATTGTGAAGCAAAATACAGTCTTTGTTTTTGTAAATGTTATGTTTGGGATATATTCATAAGTGTTGTGTTTGTGGAATTAGAAGCAGCATTCCTAAATGAGATCCAAAAATATACTTGTTTATTAGAAAGGGAAAAGAAATCTTTCTTGCATCATGTAACTGATGCTTTGTGAAATTCCATGACAAATAGTCACCCATTGCTTTCATAGTAATCATTGCATTGTGAAATTAAAACTGTTTCAGTACTGTTTTTAAAACAATTACCCAGCAATGAAATTACTATATATTTTCTTGTAAACGCAGGTTGTTTGGTAGGTACAGTTACATGAAAAATGGCTGACCTTTGGATTCAGCTCCACAGCTATCTTCCTTAAATTCACATCCTAAATTCTTCCCTTGGTTCCTAGAAAACCAGTGGCTGTGCTGAAGGTCTGGGCTCTCTGCAGGTAGACAGGATTCCTCTTGATCAAGAACAGACCTGTCCCCTTGCTTTACCCATTGCTCCCCTTTTGTGCTTCAGTGTTCCAGAAGAGCCTTGCAAATGACAGTCCCAAATTGCACCGACGTCCCAAATCGCAGGATTAATGTGTCTACGAACAGACCTCTTATGCCTCCAAAATGAACTCCTCCTTGCTAATTTCTCTTCAAGACACCAGCTTAATTGCATTTTAAACAAATGGGCTGCTTTGCTGGCCAACTTTTAAATGAGATAACAGCAATGTTCACTCTCCAGCAGTGATGAGTGCCTCGCCATAGATGCACAACTCCATTCAATAGCAGGTTTAATCTCACACCAGCAGATTTACTGCAGAATAAACTGCCACTGAGATCATAATTAGTAAAACAACAACAAAAACCCAGCCCACTAAATATTATTTTCCAAAGCAGCAGGCAACGTTGCGGTGGAAATTTCCAGTCCTGTTCTTTGTGTGTTTTATTGATTTTGTGTATGATATTGGAAATTCATGCTATGATTTAAGGTAATGTTCTCTTATTGATCATGCAAGCAGTTGTTTCACTATCCAATATGAAAATTATGTTCTCCTTCTCGGAGCCAGTGACTTGCACACCTGGGAGTTGATAGTGTGACTCGTTTTTAATGTCTCTTTCATTTCTCTCATTTCTATGTTGTAAGAGCATATTCACTGTTAGAAAACAAATAAAAAATGAGTCCTTTAGAAGCTATCTTCTTGTAATTTTCTTTGTTGCAGCTTTCAGTGACTGATTGTGATTCAGTGAAAATCGTGTTCTACAAAGAGATGTTGTAGAGGGATGCTCTGCCTACTGTATCTAAGCAAATAATAATGAGGTAATGGGAAAGATTAGGGAAGGGGGAAGAGGGTTCACTGTGTACTCATCATCTCAGACAAAACTAGCGACCTTTCTAACATTTCTGTTTATCGTACATGATAGTAAAATGCATTGCAATGACATACCAAGGGAAAATAATTGTCTCAAATACATGTGCAAAAATGCGTGCTACATGATCTTAAAGAGGCTCACTTGTAAGCAGAGGTGAACTAAAGCTTTTAAGTTCAAGTGGAGGAAGGTATATGTATATACATAAATATATATGTGTGTTTGTATATATATGTGTGTGTTTGTGTCCTTTACATAATATGAGCAGATTTCAGAAAATGTTCCTGTTGTTTTGCAAATGTAGAAATACATACTATGTGATAACGAGGTAGAATAACAACAAAGAAGTCTCACAAGTAGCCTCTGTAATGTGGGACTGTGTGCTCTTTCCAAGAGTTCTTCACCCAGAGGTGTTCCCTGTAAGCATGCCACCTCACCTCCCATCACCCCAACATGTAGCAATGCCATGTGAGGCTTGCTTTATTCCTGGCATTAACCTTTTGATAATGAGGGTTTTAGCAAATGGAATTTGAGGAATCTAATAATACTGCTGTGCGGTTTATTTTTTAAGACCTCCAAAGCAAATTAAACCTCAGTGAATCAGACATCCTATTCGCAGACAATAGCAGTAGGTCCTTTGGCAGCAGGGGAGAGGGCACCTGAACTGGCCTTCTTACATAGACACACTGATGAATATCTTGTATATCACCATAGAACCTTCATCTGGCGATGAAGGGAGATAGAGACAGAGACCAACATTGGAGCACTGGACTGAGCACCCAAAGCCCAGATGAACAGCAGAAGAAGGGAGAACATGAGCAAGGATGTCAGGACCACAAAGGATGCATTCACCTACTTAGATGACTGGACTGAACTAATGGGAGCTCACCAAGGCCAGCTGGACTGGGCTTGAACCAGCATGTAATCAAACCAGACTCTGAATGTGGCTGACAATGAGGGTGGACTGAGAAGACAATGATAATGACACCGGGTTTTGATTCTACTGCATGTACTGGCTTTTTGGGAGCCTTGTCTATTTGGCTGCATACCTTCCTAGATGTGCAGTGAGAGGGGAAGGCCTTGGACTTCCCACAGAGCAGGGCACCCTGACTTAAGACTGGACAGGGAGGGGAGGGGAAGTGGAGGGAGTCGGAGGGAAATGGGAGGATGGGAGGATATGGAAATTTTTAGCAAATAAATAAATAAAAAAGAAATAATTTCAAAAGTACCAATATACAAATCAAGCTTTTAACACTATACTTTTTCTTGTTGCTCATTCACAAATTCGTTCAGTGTTTTTCTTATTAGTAAGAAAAAGAAAAGGGAAGAAAGCCTGTGACTTCTGTCCTCAGGTAATTATTCTGGTATTTCTAAGTCACAGATCCAGAGAATTTCAGAGGTCCATGGTCACAGGAGTTTCCCTAATTCACCAAAGAGGGATGTAACATCATGGAGAATGATGCGATAAGCTGGACACATTTCTTATTTTCTTCATTGTTTGACGGCAAGTGTTTATTCCTTTTTCACATACCTAAGGCATTCCTCAGAAAACACTGTGAGATTTTAAAGTTGTAGGTCTTAACAACATGACGGACAACTATATCCGAAGTATGTCCTCCTGAGAGATCTTGTGCAAGGTTCTTTTGGTTGTCCCTGAAACTTTAATTTTAGTGTAAGTCCTGCATATACACATGTTTCCACTGGTAACTTTTGGCCACTTTTGCTAAAAAATAGCTGACTTATAAATTGCACTTTTTTCTATGTGTGTGAATTGTAGTAAATGCCATTTTCATCATGATAGAAAAAATATCTTGAGCCTCAAATTATCCTGCCTTTTTGAAGAAGTACCCCATTTTGTTTATAATAACAGACAGAATTTTCTTCTTTTCTTTCTTTTTTTTGTTGTTGATTTTATTGAGCTACAGATTTTTCTTTGCTCCCCTCCCTTTCTCTCCCCTTCCCTTCAACCCTCTCCCAAGGCCCCCATGCTCCCAATTTACTCAGGGGATCTTTTTTTTTTTCCTACTTCTCATGTAGATTAGATCCATGTATGTCTCTCTTAGAGTCCTCATTGTTGTCTAGGTTCTCTGGGATTGTGATTTGCAGGCTGGTTTTCTTTGCTTTATGTCTGAAAGGAATTTATGAGTGAGTACATATGATATTTGTCTTTCTGGGTCTGGTTACCTTATTCAACATGATATTTTCTAGATAATCTATTTGCCTGTAAATTTCAAGATGTCATTATTTTTTTCTCCTGTGTAGTACCCCATTGTGTAAATGTACCCCATTTTTCTCATCCATTTTTGGTTGAGGGGCATTTAGCCTGTTTCCATGTTTGAGACAGATTTTTTTTTTGATCGAGGCATAGGCATGTCTAACCTAAGGGCCTCAAGATGAATGTGAATAAGATCCAACACATCTGTAGATGGTGTTATGATGTTGGGTTGCTCAAATCTGGACACTGCTGGTTAGGACTTCAGATAAATGTAAGTGCAATTTTTCTAGCCTGACTTGGCAACTGCTTTCATAAAGTTTACAGTGTGCAACACTCTGGGTGCTGAACTAATAGCATAACACTTGATCCTAATAGTTAATATGAAGTCAGTATCATTTTTTGTGTTATATAGGTTGTCTCTCTGTGCATAGTTGGCAAACTTGGAATGTTAGCTCATCAATCAATCCAGACCTCGTGTCATTATGACTATCCAGTACTATTTGAGAACGGGTTACTATAAAGTTCACCCTCATTCCTTGCTGGCCACTCTGACAAGCACTTTCTAATATGAGATCATTTAACTCTCAGACTTGTAGGGATAAGTCCCGCCCCTTAGGGGGCGTGTTCGCCTCGGGCTAATGTCTGCCTATAAATTTGGCTAGTGTGCTCAGAGCTGTCTCTTATGCTTTCCTGGTCTCTGCGGGAACGGTGGTTCTGTAAGTCTATTTCTACATTAAAACTATATATATTTTAAAAAAATAAATGGATTGAATACTTGTGTAAATCCAAGTGTGTTGGTTTTCAGAGAGATTACTTTTTAGCATGTTTTCAACCCTAGTGATAAGCTTACCATGTAGCTTGAATGCAATGATCACACATCCCCACAGAGAAGTGCAATTTATCCTCTCTTTCTAGAAAGGCAGTGGGGAGAGGGATCACCCATCCCCACCAATACTTAGCCAGGAAGATTATTTTGCTTGCTGGAATTCAGGTGAAGACTGGAACCTGACATTTGCATATTTGAGCATCTCCTTTGTGTGTGGTATGTAGGAAGTACATGATGGTACCAGATGAGATTGAAAGGGAATGGTTTAAAAATACCAAAAATGGTACAAAAATACAGTCACACGGCGTGAGTGCTTCTGTGTTCCCACAATCATTTTTGTGATATTTTTTTGACTCCCACATCCCCACTTCTTAAAACAGGAAAGCCAGCAGATATTGAATCAAGGAATATGGTATGTTCTCTCTGATTCTAATAAAAGTCATTTATAATCATTATTTCTGCTATGTGGATGAGAAAAACAGGGATAGGAGAAAAAGAGATGGAGCTTGGTACTGAGAGTCTGGATTTAGATTGGCTCTGGAGCTAGCTTCTTCAGAGCCTGTCCTTACTGTTTTCTGTGCCATCTTACTGTTTCATGTTTGGGGTACTATTTCTCAAAAGTGGACATGGTAGAGGGAACTTATGTACCACATTTCTGCTCTAAAGTTTTGTGTTTATACTACTACTTTTGAACTATTTTAAAAATTAATATTGTGCATGTGTTTGGAATCAATCTGCCTACAATCGCACAAGCTCCTATGCTGTCTAATGTGAACAGTCCTTAATTTAAATTGTTAAATCGGCTTGTGTCAGATCGTCCTATCTTTCAGGGTGAGCTACCAAGCCGTGATGACAAGGAGGCAAATGCAGTGTTTTGAAAAACTGCTCCTTTCAAAAGGAAAATGTGCTCCTTCCACGCATTTTGCTTTAGCTGCAGGATGTTTTAAGGTTTTGGCAAAAACATTTAGTTCAGAGCCAAGAACATTGTTTGGCAGGAAAAAGCATTTATTGCCAAGCCCAAGGGCATGAGTTCCAGTGCTGGGACCCACAGGGAGGATGGAGAGAACTGATTCCTGCCTGTCCTCTCCTCCATATGTGTACCCCTCTAATAATATACAATATTATTATATATAATATAATATAATAATATAATTAAAAGACATCCAAATAATCGTAAATATAAATAACTTGTGTGTTCTAGTTTCCTTTCAAACTAATTTTAAGTAATGTAATTAAAGTTGCATACAAATAATTCATTAGAGGATTTGGTCCTCCAGATTGACTCACCATTCCGTTTTGATGTTCGTCTTTGAAGCAAGGCCTGTCAGTTCTTCTTTAATCAGGTGGGGCTCCTCCCTCCACTCTGTATCAGTGGGACAGGGCTGCTTTTCAGAATCTGTGATATTGCCTTTTCTCCCCATTTGTGAAAGTCTTTTATAATTTAAAGACTCCATTTCATAATGAGAATTTTTTATCATAGTATCTTAAAAGTTTCTTGTGAAGAGACAGATGATTTTAGACACATGCCCAACCTTGGAGGATCTGATTCCAGCAGAATCTGTAGACACAAACACATTGTTGTTTATTCTTTATACCAAAATCAAAAAACAAAAACATCAATAAAGCTTTAGTTTTTCATTTTTTCTCCAAACTGTCTAAATAAGAATTACTAGTTGCTTATCAACTTTGAAAATTGAAACGAAGGGTGATAGTATATTGATGCTTTTAACTCACCTGCCGTTTTTCCTCCCCTCCCTCATCCAACAGTAGCTTGCTAATCACAATCAAGTAGATAATGCTTTTAAAGAAAGAAAACATGCTGGATACTTCAGGCAAGTGTTTTGGTCTATGGAATGTAAGGTTATTTTCATGTTTGCTACCCAGGAAGGTTGACCAAGAGTTTGAACTTCCTTTGTTTAAACCAGTCACTGCCAGAGAGCCTTGGTGGCTGTTTGGCTGCCACTGGAGGCTGTAGCTAGCACTTCTGGAAATGCCTCTGCTCAGAGAGTGTCCGTCTGTTTCATGCTATGTTGTTTGCACAGTGAATTCCTGATTATAGTGTAGTAGGAGTTCTCACATTTTCAGTTGCAATTGCCTGCACAAATCTATTAACTTGGTGGAATGTATGGACATTCAATTATGTTTTTTTCAACAGCGGTATTGGATCACATTCACCATGATAATTTAACAAAGAAAAAAAAACAGTTAATATAAATATAATCAAGTTTTTAAAAGGATACCTATATGTTCTTGTTCCTGGATGAACTCTCATAGCTGAATTTGATCATACTAAAAGAAAACTATGTAAGATTACTCCTATGAAAATGAATTGTCCACATTTTCTATATGTTCCAGACAAATATAAAAATGGTGGAATGGCATATGAGTGTTTATAACTAGAGTACACTGCATGCATCTTCCCATTTACTCCTATCAAATCTTTGAAATCTGTTCTTCCCATGTAATTCTATCAAATCTTTTAAATCATTGTTTATTCTCGTGTAATCCTATCAAATCTTTTAAATCTATTCTCATGTAATCCTTTTTGAAAACTTAAAAAGTTTTTTTTTAAAGATACTGAGATGATTGCTCAAGGAAATTACTGGTCATGATGCCACTGATAGTAAAAACAGAATAAATAAGATATATTTCAGTCATATAAATCATATATTTCAGGTATGGGGCATTTTTATATTAATATATATATCAATATAAGGTGATATTCCTGCTATTCTGACTCATTTACTTTTCATATACAGTGGGTAGCTGATTAGCATGTTCCCATTAGAATGCTCTATCATCCAGATATTTCCTACTTCAGCTATATCTGTTCTGCCAGAGAGGCACAGCCCTTGTGTTCCTCCTGTGTGATCAGTGCCCTACTTTCTCCAAGTAGATGTGGCTTTCCTGCCCTTGGCTATTGAGACACTTCATAAGGAGGTTCACAAGGCTTTTTATTTTTATCCTAGGTAACAGTAATATCTGGCTTCATATGGATTACAGGTAGTTTATCACTATACCTTTTAGTTCTCCAGATTGCCTGGTGAAGGGTCTTGCACAAGGCTGACACTTACTGATACATGTTGACAGGCAGAACATGAGCGAAGGCTTGAACAGAGTTAAATTGGGTGCCTTGCAGTCTCACTTCAGATGTTCAGTTGAGGCTGCCTTCTTCCTAGCCTCCTGTTTTGAAAGAATGAGTGTTACTGTGAGCTGCTTTATGATGTTAGCATTACGGAAAGAGTTATAGTCAGAGACATTCATTCTCTGATACACCCTAGCTGTGAAATGGCAGGCAAGTCACATAAAAGGTGAGTTATTCTTTTCATAATTGGGAACAATAAATAACAGTTAAAGTTTAAAACGTCCTGCGTGTGTGTCAGGAACTCTTTGAGTACTTTGCTTATCTTACTGTCTTTAATCCTCCCCAAATCCTCCCAGGCTGACCCTGTTATTGTTACCTTTCTACCAAACAGGCTGGGTCAGTTACCAGGTTCCAATAGCTATGAGATGATAAGACACGGAGTTTAAACACATTCATTTGATCTCCAAATGTGAATTCTACGTAGTCAGGGGGTAAGATGAATGGTGTAAGGATTTAGTATATGCTTTTATTTGTTATTTTATTCATGCTTAAAAATATATTTTTAAAAAAGCAATGAAAACTCAACTTTCCTGGCACATAGCTTGCGCAGTCCATGTAAGAGCTCCAGGTTTGATGTGTATTGAAATTTGTAGTGAACTTTAAATGTGGCTTCAGATTTTCACTTTATCTCACTCTTCATCTTAATCCATATAAATGGACTTAATTAAAGGTCTAAGGGTATTTGATAATATTTTGTCAGTATGTAAATGTAAACATTCTACATTTACTTTTCCTTCAAAAACACTTCAAAAAAGTATGCTTTATTTAAAAATTTATATTTTAAAATACCTACAAACTGTTTCTTTGAAAAGAATGTCCTGAAGAAGGTGTGTCTATTAGAATGTCTCTCTGGGGAGCATGAAATATTTGGTGACGCACATATCCTGCTGAAGCCTTAGACTCAGATCCCCATGAAATGAGATACATAAATGCATGCATCTCTGTCTAACCTTTGCTTGCTAATCTCCACTCTGCCATTTTATTCATGTTTTTTTTTTTTCATTCTCTCCCCTCCCTGCCTTGGTCTTACTCCTCTACGTCCTCTGGGCAATCTCTGCCACCTTATCTGGATTCATTTTCCTGTTTAGCCATGTGCTGTGCCATCTCCCACAACTGAGAGATGTGTATTGGAAAATGAGTAACATAATCCTACTTTGCAAACTGTGGTCCCGGGTTGACTGCTATTATATAGTTCAAATGTTCACAAAAAAAAAAAAAAAATGCCAGAAAATTTTTGCCTCTTTTACAGGGCAAGTGATTTTATTTGAGCATTAGGAATATAATTAGTGGTATTAGAGTTAGGAGTCATTTATCCTTTTAGTTGGATGACCAAAAGTCTTCTACTCATGCTAATGGAGTAAGCTTGCTGGTACCTTGTCTGCTAAGGAGGGGGGTCTGCAAGGGAAGGTCACCATTTATCTGCCAGACTGACACAGAGACAAATGTGTCTCCATGTTGATGGTACTGATTCCTCATTGGGAACTAGGTAGGTATAGGCTTAAAAATGCTGCAGTCTAGGAACTGCCTGTTAACTAAAGGAATGGAGCATAGTGGCCAGGATAACAGTAGTGAGGATATAAAATAGAAATATACTAGACAATTTAGGTAGGAGGGTCTTCAAAATGCATAGTTTTATCTCTTCTCCTTGGCATAAAGTTAAAAGTATCCTCACCAGAAAGCTAAAAGTGTTCACACCAGAAATGTGTTCTAATATCTTTTCTCTCTTCTCCTAGATGAAAACATTTCTACATGCTATACATGAGGGTGTGAACAAAATTCTAGTTCAGACACTGATCCATTCTGGAATCACGTCTCTATGTTCCTCCATTTCAGCTTATTTCCTGAATGATTTTAGGGTCTAAACTCTTAAAGAAGGAATTTCAAAGTGTTGTGTAAGCCATTGAGGTGATTACAGTTTCAGTGGAGCCCCTTAAGAGAAAACAGTTTCTTCTGGCAGAAGAATGGAGTCTATCTCTGGTCCTAGAAAACTGATCAGTTCCAATGATTACACCTTTGCCCAATACTATCTCTCCTCGAGAGTTAGTCCAATTGGATTATTTGTAGAACCAACTGACCTGGAGTCCACCCCTCAGGAAGCTTAAAGCTCTAAGGAGATGGGAGGAATAATTATCCCCATGATGAGACAATGCCCATAAATGCAGTTGTTTACAGAACCTCTGCTATTAATTGATGAGTCAGATTTCTTTTGGGGTAACTCAAAGAAGCCTTAGTTTACTTTTTGATCTGTAGAAGTCTCATCATGCTTTGCCTGATGTTCTGGAGTTTCTCAGTCTTTCTCTGAATCTCTCTTCTGCTCTGTGGCTATTTACCCATAATTTTATGTCTTCTGTCTCCCTTATATGAGGATTTTCAGCTTGTCTTCTCTATTGTTTCTTGCCTGAATTCTATAAAATCATATTTGGGATTCCTTTTTATTCTTCTTTATAAAACTTTTCAATGGAGTGAAACGCAAATGTTCTCTGTAACATATGGTGACCTCAAAGTTTCCAGTAGCAATAGCAATGCCAAGTCAGGATTTCTGCTGGACTTCCCCAATAGTGATGTAATCATTTTCTATCCAACTCTAGGGTGGCCTGGTGCACCTGTAGGCTGATGTGCTCCTTTTTCTCTAACTATTACAATCCATTCTTTCAAGTATTGTTTAGAATCATGACCAGAGATTACCCTGATTTTGTTAGAGGGTTCATATTCCTGAGATGCTTTGCCAGTCCTTTTATATAAAATATTTCAGTATAGACATTTAACTATCTGTTGCTTGAGTACAGTTTAAGTCTCCTTTATGGGTCTCTTTGCTCCTGGTTCCAAGTTTTCTCATATGTCTTTTTCCAGAATCTTCTTTCCCATTCTCTCTGGGCTGGACCAATATCAGCAAAAGATTTTTGAAACTTCAAAGTCTTGAACTAAATTGACTTTATGATTTTTTCTTTATAAAATTATCTTTAAGTATTTATCCTATTGTTCTAAAGTTGTCAGCTATTCTGAACAATTTAACTCTTTACTGTGAAATCCATTGGCAATATAAGAAAAAGGGCTTTCTGTCCGGTGCTCCCATGTGGGTCTCTTTCATCGCCTGATGAAGGTTAATATTCATGAGGATGCCTATGTGTTTGTCTTTGGATTCACCTTCTTATTTAGCTTCTCTAGGAACATGTACAGGAGCAGAAGGAGACGGAGCACGAGCAAGGAACTCAGGACCACGAGGGGTGCACCCACACACTAAGACAATGGGGATGTTCTATTGGGATCTCACCAAGGCCAGCTGGCCTAGGTCTGAAAAAGCATGGGATAAATCTGGACTAGCTGAACATAGCGGACAATGAGGAATACTGAGAATTCAAGAACAATTGCAGTGGGTTTTTGATCCTACTGCACGTACTGGCTTTGTGGGAGCCTAGGCAGTTTGGATGCTCACCTTACGAGACCTGGATAGAGGTGGGCAGTCCTTGGGCTTCCCACAGGTCAGGGAACCCTGATTGCTCTTCGAGCAGGTGAGGGAGGGGGACTTGATCGGGGGAGGGGGAGGGAAATGGGAAGCGGTTGTGGGGACGAGGCAGAAATCCTTAATAAATAAATAAATTTAAATAAAAAAAAAGAAAGAAAAAGGGCTGCAAGGAACAGCCCACACAGCTGCCAACTTCTTTTGTCCAGAACTCAGTCTTACCTTTCTGGTTATATTTTGCATATGGCTGCTTTCTTGCTACAATGACATCACAGAGTAGGTGCAATAGAGATCTTAATACCAGGGAAACTAGAACTAATTTGACACTTACAGAAAATGTATCTTAGTAATGCCTGCTACAACAGCCATGCTGCTGTCCTAGTGAGCCCACCTTGCCATGGATATATGGCAATTTCCTATCATTCCATTCTGTTGTCACTCAGCATACCTTCTGGATGTGTCAACCTTCAGAGATGGAAAACCCTCCTACCTGTGGAAGCCAATGCAGAGTGCAAGGCAGAGCCAATCTGTTCCATTAATAGAAAACAGATTTCTCTGAGGTGATCACTCAGTTTGCCATGTTCTGTGAGCATTGTTTTAAGAGAGGAAAACATGGTTTTAATCATAGGGAAAGTTTTCAAATGTCTTACACTTTGTAATATGATTTACCTTTTCACTGTTTTCAATTCAATACTAAAATAAAAGCACCAAATGTGAAAAACCTTCTTAGGCTGTAAAGTTGATAGGATCTATATCCTTCATCGGTACTGTGTTCTCTAGCTTTCTTCCCTCCAGTTCTTTCCCCACTTTCTAAAAACTTAAAAATATATATATTTATTTACATTTGGCCTGTATATTTGCATATGTGATTTTTTTTGTGATCAAAGATTGTTCATATTTAATTTTTAAAAAATTACATGTATAAGCAACCTTACAAATAAAACAAAACATGCCAAAATAATTCACAGACCCCAGTAGTTCAGGGACAATGGCCATTTTAATCAAGTGGATATACTATTGCATCAGTGTAATGTGTAAAATTACTTTGAAAGGAAGTAATATTATTTTCTGTTTTCCATGACCACATTCTTGCCTTGATTCTAAATAATCTATTGATTTATTTCTCTTCATCAGATCATTTTTGTATCATCCTCCCAATTATTTTTTCTTTCTCACTTCCTGAGGCAATATCAGCAAAAGATTTTTGAAACTTCAAAGTCTTGAACTAAATTGACTTTATGATTTTTTCTTTATAAAATTATCTTTAAGTATTTATCCTATTGTTCTAAAGTTGTCAGCTATTCTGAACAATTTAACTCTTTACTGTGAAATCCATTGGCAATATAAGAAAAAGGGCTTTCTGTCCGGTGCTCCCATGTGGGTCTCTTTCATCGCCTGATGAAGGTTAATATTCATGAGGATGCCTATGTGTTTGTCTTTGGATTCACCTTCTTATTTAGCTTCTCTAGGAACATGTACAGGAGCAGAAGGAGACGGAGCACGAGCAAGGAACTCAGGACCACGAGGGGTGCACCCACACACTAAGACAATGGGGATGTTCTATTGGGATCTCACCAAGGCCAGCTGGCCTAGGTCTGAAAAAGCATGGGATAAATCTGGACTAGCTGAACATAGCGGACAATGAGGAATACTGAGAATTCAAGAACAATTGCAGTGGGTTTTTGATCCTACTGCACGTACTGGCTTTGTGGGAGCCTAGGCAGTTTGGATGCTCACCTTACGAGACCTGGATTGAGGTGGGCAGTCCTTGGGCTTCCCACAGGTCAGGGAACCCTGATTGCTCTTCGAGCAGGTGAGGGAGGGGGACTTGATCGGGGGAGGGGGAGGGAAATGGGAAGCGGTTGTGGGGACGAGGCAGAAATCCTTAATAAATAAATAAATTTAAATAAAAAAAAAAGAAAGAAAAAGGGCTGCAAGGAACAGCCCACACAGCTGCCAACTTCTTTTGTCCAGAACTCAGTCTTACCTTTCTGGTTATATTTTGCATATGGCTGCTTTCTTGCTACAATGACATCACAGAGTAGGTGCAATAGAGATCTTAATACCAGGGAAACTAGAACTAATTTGACACTTACAGAAAATGTATCTCACCACTCTACTGCTGTAATAGCTACCTTAGTGTTCCCATCTCCTCCATGGTTGCTAGCAGAACCCACATGCTTCCTGAGCTGTTATTTTGTTAAGTGTCTTAGCCTCAACCTTCACCATTCAACAGGCTTTGTATAATACTAAATACAATTGGTTCTATGATAAGATCGTCAAGCTGACTTTGGTAAAGTTGAACAAAATAGTGGTATTAAGAATCCACTTCAAGCCGGGCGGTGGTGGCGCATGCCTTTAATCCCAGCACTCGGGAGGCAGAGGCAGGCGGATCTCTGTGAGTTCGAGACCAGCCTGGTCTACAAGAGCTAGTTCCAGGAAATGCTCCAAACCACAGAGAAACCCTGTCTCGAAAAACCAAAAAAAGAAGAAAAAAAAGAATTCACTTCATTTGACTCATCCTTCTATAATCACAAATACAGTAGAAATAAAACTCGAAGGTGGAGGCCAAAACAATATGCCTCTTCATTTTATAGCTCATAATCAAAGTTGTTTTGATTTGCATTTCCCTGGTCACTAAGGAAGTTTAACATGACCTTACTTGCTTTTGGCCATTTGAACTTCTGTTGAGAATTCTCTGTTCAGTTCAGTACCCCATTTTTTAATTGGGTTAATTAGCATTTTAAAGTCTAGTTTTTTGAGTTCTTTATATATTTTAGAGATCAGACCTTTGTCTGATGCAGGGTTGGTGAAGATCTTCTCCCATTCAGTAGGATGGCTTTTTGTCTTAATGACAACGTGCTTTGGTTTTACAGAAGCTTCTCAGTTTTAGGAGGTCCCATTTATTCAATGTTGCTCTTATTGTCTGTGCTACTGGGGTTATATGTAGGAAGTGGTCTCCTGTGCCAATGTGTTGTAGAGTACTTCCCACTTTCTCTTCTATCAGGTTCATTGTGGTCAGATTTATATTGAAGTCTTTAATCCATTTGGACTTGAGTTTTGTGCATGGTGATAGATTTGGATCTATTTTCATTCTTCTACAGATTGACATCCAGTTTTGCCAGCACCATTTGTTGAAGATGCTCTCTTTTTTCCATTGTATACTTTTAGCTCCTTTGTCGAAAATCAGGAAGGAAGGAGAAGACAAGCAAGGATGTTAGGACCACGAGTGGTGTATCCATTAACTGAGGCAGTGTGCCTGTTCTAATGGGAGCTCACCAAATCCAGCTGGACTCAGACTGAATGAGCATGTGATCAAACCGGACTCTCTGATTGTGGCTGACAATGGGGGCTGACTGAGAAGCCATTGATAAAGGCACTGAGACTTGTTTTTAACGGCATGTTCTGGCTTTTTGGGACCCTAGTCTATATGGATACACAGCTTCCCAGGCATTGATGTAGGGGGGAGGGCCTTGGACTTCCTATAGGGCAGGGTTCCCTGCCCTCTCTGTGGGGGGCACGGGAGGAGGGTGAGTGGGGAAGTGGGAAGGGATTGGGAGGAGGGGAGAAAGTGTAAATTTTTGAATGGAAAAATAAAAAAATTAAAGAAAAAAATAAAGTTCAGAATCATATCTTGACCTGGCATGTACTAAATACTAGGACTCAGTAATACATCATGCCTTGACTAAGAGGCACAAATTGAAACCTGAAGCTATGAGTTAAGTTATGGCTTAACATTACAGCTCTGTAGGAACTCTATGAACTCTGGGAACTCATACCAAAGAGCAACTTTTGGACAAACAGTTGAGCCTACTGGTGCATGTGTAGTGAACACGGGTTTCCATTCTGTGTAAAATTTACTGTGTAAAAATTGGTATGTACTGAGCATCAATTCTCAACTTATGGGTCGTGATCCCTTTAGTGTCACATATCAGATATCCTGCCCAGCAGATTTTTACATTATCATTCGTAACAATAGCAAAATTACAGTTATGATGTAGCTTCAAAAAAATTTTATGATTGGGGTTCACCACAATATTAGGAATTGTATTACAGTGCCACAGCATTAGGAAGGTTGAGAACTGCTGTTACAAAAGATAGGATGCACTAGAGACTCAATGTACTAGAAGATAAAATGTAGTCAAGGTAGTAGGATATAGATTATACTAGGAGATACAGTGCACAAAAGATACAACATATTGCTTGGAGATACATTTTACTAGGTGATCCTGTATATTAGAGATACATTTTACTAGATGATCCTGTATATTAGAGATATGATGCTAGTGGGAAGCAGGTAGAAAGGAAAAAAAGTAACAAAGATAATCTGTTCACCAGCAAGTTATTATTATGTAACTGAGGTAAGATTTGTTAATTAAGCATTCAACCTGGGTGGTGGTGGCACAGGCCTTTAATCCTAGCACTCAGGAGGCAGAGGCAGGCAGATCTCTATTGAGTTCAAGGCCAGCTTAGTCTACAAGAGCTAGTTTCAGGGCAGTTTCCAAAGCTACAGAGAAATTTTGTCTCAAAATAAAGAAAACAAAAACCTAAAATCCATATTAAGTCCCAGATTGTCTGGTTAGTTAAAAAATAAAACAGGACACTACTCTATGCTGTGTTTTACTTCTATCTAAAAAAAGAATAACTGTACCCAACGAGCAAAAGTAAAAGATTTAAATTTAGTTTGCAAACACTGTTGAGAAGAAAACTGCTGTGTTGTTAATGCTATTAAAGCAGAAATATTTCCATGGTCCAATAACCTTTTAAAGAGCCAACCTCCTAAGACCATCGCATTTGCAATGTTTGGATTTTGCCATAAGTATACTACATACAATTATAACTTAAATAGCTTAAAATCTCAGTATACCTTAATCATATCACCTAAATTTTATACAGCAGAAAGAAATAGAAAATCCAAAGAAGAAACACGCCAACACATAAATTAAATGTACGCTATTATAATTTATAAATTAAATGTAAATAGATATGAGCAATTTGAAAAACTAGGTAAGCTTAATAGAATATCAATACATGTAGCCATAAAACTGTATTTAAAAACCATTCTTACACTTGGGAAAATTAACTTACAATGTTGTTATTAATGAAATCATTGTCATTTAGATATCATACTTTATTACATTAAATTAAATCAAGAAATTAGAATGTGCTTAGTAAGAAACTTGTATTTTTGAAATAATACTTTAAGAAAATTTCAATGCACACTTTCATAATTTATCAGTTTAAATGAGAAATATAAATGATGAATTATTTGTCAAAAATCAGTGAAGGAAATATTAAGATACATGGATATTCAAAATAAGAGTTTCACAGCTTTTCATTTATTAAATATGAACAAAAATACTTTTGTGTTCATTTGGAACAGTTGAAGAACAGACTAATTATTAGGATACCATAGGTATGCTGAAGTTATGAGTAAAAATTAATAAAACAGAACAAAGAGAAATCCACACGGACATTTACATCTGTGACTGTAGACAACTGATAATTTCTTGACCCACTTTTCATCATTTCTAAGGCTTCTCAATCTCAGAAATGCAGAACCCTGGACATGCAGGTTCTTTGGCAGGAGAAGCTACCCCGTGCCTATGGTGTTTTAGCAGAGGATGCAAGGTCTTCCTTTTAACTGCTATGTACACCCTCTCTCCCTGTAGGAAACAGACACAAAAATTTCTCCAGATTCCACCAAATGATCCCTGGAAGACAAAACAATCTTGAGATTGAGACATTACATCTATATAATACATATTTGTAGATATTATATCTGTGTATTTATCTTTTCATACCCCAGTGGAAAGACCCGGGCATGAGAAATGTAATTATGCATGCAATATTTAATATGAACGGAGGCATATTTATACAGTGTTGAGAGTAACACCTATCTTTCATTTTGTTTCTTTTTTAGAAGTTGAAAAGTGAGACAGAAATGGATGCATTTTGGAAAGTTAATTATAAAAGACTAGAAAAAGAACTTGGTGGGTATGAATGCTTGCTGGTCTTATAGAGGACCTGCTCTCATTCTTAGTATTTACAGAGCAGTTCAAGACATCTTCAAGACATCTACAGAGGATATAATGTCGTCTTTTGCCCTTCATGGGCTCCTATGTTGTAATTTAAAGAGGAAGAGAAAAAGACACCATACAACAGAGTTCATGTAGATCACATAGAGCGTTTTTTAAAAAAAAAATATTAGGGGGAAATGGAACAGAAAAAGAGGGAAAAGGACAGGGGAGGCCAGTCTCTGGGGGCAGAGGCAGCAGAACAGAAGAAAGAGAGAGAGAAAGATAGAAAGAGAAAGATAAGGGGGAGAGATAGAGACACAGAGAGGAAGAGGGAGAGATGTGAGGTGGTTCAATCCCTTTAAAATGGGAGCATAGTGAATGTGCACAGGAGGTGCTCTTCGGGGCTACTGCTGAGGACATTTACCC
Organism: Microtus oregoni; assembly: GCF_018167655.1. Classification (NCBI taxonomy): domain Eukaryota; kingdom Metazoa; phylum Chordata; class Mammalia; order Rodentia; family Cricetidae; genus Microtus; species Microtus oregoni. The sequence continues at coordinate 58,603,623 of NW_024543059.1, read as the reverse complement.
CATGGTCAGGCCAGTACACACGATGGAATAGGAAATTATCAAACATATGAAATAAAAGCTAAAATTTTAAAAAACATCCAGTTTCAATTTTAAAAGTAAATTATGTGACCTACGTCCTCATTGCTGAACTATTTCCTATTGATAGATTGAAAGAAATGGGAATTAATACTTTTGGCTGTTCACTCACTGGTGACCTTACCAGGCATGAATGGGTAGTCACAATACAGTGCTGACATATATGATCCTCATTAAACCAAATGGATCACAAAATGAGACATAGGATAGGAATATAAGAAAGGGACAGCTAGGTCAAAGAAGAAATTGAGAAAGATAGCAGCAACATAAGAGGGTGGGGAAAGGGGTGACCAGAATATATTGTTTACATGTATGAAATCTTCAGCTATCTAAATTAACAAAGATAGAATTCGTTGAAGCAGTAATATCATACTAACATGAATTAATGATACCTGCATACTAAAATATTTGATAATGTTTAAAATACTTTTATATTTATAGATAAATAGAAATAAAGTTTTTCTGCTCAGTGTTCACTTTTCCCATACTTTCAATGTTTTATAGTTTTTAACATGGGGTGCTGACTAAGGCAGTTATTGGGGAAATAAGATCGTTTCCGTAAGTATATAAAAATACTGACCCATAGTAGATTCAAGTGTTTGAAGAATCTCTATCCTTATCATCTATATCAGTAAGCATACAACATCATATAACATTAAGCAATTAATTATATATGATCATGCAATTACATATGTATATATTCTTGGATAATATTAGTTTGAATTTTGGCTTTTGTCACAATCATTTTACTATACATCTTGACCTTTTCCCACTCCAGAACCTCCTCTCCTAGAAGTCCAGCATATTTCTCCTTGTTCTTTCTATGCCCCTATATTCTGGCTTCATGTCTCAGAGCCTTTACTTTCTTCTCATTCTAGAGACTATGTTTTTGTTTGTTTGTTTCTGTTTTTTTATTTCCTTCTAATATTGAACAGGTTTCCCAATGGTATCATACTTAGAGACAATACCAACTCTAGCAATCAAATAAAAATCCACCAAGTTACCTTTCCACAATGTACCATGTATTACAATATTAGTAGCTCAAACATAAGCATGTGCTTCTTCGAGGAACAGCACCCCTGCAGTGGTTACTGACAGAGCAAACTGTTTCTTTGTTGACACTATCAATCCTATGTTTTAAAAGTCAGCATCTCAGCAGTGAAAATTCTCTATGTGGTTAAACTTGGCAGCAAGGCTGGCACTCCAGTGTGGTATTTCCCTCTCCCTGAGTTTAGAGGGAAAGTCATTAGTTTGTTTTTAAGATCTTAGCAGCAAGGAAGGAGAAGGCATGCCAACAGGGATGCTTCCAATGCTTTTTATTGCTAGAAAATTGAATAACCAGTTGGCTTCATTTTGAACAATATGGAAACACGAAAACTAACTTTAGGCTTTTGAGGGTTCTTTCTTATCTATGTTACCACTAATTCATCTAATCAATTTTAATATTCTTTCTTTTAATATTGAGAGTAGATTCTGGCCCATGCGCAGTTGTTCATTTTCTTCAGAAATTTCATAAGGATTTTTAGTATGAAAAGTTATTGAGCATGCAAGGTTTGGGGGATGAAAAGCTCCCCAAGCATGCATTGACAAGGAGGACCAGGGTCGTTACAGTTTGTTGTGTCAATGATTTGCAAATAATGGGTCTCTGGGAGACTTTTAAATTGCAGCTTTCACTCCAGGCCATGGTACTTTGTAGGATGAGCTGAGTTGCTTTGAGGCTTGGCACTCTTCAGTGCACCTTAGGCAGGGGCTCTAATACTTCCATTGAGATTGTAACAGCTGGCCATTACCATCAATCTCAATGACATATTTTTCTTGCATTTTTTTCTTTTAATAAAATAGCAAAAAGAACACAGTCAAAAGACAATATTAAAGTTGTAACTTAGGCCCATGGCAGAGAAGAACTTTGAAGGAATGCATGGCGGCTATGAATAAAGTCATTATAGAGTCATGTTTAAGCATACATAACTGAAGATACTGATGCAAGAGTCCCTGGTCTGAAGAGAATGCATTTAAGTCCTGGAAATGCCATCAAAAGGACTTGAGCTGCATATGAAATTAGAAAAGGTGGTGTGATTATATGTAGTCTTGGTGACAAATACGTGATGGCCACACTAATTCCTGAAGCTGTAAAATAGTCTATATCCCAATGTATAAATCTAAACCTGTTTTCTTTTTGTAGGTTCAGTATTATCTTGTCACACTGTCTAACTCGTCATCCTTAATGTTAATTTAATATTCTGGGGTATGGGAAATCAAGGTTTCTGTTTTTCTTTTGCTTGTTTGTGTTTTACTCTTTACTGATATTCTTAGGATTGGACTGTCTAGAAGAAGTTCCATATTGACAGATGATACAGGATCATACTGTGTCCTTAATGGTTCAATATTTTAGAAAAAAAGATTTCAGCAAGCTAGCATTTCACTCTAAGTATATTTTCACCTGGTTAAAAAACTGTTCATTACCAATAAGCATTACTTCTGTGTCCTGGGGTCTTAGTGAAAAGCAGAGGCCTTCTGTGTAAAACATTCTGCATTTAGTTCACACCACTGAAACAAATAAAGCTATTTTTAGAAACACAAGAGTAATATGTTAATACTTTTCTATATTATGTGCATACTTTTCATTAGTGTCTGCTGACTCTCTTACAGCAGATCATCCTCCCAGTTACCTCTTGTTTCTTCAGCATCTGCACCACAGCCTGGCAGAGGGGCCAAAGAATAATTGTTGGATTTGAGGTTTTGTTGAATGACTACTGTGCCTGTGCCAAGACTTCTGTCTACATTTCCAAACAGCTCTGGATGAAATTGAAAAGGGAATTTAAGAATTATTCAGAAAGTTAGGGAGCTCAAGTGTGAATCAGTCAGAAGTCCAGGAAGTGCTGTGAAATCAGTAAATCATGGAAAAAACTTTACATTACAAAAAAAATGAAGGAATGTCCCCATGGGAGCATGAAAGCAAAGTGGAAAAATGGATTCAGAAGCTACTACCAGGTTAAACCAAGGCAAAAACCCTTCCTCTTTGTAAGATAAGATGCTATAGAACACAAAAACATAATTTAGAAATGGAGTGGGGATTACCAGTACCTGTGATTTAAATCTTATTGGAGAGGGGAAACAGGTGTGGAGGCAGTTAACAACAGAGGAGTTGTATTGTTATTGGTTTATTTTGTTTTCATAGTAATGTGGGATTCCCCTCAGAATGCTATTAATATATTTTATTACCATTGGTTATTAAAAAACCTGCTTCAACCAATAGCTTAGTAGAGTAAAGCGAGTTAGGAAGCCCTCAGAAATATAGAGAGAACGCAGGCAAATTCAAGGAGATACCATGTAGCTGCAGAAGGAGACAGATGTTGGAACACCAGAACCTTTCCCAGTAGGCCACAGCCTCATGGAGACACACAGATTTATAGAAATGGGTTAATTCAAGATGTAAGAGTTAACTAGAAATATGCTTAAGCTGTTGTAATTAATATTGCTTCTGTGTGTTTTTGAGTGATTCAAATAGATTATTTGAATCAGGGCAGCTGGGAACGAAAGAGCAGCCTCTGTCTCCACTATAGAGTATTTGTTTCTGCTAACTTTTAACAGAAGTAAGTTCACTAGATTTACTAAGTAGCAGTTAGTAGAGCATTCAGTTATGTGCTAGAGGATGTAAAGGTAACCCTAGATACAGAGAAAGTATTGGGTGGCAGTAAATCAGGGACAACAATGACCAGAAAACATCCATCACATCCATTTAGGGTGTGAAGAGAAATGAAATCACCAGAGCCCAGCCTGAAATAGAAGCTGGGTGCATATCTGACGTATGTCTATATTTCAAAAACGGAAGTTTAATCTTGGGTAACGGTTTAGAGGGGGCTGGCAACTTTCTTTACAGTCATTCTATTTATTACAGGATACATTTAGGGAAATCAGCGTGGGACCAGTTGTTTCCATCAATGTCTCAAAGCTCTCCAACAACAGCAACTATGAAATTAACTTTCAAAACCAGGAGAGCATGATCTTAATGGAACGCTAGCATTATACTTCTGTGTGCTGAGAAGACTGAAGAGATATGCTTTTGAATCAACTGCAATCCATTTACTACCTTTGGATGCCTACACAGGGATCAGCTTCTTGAATTCTTATTTCCTATTTCTTTTTTTGTTTTTATATACATCTTTTTGTATACAATGGAAAATATTTTTGACATACCTGTAAAGCCCTTGTAAGATGACTATGAATTCAGACACCCTGAGGTAACAGAAGAAGAAGAAGAAGAAGAGGAAGAGGAAGAGGAAGAGGAAGAAGAAGAAGAAGAAGAAGAAGAAGAAGAAGAAGAAGAAGAAGAAGAAGCATCCTCCCCCTTTATCATTCCACTTTTAGCATGGCCGTGTTGTAATCTTAGAGCACTCATCCAGCTGGAATTTCAATCACTTCATTTACTTTGATTTTGACAGTGTGCTGTCACAAATCAACCCCTTTATAGAGCAAAAGGCGCCACCAGTATTTAAAGATGGGTGGCTAACATACAGAATCTTCTTAGACTATGGGGATTTGTCTTAAAAAGAACTACGCTATTAGAAATAAACAGTGTGAGAAGTGCTTTTTTTCCTGTTAATCTTTAATGTCAGAATTTCTCTCTATCAAGTTACTTTGAAATCAAAGGCTAAATTTCATAAAGCAGCATTTATTTCCTATTGCAGTTACAGAATAGGGAAAAAAAAAAGAAACGTAGATCTAGTAGTCTCAAGGCAGTAGATTTTTCTAAAAGCAAGCGAATCTTGTTGCATCTGCCCATGTGGGATAAAGGAATTTGCAAGGAATGCAGTTTGGTATCTTCAAGCTAGGTGAATAAAAGGTTCTTATTGCTCCAGCCTCTTTTAAATCAACACATGCATGAAACACATAATATGACTTTCAACATGAGTGTTAAAATCGGTGTCAGTAGGCGATTATCCACATGTTAGCACTTTTCTCCCAACAAGATTTCTAGGTGGAGTGCTTATTTTTGTGGAGTGCTTAACTATGACTTAATCCAGAGAAGGCTGTGACTATATGTTGGCAAGAAAATATTTTGACAAGGGAGAAATCAAGGCATGCGGCCACTGGTGATGCTTGGATCCAGCCAACAAAACGTTTCGTCAAAATATGTCTTTTGAACTAATATGTCTGTCATAATTCCTAGGCAGCGTGTTTAATGAACAGCTTGTCTAAACATGACAGTCAAGAAAAAAAATGATTTTGGTTGTCAGTTTCTCAGATGTAAATGACTAATAAAGTCACACATTGAAGATCAAAGCTTCTGAGTCCTAGAATCACCAGTGGGTGAGGTAGGGGTCTTCAAATGGAGACCGGGTCTTTAGATCTGACCAGGTGAATATAGGATCCCACACTCAGCCTGCCCACACTGCCGACTGACTAAATCACATCTGAGATATCCGTGGAAATTAGAAAATGGCATTTTACCATACTTCTTGTATTAAAACAGAGAATTATCTAAAAGTCTGTTCAGCAGGAGTCAGAGCCTGCTTATTGATTCTGAGCCAAATGTTATGATAATGAATTTGTCCAGCTTTGTCCATAAACTGTCCTGATAACAGTCCATAGTAGTTTCGATGCATTTTGAACAATTCTAAGCAAGGGGAAAATATTTACTCAGGAATATATAAAATTCCATGCAAAGTAGAATCTCAGATTATCAGGGAGATGTTAGTGTCTCCTTGATAATAGTGGATAATATTGTTCATATGGTCAAGTAAACAAGTCTGGATATTATTTAATTTTATTACAAAGTCAACAATTTTTAACAATTTAAAATTGTATTTTCTAAATTTTGAGTAACTTTATGTGTTCCAGAGTTGTTTTGCACATAATAACATTATTAATACTTATATGTTAATATACACATACTTAGAGAATAAACGTGTAGTAATTTGAAATTTGACAATTAGTAGTTTCTCAGTATATGTATATAGCATGCTTCTAGTAGAAACTCCTTGCTGTCTTTCATATTTTTAAAGAACCAACTTTTTGTGTTTAAATCTGATAAACTAGACATTAATTAATATAAAAATTTACAAATATTTTTTCTCATATTAAATGAAAATGTATTTCTTGCTGTATGTTATGTGAAAAAAAGTTTGTGTATAAAATATTATTGTTTATATATACATACATAATTATTTTGTAATGACTTGAATCTATAATCTACTTTTCATTTGAGTAAATTAAGGACATTAGACTATAGTCTCCCTTGTAATTACAAGAGAGACATTGTAACAAAGATCACTGCTTTCCCAATATATAATAAATAAACATAATAGAAAATAAAATATTTAATTAACCTAATAGCATCATTCAATTTATTTTTTGTTCCAATTCAAATGAATTCAAATTAATGACATCTGTTTTTATTCATTCACACCGCTGCAAGGGTGTTTGGTGTAATAGGACTGATTTCCAAAGGTAGTCCTCCCACAGCTTCTCACAACAAAGAACTAATGGATTCAAATAGATGGGGGTGGCTGGGGAAGCTCAGTTCTACAAATGCTTTCACTGGGAACGTCTTTTCTCCTGCTTCTCTCATCAAGCCTAAGGAACTTATTAGCACTGCTAATCATGTAGTTAGCGAAGACAGTGAACAACCAATGTCAATAAGTATGGCTGCATGTGCCGGGCTCCAAAAGAGATCAGGCATCTGGCCTAAAAGGAATCAGGTAATGTTCCTACTCAAGGCAAGGGCAGCAGTCCTAATGAAGCCTAGGAAGTGAAACTCATGACAGCCAGGCAGCTGGCCTAATGAGACAGAGGCAGTAGGCCTAATGGGAAGCAGGCAACAGTCCTAAAGAGAGCAATAGACTCCATTCGACTTGGTCTTTTTGCTGAAGTTTGACCTTTCTGAGTGAACCCTCTCACAATCATGGTTAAGATGTAATTGTCTGACTAGTGCAGAAAAAGGACGTGCTATTAGTACATAACAAAGAGTCCGTACACAGTCCATCTGCTTTGTTGAATTGTATCCATACAAGGAACGGAACAACCAGCAAGTCCTCCACAACCATAGCTACCAACTGTCACACATCAAATAAATTTGAAATTTTCTCTTGAGTTTCTAAGCTCATGTTGTTCTTTTCAAACCTCACTCATATCCTTTGTCTCCAGTTATTTATCAATTCATCTATGATAAAATATTAAATCTTTCACTAAGCACTTATAAAGATTTACTTGATAGGCATGAATATTGACTTTAGATTACAACAAGAAAAATATAGGCAATAGTCTTTCTAATCTTTGATATTTAAAAACAAATATTTATGTAAATTCCATGAATTTTGGGTCTAAAATATTTGACACATAGCAGAAATATGAGTTTGTTCCAGTTCTTTTTAAAAAACAATTTGAAGAGCCAGGTGATCTTCCCTTCACTGTTTATATGGTGACAGCTCTTCCTTTGTGGAATTCTCAGTGTAGTGGAGAGACAATGGACACTGAAGAGTGGGAAGTACTCTCAATAAAACAGACATTGTGGTAGAGTGCTCTGAGCCTGTGAAATAGCAACCCCTTTTCATGGTCGGGAAAGGGACATTAGTGTGAACTATACCACAAGGCCAAGAAAGCAGGGCAGTGACCCACAGCCTTGACTGTCAGACTGGTGTCTACACTTAAAGGCGATGTCTTCACAAATGAGGAATTTAGGATCATTACAGGCTGTTTTCTGTCCATGTGTTACCTGTTTAAAGGTTTTTCATGTGTTCTTGTCTACCTGCAAGGAAGAATTCAGTCTAGAAAACAGACAGTTTAGTAAAGTAAGCATACCAAATAGCATTTGGAACCAACTGTCAAGAAAGGCAGTTCAGCAGTATGGCAAATCTGTCTTTCTGTGATTATTTATGAAGTGGATAACATGTCTGCAAGTCACAGGCGACACCTTGCCCTCCCAAGTCATGGTAACTGAATCTCCTATTTAGGCTGTCCTCATGACCCTCTGGAAAATCTTGTGGCGAAAGCCTTTTTAAAAATGAAGACCCTTTACTTATGTGAGTTTGTGGCAATTGAGATGGTGTCCTGGTACATTGGTTTCAGACAGATCAGAAATAATCCATCTCTTGTTTCTACAGTGTTTAACTAGGAAAGGTTTCACTGACAGTAGACATCACAACTGAGACCCAGTGACAGTGTCCTTTGTTCCCTTGCCCAACTAGAGAACATATCTTCCAAGACATAGCTGCAGTTTCCTCTGTTTCTCTCACATCTAACTTGCTCATATAGTAGCACACAATATTCATGAAGGATGATATGACAGAAGGAATACAGACACAGACATGCCCGCTGCACTTCCAGATCTGGCTCATAGCAATTCCTAGCCAAAGGGATCACTTCTTTATGATTACACATTCTTCTTGTTTACAACATGATGTGAAATGTGTTGACCTGTGAGAGTTCTATGAAATGAGTAATAGCTAAATATACTTTTCAGACATTCAATGTAACCATGTTATCATAAATATATATATATATTTACTTTAGGAAAACAAAGAATGGGAAGCCCCCTTTGTATATAAACAATTGAAGTGCTGTCTATAGTGTTAACAACACAAACATATCATTATCAAAACAGTGTAAAGATAAACATGAATCATGAAAATAGGATCTGTGTCTACATTGTAGCAATATGAAATTTAATCTTTTAATTATAAGATACCCTTAGCTGTGTCATTTTTCTAGCAACATCTCCAAAGATTATTTCCATAAGCAAACATAATACAGACAATACAGTCATATGTACCATAAATGAATGTAAATATTGTATCTTCAAATTTTTGTGGTATTTTAATTATGCTAGTCATCTTAATGTTGCTTTCCTTGTTTCTAGAATTATCAGAGAAAACTAATCTCAACTATTTGAGATATGATTTTTTCATTTCAAATTAAACTAGAAGGAAAAAAACCTCTATAACATAGAATAATATGTCTGACATGTGGTTTTCCTTCAGGAGATATTGAGGTTTTAGATTTTACTAAGTCCCTTGGAAGCTTTAGGGTTCTTATGATGCCTGGAGTCGATTTTGAGCAACTTTCCAATTTCCTTTAGAGTATCTTAATTCAAATTCAACAAAACACTGAACACAGGAATGCTTTGGGGGCAATTATACTTCTCCAAGGGCACTGAGATGAGAGTCCCCAATGAGGAGATGGAAGATGTAAATAACGTATCTCTCTATTAGTGTAATATGTTAAATGGCAAAGATGTTATTATGACAAGGTGTGCAAGCCGTCATCAGTTACAAAAATTCCATTTAGGGCTTCAAATTTTGTAAGATTTTTAATGCATTTGGCATTAACACTTCTGACGAGATTAAGTTGTGAGTGACAAGTGCAAGGCCATATATTACCGTCCCAACAATGCTCACTCTCTCCATTCAACCAGAAATCCATTCCGTATCAATTGCATTAGATATTGTTCCAGGTATGAGTGATACAGTGGTGAGAAGCATCAAAAGTGTGTGTTCACCCTCTTCTGTCCCAACTGAAATCATGAAGCTATTCTATCCCTTTGATTACTAGGCTTGAGAACTATAACAGCTGTTCACATATTGTCCACTCATCATTACACTGGGAGTCATTGATGAGGGCATAGAATCCATCCTGTTCTATCACGTCTTCCATACAGGACTTGATGCTAAAGAACAGCTTTCCTTACCAGCTTATTTATATTAAAGTTTTAAAATACAACAGTAACAGTTATGATACTTGATTTCAATCTAATGTCAAGTTTGTAGACCGATTTGATTCTTGAAAACAGAAAGAAATGTAGAAAATGGAATATATTCCCCCTATTTTAATAAACAGGAATATTACCCTACTTGGTGAATTTAAATCTGTTGCAATCCTTGCTACTTTTGACAGTCATCTATCTTGATAGTCAAACATTTTGAAATTTGGTTTTAAGGCATTTGAAAAACTCTCTAGATGTTATGGGCAATCTCTTGCATCCTAATAGACTATGACTTTAGACTCATCTTGGGAAATTATTTTCCTATTCTGGGATAGCTTGATCTCCAGTGGACTCTGTTGTTGAAGGTAATGTTCAAAGCCTAAACTTCACTTGGTGAGTTCATTCTCCTCAGAGGACAGAGGCAGAGTCTATATGACTGCTGCTATTTTTCTAACCAATGACCCATAGTCTTATATTCTATTTTAATTTTATTTAAGACTAAAGAGTTCTTCACTATAAAACCATGTTTTCTCCCTAGTTCTTATAATCTTATAAATGGAGACAAGAGTTTAAAAGAAAATTATGGAATTGTACTTAATGAGTACTTCATATCAGAAGTAGAAATAGAATCTAATTGTCGAGTCTATGGGTATCTCCTGATACATCATTCTTCTCAGCTCTTATACACAGTTCTATCTAAGAAATGATACCACCATTCACTCAATATTTTGTGACAAGAGCCAGTCAATTATACTCAGTATTATCACCTTTAATCTTTCATGTCGTACAACAGTAAGTATTTCATTTGGGTATCATTGTCATCTTGAATTCACAATAGCCAACTAAGCATCTCACAAAGATGGCAACATTTCTGCTAACTTTCTTTGTTAAAAAAGATTTAATGAATATCCCTATGATTTATCAATTCCATTTGAATAATCACTATTGTGATTCACGAAGATGAAAGAGACTACATCTTCTATCATATTTCCTTGTCCTTCTTGGGATAGTTAGTCATGATATAAATTATTATAATATAGATATTTAATTTAATGAAATGAAATTTGTAGTGATGACAAATGCATAAATTCTTAACTGCAAGTAATAAAATTCAACACGAAACTTTAATAAAATTCTGCAATAAGCCATCCTGAATGATAAGCCTATAGAAAATTGTAACAATAGATTATAAAATCTCAACCTACATACCATCTATAATTTGACTGTGTATTATGAAATAAGATAATATCAACTATTATGGTACAGAAAACATTCCAATCACATCATTTCCTCTAAATGTTTACTATATCGTCATATTTTACCAGCCTTTATTATAAATCACAGAAAAAGAGTTTAAAATATATAGGCTGTTGCATAAGAAATAATAATTTTAAGCAAATATATTTATCTACTTGCTAAGTATTTTGAAACCATAATTTTATACCTATGTATTTCTGTGTCCTAAAGATGATAGTGTGCTTGGAAGATGCTACTGTGCTCAAAATCTGAAAGAATTTGCTAGTCAACATGGTGATGAGTCATATTCAATAATTTGCACTTTAGAAACTCATCAAGCTACACATAAGAACAACAGTAAGTTTAGAAGGTTGTTTGGGAATCCAAAAAACAAAAGCCACCCAAAGCACTTGATTCTCCAGAACTAGAAGATTAATGGTAGGTCTGGAGAAATGACCTCAGTTAGGAGTGCTTTTTGCTCTTTCAGACCTGAGTTAAGCACTGAGATGTTCCAATATCAATGAAAGAGCAGGAAGAACAGAAGGAATTAGACAGCGAAAATGAAGAATAAAGGCGTTCAAGGAAGTTAGAGAGCGCGTGGAGTTTTGAAGCCATGAGCTTTGTCAAAAGTCACAGTGAACCTTGAGGTTGTTCACTGTAATCTGACGTGGATTCTACTGGGGACTTGTAGGTTCTACTGGTGGATCTTTACATAGGAAAAGACTCTTTCTTAAAGAATACCAAGTAGGTGTTAATCAGGAGGAAAAGTGAAAAATAAAGTACATTTTAAAAACACAGAAGAAATGAAAAAATTTTGTCTGGTAATGATACTGGCATAGTTAAGATAGGGGTAAAACCTGATGATTTATTTCATAGTGCTTGTAGAATTGTAATTAACAGAATCATTTTCAGTGGAAGAACTCAAGAAGAAAATATCTATAAGACATGTCCGCTGTGTGACCTATGCACTTTCATACAGTCAATAAATTCTTGTATTTCTTCTAGCTCATTTTGCAGTACTTGCTTACTTCTGGCTGCGTTGCTGTCATAGTCTTCTTGTGAGTTTTCCTGAACAGAAGTAATGCTTTGTTCCTCTAAAGACTGATTTTTCATTTAAAACTTAACTGTTGTTAAGTGTGTGTTACACACAAATACCTTCCCTTTTCTTCTCCTACTTTCTATGTTTAAACAGGAGGTTTTAATTATTTTATTTAAAATAGATTTTTCTCTCATATAATGCATCCCAGCCATAGGCTCCCCTCTCTCCACACCTTTCAGCTCCTCCCACCTCCCCTCACCATCAGACTCTCTTCCCCCAGCTGTTTCCGCTTTATATAGAGACAGCAGCCAAATAGGATGAAACAAGACACAATTAGACAAGGCAAAACCCTCATTATGGCTGGACAAGGCAACATAATGGGAGGAAAAGAGTCCTAAGATCAGGCAAAGGAGTAAAAGATAAATCTGCTCCTACTGTTAGGTGTCCCACAAAAATTCCAAGTTAATAGCTGTAGCATATATACAGAGGACCCTGGTACAGACCCATGAAAGCCCATGCTTGCTGATTTAGTGTCTGTAGAACCCATATGAAGTCTGCTTAGTTGATTCTGTGGGCCAGAAATATATAATATCACATATATAAATGACCAACTCAAATGAAGTTTCCAGGAAGAGACAAAGGCTAGCTCTGCCCATAGGTCTACTAGTCAGATTTCCATGTTTGTTCCTCTGATACAAACAACTTAAGGACAGAGAGATTTATTTTGATTCTCAGTTTTAGTTCATTGTGACAGGGAGTGAGAAAGCAGAGCAGTTATGTCATGGTGGCCAGGATGGAAGAGAGTGTCTGCAGTAGCCCGCCCCCCCCCCCCCCCGCCAATTTGTTCCTTTTGATTCCTCAAACTGTGGGAAAATATCTCCTATATTTATAACTAGTCTTTCCTACTTAATTCTCTCTGTAGAACTGCTGGAGGTCACACCTGGAAGCACCTTACTGATTCACTAGATACTTCTCAATTCAGTCAGCTCCACCATCACAGAAGGAATGCAATCATTATTAAAAAAATAAATAAAATAATGACTCTAAAATCTGATAACACATAACACTGTAATATTAAGTACTGTGTAAGAAACATCTTTACTTCCTCAATAGCAAAATGACAGAGAAGTTATGTTGACCACTTTGTATAACTGCCTGAAGATCTTTGTTCAGAGACTTGCTCTTTAGGAAGCATCATCCAAGCAAGAAAAAGTAGATAGCATCCATCTGGAAAGAGATGAGACCCAGCATCTGGAGCTCTTGTAACAAGACTCTGTCCAGACAAAATGGCTAAAAGAACCAAAACAGGCATTTCCCAAAATAAAATCTATAAGGACGGTGAACATGAAAAGAGTTCTTACCTTCATTATCAATAAAATGAAAACTAAAACCATGTTGAATGTGTATACACACCTATGAGGACAGCTCAGAGGAGACATTTGATCTCTGTGTTAAGAAAAATCTGAACCACCTAAATTTACATTCACCATGAGTGAAAATACCACATGTTTCAAAGTGACCTATATTTATGCATCGTCGGCTGCTCCACTTCCAGTTTTCACTCTTCAGAAACTCACTCATTTTCTTCAGTAAACAGGTAGCCTGAGAGTGTTCATGGCAGTGTTATTTCTGCACCACTGAAAATGTTAAGTAAGCAAATATCCACCTATAATAAAATCAAGAAATATATAGGGGCTTCCCACTACAACAGAATGGAGCCATGCATCATTTTAGACCCGTGATGAATGTAGAGAGCTCTCATAACCAAATTTTGGGAGACACACACACACATACACAAACACACATACACACACAAACACACAGACTCTAAATCACACACTTCCGATTTTATTTAGTATTGATCACTTTTTGAAATTTATACAACCCACAGTTTTTGATGTGAGAATCATAGTTACCTTTTCAAAGAAAGTGATACTGACTGGGCTGCCATGTTGGTTTTGTTCTTGTTTTGACACTAATTTCTATGTGTATTGAATTTTTCCAAACCCAGTGATCTCTTCACTTTGCCTGTAGGACATGTCAATAAGAAGCTTCATCTAAAAGTGAAAATAATAGATAAGTGGTTTGTTGACAACATGGAGCAGAGCTGAAATTTGCTTGTTGTTTTCAGTGTATGCCTGTTAGCCTGTGTATAGGAGCGCTAGCTGACACATCCCTCATGGGCTAACTGGAAGACCGGTGGATAGTTTTACACACAGGTTTCTAAATATATGGATGCAGAACACACTCAAGAAATGTTTGTTTGTGGAGGTCACATCTTCATTACTTTAGGCCAAAATCCATTGCACTTGTGGTATTATTTAATAAGAGTATCATTACTCTGTTTGGAAGGGTTGGGCACCACTAATTAAATGGAGTTAGTCTCGATGTTACCTCTGTCGCTGCTGTCAAAATCTATTCTGTATCCTGTGAAAGGACTCATGGAGCAGAAGCTTGACTCCACTAACTTATTTCATTCAATTAAAATTAAATTACAAAATTGACAGTTTTTTTTCTTGTCTTTTCTATATAACATTTTAGTTAATTGCTTAATTAAAACTGAAGGTTGACATTTGTTTCCTTCTCTTTAGGAAAAAAAAAAGAAAAAGAGGAGAGAGACATGTTCTTTGCCACTTTCCCAAAAGCTGCAGAAATAATTGCCATTACCTAAAAAGAAATGGATCAATCCTTTCCCATGAAGAGCTTTAAAGACTTGCCAGATTTTTGACACAGAGCCAGATGCCAGTTTCTGAGATGATGTAACTAAGTGTAACAAACACTTTTAGTTTTCATTGCATTATCCCAGCTTAATCATCTTTCTTTTCCCTAACATCTTTATCCATTCTCAGTTGCCATGTTGCATGTGGGAATGTGACTGCCTGCTGTTGGCAGTGGCCTCTTATCTTAGTGATCCAGTCTCCTCCAATATAACTGATATTTATTCAGTGGTTACTTTTTGGTCCCCCCCCAACATTTATTTATTTATTTTGTTGTTATATTTTCATAAAATATTCAAACCTCGTGTGTGACGGAGGCTTTAGAGAGATACTCGGTTGTTTAGAACACTTTCTGCGATGACAGTTAGGGTGGTCATATCCAGTAACTGATGGAAGCAGAGGCAGAGATCCACATCCAAGGAACAGGCTTTGGGAGTCCTGTTGAGGAGAGGGAGGTGGTTTATATGAACAAGTGGGAGCCAAGGTCATGATGGGAAAACCACAGAGGCTATTGACCTGAAATTGTGGGAGTTCAAAGACCCTAGACCCACAGCTAGGGAGCCTGCATGGGACCAAACTAGGCTCTCTGCAGGTGAGGGGATAGTTTTGTAGCCTTGTCTGTTTGTGGAACCCCTGTCAGAGGGACCAAGACATATCCCTGGTGCATGAGTTGGCTCTTTGAAATTCCATATGGTGGGAAGCCTTCCATGATGGAGGGGATTAGGGAAGGGGCTTGGTCCTGCCACTACTGAACGTGCCAGGCCGAGTTGATTCCAGGTCTTGTAAACATACCCACAGGTACTATGAGTTGATATATGCCAGAGCTATGGCATGTCTGGAAGCATCTGGCATTTCAGAAGCCTGCATTCCATTCTCTGTCTCTTACAGTCCTTCGTCCCCATCTTCCTCAGTGTCCCTGAGATCGGCATCAGAGCAAGTTATAAATGATATTTTCATAGCTGAGCACACACAGCCACTTACACTGGACACTTTATATTGGCAAAACCTTCTCTACCTATTAACTCTTTTGACAGTCATATCATGCTACCCTGTAGTTTCCACTTTTTTGGTACAGATGAGTAAATGGAGACATAAAAGAGTTAACTTATTTGCACAGTTATAGAATGTCTGGGATCTCCAAGCAGATCATATCTTTTACCTTAGTAATTTATCTCAGGAAGTCACTTTCTTTCTTATGTAACATATTTTTGTATTGTGTTTAAAATAGTCAACCAGCTAGGCAGCTTCTCATATGAAACCACAGGGTGTGTTTTTCCCATTTGCTCCTTAAATCAGGCAGGATTTACTAGATTTCCATCACATGCAGATGTGCGAGGCATATATCATTGTAAAAAGATATTCCTTGTTCTGACAGCACACAGACAACATATAAGTAAAAATATGTAGACAAATGTGGGTCTGAAAATGGAAATTAACAAGCATTCTGACTGTGAGGGCATTTTCATTTTGTGGGTTCAGAACAGCTGAACTTCAGTTGCTCATGTAGAGTTCCATAAAACCAATCTCTCAGCATGGTTGTTATTGCAATTGCTATTGTGTTGTAACTATGAGTAACCGCACAGGTACCCGCTGTCTTCTGCTCTTCAGTCCACAACTAGCTGCATTCTTTCAAAAATACACACCGAGCCCATTGACTAATATTACTCCTTTCAGAATCTACCAGCGCTTGATTTCTGTCCATCTGTTGTTGCTCAGGTCCCAGGCAGAGGGGAAAACCTTCCGTGGTGTTGCCTCTTGTTTTTCAGTGATGAACCCATGTGGCCTTTCACCAAAAGAAGAAGCTGTTTCGAAGAGAGAATTGGGAAAATGATGGATGCACCCAAAGTGATAACGTGGATGGTGAAATGCAAATTGAAAACAAATGGAGTTACAGAAGAACGGCTGTCGACAGTTCGTACACTTGAGAGCTTGGCCATACAACCAGGAGAGTTTAGTGAAGACAAATATATTGAAATGAATGAGAAAGATTATTCTGATAGAAAGGATCGACCTATCAAGTGAAGGAAGAATGACAAACCACCTTTGTGTAGTAGTAGACAAAACATGAAGGATGTAGACACATGTAGAATGTAGACACATGTAAAATGTACACATGTAGAATTTAGACACACATAGAAATGACAAACTCACAAAAAATATTCTATGGTGACAACAGCACATATAGTTTTATGCTAGAATAGATGGAACTGACTCAGATTTAGGAGTATAACAATTTTCTGAAACATAAAAATCACTTTGCTATGTGGTGTGTGTTATCCAGAGGGGAGGGGCAAGTATTATTCACACACCTTAGTCCCACCAGATCCTTCTTTTAATGGTTCTATGGATGAAACGCAGAACACAAGACATATTAGACAAGTGTTCTAATACTGACTTCCACTCCAGGCCTTAAGTGACCCTCTCTCTTTGGTGTGTGTGTGTGTACATGTGTATGTGATTGTGTATATGTTTGTGTGTCTCTGTATTTGGACATTACTCTGTGTGGATGTGTGTGCTATGTGGTTATAAGTGTTTAGGTGTGCATAATAGTGCAAGCACTTGTGGAGGCCATTGGAGGATGCCAAGTGTCTGCTTCCAATCCTCTTCATTTGTTGTCTTTGGGACAAGGCATACACGGAGCTTAAAGCTGGCTTTTTAGACTAGGTTGTTTGACCAAAAAGCTCTCATTCATGGTGGTGGGGTTGGTAGAGGGGAGGGGATGGGGGATGAGAACATGAGGGGATAGGATGTTTGAGTTGGGGAAGGGATAGAGTGGGAAAGCAATGAAAGAGGTGTCTTGATAGAGAGAGCCATTATGGGGTTAGGGAGCCCTGGTGCTAGCGTGCTAGGGAAAGTTCCTGGCATCAACAAGGATGACCCTAAGACTCCTAGCAATAGTGGAGAGGGTACCTGAACAGGTCTTGCCCTGTAATCAGATTGGTGACTACCCTAACTGTCATCATAGAACCTTCATCCAGTAACTGGGAGAAGCAGATGCAGAAATCCACAGCCAAGCACCAGGCTGAGCTATGGAAGTACAGTTGAAAAGAGGGAGGAGGGATCATATGAACAACGTGGGACACGATCGTCACGGGAAAAACTGACAAAGACAGCTGACCTGAGGTCCTGGGAGCTCATGGACTCTAGACTGTTAGTTGGGAACCTGCATGGAACCAAACTATGTCTTCTACATATGGGTGACAGTTTTGTAGCTTTGTCAGTTTGTGGGGCCCCTGGCAGCGGAACTGGGATCTATGGCTTTTTGAAGTCCATTTCATATGGTAGGATGCTTTGCTCAGGCTTAATGCAGGGAATGAAGGCAGGGGCTTGGTCCCTTCTCAACTGAATGGGCAAAGCTTTGTTGACTCCCTAGTTGTATTAAAAGTGACACAATTTCAGTGTATATGATGATTTTCCACAATCTCAGCAGTTGTGAAAAGTCAACCTTGCTTTTCCGACCTCGCTTATCCAAATGAAACGGCACCAAATCGTGAAGCACTACCCCAAGTCTTTTCTGGAATTATCAGCCTGTTGGGGAAGCAACAACTACAGTGATATTTTCATATCTCCTCTTAAATCAGTGGTTCTCAGCAGTCCTAACATTAGGATGCTTTCATACAGTTCCTCGTTTGATGACTCCCATTATACAATTATTGCATTGCTGTTTCACAACCGTAATTTTGCTATTGTTATGAGTCTTAATGTAAATATCTGATATGCAGTATATCTGATATATGACCCCCCCAAGGGGACTGCTACCCATAGGTTAGAAAACACTGTCTTAATTATCTATTGTACATAATTTAGTTTCCCTCTATCTATGTGTGAACTTTGTCTAATCTTTCCTGTCCTTAGCAATGCTATGACAATCGTGTCTTGTTCTGGGTCAAACAAGATTCATCTGACTTCAAAGCTTTGGTTTGGGAAGGGTGCGACTTCATTCAGCTGCACGTCATTTTTGTAATAATGTCATAAGGTGGTCAGTGTTGGGATATTATACTGAGTTATAGAGAACATGCTTGGCTCACTAATATTTCATAGGGGTGAGAGTGAGGACTGAGGACTCCAGGTCAGGATTTTTTTCTCTCTGCTCTCAGTACCGACATAGCCCTCCTACTCTCTGTGATAACCCTGAAGCTACTACCGTCAACTCTTCCTTTTCTATAGTATCCTCCACGCTCTTCAGTGGCTAGCTCAATTCTGTCCCTCTGTTACTGTGGATCCAACTCTGTTGGACACCAGGTGCTGCTTTTGTTTTTATTACTGCTCTTTGGGCTGGAGAGGGAGGGGGAGAGGAGTGGGGGGAGGGGGAGAAGGGTGGGAGGAGGAGAGAAGGGTGGGAGGAGGGGAGGGAAATGGGAGGCTGGGAGGAGGAGGAAATTTGTTTTTTTTTTCCTTTTCTCAATAAAAAAAAAGAAAAAAAATAAAAATTAAAAAACCCCACCTCACTGGATAGTAAATTACTTTCACTTACTTCCTCACATAAACCTACATACTTCCATCTCGTGTGTTAGACTTTGAAAGGCTTGTGTTTCTGGTTGTGTCCTGGAAGAAGCAGATGGGAAATAGTGCAGGATTTATTAATCTGGAAGGGAAAGAATGTGAGAAAAAGCCTCCTAGACTGAAAACAGCTCAGAGGAGGCATTTCCCAGACGGAGGGGAGAATTCCAACTATGGTAGCCTTTGATGAAAGAAAATGTCTGTTTCTAGCACCCTACTGTTTGATTTTTCACGTGTAAAAATGGTGGGGAACAGCACTGGCTTCGCGTGAACCTTGCAATAAACTCTGGGGTTTGTAGATTTAGCAGCAGGCAGCAGCAGCGAACTTCAGCCCTCGCAGCGCTCTCTCTCAAAGGGAGGCTGGAGAACTGCACCCCGGTGGCCAGTGCAGCATCTTCAGAAGAACACAGCATCACCTGCTTGGGTTATCTTGAATTAGAAGACAGCTCAAGTGTGGGGACATGTCACTCAGTTCTCAAACCTTCAGTCAATGACTAGACTGTTTTAGTGTTCCTTGTTACGTGCCACATATGATATTCTTATGTTATTATATAATGCAGCTGGAGCATATTATTTTCCACACCCTTATACCCAGCCCTTTTTCAGTCTACCTATCATCCAGTTGGTCTCATTTGTTTCCATAGATAGTCTGTTTCTAGGCTGGCTACCGCCGAAATCAGTGTGAAGACTCTTAAAAACCTGAAGATTTACCTACCCTGTGATGCAACTATACCAGTTCTAGATGTTTGCCTGAAAGACTTCAAGTCAACATATCCTAGACGTATGTGTATATCAATATTAGTGACATTATTCATAATATAGGAAATAAGCTATCCGGATAGCTTATTTGTGGTTATGGATAAAGAAATTGTGGTATATCTACATATTTATTGAAGTTTTATTGCTTAAAAATTGCCTTAAATTGTTAAATGCCTCTTCTCCTACTGATTTGCATGTGGCCTCTCCCGGTTTACAGAGTGAACACTGATGTTCTGAGCACTGGAACTGTGTCCTACACTGCCTGAAACCATCCTGTGCTTCAAGCATTGATGAGGTGTGACCAGGGCTGTTGTTCTGTCTTTCCAGTCAAGCCTTATGCTCTCAAAGACCTGTCTTTCTAATCCAAATTAAGGCCTCGGTTCTGTGATTTCAGTATATTTATCCTCAGCACTGTCGGATTTTAGTTTCTGCAGTGTGAGAAGTCTTGAAATTTGGATGATTTACACATGGATCAGGATTTAGGAGTTTTTACTTCATTCTTGTTTTGAATTACAATAAGCCTTCTAGATCTCAAAATGTCTTCTGAGGGTCAAAATATCAAAAATAAAACAAATTTGTTATTGTTTCTGTTACTAAAAATACACTTTGTGTCGTTTGAACCATTTACTGTATGAAATATATTTATTGAACTTTTCCAGATATGAGGTTGGTGTGGCTTTAAGGAAAGTACATGCTGATGACAGTGATTCTGCCTTGACCACTGCATCAATCTAATGGGATAGCGGGCATTAAAAAGTTACATAAAAATCTCAAAGATAATATAGCAAAATTATAATAATTAAAAAAAAGCATACTTTTGAATCAAGTGTAAAATAAAGATATATCTTTTTAAAATTTTTTAAAAAATATTTATTTATTTATTATGTATACAATATTCTGTCTGTATGCCTGAAGGCCAGAAGAGGGCGCCAGACCTCTTTACAGATGGTTGTGAGTCACCATGTGGTTGCTGGGAATTGAACTCAGGACCTTTGGAAGAGCAGGCAATGCTCTTACCCACTGAGCCATCTCTCCAGCCCAAAGATATATCTTTTTCATGGAAGTCTGGAAAACAAATTAGAGGACGATTCATATTTATAAGTATCAATTAAGGTGTTTGTAAATTTACATTCAAAGATGCTAGGAAATACTTGAGGAATCAATTGTAAATTTGTTTTAACCTTAGACATGAATACCCAGAGCTTCAGAGAGGTTTATGGATACTATTTCAGTCAGTACAGAGTGCTCACACACACACACACACACACACACACACACACACACACATACACACACACACACATCAATGCACATACATACACTGCAGTTATACACTTTAATTTAAAAACATTGATTGCCTGAACTGATGAACTGACAGTCAGGGAGGGTGCTTGTGACTGACTTAGGCATTCTTCATGTATGTTATAGTTGTTTAGCTTGGTCCTCACGTGGGACTCCGAACAGTGGGAACAGGGACTGTCTCCAACTCGCTTACTGGCTTTTGGAACCCTATTCCTCATATTGGGTCACTTTGCCCACCCTTAGTACATAGGGAGGTGTTTAATCTTGCTGCAACTTGATATGCCACGTTTTCCTGATATTCATGGAAAACCTGCCCTTTTCTAAACAGAAACAAAGGAGCTGTGGATTGAGGGGTGGGAACAGAGAGTTTTAAGATGAAGGTTTGGTAGAGTTTTGTTATCTTTCTATTCAGTTAGTGGAGGATGCTCTTCACTCTCTCTAAGTTTGAATTATTTCAGGCAATAAATTTGCTATAATTCTTATTTCTTTTTAACTAAAATAATTTTGTATATCTATTTTTAGAATTAAGAATTCCCTTGGGACATGTATTTTAAGAAATTTATAATGTATTTTAATGTAAGTCTCCTGTTCTTGTGCTTTTGTGGTTTTGATGGGGGGCTTCTTTGATCTATGAGCATTCAATTGTTCCTCAAATCAATTTGCTCTTGCATAGAGAGTCACAAATACACAAGCATACATGTAAACAAACCACTTACAATTTTTCTATATTTTAATAACTGACTATTCTTATGAAATAGTGAGGTCTTGTGTTTGACATTTCTTGATGACTTTAAACCCCATGCCAAGCATTCTGTAATGTGTTCATATTATGCAGATTTCTTCTGAGATGTAACTAGGCTACTTAGACTCAATGATACTTCTTTAGGTCCTGCATTATAGGACTTTTTTTGGGGGGGGGGGGGTGGGACCAAACTGCATTCATGGTTAAAAGGAAACTTCCAGTCTGAGAATCTTTCTTACTCTTATAACTATGTCTTCAATTGTGAGTGTTTCTGTATAATTGCTGGAAACTGATAGCATTCCTGGCTGATATATACACTGGAGACAACTGTTTTCAATGTTTTTTTGAAGGGGCTTCGCTTACCATGTGGGGAAAGTTTCTTTACAGAGCTGTTCTTAGTGTTTTCTTTAAATGAATTCTCCATAGCTACCTTCTGTAGACCTGCAGAGTGCCTTCCTTGTGTGGTGTGCCCTCTTGAATCTCTGTTTTGTGGTGCAGTTGCTCTCCTCTGCCCTTTCTGTCTCTACACTCAGGACACCTGCATGACTGTCCTCCTCTTCCACCACAGCCTGGAAGCTTTCTCTAGACAGCAAGTTGGGAAATCATTGAACTCAGTTTGTCAATTTTCCCCTTGCACAAGGATAGCTGTCTTGCAATAAACAGGCTTGATAACAACTGCTTTGAGTCTTGTTTTATGTATTTTTCCTGATTTTAGGTTTTTCAGGCATGAGTCTAAACTTTCTTTTTTTTCTGTTTCTTTTTTTTTTTTTTTTTTTTGAGTCTAAACTTTCAACATTTAGTTCTGGTCAACAATTGAATTGGTAGTCACTGGGCTCTAGATCCTGATAATATTAGCAGTCAAGTGCAAAGGAAATTAACACAGAAATAAAGAAACCTTAATATTTGAAAGTTTTAATTGCCTAGAGACATAAACATGGTTTAAAGCATAATTATGCAAATAGATGGCAAAGTTTAAGAGAAAGGTTCCAAGTCTTCAACCTCACGTAGTTGAAAGGAACATAGTTTGAACAAAAATATCTTAATTCATAAGGACATTTTAGAAAGTCTTATCAAAAGGACAGTGTAAACTTTACTAGTATGGCTCATTAAGTCGGAAATGGACTCTGGAAGGGTCATGGAGATTAGAGGTGAGATAAGTCATAATCAAAGCAATTAGCAGTGGATTATATCCCCCGAGTTCCTTAGAAAAGGAAATCTTGGTTATGTTGATAAGCTCCCAAATGGCGTTTACTTGCCCAGGTGGAGCATTACCCAAACGAAAACTACTTGTTTTTACTACATGAATTGACAGCACTCTCCTTTGTCTAAAGTCATGGGATGCAAACACTAAGATGTGAATATTAAGTTCATACATGTTATAACTCTGGACTGATTTTTCAGCCACTTGGAATTTATATTTTATAGAAATCCTAACCAGACAGGGCAGTGCATAGCTTGGCTCTAATAGAACTAGATATTAATTACTGAACTGTAGGGAGTACCTAGGCATAGGTAGCTCAATTAATCCAGATGTAAATCTCGGCTATGAATCCCCACTTTGCTTTGTATCTAAATGGTTTCTGGTGTTGCTCCTCTGTTTTTTCTTTTCTTTTCTTTTCTTTTTTCCTTTTTAAAAAATATACCTTAAGTGTAGGGGCTTTTGCTCAGGGCTGGAACATTTACTAGGCATGGAGGAACCTGAGTTCGATCACCACACCTCTTATATACTACACCAAGTCTGAAACAAGTTCTTGGATTCTGTCACCAACATAGTTTGTAAGTATTTTTACCTGTCTGAGCATCCATTTCTGTGAAATGTGGAAAGAAGCATGTTTTTTTTCTTGGGGTTCCTTGTCAAAAATGCTATAAATAGATGCTAATCTCAAGAATGCAGGGCTCTTTTGCAATGTATAAATTTGAACATAAAACAAAACTTGAAGGATGCAAATTTTCAAAATATCAGTCTCTTACTTTGCACAAGCACACCAGATTTTGCCATGTTACATTATTAAACACATAGAGAAATGAAGCAATGAACAAAATAAGAAGAAAATAAAATGTTGTAGAGGAACATTTTAAGATCAATGGCTATGGAATAAGAATGGTGCGACAAACAGCTTTGAAAAAGATCATCTGGAAAGGGTAATCCTTCTGAACATCAGTGAGAAAAGCAGTCCCCAATGACTCCATAAACGAAATAAATGAAATCAGGTTTCCAAGTAGGACTCGGTTCTAATTTAACACTCTACCCTGGCTATCAGTTAAATGTAGCAGCATAAGGCAATCTGTACTATAATGTTCTGTGTTTATACTAAGCATTCTTCTACTAGCTGAGGGTAGTTAGAAGGTACTGGGTCTGTGCTTGGCTTATTGGTTAAAAACATCACTGTGTAATCATGTGGTCTTAGTTAAAACATCTTCTCAGTATATTAGATAATATTGAAGAACTATTGTTTATTTTTTAGAGGTGTGGTCCGGCTAACAGGTTATGTTTTTAAAAATAGTCCTTATCTCAAAGGTAGATTCTGAAATAAAATTAAACTATAGGATATGAAATATTTGCTGAAAATAAATCAAAAGGTAGGAGAGCATACGGATTTGTACAAAACAAAACCTGTCATGAATTGACAGTTAGTAAAACCAGATGGCAAGTTGGTCTATTTTTCTCTCCACTTCTTAATCTTATTAATGCAACCATTCTCCTTACATAATATTTGGCTTCATGTACATTACTTAAGCCTCATCTCTTCTCAGGCACAGGGAAAGGACAACAGACACCAGCCCCTCAGGACTGTTTGGAAGACCAAATGAGTTCATTGCTAGAGTGTGTGTGGCACACTCCGCATCTCTCAGAACTGCATTGTGACTATTAAGCCGGAAGAAAATGAATCCATTCCTTGCCCATTTTTAAAATTAAATTTTTCATTTGGGTCGAAACTGTAGAATCACAAGCAATTCTAAGAGACAAGCAGAGAAATCCCGTACTTCATTTGTGCATTTTCCTTCAATAGAAATATCTTATACCACTATAGTACAACATCTTGTCCAGGATATTAATACTGATACAATCAGGGTGCAGAATATTATTATCATCGGTAGAATTCCTTACCATCACCCTTTACAACCATAGCTGCTTCCACCCTCTCCTTAACCCCTGCTGGGAACAATCACACTGAATGTAACCTTTAGAGTTGACTTTCCCTTATCGTCCTTGTCTGGAAATTACTCCAGACAGTTGTTTGTATCGAGTTCATTCACAATTACTGCTGAACCATATTCTGTGACACAGAGAGTCCAGCTTGTTTATCCATTCACAGCATCAAAAGGAGGGTCTGGGTTATCACCAGTGTTTGGCTGCTGTTAAGACTCTATAAACATTTCTGTAGAGGTTTTTATATGGATGTAAGTTTTCATCTCCATAATGAATGTTCAGGAGTGCAGTGGTTAGGTTATATTATAATTTTATCTTTAATGTTATAGATGCCACCAAGATATTTTAAAGTTAACACTGACATTTTAAATTTCTGTAGAATTGAATGAGTGATCAGGCTTTCCTACCTCGTTTTTAGCAATAATTAAATAGCTATCCTTAAGAAACATTATTATCCATCATGACTAATAACAAAGACCTCATTCCGTAAGAGTTATTTTCATATGCTTAGGCACCCTCTTTTAAAAACATATCTGCCCATGTTATTTGACCATGCCTTAATTGTTTGTTTTATAGTGAGTTTTTAAAAGTCTTACCATCAGACTTTTATTGTCCTGCAGAAGTGGCTGAGCAGTCAACACATCTGCTACTTTTGCAGACAGTGAGAGGTGGTCATCGGCACACATATAGGGTGGCACACAGCTACCTGTAGTCACACATCCTTTTGTTCTCTTACACTTTCCAGCTTTTTCCATCAAAATTGCCACTCTACTAAAGCTAAGTATTTATTTCAGATTCTCATTTTAATGCCTGACATTTCTCCTAAGCATCATTTTATAACTGGGCTCACCTAATCTAAAGATTCTTAATTTCCTGTACATTGTGGCCCACATCACTTATCCTTGGTCATCACTTGCCAAGTTCTATAATCTTGCTGAGGATTTCTCCAAAAGTATCATGATGACACTACAAACGATCTGAAAATTTTCTGACTGGTCAGCTCTTTGGGTGTAGAACTTACTCTTCCAATCAAAGTATGTGACCTTAAAGCTCTTGCTTTGTGATACTTCCACAGCATAACTAAGAGAAAAGAAGTTTGGACAGCTACTTCCCTGAGTCAATGTATAAACTGTTAAAAATATTAATTTGGTGCTAAGATAATATGTGACACATACTGAGATGGAGAAAGGTCTATTTAATGGAATTCTTGCCATGAATCATGCTGTACATTTCTAGAAGAAATGTCTTACAGTTACCTACATTGCTTTCTAGAATGGGCTCTGCTACTTGGCCCTTATAAAATCTGTGTGGGACAGGAAGGGGATTGCACTATCAGTCCTTGTCTATTGCCCTTCCATGCATAATATTGAGCCATGGCTTCAATCAGAGGCAAGCTATCAGTTGACAAACGTATGTGGGGAAGAGGAGAAAGCAATGTGCTGTTGGTGCTGCCTATGTGGGGAAGAGGAGAAAGCAATGTGCTGTTGGTGCTGCCTGCATTTCAGTCTGGCTAGTGTACAGTTTAGGTGATGAGAAATTCTCCAATGAGGAAATACACTCACACCCATGTGCTTGCTAAAGTGCCTTCTCCTCTGGCATCATCTAGTATGTTCAGCATTCTAGTCAGATGGAAAATCAGGATGTCTATATTTCTTAGCAAACACAAAGGGAATGTTAAAGACCATTCTTCATCATAGGGGAAAATGTAAAAAGAACGAAGATCTAAAATGTTGCCTGAACTGCAAGAGAATGAAATTGAAAGCAAATAAATCATTGATACTTGGTATTTGATATGTAATCAATGTTCTTCACATAACTGAAGTTTTGTGTTTTCGTTAAGGGCGATAGAGTTGTAAGGATCATAACTCCAGGGTTGAAAATCTCACTGAGAATGCTCCAACTTCTCTTAGATGTTAAAGGATTGACCTGAGAGTGTAATATTGCAATAGATCTCAAAGCAGCAAGAACCCGATGGGGCACTGGGAAGATTGTTGTTAGCGTTGACTTGGTTGCAACATACATGTACATTTTTCTTATCAAATCAGGGCCTAAAATGAGGCTGTCTTTCAGTTTGAGTAATATGGCTATCTCAAAGAACTGGCAAAGATGAAATGACTGCCATGTTCATTACAGTCCATGCCAAGAATTATTTGAATTAAATTAGCAATAGGTAGTTCTAAACACATGGGAACATATTTAAATACAGAGAGTCAAATGTAGAAGTCAAACAATTCTCATTCACACATTTGTGAAAGCAATAGGAAATCCTGTGCTTATATATATATTACATATAGTGTAGTATCTTAGAATCAGGTTTAAATATTTAGTAAGAAAGCAAGGGTATGCTTTAGTACTTTTTGCCTGAAGTCTTCTATAAGTAAAATATGAAACTTGGGTTTCTATTTCTAGCAGTCTGAACTAAATTCCACCACACCATCATAACATTACACTAGGTTTCAGTTTCTTAACACAATAATATAGTCACAATCATCAGAATGATGCCCTCAGGAGAAATTGAGAATTGATAGACTTGCACTCAGAATTTAGACGAAAAACATCTGAACATTTCATGCAATTGCATCCAGTTTTGATCCATATCATTGGGTAGATAGATCCGTACCCAAATGAATCATATACAACTTTGTCCACTGCCAAGAGCATCTTTCAAATTCTTCTCTGACTGAGTTTGACTTAAAAAGCACTGGGGAAAAAGACCTGTAGAGTTCCTGCTACAGTGCTAAGGCAGACTGTGACATGGCACTGGGGGCTTAGCTCTTTTGCTTCACACCTGTGTTCATTGGCTTTTAACTTCAAATACATGAGAACATATTTATGGTGACATCGTAATAGCTGGGCAAGGACAAGTCAATGAAGGTGGTAACTGTTTCCCAAGGTGAATTTCCACAATTTAAGACATAATAAGCATGTTCAGAATAAATTTCTTTATTCCTTTTATTAATTGGAAATCTCCTTGGGTCAACATCCAACAGGAGATGTGAATTGCATTGACTCCATTAATGTAAAACCCTTCACATTCAGTACAATTTTTAGCTTCAATAATGAATGTGTTTGGGGACTGACACTCATTCCATTTCTTGAAATCTTGCCCATTAGTTTACTCTAACACCATAAAATATTAACTGGTGCAGTAAGGAGCCAAATAAAACACCTTATGATGGGTGGCTAAATCATTTAGAAAGGTTTTAGTGTTTTTCCTATAATATTCTATGAATGGTAGAATCTTAGATTTGACATTGTCTAACAAGTATGAAACAATTTCACTTTTATTGTGCTTCTTTGTAAACTTTGAGATCCTCCTTTCTCACAAAAAATAAATGTTAGAAGTTTGGCTTAAAAATAATAAATACAGAGACTATTTCTTACACTGCCTCCTCTAGGTCTTACTATAAGTCACTGTTTACTATAAGAAACCTAAAAACCATGTTCCATTTGTCTGCACCATCTCAAACATGAATGTTTCTCCAAAGATAAACATGAACATGGAATAAATGAACACAAAACCACATTTTTCAGGATAGCTTCCTGAAGAAGCCAGACTTAGATAAGGGCAATGGAGAAAAATGTCATCCTACAAGATGAAAATTACAAATAGAACATTTGAAGGATTTCAATTTTAAAGCTCAATCTAGTCTGCTTATCATGGCAAGATTAACAAACTGTACTGGAACAAATGGAGAGTAGGTATTTATTTATAATCCAAATACAGTAAAATATTAGCATGAACAGGCAAAGCCATGGTGATATTTACAACTTCTCTTGCTCCCAATATCAATATGTCACCTCCTCTCAGCAATGCACAGGAAAAGACAAAAACCAAACAAAAATGTGCCATAAATACATGAAATTGAAGTTGTGTGGTGTCTTACTCTATTCTATTATTACTGCTAGTTAATATTACAGAGTGGAACTTTACAAAATCATGAAGTTCATTTTTTTCTCACAGTTCTAGAAAGTTCAGAAACACAGAAGAGGGGTCAGCCAATGACCCTTATGTTGTATTATAGATAGCACAGTGCAG
Source organism: Microtus oregoni (assembly GCF_018167655.1). NCBI lineage: Eukaryota > Metazoa > Chordata > Mammalia > Rodentia > Cricetidae > Microtus > Microtus oregoni. The sequence continues at coordinate 58,574,363 of NW_024543059.1, read as the reverse complement.
GAGGCAAACAAATTGATGTGGGTGTGCCCTCTGTATGCTGTGAATACCATTGGTTAATAAAGAAACTGTCTTAGGCCTGTGATAGGGTAGAGTAGAGCTAAGTGGGGAATCATTTGTATAGGAAAGCCACTCCTACAAAAGATACTCTATTCTTGAGAGGGTTGCTTTAATTCCTTCCTGAGCATCTTCCCCAACACCAATACTTTGGAATCAAAGTTTCTAGTTTACACTTTTAGGGGGCCCATTCAAACTATAAGAATAGTTAAGGATGCTTCAAGGAAAATGTGGTTAATATCTCATCCTTGGGTCAAATATTCTATGAAGACTCAATTATAGTTTTGTTCTTTGAATACAATTGAACATGTTCAGAATTTGAGGAATGTGGGAGGAGGAAGAACAGGCACCGTTTTTATTTTAAATAGTTAGTTCTTTGAAAATGAGCATCACACATGCTCAAGATCCTCATGTCACAAGGCCACTCACGCTTCTCCTGCCCCCTTAATTTGGTTTGTGAAAGCTGTTTTAGTGATGACTTGATCTATCGAGCAAAGATAATAAAAAGTCAATAAAGTTCAAAGATGAGCAACCAAACACCCATTTTTAAAATAGAATTCTCCGTAACAAAAGAGCTTTATAACTGAGAAGATGAGTTAATATATGGATCACTTTAGACAGATTCCTCCAGCTCACTATGCAGGCTTAATATTAGCACATTTTCTTTCACCATCTTCCTACAGAGGGACAAGATGGGAGATGCGGACACAGATCTTTGAAAAGATTTGAGCTGCTTGGAGAAAACTAATCTGGGGTAGGGGAAATTAGTGGATGATTAAAAACCAGTGCAAGCAGCCTTGTTTTTGCAACATTTGGGAAGTTAAGTCTCCATAAAATCTTTAGTTATATTTTATTTTCCATAAAAATAGAATTCAACCTAAAAATTCCTAAATGCTTACAGCTGTTGGGTGTTATTTTGAGTCTCATTTTTCTATGGCAGTGAGTGATCACATGGCAGACTCTATGCATTGATTCTGAGATGAACTCAATTTCCACGCATCATTCAACTGTTCACAAAGGTTACAAGAAAGGTGGAGAAACAGATCAAAAGAGCCTGAAGTGCTCCGATAGCTTGGCATGAAGTGCCACACAGCAATCCACTTAGGACACCATCAATACAGTGACGTTCAATGGCCTTGTTAAGCTAGGAGAAAAGGGGAAACCCCGGGTTAGGAGATTTGGGAGCATTTAAATTTCTTATTACTCTCTTTGTACATCTTCATGAAAAGAAATGAGTTCTCATTAAAATGTGAACATTTTAATTTCAAATGCACAAATTAGCCCTTTATAGAGAATGACCCTTATTTTCAAGCATTTGAAAATGTCACCTCTCAAAGGCTAAGAACAGCACTCTGACCTTGTTCACCTGTGGAACACACTCTGAATCTGTAGTTCAAAGCAAGACATGTGCAGCTCTCTGGACTTGAGTAGCCTACAGAGAATCAAATGGCAGATGTGCCACAAGCAGCACCGTAAGCCAAAGCCTCCCTCAGCAAATGCTGTTTGCTCTTGACTGGTCAGAAGAGTCTACAAAGGCCCAGAGTAGAGTAGGGAGGGAGCATAGTCCTTCACTTTGCTCGTGACTTCTGACATTATGCTATTGCTGATTCTACCCTGATCTACTTACTGTCTGCTTTTCTTTTTTTTTTTCTGTGTGTGTGGGAAAGGTGGGGGGAGAGCTTCCTTAAACAATTTTGTAAGTGACAGCTATACCAGCAGCAACTTTGCTTAGTCTGTGTTTGAAATTAGGTTTCAAAATTGAAAGGCCTGTTCCCAAGGCTACAGCCTGGGTCCGAGGAAGACATCCACAACAAAGCAAAACTGAGCTTATCTTTTTTCTATCTGAGGGGTAAAGACTCACCTACATGATCTGAAGGTCATGATCTTTATTGTCCTGTTTGCTTGAGTTCTACCTCTACAGCTTCTAGTTCTCCTTTGTTTTAATTCTCTGCTCCAATATTTTTCCTTATTCACCTGTCTTAAATACATTTTTATGGGATGCTTAGGCAATAATAAAAAATTTACAAGAGTTATATTTCATTGTTCACAGCACATTCCTCGGGTAAATGATAAGGAACCGAGCTATTTACTATGGCAACACATAAGCAGGCGCATGGTGCTTGTAACCTTCCCGGACAGGGACATTGAAAATATCTCAACCCTAAAAATATATTTTCTTTTCCTGTTTGTAACCACAGAACAGAGAAAAGGAGAGAACCTTGTTTGTAACTTTTTCTGTAAGGCCAGACCATCCTTTGCAGCCCTGGTTAATTGTGAATCTTTTCCCACAGTAGTGGGACAGAAGACTAATTTTCTTTGGACTTGGTTAATTAATTGTTATTTGGGCCCTAAACAATAAACAGTTAGTTAGCTGAACTTTGAGTTTTATATCATAAACTGAGATTAGAAGTTTGTGTAGAGTGTTAATTGCTAAGGAATTTAGTAGGGAGTGGTCACTGGCCTGTGATATCAGCTGAATGTAGTTAGAAAAAGTGCCATAGTATTTTGGATGCTTTGTGTTAATAACCTTGGTTGGACATCTGTGACTCTGTCCTTGTGCGTATCTGTAAAGTTTTACACTTATGACCCAATTTCAGAAACATCCGGTCTAGTTTAAACCATTCTGAGGTGAAAATGAGCTGATTGTGTGTAGCTTGAGTAAAAGGAACAAAGCAGGCTTTTAAGTGTCTTATAGTCCTCTTGGGACAGTAAATCTATTAAGGAATCATATCCTAGTATGGTTTTTATTTATTAAAATTATACTTTTAATGGGCGGTCATCTTCCTGACCACCCATGCATATATGTGCCCATAAGACTGAGAGGCAATCATGAGATTACAATACCTATCATATAAAATAATACACCACAGTGCAGGTATTGGGAAGACAGCACAGCTGCTTTAGGAAATGTGAAAGTACAGACAGGAGTTTCCGGAGTTGGTGGTCCTGCAGGTCCAGCATGGATGGGATTTTCCTCCATCAGAGAGTCATCCCTCTGGTGGGTTGTTATCTGAACACTAATTATCACCTGGTGCATACTTCCCCGGCCCTTGACACATATTACTCACAGACTAAACGGAAAAAAATATGGAATAAAGAGAATAAACACTTCTGTTGCACTGATAAAACCTGTCTGAGGTATTAGCATTTTATTGCAGGAGGAAAGATACCCCAAACCTATAGTATCACACAAAAATTCCTACACAGATCTAATGTGCTAAGATGGGGATATGAGCAGAGCCCAGTACCATGTAAAGTGTCCTCACTGTGAGCAAACCCACAAAATTCCTTTTGCTATGTAAGTGGCTTTGTTACAGGCTCTGACACAGATATGTCGATATGGGCTGCAGTCACAAGGTACCCAAAGCTGTCTGCTTGCCATCTGGATCTTTTCTTTTCCCTTAAAAGATGTACTTATTTTTGAAAAGACGTGTTAAGTGTTTTATATGCAGGTATGCCTGTACTCCTGTGCATGCATTACCCCCAGGTCAGAAGAGGGTGTTGGATCCTCTGGAACAGGAGTTTCAGGCAGTTACAAGCTGCTTTGTGGATTCTGGGAACCAAACCCTGGACTTCTTCAAGAACGGCAAGTGTTTTAATGACTGAGCCAGCTCCCCTATCTGAAACTTTGAAACAATATGCAGAGTAAGGATCACATAGCCTCATCTATTCTTCACCGTTCAAACACAGTTTTAAGAAAAGCTTCCCATTTGCCTGCAAATTTCAAGATGTCATTATATTTTTCCACTGTTTTGTGTTGCATTGTGTAAATGTACCACATCTTCTTTTTCCATTCTTCAGTCAAGGGACATTTAGGTTGTTTTCAGGTTCTGGCTGTGACAAGCAGTGCTACTATGAGCATAGTTGAGCACATGTCCTTGTGGTACAATTGAGCATCCTTTGGGTATGTACCCAAAGGTGGCATTACTGGGTCATGAGATAGGTTATTTCCTAATTTTCTGAGAAATGGCCTTAGTGATTTCTTAAGCAGCTGTAAGAGTTCGAGATCCCTCCAGCAATGCAGGAATGTACCCTGTTTCCCAAATTGTCTCCAGTATAAGCTGTCATCAGTGTTTTTGATCTTGGCTATTCTTACAGGTATAAGATGAAATCTCAGACTTGTTTTGATTTGCATTTCTTGAAATTTGTGGGCAAATGGATGAATCTAAAAACCATCATATTGAGTGAGGTAACCCAGATCCAGAAAGATAAATATAATATGTACTCACTCATAAGTAGCTTCTAGACACAAAGAAAAACAATCTTATAATTCCCAACCTAGACAACATGTAGAATTCTAAGAAAGACATACATCGATCTAATGTACATGGGAAGTAGAAAAAGACAAGATTTCCTGAGTAAATTGGGAGCATGGAGGTCATGGGAGAGGGTAGAAGGAGAGGGGGAAGAAAGTAGGGAGTGGAGAAAAATATACAGCTCAATTAAAACAATAAAAGAGTAAAGTTTCCCAATTTTTTCAAGCTAAAACATATTTCAGTCTTGAGATTATTTCAGTTTTAATACTAGTTAAACCAATAAATGTGACTGTCAAAGACCAATATACAATTACTAGGTTCTATTTGAGAGCTAACTAGGTTTGAATCTAACAAAAACATGAGGATATAATCTGAAGCCAGCTAGTCAGTTACACCTTCTCTCAGAAAGGAATCAAATACAGAATCTCAACAAATTTGAGTTCTTAAAGACTAAACTACTAAATGCTGCTACCACAGATATCATTAATGATAAGTTATGGTGTAACTAAAACAAGCTACATAATCAGAGAAGCCATGCTTAGTAAAGGTAGATATTTTTAGCAAAGGTTCATAGAGGATAAAGAAATGTTTGCTTGTAGAGGATAAAGAAATGTTTGTTTTGACTATTCATTTTTATGAATTTTGGGTTTATGTTGGACTTTTATCTTCTTCAAAGTACATATGGGAACAGATATTACCTGAGTACCAAAAAAAAAAAAAACAACTCTGCAAGATGGTATTTTATTAAAGAAATAATTGCTTTAAAAATAGATATTATTTTTTGGTGGAAAGGAGGCTTATACAGGTCTAAAAGGCTGGGTGATTCCAGGAATTCAGCACATTACGCTGCAGCACGATCAATATTAGTTGAAATGTAGTTTTAAATCATTTTGATATAACTAATACCTGTGTCTTGAATATTTCTCCTGGCAAAATAGTCCAATGTTATACCTAAGAATAAAAGCACCAGGTTGGAACTCCAGCCTCCGTGGAAAAACCTCATTCCCTTATTTTGGAACAAAATGCCTTTGTGACTTCCATGGAAAAATGCTTCTTTTCCACCCGATGATCTCTGGGCTGCTCAGTGACTGCTATGTTACGGAGTAGAAGTCACGACTGTGTGAGGGGAAATCGAATGAGTGACAATAGAAAGGAAGGCACATGGGCCCAGAATGCCTGCAAAGTCCCATATGAAGCCACATCTATTCTTAAGACTTTGTAGGTCTGTAATATCCAAGTCCTAATGACAAAGTGATGATTTCTCTTTGCTCTTTTGTAACACTTGGCACCCTTTACATCTTGGAATGATTGGCTTCCACCCGGAAGATGCTAGCATAGAGGAAACTGTTTTAGTGTCCACCTTGGGCAGCTTAGGCGTACTCGATGGTTAGATGTGCTGGACGGTGCTTGCGCATGTGCACAGGCTTGTCCAGCTTGCTATCTGCTACCTCATGCCACCAACTGGGATTTGTCTCAAGTGTATACATATACACATACCTACATATATGCATGTATTTGTGAGAGGGGCTCTTGTGATTGTCTAACCTGACCTCTACTTGGAGATCCGTCTCTTTTTACAGTTTCAGTAGCTGGAACTACAAGGTATGTCATCACGCCAATATATTTCACTGTAGTTTTGCTAGTTAGATGGACGTTGGCATTTATTCAAGGCGGTGACTGTGCTCTTACTGCCTGTCTGTACGGTCTATTTCTGACACGTGTTTTTCAATGCAGTCTTTTCACAGTATGACTAGTTTAATTAAAAAAAAAAATCGTGCCAGGTGGTGGTGGCTTAAGCCTTTAATCCCAGCACTCGGAAGGCAGAAGCAGGTGGAGCTCTGTGAGTTTGAGGCCAGCCTGGTCTACAGAGTGAGTTCCAGAGTGAGTTTACCATAACTACTGGGAAACCCCCACCCACAAAAAAAATCTTCAGTGTTACTAAAACTTGTGTAATATATAGCATTTTTGAGACGATGTGAATGAGGCTTGTAAATCACCTCAACACACCCTACCCTCCCACAGCCCCACCCACAGAGCAACAAAATAATAAAATCTTTTAAAGGTACACTTTGGAAATTCTAGAAATTAGCCAAAGACATGAAAAATAAGAGTGCTTCTTCAAGAAAAAAATACTTTCATAGTCGTAATTGGGTTTATATTAATTGCACTTTGCCTTTCCTTTACCCTCTCCTCAGCTCTATAGAACCCTTGTAACCAGCAGCCTTGAAATCCTAATATAGGTGTGAACCAGAAGGTATGCAAATACAGGAAGCGCAAACCAGGTCCAAGTCTGAGAAAGACCCATCTGTGGCGCACAGGCTCTTTTGACCTGTTAGCTCCCTGGAAAAGCCTCCACATAGGATCGTGTCATTACTGGGTCTGACTGGGAACTTTCTCTGCAGGAAAAATCCTATCCCCAGAGTGTTTGTAGAAAACATTCAGCAAAAAGCCTTGAACATTACAGCTGCCTAAGGCTGCAATACCAATTCAGGTAAACAGCAGCCTGGATAAAAAATTTAAAGGAAGATCTGGGCTATACAAGAAGACTGTAAGGCTTTAAAAAGCTTTGACAGCCCCAGGGTGGAAACAGGACAAGCACATATGCACAGCTGAACACATGCCCAGGAGAGGCCAGAGGCAGCCTCAGTTTTTAGCCACTGACTGATGGAGACTTTTCCAGTGAATCCCGTGAAGAGAAATGTGATGTTATAGTGTCCCACTGTGCTGTGCTAGACCCCAGATATACTCCGTAAAGTGCAAGGCAGCTAGGGAAATATGACCAATTCACTCACTAATCATGATGATAACCACAGAGAGATATTGGTGGCTACATACTACAGGGAACACAAACTTAATCTGAGAGAGTAAAGGACATCAATTTCCAATGCCCACATCTAGTAGTTAATACCTGTCTATTACTCTATCTCTAGGGGTTATGACAACTTCTTCTGGATTCTGTGGACACCTGCACTCACAGGAGTCACCTATAGCAACAGATACAAACACACAAATAAAAATAAAATAAGTCTTATAAAAAGACATAAAGTCAACAGGAAGACAGAGTTTAGGGTTTGGAAAACAGTTGAAAGGAAGTAATAAAGGGGGTTATAAATTAAAATACATTGTCTTTATGTATGACCTTTTCAAAGCATAAGTATTAAATATTTTAAAGTTTTATATAAAGAAAATGGAACTAAGATGAATTTAGAGACTTCAGGTATGAAGAAAAATCAGCAAGAGGGATGTACAAATAATATTGAAATTCCAGAAAAGGAAGTTACAATGTGTAAAACTAAATACCCACTCCAAAAAAACATCTTAAAGAGTTACGTAATTAGACCTCTTTAACTCTTCTGTTTTGCCCTGTAGTTCTAATCTAACACATTTGTTTGTTTATACTCTCAAAGCATAATATCACGTATAACATAACAAAGCATAACATCATCTTTTAGGTCTTTATCCTTTTACTTTATCCTTTTATTTTTAAATGTTTTTATATATAAACATCAAATAAAACAACCTGGAAATGTCAAGAACATGATAATATACATTTCTTTGTTCATTATAATATATTGTTTTAATTCTTAGAATTCTCTAAGAAAGATTTATGCATTATTTTATGCATTGTTTATGTGCATGTATGTGTAGTGTGTGTGAGCAGGTACACACAGAGACCAGAAGACATCCAATTTCCTGAAACTAGAGTTAGAGAAGTTTATGAGCTGCCACATGGGTTCTGAGGACCAAACCCAGGTCTCCTGAAAGATTATCAAGTACTCTGAGTCAACAAACTATCTTTCCAGCCCTTAAAATTATTAGATGTATATGAAATATGTAATAATTTGAGGTGGCAACGTGAGAGTAGGGGTTCTCTGACAAACGTTAAGCCAGACAATAGAGAGGAGAATTCCAGTCCTTAGTTGAATGAAGATCTATCCAACAAAGTAGCTCAGTAAAAAATGCATCAGTGTAAGTGATGGGGAAAATGGGCCTTAGCACACTGAGCTGGGTGAGGAAAGTGCATATTTATGCACCTGCCATGAGTCATTTGTGTGAAATTGCTCTGTGAATGCCTTTGGGATTAGCTTTAACCCCAAAGTTTTCCAAATTTAAAAAAAAAATAGCTGAAAACTTCTATGCCTTAAAAGAGGCGAAACGATCAGTTTTGATTATCTAAACACAGTGAATATGATTTGGCTTAAAATGACTTATTACATGAAGAGCCAATAAATGGAGTGAACGAGGCAGAAGTCAAATTTAATAAGGAGTAAATTAAGTTCCAGGAATTCGATAAGTAGTAGGAAATAATTTTGCTATATCGTCTCCACAGATGGATTAAATCCGAGTGAAAAAAGACAACCACAATGATGCTCCAACCAGGAAGCTAACAAGAGCAGCAGCTTGTGCCATCTGCAATTAGTGGCCTGTCGGATTTCATACAACACATGCCTTTAATCCCAAAGCCCTTCCAAGCCTCTACTCAGAAAGGACATTGGGTGAATTGAGATACATGTGCTGCAAGATCTCTGAAGTACAGAAAGGCAGGCTAACCACACTTAGCTGCTTGTTTTGATGTAAATGACTGGATACAGCTATCCAGTAAAGCTGATTCCCCATGTCTTCAGGAAATAGCTCTTTCATTGCACAGTGGAGAGCTTCAGTGAGGGGTTGACAGTGAGAAAGCCAGCTTCTGTCATCTCTTAGGTTTGTGGTTTATTAGTTGCTGTAACTACTCCATGGTGGTATTATGAACTTATGGTTTGTAAGTGCATAGAAGGCTTTGAATAAATTCCCAATCCAAATGCAAACACTGTCACAACACAACACAACCTGCCAGGCTCAGGTGTGAATACTTTGAAATCAATAACTTGCTTAATTCTCAATACAAGTGGATTAAATGAGTATTGTAACTTTGCATTTGAAGGAGAGACTGTGCAACAGTTAAATAACTTGCTGACACAGCAATCTGAACTGATTTGTGGCTTATGATACTGCATGTATCAAGTATAAACAGCAATGCTTTGCTTATCATTGAATTCTGAGTAGCAAGTATTTTCAGAGAGGATTTAGGGGAGAAGTTAAATGAGATGTCAGAGAGAAAGAGAGAGAAAGAGAAGACAGGCCAGCTGGAGGCAGGAATGAGCCTGTTCTCTTTTGGCATATTTGTAAGAGGTTTAAATAAAGCCAGGAAACACACATTCAACTGTGGACCCTAAAGTGTTTGAATATGAAACCTAAATGTTTGCAGTAACTTCAAAAGGGAAAAGGCTGATCTCATCTTGAGTCATGGAAAATCATAACACCCACTCATAATTGAAATTTAGCTATGAAGGAGCACACTTCACCGAATTTATTCCCTGTCACTGAATTAATGTTGGCTATGGCTTTTAAATAGCTCATTAGTATAACTCTAATTCAGAAATACTTGGAAGGTCTAGAGCATAAGGGAAGCACTAAATGTTTTAGCGACCACATAGCCAAACAAACTATTCATTATACCCAGACTTTTTCATAATAGGTACATAAACTACAAATGTCACATAGTGTTCATCATAAATCCACGCACCGTTCTGCAGCACTGCCATGCTCCCAAGGGAATGCCCCTTCTGTTTATACAGAACTTCCAGGGGAGAATGTTGGAAATTACACGTGAACAAACTAAGGAGCCCCTTCAAAACAACAACAACAAAAACTTAGTTGGGCATCTGTTCCGAGCATGAATGCTGAGGGAACGCCGTGAATCTAGAAGCAGAAGAAATGATCTGAACATGGAGGGAAGCAGTGGTTTGGGATGGAAAGGGTGGGAAAGAAAATGTTTTTAAATGGATGTAAAGGGTATATACAGACACTAACAGCGGAGACTCTAAAATCTGACTTTCTGGGTTTTGGCATTAAACGCACGAGGTTGAGCAAACATTTCATCTTCTATTACTCAATTTCCAAATGCAATAACTAGAACAATTTGAAAGGACTATAGACAAAGTTAAAGAGTTTTAAAATAGCGTGTTCATTTGTTTTATAATTTGTTACTAACATACAGAGAATTGGTTTTCATAAAGGCTTATTTCAAATGAAACTAGCTATTATTGTTTTTTCCCGTGTCACTTCCTTCCTGTCCCCATTCCTCTTGGACTCCTGGACCCCATAGCCTGATTTGTACTTTTTTGTCACCTGTGACTGACTGTGGCTTCCTCTTTTCCCCTCTTGTGGTATTTTATCTAGTTTCCTACCGTTCCTTCCACATCACAACCTCTTACTTACAGACATAGAAATATTACAAGTAAGCATCTGCATATGAGTTTATTTTTATGTTTTGTGATGTCAGGGTTCATATCAAAGACCTTGAGAATGCTAAACCAGTCTGCATCCAGTGAATTTAATATTGACAATGAGCTGTAGTGACTCAAAAGGTATGAAATGATAGATATATAGTAATTATTTATCTATGAACAAACTTATAGAAAGGAAATAAGATGGACTATTAAGTAGTCACACTGATTTGTATCAAAAATTTCAGGGGTAAGTGGAAATTCCATGTAGTTAAAATGAATATAATTGTAGCAAATACCTAACATAAAGAAAAAAATAAATAGTTAGCTGACCACTATTTCTATGTATTTATTCTCCAACTCTAGATTCTTCCTCTTCATGTGAGCTGAGAATTTCTGCTCTAAGGTTTGAGACAGGAATAATGGAGTGTGTGTGTGTATGTGTGGAGGGGAAAAATAATTTTATAAAGTTAGCAAAACCTGAGCAGTGTTGAATAGACTATCCAAACAACTGTCAAAAACATGAGAAGCATTATTATTATTATTATTATTATTATTATTAAGCAGATGTTACCAGGGCCCCCCCCAAAAAAGCACAGAGGGAAGCCCTGGCTCCAGCCTCTATGTGACTTTGACAGGCCTGATTTATGGAACATCTGATTGGTTATTTATTGATCAGAAACTGATTCTACTCACCGAGTTTAGACGCAGCTCGATAAAAAGCAAGTGTGACTTTTGTTCGGTTACAGGCAGAAAGTGCCTATTGACTTACTGTGCTGAACTGCCTTTGATACCATGGCATCCAGATGTTCAACATGTGCGCTCCTCAGAAACAAAGCAAAGCAAAGCAAACAAAACAAAAAAATCCCAATATGGGCCGTTTTTGCCACTTAAGAGAGCAAACATTCAAAACATGTTCCAGGAAGAAAAGAACTCATCAAAACCACACAATAGAGTCTGAAACGTTGTCTTAGTAGAAAAGAAGAGACATTCATTGAATTATTTTTTATCGGTCCCCTTACCGAGTAATGCCTTCTTCAGAGCCATGTTTAAGGCATTTGGGGTAGCGGGACATTGACAGTTGGACGCGTTACAAATGAGCGGCATCCATATTAACAGAGCCGTAAGAAAGAACCCATTCAGTGAAATTTCAGCAACATCTCTAAGCAGCCCTAGTCCTTTTCCATCTCTCACAATATCAAAGCAGCTATTTAGGCAATCGCTCCTCATTCTTGATGTCATAACCCAGTTGCCATTTGTTCTTAGTCAGGAAGTTCCTTGACTTTGTTTTCTTCCCCAGTTAGTCCTGTGGAAACTTCACTATGAATGTGTTTTCAGATAACACAAGGGACCTTCAGTCCGGTAGGGTATACATGCTTATTGTCCAGGTTAGAGCATTTAAAAGATGCTGCTGAGCTTCTGTAACATCGACTGTGTGGTGATTGCACTCTGTGATGATTTCATGTTTTTCCTTTGGCTCTTAAGTTACTGGAAACATGAAACCCTACACTGCCATTTGAGCAATTTAAGAATTCTCCTCTTTTCTTTAGTATTTTCAAAACAGGAAAAGTAATGACCATCTCCACTGAAGTCAGGAAGAAAATTGTTTCTTTTTCAACAAAATTTCTGGAAATGACTCTGTCCAACATGGAAAAATAAATATATTTAGTGGTAATTTAACCTGTCATCTATTGGGTTTTGAAGCAGATTTTCTTTTTTGACTTATTGTTGTCTGAGAAATGAATGGCATTATCACCCTTGGCCTTTAGTATAGCAAAACAATTTAGGTGAAGTTCACATCATGGATTCTGCAGTCACTGCCCTGAGAGCCCTTGAGTGTAAAGATGGTCACAACTCTCACTCAGTGAAGGTTCATAATGAGCTGGCCACTGTTATCTTCTGTGCTGTCTCAGAGCGGTGTCTTCAGAAGCAAGTTCTCTAGAAACAAGAATTCCTCGGTTTGCTCATCTGAGTTATAAAAGGAGTACAGTATTAACTATATGAGTTGTAGGATTACACAGTGTAGATGGATTCTTAAGTCCACTTCTTTCTAAAAACATATTTTTACTTGTTTATTGTGTGTATGAATGTTTTGTCTTCATCTATGTATGCTTGCCACAAGCATGCTTGGTGCTTGTGGAGGTCAGAAGAGGGCATCGGATTCCCTGGAACTGGAGTTACAGGTGGTTGTAAGCCACCATGTGGATGCTGGGAATTGAACCTTGGTCCTCCAGAAGAGCAGTCAGTACTCTTAGGCACTGAACCATCTCTCCAGACCCTTGGGTCCACCTCTTACAGCATAGATTGACCTCTTGGAGGATTTCCTCTGTCGGTCTGGAGCTGGGGTTCCTATCCTTAGACTCATTGAATTGATGCTGGCTCTAGAACAAGCTGTCTACTGACAGATAGTGTTATAAAATGGCTGGTCCATGCTTGCCTCTAATAACCACCAAGAAAAAAAAATCTCAAATTCTTTTTCCTGGCTGGCCTTTTAAAGGATATGATAGAGGAAAGAGCATGCCAAAGAAAAGACAAAGCAGTGGGAATGGTTTCCACTCTACAATAGAGAGCACTGTCTGGAGAAGGCTCCCCTGTGATTGGCTAAAGATATTAGCCAAGCTTCAATGTCTTTCCTGTATCTCAAGATAATGAGATGACATATACATTTCTCTTGCAAGTGTATAAATTCTACACAATATTATTTGTTACTTTTATAGCTCTGTTGAAATAAATTTGATATAGACGAATAAAGCTTTGTCGATTATCACAGCAGACCACACCTATTTCTTCTTATTTATTTTTTGTCCAGAAAGCTCACAGCACTAACTTTTTTCCAAAGAAAATAACAGTATCACCATCTCCTGAACATTGAAACACTGAGTAAGTGAGATGGCAATCTCAGCCCTCTAACTTAGCTCATTTTATAGCACTGTAGACTGAACTCCAGCAGGAAGGCCCCACTCCTAATGGCAAGGCCCTGTAGTATGAGTTGATCGTGTCCTATCTCATTGTGCTACCTTGTCACCAGACAAGCCACAATGCCGTATCCACACCTCGGGGTTAAAGGGGTGAGGTCTCTCCAGGCTGAGTTTTCCACATCACAAATCAGATTTGTCAGATTTAGTAAAGCTGTTTTTTTTTTTCTTCATCATGGACTGTCCTCTGGTAGAGGGACATGGAAAAAAGAAGAGGTTGCAGCACCTTCAGACATAAAAGTTTAGATTTTCACAGAGGTTAAAGGTGCAACAAATTGGAAAAAAGTATATAAAAATGAAATAAGCTCCACAGAAATAGTAAAAGTGACATCACTTAGCACCTCTTTGAGCTATGTTTTCCTCATAATTTAACACACAAACACCTCCCAATACACAATGTCTAGTACAGGTCCACACTGTAGTGCTATTTGACTAGTATAAGATATTCAGCTTAGCAACATTTCAAATAATGACTATGTGGAAATGACAAAGTTCTTTGTTGTGAGAATTGAGAAGATTTTCTCTGAGTTGGGGGTCTCTTTATTCATGAGAGTTTGATCTGGAGGTTCAGGGTACAGAGCGAGCCACTGACTACAGAAAGTGTGATGCGGTCATCACCTGCTTCTAGGGGCAAGTTCAGGTTTTACAGAAGAGTTCTAAGTTTGGAATTGGAGTGACACAGAGTTATCATAGCAACTGTCAAGGGCAGCCATGAACAGGCTGGGCCAATAGTTAATCTAAAGCAGTTTGAGGGCGGGTTCTCCTGCATGTAAGTTCACCTTTAGATAAGAGAGAATTCTAGGTCAAATAAAGCAAATGCTGCTTTTAAGGAAGGCTGTTTCACTTTCATCTTTCTTCTAACTTCTCCTTCCTTCTCTTATATTTGTTTGTAACATGATGATTTCTTTGTCCAGACTTCTCGCTGCGGGCAAAAAAAGCATGCTCTGCCTCGCCCATTTTCTATCCTCCATCTTCAGGGCATGTCTAGCATCCTATGGAGGTTTCCTCCAGCCACTGGCTTAAGATTTTCTGAAACTGGAGAGCATGCATGAGTCCATTGTGTTTCACTGCAAATTCCAAGATCTGGAGCATTTTTCTAGTGTTTGTTATGTGTAATCAGCCCATCATAGTTATTGAAAAGGCTCATTAAGATTAGTAAGCTATTAAGGACCCAGAGTACACGGTTTTGCTCCCCTCTGTGACTTTGTATTAGTTAAATCACAGAAGTCTCACCGTCTCAGCTTACTTTCTCCTCCAAAATTAAAGGTTGCAAAATAATTATTTATTATTAGCTTTAACCATCCTGTCAACTAAGAAAACTGATAGTAATAACTTCTGAGAAGCCAGGATCTGTGCCTAGAGAAATTATTCCCGAATGAGGCAAGCTTAGTTTCGATTCAAATCTTGAGCACTAGAAAACAAATGAGTATAAAGGATTCACAAAGCCCAGAAAGTTCCATTTGTCGTGTCATAATGTTCTATCCTGAAGAAAATGTCACACAATGAAACATCACATTTATATTCCTAAGAATAGCATTACCATACAAAATTTGATCCATTTTTTAAAGGATTTCTGAATTTGATCAAAGGTAAAAATTTTAAATAGCTTTTTGCTAAGGAAAAGGACGGATTCTGCCTCCAGTCACAACATTCACATTTTTAAGAACAAATTAGCAGATACTGAAGGCATAATAGCATTTTTTGTGGCATAAATTGGCATCTCTAGTAAATATTCTACATATGAGTGGTGGAAAAACTTTCACAGTCTCAGGCTATTATTAAATATTACCTTAAATTGAGAGTCAAACTAATCTAAAACATACACTGGATGTCAAGTTTAACAAAAACAATGTCATCACAGATTCAAAACATGGCCAGAAAACCGTACGGCTTGGAAATTCCACTAAAGCGTCATGGGGGAATTCTGTACATAAAGCAGATCACCAACCCCGAGAGAATAAAGCAAACAGCAGAGGCAGCCCTGACAGGTTTCTTCCACTTTAATGAAACAAGTTTCAGTAGAAAACTTAAAAGATTAAAAACTCACAACAAAATAACTTCCATACATTTTTCTTAGAGCTGTCTTCAGGGCCCAGATGAAGCCCAGACTTGGCAGTTCTCCTATAATGGGATCAGAGCAGACAGTCAAGCTAAATGAGACGCTAAGGAACCTGCATTTTCTAGATTAGTTGTCTAGCCTGATCAAATAAACTATAGATTGGCTAAATTTCCAGTTCATGATATGCTGGGTACACACACAAATCCCAGTTCTATTTGGCTCCAGAGTAATAATCAATCTCCAGGAATAACCTATCCAGCTTCAGCATGTCTTTGGCAATACTTCCTTCTTATTATCTTGGAATTATGCTATTTTTCATGGCTTATGAAAATCTATGAAGGGTATCAAAATGGTTTTTTATACTGAAGATTTGTACTGAAATGTATATGGAAATTTATCCTCCTTATTATGCTCAACTTATTGACTAGTTCATTATCAGACAGGACACTAGAACAGCCAGTTAAATGCACAGGGATACTGCTGTGGGAAATTGTAGTGGTTTTAGAGAACATGATTATCATCTATTGCTTGGATGACAAGAGAGTTTTGTTCTTTCCCATTTGATGACATCAAATAAACCACTTAGATTTTGTAAAAAAATAATGATAGTTTTGGATTTTCTTCCTTAAAAAATTGATTTTGGTTGTTAATAGAGTGTGTGAACTGTCTTAAATGCTTAACCTTTAAAATCATACCTGGCAGTGAATTATGCTTACGTTCAATACAAGGATTATACTAAATTTGTTTTAAAAACATTTCAAAGATTGAAGTCTTGGGTTTTGGCTAGTAAATATAAAATTTCTGTACATAAAAGAAGCACCTGGTTGCCTATAAATAGATAGGCAGAAAACAATGATTCTTTGCTAACATTGCATCTACACAATTTGTCAAGTTGATTCTACTAGATAAAATAAACTGTATTAGACCAGCCATGAACATCAGAAAGCATTTTGTTATTTTTCGAGCAATGAATTTGATCTTACATAATTCTACCATGAAATAATACTTTTTTCAGAATGTTTCATTTGTTTTTTTTTTTTGCTTGTTTTCTTTTAACAATGATAAAAACAAAACATTGCATATTCTCTCTCTGCCTATCACTGGATAAAGGTAAGCCCTATTAATGAGCAAAGGACTCCAAACAGACTCTTCATATTATGATTCTGGCTGGCTATTGAGTAGAAGATAATTCATTTAATTGAATTTGGAAAGTTTAGACAATGCATTTTGTAACACTCAAAGCCCAAAAGAATAAATGGTTAAATAAAAACACTGGGTATCAGCTCTGTCATAGCCTCATCTGCTCTCCCAAAATACAATTAACATAGTCTTAAATCATTTATTGCAACCTCATTGTATATGACAGACTAAGACTGTTATGAGCAAGCACTGGCAAACATTTGAAACTCCAGCTTTGAGCCATTTTGAGATTTAGGTAAATATTGATAGTACCATGCTGTGTGCATATGAAATATGCCAAACACATGGGTGTAACATTCCCAAGGGCAAAGAAGAATCCTGCCCAAAATATGTGGGAAAATAAAACAACTTTTACAGTGTGAGATAAATCAGACTTCTGCCCTTGTTTCAGAGTTCCACTCACTGGTGCTTGTGAGGGTGTGAATAAGCCAAGGGCCTGTGCAGACCAGAATGTGTTCTGTTTCTGGGTGATTGACAGAGCGGCAAATTTAGGGACAATAATATTTAAAACCCATTAGTGGCAAGGCATTTGCTGGACATGGTGTAGTTTATGGAATCCAGTTTGAATGTAGTAACCTCTTGATCACGTAGGAAAAGCATTCCTCTAGAGAGGAGAACCCACAACAATGCTTGTTAAAATCCAGTAGCGTGTGAAGGAGAAGTGATGTGGCCTGGGTTCTACTTTGGGAAGATAATTCCTTTGCCCAAGGATAATCAAGCGTATGACAAAGAGGAGAGAGGTGAAATTAACACCATCTTGACCAATTGTGGTGTGGAAGACAAAGTAGAAGAAATATTTCAAGAAATAAGAAAAGATTGAGTGGGACTGTAGAGTGAGGTTACAGAGTGCATGCTACACACAAATCTCTTGGAGTTTAATCCCCAGCGCTATAAAACTGGAACTCAGTCTCTGGTACATGGTAAGGCCACAAATTATCATCTCGGTTTATTTAACTTTCTTTATGCAGGTGGGTTCACCATTATTTAGTACTCAACAGGAAAATTGTTAATTCTGTTAAACTATGCTGTTATTCCCTGTCTCAGACAAATAGAAACCATGTCTATTTACTGCCTAGCTGGCAAACAAAATGGAAATATATAAAGAGCAAGCCTAGAAAAATTACAAAATGATTACTGCATTTTAGGGGTATGTGGTGGTTTTGCATGAGAATGGCCCTCATGGGCTTATGTATTTCAATGTCGGTTCCCAGTTGGTGAACTGTTTAGGAAAGATTAGGAGTTGTGACTTTACTGAGGAAATGTGTCACTGGGGGGTGGGCTTTAAGGTTTCAAAGCCCACACCAGCCCACTCTCACTCTCTCTTTGCCTTGAGTTTGTGGAATATAAGCTCTCAGCTACTGCCACAGTGCCATGCCTGCTTCCTGCCATGCTCCCTATTGTGATGGTCATGGGTTCATCTGAAGCTGTTAGCAAGGCCCCAATTCAATGTTTTCTTTATAAGTTGCCTTGCCCATTGTCAGACAGTTTGAATGGCGTGAGTTGACAAATCTATTTGCCTTTGTTGTTGTTGTTTTTTGAATTCCATTGTATGGCATATGCTCTTTGAAATGGTAAAATTACTCTACCAACCAGTTTACCCAGGGGATCTTGTCTATTTCCCCTTCCCAGGGAGATTCATGTATATATCTCTTAGGGTCTTCTTGTTACCTAGTTTCTCTGGTGTTTTGGACTATATGTTGATTATCCTTTGGTTTATATCTTATATCTATTTTTGAGTGAGTACATACAGTGTTTGTCTTTCTGGATCTGGGTTACCTCACTCAGGGTGGGTGTTTTTTTGTTTTTCTAGCACCATCCATTTGCCTGCAAATTTCAAGATGTCATTTTATTTTTAAATCTTTGAGTAGTACTGAGGCGCATTCTAGGTTGTTTCCAGGTTTTGGCTATTGTGAATAATGTTGATATGAACATAGTCGAACAAATGTCCTTGTGGTTTGAGTGTGCATCCTTGAGGTACATGTTCAAGAGTGGTATTGCTTGGTCTTGAGGTATATTAGTTCTAACTACATACTGATTTCTAAAGTATCTGTACAAGTTTGCATTCCCATCAGCAATGGGGGATTGTTTCCCTTATTCCACATCTCCAGCATACACTGTGATCAGTGTTTTTGATCTTAGTCATTGACAGGTATGGTATCTCAGAGTTGTAAAACACTATTTTCATGAAAGAAATAGTGAATCATCCAACCATCACAACAATCATTTGTTAAGACATACAACCACATTCTAGTTTAAGTTTCACTATTATTATTTATAGATTAATCAACTAACACTGAATTAATTAGAAGTGCTTTTCAATATCCCCCATGTCTTCTCCCCAGCAGTGTGAATAGGCATTTCAGACAGCATGGAGGCTGATCATCAGGGAGGAAGCTTCTAGTTCAGTTGCAGCTTGATTTCTCTCTATTTTTAAACCTAGTTGTGTGGTGTTTTCAACAGTACGGTTTTATCAAGCAGTTTCAGTTGTCAACTGAGAAAAATAGCAAAAGCCTGGATTTTGTTGACCTCTCTGACCAATAATTCATAAGGTGTTATCTCACAACTAGTACTAGGTATTATACCGTATAGCCTGGCTTTTAGAAACAGCAGCATCTAGACACACAAAATGACTCCTATATAATTTGCACTTAAAACTTTCCTATCTATGAATATGAAGTACTATAATATCAACCTACCAAACAATATCTGTACAGTGGTGCAATAGTGGCATGATTTTCATGAGATTAATCAGCCGGCCTTTAGATTCAAGGTCTTCTTTACATCACTCCTGGCATTGCACACTTTGTCAAAAAGCCCATGGCTGAGGATGCTGAGGAAATCTTGGGTCCTAGAGATGAGCTTACTACTGTTGATTCACTGTCATAGAGACAAGCTGCCTTCTAAATATTTAAGTTCATGTCCCTGCACAAATACAATTCCCAATCTTAATCAACTGACTTTGATGCAGGTAGGGACACAGTGTGGCTGAGAATAATTCACAGTTGCTTGCTGAACAGGACAGCTAAACCTTTCCATTTAATCCTCAGGGCATTGAAGAGGAGAAAGCAGAATGAGTGTCAGAGATAGGAGATATGGAGTGTGTGAAATGCTATCCTCAGGCCATGGCATAGCCAATAAGTCATGTGCTTGTAATAGGCCTACATAAAAAGGAGCCAATCAACAGTCAGTTTTGGACTGTAAAGAGACTGATGGTGCCTAATTTCTTCCTGTTACGTTATTGGCTACTGATGGCTTCCAGGAAAGGAGCAGTGGTTGTCTCCAGTCGTGTAACTGGAGGAGCCCACAGAAACCAAGGGATAATTCTATACCCATGGTCATAAGGATGATTTTAGTTAAACTCTGGGAAGCTCATAAACGACCTTGGTATAAGAAATTGATGAAATGATGGGGCAGTGATAGGGGCTGGGGTAGTAGAGATGATATCGTTTACAGTAATCAAAATGTATTATATATATATGAATGAAATTGTCAAAGAATAAAATCAATAAGTTATAAAATATTTTTCAAAATAGGCAAGAATGTTTTTAAACTATGCTGCCTTTTCCTGTTTTTCTAACATTAGATTTTGCAGATGTTACTGTGAGCTTAAAAAAAAATAGACCACATATGACTTTCACAGCTAAGAATCAGCATAGGACAGATGACATGACATCCCCTTCTATCTTGGTGAGCTTTCCTTGGCAATTCAAAGTGGAAACCCACAGGGTAACCGCGGGAGGTAGCATCTTCCTGGATCAATATTTGTGCATCAGGCATTATAAGAATGTTTTGTAAGGTTCATAAATAAAGGGACTTTTATTCCTCCTGACTCAAAGTGAAATTAAAAGAAATTTGGCTGTCAAGGGATTTGCCTTCTCTGGAGCAACTAACCTACTAAAGGAATGCTTTAAATTCATCAATTAAGGGCAAGCATTCAGTGAAAATAATGGTAGGAACATTTCTGATCTGAAGGTCTTTTTTTCCAGTTAATTGGTAGTTTCATTAAAAAACTGTGTCATATCAAATAAAATCAAATGCAATCTTTTACAAAGTGTCAGGTTTGATTCAGTTCCACTTAACACTCGTTAAATACCGATTTTTTTATGAAGTGCAATAATGTTATGGGCTGCCTGTGAAGAATACACAAAGCTGGTGCTTCAAGGAACCTATGATTTGATGACGAAACTTGGACAACAATAAAATGAATACAAGAATAAATAATTACAAAGTTGTAATTATTGGATGTGAATTACAGAGCAAGGAAGACTGGTGGGGTAGACCCTGGATGGGAGGTATTATTAACTGGTACCACACCTCTGGATAGAAGAGATCTAGAAAGTAATAAAAAAAATGTAAAACTTATGTGGTCCAGATGTTGAACAGCCAAGTTCAACAAGAGATGTTAATGGAGATGGATGTGATTGGCTTAAGTAACACTCATATTGAACAGAAAGATGACCTCCACCCTGCTAATCCAGTCTTTGGATCTGAGAGTATTTAATATAAATGAACTTGAAGGAAGAGAGTTTGACAGTGGCAGGGTTTGCAGTGGGACTGGAAATTATGTATATGATTGCAGTATGGGTGGTGCTTTGTTAAGTAGATTCTCAGATTAAACTGTTTTAAATAAAGGTACAGTGCTTTCTAATGGATGAGGACTGACCTTGAATATCTATTGTACCAAAATTCTCTAGTTATCACACAGTAGAGGAATTATGGCGAGATGAAGCTTATTCCAGAGATACAAAGGTGGTGAAATATTAGACAATCCATTAGTATAATTCACAATTTCATAAAGTAAGGGAAAAGTCATTTCCAAAGATGCCAAAAATGCATTTAATAAAATTCATCGCCAGAGTAACTTTGCAGTGTAAGAATTTGGCAAATGTCATCTGAAGCAAGTGGTCAAGGTCACGAGTACTAAAACACACTGGCATCCTTTAGCCCTATTAGGACATGCCAGCAGTGACAGTGGTCCATCATAATATTCCTCACCCAAGTCTAGATTCTTCTGTCAGATCACAGAGAAATGTCAGGGTCATTAGAAAAGGGGAATATTCGACAAGATAACCGACTCGCTTTCACCAAAACTGCTGCAGTTGTGAAAGGCAAGGAGAGACTGGAGCTTGCTGACTGGAGATGGACTCGCCAAAGTGCAGTGAGGAGACTGTGCTTTCCGTGTGGAACAGACAGAGCCAACTGCTGGAATCTGGAGAATGCACTGTTAGGGTGATGCTCCATTGTCATCAATAACCCCGGATATGAGACGCTGATATTGGAACAAGCAATAGAATGTAAGAGAATTCTTTTTATTGTCTGGAATTTTCTTTTTGTTAGAGATTAAAGTTAATTCAAAATACATTTTAAAAAGCATCATTCAATTGCACATAAAACTGGCCAAAATTTATGTAGAATATACCTCAACATAACAAATTATTCAAATGATTGGCATTAATTATGTTAAGTTCGAGAAAAACTGTAGTTCTCCTATTTATCTATTAGGTATACACCTTTAATGTTTATAGATGACATGATATCCAGCATTCCTTAAATTATTTAGATCTACAGAATAGTTACACACACACACACACACACACACACACACTGACAATTTGGTGACTGATAAAAGTGCTATGCTATAAACACTCTCTCAGCTTTTATGAAATTTAAATATTTTCCTTAATAGAAAGTCTTAAAACAGTTACTGAGTACTTCTATTTTGCAAAGCTTCCCACAATCATTTTTATTCTAAGTGGCTTACAAATGCATATATTCCAGCAATTACTTGTTTTGTATGTAAATATTCTGTTCTAGAGAAAGATTATATATTAACAGTGAGTGAGAAATATATGCTATAGAAAGAACACTGAGAAAGCCTGAACATTATTCATACCATATGGCTTTGTAAAAGAAAAGGATAGGATATGTTTCTTCTTACAACTTGTATCTAAATAATTTAATAGACTAAAAAGAGAATTGGAAAGCCAATTTTAGTAAAATTTACCAAGTGGATTCTTTTATTGACTGTTATTGAATCTTCGATAAGAACTTGTTTCTGCCAAAGAGAACCATACACATGTTTTGAAAACTGGTTGTAGTGTTTGCTGTTTTTAAAGATAGGGTCTAACTGACTCTGGCTGGGCTAGAACCTACTCTGTAGATAAGCTTAAACTCACATCCATCTCTCACTGCTTTCCAAGTGCTGGGATTAAAAGTATGCTCCCTCAAACCAGTCCAGGATGCTTTTTGAAAGGAAACAGAATGCTTATTTTTTTAATTTTTCTTTTCAAAGTTGTAGCACAATCACGTCATTTCTCCTTTTCCTTTCCTCCCTATAAATAAATACTATGTAGCCCATTTTGCCCTTTTTCAAATTTATGGCCTTCATTTTCATAAATTGCTGTTATTTGCATATATGTAAATACACATGCATATGTATATATATGTGCATATATTCTTAAACATAGCCTGCTCAGTCTGTATAATGTTACTTGTATGTGTAGTTTTCATGACTTGCCATTTGATGTTGTATAACCAATTAATGTACTCTTCAGAGTTCCCCAGCTGCCTGTAGTTCTTAGCGCAGGGTTGAGCCCTGGCTGGTTTTCCCTTGTTCAATTCAGCATGTCTATTAGTGTTGTCCTTATTTAGCTCCTATTTAGGGAGTCATGATGAGACATGATGGATATGCCTTCTGACATTACTAGAAGATTCAACTTTTAAAGATGCTTCGCTCTCAGTTTCCCCCAGACTTTATAAATACCCTTGTGTTATGAAAGCCGCATGAAACAAACTGGACTTAGATGTCACAACCCTATAAAGATTCAAATGAGGTGTAAAGATGGACTTGTAATTGATCACATTAAAACTCAAGTTTAGGAAAGGCAAAGAATAATTCCTGTGTCAGAAGAAGAAGAAGAAGAAGAGGAAGAGGAAGAGGAAGAGGAGGAGGAAGAAGAAGAAAAAGAAGAGGAGGAGGAGGAGGAGGAAGAAGAAGAAGAAGAAGAAGAAGAAGAAGAAGAAGAAGAAGAAGAAGAAGAAGAGGAAGAGGAGGAGGAAGAAGAAGAAGAGGGGTAAAACAGCAACAAGAACAAGGAGGAAAATATGAGGAAATTAATTCACTTTAAAGTTGTTGCGTCCTCTCTGGGTGTCCTCTTTTGTGTGTACATTAGGTAATCAATATACATGTGTTGTTTTAAATATGGATTTGCTTTAAAAATATTATGATCTACATAGCCCAAATATGAAGATATAATTTGCATAATTTGCCTGCAGTGACAATTTTACTCCATTATGGCTCAATAATATAATAGATTTTACTCACTGAGCAATTTTGCCTGTTCTACTTTTTCCCATCCTCTCCCACTCTCTTCCACTCTACTTTCCTCCCCCCCCCCTCCTTCTCTCTCTGATTCCAACAGTGACGATATCAAAGTCATCTAGGTTCTGGGGTCCAAATCTCCCGCTGTCCTAACAACACAGTGATACATTACAAAGTTCCCAATAATTAGGATGCACAGGTAGCAAGAGGTAGCTGTGCTGCTGAAGACGTCAGTCATATTTAATTCTTGTGTTGTAGGCTTGTCCTGCATGTGTGAATTCACCTCTCTGAACTTTATTTCCTTGTCTTCTATTGCATATATTGTAACCAAACCCATAATGATGCTCTAATAGATGCACAAGTTATCATACAAAATACCCAGAAGACGGCCAAACACTCAGGAGCTTAGAAGTTATACATGCCCTTTCCAGTCACAGTGACATTTTATCCTTTCCCAAAGAAGCACTAGACACTTCCGAGAGCCAGAAGTCAGACTCTTATATACTTGGTATTTCTCTTTTATTTGTATATTTAATGTACTTGTCCTATCTTTCAATTTTTGACAAGGATTGCTTTTGTAATGCCAAAGGGGATATCTCCCACATATGTGTATTTAAAAAATTAGTTTGAGATGTTGGACATTTGTTTGTTTTGTGTGTGTATGTGTTCATGTAGGTGTACATATTCTTACCACAATTTGGAGGTCAGAGGATGACTTGAAGGATCTGATTCCCTCCTTTCATGGCATGGGACCCAGGGATTGAAATCAGGTTTTCTGACTTGACAGCACAAGATTTTACTCAATGAAGCATCTTGCCTGCCCCTCTTCCTTCTTTCTTTCCTTTCTTCTTTCTTTTCTTCCTTCCTTCCTGCTTGCCTTCCAGCCTTCCTTTCTTTTTTTCTCTCTTTTTTCTTTTTATCTTCCCTCTATATGCCCTGCTTCTCTTCGTATAAAAATCCAGTCATACTAATTTTATTGGTTCAATAGTTCAGAACTAGTTCTCTATTTCATTGATCATTGTTTATTTACAAACCACATCTACACATATGTCCACTTGCTGTGATAGTGATTAAGTTGACACTCATGAAGCTCTTGGCAACTTGCTTTTCTCTGGGGCTTATGCTTAAGTAAGGATAAATCTAACTGATCTTGAACATTATCTCCTGTATAGCAAATTAAAAAAAAACTAGCATTAATTATTTACCAAACTTTTAAGACATATTATCTCATTTGATTCTTTGAAAAGACGGTGAAGGATTGCTGCCAGCATTATGAGAATTTAAACAAGGATTTCTTCTAAGGTCATCTTGTTGGTCGTCAGTCCCTGGTCCAGAACAAATCTGGAAGAACTGCCATGATTCTTGAGCTTAAAAGTAAGCAAGAAAGCGCAACCAAGCTCCAGATTGTGCCAGCCTTCAACAATGGCTGCATTTCTATAAGCAGAGCTTCTCAAACTCCATAACCCAAAAGAACATATAAAGGGCACAGTGGAGAGCTACACTGATGGATCTCCCCCAAGCTCACAGCAATTGTTGGGTTGAGTTTTAAATCGCCATTTGAAGAAGTATTTAAGGAAGTGTGGCCATGGATGGTCAGATGGACACAGGGCAAAAATTACTGGCAAAAGCCGGGCGGTGGTGGCGCACGCCTTTAATCCCAGCACTCGGGAGGCAGAGGCAGGCGGATCTCTGTGAGTTCGAGACCAGCCTGGTCTACAAGAGCTAGTTCCAGGACAGGCTTCAAAACCACAGAGAAACCCTGTCTTGAAAAACCAAAAAAAAAAAAAAATTACTGGCAAAGAAAGGGCTATTCTAGAATAAGGAAAATACAGAAGTGAGAACTTCAGGTTTGCCAGAAAAAGGTAAAAATTATCAAGGCCAGTCTTAGTGGTTGCTCCATCCTTTTTCCCCATGTACGTATTTTCCACATTCTGCTTTTCAAATTTCTTCTAGTCCTTCATCTCCAGGAGCATGGAAACTGACTCAGGCAGGGTCAGTGTGTTCATTTTGTAGGTAAAATCTGAAGGGAGAAACTAAGGTTGCTGACCTGAGTTGAATTCTTTGAACCTACACAACAGATGAAAGCTCAAACTTGTGTTCTGACCTCCACATGCCCACTAGAGAGCACACACATATGCAACACACACACACACACACACACACACACACACACACACTCACACACACACTCGCGTGCATACATATACACTGTAAGAAAAACTAGAGATGATAAAAATATGTTTAAATTATTCTAATCATAAAATAATTCTTGTTATTCATTCCACAACAAAGCATAGCATTCTAATGAATTAATACACACTTTCCCTGTGTATGTATAATATCACTGACATACACATATATATGTATGTCATATATATATATATATATATCACTGATACCAAAAGTTACCAAAGATAGGGATTACACATTATCCATTTTTCCCTATAAACAATAAGTGATTTCTAAATTGCCAACAAAGCACAATAATGTCCTAGCATTTTTAGTGATTCTTAATAATGTTGGAACTTAATTTTGGTCATTTCTCTGGGTGTTTAAATGTATGATCCTAATCACCTATCACACCTGGCTAGTATTTTCTCTGACACACGTGTGTTCTGACAAAAAATTATTTCACTTTATGAAAAAAATCAAAGAATGAAAATTATTTCTATAATGTTTTTGAAAAAAATTATTTTTCTTTCACAATGTGCTCTATTTTACTGAATATTTAATTACATAAAATGAATTTGGCTAGTTACATTACTTTTCTACAAAGTTATTAAAATCCCAATCTACATGTCCTAGGGAGTTTACAATTTGTGTTTCTACATCATATATCTCCCCTCTCCACCATATTTTTTCAAACCGGTAAGGAATTTTCTCTGTGGGGGAAAATGGCAGATATCATTATTTTGAAGTTTTCTTTTTAATTTGCATCCTTAAAGAAGGGTTGTTTCATTTCAGTCCACAGGCTTTCTCGTTGGCATTTAAGTTCATAACAGAACCTGTAAACTATCCTGTCACTTCTACCTCTTCTGGGAAATTCTGACATCTTTCTCTAGCATGCTTGCACTTTTTTGTGGTTTTTCCATTTTAAATTCAGTAGCGAATCATCAAGCCTTTGAATATGGTATCCCTGGCAGTTGTCAAAACAGACAGCAGTATATGTTTCCAAACACAACAGATGTTTCTCCTGTGACTTGAGTGTGTCTGTTTAATGAATGGATGCTGAATTAATCAAATTATTTTTCTGTATTCCAGAGCAGTAAGTTACTAAAATTAAATTATTCATGTAGATTAGGTTCCAATAGCAACAGATAGTGTCCTCCAAAACTTATTAGCAAATTATGTGAAGACCTTAAGTCCTAGAAATATAAGTAGAAACATCTTCCCAGGAGAAAGAACAGGAGCTCTAAATGAGATGAGAATACTTCTAAATAATGTTTATAATGGTTTCTCCAACATGAATATTTCATAATCAGAAGTCACTGAAGACTAATGTGTTTGGAATATTTATTATGTATATATGTATATATACACATATATATGCACACCTTGTTTCATCAGTATTGATAAAGTATATTTATTATGTACGAACTAAGTTGGGTTCTGATAGTCACACAAGAGTACCTGTGAGACAGCTGAAACACCTTAGATGCTATATGTTATCACTATTAGTTATTGTATGTCATTTCTGTGACCACGAAGCCCTTATGCTTTTACTGTTTTGGTTTACGTTTTATTTGTCTTCCAGTGCACAGAGTGTCCCTTTTTTATTTAAACAGCTTGGAAGTAAATGAAGAGTATCTCTGCTATATTAAATACATATGTGTGGATGATTCATAATTATTTAGGTCTCATTTCCTTATCTACTGAGAAAGACAAGAATATGGATACATTTTCCGAGTTGTGGAGGGCATAATTAAACAGCTACATACTATCTGAATATAAAATGCATCTGTATAAAGTTACTTTGTATATTTGTTTTTTGATTAGCAAATTTTATACACAAACCCAATGTCAATCAGGAGAAAATCAGTAAACTTAGTGATAGAGAAACGAAACATCACGAAACTATAATGTAGTGTTAACCTAATTAATCTTAATCTATAAAAAATCTGGAGTCAAATATCAGAATAAAAACCTGAAAGATCAGAGAACCAGGAGCAGGCAGTAGCTGCTTCTTTTCTTTCTCATTCCTCAGTACAAAAGGGGCAGAGATTCTGTCTACACCCCATTTTATCATCTGCCTCCATCTCCCGAGTGCTGGGATGCTGGGATTAAAGGCATGTGCAACATCTCATGACCAACACTTCTATGTTTAACTAGTGGTTAGCTCTGCCTTCTGATCTTTAGGCAAGTTTTATCTGTCCGAACACAAACAAAATATCACACAATTCTATATGAAGAAAAAGCTATGTGTTGTTTGATAGGAAATTACCTTTGGTGTAGAATAATATATAAAATTAAATTTTTATAAGAGTATATATTATATAGGAATAACATGTATGAATAGAGCCCATAGTTTTTAATATGTAAAATTAACATTATATTAAAAATTAGACATTTTCCTATGCTTTACTAGCTTTTAAGAATAGGGGATGATTCTCTCAGCTCTATCTGCACTAGAATGTTTTCTGTGAACACTGTTTATATTCTTTACAGACATTTTATTTATTATTTGAAAAGTGAATTCCATATAACTACCTATTTAGCAACTATTACAGTGTGTTCTTGAACTAGGGAACTCTTTCTTACTTGTGCTGTGACGGTGAGGTAGGAACAGGTGAAAGCAGGTGTTGAGAAAAATACACGTTTCAAGAGTTTTACTAGTAATCATGTGCATAGCTTTTCTACTCTAGGTAAGGTATACCTTTAAACTATGCAAATAATTACGTAGTTAGAGCCATATAAATGAATGTCTGGTTCTCTACATGCTGAACTTAATGATAATTTTAATTTTAGAAATTATGTTATGACTAAAAATATATGTGAATAATAATGAGTTTAGGAATTACTCTCAACTTGGCCATTAATGGGGATGTTTTTAAAATAGAGTGTATTTTATATGCAATTATTGAAGAAAACCTGAAAATATCAAGCTGTTATAGTCCGAAAGTGAAATATCCCCTGCAGTCTCTTGTGAATGAAGATTTGGCCGCCATGTGGAAAAGTTGTTTGGGGAACTTGAGAACATGGTGTTTAGCGGTTGAGTAGAGTATGTGAGCCATATCTAAGAACTGCATAAGAGTTCTGCTTCTGGTCTAGCTCTGTTTTCTGCTCTGCAAGGATGTCAACAAGTAGCCTTCTACATCCAGTCTCTGAGCAGCCATGAACTTAGAGAAAGTTTCCCCACCATGAAAACTTTGATCGTCTAAAACTCTTCAGTATTTTATCTAATTTGAAGAGGAATAGCCAGTACACAGACTTACACTGATTCCATCATTCTTTAAAAAACTAACAAGATCAAAAACACTGATGACAACTTATGCTGAAGAGGTTGTGGGGAAAAGGGAACACTTCTGCATTGCTGGTGGGAATGCAAGCTGGTACAATTCCTTTGGTTGTCAGTGTGGTGATTTTTCAGAAAATTAGGAAAGAACCTTCCTCAAGATCCAGTATACACTTTTAGGTATATGCCCAAAGGATGCTCAGTTGTGCCACAAGGATATGTGCCCAACTATGTTCATAGCAGCTTTGTTTGTCATAGCCAGGACCTGGAAACATCCTAAATGCCCCTCAACCAAAGAACGGACAAGGAAAATGTGGTACATTTATACAATGGAGTACTACACAGCAGAAAAAAATAATGACATCTTGAATTTTTTTGTTTAAGATGAAGATTAAAATTAAGGTAATACTTTGTATTCTGGAAATTTAGTAAGAAAATGATCCATTTAATTCCTTCTCTCACAAAAGGAAGGCACTTCTTTTAGATGATAACCATATTAATTTATTTGATCACAATACTTTTACTGTGTGTAAGTATATAAAAATCATTCTGAAAACCTTAAATACATAAAAAAATTCATTATTAATTTGAAATATTTTTATTTTCACAAATTAGCTAATGTTATTTTAGTATCTGTATAAATCTCAGCTGTTTATTCACTTGTTAGGAATGAGTTTTGGAGAGAGGTTAATGCATTAAGAAATCTAGCTGCATTGAATAGCCCAATATTTTAATTAAATTTATAAAGAAAAGCTAGGAAGAAAATTTGTTAAGCATTTGAAAAATCAGTATTAATTTTTAAGATGTAAATTCTGCAAGAATTTGAGGGATAAACAACATTTTGGAGGCCTGAGTACTATGAGATATTTATGAAAAACTAATGTTTTTCACATATTTCTGACATATAATTTGTATAGGAATGCTCATTTAACCCATTGTGGTGACCTCTCTTTAAACAATGGAATGTTTTATTGTCAATGTAAGTTTAGTTAAATAGCCATATAAGCAAAAGCAACTGATGCGTGTGCCAAGAAAGAAAAGTTCCGCTCTTAATTGAGTAACCAGGTGATTCTCGGGAGGACCTATTAATTGCGGAGGATCTGTAGGCAGAAGGGAGTATTTCACAAACTCATCTTCAGGGACCAGCATTTGATTGTAATAAACTATATTTTAAATACACTGCAAAATCCAAGGGAACACTTTCGTCTTCAAAACAGCAGCATGCCTCCAAGAAACATATCCTCAAACCCGTTTCTTATGATAGCTCTGAAATACAGCCTTCTAATTCTCGAATCCCTACAAGGACAAATCCCACCAGGTTTCCTGGAGTTGGAAAGAAAAGCGATTAACTTTCCATTCTTTTCAAGACTGAATATTTGCATAGGCCACTTTTTAATTTAAACTGCTTACCTAACCTATAAAATGCAGTTAATCTGGGTGCTTGTTATCAATCACGACTCCAGAAATGTAACCTTTAATTTATTTTTATTACTTTTTCAAAATGTAAAACTTTATTCAAATGTCACAGCTTCCCTACCTCCATTATGAAAAGTTGTTTAACTAAAGAATGTGAGAACCTTCCACTAATGATCCTTACTGCTGAGACTGTGGGGAGTTTACCCTGAACTTCAAAATGAGTACCAGCTTTCTCTTGTCCGTTTATCTACAACATGATGTACATGTATGCAGTTTTTCTCTCCTGGAAACCATTGTCAATAAAATGAACCGTAGAGTGTAATTAATACAGTATTGTGGGGAAAGTTTTAATGATAATTCTACAATACATACAGACATAGGGCAATATATGTGAAATAAGCTTTTGTTGACTTTCTGAGAAAAGTTTTTTTAATATGACTTTTAAAGCATGTATATCTAATACCTTGAATGTAATATAATGTTTTAAATAAAACATTACTTATATGAAGTTTTAGAATTACTTTCATTATTCTCATGAAATGGTTCAGATTTTGGAAGAAAAACTCTGGTCAAATAAATATTGATCTCAACATCAAAACAAACTGAAACAAAAATCTTGCATGAGATTTAAGAATAAATACCAATAGTGCCATCATTTTTATGGTTCAGAAGGAGAAGCATAGGAAAGCTTTCAGCAATGGTGTGACGGAAGCAGAAACGTAGTGAAGCTTTTCAGCAACTGTGTGATGTCATGAGACAGAAGAAAATATGAGCTGGGGTGTTGATCAGATGAAGCTAAAAATAGTAAGAAACATGATCTTCCCAGAATGTGGAAGTTAAACATTTCCTGTCAAGATGGGTAGTCTCACTACAAGCCCACAAGATGGGTAGTCTCACTACAAGCCCACAAGATGGGTAGTCTCACTACAAGCCCACAAGATGGGTAGTCTTGCTGTGATGCACACTACATGACCCAGTAAAACAGACATCACTGGTGCTCTCTTCTCAATGCCAGGAAAGTGAGTTTGAGAAGAAAATGATGCTCAATTGTGCCACAAGGACATGTGCTCAACCATGTTAATAGCAGCATTGTTTGTCATAGCCAGAACCTGGAAACAAACTAAATGCCCTTCAATCAAAGAATGGATAAGGAAAACATGGTACATTTACACAATGGAGTACTATATAGCAGAAAAAATAACAACATCTTGAATTTTTCAGGCAAATGGATGGAGCTAAAAAACATCATTTTGAGTGAGGTGACCCAGACACAGAAAGACAATTATCACATGTATTCCCTCATAAGTGGGAAATAAAGCAAAGAAAACCAGTCCACAAATGACAATCCCAGAGAACCTAGACAACAATGAGGACCCCAAGAAAGACATACATAGATCTAATCTACATGGAAAACAGAAAAAGACAAGATCTCCTGAGTAAATTGGGAGCATGGTGACCTTGAGAGAAGGTTGAAGGTGAGGGGAGAGGTTGGGAAGGGATTAGAGAAAAATGTAGAGCTCAATTAAAAAAATAATATTAAAAAGAAAACAAAAAGGTCACTGTAGAACCTACCTTATAAATGCTTTTTCTACACTGAAGAGAAAAATATCCAACTGATTTGGAAATCCATCAGCTATTAGATATTATTTGCAGAAATGGTTTTCTAGTTTATAGATTCGTAAGTGTCTTCTTACAGATTTTCTTAATCTTCGCTTCACATTCTTAAAGCCCACATGCGCCCAAAACTCCATGAACACTTGGAAGATCACAGTGAACAAACAGACAATACTTTCTAAGCCCAAAGGATTTATATTATAGTGGGGGAGAACAGGAAAATATTGAAGGAAATGTAGCTAAAACGGCAAATTAAGTTTCCACAACTGCCCTCACTGAGAACCTCAACTTTGAGTAAATATTTAAAGCAAGTGGGGAACCAAACATCTGGCTACCTAGAGAAAACATTCTTAGATGGAGGAGTGTGTTTCAAACTCCTAAACAGAGACCCTCCAGTGAGGCTGGTAAAAACAAATGTACAAAAAGAGAGGTTAGTAGGAGATGAGGGTTCAATAGGCCAGAGTATGTAGTATTTGTTGATTTGCGGGAGGATATACATCTGCTTTCAATCAAGGAACCATCAGAGAATATTAGATGAGTAAGAACACGTGGCCTTAGGTCTAATGTGGTTTGAACTGCAAAGGGTGCAAGTATTGAATGGATAAGATGACTTACAAAGATACAGGTGGGAAAATATCGGCAATAACATCAACATAATATTAATATAGTGTGATGGAGTCCTTAGTCTCTTAGCAGATGAAGTGCGCAGCATATATTGGTGGTCCTGATGTAGCGTGTGAGACAACGAAATGAAGTCAGCAGACTTCAAATCAGACTTTGGATGTTGGTGTCAGCATTTCCCAGGAGAAAAATGACCATAGAGGAAGCTGGTCGGCAAGATAATCTTATTTGATATTTATCATATGTGATGTCTTAAGTTCAAAATGACTGTAGTGTATTTCAGGACACTGATCAAAAAAAAAATGTTAGCCTGACCCCAAAAGTACAGACTGCAAGGCAAACATTGACAAGTGGGATTTTAAGAAACTGCAAAGCTTTTGCCAGGCAAAGGCAAACAACATGGCTAGGAGATAAAAATGGGAGAAAATACTGCAAACTCTTTATATGCTACAGGATATAAATCCAAAATATAGAAAGAATTCAAATAACGGTGTAGTCAAATGTTGTTTCTATTTTCAGTAATTGGAGAAACAGCATGCCCCTTACACAGGGCCATGGAAACTGTTTCCATTTCTAGGACCATCCTCTAGCTGGCCCTTTAATATTTCTGCATCATTACTAAAATTTTCCTTTCCCCTTTCCACATATCCAAATGATTTTTATTAGACAAAGGCAATTTTTGAAGTTCCTTTCTCTTTTATTATAAATACAGAAAAGAATGCAGAGATGTCAATCAAATCCATATCACACATGGACATATTAAGATGCAGATTCTTGGGTGTGAGCGTTTGCACCTGGCTGCTATAACCTGTTTCACCCGACACATGCAGTCAATGGGCGACCTGAAATAGCATCCACTGTGTCTAAAGTTGGTCCTTCAGTCATAAGTAATGTGGACCACCTACAAACAACCATGGGCAAGCCAAGAGAGGTCTTATATTTTCTCCGCATA
Organism: Microtus oregoni; assembly: GCF_018167655.1. Lineage (NCBI taxonomy): Eukaryota > Metazoa > Chordata > Mammalia > Rodentia > Cricetidae > Microtus > Microtus oregoni. Next base: position 58,540,174 of record NW_024543059.1, on the reverse strand, counting down.
TCTTTTTTCCCCTGCAAATTCAATAAAGAAACTAAGCATATATTCCTTAGAGTTTCATAGACACATTTCATATACATAGATTTATATACATATATATGAATCAAATAAAACAAATAGCAGTCTATTTCCACTCCAAATCAATTTAACTTTGGACTTTGAGTATTTCATAGATAATCTCTGATGACCAATGATTCATGGAATATAAATGACTCACTTCGTACCTCCCTGGTCTTGCTACAGGTCCTTTTCTGCAATTAAGTTTGGCTATTCCGGGCAATTCCCTGTGACAATTTTATTTGAAAGCTTAGACTGACAGAATACCTCATCTCGGCTCCCACATTTACTTTGGGGTTTAGGATACAGCGATTCCATTCACACTAAATATTCAGACCTGTCACTGTACAATATGCCTGGGGTGGCTCTGCTCCTCTTTGGCGGTGGCTCAGAAGCCTTTCAAAGGCCCATTGGCGTGGAAGCACTCAGGCGAGTACGTTTTAAAGTGACAGTTCTATATCCAAACTCTGTGGCCTTAATGAAATCTTTATTTTAAAAAGTGAACTTTTAACTCAGCAAGAGGCACTCTGGTCTCCTGCCTCTCTGTTTAATTATTTCCAAATCAAGTTCACGGGAGCAGGAAACATTTTCAGAGGGCCCAGGAGACCTGGCTGAACTTGGTAGTCAGTGGCAGCAGGCAACTCTGAGAACGTGGAAAAACCTTTTCTGGTGTCTTAGGTTTGCAGTTTTGAAGTGCTTCTTTGGGCTTTATTTATTGTGGGGAAGGAGACTGACTTTAGCTTTCCAGTAGAAGTTTTCAAAGGCCCTTGACATTACTGAACCACGAGCAAAGTTCAATATGGAACCTGGTGGATGTTTGTACAGTTCTTAGATGTGGGCATGCTGTAATTAACTTGGCAGCCTCTGATGGCTAAGCAACATGGCCACTAGCAGCAGAAGGATGGCAGACAGGTCAGTATCCTGACTCACTGCCAGACTCTCCTGGGCAATCCTTCATGATGCTTGGCGCAGGTCCAGAGAGCTAGTCCCTGAAGAAGTTTCCATGAATGATGCTCGCCCCCAAATTAACCTCATCAGTTTGAAGCTGTGGAAATGGAATAGTTAATCCCAGAGACTTATTCTGTCATCTGACTTTCTGCCAGTTTCTGGCTGTACTGGTTTTGCTCTTCGCATAAAAGTGATCACATTTCTGAGCTTTAACCGTGTGTAAATAAATGTTCAGGTACTCTTCTGAGATGCAGCCCAACACGTTTCTTGAAGCCATAATTTAACTCAACTATGTGAACAGTTGGAGTCACTATAGTTAGGTATTGTAAAGTAGACAAATTGTGGTCACAGCTCAGTCTTCTGAATTTATTGTTTAAGGCTCAATAGTAGATGGGTGCTAGGTTGCTTTGGATGTTCTAATTCGTTGCTCTAATAATAAGAACACTGACCTTTTCTATTCCTCTTTCATTTGGAGCCATTCTGTCTATTGGAGGTTGAACATGTGAATGGTAGAGAAAGATGGATTTCACCAATTCCATAAACAAATTTTATCATGATCAAGATACTTTGTATACCTCGGTTTCTTCATCTATGAAATATGTTTGTTGTGTAGCATACAGGAAAAGCACTTGGAGAACTTTCCAATATGTTGTTTGTGTCATGGATGTGTTAAATTTTGCTATTCTTGGTTAAGGAGCACTCATTGATTTCCCAAACTGTAAGAGGAAAATGGACCTGTATGTCTTGGAGGTAAAGAAACAGGTTTCATATTAAATGTTGTTTATGAGTGACCAGAGATGGAGTTAGATAGAAATTTAACTCACTAAGCCTTGTGTGTCTTATCTGCTTGCTTCAGAAGATTGCTGTGGCAAACTAGCACAAGTATTTATTATCATCTGTATTATTTTAATTGTTGGTATTTTCCTCATTTATTCACATTGCACCCCCATGGCCCATGAGAAATTTGTCTTACAATAAAATAACAAAACAGCATAGAACTCAAGGGACAATAGGAAACCTAGATGCATGCTATATCCCAGGAGATCTTTTCTCTTTCCACTTCTCTGCAATGGTGAAGAAACTCAAGTTCCAAAAGAAAAGGAAAGCAAATAAAACTAAACAAATTGCTTTTGACATTCTCCTGTTATAACTCCTTCACAGGCTCCTGACAAAATTAAAAACATTTTAATACATTTGTATTATTCACTCACTATTTTCCAAGCCAGTTGTCCCTGTTTCTGCTTGAATGATGCTTACACAATCTCCTTTTCCTTTCCATGTATGGTACTCAACCTTATTTCCTATGAGGTTTTCTTCCACAGCTTCCCAGGTGCGGTGGACTTCTCGACCAGCGAGAAAAAACAACCACAACATGAGGATTCTTCTCAAATCACTCTTTACTGGAGTGCCCTTGGTTGAGGGGAGCAGGAAGCGAAGGGGCAGGAAACGAGGGGCAGGAAACGAGGGGCAGGAGACGAGGGAGAGAGAGAGAGAGAGAGAGAGCCAAGAGCACTAAAGCAGCTGCTTATATAGGGAATTGGCACATGGGTCGCCCTGTGATTGGCTGCCACCATCAGCTGACACCAGACTGCATCGGGATAGGCCCAAGGACCCTTATCCACCACACATGCGGGAAGTGGGGGACACACAGCTCCCAAAGGCATAGCCAAATATGGAGTTGTTTATTTCCAACAAGACAGGATGTCGGCGCCATCTTGTAATGGCGATCCTGTCCGGCTCCTTACACCCAGGCAACCATGTTGAGTTTTTCTGTCTTCCTACCAATTCTGTTCTGGGTATGTTCTGCTTTGTAAACACACTGCCTAATGGAACACAGTACTGCATGTTTAATCTTTCATTAACTGGTCAAGGGGAAATGTTATTTCTCTTCTTGGACAGTCCACTTCTGTTCTGTAGTCTAAGATGGATTTAGCAGCTAGATCCCAGTCTGGACTCCTCAATGAACTGATAGTTGAGATGTTCCTAAATGCTTTTCTTAAAAATTCCCCTTCTCCCAGCTTCTGTTGTTTTTCTACTGGGTCTAGAAAAACACAACTCAAAACAGGACCATGTACTTACCCATACTAGTTTTCAAAAACCCAGTCTCCTCCTCACAATCCTGAATGGTCTTTCTCAAACCTTAGCAATTAACTTTTTAAGATTTTTACCACTATAGTACATATCACAAGAAGTTTTCTCTCAGTGACGTTCTTGATATCCCAAGAGAGCTGACAGAGACAGTGGCTATTGTCACTTCTTCTGGTAGTGATTTATGTATGTATGTATGTATGTATGTATGTATGTATGTATGTATATGTATGTATTTTTGGTGTAATTATTCACCAGTTATGAGTTCCTCTAGTTTCATCTGGTCCACTTTGTGAATTATTATGAAACAGTGCAGAGGCTCTATGGAATGCCCATCAAATGCTGTTGCACTTCTCTGATTTACTCAGACTCACCTTAATGTTACAGTAAACAGAAAACAAAAACAAGAACCTGGCTGTAGAGATGGTTTCTTGGGTAAAGCACTTGCCATTTTAAATCTGAGAAACCGAGTGGAGCCTGTAAGCACATCGCTCCTATGACAGGTAAGAGGAGACCTATCAGTGCTTGTGAGCCAGCTAGTCTGGAGTAGCCAACAGAAGACAGCGAAGGCCCTGTGCCAGCAAGCAGAAGTCCACTGATGTCTCACACATACATTTGATGCACATATACTTACACTTACACACACAAATATGAGTGTACAGACACAGATTTTAGAAATCCTACTCACCATATTTGTCAGGAGCTACATCTTCTCCTCCATCTAGAAACCCGGAGAGGCCTTTAGAGAGGGTTCATTGTATTCTACTTCTCTTCCTGTTCAACTCACTTCCCGAGTCTTAGCATAGAAAAAAAAAAGACATTTACTTTATTCTGCATGCACACAGGGCACTCAACTAGAAACTCCCATGAAATTTCACAAAGTGACATATTCCCTTACCTGTAGAATTACATTTTTATTGTGACCTACAAGGAGGGACATTGAAATCTATTCTGTAGTCTGGTAATATGACAGACATCCTCATTATGGTATGTTCTAAATTTCTGAGAAAGAGGTTAGACATTCCTTCCCTAGAGAATGTGATTTTTTTTTTATCACAGACAAGTAAAAGTTACTTCAAATATTTCCCATCCTATATTTTAAAGTATTCATTCATTTGGGAGGCACACATAGAATTCTCAATGCTTTTATATACATATATTTTAAGCTCATCTACACACACACACACACACACACACACACATACTTGCTTTGTTTTGTTTATTGAGAGGAAATCTTGTTATACTGGCTTCTACTTCAGCTGTCCTATAACTCCGGGATTCAAGTTGTTGTCTGTCTCGGCTGCTTAAGCCACTGGGATTGCAGATACACAACACTGTGTGCAGTAACACATCTAACTTTTTTAAGGCAGGAAAATGTTTCTATGAAAACTGCATTACATTTGGTGGAGCTGTTCTTCTATTTAAAAAGACAGACACAGACAGAGGGGCCACTGGCAGTGGCACCAGGATTTATCCCTACTGGATGTACTGGCTTTTGGGGGATCCTATTCTCTTTGGATGTATACCTTGCTCAGCTTAGATATAGTTGGGAGGGCCTTGGATCTTGGGTGGGGTGGGAGGGTGTGTGGGAGGAATGCGAGGAGGGGAGGGAGTGGGAACTTCAATTGGTATTTTTTTAAAAAAATCTTTTAAAAAAGGAAGGCAGAGACAGACACACAAGTTAGCACAACTCAGTGTTGTATTAATAGACTTTAGTGAGGACTAATGGAGCCCAGTGACGCTTGTAGCACCTAGAAAATGGTAGAAGAGACAGCCTTTAATCTCAGTATTGAGAGAGGAGTGCACCTCAACCAGAATTTTGGGTTCAGCAATATTTAGAGTTTAATAATTCCTTTCACCAAAGACACTAAGCAACTCAGTAACACACTGACTTTTCTGTCAATCCAGAATATTGTTCTACCATCAACTCTGCCCTCAGATATTTGGAATGGATTCAATATGCTCTCAACATTCTCCATTCTATTATGAGCATAGTTGATACAGAGTTCCTCTCATTCAAAGCCATCATTAAAGCATTCAGAATTTCCTAATAACTCTCTTGATTAAATCAGAGAATAAATGCCACAGAATAAAGTCAAATAACAATATCCATATAATAAAATCAGAGTCCTGAAAGCCGTCTCCCAGGTCCTGCAAATTCTCCAACTCTTCACACTACTCATAACCTGACTGCACAGCTTTGGATATCAGTCCTGGCAACACAGGCTGTCTTTCTGTGTTTGGGATGCTTCAAAAAAAACCCTTTCTCCTCAGTACCACTTCTTCTGCTTGGTTCATTCTTCCTACAGATAATCAAAAATCTCATTTCCTGTCTACTTCCTTGCTTAGTCCTCATGTAATCCATAAGGCCATCCCTGATATTATCACCCAATATCCCAGTGTCCAAATTGTATTTGCTGTCTCTTTCAGTCCCCAGGGGTATTCATGACAGCATCTACCACCAGGGTTCATTCTGTAGTTAACTTGGACATTGACCATACATAGCCACTAAAACTTGAGTTCCATGAGGTCTTATTTTTTAAAATTTGTTTTTTGTTAACTCTATTCACAATGATTTTCACAAAACTTTAGTGTATGAAACAGAATTAAAAGGTGCAAAAGTTCAATTGATGACATTTTATGGAAAAATTGATAGGATATATTAGGAACCATGTCCTTTCTTTTTATAGGAAGAAAAGTCATTGACTGCTACAGAGAACTTTGAGAACAAACAATGATGTAAATGTAATTATGAGTTACCATACTGACTTTTTGTGCATATTTTATAAAATATGGGAAATCAAAGCTTGAGAACAAGGGACTTATGTGAGGGTTTTCTGCAGCAACAAAAGAAGATGCAGAGAAGACTATGAATAAATAGAAATCTAAACTCAAACGTCAGGCAAAATTCAATGTGATATTCTGGGAAGAAATTAGATGTTTCTTCTTTTTATCATTTGAAAGCTATTATTCATAGAAATTATGAAAGGTTTCACTTGGGTTCAGAAAATACAAAAATGCTAAGAAATACTCAAAGAATATTCAAAGTTTACTGATGATTTTTTTGTTGTTGTTATTTGTGTCATTGTTTTTAAGGTCAAAATTGAGTGGTTGGGCAATCTCATCTCATGATTTTCTACTTTATTTGGCAGAATAACAGGTGAAATTTTAGTTTAAAGAAGAGGTAAATAATTGTATGTAGAGACTATATGGCAAGTTGGGTAGCTAATTCTTATTTTTAGCTAAGCACAAGTTACAATAAATACAGCCTGTAAGTGTCCTTCCACTCATATTAAAAAATCAGCCAAATTTTGTAAAATTTTAGTGAGATGAAAGATATACAAGAGAAAGAGGACAATAAAAACCTGCAAGAATTTCATGAAAAGACCATTATATTGAGCAAGACAAATATTTTTTTTCCTTTAGAAAAATACTTTAAATGAGAAATTTCTATTTAAATTATGGTTATATCATTTAGTTTTAATAGAATGGACATGGTAAGTGAAGAGCAATGTTATATTATTCTTTCAATTGCACTAATGGGTTGATGACAGAATCTTATTTTTGGTGATGGGCAGTTAGGATTATAGAATGATGAAGTGACAGTTTTGTGTTTTTTTGTTAGTGACAATAAATTTTTAAATAATATATAATGGAGATAGGTATCCAAAACCATCTCTCTAACATCTTTGAACTCTAATTTGTAGGTAACATATGAAAAACACATTTTTTTGAAGTAAGCATTAACAATTTTCACTGAAGTTTTACTGACCAATTTATAGTGAAACAGTTCATAGCATTACTTCCCCTGGAATCTCATTGTACAAGGGTAACAGATGGAAAACACTTGGGCTGACTCAATTTCATTGGCCTCAGATGCTCCCCAGTCCCACAGAGTAGATAGGATAAGCCCCAAGATTCCCTTCCTAAGAGCAGGCCTGAGATGGTGCTGGAAACCCAGCCAACTACTGAGGGTGAGTGAAGTCATGGATCTTGAAGGGGAATCTACAGTCACTACTCTCTAAAACAGCATAATCCTCAATTATATTCTAAATATTTGTCTATGTGTTCATGGAAAAGTATATTCCTACACTTTTCATCAAGGAAACGTCACTTTGTTACAGATGGAGATAATTTCAGGAAATGACAACTGTTCAAAAGTCAGAGTTGTGGAGACCAGTCCTAACCGATAGAGCTACAACTTGTTCATCGAAGGCTCAGGTATCATTGTCAAAGTGGGGGCAGGAGACTGTAAGAGCCAGAGGAAATGTGGTTTCTGTGAGATTGTGTCTTCTAGGAAGCTCAGAAACTCCACCCATAAAGTCCCACTAACATGACTATCTAAGCAAGAGCTGAACATGGAAAACAGCAGCAGACATGCCAACGTGGCCCGGAGAATGACTCTGAGGCCTTAAATAGTAACAAGAAGTAGGCAATTAAGGAATTCTGAGGGCAAGAAAAGTTTTCCTCAGGAAACAACTCACCAAATGGTCATTCCTGAAAACATACACACTCGTAACATTGCAAGGATTGAGGAGGGTATATTTATATATTTAGTAATGTATGAGTGAATTTCTATACTGTTGTTTCCATAACAACATTAGTTGAAGATGTGTTACATTCGTATATGCTGTGGAGTATTTGTTCAGTGATGCAAGTATGTGTTGTATTCTTTTTTTTTTATTGAGAAAAGGAAAAAAAAAACAAGTTTCTGCTTCCTCCCAGCCTCCCATTTCCCTCCTCCTCTTCCCACCCTTCTCCCCCTCTCCCTACTCCTCTCCCCCTACCTCTCCAGTCCAAAGAGCAGTCAGGGTTCCCTGCCCTGTGGAAAGTCCAAGGTCCTCCCCCCTCCGTCCATTTCTAGGAAGGTGAACATCCAAACTGGCTAGGCTCCCACAAAGCCAGCACATTAAGGAGGATCAAAACCCCGTGCCGTTGTCCTTGGCTTCTCATCAGCCCTCATTGTTCGCCATGTTCAGAGAGTCCGGTTTTATCCCATGCTTTTTCAGTCACAGTCCAGCTGGCCTTGGTGAGCTCCCAATAGATCAGCTCCACTGGCTCAGTGGGTGGGTGCTCCCCTCGTGGTCCCGACTTCTTTGCTCATGTTCTCCCTCCTTCTGCTCCTCATTGGGACCTTGGGAACTCAGTCCAGTGCTCCATTGTGGGTCTCTGTCTCTATCTCCATCCATCACCAGATGAAGGTTCTATGGTGATATGCAAGATATTTGTCAATATTGCTATAGGATAGGGTCATTTCCGGTTCCCTATCCTCAGCTGCCCAAGGAACTAGCTGGGGACATCACCTTGGGCTCCTGAGAGCCACTCTAGGTTCAAGTCTCTTGCCAACCCTAAGGTGGCTCCCTTAACTAAGAATTGTGCTTCCGTGCTCCCCTACCCAACCTTCCTTTATCCCAATCATCCTTTTTCCCCAAGTTCCCCCCATCCTCCCCTTCTCCCTTTTCTCTCCCCATCTCCCCTTACCCCCATCCCACCCCACCCCCAAGATTCCAATTTTCTCCCTGGCAATTTTGTCTACTTCCCATTGCCAAAAGGATAACTATATGTTTTTCCATGGGTTCACCTTCTTACTTGGCTTCTTTAGGTTCACCAATTGTAGACTCCGTGACCCTTATTTATGGCTAGAAACCAATTATGAGTGAGTACATCCCATGTTCATCTTTTTGGGTCTGGGTTACCTCACTCAGTATAGTGTTTTCTATTTTCATCCGTTTGCATGCAAAATTCGAGAAGTCATTGTTTTTTACCACAGCGTAGTACTCTACTGTGTATATAATCAACTTTATATGGAAAAACAAAAAAACCAGGATAGCCAAAACAATCCTATACAATAAAGGATCTTCTGGAGGCATTACCATCCCTGACTTCAAACTCTATTACAGAGCTACAGTGATGAAAACAGTGTGGTACTAGCATAAAAACAGAGAAGTCGACCAATGGAATCGTATAGAAGACCCGAATTTTAACCCACAAACTTATGATCACCTCATTTTCGATAGAGGAGCTAAAAGTATACAATGGAAGAAAGAAAGCATCTTCAACAAATGGTGCTGGCACAACTGGATGTCAACCTGTGGAAGAATGAAAAAAGACCCATATCTATCACCATGCACAAAACTCAAGTCCAAATGGATTAAAGACCTCAATATCAGTCTGAACACATTGAACCTGATAGAAGAGAAAGTGGGAAGTACCCTACAACAGATGGGCACAGGAGATCGCTTCCTATGTATAACCCCAGCAGCACAGACATTAAGGGCAACATTGAATAAATGGGACCTACTAAAACTGAGAAGCTTCTGTGTTGCATTCTTTCATCTCGCATTTGTTTATCTCTGTAAAGCTGTGTTCCTTCACCTGTCTGAAACACCTGTTTGGTCTAATAAAGAGCTGAATGGCCAAGAGCTCGACTGCAGAGAGAAATAGATGGGGCTGCCAGGCAGAGAGAATAAATGGGAATAGGAGAAAGGAGGAGGAGTAAGAAAAGGTGAAGGGGAGGAGGACATCAGGGGCCACACAGCCAGTCATGGAGTAAGAAGGGATGCAAGAGATATAGAATAAAGAGAGGTAAAAAAGCCAAGAGTAAAAAGGTTGATGGGATAATTTAAGAAAAACTGGCTAGAAAAAAGCCAGGCTAATGCCAGGCAGTCATAAGAAAGAATAAGTCTTCATGTATTTATTTGAGAGCTGGGTGGCAGTCCCCCTAGAAGCAAACACTTAAAAGAAAGAAAGGAAAAAAGAAGGGAAAGAAGGAAGGAAGGAAAAACCTACAATATAACTACAATATAGGTCATAAAAAAGGAAAAAAAAAAGACCATGAATTTGAGGGAGAATTGGATGGGAGTATGTGTGAAGCTTTGGAGGAGGAAAATGATGTAATTATATTATAATCTCTAACAAAGATTTTTGAAAAACAGTCCTGTTGTCTTGCCCTGTACTCTGGTGTAGCAGCTACTGGCTCTGACTGGCTGTGTGTCCACTCTAATGTTACAAATATTTGTTCTGAGTGATGTCTGCCTCTGCCACACTCACTGGAGACCATTTTGAAAGCAGACTGTTTTCTCAAGTGTTCAACATTACAAACACAGCCTGTATTAGGGGTATCATTTCCAGGCAGCCGCAGGCTGTAGCTGCCTATCACTATCGAGTGCTTTTTAATTCTCCCTTCATGGATGTCCTAGCTCATGCAAAGGTCACATAGCTCTCTTATAAGATCATTTATTTGGTCAATATTCATTTCAAAAGTCCCTGGGTTAATAGCAGTTCCTGTTATCTGCCCCAGCTGATATTTCTTAGAAAAAAGGCTTTCCCCTGACTCATTTATTCTACTACCCAATATATTAGTCAGGGTTCTCTGGAAACAGAACACACACACACACACACACACACACACACACACACACACACACACACACAGAGAGAGAGAGAGAGAGAGAGAGAGAGAGAGAGAGAGAGAGAGAGATCATAGTAACAATGAATATGTTTTGTTGCCTTACTGATAGGCCTGGGCATTATGATATGGCTGTCTGTATGGCAGTGGATTAAAACCTGACAGCTGTGTTGCCCACAAAGGTGAATTTTTTTTTAGAAGTTCCAAATGGGTGTTGGGAGCTTGGAGCTCCCTGGTGAGCTGCTGGTCTTCAGTGCAGCAGTTGAGGCTGGAGGTTGATGGCAGCAGCAGTTGACAGCAGCCGCACTAGAACCATGCCTTCAGGAAGAAATGCAGGAGACAGCTGGCATTATTCCAAAAGAGCAAGTTGCAAGGTGCTGATCATTTGGAGGGTACTTCTCAGCCTTCAGTTAATGTCTTTTGGAAGTGTTCTCACAGATAGAACCAGACAAGCATTCTCTAGGTGGATTCTAAATCCTTTCAACAATACAATTCAGACCAACCATCTCACCAAGCTTAAATTTTAAATAGAAAAAAAAAATTGAGAAAGTAAATATCTCAACCAAAATAAACCTTAATCATTACAGAAGGCTAAAATTCGATGAAATAAAAGTAGATAATGTTATCACAGGGTAATGAAGTACTATTATATTTATACACAGGCATATTAGTCTCCCAAGGATCATAACCCAACAAGGCCCTTCATTCCACTACAGTGGGAATCCTCACAATTAAATCTGTCCTCATTACACAGTTTTATGCATTGCCTTTCTTCTGTCTTCCATTGTTGACATCATTAAAGCTCCCCTCACTAAATGTTAGACAGAGAAAAAGGCAGTGCAGCACTACACCACAGAGATGGTCTTAGACATAACTAGTCCATGAAGCAGGAAGCTTCTACTCATAGTCTCTTGCTCAAGCTGGAAATTCTGAAATTACTCAGTCACTATTTTAGGCTGAGGGTAGCTTCACCAACTGAATTCTTCTAGGTCACCCCTCTCCCTCTCCACTTTCCTCACTTTCTTTTTCTGCCTTCTAATGTTTCTCTTTGAACAACCTGAAGGTTGAAAGTTGAGGAGCATGTCCCAGGTTCACAGCTTAGCAAATAGGAACCAGAAGGTGAACACCTTGCTGGAGTCTGCATAGGTCATGAGTGCTGAAAGTGGGATTCAAGAAGGTGTCTTTTAAAATGAGATTAGTGTGATCAAACTGGACTCTCTGAATGTGGCTGACAATGGGGGCGGACTGAGAAGCCAATGATAATGACACCGGGTTTTGATCCTACTGCATGTACTGGCTTTTTGGGAGCCTAGTCTGTTTGGATGCTCATCCTCCTAGACCTGGATGGAGGGGGGGCCTTTGACTTCCCACAGGACAGGGCACCCTGACTTCTCTTAGAACTGGAGAGAGAGGAGGGGGGGGGGAGGGGGGGAGTTGGAGAGAAATGGCAGGATGTGAGGAGGTGGAAATTTTTAATAAATAAATAATAAAATGCAAAAATTAAATAAAATGAGATTAGTGACTGACAACCATCACAGGAAAATGGTTTTTCCTTCTTTTCTTTTTGCAGCACTAACTCCTTATCATGAGGTAATTGTACTTTTCTTTGTATGGTGACACAAGCATTGAAAACAGGAAGAGCAGAAATTGGAAAGGAAAGTCCGATACTTCAATGATCTCACTAATGCACTTAACTAATCTCAGAGTCAAGTCATTAACAGACAGTGTGCAGAGTTATCTGAAAAAAAACATTTTCAAATAGTTTCATTTCTCATTAAACAGTTTGGTAATATCACAGTCACTTTGCTACTCAGAAAATAAAATCCAGATTTATCATTGTTTTTATAAAAAAACCCTGATTTTGATTTTTTCTTTTGACTTTTATAAAATTTTTTATTCCTTTGCAATTATATACATTTTTCTAATCAAATTCATTTCTAGTAGTATTCTTGGAATTCACTATTATGAACTTTCCAAACTCCTTTTGTAAATAGATGAATATGCTTATAGATGAATAACCTTAACTCAGGGGTAGTAAGCTATAGATGGATGCTATAAAGTAGTCCCACACTAGCTCAGAATTGAGTATAATAAAGGGTTCTTTATTTAGGGGTAGAATCACAGATCACAGTTCTCTGTATGAATGGGAATCACGAACTGAATCCAGCTGCCAAGAGAGAGGTTGCACAAGCTTTACGGCTGCATTTATAGTACAAGAGACCATGCCCAAGTGGGTTGATATCTTACAGGCTATTGGCTAAAGGAATTCCTACACCAATGAGTCATATCCTTGGTGTTTTCCACTTATTATCTCATTCCATCCTCAAGATTATCCGGTGATATGAATGTAAAAATGTGATTGAGATAGTTGTTCAGATAAGCAAACTGAGGCTGATTGAAATTAAGAATTTCACTATGCCCAATCTAGAGAATGAAAGAGTAAGGATCAGTCCTGATTAACCTGACCATCAGATCCACTTTGCCCATCATGGTACTGAGTAATAAAAGCCTACTAAATTTTACAAAATTAATTCATCCTTCTAAAGCTCATTCATCTTACTTGTTTGAAATATTTATATTTTTACTTTGTGTTACTTATTACTTAATCCTTTCTTACCCTTATTCTAAGAATGCTACGCTCACATTTCAGTGTAACTAATTCCCTTGAATATGATATGTTTAATGTGAACCACAACTTTTGTAGAAATACACCAACTTTTGAAATCATTCCAAAATCAACTTTTCTGAAATTCAAATAACTTTATGTATTTTTTATCTTGATACATATCTCTTATAATTTAATAAATAATGAAGAAAATAGAAGTGCTGAAAGAGAGGAAAAGGGAGAGAGATGTTTAAAACCCAGAGGAAAGCAGTGTATTAAGAAGTAATTATCTATTTTAAAATAGCTAAAGCATGTAATTTTGAATATTTTAAACATAAAAAATGATAAGTTCCTGAGTTAATTCAGGCTAATAACCTTGATATGATCACGACACACTCTATACATATATAGAAAGGTCATACAATAGTCTATAAATTTGTACAATAATTATATGTCAAAGAACAGATTACAAACAAAAATTGTTGAAAAGCAGATGAGGTGGAAATGTCCCACTAGAGATACTTTACTGAGTGTGGAGAATCTAGACCCTGGGTTAATGCTGTGTCAATATTCACCTGTATCTGGCCTGAAAATGTCTTAGTGTCTCTCTTCTGTTTAAAGCACTAGCTTTTGGTGACGATTGCTTTTCTTATTTTTTGTTATAAATAATGATTTTAAAGTTCTTAAATTTTAATAATGTGAATTTAAAAAGTAAATCTTGCCGTGAATATAGTGAATTGAGTAACATCTCAAATATTTCCTCCCCTCTTCCTGGCATCTATTTCATCCTGGCAAAGAATCCCTGTGAGCCAAAGTACTAGTAAATACAATATGCACCATGTGAATAAGAAAGATTGAAATGAATGATTGGCAGCCTTTTGTTTTTGTTTCTTTTTAATAAAGACATTATTTGTATGGGAGGAAGAATCATACATATCTGATCATATAGAAAAGATTCACGAAGTGGAACAACACTCTGTGTTTGGGAGAAGGTATGCTATTCTGAGGATTTCAAGTGTTGCTGTGCACCTCACTGTACGGCTAATTAGAATTTCATGACTCACCAGAATGCCACTCCATTCTACAACATTCCCTGTACAACCTGTCTAAGCAGCAAAGACACTGTTTCCTGTGTATAGCCAAATAGTAAAAAATAATACAAGAGACTCCTATCATTTAATAGTTTCATGTAGCTTAACAATAGTCTTCTATAGTTTAATAATATCTAACCATATGCCTACTAAAAATATACAAAAGTGGAAAAGAATTATACTTGTCTCTGTCTTCTAGCACCTTTCTATAGTCTCTGCCTTGTTAGACAAACAGCCCTGTTGGCCATGTCAACCTTGATTAATGTGACTTCTGCAAACCTAGTCACCACATCTTACGGCAGAATTAGAATCTGCTCACCTTTCTTTCCTGTCTGCTTACTTGGAGGGATTTTTCAGGCGTGTTGTGAAATAAGAATCCTCAAGTATTATTATTTCAGAAATCAAAAACTCACTGAAAATTACCCTAGTCATGAGTAGCAGAAGCAAATGTTTTGCCTAGATTTAACTGATCTATAAATAGTGGTCTCCATGATAAATACATGCTCAGAATCTCTGTTTAAAAATATGAATGTATCCCTTGTGGTCCTGAGTTCCTTGCTCGTGCTCCGTCTCCTTCTGCTCCTGATTTGGACCTTGAGATTTCTGTCCGGTGCTCCCGTGTGGGTCTCTGTCTCTGTCTCCTTTCCTCGCCTGATGAAGGTTAATATTCCTGAGGATACCTATGTGTTTGTCTTTGGATTCGCCTTATTTAGCTTCTCTAGGAACATGAATTATAAGCTCAATGTCCTTTATTTATGGCTAGAAACCAAATATGAGTGAGTACATCCCATGTTCCTCTTTTTGGGTCTGGCTTACCTCACTCAGGATAGTGTTTTCTATTTCCATCCATTTGTATGCAAAATTCAAGAAGTCCTTGTTTTTTACTGCTGAGTAATACTCTAATATGTATATATTCCATACTTTCTTCATCCATTCTTCCGTTGAAGGGCATCTAGGAACTCAGGACCACAAGGGGTGCACCCACACACTAAGACAATGGGGATGTTCTATTGGGATCTCACCAAGGCCAGCTGGCCTAGGTCTGAAAAAGCATGGGATAAATCCGGACTAGCTGAACATAGCGGACAATGAGGAATACTGAGAATTCAAGAACAATTGCAGTGGGTTTTTGATCCTACTGCACGTACTGGCTTTGTGGGAGCCTAGGCAGTTTGAATGCTCACCTTACGAGACCTGGATAGAGGTGGGCAGTCCTTGGGCTTCCCACAGGTCAGGGAACCCTGATTGCTCTTCGAGCAGATGAGGGAGGGGGACTTGATCGGGGGGAGGGGGAGGGAAATGGGAAGCGGTTGTGGGGACAAGGCAGAAATCCTTAATAAATAAATAAATTTAAAAAAGAAAAAAAAAAGGAGGATAAAAGGTAAAATAGCAATAAAGATGTCTGGAAGAGTTAAAAAAAAATATGAATGTATGAGAAATACCTGAATTTGAAAGTATAACTCAATGAGCAATTTCTTCATTGGCTGAAGCTGTCATTAGTGGGTTTAAGAAAGGAACACATTGGAGACACAGAGTACCTGGCCTTCCCTTGTCATAGAGTCATCTAAAATCACCAACCCCGGGCTGGGAGACAAGCTATTAATAGTTTTATTTGGATTAAATTCCAACTGAATAATGCCCTGAAAATCTGTAAGAAATGGGGACTTGTGAGCTTGCCTCACCTGGAAGAATCTTCAGAGTATGCACTAAAAAGAACATCTCCAGATTTTTTTTTTTTACTGGTGCATTTAGCCTTCTAAGCTCACGCCAGTGGAATAGTATTGATGGCAAAATACCACCACATGTAACCTTTCAAAGAATAGGTTAATGTAACATAAATTCCAACCTCAAAGTATTAGTCCACAGAGAATTGGCTTGGGATTTGTTGTCTTTTGATGTATTGTTTCAATAACAAGACGTGATATTATTTCAGTTAAGAAACCTCTGGAGAAACCAAATATAGGCAATTAGTCCCACTTTCAAAGGGGTATAGTCACAGTGCAAATACAAGATTGTATCGTAGTATAATAGAGCGGCTCATGGCTTCATGTGTTAAGAGTTTCTAATGAATCATCTTATTTTTTTTTTCTTGCTTGTTTTGTTGTAAAATATTACCCCATAAGTGGTCGGTTAACTCTGTGTCTTCCAAATTTTATTCAAAATGATGAACATTTGTTAAAAGCTTACAATTTTAGCAGGGGATATTTGGATGCCTGTATTCAAAACAATATCACTCAGCGTGACCTGTTCAGTGTAAGAAAATATGAGAGTATCCTGATTGAGTTCTGCCTCTCTAACACGGCTCACATCGTTGTCTAAGTATGGCCTTGGTTTCTCTTCAAGAAATCACAAGGCATTTGAATATTTGGTTCCTTAGACACAGGAGAAGACAATATAAACATTCAGTTCATCCAGCACTCTGATCAAAAATTGCACTGCAGGCTCAGCATTAACAATACAAAGGAGCTAAAATATTATATTCCCAAAAGAGAATATTATGACTGCAATGCCTCACCTTTCTGAAGAATGGAAATAAATTGCAACATTATTCAGCTCATAATAATGATTTATTATTAATCATAATATTTCAAAAATATTTTTCAAAGCATTCATTTTTGAATACTAAAATTCTCCTTTCTTTTTTATGGGAGGAAAAGGGAATTTTTAACATGTATTGTTTTTAATACTTATAGACACTTAGACATGCTCCAAGCAAATTAAGTGGGAGAAGAGAATATGAGGATATTTTAGAGTGTGTGTTTAAAAGCTAAAATGAGCATGGACCTCTTTGCTGGAAGAGTGCTGCCACTACAATAAACCCCAGGAATTTCATGGGAAAAGTGAATAGCTTGAGATAAATAACTCCGGAAAGTCACTTTCTTGATAAAATAAACCTTTGTTTTGTAGAAATGAACAATTGGATCGCTACATACTCCAATCTAGTCAAAAGAATGGTCAGCAGTCTTTTATCAGTCTGTAATTAAATTTATTGAGTCAATAATATTTCTCTGAAAGTCTTAAGCTGAACATTTAGAGAAGTCATGCACCCGAGCTTCTGATTGACAACATTTTTATTTAATATAGTAATACCAATCCAGTTCCATTGAGAACTTCATAATGGCTTTTATTTACATTTAATTAGCACCTCTCTGGATTAATTCCTCATTTTATAAACCTAATGCAACCTTAATACTGGAAGATGTGAATAAAATATGATAACAACGTGTACCTGGTTGTTTTAATTAATCTATCTAAACTGAACATTCCACTTCAGATTCATGAAGATCAAGATTATGCCACGCTTAAAAAAATTTATTTCAGATATTAGTCTAGAGGGGAGTAAATAAATGTACTAAAATTGGGTAATAATAAATTATAGAAAACACAGATGATTAAAATACATTTTGTGTTTTTTAAAATTTTTCTATACTGAACAGAGATAACTTATTAAAATAAGATATTTGTACACAGAAACAAGCCAACATTGTATGTTATAAACTTTATTACTGAGTATAAACTTGTGTCTTAGAAATCCTAGGAAAGAAAAGACTACTAAAAAAATGGACGAAGTTAATAAGTCCCTTAAAATTGCCAAGAAAGCCAAGAAAAAAACAAACAAACAAGTGAAGAAAATATTTGGGACATGAAAATTAAAAAAGAAAGAATAAAGAAAACTGAGGGAATAACAAACAGGAAATTCAGGAAAGAGAAAGTCTGGGTAAGCAAGCAGGATCTACAGACACAAGCATCACCAACAGAATATAAGAGATGGAAAAAATTTTAGGCATTGAAGGTACTATAGAAGAAACAGATTCATTAGTCAAAGTAAATGTTAAATCAAAAAATTTCTTAAAACATAACATCCAGGAAATAGGGGATACCATGAAAAGACCGCAGCTAAGAATAATAAGAATAGAAGGAGAAGAATCTCAGCTCAACAATACAAAAAATATATTTAACAAAATCATAGAAGAAAATTTCCCTAACCTAAGGACATATTTATAAAGGTAAAAGAAGCTTACAAAACTTCAAATAAACTGGATCAGAAAAGAAAGTGCTAGTACCACATAGTAATCAAAACACTAAGTATACATAACAAAGAAAGAATATTAAAAGTTGCCAGGGAAAATGTTCAAGTATCATTTAAAGTCAGACCTATAAGAATTGCACCCAATTTCTCAGTAGAGACTTTACAAACCAAAAGGACCTGGGTTGAAGAATTTAAGAGACTACAGATGCCAGCCCAGACTACTATACCCAGTAAAGCTTTCAATTACAATAGATGAAGAAAACAAGATGTTTCATGACAAAGTCAACATCTACCTACAAATCCAGCCCTACAGAAGGTACTAGAAGGAAAACTCCAGCCTAAGGAATTTAACTACACCCACGAAAACGCACACACAATAGATAATCACACACAGTAAAAATCCACAGGGAAACACACATACATACAGCCTTCAACAACAAAATGACAGAATATCTCTCAATATCAATGAACTCAATTTGCCAATAAAAAGACACAGGCTAACAGAAGGTATATGAAAACAGGATCCATCCTTCTGCTGCATCCACAAAACACATCTCAACATCAAGGAGTAATAAAAGCACATGGGACCCACATCTTTCACCGTGCACAAAACTCAAGTCCAAATGGATTAAAGACCTCAATATCAGCCCGAACACACTGAAAAGGATAGAAGAGAAAGTGGGAAATACCCTACAACAGATGGGCACAGGAGATCGCTTCCTATGTATAACCCCAGAAGCACAGACATTAAGAGCAACATTGAATAAATGGGACCTACTAAAACTGAGAAGCTTCTGCAAAGCAAAGGACACTGTCACTAAGACACAAAGGCAACCTACTGACTGGGAGAAGATCTTCACCAACCCCGCAACAGACAAAGGTCTGATCTCCAAAATATATAGAGAACTCAAGAAACTAGACTTTAAAATGCTAATTAACCCAATTAAAAAATGGGGCACTGATCTGAACAGAGAATTCTCAACAGAAGAATTTCAAATGGCCAAAAGACACTTAAGGTCATGCTCAACTTCCTTAGCAATCAGGGAAATGCAAATCAAAACAACTTTGAGATATCATCTTACACCTGTGAGAATGGCTAAAGTCAAAAACACCAACGATAACCTTTGCTGGAGAGGTTGTGGAGGAAGGGGTACCCTCATCCATTGCTGGTGGGAATGCAATCTTGTGCAATCACTATGGAAGTCAGTGTTTCGATTTCCTAGGAAATTCGGGATCAACCTACCCCTGGACCCAGCAATACCACTCTTGGGAATATACCCAAGAAATGCCCTATCATATGACAAAAGCATTTGTTCAACTATGTTCATAGCAGTATTATTTGTAATAGCCAGAACCTGGAAACAACCTAGATGCCCTTCAATGGAAGAATGGATGAAGAAAGTATGGAATATCTACACATTAGAGTACTACTCAGCGGTAAAAAACAATGACTTCTCGAATTTTGCATGCAAATGGATGGAAATAGAAAACACTATCCTGAGTGAGGTATCCCAAACCCAAAAAGATGAACATGGGATGTACTCACTCATAATTGGTTTCTAGCCATAAATAAGGGTCACGGAGTCTACAATAGGTGAATCTAAAGAAGCTAAGTAAGAAGGGGAACCCCAGGAAAAACATATAGTTATCCTCTTGGCTAAGGGAAGTAGACAAAATTGCCGGGGAGAAAATTGGGATCTTGGGGTGGGGTGGGTTGGGGGTAAGGGGAGATGGGGAGAGAAAAGTTAGAAGGGAAGGAGGTCGGGCCTTGGGAAAGCAGGAGGATTGGGATAAAAGAAGGTTGGACAGGGGAGCACGGATCCACAATTCTTAGTTAAGGGAACCACTTTAGGGTTGGCAAGAGACCTGACCCTAGAGGGGCTCCCAGGTGCCCAAGCTGAGGTTCCCCAGTTAGTTCCTTGGGCAGTTGAGAATAGAGAACCTGAAATGACCCTATCGTTGAGCAATACTGACGAATATCTTGCATATCATCATAGAACCTTCATCTGGTGATGGATGGAGATAGAGACAGAGACCCACACTGGAGCACTGGACTGAGCTCCCAAAGTCCCAATGAGGAGCAGAAGGAGGGAGAACATGAGCAAAGAAGTCGGGACCACGAGGGATGCACCCACCCACTGAGACAGTGGAGCTGATCTATTGAGAGCTCACCAAGACCAGCTGGACTGTGACTGAAAAAGCATGGGATAAAACTGGACTCTCTGAACATGGCGAACTATGAGGGCTGATGAGACGCAAAGGACAATGGCACGGGGGTTTGATCCTACGTAATGTGATGGCTTTGTGGGAGCCCAGCCAGTTTGGATGTTCACCTTCCTAGATATGGACGGAGGTGGGAGGTCCTAGGTCTTACCACAGGGCAGAAAACCCTGACTGCTCTTTGGTCTGGAGAGGGAGGGGGAAAGGAGTGGGGGGGAGGGGGAGAAGGGTGGGAGGAGGGGGCGTAGGGGAGGAGGAGGGGGAGGGAAATGGGAGGCTGGGAGGAGGTGGAAACTTGTTTTTTTTTCTCTCCTTTTCTCAATAAAAAAAAAGAAATAAAAAAAAAGAAAAAAAAACTAATAAAAATATATATCAAGTAAAAAAAAAATAAAAGCACATGGTATTGGCATAAAAATGGACACATTGATCAGTGAGATTGAATAAAAGATCTAGAAGTATATTTATTTAACCATGGACGACACTTGATTTTTGACAAAGAAGCCAAAATTATACAATGGAAAAAGGAAACATTGTCAATAAATGGTGCCAGTCTAACTGGATGTTGGCATGCAGACTAACACAAATAGCTCCATATCAACCACACTGCCCAAAACTCAAGTCCAAGTGGATCAAAGACTTCAACATAAAAACAGATGCACTCAACATGATAGAAAAGAAAGTGGGAAATAGCTTTGAACACAATGGCACAGAAGACAACCTACTGAACAGAACACCAACAGTACAGGCTCAAAGATCTACAATTAACAAAAGGATTTCCTGAACCTGAAAAGCTTCTGTAAGGCAAAGGACATGGTCAATAAGACAAAATGGCAGGCTACAGAATTGGAAAAGTTCTTTATCAACCCCATAACTGACAGAGGACTGGTAACAAAAATACGTAACTAAAGAAACTAGACTTTAAAAATACCACATAATCCAATTACAAAATTGGGTACAGATTTAAACAGAGAATTCTCAATTGCACAAGAACTGTTTAAAGAAATGTTAAACATCCTTAGCCATCAGGGAAATGCAAATCAAAACAACACTGATATTTTATCTAGCTAACTCTTAATCTTAATTTAACCCATTCTATTAACTATGTATCCCCTTGAAGCCATGTTATGGGTAAGTTTCCAGCATCTTCATCATATACCTTGCATCTCCTTGACTCCACCAACTCTCCCTCCCTCTCTCTCTCTCTCTCTCTCTCTCTCTCTCTCTCTCTCTCTCTTTCTCTCTCTCTCCCTCCCTCCCTCCCTCCCTCCCTCCGTCCCTCTCTCTTTCTCTGTTTGGATTTCCCACCTTGATATATTCTGCCCTGCCAAAGCAGCTTCTTTATTATTCAATGGTAATAAAACATATTCACATATTCACAGCATACAGAGGGCAATCCCACATCTGTTTTCTGTGGTTATAGACAAAATATATAGATTTTAGTTTGATACCCTGTCAGTTTAGCTAAACAATGACGATTTTCTCATAGGGCCTATGACCTTCCCAATCATAGGACTTTTGGCAGTGTCTACAGTATCAAGCATATATTTTCTCCTATGAAGTGGCTTTCAAATATAATGAGACCTATTGATTAACTCAATCATGCTTCTACTGCACCGAGCACACAGTAACTGGAAAGTTTGCATTTTAGCACATTGGGTTCATATTGGGTAAAATAACTAATGCCTTTCCTTCTCCAGCAGACTTCCTAGCACCTTATGGATCTATAAATGCTAGTCAAGAGCTTTTAGTTTCATTTCAGATTGATTTCTTTGGATCTGACAACAAAGGGGATTTGTTTTTAGCAATAGGGCTTGCCACTGTGTGTGAAACCAAGACAAGTACCAGAAGCCTGTGTTGTTTGGGAAGCTCAGGGGTTTCTGACCTAGGACTCGTAGGAGGTAGCACACACCTGGGACTGGAAATTTGTTTATGAAACAGTATTTTTTAGGAAGAGCATCGTCTGTTCATTCAAGACAGCTTCTAACACTGTTTGAGTTTTGACTTGCATTTTTTAACTGATTTACAAAGTAGGAGGTTTCCGTATGGCTGTTTGTACATTTGACCTTTTGTTTGGGTTGATCCTTTCTTCCCTTGCCCTAGTCTCCCATGTCACCAAGCCCCGTTCCTGATTCAATCTTTCTACTCTCAGTATTACCGCTCTTCTTAAATACCAACTACTCCTACTAGCTCCCTACCCCTAACTCAGTTCTCTCCTGAGGCCCATTTTTCATTCCCTGGCTTCTACAGGTAATCTGAGTTGAAAATAGATTGAAAAATAAAAACTGGGACCCCCATATGAGAGAGAACATGTCACATTTGTCTGTCTATGACTGGGTTACTTTACTCAGTATATTTTTTAAACCAATTTTATCCATTTACTTGAAAATTCCATGATTTTCTTTTTACAGCTGAATAAAATTTCATCATATAGCTACAATGGAATTACATATCTCTGTCTCTATACCTATACACAATGGGATAAAAAATTTGCATATATATATGCCACACTTCCATTTTTCCTTCAGCTGTGAATGGACATCAAGACTGTTTCATTTCCTAGCCATTGTGAATAGAGCATCAAAAAACACAGATGAGCAAATATCCCTGCAGTAGCATACAGAGACTTTGGTTATATTCCCAGAAGTCATATAAGTGGTACATATGGCTCTATTTTCCCACTGTTGAGGAACATCTACACTGATTCCTAAAGTGGCAGCATCCATCTACACTCACACAATAGTCGAATTTCCCTTTCATTGCAACCTCTGTGGTATCTGCTCTCATTTGATAGAATGTGATGAAGTGTCAAATACATTTGTACTTTAAGGGTTATTGTTTATTCTTTTAATTATGTATGTGCATTTGCATCTGTGTTTGAGCATTTCTCTGTAAGTGCAGATGCCTACTGAGGTCAAAAACATGAGATAGTCCTATGGCTAGAATTATAGGCAGTTATGAGTCAACCAGCATCTGGCTGAGGACCAAACTCCAGTCCTCTGCAAGAACAATACCTGATCTTTACCAATGACTTTATATAAGGAGTTTCTTTTCTGGTGCTTCGTAGTGTTCTGTTTACTTCTTATATTTGTAAGGACATTTTTCACCTCTATAATTGGGAAGTTTTCTATAATTTTACTTAAAATACTTTTTATAGCTTTGACATGAAATTCTTTTATGCTCTTAATTAACAAACTTGTTTTTTTTCCAAAATGTCAGACGTAATTTTTACTTCCATTCACATGTTTTTGAAGGAGTTTGTATTTACCCTGAAGTGAATTATTTTAACTTAGTCTCAATTACAAATTTTACTCTGTATTTGTAGAACCATAGCAACATCTCTGGGACAATGCTGACTTGATCATGATAAATGCTGGTTTTGATGTGTTTTTGAATTTTGTTTGTAAACAGTTTGTTGAGAATTCTGTCTCCCAGTCACCTTAGGTGTTGATGTCAAAATTATCAATAGAAAGTTTGTAAACTGAATTAGGAACACATGATCAAGTTGTTTCTTGATTGTTCTATTGATGTCTTAGAGCCCCGTGGCGGGGGGAGGGTCGGCTTTGCATGTGGTAAATGGTGCTCTCTTTCAACATTTATTCCCCTAAAGTGTATGTTTTTTTTTTTAAACAAACCTCTATACTATTACTAAAATAAACTTTAGTAGTTTGGGACTACGTACTGATAGCCAAGGAAAAGATGGTCCCTCAAGAAAGAGGAGGCAATTGTATTTGAATAATAGAATAGCAGTTGGAACAAAATTAGCATGGTACCCTACCCACCTTGTCAACTACCACACATTTTTTTCCTACAACCTTAAATGTCTATGTTTTCTAAGTTTTATCCACTATGGATAAAGTTTGAATATATTCATGTTAGAAGCATGTTTTGAGTGTAGTGGGCATTCCTTCCAGCAACAGTTAGAAGCCAGCAGAAATGAATTTGAATTCTTTCTCTCTCTACTTGATTCTGTAACTCAACCAAGCATAAATTCTTGAGTCTGACTCATTTGTTTGTAAAATCTTCATTGATCTGTTTTTAGCCCTGTCTGGATCTCTGGTTGAATCTTTATTCATGATGTTTTTGTGGTGTTCTAAATTGAGTAATTTTACATAAGAAAAAGACCCAAATCACTACAGTGATTTGGAAGAGCACAATATGGGCTAATTAATTTTTCATCAGCCTCAGTTTATTGGTTACCTTTAGCTGATATTGATAATTTTCACATGAGTTCTGTGTCACCCATGTGTTTATTCCATACATCACTTCTCAGAATTCAAAGGAGACTCCATAAATATAACTTAGAAGTCAAGGCCATTTGGCTTAGTCTAATTTAAAGAAGATAACACATCAAATACTGGATCATTTTAATGACATGTTTATCACATCTCTTTTGCAAAAAGCTAGAGTTCAAAAACAATATATGGCTTCCTTAACAATTGAAATTTACTCTTTGTGAAAAAAGTACATTTGCTTCATATTAAAACAAATAATGAATTTTTAAATTTTTGAAAAGAAGACAGATGAACACAACATGTAATAGGGTCAAATCTTTCTTGTAAAGGACAGGTTGAGAGGCCTCACTTTGAGGTAACAAGGCTCAGTAGCCAGGATAATATCAATGTAAAAACCAAAAAAACTTGATTGTGAGACTAAATAATAATATAATTTTTACAAATGTTTTTAATCTTTGGGAGATTCAGTAATGCCATCCACACAGCAGGGATAATAATATTCTTACTTTTTACAGTTTATGTACTTATCGTCGTGGTGAGTCTAAACGTTTTCATGGCAGAGATATGGTCCAAAATACCTTGCAATGATTTGTCTTACACAAGAGCATCTTTGATGCTTATTGTTTTGTTGCTAATAAAGCTTTATATGTCACATACTTAAAAATACAGATGCACAGTGTGGACATAAATGGCTTAAACATAATTTTGTAGTGATCACACCATGTAATTTTAGAATACTTACTCGCTCCTTCCCACAAAATTCCTTATGCTTCAGCCCAAACTTGTGTATACATGAATTCCTGATATTTCATATCAAGATCCTTTCTTTCTTAGGTGGTCTCCTTCTTATTATTCTATTTATAGTTTCCAGAACATTGTAACATGCTTCAGGACTTTATGACATCTTATTGCTTAGTGATATCTCATCATGTGGGCAAACCATAATTTTATATCCATTCCACACTTAGTAGAATTTCATTTCTCTCCTGCCTTTCAGCAATTTCACAGAGTACTGCAAGGAACAGGTACATTTTAGTTTTTCTCTAGTATGGAGAAAAGGTAGAAGTAGTAAGCCATATGTCAAAACTATATTTAATAATCTAGGATCTACTACATGTTCCCAAGTGTCTATACAACTTTACAGGATATTTGGGTCATTTTAGCTCTCATATTTTCTGTCACTTTTCTCATCTTGCTTTGTGAGAAATTGTCTCTCACCTTATTTATGATTTGTATTTTTTTAACAACTAAGAATTTTTAGCATCTATTCAAGTGTCTGACAGTCATTTGCATGGTCTCTGGATACATTCAACTTCTCTCCATTTTTCATTTGGTTTATTTGCCATTTTATTATTGAGGTCCAAAAATTCTTTACCACATAGCAGATACATGATTGAGAAATATTTTCTCCCAGTCTATGGGTTTTATTTACAACCTTTTTATCCTCTGCAGCTCATGGAACCTTCTCGAAAATTGACCACATACTCGGAAACAAAGGAAACCTCCACAGATACAAAAAAATATCAGGGTCCACCTGTGTCTTATCAGATCATCACGGACTAAAGTTAGCCCAACAATGCCACCCCCAGAAAGCAGACAAACTCATGGAAACTGAACAGTCAACTACTGAACCACACCTGGGTCAAGGAAGAAATTAAGAAAGAAATTAAAGTCTTCCTTGAATTTAATGAAAATAAAGAGACAACATAATCAAACCTATGGGATACGATGAAAGCAGTGCTAAGAGGAAAGTTCATAGCACTAAGTGCCCACTTAAAGAAAATGGAGAATGCATACATTGGGGACTTAACAACACACCTGAAAGCTCTAGAAAAAAAAGAAGCAGACGCGTCCAGGAGAATTAGAAGACTGTAAATTATAAAACTGAGGGTGGAAATCAACAAAATAGAAACACAGAAAACAGTCCAAAGAATCAATGAAACAAAAAGTTGGTTCTTGGAGAAAACCAACAAGATCGACAAACCCCTATCCAAACTAATTAAACGACAGAGAGAGAACACACAAATAAATAAGTTCCGAAATGAAAAGGGGGACATAACCACAGACACAGAGGAAATTCAGAGAATTATTAGATCTTACTACAAAAGCCTGTACGCCACAAAACTGGAAAATACAAAAGAAATGGACATTTTTAAAAATAAATACCATGTACCAAAGCTAAACCAAGACCAGGTGAACGATCTAAATTGACCTGTTAATCGCGAAGAATTAGAAACGGTTATCAAAAATTTCCCTCCGAAAAAAAGCCCAGGACCAGATGGTTTCAATGCAGAAGTCTGAGATCTTCTGCATCTTCCTGTGAATACCTGGTTAGCTTTTCTAGATTGGAACCACATCCAAATGTTACCATGCTCAAGCTGCTAGCTGATGGCTCTCCTTCCCACAATGCTTTGAAGCATAAATTGTCCCACAGCCTGCTCCAAGAGGTGTCTGCCTACTTTGCAGGAGAATTTTTTGATTCCTTTTGTTGTGACTTTCTAATACCACTATTCTAAGAATACCTGTAGGCTTGTTGCACCCAACATTCCATTGCAAAGA
Organism: Microtus oregoni; assembly: GCF_018167655.1. NCBI lineage: Eukaryota > Metazoa > Chordata > Mammalia > Rodentia > Cricetidae > Microtus > Microtus oregoni. The sequence continues at coordinate 58,512,939 of NW_024543059.1, read as the reverse complement.
AAGATGAACACTTTGGATGACTCTATGATCTTATTCTTGTCTACCCTAAGACTTCACCCACACTCAGTGGAGGAGGAAAGGAAATGTGTCGCTGTATTGGTCACAGTTGGTCACACTTCCTCTTCTAGACAAAATTCCATACATTTTCTTGAATAAATATTCATTCATTGTGTAACACAATTTCCTGAGGTTGACTGTTGTTAAATTTTACCTGTCAAACTCATTTTCCTAGGAAGAGTTTGCTCAGCTCTGTCATCATGATGGAGAGCTTCTCCTCCCCAGGGTGTTTTTAATTTGTTTGTTCTTGTGGCTTGTCTTATATGGGGTGCTTACAGAGAAAAGGCTCTTTACAGTATAATTTCTTCTCAACAAACATTTTCTGGCCACATCAGGCAGTAGGTTTTCTCTAGTCAGCATCTCCATGACCTCAAGCCCCCGAGATGTTCCAGAGCTGTGAATACAGATGAGGGTGGACCTTGGGAATCTGCTGACTCAGGTCTGTGGCAGATGGCTCTTACTTTATGCCCTGATTTATATTTGTGAGAGGAGTAAGTGTAAGAGTATATGTTACTAACATTTTATCTTGGTCCACGATACAAAAAGGCCAGAAAGAATCTTTAAAAAAGACATGTGAAGTCCTCAAAATAAAATCACCATTTATTTGTCCGTCACCCACATCAACACAACTATGTCTACTAAAGTCTATTGCCTCTAGATACTGTCTAATGATACCTGGTGCTTCCTATGCTGGCTAATTGTTTCTATGTTTTTAGTTAAATTTATGGTTGTATTTTGCTGGGAATCTACAGATTTTATTTCTTAGACTCTCTCAAAGCTCTCAAAGGCTGGTACTTAGAGCAGTGGTGGACCTGGGCTGGCACTTAGGGAATCAGGTGTAGGGGTGCAGAGTAGATCGGGTCTTGCTTCCATTGCCTGACATCAGAGAGATCAAGAATCCAGGAAGTCAGGCTTCTCCTTCCCTCTTCCCTCTAGGTGCCATCCTTAGGGCTGATAGCCTTTGGTATATCAGTTATCACTCTTCCATCATGCCCAGACATTACTCTGGGATACAGACTGTAGGTGTAAAATAAAGTGAGGAAGGATGTTTTCTTGTTATAAATTATCATAATCAAGCTTCATTGTCAACTGGATTGTATTTAGAGTGATCTAGGGGTAATGCCAGGGGTCTACCTATGAGGGCACTTCCAAAGAGCTTTAATTGAGGAGACAATACATACCCTGAACCTGTGTGGCACCTTGCCGTGGGTGCCAGCTAGGGTGCTGCTCTGACTAGAAAGAAAGAAAGAAAGAAAGAAAGAAAGAAAGAAAGAAAGAAATCTAGATGAATAGTGACATTTTTCTCTAGGTTTCCTGTAGTCACAAAAACTTTTTCCACCATGGTTGATTGCACCCGGAAGTTCAGAGCCAAAAGAAACCCTTTCCTGGTTGCTTCAATGAGTACTTATTTCACATTGCTACAGCCAGAAAGGGGACAAATGTACAACTCGATCCTATATCCTGCATGGTATTTATCTAAAACTTGACGTTTATACTTGAAAGGTGAGAGGCAGTACCAGGTCCAGTAGTTCTGAGAAACTGTGAGTTATGGGGAAGAACCAGTGTGGGAAAAGTTCCCCATGGGCATCATTGCAGACATTGACAAATGCAACATTTTATCCAGGCTACAATGCAAGAACACTACAGTGTAAAGCTTTTAGAAACAAAATCTTAAGGAAAGCATCTTTTCAATCTGAAAGTTGCAAATAAAATAAATAATTACAAAGAAAAAAATAAATTGTGCTTTTTTTCAATATGTAAAACTTATTAAACATTTTTGTTTTCAAGGCAGGGTTTCTCTGTGTAACCCTGGCTGTCCTGAAACTCAGAGATTCATATGCATCTCCCTTCCTACTGCTGGGATTAAAGGCATGTGCTACCATAGTCCTGCTTTTTTTTACATTTCTTTGTGTTTACAGTTCAGAAGGAAAAGGGCCTATGGTGAACTAGAGGCAGCAGGTATGGAGGCTGGAACAGAGGCTATGGGCTCACACCTTCAGCCACAAACACAAAGCAGAATGAACTTGAAAAGGCATGCACGAGTCTTTAAATTCTTCTGTTTTGAGACAGGCTTTCTATATGTATGTACTCCTGGCTGTCTGTCCTGAAACTCGCTCTATAGACCAGGCTGAACCTGAACTCACAAAAACCTGCCTGTCTCTTTATTAAATGCTTTAAAAATAAGTAAGCAAGCCACTGAGTGAAGTTAAACATTACACACACACACACACACACACACACACACCACAAAGGATTTGCCTCTAGGATACATACATAATTCTTAAACTCCTTTATAAAGAGGTAATACAGAAAAGATTAAAGGGGAAAAGAATACATTGAAAGGGAGACATGAAACTCATCAAAACCACACAAAGAGCCTCACCATCAGTAGCCACCAGGCAAATACACACAAAAGCTACAGGGAAATAGCACCAAACACCTACCAGAATGGCTAAAATTGAAGGATGAATAACATCAAACATTGACAAGACACATAACACTGAACGCTTACACACTGCTGGCAGGAATCTAAAATATCTTCATAGTTTCTCAAAAAGATGCAAAAAATATGTATTCATTGACCATGGAGCTTCATGACTAAGTATTTATGTGCATGAAACCAAACGATCCATTCTTTAAATATCTCACATAAGAATTTTCTCTTTAGCTGCATTTTTAATGACTTCTATTAAGAAACAATTTGTATTTCAGCATTTACAGAATGAAAAGTAAACTGTGAGACAACAATGGAATTGCATTCAGACATAAAAATTAGTGAGCAATATCTGTAATAGCCACATATGTTAACTTCACATATCATATGCTTCATGAAGTGATTCAAATGTTGTTGAGTGCTTAGCACGAGGCTGCATTTCTTCTAACCATGGAAAAAGAAGTCATATAGAACACCAAAGAAGCAGAGTGTTTGCCCTTGAGTTTGGGGATGGCCTACAGATTTTGATTATGATAGATTTATATTAATTAAGGTATAAGTGACATGAGTTTGTAAATTCACTATCAATCTTAATGTTCATTTCAGATCTGGGTATATAACATTATATAAATATTTTCAGCAAACAATTTTTGAAGATTATTGAGTAGAGAAGTCAAATATAGTAGCAGTGGATTGTGTGCTTTTTCATACTCTTTGTTACTGTCTTAAAGGTGAGTTATTGTCTAGTCCAGGAGACTTGTCCATCAATGTTTGAAAGGAGAAGTGAGGATGAAGGAAAGGCATAGATGAGAAACAGAAGAGAGAGTTGGGGGGCGTCCAGTGAGTACTGTGATGACCCCCAAGTTTATTACTCAAAGTTCTTATCTACCCCAATCTAAAGTGGGAAGGCAAAGGGCTTCCTTACCAAGATATAAAGAACAAGCAAACGTAATGAACCTCCTTAATACCCAAAACCTCAAGTAACCATATCCTAAACCAAATATCCTGTTGACTGGCCTTTAAAGTGTAAGGTTTGTTCAATAATATTGTTGTCCAGGCAAGGCATCCAGTAGCCACACCTCAGGTCAGACATTCTGTTGTATAAACTTGAAGGTCTGAACTTTCTGACCTTTAGTCAAGATGGAACAGATCCACTTCTGTGGGCCTCCACAAGTTATATGTACTTACCATTGGTCGGAGTAGTCTTTAAAATGATGCAATCTTAAGAAAAGGTAATCATTAGTGGTCTCAGTCCACTTCCTGCTATTGTTACAGAACAGATGAGACTGGATAGCCTTAAGGACGTCTACCTACTTCCACATTCTACATTTCTACTTCATGAAGCCCTCCCATCATTTAAAATCATAGCAAAACTAATAGCACACATATGAACGGAGATTCAAGGAAAGGAAGGTAGCTCCTCAATTCAATTAGATAATTCACTACCCCTTAAAAAAGTATCATCCCATTATAAAAACTCTGCTTCAAAAGCCTAGGCTTCATAGAGGAAGCATTGCCTTGCCAGGTTAGCAACTACACTTCAACATGACCTGTGTGGTAGGAGGAAACCACTCACCAACTATTGTAAGGAAGCAACTTGTTTGTTTCCTGGCCACCAAGACTCCAGAAATAATCACACAGAAACTATATTATTTGCAATACTGTTTGGTCAATAGCTTAAGCATATTTCTGGCTAACTCTTATATCTTAATTTAACACATCTCCATTAATCTGTGCATCACCATGAGGCTTGTGGCCTACCTGCAAGGTTTTAGCATGTCTGTCTCTGGCAGCGGCTCCATGGCTTCTTCCCACTTCTCCTTCTTTCTCCCAGCATTCAGTTTAGTTTCCCCTGCCTAGCTCTATTCCCTGTGCAGGCCCAAGGCAGTTTCTTCATTAACCAATGGTATTCACAGCATACAGAGTGGAATCCCACATCAACCAACCAAACCATTAAATTTTTATCCACATAGCTGGGTGTGCTGTGGTTCTTGCTTGACTTCTGATGATGGCCTCTCACAGCACCAAGACATGTCATAAAACAAGAGTAAACAGAATGGTGATCCACATCACTGCCTTTGCCACTTGCCTACCTCTAGTGAGGTATCTTCAGCTTCAAAGCAGTTCAGAAATCCAATGGTGGAGATATAGCTTTGAATAGGCAGGTTCGATTACATTCTCCACTCAAGAATCCTTCTTCCTTCTCTCTGTCCCTGAGGCTGTCTTCTTATTGCTATGGGTTTCTTAGATCTGGCTTTCTTAGGTTTGTGATTGGAACTCATTCAGTCATATGACCAATATTGATGAGTATCTCCTGTTATACAAGAGGACATGTTTAAGGCCCTGCTGATATAAGCTCTACCTGGGAATCCTTGATTGTGTACACACATACACGTAGGAGGTACACAGACACATACACAGACAAACACACACATGTTAAGAAGTTTAGTGGCCAAGTAAAGTATCATAAGTATCTTTGTTGTATAGTGAAGGGCAGCACTACAGAATATTGTATTAGAGAGCCTCTGAATTTTTTTGTGTTTTTGTTTCTAGAAAGGGTTTCTCTGTGTAATAGCCTGACTGCCCTATAACTCATTTCATAGGCCAATCTGGCCTCGAACTCACAGAGATCTGCCTACTTCTGCCTCCCAAGAACTGGGATTAAAGGTGTGTACCACCACCACCCTGTTGTAGCACAAATAATAAAAACCCAGGGACAGAAATTGGGGTTCAACCTGAAAATCAGAAAAGCAAAGCAACCAAGCCACTAGAGAAGTCTTAACTCTACAAACGTTGGACGAACGCAGACTAAGACTCTCTCCTCTCATTTTATATTACCTCTAGTGCTGGGATTAAAGGCATAAGACTCCCTAGTACTAGAATTAAAGGTGTAGGTCACCACACCACCTGGATTTGTTTCTGTATTGATCCCGTGTAACCCAGGGTGGCATTGAATTCACAAAGATCCATTTGCCTCTGTCCCCCAAATCCTGGGAATAATGATGTGTGTCACCATTTCCTAACCTCTAGTAGCTTTATCTCTGCCTCTGGTCTTCAGGCAAGATTTATTCATTAAAATACAAATAATATACCACTATACCTGCTTTTGGAGTGTTCCTCTAAAAGCATTAAATTAAGAACTAACATTGAGTTCTTGGGGGGATGAAATAGTTTACCAAGTAAAGGCCCTTACTGCAAAGCCTAGGGATGTGAGTTTGATCACTGGGATTCTCACACCGGAAGGAGAGAATTAACTCCCACTAGGTATTCTCTGATCCCTTTCATACACATGCCATATCACACGGATGTGAACACACACACAACAGACACAAAAGTAAGTGTACAGTTGCGTTCTATTCCTGACACTGTCCTAGATGTAGCCCAACTGATATTGGGTTGATTTTCTTGCTTTCCGCCAAGATTTTATAAACCTGGTGTCGAGCTCATAAGACTCCATGAGAAAAGTTGAGAAGTGTGTTGTGTAAAGCCTGCGGTGACAGAAAGGCTATGTGAATGTGCACAGAGATGAAAGCCCGGCTCGTGAGATTGTTGAGGCTGACGGCAGCTGAGTAGAAGAGGGACCTTGTGAGATGATCTCCCCGTCTTTACAAAGCATTTCTTTCCACTGAAGGGAGAAGCAGTGGACTGCTGACTCCACAGCATGCTGCCTGCCTGACCCTGGTAATTCAATCTCACTGTTGACCTTTGAGTTCCCTGTTGACTCTCACTCCATCTTCTCAGGGCCAGCCAGACTTCTCCTTGGCTGCCCATGCCCTCAGTCATAACTCAGTTCCGAGGGCCTCTGAGTTCCCTCTTGCTGAGCTTTTTTGAGCATGTATTGGTGACATGTTTGCATGTAACCCTTGGCTCCCGGGCTACATCTTTTTCCATCTATTCTTTGAACCAGAAGCAAGTCTTAGCCACTATCATCATTCCTGTTTTGTCAGTTAGAGGCTATGACAAAGTTTCCCACCTCAGGCTAGTCTCAGCCCTCCCTTTATCGAGCCCCATCCTCACGGCAGCTGGATCGGCAGCACAGTTACTTTCCATTAGACTTTCAGATGTGTTCAGCACTTAATATATTTTTCTTGTCTTGCTCCCAATATCCCTGCAAGGTGAACAGTCTTAGCTTCTATTTCCCAATGAGAAATGTGAGCATTAAGGAGATTTGCTCACTTGCCCAAAGTTATACAATGAGAACAAAGTACAAATATATAAACTCCAGTCTGTTTAGTTCACGAGAAAAAGAACAACATACAATGCTAATTATTTTGCTCCTAGTTATACAGAAAGGAAAGCCATAACTCTGGCTTTGAGCACCAAGTAGAATAAAGAGTGCCCCCCAGAAAGCACTGCTGTTCAATACAGAAAACCCATTTCTTACCCTCCTTTTTCCTGGCTAGCATTTTAGCTCTTTCCGTTCTACGTGCTTATAGATTAACACTGGAAATGCACTCATTTCAAATGGCTTGCAGCATCTCCCCCTCTCCTTCTCAGCAACATAAGTCGGCCCCTAACACAACAGTCTCTCCAAATAAGCTACTCGACCTTCAAATGAAAGTTTTAATTCTAAATTGGACTAGTCATAGATTTTGCTGACACATTTTCCTGGTAGTTTTTCAAATTCTTTCAGTGAGGCTTGCCAAATTAAGTGACTGCAAGGTGGAAGGAAGTATGTAGAAATTTAACGCAGAGGGGACACTTTTCATTTACTTATCTTTTTATCTTGGATACTATTTTCTTGAATAGTTACGTAGATCCAAAACAGTGTAAATTAGGAAAGGGCTTCTGTGTAGGAAGCATACTGTCAACTACTCTAAAGGGAAGGTAAAGTGAAAACATCGATTCTTGGTCTCTGTAACGTTTGCATTAGCTCCGGGTGAATTGAGCACTTCTCTCATCTGGCTCTGGGAACATCACAAACTTTAGCGTGCTCTCCTAAATCTGCCTCTACTTTGTTGAATAGAAAATTCTATCAGAAAATTTTCCAATTAAAGATTACCATGTATGTGGCCTTGACTTTTTATATTTTTAGCAAACTAGTCCTCAAACTATTTCCCATATATGAAGTATTGGCAAGTGATAAAACTACAACAGAACAGAATTGCTTGAAAACATACTAAAAGTAGTACCACAGTAGCGTTTCCCCGTGCAAGGCAGAGGGAGTACAGCTCAGAGGGAAAAATGTGGATTCTAGTTTCAGAATAGGAATGGGGAAATGTTGAACGATGTGTGGGGTTGATGGGTTTGAAGAGCAACTATGATTTATATTGCATTCCACTTGGAGCCTCTCTGTGCAGCAAAGAATGATGCCTCATGGAAGTCTTTTGTTTAGTGACATCTTTTCTGGAACACCTATCCGTTAACATTTAATTAATGTGTCCTTTTGATATTTTTAAGATCATCTAAAGATGGTTTTGTCTGTGGGTAGAAAGGAGTTCAAACCAAAAATGGGCAAATAAACAAGAGAGTCATTTTCATCAAATCACCAAGAGACACAACCGTGGACAAACACAAACTGTCCAATACTCAGTAACTCTCTGTTCCCATTCTCAGTGCTGAGCATTCCACCCTTAATATATCTGTAAACACATTGTCATAAAATCAAGCTTCTTGATGCTTCATCACTTGGAAATTGCGAAGGGACCTGGATCCAGGAAATGTAATTTCCCTGTTGCTTACCTTGTGAAAAACCCTATTTTTAATATCAACTGTATATGAAATAGAAGGATGGTGACAGCCTTGTCTCTAATGTAATGAGAGCTATGTTTCTTTTACTGAGTTTTGCTCACAGCAAAAATGCAGAGAATTCTGAGGAGCACAGCAAAGCTTACAGGGTCTGCTAGTGATTGTTAAAGTAGATAATGAACCATCCAATGTCACAGAGAATTCACAAACACTGGCCGGCATGCAATATATGCCCCCTACGTAGATAGCTAGGTCACAAAGATCCTAGTACACATTGATTCTTGTTCCACAATTCAGTGTGACTCATTTAGATATCTGTATTGAGTGTTTTCTATGTGGCTATGCAAAACAGCAAGTAGGAGTATAAAAGCTGGTCTTCTCTCTAGTGGTGCCTGACAGTCTGTAGTGTTGCAGCATGTCAAATTTTGCCATTCAAATCAAAATCAATTTTTCAATGTAGCTTTTTATTAAGCTATATATTTATGTGTGTATAGGTGGTGTGCTGTGCATGTGTGTGTGCGTGCTTATGTGTGTGTGTGTGTGTGTGTGTGTGTGTCCATGTGGAAGCCTAATGATGATTCACTTTCTCTGCAATTTATATTTTCAGGCAGGATCTCTCACTTGAACCCACAGCTTACCTATAGTCTAACTGGTTAACTTGGTCAAGAGATGCCATGTCTTCTACTGCATTCTGAGATTTCAGGAAGGCTATCATACTTAACTTGGCATGTATGTAGGTGCTGGAACTCTAAATTCTGACCCTCAAGTTGCTTGCAGATACTTTCCAAGCTGAGTCATCTCCCCAGGTCCTATCACTTTCTCTTTAAAGGCTGAGTGTCTAATGAATTACATGATTCATCTTATGACACTGTAAACTATGGTTGAACAAAATGTTAAAAATAATCCACCTAAGAGTTTTCTTGATCATACAGCAAGAGCCAGAGGTCATTTCAAGTGAATCAAAGAAAATTATCAATGTCTTCAATAGTTTATTTGTATTTCACCCTGCCATATACTTGATTTAAAAATTATTTCAAAGTTTTTTTTCAAAGTTTATATCCACAAATGTGAAAAACTATCGATTTAGCAAAACTATCTGTGCTTTGCTTAGACTGGAAAATTCCTTAAAACTGCCTTTAAGAAATCTTTGAAAAACATTTAATGTTAATAAAATTAATTTGGGAAATTGCATTTTTTTCTGTTGCTGGATTTTGGCTTTAATGGATTTCAAATTGAAAATCCATTTGTCCTGTGTGAAAAAGTCAAATAAATTAATTTAGAAATGCTTATTACCTGGTCCCTCTTGGCTAGACTGGGGCTTCATTTCCATTCTTTGAAATGACAGAGGTTTATATGAACCTTTACCCCATTCAGCTACTCATGCCTCTTTTTATTCCAGGGCCTTCCATTGCAGGTATTATCAGGGCCAGCCTGGTAGTCAGTTCTTCTTGGGGATTAAAACCAGACTTCTGACCTCAGGACTGACATTTTGCTCCCCCACTTGCTGAATGTTCCCCAGGCCTCCCTTCACTTCCCACAGGAAGCTTTGCTGAAATCCCTAGGACATAGTTACAAACTTCTCACAGTCCTGGTATGCACGACCTCCTGAGACACAAGATTAGGTTTACAGAGTCCCAGAAAACCCTTCAAACCAGGCTCCAGGACTACTATTGACCAAACTGAAAATAGACAGTTCTTTTGAAGAATTGCTAGACAGATCTGTAAAGCAAGACAGATGTCATGGGGAAAGGGGGCTAACATGATTCACATGAAAGTCTGGGTCTTCTGACACTCAGCAATACCCAGTGATGAAGAGTAACAAAACCAAAGCTTCTATGGTACTCAGGTTAAAAAGCATAGAGTGATTTTAGCTGTGTGCTTTCAAGGTCTATGGATAATTCAAATTCTATGGAAGGAAGGGATGAATTCACAGGGGTATCATCATATTTCCAAACCACTTTCTTGTAGAAATGAGGCAAACTCTCTATGGGTTCAGACTACTTTTATTCCTTGCTGTGTCTGCTACCTTGAACACTGTCTGGCAGACAGATTGTTGCTCAGTAAATGTTAGCCATTTAAATCCATCATAAAAAGGTTGACTTTATTGGCTACTATAGAGCTAGCTGTCTCTGTCTGGTGGGCCTCTTCTATTTGTTTTATCATGTGAACTTGATGAAAATTGTTAAGACAAACTTGATTAACAATGACTGAAGCTCCAAGTGGCTCAAAGGGAGATGATATACCCAGTCTGGGTTGATTATCAAGTTTGCTCACGCTTGTCCCATCTCACCACTCAAGTGACATCAAACTAAATCTGGATGACTAAGTCTCTTACTTGGGAGTTGAGGCATTAGTAGAAGAAGAGAGTCAAAAGAAGGAATCTTCTTAGAAGCCCAAGTATGAATCAAGAAAGCATTTATAGTTGTATTTGCCACCTTAGCAAGGTATAGAAAAAGACTCTAATGCATTCTTAGATTCAATCTGCCAGTGTTTTATTTAGTATTTTTGCATCAATGTTCATGAGTGAGATTGCTCTGTAATTCTCTTTCTTAGTAGTGTTTTTGTGTGGTTTGGGTAACAGGGTAATTGTAGCCTCATAAAAAGAGTTTGGCAATGTTCCTTCTGTTTCTATTGTGTGAAACAATTTTAGGAGTATTGGTATTTTCTTCTTTGAAAATCTGGTAGAATTCTGAGCTGAAAGCATCTGGTCCAGGGCTTGTTTTGTTTGAGAGACTTTTGCTGACTGTTTCTATTTCTTTAGCCGTTATAGGTCTATTTAATTTGCTTCTCTGGTCTTCATCTCAGAGATGTAGGGATGGTTTAACATCCAAAAATCTGTCAACGTAATCAAACTGAAAAATAAAAACCACACGATCATCTCATTAGATGTGGAAAAAGCTTTCGACAAAATACAACATTTTTTTTATGATAAAGGTCTTGGAGAAAGCAGGGACAAAAGGAACATACCTAAACACAATAAAGGCAATATAGAGCAAGCCAACAGTCAACATCAAACTAAATGGAGAGAAACTCCCAGCAATCCCACAGACAAGTGAACAAGACAAGGTTGTTCACTCTCTCCATATCTATTCAATGTAGTTCTTGAGGTCCTAGCTAGAGTAATAAGACATCAAAAGGGGATCAAAGGGATACAAATAAGAAAAGAAGTTAAATTCTCACTATTTGCTGATGATATGTTAGTTTACATAAGCAACCCCCAAAATTCTACCAAGGAACTTCTACAAGTCATAAACACATTCAGTAATATAGCAGGATATAAGATTAACTAAAAAAATCAGTAGCCCTCCTGTACACAGATAATAAATGGGCTGAGAAAGAAATCAGAGAAACATCACCCTTCACAATAGCCACAAATAGCATAAAATGTCTTGGAGTAACTCTAACCAAACAAGTGGAAGACTTGTATGACAAGAACTTTAAATCTTTGAAGAAAGAAATTAAAGACACCAGAAAGTGGAAAGATCTCCCATGCTCTTGGGTAGGCAGAATTCACATGGTAAAAATGGCAATCTTACCAAAAGCAATATACAGATTCAATGCAATGCTAATCAAAATCCCAACAAAATTCTTCACAGACCTTAAAAGAACGGTACTCAACTTCATATCCAAAAACAAAAATCCAAGGATAGCCAAAACAATCCTGTACAATAAAAGAACTTCTGGAGGCATCACAATCCCTGACTTCAAACACTACTACAGGGCTACAGTACTGAAAACAGTCACGTATTGACATAAAAACAGACAGGATAACCAATAGAACCGAATAGAAGACCCAGATATTAATCCACACACCTACAAACATCTGATTTTTGACAAAGAAGCAAAAAATATCAAATGGAAAAAAGTAAGCATATTTAAGAAATGGTGCTGGCATAACTGGATATCAACATGTAGAAGAATGAAAATAGATCCGTATCTATTACCATGCACAAAACTCAAGTCCAAATGAATCAAAGACCTCAACATAAAGCCAGCCACGGTGAACCTCATAGAAGAAAAAGTGGGAAGTACACTTGAAAACATTGGCACAGGAGACCACTTCCTAAATATAACCCCAGTAGCACAGACACTGAGAGAAACAATGAATAAATGTGACCTCCTGAAACTGTAAAGTTTCTGTAAAGCAAAGGACACTGTCAACAAGACAACATGACAGCCTACAGAATGGGAAAAGATCTTCATCAACTCCACATCAGAGGTCTGATCTCCAAAATATACAAAGAATTAAAGAAATTGGTCATCAAAAGAACAAATAATCGAATAAAATCATGGAGTACAGACCTAAACAGAGAACTCTCAACAGAGGACTCTAACGTGACTGAAAGACACTTAAGGAAACGCTCAACATCCATGAGAAAAATGCAAATCAAAACAACTCTTAGATTACATCTTACATCTATAAGAATGGCCATGATCAAAAACACTGAAGACAACTGGAGAAGTTGTGGGGTAAGAGAACACTCCTTTATTGCTGGTGGGAGTGCAAACTGATACAGCTCCTTTGGATATTAGTATGGTGATTTCTCAAAAAATTAGGAAACAACCTACCTCAAGACCCAGCAACATCACGTTTGGGTATATACCCAATGGATGCTCAATCATACCACAAGGACATGTGCTCAATGATGTTCATAACAGCATTGTTTGTCATAATCAGAATCTGGAAGCAACCTAAATGTCCCTTGACCAAAAATATATAAGAATATATACACAATGAAGCACTACACAGCAGAAAAAATAATGACATCTTGAAATTTGCAGGCAAATGTATGGACCAGAAAACATCATATTGAGTGAGGTAACCCAGACCCAGAGAAACAATTATCATATATACTCATGCATAAGTGGGTTTTAAACATAAAGCAAAAAAATAAACAGCCCTGAAAGCACAATCTCAGAGAACCTAGACAACAATGAAGACCCTAGAGGGCTCTACATGAATCTAATCTACATAGAAAGTAGAAAAAGACAAAATCTCCTGAGTAAATTTGGAGCATGGGGACCATGGGAGAGGGTTGAAATGGAGGGGAGAGAAAGGGAGGGGGGCAGAGAAAAATGTATAACTCACTAAAATCAATAAAAAAGGGGAAAAGATAAAGATTTTGGAAGGGATCTGCTTACTGTCCCTAGCTTTCCTTAGGAAGCAAGTGCATACATGATTTGAGACCCTCTGGCATTTCTAAAGAAATTCCTCTAGTTTTCTTAAATTAGCTCAAAATTTCTTTGTGTATGACTTTATAGATGAGAATTCTGAGGACTGTCTCCCTCTTCTATCTCTCTTACCTTCCGTCCTCTCTTCTTTCTTCCCCTCCCCTGTACTTCCCATAACTCGCTCACTCCTCTTTTCCTCCTTTTTTCTTCTTTAAAATCTATTGATTTTCTGTTTAAATTATATATTCTTTAAAAGAGAAGTTGTATTTCAAAATAAATGACCAGTGGTAAATTATCAAATCCCCAAAGACTGAGCCCCATGACCATGTGAATGAAGCAAAGAGAACCATGGGGTTGAGAGGTTTTCATCCCCCAGATATGATTTGTTATTTCTGTTGATACACATGGGGCTTAATATAGAAGATTAACATTATGAAGAGAATTTTTTCTTAATAAGTTGCTTTCTTCCCATTAGGTCTAATGCTATGTTTCTTGACAGTATGATTGATGCAATTATTACTCTAAGTGCCAATTACTGAGAAAGGCAAGCACTCTCTGCTTAGTATGAAGCTTGCAGGATGCTCTGGGGTCAAATGTCTGCACATCTTCAGGCCCAAAACACTGTCAGGATTTGTAGAAGGGACCTGCTTTATTGAACTCCAACCCCAGAGGTCATTTCATCTTAATAAAATATATCTTTGTTGTTTCAGTATCTCAGCCTTTAAATGATACTGTGAAGATCACTGAAGAAGAAAACACTAGGGATTCATTTAAATGGTCACGTTTTATTTTATTTTTTTAAAAAATTCTTGGACCAACTTAAGTGCCACTTAATAAAATTTACCATTACAATATCCATTAATGATGGTTGAGATCTGCTAACAAGCAGGCTTGCTGTGCCAGGCAAATTGAGAACATCTTTATACTGCCTCCATTATTAGTTTTCCCATAATTATTGAGCTGATTTTAAGACAAATTTTGGCTCAGTTTCTCTGGCAACATGTGTGTCATGATGTCTGGTCTTATAAGGGTCTCTGGTTTTAGGTTTCCATCTACATAACACACACTTCATTGTCAAAGAACAAATTGATAGCATGAAGTTCTCCAAATATCTTTTGAGAGTCAGCAATCTTTTTTCTGGTGGCTTGCTTTCTTGTGTAAATTACTGAATAAAGAATAAATTTAATCTGTAAAATAGAAGAAAGGATGAGACTGAGGTTTGATAGAGAAAAAAATATTGAGAATATCAAATACAGAAAAATGTTCATTTGCCCTTCACTTGCTAAACAGTGATTTTGTTAGCCTGCTGGGGAACAAGCCTGCCACTGAGCAGATGAGTGATTCTCAGGTCATGCCATGTGGAAGCTGCAGCAGGGACTGTCTAATTTCTAACACCAACCAGCTCATATTTAAGAGAAGAGGCAAAAGTCATGCCTTCATTAACTGAGATTTTAGTGGCAGGGTAAAGGCCAGCCATGCCTGCCATTCCAGTGTTTTAGGAAGCTGAAAAAGGAGAATCACAAGTTGAGACCCAGCCTGGGCTAAGGAAGAGTTCAAGGCTAGCCCATCAAAAACTAAAATATGTGAAGGTACTTGTAACTAAAGTCTGCTGACCTGAGCTAGAGTTCCAGGACCCAAATAGTCAAAGGAGGAAAACAAAAACAAAACTCTTACAGAGTGTCCACTGACTGCCACCAACATGCGTCCCACACCCCAATAACTAAATTAATGTAACAAAAACATGAACTAAAATAAAAAAAAAAGAGGCTTAAGCTGTAGCAAATTTCCAAGCTGTGTTGAGGCTCTAAGTTCAAACATCAATAGAGAAACATATGTACACATGTTCATGCACACTCACACATACACACACATCAAGGACAAACACATGTCATTTAATATTCTCTATATATTATGAAACTTTACTTTCACCACAATTTTTGTCTCGGCATACTGAAGGTATATGCTTTATACTGTATTTCACAGTTAAGTATTTAAATTGCTGATGACTACCACCAAAGCTCCACTATATTACATCTGCCTTCTACATCTTCCTGAAATTATTTCCTTTAAGGTTCCTTCTGAAGTGTGCTGTATTAGAGAAAAATGGACCCTTTTTACTAATGCGATTTCAATGGTCCCATTGTCTTAAACTTACACTAAATTGAAATTTAAGTTTTAAAGTATTTCATGATATTCTGAAGACTTGCTTATTTCAACTGTTCAAAAATATAATCACATGCTTTTATTCAAGCAAACAAATAAAAAATAATATTCTCCAGTCAGTGAGATGGCTAAGCTGATAACAAAAGGCACTTGCTGCAAAGTCTGATGACCCGAGGTCAATGCTGGAATACGCAGGGTGGAAGGGTAGACCTAACACCCACAAATTGTTGTCTGAACTGCACGCATACACACACAAATATATTTATATAAATAATGATAATACTCTCATACAACTGGCTTTCATATTTTCTGCAGAGCAAAGGTGGCAGTATCTCTAAGATAATTTCTTGATTAATCTCAGCTATGTTAGCAATTATAAGGTGACATGGTGCACAGTCTTTCCTCGGAAATGGATATAATTTACTTTAAGGACATCGACATTCATTAACTTATCCCCAAATTCTCCATTTGCATCTTACTCAAAACAGTTTTTAAAATAGGTGCAAATATGCCAAAAATATCAAAGCTGATTTGGCCTCAAAAGTTATTAAATGCGGCTCTAATGGGCCCATTAGCTAGGCGGTGAACACTTTCTCATTCACAGCACGTGCGGCGCATGCCCTCTGAATGGAGGGTCAGAAAATTCAATGGTTTCATTGTGTATTAATAGAGCTTTGCAAAGATCCACACACCCTCCCGGAAGCAATATGAAGTACACTGAAAGATGCACAGTTTCTACAACCAGGAGTGAGCATGGCCTTGGGAGAAAAAAGCAGAGGAATCTGGAAGTCTACTTCCCACCTTAAGAACAGTTGTGTGTTGAACTGGGTCGATGTGCTTGATGGAAGACAGGATGCATGGTGGGTGCACACAAAGCAAACTCTGCTCGGTGTGGAGAATCCAGGGCTTGAAACGTGAACAACCCAGCTGATCCAAGAAGCGCCTTCAGAAATTTTTTATGGTCACAGATTCTCCATGCCAAATGACTGGGCCATGTGTGCCACTCAGTCTCCCTTCAGTCATGCAGCCTCTTGCCCTAACTTCCATGTCTAAACTCTGAAAGGATTTAAGTCTCCGACCTCAGAAAAGTACTCTTCGTTCTCCGCAGGCTCATGGATTCCATGGAAACTAAACACAAGTGCATTAAAAGGAGCTTTTAAACAAATACACCCGCAATAAATCCGACATAGGAGAACTCCACTTTGTTTTATATTGTTTGGCCTTTTTTTTCTGGCTGCCCTCTAGGTAAATGAATTTTGAAATTTCCATTGCAAGGGCTCTCCCTTAGAAAAAGCTTCCAGAAGGACGAAGGAATAGCATTGTCTTGTCTCTGTCACTTATATTGAGTGACTCCACACAATTACTGACTTCTGTCCCCTGGTTTGTTCCTGTTAAAGCTAGCATGATAATGTTACCTATACTGAAGAAGGGTTGGGGGAACAAGTGTATCTAAAATTTGTTCAGCAGAATTTGACCAATAGAAAGTGTTCAGCAAATTTTGCAATTGTCCTTTTTGTCAGAGTCAGTCAAATTCAAAGCTTAACCTCACTCTGCACAGGAAGCAATTGTAACTGAAGATGCAATAGGGACTATGGAGGACCAGTGTCACTGAGCAGCTCGGGACTGTTGAAGTGGCTCAGCTAGTCTTCTTCTCCACCCTTCCTTGACTCCTTAGCAATTAGCTAATCAGTGTTTTTGTTTCACAAACTCAATTTGAACAGGCTCACTTCTTGACGCACTACTGCCCCCCATTCTACTTCATAGCAGAACGAAGCCTTAGTGCCCAGCAGAGTGCCCTGGCACATATAAGTGGCTCAATGAATATTTGTTGAGCAAGTAAATGAATGTGTCAGTGTATGACATGTGTATGTCCATGGTTTGAGGAGAGCATCCTTGTGAGTATCTTTTAGGAAAAACGATAGTGGTTTTACCCGTTGCTCTTATTAATTCTGCATATCACCACTTAAGCAAATCCAAAAGGGGAATCATAGCACAGCTCCATTTCCTCTAATAAATGGTGCAAATTCTAGTAAAGAAATCCAATTCTCGTATCTTGACCTTGTGTTTGAAAGTATGTCTTTTCTTAAATGCAAGCCTGCTTTTAGGAACTGAAGTAAGATGACAATTCTGCTTTAAAGAAAACAGTTTACTCATGAGCAAGCATGGCCTGAGCATATGGATTCCAGTTATCCTGGCTGACATGTCCCACTATGGAAGAGGTTATGTGAGCTTTTGGAGACACAGAACAAAAATAGTCATAAATCAATGCATCTGTGGAGACAGTAAGCAGGCAAGAGCAAGGTAGGGAAATCTTTTCTGTGGGTTTCAGATGCTATCTCATGGCATTCTTCACTTAAGGGTGGAGGCCAGAGGTCTGCTAAGCTTAACAATATATTCCAGGAGATTTACCTAAAATTCTCTAGAATGCTAGGTAGGTCATGTACCAAGGTAAAAGTGAATTTAAACTGTGAACCAAGCCCAGGAGCTCCCAAGGTAATTTTGGCTATCAACTCACAACATTGTGTATTTCCAGGATCCTGATACTTTGCATCTAAGGTCAGGCCATCTGCAGGACGCTTACTATAGATGTGGCCTCTCTTGAGAACTTTACTTTCACACAGATGTTGCTACAATAAACAACTTGAGATGAACACTACATCGATCTGTTATATGCTGAGTATAATTGGTACCAAGTAGCTTTTACAAACTAGCCAAACTGAAGCCCAAGGACTGTTTAGAACTGCTAAAACCATCCAAAATACAAAATAGATTTGGCCTGGAAGACAGTATAAAATGATATGTAGGGTTAAGACAGCCCCTTTAGGGGGCGGGGTTTGCCTCGGGCGAATGCCTGCCAATAAATGGGCGGGGAGGCGGCTTGGCCCTTTTTTCCTTCCTACCTCCTGTACTAAGCTGGAACTTCGGTTCTGTAAGTTTATCATTAAAGTGGTCAATATTCTTTAATATCTGCATTGCATTTATTTACGCCGATACAATGATACATTAATAATTATTTCTGAAGAACAAACTAACAACTTAAAAGAGTGTTAAAAACTTGAGTTTAAAAAAACTCTGAAAAATGATAAAACAAGCAGCAAGAAAAATAAGTAGCTTTTAAAATACCTGTAATTTAATTTGTGTATATCAATGCAAATTCAATTTCCAAGTAGGAAGAAAATTAGCGTGAAAAAGAAGAAAGGCTGTGGTTAGAGGTGTGGCTTGGCCTAGTATACCTGAGGCCCTTGAGGCCCTAGGTAGGATCTCTTCACACATGCTGAGCCCATGCTTCGGTCATGAGCCATCTCTTCAGTCCTGAGCAGATCCATTGAAAAGAAAATTCACTTAGAGTCACTTGAAACTGATTTTCCCCCCAGAGTACTCATGGAAAAGAAAGCATAAATACATTTATTTTTTTCTGACTTAACAAAAATTATTAAACATTTGTGTTTTTGACACTTCTACTGTATCCTTTCCTGAGGAAAATAGGTTTGTTGAATGATAAATCTTGAAATAAGGACAAGAAAATCTAAAATTCAGCGTTACATTGAGGAATACTAGCCCAGTATCCTGACAAATAAGGTTTATTTTAGCTTCAAATTCCAAATGATTTCTCAAACGTCATTCTAATGATTCAGTGCCTGCTCACCTATCAGACAAAACACTGCATAGTTAGAAGCGTTCAAGGAGAGATTAGATCTTGTCTCGTCTGAAGGTCACCTGTAATTATTCATTCTCCACCTCCCCAGAGCACCAGGTAGAATGACTAATGTGTCATTGATAACTACTTTAAACGGTACATATTAAAATCCAGATTCACATCTTGTATTCCTTTATGGAAAGTCATCGACAAGGTAGGATAATGAAATAGTCTTTCGAGACCGGCAAAGAAAAAAAAATTCTGTGTGAATAGCTGAGGAGTCATTTATAAAACTGGGCACCCTAGGAAGGACTGAAGCTGCTGGAAGTCCTGGTGCCCAGTGGCATCCCAGCATATACTCTCTGCGGCCTCTATCTTACATCACTTTTTATTGATTTCATTGAGCTACACATTTTCTCTGCTTCCCTCTCTTCCCCTTCCCTTCCCTTCTACCCTCTCCCATGGTCCACATGCTCCCAATTTACTCGGGAGATCTTCTCTTTTTCTACTTCCCCTGTAGATTAGATCCATGTATTTCTCTCTTAGGGTCCTCATTGTTGTCTAGGTTATCTGGGATTATGAATTGTAGGCTTGTTTTCTTTGTTTTATGTATAGAGCAACTTATGAGATTATGATTTTATTTGAAATGATTTGTTTTAGTACTTCTCACTTTAGTTAAGATGTGTTGTTATTTTTAAGACTTATTTGTCTATTTTATTGTGGAACAAATCTTGAAGTTTTGGTTTAAATGTACATTGTTTTCTTTTGAAAACACATCCTCTCTCTCTCTCTCTCTCTCTCTATCTATCTATCTCTCTCTCTCTCTCTCCACCCAAAGAAACAAATTACATATTAAATCCATTGGGAATTACACATTGTAAATCTCTCATCCCCATTCTAGGAAGTGCATGAGAAATAATATTTCTATAAATCCAGGAAAGCTTTCTCTGAAATTGCTAATATGAGCACACATTATAAACTCAGAGGTAATTAAACATGACGTGAGTGTGTTCTGTATGGTGGCGTGGCAAAACTCTTACAGAGCAAGAATAAGAACAATGAAACAACTTTCAAACCTTCAGTATGTCTTTGGGATGGAAGGATAAATTATGCCTGGATGGGATAAAATGTTCAAATCCAGGTGAGGCTGGGCAGTCCCATGATATAATCCATGGCAAGGACAGAGGGATTGTAAGTAACAGGCCAGCCTCAACTAAAATACCAAGCCAGATATAAGATCCACCTGTGTGGTCACACTTTGCCAATCTTCTAACTAAGCATTAGTATCATGGTTCATGTTTAATGTTAGTTTGACTGTATAAATAAATATTGAAGAGCCAACGAAACTTTTCCTGCAGGTATTTCTGACAAACTTTCCTGAAATTTGTACGTGGAAATCAGCATGTGGTCCAGCAGATGATAAGTGCTTGTTAAACCCTACCTCAGTACAGTGTTCCCAATCTAGTCTGCTCAAGGCCCAGATACAACAATAGGACACAGAATAGGTAAGTTGTATTTGTATCCTAGAACTAGGAAAGTATTATGTTTTTCAACACCAGAACTCCGGGCTAGGTGCCCTTGGACTCTGGAATTTTAGCTCATAGTCATCAGGTTTATGGACCTTCAGTCTCGTTATTGAGTTCAATTCTGAGACTTGCAACTTGCACCGAGCATACTATTGACATCCCAGGTTCTCAGGAACGCAGATTGGCTGTTATGAAACTTTAGGGCATCCATAATTGTATAACAAATCCACTCTCATCTGCCTGTCTGTGTCTCTATCTATCCAAACATCCATTATCTTCATACCATATGTAGTGTATTGATTTTTGCATCTCTGGAGAACATCGACTAACATTACAGACAAATGATAAAGGGTTGCAGGAATCCTAACAGTTAAGAGAGAGAGAAATTAAATGGATAGTAGAAGTAGACTATGAATAGCTTTACAAAAGCCTGTGTAGAAAGAACACCTACTCATAGCTATGCTTAAAGCCCTGAAACCCCGTGATAGCTTCCATTCCGTACCAAAAGGAACTTTGTAGGAGTAATGAAAATTGGAAGGTTATTTTATATTACTAAAGAGCAATTAAATTAAGTTATTTTGGATTCCTCAGGCAAGTCTTTTCTAAGTACATGAACACTTAAAAACAGAATTTTCTCTAGCTGGATACAGATGACATATATTGTAAAATAAAACCCAAGGGATTTGAGTTATGCACAAAAACTCATGCTTAATGGGCTGGAGATAGTGGGGGTCACAAGACAATAAATGCCAGTGGCCTTAAGGAGCTAAGAGAAGCCCCCACTGACAGCCGGCGTGAAGAGAGCACCTGAGGCTGACAACAAAGAGGAACTGCATCCTGCCCACAGCTTAGCGGAGCTTCAATGTGGATTTTCCTGTAGGAACTCCAAATGAGCGTGAGCTGACTTGTTGACTCTGGCTGCATTAGACCTAAGGAAAAGCAGCAGACAAGTCCACTAGCGTGACTGACCTTCAGGACTGTGACATGATAAGTTGTTGTCTTATACTGAATTTTCTAGCAGTGATGGAAAAAGAACGCATCCTGTAGGCATTATACCTGGTTGTGTATTTGCTTGTTTGCACGCTAAATGTTACATTTATGTTCTTGGAAGGCAGTTTGTACTGAGATCCAGGACTATCATGTTTGTCCTAACCACAGCATTTTAAAAGCCCCCTGCTGAGTGCTTACAGGAAGATAAGTAAGTGCTGGAGAAGCTGACACCCACATTCACTTACCCAAGGACAAACCAAGAAAAACAGAACAAAAACAAAACAAAACAAACAAACAAAAAGCTTGCAAGTGTCTTTCTCTAAGTGACCCAAACAATAAAAGCTGTAACTAGAGATTCAAACAATGATGTAAGATCCAGAGACGGGGTCCAGGACTGCATCACATTACTGACCATAGAGTTCAGGCCAAAAAGAGGTGCTTTAATCGAGACATTGCCACTGTGCCAAGTGATCAAAGCTTGAAAATGGCTCACGCTCCGAGGTTAATCCCAAGCCAGGTGGATGCAATCTGAACTCATATTTTCCAGAAAGGGTGCAGGGACTATTCTAGGATGTCCATCCTCAGTGCTTTGACGGCTAAGAAATTTGTGCTGGAACTCTTGGACATGATAGGGCAAGCTGACTGCTTCCTCTTTATTTTTCTCCTGTACCTTCCCAGGAGCACCCTTTAAGAATTAATATTAGTCTATGATGCGAGGGTGCAATTATTGCTTCTTCATATAGATCTCTTGAATTATTATCCAGAAAATTTCAAATATTTTCACTCATCACCCACATAAAAATTATTTTCTATCAATTCACTAGCACTCAATAAAACAAAGAAAAGATTAGTTTTATATTGTTTTAAAAAAACTTACTATAGAGGGCGGTGGTGGCGCACGCCTTTAATCCCAGCACTTGGGAGACAGAGGCAGGCGGATCTCTGTGAGTTCGAGACCAGCCTGGTTTACAAGACCTAGTTCCAGGACAGGCTCCAAAACTACAGAGAAACCCTGTCTCAAAAAACCAAAAAAAAAAAAAAAATAATAATAATAATAAAAAACTTCCTAGATAAATGTTGAGATGACCATAAATTTTTTTCTATACACATTTCTTAATCACTTATAAGAACATATAGAAGCCTTTAAAGGAGCCCAAAGTCTTGGGGAAAATTCTTTGAGAAAAGTTAAAGAAAAAAAAAGGTGAAATAGGTTAATTTTTAATAACTATCAGAACATAATATTGAAATAGGGGATTACCAAGCAATCAAGTAAATACATCTAGAGAATTTTTTTGGACTTTAATGTATTTAATCTGATATATATTGACTATATCCACGATAGTCCTGGATCTCAAATGATATACATATATGTATGTATGTATGTATATATATATGTGTGTGTGTGTTGTGTGTAACATCAACAGTGAGTTTTCTACAAGAAGAACAGCAATAGATACATTAATAAGAAAGGATAAAATCTCACAGACCCCATCCCTATGCAAAGATTGTGTGTGTGGTATGTCTGTGTGTGTGTGTGTGTGTGTGTGTGTGTGTGTGTGTGTGTAAATAATAGTTACAGAAAAGGAGGTTGGGAATTTGAGAGGAAACAGGAAAGGAGCATGAAGAGAGGAGGAGGAATGAAACAGAACAGACATCAATGGTATCATCACATTTTAAATCCAAAAAGTTAATGAAAAAAAGACATTAACAGTGAGTGTTCTAGAAGGGGGAACGTTCAGGGCGATGTAAGCACTGAAAGAGAGTAAGGATGAGAAAGATAATGCGAAGAATAGAAGTATCACAAAATACAATTTTCTCTTTAGATACAGAATATGTTAATAAGTAACTATAAATAAACTGCACATATATGGCATGGTAGCAGAAGTGGGGTGTTATTGGGCAGAAGTTAGAGGTGGGAAGAAAGATGGGGAGAATGAAAACGATCTCAGACTGATTCTTGCTAACAATTTACATGACCTTAAATGTAGGTTGTCCTCACGAACCTTCAAATGCTCTGTGTTACAACCTAGAGGAACGGTCAAGTTCGCCTGGGCTTCTGACCTCCAGGGCAGCAAGAATCTGTGTTGTTTGAGATCGAAGGCACTTAGAGCAAATTACCAGGACATAGATGAGAGTATTCTCTTCATTGCAACTAAACTCATTATTTTACACAGTACAAAACAAACAAACAAACAAAAACCAAAACTGCCCATTGTCAGAAAGAGAGCTTTCTCCCTACTAAGAGCAAATAAACCTATGAGCCTCTGATTCCTGTGAGAGTTTCAACACTAGAGTTTATGTAAGGATGCTGTTCCAATGAAGATCTGAAGGCTTCCTAAGCCCTGCAGAAAACACAGAAATGTTTCAAAAACTAAGACGTTCTTGTTACCATAACAAGATCTTCCAAAAGAAACCATGTTCGAACATGCTAAAATTATAACTGAATCAATCAGTTTTGTTTTATAAGATTTCCTGCTTCTGCTAGCGCTTATACTTATCAATTAATAAAGACAGTGCAAATATGCAGTTAGTGCTTGAGAATCTTAAAGAAAAGAATGCATCATTTAGCATCAATAATAAGTGTCTTTAAACATATCATTAGTTTAGAGAAAAGGTTAATATACTCTTGAGTAGGCAGGTAGTACAGACCTGTATGTGGTTATTCAGGAGGTGGAGGGCCAGGACTAGACATTCAAAGCTTGATTGGTACTGTGGATGAGTTCAGGCCAGTGTAGATCTTTTTAACTTTTAAAAAAATTATTCTTTGTGTTTTTCACATTATGCATCTCGATCCCATTCATTTCCCATCCCTGTGTATACACCCTCTGCTCTTGAAGCACCCATAATAAAATTTAAGAGAAAAAGAAAAAGAAATGAGAAAAGGGGAGCAGGGTGGAATTTTGTCGTGGAAGCTGTAGTATGATGCAGTGAGTCACACAGTAAACCTTCCTGTCTGTGTATCTTTACTTGCAAACATTCGTTGCAAAGAGTTATTGGTCTGGTCTGAGACCTCTGGTTTCTGCTACACTATCAATGCTGAACTCCTCTTGGTGACTCTGTTGTCCTGTATGTGTTCCAGCAGATCACAGCTGAGATGGATACTGGTGTGGGCTGACCCATACATAACCTTGTTTCTGGACCAGGGATGTCACAGGGCTAATCAGCCCACCAGTTCTCCCTTGTCCTCACAGCCACGGTGAGCTCCCCTGCATTGCCTTGGCAAGTTTCCCCTTTGTAGCAATGAGCTAGGGCGAGGCCAGTTCTGTTTTCATGTCGTCAGGGTTGGATCTCCCACCTTCAGGGCCAGCTCTACTGTGTGGTCCAGGCATCGTATAGGAGCCACAATCTCCTGAGTGCTGCAGTAGATGAGAGGCAGGGCTAGCTCTCCCTCAGCCTTGGGCATTGATGGATAGCGAAGCAGGGAGATGTCTCTCTCCCACCTAGGCCACCACATGACAGGTGAGTAATGGGGACATCTCTTCCATGCTCACAATATTGGGGCCGGTTGGCCCACACCTCTGTCAAGGGAGTTAGCCCTATTGTGCTGCCCATGCAAGGTTCAGGGCTGTAGAGCCAGTCTTAGAAGTAAAGCAAAACAAAGCAGAACACCCAGCATATAGTTCAGTTGTAGTGCTTTCCTGGCATATGCAAGGTCCCAGCTTCAATTCCTCATATAGAACAAATTTGTTAGTTGGAAAAAAAACAGTGCGTGATTGAACTAAAACATTTTGTCTGCACACTGGAAGCACACACACTCATAGGCACATGCATGCACACACAGACACGCACCATGGAGTGAAACTATAAAGCTTCAAATCTTACTTCCACCTAGGTACTCTTGTAGTAATGGTACCATAATCTTCCCAAATAATGCAGTCAAGTGTTGGCCAAGTGATCACATATGTGAGCCTGGGTGTTTCTGGTGTGTGTGTGGGGGGTGGAGGTCACTTCTCATTCAACTTCTCATTACAACCTAACAGTTGTAATCTCTAGAGACCAGCTACTGTCAGCATCACATTTTAAAGTGTGTCATAATTTCTTAAAATCCATACTTTTAAAAGGCATATCATAAGTACAGTGAGTTATAATAAGGAGTGATTTTAATAACATACAACTTTTGTAGCTGAGTTCTACCATGCAGTTGCACAATTAGTCTAATTCATTAATAATGAGCAACTATTATGTTCCCACTTTGACACATGGGATATGGAAAAGCATTTCCAGCCAATCTATTACAAAGCCTTGGTTAAGGAAGATGTAGATATGAGTTAAAATCACAGTGTGATTCAGTTATTTTGTGGGAGGGTGGAAAGCTTAAATGCGCTCCCTGCTGTATCCACTGCACATTCATCTTGGGAACTAAGTGTTCTGCCAGGAGAGGTGGCACTCCCATTCACAAAAGAGACACCGGCTTTGCTGTGCTCCACCACACTTGCCTTGACGATGTACACAAGAAGAGGTTGAGCAATTCTACCCAGTAAGAGGCTGTGTGCGCTCCGATAAATCAGATCCTGCTTGGGGAGCTTAATTTGAATACGTTAACCTTGAGAAATAACAAGTCCTGAAGAAGGCTTGGAAAAATCACTAAAAATAAGAGACAAGAAGCAAATATAGGTCCTCCTTTCATCCCAGGCTCTGAAATTCACATCTATCACCCATTAAAATAGCATTCTTTATACTGTCCAAGTGAAAGGAACAGACTATCTGCTTGTAATTCCTTGTTCTTCTATAGAAAGCACTTCATGTGCATAAACACGTTAAGTTCATTCTAATATTGTACCTGTACATATTTTCCTCTGACCTAAATTAGGTAAAAATTTTCCATTAGATCAGCACATCATGTCACATAATTTTCTCCAGACATCTTCAAAGTTGTACAGAAGTCACTTTGTGGGAAATGATGCATTTGTTTTTGTACAAATAGACAGGATCTACCCTTGACTGATGACTAATGGTATGGAGGTAAGGGGAAGTCCACTCAAGAGAGTGTGAGTGGGTGCCAGGGCTCAGTGGATATGGGTCTTCGCCTCTAAGATTGTTGAATTGAGCTTGATTCCTGGAACACATATGGGAGAAGGGGGGAACAGAACCCTGTTAGTTGTCCTTTGCTTTCAATAATCATCTTGTGACATGCATGCACATACACACAAGGAATAAATCAATCAACAAAGAAAAAAAGAAAAGAAACTTTAAAATTATAGAATGTCATTTCTAGAATTATTTCTTGTTATCTGCATACAACATGTGTTTAATATTCACCATCTGAGTGACTAACAAAATGTTTCATTCTAGTACAGTCTGTACTCAAGCAAATTGGATATTGACTTCCTAAGAGTCTTCCTAGGCTAATCTTAGAACTTAGACCAAGGGGAGAAGAAGGAATACTAGTAAAACATGGCTGATTTCAGGTACTTCCTCTGTAATGCAATGTATTCTTAGCTTTGGTAGGTATGGTCAGTGATTTTGAAACCGGTAAAATATCCCAAAAGAATAGCAAGTTGATTGAATGAGATTATCTTTTTTACCTTTCCTAAAACAACAACATGTCCAAACATTCTATGAGACTAGCTTCTCACAACTTTGCTCTGCAGTCTGCTTTGTTTCAATCAACTGTATAACTCAACAAAACAAAAGGCCATATAATTTGTTTTTTATCCCTGATCCAGTCCTTTGTTAAGAATTATTTAATCAGCATTTGAAATGTCAGGCTTTATTCTAGACCATCAATTGCAGCTTTGAACATGAGTCTCCTTCAAGAATTTGTTAGAAGCCGGGCTGTGGTAGCGCACGCCTTTAATCCCAGCACTCAGGAGGCAGAAGCAGGCTGATCTCTGTGAGTTCAAGGCCAGCCTGGTCTACAAGAGCTAGTTCCAGGACAGGAATCAAAAGCTACTGAGAAACCCTGTCTCAAAAATAAAAAAAAAAAGAATTTGTTGGAAGAAATCAATTAAAAGTATATTTAGGGGGAAGGCATGGGTGCATGTTTTTGTGTCTGTATATGTGGATACTGTGTCAATGTTAAGTACTATTAAAAAATGAAGCTCAGAGTAAGCTAAATGTTCAGGATTAAGAATGCAGGGGATACTTCACATAAAGCCACCTTGAAATTTCTTCTTAAAGAAATGACATTTGGATAGTATGGCTGAGATGATGAAAAGAAGGATTAAGTCACTTGAGGATCTAATAAGAAGCAGTTCCCAAAGGTCAGAAGAACAAGCATAAAGACTTGGGTGTGGGCCTTGGTTTAGCCCATTAAGATGCATCAGCAATGCCCATGTGGTTTTCATGGGGCTAGAAAGGGAGCATAAATCATTAGGAATCACTGGAATGCAGGGCTTTCACGATCAATGCTGCAGATTTCCCGTGCTATTCACAGTGTGATGGGAAGCCTTTGAAGGCTTTTGGGTTGATGAGTGACAGAGACGGGAACTCAGAATAGGGCCTTTTCATGGTCATTGTTTTCTTTTGTAATGTATCTCTGCTAAGTGGGAAATATAAGTATGTGCTATGAATGAAATTGGAAGAACAATTAGAAGACTAATATATTATCTAATAGTTATCTAATACATCAAACTAATAATTATCCCAGGCAGGAGATAATTATTGCTTGAGCTAGGCTCCTGGCAATAGAAATGTTGAGTTGATTGGATTTCCATATATTTCAATGAAGAAACCTACAATGCTTGCTGAATGAATAAGGAACATTAAGGCAAGTGAGAAATCAAAGAAACTACTTAAGGCTTTCGCCTAAGCAACTGAAAGTGTGGTTGTGCTGTTTGTTTAGATAGGGAAGAGCTGGAAGTATCAGATCTGAGTGTGATAATGAGTAGTAATCGCTAAATCTGTTTACAGATAAAGGGAATACATTTTCAGATGTAAAATTCAGTGATACTGATATAGTGTTAGATTGCATAAAATTACACTGTGTTCAAAACTATAAAGGGCAGACAAGATTGCCTTTGGATGTGTTCAAGGGAGATGAAAGGAGAGTGGTTTGGTTCTGATAGTAGTTCAGGTGACAAAATAAGGAAATATAGGAAATACTAATAATTAATACAGAAGAGGAAATCAACAAAGAGTTGATATCTTGGGAATTTAGTGCATGGAGACAAAAAAATTAAAAAAAAAATAGACTCATCAGTTCCAAACAGTGCTCACTGAGGTACTGAATGCATTAAAGAAATAGAATTGATTATTGGTTTTGGCATAATATGGATTTGTTGGTGATTTTATTAAAAGAAGTTGTGCTGTGTTGGGATAACAAAACCTCACTGATGGCCATGAAAGGAGTAAGAGGTAAGCAATGGGAGAGAGAGTACACACCTCTCAAGGAGCCTCATTAGAAAGGGATGCTGGGAAATGTAGGGGAAGAGAGAGAGAGCTCTCTCTCTCTCCCTCTCTTTCTTTCTCTGTGTGCACCTTACTGTCTCTCTCTCTCTTTCTCAGTGTATGCACCTTACTCTCTCTCTCTCTTTCTCTTTGTGTGTGTGTGTGTGTGTGCGCGCGCGCACGCGCGCGCGCGCATCTTACTCTCTCTCTCTCCCTCTCTGTCTCTCTAGGTATGCACTTTACTCTATCTCTCTCTCTCTCCTTGTGTGTGTATCGTACTGTCTCTGTCTGTGTGTGTGTGTTTCATTTTTACAAATGTTCTAAGAGACAAGGAAATTGATAATAAAAAAGGAAAGAAATCTTTGCAGCGACACAATCTTTGACTAAGAAAGAAGGGGTGGGAGGAGTGGAGTTGAAGATTTTTTTTATGTAGACTGGTATACTGGATGACTGCCATTGTCCCTGCCAGTGGTGTCCATACTAGAAGTAAGATGAAATCAATAGCTGATACCATACTAATCAGGATGCTTTAGACCTGTGTGTGCAGAACTGAGAGAAAGCAAGGGCCCAACCTATCACATAGAAGGTGCAGATTACATAATTTCAGATATAAATTCCACAGTTTGGAGTTTTGCTTCCTCAAGTGGAAGAAAATGCATCTTTCTGTTGACCTCAGACAGCAAAGTCTCATGATCAAACACAGCTTCATCCTAAATAATGAGCTGAGTCTATCAGAACGGTGAAGAGGTATCCACTTACAAAGCCTGTAGAAGACCACAGATATTCTAGCTAGAAATCAGTTGTATTCTGGGTCTAGAGAGATAGCTCAGTGGTTAAGAGTTCCTGTTGCTATTGCCGAGTACTCAGGTTCAGTCCCCAGCACCCACATATCTGATGCCTTCTTTAGACCTCCTTGGGCACTGTAAACATGCAATGCGCATATACATACAGGCAAACACTTCTGTACATTAAATAAAAATGTTTAAATGCTTGTAATATAGAAATGCCTCTAAAAAGTTACCACCTGTTCAAATTCCTGCTGGATTTCAAAGTTTGATAATTGTATAATTGTGGTAAGGCCAGGTATCCTTACTGAAGGAAGAACCCACCTTTAGGAGAATATTGCATTCTGGTCCCAGACTGTTCTCCCCGTGCTTTCCTCTGGACTGAGCTAGCTGATATTAAATGTGGTGGAGGCAAGCACAGCTAAAGCCACTCTCTTGTCTTTTAGTCTCAGCCCTTTGGCAGAAGAATCAAAAGAAGGCCAACCTTCAGAGTCCTGGCTTCTACTGTCTTGCCTGCCCCTTAATAAGTATGTATTCAGAGCACATGACAATAGTGCCATGACATTGTTACTAATATAGAACAAGTCAAAATACAAAGAATTTTAAATGGCTCCACTTCTTTAAAAAAAAAATGATTTGGGGAAACCTTTTCTTCTTCTAAACCAGAGTCTCCTGCTGCTCCAGTTGGGAGTGAGACCTCTAAAGTCCCAGACAATGGTGACCATGATAAATGGTCTTCATAGTCAAAGGTGTCCCCAGTGAAAAGCAAAGGCATAAAAAGCCGATTGCACTTGTATGATACCACTCCGGGAGACAATACATGTCTGTGCATGTACTTTGAAAGCTGGGTCTTTTCAGGTGATTGTTAAACAGTTAACTATCAATACTTTGAAGTGTTTCCATCTATGTGAGCATGCAGCTTGATCAAGGAAACTTTCCACACCACTGTAAACCTAAAGCTTTTTTACAAACCAGTTGAGCTTAAATAATTTAATTATGGCCTTTTAACATGGAAGAGTTTAACCTTCCAGATGACTGAGAAAAAGAGATATTTCCAATAATCATGGAAGGAATTATTCACTATAATTGACGTTAATGTATAATTTACATTTTATAACATTTCTTGTTCTTAATAAGTCCTAATAAGTAAAACTAAGAGTGAGAATAATTATCCCGTAGGCCAAAGTAAAAATGCTATCATTCCCTTTGCTTATGATTTCAGAGGTTGTTATATTTTGTTTTAAATGAGTGGCTAGGGCTTTCTCATGTCATCTAAAAGTTACTTAGGCTAATCAGCTCCAGGCTTAGGAAGGTTACTCCATGGGTAACTTAAATATGCTGTGCTGTTATATGCCAAAAGAATCTATATTAATATGTCTATTTTAAATGCAAGAAATAGAAAAAAAGGAGACAAAGGCAGAGACAAGGTTCTTAGAGCAGCAGTGCTCTCCTCAAACCCACTGTAGTATAAAATTACATCAAAAGTGTTATTGTATTACAGTACTACCTACATCAATAAAATGCCAGCTTGACATATTATAAAGAGGAATCGGGAGCACCTCGATACATCCAACTCTCCGGATAGAAAAGAAAGCACAAGGTATCTAGTATGATTCATCCACAACAAGTCATCAGAGAACATAGCCACATGATTCGGCTGTGCTGTGACAGCCTTTATTTCAAAAGCAGAGCTTCCCAGTGCAGGAATCCTGCTTCCTCAGATCCTGACAGACAGGCAACTCTAAGGAGCAAACCATGAAGTGAGCACTGGAACACAGGCTCCCTTCCACACCATCCCGTTCTCTTCCTCCATTCCTCTGTGCACATCTGGAACACAGGCTCCCTTCCACACCATCCCATTCTCTTCCTCCATTTCTCTGTGCACATCTGGAACAAGGCTCCCTTCCACACCATCCCATTCTCTTCCTCCATTCCTCTGTGCACATCTGGAACACAGGCTCCCTTCCACACCATCCCATTCTCTTCCTCCATTCCTCTGTGCACATCTGAAACACAGGCTCCCTTCCACACCATCCCATTCTCTTCCTCCATTCCTCTGTGCACATCTGGAACCCAAATTTTTTGCATTTCAATATTCATAGTAAACTTTTCACTTGGGTAATAAAATCATTCTTCTTAGAGACTACCAACATTCGATCACTATAAAACTAAAACATGGGTGGTGGGGGGATTGTTGATTTATTTCTCCTGAATTACAAACCTAGGTGTCAACTGCAAATTTACTACTCATTGAAGTACTGGAAGAGTAGAGAGATGTTCCATGCTATGTTTTTCTAGACTTTACCTCTTTATTGGCATTTTCCAAATACAGCTGCTGATGAAAATTCCATGTTTTTAAGGTCCCACAATTCAAATCCTAATGCTTACAAAGACCCTGAAGACCTCCAGGGCAACTCCAGAATACTTTCATAGGAACACAATGTGTGCAAATTGAATGACTAAAACCAATCTGTTTGTGCCCCATTTGCTCTTTTGTGCAAGTTTACTTTATTCACACAATAAAAATATGCTTTCTATTTTGATTTTTGTTTTTTATAAATGATTTGTACATAGTAGGTAGCAAATAAATAATAAAGCTACCAAATTATTCTTAAACATAATAAGTCCACATATGATATTCACACTATTATATAATAGCTAATGCATTATTATGCACTGTCATATGCAGTTTCATCTTCTAAAATCACACTGCGGGATAATTTACTAGTGTAAGTCATTTTCTATTTATAAGTGTAAATAAAATGAGGACTGATTTTCTCAAGATCACCAAAGTCATGGAGCTGATTGAAAACCAAATTAACAAAACATGTAAGTGCCATCCGGTTTCTACTCTAAATTCCATGTTTTGCAACACTGGAACTCTGTCCATTCATCCTCTGTGTTTCACCAGAACAGGTGTAGGGGTTTGGGAGATCATGTCAAGGTAGTTTTCCAATGAATTTCATTGTGATCCTGGTCACTGTTTCCCATGAGCCTCATCCACAGCGGTGTAACAGTGAGCTTCCCCAGCATGTCACGACCAATAGTTCCTTCCAGTCACCCATGGGACAATGACTATTGCGCTGTTCCTTCATCTCAAGGATGGTTTGCTGTGTCACTCCAGTGAATCTCTTTTGAACAGTAGCTTTGTGTTCAAGTAGTCATCCTTGTAGAAGCTTGGAAGACATTAGTGCTGAGAGCTTTGACGGCTGTGGAAGCCTGGTGCAAGTGGTTTCAAAAGGGAACAAGGCAAGAGTCCAGTGTAGGGTAAAAATATATCTAGACCAGTTCCATTCTTTGAATAATGCTTTGGGAAGGGAAGGAAGGCCTCTGTGTTTGCACATGGCAGGTGCTTTTCACCTCCCTCCTACCGTCTTGGGGCTATGCTTTCTTTCTATGTAGCTCTTTTAGTCTCTAATTGTTCATCAAGTCTTTCGCACATTCTAAGGCAGAGGTGTGTGGATTAGAAAAATTATGGAAGAGGAACAGAAATAAGAAAGAAATACAGAGTCAGGATAAAACCAGGAGGGTTATCAGTGAATAATAGATACACCCATGTTTATTTTCTATATGCTTAAATGCCACAATCCAAAAAGGGGGTAAGAAGGCAAAAGACTGCTTTAGTATGACACAAAGGACAAACAAAACAGGTACTTGCTGAGATATTAAGCCACTATTTCCTGAGTTAAAATTCTGGTGTTTTGGGCAAGATATGCAGAAAATACATGTTAGACCAAGCGTCCTTTAGGCAGCCACTCCCTGCATCAGACCTCCTATTTTAAAAGGAAGAAGCAGGAATAGCTTGAAATCTCTGACCTTTAGTCAAGGTGGAGCAGATCACCTCTACGGGCCATCTTAACGTCCAAGATAGCAACTAACCCTAACCTATGTCAGGATATCTTGTTTGTAGACACTCCTTAATCAGACTTCTTGCCAATAACTTTGGAAGAGCAAGAGTAGGCTTAGGCTTTCTGACCTTCAGTCAAGGTGAAGCAGACCCACTTCTGCGGGCCCCCACACAGTTCTGTAAGTATCATCTCAATGTAAAGCCCAGAAATGCCAGTACCTAATAGTGAAGAGCCCTAGGAATTCAAGGACGTCAGGAATTAAGCCCCTGTGTCCTTGGGAAAATACTATTACAACTGCAGGATATGCAGGATCATTTTCATTATAGATTCTCCTTTATTATAATTGTGCTTAATGGCTTAATTTTGATCAGCTGCAAAACCTTGATGAGTGAACGCTATTCTGACAGATGATGACTCATGTTTACACTCTTGTTTAGAAAGCTAATGAAATGATTCTGAAGATTGGTATTTAGGATTTGTTGTAATATCTGGTAGATTAAAGAAAATCCCCAGCTGTTACCCCATCCCTGGTGACTAAGAAAAATGATGAGTGTGAATATCAACAATAATATGTATTATCTTGTTTGAGAGACAAGTTTGGTGAAGTTTTAATGTATATCTTCATGTCCTATATGAGAATGAATGCAATTTGTAAATTTTTATGCATAACGCCTTCTGTTGAGCTGTAATGTGCTTTAAATAAATCATGATTAAAACTACATTTAACAAGAAAAATAACCACGGCATTTATTTGCCCAATTGCTCTCTACCTGGTTGTCTTGGTATGGATGGGAGGTAGTGAGTGCCAGCCGAGAATCTTTCACTCTTCCATGTCACCATCTGGCTCTAGCTCCACTTCAGTCGATTTCTATTGATTATTATTATTATTATTACATTATTATTATTATTATTATTATTATTAGTAGTAGTAGTAGTAGTAGTAGTAGTATGGAACTCACAAGAAGAAATAAAGGAAATTTACCTACACATTTGTGATAACCCTTTTTCCTCCTTTGTGTCCCTTGGAAATATGTGAGAAATTTGGCATCCAGAAGCCTTTATTATGTTTTATTATGTTTTATTAAGAGTGAAGACATGTTTCTGTTGCTGTAATATCACGTACACGCTATAGCTAAACTATCATGTCAATATTGTCTACCCCGTTGTTTTCCATTGTGATTGCAATTGTTACAAACATGATGTCATGTGTTAGCTGTGCTCACTGAAGGTAGGTGAAGCTCACCTTG
Organism: Microtus oregoni; assembly: GCF_018167655.1. Taxonomy (NCBI): domain Eukaryota; kingdom Metazoa; phylum Chordata; class Mammalia; order Rodentia; family Cricetidae; genus Microtus; species Microtus oregoni. Next base: position 58,478,063 of record NW_024543059.1, on the reverse strand, counting down.
ACTAACCTAAATTGACTTTGAAGACCTTTTTCTTTTATAAAGAGTTTATTTATTTTTTTTAGTTGCTGATGACTTTCATCCAAGTCCATCAAAGGAGCTGATTGATAACACGAGAGATTCAGCAACAACTTTCTGGGGTGGCAGAAGGAGTTGTGGTTATATCCTACTAATTAGCATTTATTCCACAGGAAACCTGTTCTTGATTTTTAACAATTGCCTAGTCAGCAGACCGTTGAGTGACTTCAGCTGTGGAGACACTAGAAATCTAATCTTGTTTGTCTATTTTTGAGGTAGGCATCTCACTGAACACTTTTTTTTTGTACCTTTATCCAGGCTTTATTATATCAACATTCCACTTCATATTAGATCTGAAATTTTGTATACTCTATTGAAGTCCATACAACAACAACAAAAGACTTGCAAAGGAGTGAATTTGCTCTCTAGACAAGCTCTGCTCTTCAGTAAAATACAGATGCCCATATGCATCCTGCTTCTTCAGCAGTTATGCATTGATGGGCTCTGTGTGCTGAAAATATTAGCAGTGGGGACCTCTTTGTGTGTATGTGTGACAGAAACCTAGTGCTGATCTACAGTGTCAATTTTATTGGAACACTAAACTACATTTTTAATTTATTTAAACCTTTTACCTTTATTATTATTGTGTGATATGTATGTATACAAAGTGTGTGTGTGATGTATGTGATGTGGTGTCTATGTGTGTGTGTGTGTGTGTGTGTGTGTGTGCCCACCCTCGGAGGGTTGAAGAGGATGTCAGATCCCTTGGAACCAGAGTTTCAGGATTTTGTGACCAGCCTATTATGGTTGCTGGGAACCCAGTCCTCTGGAAGAGTAGCAACATTTCTTTGGCTGAACCATCTCTCCAGATCCCAAAGTACTACGATAGGACCTTCTCTTCATGTTTTCTAAGTGTCCTTCACTGTTCCTCATAGCAAGAATGTTGTGGATAGACATGGTGAACTTGTGATTGTAAATGCACATTGCATACCAACAGGAGTACTTGTGGGATCTGCTTCGTAGACTACCTGGTCATTTTCAAGGGTTCATTTTGCAAAAGCCTATTCACACGATTCTCTGAAAATTCGCAACTATCCATATTGAATCAGGCCTTGGGAGGAAGCAGGCAGTCTAAATATGGAAGAAAATCTGATGTTGAAAAAGCTGCTCACTGGAAGAATCTCCAACTTCCACGTTCCCAAAGCCTTGAGAACAGAGTGAGCCGATCCGTCTGATTTTCAGTTTAATTCAATGAGGTATTTGATTTTCAACTACTGTCTCAGCACTGTATTAAAACCTTGTTACTAGGGAATAAAAGAAAATTACCTGTAATCCCCTTTCCTCAGAAAGCGTGTTATTATAATGGATTTCTCACTTTAGTCTGCCTGAGCTGCTGCCGAGAGAGAACTTGCGCTCTGTAGAGCACCAGGCTGCTCAGCCATCTCGCAAGCTCCATCCAGGAACTGAGCTGAACTCACCTGTTGGTTCCCAGGAAGAGACAGAGGCTGTGGAATAGAGTAACCTAACACAGATTTCAGCCTGGGTCATATGCTAGGGAAGCCAGCGCTAAGATAATATTCCAAATGGCACAACAGAGCAGCTTCCTGGGTCATATGCTAGGGAAGCTAGCGCTAAGATAATATTCCAAATGGCACAATAGAGCAGCTTCCTTCAAAAGATGTCCCCTACACGTACAGGTATCAATCTGTCAGGGTCAGGTGAGCAAACTGACCTCCCTCAAATATACTTCACTGGAGACATATTCTCTAGTCACTATTCAGAAGAGCTGGGAATAAAAAAATTCCTCCCGGAAATCTGTCCTGCTTTAAGAAAATCTGTCCTTGTGGACAGCAGGTTCCACAGGCCTGCTTGGTCTACTATGTCACCCCGTGAAGATCTCTCCACAGGAAGGTGATTGGAAATATGGCCAGAGTGATTCAAACCCACTGCTTCAAAGGAGACAGGGGACAGGGCATGTTCAAAACCATTTGAGCTACAATGTGATGCTTTTTCAACATACACACACGTGAGAGCAGGATGAGGGAGAGGTGAGGGTTCTACCTCCACATGCACCTAGAGAAAGGCTCACAACTGGCTTTCTGATTATTATTTTCAGGGAGTTGTTTACAAGTATATGAATGTTTTGTCTGTCTGCATATAAGTGCACAGGTGCTCACTTATTGCCAACAGAGGCCAGAAAGCACTGGAACCTGTGGACCTTTATTGACTCTTGGTTGGGAGCAGCCATGGGCAGGCAGGGAGTTGGACTTGAGTCCTCTTATCCATGTCAGCACTCTCGTCCATGGAGTCATCTCCAGTCCCTTGGGCAGATTTTATACTAAAATCTCTTCTCTTCTGCTCCTCCCATCCTATTATAACCAGAGTCCCAGAGTTGATACAGCTCTTGTGCCTCTGCATTTAGTACCTTGGGTACTGAGATGCAGCCTTGTTTATCTACGGCTAGTTTACTTTCTAGACTGTGATTATTAGCACCTCAGAGAAAGAAAATAAAGTTAAAACATCCCAACAAGGTAAAACGTCACCATAGTAGTTTTGTAAATAATGAAAGGCAATTACGTCAAAGGTAAAACATCTACATCCTGTTCTCACACCCACCTTTCCGTTTTACTAAAACAAGAACTATGTACTCCAGAAGCTGCTTCCTTTAGGCTCCCCTGCTTGTACCCATCTCCTCTTTACCCATTACTTTCTTATTTTCTGCTTGGTCCTTAATTAATGGCCACATGATGTTCAGCTACCGCTTATCAGGTATAACACAGAAGAGGTGGGAGCAAACACTCAAGCAGTCTTACTATGCAGCTGTTATGCTGCGAGGAATTTAAAATTGTTTTATGGAATGCCTAAGAATGTAGGCACCATTAAATGAAGGAAATTGAAGATTTACAAGGTAATTTTCCTAAGTTTTCCCCTGGGGTAGTAAAAGAATGGCTATTAGTAAAACAATTGATTGGGAGCATTAGCATGGATTAGGTAATAAAGAGGCGCGAGGAAGTAAAAGGTCTTGCATTCTAAGTTCTTGGGTATATTAGGTGAGTGTATGTGTGTGTATGTGTGTGTGTGTGTGTGTGTGTATGTGTGTGTATGTGTGTGTATGTGTGTGTATGTGTGTGTATGTGTGTGTATGTTTGTATGTGTGTGTATGTATGTGTGTGTATGTGTGTATGTTTGTATGTGTGGGTATGTGTGTGTGTATGTGTGTATGTATGTCTGTGTGTATGTGTGTATGTTTGTATGTGTGTGTGTATGTATGTGTGTATGTGTGTGTATGTCTGTGTGTATGTGTGTGTATGTGTGTATGTGTGTAGGTGTGTGTGTATTTGTGTATGTGTGTATGTGTGTGTGTATGTGTGAATGTGTGTTGCAAAAGGAGAGGAAAATACACCACTCATAATAAAAAGCATGAGAGCCATCGGTGACCTGATGCAAAAGGATAGCAAGGATGTAAAAACCAGCAAAGGGAAGGCCATCCTAGTACCAGACTGTGATGGAGAACCTTCACTACAACTCCTTTGCATTGTGACTTTATTCATCCTTTAGCCCAAAGTTAGCCCTTGTCCTTTGTCACTGCTGTGTATTCCGTGAGCACACTTCAATAGGCTCCTTCAGCAGCAGGGTCCATTTTAAAATCTGCTTTTCAGGATGAGTCCTAAGATATAAATTGTTGAACTTGGCCACTCAATGTTGGCTGCTGGCTGTCAATACAGGGCCCTGTTAACTGCCCCCGTTTTTCAGAGGCTTCAGTACTTGTGTCAAAATCTTCTGGTCTACCCCTAACCCATGAATTGTTTTTGAGAATGTCAAACCTATGCAACTGGTTCATTCAGATCAGGTAAGAATAAATATAAGTAAAAGAAAAGAACTTGCTCTGAATAGAGTAGTGTGGGCAAGGATAAGGAGAAATAGCTCAGCCAATAAACCTCCCAGGCAAGTTCTTTGGACTCTCAGCACCCACATACAAGGCTAGGTGTGTTAACTCACTCCTGTAACATGGATACTGAGCAGGTAGAGACAGGCAGGTCAGTGAAGTTCACTGGCCACTCAGCCTAACCAAACTGATGAACTCTGGGCTCAGTGATTATTCTTTTGTTAAAAAAAAAGTGCATGTGCGTGTGGGGGAAATGATAGAAAAAGAGAACTGAGAAAACCTCTCATTTCTATATCTGTTCACACATATATGCAAGCAAATGTGCACACACACACACACACACACACACACACATCCCCACAGGAACATGTACTGTATCACACATGCACAAACATAAAATGAAACGAAATAATGAGATGAGGGGAAGTTAATGGATTTGTAAGCCATTGGAAAGAAGTAAGGTTTGCTTGGATCCAATTTTATATTTAATAAGTAAAAATTTGAGTATTTTGTCTTTAAGAGGCAAGGATATACCATTTAGAGAGAGAAAGAGAGAGGGAGAGGGAAGGGGAGAAAGGGGGAGGGAGGGAGAGAGAAGATCGATCTGGACAGATCAGTAGCTGCAGGAGTGTTAAGAAGTAGATCTAGAAATAGGTGGCAGTAGGAAACTTCATGACTAGTTTGATATAGAATACTGTTAAAAAAAAAAAAAAAGGAGGGTATAGGAAGGAGCCAAGCACGACCTTGAGGTTTTTCTCAGCAAATGTTTCAACTGTCCAATGTTTCAAATGTCCAAGTTTCAATTGACTCCAGTGGGAAACATTTTGCATAGGATACTTTGCATGAATAAAATAATCAGGACTTTGACTTCAAATAGATTTTTCTTTGAGTTGTGTATTAGGTGTCCAGGCCAAGGGGGAGGATAAATATACAGAGGTAAATGTGCTGTGAGGGAAAGGCTCGAAGAGAATATGCACCAAACCGGCTCGCTCTGGCTTCTAGACTCATGGTTTATCCTGTTTGTATTTGAAGGGTCCAAGAATAAGAATATAAAATTGTAAATTCCAAAAATAAAAGTGTAAAAATAAAAAAATATGAAGTTGTAAGCCCAGGAGAATGAGAACAGACTGTCAGTAGCTTTCTCATAGGCTTAAGGATTAACTACTAACAGTGGGTTACTCTGCTTTACATCTGGCTGCTCTGTTTATAAGTGTGAAGGGCCCTTCACAAACGACTGAGGGTCAGCTCTACAGACTGAGGGTCAGCTTTTAGATACCCTCCATGGCCACTCATGACCAGAAATTGATGTGAGCTAAGTTAACAATGAAATGATAGGATGTACATAACTTTTCACTTTTTGGTTTTATATTGTCCCATACCCTTCCCTGCTATTTGAAACCGGCAGTGTCAGGGGATGTGCAGAGCCTTGGTAAACACTATCAAAAAATACCAGAGAAGACAATAGATTAAGTATAAACACTAGTTTAACAACAACAACAACAAAAAAAACCCTTTTAATAAAAATTGCAAAAAGGACAATTTGTATTTGAGTTTTACCTTGCGATTGTAGAAATTCTTCTGTTATTGCCTAATGCTTGTTATATAAGGAGGAGTTAGAAAACTGGCCTGCGCAGCCTTACAAAATCCATCTCTGGCTGTGGTCTCAGCTAGCTGATAAGGTTTTTGTGCCCCATGGAGATTTTTTTATTTTATTCTCTTATTTCTTCCTGGAATCTGGTTTCTGGAATAAAGTTTGCTTCTGGTTTATTAGACTTTGGTGGTCTGTCCCCATCTTTGTACAACCTCCATGGACCCAATAGTATTGATCCTTAGTCTCCACAGAATGTGCCTCAGCAACTAGTGGGCTCTCTCCTGAGTTTCAAGACCATGCTTTCAACAGCTTTCTCAATGCCTTGCACTCAGTTTTTATTGTACTTGTGTTTGCTCCCCCACTGATTTGCATGTACTTCATCCCCTCTTCTCCTTTTGGGTCTCACGGGTTATATCCATATGGCCATCCTCCTAGGATCTACAATCACGGTCTACACATTATACTTTACTCTTCAGATGCCAAGTGCTCAAGGAATTCGGTTTTCCTTGTCTCCATGTCCCCATGGTCCCATTCTTTAATGTCAGGTAGTAAACAAAACTGAATAAAACATAAGTCCCGGATGTAGGCAGGTTGTAGATTGTGAAATCCCTGGCTTCAATCCTCAACACTAAAAACAAAAACAAAATAAAATTTCACATAGAAAAATATAAACTAGAAAGGAACAGTGTCAGTCTACAAAGTACCTGCTGTAACTATTCCAGTGAAAATATGTGAACACTGCACAGAAGGCAAACTTAACTGAGAGCACGAGAGTTTGGGATAAATCACCGTGAGTCAGCATTGCACCTCACCTGCCCAGCCATCTCTCCCCTGAGCTGAATTTAGCAATAACCTTTGTGCAAATAATCTGAAGATAAATATCACTGACTTTGATATTTCTCACATTATACATGAACCATTGAACTAAAAAACTAGGGGAAACATGTATAAAATTTTCTTTTCACCTACAGAAACTGTCCGTTGAGAGATTTCTCTAACCAGTCTCCTATTACTCTACACTACGGAAGCCCAAGACCCACTTCCACCCAAGATATCAAACTCCTCAATGCACTATCTTTTCAAAAAAAAAATAGCTCTTCTAGTGACCTTTGAAGTAACTGATAGCTCTGTGGTTCTGCTTATCTTCACATGTGCTTTGAATAAAGCCCATGGTTATTCCAGAAAAGCTAGCCTTTGGGATATAGAAAGTGAGGCACATCTTGGGTTAATCTGGAAACAGACATGGTTGCTACAAAGAGAGAAACAAAACAATAAAACAAACAACAGCTCTCATATCTAGAGAACTTCCTAGGAACATTTCTTCACCTTTATACCATTTGGATGGCTTCCAAATAGTTTTAGATAAGTGAGTGAATGTCCAAGACAATTCATGGCAGTACCTGTCTAAAGGCCACCCTGATTGTATTGAGTTCCTTTGATGATATCACCTTATTGTGAGATAAATATGCTACTCTATGGAGCATATATCTGATGTCAGCACCAACTTTATTGATATAGTACTGTGTTTGAGTCTGCACACAGGTGATTTGACTGCCTGTGGACTTACACTGAAGATTTGCCTGGTGGGGAATATAGAGGGATCGTACCATTCTAATTCAATTTCATGATTATTTCTTGTCATCAGTCATAGATGGAGATGGCTCATGGGACCCTGTTCAGGAAACTAATGGCAGTCGATGAAGCCATTGATAGTGATGCTGCCAATGATAAGTTACTCGGGCTTTCAAGGGATAGTGTTAGACACATACCCACATTAGTGACTTGATTAAATCCAGTGAGTCCCAAAGAAAAAAGGAAAATTAAGCAAGGATAGAATGACAGTGGGATGAGAGCTTTGAAGGAGGGAGGTTGAGAGTGAAGACTGAGAGAAGGGAAGGGTGAGTGTGGCCACAATATATTGATGCAAGCATGTATGGAAGTATCAAAAATAAATCAAAAATGAAAAAGAGAGAATGAGAAGTAAAACCTGGGGAAGGGAAGAAAGGAAGGAATAAAAGATGGAGGGGCAAGAAAGGGGAGGAGAAGGATGGAAGGAAAAAAGAAAGGAAGGAATAAAAGAGAAAAAAGAAAGGAAAGAAGGAAGGAAGAAAAAGAAAAAAGTTAATTTGCTCTATGTTTGGAATTTTTTTTAGATGAATTCACATAAAGAATTGTGACTGAGTTCTCACTCTGTGTGAAAGAGTTGCCAAGTAAAGCAGTCAAACCATTTTTTGTATAGATATAATTGTCTTATAAACTTAGCATTATGTGTTTCCTTGACTGAACCAAAGTTAACTCCAAACAAATTTGCCTATGTTTCTGGTTTATAAAGTATTTTTTTTCATTTATTTGGCCTCTGTTGTAGTTTGCATATGAAATTTCTTTCACAGAGTCATGTTTTTGAGTATTTGGTCTCCAGTTGATAGTGCTGCTTTCCAAGGTCATGAAACCTTTATTTGGTGGAGCCTCGTTGACCTACGTCACCAGGGGTGGTCTGGAATTTGGATTCTATAGCCTGGTCTCATTTTATATTCTCTCTCTCAATGCTTCTAGTGTGTGGGGATAATGTGTGATCGCCCTGCTTCCAGAATCTGAGACTTTGGTCAGTCTCATCCTGCCAACCATTGATGATGGTCTTTACCCTTTGGAACTGTAAGTCCAAACCAACCCTTTCTTCCTTAGCTTGCTTATGGCCCAAGTATTTTATCACGGCAACAACAACAACAACAAAAATAACCAATACAGCCCATTTTCCTTTCCTATAAACTACCTCTCTTCATCTCCACCCTTTACTCCCAAATCAATCCTGTTCCTATTAGCTCGAATTTGTCTTCTGCCTCACGTCAAATTACATTCAGCACACATAAAGAATTTTAACATGTATCCCAAGTGAGGAAAAACTTTCAACAACAGTGATCAAACCCAGGACCAGCAGCATAATTCCCTCCTACGGGAATTCAAGCCACGCCCACTTCCCAGAAGCTCCAGCAGAGATGATCACCTTGGCGGTTATTCTAATTTAGCACAAATAAGTCATTTTCTTTGCTTTTTCTTCAGTCCTGATGGCTTTCTTTAGTTCTGAGGGGTAATCATTTTAGCGGCATCATGTGATCCAATCCATAGCACCAAAAACATGCACACGGTCTGGATGGGAGGGGAGTGACTAGGTAAAGGTGGGAATTTAAATCAGACAGAGACTGCCAAATGAGGTTTTAAAATATTCTGAAAAAAAAAATAGCTTCTTTTATTCCCCATAGCCTTGTGAAGAGGCAGAGAGACATTTTGCAAGGCAGTAAGCTGTGTGGTGTATGTGTGATATCAGAACGATAAGAAACAGTGAAGGAATTTGATCCGAAGTATTTTGCTAAAGCTATGATGTACCAACTTTGACGGACTCCATTCTTTTCTTAAAACACTAAGATGAAAGATCATGAATACTCTGATGAAATAACAGATTTTAATATTATTAATAGAAGCTCAGGATATGACCCTGATGCAATCTATTGTGTTCAGACAAAATTCAACTTGTAGAGTATGTCATTTTTTTCAATGTTGTTTAGCCTTTTCCACATGAATTCTGATAAGCACGCATTGACGGATGACTATACTCCCTGCTCTCAGAACACACAAGGGAAACAAGGATGCTACTGCAGTCAGAGCTGAACTTTGAGAGAGACAGTGTGTGTATGTGTGTGGGGGGTGTATCTGTAGATTTAAAAAGAAGGCAGCATTATTCATCTTTTTTTTTCCTTAACTTAGACCAGAATCTTGAAAATTGAATTTTGTAAAAATTAGTGATATAGTCATAGGATCAAAAATGTTATCTGTCAATGAACTTCCTATAAAGCCCAAACTGTTGTTAGGGTCTCCTAGTGTCAAAGACAGAGCTTCATCAAACTCTACTGAGTGTGGAGCATAAAACAGTCAGTAAGTCCGAGTAAGTGTGATGAAGGGTTGAGAAATTGTGATGTATCATTGTGCCTTCACCTAAAGCAAATTTGTCCTCAGCCTCCCTGGCTCACTGGATTCTAAGATAAGGGGATTGGTGCATATTCCTTTCAGTTGCAGAGTTGAAACATGTGGAAGTGATTTTAGCCTAGACGCTCACATTCCTTCTAAAAATTGTTGGCAAGTCCTCAGAAACTGAGGCCAGTTATGATTATCATTCTTCTGAACATCATTTGGGAAAAAATAAGGTCTGATAGAAAAGAAAGAAAAATCTGGCACCTTTATGAATCAAAAACAATGTTTTATGGAGAATAAAGCCCGGCAGAAGTCGTACAGAAAAAAAAATCAATAGAACTTGATGATTATCCTTTGGAGTGCAGGAAGGAGGCTGATGTAGAGTTAATTACTGCCTTATTAGTCTGAGTTTTGGACTTGGGAACCCCAAGAAGCCAGGTTAAACGCAAAGAAATCATTTCAGCTTTGTCTTCCCCATGGCAGGAAATGGTAGAATTTGTATGCACAGTATTAAAGAAAAGACATAAGGCCCTGACTTCTAAACGCCAACATAAAGGCGAAGAGAATAATATTCACTTTCACCCAGAACCTGTTCTCTAGTACTCTGTGGTACTGAGTAGGAGTGGAAATCTCTCACTGAAAATGAAATATAACCACCAAAATTTTCAAGCTAAGGAAAGTCAAGAAATTCAAGTACGAATTTTTAAAGCTTAATAGTGCTCAGTGAACAAGGAGTCAGTTCATTGAGAAAAAAATAGCAGTTCTTCAAAAGTATAGCACAGTGAATAAGTGTTATTGTGGTCATGATTCAAAAGACTCGTGTGAGAAATACATAACTTCCATATGTAAATGTAATGGTAATTAATGTGTTATCTGTAGTATTGAAGCATGAGCTCCAGCAACATCATGAAAAAGCTAAGCAAGCTTATGCAGTTCGAGTTTTTTTAGCTCTTATCTTAGGGTTTCTTTTGCTATGAAGAGACACCATGACCATAGCAGCTCTTATAAAGGTAAACATTTAATTGAGATGGCTTATATTTTCAGAGTTTTAATCCATTATCATCATGATGGGACTTGTGGCATGCAGGCAGACAAGGTGCTGGAGAAGTAGCCAAGTATCCAGACATACTGCTGGGGAAGTAGCCAAGTATCTTAGTTATGGTTTCTATTAATAGCTGTGAAGGGACACCATGACCACAGCAACTCTTACAAAGGAAAACATTTAATTGGGGTGACTCACTTACAGTTTAGAGGTTCAGTCCATTATCATCATGGTGGAACATGGTGGCATGCAGGTTGACATGGTGCTAGAGAAATAGTTGAAAGTCCTATATCTTGCAGGCAACAGAAAGTGATCTGTCTCACTGGGAGTAGCTTGAGCACAGGAAACCTCCAATACCACCCCACAGTAACATACTTTCTCCAAAAAGGCCACACCTTCTTCAACAAAGCCACACCTCCAAATAGTGCCAGTCTTTTTGGGGGCCATTTTCGTTCAAACCACCACAACTGTAAACTATATAAAATATCTATAAAATGATTATACAAAACACTAAAATATATTATTGCATATAATAGAATGTATACATACACACACAAATATGTATATTTGTGTGTGCAAGAGATAGCCCAGCAAGACAGTGCCTATAAAATATTTACTCAACTAAAATGCATTGTATTTATTAAATATTTAGAGAAATAGAAAATTCAATTGCTATCATAATCTGAGTTCTAGATTGAGTTTTAAACTTGTTTTGAAAGAACAATTTATATTAATGTCATTGATCATTATTCAGTGCCTAAAACATACGTAAAGGAATTTTACTCAATTTATTTTTAAAGAGGTAAGTTGAATCTAACTGAAAATTTTAAGTCAAACTTTGAAAGTCTGCCTTAATTTTCCTAGTCTTAAAAGATTTCCTTGTCTAAAATTGGATAGAGTACATGGGTCTCTTGGTAATACAGAAACATCTTTCCTGTAAATACAGCATCCAATGGTGACCTGAGGTAGATGCCAGATGCTTCTATGAAATGCAAGTACGCTCTTACAGTGCTCCAATCCCAATGTGACTCCATGGAGAAAGGATCATCTCCCTCTGGAACACACTTCATGCAATGCCTCCTTGACCTTGAATGCTTTAAAGACAGAATGGAAATCATTGGGTTCTGCCAGAGAGTCACAGAGACTTAGGAACACAGAGAAAATGCTCACTAAACAATGTGCTGTCCTGTTGGAGCATTATAAACACACCAATAGCCAAGCAAAAGGATCTAATGCTTAATTAACTTTCACTCACCTTCAAAACACTGAGGACACAGTGAAAATACAATCAAATCTATTTAGTCTGAATCTCAAGCCAGAGTCTTTGCGTCTTTGCAGCAGCCCACAGTTAATTTTTTTTTTTTTTTTTGGTTTTTTCGAGACAGGGTTTCTCTGTGGCTTTGGAGCCTGTCCTGGAACTAGCTCTGTAGACCAGGCTGGTCTCGAACTCACAGAGATCTGCCTGCCTCTGCCTCCTGAGTGCTGGGATTAAAGGCGTGTGCCACCATCGCCGGGCTCACAGTTAATTTTCATTAGTCTAAAGTTCAGGGACATTTTTGTTGTTGGTGGTAATTTCTCTCTCTTTTCCTCTTTCTCTGTCCCTCCACTTTCTTTTTTTCCTCTCTTCCTCTCTCTCCTGCATTAATACATGTGGGGAGAGAGAGAAGGAGAGAGAAAGAAAGAGAGAGAGAGAGAGAGAGAGAGAAACTAAGAAAGAAGTTGGTACATGAAGATGGACTCTTACCCTTAAGTTCCATTCCTTAAAATGATATCATTTATTGGTAATTTCAAAACACTTAATTTTGTAGTTATAGGCCAGGAGGACATTTAAATGTGCAAGAGCAAAAATAATCATAGATTTTTTTTTAAATTGCATAGGGAGACCAAACTTCTTTGGGTGTCTATTTTAGGTTTTCTATTCCTGTGATAAAAATTTATTTTATCTTCTAACTCTCTGGTCATCATGGAAGGAAGCTAGGGCATGAGCTGAAGGCAGGGATTTTTATTTCTTCTGGTGCAATCCTTGAACTACTGAGGAACCAGTCTTGTGGACTAAGTAATTACCAGTTGTGGGGTCCTAGTGAGAGACAGCTACTGTTGAACCTTCTCTTGTTCTCAATTTCTCCCTTGTGATTTATCTATTGTTACTATTTTACATTTTAATTAATAAATTGTGAGACACACACATACACACATGCATGTTCACACACATCCCCATGGTTCCATTCCCCTAAGGAACCCTTACTAAGCTGCTTTCAATGAGAAATATTTTCTAAGTCTTCTTTCTCTGATTCGACTCCAGAATTGTTTCCTAGAAAAACATTGAAATAAGAAGGATTCTGGAGATTATATTATGTAGAAGTGTAGGCAATAGTAAGTGGTATATTTTTTTTCCTTTCTTGATCTGCCTCAGGGACTTTCTAAATAATGTCAGGAGATGACTTGACTTCCAGCTACCTTACATTCAAGAACCTGGGGAGCAGGAGAGATTACTGCAGTATTCCATGTCTGTTTTATTCCCAATGAACATTGGACAGTGAATTGGTTTATAAACTCTGGGATACAGTTTTGTGTCCTCCATTGTCTGTCTATGTGATTTTTTTGCTGTCTTTTGTCCATTCTGTGTCTTTAAGTGTCCGTTTTAAAAATTGTTCTAGAGCCTTTCTTCTAGCCATGGCATGATGTTTAGTGAAGGCAATGTATACTAACCATAGTACTTGGACTATGGTAAATACCTTGTAACTATTACATATAATAAGTCCTTCATATACCGAAACACTATTTCTAAGTGATCAAATTTATTTTTCAATAATTTGTACAACCTGAATAAAGTCGCAGAGATCTGAGTCATAACATTATATGACATGATTATGAAAGTTCCCATTTATTCCTAGATGGTTTTTCATTGTTTGTGTGTTCGCTTGAATATGAATGGTTCCCGGAGTAGGTATGGCCTTGTTGTAGGAACTGTGTGAGGTTTGTGTAAAGCTTCAACTAGACCCAGCCCCCCCCTCTGTCTCTCTGTCCCTCTGTCTCTCTGTCTCTCTGTCTCTCTGTCTCTCTGTCTCCCCCTGTTTCCGTCTGTCTCTGTCTCTCTCTGTCTCTCTCTCTCTCTCTCTCTCTCTCTATATATATATATATATATATATATATATATATTTTTTTTTTTCCCTCAGGATGTAGCTCTTAGCTACATCTACAACTCAATGCCTTCCAGCCACCATGCTTCTGTCATGATAATAGCAAACTCACTCTCTATAATTGTAAACAAGCCCCTAATTAAATACTTTCTTTTGGCCATGGCACCTCTTCGCAGCAATAGAACAATGACTAAGACGGTTTGTTTGGTACAAAAGTATTGAGACAGAGTCTCTAAGTCTCCCATACTGGTGTCTAACTTGCTGTGTAGCCATGGACGACCTTGAACTTCTGATCCTCTTATCTCAACGTTCTCTAAGCAGGGATAGCTGCAGCCAGTGTGATAGGATGAAACCCAGGGCCTTGTGCATATTAGGTAAGCACTTCACCAAATGAGCTACATACCAACTCCTTCCTAGATGTTTTCTGATGTTTCTGTCTACTTTGATTCTAGAGTACTGTTTACATTGATTTCTACAACTGGAATGAATAACTGCTTCACAATTATAAAGCTGATTAATCTGTTCTCATGCTAATGGCACTCAGTCCTTTGCAAGGCATGATATAAAGATGACTAACACACAAAGTAGCTTATAATCATTGGAATAGATTCAGACATGTGGACAGACAATACTATGGTATAGGCAAATAGTGGGAATATATATTAAGTATAATAGAAAAAGGCAAACTTTGGCTTCACTGTGGATAATACTGATTTTTAATCCTATGGTAATAGTTCCCCAAGTATGAAGAGCATTTACCCAGTCTGCAGGATCAAAGTGGAGGCCAGTTGTAGGTCTGTAGCTGAGGTCTGTGTCTTGCTGGAAACATGCGCTCTGGGGGCTCCATCTCAGTCAGACCTTATTGGCAGGGCTACTTTCTGAATGTGAGCAACTCTCGTTTGAGGTATGCTGAGGAGCGGGCAGAATGTCATGAGAAATTTGCAGGATGACTTAGTGATGAAAGATTAGCTTGCATATGAGTTATTAATAGTAACCTTATAGCAGCATTATCATCCCCACTCTAAGCTGCTGGCATCATCATTTCTGTTTGTTTGTCACTCCAAGTGACCTCAGAAGTCATATCTGCCATACTCTTTAACAGCCATAGGTCCATGAACTAATTTTCATTTCCTCCCATGGGGCAGGATTTCTTTTTCCGGTGAATTCCCCAAACATGTTACCTTGAGATATTGGGATTCTTGATTTTTGAGTCAATTTTATGTTTTGATTACTTCAGTGGTGCTAATTTTTTTCAGCAAACTCAAATAAATACGGACTCTCAAAATTTTTTTTCTTTGGATGAGTTTTGGACCAGAATCAAAAGTAAAGTGGCAAGCTTCATCTTTTAGCAGTCAGGAATGTTTTAATGACCGTGGAAATGATGTTAAAACATAAATACTAGATGATATTGATTATGGTGAAGCCTAAACAGAGAAATATTACTCCTGTGACCTTTCTAGACCATTGGTTTTACTTGGGCCTCTGTCCGTGTTAAAGTTCAAGGCTACGGGAATACACTACCACAGAAAGAAAAAACAATTGAAAACAGGCCACTTCTGCTTTAGAGAGAAAACTGTCTTGATATTCTAAGTATCTAATTCCTAGACACCGAAATTAAGGAAAATAGGTTAATACCAAGTAAATACTGGAGTCAGGCAGGGGAGGTCTGATCTATTTCACTATTTGGAGTAGAGATTCCTATTTGATCATAGCCAAGAGAGAATGAATTCCAGGTGTTGGTAATTTGTGACGGTCTCTTCTTTGTATTCATTGAGAGAACAGAGCCAACTATTTCCCAATTTAAGAGAGGAAAAGAGAGAAGAATGAGAAATGCATGTGTGTGTATGTGTTTCATCATGAAGTAATACATACACTTTGAGAAGAATCTGAAGCAGTCTCCCATAAACTTAATACAGGGGTTCTCTTTATCCTCACATCTCCTTTAACTTAAGCATGTGTAGGTCCCTGCCAAATATCTGCTTCCAATAGAGGTAGAGGTTTCAGAAAAATTTAATGAGATAGGAGACATGCTTAATCTCTGTCCCTTAAGGTGACCCACGTTATTAAACTCTACATCTCTTCCTGAAGTTCCTGCACCAACAGACCACACCGGACTCCGTCTGGAAGTCTCCCTCTTCCTCTCATTGTCTAATTCCATGTTGGTCATCAGTCTCCCGGTGTTTAGGACATCTCTCTAATACCGTGATGTGGGGGCACGACTCCTCCGCAGAGCCTCCTCTAAACAGTCCCAGATACATTTACAAGCTCAGCTTTTTTTCTTCTTTCAAATCTATCTTCACAGAGAGGGCACCGGGGCAATGTTTCATTATTCCCGCAGATGGGAGGGAGGAATGGAGGGGATGATTTAGAAAGGGAAGTAATCCTCCTGATAAACCTGTTAACAGAGGCGTGAGAGTCTTTTATTTGAAGAAATAAAAATAAGTATGTAGCTGGGAGGTATTCTTTGGGGACAGTCTGAGGAATGAAATGAATTCTTAAAATCATTCCGTTCCCCACATTAATATTTGTACTCAGGAAAGGCTCTTTCCATTTATTTATTTATAGAAGTAATACCCACCTGGCAGGGGGGTTTTGGATTACAAGAGTATATTGCTGCTGTTTGAGAGCGAAAGGGAACTAGAAACAGGACAGGAATATATTGTGGCATAGAAAACACTAAAGCGATTGGAGGCTAAATGAGCTGCCCAATGGATTCTTTAAAATGGAGGCGATTCAAGTTCAAGTTTTCAGGTCAGCTACTTGATATTTGTTTTTGTTTGTTTTTTTTATTATTATTATTGAGAAAAGGAAAAAAGTTTGCCCCTCCTCCCAGCCTCCCATTTCCCTCCCCCCCTTCTCCCCCTCCCCCTACTCCTCTCCCCCTCCCTCTCCAGTCCAAAGAGCAGTCAGGGTTCCCTGCCCTGTGGTAAGTCCTAGGTCCTCCCCACTCCGTCCACGTCTAGGAAGGTGAACATCCAAACTGTCTAGGCTCCCACAAAGCCAGAACATGAAGTAGAATCAAAACCCCGTGCCATTGTCCTTGGCTTCTCATCAGCCCTCATTGTTCGCCATGTTCAGAGAGTCCAGTTTTATCCCATGCTTTTTCAGTCACAGTCCAGCTGGCCTTAGTGAGCTCCCAATAGATTAGCTCCTCTGTCTCAGTGGGTGGGTACACCCCTCGTGGTCCTGACTTCCTTGCACATCTTCTCCCTCCTTTCGCTCCATCAAAATTCTTCACAGATCTTGAGAGGACAATAATCAACTTTATATGGAAAAACAATTTGATATTTGTATAACATCAAAGTTACTGAGGTTTCGAGACTCTTCTTCCTTCTTCTGGCTAGATCAGAAAATAAAATCCTGCATAAATGTGGCTGGAGTTAGACAATAGAAGTTGTCATGTTTTGATGGTCAATTTTCATTGTCAACTTGACACAATCTAGATTCCCCTGCAAGGGACTCTCACTGAGGGATTGCCAGTGGGTGTTTCTGGGAGATTGTCCCTGTTCCATTAACTGATGAAAGAACACACAGGCCACTGTGGGCTCCGTTCTCTGGGTTTGGGTCCAGACCTGCCTACGAGTGGAGAAAGCACTGAGAGAGCAAGTGTGCAGTCGTTTCCACCTGCTCTTGAGTGTGGATGCAAAGTGCCTTGCTTCTGACTTTCCTGCTTTGCTGGCCTGTAACATGAAACTAAAATCAACTTTTTTGCATATGCTGCTTCTTGTCAGAGCATTTTATC
Source organism: Microtus oregoni (assembly GCF_018167655.1). Lineage (NCBI taxonomy): Eukaryota > Metazoa > Chordata > Mammalia > Rodentia > Cricetidae > Microtus > Microtus oregoni. The sequence goes on along the minus strand of NW_024543059.1, from coordinate 58,460,684 downwards.
ACAGCAAGATAAGTGAAACTGAGACACATTTATATGAAGAGTAATTATCAACTAACATGTTTTCATCTACTCTGAGATATGAAGCCAGACCTAGTATCACCCTGAACTTAGGACATTTAGCTGGTGGATCACAAAACACTGTCTTACAAGGTCGCCCGTGCAAGGATTCAATCCCCCTTTCCATATCCTCAACGTCATCTTGTGTCATGGGGCCAGTGTCAGACTATGACTTACCTATTTCTCTTTAATAAAACCTCCTAAATTCTGCAGCTTAAAGTGGATTTATTATTACGTACAGTTTCTCAAGGAAGGAAAGCCCAGGGACCATATAAGAACTTCTCATACATAGGCCTCTCCAGGTTGTACTAGAGATGCCCATCAGAGCTTCTGAGTGGATACATGAAGGCTGCCATAGACCAGGCTGCCATAGTCATATGTGTGGTTCTTAGCGAGAGAGTTTCTGTGTGGAGCTAAGTAAAGCGATTCTTCACTGGACACTTGCTTTCCTAAAGGGTAGGATACATAAAAAAAAAAAAGACACACAGAGAGACAGAATGATTGAAATATGAGCTGAAGCATCTGCCTAACCTGTTTCAGAAGTGACCTAAGTGGACATCTGTCATATAGTATTGATCATATAACCCATCCCTGGCACAAGGAGGCAGGGAACTGCATGATGAGAGACCATCGGACACACTGTTAAGAAAATGAATGATAAACACCACTGTAACTTTTATTTTCAACATGCAGTTCATAGTAGGAAAATGATATTGTGTTCTTTTGTTCTGTCTTTCTAAAATTAACATAGATGCTCATGTTTATGCAGTTTTCTATTAATGAAAAATAGAATTTTATCAAAACTCGGTTGTCTTAAAATATCAACATTTCCTCAAGCATCTTTGTGCATGAGGAGTCTCTATCTTAAGCAGGTTCTACTCGGCGGTCTCTCCTTAGTGTGTGATCGAGATGCAACATTACAACTAGAGGTAGGCCCGGCCAGCAATACACTGTATGTTGGCTAAGCATAGGAGAAGCCATGGGAGCTGCTTTAAAGGGATCGTGGGATTTATTAGGATACACTCATGGATAGACAGCTAGGTAAAGGGCCACCGTGGTCCTCTGTTCTGCCTGGAGGTGAATGGAACCAGCAGTCCGATCTCCGACCACCACAGGAGAGAGCGAGCAACCGGCCCTCTCTTTGCTTTTAAAACAAGACACACACCCTCTATAGGACCAGACAGCTCAAGATCACTGGCCAAGCAAATGCCCACTACAGTTGAGCCTACATCTAGGCAGGCTGCTAAAGTGGCACCAGCTGCATCCAAACACAACATCACCAAACCCATGCACAGGTGGTACTACACGGTCAGAAAAAACTGCATCCAGACACTTTCTCTTTCACACTATAGCTGTGTGCCCAATGTACGAGACTGGGCCAGTGACAACAAACCCTTGTGCAGCTCAAGGGAGGAAGTTAAGGAATCTTTAAGGAAAGAACAGCTATATGTAGGAAATGAGACTCACCTGCTCACTGGGAACAAGAAGGGCCCAGACTCACTGAAAGGCTAGAAGGCATGAGACCATGCACGGTGCTGTTCCGATCATATCAGTATCGAGTTAAAATCGTCTAGTTATAGATAATATCCCTGCTGTATTTAACCTTTGGGAATTGTTGGATTTACTTTAACACCTAGAAATTTAAACCGCCTAAGTTTCTTATGGAGCAATCTTGATTAGGATATGTCACCTGATCTTTCCTGGTCCACACTATTTTTCTGATCTTAGCATCAAAACAAAGAGGGATTAAATTTCATAGAGTGGGAACCATTTATTCACGTAAAACTGCATTTTTTAAAAAAGTTATTCTTCCCTCATACATTACATCCTGACTGCAGTCCGCCCTCTGTCTTCTCCTCTCAAATGCCCACCCCCGCTACTGATTATATTAGATTTTAATTTAGAGAATGGACTTTACTCAAACAAGGGTACAACTAGTATGTGCGTAAGTCACAAGGCCCAAGACCTCTCAGTGGGTATTCCAGCCTTGGCACACAGCCCCTATTTACTCACCTACACAAACTAAGACTTACAGGAGTGCCCACAGCCATGTAGTCAGAAAAAACAATTCTCTCTGCCTGGTTTAAGGAATGGCTGCAAAGAACGCTTTTGGAAGGGAAGAATAGAAGCTAATGGGGCGCACAGAGTGGACTCCGCTCTGCAGCACATGGCCAGCAGGCTTCAGGCACTGCAGCTGGAAAGCAGACACTGGGCCAGCGAGGAGCCCGACAGAGGCGCATTCACATCTGAGTTCACTGCTAATGAGCAGAGCATACTATGTAGCCCAACAATCGCATTATTATCTAAGTATTATATTTGGAAGAGAATGCCTGGTATCTTTTTATAGATGCATGTTGTTTGCTCCAAGTTCACACTGAGAAGCGGAGATTAAGAAGAGAGAGGGAGGAGAATACTGCATGGAGTTATCAAAAAGAAACTTTGTCCTGAACTAGGGCATTTGGGAGAGATATGATCATTAGCATTTTTATGAGCTTTTGACTTCTATTTTTTTCTGACACTGATAAGATATCTGTCTTCTCTTAAATGTAATGATCTGTATATTTGCCCTCATTTGCAAGTTCAGAGTCTTGGGGGAGACACAAACAAGAACTGTCTAGTTTCCTTGGGGTGCTGGGGTAAAAACAAAAAGCCATTCATCTTTAACTAAGTGACTTCATGCAGAAGGATGCAACATTTTAAAAAATGCACTATTTTTGGTTCATGTCGTTTTGGAGCAAACCCTCTGCTCTCACTCTGCTTTGGAGTATGTAGGAGGGGAGGGTGGCGGGGTGTGCAGCTAGGAACATCCACACTACAGAAGTCATTGTGAAACACTACTGGCCGAAATGTCTATTTATCCCCCAAGCATTTCTTAAACTCTCTAAATATGGGAAGGAAAGGATGCTTTGAAGCCATTTCATTACATAGCTGAAGCCTGCCTGGAACTAGCACTGTATATCTCAGCTCAGGATGGGCTGGCGTTTGCCATCTTCTCGCCTTGGCCTCATAAATTCTGGGATTGTGTATTTGCACTCCTACACTGGGCTTAACTGTAAGACATTTAGCATCTGTTCCCCAATGAGCCATTTGCCTCTCATCTCATGACTTAGGTTCCATGGACTCTACATGTTCCTTCTGCTCTGTGTCATTAGAATGTAGTGTTCAAGGAAACTTAAGAGCCTGTAGTCTGGGTCCAGAATCTTCCATCTTTTGAAGCCCAAACTGTCTCTTCACTAGGCATGTAAATGAGAGACAACTTAATGTCTTTATGCCTCGAGTTTTCCATCTGTGGGATGGGAGTAAAAGTCATGGAGCTTTGGAGTATTAAATGTGATTATGCGTGTAAAGCAATTATGTCACTGTTTAGAGTACTCTATTACTTATTATCACTGATGTCTCTGCATCATCTGTTTTAGAAAAATGGAGATTTGAAAAAGAGAAAAATCAGATATATAACAGAGCAGAAGGTGATTGGCAAGGTTCACAGTTTGCCTCTACTTTCTCCATGGCTTGTTCCCTTGCCTTCTTTGTGACTTCTGATGTCAGCCCTTTCATGATCCCTCCTCTCTGCTGACATGTGTTATTTGAAACCTCCATCTGTGGAGGTTTCCATGAGAAATGTTCCCCACAGGCTCCTACACTTGGAACATGTTTGTTGGCTGAAGGTGGAGCTCTTATAAAAAGTATGTCATCTGGTCCAGGCTTTGAGAGCTTGTCACCGAGCCTCATTCTGGTTCACTCTGCTCCCTGTCCCTCCCTGTGCTGATGAAATGTAGCTCGCATCCTGCATCCTGCTCCTGCCACCATGCCACACCTCCCTCACCATCACAGACTATCCCTCTGAAATAGTGACCTAAAATAAACCGTTTCGCCCTTTATGTTTCTTCTGGTCATGGTTTTTATCCCAGAAAAAAAGTACCCAATACATCAGCATTTGATATCAGAGAGTTCAGGGAAATAAACAAAACCGACGATTTAGAAACTCAAAGGTTGACTTTACCAAAGCCTTACTGAAGGATTCATGACTCTGCTCTACCCTGATGCTTAACAGAACTCTGTCTCAGACTAGGTGTCTTTCCCAGTCCACAGTTATAACTTCTAATGGATCCTGTTTCTTTACCCCATTAGATATCTTTGCAGGAGAAAACCCAAATATTCATGTTTTTTATTTTTATTTTCAGCCAATGCAAGGATGTGAATTAGATTGAAGCTGATTGATTGACACCAGATTCCATGTGCATAGCGGTTGCCCAGAGATGTGCGAAGAGCAAGTGATGGAGAATAGATTTAAAGAGAAAATATTTCCTCATTGCCACCTTTAGACACATTCTCTGGTTCTTCTTCCATACCTTCACCATTCCAAAAGTGATCCTTAAAGATTTAAAAGTAGTAGAATGATGGTTTTTCCCTTTTCTAAGAGCAAGTGCCAATTTATGCTGACACATAATATTTGGATATTATTTGCAATTTTACTGAACACAACCAGAAGATTCCTACATACAGATGTTAATTTTATATAAATACTTCCATACAGCTGTTTATCTTTCTACACATAGCTATTCCTCCCTTCTAATCTATTTGATTATGTTTGATGAGGTTAGAATGGGGAGGAAAGTGATCTGGGGCACCATTTCTTTCTCTGTTTCTGTTTGTTTGTTTGTCTCCTAAGCACTGACCAAGGAGGAGTTAGCATGTAACACATGCCCTAAGTACAAGAACACACCCTCTCCTCTTTGGGGGCCTTTTGCAGCAATGTGCTTTGATGTGGGCTTTCCCTCTGTATGCTGTGATTACCATTAACGAATAAAGAACTGCTTTGAGCCTATAGCAGAGCAGGGGGATGTGGAATAGAGCTAGGCGGGGAGGACTGAACTTAATGCTGGGAGAAAGAAGGGTGGAGTCAGAGAGAAGCCATGTAGCTCCACCAAAGATAGACGCCGGAACTTTTCCCAGTAAGTCACTGCCTTGTGGAGATGCACAGATTAATAGAAATGGGTTAAATTAATATGTAAGAGTTAGCCAATAAGAAGCTAGAGCTAATGGGCCAAGCAGTGATTTAATTAATGCAGTTTCTCTGTGGTTATTTTGGGGCTGGGCAACCGGAAAACAACAAGTGGCCTCCTTCAACAGTGCTTGGAGGATAAAGCAGAGGTTCAGGAAATTAATAGGAGGAATATGAGTTCAGGCGGTTGTACGAGTTATTAAAAAGAAGTTTCAGAGTGCTTTAGGGAGAAGGATCTACTGGCAAGATCTAGAGGTTTCTTCATCTATCATGTGTTCACCTGAGATGCTGGCTATAGTCTGAAGAAACCATTTCCTGGTTTGGGGGTTAGCCCTTCTACCAGCATATTAAATTATGTTTAAAGGATAATAAAATATGGTAGTAAGCCTTTTAAGTGGCCAACCATCATCTATGTGTCAGGATATTTAGACTTATGTGAAGTGGTCCTATATGGAAGAGGGTTGAATTTTGTGACCAGAAGGACAGGGTTCAATTGATAAAGCCTGAATTCTGAGTTGTGTCCTGCTGGCAGTGGTGACTTCCAGTCTCTCTGTCTCTCTTGATTCTCTCTGATAGAAGCCTGGAAGCCAGATGTCTTGCCATGAGGACTCTTGAACAGCCTCAGAGGCCCACACAGGGAGAAATGAGGCCTCCTGCCAACCGCTAGTGAGGAAGTGAGACTTTCTGCCAATGGCCCCGTCAGTCGGCCATACTGGGAGCAGATCTTCTTGTCTGAGAAAGTTGCCAAATGACTGCAGTCTTGGCTCTCATGTCAGCTTCAGCCTCATGAGAGATGCAAACTCATAGAGACTCTGGTAAGGATTCTTGACTACAGAGATTTAGAGAATACATTCATTATTGCTCATGACACTGCCTTTTCAGGCCATCACTTATTCAGTGATAGACAGCTAAAGGCACAGGAGAAGGTCAATTGAAAGACATCATAGACAAATGAAAATATTCAGAATCATGTTCACAGTGAAGCTTACATAAAGAAAATAAGATTTATAAACAAAACCCCTCACCAAAACATTATTGGGTTAGTGAGTAATTCACAGTCTTTTTTATAAATATAAAGTGTATCTATTAAACATGAAACAAACAAAAACCTTTTAGCTCAGACCCAGTGGCACATGGTCAGTATTCTTAGCACTTGGGAGGTAGAGGCAGAAAATCAAGTGTTTGCTACATAGCGAGTTGGATGCCAGCATGGGCTCTGTGAAACACTACCACGAATAAAGTAAATTTTTAATAGCTGTTTTAAAATACTGGGGGATGGTTTGATGGAGCAGCAGGTAAGGCATTTATTGCCTAACAGAAAACAATATTTTTATGGTTGGTCATAACGCTTGTTTCTCCAGTTCCAGGGGTTCAAACACCCTGTTTAGGCCTATACAGAAATTAAGACACACAGTACCTGTTTGTTTTTGTTAAATATATGTTTAATCAAGTATATATTTATTACAAAATTAGATAGATTTTATTTGGTAAATTATATGTAATAATAATAATCAGGTAACTATTTCAATGTTTGAAATAAGAAAATCTGATTTTGACTCCACAATAAGTAAGGTTATTTTTTGTATAAAGCTTTCTCCTTAGCTGGCCTACATGAATTTGCAGTTTTTTTCAGCTTCAAAGATAATCCTAATTGTAGAGCCAAATGCTCTTCATTTAGATTCCCTAAAAGAAAATTGGACTGCCGAAGTTCTGTGAGACCTACCTATATACCAAACTGTTGTATATCTTATTGTAAAAGGTAATTAAAATTCAGAGGCAAAATAAACATTGGATTATTGGCCACTTGGTGTTGTTTGCTCTTTGGAAACTTCAAGCATGTATATAATTGATATGACACATAGTTGAGACCAAATTTATTAGGAGAGATAAAAGGTGTGTCTGTTTCTGACTAGTTTCTCATCCTGCCCACACCTTTCTCGTTGTCAGTATGATGCCATTGCTCATTGAGACAGTCTCATAGTTTACCTTCCCAGGATGAAACTAGTTTGACAAAAAGAGGAACAGGAAAGTTGGATATTTGATGAAATACTGTGATATTCCAAGAAAGAATCAGTGATCTTCAGAACTTGATTGTTTGAAATCATATATAATGCTACCTAATAAATGGGAAGAAAAAAATGGTCTATTTAAATATTTTGCTTAGAATTTGAAATCTCCCAGTAAGTGTTCTAAATTTTCCATCAAGCAGTTTTACCTGGGGATGTTGAAAAGTGAAAAAGACCATTCTCAGCTTTGCTTTGTCTCACTGACTTTGAATCGGGAGGGAGAGAGGGTTCCGCAGTAAAGAGTGTGTGCTGACATTTCAAAGCTCCAGAGTTCGATTCCCAGCACTCATCTGAGGCACCCACAACTTTCTATAATTCCAGCACCAGAGAATCTGACACCTTTTCATGGCGTACACACATATACACACATCCACAGGCACACACATAATTAAAGATAAAATAAATCTTAAGCAAAACGAAGAACTTGTAGACTGTATTTTAAAGCTATTGTAAGTGAGACAAAGTAGCATTCCAGGTGTGCAATGACGTAAAAATACATATTAATTATCCTTTGCTTCCTTCTTCTTCGTGGTCTTTGTTTTGGTGGAAGGTAAGACATAGAGGGACACTGAGTTGTAATAAAATGTTTACCCAAACAGGACCTCAATCAGAAGTAAATACATTGGATTCTTGCACTCTGTCTCACCATGGCATACTCACCTGCCAGGTAGAAGAGTCGTACTCACGACTCACCAAAGCAAATATTATGTGCTGGTTTGGATGCATCTGAAAACATCCTGCTTCAGCTTGTTGGGAAAGTTTATAGTGGTGAAATGCTCACAAAGCAGATAACAGTGAGCCACGGGGTGTCAAATCTACCGCTGTCAGGAAGAACCAGGAATATCTTCATAAGGTTAATTCAGGGTCCCTGTGTCTCTGTCAAAGCAGTGGCTTGTGAGCATTGGGCATGCCTAGGACTTTAAGACTTGCTGAATAGCTCAGAAATTTCACATCATTCCGGGGCCTCCCTGGCATGTGTGCAGGTGTCCAGTGCTGCATTTTTAAGCAAGCTGAGGCTTTCTAATCTTGATCTGAATGCACAAGGTAGTTGGTCTACTGGGTACCGTGCTTTCCTCCAAGCTTAATTTCGCTCTCTCCGTCTTACTAATGTTACTGTTGGTTGTTTAGAATATTTAATTAATGAGTTTTATTTTTAACAATCTGCTAGTGCCCTGGGGCTTTTAAAACAAAAGACACAATTTTTTAAAATCCAAACAAAGATTAATTAATTAAAGTAGTCCTTACAAATTATTGTCCCAATACTCATTTGGGAATATTTTAGCAGGCAAAGAATTGGGCAATAAAACAGCTCCTCATATGACTCTGAGACTCCTCCTCAGAGTCCTTCTATGTCCTGCCTAAGGCCTGTTCTGATTGCCTAACTTATCGGTACTTTTTTTTTTCTGATGGAAGCTGCTGCAATTATCAAGAAGGATGAAAAATAAGGGAGAAGATGGGAAGACAGGAGAGACAAACACTGAAAATGACCCAGGGAGAAAATAATTGTATTCGTACTGATCAAATCTAGGTTTTATTTTTCCAGTTATTTACTTTTGATTTTAGTTAGAGAAAGAAGAAAGACAATGCATAGGTATGAAAAGAATATTTTTAAATGCAATAAAAAGAGTTTTGCATAACTCTCTTTTTTCTTACCTAATGCATCTTAGTCTGGTACTATTCTTTCTGAGTAAAAACACTTATTTAAGGATGTGTTGCTTATTTTTCATCCTCAGATACTTTCATCTGGTCTGCATGAGGAGATGTAATACCTGTTTTATACCTGACAATAGTAGAGGAAAATGAATGGGGCTTCACAAGGTTATCTAGGGAGTCCATCTTATCTGATTCAAAACTTGGCCCTCCACAGTCAAGCCTAATCCCATGCTCTTCAATGTCAATCCTGTATGCCACTCACTGTCAGTATTACTCTCAAGGGACCACTTATAGGATTAATATTATGCTACATAATTTCTTTAACTTTGGGAAAGTGTGATGACTTTAATAAATTTGTTTTATTGTGCAGCTTAGAGCAATAATGCAGGGTATACTTATGCTAAGGTTTTCCTTATCGTCTGTTGTCAGTTTACTCTCTTAAATGGCAAAGAACACATCCAACCTGTCTTCCTAATGAATTCTGTAAGATCATTAGCAATGTTTCTTCTCTTTTTAAATCTCTAATAATGCCTATGTTGCTCTCTGTTTCTTTTCTTTCTTGTCTTTTTTTTTAAAAAACAAACAAAGGCCATAAAGTTTATTAGTTCTTTCCTGTCTCCCCACAGAAACTTTTATTTGCCCTCTGTTTTTTTTCCTTTAATTTACCTTGTATGAATTTGTAAGGTTTTATATTTTTTCTTCCAGGAAAACATTGTGCATTCTGTGTTTTGTTTTCTATTTCATGACATCTCTTGTCTGCCCGCTTGGGGCGTGGTTTTTATTTCATCCTAATTTTTTTTTTAAGTCAATGCTTGCTTACTGTTTGTTAGCCTTTCCTCCCCTCCCCAGTAAACACTTTAGACTAGAAATTTTGAAGCAATTACTGCATTTGCTTTATTTGGCATGTTGGATGAGATATTTCTTACAACCCTTCCATTTATTTCTTGTGAAGAAGGTCTGGGTAGGTCTTGTTTGGGTGGGTCCTTCCCCTGTATCAACCTCCATCTGAGTATTCACGTTATTTTTATTGTGTCAATAATGTGTTTTGTTGAAGTCATATTCTTGGTTTTCCTTTTTTTCCCAAACCCCAGTCAATTTTCTATCCCTCATCTTCCTTGAAATGTCTGGATTCATTGTGCATTCATCAGGATGCTATCTTCTTCTCCTTCTTCGAAATGCTTTGTTTAACTTTCTTTCTAGCTCCTAACAATAAAATGTGACGTTTTCTGTCAGCACAAGCCACATTAAGTAATATAATCTGAATGCCTTCACAAACAAATGAGACCTTACCATACATTTCCATTTCTATACGATGTAAAAACACTAACAGCTGGAACAATAACAATTTACTGCTTATCCACAGTCTTTCTGCCAGAAATCTGGGCTATGCTCACCTGGGAAACACTTTACCCCCTTTGATGTTAGTTCAGGTCACAGGGCTGGATTCATCTGGGGTTAGTTGCACTGGATGAGAAGGAAAGTGTGTTTTCCTTCTCATCATCTCTGCCTCATCTCTAATTATTCAGTGGCCAAACCTAGACCTCATTATAGCCCAAAGCTTGACTCCATAGAGAATTCCAAGTGTATTGATATATATTTACCATATTGCAATGTATATTTGTACAGTGTTTATATTTGGAGGTCATTATCCTTATTTGTTACACAGTTGTTTATTGTCTTAGTCTTTAAGTTAGATAGATATTGAGAATTATATAGATAAATAGTCATCTAAGTTTGTCATTTATAATTAGACTAATCAAGTTCTCTAGATATATAGAGATTATACTCAGTATAGATAGATAAACTTCGACCTCTTCAAAGAGCTGTAGAAAATGGCCTTTAATCTAACTCAGAGTTTCGTGATAGTGAGACACAATTGCTCCTGGCAACACCACTCTATTCCCGAGAAAATGTTGAGCACCAAAGACACTCCACCTGGAGCCTTTCTATTTTGGCAGAATTGGCCTTTGGGCAAAGAAATGCCCATATCTCAACCACTGACAGAGATACAGAGCGTGCATCAATGGATAAAACAGGACTGTCATATCCTGCCAAGACAGGGTAAGATAGTTTTGAAAAGTTCCTTGCCTTTAATAATGGTATGTCAGTTATGTTAGGCCTTAGCCAAAATTGGTTGACTCAACATTGCAAACGAGACTTTGGGTGATTGCCCAGGTAGTCAGTTGTCTCTGTCAATTGTTGCACATTTTGGATATATCTCGTTTGTTGAGTAGTGTTTATTCCCTTCTCAGATTTTTGACGGAGTTGAAGATTATATAATTGTAGTTACTCTCTACATTATTTGGACTCCTTGAGATAGAATGTTTAGCAAAGCTTTTGTTCTCAATATTGTTTGTTATATTTATTATTTGTTATTATTGTATATAGTTATATTTGGTTTGGTTCTGTCTTATTTAGACAAAAAGGGGAGATGTAGGGAAAAGTCCCGCCCCTTGGGGGGCGTGTTCGCCTCGGGCTAATGTTTGCCTATAAATTTGGCGAGCATGCTCCCAGAAGCCCCCTTCTCTGATTTCCTGGTCTCCGCGGGAACGGTGGTTCTGTAAGTCTATTTCGCCATTAAAGCTGTATATATATTTTTACAATCTGTCTGCATTCGTTTACGCCGTTACAGACAAGCCCTTGCATGTCAGCTCTTTTCTAGATACATATGTCATAATTGTTAATTGGCCAAGGGTTTTTGCAAGACCAGTCCAGAAATGACCATGAGAAGTGGATAAGTGAAGAGATTTATACACGAGGTGTGTCAAACTGGAACCACTAACATATCAAAAACATAAGGGTAACTAAATCAGATTCCATGGATGCATGAATAATTCCACACTACGGTGCCAATAACGAGCTATGACATTCTCTTCCTGGTGCTCTTCTATAGCATCAGCAGATTCGAGTTTTCCTGTGGCAATACTTTTTTCTTCAAAAGAATTATAGTTAATATTTCTTAAATGGAAGGTTAATTAAAAACAACTTTAGTTAATTTTTTCCTACTTGGAATTAGTTTCCTGTGCTTTCATTTTTTGAAGGATATTTTCACAGTATATAGAATGCATATTCTAAAGACTTAATTATTTTACATTACCACTTTTAAAATTTTACTTAATATTTTCTACTTCATGCTGTTTCTTTGCACTTATCCTCTTTGATGTTTCGAGATGGCTCTATTAGGTTTGAAAACTGCAGTTTTCATGATGGTTAGTAAGTTCTTAGACAGTCAATATTTGAATATTCTCCCTGTCTTCCCCTTCTGGATATACAGCTTGAAGTATTTTGATTATTTTATAGTTGTCACATGTACTATGCCTTATCGTCTTATCAACACTGTTATTGTATCTGCATTTTTTCATGTGTATTCTTTCTCTTACCCTCTGCTCTTGTCTCTCATACTGAACCAATTACTGAAGCTGTGCAATATTTACATATCATTATTTCTGACCACATGCCCCCCTCTCTCTCTGTATGTGTGTGAGAGAGAGAAAGAGATAGATAGATAGATAGATAGATAGATAGATAGATAGATAGATAGATAGACCTGGGTGAATTATATAATACATAGGATAAAACAGAAATCCAGAAGACCATAGAGATATAACTAATTAAATGGAAGGGCAAAGGTCCACTCTTCCTTAAAGCAATTCACTATCAGGTACATTTAAAACATGATGAGATTTTAACATTATTCCTTGGCAACCACTCTCATAACAATTTATTCAAGCAAAAATCATCGAAGGATGCTAAACAGTAGGTGAAACAATGATGTCTAATGAAATTTAGCCAGCAACGAAGACCCTTCGACTACAGGCATATTAATCACAAGTGACGGACAGTGACTTGTAGTGGGGAGAACCTGGTGGGCAGCGTTTTAACCAAGTGACCAAAGTTAACACCACTAATAATAGGATAGCTAGGTGCCATATGTCTTCTAATATTCTGCCAAGATAAAGACATAATATCATTTTCATTGTGATTCTGCCAAAAACACATATCCTGAATCTAATTATGAGAAAATACCAGACAAGGCCAAATTGAAAGACATTTTACAAAACAAATGAGCTGTAAGCTTTAAAAGCTCCAGGATTGCAAAACACAAAGGAGGGTTTAAGAAGTGGTCCAGATTAAAAAGACTTGGAAATTAATAGTGTCATGTGATCCAGGTTGTGATGATGAATTCGCAGAGAAATCTCTTTGCTGTGAAGGACATCATTCACACTATCCACACAATGTGAATGAAGCTGCAGATTCAATGCTAGAGCTATACTAATGCCAGTTTCTTACATTGGTAATTGAGCAGAATGATAATGCAAAGGACCTTATCTTTGAAAAAATAATGTGAAGTGTCTGGAGATGAAGTAGCACACATTCATAAAGTTAAGATAGCTGATGTCCTCAGAAAGGCCAACATTCAAAGCTGGCGATATGTGAGTTATTTCCTCTAGACATAGAAATTCAAGATCATACTTGACATTAAGACATATAAAGCATGAGCTGGGCAGTGGTGGCACATGCCTTTTAATTCCAGCACTTGGGAGGCAGAAGCAGGCAGATGTCAGTGAGTTCAAGGCCAGCCTAATCTAAAAAGTGAGTTCCTGGACATCCAGGACTGCTACACAAAGAAACCGTGTCTTGGAAAACAAACAAACAAACAATCAAAAAGTATATAAAATACGCAACCAAAGATACAAAATAATCTTAGCAAATATACAAAGTCCTTGGCAAGCACAGTAGACAATGCCCATTGTCTTCTAGCAGATGAGGCAAGCTGGAAACATTTGTTTTCTGTGCGCTCACCTGGCAAAGACAGATTTTCAACTCCCATATTTTAGTTATGACACAAAGAATTTACTAGAAAAATGTACTCCTTACATGATTTGTGACTTTTGCGTGACCTCGGGGGGAATGTTATCACAGATGATCCCATCACTTAAAATGACAGTTGCTCCCTTTCTTTTCAAATGTTAGCTAATACCTAAGAAATGGTTTCTTGTTCATACCTAAGGGTCCCTCTTACAAATGCTGTCATGAATCTTCGGAAATGTACACACCTGGGTTCTCAGCTGGAAAACCTGAAATATTTCACCTCCCAGTAATATTGCTGAAGATTTATCTGAGACACTAGACCTGAAAAAAGATCCTTGGGAGATCAAGGCTTTATAATGTATAGTGCAGTACAGTTAAGTATGTACTACTCTTGAGTCAATGTGTAGATGCAATCTGATAAATTTAAGGTCAGTTCCAAATTAGAGTCAGTACTTAAAATTCTCCATTTGTTTGTTTAGCAGATTCAGTGAACTGTTACCCCAGCATGTTAGGTCTTTTAAGTTTGTTCACAATAGACAAAAGTAACCTCTTATACTAAGTGCAATATTACACAAGAACACACACACACACACACACACACACACACACACCTCAAATATAGCAAATGTAGTATAAAGTCCTCAGGTGGTATGTGTATCTTTGAGAATAACTCAAGAAAAGAGGAACCACACAGCATAGAATATTTTTTATCAGAAGAAGGGAAGGATTAAGGCTAGAAACCATGAAATGCTATTTTTTAGATACAGCAAATCTATTGTGCTAATGAAATTATACGAACTGTGGTTACTTGTACAAGACCAGTTCACGATCAATCCAATCAAAATTTTAGTGTGGATGTGGGACCCAATGTCCCATCACTAACTGAGGTGATTTTGACAATTAGTACCTGTTGTGGGATGGAAAACTGTTTTTCTTAAATGTACGCTCACTGCTAGGCTGTCCACTCACTAGTGGATGGCTGTACATAGACACCACTAATTGATCTTACAGGGTTTTTTTTTTTTTGAAAAAAAAGAAGAAAACATGAATTTGGAAGAAGAACATATTGGGGAATACATCATGAATAATAGGCACAAATATGTTCCTATTTCATTGTATATGTGTAGTAGATGGCCATCTTTATAAGTTCTTTGACTCATAATGTTGTTCCAAGGCCTTTTCAACATTATATCTTACTTTTATTTTAATTATATGTATTTTAATATTTTTTTCTTTTGCCCTACTGGTCCATTGCTTTCAGTTTAGTGATTTTATGGGATTATAGAAGATGTGAATAAGTGGTCTCTGTCTGTATCATCTATCTTTCTGTGGGCTTTTCCCCCTCTGTTTGTATTTTATCCTTTTGTAATGTGTTAGTTTTTATTCTGTTGTTATTACTGCTTAGAAGCCTGTTTTCTAGTAACAGACAATGGGCAGATCTAGACTGGAAAGGAGGTCAGGTAGAACTGGGAAGAGTAGAATGAGGGGAATCCGCAATGAAGATCTGTAACATGAAAAAAATATTTTCAATAAAAGAAAAAAATTAAAAATTTTATAGCAGTATAAAAAGATTTAAGCAACAGTATTTGTCTGTCTACATAGATACAGTAATTATATTGGATGGGTTGTGTCTCATGACTGAGATAAAGTGTGAATGTTCTAATTTTAGATTTTTCACTTTCTCAGGTATAAATTATAGCTGTTACGATTAAATGAGCCGCTGAAAATAGTTGATTTTTCCATGACAACTTTAGAGAATAAAGAAGTATGTTTTCATTTACTGTTTCATTCTTATTGTATTTAATTATTGAGATGCATTTGCTAAATCAGATGTTGTGATGAGAAGGAAGATCTTCTGGAGAGAAGTTTGCTTCTCAACATTTTTCCGAGACAAAAGTGACATACTTCCAGAATGAAGGCAGTTCTCATTCGCATGACCTGTTATTGAGTTTCCCTTGTTTTGTCACAGGTCTTTGTGAAAGACTTATTTCAAAGTTATGGAATTTCTAAAACTCCAAGATACCTCCTTTTATGTTTCCTGGTGTTGTGTATACTCTGAATGCAGATGCTGTAGACAGACAGAGATTTTGGGTGTCTAGTCTTCTGAGGTTTTTGTTTGTATGCTGTCTGTTGTGTGAATAATAAGAGAATAAGGGATAATATCCAATCTATTGTCACTGTGGGTACAGATTCTGCTGAAGGTCCAGACTGTATTATATGCACCATTTCTTTTAATTGAATTAATTAGTTGAACTTTTGTTACTATGGTAGCAGACAAGATGTGGATGATATTGAGTAAATATGCTAAATTCAGAAATATTAAAAATAGAAAATTTAAAAGGAGACATATTAATAAACCATATAAATGATTTTGTTTTAAATGTTCAAGAATATAGAGATTAGATTTTAATATCAATGCTTGTGGATCATTTCTAAAACTCAGTTCTAGATTTGACAATAAAGACTCTAAGGTACTTATAGGCTAATTTTCAATGTTCAACATCCTTAGTCATCAGAGAAATGAAAATCAAAACACCTCTTAAGTGTCTTTCAGCCATTTTAGATGTCCAATTTCTTGAGTTCTTTGTATATTTTGGAAATCAGACCTCTGTCTGATGTGGGGTTAGTGAAGATCTTTTCCCATTCTGTAGGCTGTTGTTTGTCTTGTTGACCATGTCCTTTGTTTTACAAGAGCTTTTCAGTTTCAGGATGTTTATTAATTATTTCTCTCAGTGTCTGTGTTGCTGGGGTTATATTTAGGAAATGGTTCCCTGTGTCAATGCATCCAAGTGTTTTCCCCAATTTCTCCTCTATAAGGTTCAGTGTGGCTGACTTTATGTTGAGGTCTTTGATCCAGTTGGACTTGAGTTTTATGCATGGTGATAGATATGGGTCTATTCTCATTCTTCTACATGTTGATATCCGGTTATGACAGCACAGCCCTCAGACACCAAAAGGTCACAGGCTGTGGCCTAGACCTTGGAAATCCATGTGGTCTTTGGTAGCCATCAGTTATCAGTACAAACCCTAACTATGGTAGGACCACAGACTCAGACATAGTCCACAGCTGCAGCCCAACCTGGATGTCACCATGGGTAGTGCAGGCCACTCAATTGGCATGACCCCTTTGGCAACATGACCCTCGGACCCCAATCTGGCCCCAGGTGGTTTCCCAGACTACTAGGCCTCTACAAGGTCAGCAGAAGCAACATGAGCCACAGACACCAATTCATGTCTTCTCAGCTACTTAAGAGCCTTGGACTAAGATTGGCTCTTAGAAATAATTCAGACCTGAACATCACCTTGGACTCAGGTGACAAGCAAGCCATTCACATGAACCAGTTCCTCACAAATCTCACCTCTTCAGATCTACCTCTCTCTCCAGTCCATGAACCACTCCACCTCTCTCTCTCCAACTTCCTACTCTGTACTCACTCACCATAGACCTGGTATCATAGGTTCCAGGCCGCACCTAGTTGAAGCACAGCCCCTGCAATCACTTGGTCTGTGGATTCGTTATATTACTTGTTTCCCTCTGCAACAAGAAACTAAAGAGAAAACAGCCGCATTCTTCTCTCTGTCATCACTTTGCCCGTGGCAGAATATAAACCATCCTGCTCTCAGCTTGTTGGTAAAATAGCATTAAAATGCCAAGGCTTATGACCAATAGCTGCTTGGAATGTTGAGAAGTCTCTCTTCTTTCCCTA
Organism: Microtus oregoni; assembly: GCF_018167655.1. Classification (NCBI taxonomy): domain Eukaryota; kingdom Metazoa; phylum Chordata; class Mammalia; order Rodentia; family Cricetidae; genus Microtus; species Microtus oregoni. Next base: position 58,443,387 of record NW_024543059.1, on the reverse strand, counting down.
ACCTCCAGGAAAATGTCAGCTTGTTAGACTCATTCTATTAAAACACGACCAAGTTCTGAATGTTCTCTCCAAGGTAATGAAAAAGAATGACGGCAACTAACAGGGAAAGAATAAAAAATGATTACTATATTTAGATAAAATGACACAGACCAAGAAGCAAGGACAAATTGTTCAGAACTACTTGGAGAGTGCAAAAAATGAACTACATCAAATATACAAACCCCAGTCATTTTTGTACATAGTTTAAGTTACTATTTTTAAGCTAGGAAATAATTCAATAAAATTTGTAAACTTCATGGGGGAGAAATTTCAGTTTAAAGTACCACCATACCCAGATATCAATGGGAATTCCAGAGCTCCTGAGAAACTCAAACTTCTGTTGAGCAAATGCATGACGACGCCTATATAATGATGCAGTATACACATGTAACATATGCGTATCATCTCATGTACTTTAGAGCATAGCTAGACTACTTACAGCATTGAAAACAATGTACAGATTGTGTACATAGATGTTATATTGTACTGATTAGGGGATGATGACAAGGAAAGGAAGTCTTTATGTGCTCACATAAGCAGAATTACATTCTCGGAGATTCCCAAACTACAGTTCATTGAATGCACAGATACGTCGAGGGAGAGTGCATGTGGTGTATAGACAAATGTTAATACATATATTACATAAAAGCATACTATTGAATTTTGCAACTGTATAATGTCTATATGAAAATTCAGAAATTACCTAAGACACTCCGACTGAAATGCTCAGTGAAATGGAGAAATATGTCATGTGTCATAATTGATGGACTTTTCCAGGATTTTGATTGATTAGTCACTTAAATTCTTAATAGTTTCAGTCATCCTATAAATATCTTAAACTCAAGCTAGGCGGTGGTGGCGCACACCTTTCATTCCAGCACTCACAAGGCAGAGGCAGGCAGAACTCTGTGAGTTCAAGGCCAGCCTGGTCTACAAGAGCTAATACCCAGACAGGCTTCAAAGCTACAAAGAAAAACCCCATCTTGAAAACAAAAACAAAACAAACAAGTTGAGATTATGATGAAAATGCCATTAAACTCAAAGATATATGATAAAAAGTCAGTGACACATAATCCAATAGGCACCAATCAATCAAAAACCAAATGCTGAAATAGAATTAACAGATTATAAGTTATTATAAAATAACACTACAAAAATGATTTTCTTTGCATTAGCACTAAACAGGGCTAAAATTGTTCTCAGGTAGCTTCCTTGGCATACTTTTCTGCTTCTCAGCTATCTATGCCTTGGTTAGGCTCTTTTTCAGTGTTACGTGGCATTTCACTGACTACAGCTTATCTGCCATTCATCAGCTGGTTAGCCTTTGGATTCAGTGTTTCAGCCCACGTTTTTTAAACCTTCAGTGAGGATTGAAGGTCAGGACTCCATGTTGGATTAGCTTTTCGTCGCATAGCAATGGTGGGATGAGGCTCAAAAGGATTCATCATAGTGGTTTCTAAAGTGCATGTTCCATTTTACATTCCTAGCAGTTATATTTGAGTGTTTCACTTCCTACATACCCTTGCCAACACTTGCATGGCCAATTTTTATGTGACACACAATGGTGGGTATGCAGTAGTGTTGGATTGTGGTTTTAATTTACATTTGACTAATGATTTTAAGGGTCATTTCTTTGGGCAATTTGCAGTCCCTTCATTTCTGATAAACATCTTTTCAAATATTTTGCTTGTTTTTATTAGATTACCCATCTTTTATTATTGAATTTTAAAAATTTTATTGCAGGATACGAAGTCTTTTTTATTTTTTATTAGATCATCTGTCTTTTTCTTATTGAGTTAAATTTTTTTATAGCAGGGAAAGAAGTTCTTTATCAGATGCACACATTGTAGATATTTTCCCTCAGCCTACAACTTGTTTTAAATTTACTTGCTTCACTGAATTCCAAATTTATATTTTTATCTTTCCCTTTGTCTTTTTTCTTAGCTCTCTATTTTCCTCTCTCTTTCTCCTCTTTCTTTTTTCTTTTTAAGCTGGCCTCTAATTTCTGGTTTTCTTGCCTTTGCTTTCTGATTGCTAAGATTATAACATATGTCTCCAAATTTGTCTTTAAAGTGTTAAGAGTTAAATCATTTTGATGAATATTAGCTTAGTGTTATTTTTTCCTTTACAATTCATTTACTAGACTCTTTGGCAGTATCCATTGATGATAAACATTGTGATTGTTTTTGAACTCCATCAGTTCTACTAATGTCAGTTTTTAGGAACATGCCACCTTGATTATTGGAGCTTTTTGTCAAGTTTTAAAATCAATTACTTCAAGTAGCAAAATGTTCCCTTCATCAGAACTATTCTGCCTTCTTTCTAAGGTAGTCAACATTTTTCCATATAAATTAAAGGAAATACATCCAAATATTTACAACAAACGATGTTGAAACATCATTTTAAAAATGCCTTAAAATGTATGTAAACACCTGAAACTATATATATTCTCCATGAGAAAAGAAAAAGTGGCTACTGACGTTAGAAGCCTTGAGTGAGTTCAATGCTTCTACCAGGCCATTCCCAGCTGGTACACTCTCTTACAAGAAGCAAGCTTGTAGGCAGTTGATGTTTAAGTGTGTTTGGATAGGCTGTAGTAGAGTCTAGCAGTAACTAAAATCCACAGCAAACTACAGTGATTGAAATTGGTGAAATGTCACATATGGTAACATGGTTGTGGGAGGCAAGAACAAGCATAACTGTGTTTCAAATGCACACAGGCTATCAGATAGATGTCATCACCCATCTCTGTGTAATTGATAGGTATGTTCTAAGAAGAGAATGTATACTGATATTCCATAGTGATACAACAGCAAAAACATGCCTTTCTTGTTTGTTTCTTAAATGAACATTTTCTTGAGAAGGAAAAATCTGTCCCTGATTGCAATTTCTAAAATATATTCTCAAAATCTGATTTTTTTGTTTTGTGATCTTTACAAGGAAAATCTGTATTGGAGGTGAAATAAAACAATTTACGTCTGTTTATTTTCCAACAAAATTATTATTGGTCTTGTAATCTACTCTGAGTAGGGTCTATAAAAGTTATTACATACATACATACATATATACCTACCTACATACATACATATATACCTACATACATACATACATACATACATACATACACACATACATGGGGAGAGAGAGAGAGAAAAAAAACTATCATTGAGCATGTCTGATTTGAGAAATTCATCCAGCATAATTGACAGAAGATGATGATGGTATGCTTGGAGTATCTGCTTCACTGAAGGCTTATATCAAAGATGGGATATCATAAAATGACTTCAGATCTCTTTTATAAACATGCCCTATAAGAATCCCTGTGATTTGCCAGCAAGATGAGTTATCTTATTCTAACTGTGCAAGTGGAAAATTTGGTTAGAAAAACTATTTGTGTGACTTTGGGGTTGTTGGCTACCTTGAGTAAGATTGGGGTGTTTTTTAGCCAGTGCAATAATTCCAATCATGCACAGACTGTCACCCTGCTTTCTGCTGTCATTGCTAACACCACTCGCTTATAACTCGATTTTGGGGTAATTAGGGACTAAAAAGGTAATCACGATTCAAGTGTGTTAAAGCTTACAATTGGGATTTGTGCTTAAAAGCCTCAGACATTTATATTAAAAAAGCCCCTAGTATTCTTTAAAATGGTCCAGAAGTCTAATCACCAACTTGAGAGTGTAGTTACGGCTGCTAAGCAGAGGGTGACAGTTACAGAGAGAACCTGGAAAGACCCAGTTCATCTCTAAGTAAATAAGCTACTTTCATCGAGCATGATAATGGGGTCTGGAATCTACCCAAATGTGATTGAAATCAACGTGTCATTTACACATGCCAAATATATTGCATTCAACTTCATCCCTAAATACCAATAGACTGTTTATGCTGCAGTTAATCATTTATTTTATTTAATCAGTTAGAAAAAGCTATGCTGCCTTCTCATTATTATAAACTAAGGTTAAGGTGACTCAATAATATTTAAAAGAAGTAAATAAGATGTAATGAGACACCTCCTTCCAATTCTATGTTTTGGAACAAATGACTTGACATATTACATTTACTAGGTAACTGGAACTATATAAATTTTCTACTAAAATTACACTTATTGGTAAGTTAATGATCACGATCAGGATCAATAAGTCTTACACAGTTTCCCAGTTGTTATAAATGTCCCCTGCATTCTCTTAAGACAGTCTAAAGAAAATCAGTTCATTCATCAGTAGCCTGGCAAACAACCTCTTCTTTTGACTTCCCTGTGCTTTCTTTCCCTTTCTACAAAGTGGATTTATGAACATAGTACTTGGGCAAGCCTGATAAATCAATAAGTGGAAGCAGTTAAAATGTACATACAGAAGCAGTATTTGGCCAAGCCCTGTTAATCAATAAGGGAATGCAGCTAGTTATACTTACTTAGTACAGTTGATAATAAAAGCTGGTACAAGTTCCCTCATATTTACTTCTTGGTTCCCACCTCAGCTATTACAGAGCATTCTCATTTTCCACGTGAAAGCCATGGGGTCCGTTTCACAGCACAGACCCAACAGACTGAACAGCAAAAGATTAAGTGGCTAAGCTGCCTAACATTGCTTGTTTAGCTTTGCCCATAGGATTTGAATTTGCGCTACACGGCTGAACATCCTAAAATAATTTAACCACATCCCAACACAGCATAAAGAGAGTCTGTTCCATTTCTCGCCTCTTTAGACTGCACATCCAGAGCGATTTCTTCCAAAGTAAATGCCATTTGGTTTGCATTAGAATAATCAGGACAATGGCTTGTGTTAATAAGTCTGCAATAATAGGTCATTATTTTCATTGCCAAATAGCACTGCACATACCTAAGAGAGTGTTCCAATCCTCATTTTTTTCACTTCACTTTGAATATACATACAACTCTGAAATCTTGTTGAGTAAAGTCATTTGCACCCAGTTTTATGATTGTGTGGTTCTCAATGTAAGCCTTGATGTAAAGGAGAGGGAAGGAAGAAGCTTATTGAAATACTTCTCCCATCTGCAGTGTTGACCCCGGTCAGTGCAAGCATCATGGGTATGTTCACCCATTCATTCCGTTAACCAGTGTTTATGGAGAGTCTGTACTATATCAGGGCAAATCTTCAAAGTTTGCAGGTGTGAAATGAGATGGATGAGGGAATGGCATGGTCCTTATCTTGAAAGAGCAAGGGGCAGGTGTGGAGTAGATAAGAGGTTAACAGATGACTCCAGTGAATATTGAATTAGAGGTACAGTGAGCGCTGGAATGCCATTCAGATTTTCTAATGAAAGTCAGCTACATTCTGGGCACAGAGAAGAGAACTACCATCATAGGCTCACAGTCATTGTGAGTAGTTAAGGCTACTGTGTCTTATTTAAAACTAAGCTGATACAACTGGAGTTCCTAAGAAGGTTTTTGTTTGGGTAGCCTAGAGTAGTATAAATTGAGATATCCCAGAGTAAAGGTCGAAACTACATTGTAAACTTGATAATTTTTTAAGAAGTAAAACCTTCACGTGACACATATAAAACATGTCATGTGGAGTAGACTTGTCAGTAAATAATGCTGACAAGTGCTTTAATTAGTGCTTTAGTTTTATGTACATTGAAATAGATCAGGGAAAGTCTTTAAAATGGAAAAGAAGTTAATTAGCCTCTGATAGAGAAATATTTAACAATGATGTATTCTAGGGCTAGGGAGATAAGTCAGCGGTTAGGAGCCGTGATTTCTCTTCCTGGGGACCTGGGTTCAATTCCCAGCACCCACACGGTGGCTGACAACCACCTGTAACTCCATTCAAGGGATTCAATGCCCTTCTTTGGCCTCACCAGATATATGTAGAACATAGACATACATTCAGGCATGACACCCATATACATTAAAATAAAAGTTAAAAATGCAAAAAAGAAATGTAGTCTATGAAGCTACTTATGCTTCTTAGGGTCTCTTCATATCCAGAATCATGGCGACAGAAAGATGGCCCAGTAGATAAAAGCACTAGCCGTACAAGTACATAGCTCCAGCACCCACATAGAAAGTGGAATAAAGGAAGCTATGTACATCTGTGACCTAAGTGTTGGAGGGCAGAGGCAGGCAGACTCCAATCTAGCTTATCAGACAGTCTGGCTCTGCTGTGGTTCTTTGTTATGGATCCAGATTTACCAAGACATTTTGGTCAAAGAATATGATGGAGAATTATGAAAGAAGACACCAAACAAACACCTCCACCTTCCACACATCTACACATGTACACATACCCACACAATCATTGGTATGCACACAGCCACAAAACTTGAGAAACATTGTGCACATTGCCAATAATTTTCTAGAATATTAAAACAGAAAAATTATTACAAATATTTGAAATGAGATTCTTGCCTAGTATCTTTTAAGAAACATCACAAACTTATTAGAATGTCTATATATCTCAATGTGCTTTATTTATTTAAATTCCAGCTTAAGGTATTTAGACTTAAATATTTTATTTCACTGTGTGGGTATTTTGCCTAGATAGAAGTTTGTGCATAGGTCTGGTGCTTATAGAGGTCACAAGAGGGAGTTAGATCTCTTGGAACCTGGAACTGGAGTTATAGATGGTTATGACCTTATGTGGATACTGGGTACCAAAAGCAGCACTTTGCAAAAGCAACAAGTGCTCTCAACAGCTGGACATCTCTCCAGTCTCTTCAGTTGCACTTTAAAAGATATAGTAAGAAGGGTAGTTTGATATCTAAGTGGGAAAACGTACTTGCTGCCAAGTCTAACGACTTAAGTTCAATCCCTGTGAAAGGAGAGAACTGACTCCCTCAAACTGTCCTCTCACCTCCACATGGGCGGGCTCTGTGGCATGTGTGCACACATGTACACAAACTAAGACCATAGCAGTAAAAAAATTCTTTAGAATATGATAAAAGTCGCTGGCTTCATTTGTGAAGTTTTTTGCATTTCTATTTTAATATACATTTCCTTGGAATAAATGAAATCCTTTAAAATAGTTACCATTTCATCACAATGTTTTAAATACTTCTTTTTCTTTTAAATAGGAACCCTCATAAAGAACAGTATTTCTTCCCCAATCACTTTATCAGTTAGTGAGATTGCTTGCAAATGCTTGGACACGTGGATATTTTTCTAACTTACATTCCATGATCTTTCCTGGGCTGGAGAGATGGCTCAGCCGTTAAAGGCTAGGCTCACAACCAAAACATTCCATGATCTTTCCTTTCTTTCTGGCACTATAGCAGTTTTTGTTGCTGCTGTTCCTTCTTTGATATTGGCAGGAATCAGTCCAAAAGAATGCAATGGAGCCCTAATTAGGGGATTGTGATACTCACAGTCCCTGGGAAGGCAGTCAGGAGAATCAATTGGTGAAGCACTCAGAGCAAAAGTTGTACCACACACTGCGATATTCTTATGTGCTGAAGGTGATAGCCGTAGCATGACTACACAGACATAGTTGTCCTCCCCTTTATAGCCATCATATTCCCCACTTTCCTCAGACCTGGATCACTACCTTTATTCTATTGCTTTCATATGATCTATTACAGTATTCAGAAACTTCACATCAATGGATTGTCAGACTTCAGCATCTTTGCATGTGCCAATCATAAGCTGGTCCTTCAGAAGGGCCTGCGCATTAAACCAGGTCATAAAATGGTAAGTTACTTACACTTCACCACAAGACACTTGGCCCAGAGCTGTTCTTTGTCTCAGTCAAAGCAGGGCAGGTAGTTCCTGATGTGCAGTAAGGGCTTTCTTGTCATTATAAGGGCACGTGTCAAGCTAAAGTGAATGTGGACTTCATGCAGGACTGTCTGGTCCCCTGACCCTAGTGTTTTCTTGTCAATACACTGTGCACTGTCTACAGCTTAGGTGACTGGGGGTGGGGCAGAAAAGAGAGACGACACAAACTGTCTCACACAGACATTGTTTGGATTAGCTAATAAAATCTGCTAAGCTTTTGAAAGCCAGGCAATTAATTTTATCTCAATTTCTAATCAAGAGCAGCTAACACGAGTTTTCAGAACAAAGACAGAATAATTTGGTGATGTTATTTGGTTAATCATAGTTCTGTGCTATGAACTTGGATGTCTTTGTAGAATTTAAGAAATCATGAATGGGTCTGTGCAAAGTAAAGCAAACAAACATATTGTCAGTACAATACCAAGCAATGACTTAAAGTGATAAGGTACAAAGTAAAAGGCATTACAGACTCTTGACTTACCCTAAATTCCCACAGACCATAAATGTCTTGTGTGTATTGAAGATATATCAAACAATACTATTTTATCAGGATCCTGAAAATCTAAGTGTCATCAATGTTTCAGAAATCACAACATCGAGCATTATTTAATCTAATCTTGTTTTATAAATCAAGAAACTGGAACCAGAGAAGACAAATATTTTGTTTTAGAAGCCAAAACCAAAGTCTTCATTCTCAGGAAGGTAACACACTGTATTCAGAGCAGAATGTAGACTATAGTTTTCTTAGAGAGAATTCACACTGTGTTAAAAATAGCACATAACTTTTATTGAATCACAGTGGTGAATTTAGCAATCTAATAATTAAGTATCATTTCATATATAAATGATTTAATGACATAAATGTAACAAAAATTTAATAATATATAGTGATCAAAAAGTTAAAGTTATAAGAAATAGGTTTTCAAGCCAGGCAGTGGTGGTACACTACTTTAATCACAGCACTTGGGAGGCAGAGGCAGGTGAATCTCTGTGAGTTCAAGGCCAGCCTGGTCTAGAAGAGCTAGTTTCAGGATTGGGCCCAAAGCTACAGAGAAGCCCTGTCTTGAGAAACAAAACAGAAAAAGAAAGAAATAGGCTTACAAGGTACTTAAATGATTCCATTTTAAAGTGTACTAAGAAAAAAATGCAAGTGATGAATTTGAGCGCACAGAGAATTCCAAAAATGAATAAAGCATGCACTTGAAATACTAACATTCATTCATAAGTTCTTCTCTTGCCAAATAAACCTTCACACATTCATTTCCAATTCTCTCAGTAGTGAATATTTATCTTAGAGATTTGTTTTTTAACTTACTTTTCCTTATGGTTGACGGAACACTGATTGACAGATTCTGTGTTCACAAAGACATCAATTGGAGTAATGAGACAACAGCAGTAATACGTTTTTTTTTTTGTTGTTGTTGTTGAAAAATACCTTTACAAGTTCATGATATTATGAACAATGACATGAAGGAAAAGAGAGACTGTAAATGCTCTTTAAAATGTTTCCATAAACATATCAAAACATTGAAACACAGAGAAACAGGCACTTGATAGAAATGGCTTCTCAGGGGCGCTTCGAGCAAGCAGGTGATACTAAGAGACGGGTAAGCAGTTTGTCTGCAACACGTAGCTTTCTAGAGATGCAGCTGCAAGTTCATGCAGAGTGGCAAAGGAGGAAGCCTGAACCATGAGACTCAAACAAGCTCCGCGGAGCACTGTTCAATGAAGTGTGTGACAATTTTTACGGATAGTCTACACTACCCATCCTAAAAACTCAGGGGACATCAGGGAAAAGAGAATGGAAAGATGGTCAGAACTGGGGGTTGTAGAGTTCTGTGAAATGCTGTCTTGTGGATGGCATGGCCAGTAGAATCATGGACACACAGCAATTATGGCTACCTGCACCAGCCCTGCACAAAAACAATAAGTTATGAAGATTGTTTTCTGTGTGATTACACAGGTGAAATGCAAAGGTTGCATATAAAAAATAAAACCCTTTTGACATAATGATTGAAATCTACCGAGGAGCTGAAAAAGTAATAAAAACCCCGTTTTAATTAAATTTTCATGATATAGGTTAATCAAGAACGCCATAGGTCAAACACAAAATAGAAAGTGAAACTCAAGTAAAGACATATGTGGGAGTGAAAAGAGACGAGTTACAAAAACATACTAGTATCCTGAGCTCTTTGGCCCTTTATTGCCCCAAGTAGACTTGCCTCTCTTTTGCCTGGTGTCTAACATTTTCTTAGCAACAACGCAGAAGGCAACTGGAGTCAGTTCAGAGGAAACCCAGCAGTAATTAGCCACATAAATAAAAGTCAGAGCAAACCAATTACAACTTCCTGTTGTTGTCAGTCTTATTCTTCAAATCCACAGGGGGAAAAATGTTCTCGGTGTTCCAATTCTTAAAATGTTTTTTCCCGAAGGTCAAATAATTCTTCTAATATACAATTTTTGTAACTAAAACAGAATTTATGGGTTTTACAAGTCACTTATTTAACAAAGTTGTCAAAAAGAGAGGGAAAAAAGCCAACGCAAGCACATTGCAGTTCTGAAATTAATCTTAGCATTCCAGTACAGTGCTTTCCCAACACTGTGCAATGCTATTGGTCAATTAATTTCTTGTATTGTTTTCAATTTTATGCAGAATTAATATAGTTTCTTTAATGTTACTTAATAATAATGCTCCCATAAGATTTGAACATTGTTACATTTATTTTATTTTTTCTCAGCACTCAGACAAAAACTAAGTATTTATCTTTTGACATAGAACATCTCAAATTTTATCTTGTCACCTAGTCAATTGTCTTGACAGCTCCATTCTCAGGGCTAGATTCTCTCTCTCCCTTTTTTTTCTTTTTGATTGACTTGGCACAGTTGCTCACACAATAGCCTCTGACCAAAGGGAATAACTCTCTTCCAGAGTGTGGTTTTGAATTCTATTCGCAGTTAACTATGTCTCCGTGAACTTTCCAATATAAACAAAATATCTGGATTACTTTCAAAGTAATAATGCTCCAAGGCAAAATTTAATATAACACCTCAACTCTTTCTGTTCTTCCTCCAATTGCCCTCCCTCTCTTCTTCCCTCCTTCCTTCTCTCCCTCCTTCCCTCCCTCCCTTCCTTTCTTTCTCTTTCTCTTTCTTTTTTTCTCACTACAAAAAAGAAACTTCAAAATATTTAATGCTTTGCAGAATAATCAGGAAATTTTATGTTGTTCCAAGTCAGACAGTAAACGTATTGTCATGGCTTTGTGTGTGTGTGTGTGTGTGTGTGTGTGTGTGTGTGTGTGAGAGAGAGAGAGAGAGAGAGAGAGAGAGAGAGAGAGAGAGAGAACACAATGTATATGAAGTAGAGCCACCGTGAGATGATGAGCTGTTTGTGATCAATTATTATGGAGAGGAGTGAAGGGTTCACTTCTTTTCAATTTGGGGAGGAATTGGCTCACATTGCTTCACGCAGCTCTCACTCACTTTGTGATGAATAAAGAAAAACCCTGTCCCATGGGATCATTGGGTTTTAGCCATCACTAAGAAGATCTGTAACAGTGAACTCCTAAATATATTCCCCAGTGATCCAGAAGATGGTGAAAGATGGGACATTTTGGAGAATTTTTCTTCATCCTGCTCACCATTCAGCCACAGTATTTACTGACATATAGAACACCAGTGGGTAAGACAATCTGTTCTTGGTTGTCACTGCTCTTAGAAGTCAGCTTTTAAGAATGTTTTCTCTTCAGAATCATTGACAGTTTAGATGCAGAAAGCTGTCTGGAACTTCTTGGTTTCAAGTCTTATTCGTAGGGTGCATTTTTCCCGACAGAAAGGCAATGGACAACCAATGCGCTTAGCATGCTCCCCCTCACCCCTGCCCCGCTGTATTCTAGGCAGTCTCTAACTTGACGATCTGAAAATAGGATGCCTGCAGCTCTTTCAGTGCTTTTTCTATGCTTAGACAAAATAAAGGCAAGTTTCAGGATAAGATAACAAAGCAAGCCGTGAAATGAACAAAATTAGTGTAGCATTCTGTGTAAATACTGGGACGATGACAGCGCTGCCTGAAAGAACAAGCCGTTGGTTTATTTTCAGGTTTGTTTGGAAATAATGGCACAGACATTTGTGCCAGTAGGTGATGTTCTGGAGTCATCATGCTGTTTTGTGAGATCTGTGGTAGAAATCACATTGCTCGAATCAGCAGACCCTTCTTAACGCTTAACTTGCCTTGGCTTATCTTGATCACTGCTTCTTATTTTCATTCAGTGAAATCAAAAGCTTTATGAAAAACAAGCCTGGGATTAAAGCCCACCTTTGAGAGTTAATATTTGTCTGACATTGGTCAAGCTGACCTTTCTAAACCTTAATTTTCGTAACTGTAAAATGCTCGTGTTAGCTGGGTTAAGAGAAGGGAGAAAATGGGTGTGTGTGTGTGTGTGTGTGTGTGTGCTCTGCATGTATGTATGTGATTTAGTATGACCGTAAAGAATTCAATAAATTTAGCATTTTATTTCACCATTAACTTTGGATGACATAATCATTATTTTAATAAGGATAATATAATTAAGTAAATACATTAAAATATGCCCATTCTTTCATTCAGTTGCTGTTTCATAAGCACATCCTTGAGCAGATATTTTGATGGTCTTCAGTAAATGAAAGCCTTAAATTTTGAAGAAATTAGCATGTTTATTTAGGTAAATATCTATCTGCAATCATAACAATTGGGTGGCTACAGCAACAAGAAATCACTAAAAAAAAGCAATTTTTTGTTATTGTTGCTGTTTGTATGTTTCTTGGGACTATTTGTTGAAGACTGTAGTCAAGAAGAAGCCCTAGTTTTCCTTTCACAATGTTAGAGATCAGGACTGCAGATGGTTGAGTACTTTGCATAGAATCCAGCAGTAAAGGATGCCTGAGATCGAGCACACTGGTCTGGCATACACATGGTCCTGGATCCACATGGTCCAGGACTGTTAAATAAATTAAATAGAAATAAACTGTCAGATAGGCCCTGTAGATGACTTGATGGCTTCAGCTTTTCTGAGAATAAAACCCATTGTTGTTATTACCAAAATGATGTCAACTACAAAATTTATTCAGTTTTGATGCCACTATTTATCAAGTACCATGACTACCAACTGTTAAGCATTGCTGTTTTTATTACCAATACAGCATTTGAGGATATTTTCTTCCTAAAGTGTACACCCTGCTATGCTATATAATTTCATTAACTGTCTTCTAGAGATTTTTACACTCCATTCAAACACACACATACAAAATCAGCATACAGGAAAGTCTCATAATCTCAGTTCTCTGCTGAATATAAATTCAAATATTTCAATATTTAATTCTAGATCTGTTATAAGCCTTGCTCAATTTGTTGTCCCTATATTCATTTTCATTATTCCAAGCATGGTGGCAGTGGCTCTGTATTGATAAAAGTGACACAGAATATCAGAGGTGGTCCAAAATATGAAACCTGGAGCCCGAATACCTGGGTTTGTCTTGTGAATTAACTACCATGTCACTTCATGACTTCAGATGACCACTATGTCCCTGATGTCCTTATCTGCAAAACGGTAATGGTGCCTCTCTCATGAGGATTAAAAGAGCCTGGAATAGGTGAGTTAATACAGGCAAATTATTTAAAAAGTGAATGGCTCGTGATCAGCATACAGTTTTAGCTAATATTACTATTCCCTGTTCAAAATATAAATGCCCTACTTTATATTATAATTTCAAATGATTTTCAAATGAATCGTGATGATTTTTAAATGATGCATGAATACCTACTTGTTCCAAAAGAGGCAAGCAATAGCTAACTAAGCACATGAAGTATGACTGTTCTTGCCTTAATTCCCAACCCTCAAAGGGAGCGTTTGGTGGCAGCTTAAAGAGCAACCTTCTGGTTTCTTACTTATACATTTATTTCATTGAACATGAATTAGATGTTTCCCTACAAATAATGATAGAATTGAATTTATTTTTACTTCATATGTTTTCAGATAACTTTCCATAATGAAAATCAAATTTATTCACCTAAATAGAATTAGTGTACAAGGCCATTTTCTGTTTTCTGATGATAGGTTAGGGAAAAGAGAAAGTCTATGCTGAATTGAAGCTCACAAACTTGTTGATGTGTATCTTACTCCTGTCTAATAACTGAAGTGCACTTCAGGACATACATTAATATAAATTAAGCTGTTGCTCCTGTCCCCTGCTGAAAACTGTAGGTAGATTTTTAGTTCTCAACTGATATAATATTAATGACAACCTTTCTATTCATGTTCATATGGGTTTTGAATTTTTAAGAGAGATTCCAAGAAGTAGAATTATGGACTTAAAAGTTTTTTTATAGATAACATCAAATTTGCTAATTTACTTTGTTATTCAGAGCCCTTGATGGTGGCTATTCCTGTGTTATGCAAGTGGATATATGGATGTCAGAGAAGAGGATGGGCTGAGGGGGTAACTAAAACTAAAATTATGAAAAACCCTTGTGGAAATCCACTAAATTGTAAACTAACTTTTTAGAATTTTTTTTAAAGAAGTAACTTTAATATGAGTACTTTTATAAGTGTAGAATGTCCCTCAGAAGACAACGGATAATAAGAGAAAATCTCAGTGCCAAATGCAAGATACTTCTTTATGAGAGTTTGGTGAGGGAATTCCCAGAGTTCCTATAACAACACAGGCTACTAGCATTGTTACATTGCCCGCCAGCACCAGATAAGAAGACCCTGTTGGTGAAAACCCAACGGACTGACTGCAGAACATAGAGAAACCAAACCGGGACTGACCTGAAAGTGCTTCCCCTGCTGGACACTTTTCATAGCACTAGAGGTGTATGCAGGCTATAGTGGAAGAAACACCATTAGTGTAAAATCTGAATGCTATAATACTGACTTTCCAGACAAGATGTGCCCACTGGTACAATAGTAGCATGACTGTTATGGGGGAAACCAAACACTTTCTGATTTTGTATGAGACCTGCTTCACAGAATGAGCTCACGTCTACAACTGTAAGCTTAGACAAAGGTCAATCGTTCAGGAGATCATACAACTTGCCATTGTTATTTCTCTAACTAGAAATGTTGTCAACTCTCTACTAAAAATTAATATTTATTTCAACAGGATTGTGCTACTTTAAACCTTGGCCAGATAAGTTCTTTTTGCATGGGACAGTAGTCAGTGCAGGGACTAAGGGCTTGACGCATGCTCACCTCTAAATGAGATTCCATGTTAATGCCCCTACCGTGTTGGTACACAAAAGATAAAAGATAAAATGGAAACATGGGTGTGCTCACTAGTAAAGTATATATCCTAAGTATTTGATTCAAGTCACTCATTTGTGCATGAACTACTTAATTATTCATTTACTTATTTTTCAACCTATATATGTTGAGTATCTAATAAACAGAATAGAATCTCAAAAATACAGAAACAAACAAAAGACATTATTTATCTCATTGCTATCAAACCCAAAGAAAAAGAGGAAGATATATATTAAGCAGCTAATTACTAAACTGGTACTGTGAACGGTTCCATGAGCAATTAACCTTAAATATTTTTAACTGGGGGCAGCAGGCAGGAGTTAGAAGGAAGCAAGTTCTCATCTGTTACTACAAAAGTTACTCAACTCAAGTGACACAGCAGTTGCAGCTGAGTTCCACTTAACTAAGTGTACTCCCTATATGACAACAATAGATGAAACTTAACTAAGATAAGGTTAGAAATGAGAATAAAACTGACTTAGAAAATAAGGGTAAAAGAAAAAAGTAGCGATCAAATAAAAAAATTAAGCCCCATTCACAGTAACCAAACTAATAGAAAGTAGAAGATTTAAGCTGAAGACCAGACAAGTACAAGTCAGGTAGTTAGACCCCCTTCGGCCTTGCTTAGTTCTTTGTTTGTTTACAAAATTTTATTTTATTTTATTTATGTTTTTAAAAGAAAACAAACTTTTTTCATTATACATACCAATCCAAGTTCCCACTCCCTTTCCTCCTTCCATTTCCTCCACACACCCTCCCATATGACCCCCATCCAATCTTCAGAGAGGATAAGACAAATCGCTTTGGGGAAGGTCCAAGACCCTCCCTACTATATCTAGGCTGAGCAAAGAATACATCCATAGAGAATAGGTTCCCCCAAAACTAGCACAATCAGAAGGGATAAATCCTGGTGCCATTGCAAATCTCTCAGTCTGCCCCAGCCATACAACTGTCAACCACATTCAGAAGAACTAGTTAGTTTGGTCCTATGTGTTTTCCTTCCCAGTCTGGCTCGAGTTGGTGAGCTCCCATTAACTCAGGTAGACTGTTTCAGTAGGTGTACCTATCATGGTATTGATCTCTTTGCTCATATTCTTATTTCTCCTGCTCTTCAACTGGACTTTGGGAGTTCAGTCCAGTGCTCCAATGTGGGTCTCTGCCTCTGTTTCCATCATTTGCTTGATGAAGGTTCTATGGTGATATTTAAGATATCCATCAATCTGACTACAGGGCAAGTCAATATTGGGCCCTCTCTCCTCTATTGCTTAGGGTTTTAGCTGGGGTCATCCTTGTGGATTCCTGGGAATTTCTCCAGAGCCAGCTTTCTTGCAAACCCTATAAAGGCTCCCCCAATCAATGTATCTCTTTCCTTGCTCTCATCTCTGTTCTTCCTCCATCTCAACTATCCCATTCCCTCAAATGATTTACATTTCTCTGATGGCTAAAGATGTTAAACATTTCCTTAAGCATCTTTTGGCCATTTGAAATTCCTCTATTGAGGATTCTCTGTTTAATTTTGTACCCCATTTTAATTGGGTTATTTAGAATTTTGTTGTTTAATTTATTGAGTTCTTTATATATTTTGGAGATCAGGCCTTTGTCTGATGTGGGGTTGGTGAAGATCTTTTCCCATTCAATAGGCTGCCTTTTTGTCTTACTGACTGTGTCCTTTGCTTTACAGAAGCTTCTCAGTTTCAGCAGGTCCCATTTATTTATTGTTGCTCTCAATGTCTGCGCTACTGAGGTTGTATTTAGCAAGTGGTCTCCTGTGCCCATGCATTGAAGACTACTTCCCACTTTCTCTTCTGTCAGGTTCAATGTGGTTGGATTTTTATTGAGGTCTTTAATCCATTTGGACTTGAGTTTTGTACATGGTGATAGATATGGATCTATTTTCATTCTTCTACATGTTAACATCCAGTTAGGCCAGCACCAATTGTTGAAGATGCTTTCTCTTTTTCTCTTTGTATTATTTTAGCTTCTTTGTCAAAAATCAGGTGTTTATAGGTGTGTGGATTAATATTCAGATCTTCAATTCGATTCCATTAGTCAACCTCTCTGTTTTTATGCCAGTACCATGCTGTTTTAATTACTGTAGCTCTGTAATAAATCTTGATGTCAGGGATGGTGATGCCTCTGGAAGTTCCTTTATTTTACAGGATTGTTTTGGCTATCCTGGGTTTTTATTTTTCCATATGAAGTTGAGTATTGTTCCTTTAAGGTCTGTAAAGGGATTTTTATGGGGATTGCAGTGAATCTATAGATTGCCTTTGGTGCGATTGCCATTTTTAACTGTTGATCCTACCTATCCAAGAGCATGGGAGATCTTTCCATTTTCTGGTATCTCAGTTCTTAAAATAACAAGAAGTTATGAAAAGTGTTAAAACAGAGGTGAAACAATATCTGGTTTGCCTGTGCATATTTACTTACATAATAAAGAGGATGCCATTTAAGACATTATTTCAGATTTTCATGAAAACACTGCCATTCTGGCGGCAGGAGATATAGAAAGTTATACATTTATCAGTAACATGGGCCATTCTAAAAGAAATTATTGATTAAATGGATAGGGACAATGGGAGAGTGAGGAAGGTCACATTGAGTTTAAGGGTTTGTGTTACAGAACTTATTGATTGCAGCACTATTTCATGGAGTAAGAAAATAGAAACAAACCAGGTCTATAGGATGACTGAAAGTTCAACTGAGTGTGTTATATATGAATATGAAACATCTGACTGTCTCTGTATATAACACAATCCTATAGGAAAGTATTAAGATGGATAGGCTCATGGGAAGATGATGAATTCAATTGTGAAGAAGTTAAGGAAAAGATAAAACAGCCACATGTACATATGAATGATCTAACTAGATATATGAGTCTGGAGTTCATAGGAAATGGCTGGAGAAGGGAAAAAATCTGAGAATCATTACCGTATAGGTATACTTGAATCCATATGTATAAGTGGAATCTGAGGGCAAACTGTGATGGGAAATGACGGCTTAGAAAGAGGTGATTACTCACCAAGGTGAGAGCAAAGTGATCCAGCAGAAGTTGATCTATTAACACTATTTGTGGTTTTAGCATACTGCTAAAGGCTGACCTTATGGGCACAAAGGAGACTGGTGTTTTGATTATGTGGTGACGAGTCCATTGGTTTCATCACCTGTGGTGATTCCTTGTCTCATATCAGCAATCTACTTTAAAGTCACCTGATGATGGCCATGCCCAAGTAATGTTCCCTAAACAGCATCTATTTCCAGTTTGTGTATTCAATGATTTCTTAATAAAATCACTCTAATGTGGTTATAATAGTCAATTATATGTCAATCCATTTCACTAAGAGACACCTTACACCTTACTTGCCTTCACAGGCATTAGACTCTGGACAAATTTGAACTCTGAATTAACTATATATTTTCCTGGCTAAGCTGACTCAGCTGAAAAGAACAAAGCCACAAAAAAGGCAAGCCACTCCCACAAAATCTTCTTCATCACCAACCTCATCTCTTCCCTCAACAATGCCTGTCAGGTTTATCTCCTTTCTCTAGACATACCGCTTTCTATTCTTTAACTTAGCACATGACAGAAACACCATGGATATTTTTCATTTAGCAGAAAGTTTTCACCCTTCTACATTGTCCTAAAGGTATCACTGACCATTTCCACCTGGTCTCTTGCTTTAAACATAGCTTTTCTCTCTTTTTTTTTATGCTTTCTCATCAATACATAGCATGAAGCAATACTTACTTTTGTAATAAATGATTCCTTCTATTATGGTAGAGGCTGACTATGCAAATTTGCCAACTTCCAAACAGTGTCCATCATTCTGCTAACCAAAAATGCTTACTGTTGAGTATTCACAGTTTACAGCCTTCCAAAGAATTGCCCTAAAGAATAAATTAAATCATTCTCACATTTTCTAGATATAGGGGTGAAAGGGTTGGGCTCAGAACTTAAGCATAAGAGCACTCTAGAAAGCTGGATTTCAACTCTAGTCGCTTTGTCAGTATCAAGGTCTAGCCTGAGAGGAAGAACTTGACTTTTTAGTAGGGAACATCTGGTTTTAGCATGTTCAAAATTTTAATCAACTCTGAACCAAGTGTGCCTTCAGACTTGGCTTCTTTCCCTTGTCAATCTAACCATCATTAACCATCATGATATGTTATAAGCTTCTATTTGCCCTGCAAGACTATGAGCATCATCTATCTGAACTTCAAACTATTAGCTAAGGTAGTAGTTAATACAGAGCTACTAGGAGGGAAAAGACTAGCTAACTGTTCTTTGAAAAAACCAGGGCAGGAAGCCCAACATCTAAAGAAGATAATCCAAAATACCTGGTTTAATAAGACACATTTATTAAAATAGAAGTGTTCACTCTTGCTTTAATATATGATGCCTTTTGAAGACACCTAGGAGGTAGTGTGAAACTCTGATACCATGGTGCTAGAACACAAGGAGAAGACATTGTGCCATAGAAAATGAAGTAAGTACTGGCGTGAAAAATGCTGGAGAAAGTGGCCAAAAGGCTCAGGGGAGTGGACAAGATAAAGCCATTTGATGTGTAAGGATGGAAATGCCCCATAGCAGGTAAGTTGCAGAGGAGCTTCCAGAAGACATTGGCGTTACCAACAAAAAAGGAACATTTCAGGGTCTTGGTATAAATGTTCTTTTCAGCTAAGGACTAACCATAGAAAATACTACTGTAGAGGAGAGCTTTCTGATGGCAGGGAACCTCATACAATTCAAACATAATAGTAAGGCAAGGACTCAGTGCCTGAGGACCACAGAAGGAAAGGCAGAGGTTTCTTAATAAACAGCAGGAGGCAATGATGAAGTCTTGACTTATAAAACTGTTGTTTGTAAACTCAGTGAAAATGGACCACCAAGACAAGGATGCTTAGCCTAAATTTCCACAGAAGACAAGAGTGGATGACCCAGAAGCCCAGAGAAGCTTCCTCAAAAGAAGGTCAGATTCCTTTCCTAGTTCTCAGGTTCCCTTGCTTTCAGATCTGGTACCCCTTGACTGAAGAAGTTGGTGGCTCAGCACAAGGTGCGTGTCATTCCAATGTTTATGGTGACAGTTCTCTAGGGCCCCACTGGAGCTTCTGTTGCTTATTATTCAGTCACCATATGGCCTGCAGCGGGAAGACACAGATTATCTGAAGACTGTGAACACATGGTGATATCTGCTTGACCATGGTGCCTAGTGTGTTCAAATATTCCCTTTGTTGGAAGACAGTCATATGGTACCCAGATGTGTCAGTCATATTTCTGTTGCTGTGAAAAATCACCATGAACAAGAGTAAGTTAAAGAAGAAAGGGTTTATTTTGGATCATAGTTCCGGAGGGTTAAATACCAATAGTGGTTCAGAAGGCAGGACAGCTGGAGGCAGGTACAGGAAACTGACTGATCACATGTCATTCGCACACAGAAAGCAGAAAGAGAGAGAGCAGGGAGTGGGACAAGGCTACGAATTCTCCAAACTCACTTCCAGGCACACACTTTCCCCATCAGCAGCTCTGGAATCTCACAACCTCTCCCAACAGTGCCACCACCAAGGAATCAAACACATTTCACTCTCATTTAAATTTCCAACCTTCCAAGAAACTGCCATATTGATTTCCAAAGTGGCTATAGTAATTTGCACACCCAGTGGGAGAGTCCTTGTTCCATATCATCTCCAGCATGAGCTGCCCCTTTTGCTTTTGATCCTAGCCCTTCTGACAGGTGTGAGATAGAATCTCAGAGTCATTTTGGTTTCTACTTCCCTGATGGTTAGGGATGTTAAGTATTTCTCTTTAAGTGTTTCTCTGCCACTTTGAAATTCTTCTGGGGAAAATTCTCTATGTGGGCGTGTAACATACTGGATTATTATTATTATTATTATTATTATTATTATTATTTGATGTCTAGTTTCTAGAGTTCTTTATATGTTTTGGAGATCAATCCTCTTTCATATGCGGGCTTGATGATAACTCAGCAATACCACTCTTGGGAACATACCCAAAGAATGTTATATCATACCACAGGGACTCTTCCTCAGTATGTTCCTAGCAGCTCAACCTAGATGCCCCTCAACTGAGGAGCAGATAAAGAAAATGTATATTTTCACAATGTAGGACTACTCCGCTGTTAAAAAACAATGGCATCAGGAAATTTAGAGGCAAATTGATGGAAGCAGAAGCAAAATCATCCTGATTTAGGAAGCCTAGAGCCAGAGAGAACATTGTATGTACTCACTCATACGGGGATATTATTTGTAAAGTCAAGGACAACTGTGCTACAATTCACAAACCCATAGAGGATAGGTAGCAAGGAGGGCCCAAGGAGGGTGGGCAGCAAACAGATCTCCCGGGGAAGGGGAAATAGAAACAATCTCCTGGGTGTACTGGAGGCAGGTACTGATGGGACTTAAGGATTAGATTGGGAGTGGATGGAGGAAGGAATGCTGAAAGAGCACACTGGAAAGGAGGGGCTTTTCCGGGTCAGGTAGAGATGGTGACACAAGGGAAACTCCCATGAATCTACAAGGATGACCCCAATTAAGACTCCCAGAAATAGTAGATACGTATCCTGAACTGGTCATCTCCTGTTATCCCATTGGTGACTGCCGCGCACCGCGCCCCCGTGTCTGCATTCTGTGCGCTGGCACCCAGTTCGCGAGCTTCGGGAAAGAGGCTCGAGGTTAAAATACACAGACACACACAGACAGAGAGACAGCGATACGGGTCATCTTTGAATTCCCCAAGAATGCCCCCTTTATTGTGTTCAGGGGCAGATTATATAGAGATAGCCACGCCCCAGCCAAACTCACCAGAAACCACTCTCCTGCCATCAGGAACTCCTGAAGTTCTCATGCTCAGAGCAGCTGTAGGCACTCAGATCAGGGGATTACAAGAAATTCAGGATCTGGGGGGTCTCACTGCTCCCAACAGGTGACTATCCAATTGTCATCACGGAGCCTTCATCCAGAACTGATGGAAGCAGATGCAGAGATCCACAAGCCAAACATTTGGCTGAGATGAAGGACTCCAGCTGAAGAGAGGGAGGAAGAATTATAGGAGTCAGATGGGTCAAGGACAATACAGGAAAACTCACAGAAACAACTAAATTGGGATCACAGGAACTCCTAGAGTATGAACCATCAACCCGGGAGCCTGAATGGGATCTACCTATGTCCTCTAGATAAATGTGACAGTTGTGTAGCTTGGTCAACTTGTGGGACTCCTAACAATGGAAGTAGGGGATATCCCTAACATTTTGAATGGCTCTTGGGAACCTATTCCTTTATACTTGATTGTCTTGCCCAGGCTAAATACATGGGGAGGTGCTTAGTCTTACTCAATGTGATATACCATGCTTTGTTGATACCATTAGAGGCGTGCCCCTTTGGGAACAGAAACAGAGGAGGAGTGAGTTTGGAGGGGATGCTAGAGGAGAGCTGGGAGGAAGGAATGTGAAGAGAGGAGGGAGGGGAACCTGCAGTTGTGATGTAAAATAAAGTTTAAAAAAATGAATACCAGACAGTAAAGAAATCCTTCTGTTCAGTCCAGCAGAGAATAAGCCTATTTTGTCTGCAGACAATCCTACTAATCAGTTTCCAAATATTTAATGGAAAGGTGAAAGTGACACATTTGGTCAGAGAAAGAACAATGGATTCCTTCTCTTGGAGAGATAAAGAGAACCAGGGATAACACCCCCCTCCATCCAAACTGAAATGGAAATACAAAACAGTTGGTATTTTGAGAAAATGTGGGATTGATGTGACTTTTAGGAACCAAATGATTTGTGTCATCATTTGAGTCATCACACCAATCCATAGAGTCAATAAAAACAGGTTATAGATCCTAAACAAAGAGTGGATTACCACAAATTCAATCAAGTAGCAATTTGTGAGCCAAAATTTTTGCAAAAACAGTAAAGAGTAGTCTCAATAGCACAGTATGCTATACGCTTGCATTGATGGAGAGCTGAGATTGAAAGTGTGTGTGTGTGTGTGTGTGTGTGTGTGTGTGTTTGCAGTCTAACTCTCCCTTTTTTTTTTTTTCCAAACCAGTTTTAAGAGATCTATTCCAGCTTCCCACAGATTAGCACTATGGTTCATTTTACTAACAATAGGTATTGTCCTGGGCTTGGACCAACTGAGCAAGAATCTGCAAGATACTAAAGACTTTGGAAAGACATGTGTGCTCCACACAGCCTTGTAATAAGCAATACCCAGTAAACAGCCCAGGGAAAAACCTAAAAGACTAGGTGAGCTCAAGCGACTGGGTTATCTTGCATTTCTCTTCACTAATTAAGAAGGAAATGCGTAAGTGACTTTCAGCCATTTTAGATTCCTCTGTTGAGAGTTTTCTGTTTAGGTCTATACCCCTTTTTTATTGGATTATTTGTCCTTTTGATAACCAATTTTCGAGTTCTTTGTATATTTTGTATATCTGTATGATTTGAGTTGTTGAATATCATGAAGAAATGCAAATCAAAACAACTCTGAGATTCTATCTGACACCTGCAAGAATGCTTAAAGTCAAAACCACTGATGACAACTTATGCTGGAGAGGATGTGGGGTAAAGGGAACACTCCTGCATTGCTGGTGAAAGTGCCAACTGGTACAGCCCCTTTGGATATCTGTATGGCGATTTCTCAGAAAATTAGGAAACAACCTTCAACAAGACCCAGCAATACTACATTTGGGTATATACCCAAAGGATGCTCAATCATACCACAAGGACATGTGCTCAACTATGTTCTTAGCAGCATTGTTTGTCATATGCCCCTTGACCAAAGAATGGAAAAGGAAAGTGTGGTACATTTACACAATGGAAATTTTTTTCTACACAGCAGAAAAAAATAATCACATCTTGAAATTTGCAGGCAAATGGATGGAGCAAACATCATATTGAGTGAGGTAACCCAGACCCAGAAAAATACATGTATTCACTCACAAGTGGTTTTTAAACATAAAGCAAAGAGAACCAGCCTAGAAATCACAATCCCAAAGAACCTAGACAACAATGAGGGACATTAAGAGAGACATACATGGATCTAATCTACATGGGTAATAGAAAAAGACAAGATCTCCTGAGTAAATTGGGAGCATAGGGACCATGGAAGAGGGAAGAATGGGAGAGGAGAGGAAGGGAGGGGAACAGAGAAAAATGTATAGCTCAATAAAATCAATAAAAAGAGAGAAGGAAATGCAGGCCTTGGTGAACCTCTTAGTTTGAAGCACTATTTTCAACATTAGGGTTAGTGGTGTGAGGGAGTGTGCCACTTCTCATCTACCTTCTGCTCTTCCTCGTCACACTGTAAGCCACCCGGCACAGTTATTAGAACATCTAGTCCTCTTTCCCAGCTCTACACCTTTCGACATAATTATCTTTTTGCCTTTTCCCAGCTAACTTTCAGTTTTCATTATGTAGGTATCAAATTAAGTGTCATTGCACATCAGGCTATACTGATATTCCTTCTCCAAACATACACTCTTTCCCCACCCCACCCCACCCCCTCTCTCACACACACATACACAGAAAGAGAGAGTGAGACAAAGGTATCAGAGCAGTCTCCTCCGGATTTGTTATAATAACATGATGTCATTTATCTGTAATGTCACAGGTACATGTTGATTTTTCTGTGTTCTGCACTAGACCGAGAATTATTTTGTATGAAGACTGCTTTCATATAGCATCATAGCCATGCTTTACATAGCACACATGATCCGTAGTAGTTACCAGTCAGTATTTATAGATTGTATTGATGAATAATTAGGGTATATCACAGTGATAGGACATGTGTTACATGGACTAAAATCCTAAAGAATGCATTTGATGATCTGAGTATTTTAGATAAAGTTTAATTTGTATTTAGATTTTGTAACTAACTAAAACTTCAAAACAGGCCTTTCTATAGGCAAATAATTTCTCTGCCATATAATTTGTTCATCTTTGGTCCACTTATAAGATCCCACTCTATTTTCTCTTCTGTAAAATATCAGGCATAGCAACACCTTTTTCGTGAGGGGTTTATTGGGATTAAATGAAATAAGGAATGGGGACTTTGATATATGTTCAAATGAGTTGAAATTTATTTTTACTAATCGAGTGATGGTATTAAATAAATATCTACCTAATTCTTATGGGACAACTGCAGATTTAATATTTGACACTAGCCGTGCATACAGATACTCTCTTTTAAAATGTAAGTCGTCATGCACACACAGAGCATGGCATAGAATCCATGTCCAACTCCGCAGCCGTTTTATCTCTTCCTTGGGCTTTCCTGCACACCCATCTTTTATCTAATCTCTTTCAACTTTTGAACTGCACTGCTTGATCTCTCAATTCTTGATCTGTACAGAGGAATATATTTTTAATAATTCACCCCAAGAATCAGACCCTGCCTATCACACAACCTCTTTCTGATGCCACCAACATAAAGCCTCTGGGTTTCGTTTTATCATAAATATTTCAATAAATCTATAGATACCTTTGGAGAATTATTTTTTGAAAAAGAATATCCTTAGATGTGTTTTTAAAAACCCCTTTAGTATTTTCAAAATTTAATAATTGGAACAAAGAGGACCTTTTAATTTGTGAATTGTGAATATTTGTATCTTACACAAGTACTTTTTCAGATTTTGCTGAACATAATTATTTCAAAAAGCAGCCCTATAATTTTTTTGAAGCTTTATCTTTTAAAAAGCAAACTCCAAATTCAAAAGGTATAAAGAAGATAACCTCACGTAACTTGTCTTTTGCAGGTTTGGAGAATAATTCTACTTAGCAAGAGAAAGAAGGGAAGTCAAACATAAGCTTCTGTCTATATAGAATCTGAGAAAAAGAAAGTGCTTTCTAACTTAAATTAAGACTGTGAAGGTTAAAACTTGCAAATTTACCTAACTTTCTAATACCGTTCGTGCTGTATGGCTTACTTCCTGCTTCCAGCCAAAGGAAGGTCACACCAAGTATAATTACAGCACTAGAAGTCATTGCATTTCAGAAATATTTACTGATTTCCAAATGCATGTGCCAAGAAGGCCCTCTGCTAGACACTCCTGGGTTATAAGCTGGAATGTGTTTGATCTCTTCACCTCGCAAGTTAGACTCGAATTGGGAAGGCATTTAGCCACACTTTTGAGGAAAGTAAATGGCAAACTCCAATGACGAATTAATGTTCGATGCAGTGGGAATGATTTGGTGAGAAAATTGGCACTGGGTCTGGATCTTGGTGGGAATATCTTTCTTCTACCAGCTGGAGATGACAGTCCAGGGCAAGATCAGAATCAAAGTGAGCTCAGCCTGCAATGGAATGCTGGCTATCCAATGAGGAACAAACTTCATAAGGCTCATCTGCTGGGATGAAAACGAATCCTGGATTGGCTGGTGTCCTTGACTTTGAGTACTTCCATATGGCACCCAGAATTTTTAAATTTATTTTGAAAGCAGAGACAGGCATCAAAGGCTAAGAGTTCTGCGCTGGAGTAGGGAATAGTAGCCAGAGGAAGGATGGAGTGGAGTGTTTTCTATAGAAAGTTACTGTCAAGCTGGCTAAATGGTGGGCATTGCCATCCTTCTCAGGACAGTTGGCAGACACTAGGCTATTCTCCTCTTTGTGTACCATAGACTCTTATCTGATATTTGATAAATAGCTGTGGAATGTTTTTGGTTGTATAAAACATAAATGTAATTCTCTCACTTGAGAATTCTTTTTTCATCCAGTTTTAAGCATAGGGATAGGGCAACACTGGTAGGTAAATCTAACTTGGATGAGGAGCATAGGATGAGCAGGTGTTTTGGAAGAGAATACATTCTGAGTTGGACATTTAGTCACTGGGAAAGAACTAGAGCAAACTAGTATGCTTGTAGCTTGAACTCTTAAGAGAGGCTATCAGTGATGAAGAGGACAGTGCATGGATGTGAGTAGGGGAATCCTGATAGGTTTTTTCATCAGTTCCATCGAATTCAAGAATGATCAAATTGATAGGGACATAAACTGATATGGGGGAAAGGTCTTGTGAATATATTGACAAACTCAGCTCTTCCTTCTTGCTTCTAATTCTCAGCTAGGAACCAAGGATGCAAAGACAAAGAGGAAATGCCCAAAGCAACCTATACTATTCTTTTATTGTCACTTACTGTGGGAAGACTGAAAATGTTTAGTGAAACCAAGAAGCACCCAGTGTTTAAAACCCACAATGAGGTGTCTTCAAGTGTTCCTTATTTGGAGTGCGATGGAAGACATGTGCAGACAGGACTCCACGTTCCCTGCAGCAGCATCAGAAACTTCTGTCAACCCATGCGCTCTCTCTCTCTCTCTCTCTCTCTCTCTCTCTCTCTCTCTCTCTCCATGAGTAATACATTTTCTTTCCTTGCCCATTTCAAGTATGCTGCTCTACTAAACTAGAACCAAAAATATTTGCAATTGGAGGAGGCTTGGATTTACTCTATCATTTTCCATGCATACCAACCCAAATCCTGAAAGGAAACATATGAGCCATTCAGATTCTATAATTAATGAATAGTCTAAGGAAAAAGCATCTTATGAGAGACAGGGTAGAGGAAAGCACATGAAATATGCCAGTGCTCTAGCTCTCAGACAGGATCGTAGATGCTCCCACAATGTATACCCATCCTCTGAAGGGGAAGAGCGCAAAACCAGGGAAGGACAGGAGTGCTGTGAGGGTAGGATGATCTGACCAAAGCTGGTACCCATGAAGGGATGCAGTCAGCTCTGAGCATAGACTCAATATGGACGCTGCCAGGTGAACTCACTCTGCTCTCCTTCTCTCTTGCTGCTGCTCTCATTGATTTCAAAAAGTAGGAATCCAGATGTCAGGAAAGTCTGTTGAGTTAAGCCACATAGTGGCAAAGAGCATGGTAAATCATGTATTTTGTGGGAAACAGAAAATATATGGAGCAGTAGATGGAATCATACATAATGGTCCCTAATAAATCCAAGTACTTATAAAACAAACAAAACTAAATGGCTTATGCTTGTTGGGAGCAGTGAGACCCCAGATCCTGAATTTCTTGTAATCCCCTGATCTGAGTGCCTACAACTGTTCTGAGCACGAGACCTTCAGGAGTTACTGATGGCAGGAGAGTGGTTTCTGGTGGGTTTGGCTGGGGCGTGAAAATCTGCCCCTGAACACAATAAAGGGGGCATTCTTGGGAAATTCAAGGATGACCCGTGTCGCTGTCTCTCTGTCTGTGTGTGTCTGTGTATTTTAACCTCCAGCCCCTTGCCCGAAGCTCGCGAACTGGGTGCCAGCGCACCAAGCACAGACACAGGGGCGTGGTGCTCGGCATATGCTTATCCCTGGATTATGACTAAAATTATTCTTCTTTCATGACATGTTTCCATATGCCATCTTAGCTCTTGAAATGTCTTCTATCACACATAATATGTGAAAAAGTCCTCAGAATAGCCAATGAAAAATAATACTTAAATTTCTGTATTATATGTGTAATTTTCTTATCCAAAAGACACTTAAGTAGATAGTCTTTGTATTTGTAAATGTGGCTTGTCCAACAAACTGTTATATGAGGTTTAAGCACTGTCATTTACTTTGGCTCTGCTGCTGTACCTCAAGGAAGACTCCATTTCAAAAAACTAAAACAGAGCAGCTTTTATCAAAAGCTACCCAGCCCAAGTATAAGGCCTTTGAATCATTATTTACAACCTGACGCTACATAATATATCTTATGAAATCCTGAAACAGTTCTTCAAATTTCTACGAGAAAAAAAATAATATCTTAAGCTCTCATTCTTGGATTACAAAAAAGATAAGAATATAAATGTCTGTCCTATGTTAGGAACCCAATTCTAGAGACACCTATCAGTCACACTTCACAGAATCAAATCACCAGAGTGTAGGCCTGAGGAAGACCACAATCATCTCAATTCTGCAGGGATGTAAAGGACATAGGAAGATGGGCTTGGCTAAAATCAAAGAGCCTGTAACCCTACAGCACTGTCTTGGAACTTTCACTATGAAATATTCAAACCCAACAACAGGACTGAACTACTTGAAAATGACTACTTTTTTCGATATTTGTTTCAGAAACCTTTGACAGATTACACCATAATACATGTATACATTACTGCATATAAATGTACATGCATTTATTTATTCCACGGAACAGTGAACAATGATCAATATATTAAGTTGGTCTTTTGGGAGACTATTTACTCTGTAGTAACATTGGATACACGGTAGGCAGAGTTCAATTTCTGTTGTTAAATCCTGTTTTCATCTGCCTTGTTCATAGTGGCTTTGATGTTCCCGCAATCTGACAGGGAACATGGTTTCACTCGGGGAAAGGAATCAATTTCTCAATGTAAATTATGATTTGCACACTTCTCTTCTTCACCTATTTTTGAATTGATTTGATTCCAGAAGGACTAGGAAATGTGCAAAACAGTGTTTTGCTTGATTTAATAAACACATGGAAAATGGCTTATTGGATAAGCCACAGAACAAAAGCCAAAAACGCAAAAAGAATACATTCCCCTGCTTTTCTACCATGCTTTTTTTACCGCAACCCTCCTACTCTTTAATTAAGGTACAAAGGTAATTTCTAGGCCAAAATCAAACTAACATTCCCATAAAAGGAATCCATGTACCTTATCCTACCCTGTTGTCAAGAAGCCTTTTTCTTTGGCCCCAAAGTCTAGTTTGTTGAAATTGCGTGATATTGTTCAGATGATACAACACAGAAACAAACCATTTCCAAAATACAGGAGTAAGAAAACAAAGTGATTTGTTTCTTACAGCTTCGTCAATGTTCACACTATATTCTAGATAGGACACTACACAAATTCCCAGCAAAATGTAAATATTGAATAATTCATGTTGGTTTATTAAAGAAATCATTAAGGGCAGTGGAGTGAGTTTTTAATCCCGTATTTCGTTTGGGGTGTGCTGTTATTAAATGCTTGACTAAGCTCTCGTACTTCCAAGCAATCAATATGTTCAGTTCACGACAAAAAGATTATGGAGTTTTATGACTGTTTGAACTTTCTTGAATAACTGTGCTCATCAAGATGAGAACATTGGTAAATTCTCTCATATAAACATCTGATAATCAACTTTTTTTTCTCCCTTGGCACAATAAGTTGAGTTATGGATTCTGGCTCACCACAGCTCTTGAAGACACCTACTGAAGGAAGACAGCCTCATATAAACAGATTATCACGGGAGGGGCAACCTGAATGAGAACCAGCAAATTCAAGATACACCTAATCTTCTTTTATGCTCATCATTTATCACCATTTCTACCACGGTAATGCTTAAGCATGCAAGGACAGCCTGCTTATGGCTGTTCTCCAGTTGTTTCTATGCTGGGCAGTCCTAGATGCTTGTGTTATTGTCAGACCCAAGGTTCCACAATCTTCCTTTATGCTGTTTATCCAGCATTTCTTTGGTCCTTCCTCTTTGCCTTATCCCGTGCACTCCTGCAAGCAGTGCTATCTTTGGATATCTGTCTTCATTCATTCCCCTAACATGGCTCCTAATGAAGCACCATTGCCGTATCCTGTAGTTTACTTCCTTCTGTAGATGGTGATGTTTCTTAACATCATCATTGCAAAGCCTGTCTCTTCGTGTGGCACCTAGAATCCTCTTGAGACATGCCATCTCAAACGCATTCAGCTGCTGTGCTGAGGAGTGTTTCATTGTTCAGGCTAACCTCTGCAAACCAAAGGAAACTAGATCAACGGCGCCTAACAGGACAGCACCACCACACCCTAGTAAAAGTCAGCAGGAGTCTCCATACTTCATCCAGCTTCTGGGGTTTCTTTTCTTTACAAATCTTAAGCCAGGGTACTGGTGTGGAGGTTCCATCCATGTGAAAGTTCTTACCAGTTCCTGTTTCTGGGGCACATGATTTCTCAAACACCTTTTGGCTAAGAACGTGAAGCAGCCACAGTTTTAAGAAAAGTTGCCTTAAGATATAAAGAAGGCAGGTGAGATGCCTCCGTAGGTAATAGTGGCTGCCACCAAGCCTGACAGCCTGTATTTAATCCCTGAGACCCACACAATAGACAGAAGAAACTCAAACCCCCTTTTTGTAAGAGGATACTTCTTTTTAGATCATTTTTTTATTGTTATTGTTATTTTATTTTCCATGTAGACAGTAGTTTTCTCTCCCTCCTTTCCTCCCAGTCCCTCACTCCAATCTCCCTTCTGTTCTCTCTCCTGAATCCGTCCCTTCTCTGTTTCTGTTCAGGAAGGGCGAGTCTCCATGGATACTAACAAAGTGCCATATTAAGTTACCTTAAGACTAAGCATCTCCCTATGTACTAATGCTGGGCAAGGTGACACACCATGAGGAAAAGGGTTTCAAAAGACAACCTCTGCTCCAACTGTTAGGAGTCCCACAGTAGGACCAAGCTACACAAATGTAACATATATGCAGAGGGTCTGGTTCAGTCCCATGTAGGATCCCTAGTTTTTGATTCAGTCTTTGTGAGCCCCTATGAGCCCAGGTTAGTTCAGTCTGTGAGTTTACTTATGGTGTCCTTGACCCCTCTGGATGTTACTGTCCTTTCTTCCTGTCTTCTGCCAGATTGCCCAAGCTCTGCATAATATTTGGATGTGGGTCTCTGTATATGTTTCCATCAGTTGATGAATGAAGCCTCTTTGAAGACAACTGGGCTAGGCACCAATCTGTGAGTATAGCAGAATATCATTAGGCATCATTATATTGACATTTTTCCCTCCAGTCATGCTTTGTTGTGTCCTAGGTCTCCAAGTCATCCAGCCTGTGGGTTCTAGTGAACCAGGCAGTGTCAGGGGTGGGCTTATCTAAGAGGATACTTTCAAATAATAAAATATTTGAATGTAAAGGACATGACTTGCTTGCATGAGCCTGGGACACACACTGAACAAATATTCTTTACTTCTTCTTCATTTATTTATTTACTCTTTGAGATTCTAGGATGCCCATGTTTGTGGGAAGCATTTATGTCCTACTTTAGCTTCTAAGTTAAACACCGGTGACATAAAGGATGCTTATAACAGGCATCCAAGTCCAATCTCTTTAAAAGATGGGCGTGGAAATTCTCCTTTCTCTGTGATCCCATGACTTTATCAGGTTACATCATAGTTCTAAGCTTTTTCCACTTCAGTTATAAAATATAAACTAGTATGTTTTTGTAAGGATTTCAAATGTAATAGATAAACATGTAAGGTACTCAAGAAAGTTTTAAAAAAATCCAGCAAATAGCAAAATAATGTTTAGGGATTATAAAACTTTAGTGCAAATTTTAATAATAATGGCAATAGTTATAAATTACTAAATGAAAACAAAGAATCTTCAAAGAATCTTTTTAGAAATAGCAAAGTTTCAACCTCTTTATTGAATATGATTATTCATCTTGTTTTTGTTAGAGAACCAGAAATCTGCATAGCCAATCACAGAGTGTAGTTGAGCCTCTTCCTAAATCATCCAGAACAAACTTCTAGGATGAACACTCATTGGGGAGCGCCATCAGGTTAGCTTGGCAGTAATAGGATATAATTGATCCAGAGTCCTGACAGGATGGTGGAAAGCTCGCTGTGGTGAGCTGTGGTGAGTCCCGAAGGAGCCTGGCATAGGCAGAAGATTTTCCACAAGAGAGATAAAGAGCAAGCAATCTTCAAATTATACAGTCTTTTTTTCATTAAAGTGGAGGGAGATCTCAGAGTCTCTGAATGAAGTACAGGCTGCGTAAGTGGACCTTTACTTATCTGGCCACTCAACCTGAAATGATGAAGTTTTTATTTATAAACTGGCCCTCTGGGTATATCGTGTGTCCTTCAGAGCTCATCTCAGGCATACTTTGAGTTTATTAGAGCTGGCATGCAAAGCAGATGCTATTTGCCACCCTAGAAACAAGTCTGTCTTCAAGTTCACAATGAAGAGAGCATTGGATCAGAGTCAGACAGCAGATTTGAGGTTCTGGGCCCAGCACTGACAGTCACTATACATAACCTTGGGCAGATCTCTGGGCCAGCTTCTCCAGACTGCTAACTTTTCTTACCTAGAAAGAATAATTCTGTATCTCCTCTGCCTATCTCATAAAGACCATAAAAATGAAATAATGGAAGTTGGTTTGGAAAGAAATTGATAAATATTGAGTCATTTTATAAAGATAACATTTTGCTATTGACAGTCATCTCAAATACAAAACTCTTAGGAAGAATACCTTGTTTATAGAATTTCGTTCTTATCTCAGAGTGCTTTCATGTTTGAATTATTTCTCAAGGGCCATCGCTGCTGTGGAACAATCTTTCGCTACACTGTGAATATTTGTCGCTCTCATGGGTTTAATAAAGGGTAGAATAGCCCATATCTGGGTAGGTGGAGCTTACTTGCTAGGGAAAACTGGAAGCATTTTCTTACAAAGCATCATCAGATTTGTGCTCTGGTGCCAGAGTTATTCCATGAGTTTATAGAACACATGAATTTACTGAGAATTTATGTCTGGAAGCCATGACTTGGTTAGTAATGACTGTTGGTAGCCCAGAATGGCTCTCAACAACCTAGCAGTAACCTAAAAAGTCCATACTGGGCTCCATCTTTCTATCTGCCCTTTGAACAGTTTGCAGTTTGAGCGCTCCTTGATTCTTCTAAAAACTGCAGCCAGCATCTTTGTCATCAAATGCTGTCTTGCTTTCATGAGATTCCACCCTAATCAATTCCATATTACGAATTCTATTGTTTATTGCTAGCTTGGTTAGAATAATGAATGCCCCGATCTGACTCATCCTCTTACAATGACCACATAAGAGATAGTTCTTATGTGGAGAGGCTCTAGCAAAAATCACACTCTAGTTTATACAAGGCATTGTGGGGCTTATGATTTCTTATACACAGAAAATAAATATGTTACAGGGTATGACAATTTTACACTCTGAGGTCAGGCAAAGATGCATTTGCCAATTTTTTTGCAACAGCAGTTTTAGTTAAAGGGAAATAAATTTGAATAATGTGCTTTCTTTCTTTGAACACAAATTGCTTGCTTTGTGCATACACTTATGATTACCTTACAAGGAATGTGCTTCTGCAATGTTTGGAAGCTTTCTCATGCAGTCTTATTATTAGTTTTTTTTATTATGTGTTTTACCTAAAAGTGTTTCTGTGTGCTACAATTTATTTTAAAATGCATAATTATGAATCCCTCAAAGTTAAAATATTTGATATAAAATAGGGCAGAATGACAAAATGAGAGACTTAGGAGACACTCAGTAGGTAATGTGATTTCCTTGCAGCATAGAGAGCTGAACACCAGATTCCACAGTAGAATCAGTGTGGAGTCATGGGAGGGAATGCTTGCATCCCAGCAACCAGGAAGAGAGAGGGAAATGGAAATTCTACTGTAAAATTAATTTTGTCATTACAAGAAAGGAAAGTGTCCTACTATGTCCCAGAGGAAAACAATCTCTGTACATTTCCTGAAAGTTTTTTTTTTCTTTTTTGGGAAAAGGAGTAGAAATCTTGGGTGGGAGCAAATTGAGTAAGGCTATACTAAATTGTTAATTTAATTTTTTTCAAAAGAGACATTTTAAGACCATGATTCCTGAAATACTTCAGTCCAACATTTTAAATGCAAGGAAAATCTCTCACATATGCTGTGCAGTTATAGGGTAAGAAAACTGCATTTTGGTTATCTTCTTATGACCCAGAGCAGAGATCCTCCAACACTGGGTTCATGCTCAGATATTGGCAGAAGTATCTGCCCCTCCCTGTTCCACAGTCATTCAGTACCAACAAAACACACAGAGGCTTATATTAATTATAAATTGTTTGTCCTATTAGCTCAGGCTTTTTATTAACTGGCTCTTACAGCTTAAATTAACCCATAATTCTTGTCTATGCTAGCCACATTGCTTGGTATCTTTTATCAGTGAAGCATTCTCATCTTGCTTCCTCTGCATTTGGCTAAGTGACTGCAGACTGAGCCTTTCCTCTTCTAGAATCCTACTAGTCTGGTCATCCAGACTATATTTCCTGCCTGGATACTGGCCAACCAGCATTTTATTAAACCGGTACAGAATGACAAATCTTTACAGGGTACAAGAGCATTCTGCCCCAGTACCCACAGGTTTCAGGAGTTCTGACCCAGGAAGCATGAGATGGACTGTGGGAGTCAGAACATTTTGCTGGCACTTGCATGGTTCTAACACAAGTGCTTTGTGGGTAGGCAGTGTGTTGATACACCTGACTAAATGGTCAGCTCTTGATTTTTTTTAAAGTGTTGTATTATGAATGTTTTTTTCTTACCTTCAAGGACACACCCTGCAACATTTCTTTCCCCCTCCCTTTACATGACCACACATTCAATACTTCAGTTTAGGAGTTCTCCTTTAACCTAATACACCAAATACAGGATATCCTTGACTTTGAACATTTGATTCATTTGCTTACATTACCTTCATTTTCAGAGATGCCTTATGCCTTGTTCTTCAAGCTCCCATGTTGTTTTTAATCCATTAGTACCTTGGATATTGTCATTCTGGATTACAGAGAAGTTGGCTTTGCCTTTGCTTCATTCCCAAATACCATGCATTTTGAGGAAAGGTATATTGAAGCTTTTCAAAATCTTTGCTTTGTAATTAATTAGGGGCCAGAACAGTTAAGAGTACTTGCTGATCTTTCTGACGATCAGAAGTTGGGTGCTGCAACTCAGCACCCAATACAAGTGGCTTACAGTCACCCTTAAGCCCAGCTCTATGGGGATCTTCCGGCTTCTGCAGGTACCCACCTATGCTTGTACACATAAACATGCTTACACATGTGCACATGCACACATGCTCATGGACATGGATAATAAAGTAAACTGATTATATATTGATTCATATCCACTAACTCAAAATTTTACTACTCCAAAGAAAACAAGAAAGCCTTAAATGAGAGTTGTTCAATGGGAGGCTAGGATGTCCTAAAATGATATTTGCATGTTTATTTCTTAGCATAACATGCACTATGTGATCCCAGAAAACTTACTGTGGAACAAAGTTCCTCTGTTGATGGAGAATCACTTCCTGATACCCAGCTTCTGCTGTCCCTGAGGAACTCTGTAGACTGAAGAATGCTGCCCTGTCAAACAGAACAACCAGTTCCTTTCCTTTCCCTTTGGTAGCCAGTCGGATGTGTGGTTCACATAAGGAACCTTAAACCATTCTATATCACTAGGTTATGCTGGTACACACCTTTAATTCCACAACTTGGGTGGCAGAGATATATCTCTGAGTTTGAGACCAGACTGCTTTACAGAATGAATTCCAGCACAACCAGGGCTACACAGAGAGATCCTGTCTTAAAAAAACTTAGACAACAATGAGGACTAAGAGAGACTTACATAGATCTAATCTGCATGGGAAGTAGAAAAAGACAAGATCTCCTGAGTAAATTGGGAGCATGGGTTTCTTGGAGGAGGGTTGAAGGGGAGGAGAGAGGCAGGGAGGGGAGCAGAGAAAAATGTAGAGCTCAATAAAAAGAAAAAAAGAAAACAACAAGCAAATAAACAAACAAAAAACCATACCACCCTGAAAGTGCATTCAGAAACTCCATCTAAGGCTCCCATGATAGTTTCATTGCAGCTAGACTTAGCACTGTGCACCAAAATGCATACTTTTCTCATTCTCTATTCCCATGGAGTGTTCTCAAGAACATTGATGAGCACAAGCATGCATTGATTTTACAGATTTGTTTTCAGGACAACCCAAACCATACACGAGTATTTATCTTCTCTTTTGCCTAGAATACTCTTCACTTACATATAAGTAGTATTCATATTGTGAGACAGAGTCAAAAATGTTTATTTAATATTAGTTTGGTACACCACTTTCTTAGACACTTCTTTTTAATACCTCAAGAACTCCAATGAGTATGTGTCATTGAACCGTTCCTGTCTTCAGATCTTATTTGGCATTGCCTCTGCATAAAGCCCTTCTCTGGCTGGCTGTCCTTTCAAGAATAGCAATCTTCCCACTCCCCTTTTCCCATCAATGCATTTTAGTTTTCTTACTATTTTTCTATGCAGCTAAAAGAGAATATCTAAGATTGGGAAACTTGTACCACTCATGCTATGTGTTTATGCTTCTTGAGGCTGTGAGCTCAAAGGACAAAGTGCCCACATGAGAAAAGGGTTTCTATGATGCATTATATGGTGCAAAGAATGCAAGAAAAGGTTTGCAACACATACATGCTGGAGAAGGCATGTGGACACTAAACTACAGCACTTATTGTTTGCTTGTTTTTACAAACAGCAGAATCATGCTCTGAAATTATGTTTCATGTCTTATTTAACTACACACTGATGGTTTCTCTGTTGTAGAAGGCAATCTCTCTGAGGATCAGGAGCTTTATTTTGTGCAGGCCCTGTTTCTGGTATAGACAGAAGGTAATCCCCCAGAATGGACCTCTTGACTTTTCAAACTTCTGCCTTATGTAGTAGATGAAATATTTTTAGAAGCTGATCAATTACTTATGTCTCTACTGTTGTCTTAGCATCTTTGTCCCCAATAAATCATTTGCTTCTTGAAATGAAGAGTATTTAAAGTAACTAACTGCATTTATACAAAACAAGAACTATATTGTCTGCACAGGAAAGTTTTGTATGTATACAGTTGACAGAGTCTCTGAAGAGCATCAAAACAAGAGAAAACTCATTCCAATATATGAAATACTCTAGCCAAATTAGCAGCTTTACCAGAAATGCCTAGTATGAGGAATGATGTATCAGAATAGACTGTGATTTGGGCTTTTAACAGGGTCATATGACATTAAATTGCATTGGGGGAGCTTTTCAAAAAGTCAATGTGAGGACTCCCACTGCCGAGCTGCAGCTGTTGCATGGAGTGGCAGTGAGATGTTCACCAGAACGCTGAACCCTGTCTAACAAGCCCCACCAAGCCTGTGAACTCCCTGCTGTTTGCCTGTTAGCCTCCCGTCTGGCAGAGAGACTGCAGCCGCTGTGCTGACATTCATCACTGTGAGTTCTGGCCCGGTGCTGCCACTCCTTGGCCCACATGCTCACTCAAAAGTGGCGTGCGGAAGCAGTGGACAGAAGTCATCTCTCGGGTGGGTAGCGGTTGAGGTGATGAGGCCAAGAGAGCAGGAGAGAAAGATTTTCTTCTTCAGTATGATGTCATTCTTGGTTTCTAAAGAAAACCAAGCATCAAAACTCTTTGAAGGCTGTGTGCAGTATAATCCATGCAAAAAGAGTGCATTTAAAGTTTTCC
The DNA here is from genome assembly GCF_018167655.1 of Microtus oregoni. Classification (NCBI taxonomy): domain Eukaryota; kingdom Metazoa; phylum Chordata; class Mammalia; order Rodentia; family Cricetidae; genus Microtus; species Microtus oregoni. The sequence continues at coordinate 58,405,103 of NW_024543059.1, read as the reverse complement.
ATATGATGGGAGAAGAGCAATCTCTGGGGGATTAGGATTAGTGTTTGGAATATTTCCTGGAGGAGAGGGGAGAGGGCTGGCAACTATCACTCCTGGATATGGAGATGTGTACTGCTCAAACCGTTCCTCCCTTCAGAGTTCACAGAGGAATAGTCTCACAACTGAAACAGAAGAGAGCAGATACCAATAGGCCCAGCCTGAAGCTGGAGAGAAGTTGAAGTGGAGGAAATATATCACACACACACACACACACACACACACACACACACACACACACTATATATATATATGTGTGTGTGTATATGTATATGTATATATATATATATATATTCATGTATGCACACACAAAACAAAACAAGAATCTCTGTAAATTATAAGAGAGCTACATCAGTGTGGACAACAGAAAGAACCAGCATATGTCACAGACAGTATCTTCCTGTCACATCCAGCTCTCTAGGCAAGTCCCCCCAATCCTACAGGGTCTTTCCTGCTAGTTCCCTGGACATGTGTGAACATGAAGGGTCAGAATTTCAGACCCAACGGCCCAGGTGAAGAACCGTGGGCGATGTGGCCGTAGGAGTCTTTTCGTCTCTCATCTGTTGGTTTTCCTCTCTCACAAATTGAGTCTCCATGTCCAGCTTTCTCGGCCCCATTAGACAGCGTGCTGCTTCGGTGTTTTGAGAATTTTCTAATCTGATATGTTTATATTTGGAATATCTTCTCATTCTGGTTTTCTTCAACTCCTGTTCACCCATTAGAGGTTGTTTAATGTTTCTTCCTCAGATAGAACCTTCCAGGTGTCCCATAATCCTGCATTAAACTAGAAACAAACTGTCATTTTGTACCACACATTGGAAACTTTGTAGAAAATTATAATTATACATTTCTTTATATAAATTGGCTAAAGTGTTTTCATAAGTTTTAGGAAAAGCATCTCTCACACCATATTATAGATAGACCTATGAACCTCCTCACTGTCCCATACCTGTGCATAACTCAAATATTCTTATCATGATCTATATTACAAATAATTTCTCACATTTCAAATTTAAGCTATCTCGGAGATTTTGATCAAGTATCTTCTGCATTAAATAGCACCCCATTCTCAGCAATTAAACTCCCTCTGATAGTTAGAACTGCTGATGATGTATTTTAAGTAAATCTGACCTGAGTGAATTTATATATATTGCTCCATGCTCAAAACTTGTGTGAAAGTGAGCACCCCTACCATGGTCCTCTCGCTGTACTTGGTGATGGCATTTGAGAAGCAATTAACATAGCCAGAGTGTATCATACACATCTGTGAGTTGAAACGCCGCTTTGTATAATCAGAGCAGTAAAGAAGACTATATTATCAAACCAAAAATGTTTTTCTAATTCTGGTAGTATTCACGGCTCATCTTTTCTCCTAGAGGTGCCCTTAGTAAGACTGCTGACATTCCTCTGTGATTGTGGGAAACTTAAACATGGCTCCCTGCGGGGTCTAGCTACAGCTGTTTCCTTTAATGCAGCAGAAGCTCGATACTGAAAATATGGCATGACGTGTTGTTCTTGGTTCTGTTCATGAACAAGAATTTCTAAACCATGCAAGGATGATTTAGAGATCCTGTATCTTGCCAAAGGCTTCACATCTCCAAATAGGCTTCTGCACAATGAGGTGTAAAGTTCATGGCACATAAGCCACCACCAGGAACCGACTCAACGGCCAACTGAAATTTTAAGTGGCCAACTCTCACTGTGCTGCTGTCAACCTCAGTTAAATTTGTTATTTTGTTTTTGACTAGAAAACCAGAGAGTACTCTGAATAAAAGCATTGGATTTTCTTTCTGGCAATTTCCTCTTTAAAACTTTTGTTGGAGTACTGTGAATACAAAACTACACATATTTAATATATATGTACATTTTCATGAGCTTGGATGTATAACCATGATTTCACTAACACAATTAAAGCACTGAGTATCCATATTGCTGCTAAAAACTGAATTACTCTTGTATATGTGTGGACATATATTAAGAAGCCTTACTTTAGCGGGGCAGTGGTGGCACACACTTTTAATCCCAGCACTCTGGAGGCAGAGGCAGGTAAAACTCTGTGAGTTCCAGGCCTGGTCTACAAGAGCTAGTTTAAGGACAGACTTCAAAGCTACAGAGAAACCCTGCCTTGGGAAAATAGATGATAGATGATAGATAGATAGATAGATAGATAGATAGATAGATTGATAGATAGATAGAGAAGCATTACCATTTTAGCCTCCTACTTCATTAATTCATTCTACTTGCCAAGGGAAGACTTAAAATTTGACCCCTCTGCCTCCAACTCAGTACAGAGATCACAAGTGTGTACCACCATGTTGGGTTTTATGCAGTGCTGGAAATCTAACACAAGGCTTCATGTGTGCTAAGCAGGCACTGTAGCAAATGAGCTTTATTTATTGTTAACTACAACTTTAATCCTGTTCTTATAGACTAAGAAAATATATAGAATTTGTCTAATGGTAATACCACTACGTGAAGAGAGGGTAATTTGTCATATGAAAATATAAGTCACCAATTGTCTCCAAGAGTATCTGATTTTTTTTAATTTATTTATTTATTAAGGATTTCTGCCTCCTCCCTGCAACCGCTTCCCATTTCCCTCCCCCTCCCCCGATCAAGTCCCTTTCCCTATCTGCTTGAAGAGCAATCAGGGTTCCCTGAACTGTGGGAAGTCCAAGGACCCCCCACCTCTATCCAGGTCTAGTAAGGTGAGCATCCAAACTGCCTAGGCTCCCACAAAGCCAGTACGTGCAGTAGGATCAAAAACCAACTGCGATTGTTCTTGAGTTCTCAGTATTCCTCATTGTCCGCTATGTTCAGTTAGTCCGGATTTATCCCATGCTTTTTCAGACCTAGGCCAGCTGGCCTTGGTGAGTTCCCGATAGAACATCGCCATTGTCTCAGTGTGTGGGTGCACCCCTCGCGGTCCTGAGTTCCTTGCTCGTGCTCTCTCTCCTTCTGCTCCTGATTTGGACCTTGAGATTTCTGTCTGGTGCTCCCATGTGGGTCTCTGTCTCTGTCTCCTTTCATCGCCTGATGAAGGTTAATATTCATGAGGATGCCTATGTGTTTGTCTTTGGATTCACCTTCTTATTTAGCTTCTCTAGGAACATGAATTATAAGCTCAATGTCCTTTATTTATGGCTAGAAACCAAATATGAGTGAGTACATCCCATGTTCCTCCTTTTGGGCCTGGCTTACCTCACTCAGGATAGTGTTTTCTATTTCCATCCATTTGTATGCAAAATTCAAGAAGTCCTTCTTTTTTACTGCTGAGTAATACTCTAATATGTATATATTCCATAGCGATCAGGGAAATGCAAATCAAGACAACTTTAAGATATCATCTTATACCTGTCAGAATGGCTAAAATAAAAAACACCAATGATAGCCTTTGCTGGAGAGGTTGTGGAGAAAGGGGTACACTCACCCATTTTTGGTGGGAATGCAAACTTGTGCAACCACTCTGGAAAGCAGTGTTTCGGTTTCTCAGGAAATTCGGGATCAACCTACCCCTGGACCCAGCAATACCACTCTTGGGAATATACCCAAGAGAGGCCCTATCATACAACAAAAGTATATGCTCAACTATGTTCATGGCAGCATTGTTTGTAATAGCCAGAACCTGGAAACAACCTAGATGCCCTTCAACGGAAGAATGGATGAAGAAAGTATGGAATATATACATATTAGAGTATCTGATTTTTATCTTATCCATGTGTACAAATGAGTGGCTTCAGTTATTACATCCTAACATAACAATCTTTGGTGTGTCTACGACTGTTGAAGCTCCCTTAGTTTTGGAAATTCTCCAGAGTCACATATCCTTCACCTTCTCTTAGGTTCTTCTGTCTGACCCACCCATCAGCACTGCTCTGTAAGCAACCAGACTCCAATCCCCAGATTAATTCAGTTGAGATCAATAGCAAGGACACAAGGGACAGCAGCTGGGCCTCTGCAGGGTTGCAGTCTCTGCTCTCTGATTTATTCATAACAGTTATTCATAAGCACTGTGCCTGGTTCTCATATTTTATAATCAGAAAAATTAATACTTGTTCTATTTACTTCTCATGTCTTTTTGGGGAAATGAAATGAATTAATAACTGTGAAAGTGTATTACAGAAGCTGAAACTTCCAGACAGCTTATAATTCTCTCAGAACATGATGCCAACTTGTATTATGAAACATCTATTTAGAGGGATAAGGAAAAATACAAATTTACAGCTTCTGATACAAGAAAAGGGCAGAGCTGAAAATAAAAAGGCATTCATTCCTCTGGAAAAGATAAACCTATTTGGAAATTGCATTGTATTTGATTTGTTTTCAGATCTGAAACAATCACACATAACATCGCCTCTGGCCATAATTAATATCAGAAACATAAGTCATTTATCAAACGCATACTGGCTAAGTGATCAGGAGTGTTTCAGAACTCCCGAAACTTTTCACCCAATGAGCAAAACTAAAAGACCAGGCCTTCACAACAGAAGACAGTTAAACTCAACTTTGACTGGATTTATGTACCAAGTTTCAACTGAGGATTCAGTGTTTATTACTATTTCCTAAACATTGATAAAGTCATGTATCTGAAGAGAATGTGCACCATGTTAGGGGTGCCTTAGAGCAGGCAAGAATCAAGAAAAACAGAGTTTTTCATGGACCAGAGACCTCAGCCCAAGCTTCCAGTTGACCCAACCCTTGTTCATGTCTGTGCACTGACTTAACTTTCAAGTTCAATAAAGTTTGAAGTTAGTGTATACAATTTGCTCAAAATATGGTGAAATGAACAAACAGAATTTAACCTTCAGAATATCATCAAAAGAGAAAGACATAATGGTTAAGAATTAAACTAGAAAAATATGGGCTCTTGTGGGGAAGGAGTTCTAGAGTTTGGTTAGAAGCAAAGGCAATGTAACTTTTGTGATCCTTTAAAAAATGGTTCATTTAATTAAATACAATAAACATTTATGGGAATGTTGCTACCACACCAGACAATACTGAAGGAATACTGCCAAGATGTATATCATCTTATCCTCATCCTTATGATATACATATCCCTCAGATAACTCCCATTAAGGTCACTTGTTATGCAATACTGTATCAGTCAGTGATAACCCACACATCTGCTGATGGTCACATGACGTTAGTGGAACAGAGCTCTACCTGCTTCCTACAAGACACATATAGGAACAAGAAGGAGAACAAGAGTAAGGAAGATCTTAAAAGAAAAAAAGAAGATTTACCAAGAAAACTCCAGTGGAGGATTTAGCAGAGGTTTTCACAGAGCTCAGCAGCTTCTTAGATAATCTGGAAGAAGAAACCCCACAACCAGCAGCTTTTCATCAGTGCAAGGAATGTTGAAAAACAGTATTTGTCCATAAAAAAAATCTACCAATGGAAAAAAACAAATAAAGGAAGCAACATGATTATACAGATGAAGAGAAAGGTTCCCCTCAAGATGAGCTCTGGAGGCCCTTCGTGAGGGCTCTAGTAGTCTCTGCTGTCACGGGGGGGGGGGGGGGCAGGCGATTGCATATTGCATGTAATGTTGCCCTTGGAGACTCTCCAACGAGATACAAACCACGGTGATTTGATGAGTCTAATATAACATAGGCCTACTATATGTCTGTATCTTAACATTGAATATAAGGTTTTAAGAAAAAGAACATCAAACTTATAGAATAAGACACAAAGAAAGAAAATAAATAATGGAATAATGATTTGAGCTAAGGGTGTTCTTGGGAAAAAGTAAAAAAATTCAAAAATGGAATGCCAATAAAGTAAAAATTATAATTTAAATTTAATTTAATATTAAAGAAATAAAATTATTTTTATAAGATTTTTTTATAGTGCAAGTTCAGTGTGTACCGCCATACTCTATAGGGTGGCCGGGCACACTAAAGCTTCATGCTGTCTGTACTATGGCAACTTCTGCTTCTGTAAGGTCTAGACATGAGCATGCACTATATGAGCTCACCATATTTCTGTCTTTGTGCCATACTTTAAGAGCACCTGTTCTATCTTAGGTATGTTTAAATAGTCAACTATTTATCATTGTGTTGCAATTGCCCACAGTCATAAGCTGTGCAAGTATATAGTCTAAAAGCAATAGGATTGTATAGAAACTTGATATATACATCCTAGATGAGCAGGACAGCATACCATTTAAGTTGGTGTGTGTACACAAAATTATCTGAAGGTACACTTCCAAGAACATGCTTTCATCTGTGAGGAATGTATTGTTTTCTAGATATATTCTCTCTCTCTCCTCCCCTCTCTCTCTCCATATGTGTGTACATACACACACACACGTATACATGCAGATGGTAGCATGCATCTGTAATCCCAGCACTCTAGAAATGGAAGCAGAAAGACCAATGTCACCATCACCATATATCACATTTCAGGCCAGCCTGGAATACAAGAGATCCTGTCCTCAAAACTTAACAAAGCAACAAGTAGCAAGCCATCGATTTGTTCAGCAAATAGTAATTGGCATATCATTCACACATTGGGTTTGCCCTTGAGTGTATAAAAAATGAAAGATAAGGTATTCCTTAAGGGGCTAAATCATCAAGCCAAAGGCTTAAAGTATAAAAACACAATATCTGTATAATTCTACCAAAATTATGGTGAATTTTACATGATATTTACCGACTGACAGATTCACACTGCTTAAAGTTGACATATTTCAGCACAACCAAATATCTTAAGCTACATTGTAGAGTGCTAATTTAAATATGGGCAACTTGTCTCCATTTTAAAAATAATTGTATGGAAAATGGCTGTGGGAAAATGACTTCTGCATGCTCCAGTTTTAGCAAAGTAGAACTATTATTAGGGTGTTTTGTTTCTTTTGAAAATTATGATACAAAAGTTAGTGGTAGGTAGTTTTCATGAGTTAACAATAATGAACAATGATATAACAGCCTCCACACAATGTGAAAAGAAGCTGGTGGAAAAGCAAAAATTTTAGAAGAAAATTTGTATCATCTTGAAATTCTGTGCGATCTCATTTGAAAAAATTCAGCCATATTATCTGGAACCATGCCTTTCTGAAAAAAATTAATAAAAACCCAACAACCTGCTGACTGCTCTTTGAGTCAAGCCTTAGATTAAATTACTTCCTGGAAAGGCTGGGAGACTTTAGATTATGAAGTCATGCCTGTGTACTTGCCATCCCAATTTCACCACTCCCTTTCATTTGTTTGAATAAAAATGTTCACGAAGCTGTATCTTTGTTTCAAATAACACTTGAACCAGGTAGTCATGCTTGTCTGTTAAAGTAAACAACTCAATAAAGACAAGATAGGTTATAAATGACTTACTGCTCAATGTCAAAGACAATGTAAGAAACATAACAGGTGACATTTCTTTATGTACCTCATCTATAAAACACGCATGGTTCTAAAAATTCTCTCCATGTTGCTGGCTTCTGAGTGAAAGGCGCACACAGCTTTAGTATACGTTTCTTAGAGATGATAAACAGCCTTTAATTCATTCCAATTTCTTTTTTGTTTTATTCTATGGATTTATCATATGGGATAATGTCGGTGATTGTTTCCTCTAAACTATTTTGAAATGTTTACAGAGAAGGCATCTATTTTTCTCCCCCTTTAATTTATCACTTTGTCTTTCTATTGTATGGAGTCTTGTGGTATGGGAGGTCCTTTTGTCTATGTGTTGCTTTCATTGGTTAATAAATAAAGAAACTGCCCTGGCCTGTTGATAGGGCAGAACTTAGGTAGGCAGAGAAGATGGAACTGAATTCTGGGAGAAAGAAGGCAGAGCCAGAGAGATGCCATGGATTAGCCGCCAGAGTAAGACATGCTGCCAAAACTTAGCCGGTAAGCCACTGCCACGTGACTATACACAGATTACTAGAAATGGGTTAAATTAAGATGTAAGAATTAGCCAATAAGATGCTAGAACTAATGGGCCAAGCAGTGTTTTAATGAATACAATTTCTTTTGGTTATTTTGGGGTTAAGCTAGTTGGGCAGCCAGGATGAACAAGCAGCTCCCTCCTACAGTCTTGTTTTGTTTTTGTTTAGCAAATATCTGAAATGTATTTAGGTATGACCCTTGTATCCCTAATCTCTCCAAGACCTTTATCATAAAGGGGTGTTGAATTTTGTCGAATGCTTTTTCAGCATCTAATGAAATGATCATATGGTTTTTTTCTTTCAGTTTATTTATATGGTGGATTACATTGATAGATTTGCATATGTTGAACCAGCCCTGCATCTCTGGGATGAAGCCTACTTGATCATAATGGATAATTTTTCTAATGTGATCTTGGAGTCGGTTTGCCAGCATTTTATTGAGAATTTTTGTGTCAATATTCATGAGTGAGATAGGCCTGTAATTCTCTTTCTTGGTTGGGTCTTTGTGTGGTTTTGGTATCAGGGTAACTGTAGCTTCATAAAAGGAATTTGGCAGTGACTCTTCTGTTTCTATATTGTGAAATACATTAAGGAGTATAGGTATTAGCTCTTCTTGGAAGTTCTGGTAGAATTCTGCATTGAAACCATCTGGTCCTGGGCTTTTTTTGGAAGGGAGATTTTTGATAACAGTTTCTAGTTCTTCGCGACTAACAGGTCTATTTAGATCATTCACTGGTCTTGGTTTAGCTTTGATATATGGGACTTATCTAAAAAAATGTCCATTTCTTTTGCATTTTCCAGTTTTGTGGCATAAAGGCTTTTGTAGTAAGATCTAATGATTCTCTGAATTTCCTCTGTATCTGTGGTTATGTCCCCCTTTTCAATGATAGCCTTTGCTGGAGAGGTTGTGGAGAAAGGGGTACACTCATCCATTGCTGGTGGGAATGCAAACTTGTGCAACAACTTTGGAAAGCAGTGTGGTGGTTTCTCAGGAAATTCGGGATCAACCTACCCCTGGACCCAGCAATACCACTCTTGGGAATATACCCAAGAGAGGCCTTATCCTACAACAAAAGCATATGCTCTACTATGTTCATGGCAGCATTGTTTGTAATAGCCAGAACCTGGAAACAACCTAGATGCCCTTCAATGGAAGAATGGATGAAGAAAGTATAGAATATATACATATTAGAGTACTACTCAGCAGTAAAAAACAAGGACTTCTTGAATTTTGCACACAAATGGACAGAAATAGAAAACACTATCCTGAGTAAAGTAAGCCAGACCTAAAAAGAGGAACATGGGATGTACTCACTCATATTTGGTTTCTAGCCATCAATAAAGGACATTGAGCCTATAATTAGAGATCCTAGAGAAGCTAAATAAGAAGGAGAACTCAAAGAAAAACATATAGGCATCCTCCTAAATATTAACCTTCATCAGGCGATGAAAGGAGACAGAGACAGATACCCACATTGGAGCACCAGACAGAAATCTCAAGGTCCAAATCAGGAGCAGAAGGAGAGAGAGCATGAGCAAGGAACTCAGGACCGCGAGGGGTGCACCCACACACTGAGACAATGGGGATGTTCTATCGGGAACTCACCAAGGCCAGCTGGCCTGGGTCTGAAAAAGCCTGGGATAAAACTGGACTTGCTAAACATAGCGGCCAATGAGGACTACTGAGAACCCAAGAACAATGTCAATGGGTTTTTGATCCTACTGCACGTACTGGCTTTGTGGGAGCCTAGGCAGTTTGGATGCTCACCTTACTAGACCTGGATGGAGGTGGGTGGTCCTTGGACTTCCCACAGGGCAGGGAATCCTGATTGCTCTTTGAGCTGATGAGGGACGGAGACTTGATTGGGGGAGGGGGAGGGAAATGGGAGGCGGTGGCGGGGAAGAGACAGAAATCTTTAATAAATAAATAAATAAATAAAAAGAAATGAAAAAAAATTTTCAGAAGAAAAAAAATATCTGAAATGTAAAGCTTATTTTTCTGTAGGGGTTTGATTTTGACATTTATTCTAATTGATCAGAAGATAGCCACTTCTGGCATCTATACTCATGTCTATGTCTGTGACCAGCGGTCAGGGTCTAGGACAGAGTGTCCAGGTTCTTAGTCCTTTTCCCAAAGAACTGAAAATATGCGCTTACACAGATTTGAAAAAGACACAAGATGGTTTTATTTGAATCTAAGCAATATTACAGATTAAGAGAGCACACAATGTCAAGGCTGGCAGAGGCCACATGTGTAAAAACACTCAGTGGTCAAGATGGTTATCCGGGGATTCTTTTTATGGTGTTCACGAGAAAGAGGAGCTGCAGACTGAGGGGCATAGTTTGGGAGATTCTCTGTTTCAAAAAATAGATTAGACTATATAACTGTTTCTCTACCTTTCATGTCCCTTCCCATAATTCATCTGATTTTAATCATATTTATGTTCAATTGTGAGTAGGTATAAGACGGCAAACGGGGATTCTCCTTTGAGGTTATTAAAGGACATTTTTTTTCTTACAGCACACATATACCAACCTAGTGCTGCTTGACTCAGTCCTTCTAGTCTTCATACCCAGATATACTGAGAATATAATTGAACAGAAACAGTATAAATTTGATTGTTATAAGGTATGTGTAAATATATTTTTGCTCCGTGGTGGGAGTACTTGTACCCTGAGGCTAGTGGGGGCTCAAAGGGTCTGAGGTCACTTAGGTGCACTGTTTCGGGAGGTGTGTACATAGTACATGTAGGTGAAGAAAATGGGCTGCCAAAATTCCTGAAAGGAAATTTGTGGAATGAATTAAAAAAAACAAAAAAAACCAACCAAACAAAAACAAACAAACAACAACAACAAAAAAAAAAAAAAAAAAAAAAACAGAGTCGGATATTGGAGTTTAACCCAAAAACCAGAAAAACAAAACAACCAATCCACTAGAGAAGTTTTACCTCTCCCAAGGCTGGGTGAAAACAGACTAAACTAACTAAACAGACAGAGCTTCTCTCTCCTCCTATTTTATATTCCCTCTAGTACTGGAACAAAAGGCATGTGACTCCCTAGTACAGGGAGATAATGTGTAGACTACCACCACCTGTCTTGATCTTGTGTAGCCCAGTGTGGCCTTGAATTCACAGAGATCCACCTGCATCTGTCTCCTAAATCCTGGAATTAAAGTTGTGGGCCACCACTATCTGACTTCTAGTGGCTTAGCTTTACTCTTCTGATCTTCAGGCAAACTTTATTTATTAAAACATAAATAAAATATCGCTGTAGAAATTGCTCAAACTCCAAACCAAATGGGGATCCCAGAGAACCATTCCCTTGCTTGCACACCTCAGGTTCACATTTTAAATAGTTTTGCTATGTTGAGACTTAACAGTACCATCCAACTAAAAATCTCACCAAATCTCAAACTCAGCAGGTCTGTTTTGAGTTTATAATTTGTTCATCTAAACCTATGTTGCTTTCCTTCTGTGATAGTTAATGTTGTATTTAGAGTTGTCATGGGAACATTCCATTAGGCTTGTCTATTAAAGGGGTTCTAGATAAGATTAATGGCTTCAAAAGAAGCCACTCTGGTTGTGGGTAGCACCATGTTCCGTAGGCTGGGATCCTGGGCTAGATCAGAAGGGAAAAGACCACTGAACACTATCATTCCTCTCCGTCCACTTCCTGACTGCAAAGTGTGACCAGATTGAAACCCGTCTTCTCTGTGCTGTCATGCTATGAGGTCCTGCTCCATCGAACTGTGTGCCTGAACGAATCTTCTGGCCTTACGTTGCCTTTCTCGGGGTGTTTGTCACAGCAGTGAGATGAGCAAGGAAACTATATTCACTGTTCTGCCCGTGTCCAAAAAAACACCCAAAACCTAAGTTCCACATCTTGGGCCTTCTTTGATTTCTGTTTTCCATGTCAAATACTAATCCAATTCCAGACCTCCTGACTTCAATTTTTATTTCAACTAAAAGAAAAACTAAAATACTAACTGGAGTTGGAATAGTAACAGCTTCCAACCTAAGTGCTTTGATAAAATGACCTTAACGTCTTTTCAATGGTAGTGTTCTCATTACCTGGAGCTGCCAAGAACCAGCAATCATAGCTTCAGCGGGGTGGCCTCATGCCTCATATTCCAATCTTTATTTGAATCACCAGCACTTAGCTAAATTTATACAAATTCAAACTGGGAATTTGGGGCATAGTTTTTTTTTTCTACCGGTATTTATTTGTGTATGATCTTTTTGGACTCTCAGGAAAACTTACTACTGGGAGGCTAGTACTGGGCACCAAACTTTTCCTGTCATTTTTGTGTTTGATAGAGAAATATTAGCTAGAAGCCATAGGTACAGATAAGAGTGTGTTCTGTGGGAACACACACAGCATGCAAACATCAACTCCAAATTAAACCAGCTAGAATCCTGAAGAGTGTGGTACAGATGGCAGTAACATAAGGTTTATAAAAACACAAAATGCAGTATTTCTAACAAACATACTTGCTTCCAACTCCTTTTTACATAAATAAGTTTTGTATAGTTTAATGTTTCCCCACCGAAGTTTCTCTCTGCAAACAAACAGCTTTCTTTCTTCTTTGAGCATCTCCCAGTCATTGAATTAATATATGAAATGTGTATTATGGAATCACCAAAATTCTGCACTTGGTATTGCTTCCTGCTTCACTTTGATATTTAATCTTTTCTTAAGGATTCTGTTTTTTCAGAGAAGTTCTCATCAGCCCTTTTCCCTGTTCTACCTTTTAACAGCTCAATTCACTGAGAATGTAACTCAGTAGTGTGACACCTGGCTTTCTGTTGCTGGTAACCACACCAGATCCTGATTTTATTCCCCTTGGAGCAAGTGGTCTTGAGCCACTCTGATGTTTCAGCGTTTTCGAGAAGGTCTCCCTCACCGAGTATTGACTTTCCGCAATGTTTCCCGCCAGGTGCAAATTGTGCTTCAGAGGCACGTGGGTCTCCAGGAGAGGACAGTTTCAGCAGGTGTTCTCCAGGGACCCTAGACACCTGATACTTTTTGTTCAAGGGTAGCTGATGCTTGGAACAGCTTCATGGAGGAGCACAAGTCAACAATTGGCTCTAGAGACTTGCAGTAACCAGATGCTGTGTGAACAGGGCCACGGGAAGTGTGCTATGGAAGATAACGCACCAAGTCAGAAGTGGGTGTCCACCTATGACAAATGACCGAGGTTCTTTTGTATGAGCCACGTCTACCTGATTGTCTTTAATCACACAACTGTCATAGTGCATGCACACACTAAGCTACATCTCTTATGATCCTTATGAGTTTTGAGGCCTGTAATGAATAAAGCGATACAATTCCAAGAATAAAAGTTCTTGAAGGGGACCCTCCAAAACCACAGCATCCACAAAACAGGTTCCACTATGCTTGACTGATGTCAGAAATAATACAAAACCAATCTCTCACCCCAGAGATATATTACAAATGTGACAGGATGCATTGTGATGGTTTTGGAGACCTTACAATTCATAATATAATATTTCAAAAACAGTACCATATGGCTTGATAAAATTTCAGGAATACATCACCCAAAGTCAAAAGAATGTTACATTCAAATATTCATATAGAGACCTAGTTCAGTCTTTCTTTCATGTGGAGCTGAGTTTGAACTCCACAAACCATCTTTAAAAAGCCAGACATGATCCATGTGATTATAATCACAGAACTGAGCAGTGGAGATGGGCTGATGGATGCTAGTGCCTCACTGACCAGCAGGCCTAGCCTACTTGGTGCATCCCAGAGCAGAGAGCCCCTGTTTCAAAACTAGAAGGCGGACTTGAAGAGTCACACAGAAGGTTGTCCTCAAGCTTGTGCTACATAGTTGTAAGAACTCAAATGGATTTTATTAAAGTTTGCCTTGACTTTACACTTTGAGTTCATTCTGAGTATACTAAAGGCGTTTGACTCCTCAGCTACTGAGTGACAGCTTGGGAGTCCTTCAATCTATAAGCAGTTAAATAGTTTCAGCATGGATTTGCATTTACATAACAAAGAAAGAAGCAAAAACTATCTATGCTACTATATTCATACGATGAATGTCTTATTATTTGTAATTATCTTCTTATATATCAATTAGCATACAAAAATTTGATGTGACATACTTATAAATCTCTACAATGATGTCTTTAATATAAACACATTAAAAAATTTTAAAACTTATCCAGAGCCTTAGAATGATAACTATTTCATCTCTTTTATTAAAAACCACAAGGATTACTAATAATTGAAGTGTTATTTGTAACAGCCTTTAGTTTGGATCTAAATCTCATAAACTTTGTATTATTAGAATTGACCATTAATTTGCACTGCTTCAATTGAATTTCTGGAAGCTTGGCAATAGAATTAAACTACCCCTAGGCAGGATTTATAAATAGACAATTATGTACCCTTCGTGTACATAATTGATGTTTTATATGTGATAGCAAAATATTGTATTATCGACTTAGAACTGGCATAGCTCATTCTCAGTGATTGCTCTGACAAATATAAGCCTACATTATCCCCATGCTCCTGGTTGTTCCTAATCCCTGACAGAATTGTGGACTATCCAGATTTATCCCATGCTTTTTCAGACCTAGGCCAGCTGGCCTTGGTGAGATCCCAATAGAACATCCCCATTCTTAGTGTGTGGGTGCACCCCTCGTGGTCCTGAGTTCCTTGCTCGTGCTCCGTCTCCTTCTGCTCCTGATTTAATGACAATGAGGAATACTGAGAATTCAAGAACAATTGCAGTGGGTTTTTGATCCTACTGCACGTACTGGCTTTGTGGGAGCCTAGGCAGTTTGGATGCTCACCTTTCGAGACCTGGATAGAGGTGGGCAGTCCTTGGGCTTCCCACAGGTCAGGGAACCCTGATTGCTCTTCGAGCAGATGAGGGAGGGGGACTTGATCGGGGGAGGGGGAGGGAAATGGGAAGCGGTTGTGGGGACGAGGCAGAAATCCTTAATAAATAAATAAATTTAAAAAAAAAGAATTGGGGACTATCAGTATAAAACAATTTCTCAGCATAGATGTGAACATACACAGCATTCAGAAATGTGAAATGAACACACTCCATTTTCCACTCTGGGAAGCATGCACGTGTGAGTGTCAGTGCCTTCTTGACAATACTGTGCAGCATGAAGTCCCCTGTCTCTGTGATGCATTTCTCTCCAAATTGGGAAAGCTTTTATCTGAACATCGTTGAGATCTGTAAAAAGTAAATTTGGGCCGGGCGGTGGTGGTGCACGCCTTTAATCCCAGCACTCGGGAGGCAGAGGCAGGCGGATCTCTGTGAGTTCAAGGCCAGCCTGGTCTAGCCAGGACAGGAACCAAAAAGAGCTACGGAGAAACCCTATCTCGAAAAATCAAAAAAAAAAAAAAAAAGTAAATTTGGGGGATCCCATGTTGTTGTTTTTGTTGAAGAAATATTGGGCGTTGTTTAGGTTAGGTACTATTCCTATGTGCATTGATCTTGCATTCTAAAAAGAATGAAAATATTTGAGTAATGACTCTTCAGTGCTATACCTCGACACTACCTTTTATCACAGCATCTACAACCACAGTACTGTACATATCACTGCAATTTTTCACCTAGAATTTTAAAATTATTTAATATATTTTATCCCTACTTCTATCCTTGCATTCCGTTTTCAGTATCTGAACCGGTGGTCATTTAAATGTGGTTCATTTACACAATGGAGCACTACATAGCAGAAAAAAATAATGACATCTCGAATTTTGCAGGCAACTGGATGGAGCTAGAAAATATCATTTTGAGCGAGGTAACCCAGACCCAGAAAGATAATTTCTTTGGGATTTCCATTCCCCTGCTAAGCTTTGACACAACACACAAAGTACATGGCTCAAAGATGGCTTCCCAGAAAGATCCCACATCCCATGCCTGCTTTGCCTTTCCGCACAGTTTATAGCATCTTACAGACTTCTTCACTATTTTAGCCTTGTGTTCTCACACCCTTTGAGTCTCAGTCCTATAAGAGCATATAGCATATTTTATTGCTACTGTGTCAAGCTCCAGAGTGATTTTACAACATACTGCATTCTCAATACTTAGGCAACATCTTAAACATTCTTTCCATTATTGGAGAATGGATCTTCAAGCACCAAGGATATATCCAGGAAAGCACTGAGAAAGCAATTACAGGAATCTGAAGTCTTGGTCTTTGTATGAGGGTCAACAGGGAGGGAAAAATGAGAACGATGACCATAATTTGAGTTGGTTTTGTTTGTAAATGAGACAGTATTTCCTGAGAGAGTGGATGTGAGGTGACGGAAGAGACAGGAAGGAAGTATAAGGTTTCAGTTTGAGAACCAAGAGGGAGTGAGTGCCATTCACCAAAAGGAGAAATTCTGTGAGGTAGGCCTACTGGGAAACAAATGGTTTTCTTCAATTTCTCCATTTCCTCTTTAAATATTGTTTTTTTTTAAGCAGGAACCCAGTTATGTATCCCAAGCTGGATTTGAACTCGCCATCTAACCAAAGGTAACACTGACTGTATTCCCTCTGTTTTCTGAGTCTTTGAATTGCTGGTATGGATCACTGGTCCTGGTTTATGCTGTGCTGTGTATCAAAACCAGGGATTTGCATAAGCTATGCAAGAAGTCTACTAAGTGAGCTACATCCCCACCCTGATGTTTTATTGAGAAATTGAAAAATCATCAATATGTTCCCTTCCTAGTCTCTCCAATCATGCTCCTAGTTTGGGGCTCAAAAATCATCATCATTTTGAGATACATATTTATGTATAATTTAGTTGTTTTGAGAATTTGTGCCTGTATTTAAGAAACTGTTTCATTTAGAATGAATTTAAATATGTAACTATGAGCTATAATCTAAATCTTCCCATCTAATTTAACAATTACCTCAACCACTTTGGTTCATCTGTAGGATAACCCATCTTTCCCCATATTTATGAAATTTTCAGTGTTTTCATACACCAACTACTTACATGTGCTTGAATGTATCTAAAAATGTTTGTTCTGTTAATGCGATTATCTTATCCAAACTACCGTATTCTTTTTACTAATTTAGTTAGATTTCCCCTCATTTCCCTTATTTTCAGAGTTGTATTGGTTATTCTTAACTATTTATTCTCCCTAATAAATGTCCTTAGGATTCTAATCTATTTTTTACAATCCAACCAAATTATCTTAATTAAATAATGTAGTATTTGCTTCACTCTCTCTCTTTTTCCTTGCTTGTGTTTTCCCTGTGGATTGGCTATAAGAGCTACTTAGCATCCATCTTTCTTTGTCTTATTCTTGTATTTAGTT
Source organism: Microtus oregoni (assembly GCF_018167655.1). Lineage (NCBI taxonomy): Eukaryota > Metazoa > Chordata > Mammalia > Rodentia > Cricetidae > Microtus > Microtus oregoni. Next base: position 58,387,879 of record NW_024543059.1, on the reverse strand, counting down.
GCTTTAATAAACCCCTTTTTACGTAATTAATCTTCTGTTCTTCCTTCAAGATCCATTAGAAGTCAATATCCTCATCCAATTCAGCTTAGCAAACCCATCCCTTGTGCGTAGGAAGCACATGGCGCTATATTGTAATTTCTCCTTCTTGTGTCATTGTCCTTCATTAATTTCTACCTTTATTCTGGCTCATGTTTGGTTTCTCGACCCTTGTACACCTCCAGACTGCAGAAGTAGAAGTCATGCTGGCTGAGGGAATAAGTAGATATATCAAGACTCTCATTTTGGTTTCTGAAAGTCTTCACTCTTTCTGATGAAAATAACCCTGTTATTTTAAATAAGTTCTTGTTAAATTCTTCACAGTTATAAGAAGGAAAGTCCAACTGTGAACTTTCACAAGTGGTTTGAATGAGATGTCTCTCATAAAGCTCAGTCATTTGAATGATTGGCTTCCAATTGGTGGTTGTTTGGGAAGGTTTAGGAAGTAAGGCTTTGTTATAGGAGATCTAACACTGAGAGTAGGCTTAAAGTTTCAAATACCTCGTATCACACTCAGTGCACTTTCTGATCCCTGTATGCAGATCAGTATGTGAGCTCTCAGGTACTAGGTCAGCGGCATGCCTACTCTGCCGTGATGGTGATGGACTCTTATCTCTCCCAATCTGTAAACCTCAATTAGATGCTTCCTTCTATTATTTGCCTTGTTGTGGTGTTTTATTACAGAAGAGATGCATGAACCTCCAAATGCTACTAAGTGCAAGGAAAGCAAAATCAATTATATTTTTGGCGGGAGGTTTAAGGAGACACCATGCTTGCTGCCCATCATATCATTGAGACTGCTTCACTTTCCTCTATGGCTTTATCACAAAATGCCTTTCTATGAAATCTGTAATCAACTGAAAACCCATGATTTCTTCACTGAAACGCTTCCTCTCCATGCCCACTCATCCTCATTTAGATGCTATTCAAATGCAAAACTTTATACATATATGTTTAAATTCATCTGCTTTATTCATACACTGTCAATCATGAACACTGTCTATCATGAACCATTCATTTCATATCTCTTCCACAAACCTGAAAATTTTCTAAGCAAGTTTCTTATTTCTTGACTTACTAGTTTTGTGAGCAAAGATTGTCCAGGAGCTCTGCGACCCTGTCCTGGAGACACTGGGATCTGTTTTATCATTCATACAGATTATATATCTCCAAGTACTTCAAGTTTCCAATAGGTTTTACCCAAAGATTCCCTGAAGTCCATGACATATTCTTTATATCTTGTGCTCACTAGTCTTATGACAACTTGACACACGAACTAAAGTTATCCGAAAGGAGGGAATCTCAATTTCAAAAAATCCTTCATAAGATCCAGCTCTATGACATTTTCTTAATTAGTGATTGATGGATGCCTAGTCCATTGTTGATGGCTCCATCCCTAGACTGGTGTTCCTGGATTCTGTATGAAATCAAACCAAGCAAGCCACGAGGAACAAGCCAGTAAGCAGCACCCCTCTATGGCCTCTACATCAGCTCTTGCCTCCAGGTTCATGCTCTGTTTGAGTTCCTGTCCTGATTTCTATTGGGGATGAACAGTAATACAGAAGTGTAAGCCAAATAAACCCTTACCTCCCCAACTTGCTCTTTTGTCATGGTGTTTTTTTTTTTTCACATTTCTCTTCTTAGCTTCTCACCAAAACCCTTTGATTCATAGCTTAATGGTGAATAAGAAGAGCAAATCCTAGGTCCAAATGATATTACTGATCCATTTTATCTTGGTTAAACTGTAATGACAAACAGCTCTGAGGCTGTGTCTCCCACCTCACTATTATGCCAACATCACCTGTACAAGGCCTTTTATCTTGATAATAAAATGATTACAATAGCCTCAGGTTCTCAAACCCATAACATCCAGAAAGAAGCATGCGGTGGTGCCCAGTTCCTTGAGAAAGTCTTGGATGCACTGCAGTGCCAAGGGAAGCCAAACACTGTTTGGAACTATGCCACTTTAATTAAACAGTGCGTGTGCACATGGGACTGTTAGTGGTGACAAGAATTGTCTTTCTAAAAGTCCGTAGTTCCTGGCAGTGTAGGAAATGGTATCTACACCTCAGGCAGACCTTCGCCAAGGAAAAGGGAAGCACAAAGTATCAGTGGCCAACAGAGACAGTCACGAGCTCTCTGGCTCACATCTTTCACCAAGGTAGTGTGTATCGTCATGCCTGGGTGGAATTTCCAGTCTGCAAAGATTTCCTTCGATGGGGCAAAAGAGTCCAAATGGAAGGAATGATATTGGGTCATTTTCACATTTTATGGGTCAGTGTTGAGTAATTTCTTTTGTCCAGCCTCCTTGATGCAGTCTTATTTTTATAGTTTGTTGGAGAAAATGTACGGAAAAATGGTGGATCTGTGACCATGTTTTCTTTTCTTTTATCATAAAAGCCCTAAGGGGCTGCGTGTTTGTCTGAGCAAGCTGTCAACCAATTAGGGTTTACTGCTGAGGAAGAAGCAGAGAAAGTTAATCATGCTCCTTCAAGGCATAGTTAGAACGGAAATATGAATCTTAAGTAGTATACGTTATTTCATCAACTGAGAACCAAGAGAGAGTAGTTAGGCAGGAAGAGGCGAGGGCACTTTTAATGGGCTCGTTTAAAGAGGAAACCCACAGCACACTCAGAAGAAGTCACTTCTTCCCTTTGGCCTGGCATGGAGGAAAAGAGAGTGCATTAATGAGTTGATACTGACATTTAAAACACCCTTCTTCGGTATGGTTCTACTGATAAAAACGGCTACAATTTAAAAATCATTGCACCAGAAGCCAGGAGCCCTCTCCGCAATCCAATTCTGGTGACAATTTCCTTCCTTTCCCTGGTCTTCTGAACCTTTCTCTGCAGCAGAGGTAATAATAGCTACAATAGATTCCTTAAAGTTGTGATGATATATCTGTCGAGGACGAAAATCTTCGGGAGTATAATAAGGCATCTAGCCAACACTTGTTCTACTTAATGTCTTTCACTTCTGGTCTTTAGGATGATGAAGCCAGCACTAATCACTAGGTTCTAGCATATTATATGGGCCAGCCTGTGGGCCCCACTGTATCAGCATTAGCCAAAGAAGTCTCCTAAGAGGATCCACTTTGAACATTCCTTTCCAAACCTTCTGATTTGGTTTTTCACTGGCAAGAACAAGTAGATTAAACAAAACAAAGCAAAAAACAACTCCCTAGACTATGTTGATACTCAGGTTTGAAAACTATTGATTTCATCCAACTATATTATTTTCAAGCAAGAAACTTGGCCTCAAATGGAAAAAAAAAATGAGTAAAGTATAATGAACTAACCCATCATCTAGGTGTACTAATTGATAGCAATATTGAGAGATTATAGAGATTATATATGGGAGCTGAAATAACAGTGATACCTCTAAGAGGGAAAACAAATTCGGTTAAATCTCTTCTCTGATGTTTAGCTATCTAACAGAAGTGGGCTAGTAATTGCCTGACATACTTAAGACTGGAGAAATGAGGGATACTAGGAGGTGTTAGTAGGTACATGGGACCTCGGTGTAAGCTTCTTATTAAGAATTCAGTCTTTATCACAGAATAGACCTTCTATAAACCTGTCTGTTTTTCAGCTACCCTTGAATAAAGTTTAGTCACTCCTCTAAACTAATAAGGATCCAAGAACTGATTTTTTTTCTCTATTTTTCTTTCATTGAAATAATTTTTTCTCTACTCCAACTCCTCCTAGGTCCATCTCCCTTCTTTTCTGAATCCACACCTTTTCTGTCTCTTCTTAGAAAAAGCAGAATAATAATAAAATAAGGTAAAACAAAACCAAACAAACTAAATACGATGGGGGGGGGGGGAATCAAAGAACAAAGAAACACCACAGGAAATACATACAGATGCAGAGACACACATTTGTATACATGGGAATCCCATAGAAACACAAAATTCTTTTTTTTAATTTACTTATTTATTAAGGATTTCTGCCTCCTCCCTGCCACCGCCTCCCATTTCCCTCCCCCTCCCCCATCAAGTCCCCCTCCCTCATCAGCTCGAAGAGCAATCAGGGTTCCCTGACCTGTGGGAAGCCGAGGGAGCTGGAGCAAGGAACTCAGAAACACAAAATTCTTATGCAAAGATCCTGTAAGATTAAAAAATAAACACTGACAAAGCACTTTGATAGAAAGAAACTCCAAAGATGTCATTGAGTTCATTTTGTGTTGACTGCTGGGCATTCAGCCTGCCGTTAAGAGTGGTTTATAGCCCCAGTGATACTCTGTTGGGGAGAATGAATTTTTCATTTGCAAGTGCTCATCAATTGGATCTAGTTTCTAGGATAAAGACAGGGGCCTGTGCCCCTCTCAGCACTGGAACCTCATCTGGTACGGATCTGTGCAGATCCTGTGCATGTTGCTACATTCTCTAAGGGTTCATTTGTGAATCAGGCCTGCTGTGTTCAGAAGGCTTTTTTCCACTGGTGACTCCATCCACTCTTGCTCTTGGAATCCCCCCCGCTCTTTTTAGTAGGAGATTGTGCGTTCATTTCCCAGCTGCCCAGACCTAAATAATCATACTGAAACTGTATTAATTATAACACTGCTTGGCCAATGACTCAGGTATATTTCTAGCAAACTCTTACATCTTGATTTAACCCATTTCTATTAATCCATGTATCACTATGAGACTGTGGCTTACAGGGTAAGTTTCTGGCATCTTCCTCCTTTGACAGCTACATAGTGTCTCCTTGACTCTACCTACTCTCTCTCTATGTCTCTCCCAGCCTGGCTATATTCTGCTAAGCCATTGGCCAAAACAGTTTTATTAATCAACCAATAAAAGCAACACATACACAGAACATCCCATATCACCCCTTCTAAAGAGTCCCATGAGTCAGTCCTGAGGGAAGGGATTTGATGGAACATCTCATTTTGAACTAAGTATTCCAATGTCTCTTACTCTACACATTTTCCAGCTGGGAAATTTTTATTTTTTCTATAAATTCTCATTTTCTATATTTGTTCTATCTGCTGCAAAAGGCAGCTTCTCTGATAAAGGCTGAGCAAGTCACTGATCTACGAATATAGCTGAATTTTGTTAGGAGTCATTTGTGGTCATATTGTTTAGTAGAACAACAGTGTTTGGTTTACTATTTGGTCCCTGGCCTATGCGGTCTCAGACACCTGAACCTAGGGCAGTGTCAGGGATGGGTTCCATCTCATGGAGGGTGCCTAAAATCCAATCAGATGCTGGTTGGATACTCCTATAAATTTTTATGTCACTATTACATTAGCTTACCTTGTAGACAAGTCATCATCATAGATCAAAGGTTTTGTAGCTGGGTTATTATTTGCTGTTCTCCTTTGGACAGTACCTTTCTGTACCATGAATACTAGTCTGTAGGGGTGAAGGCATCAGTTGACTTCTCCATATTAAATGACTAGTATAGGTGTTGTCTTCAACAATAGGACCTTAGCATCCAGTTTATGAAGAACACTCAATAGCTTCGGCAATAGTCTGGGTTGATGGAGGGTTTCTATGTGGCCTCTTTGATCAACAACTTGATTATGTATAATCTGTTTCCTGAGCATTGACTTGAAGCGTTTGACACACATGCACTTTTTTCTCAGCTTTTTAGAGGCATTTTCCCCTAATTCTATACAACTAAACACTTTCTGGTAGCAGCACCTTAAGACTTATCTTCAAGTATAGATTCATCTGAGCACCTTGCACCCTCCCATGGCTAATCTTGGTTAAAAGACCTAAGAAAAGTAACTTTCAATAAATAAGTGATCAAAGTCCTATAGTAATAAACCCTGATGTCTTTTAATTTGATTTTAATAAAGCTGACCTCATGCTTTAATTTACATAGAACTATAAGTACTGCATGCAAGCCCTGTGCCTACAAGTGCTGACCTTAGTACTACATGAGCCCAGAGAGGTACAGTTGGGAGCTAGAGGAATAGCCAGAAATTGGGAGAAGCAATAAAATTGTCATAATCTGGTGAAACACTCATAGCTTGTATCTTTAAAATTAGCATGACATGTTCATATGTAAAGTTACATGTTTATAACTACACACTGATTCAACTTCTTCATTAATGTCATATAGGTTTTATGATAAAAGTTGGACCCATGAACAGTAACATAATCCCTGTCTTTAAAATTATATTCAAACATTTTCCACTCTAAGCAATTGGATACTCAAGACATAGACTTTTAAACTATAGAAGTTAGCCCGATTTGGGAAATAACCAGGCTAGTTAAAAGGTAAACAATTATATTTTTATTTATTATAAGGGAAAAAATCTCATGAAACAGGAACAAGAAGTCCAAGTTCAACCGTGCCATGAGGGAACCACAAAGAGAGGGCACCTGGGGTGTATGCCCTTTTTCCCCCGAGTCCCAGAAAGCCACACCCTAACTTGGTCCCACCTGTTGAAGATAATTGGTTAACAAAGCTTCCTCATCACCTTCTCTTTTCGTCTAAACAAGAGTGATCCAAGCCCTATACAAAACTATATACAATAGGAACTATATAAACTATATACAATAGGATATTAAGCATAAAATTACAAACAACATAAACAATATTAAGCAATGAACACATGATAAATGTTTGTCTGAAGTTTTTATCCTACCTGGTCCTTCCGTCATTCAATCCCAAAGAATCACACAGAGGTCTACATAAATTATAAATTGAATGGGCTATTAGCTCAGGCTTCTTATTAACTCATAACTTATATTAGCCCATAATACTTGTCTGTGTTAGCCACGTGGCTTGGTACCTTTTTCTGCAAGGCAGTTACAACTTGCTCTGTGTCTGGGTGACAACTGTAAACTGCACTTCCCTCTCCCAGAGTTCTCATTGCCCCACTACTGCTTCCTGCCTGGTGTCCCCGCTTATACTTCCTGCCTGGCTACTGGCCAATCGGTGTTTATTTAAAATACAAGTGACAGGGTACAAACCATTGTCCCACAGCAGTAAACCACAAATCAAAGTATAATTCTAGGAAAAATTACAAATAAAAAATATATCTGGTTCATAGAAATTGTTAGGGCATGCATAAAGACGGGTACTTTTATTGAAATACATGTCTAAAAAGTCTAAATTTTTATTTTCTCCCTCACAAGTACCCTGTTTCTCAGGCAGCTGATCTCAGGACTGTAAATGAGACTCTTTCTTCCTTCATGAGATAATGAGAGACAGGAAGATACTTAAGAATAGGTAGAAAGTGAGGTCAGTCAGTGTGTCTGTTCCTTTTCCCTTTTGGGCAACATTAAGTAGCTTGTGGCCTTTTATTGAAGGCCAGGCATGATAGTTGGTCTACTCTGAGAATCCTGCACTACTTTCCTCTGCCCATTCAGGTTGAGGAATACAAATAGTTCCTGGAGGACATCACCCTCTATATAGTACAATTTCTGGCCCAAATCCCTAAACTTTCATTGTCATTTTATAATTAACCCCCTTTAAAACCTCCTTCACCCATCCCCATCCCATATGAGCCTGTGCCATCTGCACCTCACCGGAAGCCTAAACTGATAGGTTGGCTATTTGGTGACTTTAAACAAAAAGTTAATTTCTTTCATAATTAATTTCCTCACCTCTACGGTGATGAAGTAGCACCTGTCTATTCTAATCCATAAACCCTTGAGAAGGTTTGATGAATTGATGTTAATTTTTATTTCTTACCCAAACCTTTGTACTTTTAGAAGGTGAGAAAATAGTATAACTCTGTGAGTAACTGTGTGTGTCTTCCCCCTATTTCAGATAAGATATTGTTTTGTAGAACAGGCTTCCCACACTGTGCCCAGGGTGGTCAAAAGGCAAGCAACAATCCTCTGTGGATGCATTCTGTGCAGAGGGTGGGGAGACATGCACAGAGAAGCCAGGTCTGAACAGCCAAGTAGCAGAGGTTTGTGAAACTCTCAGATCTTTTCTTTATAAATAACAGACAAAGCGCACCCTTTATGGCATCTTGGAAGACCCAAACAAGATAAGGAAAACCCATTTTTTCAAGTCAACAATGTGGGTGATAAATCCTATCTGGAAATCTGATAGCTACAAGTTGATGTGAAGTACTAATAAAATTATGTGCCCACATCCAGGCAGTACTTGGATCTTTCTGCAACCTTGTGCTAGGTGCTTTACAACCCAATACTCATTGACTATGGAACTGTAGCTCAAAATAAAAAGAAAACTAACAACAAGGTATTTTCTTCACCAGTTAATCTACTTTGCTCTCAAAAAAAGAGAGATATACATCAAAGATAATTTCAAATGAAAAAAAAATCTACTTTGCTCTTTGTTTGTGCATGAATGAAAAACAGTAGAAGGAAGGAGTCTGCATGCCTCTTCCTTAAAATAGAGAGGGCATTTATGACCCCAGCTTCAAGACATTTATTTTTGACAGATAGTATTCTCACATTTAAAGAATGAAAGGATATGTAAGGTAAAACAGGTGGTTGAATTCCTATATCCTATATTCCATATACTCCTTTGCGTCTTACTGAAGTATTGTGTGTAGTCACAGAAGTTGCAGTCTACACAGAAAGGAACATTTCTGTTTGGTGGCCCCAAAACACTGAAGTCTATGACAGACCTCCATCAGAAAGTTCCAGATTAACTATTTTCAATAAAAAAACAATCCAGTAGATCCATAAATAAAAATAACCTTGAAAATTAACCAGCAATGTCTAAGGTCTATCCACACCGAATAAGATTGATCTACTGATGGTCAGAGGAAGAAAATGCCAGGTACCATGTACGCATGCATCTGAATGAGGCAGTAGAAAATACAAGGGTATTCTGGCTAGGAAAGTAAGAATTCACCCAGTTCTATTATGAGTCTTCCAAGTTTATTCCATCATTTGTTTTTATGTTTTATTAAGTGGAGTGGAGAAAGCCATGAATAAAATGTTATTATTTATGGCAAATCTGTTGTGTGTGGCTCAATAAACTGGATCAGTTTCTCAGGCAGTGCCCCAAATTCAGTGAAATTCAATGATTTATTGAGATCTTCAAACACAAACTAGAAATAGTATATAAAAAGGCTGTGATCAATAGCCATATTAATCATAAAAGTGTTGACTTGCTGCAAGAATTAAATAAATTTCACTTTTATAGGGTGTCTCACACAGCAATATTCCTTGAGAATAAAACATATTCCATGTTGTCCTAACTTAGCTTGAGCCAACAAATGTGGTAGAAATCAACGTGAACTCAAACTCTGTCCAAACTAGCAACAGAGTGAACATCTACATAATGGATATTTAATATTGACATGGCAATCAGCCAGGAGTACCCCTTTCTGAACCTCCATTTACAGAGCTGTAAGCCTTGAACTTCCTTCTTGCAGAACCTGAGAAGTAAAACATTTCTGCTATCAAATTGTAGACGAGATTTCTGAATCACATTATCATAAAGATAAGAAAATGGGAAGTTTAACATTTTCAACCATGAATACATCAACTATAAATTATACACTACCCCATTCTACATCAGAAAAATGTGCTTGATTTTCTTCTAGCTCTCTCAGTTCTTTCTCATCAATGATAATGAAGAAATCTGGTAAAAATGATAAAATATCCCTTTCAGCCTTTTGGAAGAACTGTCTATAGAAAACCAAACTAGCCATGCTCCAAATTCTCAGCAGATTCAGTCGTAGAAATTGATACGTCAAAGACCAGTATTTGCTTAGTTTTCCTGTACTTCTAAATTGTCAGAAATTATTAGAAGAGAGAAGACAGAATCTCAGTGCATTTGGACGAAGCTTGTGGCAAAACCTCCTGAGTATAGCCCCCAAAGTGTCTTATTCCTCAAAACAGAGTGATAGTATTTGCCTTGCGGATTACACAAGGTTGCAACGAAACTTCAAAGAGATATTTTTATGGTTAAAAGTACTTTGAATGCTACATAAATGTCACACAAATGCCTCCTTTTTATTTTCAAGATTGTAAAATAGTGATATTCTTCTAGGTATTTTGAAAACGTGATTGTTTTTATTATTGCATTACTTAACATGCAACGAATCTATTGTTGTTGTTTTTCTTTTTTTTTTTAATTTTCGAGACAGGGTTTCTCCATAGCTTTTGGTTCCTGTCCTGGAACTAGCTCTTCTCGACCAGGCTGGCCTCGAACTCACAGAGATCCGCCTGCCTCTGCCTCCCGAGTGCTGGGATTAAAAGCGTGTGCCACCACCGCCCGGCTATTGTTGTTTTTAAATGAATTAATGCAAAATTTCTCAGTGTCACTGTTTAAGATGAAAAATAGCTGTACTGGTTAATTTCTTTTTTTTAAATTTATTTTATTGATCTATACATTTTTTTCTCTGCTCCCCTCCCTGTCTCTCTCCTCCCCTTCAACCCCCTCCCATGGTCCCCACGTTCCCAATTTACTCAGGAGATCTTGTCTTTTTCTACTTCCCATGTGGATTAGATCCATGTATGTCTTTTTTAGTGTCCTCATTGTTCTCTTCCAAAGTTCAAAGTGCCAGCTGCAGTGCAGGTCATAGCCAACATTGGGTAAAAGATGGAAAGCAAATAAAAGCATACAGGAAGGATGGATTTTTGGACCTTAGTGCTCACTTACAGGTATATATCTCTTCAAGGAGTACACAAAATGGTCACATTCTAGAACCTCTAAGGCAGTGTAAGACACTCTGCTGATCCATCATCCTCAAGTTGACTAGATTTAGAACCATATCAGGGACTCATCTGTTAGCATATCCATGGGATAATTTCCAGAAAGATTTCACTCAGGAGGGAAGAAGGGTGGCGCTGTGCCTTGTATTGGCCCCTAAAGAAAGCAAGCTAAGCACCAACATCCACCTCCTTTGGCTTCCGGGTTGCAAGGGAAATGTGTCTAGGCTCCTCATGTTTCTGAAGTCACAATGTCTCCACCATGGTAGAATGTAGTCTCTCAACCACTCAGTTGCTTGTCATGAATCTAAGAGTGACCTAAGGAAATACCCCTGATAAATTTATCTTCACCCTTAACCCTCTCTTATTAGGAGGGTCCCAACTAACAACTAGACTCTGGAGGTGTTATAAGACTGAAGTGATTTCTTTTTCCTGAAGTGATGTTTTAAAGAGTCTTCCCAGGACACAATGGCAGGAATATGTTTGGGAATCTCAGCTCAATCGCAGGTGACCGTGAAGACAACAGCAGGGTTCTGAGACATGATTGCTTTCAATCCCCCCCAATCGGGGGCAGACAAGAGACACCTGAGGCCTAGAGTGTCTTGGGAGTATTGCTTTCCTCTGGTCAAGTTGCTAAAACCCAGCCTGAAACACTCTTGTCAGGGGTCATCCAATAAAGAGACATTGCATACTAGAAACAGGATAATAAGGCAGGCAGAGACCGATTTTTTTGGAATTGCATTTTATCAGCAAGACGTAGAATATGTGACATATTAGAAAGAATGGGCAGGAGAAGGATGGTCTAGAGAATAAAGAAGAGATTGTCAACTGACTTAACAATGGCGTAGGGAAGCTGTTTCTAGGGAAGTCCCATTTAGTTGAAAGAGGGAGTGCAGAAAGCAGGCAAGAGTTCTCCCAGGGACAGCTGTAGGAAAAGGTTGCAAACACGTCTGTGGAGCAGACGACAATAGCATCGGAGGAAAAGCAGGAGAGCCTGTATCTCAGAGCCTCCTGACTACAGATTTATATAGGAGGATTTATATTTGCCATCAACAAATACCAGCATTTTATGACTATTAAAGAGAGAGAGTTGCAGAAGCTTTATGAGATGTTTTTACCAAAACCATTTGTGAAAGATTCATGTTTCATAGCTTTTGTTCCTTTGAGAGTGAAACACTATTGCCTGATCTTAAGAGGTTACAACTGTGCCAGCAATGAGAAGCGATGCCTATCCAGGGGACTTGGAAAAGAACCTGACTCTTTACCCACCTTTCTCAGCATGAAGTACATCTCAGCTGGGCCCGCCAGTCTGGTTTGAAATGTTATGGACCTACAAGTTTACTGATTGGGTTAGAAATAGTAGTGTCCTTAAAAACCATATTGTGATACTACAATCCATATCTGTTGTAATACAGGCAGCTTGGCTGTTTCCAAAGTAAGCCGTGTCTTATTTTCAATACAGCAGGATGTCTGTGGGCCACAATGTGGTTCCACAACAGGTGGGAAGAAGTAAATTTACACAGGCAATTTTATAACAACAAAAAAGGAGGTTCTGGGGCATGGATTTGATATTTTTTTGTACGATTTGAAGATCAAATAGAAACGGAATGTCTAAGAGAATAGTAATACACTTGCTTTACAGTCTGATAGAAATGTGGACTGGATACACAGCCAGCACCCTGGCCATCCCTGCTCCGGCTGTTGACTTCCTTGAGCTTTAAGGAAACATGTGAGTTTGTTCATTGTAGCTGTTTTATAGAAGGGACTTTCAGCCTGCTAAGACTATGTCCACATGAGGATGAAGACACGAGTATCTAAAATATGGTGAAATATTCTAAATAGACGCTTGTGTTTAGGTGGAAAATGAACAGAAAAGTTAGACCACCAGTACTTTAAAATGCTCCAATGATGCCGTTTTATTAGAATTATACACATAAAAAATACAAATGAGAAGATATGTTAGTGTAGATGTCCATCGGGACTTGAATTGATAGCACATTATGAAAGTGAGTGTAGGCACAATCTCTCCTTCCAATGACAAAAAGTATTTTTAAAAACCATACTTTTCATTGGCTACTAGAAATTTCTTTAGAATGAAGAACCACAAATTCCTCTGACTGAAGTAGCAGAAAGTATTCTCAGGAAGGCAGCAAGCGAAGGCTTGAGCGTGTTCCCTGAGGGCCCAGGCACACAAGCGTGAGACACCAGCTGAACCTAGGCAGTAGGGGTTGTCTGGTGAATGAAGTGAGAGGCAGTAGGAGTTGTCTGGTAATAAAGCCAGAGTTAAACAGATTGGGAGGAAGCGAGTGTTAACGTTTGTTTAGTGACCCTCAATTTAGAGAGAGTAGCTCACATCCACACATTAGTCATCTGGATCTGTGAATATTAAGAAAAAAAAAGAGAGAGGCTATCAAAACCATGCATGCATCAGAAAGAAGAAAACAAAAAAAAAAAAAAAAAGCAAGCGTCCTGCCTCCCTGTCTGCTCTCGCGAAGCCTACAGATGTTCTCCTTCTGACGCGCGTCTCTGCTTCCCTCAGTGACCCTTCCCCTCACACTGATTTTGTTTTTAACTTTCTTTGACTACCCGTCTCGGCCTTCTGACTTCCCTGTAACTAACACCACATCCTTGTCGGCATGGCATCCACTTGAAGATTATTGCTTTGCACGGGTGTCTGAGAGCTTCCTCTTTCCTGACCCTGACAGCCTCCACTCAGTCTTGTATATTTAGAAAAGGGAGGAAGGGCAGAGGTACCCACAGAGAAACATCTGTGCTGGTGCCCATTTCTTCACATTCACTTGGAATCGTTTGCCTCGAGCTACGCTGGCGGCTAGAGTGAAATCCAATGTTGCTCTTCAATGAAAACCGCCTTTATGTGTGGGGGAAAATCACATTCATATTTACATAAAGCCCTCTTATGTGGGACCTGAATGTTTATGCCCAAGTAGTCAAGAAGTCACAGGGCAGGCAGAAGACAATTACCTCACAGACTGGAACTCCAGGCTGTAAGTTAATAGGCCTCCTTGTAGAATATGGCACTGCAGCCCTCTCCTTCTAGAATGAAGGGAGGAATTTTCTTTGGGTTGAGTATCTGTTTCCTGTTCTGATAATTAGCACCTGCTCCAAATTTGGATGTGACTGCTGAGCTCAGGTCCAGCATCTGGCGTCCCAAGTCAAAATGAGCCTAGAAGACTCCATATGTGATCAGACACTGGGAAACTTTCTGGCTGAGGTTTTCATTAGGCAAATGAAAGCTTTAGGGTTTCATTTTACTTCAAAGACAAGATCCTTCCAGCAGTATATCCTGTTGTGCTGGCCGTGAGGATATTACGTTAACAGCCATGAGGCCCAGAGCTGCAGAGTGGAATGGGAGGCATCGCCTTCCTTGCTGAAATATGTGGAGAGCGAGGCAGCGCTCGTGGTTTTTATGAAATTTAAGAGATGATTAAAGTGTTCTTAAAGTTCTCAGGAAGTTTCCCAAAATGTGTTTCCAACTTTGTGATGAGGTAGTCCTGCAGCTACTTCAGGACTCGGGGGTCTAAGCAGAAGCACAGGTCAATTCACTTGTTACCAGCAGCTTCTCAAACGGAATTCTTCCACTCTTCACTGCCGCTTGCCTCTCAAGTAACTACTGCCAGCCCCTTTCATTCTGACAGACTGGTGTCACTGAACATTTATTCAGTGTTCACTAGGACCAGGAACCAGATAAACCCAGAAGCCTATGATTTGACCCTCACCCATTTGCCTATGATTCTTGCCCAACCTTTCTCCTTCTGAGCTGATTTCCATGATCTTTATTCTAAAGCCCCCCCCCCCCCGGCTGTCACTTGGATTTGGCAAGTGGAGTGTAGAGCTACACCAGACCCTTTCTGTGGTGTGTTTAGCAGCTTGGGACACTCTAGCTCCAGGTTTTAGGAACACCTGCTTCTGGGTGTCAGTCACTGCCATGTAAAGAGATTTCTATTACACACGTTGCCTTAGACCTGAAGCTATAATTAAGTTACCCTCTCTATGTATTTCCCCAAATGTGGGTGAGTGTAGCTGACCCTACATCCAATGTCAAGATTTTCCTTATACTTTAATTGGTTTTTCGGTTATGCTCTCATCGATGTGACAAGTTTCTTGCTCTGATTTCTTTCTGTTTGAACTCTCTCGCATGGTTTCTGCCTTCCTGTTTGAATATTGACTAAGGTAATGAATATTCATTAGTCCAAACATCAAACTTATGAGGAAGGGGTCTTGATATCACAATGTAGTAACATAGGATACAGAATCACGAAAAGTTACAGGCGTGTACACAATGTCGTGTGTGCGTGTGTATATTTCATAATCAAATTATAGACAATGGTGAATTTTAGTGGAGAACGATGAACTTGTCATTTTTTTTTCCTTAGAATTTATGTTTATTGCTTCTAAGAACACACAATCATAGACTTACTTGACCTACAGATACAGTTAGTCTTAACTGGAAAAATAAGTCCCGCAGTTTTTACTTGTTTTTGATAACTTCATAACTAAATATAATATATTTAGATGGCTTCCACCCTGACTCCCCTAGACACTCTCGCACCCCCTTTCAGTCTCGTGTTATCTTCTATTAATTACTTCTTTACTCTCTTGCTTCCTCGCCTTCCTTCTTTTGACCCACTGAGTCCAGTTAGTGCTGCCTTTATAGACTCAGGTATGTGAATATATCATTGACATAAACTCTCTATTCCTTCCTCACCCCATCTGTTTTACTATGTAGGATTGTTTGTCTTGTACTCTCTTTAGCATTTAACCCTGCTGAATGGAAGGAATCCTTGATGAAAACATGTAGACAGTTCTCCTCAACTATTGACCTCCATTTGCAAAGACTAGAGTTCCTCAGGTCTATTCAAGGTCAGTCCATTATTTGTCTTGAATACCATTCTCTTCAATTGTCTTCAGTTGTCACCCTGCCCTTGGATTAATCCAGCCTCTGAACTCCCATCATTAAAAACTCTTTCCTTGAGCCTACAACACACACATCTTCTGATATTTCATGTCTCTAGTCTTCCCAACCTTTGCCTCTCTCCTTCACTTCCTGGTCTGACCTAAATGAACTTCTGCCTTTATCAGTCGACTTCTTCCAATCTGACAGCAATGATCTCATAATAACTCCCCCCCCAACATCTGTTCTTAGATGCCACTCTCTATCATGTCCTGTGGTTGATGCTTGTCCTTCATGATGCTTCTAGTTACTTGATTCATTTTCACTGCTTGAGATAAAAATCCATGTAGCCCAGGCTGGCCTGATACTTATAAGCTTCCCCCTGCAGCGTTTCAAGTGAACCAACATGCCTGGCTCTCCAATGGTTTTAGCATCTCGATGCCGTAAATGGTTGCAACTTATAACTCTGTCAATTCGCTTTTTATCCAAGTCTCCTCACTCACATACTCCAGCTTCTCGCCTCAAATGCGGCTATTCATTAGGGTTCCAGCTTGGTCCACTCCTATCATCACTGGACGCATTCTCCCTGGACAGATCCCACTTATTCTTCAAGCTTCCAAACACTACTTAAATGTTAATATTCCCAAATGGATATTTATAGCACAGTCTCTCCAGATGTTTAGCATCATTACCATAAAGCCTGCTAACCATCTCTAACACATTTCCAGAAAGAACTGATCTCATCATTATAACCTTCTAAAGTATCAACTTTGGAACATCTGAATCCCTTGTATGTAGAAAATGGGATTTTTCCATAGTTCTTCTCCCGATGGTTAAACTTCAGTATCAACTCGATGAGATTTACAATCCCCGTGCAAACAAATCTTGGAAAATGTCTGTGAAAGATTATCTGTTTTAGATTAATCAAGGAGGAAGGACTAATCCTAAATGTGGGAAGTGACATTCAATAAACTAGAGTAATAGATCCAATGAAAAGAAGAAACCAATCAAAAAACAAGTATTCATCTTCCTCTGCTTCCTTACTGGGGACACAGAGTGAAGAGTCACCTCAAGCTCCTGCCACAGTGGCTCCGTCACGATAATGAACTGTACCCTGCACCTGTGAGGTGTTATAAATTGCTTTTGTCTGGGTGTTTTGTCCTAGCAACCAGAAAGATTACTAATAACATTATCTCTCAAATATATCCAGCTGTGCTTGCTACAGATTCCCCATCTTGGACCTATGCTCAGGCTGGGCCACTCCCTGGCCCCACTAGCAATGACTTCTACAAGAGATTTCACTTCTCTGCAGGGTTTTGTTTTAATCTCTGTCTTCCTTTGTCCCTGTTCACTCTTCCTTTCTACCTCACCCCTTTTTTCTCTCCTAAAACCATGAAATCTTGTGGGTTCATACATATAGCATGCTTCCTGTCACCCAAAGCCTTGCATGATTATTTTATCTCTGAACTAGTTACTCATTAAATACCTACTTAACTGATTGTGTTCTGGACTGCTCTTTAATTTGATTTCTTACAGGAAGCCTCCCTCATCCTATCACTGCAGTCCCGTTTCCTTCAAATCCATATGCCTTGCTGTGATTTTATGCATGACTATTTGGTGGTTCTGTTCTATGAGTGTTGAACACACTTTATTCTCTGTTAAATACATCATTTGCAGCAGAGGATTAATATTTAGTTTGCTCCTGATGATTATTTACTGCAGAAATGAATGAGCACATGGAAAACACTTGGAGGAAGAACTGCTATAGTGGGAACTGATGGATCTTGGTGAGCATGACTTAGGAGATGGAAATTTCTGCTGTTCCTGTCTGCTTGTGACTGTTTTGAGGGTCATCCTGTGATATATATATATATATATATATATATATATATATATATATATATATCTTGTAGAACTAGGGCAACTGTAGGATGAGTAAAGTGTTCACTGAGCAAGCATGAGAACCAGATTTCAAATTCCAGAACCCACATATAATCCTTTTGTGGTAGTATGAATCAGTCATCCCAGCGTACCTATGATGATATGGGATGAGAGTCAGGAGATTAGCCAAGGGCAAGCTAACCTAGTGTGTGCAGCTGCCAGCAACAAAGAGATCCTATTTGAGACAAGATAGAAAGCAAGAACCAACATCTGAAGTTATCTCATCATTTCTACAAGTAGGCAGCATATGCCACATAACACATATATCCATGTATGTTTCTGTGCACATAATACCACACACATACATACACACAAACAGTGAGAGGAGAGAGAGAGAGAGAGAGAGAGTGAGAGAGAGAGAGAGAGAGAATATTTTAAAGAAGAGCCTGGATAGTTACCAGATGTTTGCGCCTCTAGCATGAGGATTTGTTTTTCTGTGGTGCACTGACCTTGGTATGAGACCCTCCCTGACTAATGCGACCTGAGCACGCTACTTCTTTTGCCCCACCTACAGTTCCTTAAATGCCTTTTCAAATATTCCATTCTTCTCTGACTACTGCCACCAGAAGAGGAACAAGGATGCAGAGACAATGAGAACTGAGATGTGCATGGATGCTCTGGAGCCCAGAGCAGCGCAGGTTGTGATTTCAGTTTCTACCCTAGTGAAATTCCATCTACCGAGTTCCGTGGATAAACACATGAGTCAACATCAGAAGCAGACTATTCACAGAGGAGGCTCCATTTTCAGTGTGCTGGCTGCTCTAAACTGTGCATTTCTTATCACCTGTCTATTTGGTAGAAAATACAAAGACAACACAACATTCTAAAAACATTCTAAACGAAAGTCAGCACCTGGCACTATCAGAAAATCTAGAAGTGCCAATTTAATGAGACGATAGTCTGTCATATTCATTGTCTTCTATAAACTTCAGACAGTTGGCAAACTTGAGTATAGAAAAGTTTTTTTAAAAAAATAGGAGAAGTTGCTTTCAAAAGAAAACCATTGGCACGAACAGGAAGAATCTTAGCCAAAAGAAAACTGCTTGTGATCCTAGGGTGGGTAGTCACAACCAGGTTTGGTCCTGTTCCTTCCATGGGCGTTTTCCACTTGAAAGAGCTTTGCACATATTAGCAACTGTTGTTTTTCTCTTTCTTTGTCGCTGGAGGATCTGCTGTATCTCTATTCCACCAATATCTCTTATAAATAAGTTATAAAGGAGCTTTCGATATGATGTGATCTATGTATAAACTGTTTTATCATATGACCTCCCACCTCTCACCCTTCCCCAGAGTCAAACTCTCTCTTAAAAGCCCCTGTTAATGCTTTTACTTTACAGGCGATTTTATTTCTTTTATTTTGTCTTGCCTTTGTTGCACATAATAAAGAAAATATTGCAATACTGGTTTTCTATGATACACATTTATATAAGTAGATATCTTTAAACTGTTTTTCTGGACATTTATATACACATACATAAGAGACAACGTTTTGGCTCTTTTAATAATGAGATGAGTTATCAGATTCTTCTGGTGTTATAAGAAAGTGTTTCTAAAAAGTCAACCTCAGGAATGAATAAGAGCCCAAAGGAGACCCTGGAGAAAAGGCAGCTATATTGTTGGGGCAGGAGCCTGTATAGGGAAGAAAAGGTACCCGGCCCCTCCCTCTCCTCCTGAAGACATAGATGAAGGAGACCAGCCTGTGAGCCACAGGGACAGACACTGAGTCAGATTCTTTAGTGATTAAAAGACACAGAGTACAAAAAAAAGACTACGGTATGGGCTGAGAATCAAGACAGATTATAAAAGACTGCAGAGAATAGGAGAGTCTGCTAGCAAAGACGTTGGATTTTTTTTGCCCCTTCTTCTCTTGAAAAGGAGCCATAGAAAAACCAGAATAGAAATTCTTTTATCTCAAAAGAAAGAAATGAATGCAGGTAATTTCTGGGTCATCAGAATAACTCAGCAGCCAAACCAGTCCCCACCCACACAGAGAAGCACTGAGCTAATGACCTTGAGAATCTCCTTTTAATCCATAGAAGGTGGAAAGACCCTCAGCAGGAGAAGAAACTGGGATCCCATTCCCGTAGAAAGCATCCCTAACTTGAGAGTGGTCCAGGGAGCTCTAATGATGGACTGCTTTTCACTTCTAGTTTCTGGTGTCGCAGTCCTTGGGAGCCTCTTCAGGATGGCAATATGTTTCTGGAGCTCCGAAGGTGCAAGAGAAACTCAGCCAATCTGCTTGGGCCTGTGTTTCCTCGCCTGTAATACAATTAGGAAGCCTCTTGCTTTCGCTGGAGATCTCAAAGTCTTTTCCAGCTGTTTTAACATATCAAAAACATCTTTAATAAATCCCATGGGCCTCTGTTTAAAATAGAAGTTCTGACCTCAGATTCCTTTTTGTCAGTATCAAACTCAGCACTCTTAAGAGTAACTCTAAAAAAAAAAAGAAAGAAAAAGAAAAGAGAGAGAGAGAGAGAGAGAGAGAGAGAGAGAGAGAGAGAGAAATATCCTCAGTAGGCCAAAAACCACATGTCCAAGAGGTTAAATGACAAACTTGGTGTGAATTACTTGAGAGCAGTTTTATAAACAAACACTGGCTCAGAATGAACTCTGTATGGATTCTGAGAATCTTTCTCACTGCTCTCCCTAGGACCCCAGTGCTGAGTCTTACAAAGGGACAAAGTAAACCCCTCCATCCCCCTTCCAATAGTCCAAACTGGAGGCCCTGCTCTTTGTCTGCATTTGACAGGTTTTGATTGACAATAGGATGCTTCTACTTGCCCAGCCTGAAGGGCAGTGCCACAAAGTCTAAAGGAAAGGAAAATAAAGTGTTTTTGCTTTTGATTTGTATGTGTGTGTGTTGTTGTTGTTTAATGACCTGGAAAGAAACTAGCCAAGATCTCCTCCAATGCTAGATAGAGATTTGAGTGTCTCTGAATGACAGCTAATAAGAGGCTGAGCAATCAATCTCTGAGGCTGTAGGCACCTGTACACTCTTTCCACCCATGAGACTTAGCCAAATACATTGTGTTGCAAAGCTGTGGCTCAAACCCAGGCCTCCCTTTAGAAAACTATGTCTGTAGAAGCCAGGTCAATGGAGAAACGCAAGCTCTGCACCCAGGAGGCAGCCAGGGCACCCTAGGGTTCAGAGCAAACCGCTTCCTTTTTGCTGCCTGTGTGCAGTACATCTTCTGCAGGCTTGGCTGTGATCTTAGTTCCTCTCCCACTCTGCCTTGGCCATCTGCCTGGTCTCCTGCTGTTCTCATCTGGAGGAAACACACAGCTCAGCAAGGAGCTATTTTTCTTGTGCCCATCACAGCACTTCAAGAGAAAGAATACCAAGATAGTTGCCTAAAAAGCAAAGGAAGCCCTTGTCATGTTGCCAAATTTATTCCTGTAAGGGCTTCTGACTTTTACAAAAGGAATCCCCCTCCCCACTCAAATCAAAAGTGCAAGACATAAACAGAGCACACCATCAACAGGACAGTCTCCAATTCCAATTCAGTGAAAATCGCACAAAAATAACATGGACCTGGCCCCTGGATGGCTCATGATTGGCTTTTCAGATATTAATTTGGGACTAGTTCACCATTTAGCTATTAATGGTGACTCTTTGTTCAATGTTACTTAGGGACATCCCCCTGCCAAGATGAAAATATTGAACCATACAGGACTCTGTGTGACTGTTATTACTCATTCTGGAATTACTGTTTTATTTGATAATTATGTAACAGGATAAGATAGATGAAGACAGTGGTCCTGATGTGTAAACAGGCAGAGTCCTTCTGGTAATTATATCTGTTTATCAGGGACCTGCTGTTTTATTGATATTTATTCTTTGTAATTGGGTCAATATTTCTTGCTTGTGTTGAGAAGCAGGCATCAAAATTCCACTCACCTGTGACACCATTTTGATGTGAAATGCAGCTACTGTTAATTAACTTTCAGAGCTTCAAATAAAAAATATACTTGTGGCATATATGTTCTGCTACCTACAATCTGAGCCTCAAGAACAAGGGCGTCCATTAAATGCTGTGTTAAACTCAGCCAGGGCCCTATCAATGATACCTTTAATTATTATTATATATCAAGATAGACTTCCAAACAACTATCACAGGAAGAAAATGAAGGTTGTGATGAAGTAACGGTTCTGAAAAGACTATACAAAACTAATACTGTGATGACCTGCTTTTGGAACCTATACTTTAAACGTATTCTATAAATATAGGAAGGTGAGACTTCATGCTTTAATGGAATAAGTATGTTTTACTCCCCTGGGAAATAAAGAAAGATAGCTACTGCCAAGTTTAGAGTCAATGCTCAATAAATACCTGTTGATTGGCTAAATATTGACTAAAAAAAAGTCCGGGCAAAGGTAGTTTATGGCTGTGACTCATAATTCTTGGTTCGAGTCATTTATTGAATAATTTCAATTTTAGGTAACAGTACAGCTACTTTTTTATGACTTTAGTAATTTTGTCCTTAGAAATAATTTTTATATCTTTAGGCTTTATGGTTAAAAAATAAGACATCATTTTCACGTGAGGACCAAAAAGACTTCTCTTTCTTTAGGTAATAGTGTGGTGAATTTGACCCTTAGTTCTTTTTTTTTTTTACTGTTGTTCTTTTTTTTTATAAATTTATTTATTTATTAAAGTTTTCCATCTCTTCCCCGCCACCGCCTCCCATTTCCCTCTCCCTCCCCCAATCAAGTCCCCCTCCCTCGTCAGCCCAACGAGCAATCAGGGTTCCCTGCCCTGTGGGAAGTCCAAGGAACCCCCACCTCCATCCAGGTCTAGTAAGGTGAGCATCCAAACTGCCTAGGCTCCCACAAAGCCAGTACGTGCAGTAGGATCAGAAACCCATTGCCATTGTTCTTGAGATCTCAGTAGTCCTCATTGTCCGCTATGTTCAGCAAGTCCAGTTTTATCCCAGGCTTTTTCAGACCCAGGCCAGCTGGCCTTGGTGAGTTCCCAATAGAACATCCCCATTGTCTCAGTGTGTGGGTGCACCCCTTGCGGTCCTGAGTTCCTTGCTCATGCTCTCTCTCCTTCTGCTCCTGATTTGGACCTTGAGATTTCTGTCCGGTGCTCCCATGTGGGTCTCTGTCTCTGTCTCCTTTCATCGCCTGATGAAGGTTAATATTCAGGAGGATGCCTATATGTTTTTCTTTGGGTTCTCCTGATTTAGCTTCTCTAGGATCACTAATTAAAGGCTCAATGTCCTTGGTTTATGGCTAGAAACCAAATATGAGTGAGTACATCCCATGTTCCTCTTTTTGGGTCTGGCTTACCTCACTCAGGATAGTGTTTTCTATTTCTATCCATTTGTATGCAAAATTCAAGAAGTCCTTGTTTTTTACTGCTGAGTAGTACTCTAATATGTATATATTCCATACTTTCTTCATCCATTCTTCCATTGAAGGGCATCTAGGTTGTTTCCAGGTTCTGGCTATTACAAACAATGCTGCTATGAACATAGTAGAGCATATACTTTTGTTGTATGATAAGGCCTCTCTTGGGTATATTCCCAAGAGTGGTATTGCTGTGACCCTTAGTTCTTAGCACACCTACATCAAGTCCGGGAAATGCTTCAGAAATAAGAGTTTTAAGTTAAAAGTCTGTAGACTTAGACTTTTCCTTTCTATGAAATTTGGGTCAGAAGCACAAACCCTAAAAAACTACAAATGATGGCAAATAATGTTTAAATTGAAGATTTTCCTGTTTATTTATGTTTTGTTTCTGTTCCCCATACTTGGCCAAACCTATTGCAATATAGTATTCTACACTCATGGCTGGGCCCCTTCTTAAAATTCTTTCCAATTCCATAGAAAAATCAGAATTTGACATTTGTATACAAAAGGTAATTATAATCACTCTTTTCAAAACCTTACTGCTCTTAAGCACAGATGTTAAAACAGTCATTTCTATATAGCATCATTCTTGTGCTCTGAAGCTATTTGATGAGTATAAAGCCATCATGGTATAAGAGACACAAGAGACCTGTATTTTAGTTTCAATTCTATCCCATCTATATAAGTATCTCATATTCATCTATTATGTATTCATGATTCCTTAGTTCAGTATTTCAGGGGTGGAATAATGTCTCCCTTAACCAAATACCATTAATGTCCTGAGACCTTAATGTGTTGTAGTTGTGGTAATGCTGCCTGTAAGCTACGGTTTACCCTATAACTGCTAGTGCCATTTTCAGATGAAGAAGCATAGATGTAGATATGACCTTCTGGTTCTCAACATCTGACAAGTGATACATGGTACATATGGAATTTCAACCATGTGCTCTGACTCCTATATTCTGCAAAAACTGTCAAAGATTGAAAACATGCCATTTAGTGAATATTATGAGCATGTCAGACATTGCATTCCCTAGGATGGGATTCTGACATAGGGCTCAACAACCCCTGAGATCATCAGAGATGCCTTTAGAAAGGAAAGGGAGGAAGCAGAATTGGAGATCACGAGCTACAGTGAAGCCTCAATACTGGTCTCATCATGACCTTCAGGGTACTTTTAAGATCTAGGAAAGACTCAGAGTTGTTCGGAATTCAATTAAAAGAGTTGGGATGTTTCTTCCTATTAATCAATGGATCCAAGAAGCTCTAGTAAGTATCAAGTTGTGCAAGGTAGATCATCACAACCTATGGAAGCCCTGCAGGATGCTATTACCTTGTGCCCTTTTTCTCATTCTGGGTTGCCTTGTCCAGCTTTGATATCAGGAAAGATGCCTATTTTTGCTGTAACTTGTTATACCATGTTTTGTTGAAATTTATGGGAGACCTGCCCTTTCCTGAATAGAAACAGAGGAGAAGATGGTGGAGTAGGTGAAGGGAAAGTAGAGGTGAGGAACTGGGAGGAGAAGAGGGAGGGAAACTGTGTTTGGAATGTAAATAATAATGATGATGAAGAAGAATTGCTGTTGATCTCCTGAGTAAATTGGGAGCATGGGGACTTTGAGGGAGGGTTGAAGGAGTGAGGGGAGAGGGAGGGAGGGAGTGGAGCAGAGAAAAATAAAAATCAATAAAAAATCAATAAAAAAAAAGAATTTCTGTTGAAAAGTAAAGCAAAGAGTCAACATTCTCAAGAGGTAGTTAGTAGCCAGGTTGTACCTGAGAAAAGAAAATTGGAAACCAAACTTTTAGTTGCATAGTAAAAGAAAATGGCTCTTCAAGGTAATTTTCACTTTATTTACTTCTATTCTATTTTTGGAAATTTATCCTTGGAAAACTCTGGACATTAGAATACTAATGCTGGTGATAATATGGATGTTGCTGCTGCTGCCCACAGTACTGTCTCTACATCTACCAAGGGACTGAGGTACTGTGCAGCATCTCAGGAGCTAAGTCCATGAAAATTCTTCCATAGTCAACCCTTTGAACATGTTTGTGTTTGTTTATAGATGCGAGCCCATGGAGACACCATTAGTCTTGAGATCAAAAATGGTTCCAAATCCCATTTGTGTTCTCAATGTAAATGCTGTGTATGTGTATGTGTTTCTCGCTGTGTGCACATTTCACATAGACATGAACATATAATATAAATGATGTGAATAAGAATTTTACTTCTGTTTTTGATTGCCTGTAGAAAGTAGCACTGTTAGGAGGTATGGTTTTGCTGGAGTAGGTGTGGCCTTATTTGAGTAGGTGGAGCCTTGTTGGAAGAAGTATGTTTCTGTAAGGATAGGCTTTGAGATCTTATATGCTCAAGCTAGGCCTAGTGTGGCATACTGTTTCATTCTGCTGATCAAGATGTAGAACTCTCAGCTCTTCTCCAGCACCACCTTTGCCTGCTTGCCACCATATTTTCCACCATAATTATAGTGTACTAAACCTTTGAAACTGTAGCCGCCCTCATTTAAACGTTTTCCTTTATAAGAGATGCCATGGTCATAACTTTTGACCTACATCTGTCCTGCTTATAGGATGTGCTGAGCTAAGGATGACCTAGAGATTGAGGGAGTGGCCAATGAGTGAATAGCCTAAAACCCATGCCAGAAGAGGAAGTCCAGCCCTGACACACGTGGAGTACCAGAACCCACAGGTTGGAATACCCAGAGACCTAGAATAGAACCAAGCATGATAAGAGGGAAAATGTCAATGTAGTGATGCCTAATGATTCTCTGCTACACTCATAGATTGGTGCCTAGCCCAATCGTCATTAGAGAGGCATCATCTAGCAACTGATGGAAACAATGCAGACACACAGCCAAACGTTAGGCAGAGCTTGAATAATTTTGCAGAAAAATGGGAGATAGGATTGTAGGAACCAGAGGGGTCAAGGACACCACAAGAAAACTCATAGATCAACTAATGTGGGTTCATAGGGGCTCACAGAGACTAAAATGACAACTGCAGTAGGCACTCTGTATATATGCTACAAATGTGTAGCTTGGTCTTCTTGTGTGACTCCCAACAGTGAGAGCAGGGCCTGTCTCTGACTCTTTTACTGGATTTTGGGATCCTACTTGTCACATTGGGTCACTTTGCCCAGTCTTAATATATGGAAAAATGCTTAGTTTTGCTGCAACTTAGTATACCATGTTTTGTTGATATTCATGGGAAACCTGCTCTTTCCTGAACATAAATAGAGGAGGATATTGAGGGGTGGAAACAAAGCAGTGGTAGGGGCCAGGGGCTGGAGGAGAGGAAGGAGGGGAAACTGCAGCAGGGTGGGTCAGGGGCTGGAGGAGATGAGGGAGGGGAAACTGCAGCAGGGTGGGTCAGGGGCTGGAGGAGAGGAGGGAGGGGAAACTGCAGCAGCGATGTAAAAAGAGAGAGTTGCTGTGGTCGTTACTTCTTCAGAGCAATAGAACTCCTAAATAAGATACTTAATTAGAAAAAAATCAGCATTATAGAATAATATGCCATCAAAATAATAACTTCTTAGGAGATTTGTCTTTTGTTCAGTATACAGTAAAATTTCTTTCCATTTAGTGAATGTATTTATGCATGCTAGACTCTAAGTGAGAACATATAGTCTAGTTCCAGAAGATCACACTTTGCAAAGACACACACACACACAAATATATATATATATATATATATATATATATATATATATACACACACACACACACATATATATATATATATATTTCAATTTTTCAATTTAGTCATATTTCATTATACCTTGTGGTGGTCTGAAGGAAAACCAAGGAGCAGAGAATGGTGAGACTGCATCAATAATTATGATAGGTTTTCAATAATATTATTCTCCTTGAATTGATAAATCTAGATGAGTAGAAGCATCAGTCTGAGAAGAAGTAATGACAGAATTTTTTTTTTACATATTCTTGTGGTTTGAATTAAAGGCCCTCATAGGTTCTTATTTATGCCTGCTTTGTCACCAGAAGGTGTAACTCTGAGACAGATTAGGAACTGTGACCTTTTGAATGAGATGTTGGCTTTATTGGTGGAGGTGTGTAACTAGGGTTGGGATTCAAAGTTTCTCTCTCTCTCTCTCTCTCTCTCTCTCTCTCTCTCTCTCCCTTTCTCTCTGCTATTGCTACAGCATCATGCTTGTCTGTTTTCAACCATGATGATCATGAAATAACCCATAATACTGCAACCATTTCCCACGAGAATGTTTCCTTTTGTAAATTACCTTTGTCATGGTGTGTCCCTCAGAGCAACAGAACAGTAACTATGCATTTTGACAGTTTGCATTTGTTAATTGATAGAATCAAGTAGCTGATTTTTAGTCGATTGTTATATCTCATCTAATGAAATTTATTGGTAGAGTTTAGCCAAGTTGATCATTGCCTTCTTTCTTCTGATACTTCTTCTTGTCACAACACAGAATAGTTCCTCTCTCTTCAGTGTTTCCTCTCCACTTCTGCTAACAGATATTACTCTCTTCCTTCAGGAACAACAGAGCATTGATACTCATTACCCAAGTAATCTCCTTTGGGCCCTTGTTTGCAAATAGCACCTGTGTCCTCAGAAGCATATGATTCGCCCACTCTGAGAGAGCCATTCAAACACAAATAGGTTGATACCAAGAGCACTGCAAAGCTCCACCTTGACATTCATAGAAAGCTTGGCACATTCTGTTTTCAGTAAAAGTCAAGTTCTTATGTGATCTTGCAAACTGGTTTCCTGGAATGCCCCTGGCCTAACATAAATCTGTGGATTCTTAACTTGGACTGCTGCAGCTACACTCTTTGCTCAGTCCTTGTTCCTTCCAGAAAATGTCGAGTGGTCAGAAAACCAGCTGGACAGAGACTGGGGAAAATGAGGGCAAGGTAGAATCTGCCACTGCCTCAGCTTCTGTGTGTCCCACTGGGACCTTCATACAGTCAAAACTGCTCTTTTGCTTCTTACTTCCAAATCTCTCTTGCTTAGCTCTCAGGACTTCTGTAAAGTACAGGGTTCTGGGAAATGTGGTTAACTCTTACTCTAACAGTCTTCAAAGGAACACCACCACAGAAATTAATACGCCAAACATCTCTTTGCTCTTTATCCCTGGTTACATTTCTATGACTGAAATTTAGGAAGAAGTACAGCATGGCACTTGCTCTCAGGGTCTCTGGTTCCAGAAAAATCTCATACTTGCAATCCTAATACTGGCATTTGCTATATAGGAGAAAATAGAAGACCTGATCTTATTGTAAGTCCCAACCACACAATCAGCTCATGATGGAAGCATCATGGAAAATTACACGAAAGATTAAATTAATAAGGTATATAAGCACCATATCCTAGTAAATAGCAAAAACTGTTAGCTTGCTAGAATACCTAGGAGTATGATATTCTAGAGTGTCATGCATATACTAGTGAAAGACAAACAAAGGCCCAAAACTGGAGAAATGATTACTGAAGGGTAAGAAAGGACTAGCAAAGTAATTAATAAATGGAATAGTTAGTCTCCAACTATGAATTTCACAAAACAATTATAAAATTTTGATGACTATTCAAAACTACCCACTTTCAGGAAAGACCTTGATTGCAACAAAGGAGCTAGAGAAACTGGCACTAACTCACCAAATTATCATTAAGCTCCCCTCCCCACCCCACATGATTCAGGTACCTGTGATCTCCTCTCTGATCTTAAAGCATCCCCTCAGCAATAAAGACATGAATAAAGACAAGGAACTCTTTGCAGGTCATAAGAAAGTGACTGTCCTAGAGTAAACACTTGAAGAAATGAGGTGTCACTGCGATTGGAGTGTACAGTTGCTCCACAGAGGACACCAAAGTTTAATGGACAAAGACAGGCAGATCTTTGTGATTCACTGGCCAGCATTCCTAAACTATCTGGCAAGTGTCATGCCAGTGAGAAAAACAAAAAGCAAAAAACCTTAGATGGAGCCTAGCATTCACATACATACACACATACAGGATCACAAATACTTATCCAGACTCAAATGCACACACATTCACACAGACTCAGACACAAAGAGAGAGAGAGACAGAGAGTCAGAGACAGACAGACAGACAGAGAGAAGTAATGTCTTTGGGAAGCTGTTACCTGTATGTTCAGTGCAAGTGTTATTCAAGATTTTGCAAAACAAATCAACCGAAGAAGTAGAACCATGTCACAAAAGGCAGTGATCCAGTCAGATTTCTCAGGAAGAGCCCTCCTTCATTGTACTGTGTGAACCTCAAATTCCCTATAGTTCAGGAATTCCCCAGTCAATGCCGTGGGTTTACTGCCTGACGCAGTGGTTCATTCTGACACTTAATACCCTTTTTATGTCCCTTCCTAGCAATTTAACTCTGATTCCCCAGGAGACATACTAGTCACAGTCTTCTAGTAAAACTGCTATAGTGAGTTTCCTGTTCATGGCAGAGCCACCGAAGCTCAACACAAAGGAGGAGGCAATGGCTCTCTTTCCTTCTCCCTGGTCGCAGAGACCTGTTTTTCTACACCAGTATAAGTTGGGATAGCCCTCTGTGGCTGTCTCCCAGTTATACTGCTTACTGTACTATCCCAGTTCTGTGTGCCCAATACCATCTCTCTGAAGGGGAAGAGATGCCCTACTTCCAAATTTGTGTTTCATTTATCTTTCTTTTTCACTCTATACAGAAAATGTGCAATACTTTGTGCACTCCATGCCTTAAATAAGAACCTAAGAGTAGGATGGAGACAAACCATTTTTATCTAACTTTTTCAGTAGTAACACCATGATTCTTTAAAACATATTTTTATGTTGTCATTGAGTCATGAGAGATTGAGACTGAGATAACAACGATATTGGCAAATAACAGAAACTATATAATGCCATAAATGAGTTAGAGGGAAGAAACTGAAGCCTAAAAGGAGGGAAGATATTAAATGAAGACTGATTTTATACATGGCTTCCTCTTAGGAAGTTCCTACATTTTAGTTCAACCTAGAAAACTTCAGTCAATTCTAGTAAACCTACCTAAAGGGTTTGAACTTACCTGGGTCTATTGATATGTCAACATTCTATATTAAGGTTGATAGACAATAAAATTGGCATGGTTTCCAGAACCACAGCAGTGTCTTCCCAAAAGTTGGCAAATATCTTAGAAAGTTACAGATTATCTCCTGTGATAGAATTCATATTTTTATAATTATATCTATTGGTCTTTCAATAGTGGAAGAGTTCCACATGTAAAGGATTGAAAGATAGATTTGCAATGTCCATCTCTGTCCAGGAAGGTGAGGTAGCATAAATGGGAGACAAAAGTGTTCTTCATGGACACACCATGAAATGCAGCAGGACACCTTTCTGGTTCACCACCCATAGCCTTATGCTAACCTCCAGCTCCCACCTACCCCTTAGATTAAAGCAAGTTTTCACCTTTGGAGTCTTTATCCCTTAACCAAATTTGGCCCATCCCTGGATGTGTCCTTGTACTTTTTCTCTTTCCGTAATGCAATTATATTTCCTTTTTAGTGTTAATAGAACAAAGGTAGATTCTCTGTGAGAATGTAATTTTATCTCAACTAGCCTCCTGATTTTATGTCAAGTGAATGGAAAACCAGGACTGCCCATATTCTTACATGATGTTCCTGTGACATTCACTGTTTTTTACCTTCTCATCTCAGGGGTTTTAAAGGAACAAAACCAGCCTGTCGAGATGACTAAGCTATTAAAGAACTAAAACTCAATAATATGATGCCACCATACATCCTGAGCCCATGCAATCACAAGAATTGGTAGGTGTTAGCATCTGTAAGCCCTGGCTGAACAGGGTAGCCTTTGCATTTTTCTGTGTCTCAGTGAAAAGCTAAATTATATTCACAACCAAATAGGCTTTTTTTCTTTATTTAAAATGACAAGCTTCCTTGAGTTAGACAATAAAAGTTACCTAATTTGTATTGACTTGTCCAAAAGATTTGGTTATGATCTTTATGCTTAACTAAAACAACTTTCAGTTTTTCAATTTAAATCTTCTACGTGAATAGGAACCACCTAAGTATGATTTAGTTATTTTCTTTTCCACATTAAAAAAACCTGGGGCTGAGGCTGGAAAGATGGCTCAGCGTTTGAGAGCCCTGGCTAATCATCCAGAAGTCCTGAGTTCAATTTCCAGCAACCACATGGTGGCTGACAACCATCTGTAATGAGATCTGGCGCCCTCTCCTGACCTGCAGGCACACATACAGACAAAACACTATACATAATAAATAAATAAAATCTGAAAAAAAAATCTGGCTCAGCCTTTTAGATTGCTTGTTGCTTTTTCAGAGGATTTGAGTTATGTGTTCAGTTCAGACTTCTAGAAATTCAGAGTTCTTTTCTAGTCTCCACAGACACCTGCATACAAACACACACACACGCACGCACACACATACACACACACGCACACACACACGCACACACATACACACACACGCACGCACACACACACACACACACATACACACACACACGCACTCACACATACACACACACTAACACCTTATAATAAATCTTTTAACATTATATTTTTTTCAATATATTTTTCAAAGTTTAAATAATAATACTGATATATTTGAAAATATACAAAAACTTTTTTCCTCAAACAAGAAACTATTTCCAAAATACAGTATTGCAATCTTACATTATCCTGTAGTTCTTCTAAACTTATAAAATTATGAGCAAATCACCAATCCTTTGTAAATGCCCCATCTCTCCTAATTTTTAAGTGAAAGTAGTCAAGCAGACAACCTCTAACTCATTTTTACCTCTTATATTTTAGGATTAATTAACATTTGTGAATCCAGCAATGTATCTTAATAACTATTCCTATAATTCTGGGAAAGAAAATATTGAGTTAAATTTTTCTTGAAACATTTTCTTTTTCAAGAAAAATTTAATTGAAATTAAAAGGGAATCGTAATTGTCACATTTTCAAGGACATTTTCCAGGACTAAAACTTATGTTTTGATTTTAGTAATGAGAAACCTAATTATTCTATATTATCTTTCGAATTAATCACATAAGAAGGAATCTTATGTCTTCACTTGTTGATAGCTTGGTCATTGCTATTCTTCCCACCAATGTTTCAGGAAAATAGGGCTCTGGCAGACTGAGGCGCTGTAATATCAGCACCTTCAGAATAAGTACGGTTATGAAAACAACGAATGAGTCAAGCATTGTGAGTACTTTATATTCAGTATATTCAATTCTAACCCTATTTAATGTTTGTCCTTTCATAAAACTGTTAATTACAAAACTGACCGTAACAAACCCTGAGATTTAATAACGATATTTTGTCTCAATTTTACTGAGCCGCTCTGCTTTGATGATTCTGCTATCAGCCTCAGGCCTCCATCCTTGCATGCATGTACACTGTGACTAAACACGTACAAACCATATCACATACACATGCATATAGGAGGCAAATTTTAAGAAAGGAAAAAGAAATTTTTGGTTGCAAAGCTCTTCATAAATATAGCGCTCAAAGTGTTGGCTTACTGCCATTTTACAATAACAGATCTTAATTTAAAAAACCCAATATTAATATGTTTATATGCACATATAGTAAAATATGCACAACTCTTCATCCTATTTAAATAACAGTGGGAGTTACAGCAATTTCTTAGATGAATTTTGAGATTTTTCTACAAAATGTAGTCCATTGAACTAGCTCCTTTAAAGGATATTAATGTGTGAAGTACCTTATTAAAGAATTCCTTTTTGATCCAATTCCTTTGAAGCCATTACAAAAGAACTAGATCTTAGCAGCTGTTAGCCATTATCAAGTCAATGGCTTTTCATGTCAGATACATAAACATTATGAAACATTAACCAGATCCTTAGAAGCAGAACATGGCAGCATATGACAATGTTATTGTCTCAATCTATTTTCATAATAAATTAATGATAAAACCTAATCATAATAAGCAAAACATTTAGGACCCCTCTATGTTCTTACATTTTAGGGAAGATGAAGCTTGCAAGTACTGAATGTTTGGCCACTCCCATCAAGTTCTTTCAAAATGGTTATTACAAGTTGAAATGAGCTTTTAAACTGTGTTGTTTTGACATGCTCAGGGCACACACACATATTTAACGTGTGAGAAAAGTTTGCTATGCACAATTGGTATCAGTTTTTTTAAAGATTTATCATTCAGTTATTTTAAATGGCACGCAATATGATCACCTATAATTGGAAAACAAAGATAAAATTCGAAGTATGATTATCTAAAGCTAAAGAAAAATGGGGGGAGAGAAATGGAAAACTCCCTAAGCATTGCTTCCCATTGCCTGAAGAGCTCTCGCTGTCTTGTTTTCCAGAGCCCAGGCAGTGGTAGATATGTGAGCCTGGTAAACTAAAGCTGTCTTTCACGTTTGGCTCTGTACAGTAGTTAGTTAGAAGCACTAGCTGCAGGAAAAAAAAAAAAGAAAGAAAGACTTCATAGCCACTTCCCCACCACCATCTCCATCTCGTCCCTGACTATTTCCAGCTATTGCAGCAATGTCCCCAAATAGATTGCACATGGACTTATAAAATTATGACTTTACACAGTTGTGTCTTCTATATGAAACACAAAGATTGCCTGGCATATGTGTTCAAACGTTCGGTGACCAAATTGCTTCAGAAACACCACACTGCCGATATAGACAACGAATACTTAAATATTACTGTAGAATGCAATTGATAATTCTATTTTACTCTACTGCCACATCTACCTTTTATTTTCATTTTTTCTGATCAATTTTGATAATAGCTTTCTCACTAACTGCTTTTGCAATTCTTTGGCAAAACAGCTGTAGAAATATCTAACGACCTTGTAAGACTGTAGTGTTTGTTCTGTCGGTTAAGAGTATGTGGTCAGATCAAACAAAGATTAAGTGCAGCAGCAACCAGACCCTGATTTCTCCAATAAAAGGAACAAGGGCTTTTAGAGGGTGACTGTTTCTTGTCCTAATTATGGTAATGGACATTGAAGACAGCCACTAGCACATTGTAGTACAAGAAAGGAAGGAAGGACTCAAGGACTCACACATGTACTTCCACACATGTCTGTTTGTACATGAATGCCCACATCCATACACAAACACACACAATGGCAAACCATAGCACATAGTGCGCTGTCCTGTACAATGGTGAGAGGGAGCCAAAGGAACACATGGGCCAATGGGAGAGTTCTCAACGTCAAAACTAGAACAACGTAAACTATAAAATTATGTAGTATTAGGCTACAATCAGAAGAAGAGAGAAAATATTCTTACATATATATCATTACATACATGAATGAAGTTTAAAGAACCTCCCCTGCAGAAGTCAAAATTTAGATATGTAATCTATCCACATAGATGATGCTTCCAGTTCCTTAGCATGTCACGAATCATCATTGTATTTTAAGAGGAAAGAAAAGGTGGCAGTAACTTTTTGGTGGTAAACATCTGAGCCACATACCTCCAGTCTCCATAAATATTCACTTAAATATTTATGTATTTTGAGACAGAATCCCACTGTGTAGCCCTGGCTGGCTTGGAACTTGTTCTGTAGATCAGGTTGCCTATAGCCTGTGATGATTTACCTGCCTATGCCTCCTTAATGCTGGGATTAAAGGCATGTGCCATCCAGCCTCTTTCACAGCGATGTTAAAGTAACTTTACTTAGATAAAGTTCGCATTCAGCTCAAAAAGTTTATTTTAAAGTGGATTGTTTAGCTTTATGATCTTGTTTAAAAACCTTCAAACAATTTGCACAGTTCTCTGAGTAACAGCCACACTCTTCATAGTGACTACCAGGATTCTACAGGCTGGTCCCCTGTCCCCAGCCCGTCCCTGGGCCCTCAAAACTCACCATTACTCTTTCCCTTACTCTTTGCTTTCCTATCATATTGGCTTGCTTGGTGCTCTCAAAACCCAGTAGTTAGTTACTGTCATCAGACCCTTTCTTTGTCTTTTCTACTTTCTTGAGCACACTCATCCCAAAAGAGGACATGTCACACTCCTTCACTCTCTGCAGGGTTTTACTCAAAAGCCAGCCTCTGCAAGTGGCATTCCTGTGCTAGGTCGTATCAGGAATGAGTCTTCATTGTCAAAAACTTTCTCATTGTTGCAGAACTCAGAACTTGATTTTTAATCTAATTCTCTGTTCTAGGGTCTGAAAAGACTGTAAACACTTCCTGTACCTTATCTTTATACTGATCCACAGTTCAGGATTCTTAAATGGTCTAAAAGAATCGAAAGGGACATCTCGAAGTTTTTCTGGACTTAGAAGTTGAGGTGCCCTCAGAAGAGGGCTACTTACTATCTTTCACTGCTTGCCTCAGACAGTCAAAGATATCGTGCAAATGTCTCTTCTGATGTTCTCCTCTTTCCAAGCATGGGTGTGTCAGCAATGGAGTAAAAAAAATATAGTTTATTGACTCTTCATAGCAGTGCCAACTTTGCAGGGAATGTTTGCTAGTCTAGAATGCCTGCAGGGTTAGTAAAGCATAGAACAGAAGTAAACAAAGTGGTAAAGAATTATCTGGGCGGGTTGTTTCAAGGTAGATTGTAGAAAATTTCATGCCATCACTTTCTTTGGGACAAGAAGATGATGGAACATCCCCCAGGCGAACATCAATCTAAGGCATTTTCTTTGGCTTAACGTACAACTTTCTGTCACTCTGCTTCCTGATTTGTTATGTAACAGACATCATTAAAAATCATTGCTACCATCAATAAACAGCAATCACTGTCTAGACACCGAACAACAGAACTGCTGCAGATACTATGGGAGATCAACCATCTAATATTGTCAGCATCACTGAGACAAATGCAAAGAAAGTTTTGTCAATGGTGCCAACAATGGTTCAAACCAAAGTAACATTTACATGGAGGGTGTTGGAAATCTCCTTTCAGAACTTTCAGGAGAAGCAAGCATTCGCAGTGTGAGCAAAGATGAGTTCAAACTGACCCTTAGAGACCTGGCCAGAGGGTGTTGTCTCAAGGTAGCTACAGCTTTTCAAGAATTTTCTGTGTGCTAGTCATCCCTAAGTACTTTATATCCAAGTTCAAGAAAAATACAAAGCATGTGAAAAAGAATGAGGAAAATGAGGTGCAGGCAGTTAAGTAACTGGTTCCAAACTATGCAGCCTGGAAATGGGGAAAATAGACAAGATTCTATGCACTGGCTACAGAGTCCACACCCTGTGAGCACCTTGCTGAATTAGTATTACATTCAGTGAGTCAGAATGTTTGCTTCCTTCTTTTTGTTCCTGACTGTGTCTCTGTAAAATTGGCATATTAAATTCCCCCAGGCAATAGCATTAAGAGGTGGAGTCTTCAGGAAGCAGCTAGATTATGAGGGTTTTCCACCCATGAGTAAGATGTACACCTCTGTAATAGTGTCTCCAATGAACTTGCTTGTTCCATGTTGGATGTGCAGTGGGGCTGGATTTTTGCTGGTCCACATGCCCTATGTCAGCACATGTGGCAATTTTCATGTAACATTGACTGCTATAAAGCTTGAGACCTGAAAGCAGCTGTATGATGTACAAGGGAGCAGGAGTGGGCGTCTGAGACCCGGTCTCCTTGTGTTGTTTCTGGACAGTAGGCCTAGTCTCAACAATTAATAATAAGAGACACAAAGGCAATCAATGAAGCAAGGAAAAAAAAAATAAAACCTTAAACCTGCAGAAACAGAGGAAAGAAACTAGCCAGAGCGGCTTGTTTAATTAAACATTTCTGATACATAATTTAAACTCAAACTGAGACCTCAGTAAAATAATAAAAAGAAAGATTCTTTGAAATAGAAACAAAAGATAATCATAAGGTGCCTCAATAAAATGAAAGGAAATTAACTGAATTATGGAACCCCAGGAATGAAGCCAACAATTCCATAATGATATTAAATCTGGCAATATTAGGAACAATGGCTCCTAGTGGGACTGAGCGCCTGGGAGATCAGTCTAAGCTCTCAGGCAAGTTTGTTCTGTGGACCAACATAGTTTAGAGTATGAACTCCCTTTCTTCTAGTTATTCCTTTTCTGATATGTTATCCTGATAAAATTTTCCATTTTACAAATATACAATATTTTTACTAGGACATTAATTTCCTTATTAAAAATACTATCCTTCCATTTATTTAGGAGAATTTTGTTTTGTTTTGTTTTTTAAAAGGGATCCATAATAACTGTGTAGTTTTTTTGGGTGCAGATGTAATTCTTTTCACTGAAAGATCCATCATAACATAAAGGAGAAGATAATCACCCAAAGGACACATATTAGAATCTTGAGGGTTACTGCATCTAAGTATAAATATTGAGAGTGATTTTTACTTGTTGCTATTAGTTTTTAGTATCGGGAAAGTTGATCACTACAAAATATTCCATCTGTTCTTCCAGTTGCTCTTTAGAAGCTTCCTTCTCTGCAAAAAGTAATCACAACAACCCAGTTGTAATTAGGTGCTTTTCCCTCCTAGTAGAACTGAATACAAACCTCTAGAAATCCCTGCTG
This sequence comes from Microtus oregoni, assembly GCF_018167655.1. Lineage (NCBI taxonomy): Eukaryota > Metazoa > Chordata > Mammalia > Rodentia > Cricetidae > Microtus > Microtus oregoni. The sequence goes on along the minus strand of NW_024543059.1, from coordinate 58,350,515 downwards.
TCACCCCTCATCCCTCATGCATGCGTGCTCACACACACACACACACACGCACGCACGCACGCACGCACGCACGCACACACCTTAGGGAGTGCTCCTTGGAAACCAGAACTATACAATGACAATGTATAAGAGGATGAAAGACCCAAGGCCTCGATGGGAACAAAAGCACACAGTGCTCCCTCCCAAGGCTCAGCTCGGGTATTATTTACTTTCTTTGCCTCAGTTTCTTCTGTAAACTGATGTTTATAACAACATCAACTTCCTCAGCTTACAGGAAGAATCAAATGAGCTTATGCATTTGAGTTCTCAGAAAAGCGTGGGCACTGTTCATGCAAGAGGCATTAGCGACTATTAGCATTCCTGGTGTAACATATGTGTGCACACTTATTTTTTGTAAAATCTTATTTTGTAGTTTCTTAGTGGACTTTTAATCCCTACTTCATCATAGGCTCTTTGAAGTGAAGTCCTAGCTCATGCTTATTTATGGCTTTTAGAGCACACTGCACAGAATTTTGCAAAGAGTAAGTCTTTGCTAAAATATTAATTGAATTCATCAGTAAATTCACAGAGTGTATAGAAAGCCTTGAGCTCAGACATTTTACAGAGAAAACTGAAATTTAGATATTAAAACGTGTGCCTTTCCAGTAGGCTGTAGACTGTAGGTGCTGTCTTAAAGAAATAATAAAGCACAGAGATTATGGGGCAGAGGGGGTTGTGGCATTCATGCTGGCAATGCTCTAAAGCAGGGCCATCAAAGCTCGTCAGAACTACCACCCTCTTAGTAATGGATCAAGTTTCTGTTTATTTATTATTTCCCTTTACAATTCGGTGTTTATTTTACCTAATTATGCTTTACAGCATGGATTAAGTGCTTAAAATCTGTTCTAAACAAGTATCTTGCTTTTGTATATAAACAACCCTGCTTTGTTATTTCCCAGGGATTTCCCTGGGTCCAGTCCAAAGGTCGGAAGTCCTTATAGGGGAGGAGGGGCCACTTCAATGCCCAGTTTCCCTATGACTTGGCCACTGAGGGAATGATGCATTCAGGGCGCCTGAGGAGTTCGACCCACAAACCAAGACCAACAATCACATACTTCTTACTGACTTAGTGTTAACGAACAGTACACTGAATTAATCTGCACTTGAATCCCTCAACTTGCCACTGAATGATTCATGGTTATTTAATTTGGTTCCCTATCAAAACATTTACAAGCGTAATCTTTTAAGTATTGTAAGTATATCACTGGGCTTATTTAAAGCTCCTCAATTCTGTGCAGAACATTCAACTTTGCCAATGAAAAGATTTACAAAAAAAAATGATGTATTCTTATCCAACTTGAGATTAGACAATATGTGTAAATAAGAATGTCATTTGATATGACTAAATGTCTTCCTTATTATGCTTGATATTTGAGACTCAGGAAGGTCCAAACCAGTTGGATGAATTTTACTTTCAGAAGAACAAAAGGGTTGGGGCGGGGGAGCTTCACTTCCCAGCCCTTGAGCCCGAGCCACGGAGTGTTCATTCTAGACAACAGTGTAATAATGACCCTCTCATTTTAATATAGATGTTTGTATGATCTGACAGTGTTTGCAGATAGCTGAGAGGAACAGACTTAACAGGATTTCAACTGTCCCATGCAGCCTGTATAGAAGCAGAACGAGGAGATCCTAAACCTCCCATCTGTTCCACATGGACAGCTTGTCAAAGTGAGGGCCAGCACCAGCATTCCCAACCAGTCTCACTGAGGAAATTCCCTCATTTTATATGAATAATACTTTTTAAACCGATGTCATGATAAAAGATAAAGTTCCGTCATAAAAATGCAGATTTTCATACGAAGAAAAGCGAGAGCTATGCTGCATATTTAATCAAATCATACGCAAGCCAAATCAGTTTGAATGAGGCAATAGATTGTGAGCCAGTTCTGCTGACTGGCCTTCAGTAAGATGGACGTTGGTAGGGTCCTTATTCTAAAACAGCTATTCATGTCTGTGAATTCCATACTAGTATTCTTTTTTTTTTGTTTTGTTTTGTTTTTCGGGACAGGGTTTCTCTGTGGTTTTGGAGCCTGTCCTGGAACTAGCTCTTGTAGACCAGGCTGGTCTCGAACTCACAGAGATCCGCCTGCCTCTGCCTCCCAAGTGCTGAGATTAAAGGCGTGCGCCACCACCGTCCGGCTCATACTAGTATTCTTTCATGATCTCTTGACTTACAGAAAAGACAAACAAACAAAACCTCACAGAAGTCAGATAATACTAATTCTTAAGGCAAAGGGCTTCAGTATTATGGACATGTATGAAATAAGAGCTTGCTTTGGCCATAGCCGGCAGGGCTCCCCCTCCTTGCAAGAACATTTTACATTCATTTGTAAGTCATGTCAGTTTCACACATCTTTTTCTTTCTGCCTGTCTTCTTTTCCCCCCAGCAAAAACTGGTCAAACAAACCAACAAAAATACATTTTCTTCCTGAAGAATGCGAACAAATGTCAAAAAAGCAAGCACTTAAGTTACAAGAGCCCCCAGGCAAATGTAACTTCATGCTGGGTTTATGCCGCTATCATAAACATCACACCACGGGAGATCACTAACTGTACCCCTGACCAAGCCAGTCGTGTCTTTCTGGAATTTAAGGCATAATTGCCTTAATGAACCTATACAGCATTGGAAAAGTTTCCAGTGCAGAACCATGCACTCAAGTAAATTGTGTCCCCATTATAATGGCTCTCCGTGTTGAGTCAAGGAGTATTATGCATTATTTTGTCACTTTAAGGGGTAGTGAGCATCTGGTAAATCATAAATTCTGAGCAGATATCTAGATAGCCACATGAAGATTGTTTTAATATTTTTTTTTCTGGCAGAACAGTGTTGGTAACACTAGCTCGAGAATTAAGGAAGACATTTTATGTCATCAGATTTAGGTATGGAATGGGGCAACAGAAAGGAGAAAAGTGGGTAAGCACTCTGGTGCACAAGCACACTCCAGAGGAGGAAAGTGCTTCCTAACAACAACCTTCTAATATGTTGGCACTGTTGACTTTCCTAAGTCTCTAGCTATTAAACTTCCCTCTCTTGCTTTTCCTGTAGCACTATTCCTGAAACCCAATACTTTCTTAGGGCAGGAAGTTCTTTAAATACCCTTGCTCAATTTTACCCTAGAATCCTGCACTCCAAGGAATACAAAAAGAATAATTAAGCAGTCACAAATCATCCTGAATATGTCAAATAAATTCACTCCAAATTCCTATAAGCAAAACTTAGTCTCTTCTTTATCATTTGCGATTTCATGCTGTTATTTTTCTTCTCTTGTTACACATTTGCAATAGCAATTTAGAGAGGCAATTTTTCAAAGTTCTCATATGAGTGGAACTTGTGTAACCGAAAGTCATATAAATATGACTACAATTAAATAATATGCCATATATTTTTTGGAGTCGCTTGTTAGGTCTTTACAGATTTTGATTGATTCCTTCACACAGCACTATTTTAGCTTTGGCTATTTGTTTGAGCAAAGGGTGTTCCATATAAAATAATACAAATTGTTTTAGTGAGCAATATCCCTAACTAACTTTATATTCAGGGACCTAATAACACTGTCAATGTGAGGTCAAGGTACTATTCCTCCATTTTAGTTCCTTTGTCTTGCTGTACGATCTCAGCATTCGTATTCTGGGACCTGGAAACATAGATACAGTTTCGTTGGCGTCACTCTCCTTAGACGGCAGCTCCTCACATTGTGCTGTCACGGAAGAGTCCAACATATGACTTTTGAGAGATACATTCAAACTATAGCAGACTGTGAATAGAAGAAATTCTCAATGTGAGATCAACAATTTACGTGCGTATTTTGGAACCAATATGTCCCTTAACCAACCAAACTGCCTTAATCTGATTCCGTGTTCACACCCCAGTAGAAAGACTCTTGATTTTGCTCCTGGAGGAGAGGTATATTTTTCTCCATAATTTCTCTACGTAAATGAAACATTTTGCTTTGTCCCCTAATTAAAACTAGATGGGCTTCTTATTGTAGAGCTTTGTGTTTTCCAGGAATATATGCACCAAAATGGGAAGAAATGTCATGTGCATTCTGCTAGCTTCTTTCTCGGATCTATCCCTCTTTGAAGTTTGTCCTTCTTCCTGCAAGAAGACTGTTGTAGCAGTCCACTTGCTGGGCATAGCTTCTGTATTGGGAATCCCATGAAATGCTTGCTACCTCCTCCATTCTTCATGCCCTCCATTTTCATTATCACTCACTTATTCTTGAAATGAAGTTATTATACTATAAACTTGACTCCAGCACCATTCATAATAATATTCAAAGTACATACCGAAATATAATCTGAATTTAAAAGAAAATTATAGTCACAAAAAACCCATAAGCAAGCATATTACCATGAAAGATAACAAACCCAAAGGCAGAAAATAGTATTAGAACACAATGGTGATTTCAGAGTTTTCATTTTAATCTTTTCCTATTATATGAATTTTGCAAATTTTACATTTCAGAGGGTTTCTGGAATTATTGCAAGCAGTAGGAAAGACAAATTAGACAGAGCAGTAGACCAATGGAATCGTATAGCAGTATTATTTGTAATAGCCAGAACCTGGAAACAACCTAGATGCCCTTCAGTGGAAGAATGGATGAAGAAAGTGTGGAATATATACATATTAGAGTACTACGCTGTCGTAAAAAACAATGACTTCTCGAATTTTGCATGCAAAAGACAAATTAGAAAACCCAACATTATCATTATATCTTTTCTTAAATCTCAAAGAATACCAAGTTACATTGTTACACAATCACGTTTAGGTTCTTCCATTATGGGAATTAGCAAGAACAATTCAGCCAAAGTTTCTTAGGCTTTATCATTGACAACCCAATTTTTGCCTGAGAAGCTTTTGTACAATCTTAAGAACACGGATATGCAAAATAGTTACAGAAATCAAATATTTATTAGTATTGACTTACAAAGAAATTCATTTTAAGCAAAATATTTGACATATGTATATTTTTAACATTTGCTAAAAGAATAAAAATATAAATTCTGATGACATGTATATTCTTATATATTTTTATATGAAGAAACAGATCTTAGCTAAATATTTAATATTATAAGACATCTACAATACTTTCCAAAGTCAACTAAAATTTTGATTTCATAGGTGTCAGTTTGAGAATGTATGTCACTTTGCATAAATACATAGTGAAAAATAGCAGATGTATATTTAGAGAAGTTTCAGATATCGCTGGAATGCTGGTCTGATCCCAAATCAAAATTCATTTTAACAATTTTTAATGACAACCAAGTCAGTAAAGCAAACAACTATTTTTAGCATTCAACATTGTGACCCAATACAAAGATATCATAACTTGGTGCTTATACACTGAGGAATGACAATGGGAAAACTTGAAAAGCCTTTTTTTTTAATTAAAAAATTAGGGTTTTTTTTTATAAAAAAATCAAAACCATTTTGTATGGTTAGTAAAAACACTACAATCCATAGCATAATCATCTCTAATTTGACTTGAGAAACTTCAGACAGTTCATAGGAGCTGCAGCAATGCAGGTCACCATGTTCAGAGCCAGGACTAGAGTGATGCCACCTGCTGCCACTTGGGTAAGAGATAACACACCTCGGACTCATTTGACATTAGGCTTCGAATTAGTTTTTGGTAGTTACAGATTCTGAAAACATTTGGCATTGCCAATTCTTTCCTGCCTACTCCACCAGTTTCAGGTTGTAATATGCAGTTTAAGATTCTGGGGTTTCTGAGGTGGACAGCCCAGGCTCTGGTGTGTTAAAATCTTTGTTTTAGATGCTTAAAGCACAGCCTGGGGCCACGCTTTTTGGTTAGAAGACATCCTCACCCCCAGCCTTCTCCACAGGCACTGTCTCCACAGCCAGAAAAGGCGTCAGTCTAAACCTGCTATCTTGCTCCTATCGACAAATGTTGATCATGTAAAGTGATTGTCTTTTGACTTCAAAATGCCCCAATCCAGCAGAAAAGGAAGCATTGTCAGTCAAGGCTGGGAAAGGCAGTGAAATCAGAACAGCCACTCGGTTTGTGAGATGAGAATCTGGAAGCCTTTCAGCCACTCAGCCCTGCCCCACTGCAGATGTGAGTATCCTCAGATAGAGATTAGCACAGTCATAGAATCCAGGCCCCAGTGACGGTCAGATGCAGGTTCTATAGCCTGCCACTGACTGTATAGCTTGGTGATTTGTTAGCACCTTTCTATTGAGAGATGTTTCTCACTTTCTAAATATTTATAAACACTTGTTTTTACTAAAGTAAAAGAACTTGTGATGCCTCCTTTTAACCATGGCAGAGAGTTTCCATTTTCATCATAGACAGTAACTGGCCAGTAAAATGCAAAGTAATTTTGTGCTAAAGTGTCCAGCTGGTAGCATTGCTCTGCATTCTGGTTTTGGGTCCTGGCATTCCTGGAAATTATGAAGTTTTGTTGGTAAACATGGGCTTGCATATTGTAATTCTAAAAGTTCCATGAAAAATTCCATCATACCTGCCTGGTAAGAAGGTAGTTGACAGAGTGGTTACCACCTGTTTGAGAGAGGGAAGTGTTTTCTGTGATCCCGAGAAAGAGAAATAGAATCTAGAACTTTCTGGCCCGAGTAATCATGTGCTCTGTAGAAAATACCATAATTACTTCTCTGCTTATTATGAAGACTGAAATAATTTTGGAGACATCATTGTCAGTTCATCTTTCAGAGGAAGGCTCTTTACATTGATTCTCTTAATTATTTTCCTCAAGCGTCAAAACACAGCTAAATTAATGGTCTCTCAGGGAAATGATTGAGAATTTAGTAATTCTTAGATTGATTCAAAGATTCAAAGGATAATAAGTTTATCTGGCTTATTTAGTTAAACAGTCAATTAAAGGGAAAATAATTTCTGTAATAAATCATTTACTTTAGTCCGACATACTATTTGATGCTTGTGTTTTGCATTTATGAAATTATCTCACTGGTCAAATGCAGCTGGTGGGAAGGGGTGTTTCTATTCTCTAATTAATAGAAAAATCTATTTTTCTTTTTAAACTACTTCTCTGTTATTCTAAGATGACCAAGAGTTTCTTGAACTCCATATGTTTTCCTGATGGTAAAGTAGTTCTAGTATGTTTCAGCTCCCTGTGATTCAGATAGATAAAAGTCAGCTATTTTCATTCATCTTCAGGATTCCATTGATTCAAAATGATTCAAACATCCTTTTATTAAGAATTCCCTTACATTTCTATTAATAGCTTAACTCTGAAATGTTAAAAGAGAAACAAAGGGTAAATAGGCCCAAACTCAAAATTATTATTACTATTATTATTTTCACTCATTCAAGTGATATTAACTCAATGCTAACTCATCACAAACGTATGATTATTTTTATCATCAGTCAAAAAGACAGGGACTGAGAGACAGAGGAGAGAAGCGAGAGAGAGATTGAGAAAAAGAGATTAAAATTGTGCATATCATTTAGTATAGATCAAGCTCTGAATCAGTCAATGTCTACATCACAATCATAGCATTATGTATTAATCTTAACTATAACTTGTGTCAGATAAGATAATGTGGTCATAGGAAGTCAGACAAATAATAAAACAGTAAAACAAAGCCAATGATATAAAATGTCATAAATATTCTTCTAATTCATTCACTCATTACACTGGCAAATTACCTACAAGTACAAATTCCTTTGGTGAATTTCACCTTAAGTTTCCTAAGGACACTTACTTCTTTTTGAGGTTTGTCTTAGCACATTTGTACTATGCTACCTGTAACAATTAATTCTCAGACAATATAGATTCAGTAAAGCACAGGCAGAGATTTCCTGACTCTTATTCCACACTGAATGTGTATGATCCAGATTGATGTGTGGAAATCTAATTTCCAGTATAGGAGAATTTAGATTCTATAGTAGGGTTTGGGTAGTTGGATATCATCATGACAGTAACAAGGAAGAAATCACGACTGCCTGCATATACTTGCTTCTGAATTCAGTTCTTATAATGCAAACCTGTGGTATTCACTTCTTTGAGAATAAGTGAAAACTGAGACACATGCCTTATGCACAGCCTCTCCTGTCCAAATGCTGCAGTCACAGATCTCTTAGATACCTGTCCTGAAATGTTTCCCTTTTCACATAGGAAGCATCAAAAAGCAGGTGTTGCATTGTGCCCTATTACTGGGAAAATCTATAGGCATTCATCTTTGATTACAGTAGGTGAGGTGTGAGAGTTTAGGGGAAACAGGTTTCTGAGAAATGAGCCTGGCTTGCCCTTCATAAGGTGTATGGCTCCCCACAGATATCTTAGTGCATTATTTAGAGTTTCCAGCCTCTCTCTGCAGGTGATTGTGCTTAAACTTGGACAGGAAGATAAAGCTAGCTGGCAGAAGTCAGGTTTCACAATCTGACCCCCTCTCTGGAGAAACAGATCATGCTATCTACAGACAAACCAAAATATTGCTGAGCATTTCTGCTTGGCATTTTAAAATTAGATTTTTAGCTTCATAGATGAAACTGGAGAAACTTTATTTTTCTAGTCAGACAAAATCTTTGGGGAATGAATTCTTGGTGTGTTGTGAGCTATGTTGTACAATCAGAAACAAGCATTTCTACAACACCAAGGACGTCAAGTTCAGCTTAGGGGCTGGTCATAAGTTTTCTTCTTTCTTCAGATAGATGCTGTACTTAGATATAAATTCAACGGTGATAGAATTAACCCGTTAGACAACAGAAACCAATTTAGCACCATATGAAGCTCTTGTATCATAGCTTCTCTTCTCGGAGAATAAGCTCTAATCAAGGACAAAATGGAAACAGGAATGTAGATGATGTGTGGATTTTTTTAAACAGTTTTAAGGATTTATTTATTGTGTTTTATTGTATGAATGCTTTCACTGCATGTGTGTGTGTGTACCAAAGGCCCATGGAATTCAGAAGAAGTTTGTTGGCTCCCCTAGAACTGGAGTTTCAGATGACTGTGAGTCACTGTATTGTTCCTGGGAACTGAACAGATGTTTTCTGCAAGAGCAACCAGTGTTCATCTAACCACTGAGTCATTCTCCAGCTACTAACACATTTTCATATAGCATGGTCTGTTGACAGAGGTTTCTGTCCCTCCTGGTCCTGCAGTCATTCAGTCCCAAAGAAATACACAGAGGTCTACATTAATTATAAACTGGTTGGCCTAATAACCAGACTTCTTATTAACTCTTTAACTTATGTTAGCCCATAATTCTTGTCTGCAATAGCCACGTGGCTTGGTACCTTTTTCTGTGAGGCAGTCACATATTGCTTCCTCTGTGTCTGGATGATGACTGCAGTCTGAATTTTTCCTCTTCCCAGAATTCCCCTGTTCTGGTTGCCCCACCTCTACTTCCTGCCTGGTTACTAGCCAATCAACATTTTATCCAAATACAATCGACAGGGTATAGACCATTGTCCCACAGCAATGATCATCTCAATTTCTAATACTTCTGTATTTTTCTAAATAGCTGTATTGTACTAGTTTCTTTTCTATTTCTTGTAACAAAATACCCAGGAAAAACAAATCAAAGAAGGAGGACTTACTTTGACTCACAGATTGAGAGTATAATCCATCATAGTGAAGTCATGACAATAGAAACTTGAGATTGTTGCTTGCATTGCATCTACCCACCTCCACTAACCCAATCTAGAAAGTTCCTCACAGGCATGCCCAGGGGCTTGTCTCATAAGCAGTTCTAGAGTCTGAGAGTCGGCAGTCACATATATCTTTCAATTCAGTTATGTAGTAGCTCCTTAGTAATGAACTCAAAATGATGTACCTCTTTACCATCATGATGCCAGTTAGAGTTCTCCAGAGCAATCAAACCCAAGTACAAGTAACTGGCTCACACAATTAGAGCCACTGAAAGTCAAATCATAAAAATGGCAAGTTAGAGACATGTAAGGCACCTCTGGTGTGGTTGTAGCCTAGTGTGAATGTTAGAAAACCAAGTGAGACTATGAAGAATATTCCAACCTGAAGGCTCACAATTCAAGATATGTGACCAGCTTTTATTTCAGTTTGAATCCTAACAGAAAAAAAAATGTTTAACCAGATATCTGTGAAGCCCATGGTCAACCCAACATAAAATACCAGTCAGCACAAGTTCATACTTTATCCTGTTGGCATCTATACATGGTTTAAATAATTTTCCAAATAAACCATACCCCAAAATAATGGCAAAGGCATTATCATAAATCTCCCTAACAGGATTCATCTTTTCTGTGTACTGTGCATGCCCAAAGTGCTGGAGCCCTGGACGCAAAACAAGCTAAAGGCTGATTACTGACCTTTTTCCTTGATAGCTCCACATTTAAGCAATATGCTGTAAAGTCAACAATGGATGAAAATTGTGATTTAAAATCATTTCATCTTTTCTTACAGAGCGAGAAAAGAAATGAGAAAAGAAAAAAAGAGATGTGTTTAATATATACAAACTTAACACACATTTACAAAACACATTCAAACACAAATGAAGAAAAATTCTTGGCAATTATAGTCTTCAATTTTTGTTATTGTTCAGAGGGTCATATAATTTATAATTACTTTTCTCTACTGCCCATTCTATAATATTATCATTTTATCTTCTGCAATTATCTCAAGTGGTTTTGGTTCTCAGCCTGGCTAGGAGACCCATACCTTTTTTCCTGAAGTACCTCTGTCATTCATAATAGGAATTAATGCAATCTGAGTCAGGCTGTCATTTTCTCTAACCTTAATTATGTTGAACAGCAACACTGAAAGGTATTGTAAATGTCTTCAGTATTCTAGAAAAATATCCTTAGCTCTACTGTGAAATATTGTTTGCAGTTGCCCATTGGTAGTCTGGGTTAATTACTCTAATCAATACTGTGGCTCCATTCCCCACCTGCTGACTCAGGCATGTAAATTCCAAAGAGGCTAGCTGTGGTGGGCTCACTGTTATCTCCTAGTGGCAACATAACTTCCTTTAGAATCACAGTATTTATGCTGTTAGACTTAGGTCACAGGAATAGAAAAGAAAGCTTTGACTAATGGTCACTAATGCATCACACATTAATATTCTGTATTTTGATTCTTAGATTTGTGCGTTCTGAATATGAGAAATAGGCATTAAATACATGATAATATTTAGTATTATCTCCTTCTAGGGAATCTTGCCTCAGATTTGCACGGTATAACCATAATTGAGTCTTGAATCGTTATCATCATTTTCCTCTGTCAAGCTATCTAACTGAGAATTAGAGAATTTGGTTAAAACAACAACAAAAAAAAACAACACCTTATGAATTTTATGAGAATGAATCCATTGCTGCTTTTGTTCACCTGGAAAGAAATTTTGATATCCTAAGCAATACTGTCAAATACCATAGTGGCAGTTAGGATGTTCTCTAAGTCACAAATGACTGTTTTATTAAAGGCTCCCTTCATTTATTTTCCCCCCATTCTTCTCCCATTCTCTATCATATATACATGAAGAAAACATTAAATGTACATACAGTGAGATGGCAGCCTCCTCTAAGCATAGAAAAAGGACCTCAGAAAGTAATCTACCTTGCTGATCCTTGATATGGGATTCCCCTCTGTATGCTGTGAATACCATTGTTAATAAACAAACTGGTTTGGCCTGATAGGCTAGATAGGCAGAGAAAACTAAACTGAATGCTAGAAGAAAGAAGACAGAGTTGGAGAGAAGCCATGTAGCACCACCGGAGATAGACATCAAAACTTTACCCAGTAAGCCACAGCCATGTGGCGATACACAGATTATTGGAAATGGGTTAAATTAATATGCAAGAGTTAGGCAATAAGAAGCTAGAGCTAATGGGCCAAGCAGTGATTTAATCAATACAGTTTCTGTGTGGTTGTTTTGAGGCTGAGCAGCTGGGAATGAACAAACAGCCTTCCCTCCATCAGATTCTTTGGTAAAAGGCGAAAGATTCATACGATCTGAAGAGAAACCAGAGTATCAACAGATTCTTTGATCGTTGTTTTTGGTATTAATAAATACAGTGACTAAATCTCTATTATTTAATGCACGCAGACTATTTTGTGAGGTAGTCTCAGCCGACTAATACACCAATATATCCACATTACATTTTGCCGCAATTATAGGCCCCTCTTTCACATTAACTTTCTTTTCAAGATAGAATGAGAATTTAAGAACAAATCCCACAAACAGCAGGCGTCTTCTAAATGCTAACCGTAGGCCAAGCAAATTAGATACACATGTGTAAAGTTATCACAGTCCTAATTACTTCAAATAATTAATTATGCATAGTAATGTTGAAAACTATGCTAAGATGTACAAGAGGTCAATGAATCATGTGTTGCCTTTTATTCATGACCCCAAACACCCTAGTCTGCCCTCCTCTTAGCAATTTGTGTTTCCAGTGGCTCTTCCATGTCATTAAATTGAATAATTAATTTCAAAAGCTCATTAAACTTTATCTGTCCACACAATGTCACCTCAAACTCCTTGATCCTTTTGGAAGTACACTTCTTACTTGCAAAACACCAAATATTCCCATCTTTTCTCCCTGTGATTCTGAGAATTCATTATTAGTTAATATCCTTCTCATGAGCACTACAGAAAGTCCTTAGACCACCAAGAGTGTACCCTTAAGGGGAACATAGGACCCTCATCACATTCTATCTTTTTCTACTTCCTGACTCTTGAGGAAAGGATTTGTTCTACCACATACATTTGCCAGTTTCCTGATTTCCAAAACAATTGAAGTTATGCAAACTCATCCTGTAATATCCAGACATGTGAACTAACATAAAATGTTTCCTTTTGTAAGTTAACTACCTCTGGAATCTTGTCAAGGTAATGAAGAGCTGACAATAGAAAATTGATAAAATTGGCTGACCCAGGTTCTGGGTCATTGTTATTGCTATGCCTGATATGTGGGTGAACTTTGAAAACTTATTAAAGTAAGATTGCCAAAGAGCTTGGTGGATGAGACTCGAAAATCTTAGACTGCTCTTCCATGGAGCTAAACAGAAGACTCTGGTAGAGTCTCAAAATAACAGAACACTGGTGGAATTGCGAACGATAACAGCTATGCAGAAGACACTAAACAATTTTGACAAATTTTAAATTTCTAGGGAAAATCTGTACTGAGCAATACTCCAGAGTCATAATAGCTGGCAATTATAAAACAAAAACAAAGCTGCACTCTTCCATACAATGTATTGGAAGATTCATGTGGACTGGGATGTAAAGGTGCAAGCTGTAAGAATTCAATGAAATAGGATGAAAATGTAAGCATCTTACAAAGTTGTAGTCTTGGACCATAGCACAACGCTCAGTGGGGTCTTCGGAATTACACGCATATAAAACAGGATATGTGTGTGCCTCTTTAGTAATCTGAGCCGTTCTGTGCCTTCCAAGTTCTACTTTTCATGGTTAGATGCTTTTACAGAACTTCATTTAAAGATAGCTTGCCAAAAAAAAAAAAAAAATTCTTGGACAATTTTCATTTTGAAAGCTAACTTTTTATGGTTTTTCTAGTTCTTATTTTTTTTAAGTGAGGTATTTGGTAAAATCAAAATTAAACATTTTATCTGTGAAATCATTTTGTAATAGAAGAATTAAGACATTCACAGCCTCATACATAGAATTTAACACACAAAAATTCTAACAAAAATATCATAATTGCACTGATTTATAGCATGTCTGTGGGTGTATATCAACACAAAACTTACTGAATTATACTCCCTGGTCTTCAAATCATGATGGAACACAAACAGAAATATGTCATGGCTTGGTCAGCCAGAAGAATCACATGAAAATGATTCTGCATTCCAGAGTCATCCAGGAGAGGTGGAAAATTATAACAAGGAATCTCAGTGTCCTTAGTTTGAGCCCATTTCTCTTAAAAACAGGTCAACTTATATGGAGATTTGGGGGGGAGGTTGCTGTCTAAATGGTAAGATCCTGGGGGAAAATTTCAGAAGACTAATGGTTAAAAACATACCAGGAAACCTCTCTCCTCAGTTTTCCACTTGAAATCTTCCATTTCATATCTATATTTTAATATATTTTTGTTAGTTATTTTTCTTTTTCATTAATTATCACATTCCCCAGAGTTTCTCTATTATACAGTCTACAGAGAATCTATTTCAAGTGTTCCACAAGTGTGGATGGGAGTGAAGCTTCCAAACTGCACCCAATGAACACTTAAAAGATAATGACTAAACATTGGGCTGGAGAGATAGCTTAGTTTTAAAGGATAATGATATGAGTTTAATCTCCAAAGTAAAAAAAAAAAAAGAGAGAGAGGAGGAGGAAGAAGAGGAGAAGGAGAAGGTGAAAGGAGAAGAAGAAAAGAAGAAGTAAAGAGGAAGGAGGAGGAGGAGGAGGAGGAGGCAAGAAAAAAAGTCAGAGATAAAAGCAAGCATCTATAGTCCTAGCACTGGAAAGTGGAGCCAGATGGATCACTAGTGTTTCCTGGTCTGCAAGCCTCATCTACTTGGCAAACTTCAAATCATTGACTGAGAGATGATGTGTCAAAGCAAAAGTAGTTTGAATATTTTTTTGAGACATTGCATTTGTGCCAGGGATTTAGAACAAAGGTTAGCTGTTTTCATCATATAAGGCTCTGCTGAAATAAGCAGGAAGTGTTATGGACCTCACATGGGGAAGCATTTCAGACTACCAGGAGAAAGATGTTTCTTGAGGCTGTCCCACTGGAGTCAAATCTTGACTAAAATAAGTAAATTGGAAAAAAAAAAGGTGACAGTTAATCTTTATTGCCAATTCAACTAGATTTATGGTTACCATGGAAACATGCTTGTATTTATGTCTGTGACTGTGTTTAAAGAAAAGTTTAACTAAGCTGAGATCTACCCTGAGTGCAGGCACTACCTATCATCCTAAGGGCTAGAGCTCTGGGCTGAATAAATGGGGAAAGGAAAATAAACACAAGCATTCATTTTCTTTTGTTCCCTAAATTGAGTGAATTCCCTTCCTTATAGTTCTACAACTCAAGGCAGAGGCTAGCCCTGGAAGATTGAACCGAAAAGGAAGCGCAAGAGGCAAGACGGTCTTGGGATCTGGATCTACCCGCAGTTTCATAGCGGTTTGTTCAGCAGAGCCTAGTCA
This sequence comes from Microtus oregoni, assembly GCF_018167655.1. Taxonomy (NCBI): domain Eukaryota; kingdom Metazoa; phylum Chordata; class Mammalia; order Rodentia; family Cricetidae; genus Microtus; species Microtus oregoni. Next base: position 58,335,382 of record NW_024543059.1, on the reverse strand, counting down.
TGAACGCTCTCCACATGCCTCCACAGGAGAATCTGTGTCATTGGCCCTGAATTCCCAGTGTTGGGAACGTGCTTGCCTGGAACACACTAGCCTTCCGTGCAAAGTCTCCTCATTGAGAGCTATACCTCAAAATCATTAGTAAATTATTGCCACAGAAATTACACTCCAGAACCAGAGAGCGGAGGCTTTTTTTTTTCCTCTCCATGTGCTATATTTGCAGGTGCCAATTTGGAATGAATACTTCAAATGGAATCACATATTTCTGTGGCCATAAAGAACCTAGGATTATTCTACAAACTACTCACTTGATTGGAAAATGAATGAAGGTTTAGAAGACCAGTATATGTGATCTCAAAACTGACTTCATCAAGATCTCTTAATCTCTTGAGGAATTTTATTTCTACCACAATGATTTTCTAAAATAAAATGTGTTCACTAAAACTTGGGCATTCCAAATTATTGTAAGAAAAAGTGTAAAAGTCTGTACATATATTTAGTTTTCACAGTGTGTGAACCATTTCCTACAACTGTTGGGCCCTATATAATGATAGCTATATCTACCTAACAAAATTTCACAGAGACCCAGGCAGCACATTGGGAAATCGTTTCTACCCTTTTGCTATGATTTAAATGTGGTTTGTCCCAGCACAAAACATGTTGAGGATTGATTGGTGTGGTGCATCCACTAAGAGATGCTTCAGGCTTCAGGGTGAATTACATCCCGCAAGAGCATGTTCCCATTGGCTCCCCACTCGGACTCTTATACAGTCTTTGAATGTAATGCTATCCACCACATGATGACTCAGCCATGGAGCCTCTGTCTGACTGCTGTGGTACATTGCTTGGAAGTGCCAGCCACCAGAATTGTGAACCAAATAACCATTTCTCTCTTCACAATATCAGGTGTTTTGCTACAGTAGCACTGAATGGGCAGAGGCCACTTTGTAGCTGAATTCTTCTTCCTGATTTCATTGTACCTGCCTTTGTAAAACATGTTCTACTAAAGAATGGTAACTTGGTACATAGTTTTTCCTGATACTGTCTAGGGATTAATATCTAAAACTTCAGTAAAAAACACATAAGGTGTTACACGGGATTCTGAAGCTCTTATAAGTCCCTCATCTGAAGATCTGCCGCAAGACTCAAGTTCTTTGGAAGAAATATTCCTGTGATTTTGATTCCAAGGCTGCTTGCTGCCACAGATCTTCCGGTCTGTGACATTCAGGCACGAGACCGTGAGCAATGCATCCTCAGAAATGATCCATTTTGGAAATTCTTAACCTTGATCTGTATAGAATATTTCTCTACTTTTTTAAAAGCCATGCTATTATCACCCCATGTCCCCTATTTCTATTTTTGCTTTAATGTGCCTTGAGCTCCCGAGATAAAAGGATTATCAGAAGTACAAAGTGTTGTATTATTACTAACAGCATAAGACCTTATCTCTTCAGTTCATCAGTGAAGCTTTGGTCCAGTGACTAACAGAGGTCTGAAGTTTTTGAAGTGTGCTACCAATATGTCTCTGAGGACTTACAGAAATGTTGGACAACAAATATAGAGTTGCTTTCTGCTTTAAATGTCCAAGGGCTGGATTCTAGAATTGTATGTCTAGTTCTTCCTAGGACATTTTGAATGTAACTTCTACCTCTACCTCTTTTTATTCTGAGATAAATATAAATAACTAGCTCCCCAGTCATCTTTCTTAGCAGTAGTGTAATAAAGGAGAGACACTGCTTACTTTAAAGATGTTGATAATTTCATTCAGCCCTGCCATCAAACAATTTTCTATGCAAAGAGAGTGGTAGACAAAAAAAAATCCATAAGCATTTGCTTATTTTGTTCCTTAAATTTCCTTGTCAAGGAGAATGGTAAAAGTTGTTAGACTGAGCAAAGCTATCTGGGATGTACTAGAGAGATGTCTCAGCAGTCAAAAGCACTGGTTGTTCCTCTAGAGGACGTGGATCTGATTCCTACACCCACACGACAGCTCACAACCATCTGTAATTCCAGTTCTAGGGAATCTGATGCCCTCTTCTGGCCCCCAGAAGCACTGTATCCATGTAAAGTAAAATTGTTTTCAATAATAAAATTGCAAAAGTCTATCTGATGAATATCTGTCTATAATGGCCACATAACACTCCCTAAATTATAGTCTTTGGGAGAAAAAGAATGTCCTCAGCAAATGCTTGGACCTAGAACTTGACTCAACTTTTCATCATTCAGTTTCTCTTCTAGGAACCATGGGAACTCCACCCTCCCCACACACCAGATAGGGATATGTTCTTCCCTTTATGCTCTTACAGGCAGACCAACCTCAATCTCTGATCACTGCCATCCACTTAGGTCCTCATATGACTTAAACATGTTATAACTGGGTTATTATAGATTTTCCTATCATTTTTCTTCTTTAATGTTTTTTTTGTCTTCCAACATAGGTTATAAATTCATTCAGGGAAGCCACAATGATATTCTTATTTTACACAGATAGACACAGCCTGAGAACTTTGCTAGCACTGAGCAGGACTTGTGATTTGGGTTCAGTCAGGATCAGAACTGCTGGGAAGTTCAGCCAGCACAGTGGGGGAATTAGTCATAGTCTTTGCATCCTGTCACAGAAATTCTCAACATCCCAAGGCAAGTTCCATAACTCTGCCACCTGGTCTGAGAAGACAGGGCAGTGAAATGGCCGTTCGAGCATTGGGTTAAGATAATTGGAGACAGCAAAAGCATAAATGGCTTCCAGTAATCCTGCTATATTCCCCTCTACAGTGCCAGGCTATTTATGACCTTGGAAAAATCTATCTCAACTTACATCCATGTTTCATTAGAGGAGACCTGTCTTGTAAAAGAAAGAAAACATCAGGAGATCTTATTTTAGATGTTACCCCTAATTTTCTTTTCCTGGGACTCAGAGCACAGATTTTCATTCATTCTCGGGCCCTCTAAGGAACAGCACCATTTTAGGCAGTCAGGATGGTTAGGGAACAGAGAACAGCACCTTGCCCCTGTGCTATTGCGTAATGCAGCAGATGGGGTCACGTGACCCCTCTTGAGGCTAAGGCTGCAAAAGATAATAGAAGGAGACATGAGCAAGTGAGAAGATAACATTTCAAATAAAATTTAACATCATGCTATTGCCGCTTGCTGTAACAAAGGCCAGAGGCTGGAATCTCAGCACCTAAGGCCCAGGCAGGTGTGATTTGTGCTTTCTCCCCTCTGGTTCTCTGATTCTCACCTATGTCATCAATAGTGGTACTGACACTTACCTGGGAGGAAAGACGTGAGGGAGCAACGAAAGATAGGTTCCCACCCTATAATGAGCTTTTCATCGACCGGCAGATAAGTGGTCTAATTATTTTGTCATGTATGGCAAATTGGCCTGGCAATACAAACACTTTAAGAAATTGAATGCTCCCCAGATGTGGAACAGACAGTGTTTCAGATATAGTGTATTGGTCATGTGAAGGACTGCAACTTCCACCTCAGCTGCAGCTGCCGGAGCAAGAAGAAAGGTAGAGACTTGGGACCCAGTGACCAGAACCACCTGAGTCTCCAGTTTATGTCATTGCCTCCAACAACAGCACCCGGGGCTGTAAGGGTGGAAGGCATCTGTGAACCTACTGCTTATTGTAAAGACAGCATCTCAGGGCCTGATAAAGACAGTGCTACTAGACAGAAGAAGGGCAAGGGGAAGCGAGCAGGAAGGAAAAACAAGCCTGTGTATATTACTTAGTAATACGCAAATAGAATCCAGAAACAAATGCAGAATTAGAAAATGACAGTAATAAGCAATGTGTGCATAGCAAAGATGCTGAGAGCCAAGAGAGTCCCAACAAGGAGGGGTTTATTCCTCAAAGAAAGGGTTCTGTGCCCCTCAAACTGACATGCTTCCCAAGGACTGGCTGTGGTAGAGGAAACCTTTTTTACAAAAGCCTCAAATTTCAAAGACTCCTGTCTCCCTTTTATGCTAATACTAGTAGAGGCCCAAGCTAGATGACTTTTGTACATCTATTTATTTATTTATTGGAATAACTGAAAATCCTTTTTTAGTGATGAAAAATGCAATCAGGAAAAAAAAAAAACTTGCCCAGCCTTTATGCAGGGACAGAGCTCAGTGCTACCACCTCACCTTGATGAACCATGCTTGGTTCAAGCCCATGGGAGGCCTGCTACTTTCTGAATGAATATGGAGGAGGAGTAGATGAGGAGGGGGTGTTAGATGGAAGTGGGGGTAGGGAGGGAATGAGAGGAGAGAAGGGAGGAAAAACTTTGGTTGGTACATAAAATAAATAAAAAAATAATTAAATAAAATTTTAAAAAAGAAGAAGAAAAATACAATCAGCACAGTCTGAAAATATGTTATTTTTCTACATACAAGAAGCTTTTTCAGTTTCATTTTGGCCGTTCCAGAAAGATGTGGAAAGAGGGAATGGACACACAGTCCTTTTATATATTAGCCCCTCCATTGAGGAACATGATCCCAATGAGGGTATTAGAAAAATTCTCTTATTATCACACACCTGCTATATACTCATGTAGACACATGCATGCTCATGCTTCCTCTCTCTCTCTCTCTCTCTCTCTCTCTCACACACACACACACACACACACACACACACAAGGCACATGCATGAATGTTCCTAAAACAAATCAAAGTGAAAACTAAGTAGGCTAAGCTATTATTTGAAAACATGATCATTATACTTAATTTCCGGAAACCAATGCATTTAAAATTCCTCCACCCCTCCCCCTCTCTCTTTCCAACATGTTCAAAAGGCTCTGTGCCTTTGGTTGTTGTTGTCTTTTCTTAAATAAGATTCCTTCTCTAAATTGCCCAAGTTGTCTTGTTCCAGCATCTATTGATGCTCCCTGGAAGATGAGTTTATAGCTGTCATCCGAGTTTTACTGTCAATTTAACATTTGCCTTTTTCCCCACTTTGACCTAAAAGTCCAGAGCTAATATTTACACTGACAAAGCAGGTTGATTTTTCTTCAGCAACGTGGCTTTCTAAGCCCAGTCTAAGAACTATCACAAGCTCTTCTTCCCACTGACTTCTTAAAATTTGATTTTTATCTAATTCCTAAAGAAATCTTGACATTTGTTAAAAAAAAAACATACTATTTTCTTGGGATTCCAAAAAAATGAATTTTAGGTTTATTTGCCAACTGAAGAATCATGAAAGCCTGCCTAATTCCCCTTCAAGAATCTCTATGGCTCAAGGGCTCTTTCCGTGAGAAGCACTTCATGAAGTCTGCAGTTCTGAGCACAGAGGGGGAGATGAGTCTTGGGCCCACTATCTTTCAGCACAGGCATGTCAATCAAACTCAAAACAAAAAAAGAATTCTTCATCACTTTATTATGGAGTTTAAAATAACATCTCAGGTGAAGAGTGTTGTGTCTAACTTATCCAATACGTATTAGATTTTATAAATGCCCTAATTAGAGTAATTCATTAAATATTTTTCTTGAAACCTATTAAGTAAAACGATCTTAATATGAAAGCATCCCTTGCAACTGATTTCTCCAGACACAGTGTTCTATTTTGTCACTGGTAGCATTACTAAAAGGTTAGACTTTCATAAAGAACAGTTATTCATAGCACATTGCTGAGGTCTGTTAAAATGTTATTATCCCAGTGAGCTCTCCTTACGCCCTTCTAAGGGTCTCCCAACCTAAACTTATTTCCTAAACTTGTTTGGTCTTTAAAATTAATCATTTGAAGGTGCCGATGCTTACATCATGGCAATGAGGAAAAACTGCCACAGCCTGGGGTCTCAAAGTCTATCTTCTCCCAAGTCTCTCTTTCCCCCACCAAATGTACTGACTAAGCTGGGTAGGCGGACACACCTGCCATTCCAGCATTCATGAAGCTGAGACAGGAGAATCAGAAGTTTGAAGTCAGCACACAGCAAGTTCCGGGACAGCTTAGGCTACATAGGAAGGCATTGTCTCAAAGCCACAGCAACAAAAATTCTGTCATCTGGGCAGGCACTTTACCACCTGCATCAGCAGATGTGTAGCTTGAAGCTAATCCAATTTAAACTTCAGGGCTTCTCACTTGTTTAAGCTCCTGAAGGCTGTTTCTAATTTTGTTTCCCTTTCCCTCTAAAGACCTCCACACAAAAATGTGAACTTCCCAGGTCACATGTCAAACACATTTACTCTCTGATTTTTTTTTGAGCCACACCCACCTTCTTTCTCATTCTGAAAACTTAAATTCCTTCTTTTTTTATTTATTTTACTTTTTTCTATTTATTTATTTATTAAAGATTTCTGTCTCTTCCCCGCCACCGCCTCCCATTTCCCTCCCCCTCCCCCAAACAAGTCCCCCTCCCTCCTCAGCCCGAATTTCCTTCTTAAAGGCCCAAAAAAACTCTTGCTTCCATGGATCTACTCGCAGCTAGTAGGGAGATTTTTGACATATTATGTAACTATTCTTTTATATTTCTCATGTCTTATATTTTTATACTCTTTATATTTTAAGAAAGAAATGTTCTCTGTGTTCTTCTGCCATCTGGGCTCATTTGGGACTTGTTGCGTACACACACACACACACACACACACACACACCTACAGTTTAGTATGTTACACCTTTCCCCTCTAGGAATCTGCCTAAATTGTATATTTTTAAGTGTTGTTCCCCACTGCCTCTATTCTATGCAGATAAATACCTCTTGCTATTTAAGTTTAATTCATGGCACTTGATACAATATGAATATTTATCTAACCATAAAGTACTGGGAAGATGTCAGTATATGCTAGGTGAAGTCTAAGAGAGGTGAGCAAAAAAACAAATAACAGACTCAGTTTTCCACCAGACAGTCACAGCAAAGATCACTCTTGTGATTCCAAAGTATTTGCAGATTTCTCTCCACAAATATTGATTTTAACACAATTGCAACTTCATCCGTGGTTAGCCATGTATCCACCAAGGAATCAACAGAAGTTTCTGCCCTGCACTGTACTTCAATACTCCACTCTTGCCAATGGATAGGTCAACCAGACAGAAACTTAACAGAAAAATAAGAGAAGTAACAGATGTCATGAATCTCATGGACTTAACAGATATCTATAGAACATTCCACCCAAGCACAAAAGAATATGCCTTATTCTCAGCACCTCATGAAAGTGTTTCTAAAATTAATCACATACTCGATAACAAAGCAAACCTCCACAGATACAAAAAAAAAATTGAAGTAACTCCCTATGTCTTATTGGATCACAAAGTATTAAAGTTAGAGTTTAACAACAATACTACTCTCAGAAAGCCTACAAACTCATGGAAATTAACAGTAAACTACTGAACCACCCCTGGGTCAAGGAAGAAATAAAGAAAGAAATTAAAGACTTCATTGAATTCAACAAAAATGAAGGCACAATGTATCCAGACGTATGGGACACTATGAAAACAGTGCTATGAAGAACTTCATAGCACTAAATGCCCACATAAAGAAAATGGGGAAAGCTCACATTGGCGACTTAACAGCACACCTGAAAGCTCTAGAACAAAAAGAAACAGACTCTACAAGGAGGAGTAGAAGACAGGAAATAATCAAACTGAAGGCTGAAATCAACAAGACAGAAAGAAAACAATACAAAGAAACAATGAAGCAAAGAGCTGGTTCTTTGAGAAAATCAGCAAGACAGACAAACCCTTATCCAAACTAATCAAAAGGTATAGCGAGAACATCCAAATTAAGAAAATCAAAAATGAAAAGGGGAATATAACAACAGACAATGAGGAAATTTAGAGAATCATTAGGTCATACTACAAAAATCTGTACTCCACAAAATTGGAAAATGTAAAAGAAATGTGATAGACACCATATACTAAAATTAAATTCAGAGCAGGTAAGCAATTTAAATAGACCTGTAAACTGCAAGGAAATAGAAACTGTCATCAAAAACCTCCCAAGCAAAAACAAACAAACAAACAAAAAATCAAAACAAACAAACAAAAAAACCCAATCAGGTCTGGATGGTTTTAGTGCAGAATTCTACAAGAGCTTTCATGAAGAGCTAAAACTTATACTCCTCAATTGTTCCACATAATAGAAATAAAAGGAACACTGCCAAACTCTTTATGAGGCTACAGTTACCCTTATACCAACACTACACAGACTCAACCAAGAAAGAGAATTACAGACCAATCTCACTCATGAACGTAGATGCAAAAATACTCAATAAAATACTGGCAAACCAAATCCAACAATACATAAAAAAAATTAGCCATCATGATCAAGTCAGCTTCATCCCAAAAATTCAGGGCTGGTCTAACAAATGAAAATCTATCAATGTAATCCATCAAATAAATAAACGGAAAGAAAAAACCATGTGGACATTTCATTAGATGCTGAAAAAACATTTGACAAAATCCAACACCTCTTCATAATAAAGGTCTTGGAGATATCAGGGATACAAGGAACATATCTAAATATAATAAAAGCAATATACAGAAAGCCGATAGCCAACATCAAATTAAATGGAGAGAAACTCAAAGTGATTCTACTTAAACTAGGAACAAGACAAGGCTGTTCACTCTCTCCATACCTCTTCAACACAGTTCTTAAAGTTTAGGCAATAGCAATAAGACAACAAAACAAGATCAAGGGATTCAAATTGGAAAGGAAGAAGTCAAACATTAGTTACTTGCAGTTGATATGATAGTATATATAAGTAACCCCAAAAACTCTACTAGAGAACTCCCACAGCTGAGAAATACCTTCAGTGATGTGGCAGGATACACGATCACTTCAAAAAATCAGTAGCCCTCCTATAAACAAATGATAAAGCAGCTAAGAGGGAAATCAGAGAAACATCACCTTTCACAACAGCCACAAATAACATAAAATATATTGAGGTAACACTAACCAAAATAGTGAAAAACCTATTTGACAAGAAGTTTAAGCCTTTGACGAAAGAAACTGAAGAATATATCAGAAAATGGAAAGAACTCCCATGCTTTTGGATAGGTAGGATCAACATAGTAAAAATGGCAATTCTACCAAAAAGGATCGATAGATTCAATGCAATCCCCATCAAAATCCCAACACAATTCTTCACAGACCTTGAAAGAACAAGAATCAAATTCATATGGAAAAACAACAACAACAAAAAAAACCCAGGATAGCCGAAACAATCCTGTACAGTAAAGAAACTTACACACATCACCATCACTGACATCAAGCTCTATTACAGAGCTACAGTAATGAAAACAGCTTACTATTGGCATAAAAACAGAGAGGCTGACCAATGGAATCGAATCAAAGACCCGGATGTTAATCTGCACACTTTAGAACACCTGATTTTTGACAAAGAAGCTAAAGTTATAGAATAGAAAAAAGAAAGTGTCTTCAACAAATAATGCTGGCATAACTGGATGTCAACATGCAGAAGAATGAAAATAGATCTATATCTATTGTCATGTACAAAACTCAAGTCCAAATGGATTAAAGAACTCAGTATAAATCTGACCACACTTAATCTGATAAAAGAGAAAGCAGAAAGTAGTCTTCAATGCATGGACACAGGAGACCACTTCCTATATATAACCCCAGTAGCACAGACATTGAGAGCAACAATAAATAAATGGGACCTCCTGAAATTGAGAAGCTTCTGTAAAGAAAAGGACATAGTCAATAAGACAAAAAGGTAGCCTACTGAATGGGAAAAGATCTTCACCAACCCCACATCAGACAAAGGATTGATCTCCAAAATATATAAAGAACTCAAGAAATTATACATTAAAATTCTAAATAACCTAATTTAAAAAATAGAGTACAGAACTAAACAGATTTCTCAACAAAAGAATATCAAATGGCCAAAAGATACTTAAGGAAATGTTCACCATCCATAGTCATCAGAGAAATGCAAATCCAAACAACTCTGTGATACCATCCTACACCTGTCAGAATGGCTAAGATCAAAAACACCAATGATAGCTTATGCTGGAAAGGATGTGGAGTAAGGGGAACACTCATCCAGTGCTGGTGGGAATGCAACCTTGTGCAACTACTTTGGAAATCAGTATTGTGGGTTCTCAGAAAATTGGGAATCAACCTACCTCAAGATCCAGCAATACCACTCTTGGGCATATACCCAAGAGATGCTCAATCATACCACAAAAGCATTTGTTCAACTATGTTTATAGCAGCATTATTTGTAATAGCCTGAACCTGGAAACAACCTAGATGCCCCTCAACCAAAGAATGGATAAAGAAAATGTGGCACATTTACACATTAGAGTACTACTCAGCAGTAAAAAAACAATGGCATCTTGAATTTTGCATGCAAATGAATGGAATTAGAAAACACTATCCTGTTCTAAAAAAAAGGTGAATATGGTATGTACTCATTCATAAGTGGATACTAGCAAAAAACAAAGGATATTGATCCTATAGTTCATAATCCTAGAGAACCTAAGAAATAAGGTGAACCTTAAAAAAATATACATAGATCCACCTAGAAAGTTGAAATAGACAAGATCACCTGACAAAATTAGGAGCATGGGCGTTAGGAGAGAACGTACGGTGGAAGGAGAAGAGGTGGGGAGAAGTGGGAGTGAGGAGAACTTGAGGGAATGGGATAGTTGAGATGGAGGAAGGTCAGAGATGAGAGCAAGGAAAGAGATACATTGACTGAGTTGTAGAGTCTTTGTAGAGTTTGCAAGAAACCCGACTCTAGAGAAATTTCCAGGAATCCACAAGGATGACCCCAGCTAAGACCCTAGGCAATAGAGGAGAGGGGGCCTGATCTTGACTTGCTCTATAGTCAGACTGATGAATATCTTAAATATCACCATAGAACCTTCATCCAGCAAATGATGGAAACAGAGGCAAAGACCCACATTGGAGCAGTGGACTAAGCTCCAAAAGTCCAGCTAAAGAGTGGGAGGAATGCAAATATGAACAAAAAGGTCAAGACCATAATGGGTTCACCCACTGAAACAGTCTACCTGAGTTAATGGGAGCTTACCAAGTTCAGTCAGACTGGGAAGGAACAAGCAGAGCACCAAACTAGTCCCTCTGAATGTGGTTGACAGTTGCATGGCTGGACAGACTGAGGGGCCACTAGCAGTGGCACCAGGATTTAGCCCTACTGAATATGCTGGCTTTTTGGGAACCTATTCTTTTTGGATGTATACCTTGCTCAGCCTAGATATAGTAGGGAGGGCCTTGGACCTTCCCCAAAGCCATGGCCCTTCTCCTCTCTGAGGACTGGATGAGGGTGGGGTGGAAGGGTGTGCGGAGGGAATGGGAGGAGGGGAAGGAATGGGATTTGGATTGGTATTTTAAAAGAAAATCTAATATTTTTTTTAAAGTACCAGGCCAGGTGGTAAAGCAGCTTAGAGGTCAAACAGGCAAATCGACACAACAATTGAGAACACCCTGTGTTGTCAGGGTGAGTGGCAGTGTTGGTATGTGCATAAAATCACAGATTTACCTGAATGCTAAGTCTCTTGTCAAGGACTCATTTTACCACTGCTCTTTACTTTTTTTCCCCTTATGTCATGCAAGATTCCTTGAAGCAACTAGAAAAACAGTCATAATCCATTTGATTTTCTGCTTTCCTAGGAGGGAAACTTTTGACAGATGATAAATAGCCACTGCTGACAATCATCAATGCGAAGCTATCATGCTTTTACATTAAATACAGAAACAGAGTTGTAAAGTCACAGGGGATGGGACTTTTGACATGGACGAGACAAATATATAATCCTCAGAACTGCATCACTGATGGGATCTGAGCACTGCAACAAAGCGTACTGCTTTCAGACTCTCACAAAGTCGCACTAAAGCTAACTTTGATATCTGCAAGCTAATGTATGTTCCGCCCAACGTAGTGAGCTCTTCTCCAGAAAGCCAAGTCAAACACGCACATCCATCCATGTACGTGCACAAGGAAAAGAGCCATTTTATCATACTGTCTCTTTTAATTAAGGCTAAAAAGGAGACCAGAAAACAAATAAAAAATACTATAAAACCTAGTTAATTAGATGACAAAGGCAATTCTAAGGCACAGGGGCTTGGCTCTCAGATGTTTGTGTCTCATTAAACCTGCAGGAGAGCTGAGCGTGTAGGACCCTTCAAAGAAAACCAGTAAATTGCCCATATGTCCCATCAATAGGAGTGGGTCATGTACAAGGTTACTTCCTTTATAGTCTGGCCTGCTCCCTCTTCCCCTGTTGACAGGCAATCACAGTGGCTCCTAGATCATCCTTACTCTATGGCTAACTGTTTACTGACATTCACTTCAAGTTATCTAACCAATTTAACAACCCCGAGTGCTCTTGGGACCCAATTTCCACTTCAAATTATACATATTTTTGTACTTTGGATTAAATGACTGATCTTAATGGGAGAAATCTTATCTAATAAGGCTGGGGAATAGCAGTTACTTCAAATTTCATGCTATACTGAATGATCCTAGTATCAAATTAACAGGGTTTTACGACATTCTGTTTATTTACCCAATTAGTAACACTCTGACCTTTTGGCTTTTATATAAAGCTTATTTCCTTTTATTTGGCCTAATTTCCCCACGGGAGGAAAATAAGAGGTAGACAAGGTTAAAGAGATTTTCCTGTCACCTGTGTCTCCTTTCCTTTCTTTGGCAAACCAGCAAATGAACACACCTGGAGGGAGGCAAGACTTAAGAGAACAGAAGCCAGAAAATGTGTCCTGGGCTCCACGGAGGTTCCAATGCTCAGCATAAATACTTTCACAGAAAACGATTAAATGGAACCACCCTTTTATAAAGCCTTTCCTGTTGTCATTGTTTTGTTTTGTATGCTTTTTTATGAGATTTTTTTCTATGTTCAATCTCTCTTTCTGCATTTCAGTAATCTGATATGTCTCCCAATGAGTAAAGAAGTGGGTAACTTTTTTTTACAAACACACACTTAAATTGAAGGAAGGACGGCACTGAAGTTGGTGAGAGGACTGGGCTAGAAGCTCAACAGTGGTGTGTTTTCCAATATGTGTAAAGCCTTGGCTTAACCACTAAGCACAGGAGAGGTGGAAGGAAGGAGGGAGGCAGAGAGAGGGTAATAATAATGTGAGGACAACTCCATCAAGCACTTCAAAAATATATTACTTGTTTTATTCCCCAAATAAAGAAGTTTGGTTGCACCCAGGATCACACACCTTGGGATTACACATGTTGGGACTTGAATCTTTCATGTCTAGCACCTGATTGCTAGTTCTTCTCAAGAATTCTCATAGTAAACCAATAAGCTTCATTTTTCTTGTTTTTAAACTTATCTTTATTGAAAAGGATGAGAGAGCAGAAACAATGAATAGATATGCACACAACACAATTAAATGAGCAATGACATATTAAGAAATAGTTACATTTTAAACTTACTTTCTCTTATCTTTTTGCCAAACAGCATTTATTTCTTGCTATTTTTCAAACATAGATTTTGATAAAACTATATTATGAAGTAATGTTTACTCCTTGATAGAAATATTTACTGCAAATTAAAATCAGCTATTAAAAATGTATATATTACAAAGTAAGGCTTAGTTTTTAAAGTGAGCCCACAATGAAGATTATTTCCTTTAGTGCTAAAAATCTGAGATGGTTACAGCAATTAATTTGAATGGTAACAGGTTTAAATGTTAAACAGCCTGAGCACCTTAAGGGTACAAGTCCCCCATTAGCTTAAGAGAATAAAAATGAGTAGATTAATACTTGAAACAGTCCATAGGAGTCTAAGAAAGTGAACTGCATGGAATGGCTAGGTAACACACTCTTAAAAATGAAAATATATTAATAAACAAATAGAACAACATGCGGTGACGTTCATATTAAAACACTAGCTTTTGAGAAAAAAGTTTGAAGCAATGCCAGCCCAAAGTGATACTTGACATTGATTATAGTTGTTTCTCATTAAAGTTTAATAGAAGCTGTAAGTAGTGAATTTACATACATTTCATCAGAAATGACTCAGAAACAGAGTGAGAAATCACACTCAACCCCGAATGAATTTATGATTATTTTCCAGGTTCTCCATGCCACAGATGGGCCAAATATCTCTTCTAAGTATAAATCAGAAGTGAGCTCCCTAGGAAAGACAGCAGTTTCGTAAAGTCTCTACCCTTCTCCTCCCCTAGCCTTAGTCTTCCACACTGGAGAAGGGGAACCTGGTGAAGACAGTCTCTGTCACGGTGTCTCCTGTCAGTCTTTCCTTCATAAATTAATGTGTACATATGTACATCCAGGCACTATGAATCGAATCAATCATCTTCCAAAACACTTTATCTCCTAGAGATACACAGCATTGTACCGAATTTCACCTTTCACAGATCCGTGCTTAAGAGGGAATAATCTAATAAGATATGTAATATCAAAAACGAATTGTCATGTAGTTGGACTTTATCAACTCATTTTTCCAGGTTACCTCTTTATCCCAGTGCAGAATTAGGACATTAGTCTTCCTGGCTGCATCTCATTGTAACTTGCAGGTGGAGGGAGATCTTCATTTTCCCACAGTTACAGCATCCCAATGAACAATAAGTATATTAAAGACTTTTGGTATTTTGATTTCAGCTGTTAGGGAAATGCTGCAAAAACTGCAAGCACAGCAAATGATAATGATTCATCGTCTATCTTTGGAAAACTTGGAAGACAATAAGGAAACCAAGCTAAACCTTCAGTGAAGATAACTGACATCCTGCTACTCACTGTATTGTATCCTTGCAACTTAGAAAAAGTGGACTTTAGGTGATCAATAGTCACTAAGTAGAGATCATAACACCTGCTGCATTTAATTTTTTCCCCTAAGAATCCCCCTCAGTAGCTGTACGTGTAGGAAAATAAGGCCTCTTAATCTGAGTTACTCTGAGTAACTAAGGAGAAGGTCAAAGGCTGAGACCTAAACGGACCAGTTAACTTCAAACAAGAAGACATCTGTTCATCAGACACATTCTGTGCCTCCGGTAATCCTGACCAGCTGTCTCAGAAACTTCAGTCACAATGGCGATCAGTTGAGACTCTGGAGTGTTTGCTGGTTCCATGCAGAGGTAACACTAGGCCAGGTAAGAGGCTCACACGTCGGCATTCCGCTTGCTGTCTCTGAGCAATTTGAATGCACAAAACAACAACACTCTAAAAATTATTGTTTTGTCTCTCACCAGCCAGTAAACACATCAAGCCAGTGAATGAAAACGAGTTACAATATTTAACACTGCCTGCGGGACAAACAGCATTTCCATGTTCTGTGTTTTCCAGCTGTCAGGAAGACAAAGCCCCCTCTGCTGTCTTATCGCACTGTTTTCAAAGGCATTTGGAGCAAACTGCCCTTTGAAAAATCTAGGAAATGTTTATTTATTCCATTTACTAAGAAATAAAGCAGAGCTTTCACCGGGTGACAGATGGACAAGAAAAGAACCAGAGAGTTCAATGACTCATCCGGAGATAGTCTGGCCCCAAAAAGACAAGACCCCAGGTCCCCTTTGTGTCTTAAGATCATTCCTTATACAGCCTTTATTTAAATACATTTTGAATTAGGGATATTAAATTATTCCCAAGTTTTCTTGGACTCTTTATTTGAGAGAGTTTGTAAAAATCTAGCACATGAAAGAAAATGACATTGTTTAAACTGAAATTTAATACATATTGCTCTTCACTGCCTTCTGTTGGATTATTTATCATTGGACTTTCAAAAATAGTGAATAAAGAGTCCCAGACAAAAGTAAGTATTTTAAAAATGTTGTGTTTCTCTCTTATCAGGCAATTTGAAGTCAAAGTTTTGTTTACGTCCTGGCTTCTTCCTCTGGTAAGACCAACATGAACTAAACTAAGAAGCAAGGGCTGACTCGGGTTCAATTTAATTTGGAAGAGCTAAAAGGAAAAGCTGTCATCGAGCAAGGTGGATGTTCCCATAGTCGCATGCTGAAAAATTCCCAGAAGCCAAGTCAGGGTAGTCTCACTGCTACAAACATCACTTACAAGTGGAGGGAAAATTAAATTATAAAAGTTACTCATTTAACAAATGAGTTAGCAATTATTGTATACCTTTTCACTAATACCCACTCAACATGGAGCATACCTAACAGTCTTTCTGTGCTTGATCCCCAAGTCTCTGCAAATATAATTTCAATCCCCTTCATTCAGCTTTTTAAAATATAAGCCCAGTCCCTGTGACCATCTTTTTAATGTCATAAGATCTTCTTATCTGTTGCAATATGTTCTAAGCAGAATAAATTTATCAGACTAATATATAATTTTCACCCATACATCATTTAACCTACACTGGAGTGACCTGTTAAATACAGCCATTTACAGCTAAATTCTCCCTGGTACTAACTGCATAGAGTAACTAATGGATGCTTTTTATGGGTATTTGGGCAAGGAGACAAAGAAAGGAATTTGAAGAGGGAGAAAGACAGAGACAGAGAGAAGCAGAGAGAGAGTGTGTGTACATCAACTTCTAACATCCATGTGCAGCGAGGTTTTGAAAGTCAAGAGTGGGTTGAATCATAGGGAAATAGAGTACAAATCCAGTGTTGAGTTACTGTTTTTGCAGCAACATGACTCTGATTTTCCTCTCCAACCTCATATTTTTAAAGAAAGCAGCTAAAATGCTGATCTCAACAAAAAGTACAATTAATAAACATCAAATTCTTTAAAACTACTTTCAAAAATATAAACATAACCAATAAAGTTCAATATATTCACTTAATCATTAACTTAGAAATTGAATATTCATTTGTTATTGAAACTTAAAATAGTATTTTAGAACTGGGCAGTGGTGGCGCATGCCAAGGCAGGCGGATCTCTGGGAGTTCGAGGCCAGCCTAGTCTACAAGAGCTAGTTCCGGGATGGGCACCAAAGCTACGAGAAACCCTGTCTCAAAAAACAAAACAAAACAAAAAATTAGTATTTTAGAGCCAAGAGGGAAACGGATGAGAAACTGGGTGAAGAAACCCAAGGTACGTCTTCATTCCAGAAACTGTATCCTCTTGAAAATCCAGATGACATCTACTCTGTCACTGAAGCCAAATAGGAAGAACTATGTCCAACCCTACCCTGTTTCCTTCCTCTTGTGATCCTCCAGTCTTTACATGATCTGCTATAGATGTTTCTACTCTGTGAATTATTTTAAGGTAACGCTGCTTGTAACCCAACTCTGATCCCAAGCACTCCACGTGAGACAACTAATCCTTCCCAATGAGTTCCACAAACTGCAGACATTCTCCTTATTCAGGGACGCACAACATCTCTCCTGAGACTACATTTGATGACCTGGGTAATCATTCCTCATTATTAATTCCCTGACCTCTTATATTGTAAGGCTGATGTAGCCCTCTAGCTTAGAACAATAATAGATTCAAGTGAGTGAATTTGGTACATGACCGCATGCATTACTTTACTCTCCTCAAGTCTGACACAATAACCTTATCTCCAAGTTCCTGCACCAACTAGCTAGCTTTTCTTTACCTCCTAAAATATTTCTAAGCATAAATTCTGTTGCTGTTTTAAAATGAAGTACTTTATAGTGAAGATTTTAGTATGTTGACACACGCGTGAGTCATCTTCACGTTATTTTCCCAAGCCAGCATTGATATTGTACCTAGACTTTGACAATGGCTTTCGTATTGATTTTCCCTCTCCTGTGACTTATTGGCATTTTGAGACCATAATAGTTATTTAGAATCTCACTAACCCCTTGTGAAATAACCTTGTGATTTTTTTGGTTCAGTAATTTCTAAACGTTAGTAAAAATCTGTGTTATAGCAGATTTGCTTCTTCTGATAGAATTCTTTACCTAATTTCTAGATCACTGAAAAGATTATTTACACAAATGACTCACTGCTCGATTACTTCCAATTATTTGCTGTTTTACATATTCATAGGTTGAGAGTTTTGAGTCACTGAGAAGTCTCTTGAATATTTTGTCTCATTGAGTACTTCCATTTTCTGACTCCAGACAGTGTCATGTATTTTGTGTGTATCCCAGCAAACCTGGAATGCCCAATGCAGAATCCACGACCCATGTGTGGCTATTAAATTAAAACTGACAAAATTAAATTAAAGTAAGTATGTCAATTATATTAGCTTTGTGAGAGTTGCTGAGTGCTACATGAGTGTGTACGCTTCTGACTCCCTGTCTCCCGTACTGGGCACTGAAGAACTTTTGCAATCTCCAGTGTGTTGACCAAGAGCATTTGGCCTTTGTCTCTCCTTACTTTCCTCTATCTCCTCTGTTCCTGTTATTACACTGAGATCCAGAGATATTTCCTCACTTTACTTGCTCTAGAATAAGTCTTGTTAGGAGTAAAGGGGTTGAAATATTTTAAGTACCACCTATTCTAATCTCACCATTTCATAGATGTCAACAACACTCAACTAACTAAGAAGTTTGTGTCTTTCTTCATAGCATACCAATGGTGAGAGCACCGCTTTCTGAATAAAGTAAATCTGTAGCTGTTCTGCTGGCAAACCACAATGTAGAACCCGCTACTTCACGCTAATACCAAAGTCACACAGACACTCACAGAAAAAAAAAATGCTATCAGATTTGAAAAATAAAATTGTAACCACCTTTCAGATGCAGCAACAGTCTCCATACAAAAGTGACATATTCAAAGTAAATTTTTATTTTTTGTTTTGTTTTTTGAGACAGGGTTTCTCTGCAGCTTTGGAGCCTGTTCTGGAACTAGCTCTTGTAGACCAGGCTGGCTTTGAACTCAGAGAGATCTGTTGCCTCTGCCTCCCAAGTGCTGGGATTAGGGGCATGCGCCACCACCACCTGGCTCAAAGTAAAATTTGAAGTATGAACATGAACATTACCTTGACTGTGGAGAAGTACATCTTAGCAGACCTGTTACAGAGCAACTTGTGTGTATATTCATTTGACAAATGTTCATTGGGCACCTACTCTGTATTAGGCACTGAATATCCAGTTAGTAGAAATGTGGTTCTAAGCCAGAACTAGATTTCTCAACAATGAGATCAGCAGACTCCTAACCAAGAAACTGCAAATGCTTGAATAGGTGCCAATTTGGAATTATCTAACAGGGATATCTAACTCATTCATGGAGATACCAGAAAAAGAACAGCATAATAGAACAATTCTCTGTTCATCCACTTCTTCCAACTTAAACTTTAGTTTAAGTAGCATAGTGCATCAACATTGGGATGGAATAAATGGATAAATAAGATAGAACTCCATCCAAATGAAGCCCCAATCTAGTCTGAGAGCCCTCCATCGTTACCACAGAGTCTGAAAGAGAAAAGGCACTAGATTGTGCTAAAATCCATGTACTCCTAACTTGCTATACTGTATCTAGGCTATAGCTCTCCATTACCATTTCAGAAAATGGTTCATGTTGATGCTTCTACCAACAATGACACTTAGCAACAGATAATCTTCTGATATAATATTGGGACGTCTGGTACCATGAACATGGACATGACTCTTTTCTTCAGGATCTCCTTATTCTCAGCCTCTATAATTCATAGACATGGGAACTCAGTCCAGGGAGACTAGAGACTCTTGGAGACTGTGAGGAGCAAGCGATGAGCACTGGGTGATTACTGCATTAAATTATTATTCAACATCACTATATTTCATGCTGTATTTAAAAATGCAGCAGCAATCCATTTAAAATCCTTCTAACAAGGTGATAAGGACAGTATTCTGAGTGGACTCTAGCATCACTAAATTACATATTACTGAATGTTTTCTAATTGTCCATCACTTAAATCTTAGGCTTGGTCTTTTCACCCACTTTCAAGGTGACTTCTTCTGTTTCTGTTTTAATACCTATAAATCAAAGTAGGAGGTGCTGAAATGATACTTACTGTCTTCTTGGCAAAGGTCTTTGATGATTAGTGGGTTAATAGCTATATGAACATTTCAGTAATTGCATATCAAACAGGAGAAAGACTTCTGAAGTTTCATGCTTTCCTGAGGAATCTTTCTACAGCCTTGTGGGTGAGGTGGGAGGCGGGGACTCATTGTGAACACAGGAATATATTAGCACTCTTTAGTCCTCCAGTGAGATGCTGTCCTCCATGAGTTTTCAAAAGCATTCACTAATTTGGTGGAAGAGGAAGGAATTGGGGGTGGGAGTGGGGGAGACAGAAGAAAGACTGAGGCCAGATTGTAAAATAAATAGATAAATTTTTAAAAAGGTGCTATTTGTTACTTTCTTTAGAATTCCAGTGAATAACACATTCAAACTAATGCTCTGTCAAATTTAATAGTCGTAATTGCCTAATTATCTGCTCTAGTGTGATGGTAAAGCCTTTTAACATCTTGCTTTCCCCTAAGGAAAATGAATGTATTTTCTAGAACACCACCTTTCTCTTCTTTGGAGAATACACAAACAAATAATTCATTCTACTCTCAAGACAACAGATACCATCTCATTTTTCTTGTTTGTTCAGTGTGTGTGTGTGTGTGTGTGTGTGTGCGCGCGCGCGCGCGCTTTGTTTTCTCTGTCTGTACCCCTCTTAACCTTAAATACACAAACATTTTTTTTTCAATGGTAAGAATCCACATATACAAAGCAGTGTGGATGGTTTTTCCTTGGCTATTCATTTACTTGCTTGGTTAAATTTATATCATCCCTTTATAGCACATCATTTCATTTCAGCTTACTCAATAGTACTTGCCTAAAAATATGTCTTTCACTTTCTTAATAATCGACACTCTCCTTGATCCAAATCTAAAGATTTGTATCACTTCAGCAGTGTGACCATTTCATACACATGGCCAGATAACCTTGGTATTAGATGAATAATTTTCAGGTTGAGTTGATTTTTATCTGCTTGCTTTGATTTTTATGCAACTTTAGCCTCCTGAACTCTCTACCTTTATATGACATGTTATCTTGACATTTCTTTTTCTTTTTTCCTCTGAACTTGATTTTCTATATTATTCAATCCACTTGGGGATCCTGTGGGCTGCTTGTTACCATGAGACTCAGATGTCATTAATGCAAAGATGTCAGCATGCTCCATGATATAAAGGACCACTTTCAGACACCGAAAGCTATCTGGACTAATGTACGACAAGAAGAATAGTGAAAGGTACACCCAGATTAAGTAGAGCCTACTTACACTCCAGTATTTTCCACTGAGAAGGACTCATTTAAGCAGTAGACTTGCTTGCTCTTCTAGCACATAGCACTAAAACAGGAAACACTTCCAAAATATTCTGAAAACTTTTTATTGAATTGGATCAGTAAAAGCCACTGGCTGGTTGAGAGAATCAAACTTGGACCCCAAATGCAGACCTGTGAAGTCATTTTCTGTTACACGTTCTCTGTTTTAGAGTTTTTTTTTTTTTTTTTTTTTTGGATTTTTTGAGACAGGGTTTCTCCGTAGCTTTTGGTTCCTGTCCTGGAACTAGCTCTTGTAGACCAGGCTGGCCTCGAACTCACAGAGATCCGCCTGCCTCTGCCTCCCGAGTGCTGGGATTAAAGGCGTGCGCCACCACCGCCCGGCTTGTTTTAGAGTTTTAGATTATAACTTCAGATGGCAGAGCGCAAGCTTGAAATCCTAGCACTCAAGAGACTAAGACAAGAGAATTCCTGTAAATTTGAGACAAAAATGGGCTACATTGTGAATTCCAGGATTGTCTGTGCATACAGAAAACCCAAGTATCAAGTAAGTGATTGTTTTGATATATGATCAGTAAGCATGGCTTTTATCTTCATTCCAAAAATATTGATCAAGAAAACCCCCACTCCAAATAGGGACTCACCCCTTTCATAAAATGACACTGATTCCTTCCAGTGAAGGGTTGTGGTAGATGGATATGATCAATTCAGGAAGACAGTCAATAGATGATGGACAGAGGATACATAATTGATACAGGTGATATAGGATATATTTATAGATAATAGATATTAGATATTATAGATAATAGATATTAGATATATAAATGATAAATAAAAAGATAAAATGTGTAATGTTTTGCTTTATGGTGGCAACAAGTTAATTTTAAATTTGGCTGAGTAACTGGCTGGTTAGCTCAGTTGGTTAGAGTGTGGTGCTGATAACGCCAAGGTCACAGGTTCGATCCCCATACGGACCAGGACCAGAGTGTACTATTCCTTTCACTGGGTGTTGATCCTACTGCACGTACTGGCTTTGTGGGAGCCTAGGCAGTTTGGTTGTTCACTCTACTAGACCTAGAAGGAGGTGGGAGGTCCTTGGACTCCCCACAGGGCAGGGAACCCTGACTGCTCTTTGGGCTGATGAGAGAGGGGGAGTGTTTGGGGGAGGGGGAGGGAAATGGGAGGCGGTGGCGGGGAGGAGACAGAAGTCTTTAATAAATAAATAAATTAATAATAATAAAAATACAAAAATAAATAAATAAATAAATAAATTTGGCCTGAAATAAAAGTCACAAAAATACAGGGGATGTTCTATAGTTTTGGCTTTCATGTAGCAAACATATTTCCCTTTACTTCAGAAATGTTTGGACTATACTCAGCGACTTCAGGTCTACTTAAAATAATCAATTAATTCAGATTTTTAAATAATACTTAAAATACAATGAGAGTAGCTGTATGCTTTGTATTTTGCTTTCTGTGTTAACTATTTCACCGTCACTGTTCTATTGCTGTGAGGTGTGGTGAGATTTCATTTGTACTTTAACAAATAAAGCTTGCTTGAAGATCAGAGTATGGAGTTAGCCACACTAGTTAACCATAGAGGCCAGGAAGTGGTGGCACATATCTTTAATCCCAGCATTCAGGAGACAGAGGCAGACTGATCTCTCTGAGTTCAAGACCACCCTAAGCTACACAAGATTGAATTAGTCTAAAAGAGAAACAGAGCCAAGCAGAGGTGACTCACACCTTTAATTCCAGCACTAGGGCAGTGGAGATGGGAAGTGATATGGCTGAGAAGAAAGAGAACTGTAAGGTGGGAGGAGACAGGAGCTCAGGATTCAGCCTGAGGTTTGTAGAGAGAGCTTTTAAAATGAGGATTTGTAGAGATAGGAGAGCCCATTCAGTCTGAGGATTTTATAGAGGTAAGAACTAAGGGTTGACTGTTCCATTTCTCTGATCTTTCAGCTTTCACCCCTTAATATCTGACTCCAGGTTTTTATTAGTAAGACCAATTAGAAATCATGTTACAGTGAGGAGACATTATGACCAAGGGAACTCACAAAAGAAAAGATTCAACTGGAGGCATGGTTACAGTTCCAGAGGTTTAGTCCGCAATTCTCACAGAAAGAAGCAGACAGACATGGCACTGAATCAGCAGGTAAGAGCTTTAAATCCTGATGTGCAGACAGACATGGCACTGGATCAGCAGGTAAGAGCTTTAAATCCTGATGTGCAGGCATCTAGCAGAAACACTGGGACAGGCTTACTCAAAACTTATACTCAGCAATGTACTTCCTCCATTCACAGCCACATCTATTCCAATAAGCCCACACCTCCCAAACCTTTTAATCCTTCTCAAACAGTTCCACTTAAATATATGAGCCTTTGGGAGCCAATCTCGTTTAAATCACCACATTGTCTTACCATGAAAGAGATGCAGATGAACACAGTGTCTCCATTTTCGGTCTTCTAGATTCCACAGGTGAAGATGCTACAATTAACTCAATACTAGAGATGGCTAAGAATGCAATATGGTAACACACCTTGACTATTACAAAAGGTCTTGATTCCACTGAGAATATCAAAATTCAAAGAGAACTGCTAGATATAGAAGAAATCCAGGAGTTGATTGCAGATGCTACAAAAATAGAACCCCCTGCATGTAAGGCTCGGGGGGGGAAAGATCACAGAGGCCAAGGTAGAAAGTTTGTAAGAGCCACAGGACTAGGAGGTTTGCTCCTAGAAAGTTTCTTCTAGACATGACGGGAAAGCTGCACCCATGAAATCTCAACAATATAGTAGCATAAACAATATATGGATGTTGACAATACAGTTGACATATCTATATGAATGGAGGAAAATTTCACAAGGCCCAATTCCTAGATGAAGGGCTATAAGAAATGAATTGTCAGTTTTAAGTCTCTGCTTTCTTTTCTGTTTATCCTGTTATATCAACCCATTCTATTTCACTAATTACTAACTTTTTTTATTGATTTTTATTGAGCTCTACATTTCACACCGCTCCCTTCCCTGCCTTTCCCTTCCCTTCCAATCCTCTCCCAAATCACCGTGAAAGTATTATTTGATTTTCCTTTCTCCCTCATAGTTTTTACAGATCTTAACGACATAGTCTATCATATCCAGCATTTTATACATAGTCACTGAGTGTAGGAACTGGTGCCTAGTAAGAACAAAGACACACGGGCGCAGAGTTCCTTCTTGTAATACAAAATTATGGCTCACACCTGAACATCGATTCACATGACTAAAATGCTAGAAAACACCCAAAGTTTTATCTGCGGAAGATCTTATTTTCAAATGTGTGCTAAATTACCTCTAACGACAGAGAAGTCAAAGAGAATAGGAGTGTCTTCAGATTTAAATAAAATAGTAGAAACAAACACAACTTTAAGAAGTATCAACACCAGCCTTTCTGACTAGTAAGGCCATATCTTTAAGTTATTACAGGAATTTTGGCCTTTTTCCTTTTTGTGTCAGAAATAGATATCCACTCTTTGTGTAACAACTGTTCTGCCAAACAGAAGGTAGCAACTCCCTCACACACAGAAGTCTATGATACGGCAACCATGATTCCACTAGCTCAATGACTGCAAAGTAATACTAACTGAAAAGTGTAAACTAGTTAGTACAACATACATCACATAGGTACCCAGACATAACTATGATTATCATTGCTCCCCCTCCGTAGGTGAGGAATAACTCCAGAGTGAAGTGAGTCACAGTTCTTGTTTGTACTCTCATAGCCCTGATAACATTCTTTGTATCTACACAGCCATATTCAATAAAAGTTAAATGCACAAATGGATTTATTAAATAAAGCTTTTCATTGCCATATGGCCCTTGACTGCTGTGTACTCTTTTCCAATGCAAAGACATTGTCTTCACAACAGTACTCACCCACTTCCTCCAAGTTCTCAGCTTCATTCTCTTCTGTGCAATGTAAGCGTGAGATGTGGAAATGACCTGACCTCTCCAGTGGCACCCTCTTTCTCCATTATCTTCTAACACTATATCTCCACTGCTAATGTATTAATGACTGGAAGAATATAAGCTAAGCATAGCTTTCCCTCATCCTTCCTTATCTCTCACTGGTTCCCAGAACCTCATAAATCATGGGTGATTCTTCTTTGTCTGATTTTTGTTCTTCAGAAAAATTGACATGAGAATGTAATGGTTCCCATCTGAGACATAGAGTAGAGGGTAATATGTCTCTGTTGCAGTGGGATTGTTGCTGCTAGGAGAGTAAGTAGAGCTTAGAGAGAGGAGTCTACTAAAACTTCTAATGCTTATCCATCCTTCAAATTCCAAGGTTGGGTGCCAATAGCCTGCAATGAGAAATTCAACAGTGCTCAGAGCATAGGTAAATTGCCTGGGGTGTGACCTGTACCTGCGAGTTAAACCAGCATCTGCCCTCTTATCAAGAAGACTAGAAAGACCCATGTGGCAATATGGAGGGCAGCTTTTCTTACAGTTATAGCCGGTATCAGTCTCCCAGGAGCCAGAAAGCCATCCTCACTGTTTAGAATAGATACAATTCTGAAATATCAAAAGTTCTTTCCTAGACAATAATAATGACAAATCTTTATGCCAAGAAGTCAAAAATTCTGTCATTAATTAGGAATGTCAGACTGGCTTTGGATTTGACTGGTATAGTGCAAAGTATTAACTTGCTTTCACTCTTCAAAACCCAGGAAGAGTGTGGAAAGAAGAAGTAGAAGGTGAAACTGGTTTTCCTCATTTCACTTATATCTTTGGGGACAAGAGCTCAATATCTATTCCCCGCATGGCTCACCCATGAGCTCTCATTAATATCTAGGTTTAAAATTCTTAGTATTTCTGTGTTTACAGTCATCAGGCCAACTTAAAAATTGTTAATCAAGGGTGATAGACAGTATGGTAGGGTTAGAAGAATATTTATTTCTGAGCCTTATTTTAATCAATACATTCTCATTTTAAACCCACAAACTGTGATGTAAAAATACCTGAACATGTTTAATTATATCAATTAAATATTTAGCTTGACATTGTCAACAGGAAATGGAATACTTGCATAGAAATAAGCATTGCTACTTTTACTATCTTATGTGCTCCACAGTTCAATGTTTTTGGACTCACACTACAGAAAATGTCTGTAGAGATAATGCCAAGCCAAGCTACCCTTAAGGGAAGGCAGAAAGTGAGTGTGCCCAGTTTGCATTATTTATTTCCTTTCTTATACTGACTTCTAATCTCAGAGTTCTTCAGCAGTGTTTGTTGAGTTATATATGAAGGGGTTTAGTAGTGTTTATATTTCCACCCTTAGCTGTCAGTGTGACATTAAGCTTGTTGTGAAGGCCTGGAGTTCTTTGCATTGACTCAGAAAACACACGTGTATTGTTTATAAACACATCTCTCCCATCTGCTGCTGTTATCACATCTCTTCGTTAAACTACATAAGTAGAATAGAGCAATGTGGGTGGAGTGCTTATCTACCAAGAGGCTGAAAGACATCGCCTGTGTCTCCCGAAATCTAATCACTAGTTGCTTCTCCAGAGACATGCAGATGGTCACTCACCTTTCACCTTTTTTCACTACTTACCTACCAGCAAGATCTTTAAACGTGTTAGGAAAAAAGCAAGAGATTGGGAAATCAAGATGTAGCAAATGAAAGAGATGCAGACACGATGACACGTAGGTGAC
This sequence comes from Microtus oregoni, assembly GCF_018167655.1. Classification (NCBI taxonomy): domain Eukaryota; kingdom Metazoa; phylum Chordata; class Mammalia; order Rodentia; family Cricetidae; genus Microtus; species Microtus oregoni. The sequence goes on along the minus strand of NW_024543059.1, from coordinate 58,308,603 downwards.
TGAGGTAGTGAGTTGTTAATTTCCAGGCTACCCTGAACTACATAATGAGATTCTGTTTAAAAATAAACAACATACAAAGAGTGAAGAGGACACTTCCCTTTTCATGCTTTGCAAGTTACTCTTTTGAAAAAAAACAAACACCAAAACAAAGAAACCTCATTGCTTATTCTATACTTGAGATTAGGAAACTCAAGCGATAGAGATGAAACTATGGTTTTGAAATGTTGATCAACTTGTGAATACTAAAATGATTTCCCAGATCTCAATCTGATTGAATGATCCAATGATAATACATTTCCCTCTGATGGCTATGAGAGAGTTAACCTGTTTGTTTATATGGGCAAGAATTATTAGGAACCAGAAAGCACGCAAGGCCATAGATACCTAGTAATTTAAAATGATTTGAAGCCATATGTTACAGAAAATATGAAAGACCAATAAAATCTCAGGTCTGATTTAATTGTGGTTTAAATTAGAGGATATGGGTTATTATTCATCAACCCATCCATTGTTCCAATAGCTTTTCTTTATCCTCCTGACTAGTTCTCACTTCAAATACAAGCAAGGCCTTTTATGGGAAAGGAAAAATAGAAAACTACTATGTGAGGAAAAATAATGGGAATGGAGGATGTCTATGAAGTTGATGGTCAGGTTCACATAATATTTATAATTTCAAAAGTCAGAATCCACATTAACAAGAATAAGCTTCATTTTATCTCACTTCCTGGTTAACAGAGGACATTTACAAACACCTAACCTCAGGAGCTCTTGGCAGGTAACAATCACTGGGATGCAATGCCAGTTTTCTTCAGGGTTGTGGGTCCCAGGTAGGTGACTCTACACTCCAGTGGATAGCCCTATAGGCCCACGTGCAATAGCCAGCCCTAACTGAACTCAGTGAATTATTTACATAGAAAAAGGCACGAAGTTATATGGATGAATCATGTTTTGGGGACCAGGACTGTCGGAGAAGTTTGGGGGTTGATATGCTCAAAATATACTGTGTAAATATATGAAATCCTCAAAGAATAAATAAAACTAAGGAAAACGTAATCCTCAGAAGTAAGGAGAATGTATACATATTAGATGAGCTTAAATTTGGAGGGCAATTCAGTCTCTGCAACAGTGAATTCACATGTGAATGACAAGAGCCCTGAGCATTTCATAGCAGAGATAAAAACTAAATATGAAGAGCATTATCAAACACACCAATTCTTGCAGACATTGAGTGGCCATGTTCAGTATGATCTTCATGGTAGAAGATTTGTACGACAACGAAACCCAAACCATTCTTTGAAACAAGCTAACAGATTTTTACAAGGAGACTTTTTTTTTTTTTTAGTGGTAGGAGTTAAGAGTAGCTCTAAGTCTTTGGTGGTTTTCGCAATGCAAATTTCCTGTCTAACACTTTCCCTGTTGAAAACCTACAGAGAAGCCACAAATTCAGAGAGTCTTGCATTAGCCCACAGCAATTTCCCTTCTACAAATTAATGTGAGGTGGGTGCGGAACTAGCTCTGGGTTTGCCTTCCTGTGGGGGTGCCCATGTGTGTCTGTGCAGACTTCCTGCCGGAGTGATTGGCTAACAATTTTAGGGGCACTGTGGACAAAGGAAATTGCCTCCAAACAGCAGGTATCACTTTGATTTTACACACAAGAATTCCCCCTTCATTCTGTTGCATGTGGGATCTTTTGCATTTTCTTATTCACTTAAGCGATCACAGCCTGAGAACCCAACCTATGAGTAAATCGTGGAAAGCAAATCGATGGCTCTGCTTTTTGGCCACTGGCTTCTGTTTCTTTCTCACCGGGATGCTAATATTTCTTCAGTTCACTAACAGGACAAGAACCTGATGTGTCTCCCCTGGCATTCTTCCTTTGGGGAAAACAGAGAAGAAAAGGAAATCTGAAAGCTTTACTTGATTAATAAAAAATGCCAAGAGAAGTAGTTTATCCCAAGATCCCCCAGGATATGCTATCACACTGGAGTGACAAGTTCACGGTCTCTTCTGGAAAATAGGCAAGAGCAAGGGACAAGAGTTCAGTATCTGGTCATCACAGGATGCTGAGAAACAGCTCAGGGCTGAAGTGGTCAGATAAATATGGTCAAAGTGCTGTAAGGACAAAGTTTCTCCATTCTCATGCCTCTCCCTCCGTCTGCATTCCTGTATCTGCAAAACTGAAAAGGGAGACGGTGTTTTGTCAGTTCCCAAGGAACATCCTGATCATGTTTGCATTATGCTAATAATATAATGCCATAGCTTGAGCATTGTGCCTGTTCTCTTTATCTCTATCTGAAAAGTAGCACTTATGTTGAAGAGCATTCACTAACAGGGAAAAAAGGGGGTTCTCCTACTTTCCATCTAAAGAGAAGACATATTTGGACCTATAATTGGTCAGTGGTGTTTGCCATCTGCCTCAGGAAACTAACAACAAGACCGTGAGAGCACTTAGTAAGAGGTTCTGGCACAGGAGTACGACGGGAGCACCATTTCTAAGCTGGCAGAAGTGCCATTTCCTGAACACAGAAGAAAGGAATTAGAAACTTGGGCTTTCTTTACTAAAGTAAAATTCAGTCTAGAATGGCAACACTTGCTCCATCATTTGTGTTCTGCATAAAAAGCGTCCACACAAACACTCGGGGCAGGAAAGATTCTCATATGACTTCGGATGCTCGCAGGAAGTATGTTCTCAGTGACACACTTTCCAGGATGCTGACAGTTTTCAGGAACCTCGTAGATCAATATTTCATGTGCTGCAAGAGTCTCTTCGCCAACATCACAGGTAGGGACCTGTCTCCATGTCTACTACTTATGCTTTCCGTGTGTATTGAACACTGAAATTTGAGTGATAAGCTAAGCACACTCAAATACTCTGTACCAGACTGGTAAATCTTTGCCTTTTAGACTCTTTGTCTAGGAGCACAGAGATGCCTATAGCCATATAATCAGTACAAAAGCCTGATAATAAGGATGTGAACATACAAATATGTAATACAATATATTACATAGTTTAGTAATATATTGAGGGCTGAAGAGATGGATGGGGACAAAAGACACTCTAGGGAAGGAAGCAGAATGTTCATATATTTGAAAATACAGGAAGTCTAGGAGAATCAAATTGATATATAGACATTAATTTGTCTTCTAGGGCTATAATCTCTAATATGTTAGTGTTAGTCACTAAACAAATATAGTTATTGAACACTTGCAGTAAAGGTTAATCAACTTTGAAGGACCCAGATAGGCAGAATACATACTAGATTTAATTGACTGAGTATTTTCAAACTGAAAATAGACTTGGTAATCAGGTGTCTCAACAAATTATCATAAATAGTAGTTTCCAGTTATTAGCATCTATTATCAACATTTTTAGTATTCTGGCATTGGAGGATATTTCCAAAGTTTCAATAAAAGTATCATTGAAGCCAAAGACACCTGTAAGGTTGAATGAAGCTGCAGAATTAGCAACCATGCTTCTATATCACAGTCACTGAGAGGGGAGCTCAGAGTCTAGTGAGCCACTCTTCCTTTCCAGCCTCCACCTCTTCATACTGGAGTCCTCACTGTTTGGCTCCCGGCTCCCCAGAGAGGGAGTGATTCAAGAGGAGATACAAGTACGTGGGCCAAGTATGTTATGACTTGGTCTCCAACTCATACCGATTTTTTTATTTGTGTATTTTATTTATTTATATATTTGTTGGAATGGAACACACACATGTCATCATGTGCATGTGGAGATGAGAGGAAAGGTTACAGGAATCTATTCTGACTCTACTACGTAGGTACCTCAACCTATCCCAGGTCTTCAGGCTCAGTGGCAAATGCCTTCACTGATTGCTAGCCAAACCCATCCTTTCTGTTATACACTATCCTTCACCCCCCCCCCCAAAAAAAAGAAGTTTGAAACTTACATAGAAACTTGTCAACTAGGCCAGCTATAGCCAGCTATGGCTATAGGAATCTATATGTGAGGCTCCTACATATGCTATCTTTACACCGGCTCTTTAGGCATATGGACAGTATTCTGTGGAAACATTTCCCTTTAAGAGTGTGTGGGTCTCCTGTGAGTCTTATCATAGTCCGCCCCACTGGAGAAGTACAGATCTATTTTGTGAGCACTGTCTGTACTTTCTTCTTCTCTTAAGATGACTTAGAGACAATGCTATTCTGTGCTAAGAAGCCCCCAGCAGTGCTGGGTAGATGACTCAGCATCGGAAGGTGCTTGCTGTGTCTGGCTCTAACCCCAGAACCCATGTTAAGCTAGAAGAAACTGACTCCAAAAACAGCATTCTCTGACCGTCACACAGGTACTGTGGCATGTATTTTCCCTTCTTCCACATGCACATAAACACAATAAAAGGGTTGTGGGTTTTTGTTGCTGTTATTGGTTTGTTTAAATTAATGGGGTTCGGTGGTAGAATTAAGAAGCTGGATGAGTCCTTCTGGCAGGCCTGTCCTGAACCACACAGAACTGTGCACCAGATAGTCCCGTGATCTTCCTGACACTTGAACAAGGCACTGTACGGTCCCATTCAAAACTTAATTTTTAAATCATTTTCTTGACATTGACTTGAATTTGCTCAGTGATAGTTCTTCATTTTTCTATTATTACCCTCTATATAGAAAGGTTGAGGATTATTATAAAATCAAGTCCTGATTCCTTCCTGTTAATTAACCCTCCCTAATAGTTAATTCTTTTCCTCTCTCAAATTACCATAATCATCAAGAAGAAACCAGTTAGACTCCTTAGGACTTTGTCCAGGAAATCTTAGTTATATCACTGACTTTATTAAGAACATCTTCTACTTTCCACGGTAGTGCAGGCAGCAACCTGCTGAATATCTTGCCATTGCATGCCCAGATTTTTCCCAATGTCTTCTCCTAATACTTCATTCACAGTTCTTCAAAGAGTATCATGTTTTAGGAAACATTCTTACTAGGCTCTCTCTTAGAACATTTCAGCTTCTGCCTTCTACCCAAAGCCATTCCCATATTTGGGGTGCTGCCTGCAAACACAGCTTACTGCCAACTATGAACTTATTATTGGTTGCTTAACAATCTGTGTCAAAATTAAAGATCTTAGGAAAGTAAACTCTTTTCACTATATAATCTCTACAGGTCAGGAATAGAAAAACCAATTTGACTGGGTTGTTCGAGGCCTAGTTGGCTCATACATTCACTATGAAGTTATTAGCCAGGGTGAATGCTTTTGGAAATTTGACAGTAGATGGACAGTCTGTTTCATGATAGGATAAATTATGTTATCATGAGCAGAAGAAGTCAATTCCTGCCTGCTTGTTGACAAAAAGCCACCATTCTCTCTCCATAGGCCCTTGCTGCTTGGCGACAGGGTTTCCCAGAATAAACAATGTAAGAGAGAGAAAGACAGAAGTCATAGGAGTTTTTTTTATTTATTTGCTTACTTATCTCTCTCTCTCTCTCTCTCTCTCTCTCTCTCTCTCTCTGTGTGTGTGTGTGTGTGTGTGTGTGTATAGCTTGTGTGTGTGTGTGTGTGTGTGTGTGTGTGTGTGTGTATAGCTTATGTGTGTGTGAATGCAAGTACCTAACAAGACCAGAATAAAGAGCCAAATCCCCTTGGTCTGGAGTTAAAGGTGGTTATTACCACCTAACATAGTGTTTCTACTGGACGAGCACAAACTTTTTAGCCCCATCCATAAAATGGTTTTGTTGTTTTATATAGCCTAATAAAGGACACATTACCTAAAGTATTGGTTGTTATATCAAGTGATCTTGGCAAGATGTGGGAGGACCTTATACTGTTAGACGCTGTTGAATTCCTCTTGGAAACAGCCTCTCCCACAAATATTTAATTAATTATTTTATACTTATGGGTCACTTGAAACATTTACTAGTTTTTGAAGATGCTTAGATGTAAATGTTAACACATAAAAACATAGAATATATTAGTATAATAATTCTGCATGTATGTAAGTAATACAAAACATAAGATATTGTTAATATATGGTGAATATTTTCTTCTTAAGTTGACTTTTCTGTTAATGCAAAACTAAAATTTAAATGTACATATCTGGCTTATATTATCTTAATACTGGGTTATAATAACTGAAGATATAAAAAGAAAAAGAGATGAGAAGGGAAAAGGCAGAAGATTGACAGGGAAGCACCTGGATTCTTATTTAAGAGTTTATGTCTCTTCTACAAGTAACAAAAAGACATTGAGGCTTAGCGTTGGGAAGTGGCATTATCAGAGATGTGGCAGGGGTGATTGTATCTAACAGCGGGGAGTCGGACAGATTAGATTGAATAGACACTAAAGAAAAATTCAGATGAGTGAATTATACAAAGATAAAGCTCAAAAGCAAAATCAAGACAAGAGAATGAAAATTGGTGGCATCATGTCCTTATGGATCATAGTTGCAAGGTGGCAAAGAACCCTTTGTGACTGGGACCAGAGGTGGAACCTTCAGGTTTTTACTTTGCAAAGTCCAGCAGGAGTGAAGGAAGCAGAGACAAGAGAAGGCAAGGAGTTCTACTTGACAGAGAACTCGACAACAGACAGCAAGTCGGGCATTTTGTTTGGTTTGTTTTTTGTTTTGTTTTCCTCTTCGTGGTTTTCATCCCAGGTTTGAGATTTGGTTTCTGGTTCAAGGCGGCGCTGGAGCAACGGAGAAGCAACCTTGAGCAACATCTCCCCCACGTGCTTTTCCGCCCTCCACCTGTAAGCCACTGCCTTCCAAACAATGCCACTTTGTAGTCTCAGGTGGCACCCGCCTCCAGACGGAGTGATGGGCAGAGCTCTAATTAAGATATCTTGTTTTTTCATCCTCTGCCAACTCCTAGCTTGTGTCACGTTTCTGGGGCGGAGGTGGTTGTAGATAGGCAGTATTGGTGTCATTCAGAGCTGTGGTTTGAATGTTTACGATGTGTTTTTGTCGAGCAGGGGGAGAAAAGAACAGCTGGTTGTATTCAGTTGAGACTGAAAAAGCTTTTAATGAAAAGTTTAAATTACTCTATCATCTTGGGAAAAATGCTCTGTCAGTAGCCTTTCAAATGATGAACTTGATCACATTCTTGATTACAGAAAATATAATTCTTAAAGTTTTAACGCACACTTTCAAGTAACTTTTTCTGTTGTGTTAAATCCATTTTCTGAAAAATTTTTAAGCCAGTTTGATGCTAATATTGAATCGAATGCAATAAGTGTGGAAGTTTTGTAAAATTTAGTGCTAAAGATATAAAGTATATTATTGGAAGTAGTAAGCACTAATTCTGAAAACAAAGCAAAAGAACAGTGAAAAACAGCTGCAACATGCATGAGATCTGCTAATTATTTTTCCAGTTGCTGTAACCTGAAGTTAACAGCATTTACATGCATTGGCTGAGTGAGTCTAAGCTTATAAACAGAGCCAAGAGAAGAAAACTCCTCTTCGGTTTGATATCATTTTCTTCTGTAGTGTCTCCAGTAATCTGAAAATTGTATTTGTCAAGAGAATTTGTTCTTATACCCAAGCATAACTGGAACAATTTTAACAGTTGTTGCCAGACATTCAACAACCTTACTAACTGCACAGTAAAGATATGTTCAGCTGATCTTATGTGTGCTTAGTGAATTTTTTCCGTCAATAAAAATGGTATTTTTGATCAAGTAATTTTCATAGGTTAATCATATCCTGTTATTAGGGAAATCATAAACATATTTGTCATTACAATTTTAAAAGTGATATGAAATGAGAAATATATATATTTGGGTGGCATCTGAAGTCATGGCCCACTGTAGACATGCTTTCAGGAAAACTTACTAGTTAAAAAAAACAAGTAATAAATCAAAGCATTTATCAAATGCATTGGTAGAGACTCCTGGTAGGCAAGTGACAACTGAGCAGGGGAATACTTCCAACAAGCTTTAAAACCTTAGTTTTGGATTGGTGGATGCTAGTGTATTTTAATGGTTTTGAAAGTCCAAGTGATGAGGGCAGAAGAAAGAAATGAGTTAGGTAATTTAGAGGCATGTCCACCTAAACAAACAATTCTGCCTTTGCCTCTTGACAACAGGAAATGTCCTGGGCCAGATCTGCACCTTTGTCCTGCTGCTCAGAGGCCAGAAATGCCAGAGATGCTTCAGGACACTGGTTCTTCTTTTCACTTCTTGCATTTATCTTTCTTCTTTTGCATAACAACTGTAATGATCACAGCTGCTTGGGACGTATGCATGAGGAAGTGACCAAAAATTTCTGTCCAGAAACCAGGAGGGAAAAGGCCCTGACACTCGGGAGGCAGAGGCAGGCGGATCTCTGTGAGTTCGAGGCCAGCCTGGTCTACAAGAGCTAGTTCCAGGACAGGAACCAAAAGCTACAGAGAAACCCTGTCTCGAAAAATCAAAAAAAAAAAAAAAAAAAAAAAAAAAAGGAAAAGGCCCTGAATACTTTATGAAAGGGAAAACTATACTGACCATCTCAGCCACTTCCCATTCTCCAACCCAATACCGCCCCATTAGTCCCTAGTGGGTGCCTAGGCAACAGTCTTTTCTTGGACCGTTCCAGCTGTTTTCTTCCCTTAAGCTTGCAATAAAACTCCTTTGTGAACTTAAGCCTCCCATCATCTGTGAAATTCATTCTTGGAATTCAGGACACAGAGAATTCAGAAGCCACTGGCCCAGAGTGGCTTGGTGGTCATTCATTGTAGGTACCCTGGCTCCCAAAGTTATTGTTCATTCAAGTGGACATGGCCCGGTGATTGTATTCAAAGACCAACACTTTCTTACTGCGTCATAAGGAACTTATATCAGACATGGGGGTGGCCAACAAATGGTTTTCAATGGAATTAAAAAAGTAATCAAAGATAGCTTGATTTTGGATTTGCAGCATTCTAACTTTCCATAATCATGGAATTTTATTTAACTCAGTCATCTATTGCCATCAAAACAACTGCAGCTTTTTTATTTTATTTTATTTTTTTAATTTATTTATTTATTAAGGATTTCTGCCTCCTCCCCGCAACTGCTTCCCATTTCCCTCCCCCTCCCCCAATCAAGTCCCCCTCCCTCGTCAGCCCAAAGAGCAATCAGGGTTCCCTGACCTGGGGGAAGCCCAAGGACCGCCCACCTCTATCCAGGTCTAGTAAGGTGAGCATGCAAACTGCCTAGGCTCCCCCTTTTTGTTTGTTTTTTTGAGAGTTTTAGTTTATATCCTTCTCGTGCAAGTAGCTAATCTTACTAAGGAAGTATTTATCTGAGGTGTGCAGAATCTGGGTACTGTGGAATTTAATACAAAGCAGCTGCATCCCCCAGTGTGGGTGTATGTGGAAAGAATGGAAAGATGTCATCTATGGAGCTGGGTGAGTAAAGCACCTGACATACAAGAGTAAAGATGGGAGTTCAAATCCTGAGCACCCATATTAATGCTGAATAGAGGTGGCAGCCTGCTTGTAATTGCCGCATGTAAGGAGACAGAGACAGTGGTATCCATACAAAGCTGGTGAGCTAATTATCTGTCTCGGCAATTCTGGGTTCAGATGAGACACCTTGTGGAGAGTGGTCCAGGAAGACACTCGATGACTTTGATCTCAATCTTGGGCCTCAACCTTATGCAGGCATCCCTACACACCTGTGATTCCCCAGCACATGTAAACAAACACATATCAAACACAGATACACACTGGTAAAATAGAACAGACAAAAAAAAAACTCAAAAAAAAGAGGGAAGGAAGGAAGGGAGGGTAAAAGAGAAGAAGAAAGAAAGAAAGAAAGAAAGAAAGAGAAGACACAGCCCAAACTGAAAAAGAAGCCATACAACTATCTAAAACACAGTGTGAGAAACACCATTAACATCAACCTAAGCTTGTGGAGCATTTAACCTGCTGCAGGTGTTTGCTGGTAAGTTGCTTAATTTCATTTAATTCTGATAACAAAGCTATTTAGTGGGCAAGTTATTATCCCTAACACCATCCATTAAGATAATGATAAGTGGAGATGCAGGAGGGTGTTTTAACTCTGGAATGCTAAGCAAAGATGCTGGAAGGAAGATCGCAGGCCCTCTGGGAGGGTGAGCCCTTGTCATCTTTGTGGGTCCACCTCATCTCGAATCTTCAGGGAAACTATTTAAGACACTTTTATTTCCAAATACTTTTACCTTAAAGACATTATTTCATACTCTTCAAAAAAGAAATAAACCAGACTTAGTGGTGCAGATCCTGGAATCACAGCTCCTGGAGGGTCTGAGGCAGGAGAATTACAGGTTAAGTGGTGCCTAGGCTACAGATAGAATCAAGGCTAGCCTTAGTATTAGAAAGATCTTATTTCAAAATAAGAAAAGATTAAACTGGGGTTGAGATACAGTTCAGGGGCGAAGCAGTTGCCTAATGTTTGAGGCCTTGTGTTCAATGCTCATCATCACACAAAGAAAAAAAAGTTCTTGGATTTTTTTTTTAATTTATTTATTTATTAAGGATTTCTGCCTCGTCCCCACAACCGCTTCCCATTTCCCTCCCCCTCCCCCGATCAAGTCCCCCTCCCTCATCTGCTCGAAGAGCAATCAGGGTTCCCTGACCTGTGGGAAGCCCAAGGACTGCCCACCTCTATCCAGGTCTCCTAAGGTGTGCATTCAAACTGCCTAGGCTCCCACAAAGCCAGTACGTGCAGTAGGATCAGAAACCCATTGCCATTGTTCTTGAATTCTCAGTATTCCTCATTGTCTGCTATGTTCAGCTAGTCCGGATTTATCCCATGATTTTCAGACCTAGGCCAGCTGGCCTTGGTGAGATCCCAATAGAACATCCCCATTGTCTTAGTGTGTGGGTGCACCCCTCGTGGTCCTGAGTTCCTTGCTCGTGCTCCGTCTCCTTCTGCTCCTGATTTGGACCTTGAGATTTGGATGAAGAAAGTATGGAATATATACATATTAGAGTATTACTCAGCAGTAAAAAACAAGGACTTCTTGAATTTTGCATACAAATGGATGGAAATAGAAAACACTATCCTGAGTGAGGTAAGCCAGACCCAAAAAGAGGAACATGGGATGTACTCACCCATATTTGGTTTCTAGCCATAAATAAAGGACATTGAGCTTATAATTCATGTTCCTAGAGAAGCTAAATAAGGTGAATCCAAAGACAAACACATAGGCATCCTCAGGAATATTAACCTTCATCAGGCGATGAAAGGAGACAGAGACAGAGACCCACACGGGAGCACCGGACAAAAGTTCTTGGATTTTAAGACAACTTAGGTGCCCACAAAGAAAACTGTCTAGTGACCTGGCTGAGGGTGGTAAGTCAAAGAAGAGAACTGAGGACAGGAACAAGTGCAATGGAAATGGGCAAAGAAAGGAGTATATAGAATTCAGGAACTTCTTTATATCAAGAAAAGAACTCTGGTGCACCCTAAAAGAATGTTTCACATTGCCGGCTGCCAAGAGACTCAGCAATGGGGTGATGCAGCAGGGCCAGACTCGGTCATTGCACTGAGACTTCACATGCAAGAAGGTCTGAGAGATCCTCGGGGCGTGTGCCAGGGAAACGGGAAAGGCTGATCGTATAAACAGATGCTTCTTGACCTGCAGAGACAGTCTGCAGCTGCCTTCCTTTTGTGTAAGGCTACATTACAGGCTGCAATTACAGGAACCGCATCCACCAGGGATTTCTGCATTCTGAATAGGTAGAGACAGCTTCTTCGATTTGAAGTGGCATGTCTTGCTATCACTCGTGAGCTCTTAAAATTGTCAGAGGTAGCAATGATCACAGCACTGTCTGTGATATGGGTGGCCTTGGTGCTCACCAACAAAATGGCAAGGAAGGGCACAGTCCCTGGGCAAGCAACATTCCTCAGGGACGACCCAGCAGTGTCTCATCCTACCAAACTCTTGTTGGGAATTGTTGTTGCTAACTAGCTCGCTTACCCAAAGGCACTCAAAAAGCTTAGGTTTTCCTTAATAATACTGAGGGGTTTTGCAGTGGTTTCTAATCTTTAATTAGTTAATCTGAGAGCCATCCCTATGAGATAGGTAAGGATAATCATCCTCATTTTACAGATGAGGAAACGAACACTCAGAGGTTAAGTGACTTTGACAAGGTTATTTAGTGAGCTGCGCAGGCAGAGCCAAAATGCAGACAACTTACAGGCCTGGAGAAACGGATGGGACTTTGCCTTCAGCACGTGGCCAATATAATTCCTATAATGTTGAGGCAATCCAGATGATGTAATTGTTTTCCTTTTTATCTAGATGACTTAGACCCTTACTTACACCCTGGCCACTGAATCACCAATTAGTGATTGTTAGTGGTTGATGACAATATATGTTGCTATTGGCTGTCACCATAGCTAAACTGGCAAGAGGGTATGTAAGAGGATTAAGAGCTACCATAGAAACTCCCTTTCAATTAGAACAAAATTGACTTTCATAGCGTTACATAAGGTGAATAACTTTTAAGAGCTGGAAGTTCAACCAAGGCAAGCACCAAATATTATATACAAATTGGAATGAATTTTATTATAAAAATAAATGATCAATTACATTCCCAAAATATAGACAACTATTTGATAAAAGTAACCAAAATGCTGGTGAATTCTGTGTACTTCAAATCATTCGTTAGGAACCAACTTTAACATGAAATACAAATTTAATATAGAGTTCATATTAGGATATTTTGAAATCATTGATTATACCCCAAAAGTGAATGTGTTAAAACAAAACAAAAATCTCTCAGATTTAGGTTTCCTCTCCACCTCATCCATCTTGTTTCCAAATTGTGGTGTATTCACGCACTACTAGAATCACTTCAAATGTAGTGAAATTTTCATAAAGGTTGTGAAATCACAGCTCCTTATCAGCATTAATACACATTCACAGGCTGCCCAGTGCATATCGAAGTCTGAGGGACTAATATTTCACAATTGCAGTGACTCAATATTCAAAGAGGCACCAAGGGCGTACTATGACCCAATAGTCAAGAAGATTATGTTTATCTGGCATGTGCAGAAGTGTTCTTACATTAAATTCCTGTGTGGGAGGGTAAAACTATGCGTTCATGCAGTGTGCACATGATCTGTATGTTGGGGGTCCTCCTCTGTCTCCCAACTCTTATTTTTCTGAGACAACATCTTTCACTGAAGCTCAGGTTTGCCAATTTGGCTAGGTTAGATGGCCTATGAGCTCCAAGTTTCTGTCCATCTCTGCCCCAGTACTGGAATGGCAGACCTCCGCTACTGTCCTGGCTTTTTATGTGGGTGCTTGGAACTCCGAACTCCATTTCTGCATGCTTGCATCTCTGGCATCAAACAGACAGAGCCCTCTTCCTTGCCTCCCAGGTTTTAGTATTTACATGTGTGTATGTATCACAGGCTTCTCAATCTCAATCTTCCCTAAGGACCAGTGTTCCAAGAAAGACTTCAGGATGATAAGCAAGAAAGAGTTCACCCAAAGCGGTCCATTTAATATCTATGATCTGTCGTTATATATATATATATATATATATATATATATATATGTGTGTGTGTGTGTGTGTGTGTGTGTGTGTGTGTGTGTGTACACACATATATATATATGTATATATATAATTCAATTACATAATGTGTGTATTTTTAATTGCATGTTCTTTTTTCTCCTGTGTAAAGTAAAAATTTAACTCAAATGTAGCTGTATCAAAGTCTCAATAGTCCCTAACACAACTGAACTTACCTTACTTCCCAAGCAGGCAAAAACAACTTAAATAGTTTTGGAAGTTTTCTGTACAACAGAGTAGAGTGCACCATCTCGTAGTGAATTGCTAGATAACTGCAATATTTCCTATCATTTTTCTTGAAAATCTATCATCCTTTGCATCCTACTCCCCACCCTCCCAAAACCCTTTTACAACACACTTCTTTCTCCAGAGCTCTTTTCAGGCCACTTCACACCCCTTCTTTGTGGTCTTGTCCCTTTGGGCTGCCTCCCTGTTCCTTTGCATCCTTATTTTTCCCTCTAGATAGCAGTTCAACCTTCAATGCATATTTTCCAAAAATTTTCACCCATCTGCTCAACAAATTGTTGGCCCTTCCTCTAGAACCAACTTCCTTAAAGAGTAGAAGAGAAAACGACTGTAAATATTTGCCATTCAATTTGCCCCTTAGAAATCCAGGGGATGAAAGAAAAATCTAGAAGCTGCGTAAAAAGCAAATGGGAAATGGGAGCCAGGAGTGTTAACTCTGATACGTGTAAAGCTGGCAGAGGTGAGCCGACTGATAAAAGTCCCAGGAACCGAGAAATTTAAAAGCAGCTATACAAGCCTAGGGATTTGCCTCTGTGAAATCAAAAAAACGGAAAAGCACACCGATCAGATATCATAGCAGGAGACACGCCTCCACACAGCAGGAGGGTGCTTTCCCAGTAGGGGGTCCAGCTCCTGTACCTGCCTCTGAGAATCAGTGTTCACAATCAACCTCTATTGAGCAGGGACAATTCCAGGCTGCCGTGTGAATCTTTGAAACCCACTATAGAAAATCTCTACAGAGAGACATACTGCGGCCCCACGGCCCTGACAATCCAAAGGAAGGTCACAGGCTTCCCACTGAAGGGTCACCCAGGACCAAAGCTTCAGCTGGAGTTTTGTGGGTTTTTTTTTTTTTTTTCACTCCTTCAAGGGGAGTGCCTTAGGAAAGCTAAATCTCAGAACAATTATATAAGCATCAGAAAGACACCAGTCTATACGGGGTGGGGAAACAAAAAGAGAAGGGGTTAGTAGTGAGATGCTGTATGCATCAAAAAAGTTAGCTTCCTGAGTTCTGAGATGGTATGGGAGCCAGGTAATTGCTTATGGCTACGGTGTCAGAAAGGTCTGGGGAGAAATGGCCATCGCTGATAGGATATTTTCCTCTTCCTCAAAATCAAAGAGTGAAGTGGACCGACCTTTATTGGTGAAGTTACTGGCAGAACAAAGATTACTAAGTACACAGATGCAGCTCATCCGGTAGCAAGAAGGCAGGACCAGGCTCACTTTTGAAGACAGAGAATGGAAAAGCACAGCTAAGGAATGTGTAATAAAGGGTGGGGTAAGAAAGGCAGTAGCGGGTAGATGAGAGTAGGTCTGCCCAGCAATCAGGACACCACTGACTCAGACAAGTAGCCACACACAATTAACTATCGCAAAATTAGAATAACTAAGGAAATCTAGGAATCATATCAGAAACACACATGCCTTCCTTGATGGCCCTGTAGTAGAAATACACAGGCCTTCCTTGATGGCCCTGTAGTGAAGATATCGTCATAAAATTCCTAAATGCAGAGCAAACTATTCAGAATGAGAGATGCCCACCCAGCAATTAAAGAACTGCTGGAATGTGTGTACCACACAAAGAATAACGTCGGGGGGAAAAGACAAGCGAATAAGTAGCGTATTCAGAAATCTTCTGTCTGAAGCCATTGTGTGGTCATGAAAAGCATGCTGGCTCTGCAGAAACTGATGTCTGGGCTCTATGCCTAGGGGACCCCATTCGGTTGGTCTCAAGAGGAGTCTGCCACCTTCCCTGCTACCAGTCTCTCAGGTGCTCTTGACACTACTCACCTGGACCACTCTCTGCACGGCACCAACCTAAAATATGGATCATTTAGTTTTCCTTCAATTTCGGGTTTGTCACAAACAGAACAGTTTGCTGAGCTATCTTTCACCCATCTCGATCTCCCCCTCCGATCTCAGTTTCTCTTCAAGTGGTTTTAATGTGGCCTTAATTTTCCAGCGTGATTTTATAATGATGCGCACTCATCACTGTGGGTGAGGCCCCCTAATTACACAATTAAAGTTTTAAACCCTTTGAAGTCCTAACTCATAAAGAGCCTCACACCAGTGTCCTTGTGCTTTTTAAAACCCTTGTGATACCGATTAAATCCGGCAGAAGCCGCTCCACAATCCAGACACAATTTACACTTGCCCCAGATAGTAATTATAGAAAACTTATGACTTTTCTATTTGTAAAGACTGAAGTTTTTGAGGAAATAAGCAGCTTCAAATGTCAAGCACTCGCTAGAGCCGCCTCCTCCACTGAAGAGGATTCTGCAGCTGTGACTGAGGATGCCAGAGCTCTGGTATTAGAAGTGGGATTCAGTCTGACCAGACTTGAATTGACCTGTGGGGCCAAGAGTCACTTGTTCAGTTGGCTTTTCCCGTAGGAGGGAAAACATTTGGATTACATATCTGCCGGAGGCTCTTTAGTCTCCAATATAACCTGTTTTCTGCCTATTGAAAAGACGAATGGATAAAGATATTACTTACTTCTTTTGATTTCCTTTCCCAAATAGGTGCAATGAAGCCTCATTAGTCCCTGAAGAAATTATCTTCTTTGGCAGATGCTTTAGGTTGGCTCGTGTTAATACAGTAAAGTGGCTGTATGTTAACTGATAAGGGCAGGGCAAATCCACTCTTCCCCTTCCCTCTTTCCCCACCTGCTCATGCACTCTTTGTCTTCCCCTCCATTTTACTTTCCCATCCCTTCACTCTTTTGATGCATTCCTTCCACCAAAGGGGTACCACACAGTTCAAGTTTAGGCTCGCATCCTCCTCATCATAAATTGATTCAGCACCATTAAGTGCAATCATGCTGGATTATCTTCATTATCTTGGGTGGCCCAGATGCTCAACATGTTCCTCCCTTGCTCGCTCACTCTCTCCCTCCTTTTCCCACACTTTCCAAGGCATGGTGATCTGTTTGTCCCTCATTATCCCCTTTCTGATTTGTAAATATAAAACTTTATATTCTCTTTCTTCTTCCCTGTCACCTAGCACTTTGTGTCCCCCAAAGTTCCTTATCTTGCTTCTTCCCTATATTCCTTTACCATGATTGGTTAAAACTCCCCAGTTAAAAATTGGTTGGCAAGGAAACCTGGCACTGTACAATGTTTTACATTTCACTCAATGGCATAAATATGCAGAAATTGCTTCCTGTCAAATACCCATGCACTAAATTGTCCTATTAACTATTTAAGTGAGCATGGAAGATTATTCCTTCAAAGGCCCACCTACTGCAATTATTGTTAAGTATGCTTTCACTAAAAAGATCCTAGTTATGATAGCTAAGGGGCATGTCCAAGTTCAGATCAGGCTTCTCTTCTCATTTGTAGAAGAAAACGTCCACCGAGCAACTGCTCTTGGAAGGAAAGGGTGTGCAATCCCAGCAGGGGGTTGCAGCTTGAGTTAAGAGATCTTTGCTGAGATAAATAATGCACTGTTGCTTCAAACATCATTTTCTTTCCTAATTGGTAGCACATACTTCTTTGCTGGATAAATGGAACAGACTAGGTATGGCATCATCCTTAATTAATTGGTGTACTAGCTACTTAAGAGGGCACACACCACTTGTGTTATTAAACAGTGCCATGTCAGATTTAATGGATGTCATTATGGGGGTTCCTTGGGGATCAATCCGTGGGCCATTGTTATTTATGCTCATTGTAAATGAGCTGACAGGGCAGTGCTCAGAGCTTACTGAGGATCTTTCTGCTGATGGTAACACGCCCAGGGTGAGAGTGATCCGTCACCCAGTGAACATGGAAGCTGTCTTGTTCAGGCTCCAGGTTGAGTTACTTGAAATAAGTCAAGCATTTGGACATTCTATATAAGAATTCTCCAAAACTGTGCACACAAAGATTTTTATGAGATACCCAGATACTCCTGTAATCAGAATGCTTCTAGGGATGGTGACCTTTGTCTTGGCAAATGTATTTATATATTATGTATTTATGTATTATAAATGTATTATAAAGGCATAGAAAACATATTCACGAGAGAATTCAGAATGCTTTAATTTTGAAACTCTAGACAAGCTTCAACTGTGGGAGTCATGAGTAGAGAAGGAGCCTATTCAGTTTTAGACAAATGTTGTTACTTCTTTAGCATTATTTCTGGACCTCCTGGGTTTGCATGAGGAGATTTGCCTCGAGTTCTTGCTGCACATTGAGCTATGTGATCAGTCCTCACACAGACGGCAGTATTGTGTGCTTAGATCTACAAACCCAGACTCAAGTGTTTGTGGAATGGATACATCTGTCTGTGGAACAAGGGGAGAAAGAGGAGCTAGAGGGAGGAGACAGATCTAAAAACTGAGACTAAAATTAATGAAGGTCTGTGGGAGGGGAGAAGTCTGGAAGGTTGCACCTGGAAAGAGACTATCACTCACAGCTTTCTCCCTGAGGAACACAGATGAGTGATAGAGACAGTGTTTCATGAGGAGTCTGAGAAAACGCAGCCATTTTGGAACAAGCAGAGCTTGTAAAGCAATCTGAGAATAAATCCTGCTGAGCTGAAGCCACTGATATGCCATCATGCCCGGGAGACCGGTCTTTGGGAGCCACAGCTTTTCTTCCTCTTAGCTATCTTCTTGCAAAACTATAATTAAACAACATTTTAAAAATGGGAGTCTAAAGAGGATGAGCCCAGCTTCCCC
Organism: Microtus oregoni; assembly: GCF_018167655.1. Lineage (NCBI taxonomy): Eukaryota > Metazoa > Chordata > Mammalia > Rodentia > Cricetidae > Microtus > Microtus oregoni. The sequence continues at coordinate 58,290,218 of NW_024543059.1, read as the reverse complement.
TCTATAGTTTTGACATGTGGGAGCTACTGACCCAGCACGACATATAAACAAAGAATAGGCAACAGATACACAAAGAGACACTTATTGTCCAACTGTTGCCTAACAAAGAAGGCGGCTTTGACTCATGACACTGTTTAGACATCGGTTAATGTCAACACAGGAGCAAAGGTAAAGTGCCAACTTGTCGGTATTATCTTTCAAGTTGAGCTCTGAGATAATCCATGGGCACAGGAATAAAAAGACCTGCCTCTGCCAATAAATGTTTCTATGCTGATAGGGCAGAAAAATCAACACAATAAACAAGATTTAGTTATTGGAAATGATTGAGGACACAGCCCCCAAATAACTTGCACTTTATGATAGAACAACCGAGTCGAATGGGAATTATGCCAGTTTGCTCTCTCGCTTAGAGCATTCCAGACACCACTGCCGTTGAATCTGCCAGAAATAATCTTGCCCGTCTTGGTTCAGCAGACAGTGATTGCATTGTTGTAGGCTCAGGTATGTCCCATGCAACACGCCCTCCTGATGACTTCATCTGCATGACAGGCTGCCTTTCTTCTAGAGGAAACCATAAATAATGCCACAATAAGCAAATGTTTCTTGTTACAGGGAAGGCACAATATGAGTTAAACTACTGCAGTTTTTTTCTTTGAGGCAACCTTGACATTTCAGGCTCTATGCCATCCTTTCAGCTGGGAACAAAACGTGGTCCAAATGGACGTGTGGTTTTGACTTTAGTAAGATAAAAATCCAAGAGCTAGAAACAACAGAAAAAGACTGATCTCTTTTTCTGTTATGCAGTCTAAATAACTACTTAATTTTTTTCTAAAGTTTTGTTTAGAATATACAGTCCAAGTACATTCCTCAACACTTTCTCACAGTGGGAGAATGAGAATTATGAAGACTATTTCGGTTTCTAAAAGACAGTATTCCTTTGGGTGGAAACATAATAGCGTGACCATAATTAATGCTCACTTATTTTCAAAGGGATATTTAACAATCAGTAGTCATCGTGTTTTAAATCTTAAAGGGCCACAAAAATAACTCAAAGCAAGCACTATCTTTACTCAGTTTTCAACATGGTATGAAAAGTAGAATAAGCTCACATTTAGTAGGAAATGAAAGATAGATACCAAAATACTTAAATTCATTAGTGAGGAAGTATTAAATCAGGGAAACTCCCAGGGTTGTACATCATATTTTGCCTTATACGGTGGGTATAATTTGAAATTCCTCCAGTTCAGAAAGTGATTTGCATTAAGTCACACGTATCTATCATAAAAACAAAATCAAATCATCTCTTAGGGCGAGTGTGTGTTTGATAGTTGGGATGGGAATATGTGGGGCATATACCCATGAGTAGATTCAAGCATTGCGAGGTTCTCAAGGGTGAACAGGATGTCATCCAGGAGGAACTTGGGCCTGAACCTGGGAGGAAGGTTTATGTGTAGACCATGCATGAGGATCTGAGTTCAAATTCCTGAAACCTGCATTAAAACTGGACATGTAGAACATGAGCCTGCAATCCCAGCACTCCTACAGAGAGGTGAGAAGGAGGAGCAGGAAAGTCCCGGGAAAATTACGAGTTAGCTGACCTTGTGGCAACAGCGGGAAAACAACACAAAGGCACTGACTCAAATAAGGCAGGAGTCAAGTCAACAGCACCAGAGATTGTCTACCGCCTCTGCAAGTTTGTAAGGCATGTGTGTGCTCAAATCGCACATGCACGTTCAGGCAAGCTCATAAACACACACACACACACACACACACACACACTCTCTCTCTCTCTCTCTCTCTCTCTCTCTCTCTCTCTCTCTCTCTTTAAAGATGTCACCAGTGCCATGTTGAATTGACAGTTGATAAATTAGATCTTCCTATAGAGGTTAGAGGGAGGTTGAGAGGCCTCTGTATGAGATGAAGTCTACCCATGTCTTTAGTGAACAAGCAGAACAGAAAACCTTTTCCTTTGCACTTCCACCCTTTATTCACGCACTCATTTGCTTTTAATAGGGATTATACAGGGAACTCCATTTCTCTCTAACTTTCACATGACGCACACATTTCGCAGACTCCACCTTTCTTGAATCTCTGATGAAGATTGCTTGTGGCTTTTCCTTCAACTGATGCCCAGAATTTTGCAGCCATATTTTTGTCCTCATCCTCTTTCTCTTTCTCACTCTTCCTGTGTGCCAACAATACCTGACTGCTGGACCACTCTTTGGTCACACCAGGCACACTTGTATCTTAAATACGGGACTCTGGTCATCCTACTTGGTTCTTTCTTTTCCTAAATAACCACTTTGTGGTGCTTGCCTGCTCCAGTTCTCTTCATACATGTTGTACTGGATTCAATTATGGTCCCTGAAAAGAATGTCTCCATCCTGACCCAGAACCTGTGAAAGTGTGCATATTTAGCAAAGTACCTTTGAAAATATGTACAAGGATGTAGAAACAAGAATATCCTGGATGATCTGAATACACCTAACAGCTCATTGCACTGTCTTTACGAAACATACATAAAAGATGCATACACACAGAGACCGAGCCATGTGAAAGGAGATATAGACATTGAAGCTAGGTGGAATTTCACCAAAGGATGCTGGGGGGCAGTGGAAAGTAACAGAAGCAAGCATGGGTTTTCCCTTGAGCTCTGTGAGGTCGAGGTCAAGGTCAGCCTGGTCCACAGCTAGTTCCAGAACAGATAAACAGATAGTACTGTTACACAGGGAATCCCTGTCTCAAAAAACTAAAAAAAAAATAAAAATAAAAAAAATAGACAAGATCTCCTTGGGAGGGTTGAAGGGGGAAGGGGAGAGGCAGGGAGGGGAGCAGAGAAAAATGCAGAGCTCAATAAAAATCAATAAAAAAACTAAAAAGAGAATATATATTTCATATATTTTCTTGTCTACCTGCTAGTAGAATGTAAAATCCACAGTGACAAGTATGTTTTTACCTATTAGTCATGAGTCCTAGCCCAAGCTAGGTATATAACTTCATAGTCAACAAAAGCACAGTTGTAAGTGTGAGACACCACAGGGAATGTGTGATGGGCTAAAATTCATGACCCTAACTTTACAAATGAATTCACAGAACATAAACATGGAGAGTTATGAAAGAACACATTTGAATTACAGAAGATAAGATAGTTTGCAAAGTCACCAAACTTTATTGAGTGTCAAGATGCTGTGTTAAACCATTATCTCCTTCCTTGTTAAATAGTCCTCTTTGTGAAACCAATGTCCCCTTCTCTCCTTCTTTCACTGTACCCAGGGAGGAGATGGAACTTGATTTCTTGGTGAAGTTAGAGAAAATAATCTAGCAGGCAGCCTAGGCACACTGAAGCTATTCATCAATAGACATCTACTGTCTCCCCTTCTTCCTTCCTCAACAGTTTTCTAGATGGACTGGTCCTACTTAGAAAATCTAGTTAGCTTGGTGTACATGATTTTAATCCTGTATGACAAAATCTTTCTTAGAAAAGTCATCAAGATAAACAAAATTCTTTCACTCATTGGCTAACAACCAAAATCCCCTAATCTCTAACTGTGGTGTATCATTTCAACTTGTTCTATTGTATGTAACCAACAGCTTTGCATATGACTGAAAGATACCTTACATAAAGTGCAAATAATAGGTCCCTTTGGTGTTAACAATTAAGAATTTTCTGAAGACAATGAGGACACACAGATTTCTCTGAGGTCAAGCTGAAAACAACTGCTTCTCAAGGACGTAAGTTGACATTTGCCAAAGCCTAAATTCTTCATTAGGCTCTTTTAATCTTGCCAAATCACTAATGTTTTGCTGTGGGTTCTTCCTGTATAATTTAGGGTATGTTTTCTTGTTCATAAGATTGTTATGAATATTAATGATCTCCATGCATAGGAACTGCCACATTTCCATAAGAAAAGGCTTCTTTGTCCTGCCCTGTACTCAATTTCCTTCTCAACTCCTGGCATTCCCAGTTGGAGATCTTTGTCACCTGTACCCATGGTAAAGAAGAAGCCGGCCTTTCGTTCCATTTTCCAGCCTCAAATGGGTAGAAAGCATCACTTTCTAAACTTAATCACTAAATACTATAATATCCTCTAAGCACGGGTTATTCGGTTACTTAAGGGGAAACTGTAGTTGTTTTAATATGGTGATTGTAGCCATACATTTTGATTTTATGAGTTTTATACAGCACTATTACTTGTGTGGTAATCTTAAGAATATTGTTATAATCTGTTTTATGTGTTAAGTATTAGAGAGACTGCCTAGCACTGCTCTAGTTAAAGTACACAAGCATCTCATTTGATTCTGGCTCAAGTTACATCTCACTGCTGCATTCTTTACACAGCTTCTGCTTCCTGCTTCCAGCCTCAAGATACTAGAAATTTTAAGTCAATAAATAGGTCAACACTGATCTCTCTGAAAGCACCCAAGCTCCTCAGAACCTAATGGACATCCCTGTCCTTATGCCATTTATGCCAGGACAATGGGTACTTGTGGGTTGACTCTTCTTCTTCTTCTTCTTCTTCTTCTTCTTCTTCTTCTTCTTCTTCTCCTTCTCCTCCTCCTCCTCCTCCTCCTCCTCCTTCTTCTTTCTCCTCCTTCTCCTTTCTTAGATTTTAAGACCACAACACAAGTTCTCAGTTTTCTGTGTCCTCTAACTTTCTAAATACTAACAGAAATTAGAAGGTTCTATTGACCCCTTCTGAACATCATACAGAAGTGAAGTAGTGAAGTAGTTGTTTTGTGGTATCCTTGATCCCTCTGGCTCCTACAATCCTTCTTCCCTTCTTCAGTGGGATTCCCCAAGCTCTGTCTAATATCTGACTCTGAGTCTCTGCTTCTACTCCTATCCTCCCAGTTCTCCCTGGGAGGTCCTATCTTTTCTGAAGAGAAACAGAGGAGGAGTAGAACTAGGAGAAAGTGAATATGAAGGGGGAACTGGGAGTAGAGGAGGGAAAGGAAACCACAGGCAGTGTGTAATATATGAGATAAGAATAAAGTTTTAAAAAAATGGAGCAGTGGGGATGGGAAGATAGCTTAGTTGGTTAAACTCTTGCTATCAAAGCATGAAAACAAAAGTTCAATCTCCAGAACTCTCATAAAAAATTATAGATCTGGCTGGGTGGTGGCGGTGCATGCCTTTAATCCCACAGGAGACAGAGGCAGGCAGATCTCTGTAAGTTCAAGGCCAGTCTGGTCTACAAGAGCTAGTTCCAGGAATGACTCCAAAGCTATACAGAGAAACCCTGTCTCAAACAACAAAAAAGAAAGAATTGTAGATCTGGTAACTTTTGCTTGTAATGCCAGCCCTGAGAGATGGAGGCTGACAGATCCTTGGGACTTACTGATCTGACATCCTAGTCCAATTAGCAAGATCTGGCTCCCCTACAAAAATAGAATGTGTGGTACCTGAGGTGTTGAGGTCACCTCTTGACTTCCATAAATGCATACATATACATCCTACATATATACAGATAGCTGTTACTTAAAATGTAAGTGGTCATGATGCCTACACTGCAATTTCAGTGTCTTCTCTTTCCTGAGCTATAACCAACAGCAAAGATTCAAAACAAAAATCACATAGTTCACCTCAGTTTTCTGTTTCTCTTATTTCACATAAAATAAATCTGTTCCTCCATTCTGGAGTTGTCATGAGATCTTAGTGCACAGCAAGACAACTGCAGGAAAGGCAGCCTCTACCATTCAAGACAACTGCAGGGAAGGCAGCCTCTACCATTCAAGACAACTGCAGGGAAGGCAGCCTCTACCATTCAAGACAACTGCAGGGAAGGCAGCCTCTACCATTCAAGACAACTGCAGGGAAGGCAGCCTCTACCATTCAAGACTACTGCAGGGAAGGCAGCCTCTACCATTCAAGACAACTGCAGGGAAGGCAGCCTCTACCATTCAAGACAACTGCAGGGAAGGCAGCCTCTACCATTCAAGACAACTGCAGGGAAGGCAGCCTCTACCATTCAAGACAACTGCAGGGAAGGCAGCCTCTACCATTCAAGACAACTGCAGGGAAGGCAGCCTCTACCATTCAAGACAACTGCAGGGAAGGCAGCCTCTACCATTCAAGACAACTGCAGGGAAGGCAGCCTCTACCATTCAAGCAAGAACAGCTCATGTCTTGTTCTGTGGATTGAAGTGCAGCTGGCAAAAATCTGACCACTTGCAAGGATCACTGGGGATGAAAACTTTACACCCACATCTTCCTTTGTCTGGAAACTGTTCCATGCTCATTAAGAGAAATTTATTGTTTGAAGGAGGTTTTTGCTTTGGGCTGGTGTGTAGAAACAGACATTGACATGATGATCATTCACCAAAAGTCCATAAACCACTGATGATGTTCAGTCATCTGACTACATGCCATTTTTGCTTTAGGTTACTCTTAATACCTACTACTAGGAAATAAAGGAAGTAAATAAAGTAACTTAGTAAATATCACCATTATGTATGACCTGGAATAACCACTCTGGTGTTACAAATGACATTAAGAAAGGACCAATAGGTGCTTTCAATTTGGGTTCTGATACAGAAACTTTCAGGGCAGAAATTTTCCTACTCTATTAATGAGCCAGTTAAACTAAAAATTTATAGATCTTAATGCAAGAAAAGAAGAAAAAAAACAAATTTGAACTTAATTTCAGAAAGCAATGAATTTCTCAATGAGAAGTAGAACTGCTTTCAGCATAGACTGGTAAGGAAGTTGGTGAGACTTTGCAGGTATAGCTTCTGATATTCCTAGGTGACACAACTTCAGAGGCAAGATTTTTATTTTCAGACGTTCACAATCTTCCTCCCCCCTCTTCCTCAATGTCCTTTCAGCACTCTGTGTGAGAGTGTTTTGTAGACATCCCCATTAAGACAGGGATCAACTACTATATATATAGATTGGTTGTGGGGTTCTGTAGTATTCTCCATTTGTTGAAAGGGAAGTGTTCTTGATGAGGGCTGATGGCTACACTTATCTGTGTGTGTAAGGACAAATGTTTATAGATCGTTGCTAAGTATTTTGCTGGTTTAGTCAATTAGTGGTTGTGGATTCTTCTCCAATAACTATGACTTTATTAGCACTGAATAGTTTACTAGGTTTCCATTCATAAAATCTCATCAATGGGACTGCTCAAATGTGTCATAAACAAAGATAACACCAGTAAAAATGCTAAACTAGATAAGGAGAAACCTTACACAAAGAACTAACTACAGGCAATCAAGAAAAGCTGAGAATTGGAGAGATGACCTTCTCCAGGAAAGAACACATTTTTTTTTTTTTGTCCAGTGACAGTCTACAATAAAAACATGCATACAGGTAGCCTTATCCGGATTGAATAGGTTATATTTATAAATACATATGTATACACATATGTGAATATCATAACAATTCGTGAAAAAAGAGGTCATGAATTTGAAGGAGACCAGGGAAAGATATATGAGAATATTTGGAGGAGGAAAAGGGAATGAAGAAATGTGACTAAATTATGATGAAAAAATAATTTAAGAAAAGAAGTTGGAATGGGTTAAACATATTTTTAATCTGCAATAAGCAACTTTGAGAGCCAAGATAATGAAATATAATTCCAAGAAAGCATAAAATGAATGTGTATCTCTTTTTTAATTACTAGTCCATGATACTTCAGAATACAAACACAAATATTATGCCAAAGGCTGAGGCAGGGTAGAAATTCTAATACTAATTTCCAGAGCTATTCAAGGAGTCTTCTCCTAATATAATGATATTTTACATGAGAAATCTGAAGACTTAAGAAGCCTCTGTATTATGTAATCACTGGAAAAGATTCAGAAGATGGTGGAAAATTCTATCAGGACACTCCAAACATTAATTTTATACACATATGGATAATGCACATTCTGGGATAAATATAATAAGAAGCAAGCAGTGAATACAGTCAGTGAACTTGAACGTATCAATAAGAATTATCTAGAGTAGAAAAAAAAGAAAAAAAATGAATGAAAACATCAGAAGTGGAGGCAACATTAAAATGCTAAGTGGTCTAGTTATGACTCAGTTGGAATCTAGAAGGATTAAAAGACAAAGACAGGTGAAAAGTAATACAAAATAAGTGTTAATAGTTTTGACTTAAGCCCTTGTAAACACAATAAATATGAAGATAATGGATAATTTAATTAAATTGCAGAGACTTAGATAAATTCTCTTTTTTTTAAGGTAACAAACAGGCACATGTTAAATATAAAAACAAAAATAGGTCAATAAAGAGTGAGGATAAATATACCATGAATGCGCCTGCATAGTAATGTGAGCGATATTGCACTGGTATTAAATAAGTTTTCTTAGAACTCAGTAAATGTGGCAGATAATCAAGTGCCTGACCACAAAACTGGTCCACAGTTTAATCCATCAAGCCTGTGATTGTGCAGATAGATGACAGAATCTTAAATAAAAAGAAAAGGTAAACAGTGGAAGATAATTACAGGGTTAAGTGAATGACTAGAGAGCAAAGTCACTTGGCAATTGCTATGAGAGAGGAGCCAACCTCACAGACAGCCTGGAATATTCTATGTCTACATGTATGGATGAAGACTGTGGCTTCCAAAGATTAAAACCCAAGGAAGAAAGACAGTCTCTAGAAGTTTGAGAAGAATACTTTTTAAAGATATATTCTCCCAGAGTTTTCACAGGGGATTGAAAACCCATTTTAGGACTGTTGATCTCAAAATTGAAAGGAAAAATCAACAAGAAGCCAAACCCTGAAAGGGTTTACATACAAGGTAGGTTCATATACCATAAATAAGTGATATTTCCACATGCTGGCAATGAACAATAATTAATGACTGAAAGACAGAACTGACTTTGTGACTTGTTGGAGGGAGGCCGCTTATTGGTTCCTAGCTGCTCAGCCCCAAAATAACCACACAGAAACTATATTTTTTAAATCACTGGTTGGCCCATTAGCTCTAGCTTCTTATTGGCTAGCTCTTACATATTAATTTAACCCATTTCTATTAATCTGTGTATCACTACAAGGCTGTGGCTTACCGGGAAAAGTTTCAGTGTCTATCTCTGATGATATATTGTCTATGTGGCTTCTCTCTAACTCCTCCTTCTTTCTCCCGGCATTCAGTTTAGTTTCCCCCATCTACCTCTATTCCCTGCACAGGCCCAAGACAGTTCTTTATTAACCAATGGTATTCACAGAACACAGGGAGGAATCCCACATCATCTCCCCTTTTCTGTTTAAATAAAAAGGAAGTTTTAACTTTAACAGTAAAATTACATATAACAAAACAGGAATCAAGCAAGAATTACAGTTACAACATTTATATTGATTTTATCTTTTATCATGACTAAGGAAAACTATATCTATTCTTCAACTGTGTCAAAGACTCCAGAATAATATAATATTACCTAAGTAAACAGGAAGTGTATTATATGCAACTTCCAAAACTCTAGAAATGACAGAAATATTTCACTACCTGGACAGTCACCCAAAGTTATTCTATACCATCCATCTTCAGCCTATAGGTCCCTAGTATCTGGCAGACTTTTTCATGAAGCAGAAAAAATTTAAAGACAGTTCAGTTTATATTGGCAGTTTGTCTTCACATTTTTCTGTGTCCTGTAGAATGTTTGATAGACTCTTTCATGTAGCAAGAACCCCAAAGGACCATCGCACCTTTAGGCAAGTTTAGCTGTCATTTCTCTGTGGGTCCTGCATGTCCAGTTCATTGAGCAGTATAGGCAAGAGCAGTTTCTTGCCCAAATGGCTAACAGACTCCATGAGGAATCTTTTCAGTGCCCATCTTCCTTTAATTGGTGCTTTCCGGAACAGATATGTCTCACTGCATGAAAAGTCCTAAGTTCTTAAACATTTTAAATGCCATATTCTGAAGGTCTCTGAAAGATTTGAAGAATACCTATCTAACTGAAATAAATCTCTATATGTCTAGAAAAATCTAGCTAATATGACTACAAGCTTAACTTTTATAGATAATTATCTATTAACTTATATTTTAAATTATACATTACATTTTTAAATGAGCTGCACAAACACAATACCTTAATCAAGAGCAGAAATATACATATAACAAAATTGACCTTAAATTTGTATCAATAAACCAAGATCCATACCAATGTAAATATCTATAGAATATCTCCTTTTAAATAAAAATAAACATGTATAAACAATATTTAGGAATATGGGCACAGCTCTGTCAAAACTTCCTAATATTTATTGGGTAGAGTAATTTTTGAGGAGAATTCAATACACCCTTTCAGGGGATCTTGGCCCACCAAACCATATTAGCCTAGAATTGTTACAAGGAGCAGGGCCCCTTTGTTGTAAGAAGAGAGGAGCCCTTTGTTTATCCTGGCTGCCTGACTAGCTTATACCCAAAATAACCACATAGAAACTGTACTCATTAAAACACTGCTTGGCCCATTAGCTCTAGTTCTTATTGGCTAATTCTTACATCTTAATTTAACCCATTTCTATTAATTTGTGTATCACCACATGACTGTGGATTACCGTAAAATTCTAACCAGTGTCCATCTCAGATAGGAGTTCCATGGCATCTGTCACTCTGCCTTATTTCCCAGCATTCAGTTCATCTACCTAAGTTCTGACCTATCAGGCCCAAAGCAGTTTTTTATTCATTAGCCAATAAAAGCAACACATGAACAGAAGAACCTCCTACACCATGGAATGATTCCACAGGTTCTCATCCTCTCTGAAAACCAAAGAAGAACTTCTTTTCCAAAACAATATATTCTTAGACCCAAATTCTGAAGTCAAGATACCTTTATAATAGTTTCCCCTGCCTACTTTATTCCCTGCTCAGGCTCAAGACAGTCCTTTTATTAACCCATGGTATTCACAACATACAGAGGGGAATCCCACATCAGTGGCCCAGTGGGTAAAGGCATTTGCCACCAAAACTGGAAGCCTGACTCCCATCCCAGTACCCATATCACAGAAGAAGAGAACCAACTCTTTCAGATTGTCCTCAGATCTCTACAAGTGTTCCATGGAATATCTTCAACTCCACAAAATAAATAAAAATATTAATATATTTAAATGAAAACAGCATATGAAAATATCAATTCTTAGAAATAAACCTAAGGAATATGTGCATGATTTAGTACAACAAAAGCATCCCTAAGTTAGAAGGTTAGGTTTTTAGAAAAAGAAGAGAATGATTTTGTAACCACAGGGTAGATAGAGATTTATTAGACAAGTCAAAAAATCACTAACCATAAAGTGTCAAGATTTAAAAGCAGAACATTTTTGCGAGGCACACTAGCAAGCTGAAAAAGAAGCATGCAAGGCCTCTCTGATGTCATGTCATGAAAGAAGCCTGTGCCCCACCCTTGAGAACTCTTGAGTTGTGCATTCTTGATCTTCAGCTGGTGGAAAAAGTCATGGTTTTATTTAAAAGTGACTGACTCTAGATGTTAACCATATTTGCAAAAATACAGTAAAGATATAAACAAATGTGTGCATTTACATTTTAAAAAATGCAAGAAGTTAGGTTAATATTTGATTAAATAACTGAATTCTATAGCAGAAAATTAGCTCCTGTTAGGGGGAAAAAGGAACAACTCTAATACAGAGTTTATTAAGAACATATACAAAGAGAGAAACAAATATTTAAAAACATTCCTTTAAATAAAGAAAAATGTTAGACATGATGACTCAGGATTATAATTCCAACACTTTGGAGGTAGATGCAGCCTAGTCAGAAGTTTAAGTCATTCTAAGATACACAAGTTCATAGTTGGTCTGAGCTGCATCACACCTCGTGCCCCATTTCTCTGAAAAACTAAGTAGGGGAGAAAAGGGACAAAACCCCAGAAACTTTATTTTTAAAGATATATAAGCAAATCAAGTAGGTTCCAGAGAAATGGGGAGAGATTGGCTATTGGGTGCAAAACAGTAAACATCAGGATCAATGAATTTTGGCATTTTATTATGCAGAGGGGCATTACAGATAGTGCATCACACAATTCTAAATAGCTAGAAAGAAACATTCTGAATATTCTTGTCACAACGAAATAAGGTGTTGCATACCCTAAATATCCCAAATTGATTAATATATAATATAAAATGCTTCAAAGTATCCTACTAACACAAAGACATATAGTAATCATCAATAAATTTTGAATAAAATGATGGTCCACATCATTTGATTTTAGAAAAAAAAAAACAAATCAAAACCATAGTATGATATGATAAAAGTGTGGCATCCAAAAAGAAGACAAAATCAAAAACTAATAGGGGTGGGGATGAGTGAGCTTCTTGCATGACTGGTGGTTGTGAAGGAAGCTTAAGTTCCTCAGAAAAACTATAAAGCCTAGGAACTAGCAATTCTATTCCCAGAAGAATTTAAAATACTAGACCCACAAAAGATTTGTATATAAAGAACCAGGTTGACTTATTTAGAATAACCAACAACTGGAAAGAGCCAAATGCCTATCTGCAGAGAAGGAAAAATAATTGGGGCTATATGTTAAAATATAAAAAATGCCTGCCCCACATAAAACAAGGAACTATTGGTGCATAAAACAGCATGAACCTCAAAGATATGGTGAACAAATACAGTTAAAGGATACATACTAAAATGTATTGGAGCCCAAATCAGGTACAAATAATCTTCACTTACAAGGCACAGGTCTGCAAATGCCCTGTTTTGTCTGAGGTGTCAGTTTCAAAGAAATACATAATTGTCGAAATGTATCAACCCCACTCTGAACTTTTCTGTAGTTTTTCTTCATTATTTCTGAATTATTGCTTAACAAAAATTAAAAGGCAAACAGTTTCTTAAAGAAATGTCTAAAATAAACAGCTTCCTGAGTCTTGGATTAGAAAGAGCCAGAGAGATTAAGACAGAAAAAAAGTCTTCCCCCTAGAGATAACTTCAAGGGCTTGATATCATCTTGTCACTCCCAGACATAGAGAATGGACGGGAAGTGGTGGAATTGCTCTGCCCTGAAACAAAGCAGACCCAGTCTAATTCTGTGTGCTGATTGTAGCTGTAAAGAACAGAAGCTTGCTAGGACAGGCAGTTTCCTTGAGTTTTTGTTTAAACACTTGCATCGATCCACAACAACTTTAAGGGTAGTTGTTTGGGAATGCAAGAACTTTTAATGTTCGTTTCCATTTAGGTTTTTAAATAATGTTTCTTGTTAATCCTTTCTTCAATAAATACAATCTTAAAGTGTCAAATCATCTGTGTGAGTTAAGTGCTCAAGTGTGTGATGGACATCACAGCCAGACTGATTGGTAAACCCGGGGGATTAGGATTCCTGGACTATGTGTAGGGTTTCATTAATTTAGCAAGGAACTGGTCCTCATTCTTTAAAACAAGCTACTACATAGAGCATACATATCTCATAATACAGAAATGTAAATACACATGCATTTATGTATATATGTAGGTATGATTAATAACTCAACATCTGGCATTTTAAAGAATTAAAATTGCTGGAATGTTCTACATCATTTTTCAGAAATGACAGTAACAGATCTTCTGACAGAGATTGAAGAAAGAGTAATGATGGCCATGTTTGTTTTGGAAGATACTTTCTAGGAAGAGGGGTTTGAGCAAAGACAGATTACTTGAATCACAGAGCTGAAAGGAACCAGGGGGCCATATCTTCATGCCCAAACTAGAACTCTCTCTACCACATTGACTGATGACCAACCTGTCTCTGCTTGAATTCTTTCAGAGACAACAAAGATTTCACTTTGGAATTTGGCCCAATCAGATTCTCCTCCTGAGAATAATGAATGTAGGGCTGATGATACTGACTATTTACAGCTCGCTGCTGTAAACTCTGCAGCAAGAAGGTCAAATCAAGGCAGAACTGGAGAAGCAAATGAAATCTGGGAAGGGAGGATGCAGATAACAGAACATACCAGGAGGCCAAGCTACTATATGGAGAATGCCAAGAATGATAGACAAAGGCAGACCCAAGAATCCAGGCAACCCAGACAGATCTGCTTGCTTCCGGTTTCTCAGCATTCTTTCTCTCCTTGGATTTAAGTATCTTAAAATGGACGTCAGTTGCTATGACACCCTTACAGAAAACATAAGACCTGATTATCTAAGACAGAGATTATAGAAACACATTTTTATCTCACCATAAAAGCTCAGCCTCAGGGTTCTGTTTTGTGGGTGTAGAGAGAAATCTGTAATCTCAAACTATAGCACGTAGACCAGAAGAAGCCAATGGAATTAAGACTTTGACAAACTGTCAAAACCACTGCACTGGGACCATGTTTGCTAATATAAATAGTCTTGTCAAAACAGGGATCTTTTAAGATACATGCAATATTCTTGGCTTAAATGCCAGGTGGTTTGGGCAATAGTAATTTTATTCCTCAAAATTATACAACAGAGGAAAAACATCATGGGCATTGTTAAAATAGGAGTTATTCAAGTGTTTTTGACAACCAAGTCCTGAAAGAATGTGACGAGAATTTTGAAAGCATTCAGCCATTACCTTTCACCTCATGTTGCTGGGGAAACAGTGTGTATTAGTGTGAAAAAGGACTTTCCCTCAAGGTTTACTTGTTCCTTGTTCTTAATGGGAATATTGTTCCCTTATACCCAGTACCCTCTCTTTGTGCGTGTGCGCGCGCGCACACACACACGTATACACACACACACCGTACACACACACACACCGTACACACACACACACACCGTACACACACACACACACACACACACACACACACATACGTATGTGTTTCCCTCCATAGTCTATACAGACCTTTACAATTGAGGGCAGTTTTTCAGTCTTCATCTCTAGAAGGAGAAATTTATCTCAAAAGTTGACTGTTGCCGACTTAGAAATCCAATTCCATCATATCTGTGGATAAGAGTGCCTCTGAGCATTACTGAATGATGTGGACTAGATGGATAAGCCTGAGATATTTACCAGAAAATCAGAGTATAATTCTTTCTCCAAGAAAAGAAACTTGGCAATTATATATAAAAAGTTTTGTTAATCCCTTATAGGGTGCCCCCCCCCCAAAGAAACTAGAAAGTACCTTAAACCTACTGAGTCTCAGCCCTTGCCCTTCAGGGTCATTTAAGATATAATGAGTGCCTTCACACGTTTAAAAATATTAATAACAGAAGGAAGCTGAAAGATCCAAGCTTTTAAGGGGTTTTGGGGCCTTTCCTTTTAATAAACTTGTAATTAAAATAGTATCCTTCATTACAAAGAACAATATTCTTGTGGAAATATAGTGACATAATTTTTTCACAGCAATTTATCATATATATATATATATAGCATGGATTAATGTATAGAACTAGCAACACTCTTTCTTTAATACATACTAAAATGTGAACAAATAGAGTACTAGCTCAATTTATTTACATGTATTTATTTTTGTTAATAATGATGTTTACTGGAGTAGAATTTTTGAGCAAATTTTGAAAACCTTCTAAGTAAAATGTGAAAAGAGATGTGAAGGTCATCCCACAAAGATGCCCACAGGAATTAGCCGGCTATTGCTAGAACTAAAGAATTTCAATTCCTTGTTCAAAATTTATTAGTCTAGATAAGTACACAGTTTTGAACAAGAAACATCTCATATAATTCTTTTGTTTGTTTGTTTGTTTGTTTGTTTCAAATTAATAGAATCTAACAAAGTAGAGTGAAACAGGCAGTTTCCTTTTGCCCAAGTAGGATGTGCCCATCCTTTAACCATCCTTTTATATTTATATTTTGGGTGAGGATAATCTTACTGATGTGCAACTGCTCAGGTGAAGTGTCTTTTAGTTGCCTTTACAAACAGTAATGTCCATTGAGAGTGCCTGGAGAAGCTGACTGAATGGAAACCAGCCGATTCTTGTGCAAAACTGGGAAGTAAAACAATTCCTTCAAACTTTCTGAGTCATACTTATTTTAAAGAGAAGCAATTTGAGCATTTTTCTTTGTTTTAACTTATTGTGCTCTCTTAGTTTGTTATCCCATCTAGATTCAAACTGTAGCAAGTTTCCTGAAATAAATACTAAAATGGGTTGAGAATAATTGAAGGAAAATCTAAATAGAAAAAGCCAGAACTTGGTTGCAATCCTATTCCTAATAGGTAATGAATGAAGAGTTTGTGATATAGATGCATGCCCTATATCCATATAACATGACATAAAGCAATTTCATTAAAATATTTACTATCACTCCACTATTATTTATTAGCTTTAAACAGCAGTCTTTAATTTTCCCACAATTCTATGGGCTGATTTCCGTCAGAGCTTCTTCTATACAGCTTCTAGGCTTCCTGGTGAGCTAGCTGGAGCGGGTCATGAGGTTACAGTTGAAACTGGGATAAAACATCTAAAATGCCTTCTTGTCAGTGCATGCCTTGATAAGCAAGGATAAAAGACGCCTCTTCCTGCTCTGTCACCTGTCTAGCATGTCTATCTCTATGAAGCTTCTTGGGCTCTTGAATATCCTCTGATTCTCACATGGGACAAAGCAAAACTACTGATGCATGAAGTGTCTGTGGCAAGCAGCAATACCACATCAAACTTTCCCATGTCTCTATATGGAGATTGCAATTATCGTGCTCTATAAGGTATTTGTTCTCCACTGAATAGAAGCTTTTACTTTCCTTCCAAATTATAGGAGAAACTTGGGTTTTGACTGTATTTCAAGCTACAATATAATCTTCATTCCCTATTGACCTCAATGCAAGCTTTTTCAGTCAGCCATTAGAGTAGTAAGTACCCTACCACCAATGCTTCTGGACATCCTTCTGAGCATGAGAAAATCGCACAAATGGCCCTGACTTCCATGATCCATAGACACATTGATACCTCACTCTCAGGCCATGGCTATGACTTCACAGAGAATTTCTAATTACAAAGTAGCAAGAGTAAGGAGAGTCTTGACTTGCCGTGCTGTCTCTTCTTTTAAGTAAACCAGAAGAGAGTCAAAGCCCTACTCAAAAGTAACTCAGAGGGAACATAATGAAGCCTCTGCAGGCTCTCAGGATGCCAAGCAGCCTATCCGGTTCCTAATTTTTCTTGAAAGCATAGACAACAAGAGGTGCAGATGGATGTCACTGATTCATGAGCAGTGGGTGGGTGACCAGGAGTTGGGAAGAGATACTTCCGAAAGCTTGGTGGCAAGAAAATCTGTGGGAAAGGCTTGCATCTTTGTTTAAAAGCACAAAAAATACTTAACTGTATGTGAAGTCTGAATGTTAATATTTAACAAAGCAAAATCAGCCATTTCTATATGATGTAGTTCTTCATCCATCTTTGTTCTTGCCCAATAAGATCATGAGCAAAGCAACACAGAGGTGACAATGCCTCCATATTACACAAGCATGAACTTACACTTGTCAAGGCCAACCTAGGAACAGGCAGTGCCAACTATCTACCCAGCCAATGGCAGAGAACAACAGCAGAGGTCCCATATGGTAGATTTATCACTGGCTTCAGACTCAGTATTACTTATATACAGTCAAGGTGCTCACTTCTGACCAATTCCATCATGAAAGGGACAGCTCTTTGTTCCTGTTGGAATCAATCCTTACTCAAGATTTGTCTCCCTGGCCTAGGATGCCTTTGCCAAAACCAAATGGACTCATGGGTTTCTTCATTCACCATCTGGGTATTCTACCCAGCATTGCTTCTCAACAGGAATCTCATTTTACAGCAAATGAAGTGAGGAAATGGGCTTGTGTTCATGGAAGTTACAGGTCTTGTCATGTTTCCCAACACCCTGGAGCAGCTAGCCTGACAGAGTGATGGATTGGCCACTTGGAGTATTAGTCACAGCACCAAACAGATGACACCACCTTGCAGAGTGGGGGCATTGCCCTCAAGCATGCTGCAGACACCCTGAATCAACAACCAATCCTCCTGCTTTCATCTCTCCTATTCACTGATCTAAATCTCAGAAATGAGGCTACAACATTTATGAAGGTTTCTTACTTTGACACAAATATTTTTACATTCTCTTTTTGTTAATAAAGAACTTGCTGCTATTTCTAGGAAATAAAGGGAATTCCTCGGGATAATTACTGTCAAGTGGGATCCATGACTGTGTACTAGCGTTCCACCAGTCCATGGAAACAGGCAATGACAGCAGGGATACAGGCAGTCAATGCATGACCATAACCAAAATCTGATTCTATTTAAGTCACGTGAAGGAGGTACCAATCTCATGAAAGACACAGGGTAACTTAGACTTCACCAAGAGAACTGATTTCTGGAGCCAAGACTATGCAGAGTCTTTGCCTTAATTTTTGTTGTCTTTGTCTCTCCGCAGATTCTCTGACTGTATCAGCAGCAGTGAAGTCCATGTCTTCACAGTTACCTGTATGTCATTAAGGTCATTTTCTGCAGGAGATGCTGAAGCAAGTGAGCACAGAAGAGCTATTACCTTAAAAGAATTCAGTCATTTCAATAGACAAAGCAGAGAGAGAGAGAGAGAGAGAGAGAGAGAGAGAGAGAGAGAGAGAAATGGAAAGAAGAACATTAACTTCTTTTGTCTTCTTCCAGTTTATCACAGCCCTTTGTTAATGAGGAACAAAGAATTCTGGTAAACACAGCTCAGACCAACTCATCCTCAGAATTACCTAGTGTTTATTAAAGGGCATGTGAGACATACAATGCAGGGGAAAGTAACTGGAGTGCTAACAGTGCATGCCACAGAGAACCCAACCATGGGGGGACTGAACACTCTGCATTGGAAATGTGGAAATGTGGCATAGGACCCTTGATGAGAACCAATCCAGGTTTTATAATTGTGCTAAATGATCAGGTTTTTATATGTCAGATATTAGACCTATTTCCATCATCACCATCATTTATATTTTATCTTTAATGATTCATATTGAAGATCATAAAGCAAATACAATCATAATTTTTGTCTTTTCACCAAAATTCAGTTCAAAACATTTTAAAAAATGCCATCAAAGATTGATTGATCTGAGATAATATGAACAGATAAAAAAATTTACTTAAAAAAAAAGAGAGAGAGAAGTAGAGTTGCTGCCAGTTTGCCTGAGACTCCACTTTTAACTTATTCAAGATTTCAGTAAATTCCCAGGATAAAAAATGGGGGCATTCAGCCCTGCAAAGTGTCTTCATTTTTTCTGTTTCTTTGCCCATCTAAATGATAGGGCTCAGTAATGCTTGGACATAGAGCTTGATTCAAGTTTAATTACTGCACACATATGTTACAGCTGTGGCTTTGGCAGAAGTAAACAAAATAGAACTCCATGACAACCAAATAATTCTTGTAAATGAATTCAGATCGTATACAAAGTGTAGCTCGCCACACACAATGGATCCTCTTGTCCATTAAGTACAGTGCATGGGGTTAAAACTTGTCAAGCAGTATGTGGGTATCGTCTGCCTGTAAAATGGTAGAAACCCCTAGCCATCCTGGAGACTGTCACTGGGAGATGAGCTAAGTCATTTAAAGTTTCAGAGTTGCGACACTCCATATCTAAAGTGGGATAATTAAACAGACTTTAAAGATATCCAGATGAAAGGAATGATGTAAGAATAAAATAATCTGCTGATCATTACAAAGACAAACCCTAATCTACTCCTGAGAGTGAGTGGTTAGAAAACCATGGTCAAAGGAAAGAGACATTTAGGGAGATTCTTATAATTACAGGAAGCTAATTATTCATTAGACTGCCATGCATCTTCATCTGCACATCATCTCCTTTGCAAGGCAGCGATAGCACTGTCTTGGAAGACCTTCTAATTGTATGATTCATATTTCTCATGAGACTCTTAAAAGCAGGGTTAAATAATGTGTTTTAAGTGTTTATAATGCTCTCCTAAAAAAAAAAAAAGCAAACAATCTCTTTTGTTACAGTGATTTGCTTTTGTGTGGTGGTTAACTGTCACAGAACGTATACAGCAAGGGTTTTGCTTTTGTTTTTATATGTAGCAGTTTAGTTTCTGAATTTACCAAATCAGAGTCTGCAGTGACATTCTATACAAAACGTGTTCACTTGTCCTTTGTAAAATAGTACCAAGGAGATTTATGTCTCACAGCCATCAAACCCGGGAAACAGTAATGTTCATTTTACTTTAGGGAATTTCCTACAAGAGATTTGCCAAGTTTGTTTTTCCAAATCACACCACAAAATTAGGTCCTGTTGTTGAAAGGACACTAGCCCTTGTGGTTCTGGCAAGCCGTGCCCTTCTCCGCAATTCCCTCTGCCTTGCTAAAATCCCTTAGATTACATTCCTAAATCTAGCCACCAAGGTCTATTCCCTTATTTGGCTATTTCCTCCTCCTGGGGCTGACTACCAAGGTCCAACTATCAAACTATTAAAGCCTGGCAATCAAAAACCTGTTTGGTTCACCTAATTAACATGCCCAGTTAAAACTGCACGCCTCATCCTAACATGGGGTTTCCCATCATAAAGGTATAAACCACCATTTTCCTATATGCCACATCTCCTCTTTCTTCAGAGGAAGTCCTTTGTTTCTCCAAGCTAAACAGTCCTCCCCACTTTCCCTTGTCCTCTGTCCCCCTCCTTGCATCCTAGTCCATTCTAGCTCAGACCTCCTTTTTTTTCTCCTCTAAAAAATTACATTTGCAAGGTCATTTGCTGCTGTTTTCTCCCTGAGTCAGAAAGCAGTCATTTCAACTTCTCTTTCCCGCTTAATAAAAGATCTCACTGTGAAAACAGGGGTATGGGTGTAACTTGTGTCTAATCTGGGCTGCAGAAGGAAGTTCCCAACTGTGTGGGAGAGAGGAGAGTACTAGGGTACTTCAGGTGTTACAATCTATTAGAGTAAATAATAAGCAATTGAGTATTTAAAGGCAGAAAAGCAATGCAAAGTAATAAAAACATTACTTTTTGGGGAGCTGTGACATGTTAGTTTCTTTTGGGCGGTAGTTTGCCAGCTAACTGAAAACAGAGGCCTAGAAAGAAAGGGCAGTAGTGATGGATGGGGGGGGGGGGGTTAAAGACGAGGATTTACTTTTGTTTCCACAGGAAATGAGAGGCTGTGCATTCATTCTGCATTAAGAAAAATCAGTTTGATCAAGGAAGACCACCTGAGAAATATTCAGTAGGAACAGATGGCCCAAATGCCTGAGTTCTACATCCAGAACAGATTTAAGACTGCTGCCTGAGATGATCAAGACTCACAGGATACTCCAGTCAGGACTTGATCATAATTCTAAATTTTCTTTAGGTCCCCATAAGATTATCAGCACCCCCAACCAGCAGGAAATAGCCTGGAAAACTACACCCACATTCCCAAAAAATGGACTATGGATATTTTCCTTTGTTTAGAATATTGGTTACAAGTTGTTATGGATAATGGTCAGGAGGAAAGCAAAACAAAGGATATTAGATTCAGAGTTCTTGTTTGTTTGTTTTATTGAAAAGGGGGGAAGTGCTGTGTGACAATGGTTTGTGCCCTGTCAATTGTATTTTAATAAAATGCTGTATTTAATAAAATTCCAGTAGCCAAGCAGGAAGTATAGGCAGGACAACCAGGCAGGAAGTATAGGCAGGGCAACAAGAACAGGAGAATTCTGGGAAGAGGAAAGCTTGGTCCACAGTCCTGTCCCAGCCACAGAAGAAATAAGTAAGTGCTAGCCCCACCGAATAAGGTACTGAGCCATGTGGCTAGCACAGATAAGAATAATGTGCTAATATAATTTGTAAAAGTTAATAAGAAGCCTGAGATACTGGGTCAATCAGTTTATAACTAATGTAGACCTCTGTGTCATTTCTTTGGGACTTAACAACTGTGGGGACCGGGCAGTACAGAAACCTCGACAACAGGGGTGGGGTGGGGGAAGACTTGGGTGTTGTTGTGGTTTTGTTTTCTGTTTTAACCTGTTTCTATACTCTCTCCCCAAACTGACCAAATCTATTATCCCATCCCCAATAATGTGAGTGCAGGTTAAGAGTGCTAACTTTTATTTGCCTGGAACTACTACCATTTCACCATCATCAGCTATGTTCCACAGCTGCCTAGAATTTGGATGTAACTGAGAGTGACATAGTTTTTAAATAGTTGAAAGCATAAAGACACACATCAGTAGTAATTTGGGAATCAAAACAAAACCGAAAGCTGACAGCCTGAAGTTGGGTTCAGTCCCTCACTTCTACCCCAATAAAGAAAGTGTATAATTAATGCAGTCTTGGATTCCTAAGAGAAAGGACTTTACTAACGAGTGTACTACTCAAATAATTGTTTTATGTGTTTTATTCAAACGGAATACTTTGGAACAGCTTTCCTTTAAGTTGCCAGGGCGAAACTGATCCCCAAATCAACATGAACACTCAAAAATGATAGGAAGTAAGGAAACAAATAATGATTTGACAGAGGAAATAATAAGTTCATTAAGAATGTGAAATTCTAAAGCCGGGTGGTGTTGGCGCATGCCCTTAATCCCAGCACTCGGGAGGCAGAGGCAGGTGGATCTCTGGGAGTTCGAGACCAGCCTGGTCTACAGAGCTAGTTCTGGGACGGGCTCCAAAGCCACAGAGAAACCCTGTCTCGAAAAACCAAAAAAAAAAAAAAAAAAGAATGTAAAATTCTAATAGGTATGGCTGTACTTCCGGTTATCTTTATTTGGATATCCTATGGCATGCTGATCTTCACTGGGAGCAAGAGAACTTGATGGATGTATGATCATTCTATGGAGAGAGGAGTGGGGGAGAAAATTTTCACAACCAGCAAGTTCAAAGTTTAGCTACCTTCAGAAGGACCCAAGTGGACATTGACGTGTAAGCTGGCCCTTGTGAAAGCAGTCCAAAGAAAGGGTCTCAGGGCAAAAAAATTCCTTGGTAAGTTTTGAGGCAGCCCACAACAGTTGAATTTGCAAAAGATCTAAATAATGAGACAAAGATACATAAGCTGGGTTTAAGAACCTAGCAAAGAGAGATGGATGGCAATAAATCTAGCAAATATTCTAATCTTGCTTTCCAGTGGGCTTAAATGATAATTAAAAATAGTAACAGATATAGGGAGCTAAGGCAAAAGCTTGGTGTTCATTTCTTGGTGTTCATGCAAAGACTTTCTTATTCAATGCTCACAATAGAATAGGATAGGTTTGAATATCAGCTATCATGCTTGGAATAAGAGGTGAATGAACACTGTCTATACCAGCATTCAAAGGTTTAGCAGTCCTTGGCAAGAGCTGCTCTCAGTGAAATCAATACCCCAGGTAGGAGCCGGGGACATATTCAGTAGGGAATTTCCCTCAGTCATACAGGGATCATGCATGAGAGGACAAATGAGATTGAAAACTGGAAAACAAAGCTAGGATTTTGAAATAAAGAAAATAGCTAACCCATGACCTGAGACAAGAATTACTAATCAGAACTGAGGCTAAAGACTATGTAAGAGCTGGGGAATGAAAGCACAGAAGCTAACAAGTGAAAGGGCTAGAAGAAATCTTTCCTAGATATCTTACAGACAGATTCTGCATACACTATGTGGATATTACACAGAATAACCGTGACCAATGCTGTCATATTCACTGCTCAATACCCATCCCTACCAGCATCTGACATTGGTTCTTTTTCCTTTTAGAAGATACTTCTCTTATTTTATTGTTCAAGCCTTGCCAAAAAAAAAAACCCAAAAAACAAAACAACAACAACAACAAAAAACACTCTTGGCTCCTCCTTCTCCATATCTCTCTCTGGGTTCTGGAGGACCCACTCTCTCCCTTATGCCTTCAGCATATACTGAACCCTTAGTCCTTCCTCTCCAATGCTAACTACCTATGCTTGCACTCTATATATTCAGCCAGACTTCCCACTGCAAATACTGACTTTGGGGATTGTTACCCAGAGAAGTCACTTTCTTATACACACTTAAAACACCTTCTATTCTTAAGTGATCTGGACACTGCTCTGCTTTTGACTTCAACATTGGAAATGTTACATTTAAAATGATTATTAGGTAACCAAGCAGAGATGTTGAACTGTGCGTGAGCATAAGCTTTGGAATTAAAAAGAGAGACCCAGGAAAAAGCCAGGCAATAAAGGATGTCAGTGAACTTATGTTTTTAAAAGTTGTAGAAACTAGAGGAGACTTAGAGGGATACTTAGAAGGAAGTCAGATGTCTGAGTCCCTTGGCACCAAATGTAGCTGTGGAGATTAGAATGATAATAAACAAAAGAAATTGTGAGGGCCAACTCACTCACTTTAAGGTCAATCACTGCAATATAAACAGTTGCCCATGTCCTTATACAACATGTTATCCAGTACCACAGTACTTCAGTGTTTCATAGCACAAGAATTGAACACGCTGGCAGAAAAACTAACTTTCAAAGGACCGACTGCGGTGATTAAAACCTCGTAGCGCTGATCCCTAGTGACCCGTATGATCTTCAACACTTGCATCCATTCACTCATGGATCAAGCTGTTAAATTATGAAGTTTAATTATTTGTGCAACAGTTAGTTAATGCGAATATTGACTAACTGAGGATAAGGAACAGTTCCTGCATTCAAAGAAATGCAGTGATTATGTTGGAATTCTATACGTCCCAAAATCCCTTAACAAATATTTTTCATATTTAATTTTTATAGCCACCTTCTAAAATAAATATTTTGTAATCATTTAAATGTGAGGAATATTTTTTAAAATGTTATATGCAACTCATAAAATACAAAAATACTTCAGTGTTAAGAAAAATTGAAGAAATCAGTTTGAAAGGACAGGGCTTTAGAATAGTAGTTCCCAACGTTCCTGACACTGTGACTCTTTAATACAGTTCCTCATGTTGTGGTGACCCGCAATCATAAAATTATTTTCATTGCTATCTCATAAGTGTAATTTTGCTACTGTTAGGAATCATTATGTAAATATGTATGCTTTCTGTAGGCTTTACTCAATATCTATGAAAGGGTCATTCAACCCCAAAGGGTCAGGACCCACAGATTGAGAACCACTGGTTTAGAAAAACCAGCTGCCTCTAAATCTAGCCCCTCCTTGCCAAGCTAATGAATCTTTCTGTTCCTTGGCTTCTCATCTGCACAATGGTGAGAGGATCATTGAGAATCCACCATCAGGGATGCTATGGTATCTCTGAAACCCTTTGAAGATTACCTGGAACATGTCAAGACTCACAGAGATACCACAAACATTATCCAGCTAAGAGGTCGTAGAAAAGAGAATGAGATAAAAATTCACACCTCATAGGATTACCTGTGAGAGTTAGAACAATTCCTGGAACATACATGTTCATTAAATATTGGTTTAATCTATCCATTCTAGACATAGTCTAGCATCCAGAATTCCCAAAGTGTATTATGGGTAATAGGAAATAGCTATGATGGAAAATAACACTCATACCCAGATCAAATTTCACTAAAATCCATACTTTGGATAATTTTATGAATCAAATTTATAAATATTTAGAGCCTTGCTTGACACTAATCACCATCTATGCTTTCAACGCACGGCAGTAAATATCAGGAATTTTCATGAGGGTATTATAAGTAGGACAGACGCTTTTGCTCATAAATCAGGCTTTGACCTCAATCATTAATAAACAAATCAGGGCAGAGCAGCAAGAGAGTGTAAAGAGTAATTTGGTGAGGAGTCCAATAAATTTTATCAACACAAATAATCAAAACCGAGAATTTATTCTTAGTCCTACCATGCTAATGACTTCCTGTTAAAGGGAAAATGATTAAACCAAATATGGCTTTAATTTGTTGAGGCTAGATGTATTTTTCCACAGTGTGATAAATTACTGTGAGAGCAAGTCAAATAATGTGAAATTTACTACAAGCCTGCTGTTGTGTGTAGGATAAAAAAAACACAAAACAACAGGAGAGCTGTTGAGCTGTAAAATTCAAACCAAGCCAAGACCTTGTATGTCCAGCCACTGTTCTGCTGCAGGAGGGTGTCTTTGACACCATGCTATAGCTCTCAGAATTCCCATCTCATTCCCCACTGTGGGCTTTCCAAGGTAAAACAAGTGTATCATGAAAACATTGTTTGACTCCCAAGATTCCATAGAATCACAAGGTGCTCTTGCTGGGTGACCAGTCTGAAATGATTGACCCCCTACTTCCTCATTTACAAATGAGGAAACTGAGGCTCCAAAAGATTAAGTGACCACTCGATACATTTGGAACTGAACACAATACGTCATAAAGTAGCTTTGCCCTCCATTGCTAATACTAATGGGGGCAGAGAAATGAGGTAGAGAGAGGTGTCAACCTGCAGCTCAATGCTATTCATAAAAAGAAATTTCTAAGGCACTACTTTCTACAAGCAATGGATTTGAAATTACTCATCCACTCCCCAACTGCTCGACTCTGAACTTTAATTTTTATCTCACTTTAAACATTGTGCCACAGTAGAGTATCTGCATTTATATGGTTTAAAGCTTTTTGAAGAAAGTATTTTATTGATTTTGTCTATTTTTGTGCTTTCAGGCTATTAAGAGAAATTAGTAGATGATATGCATATCTCTCAAAACAGAGAGTTTATTTTGTCCTATTTGACTGTTTTTTTTCTGAAGAGGAAACAGGAGGAGTGGATCTAGGAGAGAGGGAAGGTGAGGGTACCTGAGACAAGTGGTAGAAGGGGAAACTGTGGGCGGATGTATTATATAAGAGAAAAATCTATTTTCATTTTAAAAAAAACTGTAGCAAAATAAATTTGAAACACTTGTGAACAGACATAAGGAAAGGCCACAGGAGGTGATGAAGGGTCACAGAAAAAGAAAGAGGAAGATAATCAGACTGACTCAGATATGGAAACAGAACGAAGTAAGCATCATCTGTCAATAGAAAGCTGGCCCAGGAGATATGAGTACAGCGCAAGGCTGTCTCCAAGGGAAACTGGTTTTATGAGAAGAGCTCAGTGCATCTACCCTTAGTACCACAATTGCCTGTCTGTTTCCACATCACCCCAAAAAACTAATGAAGCCCTGGGCACTTGGACAGAACAGGGCCTGGCAAGCTTTTCACTGCACTGAGCTGATCAGGGCACAAACTGTTCAGGGGACAGTGAAGCCTGAACTGTTGTACTGGTAATGCAAAGGGGAAAAGGAGAGAGTACAGTATCATAAACTACCCTGGTGTCAGCTGAGCACCTGTCAATCTGTGAGAGAAAATACATCCGGGAAATGTGCCTAAAGTCACAGCTTTAATCATGACAAGACAATTTTTCTCATTTTAGCCTCAACCAACTGCTCATCTTTCAAAAGTGTGATTCAAAATAGTAATTAGGGTAAAAAAGGAGGTAGAAGAAGTACAAATAAAGAGAGGGATGATTTAAGTGCCTGCTATTGGCAGAGATGAGAATCAGACAGACATAAGCCCCTTGTCATAGCCAGGACCACTATGAAAAGGGCCCCAAGAACAGTTCTAAACCTTGGACTGAACACTGGGGACTGAACACTGTCTGTACTGAACAGTCTTCCTTATCAGGGGATCATACATAATATTCTCCAGCCCAATTAAGGTCAGAGCCCCATACTCCTCCACTCTTCCAGCCTACTTCAAACTCACCTTCATTCCAGTGCAAAGAATATGTATCCTTATTTTATCTGATTCCAGAAAGACAGAGATTTCATTTGTGTTTTCTTTCTTTATTTCTTCACACTACTGTATTTGAGAAACTAAATTGGACTTTTACATTTTGTTCACAGCAAAATGATTCAAGGAAAAGTAGAATTTGAAGGCACTAAATTATCCACTGTTTGGAAAGAGAAGCCTACTTTATTTTGTTTGGATTAAGAAAGAGACACTGAGCCAACATTTCCATATGCCAAGAACACAAACTGACTGATGGCATTCTGAGTCTATTTCATGTCTGGGAACAAATTTTAGGATGCCTTAGTCTGCATTCTACCAATGGCTTTATAAATGTGTTGTCAAATTAGTTTGGCATGAGACTAGGTCTCTGGCAAATCTTACATTTTTGTAGAATGTGAACTATAAACTTGAATTTTGAATGCCTGGGTGACCCACACAACATCATTCCAAAATAGGAAGATTTGAAGCGAGCAGGTAATGCTCTGCCTCAGAGAACAACAAGGAAGTTGACCATTTGCGGCATCTTTGGCTTGTCACTATTAGGGTCTGTTACAGGAATAAACCAATATTTGCATGATAGAATCAGTCACACACATATACAAAATAAAAATAAATTTTGCTTGCAAACGTGAACTGTGGAGAGCTGAGAAGTCTTGCTTTCTGGCAAATTAGAGAAAATAACAAAATCTCAAATTTTTGAACTTTGACCTTGAGTCAGGATAAACCATTTGTTGATAGCACACAGACAGAGGTGCCAGTAATACTTGTTAATGGATATTACATCTGAGGGCAATAAGATATCAGGGAAATCTTTTCTACTTCTTTTGGAGTTACTTCTTACATAGCAGTGTAAAACAGACATGGGAGTCAGAGGTGGTAATAAAATGCAACAGTTGTGAACATGCCTTTCTTCAAAATCTGAAGCAAACCACATTTCTACCTGCAGAGATTCTTCTAGCAACTAGGAAGCTCCTTAGCCTCATTGTGCTCACTGTCTTCCCTCAGGAGTTCTCTTTGTTCTCTCTGGAGCCATCCTGTTTTCAGACCACACCATGTCATCTCAGCTGTTTGTCAGCCTGGGCTCTGCTGTAACTTCACTTACCTGTTCTCCAAGAGGCAAAAATTGCATTTCCGATTTTGCACAGCATCCTGGGCTCTATGGGGGGGGGGGGGGCACGTGGGCTCCATCAATCTGATGTCCTAGGAAATGAAAAGAAGAAAAGTAAAGCTACTTATTTATTCACACAGACGACCTCATTTCACACAGTCCTGATTATGTGTCTTAAATGCTTCCTTTGTCTAAAGAGGAATTACCCAAACTAAATTTACATTAGTTTTAAAAGAAAGAAAACTGTACAAGTTCTTTAAATGGAAGTATCTTTGATTTAATCTTTTGATTGATAAAATCCATCCCGTAAGTGTACTGTCCTTCAAATGCACATATTTGAGGGTTCACTCCACCTCTTAGAGTACATTTTGTTTTTGTATTAGTAATTATTATTTTGATTATAGTTTTATAAATCCTACCCTGATATAACAATATTTTTGTTTGTTTTTCTTTTTTCTTATTGATTTTTATTGAGCTCTACATTTTTCTCTGCTCCCCTCCCTGCCTCTCCCTGCCACGCATGGCGCCCCCGTGTCTGCGCTCTGTGTGCTAGCACCCAGTTACCAAGCTTCAGGCAAGGGGGCTGGAGGTTAAAATACACAGACAGAGAGACAGCGACACGGGTCATCCTTGAATTCCCCAAGAATGCCCCTTTATTGTGTTCAGGGGCAGATTATATAGAGATAGCGACGCCCCAGCCAAACCCATCAGAAACCACTCTCCTGCCATCAGGAACTCCTGAAAGTCTCGTGCTCAGAGCAGCTGTAGGCACTCAGATCAGGGGATTACAAGAAACTCAGGATCTGGGGTCTCACTGCTCCCAACATCTCCCCTCCCCTTCAACCCTCCCCCAAGGTCCCCATGCTTCCAATTTACTTAGGAGATCTTGTCTTTTTCTACTTCCCATGTATATTAGATCTATGTATGTTTTTCTTAGAGTCCTCATTGTTGTCTAAGTTCTCTGGGATTGTGGTTTATAGGCTGGTTTTCTTAGCTTTTTGCTTAAAAACCACTTGTGAGTGAGTACATGTGATACTTGTCTTTCTGTGTCTGGGTTAACTCACTCAAAATGATGTTTTCTAGCTCCAGATATAACATTCCCTGAGAATTTCACGCAATGTTTTGTTCATATTCATTCCTTCTCCTCCATTCTCATATTCACTCTCATCTATCTACCCACCCCAATTTGAGTCACCCCCAATGAAATACAGTTTCTGCTGCCCAACTGCTCTTGGGAGTTGGAACTCTACCATAGTGTAACTGACTTATCAGGGGTTAAATTATCAAAGAATGATGACCTTCCCTCCCCTACCAGCTACAAAATGCCAATAGTTCCTCAGCTAGTGGTGAGATTTTATGTCCACTCCCTCTCCATGTTGGAAATTTCTATGGTTTGAACTTTCCCAGGTTTTGAGCACACTCTCACAATCACTGTGGGTCCATATGTGTATTTTCCCTGTTGTGTCTGAAAAATACAGTTTTATTTTATTTTTTTTAATTTTTTATTTAAAAGTTTTTTTTTTCATTTTACATACCAACCACAGTTTATTCTGCTTCCCCTCCTCCTGCTACCCCCTCCTTCTCTTCACATATCCCCCCTATCTACTTCTCAGAAAGGGTAAGGCTCCCATGTAGAGTCAGCATAATCTGGCATATCAAGTTGACGCAGGACCAAGCCCCTCTTTCCTGTATTGCGACTGGGCAAGGTATCCCTCCATAAAGAATGAGTTCCAAAGGACCAATTGATGAACTAGGGATGAACACTGCCAGTGGGTCCACAGATTGCCCAAGCCACAAAACTGTCACTCACATTCAGATGGCCTAGTTTAGTCCATTGCAGGCTCCCCAGTTATCAGTCCTGAGACAGTGAGCTTCCATCCACTAGGGTCAGCTGTCTCAGTGGGTTTCCCTAGCATGATCTTGACCCCTTTGCTCATATAGTCTGTGTTTGACTGGACTCTGAGAGCTCAGCTCAGGGCTTAGCTGTGGATCTTTGCACCTGCTTCTGCCAGTTACTAGATGAAGGTTCTATAATGACAATTAGTGTGATCATGAATCTGATATAGGGGAAGGCCAGTTTAGGCATCCTCTTCACTATTGCTAGGGGTCTTAGCTGGGGTCATTCCTGTGGATTCTTGGGAATTTCCTTAGTACCAGATCTCTCATTAACTCCATAATGGCTCCCACTATTAAAATATCTTTTTCCTTGCCCTTCCTCTCTTTCCCTCCCCAGCTGAACCATCTCAGTACCTCATGTTCTCCTCCCCTTTCCCCTTCACTCTTCCTGTCATGGCTTCCAATTCACAAAGGAGATCTTATCTATTTCCCCTTCCCAGGAGCATCCATGCATGCCTTTCTTAGGGTCCTCTTTGTTACTTAACTTCTCAGTGGTTGTGGATTGTAGCCTAGTTAATCTTTTCTTTATGTATAATATTCGCTGATGAGTGAGTACACACCATGTTTGTCTTTCTGGGCATGAGCTATCTCACTCAGGACGGTTTCTTCTTGTTCCATCCGTTTGCCTACAAATTTTATGATGTCATTGTTTGTTATCACTGAGTAATACTTTATTGTGCAAATGTACCACATTTTCTTTATCTATCCATTGGCTGAAGGGCATCTAAACTGTTTCCAGGTTCTGGCTATTATGAATAATGCTGCAATAAACATAGTTGGGCAAATGTCCTTGTGGTATGAGTGTACATCCTTTGAGTATATGCCCAAGAGTGGTATTGCTGGGTCTTGAGGTAGGGTGATTCCCAATAGTCTGAGAAACTGCCATACTGATTTCCAAAGTGGTTGTACAAGTTTGCACTCCCACCAGCAGTGGAGGAGTGTTTCCCTTACACCACATCCTCTCCAGAAGGAACTGTCATCAGTGTTTTTGATCTTAGCCATTCTGACAGGTGTAAGATGATATCTCAGAGTCATTATAATTTGCATTTTCTTGATGGCTAAGGATGTTGAGCAATTCCTTAAACTTCTTTTGGCTATTTGAGTTTCTGCTGTTGAGGTTTCTCTGTTTAGATATGTACTCCATTTTTAAATTGGATTATTTGATATTCTGATGACTAGTTTCTTAAGTTTGATACATATTTTGGAGATCACCCCTTTGCCAGATAAGGAGATGGTGAAGATCTTTTCCCATTCTGTAGGCTGCCATTTTGTCTTATTTACCAAAAACACAGGTTTCTTAAAGTCATTCAATTCCTCTAACTCTTATAATCTTCCCATATCCTTTGTTACAAAGATGTCTGAGGATCGTGGTACACATATCACAGTTGGGGCTGAGATTTATACAGCCTATTTTTCTCTGCCTGCTGGCCAGTAGAAGATCCCTGCATTAATGTCTATCTATTTCCAGTAACAACTTTTCTAATGAGGATTGAGAGACACACTGATCTATGATGGAGGAAGGTCATTGGTTAATTATAATAAAGAAACTGCTTGGCCCTCATAGGTTAAAACATAGGTGGGAGGAGAAAACAGAACAGAATTCTGGGAGAAAGAAGCTGAGTAAGTGAGTCGCCATGATTCTCCCACTCCAGGCAGACGCAGGTTAAGATCATTCCTGGTAAGCCAGCTCATGGGCTACAGCAGATTATTAGAAATGGGTTAGTTCAGGTGCGAGAGCTAGCCTAGAAGAGGCTAGATAGAAATGGGCCAAGCGGTGTTTAAAAGAATACAGTTTCTGTGTAATTATTTCGGGTAAAGCTAGGGGTGCGGGCGGCCAGGTGCTGGGGACACAGCCCCGCCGCTACTAATTACTACAAATGGCGCCCAGACGTGTGGACAACTGAATCCACTGAAAGCCTGAGAAAGCTTGGGAAAGAGTAAAGCATGTTTTCTTGGTAGCTGCCATTTCTCGGTTCTACTCTGCTTGCTAGAGGCAAGCAAGCACTCTCATCTAAGAGAGGCTTCCTGACTCAGCTTCAGCTGCAAAACCCTGCAGCTCATTAAGAGGTTCTGCCATGAAACACTTAAACGGTGTTGACGAAAAGCTGAAAGCATGCTTTTCGGTTTTCAGCTGTAGCAGCAAAAGAAGCTGCACTGTTTAAAAATGCCAGCTTTCTGGGCCGTCCTGCCAGGGCAAACTCTGACTGTTTAAGGCAGGAGGGCCAACTACAGAGAGAGGACTTGTGTGTTGTCTGTGGACATAATGCTGCAACTTACTTGCTGGCAGGGACCTTGAAATGCCATCGAGTCGTGGCAGTAAACATGGCTACAGCCAGTACCTCAGCCATGAGGCTGGAAAGCTAAGGAATGGACTGGATCTAGCTGGCAAAGCCACGGCTTTAGTCCTACTGATATTGCTTGGTAAATTAAAGACTCATGTGGTCATAAAAAGAGAGATATACAGTAAAGAGAGATTCAAAGACAAAGAAAATTTCTAAATGGTTTACAGTGTGTTAAAAATATATTCAAGCTAAAACTTGAAGTTCTTAAATTAAAAAAAAAAAGAAGAGAGTTGTTGTGTGTGGTAGTACACACCTTTAATCCCAACACTTGGAAGGCAGAGGGAGATTGACCTCTGTGACTTCAAGGTGTGGTAGCACACGCCTTTAATCCCAATGCCTGGAAGGCAGAGACAGGCGGATCTCTGAGAGTTCAAGGACAGCCTGGTCTACAGAGTTATTCCAGGTCAAAGATACAGAGAACCTGTCTCAAAAAGCAAAAATAAAAGTAAAAATAAACAAAATAGAGGTTAAAATAAAGCTGCACAAAGATGGAAAATACACAGAGAATATTGATACTATATGCTATTATGCTCTCTTTGAATTGTTTGAATGCTGAGGAAGGAGCAACAGCTGCTAAAAGATATTTGTTTATAAATGCTGCTGAACTAATCCAACATAGATATTTTGAAAATGCCTTGACTTTGAAATTTAGATCTAAGGACATGATGCTTTGGAAAGGAGTTTCTTCTTTTGTTTTCACAGAGGACCAGACCCTGTGGATTGCATCTATCCCAATATGGTATGATAGACCACGACTTCCCGAAAAGTTCTTGTGAACACCCTCAAAAAATTACTTCACTCAACTGCCAACTGAGATAAACCTGGCACACAGGTTACACCCTAAATGATCTGATTAACAGCGCCCTCATTCAGCAGGAAGCAGGTTGGAGAGAAAAAACTGTGCCCATGTTCCCAAAATATTGTTTATAAATGTTCTTTTACATTTAAAGGGGGATATGTTATAGATATAAATAATTTACATTGGTATGGACTTTACAGTCAATTTTTTTATATGTATATGTATTTCTTGATCTTGATTAAGGTATTGTGATTGTGTAGTTCATTTTTAAAATGTAATGTATAATTAGGAAATATAGGTTGTTGATGGATAATCATAAATAATAGTCAAGTTTGTAGTCATGTTACTTAGATTTTCTAGATATATAGGGATATATTTCAGATAGGCATTATTCATATCTCTCAAAGGCTGCAGAATATGGCATTTAAAATATTTTAATAACTTAGGATTTTTCATGACAATGAGACACTCTGCTCCTGGCAGCACCAATCTACTTCAAGAAGAAGATGGGCATTGAAGAGGATCCTTATGGAGTTTGATAGCCATTTGGGCAAGAAAACTGCTCTTGCCTGAACTATTGCATAAACTGGACACAGAGAACCCGCAGAGAGAGGACTACTGAACTTGCCTAAAGGTGAGATGATCTTTCAGGGTTCCTGATTCATGAAAGAGTCTGCAAGACATTCTTCAGGACAAGCAGATAGTGACTGCCTTTGAAATTTCCTCCTTTGTGGAAATGTCTGCTGGAAACTATGGGCCTGTAGGCCGAAGATGGATGCCCCAACGGTACAAAAGAACTTTGGGTGACTGTCCAGGCAGCGAGATGTCTCTGTCATTTCTAGAGTTTTCTTATTTCTTGTTTACTTAGGTAGTATTATATCCTTCTGGAGTCTTTGATGGAATTAAAGAATGAATAGATAGTTATAGTTTTCCTTAGTTATGATGAAAGATAAAATAGATATAAATATTGTAACTGTGATTCTTGCTTAATAACTGTTTTGCTATATGTAATTTTACTATGTTAAAGTTGAAGCCTTCCTTTTTTTTTGTTTAAACAGAAAAAGGGGAAATGATGGAGGAAGGTCATTGGTTAATTATAATAAAGAAACTGCTTGGCCCTTATAGGTTAAAACATAGGTGGGAGGAGAAAACAGAACAGAATTCTGGGAGAAAGAAGCTGAGTAAGTGAGTCACCATGATTCTCCCACTCCAGGCAGACGCAGGTTAAGATCATTCCTGGTAAGCCAGCTCGTGGGCTACAGCAGATTATTAGAAATGGGCTAGTTCAGGTGCAAGAGCTAGCCTAGAAGAGGCTAGATAGAAATGGGCCAAGCGGTGTTTAAAAGAATACAGTTTCATCCAAGTTCCCATATGTGTTTTGACACGCTCCGGTCCACTCTCCAATGCAAAGTAGATGGATAAGTTAATAAAATTTTCTTTTCTTTTTAAATTAAAAGAAAAGAATACAGTTTCCGTGTAATTATTTCGGGTAAAGCTAGCTGTGCGGGCGGCCGGGTGCTGGGGACGCAGCCCGCCGCTCCTATTACAACAGATCTGTGAGTATACTAATAAGTCATTAAGAGTCATCTTCATAATATGTCCATTGAGCAGAATAATAGTATTAGATATTCTTCTACAGCCTATTATGCAAGAGCGCCTGATTTTCTTTTTTCTAATCAATAGTGTGATAATCAATTTTGATCTTTTCCATTTTAATAAAAGTAGGATTTAGCTATAGTTTTAATTTTTTAAAAATTGTTGTAAATTATCTTTCCCACTGTGAGAAGTTGTTTTTATTTTTATATTTAATGCACACCTTAATGGCATATTATTCTTTTTATTCATTAATTGCTATAGAATCAGAACTGTTCTGTAGACAAATAATACTTTTTGTCAAAAAAGATAATAAACTGTGATTCTAAATTTAATTCATGGGAAAGAATTTATTCCTTTAATTAATATAAAGTCTAGGATAATTGTCTGTGGTCATTCATTAATTTGAGTAGATGCCGTTTTCTGAGTGTGCTCTACTTTCTGTCCCCCAAAAGGATGGATGAAAAGTTCTGCTCATGAAAACAGTTCGATATAGACAAGTTGTGACCTCACAGGTTTATGTTCTCAACGTTGTAATCCTGAGCCTTGAAGGACCTGGTTTAGTGATGCAGGTTTTTGGAGTATACGTTCCTAAATTCAGCTCTAAGTCTTGAGGAAAAGTATCAATCCCCTTCCTATTTTTTCTGGTGCCATTGGTTTTTATTAGTAACATTTAGTTTAATTAAAATATTTTTATAGAACTTATTAATACAAAGTTAAAAATAAATAAAAGCACCATACACAAAAATTAACCAAACATAGTCTATTCCACCTAGTGAACCTCCGTATAGTCATAGATGCCTAGAACAGAAGCTGTAGAACTTTACATTAAATCTTACACTCTCATTATTATTTTATTATATGCACGTTTCTACCATAAATCTCTCCAAAATTTCATGACAGAATTAGAACTAAAAATTAGCTTTAAGCTTATTTAAGACTATTTATTTCATATTTTAAGAACCTTATTTGTGATGACTACATAGACTTATGATTTGAACTCCTTGATTCAAGATAGAAACCACATTATCTCATTATGCAACTTTTAGCATGGATGTTTAAATCTCCCGTGGAGTACACTGATACCTATTATTTTCAGCTTTCCTCACACTGCAAAATCTATTTAATGCAATATTTTATACTACCTCCAGGGGCATGCTTTTATGATCATGATTTAAAAACATTACTTGTTCCTTTTTGTAATGGCAGTTCATAGCCTGGGGAGAGAGTTTATCTTGCCATATGTTCACCAAATCACTTCAGTTTCTGAGTTTCATATTTGTGAAGCTCTACTTTGGGGACTGTTTGCTTTGCTTTGTGTATCTGGAACTACTAAGTATTCTTTAAGGAGAAGAGAGAAGAATAAATAAACAAGAAAGGCATTTTTAAATTATCTATCCATTTGTTACAATGTGTAGTGGAGCAGGCCTTTAATTCCAGCACTCAGGAAGTAGAGGCATGGAGTTTGATTATCTCTGGCTACATAATAAGTTCAAGTCTAGCCTAGCTATATGAGACCCTGTGTCCAACCCCCCCCCCCAAAAAAAAAGAAAGAAGGAAAAAGTGTTCACAGTAAGAACCCCCCTCACCCACAGCTCACTTTGGTGGCACCAGGCCTTATTTCTGAGTTTTCTTTTTGGATTTTGTTTTTTTTTTCCTTTTGGAAGACTATGATATAGGTAGAAATATGAAATCAGGGGAACTTGAAAGTCAGCTGAAATCTTGGCATACATCAGCATTGTAACATTACTGCCACTAATCCTGCAGGCCAAGATATTTCTAGTATAGGGGGAGAAACTTTATAGAATTTTTGCAAGGTGTGTCTCGTGTGAACACTTATAACTGTCTGATTCCTAAGATTATCAGTGCTACTGCATAGATAATGTAGCCTGTTCTCCTTTGCCTTTCATAATTTTACTTCATAGGCCCCTTGGGTCTTTGTTTGCTTTTCTGCCTTTTGAATAGATTATTATTAAGAAAAAAAACTCACATACAGAAGAAATGAAATTCTGAATTAGTTTGTATTTCAACCATAGGTGTGGCTAGTATTGACACAAATACGCCAATATTATCAATATTTATTTCTGTAACAGTATAGAAAGGAAACTTTCTTTTGAATTGAGCATGGAGAGGACTTGACTTGAACAGTTAGCAGGTGAGTGATTTAGCACCCCGGAATAGAAAGAGAAGGACCCACAGCTGCTCCCTTAAGTCTAGGATCTGCAAAGCGCTTGGGAGAATATCTGGCAGAGCACAACAGATGGTAGTGACTTGCCAACTTAACCTGGTGCAGTAGATACACAGTGACGGCGGCACATCAGAGTGCGTTCAGACGGAGGAAAAGTGAGGCACGGGTCAACCTGACAAAGATGAGCACAAGGATCCTATTTATGCCTCAGAAGAGCAATCTTTAATGAACAATCAAAAATCTCGCAGCGTGAACTCCTGATTAACTGTGAATACAGATCATAAAATATGTGGACGATATCTTAAAAAAATAAACAGCCACAAAAGTTGCTGTCTGAAGCTGAAGAGTCAACACTCTCTCACAAGGCAGCATATACATTCTGAGGCCCATGCTCAGCTCCAAGACTAGAAACAACCATTAATCATATTATTAGTGACTCAGATTCCAGAGATGGATAAGGAAATGGCCTTGAACTATGATGCATAGATTTGGATTTTGTTTTTATCTTTTTCTTACTTCATTGTCTTACTATCAAATAGGTTCATGGATTTGTAGTTAGCATTTCACGGTGAAATAAATCACTAATTTTAAGAAAATTGACATTAGTT
This sequence comes from Microtus oregoni, assembly GCF_018167655.1. Taxonomy (NCBI): domain Eukaryota; kingdom Metazoa; phylum Chordata; class Mammalia; order Rodentia; family Cricetidae; genus Microtus; species Microtus oregoni. Next base: position 58,252,174 of record NW_024543059.1, on the reverse strand, counting down.
GTCAGTAATAAGGGTCCTGAAGACCTTGAAAACTTTAAAAACAGTGGATAAAAGATAAAACCCAAGTTCTAATTTTGTATTTAAGTTACAACATGGCCTTGAAGAAATTATACAGCTACAGGCACACATAAGCTACCAGGCTGTGCTCAAAACTTTTCCCATTAGCTACTAAGTCACCTCGAGACTACATGGCATGTATGGCTGGCCTCAGTGTCAAGATGAAGAAACTAGAGGAAGAACAGTCAATGAAACTGCTTGTTCATGATCTCAGCCATTAGGAGAAAAAGCCATGGAAGGGGCTTACACTTCTCTATTGAGGCCACCCATGAGCAGACCTAAAGCCCTAGTATGCTTAACTTACAAGCCAGGATGGTAGCACACATCTGGAATCCCAGTCCTGGAAGAGATGAGGGCAAGAAGGCCAGGAATTTAAGGTCATCTCCAGTTGCTTGGATAAAAAAAGAAATATAACCTGGATACAAGAAATCCTGTCTCAGAAAATCCCGATAAAACAGCAACACTTGGCATTTGCATACTTGGAAGAAGAGTTTAATCCTCAGAGAACTGTATTGCCACCAAGGATTGTTGGGGAGTCATGGAGGATGACAGAGTCAATGAGCATTTGAGAGAACAGTATGAAAAGAAAAGGCAGAGGATGGAGAGATGACTCAGTGGTTGAAAGCACTCACCACTCCTCCAGAAAACTGATGGTGAACCTCTGTCAGCTTTAAGAGACTGGACTACGTTACAGTGTGATCTTTTGGGTACCCAGAGGAAACCACTGGCCTGACCAGGATTGGTGCTCTCTGGTTCCCATGTCACCCACTTGAGGTTGGAGTTCTCATTTCTGTTCTGTGATCTTGGCCATTATAATAAAGAAAATATAAGTGGAATCTTTTGGAGTTATCCTGGGATTCTTTGACCCACATCCAGGGCTTCAGATCACCTACATATGGGAGCAATAGGCTCTTCAGGCCCTGATTTCTCCAAAGGTTGGGTACCGGTAGTTTAGTAACAGATGACACAAAATTGAGGAACATCAGCAGCCATCTGAAGACTTTCCTAACCTTTACAACTTCAGAACCATCACATCGCAGCATTTCTGTATTACACATTTAGAATCATGAAGTCACAACATTCCTGCAATACACATTTTGTAGAAAATACTTCACGTTTCAGAAAAGTCTGACTGCTTCATTATCATTCTAGTCTGAAAAATCATTGTATATAGCTTTTAAGCTTTATGTCTGGAAAAATCAAGTTCCATACAATAATCCACAGAGAGTATGATTCTGATCTGCCCTTTTGTTTAAGATAAAACAAAACATTACCCCCCTCCCCCCCAAAAAAAAACATTAAGAACTCTGCCTTCCTTTTTACAGAGTTTATCTATCTGTAGTTTTGCACTTCTGTTTGAGCGATGTGCCCCAGGAAAGGTAAGGAGAATGTTTTTGTTTTTGTTTTGTTTTACTTAAACACACTGACTAAAACACATTCACTAAATGTACACCGTACTTAAAAGAAAAGCTTACAAAGACAAGGAAATATTTCCTATTCTTCATAAGAATGAGATTAAGCACAGAAACCAAATGCAAAGAACTCTCTAAACCTGTCCTGTGGATAACACTGTGGGAAGGAAAACACCAACCTGAGCAAAGAAAATGGTTCGATACTACATAGTTTCTGTACCGACCCCCAGCACAAACTCCCTTTTACACGTATAGTCAATTTACTACTTTACCAAACTTGAACTGTACCCAAGTAAAACTGCCAGGTTGAGGACCGACTTCAGGAGGAAAGCCAGAGCTGTAAATAATACTTCCACTTTAACCCAAGGATTCATACCCTAGTGAGCAGTTTGATTCCTTGCCAAATAGTCATGTCCACATTTTCTAGATATTTCTGATGCCGGTTCACTGTGTTACCAGGGAAATGTTACTTAGAACCATGATCTTTAGAGAGAGACAGAGAGAGAGACAGAGACAGAGACAGAGAAGAAGAAATAAGACCTAATTATCTCATTGAAAGAAAAAAGGCCCACAGCTTCAAAAGCATCCTCAAGTCACACAACTATCTTAAGAAATGATTTCTCTTTAAGCCCTGAATTCAGAACCAGAGATCTGCCCTGTTGCTTTCCCACATGAAGATAAACAGCCCTTCTTACTACCCACCTAGCCTTGGTATGATTGTGAATCATCTTTTTTGAGCAATGAACACATTACTAATTTTGTCATGTATAAAACAAGTTATTTGGATGGGAAATCAACTGTCCACTCATGCTAAAAGGCAATGTTTCCCTGAAGATTATGAAATCAACTTATTTGTGGGCCTTTTGGTTTTACATAGAACCCCAAGTGAAAAATGATAATATAGATTCATTAGCGACAAATAGGCTGAGCCACAGAACACAAGGCACCATTCAGGGGAGGCTCACTGAGAACTAGATATATGAGCCAACATTAAATATACCCCTGCTTCTCTCAGAAGGGTCCCAAATACTTGTGACTTTCTATATAAGAATATTAACCTTATGTTCCTCTTCTCACTGTTTCTTTGTGCTACTTTGGGTGCAGAACATAATTAACAAGAGAAGCTGTTTTTACTTCAGTTAAAACAGTGTCAGAGCCTAACTAGCATCTGAATTCTAGCTATCAGTGTCTTCTCAGTCAAGCCTGGTTGTCCAACATGGACCTAGCCTCCACCCAATTCAAAGAACAGGAGCTGGTAGGTCAATGCCATAATCCCTTCCATCTGCAGAGAAGGGCAGCCTGGTCTTGGCAGAATTGCACAAGGATCATTCTACAGTGGAACCTTCTACAGTCCATTCTACATGATTGACAGTGGGATGCAAGTTGCTCTGACTGACTCAATCAAAACTGCTTTAAGCAGAAAACCCAGGATGAGTGCTTTTATCTCTCTGAGCCTAACCACAATCTGCATCCTTAAGTCACCGAACCAGGCACACATCCTTCTTGTCTTCCTCATGAAAGAGAAAAGTGAGTTCTAGTTAGCAGCTTAAAATGAAATTATGATGGAGAACAAGGAAGGAAAGGGGCAACAAAAACCTTCAGGGGAACAATTTAAAGCAGAGACCAAAAAATTTCCAAAGAGGAAGGAGACTCCAGATAGGGAAGACACACAATGATTCCTTGGTGGGGCCTTATTTTAAAGGGATTAGCTAAATATTTAGGATAAAAAGAAGAATCAGCAAGGGCAGGCAGGGAGGGATTCCTGTGTGCGGGCTGGTTTGTTAGTATAATGAAACTGTGCTGGCCTGCTTTCCAGGACTTGTTTCCAATCCCACAGAGACATCTCCCCTTCAGAAGGAAGGATGTAGATTATTAGACTCTTGGCAGGGGGTACAGAAAAATCTATGTTGCTTCAGGTCCAGCCCAGCAGTGGAGGATTAAGGTGTGATTGAGTGGATTGCATTCATCAGCCCCACACTCTGAGATCCCCCAGATCCTGCTCAGGGCTTCAACAAGGCAGTATCTCCAGGAGAACCTCCAGGGATGAGTCCATTTTTTTTTTCCCTATTTTTTTTTTCTCATCACCTTTTTGCATGGTGACTTCAACTAAGCAGCTTGTGCCCTTCAAAGATAGCTTTTGAAAGATACTAGGAGGGGTGCAAATTATAGGCTGTATTTGTTTTTTAACCTGAAAACAACACCAGACACCTGTCCTTTCCATCACGGCGCATCTCTCCTTGTTTGACTCACTTTGCTGGAATCAGTTTCACAGAGTTGTCCTTGCAGTCACTAACCTGCACACCCTTAAACCAGGGGAGAGCTGTTTCCATCTCCTGCAACTTCCAAATACTGCTTCATAAATGATAATAATAAGAAAGCCCCGAGAACTTGGTGTTCTTACATATTCAATTGGAAATATTCTAGGATGCATCTGAAATATTACCTATTTCCATGCTTATTTTATGTACACCCCACACACATCTGAGCTCTGAGAGACATGTATGTCAAACATATGAACCTGTGGGGAAACCAAACCACAGCACATGATGTCTTTGAAATCCATCCTTCTTTGCTGCAAATGACAGATTGCTGTTCATCTCTGTAAGCACACCATGCTCACGGTGAACCCAAGCCATGCCTCCTTGCCCACCTGTTGATAGGTGGTTAGGTTGTTGTAATAGTGCCACAGCTAACATCAGCACTGGATTCCTGCTTACCCACCTGCTGATAGCCAGATAGGCTGATGTGATACTGCCGTAGCCGACACTGGCACTGGATTCTTGCTTACCCACCTGCTGATATCCAGATAGGCCTAGTGCCACAGCCAACACCAGCACTGAACTCTTGTTTACCCATGTGCTGAAAGTCAGATAGGCTGAAGTGATAGTACCACAGCCAATACCAACACTAGATTCTTGCTTGTATGCTGACTTCTTTTTCGTTAAATATATACATAAGGTTGGGACAACTGAATCATGTATATGATTTTTTTTCTTTCTTTTGTATTTGTGTGTCTCTCTGTCTCTCTCTGTCTCTCTGTCTCTGTCTCTGTCTCTCTCTCTCTCTGTGTGTGTGTGTGTGTGTGTGTGTGTGTGTGTGTGTGTTTGTTTGTATTTTACCCCAGTCCTTTTGTGAAACTCCCAAATTACTCTCTGTACTGGTCACACTATATTTCCCCAACAGTGTAAAACCTCCCCATTTTCCCCAAATCCTCACCAACATATGCAATTTAGGGTTCTTTTTTGAAAATAACTCTGAGATGAGATGGAAACCCATTATTATTTTATTTGCATTTCTGTTAGTGAATGTCAATGATTACCTTTTGCACATTTACTGGGGATTTCTACCTCCTTTTGAGAAAAGTATACATTTAAATTATTTACCTGATCTGGGTATAATGACACACACCTATAATACAAGTACCTAGAAAGCTGAAGCTTGAGGATCATAAATGCAGGACTAGCCTGTGATATGTAGCAACTTAAAGTCAGTCTGGTTTATGTAGGAAGGTACTATCTAGAAATAAATAAATAAATCTCAGATGAACTGCCTAGTTTACTTGAGTTTTTCCCAGTATTTGGAGGTTCTGTATATGATCTAGACATATAGGACATATGAATACACACACACACACACACACACCTTAGATGAATAGCTGGAAAGTTTTCCTTTTAATTTCAAGATTAACTTGCCCCTGCCTATTAGGCTGTTTCCTTTGCTGTACTGAAGCTTGCTATAATCCCATTATTCTCATTTCCTGTGTATTTAGAGCTTCTAGCCAGAAAATCATTACCTGTACCAATGTATTATAAAATACTCTCTCTTCATTTTATTTATTTATTTATTTATTTATTTATTTATTTATTTATTTTTAGTGCTAGCATTTTTTCAAGTCTCCAATTTAGGTCTTGATCCATTTTGAGCTTTTTTTTCTTCCCCACAGGGCTTTTGGGAAGAATCAAGTTTTCATCTTCTTACTGACACTGTCCCGTTATTCCCACACTACATGTTGACTCTTCTGTCCTTTCTCTGACTTGTGCTTTTGTCACCTCTGCATACAATCATTTAGCTATTGATGTGTGGATATATTTCCAGGTTCCTGATTCTGGGGCCATTAGTTTTGACTGCTGGCGTTCTGTGGTATATCTTGAAGTTGGTTATTATGAGAGCTCCAGTTCTGATTGTCACTATGTTACCTTGGTTATTCTGGGCCATGTGTGATTCAGATGAATCTGAACATTGTCCTTTCTAGTCCTTTGCAGAATTCCCATGCTAACTTGATGAGGCTTAACTCAGTCCTTAGGTGGCTTTGGATAATATAGACCTTCACCAAGATGAATTTTCAGCCTGTGACCATGAGAGTCTTTATCGTATTCAGTAATTTTATCATTTTTTGTCAGCACTATATAGTCTTCACTTTCGTAACTCAGTTTATTCCTAATTGGGCTTCTATTGTCTGTTTTCCTTTGCTTTCTGTGTCTGGGGTTGCTTTCATCGTTTTGTGTTCAGAGTGTTCACTGTTGGTGTATGCTATACATTTATGGACTCTAATATTTTACTGAGTACTTCTCTCTATTCCATTAGCCAATTGCTGGTATCTTTAGCTATAAAATAACATTTGCACATTGGGATAGTATTTGTTTGCTTATTTGTTTTTGTTGTTTTGTTATTTCTTTTTAGTTTTTTTTTTTCTTGAGACAGGGTTTCTCTGTAGCTTTGGAGCCTGTCCTGGAAGAAGCTCTTGTAGACCAGGCTGGCCTCCAGCTCACATAGATCCACCTGTCTCTGCCTCCCAGGTGCTGGGATTAAAGGCCTAGAGCATCACTGCTCAGCTCATTGGTATCATTTGACTTCTTGACCAAATGTATATCTTTCCTTTCCTTTCTTCTTTTTTCCTGTTCCCTTGTTGTTCTGCCTTAAATTTGTAGGCCTATATAGAATGATAGTGATGAGTTCAGATACTCTTTCTTCTTTCTGATCTTAGAGAGCTGCTTTAGGTCTTCCCCATCCAGGATGACCTGTCTTTTACATTCATACAAATATAGTCCATGTGGATGTACCTTACTGAAGGATTTTATCACAGAGGATGTGAAATTTTATCAGTTGCTCTTTCTGTAACTATGGAGATGATCCTTGAATTTATATTTCCCTCTAATTAGGCAATATGCTATACTTATTACTGCCTATTGAGTCATCTTTGTATATTGGAAGCAAAATTAATTTGGTCATATTTTATGAATTCTTAAAATACAACTGAATTTAATTTTGCAGCATTTTATTACTAGGGGTTTTGAATTTGTATTCAAAATACTTTTTATATTTTTCTATACTTTCTGTTATTATATTTTCCTACTCCTACTATTTACTCCTTGCATGTATCCATTCCAATTTTGGAAGTTTGAGAAAGTAGGGGTTTCTCTTTCCAACAAATATTTGCAAAAAAAATTAAAATTAAAATCAAATTGATACAGAACATAGAAAGAGTAAAAGAGTGAAGATGAGCCTAATAGTAATTCTTCTGATACAATTACTGCAGAAAAATAGTGACAAAAATAAAAACAAAATCAAGATATTGAAGAATACATGCTCAATGCTGTTAGGGCTCCATACACATGTGCAAGAAAGGGACTTTGCAGACCTATGAGGGCCATGTCACAACCATAACTTTTTTTTTTTTTTCGAGACATGGTTTCTCTGTGGCTTTGTAGCCTGTCCTGGAACTAGCTCTGTAGACCAGGCTGGTTTCGAACTCACAGAGAGCCGCCTGCCTCTGCCTCCTGAGTGCTGGGATTAAAGGCGTGCGTCACCATCGCCCGGCACAACCATAACTTTTGCAAGAATATTGAACAAGCATTTTTCATGTTGTGCTTTGCTTAAGAATATTGAATTTTGGTTAAGTCTTACTTTTCTAGTAAACAGTTTTGTGTCTTCTAGAGTGCAAACATATACAATTTCAAGTCAGTTGGCACAAGAGCTAACACAAGGCTTTCTGCTTGTATTTTTCTCCTGCTGTTTGGGAAGTTTCCTATGGCCAAGCAGGATGAAGGATGCTGCGGAAAAACACACTGTTCCAGACACAGGTTTACAACTGACAGCTGAGAACTAAAGCTGGTCTTGGCTGGAGTCCCTGAATGTTAGATCTCGCAAAGGCCCTATCCTCCAAGCACAGGTGGGGAGTAAGGTAAAGGATAAGAGTGAAATTATGAATTTTTGATGCTATTCTTTTTAAGGTTTCTACAGCTCTTTCCTCTCCCTGTAGACAAAATGATGAATATAAAAGAAGAAAAATCATGGCTGCTTATTTATTGATGGTCTGTTTGTATCTACCTGTCTTGTCATATGAAAATTCTTAGGAATGGCTTTTATCTTTACATGGAACATGGTACCCATTGCGCGTGGGTTTTGTTTGTTATGCCAGGAAGTGTCATCAGCTGCAAGACTTAGACTACCTCTGAATATAGTCTTAATGAGCTCTCCTCCCTCCTGTACACTTAGCTCCTAGTAATGCCTTCTGAAACCAGCCATTAACAATCATATCACCCCAAGGAATGAAGACCCCATAATTAAAGAATTCTGAACCCCAAGAAAACTAAAAACGATAAGAATGTTTCTGGCCTGTGCACATTTTGACATACTTTGATTTTTCATTCAGTCATAGACCAGGAATAAAAAAGACACAATCCATAAGATCATTTTACAAAAAAATAATCGTTACTAGGAACTGAAGAAAATATATCAACCAGTGATTAACTGCACCTGTTGAAATATTAGTTGGATAAGAAAGTTATTGGATATTCCATCCAATGTATTTTACTGCTTCATTTTACATGTGTGGTTGGGATCTTTCTTAGAAACCTCATCAAATAATAAAAAGCAAAGGTCAATCTTCAATAATGGGGTTGAACTTACGCAAGTCAGTGGCAAATTAAAATACTATACCAGAAAAGTAATTAACTTTAACTTTTCCAAAAGCTATTGGTTGCTTTTTTACTTCTGCCCTAAAAAGACTTGCTGTTTTAAATGTAGGGCTTGGCCCATACTGTGTGAAAAATTATTGCAGTACCAGATACTTTAATCAAAATCCTGGGTGTGTGTGTGTGTGTGTGTGTGTGTGTGAGTGTGTGTTCCTAACTCACAATACAACTTTTCTCTCTTTTCTCCAGAGTTGTCTTGCCTTTGCCTGGATAAAAACAAAAGGTCCTTAAGGCTAAAGACTTCCCTTTAAATTTACTTTAGATCGAGGAAACTACATTTCTTTTCTCTCCCTTGGAGGAGGTTTGGGGTCACGACGTGCAACTGACAGCAAAAGGAGGAGTGGATATTGGTAATATCCCTGGTGGGTGAATGGGCTTCTAATTTTTTATTACTATTCAGGAAGTGTCACTCAAACGAGATTCTTTTATTGCAGCAGTGCTGTGGATCTCCGTCATAAATTTTGTTTGTACAATTTTCCCTCTCGCATTGTCAAGTGTCTGGTGGTTTTATTAGTGGCTTGCCTGTAATTAGATTCCAGGTACTGACGCACACTCATCTTTCCAGGCAGGAAATCACAAAGACTATCACTTGTCTTCTGCTGTTCCAGTGAATTCGGTTAGGGATATATGATAGGTTCCTAGTAATTTCATTTGTGGGTTGCACAGTGCCCATGACAATGGATGCTCTTCTCCTGGTTGTTACCCTGACTCCTTCACACTTGGGATCTCTTCCACCTGGACATGTATATTTTTAAGTGACAAGTTCTCCCTCATATTTTATGAAGTTAACAAATTAACATCAGAATAACTAATAAAAAGTAGTCAGTGGTGTGTGTGTGTGTGTGTGTGTGTGTGTGTGTGTGTGTGTTTTACTGGGTTTTCAATATTGCCAGCTATCTCAACAGGTCCCTTATACCTTTAAGTGATATCTGACATTGATGATGAATTTAATTTTTAAATAAAGCATCTTTCTCAAGGGCAAAATACCCAGAGCTGTTTACTGTTTTCCTTCTTCTAATAACCATAGGTTGGTAGTATTTAACCCGTGTTTGTAGTACTCAATTTACTGGTCAGGTAGACACTCACTGTAGAGTGCAATTCTTGCTACCTGTCCTTACTTTATATCTCAGATCCAAGTGATGCAAATTTGAATGGCATAAGTTTGAAAAAAATCGGAGGGTGAATCTGATGTCCTCACATTAATGAGCACCCTGTTTCCAAGACTTACCAAACCAGACAGCCTAGGAGCCTAAGTAACGTGATTTTTTGGGATACAAGTACAGAAAGAGTCATCACAGCCATGGCAATAATTTTCCAGATTAGGAGATGACCTTCTTTACTTGTGTTAAAACCGTGGTGGTCATCTTTTTTCTTCTGTCTGTCCAGAGACTCACAATTCATGACACATGCATACTTCAGAACAAATTAAGGGGAAAAGATGCTCAGATATTAATGGGAATCTCACTTTTTCTTTTGATTAATTAAAAGGGATTTTAGGAGAAAACTAATAATAGTCCACAGGGAAGAAAAGGCCATTAAAGTCATGGAATATATATTAGCAATTATCCTACCATATTTACTGCCTGTTTTTCTGCTGAAAATGGGAATGCATAAAATATATAAATTGTTATAAAATAATAAATATACACAAAAATTCATGAAATCCTAAAACACATTGCTATTTTTCATGCATTTTTTAAATACACAAGATGAACTTTCAAATAATATTAAATACGTGAATTGAGATTGTACTCAAATTACAGCCCTAATTACATCCTCCTCATTTTCATCTTTTTTTAAACATCTCTTAATTCTCTACCACAGACAAACATAAACTAGAAATGAGAATAAGTGACAAACAGGAAAAATTCTAAGTATTTACCATTTTATAGAAATACCAAGAAGTATTCTTCCAGATAAGCATATGAACTTTGAACTTCAACAGATATCAGCAAAGCAGTTTGTATCTAAACTTACTTTACGTGTATAGCCCTTTCAAAAAATAGAATAGCCTAAGGGAGTTGAGTTTTTCTACTATTTCTGTGGAATTACAATTAAAATATATTGATTTCTTTTGGAATTTGCAAGGCTTCCCATCAAAAAGTAAAAATTCATGTTGCAAGTGTGGATACTTAAGTGGACTTTATTAAAGTCAGATGTCAACACTCATAATTTTAAACTTTAAGTATCTTCTCTTGAAATAAGCACTGCTTCAAAAGGAACACATGTGTAGACATTAATTATAAGATGTCAGTGCACCTGTTTAGTGCAGGGCATGACTTTTGACTCTAGAAATCAAAGATGAACCATCCTAGAACCATTCCAGAAACGTGAGGAGTGCTTCGTGTGGTGGGGAAGGCTTGGTTGTCAGGTCAAGATCCCAGGAGTTATAAAGTCAATAAATTTCTTAATCCTTTGGTTTCTTTCTCCACAGACTAGAATCAGAACATCATCTACCTCATAAGACAACTCAAGTGATCCAACAGATGCGACCTGAACATGCTGAGTCCCCAGTAGACAGTCTCCACTAAATATAAAATAATCCAAAGAAGTTACGATGCATCGTTGGATATGAGAAGAACATGACAAAGCCCACATTCTTTTTTCTTTTTCTTTTTTTTTTTTTTTTTTGATTTTTCGAGACAGGGTTTCTCCGTAGCTTTTGCCACATTCTTTTTTCCTAACATCAAATAATATTTTGGCAAAACTAAAAATAATGCTTGAGAAAATAAGAATCATAAGAATTCACAGGGAAATAACTATGTATGAATCAATACTTGTGGAACTTTAGTAAGGATATGAAAGAAAGAAAAAAGAAAAAATAGGAGAGAAGAAAAGTAGATTAATGTTTGAAGAATGATTCTTAGGAAATTAGCCAGTCCAAGTCCATACCTGGAATAGAAAATTGCAAGAATGAAGAAGCAAATAGCAGCTATTTTTTAATGAACATCATATAGACTATGAGCAACATTTTAATTAAAAAGAAAATGAAAGAAATGAGAGTTGAAATGCTTTGCGATAACATAATCAGAAAGGAAGCTTTCCATCAAAGAACATTACCCAACACGGATCGTGCTTTTCCATCTTTATATCTCAAGAACTGTTCAATGCTATGAGAAGTAGGAACCTAGTTCTCTATACTTATTATAACGAAAGAGTGTTTTTATTCAAGTAAATCAGAGATTTGTGATCAGAGAGCAGCTTTTATGGTGTCACCCATGGATCTCGATTCCTTCTGTGCTGTAGCTTCAGCTTCCTCTGAATCCACAGCTCACTCTGCAAAGCAGGACAAAGGAAGGCAAGAGAAGATTGTAGAAGCGGTAATTAAGTACTGAAGATGTTTTCATAATTTTTCTCTTAATTTAATTGCTCAGAGCTCAATATAAAGTACCTCGTGGACTTGAAGTAGAGCCTAGAGATAATGGAAAATATTTTATTTATTTACAGATGTATGGGAGTCTGTCATATCATTTGAGATGTGTGTCTGTCCAAGGTACAACTTAGAGACTCAGTTTTGATGAATAACCTACAAACAAGAAAAGGTAAGAACTGCTGGCTGTGTTATTAATCACGGTGCCTTTCACGTTGATAATTAACTTGTCAGCCTCATAATAAAACACTAGTTTTCATTTTTTAATCAAGCAGGCATAAATCAAAATGAATGAGTTCTGGGGGGTTATAAACTGTCTAAAATTTAAGAAAAATATTGAATTTATCTAGGTCTGACTGAACATATTGATACAATTACCTCAATACTTAGATACTTTATATTCCGCCTTTTAAAATAACTAAATTCCCTTTGTGAATGCAAAATTTATTACCAAAGAATACTTGTGGATAAATCCTAAAGATGAGGCATTATGAGATATTTATATGTAAGATATAATAAAATTTAAGTGCATTAAAATAAAGAAAATCATTTAAATGTAAAAAAGTATAAACAAAAATATTGCATGTGTACTAATTTATAAGGAATATACAAGTAGGGAAACATATAATAAGATTATTTTCCCACAATTTCAGTAATAGATATGGTTCTATGGCATGAATTGCACCTTTGCCACCAAATTTACACATTTCTACCTGGTAGTCACTTCCTGATGTCAGTATTTGAGAATGGGAGAGTCTTTAAAGACTTGACTAGCCAAATGAGTATGTAGGTTGAGATGTCATCCAACAAAGTTAAGTGTCTTCTTACAAGAAAATCAAATGTGGGCAGTCAGTGAGAGACCAGGGAGTCACAGACAAACGGAAAGACCTTGGAGGGCCTGGTGAGAAGGTGGCTGTCCACAGACCAAGGACAGAGGCCTCGGGAGAAACAACAGGAACACTTGACCTTGCACTTCCAGCTTTCAGAAGCACAAGATGATCTGTTTACTTAAGTCACACTGCTACCGTTCTGTGTGATTGCAGCCCAAAAAGACTGAAACAGGTGCTACATAGATGACAGGTGTGAAGAGAAACTTAAGGTCTCAAAGTAAATACAAAAGTCAATGCCTAATTTTTTTTACTGAATTACCTAAAAGTGCTGTTGTAATCAAAATGGCCAGCAAAATTAGTCTCATTGAGAAATCTGAAACACAGCAATTCATTTATAATATAATACATGAAAATTGTCGGATATTGCTTAAATTGTATAAGATGAAAGGTTTTTTTGTAGTCTATTTAATACAGAGAATGCAAATTGTTATAGAAAAAGCAATAATGGGGGTTCTTAACAACAAAAGGTGTCAAAGGGAAGATAAAAGAAAGGATTAATTTGCATTGATCACAAAGCAAAATTTGATCCAAATTAAAGAAGTAGAATATACACATACCCATGTGACCATTGGAATGGGAAATCTCTCCCACAGGCACAGATTCTCAATACTTGGACCATAACTAAAGTTTTATGTTAAAGTCCACCAAGTCCTTAGAAAGGCAAGTATCGCTGGCTGAAGCAGTCCACAAGGAGTAGGCTTCAGGAAAAGTTTCTACTTCCAACTTTAGCCCAAGCTCTTTGCCTCTGGTCTACTGCCATGTGAAAGGGCCGACCCTTCACGTTCGCACTGCCTTGGATAGAGCTGGAGGCCCCCACTGCCATGCCTCCTCACCATAATAAACTAAAATCTCTCTGAGACCATGAACCCATACACATCCTTCCTTTATACAATTGCCTCTCTCTTGTCACAGCGGGGAGTGACCAACACAAACATCAAGGGGATAATTGAAGTATTTTCTTAATTTAAACATAATCATGAAATTTTGACAAAATTCACATCATTACAAAAGTACAACTTATTAAAGTTCATGAAAAAAACTAGCCCTCTGAATAGTCTTTCCCATATTAAAATAACCAAATGAGATTAAAATCCCTGCCTCAACTAAGAGAGAAAAAGAAATTAGTTTCACATACACACAACAGATCCACCAATGGAAATCAGAAATCCTAACCATTGCCATGGTATGAAGCCACAGGAACTTTCATAAACTACTTATATATTCACAACCTAAAAAATGAGGGTGACATCACACATAAAGCTAAACAGAAGAAACATGACCAAAATTGTTAGCATGTGATTGCTTTATTGAAAAATTAAGAAATCTTGTCTGTGTTCCATTTTTGGCTATTGTGGAAGGTGTGTGAAGGAGGAATTTAGGGTACATATAGCATTGAATTACTGATCTGAATAACAACTATGTAGGCATGTGTTCACTCAACCATGCTAAACTTTAGATGGCTCAAGGGTTAGGAATACTCTTTGTGGGGATCAGATTTCAGTTCCCAGCACCCACAAAGGATGTCTCACTACCAGCTGTAACTCCCACTCCAGGGGCTCTATTGTCCCCTTCTGAGGCTCATAAGCACTGAACTCACATACACAAACAAATACACACAAATACACATATAACTAAAAAAATATTTATAAGAAGTTTTCATTTAGCATATGCTTGCCATATGTTGAATTCCATCCACAAAAATTATCAGTCTTGTTATCATGAAGCAAAGAGGTTAGTTACAATTATCTATAGAGAAATAAAGACTGTTAATTAACTGGATGCAAATGTAACATTATGTTATCCAAAGCAACAAGAAATCACAGCAACTTAGAATTTCATCTGATGGCACCCATTCTCTTATTTATTTCAGAATGTATTATATGCTTATAAAATATGTCCATTTATTCCAGAAGTAGAAAAGGCAAAACTATGGCAAATATTGAAAACATTTTACACAACCATAACATTAAAACCACAGAATTTGACTCTTAAAAATTAAAGGGAGAACGGAATGTGTTAAACAGAAAGAATCAGTTGAGGCATTGTTGTTTTTGTAATTAACAAGGGAGCGCTAATGTGGAATTTAACACTTAGATTTTAACTATTGAATAGGAAATAACCTGGGAAAGACTTAGTTTCAGCAGCAAAAAGGTCTTGTCAAATATGTGCACATGATCATTCTCAGTTCTGCCACTTTCTCAGTCAGGACAAGTTGACATCCATCAGTTTCAGCCACAAACTGGTCTCAGTTAGCTCTGCAGACTGGGCCAGGGCCAGGGCCAGGTGGTAATTATGACTTGACTACACTAATAATAGTAAACTTACAACCCGCATGAGTGTGTCAGTTTAGATAATGATGGTTCGCCTATTCCTATTTTGCAAGGCCACCACTACAGTGAGGCCTTTAATGCCCCTGTGTTAAAAGACTGGGCCATTAAATTGTACTAGTGGGAAGTGATGGAATCCTTAGGGAATGAGAGGACATTAGGTCATTGGGAACATGACCTTGAAGGCAATACTGAGAGTCTCGCTCCTTCCTGCTTCTCTTCTTGCTACCAAGTGGCCATACTGTGAGCACACTTCAGGTGTCTCATGTCCACACATGCTGTCCTCTATTGAAAGAACCCATTCAAAAGACTACAGGCAATAAGCTTTAAAACCACAAGTCAAATGAACTATTTCTCCTTCTAAGTAGATTCTCTCGGGCAATTTGGCACTGACAGGAAACAAACATGGAAGAATTTAAAGAAATAAGGATTGGGTTTTTTTCCAGCTGGCACTAAATATTGCTGTCCCCTGAGGTACTTGCTTCCTTTGGGGAAAAAAAATCTAGAAGTTAAAGAATTAGCAAACAGAATATAAGCTCTGCTACTTTCTACTCTCACAAATGTTGTTCCTTTTCTCAAATAAGGATAAGAGAAGAAATGGCAAGGAGTGAACAGAAGCAGGCAGCAAATGAGAAAAACCCATGGATCTGAAACAAAGCAAACAGAATACAGTCACCCTTCTAAGGGCTTCCATCTCAATAGTAAAGTAACAATGGTTGTGTATATAATCACATCTGTGTAGCCAAGAAAATAGAATACCCTGACTGGTTGAGAAAAACTTTCCTAGATGTCTTGTGGCACCATGTTACATCAGGGCTTGTTGCGGTATAAAAAATTTCCACACTAGCCAAGAATGGGGTATAATAAAGGTTTATTTATTAGAGGATAAACTCACAGAAAGAGCAGTGATCCACAGTCCTCTGCATGTTCTCGGAACTGGAACCAAATCCAGCAGCTAAGAGGTCCATGCACACTTTTTGTCTGTGTATATGGAACATGAGACCACACCCAAAGTAGGCCAGTATTTTAAAGGCTATTGACTGAAGGAGTTCCCACAGCACCTCCCCCTTTTGTCTAATAAAAGAGTTCTAAGTGTAATACAAAACTATACAAATGAGAACAAATATCAAGTATAAAAATTAGAATTACAACAAGCATAAACAACATCAAGCAAGAAACATATGCTAAATGTTTTACTAGTCATCCTACCTTAAGGACTCTAAGTCTTATATTAGAAATGGCTTGGTTAAATCATGAGAGGAAAGTAACTATGACTAACTAGTCTTCAACCCCATCAAAGACCTGAGAAAAGAAATAATATTACTTCAGTAAACAGGAAGTGCATCAAACAGATTCCAAAAGGTGCAAAAAAAAAAATGACAGAGATAACTAGCTACCTGGGCAATCACCCAAAGTCTCATTTGCAAATTTGGGGACACCCAACTTTGCCTAAGGCCTAGAGTAACTGACAGACCATTTGCAGAGGAAGGAAAAATTTAAAAACTGTTTTACCCTGTCAAGGTTTGGCCATCTTTTTGCGGAGTTCCCACAGCAAGGGCATCCACAGGACAAACAAACATACTTGATTTCAGCAGAGATTGATTGGAGGACAGAAGCCCAGAATTTTAAAGCCTCCTGCACCTAGGGAAGGTGCAGGAAAGTATGGTTACTTTTAAACAAATTTCACATACACTCGTGGCACCTTGAGTTTTCTGCATGCAAAAGTGAGTTCTTACTAATCTTCAGGGCTGTGATTATATCTTTATTCTTCAAACCTCTTGCATAAATTCAGTTTTTGAAGAACTCATTTTACTTAAGCAAGCAGATTTCCTTAACCAATAGATCTTCCCCCAGATACTACAAAGAGAGAAGTCTAGAAAGAACAGCAAACAAAACCACCACAGTTCCAAACACACATTCTTAATTGTACTAATTGTTAAAATAACCCAAGACTTCTAAGCAAATACAAGTATGGGGAAAACACATGAGAGATGCAGAGAAATAGAAGTTGCAAAAAGATAAAGAATAAACAAGGTTTTTTTTGTTTTTTATTTGTTTGTTTTGTTTTGTTTTGTTTTTGAGACATGGTTTCTCTGTAGCTTTGGTGCCTGTCATGGAACTAGCTCTTGTAGACCAGGCTGGCCTTGAAACTCACAGAGATCCACTTGCATCTGCCTGGGATTAAAGGCATGCACCACCACTGCCCAGCTAATAAAACACAGTTATTGTTACTTCATTGAGCACAGAGCTTGAAGATCCCACATTATTAAAAGGTAAAACTAATAGATTAAAATAAAAAATTGAGAAAAGTAGCAGAAGGAGAGGTTGGTAAGTCTCAAGCATGAGAACCTGATATTGCATCTCCAGCACACACACAAAAAGCCAGGTGTCCTGCAACCCCAATGGTTGGTGCTGAGACAAGAGGGTTGCTGAGGCCTGCTGTTTGGAGCCTAACCAATGTACTCCAAGTTCAAAGAGAGACTCTGTCAAGAAAATAAGGCAGAAAGTGATAGAGGTTGATCCAATTTTCTCTTCTGGCTGTTATGTGTAGCTGTCTCAGTACCTGTAGAGATGTATGTATACGAACACCATTGCTCTGACACATGCTTAAATTATGAAAAAGAATTCACAGACAAGACAAACTAGAAGGGAAAAGGAAAATGCTAGGAGAGAATCAAAAGAAACCATTCACAGTGAGAGCATAGCATAAAACTCAGTGGAAGAACTTTGGACAAGCAAACACATCAATCTACTAAATGCAAGCAGGTATAACTTTCACCCCTTATAAGAAAACAGTTGCAGGTTAGCAAAAATCACCTGCAGACTGGGAAAGAACTCAGGCCTAAAATAATGCATTTCAAAAGCATTAGAAATAACTTGGTAGAGAAATGCGTACAGAGTAATCGCAATAAAAAAGGAAGAGTAAACAGATGCATACTGAATAATCACAATAAAAAAGGAAAGGAGAGTAAATAAAGTAAAAACAGGACTGAAGTGACTCTGGCCAAAAATCACATAAAGCATTTTCAATGGAAAGGTAAGCAAAAATACTCAGGAAGTCATGACTCCCTCTAAATTAACTTTCTACACACACAGTAAATATACTTGAAAATCTTGTCACAGCGAGTGGTTCATACTTAGAAAAAGATATGAGTAGTTTGGTGTAGAAAGGAGCAGCCGGCTGCGTTCTTGCCACCCGGCTCCCGGCCGCCTGGCTAGCTCATGCCCCGAAATAATAACACGGAAACTGTATTCTTTTAAACACCGCCTGGCCCATTATATCTAGCCTCTTCTTGGATAACTCTCATATCTTGACTAACCCATTTCTAATAGTCTGTATAGCACCACAGGTAGTGTCTTAACAGGAAAAATTCAGCATGTCTGTCTCAGGTCGGAGAATCATGGCGACTGCCCAGAGAGGAGAGACTTGGTGTCTGACTCACTTCCCTTCTTCCCAGCATTCTGTTCTGTCTACTCCACCCACCTAAGGGCTGGCCTATCAAATGGGCCAAGGCAGTTTCTTTATTAACCAATGAAATCAACACAAACAGAAGACCCTTCCACATCAGTTTGGGAATTACTAGACAAAATGATTTTTGGATAGAAGGGAGTTAAAAGCAACAAAACAGAGTTTATAAAGCTAAAATTATGAATTTTTATGCAATTTTAACTGTCAAGTATTATTAATTATATAATGGTAAACTTTAATAATACAAGATACATAATATTTTAAACTGAATTCAAATCATACATATACAAGCACACAAACACACAAACAAAATGTTTTGCCAGCCATAAGTATACAAAGAAAGACTAATTGCTTTGAATTACAAAAATTCTATTCACAGAAAATAAAACTTTTATAAGATACAATGGTTCATTGTAACAGGAAATTTAACCTAAATGCCCCTCAACCAAAGAATGGATAAGGAAAATGTGTTACATTTACACAATGGAGGACTACACACCAGAAAAAAATAATGACATCTTGAAATTTTCAGGCAAATGGATGAATCTAGAAAACATCATAATGAGTGAGGAAACCGAGACCCAGAAAGACAAATCATATGTACTCACTCATAAATGGCTTTTAGACATAAAGCAAAGAAAAACCAGCCAGAGAACCTAGACAACAATGAGGGCCTTAAGAGAGACATACATGGATCTAATCTACATGGGAAGTAGAAAAAGACAAGATCTCCTGAGTAAATTGGGAGCGTACAGACCATGGGAGAGGGTTGAAGGGGAGGGGGGAGAAAGGGAGGGAATCAGGGGAAAATGTATAGATCAATAAAATCAATAAAAAAGAGTTAAAAATAAAATAAAATACAATGGTTTTGTAACAGGAAATTTAAACAAATATATTAAATTAATCTTAGTGAATGGATGATATAGCTGAAATGAAGAATTTCTTTTAAAAATGAAAGCACTGAATTTTAGAGTTCATTTGATTTTTAAGGTGATAATCTGAAGTAAATATTGTTAGTACAAGAGGAACACGTCCATAAAACTGAAAATGGTGTTTTTTACACATACATTAGAAAAATTAAGGCTGGGGATATAGGCCAGCTTACAAGATTCAGTGCTTTGCAAACACAAAGGTGGGGGCTTAATCCTCAGAAACCATACTTAAAAGGCTGGTCACAGTGATGCATACTTGTAATCCAGTAATGGGAAATGCAGGCAGGAAGATCCTATGTCCACTGGCCCAGTCTTCTTGGTGAGGGGGAAAAATGTGGGCAGTGCCTATGATGGTTATTCTTGGTTGTCAACTTGACTACCTGTGGAATTAATTAAAACCCAGGCTCTGGGTACACCTGTGAGGGATTTTTCTTAATTGAATCATCTGACGTGAGAAGATTCATGCTTAATCTGGGCTACACCTTCTGCTGGCAGACTATATAAGGGACATGGAAGAAGGAAGCTCTTTGCCTGCTTGCTCTCTCACCCGCTGGCAAACCTGTTTCCTCACTGGCATTAGAGACTACTTCTTCAGGATTCTGGCATATGCTGAAGACTAGCTGAGACACCCAGACCTGTGGACTGAACAGTTGCTCGTCTTGTAAACCTTCTTCTTGGTAGACTGCCATTGCTGGACTAGCTGGACCATGCTCTGTAAGCCATTCTAATAAATCCTATACATGTGGAATTAAAAAAATAACTGCAAATAGATAAAATAAAATTCAGCTCATCTAAACCTCAAAGCTATTACTCTCTTGACATATAAACATACAGTCAGGCAATGAATAGCCAATAAAAAATGTGATGATTGAGAAAAGCCAGTTATAATGATAACACAAAAAGGAAACAAACTTAAAATGTAGAAAATAATAGAAAATTGTATGATTCCTGAATCACAGATGTAGGCTTGAACAAATTATTGAACAAAATTTATTTTCAAATTTATTGCCCCAAGAAATGTAAAATATAAACTAGATGACACAAGGTATTTTTTAGACATTGTATTAGTGCTAAAAAATACAAAGTTGATACATGAGGAAAATAAAAGAAAAATAGCTTAAAAATAAACAAAACCTAAGTCCAGCCCTACCGTGACTGCATTTCTCTGCAATTGGAGAGGATATCAGTGCCACAGGGAACCTCATCAATAGGAATCCCAGCCACTCAACAACTAAACCCTCACCTCTGTAACCTCCAAAGAGGCCTGGAAACACAGGTTCCTAAAGTATCAGAAGTGCGTTCACAGTATATTTAAAAGCAAACTAACCCCAAACTAGAAAATGCCCATTAATAAGAAAATTTTATCTTATTTTCACCAAATTGAATTTCATCTCTATTTGTTTTTATTGAAATGTTTTTCCTGTACTAACAACATTCACTTCAGATGATTACTTTAAAACTGCAAACGAATTCTAAAGTTCAGTGTTTTAATACAAAAAAATAAGAGAGAGGGAAGTACTTCATTGCAGATATGTCCTCCCCCCACCAAGGCTTGTCTAATAGCATTACTTAAAATGCTCTGGGTTTATACGATAGAATGCCACTTAGCTCAATCAAACATTGACTCAAACACACAGCAAGAGTGACTGACAGAACACCTTCAGAGTGAAGGAAAACTGACACAAAAAAGCCCTGGCTGCAGTCCATCGACACGATATCCTGGGAGAAGTTCAGTAGGTAATGATGGGTGATATCGTCAGGGAAAGTGTATGAAAAGGACATTGGAATAGAGGAGCGAAACTTACTGAGTTTGTTACAGAGGCTGCATTTATGATTTTTGAATTTCATCATATGTGAATTTATTTAAGGTGTGATAAAGTAAGACCCGAAGCCAAGAAGCTCATATCTGTAAACCCAACATTTAGGAGGTGGAGCAGGAAAGATCAGGATTGTAAGGTCAGCTAAATAGTGAGTTTGAGACCAGCCTGAACTAAATGAAACCCTGACTCCTAAAGTCTAAAAGGGTAAAAGTGCAATAAAAATGAACACAACTGGAATCCTCAGAAATACTTTAATTTGAATTCATAGATGCTGAAGTAATTGATGAGGTGAGAAAAGAACTTCAGTTCTCTGTGAAACATCAAAAAATAAGATGAAATGAGAAAGGAATAAATATTTAATCAACTAAGTTGAGAACAAAATTCATGACATGACGGAGAACAGTGCATGTTTGATGACTTTAGGATTATTTCAAAATTATTGAATGTTTGAGATGTTCCATGTTAAAATATTTGGGTAGAGGAAAGGAATATGAAAGTAGACATGAAAATATATTTAACCTAAAATTTAACAAAAAAAAAAAAACACCTGTAGTAATTTGAAAGACTTTATGGACAAGAGAGATGGCACGGAATGTCCACTGAGGAACTCATGTGTTGGGGCATACATAGCATATTTTTGCCTATAATAAAGGTGACTTCTCAAATCACTGACAAGTGACAGACATTTAATAAATGGTGTTGACATATTGGATATCCACTTGCATAACTGGTAAATCGGATCCATACTTCATAACATACATCATAATAAATTCAAAATGGATAACTAGACACAGTTGGGGTGCTAAAGAAAGGCCAAGCCAAGAGAAGATAGATCTACACATATATAGGAGAGAAGTGGGGGGAAAGAGAGAGAGATCAATAGATTGATGATTGAGAGAATTATTTTTTTAAAGAGGAACTGGATCCTGCAACTGTGGATACTTAGCAAATCCAGAATTTGGTAAGAGAAGGGGATGGGAGCTGCAGGCTGGAGACTCCAGAGAGTTACAGGTTGAGTCAAGAGGCTAAACGATAGCAGAGTTCCTTCTTGCTAGAGGAAGGTCAGCCTTTGCTCTCTTCGTGCTTTGGAATAATTAATGCACACCAACTAATGTTATGGAAGACAATCTTTTATTTCAAGTCCTGTTAATTAAATATTAATCTCATCCAAAAATTACCTTTGAAGGCACAATGTGAGAAAAATAAGCTTGACCTCGTCGCTGGATACCACAGCCCAGCCAAACTGGCAAAGGAAATTAAAGATCACTCTTTATAAGTGCATCAGAATCTTGAAACCACACAGGTGAGGCAAATGTGATTGTATTCCTTGAGACTCAAAATTCAAATGAAATGTCAGTAAAATTTTAATAATTCTGATCACAGTATTTTACATCAATAACGGGATGTTATGTGGAACTTCAGATGGGAAATGATAAAGAATAACATTTCCTATAAAGAGAAGATAAAAAGTAATAACCTATGTGATTTATGAAGAACTCATAAACACTGAGAAGACATGGCTGGGAAGATGGCTTATTGGGCAAAGCGCTTCTTGTCATGAAAGTGTGAATGACGTGGGTTCAGAGCCCCAAAACCTGAGTAAATTCTGTTGTGGTAGCATGCATCTATTATTCCAATACTCTTTCCATGAGATTGGAGGCAGAGACAGGAGAATACTAGTATACTCACAGATCAGGTACCCTGGTTTACACACCTGAGAACCACAAGAGACCCTGTCTCAAGCGAGGCAGAAGATAAGAGCCAACATCCATAGCTGGCCTCAGTCTCTACAGAAGGACTATGGTATATGTATCTCACATGGTTGCACGTACATACAGACACAGACAAGAACACACAGACACCCAGAGACACACACAGACACACACACAAAGAGCCGCTCTTAAACAAGGTGGAAGAACACCCCCCCCACACAGAATAAATCTTTTATAAAGGGAAGAGAGAAGATGAAGGAGGTAGATAAATGGCGTATTTGACCCTCTATGGATCACAGTGGAGTGAAACAACTAAAACAAGCCACCGTGAGGTGGCTAGCAATCTTAGAATATGGGCTGTGAGTAAGATGATATATCAGCGTTTGTTCTTGGAAGTGATGATATTTGTGGGACTCTACAGGAAAATGTCCTTGTGCTTAGGATTCAAACAGCTTTGTATTCCTGGGTGATTCTCCCAGAGGCCTGAAACTTCTAATCCTATACATTCTCAGGTAGTTTCTGTTCAGAGAAGATACACAAGTGAGAAATGGATGAACCTAAGAGAAGACTAGATGAGGGCACCCTGCAGTTTGCCCTTCATCTGCCATAGGTGACCTTTAAATCCTTAAGATTGCTTCAAGTAGGGATGAACAGCCAGGCCTTGATTTCTGCATCCTCCCTAACCTGTCTCTGATTTAGGAAGACCAGGGATCACTTTTGTAGCTGAGGCAAGCTTGGAAGCAGGTCCAGGTTGAGCAGTTTCACCCAAATGCTCCCCGTATCTGTGCCAACAAGCGCTTCTTCTAGCGGCACATAGGCAGCATGCCACAGTGTCCACTACAGGTTATTCCCAATTACATAAAAATATTTTAAGTTATTTCCACAGGGGACATCATCTTCTCAGCCAGAGAAAAACAAACCAGGGGACAAATGCCCTTGTTACCAGAGTCATTCTTGACAACTCATGACATTCTGTCTTAGTACTGATATTGCCACTCCGGAGTTATTTTTGCAGTCTTTGTAACCAACTCAGGTTTAGAGACCCATCCAGAAAAGAGCCCCTTCACCCTGAAATTATGTGTCTGTTTTAGCTGAAAGAAGTGTGGTAATACACGTGCTTAACTGAAACACAGAACAGCATTTTCAGTGGTGGCATGGGTATTTCAGGACAGGAACTGGTTGTAAAGAAAGAAGATATGCAAGACAGAAAGCAAAACGTGGGCTCCCTTGTATGAATCATTCTTTGAAGGTGCAATACGGCTTTTTATTTGATCACTGCTGTTTGTGAAGGTATATTCAAATGCAGGTGAGTGTGAACACACACTCAAACAGAAGTGTGCACATACAGGCACATACATCATACACACCTAAAGGCTGTCATTCCTGGTAAGGAGCAGGAATGAAGTCTATAAATATCTACTCATGGAGGATAATCACAGCTAAAAATATTCTATCCTTCCAACCACGGAAGTTCAGCTATGATTCCTTTTTGGAAATTCTATGTCTGCCATTCTCAATATAGCTGTAGTCAAATTTTAATTTGTCATTCATTTTGGCCCTCTTGGGGATTACACATGACATACATGGAAAAGCAAGATCTTTACAAGTGGGCCAATATTTGGTGTCAAGCTGAGTCCAGCATTTATTTTTATTTAGAAGCACAACACAATGCCTAATACAGACTAAGCATGCTATACGGTATTCACAGTATCAAGGTTAATATTGGCCAACCAACAAAGTTTGTTATCTTTTAGGAATATGAAAATAATGGTGCCAGTTTAAATGGGGCATATCTTCTGAACAAGTATAATAAGCAGACTTTCATAAGTAGGGCTTGATCTGTCCATCAGTGTTTGACTTCTCATAAGCTTTCAAATATTTGTATAGTTGGGGTGAAAATATTGCCCGTCTTTGTTTGACAAAATGCAATTTCTACAGCACAGCAAATGCATTGCCTGTTTCATATCCTGATGCAATGCGTTTGTTTTTTGTCTTCCCAACACAGCTTCCATGGAGAAGACTCATCATCTACTAGAGTACCACTGTATTCACCCAGCACTCTGCAAAGCAGATTACGGCAAAGGAGGGCTTTCTGATTGTGGTGCTTTCTGCCTTATATCAAATGTGCATTCAGTTCAATCAACTCACCCATTTGATTCTCAAGTAGCTATTGCATAGATAGAACCACAATTGGGAACAAGTCAATGTATTGGAAGTTTCTGGGGCATGAATTTCTGAAGAGAAGTTGGAAAAGCTTTGGAAAGTCAAGAAAGTGTGGAAAAAAAAAACAAACCTCTCCCCTATTAATCATACTTCCTAGAACAAGAGAGGTCGACAAAGCTGCCCTAGAGCTATCTGAGTTATTACTGTTTACTTTTCAAATTTATCTGGTACTGTCTTGACAGGACAGACAAGACAGACAAGATGAGTTGTCTGAACTTGAGAAGCAAAGTCTGTTTTCTGTTAATTAGATCTTCTCCTTTCTCCGCACTTAAAAAGCAATGATTGCTCTGGTGTGCTTGATTTTATTTAGAAATGAGATTTCACAGGGAGGGGGAGTTTGTTTCGGGTTTGGGGTGTTTTTTTTTGGGGGGGGGTTGTTTCTGTTTTGCTTTTTCTTATTCCTTAGGTCCCATCTTGAATCTGTGTCGGGAACAAAAGTGTTATCTCTAAATGAGAAGTGCATGCAAGGATCTCTGCCCATGTGGGATTTCAATGAAATTAGTGGTTCTAATGTCATAAAATTCTGTCAAATGTGAGTAGAAATTGCATACAGGATTCTTAAGGAAACACTCAGACCAACAGCCTTTTCTGCCAGCATTTGAAAACAACCTGGGATCTGTAGTCTCTGAAGACTGATGTGAAACTGTGACCCTGAAGAAACACCCACATGTAACTGTGGCCCTGAAGAAAGAGCCCTGATTTTCCCTTGCTAGTTTAATGAACAATATGTGTTTATTTAAGTCTGAACATTTTAAAATAAGTTAATTGTGTTTTTTCTCATCCACTACATCAAAAATGGGAAAAATAACTAGCAACACAAGCATTCATTCATTTGAGAATTAGTTATATTTCTGTTTAAAATGATAGCTTGCTTACCCAAATATTTTTTTGTGTGTATGTGTTTTAACAAAGGGAAGCCAATATGAAAATCTTTAGAAGTCTTTCATTTTGCACTGATGTGATGGGAGGCCCAATCAATATTATTTAATACAGCAATCAGCACATTAAATACAGATTTTTTCAATGACCCTTTATCTTTCTGTGGACTCCCTACGCTTCCATGAATATAAGTATCTAATGTAGATAATGAGGCACGGTGTTCTTCACCTTCATTCTAATCTTTCCAGCATCAGTGGAAATCAACATTCAAGAGGCTGTGGGTGACGGGGAATTCTTAGTGCAATTTATAGAGTTCAGAAGGCAACCATTCTTCAGTGAGCCAGAACCACCTTACTGCTTTTGCCTATTCTGGAATACTCAACACCAGGAAGGCAGAGCCAGGAGTAGAGGTCTGAAACCTGCATGCCCTCCTCCGTCCAAGATGGCCTTTACTTCCACCCTGCTAGTCTCATTAATAAATGATTCCCCAGCCATTTTGAAATAAGATTTGAGCCAAGGAAGAGGAAGTTTCAATGAACCTTCACACAGGGATTAAAACGACAAGTTACATTGGCAGTTTCTAGCCAAAGGGTAGGCCATCTATCCTTAGACTACAGTGAAAAAAACATAAGTGAATATTTTGGCCCAATTTTAAAGAAGTCATGCTGACAACATTCCCCAAGGGGCAAGAGTATCCCAACCTGTATTCACAAGTCCACGTTCACTGAAGTAATTTTGTTTACAACAGGCAATATACAAAAATAACCTAAATGCCCATCAATGGACAAGTGATAAAGAAATTGGCGTCATATGCACTGGACTGTTATTTGACAATTAAAAAGAGAGAGAGAGACCGGTATTTGTGGCATGAGTGTCCCCTGCAGACATTAGGCTAAATGAGGAAAGCCAGAAACCAAAAAATAAATGTAACAGGAGAGTATGTCAACTCCAAAAGAGGCAAACAGAAAGGCAGGAAGTGTCATATGAGTTTCCAGGGCAACCAAGAGAAGAAGCTGGTTAAAGGCTACAGCTGGCAGTTTTAAGTGACTGTCAGACTTCTGTTACACGGCCTGGAGACGCTACACGGTCAGTGAGAATGCTCTTTAGGGTGCCAGTCTGCTAGGAAAAGAACTCCTGTTCCTGCCACAGAGTAGGAGGGAAGGAAGTAGGCTGGTGAGACAGCTGCATGGCTGAAAAAGCTTGCTATACAAACCCTAACTCCCAATTTCCACCTCCTAAACTCATGGTGGTAATGAACCTGCTTCCCAAATCTTTCCATACACACGTGACATGGTACCTAAGCCCATGTGCATGCACACACACACACACACACACACACACACACCATATATATACACAGTAATAAACTGTTAAGTGAAAGGAAGGGAACCAGGAAAGACAGACAGACAAGACAGAAGAGGGAGAGGTTGAGGAAGGTAAGGGAGGGGAAACCTGTAAGAAGGGAGGTGATAGGGAAATGAATGTGGCAAGGATCTCCAGTGTACAGCACATCAAACAACCAAGTTACATGTCTTAAAATCAACTATAATGCAATGGAACTTGTGAACAATAGAGACAAAATAGATAAATTGCAAATCAAATTCTAGCGAGCCGGGGCCCGTGTCTGATCTGCTCCCATCCCATCCCTGTGTTCAATGCACTTAGCACAATGCATAAAACAATGAACACACATTCTGGAAATGAAAGTACTCGGGACATCTGACTCACTGTGTCTTCATTTCTTTCCCACTGCTGTGACAAACTAGCTGACAGAAGTGGATTAAGGAAGGGTAGGTTTATTCGGAACACAGTTCGAGGTAAATAGCTTACCAGGGTGAGAAAGTAAAGACAGTGAGATCTTGAAGAAACTGGCCATGTCCTGCCCATAATTGGCAGCAGAGAGAAAAGCATCTGTGCTTCTGTGTCTTTTCTTCTCCAATCACACAACCCAATATACCCCAGAAAACAGCTCCTACCTACACAACCAAGGCAGACCTCTCCTGTAAACTTGATAAACCCTCATATGCATGCTCTGAGGTTTGTCTTCAGATGATTCGAGTTCCAAGTAGGCTGGCAATTAATG
Source organism: Microtus oregoni (assembly GCF_018167655.1). NCBI lineage: Eukaryota > Metazoa > Chordata > Mammalia > Rodentia > Cricetidae > Microtus > Microtus oregoni. The sequence continues at coordinate 58,224,026 of NW_024543059.1, read as the reverse complement.
CTAACCACCACATGGTTATGGTCTTCTCTTTCCTCTAACAGTCTGGCCAGCCATAACGGATATCCTCAGGTGAATTTCCTCAGGGGTGTGCCTGTGCGTGGTGACTATGATAAATGGAATAGAGCAACTGAAGCTATGGAACTTGAGATTAAAGGCAAGGATAATATAATGCTTAGAAAGCCAATTTTCCCGCAAATTGCAGTTTCCTAATGGAGGTATTCAAGTTTTACAATTCATTACCAGTTATTAGAGATTTGAGGCTTTAATCTTAGAGTGACTGAACACTTGGAAAATTAACATAGCCAAACTGAAAAATGATCTATACAAATACATAAAGTTGAAAAATCAAATTATGGGTTAAGTTTAAATTAGAGGAAATTAAAATATTTAAGAAAGGGCATAACAAGTCATTGTAAATCACACAATAATTTTAATTTGCTATTTATTTGGGCATTGGCTCAAGAACAATTAGAGTGATATTTGAACTATATTCTAAACATCTACGAAGAAAAAATATAAAAAGTCTTGTTCTACTTCTACATAAGATGTAAATAGTTACCATTTTTTTATTTAAGTATTTTTCATCTTCTCATTTTACATCAAGCTCCACAATTCCATGTATGAAACTAATCTTGTCCATATTCTAAGTATTTTAAATTGAGCTAATCTACGTTTTGTGTTTCAAGAATCAGGTCTGTCAGTCTGTGTGGCCTTCTCTATTGGATACTCTACAAGCTACGAGATCGCCACACTCAAGTAGATCAGATAGTTCCCCAGCCTTCCTAAATCTGGTGAATTTCCCCTCGTTTCTTATTTCATTGCCTCCTTAAGTCTTTCCAAATAGTCCAATGCCATATCAGTAGCTTCCCTTTCCCTACTCTATACCCACAATCAATTCCTATTACTTCCACCTCTTAGTACTAAGTTCTCCTTAGTACATGCTCATCTGAACTGGCCATCCTTGCTCTAGCTTGGCCTACACCATCCCTCCATCACTCAGTGTGTCAATTGCACCCGCACTGACCTCACCTCCATACAACCTTCAAACTTGCACTAAAATCCCATTCAGGGCAAACCTGATTAGTCTAGCCTAAAGCGCAGAATTCTGAATGGCTCACCAGTACCCGAAGATGTCATTACAGATGTGTGATGGAACAGTCGTGCACTTTATGACCCCCTCGTTGCTTTGTACACTGAGGGACACTGAACTGCTGAAGTTATGTCATTACTCTCTGGTCTGGACTGAACTGTGCCCCTCGAGATATGTGTTTTGTAGCTTTAAGCCCTGGTGTGACTATAGTTGCAAGTAGGGAAATTAAGGAGGTAGTTGCGGTGAATGGCTTCATTAATGTAGGCCTAGTGTCTTTTTAAGAAAAGAATGAAGCACAAGAAGCAATGCAAATACGGACAGCCATGTGCCAGCCAAGGCTGTCAGTATTTTGATCTTGAGCCTCTAACCTCCAGGATTATAGGAAACCACGTTTGTTTTAAGCCCCAGTCGGTAAACATCCCTAAAACAGTCACCGATCTTCTACCATTCTGAGACTAGAGATGGAGTCTCTTTGCTTTCTTAATCACCTTCTCATTCCCCATGTGAAGGACACATTCTAGGCAGAAATCCTTAAATAAATAAATTAATTAAAAAAAAAACTTCCAATGCATCTATCTAGCCTGTCTCTCCCCAGAGACTTTAATAATTATCTTAGAATGGTTTAAAGGTTAAATCATTTCTGCTCAAAATTAATACAAGCAGAAAGCATCTTCTATGAGCTTTCATTCCTAGCACAGCCATTAACTTATATTTGTTGATAAATCTATCGAATAGTACTCGATCCATAGCAGATGGTCAGTAGCTGATAAATTAAAAACAAGTTACATAAAAAGATTTCAACAAAATCATGAGAGAAATCCAATAGACCTCAATTAAAGAACTAAGAGAAACCACCAAATTTTAGTACAAAAGCATATGTTGGGAACACAAAGTACCTTGGTTCGATGTTCAGCAATTAAGATAGCACAGGACACACGAACGAACACACAAACACACACACACAAACATACACACACACAACCCACCATGGCAGAGAAGGGAACAGGCAAGATTTTCAGAGCAGACGTAGAGGCAAGTACCAGTTCTATATCAATATCGTCTTATGATTTGTGATCAAGAATACAGATTCCACCTCCTCTTTTTCTTTTTCCAGTATAGGTATCTTCAGAAAAAATGGTTATAAACTAAACCTTTTTAAGATTTAATAAAATATTTCATGTTTTTCCTTGCAATGGTTCTATTAAGTCTCTTCAAAGGGACTTTCCACAGGGCAAACCAGAGGGACAGAACATTTGTTCCAAAAGCAATCTCCTCCTCAGTTATTTCCTGTATTCCCTCAGCAGCTTTTCTCCACAGTTGTACTGGAATAAGAGCTTACTGGATCCCAAACCAGTTTCTCCTGCTGTTTGAAATTATAGTCAAGTCTCAGAGTGTTTGGTGTGATGCCTTCCTCACAATCCGCTACCATGGAAATGGTACACACAAGTACAGCATACGTTTTGTTACAAAGTGAGTTCCTAGATTTACAAAGATAAAGATTCAAGACGGTATTTACAAAATGTGTTCAGAAGTGGATTGTGTTGCTTTTGATCCATTTAAAGAAATTAAAGATTTCCCGAGTTGAAATCTTTATGTTTAGAGAAAATGTTAACATCAAAAAGATGTCGATGATGGTGGTGGTGGTAGTGGTAGTAGTGATCATAGCGTTATAATTACATCACAGTGTAAAGTTGGTAACAACAAAAGAAGCTAGTAGTTTACAGCAATGTAGGGAGGAGGGTGATTATATATGTCTATGTCTTGAGCATTGCAGAGCCTTTCCATCAGGAATGCCTCTTTTTCAGGTCCCTGGTTCCAGCCCTCTTGTCTTCGAATTGAAGGGCTTGTGCATAGATTTTCCTAGGATCACGTCTCCGGTAAGGAGCCAAACCTTGCTGCTTACCCACTATGCAGACAGAGGAGACACGGCAGCAGGATTCTTCTGAATATCTGTTCCACGCCAAGGAGAAGCCTTGGGAATGCTTGTTTACTGTTTTAAGTCTTTAAAAAAAATAAGAATTGAAAATAATCAAATGTTCCCATAGTTCCAAATTAAGCCTTTCTGGAAAACTTGGGGAAAAATATATTAGGACTGAGGACCCTGGCAGATTTGGGGGTAACTGTCTGCAATATTCCTCCTACTCAGTTGCAACCCTGTGTTTCCCTCTCTACTACTTTCAGAGATGCTCCTGGTAGTTGGGGCGTGGGAAGACTACTGAGAGGCAAGCAGGATTTTCGGTTTCCCCACATTTCATTTCACTCTTGTAGCTCTGCTACCACCGCTACAGCAACCCCAAAACAGTTTATGGGGAAAGAGGCTAAGCCCGTATTTACAAAGTATCCTGGATTCATGGGTCAAAGCATTAATTGGAAAGCAATTAAATCCAACAAGTATTCACTAAAAAGTTTATTTACTCAAGCATTACAGACTATGCTATTTATAGCCCGACAGAAGCAATAGGTTTTGCTGTTGTTTTAAAATCTCACATATGTTTATCCAAACAGGGAAGTAGTCCATTGTTTTTTCCACTTAAGTCATATTCCAATTCCTTTATAGTTCTAGGTTTCTCTGACCTATCCAGATCTGACCCACTCCCTCGGGACTTGTATGGAGTTGTAGGTCTCTCCCTTACAGTCTGGCAGAGATGCCATCAGGATAGCAGAAGTTAATACTGTGACCACTTCCCGTTACCTTTTTGGATCTTTAAGATCATTCATGGAGTATTCAGATAGTTTTCTTTAGCAACCAAGCTCCTCTGCCAGACCAGCTTGGACTTCCTCAGATGAGAAATAATTTTGTTCTTCCAATGCACTCTTGATAGGTTATTCCTAACCCATCTGCCCCCATAGCTGAGAACTCCAGGAAGCAATAGGAACATGCTCCATACTTTCACATGGGGGCATGCCCAGACCTTCTTGTGCTCCTAACTGCTGCCATTCTGAATGCGTGACCCTCATCTAAACTCATTCCCAAAGTCAGCCGCTGCCTTTCCACCACCTACAGCTGTTCACAGCAGAGCCTGGCGGGAGTATTCCCTCTGAGAATGCTGGGTTTTGTTGTTGTTGTTGTTGCTATTCCCAGGTGTCTCTGCTAAAATTCCCGGGGCAAAGAACATTTATAGTTCCGCACATGTTTTCCTAGTCAATGGGAAAAAAATTTTCGTGTACTCCTAATGGACTGTCTTCAGTAATATGCTTCATGGCACCCTTGGATGTGGGAGACCGACGTTGCCAGAATATTTCTTTTTTATGGCTTTTGTTGCTTTGACAGCTTTGATTTTATGGCAACTTTAATCATGTGAGTCCTATTCCTTCACCTCTGGCATTTTGCAAATATTCCATTTCTCTATTGCTGCTTCCATAACTGCCTTCAACAAATTGTGATTCATCAAATGGTTTCCCCCATGTCCTTCTACCATATCCACAGGGGAATCCCTGAAGGGGGCTACATCAAACAAACAAGGCGATGCTAAATGCTCGAGAGTGTGAAAATCTATTAATTACAAAGGGGAGGAGAGAAAGAGCAGGAAGGAAGAAAAATTGCATGTACCGGTTAATGCAGCCCCTAGCCACCACTGGCTGTAAGCTATGTTCTGACACTTTAGACAGGCTTTGTGAGTCTGTTTGCTCTGTTCACAGCTGTTCAGGAGAAAATACGCTATCAAGTTTAACACAAAGTACATGTGTTATCTTAAAGATACAGCAAGTCAATAAATCATACCTGATCCATAACGGTATTATACGTCCCTCTCTTGTATAATCACGGAATAATGGAGGTAGAAATGAAAGAGAGTCAGAGCCAGGAAAGATCAAGTAGGTTATCCGTTCAATCTTGTCCTGACAGAGAATCACTCCAAAGCAATACATCTTAAGTTGTATCGTCTGGAAATTAGCATCTCTGTGGTGGTGTCGCTCTCTCTCACCCACTCTCTAAGTAGCTCATTTCTGCGAAGAGGGCGGGAATGGATTCTCATCACCTTCCCTGAATAGTAAACCTAAAATCTGACTTTGCTGAATCATTTACCCTCTTTCTTTTTTTTTTTTCTGGTCCCGTGGGCCCTGCATGGAAGTTCCTTCTTGTGGGTACTTGCAATGTTATAATATGAGCGGGATCACTCTCTGCTTCATGTTCCTCCTCTAGAATGAGCCTCATTATGCATTTTCTTTCTTTAGCAGGAAGGCCACATATCCCTTCCTGCTAAAGGAAGGAGACAGCTCTTCCCATGGAAACTCTTTTGTGTTTGCTGCACCCCCAAGAGAATGACAGACTATAACGCAGTGTTCTCAAAGCATCAGCTATGGAAATGCCTCTTCAGCTGTGCAATGACATCCTTGTTCTTTCCAGTTGGTGGAGGCTGCCACCCCTCTCACTTTATCCCAGCAGCCATTTCTACCTTGTGCACCTAAGCTTCTCACTAACTCGTCCCACCCTACTCTTAAATCTCAGTAGCTATAAGCCTTGCTTGTGATTCAAAATAATGTGATCCATTTCTATGACAGTGGATACATCTTAGAAATACCAGCACTGTTTTTAAATTTTGCTGAAGTACTGCTTACACTCTTATGTAGAACATTGGAGATTTGTTCTCCCCCATGAATAATAATTACGTTATGGCTCATAACCTCTTCAAATTGATCAACCTATCCCAATTTGAAAGCATTGATATCCTTCCTCACCATGGATAAGGAAATCATTATTGCTGTCAAAACAATAAACGTTTTAACAGTGTGCTGGAGTTTGTGACATGATGCAGACTGATGCAAAGGCCATTCACTTGATACCTCCACATCTGGCACAAAGCAAATACTCAATGTGAATTCTAGATAATGCACCATTTGTTCAAAGCCAAATAATTATGACCGTGTTAAGTATGTGCAACAAACAGCCAAGGCTAAGCACTGAAACATAAGATCAATGATTAGGAATGCCAGTTTAGATACATAGGGTTCTGCTGTAAAATTCTCACTTAGAAAGCCCAAATTTCAAAAGGTCCCTTCTAGTCAAAGCAACAGGTTAAGGGTTAGAGAGGGACATTAACTGAGATCAAAGTACTACAAGAAATGGGAGTGTGTGTGTACTAAGCAGATATATGTATTTGTGATATATGGTAAAAATTATAACAGCATACCAAGAAATCATAAATATCATATTCATTCATGTAAAATGTCTTATCTTATGAAAATTCTTTCATGCAATTATGATGGACAAGAAGTTCCATAATGAGCCATCTACAAGATGAAGAACAAACAATGTCAGGGATGAAATTTAGTTGGAGTCTGAAATGCTGAGAAGAAGGAACTCCAGTGTGTGAGGCAGGTGATGTCTTCAAAGATATACAGAGAATTTGACCTTCTGTTGCCTTGTCTGGTCTATTGGGTCTTCAATAGAGGGAATATAATCATCCACATGAATCTTCTTTGAAGGGAATCTTCTTTGCTGGCTCTACTAATTCAAATGCTAACTTTTATCCCAATCACCTACACACCCTATACCCAGAAACACACTCTTTTACCAGCTCTAAGGGTAAATTCAGCCCAGTCAAAGAGGCAAGCAAAACTAGATACCAAAGAAACTAAGACAGAACAAAGACATATGAATAGCTCCACAGCACCTGGTAAGTTGCAAAAAAAAAAAAATTGGATTTAATAAAGACAAAATAGAGCCAGGAGACAAAACAGGAGGTTGACAAGTAGTCCAGTTATGGACCATGCTAAAGAAGCAGGAAGCAGAATAAATGGGCTGAAAACATGCTATTAAAAATAGGTTTAAAGAACAGTTCTGCAACTAAAATAGAAAAAAGTTGTGAAATCAGATCATAAAGATCATGTTCTTTGTTGATAAAAATCATTTTAGATTTAATTCTATTGTAAAAACATTTATTGAAGACTTCTATGTTACAATGCTCCCAAAATATCTCTATTTTGTAACACTAAGTACCAATTTGAAGTGAACAAGAAAAGATAAATGTTTAAGGGTATACTGCAATAGTCTAAATAAAGAATTATTACCCAATAGTGATGGTACAATCTGTGAGAGCAGAAACCATGAGTTGAGCTGACACTTGTATATTATGAGGAGTTGAGGGAAAGGGACATGGAGTTACTATATAGTGATATTTTAGTGATACCCTACCTGCAAGTTAAAACATAGAGCCTGGAAACAGTTACAGAAAATAATCTATGGAAGAGAAAAGGATGAACGCTGTCTTAGTGCACACTTTTCTATTGCCCTGATAAGACATAATGACAAACACAACTTATAGAAGAAAGTTTATTTGGGGCTTTAAGATTCAAGAGGTTAAACTCCATGACCAACATGGCAGAGAGTATGGAAGCAGGCAGACAGGAGTGATGATGGAGCAGTAGCTAAAAGCCTACATCTTGATCCATAGGCAGGAAGCAAATTGAACACACTTGGAATGTCATAGGATTCTGAAATTTCAAAACCCAATGATATACCTCCTCTAACAAGACCACATCTCTTAATCTTTCCCAAACAGTTCTACTAACTGAGGACCAAGTATTAAATTATATGAGCCTATGGTGTCAAGACCGATTTGGAGATAAATTAATAAGGGGCATGTTAAATTTAATAAAACACCAATCTAGCTGACTATTGATGGTGGGAAGATCATGGCACTGTGTTGGATTTTTTTGAGAACAGTGCAAAATGAGAATATTTCACAGAATGGATGCTTGTGCTTTCGTATAAATATTATGACTCAGTGGTTGTGATAGGAACTTAAGTGAATATTTGTAATAAAATCAGAAACAAACCCAAAGATTGGTCAAACCTAACAGATCTGCCAAAGTCCTGCTGAGCATAGAGGACAATGTATTTCTAACTCACGACTTTTTCACTCTTCTGCAGAATAGTGTTTTATAAACTGAGTCACAAACCATTTGTTCACCATGAATTAATTTATTAGATTATAATCAGGGTTTCTCAAGAAATTAAGCAATATAGAAACTCTCAAAGTAGCACAATATATATATTTTCTGATACTTTCCTGTATGTTAAATTTGTACATAGAAAGAAATTTTTGCACTATATATAGTGCTGGTTTGTCATAGGAAATCAACCTTTTATTTCATAGCCAAAACTTTTCAACTCATTGCTATAGATTACCTAAGTAGTTTTTAGACAAAAATGCTAGATACAAGGTTTAACATTAAATTAAATAGTTTATGTCTTAGGAAGAAACATTTAGGAAGGTTTTTAAAAAGAATCATTCAATGCTGAGAATCATTACCTATATGTTATTGTTTTCTAACATGTATAAACAGTGTCATTTACAATAATTTGATAACAGCTTTGGCACATGCTTTGAAATAAGTGATAAAGAGAATATAAGCAAAAATATCACTTGGCTTCATTTAAATTTGCAAAAGTATTTAAGCACTAGCTATAAATAACGTTTAAGATTATCGCTGCCTAGTTCTTAAAAGCAATAACCTTTGAACCATATGTGAGTCTTTGTATTGAAGCTTTGTACATATAAACTCTCCCAAAGCAAGAATCTGAAGCAGGCTGCTTTGCCATACCTGCATTTCTCAAATGAGATTAACTTTAGAAAGATAGAAGGATCTATTTAAACAAATATAAGATATCTCTAAAATATTGACATATTTCTGAAAAACTTTAATTCATTTCAGCTTGTAATAAATAAGCATACTGATCAGTTTACATAAAGTAATCATTTCATGACATTTTCTTAAAACCATCATCACTGAGCCCAATAATTTATGTATACATATATGTATATATATTTCTATTTTTTTTCAATATTTTTTAACACTTGAAGGAGAGAGGGCTACTTTCTGACCATTACTCTATCTTTCTTCTTTGTCAAAGTAACATCATGTTGTCTTCACGTATATACCATAGAGCATACAATTGTGTCCTTTACTCAGAAATATGTTCTGACTAATTTGATCATATCGTTCTCCTTATAAATAACTGGTTTATAGATGGGATATGCTCTATTCTAGCCAATGATTTAAAACAAGTTCTACCCTAGCTACAGGGAGCTACATAAGAAAAAGAAACAAGTATATATTCTGTGAAAGATTCTCATTTTGCACTGTTCTCAAAAAATCCAACACAGTGCCATGATCTTCCTACCATCAACAGTCAGCTTTGTATGTCATAGCCAGAACCTGGAAACAACCTAAATGTCCCTCGATTGGAGAATGGATAAGGAAAATGTGGTACATTTACACAATGGAGTACTACACAGCAGAAAAAAATAACGACATCTTGAATTTTGCAGGAAAATGGATGGAGCTAGAAAACATTATTTTGAGTGAGGTAACCTAGACACAGAAAGACAATTATCACATGTACTCACTCATAGGTGGTTTTTAAACATAAAGCAAAGAAAACCAGCCTACAAACCACAATCCCAGAGAACTTAGACAACAATGAGGACACTAAGAGAGACTTACATAGATCTAATTTACACGGGAAGTAAAAAGTAGAAAAAGACAAGATCTCCTGAGTAAATTGGGAGCATGCGAGCCTTGGGGGAGGGTTGAAGTGGGGAGGGGAGAGGCAGGGAGGGGAGAGGCAGGGAGGGGAGCAGAGAAAAATGTAGAGCTAAATAAAAATCAATAAAAAAATTCTACTGTTGTGTTTCTCTAATTAAGGACTATGGAGCTGTAGTTGGCACTCAGTCACTCTAAGCCCTGAAGGCCTAGACAGTTCCCTAAATCGTTACATGAAAAGATGAAACAGATAATGATTGATGATATTTGTGCATCTAGTATCATAACTTCATATGTGACACAGTAAACTTTTTAAATAAAAGCATTTTAAGATGTGTATTTTGATAATTGCAGTCAATTGCATTCTAATCAGCTCAAAATACCTACAGTCTTTGGATTATAGGTATAGAAGTTTTGACACTATGCAGCTTAAAACTTCTCTTATCCGCCTCTACCCTCCTTTTTTTCCTTTTCTTTCTTTTTTTCCATATTGTAGTAATTTGGGAATACCCTAATTTGAACTTTGCTTTTTAAAAATTTGGTTCATTTTCTGATGGAGCTTGTGAAGGGGCTAGAGCTACAGATCCAAAACTGCGGGATCTCCATGACACAAGGCAGCAACAGGATAATTCCAAAAGGAGTCCCAGTGAGAACCCAGTACAGAGAGTGCTGCAGAAGCCACGGGCCTTGAACCAGACCAAGGACTCATTGCAATGATCACTTACGAATGAAGATGTATGGGTTAAAGGGTACACTATGAGATTCACTGTGTCTGTCACACTACAGCTTCCATGCCAAGACTGGTTTTTTGTTTTGTTTTGTTTTGTTTTTGATGAGGAGGTTTTGCAAAGGCAGAAGGTGAATATAAAAAGACTGGGAGATAATGGGATCAGGGTGTATGATAAGAAATCCACAAAAATTTCAATAATAAGAAAAGCCTAAAAATTTTAATTCACCTTACAAATATCATAATTTTTTGTTGAGGTACTATTTGGGAAAATTTTTTTTCCTTTAGTGAGCTCAATATTTTGGTTAAGAAATTTAGAAACATTAGCTTGCTGTTATCATGTATATTTAAAATTTGCATGCTAAAGTTTTCATGAGCATTTCATTTTAAAAAAATGAAATTCTCCTTTTAAAATATTTTGTCTAGGAGACAGCAGATGTGCATGAAAGTGCTTGTGACACGAGTTTGAAGGCCTGAGTTTAAGCCCCCAGATCCAGATAAAGCAGACCACAATGATGAAAAGGATGGGAAGCAGACATAGAAAAATTTTAGAAATCCAGGGAGCTGAGGCACACAACAGAGAAACAAGAAAAAGACTCTGTCTCAAGCCAGTTAGACAGCAAGGCCTGACACCCAAGGTAGTCCTCTGATCTCTACACTTGCCCTGCAGGTACATTCACACACAAAAGTATGGGTGTACACATTTATATTTACACATGCGGAAGGAAGGAAGGAAGGAAGGAAGGAAGGAAGGAAGGAAGGGAGGAAAGAAGGGAGGAAGGAAGGAAGGAAGGAAGGAAAGAAAGAAGGGAGGAAGGAAGGAAGGAAAGAAGGGAGGAAGGAAGGAAGGAAGGAAAGAAGGAAGGAAAGAAGGGCGGAAGGAAGGAAGGAAGAAGAGGGAGGGGAAAGAGAGAAAGACAGAGACACCAACACTAAGACAGCTAAGAGAGACACCTAAGGGAAGCACAGTGATGCCAAGGTGGCTTCTAACACTAAAACTGTTCAAAGTTGCATATATGTTTTTCTGTGTATTGTTTTGGTAGATCTTGCACAGCTTTCTCAGAGACTCAGTAAATTAAAAATAAGCGTGTAAGATCAGACAATCATTTTTCTTTACTATTTTTGAGCCAGAATGGCACAAGCCATTTTTAAGCCACTGCTTTTTAAATAAAGAACAGTTTGAACTCATATTTCTTCCTCCATATAGACATAGCTTGTGGGCATACCTGATACACAAGCTGCACAACTGTGGTGGAAGCTGAAAAATGCTAGAAACATTGAGTTCTTTCTCCAAGAGGAAGACTAAAGTTTGGAGATTGGGTTTTTAGTGCAGCTCCCATTTCGTTCAGAGCAATATAGAGTAGCTTAATTTTCTTTCTGAGACTCAATAAAATAAGCAAAAGGAAAATGCAGAAAAAGATCTTTGCCGTGCCAGTTTTCATAAAATGAGACTGCCAAACTTTTAAAGAATAATCAAACACTCTTATAAGGTCTGAAAGCCCACCCTCAGCCTCCACTTGGCCTACTCATCTCTTCTACTTACTAAGGGTTGTCATTTTCTCTCCAGCACTCAACGTCTGTGTTTCTGAATGCATGGCCGGCTCGGCTCCAATGGTCTCTCCATCGTCCTTCACTTGTTGCCTAGCATCTTTTCCTATTTCCCACACTGTCGTCCCTCGAGAAGAGTCTCTTAAGAAGAGTGTGGTACTCCCTGCTGTTTTCTCACACAACCCCAGGCACTCTTTTCACAAATATTTTTCAATACTTACGAATATTTATTCAATGCCTCCAAGCACCGAGGGTGCATCAGTGATCAAAACAATATGCTTTCCCATGGAAATAGTAACCTAGTAGAAGCAGATTATAAATAAATAAGTGCATGATATATGGCGGGGCTTACAGAGACTCTGAAGAGGAAGGAACGAGGGCCAGCTACAACTGCAGAGGAGGAGGAAATCCTCCAGGTGAGACTAACGTTTGAGCAAAATCCAGATGTGAGGTGTGGGAGCGGGGGAGACTGGTGGCTGATTTTTTTTTTTTTTTTTTTTTTTAAAGAAGGGCATTCAAAAAAGAAGGAACGGCAAATCCCAAAGTTGGATGCAGGAACACACTTGGAATGTTTGAAGAGAAGTGAAGGAGAACAGGGAATGGGGGAGGGAGAGAAGCAGGAGATGAGGTCAGAAAAGTAGCTGGTGCCAATTCAAGCTCTTGTATGCTCTGGCAAGGGCTCTTGGCTCTTATTTGGGTGTAATGAAAGCATCAGGAAATTTTGAGCAAGGAGCAACTGGGTCTTGCTCTTATTTCCACTAGCCCCCTCTTCCCACTCTAAATAGAATGTGTACACTTGGCACTGAGGACACCGGAAGGCACCTGACAACGCAGGTAAAGTAGGGTGTGTGGGTGATCTAGTCTGAGGTTACTGCAGACATGGGAAGGAAAACAAGAAGCACGGATAGGCCTCTTTAAGGAACTGTGCTTCAGGAGAAGGTAGAGAGATGGCTAAATTTTGTGCATGTGTTGGAGGGGTGGCACGCAAAGGAAGACCAATCGTAGACTACATAACAGCATATTTTGTACCCATGGAAACAAGCCAGTTAAAGTCTAGATCATGCTGGATAGAAAGAGACCAATCACACGCCCTATGTAGGTGCTGATACAGGGTTGAATCTAGGAGACAAAACTCTAGGCTGACCTCTGCAGAGAAGCAATGGCTCACCTACTGCATGGACAAAGATAGAGAGGATGTATGTTCAGGTTGATGCAATGTAAGCAAGAGATGTAGTGGTTGGGGAGGACAATGGATGGGGAGGAGAGAAAACTGGTCTTATTCTTTAAAAATATCCCTTGGGGCGGGCTGGCGGAGCCCGCTATGAGAAAAAGCGGCGCGGGACGGCCCGCGCTGTGCTGGCGGTGGCGGCAGTAACAGACATATAAACACAGGAAACAGCCATATAAGAATTTATTAACAAGGAGAGAAAGAAAGAAAGGGAAAGAGAGAGAGGAAGAGAGAGAGAGAGAGAGAAGGAGAGAGAGAGAGAGAGAGAGAGAGAAAGGAGAGAGAGAGAGAGAGAGAGAGAGAGAGAGAGAGAGAGGAGAAAGAGAAGAAGGGAGAGAGAGGAGGAGAGAGGCAGAGCCCCTTGTGTACACAGGGGAACAGGGGAGAACACAGGGAGGGGGCCCAATGGCCAGCAGAGGGCAGAGGTTAAAAAGGAGTGGGCGTGGCTAGGGCAGGGACCCAAAGAATAACAACTGGCAGCAGTGTGATTTGCTTGCAGAATGCCTACTTCGGCTCAGGTGTTTGAGTACTCAGGTGGTGACACTGTTTGGGAAGATGATGAAGCATTTACAGGGTGAAGCCTCAGTGAGTGAGTTCATCACTGAGGAAAAGTATTGGGGTTGTATAGCCTGGTCCTGCTTCCTTACTGCAGGTGTGTTGTGACTACTTGACCACTTGCCTTTGCTGACATGCCTTTCCCATTATGAAGGAATGAGCCTTAAAATTCTGAGCTGTCATAAATCCTCCATCTCTTAAATTGCTTTTTGTTGGGTATTTGTCCCAATAAGCAAAGTAACTAGCACATCTGTCCTTTGAAATTTTTAAAAAAAAATGATTATGTGTGAACCAGTGTGTGTCTGTCTATGTATTCAGATGACCACAGATGCCAGAAGAGAACATCGTATCTCTGGGATCTAGAGTTACAGGCAATACCCAATAGAAGTGCTCAGATTGGAACTCTCATCCCCATAATTGAGCAGCAAGTACTCTTAATTACTGAGCCATCTCTCCAGTCTGAAGCAGGTGTCTTAAGGAGACCTCTGAGATTCAAAAGACAGAAATATGTTAGACCTTAGGACAGTTAAACTTGTCAGCTTGAAAGGTTTTACACTCATCAAGGGGACACACCCTTCAGTCTGTGTGTAAGGATGCTTTCAGAGAGATTTACCTGAGGCGCAAAAACCCTGCTGAATGAGTGTAGTGCAACCCCATGGACTGGGATCTTTTACTAAATAAAAGGAAAAAGCCATCCAAAACCCAAAAATTCTCTCTCTGCTTCTTGACTATAGATACCATGTGAGCAGTTTCCTCATTTTCTTGGGAATATTTCTTCTCCACCATGATGGACTGTATGTCTTTGAACTTTGAGCCAAAATAAATCCTTATCTCCTTAAACTGTTTTTCCTGTCAGGAATTTAATTACAACAATGAGACATGCAATTAGCATGACCCAGATAGGCAACAATGAAGTTTCACCATGCTTCCGTACTACCTGGTTAATCAGAACTTTCTCAACCTGGCTAAAATCCAAATTACACTGAATTCCCAGGTTACAGCTTTGGAACTCAGGCAACTCAGGTCATCTATCTATCATTCCTCCTTGCAAAAAAAGTTCCTACACGCTACCCCCTTCCCAACATATGTTTCCCAAATGAAATCTTACTCGGGCATGTCTGATAGATGAAACCTAAGTCATATTCCATTTGTTCGGGAAGTTGGAAAATGTTTCTGAGATCTACCTTAGAGACAAAGGTTGCTTACATGAGACAGGAATAAGCATAAGGACGGAATAAAGGAAGCGTTGGGCAGCCTATCTGGTGACACACAAACACAGGTCTTTATCTGTTTGCTCTCATATTCCTAACACTTATTCATGTACGGCTATAAAAGTATGCAGTAAATGTTTGCTAAAAAATAAATGAGTCACAACATTTTTAGGCACAACCAGTTGTCCTGGCTGGTCCCCACTTTAAACTCTACAAACAACAGAAACGTACTGATTAAAGCAAGAAAATCGTGTTTCTGTCTCTAGGGTTGTTCTGTATGGAAAGGCTCCCACAGGGAGCTGATTATTTAGAGTCTTATTCATGTTAATGTAATAGTCAGGAGAAAGTTCTAGGTTCTAGGAAAGTTTGAAATATAGAGCAGAGGTAGGTATTCCTTCATGGAATGTCTGAATATTGAGCCAAGCCCTTTCTGAGACTAGGTGGTGGTGGTGATGTTGGACATACAGTGGAGAACCAGAGATAAGATCTCACACCCTCTCTTTTAGAACAAAGGAATGGTTTGTCAGTCAGGCCTCCCGTACATATGTACCTCCAGAACTGTGTGATTTTACAGTCTTCTGGTTCCTGTATCATTGTGTGTGTGTGTGTGTGTGTGTGTGTGTGTGTGTGTGTGTATACATGTACATATGAAGATCAGAGAACGAGCTCAGGTGCCATTCTCAGGAACACTACTACCTCTGAAGGAAGATCTCTCTCACAAGAGCTAAAGCTCACCAATTGGTCCAGTCAGGCTTACCAACAAGCCCCAAGGATCCTTCTGCTTCTGTCTGACAGGATGGCAAACATCAGCCATTATGCCCAGCATTTTCTCCAAGGTTTCAGTGATCAACTAAAGTCCTCATGCTTGTAAAGTGAGCATGTTTTCCAGGGAACCATTGCCCTAGGATAATGGGAGGTTTTTTTTTTTTTTTTTTTTTTTTTGTTTTGTTTTTCTTTTCTTTCTTTTTCATATATTATTTCTTTTCTTTCTTTCTCTTCTTCTTCTTCTTCTTCTTCTTCTTCTTCTTCTTCTTCTCCTCCTCCTCCTCCTCCTTCTCCTTCTCCTCCTCCTCCTGCTCCTCCTCCTCTTCCTCCTCTTCCTCCTCCTTCTCATCTTCCTCCTCCTCCTCCTCCTTCTCCTTCTTCTTCTATTTTGGTTGAGATGATATCACATCCTATCCTACATACTCCAGGCTGATCTAATACTTGTAATTTTCCTATCTCATCTCATGAGAAGTGAGCACATTTTGACGACTGGACAGTTCTTATTTTTCATTCTATAAACACTGTTGCAATGGACACCCTTGTTCTTATATTCTGCAGATATAAAGTATTTCCTCAGAATTATTCCACAAATGTGTGATTACCATACCCAAGAGTCACCATATGTTAAATTGTTACTACTCCCAAAACTTTACTAAATTCACTCTCAGTTGCTCTGTATGTGAGAGTACCTGCTGCCGACACACTAGAAAAATCTGTTTTTTTGTTTTTTTTTTTTAAACTAGCAATCAACTCCTGATGACTCAGCCAGTGACTCTCCAAAATAGGGAGAAAATCAGGTGGGCAACTGTCAATAGATGATAAGTCAACAGATTTTCTCGATATGAACTATTTGTCTACTAGGATTTCCCAGTCCCTAGTGGGAGGCTAGCCTGTTTTGTGCTGATAGGAATGCCTGAGAGACTTCTTCAGGGAGAAAAGTGAAACTCAAATGCTTGAGGGCTACCTCCGTCAGTCATTAGCCACCCATGATTTCATTAATAAAATGCTGATTGCAGCTGGGTGTGGGTACACACCTTGCAATCCCTACACTTAGGTGATCATCGGAACGAGCTGGGTCCAGTTATATAGCAAGTGTGAGTGCAGCACAGGCTAACTGAAATCCTTATTACACAAGCCAATCTTCAGATGATGCCTGAGGTTCAACATGTAAATCTGTACCAGATACGGGGAGTACTCAGTAAAGATTATAAACTTATACCATTCAAGTATGAACACTAAGTAATGAGGAAATACATCTAATCTCTTAGAATATCTACATCCTAACCTTTGAAGAGAACATACTAAAATGAGCTCTCATTTTCTTATTGTTCAGCTTTCCAAACCTTAATAGTTAATGACTATGTGTGCAGATCATAAACAATACTTCAACCAAATCTAATAATAACATTAAGGATAATCTCCCCATCTTGTCAAGATCCAAACACACTGTGAAAGACCATAATTAGCATGTGGTAGGTTCTTAACTTGAAATAAATTTTATTAACATCAGAACCTGCATATAAGTGTACCCTTCTGTGTCAAATTATTTTTTGAGATGTGGCCAACCATCACTTAACCAACAGGAACATATTCTTAAAAGGCCCTAGAGCCACTTACCTCTAAGTCAAAATCATTTCTTTCTAATCCCAAACTTCTGAAGATCATAAAGAATAAAGTGAGTTAGGTTGACCCTGGTGAACTAGTGAAATACCCCAGATTAAATATCTTTTATTGCTCTTTTCTGTGTTGTCAGATACCATCTCTGTCTGCCCTTTTGTTGCAGCCTAAATCTATACACCTTTAACTTCGACATCAAAAGCTGATCAAAACAAGAATAGTTCAACAGGTCCTGGTCATGAGCACTAGTCCAGGGCTGATTTCCTCTTAAGCATGCCTTATATCTATCTGCCTTGAAGTAATGCTAATAGAATCATTCCACTTGGTTGACCTACCAAGTCTTCCTCTGACTTTTACTGTGGCCTCCATGTTCTTATTCTACTCCCCAGAGAACACATCTCCTCTGATTGTATAAATTTGTGTGCAGGTGGCCCACTGGCCATCCTTTCCCAACAGAGCCCATCTTTCTACATTCCTCAGCAAATATCTTTCTTAGTCTCTACAACTTGGGGCTCACACCAAGCATCTTTTGTGAGAGCATGTTTGGAGTCTATTTCTATGCATTTCCTTCTTTAATCTTCATTACACTACTTTTTTTTGCAGTTACAATATTTATATCTACTTTATCTTTTATCATAACTAAGGAAAGCTATAACTATAACTATTGATTCTTCAACTCCATTAAAGACCCCAGAGGGATATATTACTTAAGTAAATAGAAAGTGCATTGTAAGCAAATTCAAAAACTCTAGAATTGACAAAGACATCTTGGTGTCTGCACAGTCACTCAAAGTTCTGTACTATTGGGGCATCTATCTTCTTCCTACAGGCCCATAGTATCCCGCAGACTTTTCCACAAAGCAGGAAATTTCAAAGACAGTTCTCCCTATATTGGAAGTTTGTCAATCACTTTCTTCTGTGTCCTGCAGAATGTCTGGCAAACTCTTTCATATAGCAGGAAAACCAAAGGACCACAGTTTAGAGAGAACTACACCTATATTCCCAAATATTGTCTATAAATGTTTGTTTATATTTAAAGGGGGATATGCTGTAAAGATTAACATTGGTATGGATCTCGGTTTATTGATACAAATTTAAGGTCAATTCTGTTATACTGTATATATTTTTTTTTCTGATATTGATTAAGGTATTGTGTTTGTCTGGCTCATTTAAAAATGTAATGTATAATTAAGAAATATAAGTTAATAGATAGTCATAATAGTCAAGCTTGTAGTCATGTTAGTTAGGTTTTCTAGATAGATAAAAATATATTTCAGTTAGATAGGTATTCTTCATATTTTTCAGATATATTCAGAATATGGCATTTAAAATGTTTTAAAAACTTAGGACTTTTTATGACAATGAGACACATCTGACCCTGGCAGCACCAATTACTTCAAGAGGATGATGGGCATCAAAGAGATGCCTTATGGAGTTTGTTAGCTATTTGGGCAAGAAACTGCTCTTGTATGGACTGCTCCATGTTATGCTGTGTGAATTGGATATGCAGGACCCAGAGAAAAATTACACTACTTCTTATTTCTATCCATTTCTCTTCTTCTAAAGAAGAGAAAACAAAGTAAATATATCATCTTTATTCCTCATCACATGTACATCTATAGCAAGAGTATGGGGAGGAATGGTACAATTTGATCTGTGGCTAGAAGGTGCATTCCACCATGGCAGGGAAGGCATGGTAGTAGCAAGAATAGCTCAGGGCTGTGAGTTGAACGTGAATCCCCTTGCTGATATCTCAATGGACCAGGATGCATAGAAACTAATGAAAAGGAGATAAGCTATAAAGTTCAATAACTTCATCCCATTAACCCACCTTTCCTTACTTCTTCCCAACATCCCAAAAGACCCACAGACTTCGGGAAGAAAGAAAGAAAGAAAGAAAGAAAGAAAGAAAGAAAGAAAGTTCAAACAACAAAAACTGACCAACAAATACCTGAGATTGTGAGGGACATTTTATGTCCAAACCACAATATCAACCCTTGACTATCACAGGCTTTTTACCGTCTCGAAAGGAAAAACTACATTCAGTCCAACTATCCCCCACAGTCTTGACAGTCTCAATTCTATCTGCAAGTCTACCCAAAGCATCTTCTAAGGTATAGGCAATAACTTATGTATAAGTGCCTGTGAAATCTTGAGCAATTTATATAATTCCCACAGACAAAAGCACAGGGTAAGCATTTCTGCCGCAGGGAGGAAGAATGGAGGCATGGCAAGGATAGACAAATCGAAGCCAGACTGAAACACCAACTGAGCAAATAACAACTGTATGGTACATGTCCAGTATCTGAGCTCACTCATGGTGTCATCGTCTGTGCTACAAAAGGCTTGGGGAGTTTTAAGGGTTCAATCCATTGCCTGTGATGCATGTTCTCTCTTTGGGGTTGGCTCTGCTTAGTAAGAAACCTATAGCATTTTTGGTCAAATGTCCTTAGTTTCTGGCATCTATAATATTCTGGGCCTCCAGTGAAATTTAGTCTTTACCTCCACACTTTGGTGCAGGGAATTCAACATTCCAACACACCTGTGGCTTCAGTGGCTTTCTTCAGCCTTGGTGCAAGCTTCCACGACCTCTTCACTCTTGTATGCCTGCAAGTGTAGCATCACATGGACGGTGCCCAGCTTTGATGCCAGTTCCACATGCAGCCTGTCCTCTCTTTCAAGGGCATCTGTATTCACCTCTGTGTGCCTTCAAGGCTGAAGTAGAGAAAGCACTTTCCTGGGAACTCTTTTTTTGAAACAATATATCCCAAAGACTCTGTGCTATTAGCAACTCTGCTTTCAAATGAATTTGTCTTGTTACACCCTGAAGGTCTCCATGAATGGGGCCTTGTCTAAGGCTTTCCTATGTTCCACAGCACTAAGTCAATGATTAGATCATTTTTGCTGAATTTATCTTCACTCAGATTTCAGGGCATGAGCAGGAAGTAACACAGTGGCCTCTAGTACAATTTCCAATCAAATCCTTCTTCCCTTCAAATGCTTGGGCCTTTGCTGAATTTCCATAGGAATTCTGGTCTTCCATGCTCTCACCAGAATGGCTCAGTAAGCTCTGTTTATGGCATTCTAGGACTTCTCTAGCCTTCAATCCCAACACATCCTCATTCCTCTTATGATGGAGGAAGGTCATTGGTTAAAAAAATAAAGAAACTGCTTGGCTGGCCCTCGTAGGTTAGAACACAGGTGAGTGGAGAAAACAGAACAGAATGCTGGAAGGAAGAGGAAGTGAGCTCAGACTCGACAGCTCTCCTCTCGGGAGCAGACGCCTCAGAAGAGATGCCATGCCCCGCTCCCGGGCAGACACATGCGATGAAGCTCCGACCCAGGATGGACGTAGGCTAGAATCTTCCCAGTAAGCGCACCTTGGGGTGCAACATAGATGATTAGAAATGGGCTAGTCCAGGTGTGAGAGTTAGATGAGAAGAGGCTAGATAGAAATGGGCCAAGCAGTGTTTAAATGAATACAGTTTGTGTGTTGTTATTTCGGGCATAAGCTAGCAGGCGGCCGGGGTGCTGGGGACGCAGCCCTGCTGCTCCTATTACTACACTCTTAGAAACTAATTCAGAAACCATATAACCAACAAGGTAAGTTGTAATACGTGGACAAACTCATTTCTTAGAAACAGTACTCTGGTTTTGATTCTTTCCTTGTTGCTGACAAGAAGAATTTACAGGGTGAAAGAATTATTTGGGCTCATAGTTTAAGAGTACCATCATCATGGTGGGGAAGCCTTGGTCACAGGAATGGTTTGCAGATAAGAAGGAGTCCACCTGTCTGCTCACATCTAAATGGAGCAGAAAGCAGAGAGAACTGGAAAGGAGACAGACTATAAACTCCAAGAGACCCTCTTCCATATAAGTCTTATCCTCCAATGGGTCAGCATCCTGTCAAATCAGCATCACTGGGTAAGGCCAGGTATTCAAACAGGTGAACCAAGCAGACAGACACAGATAGAATGATTACTCTGCTTGGAATCACAATGTCCTGCCTAAAAGCATGTTGAAAGTTTTACAATATGTACAATGGTAAAACTTTGTTGGAAACCAGTTCAGCAGTATGAAGAAGTAGGGCTTTTAGGAGGTATTAACAATTGTGACATGAGTTCTTTGCTTTCATGGATGAGATTGTTGTCCTTATAAAAGGCACTGAAGGAAAGTATACTTGTCTCTTTTGTCTTTTTTTGTGAGCACGAGAGTATCAATTTAATGTCAAAGATACCTCACAATATCCTTAATATACCAGGATTCACCCCTTGAACATTTTAGACTCTGGAACTTTAAACAATTAATTTATTTTTTTACTGATTATTATTCCCAATATATTATTACTATATTAATAGCAGCAGACTAAGACAGTAGCTATTCTTGTTTTTACACTGGGTAACCAAGATTTGAAACTAAGTCTTCTAGGCCCAAATGAATGCTTTTCATATTTATAACATTCAAAAAGAGCCATTCAGTTTTGCCTAAATACTCTTTTAAAACAGAGTTGTTCCTTTTCCATTGGAAGATATAGAAAATTTTATAAAAACAAAAACTTCTGTGTTTTGCTCAGGTGAATTTTATACTCAGCTGCAAAAATGCCAAGTCAAAAGAAACCCGTGAATCAGGCAGGGGGAAAAACCTCACCCAGAATCTGCACCATGAGATTGGAAGGACAGTTAAATATTAAGGACGAACTTGCTGAAGCTTAATAATAAATGAAAGAGTTAATTGACCTATGAAAAACTTACAATGCACAAGGAAATAATAAAAGTATAAAAAGCTTCTCTCCGCTTATCTTCTACCCAACAGAGTCCCCTCAGCAAGACATGTCATCCCAACACAGGGCACATGCAAAGGCATTCCAATTAGTAATAGACCCTAGGCATCTCAACGTGGAAGACAGCACTCAAACGGTTTGTGATTATATAATATGTCATAGTTTGCTGTGAAAAGAAAATAAGAGAGAAAATGAAGAAATCAGCTTTTGAGCTCTGGCTTAATTAATTATCCTACCAGACTAATCAGGCCGGAGATATGATGCCTCCTCTTTCTCTAACCTTTGATCTATTTCCTACCAGGGTTTGTTTCATTTTCTCAAAACCACAAAAAGAATAAAACAAGGTGATCAAGGCTGAAGTCATCCCCTTTGCAGCTTCTTCTAACTTGACACACTTTTTTATCCTTCAGCCAAATCATGTAAGAATTCTGTTTAATAAATAACAGGTTACTACTGCTAATTGCCATGGAATTGCACAGCAAAAAGAGCTTTTTTTTTTTTAATTTAGGCTATGTAGAATTGCTTTCCTTAAATTTATTTCAAAAGCTATGTGCACTGATTACGATCAGCATTCTGGTTTTTGTTCACATTTGAAGACCTCTAGCTCAACAGACTTGGAGTCCCAAGATTGGCACAGCATATGAGACATTACTCATGCTGCCCAGATTGCCCGAGGACTTGGAAAGATTACTGTGGGTAAAGTGCTGATTCAACAAGCAGGAAGACCTGAGTGCTGATTCTCTGTACCCACGTGAAATCCAAACGGATTGGAGACAGGTAGGACCTAGGTTCTTGCAGACCACCCAGCCTAGCTGAATTGGCAAGTTCTACTTTCAGAAAGAGACCTTGTCTCAAAACAGAACAAAACGAACACATGGAGAGCTGTAGAGGAAGATACCTGGATCCAAGTTCTGACTCTCACATGAGCATGCACACATGCAACCTCCCCACATCCATGCAAATACATACTTGTACATACCATACAGAGCAACAACAACAAATATTACTAGAAATTCAATTCACATCTAAGTAGGTGGTGTGATAGATTATGAATACAATGCTTTTAAGTTCTCAAGTTTGCACATAACATGACAATCACTTAAACCTGCCGAGATGTTGCCTAGAAAACTAGCAGCACAACATTTGCCATATCACTCTTGTCTTTAACTGAAAATGTGTTTCTCTACTCTCTATATTTTTATAAATGACATTACAGGCTTATCGGGAAAGAAACAGGTAATGATACTTGCTGGTGCTGTACTGGGTGGACATTTTGAGACATAAAAGCAGCAACTATTAGCTCGAGTTTAGATAAAGGAAGGGAGTAGACAATACCAGCCCCGGACTTCTCTTAGACAAGAAAGTACGCTATTGTCCTTATTCTGCCATCAATGAGTTGTTTGCTTGGCTGTTATTGTGTCATGAACTGCTCTATTCCAAAATTTTAATGTATGAAACATTCATGTTTCTCAAGTTACAAGATAATTTATAACTTGTGTGGATCTAAGTGGTCAGGCTGAAGGAGCCTGGACACAACTGATTCTGTATTCTTTTATCAAATACATCATTTTCTGAATATTGCAGACTACTAAAAGTTCTTCCCAACCAAGAGAACAGAATAACCAATCAGAGAGAGAAATAGAGTCTCTCTTTCTCTCTGTCTCTGTCTCTCTGTCTCTGTCTCTCTCTCTTCTCTCTCTCTCTGTCTCTCTCTCTGTCTCTGTCTCTCTTTCTCTCTCTCTGTCTCTCTCTCTGTCTCTCTCTCTGTCTCTCTCTCTGTCTCTCTCTCTCTCTCTCTCTCTCTCTCTCTCTCTCTCTCTCTCTCTGTGTGTGTGGGGGGGGAGGGTGTTACCATAGTCCTTTGCCAGATGCTGCACTAGCTAACTGTCTATGTTGTCATGCACACTCAGCTACTGGCTTGAAACTGGGTAATAAGGATGTGTATTCTGCATAGTTTAGACGTAACAGCTTAGAAGTATGTCTGCTCTGGACTCTGTATTTCAGATTGGAATTGGAAAAGCATCATAAGTCACATCAAGAAGAGTTTAGAAACCTCTCACAATCCCTGCATGGCACAGTGATCTGTGATAACGAATGTGAATGTTGCTTTGCATCCCTGAGTTTAGTCAGACTGTGGCGTCTTTATTTTCCTGAAAGACGAACCGAAACCTGCCCTGTGTCCACATGGCTCGCTGTTCTCTGTCTTTGGAAACTTCTCTCTACATTTCTTAATTTCCACCCTTTACCTGCAATATGAAACTTCCTTCTTTCCCACTTTCTATGATAATTTAATCCCATAGGTCTCTCCTTAGCTCCCTCAATTAACCTTTGCATATTGGCACTTACATGTCCATCTTCAGAAAGACTCAGTTACTCCTACTTTTAAATAACTTTTACCAAGTGTGCTCAGTTAATTTAGAAATAACCTCTTTCTGGTAATTCTAAATGTCATTTTCTGAGTGATCTTGACCCATTCCTTTACTGAGCTCCTTCCCTGCTGTGGCTTCTGTGAGGATGAGCCAGGTTAAAATGATTTCTGTTTTCCTCTTGAACAGCCTTTCTACTTCACATTTCTCCGGACTCTGTCCTTAGCTCTTTATTCATTATTTCTCTTTCTGGGCCTTTCAGTAACACAAATCTTACCTCCACCTTTTGTATCCATGGGTGGTGCTATTCACAAAAGACCAACTTCTAAAATTTGGATTGTTTGTGCAATCATGGGGAGGACCCAAGTGTGTCTTGTCAGCTGTCCTTTTGTGACAGCTTTTCTACCACCAGCTCATTCTTACACATCAGGACCCTTCACTAACGGCTCAGTAGGTGATGAAGTGGAAAAGATTAGAAAAGACATGCCAGTAGTTTTGTGTTTTGTTCTCATTTTTGTTTTAAATACAGTCTCAGAGTTGGCATCTGTCATTCTGAACCTGTGCTATACTGGTCGTAACACACTGTGATTGTACTTACCTGGAACAGATGTTGCATGGTGGGGTGGAGATGTACCCAACAGGACTTGGAAGCTAATTCTGATGCCATGACAGCAGTCTCTTCCTTTATTCCAACTCCAGTCACTAGCTGTGTCCTGCGAGTCCTTCCATTACAGATCCCATGGGATATACGGGTGGGGCTTTTTCATATTCCCTTCTAACCTAGCACTCCCAAGATGGACTTGACCTTTGAAGGATATGCTTTCTAAAATCCAGGTGTCCTTGTATAGACAGAGAACATAACCTGAGCAGGCCGCCCAGATGATCGGGCTCAGGGACTCAGCGCAAAGCCTGTTTCACAGTCTCCACGTCTACATGACACGCAGGCCACACAAGGCCACCTGCTCCCCCTTTCTCACCGTGCACGCTTCACCATATTTGCTATATTCCACAGCCCCTTCTCAAGCTTTGCCTTTACTTTTCTCCTGTCCAACATAATCTCCTCTCCTCACATAATCTCTGTGTCTGATTCCATTAATTCCTTGGCACCGTGCTAAACATTCAGAGTGGGGATTAAGCCTTTCTTCTCTTTCTTCTCTGATGCCCATTGCCATCTCTTTGTTTTCAATTCCATGGCTGTTTTTCTTAACATACACCACTCTTTATAACTGTGACTCTTGTTGCAGTATTTTTCTACCTGTGTACTTAATGTTACCTCTCTCTCTCAATTTTGTTCTATAGTCCCTTGATACATTCATCTTTAAAACATCTGTGTGTCAACCTATAATGGATACTTGTTTCAAAACGCTGAAATTGCAAGGACTTTGAAAAGCAGGCTCTGCTTTATCTCTGTGATTCTATTTCCCACTGTTTGCCAATATAAAGAAAGGGAAGATAGATTTTCTTTCCACAAGTATGAAACATGTAGAGTCCAAAGCATTCATTCATTCATTCATTCATTCATTCAAGGGCTATATGAGGATGAGCTCCTTGTTGTCCCCAAACTGACTAATGTTAAAGAAAATGACTTTTCTGGTTTTGAAGATGGAAGTACAAAAGACGTGTAGCAGAAAGAGAAAACTCAGGCTTGAAAAACTGAGAGTTGATATGATGCATTTAGAAGAAAACAGTATGGACACCTTCACACACTCAAATTTAAGGTATAGATATGAAAGGAAAATGTTCTAGTCAATGAATCATTACTGTTCCTAATACAATGAGACATCAAGTTCAGAAGAAAGTAAAGTTAAATGACTCTAGAGAAGTAAGGGAGGCCTGACCATGAGCAGCCTTGCATGGCATGTCCTACAGTATTATTCCTGAACCTAAGGACAATAAAGACAAAAGACCATTTCAAGGAATAAATAATCTGACCTTGTTTAAGGCAAGAAAAGTAAAGGTAGTGGTGAAAAGGGTTTAGAAGTAGCTAAGCCGTGTTATAAGAAGGGGACAAGTGTTGGGAGGAAATTAAGAAAAGCCTTCAGAGAATGGGTCTGCCCAGCCTGTACAAAGAACAGAGAGTGCCCAGCAAAGCAAGAGCTAGAAGAAACAAAAAACCATTGACAGGGCATCATTACCAGCCACACACACTCTCAGAGGGTGAAGAAGAACTCAGAGTAGCTTCATATGTATAGCATGCAGAATGTGACCAAACTTATAAATAAGTTGTTAACTCATAAACTTAGTAGATAATGAGACAAGATGCAGAGCTGGTGAAAATGAGGTGTATTTTGGACACATTGTGACTGGCAAAACCATACACATGTGATTAATGTACAGGGAGAAGAAATAAATTAAACCAATAAAATGAAAAGAATACCCAGATCTGAAATGTGCTCACAAAGGTTTAAATGAATGATAACTATTTATTTATAAGTCATCCATGAGTTACAAGGGCATGGGATGGACTTCAATACTCACATATCACATTAAAATTGAATGAAATATGAAATTCAAAGTATGAGTTACATTTAACACTTGAAACACCACTGGTATTTGTTCTTTAGACTTCCAGCTAATGATGAAT
Source organism: Microtus oregoni (assembly GCF_018167655.1). Classification (NCBI taxonomy): domain Eukaryota; kingdom Metazoa; phylum Chordata; class Mammalia; order Rodentia; family Cricetidae; genus Microtus; species Microtus oregoni. The sequence continues at coordinate 58,197,068 of NW_024543059.1, read as the reverse complement.
GTAGAAGACACACACACACACACACACACACACACAAAACCAATGAGAGTCAAGAGCATGGAGACCACACAGAATATTCTGCAAGGGTTGTGTCCTGGGAAGGAGGACTGGTTCAGTTCCGAAAATTATCAAATGAATGAAGCCTCCTCCATCAGCTCCTCATGAGAGTCACCCCCTTTCTTCTTAGAATCATGGCACAATCAGAACTGTGCCATGTTTCCATATCAACTTATTAAGTGAAACACTCATACAGCAGCTGTAACATGCCCTTGTAGCGATGAGCCCAGTGTATACACTTTGTTGCCAATGAACAACATTAATCAAAATGCTTCAAGAGAATCATAACTTCCATGTTCATCCCAATATTGCCTGATTCTTCAATAAAGGACTTACGCTTCCCTCATTCGTTCATACAACTGATGTTTTTTATTTAGGATATGTTAGAAAATACATGGAATTGAATAGAAAGAACACAAATCCTGTCCTCAGAAAACTTACATTTTAGTCAGAGAAATAGTGGATCCAAAAGGCGAATAGTAGAGTTTGATAGTGTTTGCATGGGAGATGCCCCTTAGGCATGATAGTTAAAATGCACAGCCTAAAAATCTAGGAGACCTGTGTACATCCATCTTGACTACCATCAATTAACCTATATGAGCTTCAGTCTTCTTGGCTGGGAAGTGGGACTCATGATACGGTAGAGTTCACAGTGTTGTTAAAAATACTGTTATGCTTTTATTGTCTATATAATAATAACTAGTTCCTCATAGAGAGTTCCACGTAGACTCTTGTAAAGCAGATACATACTGAAAGTCAACATGAAGCAAGGAGAAGAGATGGTCCTAGAATTTTAAATCTGGTCGCCATAAAATTTCACTGGGAAGGTGACATTTGAGTGGAGAGTTAAAGGAAGTCTAATAACATATTACTATTTTGGTATCTTAAGAGAAAAACTTTTATTGATATAAAAAAATTTTATGTATACAATTTGTACTGGTCAAACTCTATGGAGGGGAGGCCAAGATAGCTGGGTTAAGACACAGTGAATGTAACAGCCACATTAGACAAAAGCAGATGAAAATACGAGATACACAGCAAAATGCTCTTGGGAATTGAGGGCCAGGAGCTTTGGACATTTTGACTGTCATTTACATTGATTCGTCTGGCTTCTATGCCACAGACAATTTGAAATAGATCAGGACCATTTATGAAACAATTAAAAATTATTAGAACAAAGCCATCTAAGGCTTTGACCAAAAAAAAAAAAAGCTTGTAAGAGAAGAAAAACAAAAACAAGCAAAGAAAGATGAGGAGTAGAGTAAGAGGAAAAGAAATTAGTACTGTTTGAAATATACTTGGACAGCAATGCCTGTAGGTTTTGAGGTTAGATAAGATGATGTGAGAGTCCAGAAAAATAAACAGGTCAAGGGTTATTTAACAACATTAATCTGAGCCACTAGAGAAATAAAAGGACAATTAACTGACATGAGAATTATTACAGGAAGAGAAACTTGAGGAATGTGGCTTTGGATATATTAAGTGTGATATGCCAATTACACATTCAGGTTGTGATATGAAGTACACAGTTGAGTGTGCCTTTGAAAAGAATATTCCATCTGAACACTTGCCTTTGGGAATTATCAGTGATAGAGAGCAGCTAGAACCCCAGGAAGGATAAAAATCAAGAAAAAAGTGTGTGTGTGTTTGTGTGTGTGTGTGTGGAGAGAGAGAGAGAGAGAGAGAGAGAGAGAGAGAGAGAGAGAGAGAGAGAAACTGGTGGGGTGGGTGGGTAGGTGATTATTTGCAGTTTGATTCCTACAAAGAACAAAGTCTACAGAAATTGAAAACAAACACTGATCAGTTGATTGGTGTTTCTTTTGTCTTTTGAGACACGGCTTCATTAGCCCAGGCTAACTTCAAACTTGCCGTTCAAGGGTGACCTTGAAATATTGTTCCTCTCATCTCCACACCCTAGGTGTTTAGGATTATGAAGGTGTGGCCAAACACCCAAGTATGGGGTGGATTTAGACAGCTATGAGGAAAGAGAAGCTGGGCATGAGTTTGTACAGTGATTCTTCCATTAACATCACATCTGAAACAGGACAAGTGAGAAAGCAGCCCACAAGCTGACTCCAATGCCTGTAAAACGTCTGGTGAACACAACTAGAAGATATTTGGAAATTCAGATCTGGGCTTTCTGAGATATGCTGGGGTTGGAGATATTAACGTTGAGTTCAGCAGGATGTGGGTGGAAATTAAAGTTGGAGCAGTGGGCACAATCCTCTGGGAGAGTGTCAAGTAAGAGTAAGGGCATTCTAGGAAAGAATCATGGGAAAGATCTACGCTTGGCAGGCTGCTCCGGCTGTGTCTAGAATACAGTCGGCTTGCCTTGCACTTGCCATCTATTTCCGCAAGCTTATTAACCAATAAAAACTGACAAGGCCTGGCTTCCAAACTTAAATCTCGGGAAAGGATTTGTGGTCGAGGTTTTGCACTCCTAGCTCACGTGTCCTTCTTTTGATAATTTGTTTATGTTTTCCAGGAGTTCCATATCATTTCGGAGGCCTTTTTGCTTCAGTGTCTCTTCGGTAAGTGCTGGCTGAAATGTCCAATTTTATTTGAAGGTCCTGTGGTTTTTGGTCCATTTTTCAGCTGTTTTTGGCTTTTCCGTGAACATCAGCTCCCTTTCTCGGACTATAACCGGAGCATATGCTGTATGAGGCAGGGCTCACTGTAAACAAGTGTGATCTCCATATCTTGGCGTATTTGGCACTTTTGCTGCTTTCTGTTTAAGTACCTAGATATTCTTGGTTTCCTTATTTCCAATTCCCTACCTCATATGGCACATCATTGTTCCAACTACTTTTATTTTCACAGAGTTTACAGCCTTGGATAAAGCACCAAAGGGCCATTCCCTTTGACTGTGTGATTTTGTCCATCAATGGAGTTTGATTCCATAAATCAATTTCTCTCTTTCAACCGAGATGAACACTCATAGCCCAGTATCATTTGAGTTGGAATAGCTCTAGTTTTTCATGGGCTTATACCCCAGTGAGAAACCACCGTTCTTAATGGATTAGAAAATTAATTAAGCTACATTATGCTTGAAAGTGGCCAGGGAAAATGGAAAATAGGGGTGTGCAGTCTGTGCCCCAATCAGACATTTAAACTCTCCCTGAGTACTTTCAACTCTGGCCGTCAGCGTTTAATGTACAGATAACTCATTTTAAAATTGAGAAAGTAACAGTGTTATAATTTTTATAATTTCCCCTTAGCAGAGCTTTATATATTACCTTTAAAGCTTTAAGTAAAATACATTCTAAGGATTTCTGCACCTCACCAACTTTATAGAAATGTCTTGGCCGGTGACTCCTTGATACTGAATATAATAACTACTGAATGAAGGCAGCAATAAAATCAATCTTACATGTGTGCACCTGTGCTGCAAAGGTTTTAGCTCCTGTTTTTAATGCTCTTGAAAATATCCTTTAAATATGAAACTGGGTTCTGGGTTGTTGACAATCCTCAGTGTAAACTATCTTTTGTGACTGAGTTAGCAGTGTCCACAATCCCTCATCCCCACCTGCTGATCACACCTATGTGAGACCACTCTGCTTGTAAAACAGCCCACTTGTGTCCGGTTAATTCCCATCACACAAGAGAACAACCCACAGACTTTTGTCCTTCACATTTTCACCTTTCAGAGTTCTAATCCGCAGAGCTATTGTTCTGTATTCCTTTTTAAAACAATTTATTTCTTTTTATGTTATAGATGTTGGTGTTTCACCTGTATGTATGTCTGTGTGAAGGTATCAGGTCCTCTGGAACTGGAGTTACAGTTGTGAGCTGGCATGTGAATACTGGGAATTAAACCCGAATCCTCTGGAAAAGCAGCCAGTGCTCTTAACTGATGATCCATCTATCCAGCCCCTGAATTCTTTTTTTTGTTTAATTTATTATTTTACTTTTTAAATTATTTTATTGAAAATAGATTATTTTTTCATATATTGCATGCTGAACACAAGTTTTCCCTCTTTCCACTCCTCCCAGTTCCCCACCCCCCTCTCCTCTTCCCCATCCACCCCTGCTCCATCTCCTATCAGAAAAGAGGAGAATTCCAGGAAACAACCAAACACAACAAAACAAAACACAATATGGCAAGGCAAAAGCCTTCACTCTAAGGCTGGACAAGGTAACCCCATAGGAGGGAGAGTCTGAAGAGTAGGTAAAAGAATAAACCACACACCCACTCCCGCAGTTAGGAGACCCACAGAAACAGCAAGCTACCAGCCACACACATACACAGAAGACCTGGAGCAGATACCTGTAGGCCTCAGGCTTGTCAATACAGTCTCTGTGAGCCTGTGTTAGCTGATCCAGTGGGCCATGTTCTCTTGGTGTCCTCCATCCCCTTGAATTTAATCTTTCTGCACTCTCTTTGCCAGGATTCCCCAAGTTCTGAGGGGGAAGGACCCAATGGAGACTTCTGATTTAGATTTTCTCTCTAGTCATAATAGCTGGCTTCCATCTACTGCATTCTTCAGGGCTCTCTGATGATGGCTGGACAGGGCACCAATCCAGAGTATCATTAAGAATCATTTCATTCGTTTTTGTTTGTTGATTTGTTTGTTTTTATTTTTCCACTTCTCATTGGTTCTACTTTAGGTCTCTGGACTATCCAGTATTGATGTGGGAGTCCTCTCTGTATGCTGTGAATACCATTAGTTAATGAATAATGCTGGTTTGGCCAGTGGCTTAGCAGAATAGAACAAAGGGGGAATTCTAAGCAGAGATAAAGGAAAAAGTAGGTGGAGTCAGAGAGAAGCCATGTAACCACTGCAGGAGACAGATGCCTGATGCTGGATGGAACCTTATCAGTAGGCAAAAATCACATGGTGATGCACAAATTAATAAAGATAGTTTGATTTGAGATATAAGAGCTAGCTAGAAATATGCATAAGATAATAGGCCAAACAGTATTACAATTAAGATAGCTTCTTTGCATTTATTTCAGGTCTGGGCAGCCAGGAAATGAATAAGCAGAGGTCTCCAAATGCACAGTGTACAGTTTCTGGCCAGTGTACAGTGTCAGGCATGGGCTCCCTTTCAAGGAGTGGGCCTCAAGTTATACTAAACATTGGTTGGCCACTTCCATAACATCAGAACCACCACTGCCCCAGGGCATCTTTCAGGCAGGACAGATGGTGGGTCAGAGTCTTATGACTGGGTTGGTGTCCATGTTTCTCCTTTGAGGCCTCCAGAGTACTTTTCATACCAGAAAGACTAGAACATAGGGATGAAGACACAAGCTTAACCTTTCCACGTTCAATGATCTGTGTGTGTGTTATCCTCAGGAATGGATCCCTGTTGTCAGTTTGCAGAGAATCAACCTGGGTTGTTTGAGGATCTTTATGGGGATTACTCAGCAACTAAACTGAATGCAACCCCATCTCTCCACCAAGAGCCTTGCCATGCTACAAGATGTGGCCAGTTCAGATTCTATATTCCCCATTAATAAGTGTTCTCACTGAGATCACTGTGATGGATTCCAGGAAGTTTCCACACTGCCGCCAAGAACCTCAACATAAAACCAAATATACTGAATCTGATAGAAGAAAGAGTGGAGAAGAGCCTGGAGCTCATCAGCACAGGAAAAGATTTTCTGATCAGAAAACCAATATTCCAGGTACTAATATCAACAAATAATAAATGGGATGTCTGGAAACTGAAAATTTCTGTAAGACAAAGGACATCATCAACCAAACAAATGGGTATCCTACAGAATGGGGAAAGATTTTTACCAACTAATTGAAGGCTAATATCTAAAAATAGATAAAGAACTTAAGAAACTAGACAGCAAAAGTCAAGTAATCCAATTTGAAAATGGGGTACAAATTAAAGCAGAATTCTCAACCAAAAAATCTCAAATGAGGAAAACTTAAAGAAATGTTCAAAATCCTTAGTCATCAAAGAAATAGAGATTCTTCTACATACTTTGACCTTTGATGATTTACTTAACTGTCTTTATGAGAATTCTTTGTCTTTTGATCATTGCCACCTAGTAACTGTTCTTCAATGTTTTGAAATAATTCCATCTAGCCAGTAGAAAAAATTTGCATTGAGACAGTCTATTTAATCTCATTCATTATGGAGTCTGCACAGCCATGTCTAACAGACATGGGCTTCCACATGTAGAGCTGATTTCTGTCCTTACACCCACAACGTTTAGGAATCCATGGCCAAGGTGATTAATGATGACCTCGGGGTCTAAGATTCAATACTTTTACACAGTCTTCAGGATCAGGGATTTCAACATTGGAAGACCTGAAAATCCTTCCTGCTGAAACCCTCCCTTCCTTTCCAGAAAATCCTGTTTCTATACTCACAGCACATGACAACATTCCCTCCCTGTACCAGAAGCCGTACACCCTTCAGATCTGGAGTTGAATGTCACACATCTCCACCTAAGTCTCCCCCTGTCCCTGTGGTTGCCTGATGAATATTGATGGCACACATATTTCTCTTAGTCGTTTATAAGAGCTCAAGTAACAAATGAATTTTTCTACCCCTGCTGCTCTCTAAACTTTAGGAAGTATCAAGTGAACCATTAGCCATTTCATGATATTCAACTTGGGAGACCATGCTGGGAACAGTTGCAATTTAATGCCTTTTAAAATATACAGCTGTGTGCTGTGTCATATCCCATCCTATTACATTTTTCTGCCATATTTTCATTTTATTGTGCTATTAATTATTTATTATCATCATTTTACTATCAAATAATATTAATTATATTATTTTCATTTGCTTCTCATTTCTTTTTTTTATAAATGTTATATAATATTAACAAAATCTTGGACTATGTCTTGAGAGGCCAGCAGAGTCTCTGAATTGCCTCTGCCAGCTTGTCATTATAGAACCCTTCCTGGGGTCTGTTTGGGCATCTCTTACACATGTAAAAGTGAACAATGAGTTACTTGGCAATTGCCTTTTCTTCTCTTTATTCTGTAAGTTTTGCACAATATATAAAACTAGAGAACAAATAATGATGTTCTCAATATGAATCAGTTTTTTGGGCAATATTAACAGGCCATTATGCCTACAATACAATAAAGTATTGTAGGATTTTTAATGACTCTGTATTAATTACTTTTCTGTTGTGGTAATAAAACACCACGACCAAGGCAATTTACTAAAGAAGGCATTGCTTAATTGGGCATATGGTTCCAATGGAGTAGAGTCCATGAATTCAGCAAAGACATCATGTGGTAGGAACAGGTGAGAGATCACATCTCAAACTGCAAGCCGAAAAGAGAGGAACCACCAGGAATGGTTGGAGACTTTTGAAGTCTCCAAGTCCACCTCCAATGACACACCACCTCGTCAGGGCCACACCTCCTAATTCTTCCCAAGCAGTATCAGTAACTGGTGGACAAACATTTGCACATATGAGACTCTGGGGATCATTCCCATTCAAACCACTACTACAGCCTCTAAATTAGTGCTTCTTAGCATCCAAATAAGGTCGACTCACACAGCATTTTAGTTAGTAATGACATCACCAGCCTATCTGAAGTGAGTTCTCAAACTAAAAACTAAGGAAAAATAACTTTGCTAACAGAACAAACTTCATGGATTCTGAGTGGAAAGGAGAAGAATTTGGGGACTCATATCTTTCTGACTTTAAGTTGAAATTAACAGCCCCACAGAGGACTTCGTTAACAATACTTCTTTCATTTTCCTATTTCTGTCTCTAAATTATCTTAAATGCTTATGTTTACTGTGGGGAAAATCAAGTAAATCTCAACTATAAGTCATGTTCCTAAGGATGATACTGTGTAAAGTCCTACAGCCTGAAACAACAGTCTCTCGCATAACAGTCATTGAACAAGCCAACAAATAGGCGGTAAATACATGGATTGCAGCAATCATCGTGAGGGTTCGTCTTGAGTGTCACCTTGACTGGATTTGAAATTAACTGGGAGACGCCTGTGGTCAGGACTTTGAGGGCATTTCCATAGGGGTTTAACTGAGCAGGGAACACTTACCTATGCTGTTATCAGAAAAATGTATATAGCCATTTGCAACATCTAGCATAGTATTCTGATGAGATTACTTCTATGCAAGAGTGCCAGTTCTTCTTGCATCTGATTGTTAAATTATGCGTTAGTATATAACTATCCAAATGAATATGTATGCATCAAAGTAATCTTTTCTAGTCTCTCTAGAAAAATAGTAAATATGATGAAATCTATTTTTGCTTTCACTTAGCACATGCCAGATATCTTTCTATTTCAATGTGTAGTGCCCTTTTGGCTACAAATAGAGAACTACCAATGCTAATTAGCAAACAAAAACACACATCTAATGGGGTTCCTAAAGGATATGACTTAGTGTAACGCAGCCCTTTGAATTTTAACAGAGCAACCAAAGATAAAAGAACAGTATGTCAGCCTTGTAATTGATCATTTTGTCCCCTACCTTTCCTTACACAAAAGCCACGCTTGTAAAGTATTTGCTAAAGGCCATTTGATTTCCCTTAGATGTGAAAAACAGATCTAATTAAAAAGCACACTTAATTTATAATCAGCTTCCTTTCTTAGCATGCTTTGTATGTTTTTGAGAATATTTTTACTAAGATGTGGGTTTCAAATCTTTGAAATTTCATGTCATAAAAAGCCTTAAGATGGTAGTAGTTCCATTTAAAATATTCTAACCTATCCTTTCATCTAATGTTAGGTTACTGGTGTGCGTGTATTCAGTATATTCATGTATATGCATATAGCCATAAAGATAGACACAAAGAGTGTGGAACCTCACTGAACTCCTATCCCCAGTGGCTTATACATGCGAGCATCTCAGTTATAAAATTCACTGAAAATCAGTCATCATCTTCTAAGCAAGATATCTTGAAAGAAAACCCAAATTCCACAATACTACTATACTGTCCTGGTTCCAGATTTTATACTCAAAACTCTTTAGTTACAAACAAAATCATGGCACCTCACATCTGTAATCCTACTACTTCTGAGGATGAGAAAGGAATATTGGCCTGAATAAGAGGTCAAACTCAAAAAAGAAGAAAAAATAATTTATTCACAGAATAAAACCGAGTCTTTCAGAAAAGCAGTATATAAACCAAAAGTGACTAATAATCAGAATAATTGATATTGGAAAAAATGGTTAGATATTGTTTCATTTTTCTTTTCTGTTTGGAACTTTTAAGATGTAAGATAATTGGTAATGCCAACACACAGCAATTAGATGGAGCGGGACACAAACCAAGTAAAAAGGTGTATATACAAAGTATGTCTATGATGCCAGCCAGACGGAGGACACACATCTAGCCTGAGGATCAGAAGATCTTTAAAGGGCATCTTGTCATAAGAATCATGGATTGGTAACAGTTGGAAGTCACCAACAGGTTCAATGGGGTATAGCAAATCTAAATGAGGAAGCAGAAAGATGTGGAGGGAACCAGGTAACTTAAAACAGCTAATGGTACGCCTATGAGATAGAATGAAGAAACACATTTCACATGATCAGCATTTTCCCTCCTCGTTGACAAGCTTTCTAGGAGTCTGAAAGAATGAGACCACAAATAAAGGCTCTTAATAAGTAGGAGAGGGCAAACAGATCTGAAGGATACAAGATACTGAGCACAGAAGAAAAAGGATAGGGCAGCCCATTATAGTATCAAGAAAGTAAGACAAGGACATACACCAAGTTCAAGGGAAAGAAGTCAGTTATCAACTAAGCAGGCAAAATAAATACATGGCAAGTCACCCTGCTGTCAGCAGTCAGGAAGGATAGAGCCGTAGCTCTACACAGTCGGAGGACATCCTCAGTCTTTTAGGGACTGTGACTGAGACAAACTCAGGATTTGTGCTTTGATGCAGAAAATTATTTCAAGAGTAGCCAACAGGAAGTGGAAGAGAACTTTGCTAATTATTTCCCAATAAAACTTTAAGCACAGGGGTTAATATCAAGTCCCTGAGAAAGACACAACGAAAGGTGGGTGTGAGCTTCTGCAAGGAAAAATCATGGTTTATCAAACCATATGCTTAGGCAGATTTTGAACAAGAGGGTTAAGGAAAAAGAAGATGCTAGGAAAAACACACTCAAGTGTCGTACAGGTGCCTCAAAGGAGAGCTGCAACCTAGTGTCTGAGCCATATATGCTATTTTGGTTACTCTCGTGTTAAATATCAAACGACTGCTAAGAAATACTTTTCTTTCCTTTCTTTTTTTTTTAAATAAGTAAGATTCTAGGGTAGGTCTGCAGACGCCATGCATGGAATTATAATCTGATAAAGTAAAATCAGGACCCACCTGTTTTTTGTTGACATTACTGGATCACGCAGATTTTCGGCAGAAGAGGGAGAGTAAGGTCTTTTGCAGTTGTTAATTGTGCTGGAAATTCTTGCTTTTCAGTCTTCCACCAGGCTCTGGAGTAAGGGACTCCCTCACTTTCTAATGCCTTCATAATGCTTTTCTACCTCTCTATCCTGCTTCAGTGCTCTCTAAGGACATAAGCAGTAACAGGGTCATAGAAGAAATTCTGAACCAATAAATAGCAAGACAGGGAGTTAATCACAATAGAGGGCTGTTTGCCAAACACTGAACTGAGAAGTTTTTTGATAATAGATGTCTTCATTTCTCATAACCTAGCAGTGAAGAAGTCACAATTATGACAATTTTAAACATATGAAATCTATAATGCATACGGGAACCTTCTCCTTGCTGTGTTGTAAGCACACCCATGTATTATCTTCAAATCTCTGTCAAACAGCTCAGCCAACAAACAGCTCCCTCAGTGGATCATCACGCTGGCTTGAGGTTTTCTGTCCTGGGAAGACACTGTGGAAATTTGTGAGCCCTTCCAGAAATTTCTGCAGTTCTTCATCTCACCAGAGTCCCTGGAGATGATGAATCTACAGCTTCAAATGCTTCATATGCCTACACACCTTGTGCTAGTTCCACGTGGAACTGGCTGAGGAGGTAATTCAGACATCGGGCTTAACAACACATGTGGAATTGGTTAGGCAATTCTACTTGGACCAAGAAGCTAACCTACTTTTCTTCTAACTTAAAATGGTCATTGGGATCCCACTCTTTTTCTTTTTTTATGATTTATTTAACTTTATTTTATGTGCATTGGTGTGAAGGTGTCAGATCTCATGGAACTGCATTTTCAGACAGTTGTGAGCTGTCATGTGGGTGCTGGGAATTGAACCCGGGTCCTCTGGAAGAACAGTCAGTGCTCTTAACCGCTGATCCATCTCTCCAGCCCCCCCTCAACTTTTTTTCAAAGCTGTTTCCAGCCAGTTTACTTCCTCTCCATTGTCCTATCAGTTTGTTTTATCCAATCTTGATCTACAAAACTGATTTTATACTCTATTGCTGCAGCTTCCAAGCTCTTCTCTAAGCTCCATCAGACATGACCTCAGCATCCTTCCAGGGTTTCTCGATGACAACAGCTAGCATTTACAGCAAGGGTCATGGCCGGAGCTAAGGATCAAGACCTGGTTTGCCTCATGGAATCTTTCCAACGGATCTATGAGGTAGGTACTATGATTAGCCTCATTTCATATCTAAGTAACAGGAGATTGAGTGTTTTCTAACATTGGAACAACAGGAAATATCAAAGATAAGCTTAGGGCCAGAGGATTTAGTGTGCTTAACCACTGCCTTCTGTTGCTTCTCACTGCTTTAAATAAAGATCTACTCTAGGCTCCTCTACTCAAATTCTCCAAAGCATCTCTCAGAGCCTCCATTGCCTTTCTCAGACAGGATTCATGTTCTTCCTTCTTTATTTCATCCTCTCTTATCTGCTTGCCTGATTATAAACACTGGGTTTCAGGAAGTGATGCTCCAACATATGACGCATTGGTTTGCTCAGTGCTATTCCGGGAAGAATGTTTTGAGGGTTTCAGAAGGTCTCTCAGTGACCTTCTGCCCTCCTATCTCCTGTCTGTCATTCTTCTTTCACAGTGAATCCTAGAAACCAGGTCTGAAGGAGGCAGGCCGAATAGCGCAGGGGAATAGGCACGCTGGGTAAAAGCTGATGCAACCACAGAGCTATATTACAGCAGAACATTACATGACAGCTGCCTGTGAAAAACAAGCCTTTCCAGGACCCACAGGGATCAACATGGCAGATCAAGATGACCTCTAAGTTCATTACAATGGCTGCTATGTATCGCTGCCCTTGCAGAATTGGCTGTTTCCATCATGTTTCTGGTGTCAGGACACATCCAAAGGCTCATCTAAGAACAGAATATAGAAGTAAACTCTACTCCCCAGGAAAACCTCTAGGCTTTTTTTCCAGTCTTAACTCATGAATAATTCTCCCCTTCTTTAAGCTGTATCTAAAATGTGCTATTCACAATGACAGAGGACTTACTCCAAGACCCGCTACATTCACCCTTCAAGTGTACACTTTTGTTGTGCAATAAATGCACTCTCCCCTTTTATTCACGTGTGAATCCTTTCTCTGACAGTAAACAGAACCTGAGGTCGAGGCTCAGTTTCTTCCCAAGATCATGCCAGCCCCCACATCTGGCAGCAATAGAAACCAGAGATGTGGATCTTACTTTCCCTTGCCTTTCTTTATAAGCGCTGGAGACAAAGAAATCTCTCTGGTATTCTTCTGAATTGAATATGGCGCACTCCCTCTTGAATGTTCTTTCTTGGAAGTAAGTAGTAGTAAGTGGAGAGTCCAAGTAACGAGAAACACTGGCCTTGATGCATCTGCCACTTTAGTCTGCTGCCTGCCAGGCCAGCCACTCTATCTATTCAACCACATTTACTACATCAAATCTTATTCACCCAAACGCATTATCTGCCATCAAATATTAGCGTTCATCCAAACATGGTTGTTTTCATCCAAACATGGTTGCTACCTCCAGATCGCCTCCTTCATGCAATCACATTCATTACCATCAGATCTCACTATTGATCTAAACGTAATTACAACTCTTTGTTCTCACCATTCACCCACTCTTTCTCACTACCATCAGGCCTCACCATTCATTCAACCATATTCACTACCATCAGGCCTCACCAGTCATTCAACCGTATTCACTACCGTCAGATCACATGATTCATTAAATAGTTCCCCCCAGCTGTTGTTCTTCATAAAATAAACAAGAAAAAAAAACAGTGTTTCCTGAGTTTGAGGTCATCATGTCTAATGTTTTCCTTGTCATGCAAAATAATGGTGAGACAAATTAGTGATGATTTTCTCTTGTTAACTCAACTGTTGGTAGAGGACTGTTGCTATGGACCTTAACATGGAGGAGAAAGGGATGCTCTCACTTACAAAAATATGACTTTCTTCTCTACCTAGTAAAGTGTTTTGATGTTCATTGTCTCCAAACTCTTAAGAATTTCCCCAGAAATGCCAGCTAGATACATGGCTTAACAGTCTCAGGTTTGTCAAAACAATAAAATTACAAGATGTAACTGAACGCTACATGCAGCACATGGCTAGTAAGCGTGATGTAGGGCATGCTTTACCACTTCTAGTCTGGTAATCACCAATTAGGCAAATAACGGGTAATAAAATGTGCACAACCTGAGGACTCCATCCGTTATTGATCATGAAAATAAAATAAAAAACAGTTGAGTCCGAGAAGTACTAAGGAGACTGGTTTCAATATGGAAAAAAAAAATCAAACCTTCTTCAGCAATAATTAAAGAATTCTGTGTGGAATCTGAGACCTGTAGGCAAAACTCATATTATTTGAGTTCTTTGTATAATAACGTTTTCACTATAATAATGTTTGAAATAGCAACTAACCAAACTCAGATGTGAGAATATGGCTCAAAAACAGAAGACAAAAGAAAAAGTGCAGTGCTCTCTGGGGAAGACACCAAAATGCCCCGTTTTATTTAACGGGTGTCTATTCTATGTATTTTCTTCATATCCCTCACAATACATCCAGAAGGATCCCCCCCCCCCGACACTCATTACAATGATTATTTATGGTTATTCAGAGTTATATTTTTGTCTTTTTCAGTTCTTATCTCAAACTTGGCACTAAATAAGTGATTTCGGATCATTTTTTTATCCTGTGTAATTGGGGTAGGTACTCAAGGGATAATGGGATAGCGAGGGTGACTATAAAGTTGGTGACATCAGTTTTGCAGCCATCCTGACATTGATGTAAAATGCATCCTGGACTGATGAAAGGTAGTGTATTCAGTCCCTGAGACTGTGGATCTCTACTAAACAGAATGTTCCCGGGGAACTACAGTGCCCCATAAACTTCCTCAGCTTGGAAGAAAGGTATGCTGGGTAGCAGCAGCAGTCAGAGCTGGATGACAAGGAAGGCACAGGACAAATAGGAATGAAGAATGGAAGTGAATTCTGCTAGATGAGTCATCCCAAAACATCATTCAGCAATAATTTCACCTCTTTTAATTATTTTCTTTAAATGTTTGATTTTTTTAATGTTTGAGTTTTTCTGGGAAGTTAGCTTTATTTTTATTCAAAACATTTCTATCTTGCTAATATAATATTATAATATGAGACATATTTAATGATACCATATGACTTAGCAAATATATCTATTAAGTGACTCTTAGCCTGGCATTTTATGAAATACCTTCTCCCTATAAAGTTACAAAACACAATCAATGTTTATCATAAAAGGGACATGTATACTAATCATAAACAGCTTGAGAAAGTAACTCATTTAGTTCTAGCACATTCTGTGGATTCTAAAATATGGTGAGCATCTAAAATCCAGAAAAAAGGACAATGCCAAAATTTTCAAGTGTGGGACTGAAAGATAGCTCTGTCTATAAGGTGCTTGCTTTACAAATGTGAGAATCTGTGTTCCATCCCTAATACCTACATTAAAAAGCTGGGTGTGATGTTGTGGGTTTGTAAACCTGGGATCGAAGAGTCAAGACAGGAAGACCTTTGGGGCTTACTGGCCAGACAGTGACTACTTGGTAAGTTGTAGACCGATAGGTCACCCATCTCAAAAAAAAAAAAAAAAAAAAAGAGTAGATGGTAGTCAAAGTATGATACCCAGTACTGCTTTCTGTCCTCTATACATCCTTACGAAATATGTGCACCTAACCCCCAATACACATGTGTATCTACATACTCATACACATGCATGCACGCACACACACACACAGACACACACACATAGTTTTAGATATTGTCCGTAATCCAAGCAACTCCAGAGACCAAAGGCTCACGAGTGCAAGGACAGCCCAGATAACACATCCTATTCTGTCTGAAAAATTACTAAGAAAAACAAGTCCTTTGGGCCAAGAGTGGTGGCTAATATAGGTAATCTCAACCCTTGGAAGGCTAAGGCATAAGAACTGACTTGCGTTGGAGGCTAACTTGGGTTACAGAGTGAGACCTTAGCTCAAAACAACAAACAAGGAGATTTTTGCAGTTATTTGTGTAGAATAAATGGTTTTATCTGTTTTCATCTCCGTAAAAATAAGGTATTTTGGCCAATTCTTGTGTTTGAATTACATAATGAGAATTCCACAGTAAAAAACTAAGACAACAAGCTAAGTTCTCTATGTTACATGGGCATTTCCATAAGCAGCAGCCTTCGAGGTGGCTGGTGGAATTTGCTCTGACGATCCCACTCCTCCACCTTCAGAAAGGTTCTCTTGTTGTGGGCCTGATATTTGTCTCAGGACAGATTTTTCCAGTTACGCAGACCTCATATTAAAATGAAACTGGTGGGGGGAAATAACTCACTTGAGCTGCCTTATTATCCAACAGATTTAAACCAGATCTCACATTGTGGAAGGGGATGAGAAGCAGTGGGCGAGTGGGCGAGAAAGATAAAACATGTGCACCTTGGATTCTGACCGTAGCCAGAGCTTTGCCAATGCCATTTTATTTTTCAAATACTCTCATGGTCACTCTTAATTATTTTGATTTCATTTCACCTGATGTGCACACGCGCACGCGTGCGCGCACACACACACACACACACACACACACACACAATTTGCCAATACTTAACTCATCCTGGCTGCTTGTACTTGGAAAGTTATGTGGTTGAAGATTCCACTCATGGATCAGCATGATATGTGCTCCAAGGCCACCTACTCAGCCCACAATGAATTTCATCCATCTCTTAAATCACTCACAGGGTAATACTGTCAATTTTTAAATGTTTTTTTACAAGTATGTATTTTTTTAAATCTACATCATTTTCAACACTTCAATCTTTTATAAGTTTCTTTAAACTTGTGTGGTCAATTTCTTTATTGGAGAAGAAAAATCCAAATGTCTCTTTAACATTATCATTAAAGACCCAGCAGTACTTGATTCCAATAATGGAATGGCATGTGTGTATCTCTCTCTCTCTCTCTCTCTCTCTCTCTCTCTCTCTCTCTCTCTCTCTGTGTGTGTGTGTGTGTGTGTGTGTGTGTGTGTGTGAGAGAGAGAGAGAGAGAGAGAGAGAGAGAGAGAGAGATTTTCTTCTCAAGGCTAATCATTTTTTTTCATAGACACTAAAATGAAAGCCTAAAGGAGATAATGTGTTTCATTTTACATAGGTTAACTGCTTATCTGCCAAAGAAAATCTACTCAATGGGGAGGGGCAGTTATGAACATACATGTGCATTCTTCATATTGTTTATTAAGACAGGGTTTTTCAATGCACTTCATTGAACTTGAAGTCCACAATTAAGCTAGACTGACTGTCGAGCAAACCCTGGCAATCCTTTCTGAGTTCTGACCTTACAGATACCATGCTTGGCATTTTCACCTGAGTGTTGGTAAGGGAATGCACATCCTGTTTACGTGTCAAACATTTTACCAACTGAACCATCTCCCCAGCCCCAGAAAAAAATAAAATGTAACCAATAGAGTTTAGTTACAAAAGAAAAATGAAGAATAAAACCAACTTTGACACTAACACCTTAGTAGGTAAAAGGACATATATTAGTGATAGCAGTAAGTTAGAAGTGACCTCAGCAATGTGGTTATGCTTCTGAGTCAGCTCTGAAGGACCAGAAACTGTATCACAAACCTCAAGTGTGCTTAACAGGACAGGCACAGCAATTATGCTTCTTTTTCCTGAAGCATGCTTTACAGTATGCTGTATCATGATAGATGGATATATGTATGCACATATATATATATATAATCTTTATATTTAAAATGCTGTGAATTATATTTCCTTTATGTCTAGATAGCAATCACATGGCAAAGAAGCAGATATGGGACATAGAAGAATGATGGACCTCCCATCATATAGATGACAACCACTGGCTCATGCCGAAGTTGTCCTTTCAGTTGTGAGGGATACAACAACACATGATTGTCATAATCATTAGCTTGCCTTACTCAATCCCACAGCTTTGCAGTGGGCAATAAAAGTAAGTAAATAGTGCCTGGAGAACGACTCAGCATTTAAAAAATTTTGCTGTTTCTGTAAAGGTCAGGATTAGTTCCCTGCCTCCCACTCCAGTACACACTCCAGTACACACTCCAGCACATTTCCACTCCAGCCTGTAACTCCAGCACAAGAGGGTCTGTCAACCTCTAAGAGCCTCCGAGTGCTCCTGAGTGCGTGTGGTGCCCATATACTCATGCAGCTTCACACTTATAAATGAAACCAATAATATTTTTAAATGTAAACAACAACATTAATGGCACCTTCCTTTTACTGAATATTGAGACAATAAGCATAAGCAAAAAGACACACCAACCATGAACTCAGAAATTGCCAACAGACGCTTACCACATGAGCAGTACTAACAGAAGAGTGCATTCAAGAAAAATAAGACACAATTACAATTCCACAGATTGTCAGGGGGAAAGCACAGAGATCGGTTCCCATTGATGTTTGCTGACATCTAATACGGTGGACAACAAGGAGTATTTGTCTATTTCGTCATTACTAATAAGAAGACACAAGGAGCTCTCTCTTCTTACCTCTTTGTTTTCAAAGGTTGCTGATAAGGACTTTTGGGGACATAATAATACTTTAAAGATTGTTTTAAAGCAAAATTTTAAAAGTTAATGAATCTGGTGGTACACACCTGTGATTCTAACACTTGAAAGATAAAAGTGGGAGAATCAAGAGTTCAGGGACAGCCTTAGCCAGACAGCAAGGCCAGCCTGGGGTACATGAGACCATCCAAAACAAAAGAAAACAAACAAACAAAAACCATTCTAAATGAACAAGCTTGCTATATAAAATGGTCAAAATTAGAGTTAAGTAGAAAACTTATTCAATTTACAGAAAACAATATTTTCCTTTGTTCGACAGAGAATGAGCTCTCAGTGTTTTGGTGCACCTCTAAGTTACATAGAGGGTTTATCTGTAGTTGCCTTCATATCCTTGAATGCTAATGCTTGTCTTCTGCCCATGATACTGTACACTTGTACATTTATGTACAGTTGAAACATTTTAAAAATTAAAATATGTCATAGACAAGGTGATATTGATCAACCCCAAATCCCTTTCCACCTCTCAAAATCCAGTTAAGGGCATTTAATCTCCTTAACTCAAAAAAAGATGCAAATATCACCCTCGACCAAATTGCTATTAAATTAGAGCAAAAGCAAAGTCTCTCTCTTACTCAAGTTAGCGCAGAGAGACAAAGGTCTGTCTGTTTCGATGACTTTTCCCTAAGGTAGATAATTGAAATGATTCTAGTTTGGCTGTTCAAGCACTAA
The DNA here is from genome assembly GCF_018167655.1 of Microtus oregoni. Lineage (NCBI taxonomy): Eukaryota > Metazoa > Chordata > Mammalia > Rodentia > Cricetidae > Microtus > Microtus oregoni. The sequence goes on along the minus strand of NW_024543059.1, from coordinate 58,178,387 downwards.
AGTGTCATAGTGATGAGCGTGGTAAGATAAATAGAGGGATAGCTTACAAATATTTCCCTTTGCAATCTGGTATTGCATATGGATGCCTGGAATAAGTAATGTAAATGAGTCTCCTCTAATTTACATTTAAACAGGGGCTTAAGCAGGATCAAGGAACACCGTTCTGCCTCGGAAGCCAGTGTCTGAGAAGAGTGGCGGGGATTGTCGTCAGCATTATAATTATTACTAAGTTCTCCCAAAAAAAGGCTCTCATTAAAAATGGATCTCTCTACAGGGAATATTTGAGACTGGGGTGTCTGGGTAAAATATGAATCAAAGGCTAATGCCAAAAAAAAAAAACCCTGAAATTACATTTTCAAAAGAGGATGTTACATTAAACAGTGATAAACTGGGTAATTACAAGAATTTTCTGAATCTTCTAGCATAATTAATGACGTGGAACAATGAAGTTTGAAATTTGAAATCTGTCAATTCTAAATTATGCTTTTATATTTGCATATTACATTAGAATAAAAAATCAATGTCAAATGGAAAGATTAATAAGTGTAAACCAAGCACGGATCCGTTATTTGTCCATTGTGAATATTACAAAAGAAAGAAAGAGTTACTTCTCATTTTAAGTGGGTTCTTGCTAACTGCAGGGCTTTTACTAAAACTAATATTAATATTATCTTAGTTAACTTTTCATATATAACAAGCTCTGGGTAAATAAACCCTGTATGAAAGCTGAAATGTAATTTATAATGAATTTGTGCTAATGGTATCTAATACGCCTAGTTTAAATGAAATCTTTATTGAGAGTAAATGTTGCTCATTTGCTTCAAAGGGAGTTACCAAACAAGTGTAATTTGATGGCAATTTAAGGAGTAACACAGTGTTAGCTAATACAAGTGTAATTTAAATTTCTTTATGACAGTGTGGTACAGGGGTCACATATTTTTCAAACAATGTTTACTAATTAAAAGGATGGGGCTGGGCATTAAAAATATCTTCCATGAATAGAGTAACCCAGGTTTCAAACTAATAAATAATTCAGACTACATACTATGGAGGGCAGAAAAATAATCCTATGAAAACTTCCTATCTTTCTAACTCTTGGGACGTAGGAATATGTAAGCAGGTTCCACGAAGGGACTCTTTCCAATGTCATGAATGTGTGAGCCTTAAGAGAGGAGAAGGGATTACTTGCATATAAGTGTGAACAGAGTAAGCCCATGAGTTTTCTCAAGCAAGGATCATGTTGAAATGGGTCTCCATGATGATGAGAGCTTCCAGGTTCTTGGCAACTGAATGAAACAATGGAATAAGCATGCCCAAGCGTTGCCTGCAAGAGGTTTACTCAAAAGAGAAAGTAGCTGTCCAGTGGTTCTGCAAAGGTGTATTGGGCTCTAACAAAAAGGCTCAGAAGCTCCAAATCCCACCACAAAATTCTCTCTTGAGAGTTCCAGGGCTGAGAACAGTGTGGTTCTTTACCCTGGTCCACAGACGCTCGTTCTATGACTTGGGACAATGTGTCCATGAATGGGTGGGACATTCCACAAAGCGTATTGTTTCACATCTGACCTTCCTGTCTTGGTAGGAAATACCTCTATGTATCATTATTCCAGATTCATAAATGAGAGCTAGAGACCTCAAGTTTAGCTGCTTTCTTCAGGCTCATGCAACTAGAAAAATTGCCAAGTGAACCCTAAATTGTCCAACTCCAATGTCTATGTTCAAAGTGAGAATAATACTGGCTTCTTCTTACCAAAAACTATTACAGAGTATAGAGTAACCCCAAATTTGCTGGATGATTAGCTACATTGATATACATATGTAAGGATTCCACCCAGTAATTACACACACAGCCCATAATGCAAAGGTGGCAGATTGAGGGAAGGGAGAAAGAAGATGTGTACAAAATACAACAGGGGTAAAGTCTGTCTAATGACAGTGAGGAAGTAATGTAAGTAAACAGGATGATGTGAAGTCCTGCTATTCATGGATATCCACACACAAGAACATACAACACAAAGAAGCCAGGACATCCGAATGTTGTATGGTTCTAGATTAAAACCCCAACAAGGAGGGCACAAGAACACAAGCATAAATCCACCAGGAAATCACGATTAAACACACCCATTTCCAAAGTTGAAATTTTTATTAGCTCCCTAAGGATCGTGTATCGTACATTCTGTCTTTGCAGGAGAAAGTACAGATGGCATTTCCCAGGTTGACATTTTAGAGGTTTGGGAATTAAAGATAAAAGAAACTAATTTTCTTTAAATTCTGGTATATTAACAAAATGATACATTAAATTTTCATATTAAATTATTTAACTGTTTAGCATATTATAAAATTAAACATGACAGTTCTGCTTTAAATAATCACAAAGCATAGAATTTGAATATCATTTAATAAGTATTTCTCATCATCTGAAATCAATCTGATCAACTTCATAATGCTACACAGCTACAATTTAGAACACTATCAAAATGTATTAATACATGTCTTTTTAAAGCGTCTTTCCTTTGCTCTTGGATACATGACCAAATGTTGTGAAGAATTTTCTAAACAGAATCTTGACATCATTCATTTTTATAATTGGTTTAGGGATTATTTAACAATAAAACATTTCAAGATTCCAGTTTTATGAAGAATGGGAGACATGCTTGAGCTTACTGGATACTTTTAGATATCTTAGTGTGGCTTATAATTAAAAAAGAGAAGCATATATGAATCAAATCCCATTCTAAGACCATTTATTGTCATTATGATGGAGTGAAAAAGTAAGTGAAAAGATTTTAAACATCTGAATGATTTAACCTTCTGCTGAAAGATGGCTGGGTGTGATGCCACATGCCTTTAATCCCAGTACTCAGGAGGTAGAGGTAGGCAGATATATCTCTTTTATATCATTACATAACACTAACATAAATTATAAGGATCAAAGAGAGATATTTAAATTGTTTGTACTTCATTTTTTCCATACAATATATTTAACTGTTTTTTTTCTACCCCCAACTTCCCCTATATACTTCCACCTTCATGCCCGATGCATTGCTAATGAGAAGTGTTGATCAGTTATACAAGAAGAATGAATCGAGTTCCTTTGCTTGCCCTCAAATTATATTCACCTGTTGTTTTTCATAAGAAGCACAAGACCACAATGTCTATAGCCCAAAGGTACAGTCGCAGAAGATGTTTGTACTATAAAAGTTTGCCAGGCAGGTAATTGGTACTTTATTTTTCTGCATTTTGTGATGTCTGCTTTATTTGTGTGCTTTTAGCTTTTAACTCATGCATTTAGTTTTCCAAAGTATGACATCATTTGAAAACATGGTCTAGCATTTGTCACTGTGTGCTTTGTTTGTCTTTAAAGTAATCTCCATGACATTACGATGAGCCTGGAATTGTCCCCATATGCTTTTTACATGCTGAAATCTGGCATTGTTTGTATGATGTGTGTCTTGATGTGGATCCCCAGTAGATCCTCCTGAGGGTTCTCTGTACGTCCTCCCACGTGATACTTAGAAATCACACGCAGGAACACTTTACTTTGTTCCTCTGAACAAGTAGTACTAGCACTCACACGTGTGGTTGCTCAGGAAATTTCAGGCAAACAATAAGTTTATCTTTAGTGCATCCCCTAAAAGATAAGGAGCACTGTGTATGTCGGGTGTGTGGGAGACATATGTTCAGAAATTCAAGTACAGCACACATATGCAGCTTCATGTTGTTCATTTCCTCAGAACCTGGAGCTCCAGCTCCTAAACTTCCTGCCTCTGTACTCGGCATCACAACACCCATGACAGGTGGAACACTCAGCCCTTGCTTCTGCTTTCTTGTTCATGCTGGCCCCCCTCACCAGAAGACAAGCTTCATTCCAGTAGGGGCAATCGTCTAGGCTGTTGACTACTTCACTCAAGCAAGAACTCAGAGGATATTGATTTTAACAACCTAGAGGATCTTAAATATTTAAGATTTGAGCAATCTACCTACAACTTCACTCTTAAATATGTCTTAAATCCTTTTTCTAATTTTATCATGACTGCTGCCCTAATCAGAAACTACAGATTGCCACTGCTGTGTTCTAGGTAGCCTCTTTGCACCCAGCAGTACTTTTCTGAGATCACTCACTCAACTCATTCTACTTATTGATCCTCAGGAGGCATTGAGCCAAACCACTCCTTACTGAGGATCCACAAGAGGACCCCAGGGAGGAAACAAACCTTCTCCATTGTACTTCTATCCTTCTGTCCCCCTCACCTGCCACAGACCCCAAAAGGCCCACAATGTCTATACATCACTCACATCTTTGGATCTCCATACTAGTACTGAAGAGGTACGTATCCACGGGGGACTCCCTGCCACTTTGGCTACCATTTCTGCCAGGCCATCAAATGCTTGTGTCTGTTATCATTCTCTCCCTAAAATCTTACTGTGGCCTTCATGGGCTGAGCGACTCAGTAGCCATCTGTGCACAGTTATGTCACTGTATGTCCATCCTACATCTACACCACTTTATTGCTTCTCCCACTGGAATTTAAATTTCTTAAATCCAAGACACCATGACATTTCTTTTTTGATTCAAAGCCCAAGTCTGGTGCACTGCACAAAGAAGCGTCCATAAATATTTGCTAAAGGAAGTCATTTCAGTTAAATTATCCAAATGAAACAGTTGAGAGTATCTATTCTATTTAAGATTTCTAACTTGGGATTACTTATTAAAAGATGTGTGATAACCAAGGTGTCTGATAACATAGAAAAGAGATGCTCCGTGGCTTAAAAAGGAAAAAGGAAATGATTCGGAAACAAACCACATCCAGAGATGGCAGCTATGTTAATGAGTGTGATAATGAAGAACAGAGAGTGGGCACAATGGTGGAGAGGGCCAACAAGAAAACAAAACAACATTTAGAGAGCCAGGCCCTGAAGACTGTGGCTGCAGCACAATTGGTACTGTGCTTGCACCAAGCCCTGGGTCCTGTCCCCAGTGCCACGTAATTCTAGCACTAGAAACAAGGAGCAGGAATGCTAACGTCCTGGGACTACAGGCACAGAGACTTTCGACAACCTGAGATGCAGGAGACTCTGAGACAGTGTCCACGGAGTCACAGCCGTAAAATTGTTGAGACTCACAGTTAGGAGATGGGACAGGCAAGAAATGCTAGACCCCAATGCTAAGATAATGGAGGTAACTGAGCACATTGGCAGTGGACCTGAGAGAGCAAACCTTCGAGGAGGAATCCAGAGGTGCTGGGTTTCTTGTGAAGACAGGCAGAATATTAGGAACTGGCTATGGCAGAGTCTGTCACCTACAAACAAGGCATAGGATCACCCTGCCAAACACCTTAAACATATATGAACAGAGTATATTTTTTATGAAACAAATTTAATAAGAAATAAAAGAAACAGCTAATCAAACAATAAATTTGGATATTTTATATCACTATGATTAAGGTCCACCTATTCCATTTCTTATCCATATTTCATGGTATTTTTAGAATCTTTCTTATATCAGAATTATTTGGCCATCTTAAAAATTCTTTAGAAATAAACAGAGTGCATTTAGTTAGTGCAAAAAGGAAAAAGGGATGAAGAGGAAAGGAAATCAGTGCAAACACCTTAGTGGGGAGTGAGAGTCTCCTTTTTGGTGCTTACCTGTGGGGTAGTCTATGACATATAACTTCTACATGGAGGAACTAAGTGGGAAAAAGAGAAGATCCCCTTAGTGACTGAGCAAAGTTATCACCTTCTGATGACTTTGCTCCCGGACTCATTAATGCACAAATATGTGATGTGTCAGGAATGGACAAGGAAGCTTTGAGGACTGGCATTCATGTCTATGCCTTCTACTCCCAGCGCTTCCACCAGCCACCCAAGCCCTCAACCCTGATAATAAATATAAAATTTTGGTATAAATTAAGGGACTTTGAACTAAACATCACAAATCATTCTGTTACTAGGTATTGCTGTTATGAAATTTCCACAATCATTCATGCCAAACCAATTCCATATGGGTCTAAGGGCATAACAAACTTGCCTCGAAACCGAAATTCTAAAGAGAGAAAGTCCTTTTGTCAAGCTCCCAGGAAACTAGAGTTTCCGGAGACATTTTCCTCTCATAGCCCTCAGAAAGCTGATATTTTTTCAGGAAAATGAAAGTGAACAAAGCCCACTGGTACAGTTACCACCTTCTCTCTTCTTCCTTGGTTTCTTCCCGCACAGTCAACAAATGTTGATTGAGTAAATTCACACTGTTCACTGACCAGGAATCTCATCTGAAAAAATAGAAGTTGAGTGTGCCCTAGTCTTTTCTTTTACACCATTTTGAAAAACTTATTAGACTAGCCCCAAACTGGAGACATTATTTCCATTAAAAAAAAAAAACTTACATCGAAATAACTTCATGGAAACATATAACACAAACCAGGTGTATCAAGTGAAGGATGTTGAACAGAAAAAGAGAGCTATCATGTCCCCAAGGAGTCTGAGAATCAGTTCTAAGTACTATTAGAGAGAGCCTTCCATCAAATCGCTGTTCAACTTAATTATGGTTTAAGCTGTGCACATGTGAAATTAATATTCAGGATCCTGGTGATTTAAAAAGCAGCAGTAGGCCACCATTTGAATTCACAGACTTGTAATCCATCTTGTCCCATGGAACAACTAAGTACAACATGATACCGGTGCTCAAATTTCTGAAGAGAGAAAGCAATGGTCCTCTAATTTTTAAAGAATCATGCGTATGTAACTTGAATACAAAAGGGTGGAAATTATGTTAATGCTAAGGGCCATACATCCTTCCAGCTCCAAAAGAGGCAGAAATCCTCAATTCTTTAAGTCTATTAGAAATGTCACTACCCACACACAGATGCCATATTCTCAGGTAGTCTCGTGTATGTAAGACCTTTGCATGGTCAGAGATGGAGATCCCACATGAAGAACGAGCCAGACCAAGGCTAAACTGATTAATGCCCACATCAATAACACCCCATTTTTATCTTTTATTTCTGTCCATGCTTGCTGTTTAACACTGACTGTGAAAAAATGTCCCAGACTCTTAACATAAATCTTCTTCTTCCATCATCTGTGTGCTCTAAAGCATCCCCAGAGTCTTGTTCAATGTCTCAGCACATTCCCCATGGCTGCTGAACACAGGCCAAGTTACTAAAGACCCAACAAGCCTCTGGTGGGAGCCTTCACATTCACCTGGAGGCAATGGCATTCACTCATTATTCTCTATCTTGAACACTTGTATGTGAAATCTCATTGACTTTCAACCTCTGCACCCTGCTGCAGTAACTTTCAGAGAGAGAGGTGATGGCCTAGAAGACCTTAAGCTCTGGCGTCATGCTTATGGTCCATTACTCACTTGTGGCCTTGTATCCCTGGTAGGATACTTTGTACGATAACTATTTTGTTGTTTGAACATCCATAAATTTATCCAAATTTTATTTATAGGGTTGTGAGCAACAAATGAGGGTGTGGAAACTATACGAAACTTCTCCTTCTACGACTACTGTATAAGATACGTTAGTAAATCTGAGTCCTGAGACTCGATTGGCATGCACATACCCAAGGATCGTGAGTCAAGAATCCAGAAGTGAGCTATACTGTTGAAAAGGGGAAGAGAGCACTGAATGACGATGCCTTTGTTACAAAAGCACTGTCTGTCTGCTTTACCTTCCTCATCTTTATATTAGTCATGAATTCTAGGTCACTGTCATGTTGGCCAACACCCTACTCTTCCCTAACTTGGAACATTCTAGGCTCAAGCTTTTGTGATATTCTTCTCCTGGCTCTACTCAGAACTTCTTCTATGTGCCTCTCGTTTACAATGCCATCCTCCCAGAGAGCATTTGATGACTATCCCTCCCTATAAGAAGTCCTCTTTGCATTTTTTTAGCATCCATTCTTTTGTTCTGAACATATACCATATGCCTTATTTGGTTTGCAATGCATTTTTACTTTAATGAGACTTTGTTTGGCTCCTACATATAGTGGTTTTTTTTTTTTTTTTTTTTGGAATGAATGATCACATTTTCCACAAATATTTCAATTTGTTAGCCCTTTGTTTTGCCTTTCCACTTCCATAAAGAGCAAGGGACTTGAAGAAAGACATTGTAGAAATATAAATGGAAGTTTGCTGCTCTGATGGCCACTTCTTCTTCTTTTTTTTTTTTTATTAAGACCAGGCTGGCTTTGAACTTGTGGTCCTCCTGCTTCTGACTCCCTAGTGCTGAGATTACAACTTCCAAGTGGATGAGAACATACTTATAAGCATTAATTATTTCTAGTGATATTTTAAGTATGGGGACTGGGGAGATGGCTCAGGGGGTTAGTGCTTGCTGTATAAGCCTAAGGTCTTGAGTTCAGACCTTCAGCATCTCAGTGTTTTATATGGAAGATAGACTACTCACTGCTTTGGTAGGTAGAGGCCCAATAATACATGTAAGGTTAAAGAAAAGCCTATTAATTCTGTTTAGGTGGGAAATCCATATCATTCGAAGCTCAGACTAAGTAAAATGATGATAGTGTTGTCCAATAAAATGTATGGAGAGATTACACCCTCAAACTCTTTTAAAGCACACCATTTTCAATGATAGTATGTGGATATGAAAAGGTTGTTCGGTACTAGAGATGTAGTTTTGTTGGTAGAGTGCATGTCTAACATGTATGAAGCCCCTGGCTTTGGTACCCCAGCACTGAAACTGGGTGTGGCAGTGCACAGTTGCAATCTACTTAAAGGGTAGAGCAGAAAATCAAGGCCATCCCCAGGTACCTAGAGTTTAAAGCCAGCCTGGGCTACTTGAGACACTGTCTCAAAAAAAAGCCTTAATATTTAAATTCTTAAGTGAATGAATGGGTGCCATCATTTTTGGATTAAGTATATGCCCGCTGGATTCGCAGCAATATGTAACACATCAAGCCCTGCACTTGTATGTAGGGATTGCTTTAATATTTTTATTTTCCATGTTATACTTTGGCTAATATGTGAAGTTATTCTTGGATAAAGGAAGTGAACACAGGGCCTAATTCATGCTGAATACACCGTACTCCTACACTGTGCTTTCAGGTCCCCACTATGCCTCTTCACTGGGCTCTCAGGATTAAGATTCATTTCAATACCTCGCTGGTACAATTTTTTAATAAGATTCTACTACAAATTCCGAGTTACAATGTGTCTCAATGTGTCTGTTTATAAAGATTTTTTTAATTTAAAAATGTTTGTGTTAATAGAAACTAAAAATAGCAAATGGTCCCATATTTATATCTCAGTAGTCAGAACACAAATAAACATTCTTGGTGAAAACACATCAGTGCTTCCAATTAAGGCAATATAATTGCATGCTTTGAAGCGGAACAATGGAAGAATCTGACAATCCATTGTATTAATATGAGCCACAGACTTTAGAGACATATAAAAAATAACATTTAATCTTCGTAAGGCATCTGCTTCAATATACTTTTTGCATAACATTTATATGTTTATGTAAACACACACATTAGATAGATAAATAGATAGCTGGATAGATCAGCATATGTTAAAGAGCCACATGAAATCTGGTACAAATCACTAATTCACATTAGTAAGCCATTTCCCTGATAATGCTGCGAGGTCTATTGATTTCTACAGACTCGTTGTTTTCAGGATGCTGCACTAAAGCTTTGTGCCCCAATACCAAGTTAACTCATTTTCCTACCTGACAGACCTCAAATGACCAGAGGTCAGAGCAGAAAACAACTCGCCGAATAAACTCAAGGGGTATAAAAGCCGAAAATGATACCTTTTATCCAGCACATGACTCTGTTTTATTTTGTCTACAAAATGGGGTATCATATATGATCACAGGAAAAGACAAATAAGAGGAAAATCAATCATGTGCTGCATTTCTGCATAAACTAGTTTATCAAACCAATGGGTCCAACATTCTTCATTAGATTACTCCAGACTCCTACATACTGCTCTCTCTCTCTCTCTCGCACCATACTCATGTATATAGACAGAATCCAGAGGTTAAAATCAGATGTCACTTGCTATTATTCTTGACTGTAGTCAGACTTTTTTAGGACTGCCAGCTCCGAAATAATAAGGCAAAGACTTCTTATTAATTATGAAAGCTTAGCCTTAGCTTAGGCTTGTTCCCAACTAGCTCTTAAAACTAAAATTAACTCATTTATATAAATCTACATCCTACCACTTGACTTGTTACCTCTCCTCCATAGTGTGCATCCAACTTTCTCCAAGTTTCGCTGGCTTAATCCCAAATTCCTCAGGTTTTTTCCTGAGTTCTTCCCTCTTGTATTCTTCTTTGCCTAGCTATTGGCCACTCAGCTCTTTATTAAGCCAAACAAAACATGCCTTAGGCAAAGACGTGTCTGCACAATATATAAGAAGATTACTGTAACAAGAATTCTAATTGATCTAAATAATAAAAATCTGCAGACAGATAAAGGGGTTAATGCTGAAAGATCAGAGAAGTAGAGCAGCCAGTCACTAGAGAGTTCTTCCTCTACCAATGCTCAACTCAGAACAAAGGGGAGATCCTCTGTCTATGAATCCTCAGGTTGAGTGCCACCTCCACAAAACCTCAGACTGTTGCTGTCTCTAGGAACCCTCAGACTGAATCCTCAGACTGCATCTGAGCTATATACCCAGCCATATCACTCCTGTCTCCACCTCCCTAGTACTGGGATTAAAGACATGTGATTCCAAGTGTTGGGATCACCTTTGTGTGAGCTGTTTCTCTTTTAGACAGATTCAACCTCACATAGCACAGGGTAGCCTTGAATTCACAGAGATCCATCTGCCTGATCAGATGTCCATATGTCTCCTGAGTGCTGGGATTAAAGCTGTGAGCCACCACTGCCTGGCTTCTATAGTTAACTAGTGGCTTAGCTCTGCACTCGAATTTTTAGGAAATCTTTATTTGTTAGATCACAAACAAAATATCAGTCCAGATTATCCCACAAGAGTTGACCTCCCTGTTGGAGGCAGGGCCTCTCACTGAACCTGGAGCTCAGTAGTGGCTAGACTAGCTAGCCAGCCAGCCAGCCCTATACTCAGGAGCCTTTGGCCTCTCTTTCCAATGTTAGGATTATAGGTATATGCCACCATGAGCAGATGTTTACATGATTGCTGGGGCTCTGAAGTCTCAACACTTTACTCTCGAGCCATCTTTTCAACTTCACTGCTGCTTATTTTCAAGTGCTATTTTCCCATCTTCATTCTAAAACAACGTTAAAAACTAAGCATTCTCTGCAAGTTTCTTTGCTAAGATTCATGGTTTCAAGATTACTAACTCTGCCTACAAACATTTTTGATTGATAATTATGCAATATTACAATTGTATTGTTCTAACCAAGAAACACTTAGACATAAAGAAAACCAAGAAAATGTACATATAATTTCATCAATTAATTAATCAAAAATTAATATTTAAATGATGGTAACTGTTAATAGTTGTGATTTTTAGGGCTTTAAAAACTTACCTGGATGGTGTATTCTAGCCAAGGACAACCCAGTATAGGGGAGCATCGCTAGTACATTTTAGTTTGGAGCTGAACATCTATGTAGGGAGGAAGACACTAACATCCCATTCTGGACTAGTACAAAGAAAGTATCACTATTATTTTAGGCCCACCACAAACACAGCAGTTTCAGTTAGGATGGATGTGTTCTGACTCCAATCTTCCAATATCTGTTGCAAGTGCTGCATAATCTCTTCCTAATATTTTTCTTTGATTTTTTTAAATTTAAAAATTATCTCTAGCTATTTTGTAATGCGTAAGATTAATTATCTGTATTTTCAAAATTAATTATCAGTAGAACTGAAATTCCTTCACTATAAACATGCTACCATCCTCCAGGGTGAAGCAAACTTACAAAATGTAAAGTGTTACTATATAAAATTTATTTATTTATAATACACACTTTGGGGAGAAACCAACATCGATCAGTGTGCAGAGTCTTTGTAAAATGAACTTCAAAATGTCCCAGGTAAACATTTGGGTGCACTTTAAATGGTCATTAGCTAAAGACACGTATTGACTGCTCCATTCCTCTAACAGCTTAGCAGATCCTAAGTTCAGACCTAACCTAAAGGTTAAAAATGTGCCTTTCTTTTCCGTTCCTTTTGGGTTTTTTTTTTTTACTTCTTTCAGATTATAATTTAATTATATCATTTCTCTCTTCCTTTCCTCCCTTGAAACCCTATCATATATCCCTCACCACTGCCCTTCAAATTCATGGTTTCTTTGCTAACTAGTTTTTATTGCACACATAAATGCTGTCTGCATGTCTTTTTCAGTGCTGTTTGGCACTGGGGAAATCCATTTCTTCCTTCCCCAGCTTTACTCAGTTGCCAATCCCTAACAACCATCTACAAACATTTGTTCTTATACCCACAGAAAGTGTAGTTCGTCTTCACCTGTCACCAAGGAAACTTCTCTTTGCAACAAATAGAGACCATTCAGAAAAACCACAACCAATCAAAAGAATTGTGGAGGACAGCATGGCTTTTCAGGTGTTAAAACCTCTGTTTTGGACTCTGTAAAATTAACAAAATTTGCTTGTTTTTGTAAATTCTGAGATAAAGTTAGGGGTCACTATAAATTCGGACAGAAATTTGAAGTGTGATACCTTTTGAGTCAGGTGTTTGAAAACGACGCTCCTGGGCAAAATGATATCAAACGTGAAGATGGAACTAAAGCAAGGAAGAAATAATCAGATATAAAATTTTAATTCATCGTTGTCTTAGTGCCTAAGGGTACTGAGAGGTTTAACAAAAGACCACTAAGAATAACACACTGGAAATACACGCCAAAGAAGAAGAAAATAAACAAAGGGGCTCCGAGAGTTCAAGGCAGTGCACACCGCCAACAGTATGTAGGGCCAGAAATAAAAGTCTAAAGAGAAACTAAAAAGCTTTGAAAATTGGCCTTTAGGATGGTGAATATGAGGAAGGAAAGAATTTCTAGTTAAAGCCTTTCAAGATCCAACAGATTGTACTTTTGATGGTCAATAGTATCATCGTGACCTTGACTGCTGCTGTAGGAAATAGTGGGCCATTCAAATATGGCCATGTGCCTGCTCCTCGTCAGCCAGACACCAAGAATAATGATGGCCCAAGAATAGAGGTCCTTTGGCTATATTCTTTGTTCTCTGTGGGAGGAAAATCTGAGAAAGATTTTCTATTATGCCCCAAATAGCATTCTTTCTGGCAGTCCATAATAGGGGGGAAAGGGAAGGGGATTATCAAATGAGGGGAAAAGTTTACCTAGGGAAAAGATGTATAGAAAAACTTCAGTGTATTTCATATCAGTGTTGTCTGAGATTCTGCTTTCTCTGTTAACTCATTGGATTCTGAAAATACAGATAAGAAGCTCATTTCTATTTTATAGATATGAATGCAAAAGGCCAGCAGTGATAAGCCATTTCCCTGGCCCTGTGACTAACTGGAAGATTTTCCTGGAAGTCTGCTAAGCGCAAAGACTCCAGTCTCTAAAATATGATACTTTCTATACATTATTCAAGACAATGAGGGATAGTCTCTCATGAATCTTACATCTGCACCCCACAGCCTCAGGCAGACAATACCCAAATTCCCTGAGTCTCAGTGCACACTAAAGGCAAATAGCCAATTTTTAGAATTTTATTAAGAACCTGGGTACGAGAGACACACATCCTCAAAGGTGTTCCCAGCCCTTCTAGCAGCTCTATAGTAAAGGACCTGAAAGATAAGACGTGGAAAAGATCCCAACTCTTTCTGGAGAGAGGAGTCAAGACTACAGCAACACAGCACGAAAGACTACATGTAAATTTAACCACAGCCACTGCAAAGGGTCCAGTGCATGTTTTATCAAAGAATGCTCCATCAACGTACTTTCAAATGAGGATAAGCTCTATGAAAGTAGAACTTTTTGTAGATTGTTTAACCCCAAGAGTTCAATAAAACAGAAACCATCACTGAAATGAGCAAAATGAAATGTTTCACCTTCACTCACTTGGTGCATTTTTTTAAAAAGTTATGATAAGAAAATAACTCCATCCTCAAGGTGAATTAAAAGATATCGTATAACTCATCTAAAGTGACATAAACAATTTCTTTACTTTTTTGCAAAATGAAAAACACGTTGTCATGAAAAACACCTTATTGCATAATTGTGTTAAAGCATGATTATTTTAGATTCAGTTCTAAATACTCTGTCCATCAAAACTAAAACAAGACACAATTTCTGAGAAAGTCTCAACTTAAACTTGATGATATTAACCATTCATCAGAGAAAGCCACTTGGTTGCACGGTTGGGGAGGGAATGGCCATTACAGACCCTCATACCACATCCAAGACCGAAGTCAGGGAACTTTACAAGAAGTTTCTGATGCTTTCCATCTTCACAACTGCCCCTGGGATGTGCTCACAAGTTGGCTCTCCTGACAGGCAGAGGTTAGGAGCTGCCTTCTGTGTTCCAGAGGTCACATATGTGTCTTATATAAGAAGTATAAGTTCTTAAACTATGACCCGAGTACATTAGTATCCTAGAAATATATCTAACAAATCTGACCTTGCGGTGTTGACTGCCTTTAGTAGAACTATTTCTAACCAATAACGGTGAGAGCACACTATCCCAGAATCTCCCAATTTTTGTTCTTTTCCAAAATGTAATTTCCACATTCAACTCTGTTATCACCAGCTTAATAAAGTGTATACTAGTGTAACAGGACGTAAAAAGCACTATCCTGATTCGTCCTAACAATAGTTCTTGAGGCTTGTGTGGTGGCTCAGTGGGCAAAGCATTGGCTGTGCAGCAATGCGGGCCTGAGCTAAGATCCTCAGTGCTCTGTTTAAGTCAGGCACGATGCCACACTTGTGTAACCTCAACAGTAGGGAAAATAGACAAGCAGATTCTGGAGACTCCCTGCCCTGCGGGTTGGCCGTCATAGTGAGCTCCAGGTTCAGTGTGAGACCTTCTCTGATAAAATTAGGGAAGATTGAGGAAGACTTCTGCTGTGGGCCTCCACATGCATACACCATGATTAGCAATGATAGCAATGATTGAGATTTTTGATCAATATGTAAACTGAGGTTCTGGGAAGTTTAGGGCAAGCCCAAGATCACTGGCAATATAATGACTATTTCCCCTGTCAATAAATCTATTTTTCTTCATTGAGAGGAACCACATCGTAAACTTTTGACTGTGAATTAGCAGTAGTATGTGTTTAAAATTATACGTACTAGTATAGAAGAGATAAAATGACATGCTCTGATGGGCGTTTTAGCTTACATCCTATGTTCTCACTCTCAGTCCCCATATAAATATTAATGACAGTTATATACATAATAAAGTAACTATAATTGCACACATTACATATTAGATAAGCAAATAATTGTTCTGCAGGAAAATGATTTCTTCAAGAGAGAATTTGGAAGACCGGAATAAACTTTGTCAAAATTCTGAGCACACAGTGCCTATCACTGAGAGTCACCACTAGAAACTGTTTTCTCTTTCCATCAGGAGTCATTTCCATTCACTGAAACACTGAAAATCCTTGGTAAAGTTACTATGTTGTTAGGAAACCATGGGACGGTATCACATTAAATCACTATTAGGCATTAATACCACTCTGTAATCCTACTTAGCCAATTAGTCAGAACGACCTACCAGGTCCTTGAAGAACTAGATGGTCCAGCGTAGCAACAGGTGAGCTTGGCACTGCAGGGCGGACAGAGGGAAGTTGTATTCTTAGCGTCACTGAGCCGACAACATAGATGTGAAGTTATTCTGTCAGATTCCCCTTGTGGTTGGTGAAGATGACCACTGGATGCATTAATTCACACAGCATTGCAATCATGCAGATCTCTGCACTCCCCAGCTCATGGGTGTCATTGTGGAGCCAAGCTTTTCCAACACTTCTACCCCTGCAATAACACCAGACATTATAGACCTGAGGGGCCGTTTCTCACAATGCTAACATACACGGCTCTTCAGAGCACTTATTTCTCTCACCTTTGTTTCCTTCTATTATGTTTCTAACAATCAAGGGTGAGATGAGGTGGAAATGGCAGTGAAAGATATTTTTCATTTGCAAACAATAATTGCATATTTGTGGGTAAACAAGCACCTCCATATCAAAGGCAGATTCAGGAGAGGTGCCAGGCATAATAGCACAGCTCATAAAGCAACAGCTCCTGGAACCACAACCCTCCTATCACAGATGCTTCCCAGTAAACTCCTCCTGCTCTACCCTATACTTAAAGAGAGGATGGAAAACAGGGAAGGTAGTTATTTGGAAATGCATTATTTTTAAATGGATCTTAATAACAATTTCAAGTTTGAGAGCTGAATATCTCAATGTAACTTCATCTAAATTTGTCAGTATTATTACCCATATACACTCCAATGTCAAGAAGTAAAAGGTTGTAAATGGTTCTATGGGATATTCATCCTTACAGCATCACTGAGGCCATGAAATTACTCACTGTGTTTATCTAAGTCTGATCAAACAAAAACAAATCACAGTATAAAGGCATAAAAGGCCTTCTTCTGAGCAATTTACCAAAGAGAAAAACCAATGAACTGCAGGTTCCAGGGAGAGATTCTTCCTTAAATGAATAAAGAGGGTGATACTCCTGAGGAATAATACTCACAGTTACCCTCCAGCCTGCACATGCAGAGGCACGTGTGGGAAAGCATGCACACACACACACATACACACAAGCATTTGCTTTTTCAAAGCTACCACTATCAAGCCTTATTGTCTTTATCATTAATGTGTCCTTACAGAGGGCCTGAGAAGAGCTAAGAACTCAGAAACTAGGTAAGATGAGAGAAAGGAATCAGATGATACGTGATCCAAACAGATAGGATAAATTTCATAAATGTTGCTTAGGATCACTGCTAAGAAAGAGAATATCAAGCAAAATAAAGAAAAGCTAATATTAATCTCTAGTTCTGTAATTATGCCAAATAAAATGTGTACGGGGGTTTAAATTTGCACAAGGCTTTTGAAAACAATTTCGCAATGTGTGTCAAGAGTACAAAATAGTCTTTCTCTTTGAGGAAATTTATCTAAATATGAAGGACCACAACAGAAGATAAACATATCTAGTAACAGCATGTTTTATGACATTAGAAAGTCAGAAATAATCTAATACCCAATAACAGGAGTTATGTAAAGGTACATCAGTAATCATATTACAATGTGCTCAAGGTTTAGTATGGATAAAAGGAATAACTCTTGAAATTAATTGATAGGTACATGTGTTCAAGATACTGTTCTTTATTAAAAAAAATAGTGTTCTTGTTATTGGGGAGATAGGTCAGCAGTTAAGTTAACTGCTATTCTTCCAGAGGACACAAGTTCCATTTCCGTCACCCACAGGCAGTTTCCAATCATCTCTAAGTCTAGTTCCAAGAGATCTGCCCCCTTCTGGACTTCGTAGACACCAGGTGCACACATGATACACACACATGCACACAGAAAAAACACTCATACATGTGAAATAAAGACTAAAATTTTATGTTGCAGTGTTAAAGAAATCTGAAATATACTTTGGAAGAAGAAAGGTATAGAAAGTAGCATGTTAAAATGTTAGGCACTGTTAGTTACTTTTCCTTCCCCTGGCAAAACTGCAGACCATAGAAAGTTAAGGAAGAGTTTGGATTGGCTCATAGTTTTGCTAATACCATGTACCATGGCCTGGAAAGGAAGAGACAAGAGGGTATGGAGTCTGATCAGGAAGAAAAAAGCCATAGATAGAGGAGAGAGAGAGAGAGAGAGCTAGGTTACAAACCACCAGGCTCTTTCCTAGTAGTCCATTTCTTCTAGTTTAAGTCTAGATCTTAAACCTTATATAACCTCCCTCAAATAACACCACCAGCTGACAATTAATACAAGGTTTTTGGCTGAAAATTTCTATTAGATGATTGGCTTGTTTTGTATATGTGGAGCAGTACTGTGGAGGTGCACATGTGTGTTATATTATGCATGAGAAAGTCAGAGGACAGCTTGTGGGGGTCAGTTCTCTCCTTCCGCCTTGTAGGTGCCAGGGTCACAGGAGTCTACCACAGCCTGCCATGCTTGGCAGTAATTCTTCATATCCTCTAAGTCCTCTCATTGATCTGCTGCTTTACTTTCTCAAGAGCATGTATTTAAGAGGAAAGGCAGTCATTCAGAACAAAGTAAGAACAAAACAAACAAAAGAGGCGATCTTCTCAGAACTCATGGGGACAGTAGAACCCCTCCTCGAAGTAAAGGAATCATTACGAGAAAATTCCTAAAATGAGAAAGGCTGGTACATGTATATGAATCGTTCAGCCACAGAACAATGGGAGGGAAAATAAGTTTTAAGAAAATATTGGAAATAAATGGTTCCTTTTCATAAAAAAAAAAAAATGTGTTCCAGAAACAAATAACTGCCCTTGGCAATGAAATGCCTTGGCAGGCTGACTTGGAGTCAAGATGAGGTTACAGGCAAGAAAAGAGAGACAGAAGAGGAAGCCCTAGATAGGTCCACAGTTAAGGATTCTTTTTTTACACAAAGGGGGAAACAACAGAATATTTTATTCACAATAAAATGAGAATGGCATAAACAAGAAGTTTACTTTGAGAAAAAAAAGAAAGAAGACATAAGGACATGTTCATCTTGTTAGTCCTTCCCGGGATGACTTTAGAAGATGCTCAGTCTGGGGGAGTGTTTTGTTACTTCAAATCTGAACGACCGTGAGTTGTTTTCCAGGCTCTCGGTGTACATTGGAAAGGAACCATGACCTGAGGTAGTGTTGTCTTTGGAGATTAAGAAAAATACATTTCTGTGCTATTGTTTTTCTGATGCTGTCCAATTATAACCACTTGCAGACAGTTCCCTCTGGCCTTTGCAACTTGGTGACTACTAAATAATTGGAGTTGAGATGTCAAATATTCCCCTAATGAGCTCAAGGTCCAGAGTAAACTCAGGACAGTAAGGTCAGGCTGGCCAGGCATTTCTGGTGAGGCTGCTTCTGAAGATGAGCTAGAGAGGTTTTGCCTTCCAACATATGCATGCCATTCCTGAGCCAAAAGAGAAAGAACATGAACATTGAGGAGAAAGGACTCTGTTTCTCTACTAGATTAAGAGGATTACTGTCTCAAAATTGTTATTTCTATCCCTTAGGTTTAGAGGTTCAGCTCCAGAATGGCTGGCCTTAGGCAGCTGGAATTCTATTCATAGGTTGTTCAATGTTCAGATGTGTAACCTGGGAGAGCGAAAGTTACGCTGGAAAAGAAAGTGCTAGAAGCTGTCCAGAGAAATCATGATGTGTTGGAGAAGCTGTCTTATTTTAGACAACAGGGTTTCAGTCACCTCTAAGCACAGAGGCAAATGTGGGTGTGAATTTACAAACGCAGCCAAGCTTTGTGCCCCCAGCAGATGCCACAAGTTGCCACATTCTCTATCGTGCCTGGGAGGGTGAACCAGAAAGATTCACAAGTCCAGGCTAGGTGACTTTGGCTGTTGTACATTTCTTTTCTAAATAACATAGAATAAAATAAAATTAGCTAAACCTGAACAAAGAATTGATGGGGTTTGCTACCCTAAAATTAAAGGTAATAATATGGCGATTAGTGTCTATAATTATTGAAAAGGGGCCAGAGTTACAGGTTTGGTTGAGCCTGTTTTTAAGACTTCCTTATAGTGGAGGGAAACAACTTCCTGCTGGTTGATAAGGTCTTTAACTCATGGTGCCAGCTTAGCAATACAGACGTTTAAAATCGGCATATTAAGGTAGAAACTTTTCTTGTCTGTCCCTCTTCATTGAAGCACCAGTTGTAAAAAAAAAAAAAAAAAAAGTGAGTGGATAGTGGGAACACAGCTCTGTTCACAGTGTTTGCTAAACACAAGCTCCCCAGCCCTCCAAAACAGCACACTAACTTGAGAACAACCTTTGCTCAGCTCTTTGTAGTGTAGACATGTTGGAGCTTGTCTCTTCCAAGGCTTTGGGGATTTTCCCAATGTAAATTCTCTTGGAACTCAGCTCTCCGACTGTACAGATGTACTGAAACTGATGCATTATGATCCTGTATCCAGCTTGTCTTTAAGGGGAGTAAACAGATTAGACACACTTTTCAGGGACCCATTATATATTGTAAGAACTACAAGCTTAATTGCAAAAGAGAAAAATGAATGAAAAAGAAAGAAAGAAAAGACCAACACCAAGCTGCTTAATTTATGGATATCAACAGCAGTGCCAGCAATTTCAACATGGGAAGTGGAGCGCTCATCATTCATAACGCTGGCAAGATTTCCCTCTAAATTTCATACTGAACAAGAATCTCTTTGTTTTCCTCCAATTACTTTTTCAAACAAGTAAATTGAGTGCTGGTGGAAGGTGCTTGTTTTCCTAAGCAAAGTCCTCTATTTCACCAAGGAACAGGTGCCACAGACTGAGGGCCATGCAAGGCATTACAAACACAGTTAAATTCTACTAGTATGCCTTATTCTTGATCTGAACTTGTCACTTCAACGGCTGGGAAAGTTGAGACTCAGTGGCCTTTCATAAACGTAATAGTGATTTCTGCTTTTCGGAATCAGCTGGGCCAAAAATAACCAGATTGCTTCTCTAATGTATTACCTCATATAATTTTGATCTCTTTCTTCCTTTTCTTGAATGGCCATTAAATATAAGGGAGCCTCTTCAACACCTTGTTAGTATATGTTGCTGGTGGTAACATCAAAAACACTTTTCCTGACCTTGCTTTATTTTCTACAGACTCTCTTGGGGGATGTTTTTTGTAGCAGAATGAGCCCTTTTAACACCTGGTAGTAAATCTCTGGCAGTGAAAAATCAGAAATAAAACTGTCTTCCTAAAGCATCATGGAAAATCATAGGCACTTTCTCGTGAGGCCATCTTGACAGTCCAAAGATGTTTGAGTCTTCTTGAGAAGAAACTTTAGTGGAATAGAAGTAATTTTCATCTCAGGCTTTAAAATCCTTTTGGATGGGATCCAAAGGGATTTCTGTTAATTGTGAAAGTATTTTCAAAGGCAAATAGTCAAACTTCGAGTGTAATTTCAGTGTATTGTAGAGAGATAATCTTTAGAGACTTGTAAGGAGGGCAAGTATTGAGAAATAGCTGTTCAGTAATAGACAGCAGAAGTCAAAAAAGAAAAAGAAAAAAGAAAGGAAAAGAAAAAGAAAACACAAATACACGGGAAATAAAAAAAATTATATAAAAAAATGTCAGTGCTGTGAGATCCATTAAACAGAGGCATTCCGATCTAAATCATTCCACCAGAGGACTGAGAATTCCCAAATGCAATAGATTTTTGGTTACTAATAATTGAGCCTGGACGCAAGCCCACAAATTAAAGATAACTCGCGCCCATATCCCATTACTAATTCTTTTAACAAGCCTTCCTCTGAGTAGTTCTTACTTTTTAACCTTTTGGTTACTGAAATCGCATCCACCAGAATTCCACAGAACACATTTCAGTCTTATTTTTGGCTAACTGCTTAGAATGCAGCTGTTTAATGGGATATCCTGGTTATGACTTTTGCTTTCTTATTAATGCCAATGTTGAGTATTCACATCTGGGTTGGCAATGAGAAGTTAATATCTGTCCATCCACATCAAAATTGTGTAAAATGACAACCTGACTGTATGTGTAGAAAGTTTTAGGGGTTCCTGTTTACTCAGATGGATAAGCCAAAATCTGGGATTTGACTTGATTTTGTACCAAAAGCCAACAATTTAGGAATGGCAGGTATCAGAGACAACTTGTCATACCCAACCTGGTGGTTCAGGTCTGTAAGCCCAGCTCTTCAGAAGATTGATACAGGAAGATCTCAAGTTCTATACTTGCCTAGGCTACATAGAAAGTCCAAGGCCAGCTGGCAAAACCTAGTGAGACCATTTGAAAACAAAAACCAGCAGAAGAATGCTGGAGAGGCAGTTTTGTGTTCTATCATTCATGTAGGTTCACTCTGCCACAAGCAGAAGGAGCAGGGCACTTTGACCTCTACTTACGCTGAGATTGTATAGCCCAAGACTCAGAATAGATGCCTAAAACTCTTAACACAGACAGCACAAAAATGTATATATTGTACTAAATCTATATATTCCTTTTCTGTTTATATACACATACATAATATTCTACTTGTAAGTTAGGTACTCTAAGAGATTAATAATAAATAACAAAACAGCAGTTATGACAATACGATATTATGAGATATATGAATGTAGCCTTATTTGTTTCTCCAAATATCTACCCACACTTCTTACGAAGACGAAAAGTGAAACTCCTTGACAAAAGCACTTTGCAGCCTCTTCTTGGCATACCTGCATGGCAAGCATCGCTTGCACTACATGATATTACTAAGTAAAATCAAGGACACTTGAACAAAACCATGCATGCTGTTGCAGTTGTTCTAAGGGCTGACAGCCGCTACTAAATGAAGAAGAGTAGGGAATAAACACGGGGTAGGGGCAGAGCAGGATTGCACAGGATTTTGTGGCACCATGTAGAACAGTGTGCCATTTACAATTAGAAATCATTGGTTTCTGGATTTTTTTCTATAGTGTAATATATTTGTACTATGACTGATCAGACTCCACAGGAAGCCGATGGATCCGTATGTAGAGACTGCAGAGGTAAAGGTGTATTTTGGATCCTTTGCTGCTGATAGACAAGACTTCATGCTTTGACACTCCTAAATATAAACTTTAAAGATATGCCATCAAACTATGAATTATGAGAATTGTTATTGTTTCACCACTAACCAACATGAAATCAAGCTACCACTTCTCAGTGATTTATTATCAATTGTCACATGAGCATGGTTATAATGATAACTTGCATTCCTCACAAAGTTAGGATTGAGATTAAATACTACTGTACATGGGAAGGTATTTTAATGAAACAGCCAACAAAATACTTAGGGTTGTGGCTGATGCCAAAAGAAGATGTGATTGATGGGTACTAATTCAATGTCTAGGAGAGATAACTGGAATTATATTAGGAACATATTTTCTTTTATATTTTGAGAAGGGGCTTGGGGAACTGTGGGTTTGGCTATGGCATTTATTTAACAAGTCTTTCCTGAATACTCAGCATTCCCCATTCTTTTGTTAGTCATTGTTTACAACACGATGACCCAGCCATTAAAAGCTTTCACTCGTGGTGTTTAGATGATAAGAAGGGATGCCGGTGATGTGTAGGTAATCATGCTGATGTGTAGGTATCATGCCGATAACAATGATTGCCAGGAAGAAGAATGGAAGAGAAAGGGAGGGAAAAGGAGGGATGGGGAAAAGGGATGATAGCTCCAGTTTATTGATATGTAGAATTATCCACATTTTCCTCTGTGCTGCCTAGAGGAGTCTGTTTTCTATTTTTTGGGACGCTTATCACTGTTTCCTCTGCTTCCTCGCAGATTGTCATACCCTATCACGTCATTTGTCTTACAGTGGAGCCTCACTCCCTACTCCTCAGGGCCTCAGGAACTCTGCCATGCATCCGGAATTTTCCAGAGGCAGGTTTGTGAGTATCACTTTCAGGGAAAGGAGAGCCATCTTTTTCCAACTGGATGATGCTAATTTGCCTTGACTAGGGTGAGACTTCCTCAGCCTCTCCTTTCTGAGGTTTTAAGACCTTTTTTCATTGCAGCTTGGTTCAAGATGGTGGATGCCACTCAGAGACTAGGGAGAGAGGAAGATTGCCCGTTACACACCCTGAACACCGAGGGCTGAGCAAAATGGTGTGTCCAGACACACAAAAGAAGGCAATGGCAGCACCTAGTACAAGGGAGATTAAGGGACATAGCTTTGTCTGCCCCAGGCCCACACTCTGCCTCTCAGGTTGGCTACATGAAAGATCATATCCACATTCAATGATGTAATACCTGTGACAGGTAGTACAGGAAGAGGAGAAAAGTGTACAGTTCAATCCCAGAGTTCCCAGCAGAGCTAGGACTACTGGCTCATTCACTCTTCTCTGATCTGTTCTTGCTTCTGGTAGGTTGCTTCCACACAGTCTCTTTCTAGGTCTGTGGACATCTACTCCAGGGCCATCTGCTTTCGTCTAGAAAAGTTAAGGTCTATTACAAAGTCCTACCTGCATCTATCTGTGGTTTTAAGACCTCAACAAGCATTAAGGTCGAATTCACTTACATTCTACTCAACAAATGCTGCCCTTACATTTTCCAACAGCTCTCAAAAGCAGATCACAACAGCTGACTGCTTAGGGGAGTGGGCTGTGAACTAAAAGATGCTATAGTCTAATGAAGTGGGGAATTTGTGTAGATTCTTAACCACGTCTTTGCTGCCTGGGTGATCCACAGAATATTGGTTTGTTGAGAGGTTGTGTAGATACAGGCTACCCCTTATCATTTATGACAGTGACTGTAGATGGACCAGTTAGCTCAGTCAATAGAGCATGACTCTTAATCTCAGGGTAATGGTTTGAGTCTTATGTTGGGTGTCAGATGAAGATGGAGATTTTTTTTCTCTCCACCCACCAGGTACATTCAGCTGATTATGGGATAACCACTCTGAGGCTTAATATCAGTTACAATTGTTTAGGCTTCTTACTGGGTTATCTCTCTTATAAGTTAACCCATTTCTATTAATCTATTATCACTACATGACTGTGGCTTACTGGTGATGCTCTGGCATCTCGATTCCCCGGCAGCTACACGTCGTCTCCCAGACTCCACCTTTTCTCTCTCCCTATCTTTGTTTCCTCATCTTACCTGGGTATACTCTGCATGGCCATTGGCTCAAACAGCTTTATTCATCAACCAATAAGAGAAACACATAGTCATGGCATACAGAAGAACACCCTACATCAAGTGACTGCTTAGAGGGTGATCACCCTCTGGCTTCTCTAGCCCATATCAACTATCACAGGAGGAAATTAATCAACTCTTCCTTAACTCTCCTGACTAAGTGAGTTATTCATCCCTGAGTGCCACTATGGTGCTGTAATTTTCCTTAGTGAATCCTTCAGTTGAGCCTGCATCTCTAGAATTCTAGTGGGTGATGTGGGAAGGACAAGCTCTTTTTTCTCAGTTGTAAGTACCTATGTACGTGTGCATGCAGTGCTAAGATCAAACCCAGGTGGGAGTCTGGCAGTAGCATATGACAGAAACCAAGGGAACTCTGCAGGAATACCTGTTGTGTGAGAGTGTTGTATCTTTGTCTTTTGGCAAAGACCAACAGGCTGGAACCTTGTCACCTTGTATGTGCAAGTAAGATGCTGAAAGATGAAATGATTCTAGGGGAACTTGGTACATGGCTCGGATGGCTTGGTGGTAAGAACCCTTGCTCTGCAAGCATAAGAACCTGTGTTCAAGTCTTCAGCACCCATACACATGGCCAGCCCTGGCTGCATATGTATTGCTGACCGTGTAACATTGTGGGTCAGAGATGAGTGGCTTCTGATAGATAAGCCAATCTAGCTGAAATAAGATTCTAGGTCTGGAAGAGAGCCTGTCCCCAAGGCCATAAGGAAGAAAACAATGGAGGAATACATCCAGCATCTTGCTCTGGCTGCTCTCCACCAGGAAACAGGCATGGGAACCCATAGCCATATGCATGCTCCATACATACGTATACCACACACAACGCAAACACACATAGACACGTAAAGGGCAACACGATGAACCTTTTTGACTGATCTAGCTACTGACATAACCACTTCATTCTAAAAGTCTTTCATGTAGAAAGAAGGTTCTACATACACATTAGAAAGACTTTAATCTCTTGAGCTACCAAAATTAGTAACTCTCTAGCATTGCCTTCCTTGCTTACACAGGTCACTAACCGAAACTAACAGAGACCACCCAGAGCAAGAGCTGAAACTTGTGCTAGTTCAAACTTTCTTGCATGGGTAGCATCCAAAGATTTCAAGCGCCTGGGTTTCATAGGACTGTGTATTTATGCACACTACCAGCATTTCGAGGTTAGTGGTGCAAGGAATAAACAGAGGAAGGCAAACAGATAATTCCAGCTGTGTAGCAATTTGGAACAAGTATTCTATCTCAGATTAATAAAATGGAAATTGTGCATCTAGAACTATGTTACTTCCCGTTAGTGCCAAATCTCTTTTGCATTTGTATGATCAAAAACTCATAATCCTATTGAATGCACACAAAATTGGGTAATAAACTTTTCCAAGTGTTATTGTCAGTGTCTGCTCACCAATATCAACGCAGGGGGAAAGCAGTATGCATAGGAGCCATTACAATGTTTTAAGCTCTTGACTCTCCTTTTTTTTTTTCAGTGTTAAAATACATGTTCAAATTAAGCATTGAACAGCATTGGATAAAATAGACACATATGAACAAAATTATAATCTGATTGGCTAGTTTATGTATAGGAAAAATAGAATTGTTGTAATATTGTAATTTGTGGTTTAAGATCTGAACAAAAGTTTGGCTGTAGTTCTGCAACAAAACTAATTTTAGATTGGTTTTCTTCGGCGGTATCATGTTTCTTCTGTGAAGCCAAAGGGCTTGGTGTGCTGCTGTCTCTGAAGATGGAGGATGAGGCTGCACTGGGGGAGGGAGGGATAGAGGCTGGCAGCGAATCACAGGAACGGATAAGCTTACACTAATTTGTATTTGTTTCCTGATTCCCAAACTGCCCTAAGACAGACCACAAAGAAAATTGCATATGCTCGCACAAACATAAACTCTCTCAGTGAATCCAAATGCAGCACGATAGAGAAATCTCAAGGGCAAATGTTTCCTTGAGAACATGAAGTGGGTACACTACCAGGGGTGTTCCCAACAGGGCTCAGACTCTGTGAAACAGAAGAAGATGGAAGAGAGAGCAGGCCCCTCCAAATCCTGAATTCCAAAATACTCATCTAGAAGAGAAGCAAAGCCTGTTCCTTAAGAGGAATGTACAGTTCTTCAAAAATAAAATAGGCAACTTTTTTCTTCTTTTAAATTTGTTCCTGGATTTGTAACTTGAGAAGCTCCCTCAACTTCTGAACCTGTGTGTCAGGCAGTTGCGAAGTCCTGCAGATTGGGACGGGTTGGGCAGAGGTGAGATACGGGCAATGGTATTCTATATCACATCCCCTGCTCAACATTCCTGCATTAAGTATGTGCCAGTTGCCTACCACATGTTTATCATATAGATTATGCTTATACCTTTTAGACAATGACGGAAACCAGACATAATTTCTTTTTCGTCTCACTCCGGAGATGAAAGAAAATTTGTAATCGTTAAAGACAGGTAACTACATCACAAAAATGGTTAGGTAATGCTAAATCAGGGAAGGCCGTGTGCTCTGAGGCTGGCGTTTATAGAGAGCCATGCTGCTCTCATTTTAGTTAGTGACTTGGTTCTTTTAATTCTACCCCCATCTCTAGCATTTTGCTTTTTTTTAGAGACAGAGTACTCCGTAGCCAGCATTGTTTTTGTCCTTTAATGCCAGCATAGAGCAAAGAAAGAAATTTAACCATTGGGGCTAATCAATCTGTCAAATGGATGGGTTGAAATTTTTCTTACAATTAAAGAAAAAAAAAGCACATGATTTCTCACCTTAAACAGAAGAGAAAGAGGAAAACAACAAAGTGATATGAGAGGCTGCATAGGAGGGAAAAATAGAAAGAACGGGATATCATATCTCCTGCAGTATTAAATTTTTCATCTCTTGCCAGGGCAGGCAATTCCTCTCTGTCTGGCCGCATCATCCCAATGCAACCACCCAATATCCTTCTGGCTCCTGTGACCCACTGAGCTGCTCTGGGTCACATGTAGTTTTCCAGAAATCTGGGTCCACTGCACCGTGTGTTTACGGGAAGAAGCAAAAGCTAGGTCACTCATTTCATGGCCCTCATTCCACCCCTTCAAGGTTACAATCTGTCCCTTTTCCCCTCCTTAAAAATGTATGGCTTCCAACCTCATGCACATGGCGCACAGACATAGCTGTAGGCAAACCAACCATACCCAAAAAAAAAAAAAAAATTAAGAAGGGAATAAAAATAAAATATGACTCCCAATACATGCTGGTGAAATCCCTGACTGAAATAGGCTTCATTAGAAGAGACAATAGAATCTAATAGTTTTATATGAATTCAAGTAAACTGAATGTCTCAAACAGGAAATTATTCTGACATTTATGGCAAGGTTCTAAAATTCCCAATGTTTTGTTGTTTTTTTCCTCTAGGAAATTTTAAGAGGAGGGAAAAAGAGGTTACTAGGGGTAACAGGAGACAGACTTCAACAACATTGAAAAGACTGCACTTATGAAAGCTCTTCATCAGTATTGAGGAACCCTGCCGATTTTAAGTCAAACCCCTTCCTCCAGTGTGGTGGTGGCACTCATACACAGGGGCCAGGAGAAAGTGATTCAATAATACTGCATGTGCTCTAATGCATGTGCAAACATTTGGCTGCGAATGTGTATGCTTTCCCCACATTAGTGTGGGGCATTCCATAGGCCCACCATAAGGCTCCATTATGTGGAAGGATCCACTAGAGAACTCCCGTTATGTGGCAGAGCTGAAATATCTGCAGCTTTTATGCAGGCAATATTCCATTTTAAAATGTTTTCCAATCTGGCTCTCAACAACCCCCTCTGTGAACCAAATGTGTTCGTTACCAAATATTCTCCATGGTTCTCCTCCAAGGACCAAGGCAGCCTCCAGGTGTTAGTAATGGCCTATTCAGACAAAAGCCAGCAGTGATCCACACTTAACCCAAGATACGCTTTCTCCTTCTTCCCCTTTGCCTTCACAGCCTTCATACATCTGCTAATTACATATTTGCAAATATCTCTTTTTATCTCCCCAACAGATGCATGCTGTGATGAGATATACCGAAGCACGAATTAGAAGCAACGATGGTTATCAGCCTCGGAGAGGCGGGTGGGCTTCCTCCCATCCCGCCATGGAACACATGGAATGCCGGGGAATGGTTGGCTGGGGAACTCTTCCACACTGTCACAAGCCTTGGAAAAGGGAAGGCAAGAGACTGATGAGCAAAAACCTGGAGCAAAGCAATCTGCTACCTACCGCCTCTCAGAGAGGGATGCCTGGCCTGGTGTGGAAAGTCCCAGGCTGAGAGGCAGGAACAGGGACGGGATGTGAGGAGGACAGAGCAGACAGGGAAAGAGAGGCCGAGAGTAGTAACCTCACAGCCAGCCTGTCAGCAGGATCTTCTCCTGAACTCAGTCCAGCTTCCCTGTGGCTGAAAAGTCATCATTTCCCTCACAAATTGGTATAAAACATACAGAAAAGAGTAAGAAAACGGAAAAAAAAAGACAGAAAAGAGGAGAGACAATAGCTTGAATACTGTGGGTCCAATTCCTGATTCTCCTGCTTTTGCCAGACATTTAAAATCAGCAGCAGACATTTTGAAAGTGGCCATTCAGGCTCCTTATAGGCAGGTCTAGTCCCCTGTCCAGTCAGCGGTGAGGGATACAATAGCACTTAGGGACAATGACCATTCAATGACCGTCAGGTACCAGAGCTTCTAAATTGGCCAATTTCATGTGTCAGAAGGGCAGGAGAGGCACAATCACATAAAAAAGACACTTTAATCCAGTCATTAGAAGGGAGGGACAGAGAAGAATGGCTGTGTGTTTATGACTGTACCCGTAATTTCAGAGAGGTTTGTTCAGCCAGAAAGATTGTTTCCAGTCTACCAGAAAACACTTCAATAAGCTGGAATTACAACCCCAAATCTTTCTTTTATTTTTTTCAGGTTGATGTGAAATAAAGAGTTTTCCTCAGTAATAGTCCCTTTGCTGCCTAAGCACCAAGGCATGTTTTCCCCTTTCAAACTAGACCTAATGCTTGTTTATCTTCTAGTACGAAAGCATAGAGACAAATTGGATTTCCATTTTTTTCTTTCGTTTAATTTTCTGCAATTGATCCCTTGCCTAAAAAGATGAGGGTAACTGTATTAAGACTCAGAGGCAGAGGCAGGTGGATTTTTCTGAGTTTAAGGACAGCCCAGGGCTACCCAATGAGAACCTGTTTCAAAAAGAAGAAACAAAAGAAAAACAAACCAGTAAGAAAAACCCAACACCCCCAACACAGAGATAAAAGGAGAGACGCTAGTTGTCGTGTTCTATGGTGGTTTTCATCTATTAATTTTCTTTCTCTTCTTTCTTCCCCCTTCGAAGCTTCTCCCATCCTATGACTTCAATTCCTTCACTACTGTGTGTTCACATAATTTATGCTGCATGTCTTTGCAACATTTGATTTTTTTTCTTTTACTGTGTATTAAGTGTGCCATTGACAATACAGAGGAGAAATTGGGCAGGGTGGTATCATAGCAGGCTTGAGTTTGACATTGCCACACCCAGAAAACAGCATCTGGATATCTGAGATGACCGAGTGAGAGGGATAGAAGACCCTAGAATGTCAGGATATCAAATTAAAGTACAAGGCAGTGTTCCTGAGCCTGAGCCCTATCCATGCACTGTATGACATGAGAATGCCAATCGGAAATAAAGCTTCATGAAGATGAGACAATTATCCTGTAGCTTACCTCTCACATTCCAGAACAGTACAGTACAGGAGACAGCATTGCCTTGGACACACATTTTCTGATGAGAAACATAAAACTTCCTTTGTTACACTGTTAATTACTCATTTTAATCCAACTAAATTGTGGAAATTCCCATGAATAAAAGTAGTGTCCTGAAAACTAGTTGAGTAAATTTTAATGTACCTCAGTATTAAAAATTAAGTGATTTAGTTGTGATTTGGACACTTTGGAACAGTCCAGTAGGAAGAGAAGCACTCCTCTAACATGTGACTGAACTATTAGTAAGAAGAGCACCTTAATGTGGCCAGGAGAGCAGAAACTCATACAAATAAATAAGTAATAAATAAATAAGTAAGTAAGTAGAGAAAAGAAGTAAGGAAGAAAGAAAGGAAGGAAAGGAGGGAGGGGAAAGGGAGAGAGGGAGGGAGGGAGGGAGGGAGGGAGGGAGGGAGGGAGGGAAGGAGGGAGGGAAGGAAGACACTTCCCAAATCTGAAAAGCCAGGGTTCAGCATAGAGACATACATTTTTCTGTTATATATTTCTCCTTTAAATTTTTATTTGTTATTTAGACTAGGAGACCCTTGTATTTTTGTTATTCTGTATTGTAGCCAGGGCGGCATAACTTCTTTGTATTTGGGGAAATGCAAATGGCTATTGGATTCTGGAAGAATTAAAAGAGGGAAGAACATGAGGAGATGGAGACAAGCATGACACTGTCCTTTCTTACCAATCCTAGCCCTGCTTAGCCAGAAAAAGCTTTCTTCCCTATCCAGAAATGAACCTGCCCACAATGTGAAGGACAAGTAAGGCACAGACAGGTACTCTTACTATCCCTCCCATGTGGTACCAGTAAGTCCACCTGGATGTCCACTTTATTGCTCCATGTGGCCTCCAAAAATCTCTTTTCAACTTGCTTCTCTCCACTTTCACCTGTGGGATAGACACTGTTCTAACACATTATCTTTAATTACAGGACAACTTGAGACAAGTTCTGTAATGTTGGGACATTCCTTGTGGCTAGAGCTAGCTTTGAAGGAAGTGCAGCTGAGATAGAATGTCAGTGCTATTCAACTTATGTTGGCTTGTTAAGGTTGCAATGGAACACTAAAGAAGTGATTAAAAAATACTGCCTTGCACTGGACTGGGATGGAAGAGGAGATGGAACTTGTGGGATGGCTTAGGTCCTATAGCTTTGCATGACAACAGGACCTTGCCAGTCTGCCTCCTGATTGAATAACAATTGTGTCTCTTTCTCCAACTGCACATCAGCCTACAGACACAGTGGCTTGACTCATAGAGATGACAGCTGTTCTGGGCAGCAGGAAGGCTCATCAGAATGTGCCTCTAACAGCAAGCACAGCTGGGCTGCCCTGTCAACAAGTTCTGATTTCCCTCCGGAGTCCAGTTCTCTATAGCTCTCTAGCTCTGGTTCCAACTCGATCCTTGTCATCCCTTGCTAGCTAGTTCCCTGATTACTCTCCTAGAAAGAAAGAGCTTTCAAAGACCTAAAACCACACCACTGTGGCATCCAGAGCTTCTCTTCATTGCTATGGTCCCTCCACGACCTTGCTTATGACTGACTAAATCTATCGGTTGTTCTCTGGTTATCCATGCTCTCCAGTGAAAGTCAGTGGTAACTAAATACCAGCCACCACACTCCTTGTTATCTTTTCCACTTTGCTTTCAAATTACTCTGGCTGACAGGACCATCTCACCCATGCCATCTTCTTCCATAGCTCCATTAACCACTACTGGACGGTAAAGCAACTGTCTCTTCAGTATACAGTTTTGTAATTTCAAATCAAAACCACAGGGATAAGATGAAGGGAAAAAGAAAAGACAGACAGAAAGGAGGGGAGGAAGAAATGGAGGAAGAGAGGGAGGGAAGGAGGGAGGGAGGGAGAGAAGAAAGAATAATAACTGTTAATGCTCAGCCAAAACTCTTGTGGACAGGAAGAAATATAAAGACTACTTTGAAGCAAAACTTGTTCCATCAGTCCATAGAAAAACAAAACACCCATCAAACAGACCTAAAACCCTGAAGTCTGCCCATGGAACCTTAGCAGTAAAAGATAAAAATGGTAAATCACACTGCCAAGACACAAACCTGAACCTCTGTGAAAGATTTGGTAATTTTGGCCACTTAGCCCTTCCTGGTTGGAAGGGCTCTGTCTCTGGTTTTCAGTGCAAAAACGGGTGAAAAATATATGCATTTTTTATTAAACAACAGTAGCACATCCGTTTGAATAGTAGGAATTAGCTGAAACTTTAAGAATATTCATTGTCTGCCTTATTAGACCGGATGCCAAACTGTGCACAGTTTTGAGACAAATGATGAACTGTGTGACTTCTCTGAAGCCGCTTTTAGTGCTTGATTTTACCTCTTTGATTTTTCTATTTATGATTTTTCAAGATAGAGAAGTAAGTTGATATATGTTTTGAATAAGTTATGAAAAAGGCATTTCAGTGGCTTCTTATTCCTCTGAGGGTCTGTGACCTCTGAACTGCCTCAGGGCTTTCTCTTCAACCTCTCTTTGGGGGTTTTCTCAACAATTTCAAGTTCTCAGGCTCTCCATTCTTCAGAGGAAGATTTCAAGGCTAGAACTTAGAGGCTGGGTCTCCACACTGCCAAACGCATTCTCTAGGGAACAGGTAATTCTGACAAATGAGCAAACACTCTGAGAAAAAAAGGAACTTTCTTGGGAGTAGCTCAGAGCTAACTGAGCATGCATGGTGCTCATGTATAAAGTATATGGCCTCTGGTAACACCACCCTCTGAATCAAGGTTGCTCTCATTTTCTCAAGGCTCATCTGTACTTGTCAAGTAAGGGATCCATTAAACTCTGTACTACACTCAAGAGTTGTTCTACATCCGAGTGACCATTCCACGTCAAACACCACAGACCTCTACCTACTGGCATGGATTCATTTTTTCCCTCTTTTATTTCTGCAAGAAGTAATTATGTGTCTGTGATTGTAGCAGTTTCTTTAGAAAGGCATTTTTTTTCTCTCTCTTTTCTCTTCCACTCTGGAGAAAGTGCTGAATCCAGGGTTGGGGTTTATGCTGAAGGCAAGGCAGAATGAATTACTAAGAAAAGGTACAAGTGAGCTTCCACAGAATCGTTGTCCTAGGTGGCCTTTTAAAAACAATTACTCATTAGTTGGAGTACAGAACCAAGCAGCTATATTCCTTCTGTATTCACAGAGTCAAGCTTGCTTTAGTAAAAACTATAAAGAAATATCACCTCTTAATGCTTTCTTCAGAAATAACACCTAGAAACTGAAATGAAATACCACTATCCACAGGAAAGAGAAATCTTTTACAAGATGACTGTGCAAGCAAGAGGAATCTTTTGTTTTATAATTTGCTTTGAACAACAAAATGCAGAATTGTGTAATAGAATTCTTATCAGAACTATAAATAAGCTTTCTGTAACTACATAGCCATGTTCAAGCTCCATTTCAATAGAAATTATTTTCCGAATTTTATAGTTCTTGGGTTCTTATTCCTACAGGTATTAGAGAAAGCAAATAAAAGGCTATTTTGGCAAAACTCTTTAAATTTACTTTTTAATTATATCATAACTAAATAATAATTATGATAAATATACATATGTTCTTGTGCAGTTTTGTTAATTGAAAAGGAAAACATTAAGTCAGCGAAGTTGAAAGGCACTTACCTAAATGTCTACTATGCATCTGGCAAAGAAGTTACATGTGTAAAAATCTTAAAAATAAAGAACTATCCAGTCAAAGACATTGCCGTTAATGGTTATTTTATTAGCACCATTACTTATTTAAAACTAATAAAAAATATTAGTGAGATGATATGTCTATGTTAATGCATGGATACTTTGGCATCTTTGTGTAGCTTTTCCTAACAAAACTTACCTCATGATGATATAACTCTCTGGCTCTGCTATCCCTGGATAGCAAGCAGTTTTTTAGCAGCTTTCCATTTACAGACAAGCAGTTCTCATTGTGACTCTGTGCCTTTCTATGGGTTGTTGAGGAACCTTTACTCATCTGAACAATATAGAAACAAAAAGAATGCTGTATGGAAATGGTTACTTAAGGGCTAAGCCCAAAAAAAATGCACACCACCGAGCTTGAGTAACCTTGGCTAGAAATCAGTCACATGGACTCATCTAACCATAAAGCTTGATTGGGCATGCATTGTAGTGGATTGTCTAGTAATTAATAATAATAATAATAATAATGATAATAACAATGAAGTGGAAGAAGAAAATGGAGGAGGAGAATGAGAAGGAGAAGGAGGAGGAGGAGGAGGAGGAGGAGGAGGAGGAGGAGGAGGAGAGATGAGATTTGGTTAATAACACCAAGTGGCATCATAAAAGATGTAAACTCTTCAAAGTATTTGAGGGATATTATTCTTGTATGAGTAAATTTAGGCATCAAGAAATGAAAAGGACAATTTTAGAGAGGCACACTAACATGGCCAGTATATAAAATTAAGAACAGATTCAAATTAAAATGTTCTATAATGTGTCTGCCTTGAACAAATGTTTTCAACAGAGATGTAAATAATTCATGACAAGCTGTATGTATTCAGTGGCTACATTTTATAATTTGATAAGGTAATATACACATAACATTGTACACCATATATGTGTATATACGCACACAAATCCTTATGGAATTATTAAATCAAGGTAAACAATAGCCAACATTTTCCCCTGCCAGTGTGATGCCCACATGTTCATCACCCATCCCTGTCTTTAAGCAACACCCATCTATTTTATGTTACTCTGGACTAGTGTTTCTGTCCTTGGATCTTATCCAAATAAAAACAATGCTCCTCTCTGATGTTCTTTCACTCACTACCATTATTATGCCCTTGCATACATTGGCGGCACCTTCCTTTCAATTATGAACTTTGTGCTATCCAAATATATATAATTTTCTTGCCTATTTGTCTGTTGGTATACATTCAAGCTTTGCTTAGGGTTTTCTATGTGAAAACAAGCCAGCTGTGAATATTTATGTACAACTCTTTTTATGGGCATGTATCTATTTTGTTCAGATAAATTTAATTCTTAGGAATGGAATGGACAAATCCAAACTTTGATTTGATTTTGGCGTTTTTGTGCCTTCATTTTGGTTAATTTTCCACATTGTTTTATCTTACTTGAACTATCATACTTTTTAAAATATATGGTGTTTGTTAGGAGATTTGGCTTCTTCTCTGCCCCAGTGTTAGGTATCAAACCCAAGCCTTGAACTTTTAGGCAAACACCCAGATATCACATTTATCATGAAAGAATTTGAGCCAAGCTTTAAATAATATACTATGCCAACTACAGTGTTATGATCTTTGTAAAAGTACATTTCCAACTCTTTCCCAAAATTTTCTCACCATTACCATAATTTGTAATACGTTACATAAACACATTAAGTAATTGATATTTTTACTTAAAAATGTTTGATGAAATTAAATTATAAGAAAAATTTTTGTTTTCCTTTAATTTGTTCATTTTTAAACTCTTCTGGCCTCCCCTTCTAAAATCCTAATATTCTCCTTAAAAATATTTCTTCAAAATGTTCTTCAGGTCAGGCAATGGTGTTACATGCCTTTAATTCCAGCACCCGAAAGGCAGAGGCAGGCGAATCTCTGTGAGTTCGAGGTCAGCCTGGTCTACAGAGTGAATTTCAGGACAGGCTCCAAAGCTAAGAAAGACACCATGTCTCAGAGAAAAAAAAAGTTTTTGCAAGAGTTGTTTCTAGGAAGATTTCCCTCCATTTTCTTCTGTCGGAGAAAGCATTGATTTTTCCTCCATTTTCAGAAGATAATTAATCTAGACACAGAATTCGGAGATAGTAGGTTTCTCTCTCTCTTCCCCTCCTCCCTCCCATTTGCTTCTCTCTCTCTACCCCTAAGCCTTCCAAGGCTCTTTCATTTGATTGCTTTCTTGCAGGCTTCTGATGAAAAGTTTGCCGTTCTCATCCTATTTCTATGTAGGCAATAACTCATCTCCCCTCTACTTGCCTTCAAAGTTATCCCATGCTACTTCACATCCAGAAATCTTAACATGAAATTCTTAAGTGTGGATTTGATGGTATCTACCAGATTTTGGTGTTTTCCAGGTTTGGGCTCATTTGCTTTGAGTTTGTAGATAATATTGAAAACATCCAGCTGTTATTTCCACTGCTCTTTCTTTTTCCAGGAGTCCAATCCTAGCACTACCCATTTACAACGTGCAACTCTGAATCCTAATTTCTCTCTCCCAGACCCTGACCCTCTCTACTTGGAGTTGTCTGCATGGTCTCTTGGCCTCTCTTAAATGTCACTCATGATTTCCTTTGCTGTGTCAAGTCTATGGATAGGCCCTCACCCCGAAGGCATTTTTTATCTATGATACTATTCATTGATTTTTTTTTTTGCATTTATTCTTAGTGCTGTCTAGTCCCTCTGCAGCAGTAACTTGTCTGATGCTGCACACAGGCATGTTTTCTTCATTATAGATTTTAACATATAGTTATAATTACTTCAGATTTTGGTCAAATAATTCTGACATCAGTGTCATAACTGAGTCCAATCCCTGTGGTTACTTTATTCCTGTAAATTTTTTTTTCAGGCTTTAAAAAGGAAAATGTCCCACAGATTCTTGTTGAGATCCAGACGTCTCACACAGAACAGCAGATACTGTGGTAAGTGTTTCTGTATTTGGAGATGGGCATGTCTTTTTGACAGTCTATTAGTGAGGGGCTTGTGTTAACCAAACTAATCGGAAGCTGGGATGTTTGAGATTGATGGCAGCAGCTAACCTTAGCTCTCCACAGGCTTCAGATTCCTCTAGTGATGTGTTGGGGCTTGAGTATGAGATTGTTGCCTGAGGTGATTGTGAGCGTTTGTCTTCCCCTTGGTACTGTATTTTCCCTGCACCACTCCTCAGAGAGGATCTGTTTCTTACAGTTCTCCCAGCTGTGCTCTGCATTCATTTTTACTCAACAGCTGTTAGTCTAGTAGTGGGGGAGAGAAAGGGGACACTTGCTAAGATTTTAATTAAGCCTCCAACTTAGAGTCTGTGAGTCCAAAGGGGATCTATTTATTCTTCATAACTGATTTCTCTCCCTGCTGTAATGCTGAGCTTGGAATGTCTTTTCATTCTTTCCTATGGTGAATGCCATCTCTAAAACTGCTTTCCCAACCTACAGCAGATTCACCAGTACAGCAGAACGGCCTTCTTAATGCTGTCAATGATATTCTCCACCACAACCATACATCCCCAAACAGCCAACCACTGATTCAAAAGTAAAACAGGGAAGATGACTGGGGAGGGAGTTCCTAGTTCCTCCAACATCATCGAGTACCATGAGGACACATTTGAAGGTTATAAGAGGTGACCTGGAATAAATCAAGAAGATAATAATATCCAAAGTCCCCAAATACTTCTACCCCATGGCATACCACACTCTACCTTCATCATTTTATTTTAGCTGCATTTTCTCACTGGCCGTTTTGTCAATATGGGTTACAGAAGGGCATTTTTGTACAAACTTGCCTTGGAGCATCCTCCCCATCAAGCCTCACTCCTCTCCCATTCCCACACCTCCCCTAGTTATCTTGTTCCCCAAATTGTTTCTCTTCTGCCTTCATGTGATCTGCACATATCTGATCTTGTGTATCTGTAAAGTCTAAGACTCACACACAGGAGACTTTCTGAGGATAATTTAATTCCGGTAATATCTCTACTTCTGTTCCTTTTCCTGCAAACAACAAACTTTGTTCTTTATGACTGAAATAATTTTTGTTGTGTATACACACAACATTCTCTTCATCCATTCCTCTGCTGATGGACACCTGGGTGGGTTCCATAACTTCACTGCTATAAACAGTGCTGCAATAGACACTGATGAGCAGATATCTCTAGAAACTAACTTTGAAGCTTTGAGGTAAATACCCAGCAGTGGTCTAGCTAGGACTTATGGAAGTTCTGTCTTTAGTTTTATGAGGACCCTTTGCCTTGATATTTGTAGTAGCTGGACTATTTTCTGCCCCAACAAGAGTACACAAAACGACCCTTTGATCTCATCCTAACGAGCAGCAGTTCTCTTTCTTGATGATCTTTTGACTTGCATTTATTTCATAACTAAACCAGGTTGGCTTTTGTGGCCAGTGGTGGTATCTTCCTAATGGTTAGCAAAGGCCCAGTCACTGTTCTTTTTCAATGAACCGTTATCCGTTTTCTCAATGCAGTTCTGTCATTGATGAAAAATCATCAATTTGCAGTTTGCCCTTTTATTTTTGGTGATGCTATAACCAGGTTTTTCCATTCGTAAGCAGAAAGACAAGCCAACTTGGTCAGAGGAAGAGAGTATTAACTTCTCTGTTCTGAACTTTGAGACATTACGTCTCTGTTTTCTCACTCACACTCTTTCTAGCCAAACAGATGCAGCCATTTATGTTATGGACTCTCTATAGACAGCATGCCTTTCTGGGTGACTTCTTTTATGATTTTTTCCCCACACATTTTGAGTAGATTCTTGGGTGGTGTTTTGGTAAAGGACTTTCCCTATGGAAATTACTGAACTTCTTTGATTTTAATAGGTTTTTGTTTTTCATAAAATCTAGACACTTTGCCATTTTCCTTGAATGTGTTTTTGTGTTTTCACTTCTGTGTCCTCTCCCTTGGAGACTCTAGTTGTGTACATTAGGCCTCTCGGAGTGATGCCACAGCTCTCTGATTATCTGTTTCTATTTTTCTGTGTGGTTTTCCTTCAGTCTCTTCCTCTTTGCTTTTCATTTTGGGTAGTTTCTGCTGCTACATTTTGAAGTTCAGGGATCTTTCCTCCTGCAGTGTTCAATCTGCCATTAATCTCAACCTAGCACATTTTTCATTTCAGATGTAATACTTTCTACCTCTAGGGAAAGTTTGACATGATTTTTAAAAACATTTTCCAAGTTTGAGTAACATTTTGGTCTTCTCCTGCTTTTGAAATCTTTGGGCTACAGTTATAATAACCATTTCAATGTCCATACCTGTTAATTCTAACATATTTCATATCTGGATTGATTACAATTATTTACTTTTTCCCTCCTAATTACAGATTTCAATTTTTTTCATTGTCATGACTAGAAATTTTTAGTTGCATATCAGAAATCACAAATCATGCCTGTGCAGAAAATTTTTAGAGTCCTTTAAAGTCTCTCAGCTCTGTTTAGGACTCTGTTAAGTGACTTGGAAACAATTTGATCCTTTGAATTTTAAGATTCATTAAGCTGAAGTAAAATAGTAGTTTAGGTCTACTTCCCCTTTTCTGCTGAGAAAATATCAACCTGAGTATTTACATATTCTCTGAAATTTTTCATGTTTCCAGTCTGGCTGGGAAGTAAGTAGGATTCTCAGTGCTGTGTGAGCTCTAGGTCTTGTTCCTGGCAGTACTGACATTACGTTCTTTCCTGGCTTTTAGCAGCTCCCTCAGATTCATTAGCTCGGAGAGTTTTAGAACCCTGCAGATTCTGCGTCGATATTCATGAGTGAGATCGGTCTGTAATTCTCTTTCTTGGTTGGGTCTTTGTGTGGTTTTGGTATCAGGGTAACTGTAGCTTCATAAAAGGAATTTGGCAATGACTCTTCTGTTTCTATATTGTGAAATACATTAAGGAGTATAGGTATTAGCTCTTCTTGGAAGTTCTGGTAGAATTCTGCATTGAAACCATCTGGACCTGGGCTTTTTTTAGAAGGGAGATTTTTGATAACGGTTTCTAGTTCTTCGCGACTAACAGGTCTATTTAGATCGTTAACCTGGTCTTGGTTTAGCTTTGGTATGTGGTACTTATCTAAAAAAATGTCCATTTCTTTTGCATTTTCTAGTTTTGTGGCATACTGGCTTTTGTAGTAAGATCTAATGAGTCTCTGAATTTCCTCTGTGTCTGTGGTTATGTCCCCCTTTTCATTTCTGATCTTATTTATTTGCATGTTCTCTCTCTGTCGTTTAATTAGTTTGGATAGGGGGGTTTGTCGATCTTGTTGATTTTCTCCAAGAACCAACTTTTTGTTTCATTGATTCTTTGGACTGTTTTCTGTGTTTCTATTTTGTTGATTTCCGCCCTCAGTTTGATTATTTCCAGTCTTCTACTCCTCCTGAGCGTGTCTGCTTCTTTTTTTTTCTAAAGCTATCAGGTGGGCTGTTAAGTCTCCAATGTATGCTTTCTCTGTTTTCTTTAAGTGGGCACTTAGTGCTATGAACTTTCCTCTTAGCACTGCTTTCATAGTGTCCCATAGGTTTGAGTATGTTGTTTCTTTATTTTCATTATATTCAAGGAAGACTTTAATTTCTTTCTTGATTTCTTCCTTGACCCAGGTGTGGTTCAGTAGTTGACTGTTCAGTTTCCATGAGTTTGTCGGCTTTCTGGAGGTAGGATTGTTGTTGAATTCTAACTTTAATCCATGGTGACCTGATAAGACACAGGTGGACACTGATATTTTTTTTGTATCTGTGGAGGTTTCCTTTGTTTCCGAGTATGTGGTCAATTTTCGAGAAGGTTCCATGAGCCGCAGAGAAGAAGGTATATTCTTTCCTATTTGGGTGGAATGTTCTATAGATGTCTGTTAAGTCCATTTGCTTCATTACCTCCAGTAGTTCTCTTACTTCTCTATTAGGTTTCTGTCTGATTGACCTGTCCATTGCTGAGAGAGGTGTATTGAAGTCTCCTACTACTAGTGTGTGTGGTTTGATGTCTTCCTTGAGTTTTAGTAATATTTCTTTTACATAAGTGGGTGCTTTTATATTAGGGGCGTAAATATTCAGGATTGAGACGTCATCCTTACAAATTGTTCTTGTTATGAGTATAAAGTGTCCATCTCGATCTCTTTTGATTGATTTTAGTTTGAAGTCAGTTTTGTTAGAAATTAATATAGCCACACCTGCTTTTTTCTTAGGACCATTTGCTTGAAAGACCTTTTCCCAACCCTTTACTCTGAGTAGATGCCTGTCTTTGTGGTTGAGATGTGTTTCTGGCAAACAGCAGAATGTTGGATCCTGTTTTCGTATCCAATCTCTTAGCCTGTGCCTTTTTATAGAGACCATTAGTATTAAGTGATATTAATGACCAGTGGTTGTTTACGCCGGATATTCTTATTGTTTTTGGAAGTAGAATTTGTGTGTCTCCCTTCTTTGAGTTGTGCTAGTGAAGGGTTGCTAGATGCCTCAGTTATTGTAGGCAGTGTTGGCAGTGTTGGATTCCTTGGGTTGTGATTTTCCTTCTATTACTTTCTGTAGGGCTGGATTCGTGGCTACGTATTGTTTAAATTTGTTCTTATCCTGGAATGTCTTGTTTTCTCCATTTATAGTGAACGAAAGCTTGGCTGGATATAGTAGTCTGGGCTTGCATCCATGGTTTCTTAGCTTCTGCAGTACTTCTATCCAGGACCTTTTGGCTTTCATTGTTTCCATAGAGAAATCAGGTGTAAGTCTGATCGGCTTACCTTTATAAGTTACTTGGCCTTTTTGCTTTGCAGCTCTTAGTATTCTTTCTTTAACCTGTATATTTTGTGTTTTGATTATTATATGGCGAGGGGATGTTTTTCTTTGATCCAGTCTGTTTGGTGTTCTGTATGCTTCTTGAATATTCAAAGGAATATCTTTCTTTATGTTGGGAAAGTTTTCTTCCATAATTTTGTTCAAAATATTTTCTGGGCCTTTGAGCTGTGATTCTTCTCCTTCTTCTATTCCTATTATTCTTAAGTTTGGTCTTTTTATTGTGTCCCATAATTCCTGAATGTTTTGTGATGAGAATTTGTTGGCTTTGCAGTTTTCTTGGATCAGAGCGTTTATTTTCTCTATGGTGTCCTCAGAATCTCAGATTCCTTCTTCTATTTCTTGTATTCTATTGATTATGCTTGTTTCTGTAGGCTCTGCTCGTTGACCTAGATTTTCCATATCCATCTGGTCCTCAGTTTGTGTTTTCTTCCTTGCTTCCATTTCAGTTTTCAATTCTTGAACTGTTTCCATTACCTGTTTGATCATTCTTTCTTGGTTTCCCAGGGTATTATGTACGTATTTACTCATTTCTTCAAACTTTCTGTTATACTTCTCATCCATTTCTATAAGGGCATTTTTCACATGTTGTTTAAGGGACTCTATTGCTTTCATAAAGTCAGTTTTTCCCACTTCTGTGTTAGGGTGTTGAAGACCTTCTGTTGTAAGATCATTGGGTTCTGGTGTTTTCATGCTCTTTGATTTAATTGTAGTGGGGCGATCTGCTCTCGGTGTTGCGCGCGGTCCCTGCAGCCCGCTTCTGCTGCCACTACGGGCGCCGCCTGAGGCCTGTGTCCTCTGCTGCCTCTCTAGTCTCAGTTGGTCCCCGCCGGCCACGGAGGGAGTCCTCCGGCCACCTCCGCCGTCTGGTCCCCTGCAGATTCTGAAAGGTGTTGTCTTTGTTTTTGATGATTCCTTTTTTCCTTTCTAACAATAAGTAATTTGAACTCGAACTAGCTGATGTCCCTAACTTCTCCCAAACTCTAGAAGTGATATTTCATCTGTATTTTAATAAATAAAGCTTACCTGAATTTCAGAGAGTAAAGAGTCACACTGATCATCCACCAGGCAGTGGTGACACACACCTTTAATCCCAGTAGCCACACTAGGAGCAGCACATGACTTTAATCCCAGCACTAGAGATGAATATAAGATGGGAGAAGACAGCTCTGACACAGACTCATTCTGAGATTCCTGGAGGCAGGATCGCCATTTCATACTGAGGCAGAGGTAAGAGCCAGTGGCTGACTGTTTTGCTTTTCTAACCTTCAGGTTAAACCCCAATATTTGTCTCTGGGTTCTTATTAATCGTGTTACAGGAAGTCTTCTCGTTATTGCCAGAATTCTCCCCTTGGGTCCTGCAGCCTAGAACCATTAGGCTGTGTATTGAAGCCATGCTATAACTCAACTCATGTATCCCGATTTAAATATCACCACCCTTCATTGTTCAGTGTTTAAGTTATTTAAAAAATAGTTGGATATATTTTATCAAATGATTATTGCAAATGCAAAGACAAATTTCATGCCTTGTTATTCCATTTTAGGAATTAATTCCTAAACTATTTTTTGGTTATACTAAATGAACTGCAATAATAACTGGTATAACCAGATATATTCAAGGGTGTAATAATGATATGAATGTTATAAAGAAAACCAAGAACTTTCTAATTGGCAATAAGTTATTCCATAAGAGGGAGCACATACTTGGCCCTAAAAATCTGGGAAATAACCCATGGTTGGAGTGCTAAGAGGACCACTGTTACTATTATTTTGTTAAATATACATGGCATTAAACTCTTCTCTCAATTCTTTTCTCTCTAACCATATATTCATGCAGCTCTGAGACCTCATCAGAGAAATTTCTTTGTTTAGTGGCTAATGCAGAAACTCAATACTGGTCAAAATTAAGAGAATAAGCGACTGTGGAGTGCCCAGTTACAAGTGGGACATCTATGTCACACCCTTTCCCTAAGGTTTTAGGACCATCCAGAAGAGGGTTAGAAAGATTGTCAGGGCAGACTGGAACAACACAGTGTCTTCTGGCCAGGACAGAACCATTGTACCCGTGGACTCACAACAACTCTGGCTGCCAGGACAAGATCAAACCAGTCAACATTCTAGCATGACATGGGAAGGGGTTCATGCATGCCCCAGCCCTATCTGGGGAGCTATAGA
Source organism: Microtus oregoni (assembly GCF_018167655.1). Taxonomy (NCBI): domain Eukaryota; kingdom Metazoa; phylum Chordata; class Mammalia; order Rodentia; family Cricetidae; genus Microtus; species Microtus oregoni. The sequence continues at coordinate 58,134,234 of NW_024543059.1, read as the reverse complement.
CTGTTGATAGCTTCTGGGAAGTAAAAGTCAGTTTTCTCTAAGGGTATGACTGTAGTGATGAGACGAGAGGGCCGCATCCCACCGCTCAGCTAGCTTTACCCGAAATAATTACACAGAAACTGTATTCATTTAAAACACTGCCTGGCCCATTATCTCTAACCTCTTCTTGGCTAACTCTCACATCTTAATTAACCCATTTCTAATAAATCTGTGTATCACCACATGACTATGGCTTACTGGCAAGATTCTAGCCTACATCCATCTCAGACCAGAGAGCCATGGCGTCTGCCACACTGCCTTCTACCCAGCATCCTGCTCTGTCTACTCTGCCTACCTAATTTTCTGTCCTATCAAAAGGCCAAGGCAGTTTCTTTATTTAACCAATGAAATCAACACAAAACAGAAGACCCTCCTACATAATTTCCCCTTTTTCTGTTTAAACAAAAAAGAAAAGCTTCCATGGTAACATAGTAAAATTACATATAACAAAACAGTTATCAAGCAAGAATTACAGTTACAATATATATACATATTTTATCTTAATCATAGCAATGGAAAACTATAACCATCTATCTCTTCTTCAACTCCATCAAAGACTCCAGAAAGATACAATATTGAGACCATGCCAATGGCTCACCTCTCCTCCTTTTACAACAGAGTGGCTGCCCAACGTGGTCTATTAACTCCACGTAAAACCTGAGAGGGCTTAAAAAGGAGAGAGAGTTTAACATAGCCTTTTCCTGTTTGTGGGTGGAGTGCCACATAGAGACTTTCCTGACTCGGCAGCCTTATAAAAAAAGCCACGCCATTTTAAAGCGAGGCTTTCTGGGACCTGTTGCCAGTGCAATCTCCAGCTATGGAGCATTTCTGGGCCCAGATGTTTGTATGCCCACTTGGGATCAGGAAGAAAGTAATCTGAGACCATGCCAATGGCTCATCGCTCCTCCTTTTACAACATATGACTCCTAGCAGATCAACCATGCTCCAATAGATAGCCTCACATCCAGAAATATATGAAGATCTCCAATTGGAGTCAATAGGTTAGTGTATTTAAAAAGTAAATAAAAGGAGATCCCAACATAAAACAAGTGTAGGTAGAAGAGGACTAAAGGGAAGGAGACTGTGAATATTATCAAAATACACCATGTGAATCTGCAAAGAATTAACAAAGTGCAAACATTTCCTGGGCAATTAAGCTCTTCATTAGAAATGTTCACATCAAGAAGAAATAATGAGATGAGTTAGTTTTAGCCATAGAATGGTTGGTCTTTTTTGTCATTATTTGCCACTCAACCTCTCTGCCTCCTTTTTTGATGGCATTCTAGCAGAATTCCTTTGAGGAATCTGTTTTTCTGGAATGTTCATAAAGCTTACTTGGGACTTCACTCCTGGCCCACATAATTGAAAAGTAACATCTCAGTGCAGTGTGAGTTTGCATTTGTCTTATCATGGATAAGATTAGGCAAACCTTCATACACTTAAGAAGCATTTGTATTTTCCTTTCAGTGGGCTGTCAGTTCATATCCTCGGTCCGTTTTCCTTTGGGGACCTTCTCAGTTTCTCAGCCTCTTTACGCAGTTATGGGATGCATCTGTTTGTTTGGTGTTCCAAGTTGGATTGATTATCTGTTTGCCCATTGACTTTTTCCCTTGATTCAAGAATTCTTTTGTCAGCAGAAAATATTTACTTTTTGATGGAAAACATTTTCAATTTAGTAGATTTTTGAAATTGAAATAATTTAGCGGGTTTTTAATCAGGGTTGGGACTTTGTTGATGACGTGCCCATAAAGATTTTCCCCAATGTTTCTTTTAAGTCTTTTCATTGTTTTATTCATATGACTTCCCACAAATGAATGTCTTGCATTTATTAATGATCTTTCCCAATTACCCCAGGCATGAAGCTTTCTTTCTGATTTCTCACAGGATAGATAGGGATGCATCATTTATTATAATTACATGCTTTACTACTTTTACGTGATGCTGTTGAGTGTATTTCATGATCCCTAGCTACCCTGCAGATCACAGGCTTTTGTTATTTCCAGTAGGCTGCCCGTGTAGCTCTGGGATCCTTCCATGTCTGCTTCCCCAATGCTGGCAGTAAAAGCAAGGACCACTGCACTCGCCTTTTTATGTGGATGCCGAGAAAGAGACACAGGTCCTTATGCTTATACAGTCTCTAGCAAGTGAGTCATCTTCCAGCCCTTATTGTAAGTCACTTTGCCAACGTCCTTCAACATGATCTGATTTGCTTTTTGGTTTACAAGACATTTTCTGCATATTTCTCTAAACTCTTGATTTCCTCAGTACTAAGTGCATCTTGTAAATGTAACATAATTTTTAAATACTTACCTCCTTACTTATAAAATAGAAATAATTTTTGCTCTAAATTCAAGAACACACACACCATAACTAAAATGTTTAGTACAAAGCCTGACATGTGATGTGGTCAGTATTGATAACATTATGTCATTTTCTTCTTCATCATTCTTTTTCTGAACTATGTATTAATTACTTTAGCACGTTTTATATAGATAATTTATGTCATCTTTCCTTCCTTGTCTTATTATTTCTTGCTTCCTTTCAGCATTTTATTGATTTTTCTTTTGCCTTTAATATTTATGCGACTTGCCTCAACATTCTACCCTAAGTACAGTTTTCCTACTTTAGACATTTTAGATTTTGCAGAAATGATCAGCTTTGTTTGTTATATAGATAGGCATATCCTCAAAGCAGCATAGTACATTTAAATACAGATGTAAACACAGAGGTGGTTCCTACTCTCTAGGCACCAGAAATATAGCCTATTTTCCCTTCTATAGTACCTCCCCTACAAGGAGACACATGTTAATCTATGTGGAGAACCTCTTCCCGAGGGAAAGATGTCTGAAAGTGCCCTTGTGTCTGCCTTGTCTTCACACTCCCATTATGCTCCATCCACCCTTCCCTGAAATCATCTCCTGAAAGGAATCGTTTCTCAGAAGCTCCACATTGTTAGATGTTTGCTGCTCTACCAGGAAGAAAGATGAAGGTTTTGTGAGCACTCTCCGCTGAAATCTTTGACAGCACCTTGAGTTAGAAGGGACTTGCTTATGGGCAAGGGGGGTAAGGCATAGGGATGTAAGCAGCCAGCTCATGTTTAAACAACTGCTAGCTAAGCGGCAGGGGCAAGTTTTGAATGCATCCTACATGAGTCTGGAAGGAGGATTTTATGCCCAGCCTATGAAGCTGATTGTGGGCACTGGAGTAGGCATCCCTGCCATAGGATGCATTTGGGCGAAATGAAACCAAAACAGAATGAAAGAATGGCTAGAGAAACAGCATCAGAAGACCACAGGCAATCACTCCAGGGTAACTTAGAGCAAATACCCTGAAGAGATAAGAGCTCCAGTTGTCATTGAAAATGCCCTCTGGATCTGTCACATAACTTACAAGGGGTATCTCCTATTTCCCTGTAAGTTTTGAAATGGGGAGAATGTCAGCTTTGTTTTCATATAGTTTTAAATTCAAGATTGGCAAATATCAAACCTTAGATCGTCTCCACTGACAGGGCTGCAATATCCCCTTGAATTCCTTTTATGATATGAGCAGAATGAATTCCTATTGTCTCTTGTTTATTCTAACTCCTCCTTAAAAAAAAAATAAAAAAAAACTCTTTTTAAATTAGTAATTTTCACTACCTCATACAATCTTCTAAATTACTTTTTAGAGTGCTGGCTATTAATATTTTAGGTAGCTTTGATGTTTTACTTTATAGTCTTCAATTTTATTTTACATTTCACAGGTTCCTAGTTGCAAATAATCCTACAGGCAATTTTCTCACGCTGCAGCTATTCCTTGAAAGATATGCTAATACAGCAAGGCACTTGTGGTGCTGGGGGTTAAGTTAATCACCCAAAATGAGTTGTATTACTGTCAGTGGTGTATAAAGACATCCCATCGCGAGTTACAAGGAACGCTAGCTTTAAAGCTGCTTCAAAATAGACCCAAAGCTGGAGACGAACGAAAACAGGCACTTATTTCAAAGTCTATTGAGCTCAAGAATCAAACATTTGTTATTTCTGGTCTCAGAGTTACTCAGAATAAACCAAAGGATTCATGTTTTTTTTTTATAAAATTTAATTACCAGGAAAATTCATACTGATCTCACATTCTGGGTCTGGGTAAGACAAACACCGCCTAGCAGTGTCTGTCTTCATATTTATCTGCCACAAAAGGAAGGAATCACAATTTTGTTCTCTGTTTGGCTGAACCCTATGCTGGATATGAAAACTTAGAGGGCAAATTGCCTTGCTCTGCCCACTCGGGGACAATGCCATTCGCAATCTAAAAGTGACTTTTGCAGGGACTCAGGAGGGGTGTGTAGATTGTGAATATGATCACCTTTCGTTTGCACTGCTCCCCTAAGTCATAGGTTATGTAAGCAAACCTTGGACCAGACCATTGTATATTTTTCCTGTCTTAGAAATCCAAGTCGCTTCCAGACTATTTTATATCAACCTCATGGACAATGAAGAGATCATCTGATATTCCAGGGTATGCTTTGGGACCATCCTAACCACTTCTTTTCGGGAAGGGGATTAGCATAGCTCACCTCTACAGTGCTCAGATACACAGTCACAGGGCAACTCCAGGTTCAAGACAATCTTCTACTACTAAGTGTACCATTTTCATCTCTAATTCTTATTGGTGGCATCATATGTGTTGCCTTACTGCTTTTCAGTATGGGCAGCAGATTAAAGATTTTCCAGAGACTTAATCCTTTCTGTCAGAGGGGTACCTCTCGACAGACTGGCTCTTCAGAGGCAAACTGAGGTAGAGTTCAGAACTGAGTTTTAAATAGCTGCACATCTACACTTAGGATGATTGAAATTTCTCTTTTCTGTCTTGCAAAAATATTAAAATAAGATTTAGCAACAATGCCTGGGATGTGCATTTTTATGAGAGAAGAAATATATTGTGGAAACTGCATTACCTCTCTTGAACAGATCAAGAGAGCAAGAAAGAATAAAGGTTTACCAGGAACATAGTATTTATTTGCCATGCATATTTGATGTGAGTTCATTAAATACGTAATAGAAGTGTCAACATAAAGTGTTGTTTAGATCAAGCTACGAAAACAAACTGCCCTGATGCTAACACTGGAACATGCTAAGCTGTGGTTAAACATAAACCTTATTTACTATATGATAAAGAAATACTTTATGGACTATTTTTAAATAACCATCTACTTAGCCTAATTGAATCTGCGCTTTATTTGTAAAGGCTAATGAATCAAAAATTGTGACAATATGGATGGCCCTTTCCCTTTCTGTCTATTCACATTTCATGGATATTTCTTCTTTCACCTCTTGACATGCAGTGGTAACTATCAGCGGCGTTGTGTGAATCCACGAGAGTCTGGTAAAGGTTCTCAAGAATTTATTTTGGTACAAATTAGGGGCAAACACTCACTGATTCTGATCAGATTGGATGCCACCACTGATGCAGTCGCCTTCGTCCAGTCGTTCCGCCCAGTGGGTAAAGAGCACTAACAGCGAGCTGCGAGAGACCCTTTCTCTCGGTTTATAAACTGACATGTAGGCACGCAAGACTATGCCCTAGGGCTTGCTGCCCCAAGAGTTGGTGGCTAAATGGATCGAAATCCCAGAACACAGCAGTCCAAGGCAAGCTTGAGAGCAGTTACTCAGTCTCCCCAGGTCAACAATGACCCTTCTTTTATTGAAAGTCTTACAGCAGACAGCCTTTGGGGAAGAGTACTGGCAGAACGAGTGTAATGGTGGAGTTTTAAGGCCTAAATTTTACTTTCTAAATGACCTTAGCCCTTCAGAATGGAAGACATAAAAACAATGAACACAGATGCTACCATTGGGACATGTGTATACTATACCAACATAAGGAAAGCACTGGGATTTACTCAAACTCATTACTAAAACCCTGTAGTCAAAGGCCATTTCTATGATCAAAATTATTCCTGTGAAGTAAACCTCTCAGCTATTTTAACCTTAATTTTGTACATTTGGCTATTCCTTCTTCTGTGACTTCCAAATCACCTCTCAAATGAATTGTCAGCACATAGTCCAAGGCCCCTAGTCCTTTAATTATTTAATGTTAGTGTGTGTTCTTGTTGTATCTTGAGCTGCTTGCTCAGCATTGTAAAATGAAAGGTTCAAATGAATATATAGTTTGGAAGTCTCAAGATTCAAAAAAAAATAGGTATAAACTCTAAATTTAATTCTTTATGGTACAAAAAGAAAGCTACTATAGAATTCTTATCCTTTCCTCAGTATTAGCTCTCAAGGCAATTTTTAGGGATGAATACTAGAAGAACAAATTCTGGGTTTAAAGGGCATTATTAGGGAGTAGACTCATGAAAGCAAACTACATGGATTCATTATTTTCCACTCTTTAAATATTTTCTACAACTTCCAATCGGTGTCTAAACTAAGTTCAAGTCAAACGCTGCCTATCAGCTTTGGGCTCTAAAAAATGGAGTTTAAAATGTCCATATTATTTTTTAGAATAACCACACACACAAACACAAACACATCACTACTGCCAAATAACAAAGCATTATAGAGAATTTCCTGAAGGTATCAACTGTTAGCATTGTTAGCAAGCAAGCATGCATCTTTTTAGAACATTCTACTGCTCAAAATCTGAACTACCTAGTGAGGCTAAAAACTGGCTACATTGTTCTTGAATTAAGCAGTTTCTGGAAAAATTTCTTTTCCTTCACAGTTGGTGTACTAGTGCATATAGAAATTCTTTTCTATAATGGGAAAGTGGTCAAATATTGTACAATTCTCAAGCTATGTAAAGATTAAAAGATGCCAAAATATGGACTCATGTTTCACCACAATCTCCAACTGTGATGTAAATGTTTCTTCTGATTTGAAACAATCGCATTGTGTGAATACTCTGGAGAATAATGAATTTACAAGGCTCAGGAAACTCATGAAGGGTATAAGACTCAGAAAATCCTTCCCCATGGTTATAAACACAGTCAAACAATGGCTGGGAACAGCAGATTTTCTGGTGGAGGAGTTGTGTAGAAGTTCCAGGGGTACATATTTTCTGAATGATCACCTATTCTGGCATAGTCCTTTCACTAATACAGTTCTCTTTGAGTCCTTTATATCCCCATAAGCCCTCATCGATGCTATCGTAGTAAGCTTGGTAAGATGAACTCAGAGGTTCACCAAGCTGGTCTTGGCAGTCATGGTTTCTCTGATTTGTCGTGAATGCTTCACCTGGTTTGAAGAGACATTTGTTCAAAATCCCAGCGAGTCACATGGCACAGCCTCACCCACTTGTCCTTCTCTTGTGAATATACAGATATTTTGTACAGCTACAATTTTTGGACTGTGATATAGTCAAGTTAGTCAACCAAGTCATAAGCCCTCAAGTTGTGCTTGATAGCTCTTCTTCCCTTGCTTTCCGTGCTGCCTGCCACTAAACCCAGTCCCTTCAAAACAGGGGCCAACTGTTAGCTGCCATGAAATGTCATATGAGCACTTGATGGACTGTTAATTAGAGAGATAGAGCTGTGGATCCTTTACTCTCACTGACAGTAGATCCTTTTTGGTTGAAAAAAGCAAAAACCAGTTTCAGAGTAAAACATTGTGAGTTTGAGTTACACAATCAGGTCTCCTTGGAAACATTGCTTAACCTCATGAAACATTAGAAGCTCAGTGCTTTCCATTTTCCTCTAAGAATCTCAGAAATGCAAGTCTCTCCAGCCGTAGCTCCAGTTTCTGTAATTTCTTGTTAACTAGGCTCGAGATGAGCGATTTGCATAGTTATCTAGGCTATTTCATGTCAGCCGCCTGTAACCATGCAGCTCCCATTACTACATTCACAGCTGAAATCACAGAGTCACCCACAAATCATTAGCTCAGAAAATACACTTCAGCTTATATATTAGTGAACCTACTCATTCAGCTTTCCTGGTTCTAAGTGAGTAATTAAATGTTTGATTGGTTTTTCTGGTTCTCCTTCTCAACTTGGTAAGTCTTTTCTTGTGTGCTTTTCAATCCAGATTTTTCTCAAGGTTCTGTTCTTGACTTTTAGTCCTCACTCCTCCCCTTCATCCCTCCTTCCCTCCCTCCCTTTCTTTCTTTCTTTTTTTTTCTTTTTTTTTTTTTTTTTTGATTTTTCGAGACAGGGTTTCTCCTTAGCTTTTTGGTTCCTGTCCTGGAACTAGCTCTTGTAGACCAGGCTGGCCTCGAACTCACAGAGATCTGCCTGCCTCTGCCTCCCAAGTGCTGGGATTAAAGGCGTGTGCCACCACCGCCCAGCCCTCCCTCCCTTTCTTGAGATTGAGTCCCACTATGTAGGCCTGACTATCCTAGAACTTGCTATGTAGATCAGGTTGTCTTTGAGCTCTTGGAGATCTGCCTGCCTCTATCTACTGTGTGCTGGGATTAAAAGCATGTGCCACTATTCCTTGGTCTTTCCTGATCTCCTTTTGGGCAGACCGCTCCTGTGATTTTGAAGAATTCCTGTATCATGGTGATTTCTGTTATGAAGCCTTCACTTTATTTTCAAGTTTCAGGTTATTCTCTTTGGCTAACTGTTGTATCTACAAGGCTGGCTCTCTTCTCATCAGAGTTAAATAAATGCATCCCAATCAGGGGTCGCATTATATCTGGAAAAAAACTGTCCATTTCCTCTTAGATGCTAAATGAAATGTGAAGTGTGGTTTTTTGGAGACTGAGGAGACCTATATATTAGTATTTCCTTAACCACAGTTTTCTCTTGATATTTTCTATATCCATCACCTGCTTCCTGTTCTTCCCATGGCTTTATGTGAGTGTCTCCTGTTTACCTGCATGAAAGCAATACCTTTCTAATTCAGCTCTCTCAGTCTTCCCTCCTTCCTGCTGTATCCTGCCACACAAACGAATGTGATGGATCTTAAATCAAGTCTAAAATTTTCCCATAGTTCATTATTGCCCACAGCTTCTTAGCATGGTACACAAGGCTCATTATGAACTTTTCCATATCCACCATCCACTTCAGAGTTTATCCTTACTGCCTGATATTGATTGTGTTTTACAATATTGTTATATAAATAGCTCAAACCACACTTCAATCTTTAAGCTTTGTAATTCATCTGTGCTATTGCTTTGATTGCTTTCTCCGCTTGATATATTATTCCTGCTTTACAACTTCAAGATTCATCCTTCAATATTCAGTACAGAGGTTTTTCCAATAAATCTCCAAGCAAATCTTAAAGGACTTTCTCCATAAATCATATCATTCTTATCACTAACCACAATAAAAGAAAATTATTATTTTCTCTCAATCCCCCTTTTAGAGATCACTAACTCAAGGATAAAATCTTTATTCTAATCAACTATGCACACTAAACATCTTTAGTACAATACACTTAGAGATGATTTCTTTCTAACATCCAATTTCTGCTTAGACCCACTGAATATGTGGTGGCATCACCCAGTGAAACAGAACATAAAGAGATCTGGAAGTATCTGGGCCAGACCATGTATCTGAAGATGCTAACTTATGGCTAGAAGGAAATATTGTAGATAGATCTCTAGTAGGAGTTGAGTCAAGCATTCAGTAAAGATCTGGTCTGGAGACCAAGGTTTGATAAGTCAAAATCATCTAAACGGTAATAGAGCAATAAGGAAATTCGAATTGTTTCCTGCGTAAGTTTTTATGCAGAAAGCTCATTGTTTGTGCTTTCTGCTTTAATCAGAGTTGCTGCAACAGAAAATCATTTTAATTAACTCAAATACTTAAGAATCTGAATGCCTACAACATCTCTTGGTCTAGATGAAGCAACGGAGTTTTGATTTCAGCTACCAGACTGTGGGGTCATTGTGCTTCCAGTGAGAATCACTCACATGAAGCTCTTACACAATCATGAAAAAAAACCACATGAACTAGAGGTTAAATTAAACATTACTGAGCTCTGAAAGGCAAACCACCAAAGAACAAATGTTTTTCTGTGATATATGTGGACAATACCAATGATATGTGAAAGTGCAGGGGCATCACACATTTGTCTGGCTGGGTAACAGATTTTCGGCTTGTAAACTATTTGTATATTTCCTTCCAGGTCTGCAGACCCATAAACACATGTGGGGCATTGATGGCAGACTTTTTCCCTACATATTCTTTGTCGTCATGTGGTTCTAGAACTATACTTTGTCATCGCTGTTTTGTTACAACAATTACAGAAGCAAGAAAAACATGTAAAACTTGTTCTCACAGACCTTCCAGTCTAGTGAGAAAGGCAAGTGATGGAATAAGAAGTAATGTATGTTCATTCACAGTAAGTATTATGACTCAAAATTAAACAGCAGCATGAAATGTGGAGGAATGAAAGATTAATTTCATTCAAAGATTGGTTTCGAATAAGGTAGACTTCAACCGCAAAGGGAATGAGGTTCGGGATGGAGTATTGCAAATAGCTGGAGGGAAAAAAGTTCTAGGCAAAAGCCAAAACTATGAAGTGAGGAAATTCCTGCCATTTTGGAGGAACAGCAAAGTGATTGATCCAAGGAGTAAAGAAAGCAAGAAGAATGTGTTCAAGCCACGAAGAGACCATTGGAGAATTTGACGGGGTTGGAGCAGAAAAGCGTAGTGATTGAGCTCATCTTTGTGCTTCCTGAATGTTAAGATGACTTCCAAGCTGAGATTGGAATATAGACACATAAATGGAAGCAGAGATCAGGGCAGAGACACACAGCAGTTGAAGTCAGAGCAGTAGTGACTTAAGCTAGATGGAAGCAGGAGGTATATTAAAAAGAGATCTTGGATGCCTTTTATAAGTTAAATCCTTAGCATTTGATTAATAGCACCAATATGAACTACAAACAAAAACAAGGCCACAGGAATAACAAGAATGTTTTTTACAAAAACTGATTAATGTAATGCAATTGTTAATAGCTATGTTGAGCAGTAAATAAGAGGTTTTAACTGAGGCAGTGGGGAATCTATTCTAGCTTAGCCTATTTCATATGCCTGTTAAATATTCCAGTAGAGGAAGTGGGTGAACACGGGGTGCTGCTTAGTTATTTTCCTGTTGCTGTGGCAAATCAACTTAAAAAAGAAAGGTTTTACTCTGGCTCACCGTTGGTCGGAGAGGCCATTACAGTAGGGAAGTCAAGAAGCCCGAAAAGGCTGGTCACAGCGTAGCCTCAGTCAGGAAGAAGAGAGCAATGAGTGTCTGCGTTCAGTATGTAGAGGAACTGTTTTTCCATGACCTCAGCTGGAGAAACGTGCTATGGGTCCTTTCGTTTCTGTTTGTGCATCCATGCTTCACAGGTAATCACTGCACAATACCACTTCTCAGAAAATGGTCGAACATGCACATCTAAGTACTTTGTCTGAAACAGAGAATTAACTGCTTGCACGTGTTTTCCCTCAACCAGCTCCTTAACACTTGTGTAAAAAGGATGCCATGGCTAAACACTAACCTTGTAGGAGGTGTCCTCACGGGAGTGCTTTTGATTCCCTATTTTTCTGAAAACAATAGATAAATTATTGAAGTATGGTATGTGCCACAGATATGCTGCATGAATATACACACACACACACATTCTATATGGTTCAATATTAATTCAAATGTGATCATTTTGATACATTAGTTTGCAATTCTGAAAAAAAAAAAAAGATTGGTTCTATATGCTCTTGTTTTCCAGACTAAAACCAATGTGTTGAGTCACTAGCTACCTAAGATGGACAGACATGGACACAGAGGAGATAGAATTACAGAATTTTGAAGGCCAAATCACTCTCAGCCCAGATTTCCAGTAGATGAAAAGGGAATTCTACCCAAGAAGAAGGGTGGATCTGCAAAAAAGAAGCAGTGCAAAAACAAAAGACCCAGATTTCACATAGTAGCAAAACTCTCTCTCTCTCTCTCTCACATACACACACACACACACACACACACACACACACACACGATATATATGTATATATATATATATATACATATATATATATGTTTGGATAAGAGGTAACCTATGTTAAATGTATTAGATGATATATTGAAATGATAATAAATAATGTAATTTAATAAAGATGCTACAGCTCAGATCCCAAATAAATGTAAGCTAAAATGTTTATTATGGTAGCAGAATTTTTATCTATAAGCAGTATGTCCATTTTTATGAAACGGTTTAACATCAGTTTTGATCGGCCACATTTATCTCTGACACAAAAAAAGCTATATTCTGACGCAATAAAAAAAAACTACATTTGGTTATGCTTGTTAAGTGATCATTATAGCTTCTTACCTTAAAAAAATAAAGTTAAACTCAGGTAGCATTAAAACAGCTGCCTCGGAACCGATGTGAGTTGTTGTGGTTTGGCAGAGAAAGGCTTGAGAAAATATTTGTCGGAGCTCAGTCTCTAGGCCCACTTATCCTTGTAACTGCCAATCAGCCCCATTAGATGGGTGATTAGCAACTGGGAACATGAATAGAAAAGCAGGTTTGCCCCCCAACAAAGCAGCCTTTGAAAACTGCTAGCTACTGTTGCTGTATCTTCTGGTGTTTAAGAAGCTCATTTTCAGAAATCTGGTTGTCTTTTCTTAATCAAAGCTATCATGAATTTGATAAAATTTGTTGAAGTACTCTAAGTGCACTCTAATCTGTTTGGCAGGGCTAAGTGATTCTTCGCCATCTTCCAGATGGGTCTGTTTAAGCTGACAGTGTCTGAGTAGCTGAGAATCCTAACACACACAGTCTCAGAGAGGATGCTCTGGACAAGGATAACTTTACCCAGAGCAGGTCCGGGAGCCCAGAAAAGACCAAGCAAGATCTTGGTGATCACAAAGAAGGAACAGAAATGAAGCATGTGTTCAAATTCAAAACCCAAAGGTTCACCTCCCACCAGTGAAATCTCAAAGAGAAATCATCAAGAGACCCATCTATGACTATCAAACTTAGTCAAACCTAGTTATTATTGCCCAAAATGATTCTGTATAATTTTCCTCGTTGAATTCTAACAGCATCCTGAAGTATTACTATTCAATCTATGCACGTAGAAAGTGAAGCTCAAGAAACAAACTCTTTGCATGAAACCGGTAGCCACCACCAAACAGAGTAACTACTGACAGTTTGCATAAATTCTAACATATTTTTACTGCTCCAGGACTCTCTGTCCCATTGCCAGAAAGATATCTGGGTACTGATTACTGAGGATCTCAGTATTGCCTGCATCTTCTGTCCAGGACAAGAAATGCTAATTGAAGAAGTTAGAATTTAGAATCTATACATATCTAATATGCCTCAGAGCTCTTATTTTCCTTTTAATTCACTTACCTTCATGTACATGTTCTGACTAATTGTGATTTCCACGTTACAAGACAAAAACATTTACATAAGAAATGAAGAATAACTCACTTATAAAGTGATGGTAATGGTTGTTCCTAAATAATAAATGACACCAGAAAAGTAAAGTAATATGTCCAACAAACATCAGGGTCTCAGCGACAAATTAACATTATAATAATGCCTTACAAATAGAGAGTATTTATATATGATACACTTTTAATATCTGACAGTTCTCATAGCAATGAAAATGGTAGTACTGTTGTCTTCCTTTGTATGAATAATGAAAGGAAAGAATGGAGACATTAATTTATCAAAAATGAACAAACCACCATTTCCAAAGCTAGCTCGTCAAAACTCAAAATCAGTTTCTCTGACTAGTGTCCTGTGCTCCCTGTGGGCCCTGAAAAGTGTCATGCTGTAATCTGAATAACTGTTGTTATAATTAAGTTGGGTGTTAAACACACAAGCTTTTTAAAACCATATTTGCCAATAATGATTACATTATGTGATCTAAAGCCAGAATGGCTGTGACATTGTTAGAGATAGTGATGTCAGGACCTTTATGACTGCAGCAAGCTTACGGGATGGTACGTCACACTCTCCTCAGAAGGCAGGGACCAGTCCACTGAGAACAAGGGTATTATGGGAAAGAAGGGGTATTCATTTGGGGAAATGAGATTTTTAAAACTGGCTTAGACAACTTAATTTTTCAATTCCTTGAGTTTTATAGTGACGATTTAAGTAAGTTACAATATCCAGTGTTCTAAAGCTTTGAAGAACGAAATTACTTTTAAATTCCTTTGCTAGACATGAAAGATTGAGAAATTGTCATGAATTAATTCCTTTTCTTTTCTTTTTCCTCCTTTTTTTTCCCTTTCAGAATTGGAGATTGAACTCAAGGCACTGCCATGCTAGGCAAGTGCCCCACCACTGAGCTATGTCCCCCGCCTGGATTAAAAATTTTAATGACGTCTAACAAACCTCACTAGGAACGTTAATACCTCTGAAACTGAAATTTTCTGCTACTGAATACATGGACAAATTTTAAACTTTCCTTTCTTTTATAGAAATGATAAAATTCAATAATAAAGTATTTTGCCTCCTGTGGTTAATGAAGAGAAACATTTTCATGCTACTGGCCCATGTGAGAAAAGCCTTAGAGTGGCGGGTAGTGGGGCTCTGGTGTGGGGTAGGTGTCAGATAACACAGGAGAGAAATTAATACCTCTGTGGACAGGTCCCTGGGATGCACGATTGCTCCCTGAATTATGTCACATCTCAGGCATCTGCATACAGACCCGAGGAAAAGAAAAACGCCATCAGGATAAACATAGCTCTCAGTGCATTTTCCAAACATCACAAGATCCTAGAGCATTAGAGAGTGAATGCCTAAAACAGTGATTTTGTTTACAATATGACCATCCACTTCAGTTTTAGAGTCAAGCCTCTAGAAGCCCACGCAAGATCATCATCTCTCAAACAGATTTGATTTTATGTCATTTCAGCAATCAAAATATGAATAAATTAACCATGCGAGTCCAAGAAAGCCTTGTGCTTTTGCTTTGTCCATTGTGCATATTTCTGCCAAATCTAAAGAATGAATACATTATTTGAACAACTAAAACAAAAAAATCACATAGCCCAGACTGGTCTCACTCTCTCTCCAACTAAAGATGAACTTTAACTACTGATTCGTCTGCCTCTAACTCCCAAATGTTGGGACTGTACCAGATTTATGTGGTACTGCGGATAAACCTAGGGCTTCCGGGGTGTTAGACACTCCATCAACTGAGGTCCAGGCACTGAAATAATACTTTCTACAGTCAAAACAAAAGCAATTCTGGGAGAAGCAGAAGTACCTGGCCAGGAACATATTCTTGGGACTTACCCCCTCCCCTGATGGTGTTTTGTGATAAATATGAACCCTCATTTCTGAATCTACTCATCTGAGTTTCCAATAATTGAAAATTGTCAGAAGCAATCACAAGATAATGACACAAATGAGTTCCAGAATACTCCAAACACGTATGTAAATGAAAAGGATCTGGCAAAGAAAATATACTGCTCCGCCCACAGCACGGCTCCAGGAACTGCTCCTCCTGGCAGAGGTTCTTGTCTTCCATGCTGCCTTGCTGGAATCCTTTCCTGTCAGCTAGGACAATGCTCCTAGCTGAAGACAGGCATGCCGTTAGTGCTGCTTTGAAATGGTTCGGCTCTCGCTTTCATTAAATACACTCTGACCCAAGGCAGCAGATGTGAGAAAGTTCATCATAATTCTGGGATCTATCCCAAATCACTGGAAAGGAACGCAGTGGGGAACAAGCACTTTTTTTCTGCGTATTTTTCTCCGATTACAATTATAAAACAACAGCATGAAGAGGCCTTTTCCAACTTGTGGCAAGTCTATTCCTTTCATGTAACAAAACATTACCTGTCTCTCCAAAATTGTAGTGTGCAAAGGACGAGATGGTGAGAACAAGGGGCAGGCTGGGAGCTGCCTTAATTCACCAGCACTTGCACTGTATGGGCAGGCAGAATGGGAGGAGGGCGGGAGGAGGCTGAATGTCCCAGACTAAAAGATTTGTAAAACCCGAGTCTCTGGCAGTCCTCTCGGCCCCGGTCTTTGAGCTTTTCAGCACAGTATGCTCTTCGTAGCTCTCCTCCCAGAGAAAGTCTGGAATGAGTGAGGGAAAATGACCAAGGTATGCTGGACATAATTATCTTCGGGACATTTTCTAGTCAAGCCAGAAATTTAAGAATGAAAAAATGCACCACTACAGCTTCATACACAGCAGACAACATCTATGACATTTTTTACGGAAGGCGTCACTCTACCCACAGCAAGAGTGATAATAATTAGTAATCTTTTCAATTACAGACTCTGACAATGCTACTGATAGACAGGCTTTGGGAGAGATCACCTAACAAAGGTGATGCTGAAAGGATTTGGTTCTATGGGTATTTCCCCACCTGTGTGCCCTCGTCTGAAGCGGCCACTCTCCCTCCTCCTACTCAGTTAATGGAACTGCTTCCAGTCCCGTTTTCTTTTTGTAAAGATATATTGTATTATTTTTAAGTAAGTGTGTGTGTGTGTGTGTGTGTGTGTGTGAGTGAGTGAGAGAGAGAGAGAGAGACAGAGAGAGACAGAGAGACAGAGAGAGAGAGAGAGAGAGAGAGAGAGAGAGAGAGAGAGAGAGAGAACGCACAAGTAAGGGAGTAAGGAGAGCGGGTATGAGAAGAGTGCAGAAAATGGCACTAGACCCTCTGGAACTGAAGCTCCAGGTGTTGGGAGCCATCTGATGAGGGTAGTGGAAACGGAATTTGGGTCCTCTGTAAGAAAAGCTAACACTCTTCACTGCTGAGTCATTAATTGCTCTAACCCCAAGAAAGAGGAAGAAGCTAACATCCATTGCTTTGAGGTAGGGGCTAATGGAGCCCTCAGGTTGACCTTCTAGTGACATTTTCAGAGATTTCTTGCACATTTAGGACCACATTGACTTGTTTGTTTGTTTGTTTGAGACAGGTTTTCCTGTCACACAGACGGCTCCCAAACTTGTTATACATTCAAGGATGGCCTTGAACTCCTAGTAGCTGCTTTTCCTATGCGGGGATAATAGGCACGCGCACAGCACCAGTATAGACCACATTTCACAGAGAGGCACTGTATTTGTCTGTGGAGAAAAACAGGGTATTTCACTCAGAATTCATTCAGAATTTTGAGAAATGACAGCTGTGACTCAAGTTAAGTTGTCACCCAGCTCCAGTGTAAACTTCAGTGGAGATGGGGATTTAGTGAGTCTGAATTATGAATCCAGATCTTTTTATGAGGGAATGTCAACTCTGTACTCTTTGAAAATTTAGTTTTTCATGTGCATCTAGTTCTTGCGGGAAAACTCAGGCATCACAGTGCATTTCCTAAATTAATCCAATTATAATGATTTCTCTGTTTAACAATGAGCCACCAATGTTTTTAATCACACCCGTGTCTCCTTGGTGCAGCTTACACAATACCATCGCTTACCTGCTGAAGAAGAGTGTGAAGCTACCCTGGCACTCTAAGGGGATAGCTGGCAAGCCGAGAACTCATCCTCAGAGGCCAAGCCACTTTCAGAAAGGACAGAAGCCACAGATTTGGAACTGAACAGAAATCCACTTCACAAGTGTTCTCTTTCATTGTGCAGCCCAACTGCATAATTCCAATAAAAAGTATCTACCTTGGGGCCTAAAATTATATCCTTAAAATTAATAAGATAATCACGTGCTCTGCATTTTTTTCTTTTGCTCTGAAGATACAGTTTTCTGCTTATGACTTCAGGGAAGAAATAATGGGAACTTTACAAAGGAAGTGGAAAGAAGTAGTTATCAACAGGTTTAGCAGTATCAGGCTTGGAGTCTTCCTTTGTTCCAGGCTTGGAGTCTCGCTTTTTGTTCCCCATCTATTTTCAAAGCTTTGGATCCCAGGATTAAAATGGCACTCATAACAACTCTACTCTGCAACATCACCTGTAATTGAGTGAGTAGCATGTGATTAAATCAGTGATTTGTAACTAGTTAAGAGTTGAGAATGGGAAGCAGAAACAAAATGAACTGTCTCCTAAATGTGAGCGACAAAATCATAATCAATGGAGGCCTGCATTTTTAAAGAATTGTGTGAAGCATTACAATTTTTAGTTAGAATATAAAAAATAATTATTTGCCATATTAAATATAAAAAGTAAAAGCTTCTAAAGTTTTACTCCCTGGTATAAATGAAAAAAAAATTATTTCTGGACCTACTTTACCTTCTACACCCTTCTTTTTGTATGGGTTAAAGAAAATCTATCAGATAAAGGTTGCATCTATGATGTGGGATTTCCCTCTGTATATGTGAATGTCATTGTTTAATAAAGGAACTGCTTTGGGAATATAGCAGAACTATAGGGGAACAGAGCTAGGTGGGGAAAAAAAAACTGAATGCTGGGAGAATGGAGGCAGAATCAGAGAGAAGCTGTGTATCCCCACTGGAGACAGATGCTGGAACTTTAGCTGGTAAGCCACAGCCTTGTGGTGATACACAGATTAATAGAAATGGGTTAAATTAATATAAGAGTTAGTCAATAATAATCTAGAGCTAATGGGTCAAGCAGTGATTTAATTAATACAGTTTCTGTATGAGTATTTCAGGGATGGGCAGCTGGGAACGAATAAGCGGCCTCCTACAACATGTCTGCCAGCATGATGGCAAGCTACCAACACTGCATATTCTGTGTTGCCCACCCCTGCTCGGGGATAGTGCGAAGAAAATAAACACTATGCAGTCCGGCAGCATCGGTCTGATATCATTAGAATAGTGAAGATTCTTAGATTCAGTCATTAAAACAGAAAAAATGTACAGAGATCTGAGTCCATGGGAAAACAAGAACTGCAGCACCGTCTTGCTCAGTACAACCCATGCTAGGAATATCTTGTCATTTTGGCCTAACTTCAAATGAAAACTCGGATAAAGTCTTTTAAAAATTATCCCACTAAACCCTTTATAATTGTTTTAAGGCAAATACAGTTAACCTCTCCTGTACGTGCATCTTAGCACCAAACTTCTATGGAGAAAAATAAAGAATGATATCTTATATTTGTAACAGGAAAAACTGAGTTTGTGTGGTGTATCTGTGTGTGTGTGTGTGTGTGTGTGTGTGTGTGCGTGCGAGTAGGTGTATGTAGCCGTATGTACATAAATGTGCCAGAGCTTGACATCCAACCTCTTCTCAGTTTCTCCCCACATTTGTTTTTGAAACAGCACTTCTCACTGAACCTAGAGCTCACTGCTTTGGCTGGAATAACTTGACCAGACTAGCCATGCTTAAATCTTCAAGGAATCACTTGTCTCTACTCTCCCAGTGTTGGAATTCCCAATGCTTATCACTTGTCTTCACCCAGCTTCTATCCGGATGCTAGCAATCTGAACTCAGGTCCTCATGCTTGCACAGCAAGTAAGCGTTTTACTTCCTGTGTCATCTCCCCAACTCCAAGACAAAAAAAAAAAAAAAAAAAAAAAAAAACTAAGGCTAAATATAAATTTGCATTCAGAACTGTTGGATAAGCAGAATGATCAAAATGGTGTGTGCGTATAGGGGTATATGTTGATTTATAACACTAAATGAAACATGAAAGTTTTCATATTTTGTCTGCAAAAACATAGCATTAGCTTCTCCACACACACATGCAAACACATGCACACATACACACACACCACATTCCCTCATTTGATGTGTCATTCACTGTACAAAACAAATGAGAAAATAAAGGAACAGGCACCTTAGCAAGTTGTAGGCCATTACAGATTCAAAACTGTCAGCAATTGAACCCACAACTATTTGACTCTTTTGACTCTAAGGTTCCTGCTTGCCTGTCTATTCTCTGTTGTTTTCCCTTGCATCAACTCTTTTGAGAACCACAAAAAAAAAATTGCATGGATAACAGTGTCAAAAATTAAGTAGAATGGGAATAGATTTTATTTATTAGCTACTACTATCAGATAAGAATCTACCCAGATTCCGATTTTCAAAGTTCCATACTCGCCTTCTGTTTCATTTTAAGCTTGGATTTGGTATCTGGAAGAGTACAAGGGGTTCTATGATAAACAAAAAGGAAGGACAAAAATACAAATAGATATTTTTGCTTAGCTAGCTGTAGTAGTGATTACATAGGGATCTGTAGAAAAATGATATTTGATTTTCTAGTTCACACCAAGTACACTGCATTACAAAAATATTTTTGCTTGCTTATTCTTATGTTTCTTCATCATTATTTTTTAACTAGCTCAGTCAAACAAAATTCTCCATTTGAGTCCAATCTTCAGAATCTTTGTGGAATTTTCAGGAACAAATATGTCCCTTGTTCCCTAAAATGTCTCAGCTGAAGGTGTTTGCTGCTGACTAATGTCAGTAGGAATGGCCTGTGGTGTGATCTAAGGGAATACCTGTCACACTGTGCTTTGCAGGTTAGTAACGCTTTGAAAAGATGTCATGGTCTAAACCTGTAAGAGCAGGGAGTGTTCTGCAGTGCGAGAAGAGCACCTTGGAGCAGAATGGGCATCCCTGGGCATTTTGCAGAGAAAGGTGTACTGGCGCTAGTAATCTAAGACAAGGGACATCTCCACAGGGAAAGTGAAATAATTTTCATAATTTGTCTTAGCCTTATTTGGCCTCAACTCCTATTTCCTTGATACTCCATCAAGTTAACACTTTGTTCATGGTCAACAAGTGCTAATTTCATCAGGCAACAGTGACTTAAAGATGCACAGGCAGGTTCAGGAGATGAAAATCAACACCTCTTAGCTTAACAACAGCTAAGCTTTATACTTTGCAATCCAAGAAGATGGATATTATCCCGGTAAATATTTATTAGTCAGCTCTCCAGAAAAGCAGGGACAACAAACAATATCATGATCTTTAATGTATACCAATTTTCATGTTATACATGCATCCATCATGACTGCGATCCAGCTACTGAACATGTTAGGGTTTTTAGGATATTGGACCCAAGCTTCAGCATTCCATCAGCCCAAATATTGTTCTACCACTGTGGAAGTTTTCTGCAATCAGGATAGTCTGCACTGATACTGACAGTCAATGACACACCACTTAAAAGTCCTTGTTTTGGGGTCAGATTACATTCCAGATTATACTGTAGTTATCTCTAACTGTAGCCTCCCTTAGCATGAGGACCATGGTCCTCCTTTAGATTCCATGCACAACTCTATAGATTATTCCTGTTTCTGCTTGTTGTTCTAAAGAGTAGTTTTGTTTCAAAGTCAGTGATCAAGAATTAAATAGGTGATATCTAATATTTCTCAGTTATTTCTCATAGAATTCTTAAGAGCATGTAATAGTTACTAAATATTTGTTGATTCATTTTTTGGAGTTCATATTTTGAATTCTTCAAGTATGTGTTTTGAGTTCTGGAAGTAACTGAGGAAGCTGTAGATACAATGGCTCCTTATATTTAGGTTTGTTGCTTTTGATTTTTGGTTTGGTGTTTTTTTTTTTTTGTCTGTGAAAGATAAAATAGCTATGAAAGGAAAAGAAAATTAAAATGAAATAAAATTAAATGCATCATAGATAGGAACTCCTATAGAAACACAAACAACAAAACAAATAAACAAACAAATATGAGATACATGGCTAGGCATTGTGGTTCATGTCATCAGTCCCAGAATCCTGGAGGCTATGTTGTGAGGAAGGCCATAAATTTCAGACCAGCCTGTGCTAAACAAGAACAAGTTATCCTGGACTACAGATTGACAGCCTGCATCAGGAGGCAGAATATGTATACTAATTTATGTTTGGGGAGGTTAAAATACTTAAGCTAGCATGTAAATATCTACTAAAACAACAATAACTGAGAAGAAAGTGAAATTATTGGACTGTACATGGACCTCTGAAACCAGATGCTGGCCCTGGCAGTCACAGTAGGATTTCAATGTAAAGATCTCATTTATGTCTTGCTTGTTTCAGTTGTTAAGAGCAGAAGAAATCCCGGTTTGCACAGACAACAAATTCATTTTTAACCTTTTGGTTTTCAAACCTACACATCTTCAGTTACACCCAGACATTCAGGAGGAGAATGAGGAGTATATTTTTATTGTTTGTAATTTGCATAATCAGCAATATTGCAGAAACACACATTGATAAAGTCTTTTTGGTGAGTCTTTGTTGATTATGTGAACGCGCTTTATGTCCAACACACATGTACTGAAATATGGGTTATTAAATAATATTATTAAAGCATCCCTTGTTTCTCAATGCCTATCTCCATCTCACATTCATTCAGTTTCATCAGAATCAAATTGACTTTATCTTCCATATTGAATTTAAACCTTAAGTTTGGTTTTTATAGATAATGTTTTATATGAAGTTGTAAATGAGATTAACATCACAGGCCGGCATTGCATACTGAGTTCTTTCAGCTTATTAAAAATGTCAGCAAGAGACGAAAGCAAGCACAGCCACGCTTTCAGTGAGATTTTGTTAATGGTGCCATTACCATGAACGGGTTTTTTTTTCTTGTCTCATTTGAAAGATTTGTAGCAAGACTTGGTCTTGGCAGAACCAAGTAACCTCAATTGAAAAGTGAATTCTGGAACCCCAATGTGAAACCACAAACACTACTAAAAATTCTCCATTGTAAAGAATATACCTTAAACACTGGCAGTACTCAGCAGAAAAACTGAACACTGTTCTGAAAGAGGCTTATTTATCTGCTTTACAGCAAGTGCTATCTATGCAACACGCCACAGTTCTCTAAACTTATTTTGGCAACTTCTCTTACAGGAATCAAAGTGCCTGGATAGTTTTACAGCCATTACTTGCTCAATGTTAATTTCAACTCTCTACATCTTTGGAAAGTCATTTAGTGTCACGTTCTAAAAATTAATATAAAGCTTAAACACTTGTTCTGTTCCATGTCTGTAAATGGTTTTTGCTGAGCATGATGGTCAGTTTTAATTGTCAACTTGAAGCAGCCGAGAGTCACCTGGGGAGAAATTCTAAGTAAGGCACTGTCTAGATCAGATTGACCTACTTGCGACAGCTCTGTATTAATAATGAATAAACTTTATTATTGATTATCTGGATCATAATAAGCATGTCTATGGACAGTTGTCTTGAGTATAAAGTGAAGTAGAAATATATCCAGTCCATTGCGGATAGCACCATTATATATGCTGGGTTCTGGCCAATGTAAAAGGAGACCAAAGTAAGCAGGCTGTCTAGCTGCATTAGCTTCTCTCTGCTCTTGACTGTGGATATGATGGGACTAACTTTTCTGTCTGACTCCTAGTTTGGGTTGCCCCACATCATGAACTGTAACCTGGTGTTGTAAGTCAAATAAACCTTTTCCTCATTTGCATTGCTTTTGATTAGGGTTTCATCACAGCAACAGAAATAATCCCTGTACCCAAGAACTCTGTGGGCGGAGGGGGGAGGGGGGGTGCACGCGCGTGTGTATGTGTCCCTATCTGCGTGTGTTTGTGTGCGTGTCTGTGTGTATATATGTGTGTTCCTGTGTGTACATATGTGTTTTTGTGTATGTATGTATATGTGTGTCTGTGTGTGTGTACCCTTCTGTGTTTCTGTGTATATGTCTCCATATGTGTTTGTCCATGTGCGTATGTGTTCCTGTGTGTATGTGTGTCCCCATGTGTTAATCAATATTGCCATATCTTACAAAAACTAGAGACTTGTGAATTACAGTATTCAGACGTGGAAACAATCAAATTTCAATAGTTCCATCTTTTAAAAAAAGCAATTATTCACATTGTGCTTTGGTCATTTGCATAGAGTCTACAGCAATGGCAGGCAGTATGCATTCTCTGCTTGCTCACCTACCAGCACCATCACAGAGCATAGCACTGTGGCCAATGAGCATTTCCTGATAGCTTGTGTATCCCCTTTACTTACAGCACCATAGCTTCAAACCACACTATACATTTGCTTGACAGATTTACATCTGTTAGTACACTATTTCAAGAATATTGAATGGCTCAGATTGCACTCACAGATGTGGAGAGTCTTAATTTTATGGTGAAGATTTTCTTTCATAACTTCAGAATTGGTCAGCATTCACAGAGAAGTGAACTTTGCAGAATTTAATTTGATAAACACAATGAGGACATTGTGTAGATGGCTCTATGCTTGGGACTGGAACAACGTCACTTATGTCATCTGACCTTCATAAGATTTCTGATATCTACCATGAAATTTTATTTCCTCATGAAGCTTCCTGTTTTTAATTAACAATCCATCTCCAGTTTAAGCGGCAATTATTTCGCCTCGATTTTAAAGACTACACTCCCGCATATGTTTAATTTAGGCAAATGACATCTGACACTATTTTCCTCACAATGTGGTCATGGTGCTGTGCGTGGACTTCACTTATTACTGCACAATTGTCTAACAAGGCGTGATAAGAGCTGGAGCTGAGCAGATGTGCCCAAGCCCTGCCTGGCAACTAACTGAGCTTAGCACGCATATGATGAACTAGTGAGCTCACTTGTATAATTTTATAAGAGCGGACACGTGCGGGCTTGAATCAAACAAAGACCAGAGCAAAATCCCATCTTCCCAATCAATTACACATCTGTGGGAAGGTTGTGTGTATGTGTAAATAAACAGAAGGAGCCACAACTGGAATTCTGCATGGAAGCAAAGAATCACGGTGCACAGAAAGTGCTTCATAGTCTCAGATGGGCCAGAAGTTGGCAAGTAGCACATTTTATGCTTGCTTTTGTTGGCTTTGTGGAGGCTTAATTTTATTTCATTTGGGTTATAGATTGTAAAATAAATGGACTAAGTTTCAAATACTGAATCAAATATGAAGCTCTAGAAGTATCTCATAGAATCCTAAGGTTTCAGAGAAAGCATGTTCAAAGTACACAGAGTTCCAACAAATACCGACCCAACATAAGACATGATCAGTCTGTTCTATTCTTCTTTTTCCTCGCTGAAATCACCTTCTGGTGAGAATGGAGGGGAGGAAAGAGAAGGGAAGGCAGCAAGGAGATGGGCAGATGGAGACAAAAAGGAGAGGGGAGGAAGGAGGGGAAACAAAGAAATAACTGCATCTGAGCCAGGGCTGTGGAACTCACAGTGTTTGCAAAGATCTAAACTCCACTAACTCCTAAGTTCACTCTCTCAGGCAGGTCTGCCCTTGCCAAAGACTGTACATAAGACCTCCCTTTGCATTCTAGGTTTTTGTGATGCTTAGTGGCTTCACAGGGTACACTGTCCTCAGCCACAAACAGTGCCGAAACAAAACCTTTATATGTGTCGTGGTGGATTGCAAGGAGGCAATCCTTTAGCTACTTGAATTAATCAACATCAGTAGCAAATGAAACTCTTTTTCCTTTCTGAACCTATGGCTACAGAGAGGAAGGAGCAAAGATGAGATCGTGAGCAGCTGCTATGTGTAAGCAAGCATTAGAAAGATTAGAAGGGTGTTTCATCTGGTAGCTCGTTTAGACCTTGTGACAAATATATTGTATATCACCACTCTTATTTTTCACGGTGCTAAGAGAGAGAAGACAATCTTCTTTCTCCAGATCAGATCATTGGATTCTAAAGCTTAAATAGCTAAATATCAAATTATTGGTAATCTTCCAAGCTCTGAAGTAGCTATACGTGTTTCTTCAAGGTTACTCACCTAACCTCTATTGCAACAAGTCTCTGATCAATTTATTGTCCAGACGGTAACATTTATTTCTTAGTTGGTTTATTATTCTAGGCTATAGTTTTCTAAGGTATGATTCTATTAATTTCATACTCCCACCTACCTAATATAGTAGAAAGAAAATGGAACTACAACTCTCAGCTAGCTGATGAATTTTAGGCATCTTTCAAATGTCAACTTGTAAAAATCCTTCAAATAGAACAACAGCCTTGACTCCACAAGAAACTTTTATCTGTGCCTGCATATCACGAGAAAAGGCTCTCTTCACGTCTCAGCTTTGAGTAGTCAATTGAAAGCTGCGAGGCAACACTGGGAAAGCAAAGAGGCCACAAATTAGCAGAATCTCTCCTTCCTGTGTCAGCATAGGCGTACATACAGGTACCCAGGGAAAGGAGTTCCTACATCTGATTTTTGTGGACATGTGGATGTACACACACGCACACACACACAACTCTGGTGTGTTTCTCTTCCTTGCTCAGCCTTCTTGATTGCAAGGTCTCCTCCTTCCTGCTTCTTTCATCTTTGAAGAGCTTCCTAAACAGCCTCACCAAAGTAGAACATCGCCAAGGTTAGCCAATTGATTCACATACTCCTCATTATCCACAGATACCATGATAGTCACTGTTATTTTTTTTCTGTACAGAGTTTGTCAGAATTGTTCATACTATTTCATGGTAGGTAGACACAGACCACCAGAAATTAGTTAGTTTAAGGAGTCAGGCTTCAGAGTCATGTGTACAACCCTACCTCATCTTTAGTTTAAATGATAGTATAATGATTTTCTGAACTTTGGGAAAGATTTGGTCCAAACCCCTCACTTTGCAGATGTCCCATTTCAGTACAAAGTCAAATACAGTGATGTCATAAATAAAGCTGCCCAGTAAAGAAGCGAACACTAGCTTCAGGCAGAACTAATATATGCAAAAACTGCTTCCTCATCCTGCACAGCACTGTGCCTGTGGCGTACCACCCACAAGGCTGCCAGGCCATTGTCACCGTGAACACAGATGACAGTAACCTGATATGTGTGAGCACTTTTACAGGAAGCCATTGGTAGCTATTGGAGCAGATGTGTTCTGTGTCTCATTTGGTAAAATGATTGCATCTTTCCTTTATTAATCTATGATGGATATTCTTCACGTTCATATTACTTTGGCATGAGACACTCATGCTGTTTTATGGGAAAAATCCATACTTTCGAACAGACTATTATACATTCTTGATATAACCAATGTCACTTCATATAATGAATGTGTTAATAAAATACACAGAATGATTGCTTCTCTCCCCCAGTGTCTGCACCCTACTTGAGCCCGCATCGAGCACTACAATACAATAATCATTATTACATTCTATTGTCAAAATATATTGGTGGCTTAACAACCAATGATGAGCAAATCTCGATGGGGTTGGAATTGAAAGCTCTTTAGTCCAAAAGAAAAGGGGAAAAAGAAAAACTTCACTAAAGTAGACTTTTTACAAACCCTGGGTGCCTTTGTCTCCACTGCTAGAAAAATTCTTCAATACAACTTTCTGTCTCCTGACATATGTGGTTAGGATCTTAGCCCAGGCTATGAATTATTTGCTAAATGTACCTCTCTCCAAGCCCCCATAGTTTGAATTCATTCTTCAATCAACAATCCTAACACAGCATCTGGTTTTTAATATTTTGGGAGTATCATTTTTTTGACAAACAGACCAATATTTTTCTAGCTAATATCCCAGTATTTACAGCTTGTGTCTTATCCATGTAAATTAAAATTCTTTCTGTCTTTTAATGCTGTCTTCCTTAAATCCTATGATAGGATTTATGTTGTTTTCCTTAAACCTTTAATCAACCTTCAAGAAGAAAGTTTCCCTGGTAATTATTGTCTGTGAAACAGGAATGGGAAATTGCCTTCTAAGGATTTTAACTAGGCAGGACAGTCTTCCCCAGTGTCTGCATCAATATCAAATAGCCATGTTGTTCTTCTTATCTAATCCAGTGAACTTACAACCTCAAAACAGGGTCCTATTAATAAGCTCAGACCCTGACACCGTCCATGTTCACTTGGTATGTATTTTAAACACAAGGTATGTAAAATGATCTTATGTTTTGTTTTAGGGTGGTCACAAGCGTGGAGGTGAGGTAACAGAATATGAGAGGGATCAGGATGCGTGGTGTGAAATCCACAAAGAATCAACAAAGAGGTTTTTTTTAAAGGTAATCAAGGGAGGTGTTGTAAGGAGGTCACTGGTTAGTTCCCAACTGCTTAGCCTTGAAATAATGACACAGAAACTATATTATTTAAATCACTGCTTGACTCATTAGCTCTAGCTTCTTATTGGCTAACTCTTACATCTTAATTGAACCCATCTCCATTAATCTGTGACTCACCATGAGGTCGTGGCCTACCAGCAAAGTTTCAGCACATCTGTCTCCTGTGGTGGTTTCATGGCTTCTCTCTGACTCCACCTCCTTTCTCCTAGCATTCAGCTTAGTTTTCCCTGCCTACTTCTATTCCCCGCACAGGCCCAAGACAGTTTCTTTATTAACCAATGGTATTCACAGCATACAGAGGGGAGTCCCACATCAGAGAGGTTCTTTTTGCTGAATGCTGACATTCATTGAAGGGTGAGAAAAGTTATTTTCAAGATTTATTTTTATTATTTTTTAATTATGTGTGTGTGCATGCACACACACAAGCACATGTAAATGCAGGTGCATAGAAAATCTAGAAGGCATCAGATCCCCTGGAGCTGGAGTTGAAGACATCTGTGAATCAGTCAACATGGGTTCTGAAAATCAACTTGGGTCCTTTATAAAAGCAGTATGTTCTCTTTAAATGCTGAACCATTTTTGTTGCACCCAGAGGAAAGCAATTATGAGAAACTCAACACATGTAAAACTAGGGAAGCATTTTGTTCTGTTTATTTTGTGTTGTGTTGTGTTGTGTTGTGTTGTATTGCTTTATCTTCAAGGCCAGTCTGCTCTTTTAGCCAAATGCTGTCCGGTCTTCTACCTGGTATTAGGAGGAATAGAACAAATGATCCCAGTTCTCTGTATTCTGAGAGAGGAGGTAGAGAAGGTGAGTTGGTGTGGGAGGTCCTTCTGTATATGTGTTGGTTTTATTGGTTCATGAATAAAGAAATTTTGCCTTGGCCTGGGATAGAGCATAGTAGAGCTAGGCAGGGAAAACTAAACTGAATGCTTGGAGAAAGAAGGTGCAGTCACAAAGAAGCCATGCAGTTACTGCTGGGGACAGATGCACTGGAACCTTGCCAGTAGGCCACAAGCCTTATGGTTAACGTATAATTAATGTAATTCTGAGTAATTATTCTGGGAGTCTCAGCAGCCGGGAAATGCACAAGCAGCCTCCCCCAACAGTGAATGCTCCCACTTTTCCTTGTGCGAGTGTCAATCTAACCCACCATTCTATCTTCTGCCCTGAACCTGGCCTAACCCATACTCACTCTGCAGTAAATGAAATGAGACATTTGGAGAGGTAAAACTGAGGAAAGAATCAGCCTCATCCATACAACCTATCACAATGTGATTCAAAGTCTTCCGCACCAGGTCCATTGTACTCATTCCTTTGCCTCACCAGGAAGCTACAAAGCAAACTGGATCATTTTCCTTGAAATTTCTTCTGTGAGAATCTCTTGTATGCTTCTCTTCTCTAGCCTAAGTCTCCCCTTGACTGTGCTGGTTTGTTTTCTGTTGCTGAGATAAAATATTCTGATGAAGATTAAGTGTAGCTTATGGGGAGAAAGGATCTGTCTGTCTATTTGACTTAAAGTTCTAGAGGGCTAGAGTCCACTAGTGGTGGGAAAGATATGGAATGATGGCAAGAGCAAGAAGCTGGCTGTTCACATTTCATTTACACAGGAAGCAGAGAGAGAGAGAGAGAGGGAGAGAGAGAGAAAGAGAGAGAGAGAGAGAGAGAGAGAGAGAGAGAGAGAGAAGCAAGTGGGGCTGGGCTATACAACATTAAAGCCTGCCCCAATGATCCCCATCACTCAGAAAATCTCTACCTCCTGAGGGTTCCAGAACCTTCAGCCTACTTGTATTCATTTTATTTATTTATTTTCATTGTCCACAATGTTTTTCTCCCATTTACTTGTTTGATTTTGAAATTTTCTCTTCCTTTCACCAGGTTTTGAATGCAAAATTTAGAAATGAGTGTTTAGCCATCTGATGACCTTGTGCTTATTACCGTTCTGCAAAATTAACTGAGTTTTTATATTATCTTTGTTCCTTTTAAGTAGCCAATTCTCCCATTTTATTATGATTCCTTCCTTCCATCAAATACAGTTCTTACACCTAGGATGAATGTAGAGTTAAAATAAACAGAGATAGATCTATCAATGTTACATATGTTAGCAAACCTGTCCAGCAAATACAAACCCTATTAATAGTATCAGATTCAGATGTTTCCTTTTAAAGATTGTCTTCCCCATAAATAACCAACTTTCCAGGCACAATTTTGTCTGGAAATTCACTTCTGAATGAAGGCAGTCTTGGCTCAAGAGTCACATGGAGAAAACCCAGCACAACCAACTTCCTCACAGAAAATCCTCTGTTAAGTCACTTCTCAGGTCAAGCCTCTCAGAGTGGGAGAATGTGACTGGAAGCTACTTGCCGAAAATTACTGAGACATAGCATCTGACACATCTACCAGAAAACCATGTCCCTGAGCCTCAGGGATGCTCTCCAGCTAGAAACTGGTGAACAATGTCTGTCCCCTCGATTATCTGCCGTGCTGGACATTCTCACATGGTCTTCCTTCCAAAGCACTGAGTTGTTTGAGTTTCAGCATGGGGACTTTGTGTTTTCAGGTGAAGGGAGTAATTCTTGCAGAAATTGCATCTTAGTATACAGGCAAACCAGGTTGTATTTAGAAATAAATGAGTTATATTTAGAAATATATGTCTATTCATATATATATATATATATATATATATATATATATATATATATATGCATGTATTAGCAATGACCAAATGAAGAGGATATGAATTTGAAAGAAATCAAGAAGGGATTTATGGGGGCATTGGAGGGAGAAATGAGGTAACTATTATCTTCTCAAAAATAAAAGAAAATATTGAATTTACTGGTTACAAATCAATGTTTATTATTGTTGAAATCCAATAACATGCTTTATCGTAAGATATTAGAAGCTTCTGCCCTGTATTTCCTAATAGGTGCATTTTTTAAATTTGCCGTAATTTTATTTATTGTCTGTTTATTTTTATTGTTCATAGTTCTAAATCACCTTTCAGATAGGAAACCCTGTTTTCGTTTACCTACTCATTTGACACGATTTTCTTATTCTTCTCTTTGTTACTCAGCTTTGCTCATTTCCTTTGCTTTTACTCAGACTGGTCCAGCTTCCACATTCTGTTTTCACTGGGAGACAGAGCTGTTCCCTGTCCATCCAGTTGTCCCCCTGTTGCAGAAACCATGGCTTGGTGAATTCTTCAAGCCCTTCCTCTTCTGCTTGGCATCTTATTTACTCAGTGCTAAGCCCTTGCTTCATGGCATTTGGAACAAGCTCAGGATGACTGTTAAAAGCCTTGTTTGAAACCCCCTTTCAGAGTGGTTTTGCTCTCAACATTGTGACAGGAACTAGCACATTGAATAAGGCAGAAACAAGAACTGGACCCAGGGAAGCTCTCATCCTTACCCCATTCAGGAGGGAGTGCATTGTAGACAGAGTTCAGAGTCTAGCATAAAACCACCTGCGGCCTGCTGGGCTTGTCCGATAAATGTCAGAGGCTGCTCTCGTGTCTTCCTTGGGGTGAATGTGCCTTTGCATCCCGAAGCCCCAGCAGTTTAGAAACCAAACATGCAAGCAATTTGCTGCTTTCTCAGGTTGGCCTATGAAACTAATAATCTTCTGAGACACGGGGGCAAAAATATCAGACAAGAGGAACAAAATCAACATGGGGTAAATTTTTATTTATTTGTTTGTTTGTTTGGCTCATTAAAGTCTCCTATCATTACCCCATTACCCATGTTACCAAATCATGATTAGGTTACCAGCTGCTCTCAAGATGCTTTGGAGACTTGCTGAGTCTGGACTCAGGTGTTCCTGAGTTCATGCCACAGCCCTGCTGCTAGCCAAATGACACATCATGAATTATTTAGTCTCTGTAAACAGCCTTTTTGTCAACTGCAAAACCCTATGCTAATGTTTTTATGAAACTGATTTTGAGGTCTAACAGGGGAAAAGAAGGATAAATAACACATGATACAAACCCAAACAATTGATACATTTGTGAGAACTTTATACTTATAAATGTTGAAATCAAGAGCAACCATAGCATCAATGTCAATTTCTATTTTGATTTGGAGACGGACAAAAATTAAATATCAGTGGGGGAAAAAAAAAACCCTGAGTCCCCAAAGGCAGAATTTTCAAGGAAAGAGTCTGTATTCTGACTAGCAGTCCTATTGCAATTGCTTTTGTCTTTCAAAAGATTGTGCAATAGCAATGAAGAGACTGTAGAGAAGCCAAATAGGCCAGAGATATTTAAGTGGAAAATTTCAAAAAACACAGAATCCTATCACTTTTGAAAATTAAACTTCCCGTTCCTCACACACACATACACACACATACACACATGCACACGCACCACAAGGAATGGGGGGGGACATTGGTGAAGGTCAATAACTTTGAAATTTGACAACATTTTAAATTCTGAGGTGCATGCTAACGTTTAATATCATCATTGCAGTGAGATTATTCAGCCTTCACTGAGCATCTATTTGGTGAATGTCCTTGTTTGCACGTGTGTGGGGACCCACAGATGTGAGTCCTGTTCCACCTTGACTGGAGGTCAGAGAGTTTGGGCTTCTTTTTGCTCTTCCAAAGTTGTTGACAGCAGGCGTAGCTATACACCCTGACCCAGGATGTGGTTACTTGATGTTTTAGACATTAAGATGGCCCAAAGAGATGGATCCTCTCCACGCTGACATAGGGAGTGACTGCCTGCAGAATACTTGATCGAGGGTATGTTCACTGCGTATCCTGCACAAGACATCAAACACTTTACTCAGGAAACAGTGGCTTGATGTCTCAAGTATTGAAGTAAGTAACTGTTCTGGTTGTCCTGTTGTCCTTTGTGGGTTTTTTTTTTTTTTTTTTTTTTTTTTTTGTCTTTTGCCTTCTTCTCTCCCTTTTGTATCAGGGTACAAAAGCATACAAAGATTTAAAGGCAGGAAGATTCAGCATTTGGTACCCACTAAGTTGCCCTCCTGGTTCTATCCTACGTCTCTGTGTTTCTTTCATATCTCTGTTCCTCTTACCTAACATTTCTGATTCACACGCCCCTACCCTGGAACATACAAACCCATCGTGACTGGACATGTATTTGCGGTGACAAAAGGCACCCAAAAATGTAACTTACGACACATGTATATGAGTGTATGATGTGTAAGTGTGTGTACATGCATGTTCCCATGTGTGCAGGTGCAGGAGTGTGCGTGTTAGAGAGATACAGGTTGAGGTTGATATCTGGTGTCTTCTCCAATTGCTCGTCACTGTATTTACTGAGACAAAATCTCTCCCTGACCCTGAACTCTCCAACAGCTCACTTTAGGGATCCCTGCTCTATGGACAGATAGTTGGTTTAACAAGCAGGCTACCATATCAGCCTTGTTTTTAGATGGGTGTTGGCAATTCAAAGGCTGGTTCTTAAGCTTTTAGCTGCTGAGTGTCATCTTCCTGACTCCCAATATCTACCTTTTCACTTGTATTTCTCCTGTTCCAGATATATATGCTTTTATCTCATAGATTTCATATGTATAAATCTGCAATTCAAGTACCAATCTCAGGAAATGTAGAGTGGGCAATATTTGCCTTCCTTAAAACAGAATCATTGGTTCTTTTATCTTAATACTGAAATATCCCGGCACATTAGATGAAATATATGTTTGAGGCCTACTCCCAGATCTTCCTGATTCCACTAGCTGAGATGGAGCCTGGCAAGGTGTAGCTTAATAGCTGTTTCTAGGGTCCCAAACAGGTGTGTATCAAAGCTCATCTGGAACAGCATGGAATTAAGTCAGGAGCTGATAGTGTTTGCTTCCCCTCTGTTCCAAATCCTCGACAAATAACAAAAGTGATTGCGGTTCTCTCTTACCTTTTCACAACCATTCACAAACATCTTTTACAGCCAAATAAATAAAAGTGCCCCACATAAAAACATACAGATATGCTTTTCTACATTTTCTTCATTCTGAGAGCATGATCTTTCTTCTTAGAATTCTAGAAAAATACAGATATCTAGAAAGTAAAATATGCAAAACACTAGAGATTGGTATTAGATAAATCAAGTTTCTTCTTGCTTTTTTACCACCAAGCTGATTTCTTTTTCTAAGGGATCCATCTGGCTAGCAAGTCCTCATACATTAATTGTGTGTTCACTTGACATTACTTGCTAAGTAGTTTGTTGGAACAGACATAATTAAAGTAAAGGTGGAAAGAACATGACCAGTTAAAAACCATCAGAAGTATAGCAGCTCTGGAAATAGTGTGAATTCAATGTAAAGATATAAATATATCTGCTTTCTCCTTATACCAATCAGTGTTTATCAAATACCTGCCACATGCCAAGAGATTGGTAAATTTATTTTAAAAAATGAATTTGTTGTAAAAGTCAAAATATATCCACACAGGCTAACACAATGACTGTGCTGTGCATGCGTGCAGGTATGTGGGCATGCATGTCTGTGTATGTGTGGGTATGTACATGTGAGTACAAGTGCTGGCAGATGCCAGAGGCCTTGGATACCATCCCTGGAGATAGAGTTACAAGCAGCTGTGATCTGTCCCATACGGGAATTACAACTCGGGTTCCCTGCAATAGCAGTATGTGCTCTTAACTGTTGAGCCCTCTCTCCAGGTTGAGAGTAACTTGTATAGGCTCTCCAAGAGTACAGTCTTTGAGTTACTGAACACAAATTACAGAATTAAAATGATAACAAAATCAGCACTGATGCCTTGAAAGTTTACCCAGTCTTCCCTAAGCCTCCGTATTCCTTCTATTTAACTTGCAAAGAATACCATTTGCTATCATGTATTTTGGTCCTGACTGTACTGAGTTTAATAACCCCCTTTGAAGAGACAGAGTCTAAGTCATTGACATTTTCTAATAGTCTCCTCACGCATTCAAATGAACAGGAGTCATCTTTGAAGCAAAATATCTGTTTTTCCGTGATACAGAATCTTGCTAGGTAGTTAAAGTTGACAAGGAACTCACTATGTAGTCCATGCTGGCTTTAAAGTTATGATACAGGTGTGCCTCACCGAGCCTGGCTAAGACTAATATTAATTCCAAAACATTGAGACACATTGAAAGAAATATAATTCATATCCTTTCAGTGATTACATGATAATAAAGTAACACTCTTGGATGATGCTGGGCAAGTTATACAATTCCTCTGAGTGTTTCAAGCGTGGGGGTTCTCTAGGAGGCTCATGGTAGATGGCATGACTTGCCTACTGAGAAGCCCAGCATTCACCCTCATGATGATTTGATTTGATGCTGGGATTGATATCCAGCATCCCATGAGATCTCATCCCAGAATTGTTGTATAAGAATTCACTGAGGTAACGGGTGTAAATTAGCAAGTCTAAAATCTGGCAACTGGTGATGGAAAAGTAGAAGCTGTTTGATGAGATAATGAGAATGACGTCATTGTTGCATGTGTGTGTCATTCCTCTCTTCTGCTGATCTGCTAATTATCTGGCAGTCGGAACTGTGTCGTTTTGATAATTATCATCCACCTGCACAGTATTTGCTTAATAACATGCCATATATATATGAGTGTGTGTGATAATCAGGAGTAACCATATCGACTGACAGAAACCAAATCCCTCTCTGTCAAAAAGTATAAACAATGTTTCAGCAAAGAACATAACATAAAATGTGACAAGCACTAGAGCAAATGTCCTCGAAGAGACTGATGATAGAAATAATAGCAATAGCAAACTGTGTCTTGGTGCTACTTGTGTACCAAAGCCTAATTCATATAAATATTTCCAGGAATCTCAGACAAGGGATGGGTCCCTGTTATTCTTATTGCACCAATAGAGAACTGGAGATGAGAGAGGTGAAGTGACTTCATAAGGTCACACAGGAGGTAAGTACCACAGAGGAAAGATTTGAAACAAGCACGTTAACTGCAGAGACCTGTCTCTAACAACACATGTCTGTGTCCTGAGGCAATAGTAGATTAAATGTGAGAAAGAACAAGAGATATGGGGTCAAAGGAAAAGAACAGATTTAAATATAATGAAACAGGCCACTGAGTCTTATGCTTTTTTCTCCTTCTTCCTTTTTTCTTTTTCTTTCTTTCTTTCTTTCTTTCCTTCCTTCCTTCCTTCCTTTTTCTTCCTCTCTTTTTCCCTCCATCTCTCTCTGTCACTTTTTTCTTCCTTTCTCTCTTTAATTCCATCTACCTACACCTAGTGTGAGGGCTCACTTTCTCCCTGAAGAACATCTGTGCAGAATAGCACCTTCCTTGCTCGCCATGCTGTTCAAGCAGGGACGCACATGCATCATTACGGAGGAAGGCACTTTGTTGCATTCTGAAACACTTGACAATCAGTGATGCCAAATTTAACAGCAAGTGCTAAACTTCCCAGACTTTCGCTTTCCTCACCTGTAGCCACATGCCTTCCAAACTGCTGCACAGGTAAGGACTGGGCTACAGTTTGCTATTGGTTGTTATTATTTCATCTTTACCCCTGCTGTTTTTAAAGAAATGCAATCAGTTTCTCTCAAGTATCAATCTTTATTTCCAACTTATGAAATCTTTAAATGATTTTAAAAAGAAATGCCAATTATTAGGTTAATTGTGATCTTTCTACTTGTTTAGCAGCTGTTTTCTGTGAGAGGTCAGATTCTGGGCTTTGCAGGACAATTGTCCCCACCACAGCTCCTCAGTTGTGCCTTTCCAGTGTTCAGAATGGCCGCACGCAATACATGAACTAAATGTGTGGCCAGGCTTCAAGAAAACTTTATTTACAAACAGAGAAGCAAAGTTGATCACAGAGCTATAGTTGCTGACCTCTGGGTGCTAGCAATGCTCACAGCTTTACAAGTCCTGCATCATTTCCCCTTGAATGTCACTTTAATCTAACAGAGATAATCATGTTAGATTATACCAGCAGACTTGAAAGTGGGGGAAACCAAGCCCAGGCAAGTTAAGTGGGCCAATAGAGGGTGGTGCAGAAGCTGCAAAGTAAAGAAACAGTGAGGTGCCGATGATAAGTACCTGGTCCTCCCTTCTGCATCTAATGCTACTGCTACCCAAGGCCGGGCTTCTTGCGCTAATTAAAAATAAGGTCCAGATATTTTTCATTTAATTGAGTTGAAGCTAGAGATAATTAGTTACAATAACAGTAACTTTGAGAGAATGAAAAGCTGGATTGACTAAAATACTTTGAAAACACAGAACGCCTAGCTGGCCTTCTACAGCTTGTTACAGGAATGAAGAGGAAGGCTAGGGAACTCATGGCAGTCTGACACCTTAAGACAGAAGCATATAATTAACAGCTAGATTGGGTTCAGAGCCCTTTTTCATCGGTTTCGTGCTTGATCTGTGTCTTGTCATTATGAAATTAAAATTCAACTGGAATGTTTACATGGTGACTCACTCCTGACACCCTGACTTCAGAAGTTACAGTGCTGTGTATCATTAACCTCAAGACTGTGACATTTGCTTGAATTATTTGTTGTTGTAAATTATATTTGTTCATTATATATCTGGAAGGTTATACTAAATTTACTTGTCAGCTCAACTGATTCAGTCAATGCATTTTTAAATGAACTAACATGGAATTGGAGGGGAAAATGCCTTTTCTCAATATATGTAATTGTACAAATAAAAGCGGTAATTATAACAGACTCTTTTGAAGATAAGATGAATCCCAACAGTGTTCTCCTACTTTGTGGACTTTTCTCATTTTAATTCTCACCACTGCTCTCCAAGGAGAATATTCAAACATAACACTAGTCACCTCTGAAGACCATTTTCCTGGGAAATCTAAAGTGCATGAATGAGATACAAAAAATTACCCGAGAAATTTGTCCTGAATTCCTCTTGGGGTGCCATAGGGGATAATTCCTTTGAAGGACTTGGGGTTTGATATATTTTTTATCTATATAATTTAAAGGGAGAAATGTTGCAGTATTGTGGACAGCAACAATTAGAAAACATTGCTTGGTACATTAAATTAGCCATCACAACGGAGATGACAGAGGAGTGTAGATGGCAGTGTACAGAATTCAGAACAGAAAAGTATCAACTATACAATCCATCACCAGAAAAACTACCTGGTACTCTGAATTCCAGGCTTCCCTTCAGCACCAACTTCAAACAATGGTGGTGAAATTAAATGAATAAATAAGAATGGGATATTCTCAAAAGATCCTTGCTATCAAGAGTTAGATATTTCATGAAATATGATTTAATATTATTACTATTACTAGTATTATTGAAGAGAATCTGATGACCAAACATGGTCATGTGTCCCAGTAGGTAAAGAAAGTAGGGAGACTGAATGATCAGTATCATGGTAAATGCCATCCTAAGAAGGGAAGAGGCAGAAGGGAAGCTAGAGCAGTAAATGAGCTTTTTCTAGATTATCATGTTGACTTGCACTACATATTGCTCTCATGGACTTAGAGGGAATCAGAAAGCAGGGCAAACTGTAAGGATAAAGGATTCCTATTTAACAACAGTACTCAAAGCCTTCTGTCTAGGAGGTCATTCATTGTTGCAAAATACAGTCAACATTGATAAGCTCAAGAGAGCTATAACTAAGGTAAATTTAATGTTTCTGTTGGAGTGGTAAATGTCCCCCACAGGCTCATGCATTTGGTCCCTACCTGGCGGCACTGCTTTGGGAGACTGTAATGTTTAGGTGATGCAGCTTTGATAGAGGAAGTGAGGTGCTGATTTGCAAGCTTTGGGGGTAATAGGTGCACTCTGCTCACAGTTTTAAGGCCCTGCTTCCTACTCTACAGAGATCTGAGAACGCGAGAATTCTAGACACATAATCTCTCCACCACAAAGCAGCATGTTGCCATGCCTTCCCCATCATGATGGAAAGTACCAAATTGGGAAGGAAAAGAATCCATCTTCCCTCAAGTCCATTTATGTCAAGTATTTGGTCAAAGAGATTAGAAGATTTAGACTTCTCTAACAAATCAAAAGCAAGTTGTGAAAGCTGGGGAAAGATTTAAAACTAATTCCTTCACACATATTCATATATATTCTTCATCGAATAAGTCAGTAGTGTTATTGGTCCATTAACTTTAAAATTAATCTTAAACTCAACCCTGTTCATTCCCTCCATTGCTAAGGTCCTAATCCAGGTCGCTATTATCTGTCTATCTGCACTATTCCACTAAAGCCTGTGTTCACTCACCATCCAACCTTGCCTCTATACAGAGTTCTCTTAACACAATAAGAACTATGATTTAAATAAACCATCTCTTCTGAAGATCTTGCATTGACAATCGGTTTTGCACAGACAGCAAAAGCCATTGTCCTTGAGGTGTCCAACAAGATGTTCCACAGTCAGGTTTCAGATATTCCCACCTCTACTTAACCACTTTTAGCTCCTTGTTGCTCCTTGGATGTCCTCAGCCTGCTCCTTTTCCAGGATCCTTGCATCTCCTTTATCCTCGACTTTGGACATTCTTCCAGGTGCAACGAGCCTTCCTTTTCCCTCCCTTCAGACTTTCACCCTCTCACCAAAGCCTTTTCTGAACAGCTGGTTATGCCTACAGCCTTTCTCCTTACACTCTAAATGCTTCTTTCTCCACACAAATTAATATCAATTGCCTTATAACTGTGGATAGGATGACTTTGCCTTTGGAATATAAGCTAAGAGATAGAGATTTATCCCTCTTCTGAACTGTGATAAACCCATAGCTTCCAATGCAATGTACTTGGCACAGTGCTGGAACATACTATGCATTTGTTAAACGAATTCTAGCAAAACTATGGCACGCAGAAAGCAGAGAGATCATACCCAGGACATAACAATCCATGAATTCATAATGAATCATTCTCACACCGTTCCATCCCATCCCACATCCTAGCGTCTATCACATAAACACACCTTGGTCTCCAAGGAAATATTCGGTTTTGGCACTCTGTGACTAAAACACAAAGCCTAAGGGTTCACTTCCCTAGCTCGTACAGAGAGCACTGTGTTCTCCTCTAACATCCACCTTTCCCAGAGTGACTTGTCCATACCAATCCTATTCTACCTTCATCTAAAGGGCGACGAGTGGTTTAAAATGATAGGTCCTTTTGTAGCTCTTCTTCCCCCTCTCTGAAAGCAATCAAGGGATAAGCGCTTGATGGTATGCAAACAAGCGCCATGGTAAATGTCCAAATGACAAGCCTGAATGCAGGTTTTATGTTTCCTGAAGCATGCCTATTTTTTTTTTACATAAGGGAAGAAAAGTTTTTTAATCCAAACCCATTCCTTTTCACATGCCTGCTGTCCCTGTAAACATTGTGTACACAAATGCCTCCTTGTGTGAAATGTCTGTCCTCCAGTTGTCACATGTCCTCGGAGCAGTTGCTGCCTCACTCCTACCAGGAGCCCTCTGAGCACTTACCACCATCCTTGGCCTGTGCTTCTGTCTCCTGGCCAGATGGCCTTCATTACAGGGAGACATTCTCCGGACAGGTGCTTCTCATGCCTGGAAATACCATCCTGAAATTCAAGGCCGAGATAATCTTCTGTGTGTGGTGGTGATGCATTTAATTGTACGTGTGATCTAGGAAGCGTGCACTCTGCCGCTGGGTTTCTTGACACCCACTTGTTTGCCCTTTGCTCTTAGAAAAATGCATCCACGTCCAAGGAAATTGGAGTTTTTATCATCTCTATTTTGTTCCTCTTGAGCCAGCAAGAAGAGCAACTTTATAAGACTTCCCAAACTGGGTGTCCCAAGAATAGAGTTAAAACAGAAAACACAAAACAAACAATCAAAAACATTCTACTGTATAAGTTCCGGAACATTCTATAATTAACTAAGTTGATATCACCTTAAGATAAGATGTCAGGGAGGGCAGGGATGTCTTTTAAGTTGGCAAGCAACTTTCCCTTTCAAAACTTAAATCTCCCTCCTCTTTCTCCAGTTAAGTTTTTGTTAGTTCCCCAGGCTGGGGTTAGTTGCTGTCTGTCTAAATCCAACTCCTAATCCTTTCGCTGATGAACTCTGCTTCACTGTGTGCAAAACAACCAATTGCCGTGGGGGGGATCAAACTGGTGCTCGGCTCATTGATCCAAAAAGAAATGACTGGGGGAGGGAGGTGAGTGGGAATACATTCCTGGCAAGAAGAAACATCCCAAGCATCAAAGAACGCAAAAATTCTTTCCGTAGCACACATTGGAGATAATCAGGGAGCGTTCTGTAGTCAAGTGCAGCCAGGACTGAACCTCTCAGATCTCACACCACCTTTCCTCTCTCACTGTGTAAATGTGAAAGTAACAATAAGTCTTGCTGACAATTACTTCCATGTCTACTGGCAGGGCTCCAGCAGTGGTTTGAAGAACTACTGTGAGCCATGCGTGCCGGGAAGCCAACACCCATTAACTATCTCCCTAGTTTCCCCTGTGACTTATAGAATGTGTTATTTTTCCCCAGTGAGTAACCCTTCCAAATGTTGAATTAGTAATATTAGCACCAAATACCACTAATTTGTCAGCTGGGTGGTATTTTTCCATAGTGCTTGTGATGGAGTCCGATTACACCTTTTGCTGCACAGGCAAGCCAAGATGAAAATCTGAAGACATTTTATTTATATAATTCTGCCAGGCTTTACGAAGACACATTAAAAACAGTCACAGAGGTGACTTAGTCCCGGTTCAAAATACTCACCCAGACTGCAAATAGCATCCTGACATTTCAACCTAAGCCTCCAATAAAGCTGGCATTTTGGCAACACCAGCACTATTTTGGAATTTCATAAACTAAATTAAAGTTTTAATTCATTCAGCAGTATTTATATATGAAATTCCCATGTTTGTGCAGAGTTGGAAATTAAGTTGGTGGCCTGGGCTGAGCTCTGCCAGAGTTTTATGGAGGAGCAGGGGTGAGAATTGGAGAGGACGCCCAGAAGTGAGGGGCCCAGAAAGCTCCCCAGCTCCTTCCACCTGGCGCCGCTGCCCAGCACAGGAGGTGGAGGCGCAGTGAAGGTTCTCAGTGGCCAGCTGTAGCATCAGCTGCTATGGGGAAAGTGTGGATTCCTAGATGCTTGCTTGCTTACATCGAAGTGCGTACATGCTGCCAGAACCCCATTCAGAAACAGAATTGGTATCGGTGTTGAGGCCTTTGTGAATTCTTGAAAAGAGGACTTAGAACTTCAGTTTATCAAGAGACTCTAGCTTCGTTAAAAGTCACTGTCCCTAATGGAGTTTTGATAGCCAGCAGTTATGCAAAAGTCTGCAATGCTCACACTCACCATAGAAGGTAATAATAAGCCAGGAGGGGAGGCAGATGTGGGGACTGGCAGAGACCATGAATTGTAGTGTCTAGTGTAGACTGTCTAGTGTCTCCATGATCCACACATGCTTGCATTTTTCCCACATTATCTTAAGTTCTTTCCTAAGTAGGAAGAAATAATAAAGGAAAGTAAACACTGTTTAGCTTATTTAATATTCCCATTTCTCTATACTAATGTGTAAAACTTAGGATAATCATGTGACTTATGTTCTAAATCAGGGTAGTTACAAAAGAGTGTACTGTCAAGAACACATGGGAATGGTGACTATAACTCAACACTAGTCTTTCTTTCCTCCTACCTGAATGAGAAGTGTAGCCTTTGGGGAGAGAAAACCTGGGTGAGGTGGGAAAGTGACTGAATTCTTTGCTCTCTGCCAGACAGTACTAGCTCCCATGCAGAGTTCTGCACGTTTTCAGGCAAGAGATCTACACAGTTTGTTAAGTTCAAGCGTTGGTTTACTGTAAAAGTCAGCACAACTGTGAGTTGGGCTGTTATTTGCCCTCCCAGCTATATCCTCTGGACACTCAGCACACCCAGTCCTCAGCTCTGAGAACAGATTTGTAGTGGGGCACGGTGGTGTGCGCCTCTAATCCTCACTCTCGGAAGGCAGGAAAAGGTAGATTTCTGAGAGGCCAGCATAATCTACATATCATGTTTTAGGCCAGCCAGGGCAACATAAAGAAAACCCTGTCTCAAGAAGAAAAAGACAAAGAGAACAGACTTGTCTTCTGTCAATGTGTGAAGCAGGGATATAGAAAATGCGGCAAATATAGGCTGCCGTCCAGGGTTATACTCTGCAAACAACCTCAGTAAGTGACTTGACCTCTGTGATTTTCAGTTTCCACTTCTGGACACGGTAACAAAAGAACGACCTCCCCAAGGATTAAATGAGACAAAGTCATGCTTTTAAATGTTTGTACAGGAGCTGGTCCTTAGACTCCGGTTGGTAAATAATGATATTTTTGAAAAGTAAACTTTGCAGCATTAGTTTTGAGAGGTCTGAAGTCTGTACACCGCCTTGGGTTTCTGCTGTCCATTTTCAACTGTCTTTTTGACGTCCTGACATTCATTGTTGAAAAACTTTGGTTTTATGGAAGAAGTCAGCAGTTTCCATGTAACAAAGGGCTGCCTGTTGAACACCTGCTTGTACTTCACCTCCTTGCTGGTAAATGACAGGTTAGC
Organism: Microtus oregoni; assembly: GCF_018167655.1. Classification (NCBI taxonomy): domain Eukaryota; kingdom Metazoa; phylum Chordata; class Mammalia; order Rodentia; family Cricetidae; genus Microtus; species Microtus oregoni. Next base: position 58,091,014 of record NW_024543059.1, on the reverse strand, counting down.
CGATTAGTCATAAAGACAAACATCAAAAGGTCTTTGCAGGTTCAAGTCTATGCAAACCCCTTCCCTGGATCGTTAAGAGACAAAATGAACACACAGGTCTCTATGATTCCCCTGCTAGCATTTCAAATGTGTAGTACTTCTTTGTGTAATGATTTAGAAAGTGCCCTAAGATAGCTTTTGATCCAGCAGGCTGGGTGTAAAGGAGCTGGGAAGGACCTTGCAGGGACTTTCCTCTTTCAAAAGGATAAGGAATGTGCTAACTATTAAAAAAAAAAATCCATTATACTTTTGCATGGCTGAGGTTTCAGCTGGCCTCTTGGCACTGGCCCGTATGCTAGAAAGCCAGAGAACCTACAGAGAGATCTTCTTCCACCCGACCGTTCACACCTTGGAGCAAGAGTCTTTAGAAGTGGTGACATCTGCAGACAGTTTCCTCATTGTTCTCCCATCTCCTCTTTAAAAAGGGCTGTGTCCAAACACAAACTGGAAATAATAGATCTTTCGTACATGAGCCAACCTCCCAGGTGATTAAAACTAAAAAGAGTAAGGGTAAGTTAAGGCTGTATAACAATTATTCCCCAACTTGCGGTGGGGATGACTTTTACTTAAGAGCAAACAGCATACTCTTTTACTATGTTTCAGCCGCACCGTGCATCCACAACATGTTTGTATGCCTTCCATGGTGTAATCTTCCCGAAGACATAATGATGGAAATGCATGGGACAAATATGTCAAACATAATAGCAGGTGGGTAGTACTTTCTTAGGCAATCTCTAGTCATATCTTCAAATTCCGTGTGTGTGTGTGTGTGTGTTGTGTGTGTGTGTATGTGTGTTGTGTAAGTGTGCAAATGCATGTGGAGGTAAGAATTCAGACACAAGGACTGTCTAGCTTGGGTTTCTGAGACATGGTCCCTCATTGGTCTGGAGCTCATCCAAGTAGGCAAGTTGTCCAGTAACCCTAGGAATCTGCCTAGGTTCACCATCGCCAGCAATGGAATTACAGGTGTGTAATTCCACACACACATCACCATGCCAGCTTCCTACACATGGGTTCTAAGTTCTTTCCTATAAGCACTCTGCCTGCTGAGCCATCTTCCCATCTTGTTCCTGAACAACTTTAAGAAGATTTTCTTTTCAAGAAAAAGACCATAGAATCCAAAGAGGGAAGAGAGCAGATGCTTTTATAGGGAAATGTGACTTAAGTCTACAACTGGATGGATTTACGCCTCCATGTGTCAAATCCATAGTAGAATAAATCCTGGGAGAAGTGTCTCCGACACACACTACAGGTAGAGCTCATGTAAGCAGCCACTTACAACATGGAGCAGGGTGGTGTCAATAGGGTAAGACTGGCCTCAGCTCTGAAAATGGGCTACATGACCTTCTGATAGCCCGACTCAATTATCATAACTAATTAGATGGAATTTTTATGTGGATGTTATACAAAATTCAAATTTACTGTGATTTTTCTTGCAAGTAATTCTCTACACAAGTAACTTCTTATCTGAGAAAAATCTTAGATGATATATGGAAACATAAAGAAGGGTACTTTTACCAAAAATGTTAACTACTTTTTTACTCCCTTGGGAGTCCTTTTTGCGGGGACTAAGTTAGATATCCGAGTGAGATATTGTCAAGAAAATACTTTTGCAAGGGAGGAAGCCAAAGAAAAAAAAAATAACTAAAGGGCACTAAAATGACTACTGCAAAAGACATGAGAGGCCTTAACGTACATAGGACACTGATGGGTTTAAGGTAATCATTTACAGAAACACAGAAAAGGAAATCTTGTCCTACCTCAAGACAAAATTTAATGTGGTAACAAAATAATGGCCTTGGTTTGGAAGTGTTACCCAAATAATTATGTGTTAACCACTGCGGACATACAATAGAACTTCTAAAAGAAAATGCCAATATAAAGTTAAGTCATCAGAGAGGAAACGCCTCTCCTCTCCCCTCCCCTCCCCTCCCCTCCCCTCCCCTCCCCTTCTCTCTCTCTCTCTCTCTCTCTCTCTCTCTCTCTCTCTCTCTCATTGCTTACCCAGCATTGTAAGGTAAACTCTCTGCCTACACTACAATGCCTTGTGCTGTCTCACTCTCCAAATACCAGACCTAGACACCTATGTGCCCAAACCTCTGAAACTGTGAGCTCTCAAACACCTGTTTCCCCTTTAAGACGTTTACCCTGGTAATCGGTCACAGGATCAAAAAACTGAGTCATCAACTCTTTTTAAACTCCACTTAGGTAGTTTATCCAGGAGGTTAAGAAGACTCTTTCAAAGAATCTTCACCCAGCTCTAACGGCAGAGACAAAGGGCCGAAGTGTAGCGCTCTTGTGCAATTGACCCACATTCACGGAACAACATAGCACTGGAAACCTGGGGAAGTTTAAAAAAACGTAAGATGTTTAGAATAGTAAGATGGGAGAACAGTTTAAGAGTTTGCCATGGTGGAGTGCATTGTGGGCAAGGTTAAACAAGACAGGAGAAAGTGTGTCTGGCCCAAGGCAGTAAGCAAGGAATGATCTAGGCACATGTATTCACATTACCAAGGCCTCTTGGTGGTTTGGGTTGAAGATTAGCAGTGAAATAATTCCAGAAGGTTTTTGGTATATTTCAAATGTACAGCTGAGTGAGGATACGCACAAGGGAGGCTCAGACTTGGAAATAATGAAGTTGTGAATTTTCTCAGATAAACTCAACAAACTAGCCTGGCAAAGTATGATTGTAGCTACTGATTGATTGATGGAAGATTCAGGCTGTGGAAGAAAGTCATAGAAGTCTCTGGTTTGACACAGAGTAATCACCTTGAGAAATTAGAAGTCACCTTGGTTCGACAAGAGGACTAAGGCTAGAAGATGTAGTGTGGGATCTGGCAAGAGAGGAGGTATTGTTTCAAGGAGAGTCAGGAAGGAAGATTCAGGGCAGAAGCTGTGAGGAAGAATTAGCAGGTGGAGCCTGCAGGGATGTGACATTGTCAGGAAAAGGCAAACCAGCAGTGAGAGCGAAGATTCTTAGAGCAGAGAATGCTGCAGAGGAATTGAGAAGCTGAGAAGGATCAATTCCGTGCATATGCAAATTCTATGGGGGGGGGGGAATCCTAGAGCCTGAGATGATACTTCAGTGAGCGGTAAGGTGTCCGGAGTGTCTCTGAGCAAGGGAGAGAGCTCTGAAGCAGCTGTGTTCTATAAGCAATAGTGTGGGAGCCATTAGTGAACTGAGGTCAAACTTGAGGACTTTCGTAGTAAAAGGGAAAAGATCGATCTGGACTAAACAAACAAGAGGATGTCTGTTTTACCTCCTGACCAGTGAGAGAAGATGTGGTGCCTAAGAAAAGAGATGGTCCAGGAGGTAACTGTATGGGAGGCTATGCCGAGGCTGTGGGGACTCTGGGAGGCTGTGGGAACTCTAGTAGGCTATGCAGAGGCTGTGGGAACTCTGGGAGGCTATGGAGACTCTGAGAGGCTATGCAGAGGCTGTGGAGACTCTGTGAGAGGCTATGCAGAGGCTGTGGAGACTCTGTGAGAGGCTAGGCAGAGGCTGTGGAGACTCTGTGGGAGGCTATGCAGAGGCTGTGGAGACTCAGTGGGAGGCCAGGCAGAGGCTGTGGAGACTCTGTGGGAGCCCAGGCAGAGGCTGTGAAGACTGTGGGAGGCCAGGCAGAGGCTGTAAAGACTGTGGGAGGCTATGCAGAGGCTGTGGAGTCTCTGTGGGAGGCTAGGCAGAGGCTGTGGAGACTCTGTGGGAGGCTAGGCAGAGGCTGTGGAGTCTCTGTGGGAGGCTAGGCAGAGGCTGTGGAGTCTCTGTGGGAGGCTATGCAGAGGCTGTGGGAACTCTGGGAGGAAGTAGAGACTAGGAAATGCTGTGAGGAATCCCTGTGGGGAGGCTGGGAAGGACTGTGGGGCTATGTGAGGGAGCCTGTATTTGGAAATAAAGTCAAGATTCTAGAATATTTTCTAAAGATGTAATAGTTACACAAGTGTAAAGAACCAAGAGTCTAGGGGAGGGGCTTGCTATGGTGCTAAAGCTGATGGGGCTCACATCCATGCTAGAGTGTAATGCCATTTGAGAAGACTCGGAGTACATAATCTAAGTATGAATGACCTTTGGAAGCACGAACCTAGATGAGGTTATTGGGGATAAATGACCCACGAAGTAGTGTTAAAATCTTCTAGAGCTGGGGTGTTTGTTTGTTTTTGTTTTTTAGAATAAAAAGAAAGGCTAGAACTAGGACATCCCATATCACCAGGCAAGAGGTTGTGTCACCTTGGGTCTATGCAGACTCCCTCCAAGCAAGAGATTAGAGCTGATGCAGTTTTTCAGTTTTTCAGTTTTTCAGTCTAAGACTAAACTGTGTGTCTTAGCTTCCTGCTGTGTCAAAACATCAAGACCAAAGCAACTTGAGCAGGAAAGGGTTTAGTTGGCATATACTTCCAAATCATTGTTCATCAGCAAAGGAGATCAGGACAGGTTTTCAAACAGGGCAAGAACCTGGAGGCAGGAACTGAAGCAGAGGCAATTGAGGAGTGTTGTTTGCGGGTGTGCTTCCCATGGTTTGCTCAGTCTGCTTTCTTATAGAACCCAGGACTACCAGCATAGGGGTGTCCCAACCCATAATGGATTATGCCCTTCCATCTGCATCACTAATTAAGAAAACGCCTTACAAACTTGCATACTGCCTGATTTTATAGAGACATTTTCTCAACTGAGGCCCCTTCCTCTCTGATGACACTAACTTGTGTCATATTAACGTAAAACTAGCCAGTGCACTGGGCAAACCTTTCTTCTTTAGAAATGACCTATTCCGTGCTATTCAGCTATAGAAAGGGAAACATGAATCAGGACATGAAGGGAATCGTTGGGCCAGTAGTACAGTGTGGTAGGAAAAAGGAGAATTGGGCCCCAAAGGTCCTGAGAAAACTGGTATAAACAAGGAAGAAAGTGACTTGAATTTAAGCAGAGGGCTGAGAGGGAGGGACAGGTCCCTTAGAGCCTTTCTTGCCGTGAAGATGGAAATAGAAAGCAGGAGAAGACTCTGCCCCTCGAGAGCATTCAAATTTGTTACCACATTCCAAAACAGGTTCCCTGCACTTAATAACAGGAGGAGCTCACAGAACCGAAATGTGATGCAGTCTTCTCGGTTCTCAAAATGCCCGAGAGGCAATGATGGGAATGCGAGAGATGGCGACCACTCAAAGCCGTGAATAGCAGGAGCTAAAATGTCACAAAAAGCCATCACAGTCTGCTGCTGACAGCCTGTTCCCTTCTGCTCTTCAAAAAGAGGAACCTCCTGTGCCATGGATGCCTTGACCAATTGCCTTTTTCCAAAAAAGGCAAGAATTTTGCACAAATATTCAACTCGTTTGGTTTTAAATCATCCAAGTGTTGGCAGTCAGTTCCATAGTCCACCAGGAGCATGGGAGGAGGAGAGATTAATGGCACTCTCTCGAAAGAAAAACACGTCTGAGCACTGTTTCATCCCGATGACAGTGGTCTGGGATGCTGTTAGGGGAGGGAGGAAATTCACCATGCTGAAAATGAAAAGAAATATTCCAGGAAAAAGGAAAAGGTCAAGGGCTGCCTTATCTTTTTACTACGTGGGGCCTCTGTTAAGCAAGGAAAACTAGAAATACATAGATAGACGTGTCTTGCATCTCCTTGTCCCAATTGGATTTCTCCTTTACTACTTCTAACTCAGAAAGAGCAATTACAACCAAAGGAGTTCCAGCATCAGCTCTTGGCAGTGAGTGTCCACTGCGTTTCTGGCTGGTGAGTGTCCACTGAGTCCCTGGCTGGTGAGTATCCATTGAGTCCCTGACTGGTGAGTGTGCATTGAGACCCTGACTGGTGAGTGTGCATTGAGTCCCTGACTGGTGAGTATCCATTTAGTCCCTGACTGGTGAGTGTCCATTGAGTCCCTGGCTAGTGAGTGTCCATTGAGTCCCTGACTGGTGAGTGTGCATTGAGACCCTGACTGGCGAGTGTACATTGAGTCCCTGACTGGTGAGTGTCCATTTGGCCCTTGGCTAGTGAGAGTCAGTTGTCTCATCCCAGCTTTGGTATCAACAGAGGGATGAAGAGGACGACCCTGAGTATCAGCTTGGGAGTGAACCAACACCTGGTTTTGTCTGCTCCATGTGGATCGGCATTCGAAAGGGAGCCTAGACAAAGCTTTCCTACTTTACATTACAGGGACACATAGTAGATGTGTGATGGTTACAAAGAGTGACTGGAGGGTGGAAAGCATTTCCTGTCATAATCGGCTCACATCACTTTGCATCTTTAGTATAGATCGCCTGGGAAATAATTTTAAAGCATTTAAAGTATCTCCTACGTTATTGTATGAGCTATTGGGTTTCTATGGCTTGAAGGAGCGATGAGGCTGCAGCTTCAAGAACTAATAGCAAAGCATAAGAATGCTGGGGTCTAAAAGAACACAGCTGATTGGAGGCCAGAGCCAGGATGCCGGGATTCCTCCACATCCAGCCTGAATCAAGGAAAGAGCGCGGCTGTCAGAGGGAGCTGTAGTTTCCTCCCTGTGTTGCTCTCCACATCTTTGTCTTCTGTTCTCTTTGTTCCTGTTGGCTTACTAATTAGCTGTGATTTTTTTTCAATTCTCCTTATAGTAGGTTAATTTTGTCTAACTCACCAGCAGGGGTTTTGTAATACATAATTCACAGAGCAATGTCAATGATTGAAATTCTTTCATTAACACAGCACCTTAAAGATAATAAATATGAAGCATTTCGTTCCCAATCTGTGGGTACAGGAAGCTTCATTTTGTCTGTGGGGAAAACAACAAAAAAAAAAAAAAAAAGCTTGCTCAGATGATGGGCACTAGAGTAAAATAAAAAAAAATAAAACTTGAAGACTGAGTTTTAAGCTGGTGCAAAGACAAACAAATCAAAGAGTACTTACTTATTTTAAGCCCTTTAATTCTGCAGGAGTTTTCAGAGAAAGAATTATAGAAATTACACAGCAAGGAAATTCTTGTCCCATCTCTTGAAGAGCCTCTTTGTAGTGTCAAGACTAGCTCTCTCAACAGGATGGACACATCTTGCAAAGAAAGTCCCGGCATGGTCAAAGTTGCCCTGGCTTCCACAGGCTGCTTCTCATTTCTCTTCAACAATTTTAGCTGCTTTGACTTGTGATTGTGCAAAAAGAGCAATGCAGTAATTAGATACAGAGGATGGAATTTCATTTAGAGAAATTTTAATAACTCATAGAACATCTGTCCCTCTGAATCCTGTCTATTCACCTACTCACATGTGAGTCTTAGATTTCAGTGTATGCAAGCTCTCTCTGCCTCCATGTACCAATAATAATAATAATCACAGATGCCTTGGCAACAGCAGTCAAGAAAACTGAATCCGAACCTGATCACTAAATGTGATTTTGCTCAGAGCCTTTTCTCTCACTAGTGTGTGTATACATGTATGTGTTCTATGTGTGTGTCTCTGAGTGTGTCTCTGATTGTGTGTCTGTGTATTGTGTGTGTCTGTGCATGTCTGTATGTCCTGTGTGTATGTCTGTGAATATGTGTGTGAGTATGTGTGTGTCTGCATTTGAGTATGTGTGTGTCTGTGGTTGTGTGGTGTATGTGTGTGTGTGTTTGTGAGTGTGTATATATGTGTGTGTTCTATGTGTGTCTCTGAGTGTGTGTCTGTGCACATGTGTCTGTGTGTCCTGTGTGTATGTCTGTGAATATGTGTATGAGTATGTGGGCATTTGTGTATGTCTGTGGTTGTGTGTATATGTGTGTGTGTGTGTGTGTGTGTGTGTGTGTGAGAGAGAGAGAGAGAGAGAGAGAGAGAGAGAGAGAGAGAGAGAGAGAATTTCTTCCTTTCTCTGTTCCAAAGATGGATCAGATTATTTTGGGCTTGGATATTTTTGAAGGAATGAATATATGTATTTTTAGTAGTAATTACATATAGCACTAGTTAATTTAGAAAATCCTTCAGCAGTAAAGATATAAGTTGATACTAACTTTGTACAGAGAAAGCTTAAAGTTCAAAGAAACATAAGTAGAATTAAAAACCACAAAATTTCTACTCTGTCCAAAGGTTATGGCTCAGATTTAACAAGCAGCCTCAACATAATGCATTTTCTACTCTCAGCTCTGGTTCTAATATGTTTGTCTCCAGAACCAAAACACAGCATCAGACTTGGCCCTCAATTGGCATTTTGAGCCTGAGAGACATGGAGCAAGGTTACTGACGTGGTCTCTCAATACGTCATCCATTCCAGTAAATAGCCTGTCCCCTTCAGAAGCAGGTCAGTAGCAGGCCAGTCAAAGGAAATGCTCATAGGCTTGTCCTTGCTGTAATCTGCCTGTGGCTAATTTCAAATATTTTCTATTTTTAGTGGGCGATAGCTCCCATTGCTCTCATAAGCTCAAATAATTACTCCTATTTTTTTTTTAAAAAAAAAAAATGTGAGCAGCACATGGCCCTTGGAAAGCCAGCCACTGAGCAAGCAACTAATGCTAATACAGAATACTACAATCGAAAGTTGCCACTAGTCAACTGGCACGCAGGAAAGTAGTAATGAGTGTTTCTATTTTTAAAAAATGGTAGAGAAGCTTTAATTTCACACATATAAACCAAAAAAAATTGATTTTTTTCCTTGTTTCCACTTACAGATTAAAGTCTAGGTACCTTGCCAAGCTTGGGCCACTGATTTCTGTTAAAGATAATTGATGAGGTGGGTGTAGAAATACTAGGACCCAAAACTACCAGACAGTAGATACATATGTCTCAAATGACTCATGTGTCTTATATGGATGCATTGAATCTCAGTATGGGAATCTGAATTCGCAGTGTCTCAGTGCTACATAAGAGAGGATGGGACAGTGATACAGGGGCCTTGACTCAGTGGATAAAGTACTGGTCACATTAGCATGAGGCCACACACATTAAATTACCAGAGTCCATGCAAAGCCAGATGTACTGCCACATCTTTGCACACTTGCAGAGAGATGGGAGGCTGAAGTTGGAGATCCAGGAAAGCTCAGTAGCTCTGGGATGAGAGGGCTTGTAGTACACAACCCTTAAGAACAAAAGAGCCTGCACAGACAAGGCTAAAGGAGGACAGACACTTGAAGCTGCTCTCTGAAATTCATAGGCACACTATGTTAACCCCCCACCCACACACTCACACTTTACACACATAGAAACAGCTAATTAGCAGAGCCAAAAGAGAAGCTTTTTACACAAAATCAATGTCCTCTCCTGGCATCTTCCACTCTTCCCAGGAAGGTCATAACTATTTCTAGACTATGTGTCAATCAAATGCTAAGAATATCAAGGGAGTAGTTAACTCCCCACCACAGATGAGCTTGATCTTGACGTGAGATCTCCATTTGGGTGTTTATGTATACCGACCTCTAAAGAAGAAACTCGTATTTTCATTGACCGTTTGTTGAAATTGTGTTTTGGTGAAACATCTAGCTTAGAGAAAAGACTTTGCATTTGATTTTGGCATAGGAAATGGGGTTTTAAACCAAAGAACATTATCTAGTAAGAGGTGGATGTGTTGACAAGAAACCTTACTGAGACAAAAGAAGGAGAGTAGAAGACCTGTCCTACAGAAAGAGGGTACTGATTTCACTTATGGACAGTGCCTGCACTCGGATATTAGGAAATCAGAGTCAGCAGAATTTGCAGGTGGAATGATGAACTCCACTAAAACGCAAGCTGCACTGTGACTCATATGTGCCTGGACAACAGTAATTCAACCCCAGCCCTACACAGAGCCTAGACTATAACCTCTCTCTGATGCAGTCTCCAAGACTCCCAGCAGAGAACTCAAAGGATGAATGAAGAGTAAGGAGAACACTTTCAGAGGCCTTGTTGGAGAGAAACTTGAAATGAGCAGTTCAACTCTGCAAGCGCCAAGTTTGAGGCGTCTACTAAATAACCAAGTGCAGAGTCCGCATGGACAGCGTGCCAGTAAGTATGGAGACTAGCGAAAGATGGGTGGAGACATGAACTTGGCAAATTGTTAGAAAATAGATAAAGTTTAAAGCTGGAGGTAAATGAGACCATCCAGGCTTTGAGGACCTATGAGTTCAGAGTCAGGAAAGCTGCCTCAGAAGCACGAGGAGGAAAGAACTTGAACAGAATGGTGACGTTAATGCATCATGCCACTGTTCATGAAGACATCACGGGAGCTCATACAAGTTCACCGTGAGCATCTACAGAACAGAGGTGAATGGCCACTCTGACCAGAACAGTGTTGGTACATCACTGTGAATTAACAGAGGAAGTAGCTGGCACTATCACATAGAACGGTAGAGCGCAAGCAGACACCCCATGGACACCTGTGGATAAAGAAGCCAAACATTCTATTCCAAGTATACTCCAAAAAGTTCCTTACATCTCCCAGGATATTCACACTGCACTGAAAGTGTATGCCTGGAGAGATGGTTAATCAAACTCAAATGCACATAAAAATTTCGAATAACAAATAACAAAATAGACAACCATCTGGGCAAAATATGTTCATTAGAAGATTAAATATGATAGCAAAACATTCAACAAAACATCAAACTGTAATAAATAGGTAGGTAACTTATAATTTATTTAGAACTGGCACATTGTGCACAATTAAAATGTTCAGTAGAAAAATTATGTGCTTAAGTTTTCAAGAGTATGAGATGGTGTCAGAAAATGTCATAAACTGTGTGATACAATATTTTGTAGCTATAAAAAAATATTAGAGTGCCTGGGAAGATGGTTCAGTGGGTACAGTGCTTTTCATGCATGTGTGAGGACCTGAGTTCAGATTCTCAGTATGCACCTAAAGCTAGATGTGATGGCAAGCATCTGCAACCCAAGTGCTTAAGTGGTTAAATGGAAGGCTCAGACAGAAGATTCTCTAGTAGTTCCTGGGCCAGCTAGCTAGGGAACACATCCACAAACAGTAAGAAACCTTGTCTCAAACAAGATAGAAAGTGAGGGTGGACACTCAGAGTTGTCCACTGACCTCCAAACATGTATTCTGGCACTTACACACATGAACAGACACACACATCTCACACACACACAAGGCAGAGATAAACAGTGGGAATTAAAGATTTATATGGTAGTATATATTGTCTGAAATCATATAAGTCTGATAAATGTGTGTATTCATGGCAACTGAGTGGAGAAGAGTCTACAAGGATGAGTCTCATGACATCTGCTTTTGCACCTACATCAAAACTAATGAAAGCATTCTATATTCTACATATCTTAGTCTCTCTTGTGGACTACCTCAATATTCTACATTCCAAGAGTTCCATCTGTTTCCCCTCTTTCGAATGGACATATCAATAAAAGAAATTATTTTGCAGGGGCTACAACCCATGCTCATAGGTTAAGAGTGAGCACAGTTTTCCAAAGGACCATAACTATGTTTCCAACACTCAAAGCAGGAATTCACAACTCTGACTCCCTCCTCGGGCCTCTGTGCACAACATGCTCATTACACATATCCCCACACAAAAATACACATAATTAAAGAAGGATGATCATTGCAAGTAATTTTATAAAAACAAGTTGTGGGGAATTTTAGGGGAAAATATGAGGTTTGGAAAGAGGAAGGGAGAGAGAGAAAGAATAAGTAGCTGTGTAGGTTATATGTTTATATAAGGATCTGGGATATGTATGGATGTGGAGACCAGAGATAAACATTAGGTATCTTCCTCTCCTGCTGGTATCCTTTTTATTTTCCAATAGTATCTCTCAACGGGCCTGAAGCTTGCCATTTCACCTTGACAGGTCAGTGAGGCCCCAAGATCCACATGTCTATTTCCCTGGAACTAGGTTATATATTTATAGGTGACACCAGTAGGCAGGACTTCTCTTCCTAGACTGGAGATCCAAATGTAGGTTCTCACGCAGTGAGTCATTTATCCAATGATTGATCTTGCCAGGCCCTAAAGAAAAGATTTGTTTGATTTGGATTAGAAAGTTGACGCAGTAGTTAGGAGCATTTATTGCTCTTATAGAGGACCTGAGTTCAATACCCAGCACCCACATGGTGGCTCCTAACTGTCTGTAAATCCAGTTCCATGGATTATTATTCTCTTTTCTGCACTACATAGGCATCAGGCACACACATGGTGCACACACATGTAGGCAGTCAGAACAATCATATACATAGTATAAATAATACTACTTTTAGGTGATTCAACCACCTTAAAGGAGAAAGCTAAAGTGTCCATCCTCTGAGCCCTATGACATCAACAAATAGTTCTAAGTATCAGCTCACTCCAGGCTCAAACAGATTTCCCAACTTTCACGCATAATGGAATCTGATTCCCTCATTTCTCCAAATTACCCACAATTCTAGTGGGGCTAATGGATTGTTTTCCTTACAACAAAGGCCTATTATAAGCTATTAACAGAATCAATTTTAAACAAATGCATAGCTGGTTCTTTGTCTTTTAGTTGTGTGATTTGATTAGTATAAAAAGAGGCTGAAAAACAGAGAGAATGCCGTTGTCCTACAGCATTTCGTAATGTTGAAAACTGCATTATAAATGCTATATTAAGCCTCTATAGACTCCACATCCTATGTATTTGATATATTTTTTAATTTTATCTTGTGTGAGGCAGGTTACACACTGTGTGGATGGGAGGGATGTAGATGCCTGTGCGTGTGCCCATGCTTCTGCAAGCCAGGGAACAATGTCAGTTGCCTTCCTCAATCTCTCTCCACATTTTTTTTAAGGAGGGTTTCTTGCTGAACCTGGAGATCAACAACTTGGCTTCACTGGATGGAAAGCCAGGGAGTTCCAGCAGCCTGTCACCTGTGTATTGGGGGTGTCTTAAGATAATGTGAATGGTTGATTAGCATTCCATTGAATAAATTCCCTAGAATCTGTTTTTAAAATCCCACGCTGAGCATGTAGATAATTTTGAATTTTCCTCCCCTGAGAACAAAGCTACCCAAAACATCCTTGCAGATAGAAATTTGTTCAAGACCCTGGTTATACAATCTGGCCACACTGTATCACATATTGCCAAAACTGTAAAAACGTGTGTAAACATCAGATGTCTTTCCCCAGAGTGGTTTCTCCTAAATATCTAATTTCTTTGTTAGAAGAGAAACTAATATTTTTCTGGCAACTGTGGGAGGTGAGAGCGATCAAGATGGCTTGGCGGGTAAAGGTAATTGCCTCCAAGTTTAAGGACCTGAGTTCAGTCCCTGAGATACACAGTGTGGAACTGAGAACCAACTCTCAAATTTTGTCCCCTTGGCACAGAATACACACACATTCACACACACACACTAAATGATAATGATAATAATAACAATAATTTTATGAAATGGATAATAGATAGTAGTGGATGATTTTTTTAGCAAAAATCTTTACACTAATCTTGTTGAATGCATCCCATCCTGCCCATTTTTACAAAAAAAAAAAAAAGATGATGAGATTCCATTGGGTTAAAATAACTCTGCAAAGGTCACATAGCTAGGAGACAGAAGAAAAAAGGAAATAAGGAAGGAAGGGAGGGAGGGAAGGAGGGAGGGAGGGAGGGAGGGAGGAAGGAAGGAAGGAAAAAAAGAGGAAGAAAGCTTAAAAATTAACCTTGAGGATGAATCCAGGACTCTCTTAAGAAAAGTCAGGTGCGAGCTGATATTCCTCACGGACTGCATTTTGCTCCTTTCAGAACAGTGAAAACCTAGCTTGATAAAAATCACACTATCAAACAAATACATGAACAAAATGCCCCCTCTGAAAAATTAGTTTTGCTGTTTATTCATTTATTTGGAATTAAATGTCCTAATCCCCGCACTGCCTTTGTGTTTTCCTTTGTTTTCCTGTTCTCCTGAGGAAACTATATCCCTTTTCTCCACTTCTTTCTGACTCCGCACTTGTGTCTCCATGACACAGTCATGGCTCTCTCTGTCCGCCAGGGAAGAATGGTACCCACATCACATTCCAGACAACCTTGGCATTCTGATTGGCCACACTTCCTTGGCATCGCAGAATCCTACTGGTGGGGAACAAAGATTTTACACACACGACAAAGATTAAATGTGATGAGAGGAAATTAATCTCACCATCCACGGCTCCTTCTTTGGGTGTTTGCTAGGCATGACATCAAGATGGACAGCGCAGCTTTGCCATATTATTACTATAATGTCCATAACAAAGGCCTCCCTTTTGCAAATCAGAGGGAATGAAGGTTGAGAAAAAATTAACTCTAAAAAGAGGACAAGATGTCATTATTTTTTTTTATGCTGTTTCGTACTCCATCTTGAAATTTGTGGGCAAATGAATGAGGCTAGAAAATATCATATTGAATGTGGTAACTATATGTATTCACTCATAAGTGACTTTTAAATATAAGCAAAAAAAAAAAAACAGCCAACAATTCACAATCCCAGAGAACCTAGACCACAATGAGGACCTTAAGAGAGACATACGTAGATCTAATCTACATGGGAAGTAGGAAAAGACAAGGGTTCCTAATATAGCCAGCAAAAGTTTGAGTGATGCCAGAGTGTCCCATACCAATGGTCACACTGGGCAGTAGGACCATCTAGTCAGACTTCTGCTTCTCTGTATGGCCTCAAAGATAAAAATGTCTTTCCTACTTCACTGTTAAAAGATGGACCCCAATGCAGGGTGAGATTGAACAATTAGGGTGAAGTGTAACACTGATGTTTGTTTTCTCTTACTATATGAACCCTGGAATATTAGATAAGAAGAACCTAAAATTTCTTAAGAACAGTTGGGTGTTTTTCTATATATAAATGTTAACAATGCTATAAACTTTGTGCCTATTTTCTGTTAACTGTTTATCTATTTTGAGGGTTGATTAGTTCCTGGGGATCAAACCCAATGCTAAGAAAGAAATTCACCTCGGAGCTCCACCCCATGTTATGCAGTGCCCACTTCTTGTTCAACAGGTGTTTTCAATATTTTTACCCTTAGTAAGTTTGTCTTACAGTTACTGATTTATGGGAGCTTTACACATATGTCAAATTCCACAAAGTTGGCAAGGTGATAATATGGAAAAAATATTTGAGCAACATATATCACAAGGTGTTTAGACCAATGATGAAATAATTAGTGGTTATGGGGGTTTCCTGTGCAAAAGATGCTGTTTCTAGGTGCTTGTGGGTCAATTTCATAACTCCCTGGAGGGCGTTATATTATAATCTTCATTAAACTAAGGGAAGAGTGGATGAGTAACTCTACTAGAAGTTATAGTAAGCAAGTGTGGTGGTTTGAATAAGAATCGCCTCCACAGGCTCATAGACGTGAATGCTTGGTTAATAGGAAGCGACACTGCCTTGCAGAGCTTAAGGGCTATAGCCTAGTTGGAGGAAATGTGTCACTGGGCATGGGCTTTGAGGTTTCAAATTCTCAAGCTAAGCCCAGTCTCTCTCTCTCTCTCTCTCTCTCTCTCTCTCTCTCTCTCTCTCTCTCTTTCCCTCTCTGCTGCTGCCTGCCAATCCAGATGTAGAACTCTGTCAGCTCTCAGCTACCTACCCAGCACCATGCTGATAATGGACTAAACCTGTGAAACTGTAAGCCTATACCAATTAAATGTTTTCCTTTCTAAGAGTTGGCATGGTTGTGGTATCTCTTCACAGCAACAGACCATTGACTAAGACAGAAGTTAGTACCAGGGTCTGGATTTCTGCTGTGCCAGGCATAACCATGCTATTTGTTGGTGGAATGTGTACTTTGGATTAGTAAAACAGCTGAACAGTTTAAGCTGGGCTCAATGGGTCATACTAATAGGATCAGAGAAGACAAAGGTGTTGAGAGCAATGTTGATTATGACAACCCAGCCCATAGATTTCAGAGGAGACTATTAGTCATTAGACTAGAGATTACTCTTGGGATATTTTGGAGAAGAATGGGGCTGATTTTTGCCCCTGTCTGAAAATTCTCACTCAAGCTAAATTGGAGATTAATGGCAATGACTAAGAAGATTTCAAAGCAATCTGGTATTGACTGTCTCATGGTTATTAGTGGCCAGTCTTATGCAGATATAGAATGAGAAGGAGCAAACTGAGCAAGGAAAAATACAAAATGTAGGTTTGAGGAGAAAGGGGGCTCCAGGAAGAGTAATAGAGGTAAGAATCGTGCTCAAGAAGATAAACAGATTAAAGAAAAGCATGATTCTAAATGGAATAAAGGGAATGGGGAACTCATGGCAAGATCCCACCCAGCTAAGCTTCCACTTTGCTACGAAAAGGAATTTTAAAAGTTTTGGGGCAAGCATGCCGACACATGCCTTGAAGCCTAGCACTCAGAAGGCAGAGGCCGATGATCTCTTGAGATTGAGACCAAATAGTCTACAGCGTGAGTTCCAGGACAATAAGCTTAGGCAGTGAAAGAAATCGTTGAAAAGAGAAAGCTGGTGAAAATGTACTTGAACAAGGGGCCCCAGCAAGCAAAAGACCTTGGTAGCTTCAGCTATGCAATTCTGACAATAGAGCCAAATATACAAGAAAAGGGTTTTAGAGTCTTCCTCAGTGGCTTTCCTTAGCCACGGAGGCCAGGTGAATGTCAGAAGTGTCCCCAAGTGGAAGTCCAGAGAAGCCATTCTGTGAAGCTGTGAAAATGAAGCCTGGATTTCATTGGAGACCCCATGATTTTGGAGATGTCAGAGTCCCGGGATACCCCTCAAGAAGAGCTGCTAACAGAAAGTGAAACCTAAGAGAAAGAAGTGTCTTGTAGTCAACAAGCTGAAAGGAGTTGAAGATCTGAAGAGTACTTTGATGTCAGATGTGGAGAGGCAGAATTTGGAGTTTTCACTGCCAGTTTTAGATCTTGCTTTGTGTCAGTATTTCCTCACTGTGCCCCCTTTCCTCCCTTTTGGAATGGTAATACATATCCTGTGCTATTGTGTGTTGGAAGTATGTGATCTGCTTTTTGATTTTGGTTTTATAAAGATTACAGCTAAGAGATTGTCATGAGTCTCAGAAGAGACTTTGAACTTTGGACTTTTATACAGTGTTGAGACTGTTATAGACTATGGGGACTTTTGAAGTTGGACTGAATAAATTTTTGCATTATGGTATAGCTACAAACATATAGGGGCCAGGAAGTGGAAAGTGGTGGATTGAATAAAAATGCCCCCCCCCCCCCTTAGGCTAATAGATTTGAAAGTTTAGGCATTAGAGAATGGCACTACCTGCCAGGAACTAGGAGTTAGAATTAGTGGCCTTGTTGGAGAAAATATGTTGTAGCTGTGGCCTTATCAGAGAAAATATGCCACTGGGTGGTGGACTTTGCGGTTTCAGTCTCTTTCTCTTCCTGCTGCTTACTAATCCAGACGTAGAACTCTCATGTCTGCCTATCTGCTGCCACACTTCCATCCTTGCTGATAATGGACTTAACCTCTGAAACTATAAGCCAACCCCAGTTAAATGTTTTCCTTTGTAAGAGTTGCCGTGGTCATGGTGTCTCTTCACTGCTTTAGAACAATGACAAAAACCTCAAGGGAGAGAATATAACAATGAATATTGCTTGGGTCTTGGCCATCTCTATACGTTAAGTTGGTTCCCAAATTAGTAGAGGTAAAATCTTTTAAGAGGTTAAAAAAAAAGTTCAAGTATAAAAACTGATGATTCCTGGAAGAAATAAAAATATCATTTTCGATTCCAAAATGAATGGATTTGTGATGGAGGAAGGTCATTGGCTAATAAAGGAACTGCCTTGGCCCATTTTATTGGTTAGAGGATAGGTGGGAGGAGTAAACAGAACAGAACGCTGGGAGGAACAGGAAGTGAGGTCAGACTCCACAGCTCTGCTCTCCGGAGCAGATGCCTCAGCGGAGACGCCATGCCCTGCTCCCTGGCAGACACACGGGATGAAGCTCCGACCCAGGATGGACATAGGCTAGAATCTTCCTGGTAAGCGCACCTTGGGGTGCCATACACAGATGATTGGAAATGGGCTAAATTAATATGTGAGAATTAGCCTAGAAGAGAATGGGCCAAGCAGTGTTTAAAAGAATACAGTGTCCGTGTAATTATTTCGGGGCATAAGCTAGCCGAGCAGGCAGCCGGGGTGCTGGGGACGCAGCCCGCCACCCTTATTACTTCATATGGCACCCACGTGGACAACTGCTTCCACATAAAGCCTGAGACAGCTTGGGAAGTAATTCTAGAACAAAATGAAAGCATTGTGCCTGGTTTCTTGATAGCAGCAATTTCTCAGTTCTACTCTGCTTGCTAGAGGCAAGCAAGCGCCTCATCAAAGAGAGGCTTCCTGACTCAGCTTTAGCTGCAAAGCCTGCAGCTCATTAAGCGGTCCTGCCACGAAACACTTAAACGGTGTTGACGAAAAGCTGAACACATGCTTTTCGGTTTTCAGCCATAGCAGGAAAAAAGCTGCGCCGTTTAAAAATGCCGGCTTTCTGGGCTGTCCTGCCAGGACAGCCAGGACTCTTTTACGCAGGCGGTTTGTGCGGTTTGCAAGCACAGGCTGCTGAAGCTCACTTGCTGGCTACAGCCAGTACCTCAGCCATGAGGCTGGAAAGCTAAGGAATGGGCTGGATCCAGCTGGCAAAGCCACACCTTTAATCCTACTGATATTGCTTGGTAAATGAAAGACTCTTGTGGTCAGAAAAAGAGAGATATACAGTAAAGAGAGATTCAAAGACAAAGAAAATTTCTAAATGGTTTTAAATGTGTTAAAAATATATGCAGACTAAAAGTTGAAGTTCTTAAAGTAAAAAAACAAAAAAAGGAAGAGAGTTGTTGTGTGTGGTAGCACACTCCTTTAATCCCAGTGCCTAGAAGGCAGAGACAAACAGATCTCTGTGAGTTCAAGGTGTAATAGTGTACACCTTTAATCCCGAATGCCTGGGAGGCAGAGACAGGCGGATCTCTGAGAGTTCAAAGACAGCCTGGTCTACAGAGTTACTTCAGGTCAAAGATACAGAGAACCTGTCTCAAAAAGCAAAAAGTTAAAAGTAAAAATAAACGAAATAGAGGTTAAAACAAAGCTGTACAAAGATGGAAAATATACAGAGAATTTTGATACTGTATGCTATTGTGCTCTATTTAAATTGTTTGAATGCTTAGGAAAGAGTAAAAGCTACTAAAAGATATTTGTTTATAAATGCTTCTGAACTAATCCAACATAGATATTTTGAATTTGGATCTAAGGACATGATACTTTGGAAAGGAGTTTCTTATTTTGTTTTCACAGAGGATGAGACGCTGTTCATTTCTTCTATTCTGATTTGGTATGATGGACCACGCCCCCCTGAAGGGTTGTTGTGAACATCTCCAGAAAATTGCTTCGTTCAACTGTCAACTGAGAAGAAACTAGCATACAGGTTATACCATGAAAGACCTAATTAACTACGCCCCCATTCAGCAGGAAGCAGTTTGGAGAGAAATAACTGCGTCCATATTCCCAAAAAATGTTTATAAATGTTCTTTTACATTTAAAGGGGGATATGATATAGATATGAATAATTTACATTAGTCTAGATTTTGCTTTATTGATAGAGATTTACGGTCAATTTTGTTATATGTATATGTATTTCTGATTTTGATTAAGGTATTGTGATTGTGTAGTTCATTTAAATATGTAATGTATAATTAGGAAATATAAGTTGTTAATAGATAATCATAAATAATAGTCAAGTTTGTAGTCATGTGAGTTAATATTTTCTAGATGTGCATAGATATATTTTAGATAGACATTCTTCATGTCTTTCAAAGATTACAGAATAGGACATTTAATGTTTTAATAACTGAGGACTTTTCATGACAATGAGACACTCTGCTCCTGGCAGCACCAATCTACTTCAAGAGGAAGATGGGCATCGAAGAGGATCGTTATGGAGTTTGATAGCCATTTGGGCAAGAAACTGCTCTTGCCTGGACTATTGCATAAACTGGACACAGAGAACCCACAGAGAGAGGACTACTGAACTTGTCTAAGGTGAGATGATCTTTCGGGGTTCCTGATTCATGAAAGAGTCTGCGAGACATTCTGCAGGACACAACAGATAGTGACTGAACTGACTTTGAATTTTCCTGCTTTATGGAAATGTCTGCTGGATACCATGGGCCTGAAGGCTGAAGATGGATGCCCCAATGATACAGAGGAACTTTGGGTGACTGTCCAGGCAGCGAGATGTCTCTGTCATTTCTAGAGTTTTAAAAGCTGCTTACTTCTTGTTTGCTTAGGTAGTATTGTATCTTTCTGGAGTCTTTGATGGAGTTAAGAATAGTTAGTTATAGTTATAGTTTTCCTTAGTTATGATAAAGATTATTGTAACTTTTACTTGATAACTGTTTTGTTATATGTAATTTTGCTATGTTAAAGCCTTTTTTTTGTTTAAACCGAAAAAGGGGAAATGATGGAGGAAGGTCATTGGCTAATAAAGGAACTGCCTTGGCCCATTTTATTGGTTAGAGGATAGGTGGGAGGAGTAAACAGAACAGAACGCTGGGAGGAACAGGAAGTGAGGTCAGACTCCACAGCTCTGCTCTCCGGAGCAGATGCCTCAGCGGAAACGCCATGCCCTGCTCCCTGGCAGACACACAGGATGAAGCTCCGACCCAGGATGGACATAGGCTAGAATCTTCCTGGTAAGCGCACCTTGGGGTGCCATACACAGATGATTGGAAATGGGCTAAATTAATATGTGAGAATTAGCCTAGAAGAGAATGGGCCAAGCAGTGTTTAAAAGAATACAGTGTCCGTGTAATTATTTCGGGGCATAAGCTAGCCGAGCAGGCAGCCGGGGTGCTGGGGACGCAGCCCGCCGCCCTTATTACAACAGATTTGTTTTTAAATCAGGGGGATGATGTGTAAATCCACAGCCCAAGTACAAACTGAACTGATGGGTAATACACTTGAGGTTGTCCAAGCATGGCTACACTGACTATTGGTTCATGGCCTCTGAAACCCAGAATCCTCAGTGCTTTCCACACTATGCTAAGAGACCAACTCTCTGCAACGTTAGAATTCCTGTCTTTGATTTTCTACTTTCTCATCTGTAACTGTGAGTCACATAGCAGCCACTTTCAAGCTATGGAAGTTTAATGAAACGGTATGTAACCATAATTTTTCATGACATTTGGCAAAGAGCCAGGCAAATAAGAACCACTCAAATTAACATTATCTACCTTGGGTTGGTACAGGATGATGTGTTTTGCCCAGCAGTCAATGAGCAGTTATGAGGAAAAACTGCCCAGTATGGTAACATAACCCTATAATCTCAGCTCTTAGGAGGTAGAGGCAGGTAGACTAGGGGCTCATAGTCTAGACCAGAAAGAAAGAAAAACAAAAAGGAAGGAAAGAAGAGAAGAAGGAAGGAAAAGGAAGGAAGGAAGGAAGGAAGGAAGGGAAAGGAAGGAAGGAAGGAAGGAAGGGAAAGGAAGGAAGGAAGGAAGGAAGGGAAAGGAAGGGAAAAGAAGGAAGGAAGGAAGGAAGGAAGGGAAAAGAAGGAAAAGGAAGGAAGGAAGGAAGGAAGGAAGGAAGGAAGGGAAAAGAAGGAAAAGGAAGGAAGGAAGGAAGGGAAAGGAAGGAAGGAAGGGAAAAGAAGGAAAAGGAAGGAAGGAAGGAAGGAAGGAAGGAAGGGAAAAGAAGGGAAAGGAAGGAAGGAAGGAAGGGAAAAGAAGGAAAAGGAAGGAAGGAAGGAAGGGAAAAGAAGGAAAAGGAAGGAAGGAAGGAAGGAAGGAAGGGGAAGGAAAGAAGAGAGGAAGGAAGGAAGGAAGGAAGGAAAGAAGAGAGGAAGGAAGGAAGGAAGGAAGGAAGGGGAAGGAAAGAAGAGAGGAAGGAAGGAAGGAAGGAAGGAAGGAAGGAAGGAAGGAAGGACCTTTTCCTGTAAACAGACTGAGGTGACCTGTGAAGATACTTTGATCATCTTGATGCTCTTGATCCAGACAACCCTACAAAATCCTGTAAATCAAGAGGTTCAAATCTTCATGTTCACTTTAAGAACACCTGTGCTAGCCGGGCGGCGGTGGCTCACGCCTTTAATCCCAGCACTTGGGAGGCAGAGGCAGGCAGATCTCTGTGAGTTCGAGACCAGCCTGGTCTACAAGAGCTTGTTCCAGGACTCCAAAACCACAGAGAAACCCTGTCTCGAAAAACCAAAAAAAAAAAAAAAAAAAAAAAACAACAAAACAACAACAAAAAAAAACCCACCTGTGTTGAAACTGCCCAGGCCGTCAAGAATATACGTATCTGAAAGACCACCAATTATCTGAGAGATGCTTCTTTAAAGAAGCCGAGTGTTCCCTTCTGGTGGAATGATGGTGGAGTCCAGGTCCACCCAGGCTAGACAGTGGGGCTGGATGCAGAGCCTGTTGCCTGAAATGAGTGCTAAATGGCTGCTACCTATGCTTAAAGGTGCAGACAGTGATGCTGAACTGAAGGGTTTAGCTGTAGATGCTCTAGTTATTGAATATATTCGGATGAGCAAAGCACCCAAGGTGTGCAGACAAATTTAACAGAGCTAATGACCAGATGGATTAATCTGTGCATGTGCTCCCTGCCACTCTGAGATGGTCATCACTGAAAAGGAATACATTGTTTCAAAGCCAGAGGAGGAGAAAGGCGCACAGGGGAAAACAATATCCCAGAAGAAACTGAAGAATCAAAAACTTATGGCATGGAAATAAATTCAGCATAAAATAAATG
Source organism: Microtus oregoni (assembly GCF_018167655.1). NCBI lineage: Eukaryota > Metazoa > Chordata > Mammalia > Rodentia > Cricetidae > Microtus > Microtus oregoni. The sequence continues at coordinate 58,068,380 of NW_024543059.1, read as the reverse complement.
CAGATAAAAGTAAAAGAGAGAGAGAGAGTGGGAATTAAGAGTGAGAAGAAGGAAGTAACAAAGTTGACAAGAAGAAGATGTTATGGGGAAAATACACACATATCTCACAAGGTGCTTAGAATGAAGATAGAATAGTTAGCACTATTATTATTAGGAAACAGGCAGTCTGACTGTATTCCTTGTCCCCTGCCCACTACCTGGTCATTGTAAAATGAAGAACTGGTCTAACCTGAAAGCAGGAATGTACTAATCCAATTCTGAGTTAGAAATAAGCCCCTCTGATTATCTCAGAAGTCAAGAAAGTCATTTCCCTTCCATCTTCTACTATAGTCTGTAATTCATAACGGATCAAGATGCAGTCACCTCCCAAATGCCTTATCAAAGTGTATCAGGTAATGCATAATCCGTAGCCTTAAACAAGCAAGCAAGCAAACAAACAAACAAAAAACCCTCATCAATACGATCTGCTGGATAACTTGTTTTAGGTCCTGGTCATTGATCATCACTCTGTTCTCTGGAAAGTAGACGTGAGATGATCGACAGTAACAAAGGGAGAGAGAAGGAGACATTAAATCATATCCAAAAAGAAACAAATGGAAGAAGCTATGACAGCAACAATTTGTGAGCCAACAGGGAGGCTTCCAACCGGGAAGTGCCGTGAATCAACATGATCAAATGATTTTATTAGTTTGCTTTTATTAGTTAGATCTATTACCTTTGGTTTTTTTCATGATCAGGGAAAAAAAAACAAAGTAATTATCATCAGTTTATCAAGACAGAGCCTCGTGGAACGTGTACCTCACTGGTTCCCTGACTCTGCACTGCAGAGCTGTGCCTGGTGCCCTTGGACTTGAGAGCTCTTTGCCTCTAACTCACCCCCTTGCATAAGCAGGGAGCTGGGATGCATCTCAAGACTCTCAGAAAACTGCTTTACAACGTGGAGAGAAAAGTTCAGTGTGTGGCTATTGTATTTAAAAAGCATGGAAGACGGACACTGCTCAAAGCTGAGGTGGGGAAATCTTAATTTATCTTCAAGGCCCAGGCTGTAAGCATGGTGCTGCAATCACAGCAGATCTCCGCCCCACATCACTGCCCTCCTTGGCAAGCCCCTGAACTTTACCTGCTGTAATCACATTCTCTGTGGGAGAGAGGGGATTCGGTTACCGGGAAAGCTAATTCTTGGGCCTGCCCCAAGTGAAGGCGAACAGTCATTATAAACCATTCCAGATTACTGACAGCCACTCTGCCGTGGAAACTGCTGTAGACAGGACCGAGAAAATTTCCCAATGAAAAAAAATAGTATTCTTTTAAGAAATCTGACATTTGCAAACATATGTGAAAAATGATGAGGGAATAAGTAGGGTACAGTTTCAAAGCTGATAATAAAGATTTGATAGATGCAGAATCCTGCCATGTTTGTGTTTACCCTGTAGGAATGCCATACAGTTAACTCAGAGGAAGAAAAGTGAGGGCATTTATCGCCATTTTCCTCCTTAATGGGAAGCTGTTCTTTGACAAGAAAGTCCTTTAAGAAGGTCTTGGGATGGGACAGCAGGGGACTTAGCAGGCGCTTAAGCGTTTAAGGGGGAAGAGAAGAGGGGGAAGGGAAAGGAAAGCTGCAGAGGGAAGGCTTTGAGTTTCAATGCTCACCATTAACATCACAAACAGTATTGCTTCATATTTAAATAATAAAATGTGCACCTTGCCCGTGCTAAACTCTGTCTTAGACTCAGTCTTATTTCAACGTGGTATTCCTTGTGGGATTCCCTGGTATTAGAATTGCCTTTTAGTATCACATTTTACTTTTTTTTTCTTCCATGCTGCCTCTCCGTTTTTAACTGAAACGGTGGTTAACAGTAACGGAGAGCTTCTTATTTGCTAGGGACTAGCGTCACCCTTGCCTGAAAGCAAACAAACCCCCCAGACACAGGGGCACAACTAATCCAAACACGCCCTCAAGGAAGTGCACTTTGTTCACATTCAGGAGACCAAGCGCTAAAGGCCCTACTCTTCTGACTTGCTAGCTAGTCTTTCTTTACATATTTTGAACAGGCAGACCCAAGTGACATTATTAGCAAGCACCTGGAAAGACTGACACTCATGATTGTAGCGTCTAGAGACCCTGTACCCTTCAAACTGTGCTTGGTCTCTTTTCTCTTCCGACATTCCTTCAAGTTTCTAAGTCAGGGAGAGAAATGCCTAAAGACAAGAGAAGTTTTAGAAAATCATCCTCAATTATACATCTGTAGCCCCCATATGCACTTCACCTAAGAGGCAATGGGCTGACTGCTGATGCCATTTCAATGACAAGAAATTATACTATGGAAAGAGCTCCCTTTCAACATTGTATCTTCCTACTAGCTACCAAGCCAGTGTGATGTGGTGGTTGATGATAGGAGCTGGACAGTCAAAGTGCATCAAGAGACAATTCCCTAGGACACAAACTTGGTTCTGATCAATTCAAAGGTGTTTCAGCTGCAAACAACCTTGGAAGGCATGATGGTTCGCTTTGATAGTCAAATGGAAGCAATGATGAGGTGGTGGGGAGTGGAGACACAGGTCTGAAGTTAAAAGCTCAGATGTTCTACAAAGTACCAGAATTCAGTTCCTAGCACCAATACCAGGCAGCTCAGCTCACAACCACTTGTGACTCCAGCTTCTGGGGATCAGATGTCTCTTGATTCCAAAGAACTCATATGCACACGCCTACCTACCTACCTACACACAGATACACACACACACACACACACACACACACACACACACACACACTATGGGGGAGGGAGAGACAGTGAGAGAGACAGACGCTTTTTAAAGGTGAGACACATTCCTAGGTGTATCTGTGAGGGTGCTGTCACCAGAGACAATTGGTATGTGTTTCAGAAGCAGGAGGGGGAGTACTTACAATCTTCCCTGAAACTGGAGAGTACCATCCCACAGATCTATGGTCCAAATAGAACAAGACAAGAAGAAATGAAGAAGGGAGCTGGAACCAGTTTGCTCTTACTCTGAGCTTCTTCGCTTTCATGAGTTTAGGGGCAGCAATGTTCCACCATTTCTTCCCACCAAGGTGCTCTGCCTAACCCTGGAGTCAGCCAGCAGAAACTGAACCCAGGAAAGAAAATGAATCCTTCTTGATAACACTGTTTGTTTCAGGCGTTCTGTCACAGTGACGGGAAAGCAACATTACAGAACAAGAAAGTTGCTATCATACTTTGTGTTACGGGAGCTGGGCTTTCGCTCATAGATGGATGTTCACAAGTAGTGGTGGTGTGGGGGTTACCTGTAGTCTTCTTCACATCATCAGGAAAATACTGAGACTATGGCTTTTTTGATGAATGCAGCAATCTTAAATTTCTGACCCAAGAATCTCAAGTTCCTCCTAGCATCCACAAAACTGCAGGAGGATCAAGCATGAGCTTACAAAAAGTTAAGATTTCGGACACTTCAAGCTTTTGACTAGACCCACTCAAGCGTTCTGGTTCTGTTGTTTATGAGGTCCATGTTATTAGTAAATTTATTCAAAGCCACCCCAGAATGAGGCCAGCTTTAAAGTTTAAGGGTTGCACGATATAATTCATTTACTATATACTTTTACTACATACTACATGTCTTGGTACATGCATGTAATAAAATGTGTCCTCAATAAATTTTGCCTGGTGTGAATTTGGTAATCTTGTATAATAAAAATCTTCTAGAAAGAAGAACCAAATTCTAGTCTGTCTAGTCCAACTCTGTGTGGCCTCAAAAGTCAATAAGCTCATTCTGGAATAAAAAAAAAAACACAGATAGTAGGAGGAGGATTCAATCAGAATAGTACTGTCTTTCTCAGCTCACACAATGTTGAGTTCCTGATGTCCCTGGTTAGTCAATGACTATCCACATTATAACTTAAAGATTTTAATCACTTCAACCATACCCTAATGCCTCTTTACAGTCTGGCTGCAGGCAGGATGGTAGCGTGCAAGTGGGCATTGACTCTTCAAGAGAATTGATCCGAAAGTGGCTCTCCACAGGACAAAACTGTCAATGTATATCCCATTGGCTGGAACTCGAGGGCATGGCCTTGCATCACACAAAGGGGCATAGGATAATCAGCAAGATTTAGCAGAGGAGAAGCCAGGAATACTTGACATACTGTAAAAGAATTTAATCATAGAGAATGAAAAAGAAAGTAGAGACTTTTTATGCAGCCTTTTAGGAGATTTAAAAATAGTGTTCTGTATTCTAAAGCTTTTCAAGAAAATTTACTTGTAGTATAAGATCGTATAGTCTGACTAAGATCTAGATATATTTTTTCTCTCTCAAGCAAGTAGTTAAGAGATGTCCTAGTTTCAACAGTATTCTTCTTTATTTTATCAGAGCAACAATATTCAACAATGTGGGGAAATGCAGAGGTGTTATTTAAAACTTATTTGATCCATTGTCCTACAAACAGGAAGGTCCACACCTACACCATTCCATTTTCATGAAAACATCTTTTGGAAGATGTGAAATGGAGAGTCCGGTGAGCTTTTGTATGCTCGACATCCCTCCAGGCCAGGAAATTCTTTCTTGTCGCTAATTTAAATTTGTTATCCTATAGCTTAAGCTCAGTTCCTTTTGGATTTCTCTTAGATACAGAAAACAGATGTCTTTCATCCTTGCTCTATTATGCATTCCCACATTTCTACTTTTAGCCGTATCCTCAGCAAACTGAAGAATCCCAGAACCTCTTTCCCCAGGTCTTAAACCTAAACCATGCCACGAGATGCGCTGCTGTCCTCAGAAATCCCTCCCACTCTCCTGCATCCAGTTAAGCTCTCCAGGAGATCTTCATAATAGAGCCCAGTTTGATAAGTACCTGTTCAGAAAGCGGCATGTGTATAAAAAAAAATATCAAATCTATTTTCCAACAAAATTGCATTCTGTCAACATTAAAAAATGTTTATTTGTGGATTTTTCCTTATCTTGCCTGGTGCCACTTTTACGTTTGTCATCCTCTTGGGAAGAAACCTTGACTCACCATCCAAGTTCCCCGTTACACAGCCACAGACTCTTCTCACCACACCCCTATGGAAGAAATAATATTTTCCTCATAAATGCTGGAAATCTTTCACATGTTCACAGCCGAGACACTTGGACTCATGCAATTCAAGTAACTCCTCTATGGTTTGCAAAACACATGCTTTTCGCGACAGCTTTGGGGAACTTGAGGGTAACTTGTCTGTCACTGTGTGGAAGTCATGGCTAAGGCAGGGCCCTACTTTAGTTACCTGATTTTGAATTTGAGTGACACCGCAGGAGGTAACTTTTGCTTTTATGTTCACTGCTTCAGAAATCCAACACAATGCAAATCTTGTTCTCAACAGCAGCAAGATGGCAAGCAATTAATTGTATCAATATAAAGTATCTGATCTGAAGGAGATCTGTTGAGTTATTAAAGGAGATAATAAAATGTAACTGCTGTGTAGAGAGTGACCATGAATTATTTCACAAAATATTGGACATAATCATGTGCCAATAAGAATATGATTATGTATTCTTGATAGAGGCCATAATGTTCTTGATATATAGTAAAAAAAATGTGTGTGTGGGAAACATGTCTCCTCATTTATGTAACTGACATTGGGGGACAACAGAGCTCACCAAAACTCAGCCACAGCACTCGCACGACCATGAGAAGAAAATGCGCTGTGCAAACATGCAATCTCCCTTAATAAAGGAAACAACTATTTCTGGCATTATGTACCTTTTTAATCTTTTCATTACTCCAAATTTTTGGAAAAGCTTGTTAAGGGGCAATTAAATTTTTATCCTAGCACTGAAAGGCTAGATATTTGTGAGTTACAAGTGAGCATGGTCTATATAGTGAGTGCAAGGCCAGCCAGACGTTGATAGTGAGACCTTTTAGAGAGAGAGAGAGGTAGTGGAGCTCCTGAGGATACCTCCAAGGCTGACCTGTAGCTTCCACAAGCACACCATGCACACACATCTATACGTTCACCAGCATACATACTCTCACATAAATGAACAAGTGTGTCTATACACACACATATACACATTGATACAAACGTGAACATACAAGAATGAGATAAATTACCATAAATTTGATTTTCAACAACACCAAATGCTTGACTTTCACAAAAGGTTTATTTCAGGCCTACATCTTTTGGGTGGGCAGGGACATCATCAAAAGTTCAATCTTCGACTGTGGACCTTGGCTTTAATAGCAATACTGTGGACCACAAGAGTACCAAGCTACACATTTGCTGGACTTTTGTACTTACAAAGTTTGATGTATTTAAAGCTCCTTCCATTTTCATTGTGTTGACTGTGCTTGGATATGGCCATGAAATTCTGAGTTACTTGCTTTGTAGAAGAAATAGAATATCATTTACAGGTGATGTTGAGATGAAACTTTTGCAGTGAGAGACAGATAGGGAAAAACATCATTCAGGTATCAAAGATGCTGTATTTGCTTATGGTAGTGCAAAACAGAGTGCCACGTGAGGCAGTTAGGAACCATCCTCGGTACTTGGACATCTTCAGCTAGTAGAAGGATTTCTATCTGGAGACAAAGCTTATACTACATTTCCTAATTAATTGATAGCACCACAAGTCCTCTCCCTAAATAATAATCTTTGATGGATTCTATCCTTTCTGAGTCACACAAAATTACAGTTGCTTTTCAGAAAATCCAAGTTCAACCTGGTTTCTGTAGGAAGAACAGTATTTGTTGGGGAAAAAAAAAAAACGGTACCTGCCAAAAGGCCTGTCATTTAATAGATTTATTCAAAGTGCTATTTTATTTTTCATTTCTGTCTCAGGAAATTCAGGAAAAAAGAAGAGAAATATAAAAGACCAATGACATCTTACTATAGAAAGGAAAACATTATATCTACACAAATACGTAGCACGAGCCTGCATAAATAATTAGCTATCAAGAAGTAACATCACAGGTGACATGAGAACTGACAGTACAGTCTGTCACCTCAGGTAATAGAGCCAGCCACTGTCTTGAAGATTCATAAAGCAAACCATCTCTTGCATACATTATGCCGGGAGTGGGTGGGAGATATATATATATACTTTATATTATATCTATTTTATATTATATGTTATATTATATAATGATATATCTGCATACATATCATTATATAACATGGTATGTACTATATAAATATTATGTATGTTTATATATTATATATATATATATATATATATATATATATTCCCCCTCAAGTTTCTGTTTTGAATCCATAACTTTACCAAATAAAAAAAGGCAATACACCATTTTTTTCACAAACAATGGATGCTTCTAAGACTATCAGGCCCTGGAAAGACATTGGATTTCTTTATTGAGAGGGAGAGAGTATGCTTAGTAAGAGTTCATGGGATTTGTAAATGGGGTTTTATTCTCCCAGAATCACTGATGTTCTGCAGATTCAAGGCTTGATCCCTACTTTGGTTCATTACCTAGGAAGTCCACAAATAAACACAGAAACTACACCTGAAGGTTAAAGTCGGGCTTCCTGATTAGAGGCAGAGAGAGAAAAGGCGAAGGAAGGGGGAAGGACAGGGAGGGAAGGAGGGGAATGTGGAGAAGGAGGAGAGAAGAGAGAAGAAAGTGGCATACTATTTCCAAATATCTTATCCTTAATTGACTTTTGAATCCTTCTCTCTCTCTCTCTCTCTCTCTCTCTCTCTCTCTCTCCACTCTTTTGATTAAGAAATTGAAGAGCTGCCAGGCGATGGTGGCGCACGCCTTTAATCCCAGCACTCGGGAGGCAGAGGTAGGCGGATCTCTGTGAGTTCGAGACCAGCCTGGTCTATAGAGCTAGTTCCAGGACAGGCTCCAAAGCCACAGAGAAACCCTATCTCGAAAAACCAAAAAAAAAAAAAAAAAAGAAATTGAAGAGCTAAATACAAAGGTTTTCCCTGCCCATCAGCAGACCCCTGGCCTAAGGAAGCCCCTGCTGTTTTCATACTCCCACCCTCCTTGAATGGTGGAAGAGGCCAGGCTGAGGGCTGTCACTTCGTGATGTCTTAGATCTTTGAGTCTTGGCTTACAGGGTGTAAGAAAGAGCATTGGCTGCCTGAAAGGTCCCTGTTAATTTATAGGGGTGCTAATGTTTTCCATTCAACGTGCACGATGCAAACAGATGGCTGCGGAACCTCCTGGTTTCCCCTCTAAGGCCACTGAGTCCGTGCTTTGCTCAGGATTCCCAGTGGGAGACGCAGAAAGGGGACTTTTCACGCTCCTTCTAAAAGCAGGGGGATAATGACTCAGTGAGAGTCCCTTACCAAGTTCCTGGGGCCCCTGGTGGCAGCCTCTCTGTTCTACTCACACCGGGGTGCCGGACAAAAGTTTATCAGGAAGAAAGAGACAGAAAAGGAAAAAAAAAAAAAAAAAAAAAAAACACCCTCGGGGTTAAGTGGAACTCAAAAGAAATTCAAATATGCTAAAATAAAGTTTTCTCTTGAGCTTTAATTCTGGTCTTTGATTTGCATTCTTCTTTAGAAATATTAAACAATGTTTTCAATAAGGCAATCCTTTTGTTGCTTTCATTTAAGCCCAAACCTTCGACTTGGGGGCATTGTTAATAAAGTTAAATATCACGCTTACATTATTAGCTTAACACTAAGTAGGAAGGGCGGCTTTGTCATTGTGTGATTTTCTCACTCAGGCCATTGCTTTTAATAAGTCAGTTTAAAAATTCAGCAGATAATGTTAAGGCACTTCCAAGAGGAACAGCTCATCCACAAAGGCGCATGGCCAATTCCATTCGCTTAAAAGTGAGCAGTTCATGGATTCTGCTCACTGGGTTTATCCTTAAAAACTGGTAAATGCCACCTGAAACCTGTGTTAACTAGGTGGACAGTGTCTAAGCTTTCTTAAACCCTGCAGGTCAGTTTGCAAACAACATCTGAAAACAGGTTACGTCACTGCATGCAAATAAAATTCAAGGTAGATAGTTGAATTTAGCTACAATCCATTTAGCAATATATTAATAAATTAATTAAAACATTAATGAAGACATTTTAATAGTTATGGGGAGTTTTTAGATTTATGGCTTTGCAAATTTCTTTTTGCAGGTTTATTTTTAAATATTTGTATGTTTATGTCTGGGCAAATATAGGTGCCAGCAGAAGCCAGAAGAGGAAGTTGGATCCCCTTGAGCTGAAGTTACAGGCTGTTGTAAACTGTTCCAGAGAACCTGGGTTTGATTCCCAACACCCATCAAAAGCTTGATTTTAGACCATTTTTACTATAGGATGCTATCTATTCAGCCTGCTTTCATGAGACAGGGATATAATCTAAGGAATAGGAGTTGCTGGCTAATCAGGTAAAGGTGTTTTGCCACCATGTCTGATGACCTGAGTTCAACACCTGGGACCTGCATGGTAAAAGGAAAGACTAAATTTTGCAGTTTGTCCTCTCAACACACACACACACACACACACACGCACACACACACACACACACACATGCACACACACATACACACACATGTAAAACTTTCTGTAAATAACCTAAATGCCCCTCTAACAAAAAAATGGATAAGGAAAATGTGGTTCATTTACACAATGGACTACTACACAGCAGAAAAAAATAACGACATCTTGTACTTTTCAGGAAAATGGATGGAGCTAGAAAACATCATTTTGAATGAGGTAACCCAGACCCAAAAAGACAATTATCACATATACTCACTCATAAGTGTTTTTTAAACATAAAGCAAAGAAAACCAGCAGACAAATCACAATCTCAGAGAACCTAGACAACAATGAGGACCCTAAGAGAGACATACATAGATCTAATCTACATGGCTAGTAGAAAAAGACAAGATCTCCTGAGTAAATTGGGAGTATGGGGACCTTGGCAGAGGGTTGAAGGGGAAAGGCAGGAAGGGGGGGGGCAGAGAAAAATGTAGCGCTCAATAAAACTCAAATAAGAAAACCTATTTCACAGGTTTCTGAGAAATACTGAAGGTAAGCTTTTGTACAACCACCAGTAATTCTATTTACCTGGATCTACAACTTATAGGTTAATTAAAAGTTTACACAGTTAAAACCATAAAACAAACTTTCTGTTTTTCCAAAGGCGAGAGGTCACCAGGCAGTGGTGGCAAACACCTTTAATCCCAGCACTTGGGAGGCAGAGGCAGGTGGATCTTTGTGAGTTCCAGGACAACCAAGGCTACATGAGAAACCTTGTCTTGAAAACAAAAACAAAAACAAAAACAAAAAAAAAGAATAAAATTGAAAAAAATAAAAAGGTGTGAGGTCACAAAATAGATTTAATAGATTATAAAACAATATTTTGAAATATTCAGTGTTTGTGTGTTAAATATTACATGGGTATAATTATAATATTGATTATGTATATAGTATTATTATACAGGTGTAATATTATATAATATTGATACTATAATCTGAGCAAATTTATATCTGTAAAAGATTGTGTTTTTTTAAAGGGGATATACAGTTTATGTTCACTTATACTAACTGATAAAACAAACAGATAATTCAGGATGTGTGAGGTCCTGGGTTTAGACACTACAAAATCAGAACAAAACAAAAACTCACAGATGATATAGAAAGGAAAGGGGGGACAATAATGGGGGAAGGAAGCTTAAGTAAGCAGAAGGATGGGAAGGGAGGATGATGAAGAGAGGGATAGATAGTTATCGCTATGGGTGTTTAGAGAAGCCATATGGAAACCTATTATTTTTTAAGCTTCATATATATATATATGTATATATATATGAATAGATATGTGTAGATACATATATGTATAAGTATGTGAACATTATCTATGTATATTCGTGTAAAAGTGTTTAATTGACATTATTGTACATAGAGACAGTGTTCTTCCCAGAAGCCATAAGTTGCCAATGAAAACCTAGTGCCAAATAGAAAATACCTCCCCGTCGGTTGTTGATCATGGATGTTGCAGAGGGCCCTCCCCACTGGCAAACAATACAGGCTATTGCTGTTACACTTGCCAGGACCACATTTTGATGGCAACTCCCCATTGCTGAAGGCATTATCTATCCAGGTCATGGGACATGGAGAAAGCAAGTTGGTACTGACCTAGAAACTTCTTCCATGTTGGCTAGATTTAATAGTACCTGAAAGTGCTGTGCAGGTTGCTGGGGCAGTTGCTGGGATGATCATCAAGAGTATTATCTCCCTTTGGATGCTATGAGCTACAATCACAACCATGTAAGCTATGCCCAGGATTGCAATACTGGCACAAATGTTATAAAAGTAACCAACCACTTTGTGATTACTTCAAAGATTCTTTCCACAGAAGAAAACACATCCCCAATACTACAAATTTGCCAAAGAACTCATTGCTGGGGAGCTAATAAGCCCCAAAGATAAATCTACTACTATAATTTTCTAAATAGGCATAATATCAAACTGCCTTCTAGATTAACATAGCTCTCAAAAATCAAAGAAATTTCTTTAAGAAGTGTAACAGTTGATACAAAAGCTCACTACTAATCAATGTGCAGAGATTAAGTGTCTGTTACTCAGCCACAAAGGAAACATTTAGATTGTAGCCCATCCCCTCAATGTTTGGGGATCACTGCAGAGAAAGGGAAGGAAAGTTTTAAGGGCAGCATGTTGGGGAGGGCAGAATAAAACAGTGACTTCAGAATATGACAGTGCCATTATATGCATTAAATTATAACAACTCTGGTTTCCTACACAAGATCAATATACTCAATATTCAAGCATAGAGGGAGTGGGACATCCAAACTTCCCTCCCTAACTGATGACCTAATAATAAATGATAGATGATGTCTATATGAAATTCTCAAAGAATAAAAAAAATTATAGTTAGAATTGGCAGCACTGTTCTACAGTGAAGATTACTAGTCACCTAACCACACACATTCATTTATTAACAATATATTAGAATTAAGCTGGGCAGACACCCTCACAGACAGTCCCATGTTTTAAATTCTAAGTAATAGAGGGAAGGCCAAGACAATTGATGCACTTGCCACTCTGAGGTTTTCTTAATAGAAGAGGTTGTGTAAGGATTCACAGACTCCTTGTCATCTTGCTGAATGATACAGACAATGAAAAATCCAAGGTCATCCTACAGAAAACAGCTATCCATTGAAGGTGACGTTCTTGAATTAGCTTTAAATCACTAAACTCAGGGATGTTGTGAGAAGCAACCAATCCCACTTAATTTCTCTTAGGGAGAGAAAATGGTGTGGTAGTTATTCATCATACTCATATGTGGGAAATGGTCTATGGCTGAAGTATCAAGCAGGGTCATGACAACTTTAACTACAATACATGAGCGTCTGTTCCAAAAAGGGAAAGAACACTTTATTCAATAAACTCCTTTGCAAAAAGTTTTAACTTTATTCCAGTTACATATGTCAACAACTAGAATTAAGGAAGAGCCTCTCTACTTATCAATTCAGTTCAACACTTACTGACATCAGCACTGTAATTACAAGGGAAAAAAATAGGGTTGTAAGTTTCTCCATCTCCATCATTATAGCTGCACTCAGATCGAGTCCATACGTGAAATAGACAAGGTTTTAGTGCAAGAACCAGTCTAGGATGGAGGTCAATGGTGCAGTATGTGTTTAGCATGCACAAGACCCTGAGTGCAAAATCAAGCATCAAAAACAAATGAATTAAGACGAACAGGTAGGTTTCCATGATGTTCCCCAAAGTTTTTCATTGAAATACAATGTCCTATGATAAAAGCAAAGGTTGTTAATATGTCTCTTATTAGCATCATCATTACCATAGATTATATTTTCCTTTTTAATTCTATTGGCTATTGACCTAAAGAATGAGAAGTGAAACATATAAAACATATATGAATGGAACAAATAGATAGTTTTGAAAAATTGACACATGAATGGAATAATCTACTGATAAAAGAATTAGGCATCCAGAACTCTGAATTCAAGATATAAATATAAAATTTATATTTTAAGTGCTATGGCCACAAAAATATACCCTTAGTTGTACAGATTGATGATATTTTCAATTTCATGCGAATAAGGGAAAGTAGGATCACAGGACCTTGATAGAATTATTAAAATTGACATGAAGTCGATGCATGAGAATTTGTGTGTGCGTGCAGATCTGTGTGTGTGTTTGTTAACATTTGTGTACGTGGTCCATTTTTGTGTGTGTGCGATATTGATTTATTTTCTTATAAGTAGATTTGCTTTTATAAAACTGCTTATCTTATAGCTGTAAAACAAAAATTAATAGATAATGATCTATACAGATTTTATACTAAAGTAGAAAACTAAAATAGGCATATGGACTTTTATCTTGAGTACTTGAAAAGTAAAAGCTAATGCAGGAAAAATTGCTCAGCAGTTAAGATATTTGCCCAGAGACATCGAGGCTGGGAGTTCAGGCCCCGACTGCCCCCATGAAAACTGAAGAGGGGTAACATATTTGTAGTCATGGAGCTGAAAGACGCATAAACAGGTCATCCCTTGGGCAAGCTAACTAGAGAGCTTTCCTGAATAGGCAAACACAATGTTCAGTAAGAGAAGCAGACATAGGAAACAAGGATTGAGAGGGACCACAAGATAATCCCAGCTTCCGACGGTCATATGCTCATGCATATCCATGTGCCCACACATGCTAAGCAATAATTTACATAATAAATCGATAATACCCATAAATTGTAATGCTTAGCTTAATTCAAATATTAAATCAAACTACGTTTTCCAATGTAGTGTTATTACCTTAATTATCAAATTAAAACTTTTATTTCTCAAGTAAATGATCCAGTAACACTAAGCTAATTAAATTATAAATGTTTAGACTGGTATGTCAAAGGTAATGAGGGAAGTAGAATTAACTGATAAACAGGTACATATGTCTATTTCGTACTTTGAGAGCTTGACCTTGTATTTTGATTGACTTCTACAAGGTTTTCATATTAGATGACCTGAGAGTCGAGAGATTGCTAAAACACAGAGACACAACTCTTCTCGGTGCTCTCAAACAAAATGAGTTTTTTCCATATAAGAGCCTGGCTAATTAGCAATCATTAAGCACTTTATTTGTGCTAAGCACTACTCATACAGAAATAATATCATTTATAGGTTCTATTAGAAAATCCCACTGTATTCATTAAATTCTATATTATCTTATTTAATTCTTGCACAAGTTTATGAATGAGGTATTATGTTGATCTGTATATTTCAAAGTATTATATAATTAGGTCATCACTATATGATACAGTCTACAGCAGTACAGCATCTGTGTTACTGTCAGAGATTATTATTATTATTACATGGAGTTTATTACAGGTGCTGCTTTAGTGAGTTATTTCCTGTAAGCCTCGCATGACCGTCAGCCCCCATGGAGTAGAGACCGCAGTGGGAGACCCACAGAATGTCATGCTTTGGTTCTATGGTGATAGAACAGAGCTACTAGTAGCCCATAATACAAGGAAAGGAGTGGAGGAAGATCTACCATTCCTACCCTTAATTCTACCTGCCCTGTCTCCTTACCTCCCAGCTGCTTACAGTCTCGGAAGCTTGCTGCGTATGTAGAGGATGGAGGATTAGGTAATTGCTCTACTCCGTTGATGCAGCCTTTGGAAAGTCTTCACCCATGTGGAGTGGGACTCTTGACACACAATTGCTTTGGAGTCACCTATGCTTCCATCATGCAGTCTCTCACCCTTGCTCTACTGCTATAAGGAAGCCCAATAAACTCATCAGCTCTTGTTTTGGACTGGGTGGACTTGGCCTATTGTCTAGAATTAGAGTAACAGATATTCATGTTTCCCATTGAAAAGTTACCATGGCCTGTTGAAGGAGATATACTTAGCTTGGTGTGGTAGAAGCATGTGAGGGAATATTCTGGGTGACATGACTAGGTAGTTCAAAGGCCGAATAAGATGTGATGGCAGCAGGAGAGTCATATAGAGGTTTGAAGATACTGCACGGTACTACACGGCTGGCTTGAAGATGAGGAAGAAGCCATAAGTCAAGGAAAGTAAAACACTTCTAGAACTTGGGAAAACTAAAAATCAGAAAACCAACTAACCAACCAACCAACCAAACAAACAAACAAAAAACCCCAAAACCAGAGAACTGCTTTTCCCTTTAAAGCCTCAAAAAGAACACAAGAGAGAAGATGCATTGGTCTTAGCTCAATGAAATACAGTGCAAACTTCTGAACATCAGAACCATGCATTCACATTATCTTAAACCACTAAATTTGTGACAAATTTTTGTAAGAATTGTAGGAAAACAATGCATCTTACAAAAAGGAAAAGGACAGCAAGCCACCACAGAGATGCAGAACTCTTAATAAAAACCCAGAGACAGAAATTGGGGTTCAACCTGGAGGTCATAAAAGCAAAACAGCCAGCCACTGGCTGTTACCTCTACCTCAGTCCAAAAATGACAATTCTACCTCCAGGAACCTCATAATGAGACTATGTGTGAGAGGTGTCTCCACCCTTTTAATATTACTCTTTAGTGCTGGAATTAAAGTTGTGCACCACTATTGCCTGGTTTCTATCGCAAACTAGTGTGGCTACTGGGATTAAAGGTGTGTGTCACCACTACCTGTTCTGTTAAGCTGATCAGTGTGACTGTTTTATTCTCTGAACTTCAGGCAAGGTTTATTTATTAAAATACAATTGAAATGTCACTACACAGAGAGAATATAGCTTCCCACAAACACAGGTAGCTTTCTACTTCCTATCCTAAGTTATAGTTCTACATTTATGTGCAATAAGAACACCTATCTTCAGGTAGTGCCTCTAAAACACACTCTCAGCATCTATACATGTTCTCATATAGAAATGGCTACCTGTTATATAAATTCTGTCTGGCAAGAGTTTGGCAATTTAAGGACCAGGTCTATCAGACAACATTATCTAGAGAATCTTTACGGCACTCTCTTTACCCCTTCACAGTCATGCTGTTATAGGTATCATGTCATAGATCCTGGGGTAGTTTGAATGTCGTTGGCCCCTATAATCTCACAGGGAGTCACACTATTAGGAGGTGTGACCTTGTTAGAGTAGGAGTGGACTGTTGAAAAGAGCATGGCACTGTGGGGAAGGGCTTTTAAGGTCCTTTTAGTGCAAGCTTCACTCAGTGTGAATCTCAGTCTATCCCTGTTGCTTTCTGCTTAAGACATAGCAAGCATCGTGTCTGTCTGCATGCATGTCTCTGTGCCATGATGAGCTGGACTAAATCACTGAAGCTGTAAGCTGCCACCTCAGTAAAATGTTTTGCTTTCTAAGAGTTGCTGTGGTCATGGTGTTCCTTCACAGCAATAGAAACTCTAGTGAAGGCAAAAGTTGGTACGGGACTGGGGTATTCCTGCGATAGGCTTGACCATGCTTTTGTTTGGAGGAATTTGGACTTTGGTACTTTGGGTTAGGAAAGCAGTGGAATACTTTAAACACTGCTTAATGTGTTATACTAGTAAGAGCATGGAAGACATTCATGTTGAGTGTGATTTAATGTGTTGTATGGGGCATGAGGGCCTCTGAAGAAGTTTCAGAGGAGAAGAATTTTAATATGTTGCCTACAGATTGCTCTTGTGAAATTTTGGTAAAGAATATGTGCGCTTTTTGCCTCTGTCCAAAGAGTCTGCCTGAGGCTAAGGTGGAGAGATTTGTATTAATTCCATTGGCAGAGAAAATTTCAAAAACAGCCTGGTATAGATTGTGTTGTGTGCTTATTAACAGTAACTGTAATAAAGATTTGTAATGAAAAGGAGTAAGAAAATGTAAAATTTGAGGAGAAAAGTAATGGAGTTAAGTGTTGTGTTCAAGGAGATAAACATATTAGAAAATGGAATAAAGGGAGTGGTAAATTCAGGGCAAGAACCCATCCAGCAATTTCCAATTTGTAAAAAGGAATTAAACAAAAGCTTAGGGCCAGATGTGGTGGTGCACACCTTTAAACCCTGTACCTGGGAGGTAGAGACTGGCAGATCTCTGAGTTGGAGGCCAGCCTGGTCTACAGAGCATGTTCAAGGATAGCCAAATTTAAGCAGTGAAGGAAAACAGAAAGCTGGTGAGGATGCAATTGAGGGGTCCATGTTCCTCCTGCAGCAAGCAGCAGAACTTGACAGCTTTGGCCACATGGTTCTGGCTTTAGAGTTAATAATAGAATAAACAGGTTATAGAATTTGCTTCCACTCCTAAGGAAGGCTGCTGTGGCCAGTCATGTGTCAGGTGTGTCCCTGAATGGAAGCCTAGAGAGGCCATTGTGAGAAGCTGTGAAGTTGAAGTCTGAATTGCCTTGGAGACACCAAGATGTTAGAGATGTCAGAGCCATGGGATATCTGCCAAGGAGAGCTGCTAACAGGTAGTGGAAACAGCCCAAGAGAAAAGTAGGTTGCAGTCAACAAAGATGAAAGGAGTTGAATATCTGCTTTGACATCAGACATGGGAATGCAGTGTTTGGAGTTTGCACTGTTGGTTTTTGATCTTGTTTTGGTCCAGTATTTTCTCACTATGATCCTTTCCCTAGGTTTTGGAATGGTAATGTATATCCTGTGCTGCTAAGTATGTGATCTGCTTTTTGATTTTGATTTTACAGGTGATTACAGTTAAGAGATTACATGAATCTCATAAGAGACTTTGAACTTTAGACTTTTAAATGAGTTTGGGACTGTGAAAGACAATGGGAACTTTTTAAGTTGGACTAAATGCATTTTGCCTTGTGATATTGTTACAATTTATGGGAGCTAGTGAGTGGGATGTGGTAGTTTGAATCTAAGAGACCCCTATAATTTCATAGTGAGTGGCACTATTAGGAGGCTTGGTCTTGTTGAAGTAGGTGTGGACTTGCTGGAAAAAGTGTGTCACTGTCGGGATGGGCTTTGAGGTCTCTTTTGCTCAAGCTTCATTCACTGTGAAACTCAGTCTACTCCCTGTTGCCTTCTGATCAAGATGTAGCCAGCACCAAGTCTCTCTGTATGACGCCAGCTTCCTGCCATGGTGATATTGGACTAAACCTCTGAAGCTGTAAACTGTCCCTTCAATTAAATGTTCTCCTTTATAAGAGTTGCTGTGGTCATGCTGTCTCTTCACAGCAATAGAAACTCTAAGATAGATGTCCTTTGAGATTTTCAAGTTCTTTGGGGAATGGGAATACATAAGCAGAAATACAGGAAAACAGAGACAGGAAATAGAAAGGCACTGCCAGGAATGGAAGGGGCCAGAGAGTTTAGGAATGTCTGAGGCTCAAAAGCCCTAGGCCACCAAAGTCCTCACCCTGTTCTGATCATTTTTCTGGTGCCTTCTTCAGCATTTGGACATCATAGGCTTTCTTCACACCCTCTCTGTTTGGTTGAATGACACATATCCTACAGTAACACAGTTCTTTGGTCTTCCTCTGCCACTGGTTTCTTTCATTTGTGAATGTTGATATGTCTGAAGTTCCCCTCTACCTGATTATCCCTGTACTTGTGGAGAGCCGTTGCCAATCCTCACCTTGCACTAGACCTCTTATGAACGCTGCTAAATCCCTACCAGCTTAGAGGACAAGAGCAACTCACTACTTCTTGGACTCAGTTATCTCTTACACTTAAGGGGGACTTGAAAACATATCCACATGTACAATGTATTGCCCATATGAATTTCTTTCTTTTGTAAATAGCTTTTTTTGTTGCAAGGAATTGCTTGTTGGTTCTCAGCTGCTCAGCCTCGAAATAACCACACAGAAACTGTATTAATTAAATCACTGCTTGGTGCATTAGCTCTAGATTCTTATTGGCTAACTCTTACATCTTAATTTAACCCATTTCTAGTGATCTGTGTATCGCCATGTGGCTGTGGCTTACTGGATAAAGTTCTGGTGTCCATCTCTGGCAGGGGGCTACATGGCTTCTCTCTGACTCTGCCTCCTTTCTCCCAGCATTCAGCTTAGTTTTCCCCACCTAGCTCTGTTCCCCTATAGCTCTGTTATAGGCCCAAAGCAGTTCCTTTATTCATCAGTGGTAATTGAAACATACAGAGGGAGCTGGGCGGTGGTGGCGCACGCCTGTAATCCCAGCACTCGGGAGGCAGAGGCAGGCGGATCTCTGTGAGTTTGAGACCAGCCTGGTCTACAAGAGCTAGTTCCAGGACAGGCTCCAAAACCACAGAGAAACCTTGTCTCGAAAAAACCAAAAAAAAAAAAAAAAAAAAGAAAGGGAAATCCCACATCAGTTTTTCCCACAAAAGGGAAGATAATTTGATGCCAAACATTGTCTTCTGTGACAAAATGCTAGGTATACATTGAATTTGTGTGGGACAGTAGATTGTTGAAGATATTCATGGAAGTGCAAAAGTACAAGTCTACATGTCATGATGAGACCATCAGTCAACACTGCATGTCTTCCTCAATCTCTCTCCACCTTAATTTTTGGGATGAAGCTCTTATTGAACCTGGAATCCATTGGTTTGACTAGAATTTTGCTGACCAGCTCTCACCTCCCAAGCACCATGGCTGTGTAAACGAAACACCATATGCAGATTTTCACATGAAGGCCAGGGCTCCAAATCTAGGTCCTCATACTTGAAACAGTGAACACTTTACTGACTGAACATATCCACAGCTAGATACATTCAGTATTTCCAGGGCAGCTCATTTATACAATTGACTTTCAAATAATGTCTAACTTCAGTGTGGAAGAAATCATGAAGTTATATAATCACTCAGACTATACTGTGTTTGGGTTAAGTTTAAATTGCTTCAAAAGAATGAAAAGAAAAAGGGAAAAATCCTTTAAAAAATATTGGGTCAGACATCAAAATAATCCATATTTGGATCGTATTGAAGTAGTGGGCACAGAGTGCCCATTAGACTAGCCTAAATGACTCGGAATGTCTAAAGGAGAAATTGACAGTATTCACCAGTGGTAGAGGTGAATTTAGAAACAGAAAACCTGACAATTTTTTGAACCCTTCTTAAAGTGTATTTCAAAGATCATGAATACCATGCATAGCCCACAAAAAAAAAATATAGATGATCAAGTAATTTCCTGCCAGGCGGTCAAGATGTACAGTAATCATTCTGAAAAATCTTGCAATAAGGAAAAAATTACATTTGTTTACACAAATGTTTCCCTAACTATTTGACCTTTGACTAATCCCATCTTTTATAATCCCTTTAACTCCTTTCATATGGGACTATTTAGGGGAACTTTGCAATACAGCAGGGTTACCAACTTTTTTCTGTAAAGGCTGAGGAGGAAACACTTTAGATTTGGCAGGTCACACGGTCACTAGCCCCTATTCAACTTAGTGTGCATAGTCTAAACAAAGTCATCTTAACAAGGGGATGTGATGGGATCCAAACTGTTGTTTTAAATAAAATACAGCAGACCAGAGTTGGCCTGTGAGCCACAGTTGCTGACCCTGCAGTAGGGGCATAGTTCTCCCACCAACAGAAGCTGAAAATTCACCTTTCTTTTATTTCCCCCCAAGAAGTATTGTCTTCCAGTTTCTTCAAGGATCAACACCCATGAGAGGAGTCTTTGAAATGTATTATGACTTAAAAAGACCTCGGCAGACTGGGTTCTTGCTTCATCAGTGAAGAAGAAGACACACCAAGAGCTAAAAGGTTTACAGCTTACAGTTTTAAACAAATAGTGCCTCAGGTTTCCTAGTGGACTTTGGATACAGGTATACATTTTAAACTGTTGTTGTTCCACAGAAATACAAATAGCTACGCTAGGTGTGCATTTAGAAGCAGGATGATTTAGGACTAGTTACTTGTCTTACTCATCGTCAGGAAGTATAGTGTGAGTGCTGTCTCTTCGCTCACTTCCTCCTTTCTGTGAAGTCCAGTATCTCAGCCCATGGGATAATGTTGCCCACATTTAGTCTGCCTTCCTGGGTCCATTAACCTGATCTGGATAATCCCTCACAGACACTGCTTCCAGGTTGGTTCCAAATCCCATAGAATTGACAACCAAGAGTCACCATCATGGCATGTCTATTTATTAAATGTGTTACAATGTTGAAAAGATGGTTTTTACCACCTTCAAATAGTAATTATGCAAGCTGTAATATTATATTCTCATAAAATAATATTCTATTCAAATACCTAAATTTAAGGAACAAATTAAAATTGTCTCCTCACATGTACCTAGTGATATCCATTTCAACAGAGTTCTCATTAGGATGATTTCATCACCCTAGGGAGATACCCTCAGGTGATTAAAACCTAAGTGATAGGAACTCAGTATTTTCCTCCACTACAGTTTGTTCTTTTCTCTCATTATCTTGTTTAGAGACTCATATGCCTTGTCAAATTAGCAAAAATATTAGCAAGTATTACAGTCCTGGCTCTCAACATTAGGTTTGAACATTTAGCCCATTTCTTCCTTTCTCTGGAGGCTTGAAAGACCTTTGGCAACTCTCTTAAACGATCTCCTATTTTCCTCAGTAAATGTCATTTCCTTAATCTAGTAATTAATAGGAAACGAAGTCCCATTTGTTCAGTGAGTATCTCTCTTGCTTGCTTTTTATGCTGTAGTCCTCTACCATCTACCATTTTATTTTTTGCCAACAAAATGAGGTTATTTTTACTGCTAACATTTAATTAGATTGCTTGATCCTTGGTTAAAGTTTGTGGGTTTCCATTATCCTACCTACAAAGACCAACCCAAATGCTTTTTTAAATTCAATATTTTTATTAACTCATTGAGAATTACATACTTCATCCCATGCATTTTAATCATATTCACCTCTACTACAATAAGATCCATCCCCAAGCCCATAAATTTTATCTTGTCTTTTTCTTTCTTTCTTTCTTTCTTTCTTTCTTTCTTTCTTTCTGTCTTTCATTCTTTCTTTCTTTTTCTTTCACTAACCCATGGAATCCAATTTGTGCTGTCCATATACTCAAGAGTGTAGACCTATACCCTGGAAGTTGGTAGACTTACTCTGGGACCCACTGGAAGGAAACTGACTCTTGACCAGCAGCCTACAATGGTTATTACCTGCACAGCCAGTAGTAGAGTCTCATAATTCCCTCCTACATCCATGCTGGAGTACTTACTGGACTGACCTGGTGTGGGATTGTACAGGCAACCACAGCTGCTGTGATCTCATGTAGCCCCACTGTTTAATGCAGGCTGATGTGTCTTGAAATGACCAAGTAATCAAGCCACTTGGGTATGACCCTGGCTATGGAATTACTACTATGATCACAGGAAAAATGCATGGTACAAACCAAACAAGAATTCTCAATTTTTCACAGAAATCAGATTTCTTACGAACTACTTTGGTTACAAGTTTGTAGTGAGTCATCATAATTTCATCAAGTTAAAATTCAATAAACAGAAGATTTTCTTGATTACTCAAAATTTAGGCAGAAATGATGACAGCTAAACTCACCCATAACTGATTTTTCAGTATTTCTTTTGCATAGAATTCGGTATTTCAAAGAACTGTTCCTTGTCCACAGAATCGTGTCAATGGAGGCCTTCACTTCTATGACTCACATGTACCATTATGTGGTCTCCTTTCTTCTTGTTCCTTGATCCCTGTCTTCACAGCACTGTAACTACCGCACAGTATGGCACAAACATGGTTAACCTATTGACTGCTATTTAAATGGCCCATTCTGGCTCAAAAGTGTATTGATTATTGCCTCTTCGCCAGGAATTGTTTGTACACTAGAGACAAAAACAGGTAGTCCTTACTCTCATAGGGCTTATAGCTAGAAAAGAAACACAATGAAGTAATGTATATCCAAAGAGGATCATTATGAATTGTAAAGAGAAATAGTGAAGGAGGGGAGGGAGGGAAAGAGGGGGAGGAAGGAAGGAAAGAAGGAAGGAAAAGGAAAAGAGAAAATGAAAAGAAACAGCATTACAAATGAGCCTGTGGAACTAAGGGACCAGCTATGCATATCCCACCTACTAAATGGGGATTTGAACTTGCTCTTCAGAAAACTAACAAGGCCAGTAGAGTTATAGCACAAGGCCATGGCCTGAGGTCAAAGAAGATCAATATTCATATATTCTGTATCCCATTCCCTCAAAGGCAGTCTACAAATGGCTGATTTCTTAACAGTATACAATAGGGTGTTATAAGTGACTGCTTTGAAATCAACTTTCAGCTTTTGAGGATGATTACCACAAATATCAAACTCACAAAGATTCACCTGCTTCTGCCTACCAAGTGCTGGGATTAAAGGCAGAGTGGCGCCCAGACGTGATGGACTAAATCCACGTTAAAAACCTGAGAAGGCTTAAAAATAAGGAAAAGAAAGTTTAACGCAGACTTTTGCTGTTTGTGTGTGGCGTGCCGCAGAGAGAAATTGTCCTGACTCAGCAGCAGGAAAACACTGGCTGTTTTAAAATGCTGGCTTTCTGGGCTGTGCCGCCATTGCAATCTCTGTCTGGCTCCTGCAGGAGACAGAGCTTTTGAATGGAGCATTTGGAGTAAAGTGCTACGATTTGTTTGATGGCAACTAGACTGCTGTGTGCCTAAAAGGGGGACATTGCGTACTGCACCTCAGAGGCACAAGCGGCTCTGCCGTGCTAGTGGTGCAGTGTGCAAGGATCAGAGGCACGAGCGGCTCCGCCATATTGGACTGGGCGGGGCCAGCAGGCAGTACCTGTTTTTGACCTAGGAATGTCACAGCTTAGATTCTTAAGCGCCTAGTGATTTAAAGGCGCAAATCAAAAGTGCTCCTGGATAGTAAAAAATTGCAGATTCACAATAGGACAGATTCAGACCACTAAATGAGTCACACTGTTGGATGAATGTACGTAGGCTTGGGAGAGAGAAGAAAAAGAATATAGAGAATAAAGTTAATGGTTTTAAAAAAAAAAGGTAAAGTCTTTAAAGAGACAGTACAGATAGTTAAGAGATTAAAAGAAATAAAGAAAAATAAGCCATGTAAAAATGGAAAATTCACAGAAAGTCTGGATTATGTACATTGTGTTTACTTTAAAATTTTTGACTGTGAAGGAGCTAAGTACAGAGAGACATTTCATTACATGGGCTGCCAAGCTAAACCAAAATGGATATAAGGGTATTACGATTTCAAAATTTGGGTCTAAGGATATGATGCTTTGGAGAGGGTCTTCTTTTGTTTTCACGGAGGACCAGACCCTGTGGATTGCATCTATCCTGATATGGTATGATAGACCACGACCTCCCGAAAAGTTCCTGTGAACACCCTCAAAAAATTACTTCACTCAACTGCCAACTGAGATAAACCTGGCACACAGGTTATACCCTAAATGATCTGATTAACAGCGCCCCCATTCAGCAGGAAGCAGTTTGGAGAGAAAAAACTGCACCCATGTTCCCAAAATTTTGTTTATAAATGTTCTTTTACATTTAAAGGGGGAAATGATATAGGTTTGAATAATTTGCATTGGTATGGATTTTAAGGTCAATTTTGTTATATGTATATGTATTTCTTGATCTTGATTAAGGTATTGTGATTGTGAAGTTCATTTTTAAAATGTAATGTATAATTAGGAAATATAGGTTGTTGATGGATAATCATAAATAATAGTCAAGTTTGTAGTCATGTTACTTAGATTTTCTAGATATATAGAGATATATTTCAGATAGGCATTCTTCATATCTTTCAAAGACTACAGAACATGGCATTTAATGTTTTAATAACTTAGGGCTTTTCATGAAAATGAGACATGTCTGCTCCTGGCAGCACCAATCTACTTCGAGAGGAAGATGGGCATCGAAGAGGATCCTTATGGAGTTTGATAGCCATTTGGGCAAGAAACTGCTCTTGCCTGGACTGTTGCATAAAATGGACACAGATAACCCACAGAGAGAGGACTGTTGAACTTGCCTAAAGGTGAGACGGTCTTTTGGGGTTCATGACTCATGAAAGAGTCTGTGAGACATTCTGCAGGACCCAGCAGATAGTGACTGAACTGTCTTTGAAATTTCCTGCTTCATGGAAATGTCTGCTGTATACTATGGGCCTGAAGGCTGAAGATAGATGCCCCAACGGTACAGAGGAACTTTGGGTGACTGTACAGGCAGTGAGATGTCTCTGTCATTTCTAGAGCTTTGGATTTCTTGTTTACTTAGGTAATATTATATCCTTCTGGAGTCTTTGATGGAGTTGAAGAATGAATAGATAGTTATAGTTTTCCTTAGTTATGATAAAAGATAAAATAGATATAAATATTATAACTGTAATTCTTGCTTGATAACTGTTTTGCTATATGTAATTTTGCTATGTTAAAGTTAAAGCCTTTTTTTTGTTTAAACCAAAAAAGGGGAAATGATGGAGGAAGGTCATTGGTTAAATAAAAAGAAACTGCTTGGCCCTCATTGGTTAGAAGATAGGTGGGAGGAGTAAACAGAACAGAACGCTGGGAGGAAGAGGAAGTGAGCTCAGACTCCACAGCTCTCCTCTCGGGAGCAGACGCCTCAGAGAGAAGCCATGCTCCCAGCTCCCAGGCAGACGCACGCGATGAAGCTCTGACCCAAGATGGACATAGGCTAGAATCTTCCCGGTAAGCACACCTAGGGGCGCTACACAGATGATTAGAAATGGGCTAAATTAATATGTGAGAATTAGCCTAGAAGAGGCTAGATAGAAATGGGCCAAGCAGTGATTAAATGAATACAGTTTGTGTGTTGTTATTTCGGGCATAAGCTAGCCAGGCAGCCGGGGTGCTGGGGTCGCAGCCCCGCCGCCATTATTACTACATGTGCCTTCACCACCTGGTTTGATTACCAATATCTTTATATATCTTGTGTCTCTAGCCATAGAGGATTTAGAAGTGCATTGTATGTAAACTTGATAAGCGTCTGCCCAAATATAATGCCTGGACCAATGTAACTCTTCCTAATTATATAGTTCTCCATTAATCATTTACCCGTCGCTGTAGGTTTAGCTCTCTCTTAACTCACTACAAAGTTGCAAGTCTTTCCATTTAAGGAGAAATAAATTCTTTCTATCTTACACTTCTGCTTCCCCCATAGAGATGGCTCCTGTAGGTTTCTTCATGAACATTTCTTTAAAGTTTTTGTTTTATCTACTTATAATGTATGTGTATGTTTCTGTGTGTATATATATGAATGCTTGTGTCAGTGTACACAAGGAAGTCAGAGGACAACTAGGGAATCATTTGCTGTGGGATAATGCTTTTGTACACTGTAAAGACTTGTCACTCATATTAGATTAATAAAATGCTGATTGACCAGTAGTCAGGCAAGGGTAACCAGACTAAAAGAATTCTGGAAAGAAGAAAAGAGTTATAGTCTCCAGCCAGACTCAGAGAAAGCAAGCTGAGAATGCCTCACTGAGAAAAAAAAAATACCAAGCCACATAGCTAAACATAGACAAGAATTATGAGTTAATTTAGGTTGTAAGATCTAGTCAATAATAATCTTGAGTTAACAGGCCAAACAGTTTATAATTACTACAAGCCTCTGTGTTTGGGGACTGAACAGCTGCAGAACCGGGCAGGACAGAAACTTCTTCCTACAATTGTTGCTCACTTTATACTATGTTTTTTAAGGCTCAAACTCAGGTCATTAGACTTGATATCAAGGTGGCTTCTTAGAAAATTGGAAATCAACCTACCTCGGGACCCAGCATATACCCAAAAGATGCTCAATCATACTACAAGGACATCTGTTCAATTATGTTCATAGCGACATTATTTGTAATAGCCAGAAACTGGAAACCACCTAGATGCCCTTCAACCAAAGAATGGATAAAGAAAATGTGGCACATTTACACATTGGAGTGATACTCAGTGATAAAAAAAAATCTTGAAATTTGCATGAAAATAGATGGAAATAGAAAAAAGAATCCTGAGTTAGTTAATCCAGACCCAGAAAGATGAAGATGGTATGAGGTACTCACTCATAAGTGGATACTAGCTGTAAAGCAAAAGATATTGAGGCCGGGCGGTGGTGGCGCACGCCTTTAATCCCAGCACTCGGGAGGCAGAGGCAGGTGGATCTCTGTGAGTTCGAGGCCAGCCTGGTCTACATAGGGAGTTCCAGGACAGGCTCCAAAACTACAGAGAAACCCTGTCTCGAAAAAACCAAAAAAAAAAAAAAAAAAAAAAAAAAAAAAAAAAAAAAAAAAAAGATATTGAGCCTAAAGTTCATGATCCTAGAGAAGTTAAGTAACAAGGTGAATCCTAAGAAAAACATGTATAGATCCTCCTGGAAAGGGGAAATAGACAAGATCCCCTGACAAAACTGGAAGCATGAAAATGGGCAGAGAAGGAAGAGTAAAGGGAAAAGGTGGGGAGAAGGAGAGGGAAGGAAAGGAGAGAACTTGAGGGAACAGAATAGTTGAGATGGAGAAAGGACAGAAATGAGAGCAAGGAAAGAGATATTTTGACTGAGGGAGACATTATGGGCTAGCAAGAAACCTAGCACAAGAGAAATTCCAAGGAATCTACAAGGATGAGCCCAGCTAAGACTCAAATAACTTTGTTATACAGTCCATGTCCACATGTCTAGGCATAGTACTGTCTACAGTGGGCAAGACCCTCCTACATCAATTAGACATTAAGAAAATGCCCTGTCAGCCTATCTGATGAAAGCAATTCTTCAACGTAGGTTCCCCTTACCTGGTGACCCTAAGTTTGTGTCAAGTTGACAGTTGGTGCTACAATACTGAAGAGCCTCATTTTCCATCATAGACCTCTCTTCAACAGATTTCAAAGTGTCTCCACTTCTCTTTATATCAGAGTCCTCTAAATCAACCCCAGGGCCCCTGAAATCAGCCTCTTTTCCCCTGCACCTGCTCTGAGGCTCTCCCTGCACACCATCATACCGCTGGTTCCCTGTGAAGACTGAACGGATTCTTCATAGTTCTGCTTTTCATCTCCTTCTCCTTCAACCAGCAAAATTCCTCTGGCCACCTTACAGGCCTCCTCAGATGGTCTCTCCCCGTCTTTGGCCACCACAGTCCCTTCAGCAGCCTGAGTGACCAACCGTCTTAGAAACCTTGCAAGCTCATACCAGTCCTTTCAGGCTCACAAAGTTACAGTCCATCTAGACACAGCAGCCAAGAAGAGCTTTTAAAACACAAGTCTAATGGTGCAATTGTCCTGCTTAAAACCCCCATGATGGCTCCTCGAAGCTTTGGGGACACAATCCAAAAGCATCAGTTTAGTTAGAGACTTTGTGCCTGAGCTAGCTCACTGCCCCTAACAGCTCCCTTCTCACCCATTCAGGAGGCTGCCGGGACCCTATAAAAGTCTACTGTGCAAACCCTTCTGAAATGGCAAATGTGTCTGGCTCACCATCTTTCTCACTACAGAAGAATGTCTTCTAAGCAGAATGCTTGCTTTACCCCAGGTAGCTCAAAGTGGAGGCTCTTCCTACCCTCTCATATCCCAGGCTCTCTCAATGCTTCCCTGTGTCCTAAGCCAGCACCCAAGTTTCTTAAAGCTTGGGAGGAGCATAGACTTTGATCTGTGCTAGGGTTTAAATCTAGGGCCTTGCAGATCTTTAAACATGCCACTAAAGAATCATCTAGAAACTGACGTGATTTTTATGTTCTATTCATGGGGAATACTTACTTCTCCCCAAGCAGTTCAAGCCATTTCATACCCATGCCACTATCCCCTTCACCCTACTTTGCCTGCTCTCCCCTACTGGCCCATAGCCCATTGCCCAACACAAGCACCTATTGACTTCCCTGGGCCATCACTTTGTGTTGCAATTCTTGAAAGCTTTTAGTGATTCACACTCTTAGCTTTAATTAGAGACCTCTCTCTTGTCTTCTTGATCCTTCCTTACAAATGTAACTCAATGTCTATTGTTTGAAAGGTACCTTATTTTCCCCTTCTGTCCTAGTAGAGGTAGCTGTGAGGTCTAAAAAATGTCATCTTTTTATCCCAGTGCCTAATAAAGTGCTTAGCATAGCATGGATACCTAATGGGTGGCTTTTCAACGAACCAATGAACAAATTAATTTCATAGTCCTGAAATGAACTGCATAAATGCCATTTTGAAACATTTTAGATGCTATAAAAATAGTATTTGACAATAATACATAAAGTTAGCTCCAAATCTGTGTTAATATCAGTATTCTTAAACTAGACATAGCCCATAATATCTCTAAAAACCACATGGTATCCTTCCCCTTTTAACTTACACTTATAATGTATTGACTCCTTAAAAATTGAAATCAATGCCCATTTATTTCCTTCTCTAAAAGGCCTATATGATGAGGCAGGGAGTCTCAGCAGAGGTTGCCCACCAGCAGAATTATGTTGTATATTTGATGTGGATAGATTCCCATCAGGGAATAAAATAAGATGCCCTCATTCTTCCTCACTGCGCATTTGTGAGGCTCTTAGGAAGGAATATTCGCCCTGCAACTTTCTGAGTAAGTTAGCTCCCGTAGTGTTTTTAATTGTGCCATTTATACCTGACACCATTATCCCTATGACTAAACACTATATTGCTGAACATAGATAGTTATTGGATATATTATTAAAACTGGGAGAGATGAATGTATGGAATACCCAATGCTAATATTATTTTCCTGATTTAGCACTTTGTAATTCTAAGCTTCAATACACACACACATACATACAAATATACACATAGTTGTTCTATTTAAATCACTCACAATGAACCATGTTGGTAAGAGCCAGCGTTTACTGCGTATTCACTATGTGTTCTAAGAATTTTACATACATTTCAGTATTTAGACTTTACAGCACTGAGAAAAATGTCACACCATTCCCTACTTATTTTCAGATGAAGATAAAGGCACAGAGAGGTTAATAGCCCAAGGTCCCACAGCCAGTAAATGACGGCAGCTTCCTGAAAATCCAGTCACTCTGGTAGTACAGGGGCTTTGCTATTAATCTCTCTGCAGTCTTGTATTCATGTGCGTCTCGATATAAAGCAAAAACTTGTATGGTTCGACCAAGAAAAGATGCTTTAAAAATTATAAAAATGTTTTCTTTCTCATAAATAGAAGGGAGGACATGTATTAATAAACTCAGTATCATTCAACGATACATAGATTTTTATGAAAGCTATGCATTTATCTCATATGTCTCCCACCAAGTAGGGCTCAACTTCTTACAGGCAACACATGGGAGAATGGTGGTGAGGGACAATCTGTCAGGTATAGGGTTTTTTTTTTTTTTAATCAATAGGTTTCTAGAACCAGATGAAACACTGTGATAAACATTTTGTGTGTGCAGTAGTCCATCTGACACTCATATATAGTTGAAATATGCTCTCCTTTCTGCTGGTGTTTAGAGCAGGGATTTTCTCAGGTCATATGGTAGCGATTCAAGCATAAGTGTGTGGTTGCAACTCCAAGGTTAAGTTCAGCTCCTTTAAAGGAGTCTTCTGATTGCTGGGAAACCATACACAGGTGCTGACTGGTCACAGGTTCTCCAGTTTGTGAAATTCACTTCCGTATTAGTCTTAGGTTCTACATCTATAAGTCTATTGCATCAATACTGTCAGTTGAGGGGATACTAACACAGGAGGAAAACAAGGCCACTAGTAAGGCACTGATCTGAGTACTAGACTCTACTGCCATTTTAATTTACTTTTCCATTGCTACTGGAAACCTTGGAAAGAGCATCAAACCCTGGCCTTGGTAAGGAAGCATAAAGTAATGCTACAGAAAGACTTGCAGGGGATACTTCCTTCTTCTGCATCTGAGTACACCATCCTTCTTCCGCATCTGAGTACACCATGTTACACGTTCCTAATGATCCCAGGGCCTGTCAGAATCCTAGGAACACAGGTGAAACTGCTGGAATAGCTGATAGCCAACTGCATAATTTGAGCCAGGCATGGTAGGATCATATTTGATCCTAGCACTTGGGAGGCCGGGGTGGGCAAATCTCTTAGTTCAGGGCCACCTGTCCTACAAAATGAGTACAAAGTCAGCCTTGTCACAAAAATAAATAAGTCAAAGTAAGCCAGTAAGTAAATAAGTGAATAAATATATAAAACAAAAACAACACAGAAGTATAACTTAAAACATATCTTTAAAAAAATACCTTAAAAATGTTCCTTTTAATGCCGACACAAAATCAGAACCATAATGGGTGAATTGTAATGAAAAGTAAAATATAAATTTATACTTAACAAAAGTAGGACTGGAAAGAATAGAAACTGTCATCCAGCCCAGGACCTCACAACAGGAGGTACACTGTGAATATTTATTAAACAAATGAAAGAGGTTGACATTTATACCTCAGGCTGCCTTCCATTAAATGGTAACATTGCTATGAATGATGTGGTAATTAGTTTAAAGAAATATCTACTTAAAATCTTCAGATACTAGCATTTAAAAGCTGGCACTTTGGGGGGCTGCAGAGACTCAGTCATTAAGACCACTGACTGCTCTTCTAGAGGACCATGGTTCAGTTCCCAGCACCCACATGGCAGTTCACAATCTTACATCATTCTAATTACAGAGGATCTGCCCACCTCGTCTGAATTTTGCACCAGGCACACACATGGTGCACATATGCATGTGATGGCAAAATAAATGTATAAACCTCATAATTAAAATTTACAACTGACAATTTAACATCCTAAAATAAGCTTATTCTATGTTGGGCATCTGGTTAGCATCTCTTTAGCCAAATAGAGAACCCATTTGCAAGCGACAATGGTACCTGTCGTTAAGTCCACAGTTCAAATCCTACAGTGCTGCCTTCAGTCCGGGACGTCCAAGAGAACTCTCAGGCATAAGAACATTTTAATATCCAACATGTTTTCTCTTGCCATTTTAGATTCTGATTCTCTCAACGGTTCTGTCACTTTTCTAAAAATCAAGAATAACGCAAAGTTTAATTGCCTTTAAGAGTTCTTACTAAGCCGCCCAGACACCACTGAGCATGCCAGTCAACTCGGCTGCCGTTCTTTGAACTGGACAGCAGCCCATTAGTTCTGCTCTTTGTTACGGAATACTGCAGTCCCTCGTTATTTGGCCAGATTTTACAAGCCAGAATACATGTTTTTCTTAATGTGGAATGACTCTAAGTCAATCTGACCAGAAACAAGTAATGATGCTAGCCTGAATAATTAGGGTCAGTCTTCATTATCGGAACAAGGGCAGCCTTTTCAAAACTCTGTCGTCACATGGCCAATAACATCACCCTTCTTCGTCCTTTGTTTTTGTATTGATCTAATTAAACATCGCACATTAAGACATGGGTTAATGATTTGTTGACCCCGTTTATAATTAATTCCCTTTAATTTGATAGATACATATATATTCTATGCTCCAACATGTATGGTATTTTCTCAATTCTCTTGAAAACAGAACTTGTGCATGTCATTTAGAATCACAGACAAACCCAAAAGAAGCAATCCTAGAGTTGTCCCAAGTACAGCCTCCTTATTAATATGCCAAAAAATTACATGGCGTTAATTGATTGACCCAAGGTAAGGAATGACACTATAGGGGGGAAATATATTATTAGTTAAAGTGCCTTTTTATATATCCTTGATAGTATCAAATACAGATTAATATTGATACAAATTAATTTCCTAATTCTGAAAAAATACTAATTGAAGCAACTTGGCCTGGTTTCCAGAACTAAATGTATGCCCTTGAACTATGTTTTGGATCCGTTTGCAATATCCATCCTAAACACTGGAAATCCTCATTTATCCTGGCTCCGATTCAACCTTCCAACATTTCCTCTCTGTTTACTTTGGTCCTTTGGAAGAGGTCCAAGTTTGTCTCGGTCTTTGAAGGCAGATGAATGAAACTGAAATTCCATTTACTGTTCTTTTGGCTCTTGTATTTGTGCTCAAAGACAGATCTAATTCCTCTAGTAATTTTCATAAAGTAAAATTACTAAATTAATTTATTTTAGTACTCTCTAAAGCAGAGATTATGTATAGCTAATATAGCATCACTCCCTTTTTTATTAAAAAAATAAAATCCTTGCTAAAGGGTAGATTACTGTTTTCCCAGGTATGGCTATAAAAAGCTTTACATAATGCTAAGCATTTTAAAGTAACCCAAGTTAGACTCTTTGAGAGATCAAGTAACTGAAGCCTGGGACAGCTGGAATCCCCTGAAAGTCCCATGGAGAGCTGCAGACTGTTGCTAAGCATAGTTTGCTTCTGCTCTTCTCTGATGTCTGCAACTGCCTGTAGAGTTCAGGTTATTCAACTTATGGTTTAACTTCCCTGTTTCCAGTGAATGGTAGAAAAGTCCAATCTTCCTCCATCTCTGTTACTGAACATAGACATTATCTTGATCTGTGTCAAAGAAAGAAAGAAAGAAAGAAAGAAAGAAAGAAAGAAAGAAAGAGAAACAAGAACAAACAAACATCAGGGATAGTTGTAGGTCAACATAAAGAGAGTATGAAGGACAGACATATCTTGAGAAAACACATAGTAGGTCGTAGGGTCATATGTGAAGTAGAAGATACCAGCACCAGAGACTGTAAGGACACGTACCAAGGCCACATTTCCAATACATAACTCTTAACTCCTCAAAGGTTTTCATACACACAGGCAAAGAACCCTCAGGTGAAGGGTATCTATGAATTTTTAGTAGTCTAGCCAAACGCTTCAATTCCGACACCAACATGTCAAGCATTATCTTATAAATATATAAAATGCCTGAGAGGTGCAGCACACAAAGCAAGAGAACCTTGTTATAATGATTTGCTTAGACCCCATATTCTTCCTGATTATTTGTTTATAAAGTCATCCAGGCATCAACAGAAGACAGAGCGGTAAATACGTACCTAGCCTAATGTGAGGACTATGTTTCAGAAAACTCATGAATGAATCATTTCTTTTTTTGTAAGCCATAATCTTATTTTAAAATGCACAGCAAGCTTTCTACTTAACAGTACTCTGCAGTAGCTCTTAGAAAGGATAATTCAAAATAATCACCGTTTTCTGTTCACAGAAATGCCGAGGACAGAAGTTGCATGGGTCAGCAGATGGGTTCTCACAGATACACAGCACTGGGGTGGACTGAGAACTCTAAGTTGGGGATTTACAGTTACATGGGGCATTTGTGCCAGCTCTGCGTGTGACAAGACTTTATAACCATTTGGACAGCATTATATATAAAATAAAAGTATACAGATCCCATCCCAAATGACTGTGTTAACCAAAACACAATTCCGTCAAAAGGAACTAGCAGTTTATTTTGACCCAAATGTGAGTGACCATACCTATAAAGAGGGATTCAGGTTGCCCTGAAAATGGCATATTCCACCATAGCAGTGAATTTTTAAAGAGCTAGTTCCAGGACAGGCTCCAAAACCACAGAGAAACCCTGTCTCGAAAAAGTAAAAAAACAAAACAAAACAAAAAAAAAACAAAAAACAAACAAAAAAAACCCAAACTTTGATAGTCACAGAACAAATGACAGCTTGAATTCAAGACATTTGTCATGTATGGTGGCAAGGACAGTCATGTAGTTTGGTTATAACAAGACAAGGAGAAAAACATACATTTATATGTTTCAAATTCTCACGGTACTCTCAGCTTTGTGATTTGCAGATACCGTTGGTCTGCTAAGGCTTTATTCCACAGGGTTACCCAGCAGTCAAAGGAGATGTTATGTCAAATACAGAGGTGGGTGACAAATTGATATTAAGGACACTGAGGACAGGCCAGGGTAATTTTTCTTTTAATAACAACTCTCTACAAGCAGGATGTTCTAATCAGCCACTCTTTTGCATAGTTTTCAACACAGTGTGGCTTTTTTCTTTTAAGAGAACATTCAGTTCACAAATCAAAACTTCTTACTCAAGCATTTCTGTGTTGAAAGCATGCAAGTAAGTTTACAAGTAAGCCTGATAATAAAAGAATGAAAGACAGCTAATACAGTCAACACTTTTCAGAAGCTTATCTTTAAAGGGAATCATACAAATAAAATACTAATTATTGGAAGTGGATGCCCAGTCCTGGGAGATTTTGTTTGTTTAGTTCACGGTTTCAGCTCTTTTTAAAGATAGAAAGTTCTCTAACCCATTTGTGTGCTGGCTTGTGTGAGTAAACATAAAAGGAACTGGTTTCATGGAAGAATAAGAACCATGTATTCCTGGGCTAGTCTCGAGTAAACAAGAGAGCGAGAGTGGCATGTCTCAAGGAGAGGAACTGAACAAGACTGAAGTGTGGCAGCCAACCCCCAACAGAGGGAGAAAGCAACAATGAGCATTCTGGCTAAGGAAGCATTCAGGACTGGGAGAGAGCTCTTCCGGAGAAGTGCCAGTCACCTGAGCTCGACAATCGAAGCTCCATCTTTGAAACCTACATGATAAGGTGAATGTGGTGGCATGAGCCTGTCATCGCAGCTTCCCTACAGAGACAGGAGAGGCAGAGATATGAGACTTGCCTACAAGGTAAGGAGACAGTTAGCCTGGAGTAGACAGTTCAGCACCATATTGTAAGCGACGTAAATAACCAGGCTAGCTTAATATGAAACAGCAAATTTTAATGAAGGGATAGCTTACAACACCAGGGATCCAGCGATGAGCAGGAGATACAAAAAAGAGAGCGGCGGGGCTCACGCCCACCAGATTTATATGTAAACATTACCATGAGGCAAACATGCCCCCCCAATGGCCTGGGCTATCCGTACATCTCCCCCTTTTGTCTAAGATAGAACTAAACCAAATACAACTATATACAATAGTAACAAATAATAAATATAACAAACAATATTGAGCAAGAAACATATAACAAAAGTTTTGCTAAACATTCTATCTCAAGGAGTCTAAACAATGTAGAGAGTAACTACAATGATATAATCTTTAACTCTGTCAAAGATCTAAGAAGGGAATTAATACTATTTAACAAACAAGAGATATCCAAAATGTGCAACAATTGACAGAAACAACTGACTACCTGGGCAATCACCCAAAATCTCGTTTGCAATGTTGAGTCAACCAATTTTGGCTAAGGTCAAACATAACTGACATACCATTATTAAAGGCAAGGAACTTTTTTAGAACTATCCTACCCTGTCTTGGCAAGATAAGACAATCCTGTTTTATCCACTTATGGATATTTTGTATTTTTGTTAGTAGTTGAGGTATGTGTTTTTTTTTTAACCCAAAGGCCAGTTTTGCCAAGAAGACAAGCTCCCAGTGGAGTGTCTTTGGTGCTCAACGTTCTCTTGGGAGTAGAGTGGTGTCACCAGGAGTGATTGTGTCTCGTTGGCACAGAATTTTAAGTTAAATTAAAGGCCATTTTCTACAGCTCTTCGAAGAGGCTGAAGATTATACTATCTATACTAAATATAATCTCTATGTATCTAAAAGACCTGATTAATTCTCAATACCTATCTAACTTGAAGACTAAGAGAATAGCCCCCCCAATGGGCTGGGCTATCCCTACACCATATTAAAAAAATAGGGTTCATCTCAAAATAAGATCAGAGAGCTGACTGATAAAAGTTGTCTGCTGGCCCGCAAAATACGTCGGAGCATGTGTATGCCCAAACTCACACATATTTATCATGCACACTCATAAAAGTGATTCAAAGAATGAAGTATTACACAAATAAAGAATGCAGAAATATAGCTCCTTCAGATAGCATTTATTTGCCCAGTGACTCAAGGAAATATCATCAGAAAGAGATAGCAAGGATTAAAGACAGGGGAGTACTGTCTTTAATCTCTCCCATTGGTCTGTCACATCCCAGAATAAACAATGTTGAAATAGGACATCCACTATTCTTACAAGCTGGTATTGGTGAGTCCACGCTGGAATCCATTGACCGCCACATTGCCTCATTGAAGTAGCGAACCACATTCTGGCTCAGACACAAACATTGCCTTTCTCTCTCTATAAAACAGTTATTCCCTTATTCCCTCTCAATAACACTTGCTCATTTCCAGAGCACTGGTTCCCAGTCTCCAGAATTCCTCAACGATCAAATCACTGAAAAATGCCCAGCAACCTCATCTTCCATTACTCTCAAGATTCCTCTGTGTATTTCCCTCCGCTCTGTTCAGCAAGCCTGACTTGCATGGCACCTATAGACTCAGCGAAGCTGACTTGCATAACACCTATAGACTGATCTCTGCACTTCAGCCAGCCTGACTTGCATGGCACCTATAGACTCAGTGATCCCTGCAATTCCATATATCTTTCTTCAGCCCTCTTAATCTGCCTTACCGTGATGACATATTCATGAAAACCTTTGAGATTAAATGAGGCATTTTCCTTCTTGATCCCATTTCAACCCTACTCCATGCAAATCATACTCTACTTGCTCAAATACTTTTAATTCAGGGATAAATGCGTGGAGGCAAAGGGAAACAGCCAGATTGGGTCCGTGTATGAGTAGGTTTATGTGTTGATGGGGATAGGATTTTATGCACATCAGCTTTTTTAAGCATCAGATTTGATATGTTTATTTTTACCTACATAGAATAGAATTGAATGTATCCATATAACTGCAGAAGCTCAGTCTAGGACAGCTGTAGAGTTAACAGCGAATTAAAGCATGGCAGCAGGACTTGATAAGGTCCTTCACTCAGAGCTTACTCCCTTTACAGGTATAAAAAAGAATGTGCTAAGGAGATGGCTTAGTGGATAAGAGCAGCTATTGCTTTTTTAGAGGACCCAGGTTCAGTTCCCTGCACCCACACAGTTGGCCCCAAACATGTATATGTCCAGTGCTGGGGGATCCAATGTCCTCTTCTGACCTTAGTGGGCACCAGAAATGCATGTAGTATACATTCTTACATGCAGGCAAAACACATACATAAAATAAAGCTAGATAAATGTTTTTAAAGGAAATGAAAAGGTTCTTCTATTCCCTAAGGCTTGGTGTCTCTCTGCCTGAAAAATAATTCATCCTTTGAAGTTATATTTAGGAGGGACAGTATTCGTACAATTCTCTCACATAGTAGGTTCCTGGTGAGTTACTCTTATTTGTATTACTCTCTTCATAAGTCTTTTTTTTCCCTGCAGTGCCAGACATTTTTAATAACAACAATAAATAAATGCCTGCTGAGTTAGATATTGCTATGATTTGATCTTGTTAATAGTAATGAGTAAATTGGTAGGTTTGATGCTTTCAAATTTAAAAAGAAGCCATCTTTTGATGGAGTCTTGCAACATCTGCAGTACGGCCACAGTGGGTAAAATGTTTTTAAACTCACACATCAAATCAAATACCAAAGTGGTCTTATATCACAGACATACATACAGCTTCAGGCTGTGGTATCCCAACACACAAATCTGCAATAAATGCAGGGTACCTGCAACAAACACAGTCAAGCTGCCAAACTTGTGTCTATATTGTTTTCTTTCTTTTTCTCCCTCTTACTCTTGTTCACTCTCCCTCCTTTTCTCCCTCCCTCTCTTCCTCCCTTCTGGCTGTTTTCGCCTTTCTTTTCTCTTTCCTTCCCTCTTTCTCCTGTCCCCCTCCCTTCTCACTTAGATTCCTCTTTCCCTTCTTCCTCTTTGTCTCCCTTTCCCTTGCTCACTCTTAGCCCTTCTGATTGCCCCATCTCTCCAAGTGCATAGCTGTAATGTATAATATTTACATTGCTCTTACAACAATCAGACATACCTTGGGAAACCTTATTATTGACTTTGCTGGTTTTCTCTCCACTTTTCTAAATGCCACAGAGAGCAAAGTCTAATGACAGTTAAGCAATTTCTTGTCATTGTGCCTTCTACTTTTTCATCAATAACATTTTGCTAAAACAAACACATAATAGAAATGGATCTAGGTCATGTCACCCTAGCTGATTGGGGTGGAATTTCAAGGCCAGGAAAGCAAAACAGAGATTACTGGTTTGATGACTAGAAGAATCAAAGTTGCAAGAGATTGGGAAGAATTGCCTCCACACTGATTCCTGAAGTAAATCATCTTCTAGCCCTTTTACATGTTGACAGGTTAATGGAAAGAAATAGACTTGTTTCTTTATTTGAGTGATATTCAATTTAATCACCTTTCATTGGTGAATAAAGACAGTGAAGGATGAA
The DNA here is from genome assembly GCF_018167655.1 of Microtus oregoni. NCBI lineage: Eukaryota > Metazoa > Chordata > Mammalia > Rodentia > Cricetidae > Microtus > Microtus oregoni. Next base: position 58,029,467 of record NW_024543059.1, on the reverse strand, counting down.
AACCAAAACTGTGGCACAACTTTAAAAGAGGAGCTACACTTCTTTCTCCAGGGAAATGGGCTGATTATACAACTGATGAAAGATTATCATCAAGTAAAAATAAATAAATAAATAAATAAATAAATAAATAAATAAAATAAAAGGCTGGGCGGTGGCGGTGCACGCCTTTAATCCCAGCACTCGGGAGGCAGAGGCAGGCAGATCTTTGTGAGTTCGAGACCAGCCTGGTCTACAAGAGCTAGTTCCAGGACAGGCTCCAAAACCACAGAGAAACACTGTCTCGAAAAACCATAAATAAATAAATAAATAAATAAATAAATAAATAAATAAGATTATCATCAAGTATATTTTATTTGTCTAATGTTTCATAATGGGATGGGTCAACAAATATGCTTATCTTATCATTGGCAGAAACTGGGGAATCCACAGCTGCCATTTGTGTTTAATTATAATAGTAATTAGAGTTATTATTATTATCATCATCGCTTATTATTATTATTATTATTATTATTATTATTATTATTTGGTGTTATACTGTCTTATAAATGCAACTGAAAAGGCTGGCTGGAGTGAATTCCAGAATATGCAACTTTTAGTTATCTGACATTGAGAAAAAATACTTGACTTTCTGAATCTTCATTTTTATCACTAAGATGGGAAAAGCAATCAAATTCTTCTTGCAGATTTTACCAAGATATGCAGTTCTTGAAAAGCAGCTACAACTTCGCTGAACATAAAGAACACTCAGTTCAAAGACTTGGGAAGAAAGAGTCTGTGCTATCCTTGAATTGAGAAAGGATGCCCAATAAATTTACTTTTATATTATAAGGTATCATTTGGCCGACTCTATAATGAAGCCAATGGATCATGGCAGGAAGGAATGGTAACTGAGAAAGTAAAAGGGCAACAACCGTCTTTGCTGTCGGTGTCCTAGGACCCTATATGATCATGCATATTAAAAGCCCATTAAAAATTTGCTATTTTCATTTTAAAAAAGAAGTCTGAAGCTGCATAAGATTAGAAAATGTGTTCAATATTCTTTAATGATTATTGTATTTTATTTAAACACAAAGTTAAGAATTGAATTTTTGACACCATCTTAATAATCAACATTGCTATGAGAGTTGACACTTACAAATAGCTCACAAATAATGCTCCAGATGGATATATTAAAAGAGCATGGTTTTATTCAGTTAATCATTTGTGCTTTCTGACATATTGTTCAGAATTTCCTTCCAAAACCTATGACCTAGTCCTGAATGCCTAAACAATCAAAAAAAAAAATCAGATTCCAAAACCAAAACATATATTTCATTCTGAACACTCTGATGTAGAGTCAGTTTTTAAATCCAGTCTTTGACCATTTCAGATGCCTTATGCCTGAAAGATACAATTCTATAAAATATTACATGCCAAAGATACTACTTACAGCCCACATATTTGAACTCAAAGGCTACTACAGTCTTCATAACCTGGAAAACGAGGACAAATACAATAACTTAAAATGAATCACCATATGCATTATCCACAAGCTAGAATAGGTTTTTAAAAAGCAGGTTAAAAAAGAAACAGTGAAGCTCATTTTGCTCCCTAAAATTAAAGAATAAAGAAGTTGGAAAACTAAGCTTTAAGCTCTTTGATGCATTAGAATATAAGCAGAGTAAAATAGTTTGCCTGCTAGGAAAGCAAACCTGTTTGAACAACTCTACACTCAAACCACGAACATTTAAGTGACACTCTGAAAATATTAGAGTCTTTCTAGTTGAGCATGCAAATCAATAAATTGTGTATATAATAGATGATTACATGAGCATAATTAGAATCTGTGCTTGCAATCCACATTGACCTGCTTGATCAACATGCTGGCATTTCATTGAAAATAGTATATATATATATATATATATATATATATATATATATATATCAAAAATGTTTCATACTATGCACTTCATATCCATACTTCTATTTTTGAGGTTGTGAAATAGTTCAATGTATATTTCTTGAAATTAACCTTGTTTTCTACATTAGTGTGTTTCATACTACTTTGTGCTATTGGAGCATGTATATATTACTTATCAGTTTGGTTACATTTGTGCAAACTGGGTGTCATCTGGTTGCACCATGGTATACTGCTATGAGAAAGGAGATAGTCTTCTTGCTTTTTAAGCTTCATGCATGCCTTTCTAAATAATATCATTGAGGCTGTGATTACCATTGATAAATAAAGGAACTGCTTTGGACCTATAGCAGAGCTGTAGGGGAACAGAGTTAGGCACGGAAAACTAAACTGATTGCTGGGAGAAAAAGGTGGAGTCAAAGAGAAGCCATGTAGTCCCACCAGAGCCAGATGGCTGGTAAGCCACAGCCACGTGGCCATACACAGATTACTAGAAATTGGTTAAATTAATATGTAAGAGTTAGCCAATAAGAAGCTAGAGCTAATGGGCCAAGCAGTGATTTAATTAACATAGTTTCTGAACGATTATTTCAGGGCTAAGCAGCTGGGAACCAACAACTGGCCCCCTCCTCCAACATATCATTAAGTTTCTAAGCATCTAGAAGCCAAATAAAACCATCTCCTAGAAAAAAAAAATAGACATTGACACCTTCTCTTTACTCATTTGAAAACCTTATCATAGATTTCAATGCAGCCCTTCTCAAGACTCAAAATGGCATCATAACTCTTGACTAGACTTTGGGTTTGGATGTCTTTGTTGTATTTGATAAATCACCATTTCTTTTTTTCTACATCTCTCCTTTCCTAACTTCCTCATTCTCCCATTCTGTCTCATGAATGAGACTTTTCTCATTGATAGATGCGTATCTGATCATCCAGTCCTTTCCATTAATTTTTCATTTCTTTTATCCCTTCCCAACATTACTTTCCACTTATCATCTCTGAACCTTTGAGCACATTAGTTCTACAGCAAAGAAATCTCAATGCACTGCATCCTCTATACAATCATCCATACACCACACTGTGATTCATTACAAACTCGGTCTTCATTATGCATTGGCATTTTCCAATGATTAACACAAAAATAGCCATCACCAACCCCCAACCCTTGTTCATGCAAGCAACCCTAATTAAACTCCGTGGGGCACACACACACACTCACACACACACTGAAAGTAGAAAGGGTACTTGGAAAGAATGTGCTCAACTGGGGTGGGAAACTAATAAAAAGAGTAATGTGGGAAAGTGATAAAATACATTATATCCAAATATAAATTGTCAAAGTATAAATAAATTGTTAATGTCATATCGAGTCATACATATATGACTATATGCATGCCTATAATTCCAACCTTGAGAGGGAGAGGCAGGAGGGTCAAGAGTTCGGGCCCAGACTCAACTATATAGGAAGTTTGAGCCTAGGCTAGGCTATATGCAGTCTCATATTTAAAAAAAAAAATAACATTTAAAATACTAAAAATCGACAGGTAGTATTATCTATTGGCATCATTGCAGCAAGAATGAGGAATGAGTTACCAAAATAATGATAGTTAGCTTGTGAAAAATTAGGCAAAATGTTAAATATAATAAATGGGGCCTTCATAACATAAAGGAAATTTTTTTCACTGTATTTCCTATGGAGAGACATTCAAATAGGAAAAAGCCAACTACTAACTACTTTTATTCCTAGAGTTTTAATTCTTACATCTTGGTACCAGACAAGGAAGTGACTCACATACTTTTAATTATGGACAGAAGGGTAATTATAAAATTTCATTTAAAAAATCTATTTAGAGATATAATTCATTTCAAAACCTAAGCCCATCATGTTTTAAGAAAAATTGAAGCTTTAGGAAATCCAAAATAAAAATAAAAGTAGATTGCAACCATTCTGGTTTCTGTTTTTAGGAGTTGGCAGCAGTTGAAAGGTTTGAACCCTTTTCCTGTGGCATGCATTGAGATGCTAAATCCTGAATGGGCTCCTCTGCCTCTTCACATTCATCATGAAGATGTTGGTGGTCAATGAGCTAGAGCCAGTACAAGGACCTAGAGCTCCCAAACAAATTCTGCCCTTGCATGTGTTACGTTTCTTTGGTTGTAAATATTGAGATTCTGATTAGCCTCCAACTACAGGCAATTCACAAGAACCATCTTGCAGAATCGAAATGAAAATGAGGCAGTATTCTCACTTTAGAGACAGCTTGGTATTAGATGAGGGATTGTTAGTCAACTTTAGGCACCGTGACGACAGAACTTATTGGATTATTTCTTCCAGATACCTCACAGGATAGTGGGGCATCAAATCCTTCATTCTTAAAACACTTGCCTCTATATAAGAGTTCTCCAAAGAGAAAAGGAATCCCCCACCCTGCCCTAGGAAAAACATCTGTTGTTTAATGACAGGCATTCAACAACCTAGTTTTATGTCCCACCAAGACTCCTCAGAGAGTAGAGAAGTCAGCCTTCAGAAAAGTGGGGGCTCTCTTAAAAGGGGACCTCTGAGAAGTCAAGAAACCAAAGGATGAGTTGGTATAATACGAGCCACTGCAGGATTGCAATTTTGTTATTTAGGGATATGTTAAAGGATTTCAGTCTATTTTCCCTAGAAAGAAGAGAGGGGTGGAACGTATCTATTATGCTTTTCAAGTGCTGGTGGAATTACTAAGGTTGACCAGTTGTTCTCTGCAGTGGAGCAGAAGCAGACCTCTGGCTTGGCTTAAATTAAAATGCAAGTAAATCAGTTTCTCATTAGGTCAAATTACACTGTGATAAAGTGGATAAAGTAGGAGATTATGGGCTGATGTTGGGGACTAGGATAGGCCGACAGCAATAGGAAGAAAAAGGGATAGTAATCAGGGAGAGATTTGAGCGGGGTACAAGTGTGTTGATGTGTGACTTTGCTACGTTTAGCAGAATTTAACAGGGTACTTGGGTACGGGGGTCTTTCGGGGGTGTTTCAAGTCAAGATAGCATCGGTTACTTTATATGGTAAATAGCTGAGAAGAAAAAAAAATAAGTTCTGGTAGTTCCTCAATAAATTAAGCATGGAACTACATGAAGCCTAGCAGGCTCACTTCTGGGTTCCTGGATGCCTCCCTGGCCACAGTTTGGGTCTCTACAGTCTCTCTTAACCTGCTGGGTCCTGTGACAATCTTACAACTGCTTTACTGAGAGACTGACACACTTCTCTCCTTGTGGTTTGATTTGCATTTTCCAAGTGATTTATGATGCTGAGTGTGTTTTCAAGTGTGAGCTAGGCATCTGCTGACCTGTAGAGAAATGTCAGTTTCAGTACTGTATCCATTTTTAGCTTTTGTTTTGTCTTGTTTATGTTCACTTTTTTTGTTGTTAGTTTGTAGGGGCTTTTCATGTATTCTGTGTACTAAGATTTTACCAGATACATTACTTGAAAACAAACAATAGATAAATAAACAGGTAATATTTTTTACATAATTTTCATAACAGAAAAGCTTGAAGGTATATTGTGTATTATGTAGAGCCAGCTTTCCTTTGTAGGTTAGGAAACTGAGACTTAGAAAGTTATCCCCAGTCACACAGATGCTCAGAATTAAAAATAAAATCTACCACATAGATTTTCTAATGTATGGTAAAGACACAAGTTTCTATTATTCCCCAAGACCTTTTGCAACGTAGACGGTTTGGACATGCCTTTACAGGATCATAGCTCCTATTTGTTTTTCATTGTGTTGTCTAAGCCTTAGGATTTAAGACGACTGTGTACTCCCAACAAGCAAGGTTCGAACTGAAATAGTCCAGTACATGAAGTTACCATCACTGTAAAGTGTGTCAGCGCTGTCTTCGCTTCCAAACGGGTGATTCATATCAGTGGGTGCTTTTATTTCAAACATAGTAAAAGAAGTCTTTTCAGATATACTTACATATGAATTTTGCCACCTACACATGGATTTTTCCACTTGTAAGTTTAGAGAACACATGAGAAAAAAAAAATGAGAATTAGTTGAATCTTCTTGACCTCTGGCATCCAGCCCTCTTGAGCTACCATTTTTCAGATGGCCATAGAGAAATGATACAACACGACACCTCCCCTGTTAGCAAAAGCAGTAGTGACCCAGCCTTTCTCGAATGGTTCCAAGGATTCTTCCTGTAAGCCACTGACAACAGTTGAGCTCACACATGCACACTTGTTGACACCTGTCTTACAGCTGCCATCCGGTCAGCAACAACTGTGCAGCATGCTGGGTACAGCTTCCTCCTAAGTCAGCTGTGTTTAAAGAAGATGATGTGTTTGCCATATAGCCAGCATGGTGAATTCTAAGTGTTAGTATTTAAAGTGTGTATGAAGAAATAGTTTTCACTTTGTTGTCAAATTTACCCAGGGAGGGGAACAGAAGTAGAAATGACAGGGAGATGAGAGGGAGGGTGAGCACACAATTTTCACCTAGGTGACAGAATCTTTAAGTAGTACATTGATACAGAGGAAGGTTAAGAACCACAGGAAAACATCTCTGAGCTCAATCATCCTTTTATCAATAAAGTTCCCTGGGACTTCCTGTGTGCCTCACATTTATCCTCCCTACCTCACTAAGTTTACACCTTCTGCCTTCCTTCCCTACTTTCCTTGGGAAATCTGACATGACTGTGTAAATCAAGCATTCATGAACTAGGAATTCAGGAATCATTTTTGTCATTCTTATAAGTCTAAAATGATATATTTAAAAAACAAAGGTCAGATTATTTACTCAATTGCATGGGAGAAATTTCCATTGCTTTACAAAAAATTTTTAGAGTCTTCATACAAACAATCAATCAGTCATCTATAAAAAAACTAGTGACACTCTGAGTAACTTTTGCTCATGTGTATTTCTGAGTTCTTCTTGTAAACTTTTTAATTTTAAAAATATTCATTTCAATTCAGGAATGTACTCATTCTGAGGCTACTGATACTCTCAGACAAATTAATTTTTTCCAAAAATAAAAAGTAGAAAACAAAATCAGTAAGTAGACAAGGATTGCCAGAACAGCCCTCTTCCCCCTGCATCCCTGGATCAGGGTGAACATCTCCTCCCACCTTGCAATCCTCCCCTCTGGCTCTGTCACAGGTCACTCACAAGGCATCCTGTTCAGCATGCCTCTTTGTTTTTTTCCCCCTGCCCTGGGATCTTCCAAAAATGTAGTAAACACAGACGTTGAATATTTGCTTTTCTACAAAGGCATCTGGCTATTTCTTTTTCAAAATCTCATTCCAAACACCAAGGAACCCACGATTGGTCTTAGCAACTTGTCGTAAAGTATTTGACACAATCACTCTTAGGCCAGGCAGGGCCTCATGAAAAGGACTACTCTGCAACACCTTTGAAAACAAAGAAACTACTTCCATGTAATCTCCAAGCAGGAACAAGTTGATGAATGGAGAGAAAGAACAGGCACAGAGGCATGGCATTGGGGAGGATGCATAGTCTGACCATAAAACATAGTGATGGCCACATACTCAGCCAGAGTTGGAGAATGCACCTGGACCAGAGTTGTCTGTGAAAGGTCTTATCTGTGGGGCACCAGTAAGAAAGCATTTTGAGTTGGCATTAAATATTGATACAAGAGCTTCTAACTGAGCAACTTCACCTAGGCAGTGAAACCTGCACAGAATTGAATGACAGAGCATAATGCAGCCTCAGAAACCCATTAATAAGTGAAATGGGTTAGTCAAGACTAAGCTTTAGTCCTGCAACTCACTGCCTAGACAAACCAGTCCTACCAGAGTCTTCCCTGGGTCTCTGTTTATGTATAAATAAAACAGTCAAATGAATAAGCTTCTTTCAAAAGGGAAAGGTTGAAGTCTGAAATCCTGGGTTCTGAATTCAAGGACACTTCAGGTCTGGGATTTGCAGCCTCGCCTCATGTTCTATGATAATCAACGTCACATTTTTATCTGGGCAACAGGAATAATAATTTCATTAACTTAAGCAAGTATGTACAATGTTTGATATGACTCAACAATAGAGCCATCATTACAAAAATATATTTTAGACTTTATTTGCAAAACAAACCCCTATCCTCATTTACAAGTATTGCTATGACTGTCAACTAATATTGATAAGTTAAAAAGTACTTCAAAACTATAAACTTAGAGTTACAAGAAGCATCATCCTATGTTTCACCTTAATTGTTTTTAGCTGCCATAATCCAATGTACTCAGGGCCAGGGAGATAGTTCAGTGGATAATAATGCTTGACCAGAGCTCAAATCCCCAGCACCCACATAAATGACAAGTACACAAGTTGGCCCATTCAAAAGTCTAGCATTGAGGCACCCTGCCACAATAAGGTAGAAAATCACCAAAGCAGAACCCCAGTGCCAGCCTTGGGTCTCCCACCACTAGTGTGAACAAATGTACACACACACACATGATGTGGGGTTCCCGTTTGTATGCTGTGAATAACATTGGTTAATAAAGAAACTGTTTGTGGCCTGCATAGGGCAGAATAGAGTTAGGCAGGGAAAATAAACTGAATGCTGGGAAAAAGAAGGCAGAGTCAGGAGATGCCATGGCTGTCAGGAACAGACATGCTGGAACCTTGCCAGCAAACCACAGCCATGTGGCTATACACAGATTAATAGAAATAGGTTAAATTAAGATGTAAGAGTTAGCCAATAAGAAGCTAGTGTTAATGGGCCAAGCAGTGATTTAATTAATACAGTTTATGTGTGGTTATTTCAGGAGTCTGGATGGCCAGGAACAAACAAGCAGCCTCTTACAAAACACACACACACACACACACATGAATGCACATGCGTGCACACATACACATACACACAAAACCTGTGCAAGCACACATACACACCATATATAAAGTTATATTGAAAAAAAATGCCCATAAGGAAAAAAAATCTATATCATAAAGTGGTTTTTTTTTTTTGCTTTTTAAAAACTTGTTATTTTTTTAAAATCGTGTGTTTGTGTGTCTCTGCACATGTTATGTGCTTGCTTGCACCCTGCCCACCGAGGCTAGAGATGTTGGACCCCTGGTGCTAGGGTTGTAGATGGTGTGAGCCATCTGATGTGGGTACTGGGAATCAAACTTGGGTCCCCTAGAGGAGCAGCAAATGTCCTTAACTGCTGAGGCTCTCCAGCCCCATGTGATAAGTAATTGGTATGAAGAACACATTCTCAGATTCCCCTCAAAAGTTATGAGAGGAAATGTCAGAGACTATGTCCTAAGCACCCAGGAAGGGTTAGCACATTGAGGTATCTCCAGGTAAGCTTGACAGCCTGTTTTGATCCCCACATCCAACAGACTAGCAAAAGAGAACAGACTCTGGGGAAATGTACCCTGATACCCACTTACAGCTATCTGCATGCATCCGTATTCACATACACAAGCACATTTTCTCATTTTAGTAGTGCTTAGATTCGGAAAACCCTAATAATGGATAAGTGAGAATAATACATCCTTTGTATTTCTGTAAACATGAGCATGGATATTAGAAGTGACTATTAAAAACTTGTGTCATTAATTGCCACTATAAATATGGCTAATTACATTGATCCCTAGTATTTTTGGCTGTGATGGTGTAGTAATATGAGTGGTAGGGCTTCGTCCCCAGCACCTCAGCCGCCTGGCTAGCTTATGCCCCGAAATAACAACACACAAATTGTATTCATTTAAACACTGCTTGGCCTTTTAGCTCTAGCCCTTACTGGCTAATTCTGATATCCCGATCAACCCGTCTCTGATAATCTGTGAGCACCGGTCTTAGTGAGCACTGGTCTTACCGGGAAGATTCTAGCCTATGTCCATCCTGGGTCAGAGCTTCATCGCGTGCGTCTGCCCAAGAGCCGGGAGCATGGCATATCTCTTTGAGGCGTCTTACCTCACTTCCTCTTCCTCCCAGCATTCTGTTCTGTTTACTCCACCCACCTACGTTCTAAGCTATGAGCCCAAGCAGTTTGTTTATTACTTAACCAATGAAATCAACAGATTGATATATGACACTACCACATCACTTCCCCTTTTTCTGTTTAAACAAAAAAAAGGCTTTAACTTTAACATAGCAATATTACATATAACAAAACAGTTATCAAGTAAAAATTACAATAATCTTTATCATAACTAAGGAAAACTATAACTATAACTAACTATTCTTAACTCCCTCAAAGACTCCAGAAAGATACAATATTACCTAAGCAAACAAGAAAAAAGCAATTTTCAAACTCTAGAAATGACAGAGACATCTCGCTGCCTGGACAGTCATCCAAAGTTTCTCTGTACCGTTGGGGCATCCATCTTCGGCCTACAGGCCCATGATATCCAGAGACATTTCCACGAAGCAGAACATTTCAAAGTCAGTTCAGTCACTATCTGTTGTGTCCTGCAGAATGTCTCGCAGACTCTTTCATGAATCAGGAACCCCAAAAGATCATCTCACCTTTAGGCAAGTTCAGTAGTCCTCTCTCTGCGGGTTCTCTCTGTCCAATTTATGCAATAGTCCAGGCAAGAGGAGTTTCTTGCCCAAATGGCTATCAAACTCCATAAGGATCCTCTTCGATGCCCATCTTCCTCTTGAAGTAGATTGGTGCTGCCAGGAGCAGAGTGTCTCATTGTCATGAAAAGTCCTAAGTTATTAAAATATTTTAAATGCCATATTCTGCAGCCTTTGAGAGATATGAAGAATGCCTATCTGAAATATATCTCTATATATCTAGAAAATCTAAGTGACATGACTACAAACTTGACTATTATTTATGATTATCCATCAACAACCTATATTTCCTAATTATATATTACATTTTAAAAATGAACTACACAATCACAATACCTTAATCAAGATCAGAAATACATATACATATAACAAAATTGACCTTAAATCTCTATTAATAAAGCAAAATCTATACTAATGCAAATTATTCATACCTATATCATATCCCCCTCTAAATGTTAAAGAACGTTTATAAACCATATTTGGGAACATGGGCACAGTTTTTTCTCTCCAAACTGCTTCCTGCTGAATGGGGGCATTGTTAATTAGGTCTTTCATGGTATAACCTGTATGCTAGTTTCATCTCAGTTGGCAATTGAGCGAAGCAATTTTCTGAAGGTGTTCACACCAACCCTTCAGGAGGGTGTGGTCCATCATACCATATCGGAATAGAAGAAATGAACAGGGTCTCATCCTCTGTGAAAACAAAATAAGAAACTCCTTTCCAAAGCATCATGTCCTTAGGTCCAAATTTCAAAGTCAAGGCATTTTCAAAGTATCTATGTTGGATTAGTTCAGCAGCATTTATAAACAAATATCTTTTGGCAGCTGTTGCTCTTTTCTCAGCATTCAAATAATTCAAAGAGAGCATAATAGCATACAGTATCAAAATTCTCTGTGTATTTTCCATCTTTGTGCAGCTTTGTTTTAACCTCTATTTAGTTTATTTTTACTTTTAACTTTTTGCTTTTTGAGCATATATCTTTGACCTGTAATAACTCTGTAGACCAGGCTGTCCTTGAACTCTCAGAGATCCGCCTGTCTCTGCCTCCCAGGCATTGGGATTAAAGGTGTATGCTACTACACCTTGAACTCACAGAGATCTGTTTGTCTCTGCCTTCTTGGCACTGGGATTAAAGGTGTGTGCTACCACACCTTGAAGTCACAGAGGTCAATCTCCCTCTGCCTTCCAAGTGTTGGGATTAAAGGTGTGTACTACCACACATAACAACTCTCTTCCTTTTTTTTTTTTTTACTTTAAGAACTTCAACTTTTAGCTTGCATATATTTTTAACACACTGTAAACCATTTAGAAATTTTCTTTGTCTTTGAATCTCTCTTTACTGTATATCTCTCCTTTTCTGAGCACATGAGTCTTTAATTTACCAAGCAATATCAGTAGGACTAAAGCCGTGGCTTCGCCAGCTAGATCCAGTCCATTCCTTAGCTTTCCAGCCTCATGGTGGATATATAGGCTGTAGCCATGTTTAGTGCCACAACTCTATGGTGTTTCAAGGTCCCTGCCAGCAAACGAGCTTCAGCAACCTGTGCTTGCAAACCGTACGAACCGCCTGCGTAAAAGAGTCAGAGTTTGTCCTGGCAGGACAGCCCAGAAAGCAGGCATTTTTAAACGGCGCAGCTTTTTTCCTGCTACAGCTGAAAACCGAAAAGCATGTGTTCAGCTTTTCGTCAACACCGTTTAAGTGTTTTGTGGCAGGACCTCTTAATGAGCTGCAGGGCTTTGCAGCTAAAGCTGAGTCAGGAAGCCTCTCTTAGATGAGGCGCTTGCTTGCCTCTAGCAAGCAGAGTAGACCCGAGAAATTGTCACTATCAAGAAAACACTCTTTACTCTTTCCCAAGCTTTCTCAGGCTTTCAGTGGGTTCAGTTGTCCACACGTCTGGGCTCAGACTCTGGGGAAATGTACCCTGATACCCACTTACAGCCATCTGCATGCATCCGTATTCACATACACAAGCACATTTTCTCATTTTAGTAGTGCTTAGATTCAGGAAAACCCTAATAATGGATAAGTGAGAATAATACATCCTTTGTATTTCTGTAAACATGAGCATGGATATTAGAAGTGACTATTAAAAACTTGTGTTATTAATTGCCACTATAAATATGGCTAATTACATTGATCCCTAGTATTTTTGGCTGTGATGGGCATTGTTTTTCATTCTCACATTAACATGAATCAAACTGTTAAATCACAGGTAAAATGGAATCAAACCAAAGGGACACTATCTCAATTTTGGGAAACATGAAAGCAAGCCTTCCATAGGGAAAATACAACTGCAAAGCTGCACACCACTCCAATTTCACCCTCTTTTCCTAATATTTAGTTCCTTGTTGCCATTTTACTTGGGCTATGATACACTTCCCTCTTTGCCTATTGAGGTCAGTATCTAGTATTAGACATACACAAAATGGTCTAACTAGAAATTAAAAGAGACATCTTCCTGAAGTTGGCTATGTCAATAAATTGCCAAGTTGTTTGTATTGGAGGATATGTTGTTGCTATTTAATCCACTCTATTAATTATTTAAAGCCTAAAATATGTTTCATTAGCAATCGGATATTGTCAAGAAAGTTCATTCAACGTTACCAGTTTTTAGCTTCATTAAATTTTGTCTTCTTGATGGTCTTACTGATGAAAGCTTTTTAAAAGAAGTTGTTGCTCAAGTGAGTGAGACCTAAGGGATGTTTTAAGTCACTGAGGTACCACTTCACAAAGATGATGCTGCCCTGTCAGTTAAACTGTCTTCCCTCTGTGGGCATGCCTCCACTTTGCAGGGGAGATACACACATTGGCATGTATTAAAATAGTCTGAATCAAATTATCATCTAGTTGAGATGGGGATGTAGCCAGGGGAGGTCTCGATGACTCAAAATTCCTCAGAGAGGAGCTGCAGTGTCAGACTTGTGATGTGGTGTCAAGATGAAATATGCTTTGAATTTTATTAATAGTATAGAGCACGTTCCACTGCTCCTTCAAGTGCCATGCCAGAACTAGGCTAGTGTTGCCAATATTGGAGGATGGAGATTCACACTCTTTAACACTCTTGCCACCAAGTACCTGCAAAATGTTTATACCTGTAATTGTCAAATTATGTTAATTGACTACTGGAAAAACACTAGTAAGTTGAAGTGTTCAAAAAGTATATTTCTCAGAGTCTCTTGGAGACTCTTCAAGCTAGGCACTCAGGGGACCTTTTTCCCTATACCTCATACCTTAAACGAACAATGTCTTAAAATATAATCTTGGTCTTAATTTAATTTTGAAATAATTTATCAGGGAAGCAACCTCATTTAAATTCCCGATGAGACATATATAAGATAGCAAGGATTTTATCTTCCAGTAGGTTTTGTTTTTTTAGCTCCGTTGCACTAATATGTGTTAGGAATATTTATTTGCTGTGAAGTTTGTATACACTATACAAGATATTTTAAGCACAGCTCGAGTCTTCAGCAACCTCAGCCACGGGTAGATGTTAACAATAAATCAGGCACAATTGTGACTCAAGAAGAAAATGAAATAAAATATTGGTTCCTAGGAGAGATTTATTTTTCCCTACCTCCTTCTCTCAGGTCAAAATAAATAGAGATTTTTCTGAATGTCATTACAACTTCAATGACTTCTCAATTTTTATGTGAGACTATTCTACTTTCAGGACTATAGATAACAATCCTTGAGTTGCAAAATTCTGACCATATTCTATTAAAATCATTTTTCCACTTTTCTGTTAAACTGTATTTAATCCTTTGTGTCAATGTGCTGGGGAAGATAGTAAAGATATATCTGAACTTTGCCTTAAACTTCTTTAATCTTTTTTTAAGCTCTCATTCATGTAACACAGCTTCAGCAATCTGATTTCAACACCTCATCTCCCAGGGGAAAAATGCTAAGATTTCCAAGTTCAGAGACCAGTGGGAAAGTGGTTCTCCTCCACCAAAGGTGTTTCATTCCACCCACAGCTTCTCCACAGTGCCTCCTCCAGGCCTTTCAAGTCTTTTGAATCCCAATGGCTAGCAAAGAGGCCTTTTGTAGTAGCTAAAGAGCCCTAAAGCAGAGGGGACTGGTAATGACATCAGGTTCAGAGGATTTTTATGTGGTGTAGAAGGGGCAAAATCAAACCTCTCCCAAGGACGGCATATACTACCAAGAGCATACCCGTCCAGAGCCTTTGTTCTTCATGCCGGCCATAAGCACAGCTTCACAAATGTTTTCAATCCTGCTTCACTGTCAAGGTTGTTAATGAGGTAGGATCAGCTGTGGAGGAGAGTGACTGATGATGCTGTTCTGCTTCCTCCTTTAGCTTCCACCAGACACATGGAAAGATAAATACCTACAGAAATATTTACTTGCAGGTCTGAGATTCTGTTTCCGGCCCTCAGCTCTTCTCTCCCAGTTCAAAGAGTCCTCTCCAAGGTGAAGCAGTCCCAACTTCTTCTTCGTGCAAAGGATGAATGCCGCTGTTCCTCACCATCCCTTGCTCTTTCCACCTAATGCCCATTATCACAGCTAAAATGAAAGTTGCCATCATCTCCTGCCCCTTTGGCACACTTCTAATAATTTTTTGCACAAGAAATCATGTTTCCCAATGGTGACGGTATTCCCAGGTGCTTGGATATCTGCTGGCAGATGGACTGCAAGTCAGAGCTCTCTAGGACTGAACTGATGTTAAAGCACCCAATCCAGTTTGGTGATGATTGCTCTCTACCAGTTATCCAAAAGCTTTATGACCCAAGCTGACAGGGAGAGTCAGTCCAAGCTATGGCAACAAAACCAAGTCACATCGAACCACATGCTTGATAGAGAGCTTTTCATGTCTATGGGCAGCTTCAGCAATAAGTTTCTTTGTACCAGTCAAAGATAGAAAGTGATGAATTATATCTAGTTCATACAATGAAAATGGTTCAGTGTGATTTAAAAAAAAAAAAACTTAACTGCCACCCCAGAAGAAATAGAAATAGTGCTATTGACCTTTTAAAATAAGATATTGAGATGTACTACTGATCAGCTTCCACCATCAATAATCAAAAGAATGTTGTGATATGGGGAATGTACTCAGTACTTGATGTTTGTTTCATTTAAATATTTTGCCTGGAAATTTCCTATATAATGAAGACATTTTGCTATTCCCACACAACTGTGGCTGCATGAAGGGAGTCAACAGAGTATCAGAAATTTAGATGGCAGTATACAATTTGCTGGAGTCAGCTCTCGCCTTCCAACATGTAGGTTCTGGGTCTCAAATTCAGGTCTTTGACCAACAGCAACTGCCTGGCCCTTGTCTGGTTTTGATTGCTATGTACCAAAAGCAATGTGGGGAGGAAAAAGTCTATGCGGATTACACATCCCAGTCATCAAAGTCTATCCCTGAGGAAAGTCAGGGCAGGAACTCAAACAGTAGCAGAGAAAGGAACAGTGGAGGAAAGCTGCTTACTGGCTTGCTTTCTGAGTCTTGTTCATATTAATTTTTTAAAATTGAGAATAGATTGTTTTCTCATATAATATATCTTGATTATAGCTTCCCCTCTCTCCACTCCTCCCAGTTCCTTCCCACATTCCTTCCCTCCAGATTCACTCTCTTTCTCTCTCATTAGAAAAGGACAGGCTTCTGAGGATAACCACCAAGCATGACAAAATAAAATATAATAAGATAAAGCAAAAACCTTTATATCAAAGTTGGACATGTCAACAGGAGGGAAAGAATACCAAGAGCAGGCTCTAGAGTCAGAGGCCCACTTGTTCTCAAAGTCAGGGGTCCTGCTGTAGGACAATGGTCTTGTACTTTGTAAAGATTTGTCACTTGTATTTAATAAAACACTGATTGGCCAGTAGCCAGGCAGGGGCAGGAAGTAGAGTCAGGGTGGCTAGAACAGGAGAATTCTGGGAAGAGGAAAGGTCATTCTGCAGTCATCACCCAGACACAGAGGAAGCAAGATGAGAGTGCCTCACTGATATAGGTACCAAGCCATATAGCTAACATAGACTAGAATAATGGGCTAATTTAAGATGTAAGAAAGAGTTAATAAGAAGCCTGAGCTAATGGGCCAACCAGTTTATGATTAATATATTCCTGTGTGTGTTTCTTTGGGACTGAACAGCTGCGGGACCGGGCAGGACAGAAAACCCATGGCAACAAAGTCCCATAAAAATACTAAGCTAATAGTTATAATATACACGCAGAGGACCTGGTGCAGACTCATGTAGGCCTTGTGCTCACTGCTTAGTCTCTCTGAGTGCATACACACCTTGCTTAGCTGATTCAGACAGTCTTATTCTCCTGGCATCCTCCATTCCCCTGGCTCTGACAATCTTTACAACATACCTCCCCAACTTCTGTAAGATTTTCTGAACTCTGTCTGAGGGAAGGGATTTGATGGAGACTTCCAATTTAGGCTTTCCACATAATATCTGGTTGTGGGTCTCTGCATCTGTTCTCACCTGCTGCTGGAGGAAGCCTCTCCAACGATGACTGGATAAGGCACTGATCTATGCATATAGCAGAATATCATTAGGAATAATTTTATTGTTGGCTTTTTTGTTTATTTGCATGTTTTGTTTTTGTTTTGTTTTATACCAATCGTGTTTGGTACTATCCTAGGTCTCTGGGTTATGCAGTCTCTGATTCCTGATCATCCAGGCTTGTTCTCATGTCTTAGGCCTCAAATTAAACCCAGCATTGGTTGACCACTCCCACAAGTTCTGGGCTACCATTGCCTTAGCATATTTTGCAGGCAGGACAGATTGTAAGTCAAAGGTTTTGTGGCTAGGTTGGTGTTCATATTTCCCTTTTGGTATTCTGCCGAGTACTTGCTCTGTACTAAAGAGATTAGAATATAGGGGTAAAGACTCCATGTAGGCGCCTTGATTTCTCATTGTTCAATGAATTGTGTGGATGTTGTCCTCATCAATGGGGGCCCGCTGGCAGTTTATGGAGAACAACTCTTTGTCTTGACATCAGCCTGGCTTGTTTAGGGATTTTTATAGGCTGCCTGTGTACCACCATTTGCCCAGGGGTGGCACCATTCACCATGGACTGGACACGCCCACACCAATCTTTAATCAAGAAAATACCCCCACAAGCTTGCCTACAGATTTTCTGGTGGAGGAAAATTCTGCAATTAAGGTTCCCTCTTCCCAGAAGACTCTAGCCTCAGTCTAGTTGATCAAAAGCAAAGAAACAAAAACAAAACATAAACACCTCACCAGCATATTCTTTTATCTACTAAGATATTTTGTCATGCTTAAATATCTGTTTATTAATAATGACATAATGTGTAATATTATGCAAAATGACCTGTGGTATATAAGGAGATTTCCTGTTTTATAACTTTATTAAAATATTTCATCTTTCCAGGTCATGGAGCTTTCCTGCAGCTTCCTTCACCTGGAATCCTGGTTTTATCTTACCTATACTAGCATATGAAGATGCTCTACTGCCACAGTCTTCTGTACCACTAGTCAGTCTAATTTGTTCTCTTAAGTCCTTTTAGGTCAGGCAGAATCACGTTGCTTTTTCTGACCAATGAAACCAGTGCTGTCCTGCATAGTTTTCAGTGCAATATTCAACAGATATTGTTGGCTATTTACAACAGTATCTTTCCCCAACGATAGCGGCTAGAAACACAATTAAACTAGAAGATGGCCCCATCCCTGAGGAACTACCATGACCTCGCCACTGCCTTGTGTTAGGAGAGAAATAAAGCTACATTGAGCCAATCAAAACTCCAGATTGTTATTACTGGATAGCTTGACTGTCCAAGAAGATCTCATGGCTACAGATACCCATCAGTTAATCAGAATAAATTTTTTTTTAAAAAAACTACAGAAAATTCCATCCATATTGAACATATGTTTATCACAAGATATTTATGATAATGGTGTAAAATGGTGTTTTAAGTAAAACAGAAATAGATAGAATTTTATGAAAGTTGGAACTGACTTGAAGGGAGAAAGGATGAGAAAGAAACTGTTGTATGACATTTCCCCAAAAAATGTAAGAAAAAAATTGTATTTTTTATTTAAAAAGGAAAAAGTAATAGGAATAGGATTTTCTTCACAGGACTTGCTGCCAATTTAGAACTTCTGAATCTTTTTGACGATTGTGGGTATAAAGAGTCCCTCCAGATTCGAATAGGGAAATCCTTCTTGTTGTATTGAGTCTCGGACTTTACAGGTAGATTTAGTGTTAAGTTACTTGTGTCTGGAGACAACTCAAGACTGTGGTCTCTTCTCAGCGCATACTCAACACTGGCTCTTCTTTCCATGATGAGAAAGGACTGGTAAAGTAACTAGGATTTAAAAAAATATGGTTCCATTAAAATAAAAAAATAGTAATAAAATTTTGAAAACATCCAGCAATAAAGTTATGGGAAGACTCATTTTTTAATAACCTAACTTTAAGAGGAAAAGCAATTTTAGAAGTCGTTATAAACATGTTAGGTATTCCTTCCACACTGACTTACAAAAAGGGGGAAAATGTAGAACATACACAGCAGTGCTTTTGAGCAGGAATAAAGCCACCATGGTGTGCTAGATAGAAAGTCACCCAGGGCATCAAGACAGTACGATTCCCTCCGTTCCCCTTTGGAGCTCAGATTAAGCAGGAGGCACTAGAATCTTACAACTGAAGTTTCAGCCAGCCACCACTCACAGCCACAGCTCTAGGGTTGTCTTCTGACATCAAGTTCTAAATCAGACTTTGTGGGACTGAAGAAATAGGGCAGAAATCTTGCTGTGCATGCATTAGGACCTGAGGTCAGATGCCCAGAACCTACCATGTGAAGGCTGACATGGTCACATGAGCTTCTGAAACTAGTACAAGACATTGAAGAGACCAGAGAGTCTTGAGGACTTGTTGACCTATCAGTCAGCTTATCTGAAGAAGAAAAGTCAGGGAGCTCCAGGTGCAGGAGAGGTCCCATCTCAGGGTGATCAGTAGGAGAATGACAGGCAGGTGCCACCTGAAGTCCTCCTCTGGCTTCCAGATGTGCTTGCATGTATACTCACAAGTACTCACTAATCACAGTGAAGGAAAGAAGGAGGTAGGGTAGAAAGAAAGAAATGGAGACAGGGAGTGAGATGGGCAGGAGGGCCAGCAGTAGCTCTTAACATGTCCTCTTTGTATCTGGGCCACCAACCAGAGGTGCCAGTCAGCGCCCACTCTGGGGAAGGCCTCCTCTCCTGCAGTCCTTTTTGGGAATGTTGGGAATGCATTCACAGACCAGTCTAGGGATACATCTCTTAGTTGATGTATCCTACCTAGTTTACAAGCAAGATTAATCATTATAGAGAGAATTTTTTTTTAATTTATTTATTTATTAAAGATTTCTGTCTCTTCCCAGCCACCGCCTCCCATTTCCCTCCCCCTCCCCTAATTAAGTCCCCCCCCCAGCCCGAAAAGCAATTAGGGTTCCCTGTCCTGTGGGAAGTCCAAGGAACCCCCCACCTCCATCCAGGTCTAGTAAGTTGAGCATCCAAACTGCCTAGGCTCCCACAAAGCCAGTACGTGCAGTAGGATCAGAAACCCAGTGCCATTGTTCTTGAGTTCTCAGTAGTCCTCATTGTCCGTTATGTTCAGAGAGTCCGGTTTTATCCTGGAAACAACCTAGATGCCCTTCAATGGAAGAATGGATGAAGAAAGTATGGAATATATACATATTAGAGTATTATTCAGCAGTAAGAAACAAGGACTTCTTGAATTTTGCATACAAATGGATTATAGAGAGAATTTTTAAAGAAAGCACTAAGCTTTTTAATTTTTTATTTTGTTATTTATTCATTTTTTTTTACAATAGTCTTTTAGAAAGGAATGTGGTTGATACTGTTCTGTTTCTAAAGCACAGTCATTCCTGAGACAATGAAAGAGACCCAAAGGTGTCTGTATGCTTGGTAACCAAATGGTCTGACAATTGCAATTTAAATCACATCAATTTTGCATTAGCCCATTTCTTGTTAGTAAGTGTGCACTGCCACCAGCATCCTCCACTAATACCAAGCTGCAGCTTCCTAGGCTTCCCCACATGAACTGAAGGTAAATGGCTCTCGGGAAATCTTCCAGGCCGGTAGCATCTGATTGGGTTGCCGAGTTGTCCAATTTCCTAGCCTGATCAGCTACTGAGTTCTCATCTTCAGTATGAAGACAGCCATTGTTGGACGTTTAAGTTTCTACTACACAACCCAAGCCATATACTCTTTTTCTTTATGTATATGCCATTCACCAGCTCTGTTTCTCTAAGAAACCTGACTAATGCGTACTGCAAAGGCTGAACTGAAAGGGACTACTACCTCTGACTTAATTTTTTCTACAGGAGCATATTTTTTTATTTATATGTATTATACATATTCATACTTATATTACTTATATTGCTCTACTAATGTCAGCAATCCTCTCATTTGCATGAGTCTAGTACATTGTCTTCTTTGCCCCTCTAACAACAGATTCATCATTGTGTTTCCCTGACACAGCAGAAGAAATTGAGAAACTGCCCTCTTAACTTTCAGACTAATTCTACCATATTAGCATGGCAGGTGTTGGGAGAAAGCTGACAATGGAATAGAAAGTTTTTCCAAAGGAAGAAGAAAGTTTTACAGGGCTGGAGAGTTGACTCAGAGGTTAGAGCATTGCTTGCTCTACCAAAGGTCCTGAGTTCAATTCCCAGCAACCACATGGTGGCTCACAACCATCTGTAATGGGGTCTGATGCCCGCTTCTGGCCTGCAGGCATAGACATAGACAGAATATTTTATACATAATAAATAAATATTTTTAAAAAAGAAAGTTTTACCATGGGGCTAAATATAAGAACCAATACCTTCTAAAGACAAGGGATTCCTATAGCTATATCGAAATAGAAATAGAAAATTTTTATGTATTGTATAGATTTAAATTGTGTTTGTGTGATATGATTGTAGGAATGTGATTTATATTTATTACCTAAAATAATTATTAATGAAGTACAGCAAGGGAGAATACAAACTGATGAACCAGGGCAATAGAAAGAAAATGTAGACAAAATATTTAAAACCTTAAATGTTTATGCTATCATTTCTTTTCCTTAGCACTTTAAACTCCTTAAAAGTAACTAAATGGTGTTTTTCTTCTCCTGAAAAATCTATTTTAGAATTGAATACATAACACCCAGGACTCCCACTGAGTTCATCGCTTCTTTTGAAAGCTGCCTCCTGTACTTTAAATAGGCAGGTCTCCATGCTACAGCTGGGTTTGTAATCCTCAACAACGCACTTCTCATTATTTACAGGAAAATCATTCTCCACAGCGAAGCCCCGACACTTCTCCCTTTGATCGCCACTTCTGCAGCACTTAGGTCCAGAGCCTTGGTGTCCTTGACACAGATGCTCACAGAATGACATTGACTCCACAGTGTGAGTTTAAGAGATCGCATGAGGCTGTGTAGCCACACATAGCACTGAGGAGCATCTATGGGGGGGGGGGGGGGTTAGACACGGAAGGCAATGGGAAATGAAGGGAGCCAGGAATCTTGCATGGCAGGGAAGATCAAGAATACAAGGACAACCTACAAAGGCTGATGCAGATTTCTAGATATTCAAGGGTTCAAAACAGCAGGATATGGCCTGCTGAATAAGAAAATGCAAATGTTGCAGGTCATTGTCCCTTTGGTACTTGAGATGATCTGAACCTTGTCATACATTCTGACGCTTAAAAAAAAAAATCACTGGCTAGTCAGTTGGGATTATGTTCATCATGAGAATGTGACGGGTTTAAGTGCTGCAAATACTGTACACTTTGGTTATCCTGATGACTAATTCTATGTATCAAACTGCCCTGGCCAACAGATGCCCTAGGAGGTTGTTTCTGCGAGGTGCTTTTGGATGACATTAACCTTACTACCTTAGGTCAAACAAGCTATGTTCAAAGAAAGTCAAACTGAAAAATCATGAATTTCTCAATTTAAATGAAGTATTTCTCAATTTAGAATTTATTAACTTCTGAGCTTATTATAAATCCCAGAGAGTTACTTAAGCAATGGCATTTCTAAATGACCATGATCAGAAGAAGAATTAAACTATTCAAGCATTATGGGGCAGGATAATTGTGTTCAGATTCCTATACATTATTCGCAACATTGTTTACGATGATCAGAGGCCACAAACATGCATTCTCTGGGCTGCTGCAGCCAAGCTCAAGAAATTTTGAATTTAAGTTAACCTTGAAAAAATAGAAATAGGTCTGGAGAGATGGTTCAGTGGGTAAAGTACTTGCAGTGTAATTACAAGACCTGAGTTCAGATCTCTTAGTATCCACGTAAGAAGCCAGACATGACAGTGTTTGCCTGTAATCTCTGTGCTAGGAGGTGGGTAGAGACAGATGAATCCTGATGGATTGTCAGCCAGTCTATCCAAAACAGCAAACTTCAGGTTTAATTAGAAACCCCATCTCAAAACGATAATAATTATGAGGAGAGCAGCAAACATAAGACATCCAAGTTGAACACACATACACACTAAGCCAAATAAGAGACCAATCTAATATGTAAAACAAACAAAAAACCCCAAAAAACATGTAAGACACACCACACATGCATTACTGAAATTTGTAGCTGTTACTAACATAAAACATGCGCTAGTGATGTCAATATTTATCAGGTACATTTATCAAAAATTTCATTTGAGGAAATAGAAAGCTTTTGTTTTGTTTTGTTTATAAAGCATGGTGGCATAAAAGGAAGAAAATTCTAACAGTATTGCACAGTCCAGTATTTAGGAACAGAGACAATTTTCAATAATTATAGCAAGTGTCAGAAATATCACACAGTGAATGAAGGGATCCCAATGGCAAGGCCCCCTCTAGGTATCTAAATGTCCCAGACAGTGGGTCTATCAGAATATCAGAGATAGGAATGGCCCAACACGTGATCTGAAAGCAATTCACCAAAGGATTTTGTTCAGTGATTCCATAGATTTCATTGGTTGCTGGACTTAAAGATGCTAACAGGTCACCAAAACAAATAATATACAACACAGTAGAACCAGAGAAACCAAGGCAAGGTTTTTCATAGTCTCATCCAAAAAGAAGATAATCTGTGTCTGCTCAGACAAATGTATCATTCATTATGACTGGTCCTGCCATTGGAACCTCAAGTCAGAGTCTGTACAAGTTTTATTAGTTCTTGTAACAGCTTGAGTAGGTTCTTACAGTGTGATGAGTTTTCTGAATTTTATTTTATTTTTCAGATTTTTTCACTACTCTTACTCAGGGACTCTCAAATCTTAATCTCATAGTCTTATTGACCATTTCAGTGCCATTCAAATCAAATCCAAGTGAGCTTTATCTTTTGAAATGGGAAATGAGACAAAACTTCACACACCTTAGAAGCAAAAACCAGTTTTTACTTTCATATTTTTCCCATTTAGTAATTTTAATGACATTATTTGATTTGTTTTTACTTCCTTAACTTATGAACCACTTGATCCACCTAAGGTAAATTTTATCATTTGATCCACCCATGGTGACTTGTCATTTCTGGTCTTTGAGAACTGGTGTTTAATATAAAGGTAGATAAAGCTAGTGTTTGATACAAATGTAGATACCATAACATATAAGATAAAACTGAAAGATGATTGGATTGGGCCTAGGGGAAATTTTATTCTCCTACTTGTTTTCCCTGATGCAAAAACTAGATTAAACAAATTTAAGGGCAGAAGAAAGAACTAGGTTTAAGAATCCAAGAATAAAATTCCAGTTTTACCATTCATTCACTACATAAATATGCAATCCTCGAATCAAAATGTGAGAAAAACCATGATAATAGAACAGTACTGCATACAGGATGTGAAAGACCACACACAGAATGAGACTGTAGAAGGCAATAGAATGAGACCCTGGCTTCCCACCACCCTCTGTTTTCTGTGTTAGTCATTTCTTATTAACACACGTTAATCTCATTCAGTTTCCCAGCAACTACAGAAAGCCAATGACAAATCTCATAAAAATATTAATCTACATATTGTTTTATAGAACCAAAAAACTATGTCCCTGGGCAAGGTAAAGGGGACTTGTAGGTGAGGTCAAGGCAATGGAATGGGGGGATTCTAATATGACTGCTTGTAATCATGAAGGCTGGCTATAGCTTCTCAAGCAGATAACACTAGCACTAGGGAGACTGAGGCAGGGTTGGGTGGGGTGAGGTATGCACTGAAGCCATTCTGGGTACACAGCTAATTGAAGATTAGCATGGGCTCCCTCAGAAGAGTCTCCAAATTTTTCAAAAACATATTAGTGACTCAACGCACTAACAAACTGTTAAAATAGAGTTCTGGGAGTCAGAAGTCCAAAATGGGTTCTCAGTGGGTGTTAAGAAGGCTGAGTCCTTCTGGCTACTTTCCTGTAGAGAGTTCGTTTGCTTGTTTTCTTCACACTTCAGAGGCCGTTAATAGCCTCTGGTCTACTACCCACTTCCACCATCAAAACTGACCACAATAAGTGAGCTTCTCACATCTCATTATTATGACACTGCCTTACCCATACTCAGACCTTAGTGATTAAATTTGAATCACCTAAATAAGCCAGGCTATTCGTAGCAGCTTAGAGAACGTTGACTACAGCTTGATTCCATCAGCTACCATAGTCCTTCTTTGCTATGTAACTTAACATGTTTGTAAGTTCCAAGGGATGAAAAAGAGGTATTGTACTACACAGATGTTAAAAGAGAGTATACTAGAGTATCTTCTGGACCTGATGTAGCCAACATGTGTCTGAAAAATAAAAACTGAAGGATCGGTGACTGGCAATGTCAGATGTAAGAAAGATTCCTACTCAACAAACCTTGCTGGGTTTTGGATGAGGAAGAATCCAGGACTGAAGGCATGATGAAGGAACCCTGAAAATCTGAGAGTACCCTCACCAACAGCCTATGAGGAACAGGGACTTGAGCCCCAGAGACTCAAGGATCTGAGCTCTGTCAGCAACTGAAGTGAGACCCGAAAGGAACCCAGTAACCCAGCAAGACATAAGCTTGACTTGAGACTGACATCTCTGTAAGATAATAATCATGCATTGTTTTAAGCAGCTGAATTTGTGGCTATTTATGACATCAATAGAAAGATAGTGGAACCAGCAGCCAATGTTCCCTACAGGTTCTTCAGAGCTTTCTTAGGAATTCTAAGAAAGCAGGCTATACATAGCTTAATCCTTCTACAGGTTCACATGAGGTACCATATAAATAATACTGTGATTGTTTAGTCCTGTGATGTCTTCTAGTCATGAGCTTCTTTGACTGTAAGCTGATACTTCTAATTTCTACTGTCTCTTCAGAGTATATATTCTGCTGTTTAATGAATATATATTAATCACCCAGCACAGCTTGCATTTTGCTGCCTATTAGAGAACTAAATAAAGATAGTCCCCAATTCTTCACATTCTTGTGGGGGAAAATGAAGAACAGTTTTTCTAATTGTTCAGATTAGTTGCCTTCATTTCCATAGCGAATACCATGAGCTCAGTGGCTTACAAATAAATTTATTTCTAGGACTGGCAAGATGTCTCAGCACCTAAATCCCTGATGTTTCACACCTGGGGCCCATTTGGCAAAGAAGAGAACCAAGTCCTTACGTCATCCTCTGACTTCCACATGCATGCACATTTGCTCACACACACAATTAGTTAATCAATTAAATGTAATTACATATTTAAAAAGAAATGTGTTCCTCAGGATAGTGAGCCTGGGAGTCCACAATCAAGGGACCCACAAAATCAAGTTCTGGAGGTTTTTTCCTCACTTGGACAAAATGCCATTTTTTTTCATTGTTTTTCTCATGGCAGACAGGAGGTGATCATACTTCAGCCCCTCTATGAGAGCATGAATTGTGTTCATAAGGACTGTACCTCCATAATCTAGCTGTCTCCCCAAAGTCCCAATGCCTATGCCCATCACTGTTGATTTTATAAGTGGGTTTGACGAGATGAAGGTGGACAGGTGGATCCCTGGGGCTTGCTGTCCAGCCAGCACATCCTACTTGATGAGTTCCAGGCCAGTGAGAGACCCTGTCTCAAAAACAAGGTGGACAACCCCTGAAGAGTAACACCCAAGGCTAACATCTGACCTCCACATGCGTGCACACGACTGTGCACTTACATCTGTACAGATCTGTGTACCCTCAGTCACACACAAAACAGATACATCCAAAATATTAATAACGAAAGATTGTTTATAAAAAATAAAATCAGACTGAAATGTGAAACTCAGAGGAAAGGGGCCTGATGGAGGAAGGTCACTGGCTAATAAAGGCACTGCCCTGGCCCATTTTATTGGTTAGAGGATAGGTGGGAGGAGTAAACAGAACAAAATGCTGGGAGGAAGAGGAAGTGAGCTCAGAGTCTCGACAGCTCTCCTCATGGGAGCAGAAGCCTGAGGGAGACGCCATGCTCCTGGCAGCACCAATGTACTTCAAGAGGAAGATGGGCATCGAAGAGGCACCTTATGGAGTTTGATAGACATTTGGGCAAGAAACTGCTCTTGCCTGGACTATTGCATAAACTGGACACAAAGAACCCGCAGAGAGAGGACTACTGAACTTGCCTAAGGTGAGATGATCTTTCGGGGTTCCTGATTCATGAAAGAGTCTGTGAGACATTCTGCAGGACACAACAGATAGTGACTGAACTGACTTTGAATTTTCCTGCTTTATGGAAATGTCTGCTGGATACCATGGGCCTGAAGGCTGAAGATGGATGCCCCAACGGTACAGAGGAACTTTGGGTGACTGTCCATGTAGCGAGATGTCTCTGTCATTTCTAGAGTTTTAAAAGTTGCTTTTTTCTTGTTTGCCTAGGTAGTATTATATCTTTCTGGAGTCTTTGATGGAGTTAAGAATAGTTAGTTATAGTTATAGTTTTCCTTAGTTATGATAAAGACTATTGTAACTTTTATTTGATAACTGTTTTGTTATATGTAATTTTGCTATGTTAAAGCCTTTTTTTTTTTTGTTTAAACCGAAAAAGGGGAAATGATGGAGGAAGGTCATTGGCTAATAAAGGCACTGCCCTGGCCCATTTTATTGGTTAGAGGATAGGTGGGAGGAGTAAACAGAACAAAATGCTGGGAGGAAGAGGAAGTGAGCTCAGAGTCTCGACAGCTCTCCTCATGGGAGCAGAAGCCTGAGGGAGACGCCATGCTCCTGGCTCCTGGGCAGACACACGCCATGAAGCTCGACCCAGGATGGACTAGGCTAGAATCTTCCCGGTAAGACCGGTGCTCACCGATTATTAGAGATGGGTTGATCGGGATATCAGAATTAGCCAGTAAGGGCTAGGGCAGAAGGGCCAAGCAGTGATTAAAAGAATACAGTGTCCGTGTAATTATTTCGGGGCATAAGCTAGCCAGGCAGGCGGCTGGCGTGTTGGGGACGCAGCCCCGCCGCCGCCCCAATTACTACAGGGGCCACTCTCGTTTTTCTTCCTGGAACATATGCTCTAGTCGGCACACGCTTTCACCAGAGCTTGGATTTTCTGAAGGTTAAAGTGACTCTATCAGAAAAATAGGAAGATCACAGTGGGGAACCAGCAGACTCTGATCAGTCACTGGTCGTCAGACGACTACATAATATATTCTGTGTGATACACAGGGAGTGGGGTGTATCACATCAGGAGCATTCTTACCAAAATTGCCTTAATTTAGTGACAAAAATCTAACACGAGGAGGGGAAAAACATACAAATATTTCTAATACATTAGGGACATTCTCCAAAAAAAACTATCCACTATTTCATGTCATGAGAGACTAAGAAGGGCGGAGGACCTGCCTTTAAGTGGAGTGGACAAGGAAGGAGTGAGAACAGAGGCAATAGTGAGGATTTCAAGGTTACATCTTAGAACAGGAAACAAAAAAGACACAGGGAAACCCCTGATATTTGGATAGTTTTGAACTTACAGCACTTTGAGTTTAACTGTTGTCCTAGATTGCTTTCTGTTACTGTATTAAAATCTCACCAGAACCAATGGGAGGTGGGGGGAGAAAAGGGTTTATTTTAACTTACAGGTTAATAGTTCATTGTCAGAGGAGGTCAGGGTGGGAACTCAAGCAGGATCTTCAGGAGGCAGGATCTGGAGCTGCATCCATCAGATGGCCTGTAGGGCCAGATCTGAGGGGCAAATTCTTTACTAATGATTGTTGTAGGAGGGCCTAACCCATGGTGGGCGGTGCCTCCACAGGACAGGTGGTCCTGGTTTGGCTAAGAAATCAATCTAAACAAGACAGGAGAGCAGGTCAGTAAATAGCACCCCTATGTGGTCTCTATTCCTCAGTTAAGTTCCTCTTCCTGGTGACAAGGTGATAAAATCTCACCAACACAATGATGTTGTAGCTATGTGTTCAGCACTCTAGTAGGACCTGGGAGAAGGGAGCCCATAAATGCAGTGGGCTAAAGTCTCATGCAGTAGCCAGCTTTATTCAGAGCATCAGATGATTTCTACTGTGGGGGTTGAGAGGAGCTGCATGAGTGAAGTGTCCAGTCGTCAGGGCAAGCTGCCTGTGAGAGGCAAGTGGGAGGTGGTGGGCATATGACAAAAACATGCTTTCCTGCAGAGCCTTTAACCAAGTAACAGTAACTAATTGTAATGGGCAAACTCACTCCTATCTGCTACACCTGGAAGGAGCCAGAACACACATTCCAAGAACAATCCCACGTTTTTAAAGTAACTGCGCTCACAAGACTTGTTTTCTTGGAGCTTTCTCAGGAGATCTCAGAAATCTCCTCACAGGATTCCCTTCTTGGGCCCTGTTATGACAGCCACATAAAAGTGTGCAGGTTTGTTCATTGTACTGTGGTAATGTTAGGTTCCAGGGGAATAGCAGTGAAGCGAGCTGCTCTCGTACTTTCTTCAAGTGGTCTTATACAGCTAGGATCATTTGCAAACTAATCAAAATTCACTTGCTGTAACCCTGTCACAGAAGTGGAGAGGAAGAGGCAGGAGGATTCCTCTGAGTTCAAGGCCAGTCTGGAGTGGGTGGCAGTCCAGCCTGGGTTATCGTGTGAAACCCTCTTTCCAAGAGAGAAGAAAGGGGCAAGGAGAGAAGGAAAGAAGGGAAGGAGGAAGGGAGGACAAATATCTTTAAAGCCATCATGCCTAGCACAAGACTCTCAGGCAGGCCTCTACTGAGCAGTTCTCGCTTGTATTGTCATAGTCTTGTCTGAGTGTCTGAAAATCTTCTCTCCAAAGTGGCCAATTAGAGACACGTAGGAAGCCCAGGCATGAAGCTGGTGCATAGTTTTGATTGAGTGGAGTAGGGGAAGCTGGGAACTGAACTGAGACAGGCCTGCTAATTTTGCTCAGACCACCTGCCTGGTTTCGATACAAGCCAGTGACCTAAACATGATGGGCTATTACCAGCCCTCAGCTGGCATTCTGAAATGGGTGCAGAGGGGACACGTTTAGAAATACCAAGAGCTGCAAGAGGTGTAAGGACAACAGAGGAGAGAGGATTTGTTGGGAGTATTCTAAAAGACACACACACATACAAACACACAAACACACACACTATAAGCACAAAGTCACTAGGATCTCTACTACGTGAATTAACAGGACTAGTCACCCAAAGCAAAACTTTTTTCCTAGTAAGTTGTGACAATGTGCAGCATTATCTATGTGGGGAGGGGTCCTCTAAGTAGACCCTTTCATCACCTTCCCTATGGCATTAAAATGGAAACTTTTAAATATTACAATTGCTTTATAGTTTGTTCTTTTCCTGCCAAGCATGCATGCAGCTGCTTTGTTTTTAGAAAAGAGGCAATTTGTATCATGAGTGAAAGAATAAAAGGAAAAGTACTGTGATCCTGTCAACCACAATCCAGCAAACACTTTTACTAACAGGAATTCCCCCCAAACCTTAGGAGCATCACAAAGTCTCTGCTCTCTTCCCCTCTTCTGCCTTCCATCGTTTGTGCATTCACGCTACTGTAAAGTGAAATCTCTCCTTTATTTGAAATTATTATCGTTGTTCCCTGTGTATGTACCAGTGATTCACACTGTGTCAGATGATAATACACCAATAAATTTGATATTTAATGGCTATAATAACTGTAATAAAGAAATTAAATCAGATGTCATATGCAGAACGTACACTCTCTTTTTTATTTTTTTATTTTTTGACGCTAACAGTAAACTGAAATATAGCAGGCTAAATGCTATAAAGCGAGTGGTTAGAACTGAAAGTGGCTGTTGAGAGAACTCTCAGATAAACAGAGGAGGCTCTGGAGGCGTCCAAGGAACTGACCTCACTCGGCGGTTCTCTGGTGCAGTTCTTTTTCCTCAGTCTTGAAGCTTCATCCATTGGAACAATTTACCCAAATGCTACCTCTGACTATACCCTAACCAAGAACCCACAGCCACAATTTTACCTTTTTTTTTTTTTAATAAAAATGGTTTTTTTTCTTTACAAAATTATATTCATCTCTTCCTCCCAGCTACTCTGCACCCCATCTCCCATGCAGATCCACTTCCTTTCTTTCTCTCAGAAAACAGACAATAATAAGTTGAAATAAAACAAAAACCGAGACATAGGATTTGGACAAAACAAACAAAAGCACCCAAGATAAAGCACAGGAAACAGACATCCACTCATTTGCACACTCAGGAATCCTGTGAAAATACTAACCTGAAAACTATAATATCTGCACAACTGACCTGTGCGGTAAAACGTGTGAAGAACAAAAACATAAATAAAATAAAATTTAAATTAAAGAAATAAGGTAAAAACAACAACAGTAGAAACAAGTCCTGACATGCACTGCAGGACAAGGAACCTCCACTGGACCTTCGAATTCATCTTCTCTTGATCGTCTTTTGCTGGGCATGAAGCTTACCCTTCAGAGTAGTGTGTTTCCCCAGTGAATCTCCCTTGGATGAAACTAAATTTCTATTTGCAAGGGGTTACCATGGGAGATTCCTTCTGGGTTAGGCGTTGGGGCGTGGGTCCACTTCTTTCAGCTCTAGGGCCCCAACCACTGCAAACCCATGCAGGCAAGGCCACGATTTTAATATGCATATAATTTCACAGGGTTGATGAGTGATTCCACCACGGGGAGGGGCAAGACGGAAATCCCATTTGTTCCTTTTCCCACTTGGAGGCGGTTACTTTTTTAAATTACTGATATTGGACACTGTAGGAGTGCCCCTTTTCATACACCCTAAAGCGCTCCACTGGCCCCAGGAGTCACTAAGGCTAGTGGCTTTTAATAGTTATAGATCTTAAATGGAGGGTTAGAAAGTGTTTCTTTTCATTACAATTACAACAAGGAATTAACCCCAAGGGTATCCACTTAATTTCATAATATATAGACTGGAACGCTAATGTGGTTCTTCCACAGTGTAATAAAGAGGCAACAGGCCCTTCTCTCCCCGGGGTGGGTTTCTGTAAAATGTATCACACATGCACAACACGCACGCACACACACACAAACACACACGTTAAATGAAGATAATCTGAAGTTAACAAGCTCCATAATGGAACCAGCTAGGTACCTGGTATGAGCCGCCCTTTGCAGGCAGTGAGCCTGGTGTGAACCACCCTTCAGAGGCAATGAGGCCAGCTCCTTCTCCTTGCAGCGGGAGCTCACTCCCGCCCAGCACTTGTCTTTGAATCACTCCATTGACACAGGAAGACAGAGAGTGAGAGAAGGAAAGACCATTTACAATTAAATCCAGAAAGTCTCCAGGATGACAGAGAGAGGCACGGAGCGGGACTTGTTAATTGTCTCAGTATGGAGATGGGACCAGCAGTGCATGCTGGCCAAGTCTGGTCACGCGCACATAATTCTGCACTCTGTCAGAGACCTCAGTTTAGTTGTGGGAACTCACTTCTTACTGACAGGAACCTGGGGCAACACCAGGGTTAAGGTTGCCATCTCCAGGCTCCAAGTGTCTGAGGCCACTTCCTGGCAAAGATTTGATATCCCTGGTTCCTCCCGTTAGCCCTGGCCATTAAAGTCATTTTTATTTCCCAGTGCTTTCATGATGTCGAAGGAAGGTCTGCAGGACAAATGAGAGAAGGGACACTATTTCAGGAGCAGAGTTTCAGAAAAAAACCGGGCTAGGGACATCAGGAGAGGCAAATGGCAATTCAATAAAGCGCAACCCTTCCAGGAGAAGGTTGTTCCCGTATATTAGACATTTCCAACATCGTTGTAACATCTGACCTGCTCCAGGCCTCCCGCCAGCCATGCCCTGGGACTCATTTCTTCCTTGCTGCTGAAAGTGTCAGTGAGGTAGAAATCTGCAGACTTCCCAGTCAACTGAGGGGAAAACTAATGATCCAAAGAGAAGAAATAGCCGGTCACCCAACTCATTTGT
Organism: Microtus oregoni; assembly: GCF_018167655.1. NCBI lineage: Eukaryota > Metazoa > Chordata > Mammalia > Rodentia > Cricetidae > Microtus > Microtus oregoni. The sequence goes on along the minus strand of NW_024543059.1, from coordinate 57,996,713 downwards.
TCCCATCTATCATGCAGATCACTTTCCCAGAGCCAGATAAGGCTGTATATAAAAGCCACAAAAGAACTCTGGCTTCAAGGAAAAGTTCCCTTTTATAAATCAAAGCCCCAAGCTTCCCCCACTGAGATAGGAGGCAATGGCTTGAAGCAGATGTCAAGAGGGCTGCAGCCCAGCACCAGAGATGGGGAGTCTCTAGGGAGGACCACTGCAGACTCATATTGCTAGAGAAACCTGGGAAAGCTCTGAGTCTTCTGTGCCTGGCTAACAGCTACAGAAAATGTTCCTAGAAGAGTTCAGTATTTCTCTCAAGGCCCAAGAAGCCATTGGGAAGGGACAAAGGAGAGACTGAGGAAAGCATCAGAAACCACTAGGACAACCATGGATGTGGTGTAGCCAACACTCTCTAGTTAGCCAAGCAGCCATTTCTTTGCAAGTGCAGTCCAGAAGCCCTGCAGGAAAGATGCCCAAGTAATAGCTATGAGGCTCATTGACCATACTGCCTCCTCCTTTCTTTATTAATTTTCAAAAGATAGTGTCTCTATATGCTATACTCTATATACAAAGAACTCAAGAAATTGGGCATCAAAAAAAAAAAAAAACAAATAATCCAATAAAAAAAATGGAGTACAGACCTAAACAGAGAACTCTCAACAGAGGAATCTAAAATGGCTGAAAGACACTTAAGGAAATGTTCAACATCCTTAGTCATCAGAGAAATGCAAATCAAAACAACTCTGAGATTCCATCTTATACCTGTAAGAATGGCCAAGATCAAAAGCACCGACGACCACTTATGCTGGAGAGGTTGTGGGGTAAAGGGAACACTCCTGCATTGCTGGTGGGAATGCAAGCTGGTACAGCTCCTTTTGATGTCAGTGTGGCAATCTCTCAGAAGATTAGGAAATAACCTTCCTCAAGACCCAATAATACCAGTGTTAGGTATATATCCAAAGGATGCTCAACCGTACTACAAGGACATGTTCATAGCAGCATATTGTTTGTCATTACCAGAAACTGTAAATAACATAAATGCCCTTTGACCAAAGAATGGATAAAGAAAATGTCGTACATTTACACAATGGAGTACTATGTAGCAGAAAAAAATAATGACAGCTTGAATTTTGCAGGAAAATGGATGGAGTTAGAAAACATCATTTTGAGTGAGATAACCCAGACCCAGAAAGACAATTATCACATGTACTCATAAGTGATTTTTAAACATAAAACAAAGAAAACCAGCCCACAAATCAATCCCAGAGAACCTAGACAACAATGAGGACCCTAAGAGAGACATACATAGATCTAATCTACATGGGAAGTAGAAAAAGGCAAGATCTCTTGAGTAAATTGGAAGCATGGGGACCTTGGGAGAGGGTTGAAGAGGAGGCAGGTAGGGTAGCAGAGAAAAATGTAGAGCTCAGTAAAAATTAATAAAAAAACAGAATTTAAAAAAAGCAAAAAAAAATACATTTATTTCAAAGTAACTCCTATAGACTCCTTCCTCAATGACTTTATTTTTTCTAGACTCATGACCCTGTGGGATTTGAGGACTTGAAATGTTTAAAAGACAATATACATATTGTTTTTGTTTCTCTAAGTATGGCACACCCAAATATCCTCTTTCCTTTAACAATTATAATTAAAAAAAAATAAGCATACCTGTGTAGAAATTTCTTTTTTTCTTTAAAACTTCTTGGGCTGAAAACTGTCAATGCTTCTCATTTTATGTATATATTAAGTAGAAAATGAGTACAAAACAATCCTCTCATTAGAATTACATGAGATATATACCTTACAGCGTTGATTTTCAGAATCTTCCCTTGGCATTATCAAATCAAATCATATCAAATATCAGCCTATCCAATAACAAGTAATTTAATTTTATAACCAACCCAGAGCATATCTAAATTTAGTATACCAGACAATTTGTCTCTGTTGGGTTATTTTGAGATGTTTTAGCTAAACTAATCTACAATAGCAATTTTCACATTGTTCAAGCAACAGATGACTTCAGCTTTCTGGTATTTTATCACTATGAGGGGCTCAAATGTTCATATCAAATCATACTGGGTAAAATGTCTCAGATATCTACTGCTGTTTATTTTGTTTATATACTGTTTGCTTTTTACACCTTCTTAGACACCTTAATCTTTTTGATATCTGATAAAACATCACACTATTTGATACGCTCAATTTCCCTTTGTTGGGGGCTAGCTGACATTCTGCCAAAATTTAATTTAATATTTCTTGAATGATATAAGCCTGTATTTCACAAATAGGATAGACAAAACCATGAGTCACCCAGTACCTTCCTCAATGATAGAAGCTGTTTCAAAAAATGGGATTACCATGCATGCGTACATGCACCTCAAAAAGAGTTTGAATCTTTCTGGATGTCGACATTGCTACCAGTGGAGCATAAGTCATTTTCCCCCTAACTCTGCACTATTGTGGAAATCAAACATAATCCTCTACCAATTGTTTGAACCTGCCCACATGTACCATGCCGGCCAGTGACCCTGAAGACAGTGGCCCCAACCGAAAGTATCCATTTCTTCATTCACACTTCTCGTCGAATGGAACAAATCGCTTTCTAAGGCTGCAATATTTCTGCTGTCACTGTTTCTTTCTAAGGTTGGTTTCAGGGTGTTTGTGGAGTTATTCTGTGGTTTTGTTTTATTTTTCTAAAGAGGTACTCCTTCATCATTCCCGGCCGGATTTTTTTTTTCTTTTGAAATAAGTCAAATACTACCAGGCTTATGCTTGGACACAGACAGGCCCTTAGACAGGAGTCCAGGTCTCTGAGCTGGAGAGAGACGATAAGGAGCCCTGGTGAAGAAATGGAGTTGAAATCTTGGAAGTCACCTTAGTATGAATGAAGATGGAGGACGTGTGAGAGAGGCATGGTGAGTGGGAGGAGCAAAGTCCTGGGCCACTGCTCTCCCACATTGAACCGAAACAGGTATTTCAAAGAGGATGGTGAGTAATTCTGTTATTACTCCTGACAGTCCAAGATCGGAAAACCAGTCAGCAGCTTTTTCAAAGTTGTGGTTATCGGGGACCTCGGTAAGAAGGCTTCAGGGAGGGCTGAGGGTGAAAGCCTGGCTAGCCTGCTTCCAAAAGAGAAACCAGACAGAGCACAAGATATCCAGGAAATCCCCATGACAAGGAACAGAAGATGTTGTACCTGAGAAGGGTTTAGTGTGTAGGTGTGGAGTGGATGTGTGTGCCTGTGTGCATGTGTGTGTTTGTGTGTTATGCATGCACATGTTATAAGTGTGTTTTCCTGTGCACAGTACAGTTCAAGGAGGATGTGCTCAACCTGCACTATCATTCCCCAACATATGCCCTGGAGAGAGGATTTCTTACCGACCCCAGAGTTTGGTTCTGCAAACTTCTGAGCCACCACTCCAGTTTGTCAAGCATTCTTTAATGACAGAAAATAATTGGTTACCAATGTGACTCAGGTATGAGGATGAAAACTGGCTTTGCAGGAAAACAAGGGGAAGGATCCAGGAGAGACTACTTACTGCAGGGAGCTCCACATCATCGGTGCTGGCTAAAGACGGAGGTGCCGAGCAGAAAACCTGCTTGGACCAGTGGGAAAACGGCCAGCCCTCAGAAAGAGTCCTTGATCCTGCAGTCCAAGGTGCATCCCCACAGGCCGAGGCTTCAGCTGCCCTCCTTGGTTCTCTTGATGACCTTGCACACTGTCTTAACCGGCTCCAGGATTTATCTCCCAACTAACAATATAGACATGGCTTTTATTTATTTTGCTATAACCTTAATCCCCCAAATAGAAAACACAGACCACAGAGAAGAAGCTCCGTGTATAAATGTTAAATGAATAAATAATAAAAGCTCAAAAAAAAAAAAACCCAGATCTTTTCTAGATTCCTGATGTTTTGACATGTGTCATTACTACTATCAAGTAGTGGTATCACTTCTTTTTCTAAAATAAATAAACAAATAGATAGATAGACACATGGTGACAAAGTCTGTATGTAGTTGGATCTGCAGTAGCTAGCCCTCGAGAGTTTGGTAATAATCATTTGGCACCCCTGGGCATGCTACAAGCTGCAAACCAAGAGCATTAAAGATGCGCAGGTATTGCCAATACAAAGGATCCCCACTCATCCTCCTGAGGCTCTGCACTGTGTATATAAATGATGGTGCAGAGAAAGGATCATTGGTTTAACAAACACCCAAGATTCAAAACCATTAAAAAGAAAGAGCATTATCCTTGGATGTTTGCCTAGCACATGATATTTGTCTTCTATAATTTTTGCTATTTTCTACCAAATTGCTTCAGAGTTCAGTTCATATTGCTGTGCGGGTTTTCCACTGGGCTGTAAAGTAAGACTCGGAGAGATTAAACGCTCTCCACAAGGGCAGTTATCTGCAGCTGCTGAGCGAGGGCTCACAATCAGGCTTCCTGCTTTTCTTAGCCTGACTAAGCCGACTAGCCTTCCAAGGGAATGAAGGGTTGGAGAGGTACAAGAAGCACACTGGCCACTACAGATAATACTGATTTTACTTCTTTGGGCTGACTTGCATTGATCTGCACCAAGAATATTTATGAAAGTAAAAATAGATCATTCGTGAATACCAAACCTAAACCGTGCTATTGTGCATATGCCTTGGTTGAGGTACATCGAAAAGCAACTGGACGTTGCCCAGTGGCCTTAGATTTAACCCCTTATTATACCAGCAAAACAGAAGGAACCCATGTTAATATTTTGGAGTCTTTTTAGGCCATCTTTCAAAGGTAAACTGATGAGGGCTGCCAAACAGAAAACAAAGCAGGGAAAGGAACTTGGGAACTGAGAAAACAGAGACGTTCTCCTGGGGAGGGAAGTGGAGAAAGTAAAAAAGAAAGACAGAAAAGGAGAATGCTTCATTGACTGTGGCAGGGTGCTACCCTTTTGCCCCAATTTTCTGATTTTTAGTAGTGCTAGAAGTTTAGTTTTAAAAGCTGGCCATTCTTTTAAGATTGTGTTCCCAATTGAGAAATAACATTCCATTCTTCTCTGTCTCCAGTGAAGGAGAATTTCACACCCCCGTTCCAAACCACATAGTAAAATAATAACATTCCGCAAGGGGTGTAGAATGACACTCATAATCTCCTCCGTACCAGGCAAAGATTTTTGCAAACATGAGTCTAAAGTGATATTGTTTGATCAGATCCCTTCGATGAGGTCAGCACCAAGTAGCAGAGGAGGAAAAGAGATTGTCTCGCCTGTGAGCAGTGTGGATGTGTAAAGGCCATTCACACGGGCTCCTTCCCTTTTACTCCACCCCTTCCTCTTCCCTTCCTTCTTTGCTTTCTGCAAATCTGTCCCTAGTGTTTTCTGCCAATGGAGACCTTTGAGAACAGCTGAGCTAGATCTCATCACTAACCATGCCATCGTCCCACAGATGTGGAGAGGCTGCTCGATGGTTAACTAATTCCTCTGCTGTGGTCTCTTCTTTACTCTGACCATTTCTACTGCTGGTCCTTAGCCTGGATACCTGTTTTATGCTTCACACACTTCCAAATCAGAGTGGAAAACTTGAAGACAATGCTATATATACCTGTTAAGCAATATTTTAAAAATAGAAATAAATATATTTCAAATTAAAAGTAAATTCAAATTTATTTCCTGTAGGGCAAAGAATGGTGCATACATTTGATGCATGTGGGATTATTTTAAAAATTCACTGTTGAATGAAGAATAAACTATTGAATAGCATAACCAGATGCTTATATACAAAATAATTTTAAAATAGCATAAAACTTTTACTTTTTTCTGTTTTCTACATTTTCAATATAATTAAAACACCCATTTATTTAATTCTTTAAGAGGTTTTGTAATGTTAAAATACCTATTTTGAAAAGTTTTATTTTTCTTTCTCCCTTTTAGGTTTTACTTACATCTTGGAACAGACATTTGTGGATATATATATATATATATATATATATATATATATATATATGGATTAGGCCAAGTTTCTCCTCTCTGAGTCAGTTGATAAGGCAGGGATTTAGAAGGCAAAAGCATTATATAATCAGAATTTTATTAAACTGTCTGGGATTTTATAGATCATCTGTTGAAACCCCGCATTTTATAATAGAGAAACTGAGAAGGATAAAGTTAGAAAAATATTAAGAGCTGATGTGTGGGTGGAATGGATGGGTGCAATGGGAGTTGAATGAAATTTCACATTGGTAATTATTTCAGAGCGCTCTGAATCTGGCAAGAACAGATCTCACTGAGAGGACAACCCCTTCTCTTCCCCCACTGAATTTTCTGAGGCTTTCCAGTCCCAATATCGAAACGCCCATTTGTCTAGGGCATTTGCACAAAGTTACCAAACTCAGAGATAGTGCAGTGGTACTTATTGGAACTCTACATTCTAGACAGAACTTGTGGAATGGATAAATGGACCGGTTCAGCTTTCCTTCTAGAATCAAGGTTACAGAGTCAGTCTCTCTCTTGGTCAAGAGACTCCCGTCACTCATCCTTGGTCAAGACAGCCCCAGTCCCCGCACACCCATCTTGAACATGGTAGCCTGCACATAGATGGTGAACACAAGAACCTGGGAATCTCAGTGGACCACCTCCAGATCCCAATCTGCACCCATGATAGGACCCATGTTCAGTGCATGTGCGTGGATGATAGGCAGAACTTCCTGTTCCTCATAATACTGCTGCCTCTAGAACAATGCCTAGATCACCACGGACGCCACGTAAAAAATACTGAATTTAAGCATAAGTCCTTATAGGCCCTCATATAATTCTCAAAGGGAAGCTACATACATTGTTTTAAGTATTTTAAGGGTAAGTAACTAGGCACCAAAGACATGAAGTCTTACATAAAGATAAGATTGCTAGTGTATCTTGAGATAAACAGGACAGTAGGGACAATGTTTCTAGCCCAAGCTTGCTAAGAACTCAATTTGTAGTGAAACATGATGTTGAAGTACTAATCCTCCTGCCTCTAGCTCCCAGTTACTTCTGCAGATCTGAATCACCACACCAAGTTTATAAGGCACTGGGGACAGGACCCAAGGACCCAGTGTTTCATGCATGCCGAGCAAGAGCTCTACTGAGCTACTCCCCCAACCCCTCAACTTGCTTCAAAATTAGTCTGGCTGTTTGCTGTCAGTCACAATTGCACTTAGATGTTGGTCTTATATGTGAGCCTGAATTTTCTTAGACGTTTAATTATCAGTGGCCTTGCTCACCCTAGAGGTACTGTCCCTCTTGGGGTTAAATAATTCCTTGAGGTGATAATAGAAGGTTACATTTCATATGCAAGCCAACCAGTCCAGAGCCTCAATTATTTTCTTTCTTAGCTACTATGATACTTTTCTAACTGTCCTGCGCCCAAAGAGGATAAGAAGAGAAAGTTCCTGCATCTCAGAGGCCACCGAAGTTATTGACACTTGTCAATCATAAGGCTTTTGCCCATTCTTCCTTATGGAAACAACAAAACGACTGAGTGACATCTTTTCCTCAGACCCCCTGTCTTATACCCAAACTTGGTGCTTCCTTCCCTGCTGGTCCTGTGTTAGGTTCTATGGGCTCTTCTCGGGAACTGAGTAAACAACGACATTTCCATCAACAATCGTCTTCTGACCTATTGACTTCATGGTTGTCCATATGTTAAGAGCTGCATTTCAAAGCAGTTGTCCATCCCTCCTTTATGACATTCTTATATAGTTGAATCATTTCTTCTTTCTTCTTTTCTTTTCTTTCTTTTCTTTTTTGGCAAAGAAGAAATTCCTACATTTCAAACACTGACTGACATTTTGTTTAAAACAATGCACTGTAACCCACACACTCAAAAAAAAAATTACTTCTCTGCTTTAACAGACAGACCAGGGTTCGAATCCCCTGATGAGAGTCTGACAATTATAAACAACCTTAAGAACCCCAGTCTTTCTACATGTAAAGTTCACCATTGTGGTAGTTTGAATGTGATTAACCGCCAGAAGCTCACAGTGGATGGCTCTATTTGGAGGCAAGGCTTTGGTGGAATAGGTATGGCCTTGGCTGGGCTTTGAGGTCTCATATATGCTCAAGCCACTCCCAGTGTCCCAGTTCACTTCCTGTTGCCTTCTGATCAAAATGTAGGATTCTCAGTTCCTTCTCCAGCACCATGTCTGCCTGCACACTGTCATGGTGATAATGAAATAAACCTCTGAACTGCAAGCCACTCCATATAAAAGTTTTTCTTTATAAGAGTTGTCTCGGTCATGGTATCTCTTCACAGCAGGAGAAACCCTAAGACAATGACCTACTGACCAAGAACCCTGTGGGTCAAAATGTTCTCTGGAGACATCTACTTACCAGGGTGACTCAATAATCTTTTCAGGTAATACTGTGTAATTTCTCCATCTCAAACTACAGCATCTGTGGGCTTCAGACAGCTATAGAAAGAACAAATGAACTCATCTCTGCCTATAAGTGATGTTATCTCATCCATTTTCAGACCATGGGCCAGAAGGCATCATTTAATCTAGTTGCAAGGTAGATAATAAAATATAACAGAGTAAAAGGACATGCAGTGGGGACTATTGCATTACACTTTTCCACCAGTTTTGAGTTTTTTCCTAAGGAAATATCCTTATATTGTGCCAGCATATTTAACAAAGCAGTTATAGCCATCGAGATAAAAAAAAGAATCAGTTATGTTCATCTCCTTTTGAATGCATGGATATTCTAAGAATCTGATCTTCCATTCCTTTCTAGATATGCAGAACATATATTTACTGGTAGAATGTCTTCTTTGGTTACTTACACTTTAAAATATAAATGACTGAAATTGGAGTCTACTTGGTTCACATAATCACTTTTGGGGGCTAGAGAGATTGATTAGCACTTAGAGCACTGGCTGCTTTTCCAGGGGATCCAAGTTTGATTCCCAGCACCCATGTGGTGGCTAACAACCATCCTTAACCCCAGTACCTTAAGATTTAGTGCCTTCTTCTGCAGGCAAGGCATACAAATGGTACACTACATAGACCTACAAGTAGGCAAAACATTATACAAATGGTGTGCAGTCATGCAAGTTGGCAACACACACACACACATGTAATAGTCACTTTTGGCTCTAGCTAAAGGTTTGACAGTTACTTGGATGCTTTAATATTTATTTCCTAGGCACAGAACCATGCAAGGATACCTGTCTCAATTCAAATACTGCTAAGTCTGAAGAAAAGTCGGACTGTTTTTAGGAAGCAAAAAAATTATTTCAGCCTGCTTTTCCTTCCTTGAACCACTTTATTCCTATTTCCACTGGCTGTGTCTTTCTCCTCTACTGCGTGTGTCTTTCAAGAACCCCTTAACAGATGATTAAATTGCATTTAAATTGATACAAATTGCATGACTCCACACAATTTTCCAATTGAGCTTCCTTTGGGGACAAAATTCTTATATTACTGCTCTGGCAAAATATGACTGCTGTGGTCAGTGACAACCTAAGAGTACCAAAGCATATAACAGGATGCACTCTTTCCTTGTTACTCTGTGTGTGTGTGTGTGTGTGTGTGTGTGTGTGTGTGCATGAACACATGAACGCACATGTGTCTCATAGAGCCCAGCCTTACCTTGAAATTTTTTGTGTAGCTGAGGCTGACCTTAAACTCCTGACCCTTTTTCTTCTACTTTCTGAGTTCTGTAATTGCAGAAGTGTGTCATATGCTATAATATACTGTGGCGGTTTGAAATAAAATGACCCCCAAGGGGAGTAGCATTTCTAGGAGGTATGGCTTTGTTGGAGGAAGTGTGCCATTGTGGGGGTGGGTTTCGAGATTTTTTTTCAAATGTCACTCAGTGTGATAGTCAGTTAACTTCCTGCTGCGTTTCAGTCAAAAAAAAAAAAAAGCTGACTAGAGTAAGAGAACTGAAATTGAAAGAGCATTTCAATGCAGAGTTCAGCGTTTGCCCAGCTTGTTTTAGGTCTTTCTTTGGCCCGGTATTTATTATTTATTTCCTCACTATGCTTCCTTCAATGCATTTTGGATTGGTAATGTATCCTGTGCCATTCTATGGTGGAAGTATGCGATCTTTTTTTTTTTTTTTATAGGGGATTACTTTTAAGAGATTGCCGTGTTCCACCAAGTCTGGGTTTCCGTTTATAGACAAGTAGAACCCACTTTAGAGTGGCACAAAGTATGCTTACTCTCAGAGAGAGTAGATGATCAAAGGGATGTTTGCCACGTTGACACTTTTCATGACACTTTCTCATAAGCGCTGCCTATATCTTTTTTTTTTTTTTATGGTAGGGATTAACACAGGGCTTTGTTATGTAGTCTAGGCCTTAAACTTGTGATCCTCTTGCCTCAGGTGTATGTCACCTTGGCTGCTGTATGTAACTGCTTGGCTTATCTGACTGTTTCTACATAGTAATTGAAGCTCAATTTCCAGGTCTAATAGTATTTAAGACCTATGTTCTTCCTGTCCTTTATTGAATAGCTATGAAACTGTTTCCTGATTGCTTGTGTGTTTAAACTAAGGTATACTTATCATTGCAAAGGTAGGGTAACGACTTCTGCCTTTCTTACCGTTATCATCATAGGCCAAATGAACTGAAATCCTCTGCACTGATTTGGGCTGAATACAGATGTCCATGACACTTCACTTCCCTCATGTAATCAGACCTGGGATTCTCCTCGAAGGAGCTGAGGAATTCTTTGTTTATTTATGTGTTTGTTTGTTCATTTAAGAAAACTTTATTTCATGAAACAATGCTATGTTAAAATGTTCATTTCACGTAACTCGAGTTACTCCATCTGCTGAGTGGAATTTAGATAAATTAAGAGGTTGAACTTACAGATTTAGTGTGGTGATATGTAATTTATTTTTATTATTTTATAGCATTAAAATTACTATACTATTTATCCCAATCATATATATAAAAAAAAAGAGAGATTGCCATGTGACTCAAAAGAGATTTTGTACTTTGAAACAAGTTTGAGACTGTTATAGACTATGGGGACTTTTGAAGTGGAATGCATTTTTGCACAATGATATGGCTATAAGTCTTGGGAGGACAGAGAGTGGAATATGATGGTTGGAAAAATATGGCCTCCAAAGAGAGTTGGCACTATTAGGAGGTGTGGCCTTGTTGTAGGAAGTGTGTCACCGTGGGGGTAGGCTTTAAGGTCTTTTGCTCAAGCTTCACACAGTATGAGAGTCAGTTGACTTCCCATTGCCTCTGAGTCAAGATGCAGGACTCTCAGCTCCAGTACCATGTTTGCCTGCAAGCTGCCATGCTCCCGCCATGGCAACAATGGACTGAACCTATGAAGCTATAAGCAAACCACATCAATTAAATGCTTTCTTTATAAGAGTTGCTGAGGTCATGGTGTCTCTTCACAGCAATGAAAACCTAAGACACATTTTCTAACTCACTTCCCAGCTTCCCTTCAAAGAGAGCTTTAAGTATGACAATGACTTACAGTTTCAAAGATTACTCTCCAAAGAGCATTGAGAAGAGATTTCAAATAGAGATAATTTATTTTCAGATTATTGTTGTTTTAGTAATCTAGAAACTATAAATATACTGAACCATAGGTTTTTTAATGTGGGCCTAGTTAACAGGTAACTGAAGACAAAGAAATAGATATGAAAAATATGTGTTCTAGGCAATTTTATCTCTGTCAGTCACAAAACTTTCACAAAATGATATATATAACCTTTTACTGATTTTGTTCTTAGTTTTGAAATGTTGAAATTCATTAGTTTATATCCTGAATGAGTTTAGAAATGGGATTGTTACCTTGAACTAAGAAGAAGTGCAACTTGGGTTATGATCTCAACATCTAGTGAACTCAACAGAGAAGCACAGTATTATAAATTAAAATATAAGAAAAATAAAGTAAGATTCTGGTTCCTTGTCCATTCCAGTTCCCTATTAACTGAGAGAATGGGAATTGGAAAGCGAAGTGGGTTTATGAAAACAATAGGGTCTCTGAGTTGAACACATGCTAATTTTTCTGCTAAGATCTAAAAAGAATAATTAATGCCATATTTTGCATCTGCGATCCCAAAGACAACAACAGAGCCAGGCAGACCTCCCTGGGCATGACAAAATATTTAACTGGGTTGTATTTTTCATTCAAATTTTTGTTTTCTATTGTTTATAATAATAGTCCATCTGAACATCAACAGATTCAAGAGAATGTGGATCCAAATGGCCAGGGAAAGGGTTCTAATTAAGAAGCAAACTTTAGGAGTCATCTAGTCAACTACTTAGTCCTCAGCACAAACAAATTCAATAAATTCAAAACACACTAGAGACGGCCGTAATGATCAATATATCCACCATGCTTAGTCCTGGGGTCCAGTGACTGACAAATATGATGTTCCAGCAGCCAGGATGTGACAGGTTGGCAGGAAAATAAAAGGCAGTCATGCTACTGAGTATTATAGGTGGCCAGGTGTCAGGTCCCAAGCCTTCACACAATTGAAAATGATTAGAGAATATTCCCCTTGATAAAGGTTCAGGGCACATGGTGCTATTGAGCCTAGCCAAGGCAACTTTTCAACTACAGCTGAGGGAAGGTTAGAGGGACCTAAGTAATAGAAAATAGCCAAGACCGATTTTGAAGCTTCCAATCAAATGTAACAAAGTGCATTCTTTTTCCCGGGGATTGTGGCCAGGTGAGGGACCAGCTTATGAAGGCAATCTCTGTGTGACATGATTTATACGGAGGCCCACACAACTGCACACAATGGCATACCAGACAGGCTATACGGCTTTCTAAATGAGATGGTTCCAGGATGAGAAGTAAACAAGATCGTATATGTGAAGGAACAAATCACAGCCTGCTGCAATCACAATTCAAAATTTAATCTCTAAATTATCGCAACCCGAGAAACCATTTTTATTACTGTGGAATGAGTGACGTGTGGTTTAACATTCTCCCCTCCAGGGAGTCTACTTTCCCCAAGAGGCCATGGATAGAGGCACCTTTGGGCTTTTCTCTGGTATGAGATCATGGATAATACCAACTTTGATGTTTATTATTTCCATACAACAAAATTAGAAAAATGACCCAAAAAAGGAGGAGGAGGAGAAAGGGGCGGAAAGAAAGAAAAGTAATTAAAGGTGGAACAGGCTACCCCCAACATGTTCTTATGAAAGAAGCTCTGTTTTGATGACATTGTTTTTCCTTCTGCTGAAGCCAGGGATGACATTCAATATGCAAAACAGTCCATGTGCCCTGAGCACAGACCAGTCAAAACACATGAAAGGCAACCCCAATCGCATAATGCACACTGGCACAGCCCAGGTAAGGGCTGTAGCTTCTAAACAATAGACAGTCTGTTCCCATTTTGAACAGAGGAAGCTGCAAAGAGCTAGGTTTGTTTCACAGAATCAGTTGAAAAAAATAATACTGTGAACGTTGCCTTTGTCATTGTCATCCTTCCTGTGGTTTCATGTTGCAGGGGTTTCCAGACTCCTGGCAACCATGTCTTCCCAGTTAGACTCAATATCTATGTACAAGAGTGGTCCCCCAAAATAACACTCTGGACCCAGATTTGGTGAAAGGAAGACAGTCAGTCCAGTTCAGTCTGTACTCTGCCAAAGAATGACTTCCCTAAGTGCCCCAGGCTCCACAGGCACAGAAGTGAATATAAAGGAGGGTATTTGCCCTGGACTGGGGCAGCCACTGGCAATCCTCAGCAGGTGTTTCGCCTTCATGAAGTCTTTGCTTCTTCTCCTTCTCCCTGTGTATCTAGCTGGAACAGAAGCCAAGGCTTGCCCCAGAATCACGGCTGATAGAGTCTACTTTCCAGGCCACTGATGTGAAGAGGCTCTCAAAAGGAAACGCAGAGGAGGCTTAGCCTATGTGACGCTAGCAACCCCCGTGTCAACAGAAGCAACAGCTCAACAATGACAAGCCCTGTCAGCAGTTTTGTTGCTGTTGTTGTTGTTGCAGAGAAACACAGAGTCCATCATTCGCATGTTATCAGTCCAGGAGTCCTTAAGGGAGAGACGTCTTGCAGTGTAGCAAAGGCTGCTCTCAAATTTTAATTCTTTTGCTTCGGCTTCACAAGTGCTGGGACTACATTCATGTGGCACTACCCTTGGTTAGGAGGATACCGACATTCACTCAAACACTCCTCCTCTAAGGCCTCCCTAAAACAACTTTCGGTATTGTTTCCTCTCAGTATCCATGGGTAATTGGCCTCACTAGTCTCTCTGATATGCAAAGCAGCAAATGTTCAAGGGCTCTATATGCAAGGCAATCACGTTTACGTGTAGTCTATATACCTCGAAGCCTGTTTGCTTTAAGTCATCTCTACATGGACATCCATACAGAGCTGGATTCAGTGCAGTAGTGGCAACCAGTGAGCAGCCTTGGCATTCTGGACCACTTCCCCAGCGTGCGCAGGTCTCAGACCTTCTCTGTGGTACAATGGCGATAACACCCTGGTGCAGTGTTCTTGGGAGTAGGAAAGGGTGGACACATAAAGGCCTTAGAGGAACATGTATAGTGAGCATCCCACGATGGGTAACAAGTAGGGCTTGTCTCCAAAATACAGACAAAGGGGTCATTTGATTCTGAGAGCTAAGTTTCCTAACCACCAGAGTTTCTTAAACCTTAATTGCTTCTTTTTATAAAAATATTTATGATCTACCTAATTATTCCTTATTATAGAATCATTCACAAGGCAATTTTTAAAAAACAACTACTTGTCAGATCCTGTGTGGTCATCTAGATCAAAGAAAAAAAAAGAAATATAGTGTTCACCATCAGAAAGCTTACAATTAGTTTGACTAGACAAACTAACAGAACATTAGCCCACTGGAGCAAGTGGCTCTGGCGGGCCCTGCCCTTCTCTCCAATTCCCTCTGCCTTGCTAAAAAGCATTAGATTGCATTCCCAAAGCTAGCCACAAAGGCCTAGTTCCGTATTTGACCACTTCCTCCTCCTGAGGCTGACTACTAAGATCCAGCTGTCAAAGTATTGATGTCCAGCAACCAAAATCCCCCTTTGGTTCACCTAATTAACATGCCCAATCAAAGCATACCACCACATCCTAGCCCATTCTGACAAACCTCCCCTCCTTCTTCTCTTCTCAAAAATTACACCTGTGGGGCCATTTGGGGGTTAGAGGGAAACGTGGTGCCAGGGAAACTCCTGGGAACCACAAGGGTGACCGCCAGCTAAGGCTCCTAGCAATAGGGGAGAGGGTGCCTGAACTGGCCATCTTTTGTAATCAGATTGATGACTACCCTAATTGTCATCAGAGAGTGTTTATCCAACAGCTGACTGAAGCAGATGCAGAAATCAACAGCACTGGGCTCAGCTCCTGGAAGAGGGATTGTGCAAGCCAGGGATAGGAGTAGGGTGTGTGGCAGGTACCAAGGTCATGATGGGGGAAACCACAGAGACAGCTGACCTGAGCTTCTGGGAGCTCATGGACTCTGGACCAACCATTAGGAAGCCTGCATAGGACCAGCCTAGGTCCTCTGCATGTGTGTGACAGCTGTGTAGCTTGGTCTGTTTATAAGGCTCCAAGCAGGGGGATCAGGACCTTACTTAACTGGAGCTTACTTAACTGGCCTTTGGAAACCTGCTCCCCGTACTGGATTACCTCGCCCAGCCTTGAGGCAGAGGGAGGAGGTTTTGTCTAATCCTAGACTTGACTGCCAGGCTTTATTCAAGCCCCTGGGAGTCCTGACCCTTTCTGAAGGAAGGAGTGGATGGGAGTGGGGGGAGGGTGCAGGAGGAGAGGAGGGAGGGGAAATTCTGGTCAGTATGTAAAATCAAAGGGAAAATGTTAATTGGTTTACAAAATTTTTAAAAATCACACCTGCAAGGTCATTTGCTGCTGTTTTTCTGCCTAACTTAGAAAACAACCATTTTTACATTTCTTCTGTACTTAATAAAGGATCTCTCTGTGAAAACAGGTGTGGTTTGTGCCTAATCCAGGGAGGAAGCCCACATGGGGTGGTGGAGAGATAGGGGACAGCGTTTCCTTCACAGACCTGTATAATTACATGACAATGCGGGGAGTGAACTCAGCAAGGAGTTCACTTGAAAGACTGGGGAAAACTACATATCAACTTGATGCCCCACAGGAGCACTGAATAACGGTATTGTGAAGTCAAGGGTTATGTGCTTGCACGCACACATCTGTACTCAACACACTGACGTGTGACAAAACTTTTCCTAGTGAAATAAAACATACTCATCAACTCACCCCAGAGAGGGACTCATGACCGACCATAGTGTGGATACCTCCCAAGTTCCTTGGTGAACCAATGAGTTTATTGGGGTTCCTTATAGGAGTAGAAAAGACTCAAAGAACCAAGGCTCATCCCAGCCTGGGTGGCAGCTCACAAAAGCTGGGAAACTGGATTTAGGGCACAGACTGCAGGCAGCTCAAAAAATAGGAGAGTGTTCTTTCCAAGTGACTCTGGTCTTAACCTTTCCAGGCAGTTGGTCTGCTCTCAGAATCTTCTGTGTAGCTCTGCTTATCTGAGAGTAACTATCAGTATCTTTAGTTGCTTGCACAACTAAAGGGAGGGGGAAAATCTGGTCAGTTCTGCAAACTTCCTGAAGTTATTTTGCATTGTCTACCTTCCTGTTTAAGGAGTTTCCCTGCAGGTTGGAACGTTTCAATCTAGGGGGAAACTGCTACCCAATCTATACTCATTTTTGCTATTTTTCTACCTATAGTAGAACCCCAAAATTAGATCTTACTACTTCAGGTCAAATTAGACTCTTGATTTAAAATGTCCCCTCTTATAGAAAGTCAACGTCAGGGTATTCTCCAACATCACTCTTCTCACCGAAGGCCTATGAACTGTATTGTCATTGGAGGAAGGTCGCACGCTCCCTATTTGATCTCTGAGCACAGGCAAAGCTCTATTCTGGGCAGGGCTTATGTGTTTTTCAGATCCCTTAGCAGAGGGATGGAGTCATTGCTTTCAGGACACTAAGCCTTCTTTTCTGTTGCTTATGAAACCCTTCCCAACAAACAGCTGCTGTTTTGAGATCTCCCACATCTTCCCTCTGGCCTTTGCTTTAAGCTATCTGAACCATCCATCCGTTCCTCTTTCAACAGTCTCCTACAGATGTGATGTTGTCTGATTCTTAAATACCCTCCCCCACACCGCTTACTAAAGACTAGAAGAGTGCCCCTGGATTCAACAGATTTTTGATAGGAAGGGGAGTTGGTCACTTCGGATACAGAGCACCCAGTTCCTACACCAGTGACAATGACCCTCTTGAGATCACCATCTCCAGCAGAGTTCTAGGAAAGGTCTATGCCCCAGCCTTCTCCAAAGATTTCCAGTCTGGATTTGTAGCTTCTCCATTTCCAGGCCAAGGAGTTCGCCCCTTGTGAGGACCTGTAACCTTGCCCCCCTCTCATTTCCCCGCCATTCCTTCCTAGTGCATTGAAAAATTACCATTATGTTATACCTACATATTCTCTCTTCAGTGGCTTGTAGTATATCTTTCATTCTCAAATCCCCTAACTTCTTAATATTTTAAGGAACTGATTAATATTTCAAGGCAAGGCTCTGGTTTCTCTTTCAAGAAGCCTAGGGACTGCAAAGTGAAAACCTGGCTTTTCACTACAATTGTCTCTGAAAGTAGCTTCGAGAACAAACTTTGGATTTCAAAACAGGAACATTTCATCCTTTGTTCTTGTCTGGGCTCTGCTTCCTCTTGGAACAGTGGATGCCATGACTCTAGGGGAGCGATCTGTGGTACTGAGGGGAGTACAGAAGGGGAGAACACAGCAGAAATACAATCCTGCCTTTTTTTTGGCTTTGATTTTTTTAAATTTTAATTCTTAATTCCAAAAGACCAGAGAGCAAAATGACACTGAACGCACCTGTTCTTTAGCTTGCCTTTAGTATCCAATGGTCCAGAGCTCATAGCAGGAATACAAAAGTGGGGACATCCCCCAAAGAGAAAAGCTGCATCATCGCCCCGATAAGCAGGGTGAGTGAATATCCCAACTTCAGCAGAAAGAAGGCCTCCCACTGTGCGCAGTAAGCAAGGCTATTCTGCAGAGGAGTGAGGAGGACAGTGGGGGAGGCTGATGTGAATAACAGAAGCCAAGGGTATTTTAAAAAATCTATATGACTTCCTGAGGGCCACCATCAAAGAGTACCCAGTTGGAGTTTTTAATACCAACCCTACATAATAAGAGCCATTGTCCCAGAGTTCTACAATGCACTAACTGTTACCCTCCCATTATCTTATTTGTTGTTCTATGTGAAATGGTTATAGCAAGCCAGTTTCCCCTTGATGACCCTGAGGCTCATTCACTTTCTTAAAACCAAAACGTTGCAGAGGTAGAAAGCAAATCCAATCTCTTTCTTGCTCTGCAACAGCAGCTCTTTTTATAGTCTTTGTTCTTGCAAGGAACACTGAAATCCTCTTTTCCTAAAACCCATCACAATCTCAACCCCATGGGCTTATAAGCATTTGCTCAAAAATATGCAGACTGCCAATGTCATTAACTGACACAGGTTCTACTGTCCACTGCGTGTGCCATTACTTGCTTACCCTATGCTTTATCAAGTCCTCAAATCTTCATTCCAGTATAGTTCATCTGTCCTCTGAAGTTCCCTCTATATTGGGGAGGTGCATATATGTGTGAGGTTTATATGCCCGTATGTACACACATATCTCTGACAGAGACCAGAGGAAGATGTCTGCAATTCTCTTTTGCTGGCAAGGTGTCTCACTGCATCTAGAGTGCATATGTCTTGGCTAGTCCGGCCACAGCAAGCCCCCATGATCTTCCTCTCTCCCCAGCCCATGTACCATAATTTTGATCACATTCTGCTAACTAAAACAAATTCTAAAGCCAACCAGAAATCCAAGATTGGACAAAGAGACCTCATGTTTTTAATGAGAAATGTGTATTGTATTACAGAAATATAGCAGAAATACAAACAACTGCAGTCATATTTGTAACCAGCTCACCAAAGTATCTACAACTAAAATTGGTCAGATAACAACAACACACACATAGAAAAAAATCAGCCATTTCTAAAGAATCAGAGTTGCTTGCTAAAATGAGATAAAACTTTAACAAAAATGAATTCAGTTTGTTAAACATTCCTCAGACAGCTTGATCCTAGGCCTTGAGCTACCCATGAAACTTGATGAGAAAATCATTGTCAGTAGGAAGTTTGTGTCCTAATAGAAAATATAAATAGATGAATATATGTAATTATAGATATAGAGGGACCTATGATATTTCACAGGAAGACCGTATTACATACAAGTATCCTAGAGAAAGCTGGGAGGGGTTTGATATCTAAGAGCTCCCCAAAAATGAGAAATGTGGCATTCTTCCTCTATGGACAGATAACATTGACTCACTAGCTCAAGCTCCCAGACTTTTTGCTTCACTGACAAATCTGGGCTGTCATGAATAGTATATTTGATACTAGGGACTATTGCCAATGGTACATTTGATACTAGGGATTGTTGACAATGGTATATTTGATGCTAAGGACTATACGATTAAAATGATTTTGCTCACCAACCCTTTTTTATTATCTGCATGTAATGATCCCAGGTATATTTTTTGACTTTATGTCTAGTCAAATATTAAGTATTAGTCAATGTTGCCTGCTTTCTGTGTCTAAAACTCCCGACCATTCAATGTGTTTTTCACATCCACGTTCCTCTAATGTTGGCACTTAGTATCCTAGGACCTAGTTGTTTGCAATATGGAGATGTGGCTCCCACTTTATTTGACTCAAGCAATTAAGTATTCATCCAATATTTGAAGTTTCATTACAAATCAAATATTCATTCATGCAGTAATTTATCAAGGACCAGCTACAGCTTAGAAGTACTATATAATGGTTAACAAGATAATAAAAAAGGCTCTGTTTTCTTCACTCTACATCTATGGAAAGGGACTGATATTAAAGTAAATTACAAAGATGCTTCAATCATGGTTAATACCCAATAAAGAACAATATAATATAATATGAGAACAACACAAGAAACATCTAATTAGTCACCAATCGGATGAGCAGGTTAACCCCAGATGAGTTGGAGAGTTCCAAGGGAAGGACTCTACACTGAGGAGATTGATGTGGGATGTCCTTCTGTGTATGTGTTGGTCTTATGGGTTAATGAATAAAGCTGCTTTGCTTATGGCAGAGCAGAACATAGCCAGGTTAGAAGAGATATATAGAGAGAGTAGGCAGAGTCAAAGAGACACCACATAGCTGCTGAAGGAGACAGATGCCGGAACTTTACCTGGTAAGCCACAGCCACATGGAGATATAAAGAATAATAGAAATCGGTTAATTTAAGATATAAGAGGTAACTAAAAAGATGCCTAATTCATTGGCCAAACAGTGTTGTAATTAATATAGTTTCTGTGTGATTATTCAGGTCTAGGCAGTTGGGAAACAAATGACTAGTCTGTTTACAGAAGATCATGTATGCCATGAGTGTTTTGAAGTCTAGCACAGAAGAAGAGCAGAAAGATGGCTAATGTGACCATATCCGACTGAGTAAAATGCAAAATCATTAGTAGCAGGGCATAAGGGATAGAAAATATCTAATCTTCAGAATTGGATTACTTTACATCATAAAGATACGTTTCTCTAAAATGTGTCCTATTTGGGGCAGACAAAACATCAAACTTAGCCTGGACATACAATGTTAACTTATTTGCAGTATGTCATTCTGGGGGCATCAAGCTTCTCAGTTCACAAATTCACTGTCAGTTCCGACTAATCCTAGTTTCTTGGGTATTTCCTCAAAATAAAGTTGGATGGACTTTGATCAGCAGTTGGGATCTAAATAGATTCCTAGGAGAGGAAACATTTGACAGGGCAGACAACATTTCTCAGGGAACTGAATGAGAGGTGATAGAGGTATACAGATAGTCTCTAATTTGTTCAATTTTATCTTTTCTTGAAGTTGGTCAAGTTAAAAAGACATGCCTCCAGTCCTAGCCCTTGCAGTTTGAGGTTTGATTGACTCCCAGGACATCTAAGGATTCCAGCAACCCCCTCATTTTTGTTAATGCTCCATAAATCTTTCTTTATTTGGAATCTTCTGTTTTAACTTTTCTTGAAATTAGAACTTAGAACAAACGTGCTTCACATGCAATCAAAATATTTGACTGTTGCTGCATGCAAAATGAAGTTGAAAATCAAAGCTATAAAAACAAAAATAGAAACCTTAAAATCCTGGTTGGGTATGTGGCTCAGCTGTAGAGTCCTAGCCTAGTATGAGCATCCATATCAAATCTCTCATCTCTCTCTCTCTCTCTCTCTCTCTCTTCCTCTCTCTCTCTCTCTCTCTCTCTCCCTCTCTCTCTCTCTCTCTCTCTCTCTCTCTCTCACACACACACACACACACACACACACACACACGCATGCATGCATGCACACACATAGGGAAAGGAGAAATAGACAGAAAAAGACAGAGACAAGAGGCTTGGGCATGAGTTAGAAAGCAAATCTTGAAGTAGGACCCAAACCTTCTCTTGGGGTACTTGGTGTTTCTCACTATGTAGTTCAGGCTGACTTTGAACTCTAATCCTCCTGACTTAGCCTCCTTAGTGTTGTGATTTTAAGCCTGTGTCAGCTTGCCTGGCTTTCAAAGTTCTGGCATCCTCAAGGCTCACATATTTGACATTGCTGTAGCTGTTTTTCTCATTGTTCTGAACCTGTAGTCTGCCTAAAAAATAATTCATTTAAAACCACTGTTCTCTGTCCCCTCATACCTTGGACTGCCCTGCACAATCTAGCAGTGAAGTCACTTTGTCCTGAGCTGATGGCCCCTGTGTCACATGTAGCTCAGTTCTTTGTTTGTAGTTAGCATCATTTATGGCACACTTCCTCCACATGGGACCCTTTGGTACATACTGTTCAATTCACGGGAATTTAATTCATCTGTCCAAACTCCCAGGTCAAACGTTTTCAGGTCCCTCCTCTTCCCTAGAGGTCATGGTTTCTGTCAGAGCGGCGCAGCTTATTATCAATGACCAGAGTTGAAAGTGTAGCATAGAAGGAGCTCAGCTCCTGCCCTAGGTCTTGTTATTTTAAACCTTCAGCTGAAAGCTGCCTGGAGGTGACTGGATTTCCTTAGTCCCCGGGGAAGCTGCTGTGAACGGCTGTTCACGATGCTTTTTCGGAGAGTCGCCAAGTTCAGTTTTCGCAACCCTAAGTGATTATGAGTTCAAATGCATGCCGGGGGCCATTCAAATTAAAGGAAGGAATGAACGTCTGAAACGGAAAGCTTAAAAAGGAATAGACTGACACACATGGAAAAGAAGAAACAGAAAGTTGGGTTCTGACCTGCTCCAGGTCACCCTCTTCTTAGAAACAAAGCTTGGGTTCTGGTCTCACTGTAAGCAAAGTCCCACAGCAACTGTGAGTTGCTTCCAGCCCCAGTTCTGCCGCAGAGATTGTATGCATTCCCATATGCAAAACCTAGGGCATGGCGCATACCCAGACCCATCATCTCCCATCATACCCTGCCTGGAGCTTAGCTAAAGCCCAACCCACAAGCAGAGAGGCACAGGAAGTAACTTATGCTCTGTTTTCAAATGGACTAATGGCGATGCATTGATTTATATAGTCAATTATAAGTGTGAGCAACAACCAAACAGGCAAGTTCCTTCAGGAAAGAGAGGGAAAAAAAATTCCTCCGGTCACAGAAGTGGCAATTAGCATGGTTTGTGCCTAGAATAAGGAGATGAGGAAAGAGGAGGAGAAAGGGCTGATGAGGCAAATTGCCTTTAATTACCCTTAAACAGTTTCTCCTCTCCTTCTGATGCCATAAGACCCCCTGCAGCTCCAAAATAAAATAAGCCCGAATTTTGTTTCGCTCTTGTAAATAGGAAGGCAATAGCCACTGTGGAAACATGATCTTAATCAAAAGTATTAAACTCCTGGCTGCTCTTCATTTGAAATTGCCTGGGCTCATTACTACCGTGGGGGAGAGAAGTCTAGTCGTCATTCAACTCACATCTTGGGAAATTAAAATATTAATTACAAAATATGTTATTTTTGTCTTATATCTTAAGCTATTAGTTACTGTGGTCGGAGCAAAGAGCACCTCCTTTCCTTCCGCGCTGAAGCTGGTCTCCTAACAGACCACTGCACGCATCTCTCCATTCTTAGAAATCAAATCAAGCAAAACATGAAATGTGAATTTTCTGAGCATCTCTCTCATTCTTAGAAATCAATCAGGACATGAAGTGTGCTTTTTCTGAGAGCCATCCGAATAAATTAGATATCAAGGTCATTACAAATACACATAAATACATATAAATACATACGCATGTATATATATATATACATATATATATATATATATATATATGTATTTGTCTCAGAAATAAGGGTTCAAATACAGTGACTGCATTCACATGCTAGGGCCATGTGACCCTGTATGACTGTCTTTTGGCTGTGCCAGGGGCCTGTGGCCAATGCTGGGCAGAGTTGGAAAGGGAAGAAAGAGTGTTCCCTTTCATTTCTGTCTCACAATACAGCAATCGATCTTATGCCCATAAAAATACAAATGCTCCATCTATGGGGAAAAAAGTAAACAAAAGAACAGACTAGGCCTTAGAACCCACCAAACCCCTCATTGTCTGCTTCTTCAAAGACCCAAATTACTAGCGAGGTATTGAGACTATGAACAAAAATGCAGGCTGCTAGCCAACAAACCCACTAAGCAGAGGAAGACCAGGGTACCTGCACTCAGCACAAAATGACCAAAAGCTGAGTGCCTTCTGCAGGTGAGTTATCTATACTAACTGCGAAGATCACCTGAAAGCCACTATCTGCATTGCAAAATATTTCCTACTTTGCTGGCTTGTGTGAGCCATGAAATCATGTGCCCTCGTAACCAGAAAGGTTCTTGGTGAATAAATCATGAATTTTAGAATGAGCTGGAAAATTAAAACTATAGTATCGTTTCTGGAGTAAATGCTCTGTTCTAAGCACTTAGGATTCATTGGGACATAGATGCATCTTCCTTGCTCCATAATCAAATATAATTGGGGGTTTACAGCAAAGAAGCAGTGTGAACAAATAGCCCGCACTCTGGGGAGGATATAAACTCAAGTATTTTGTTGTTGGTGGGTTTTTTGTTGTTGTTGTTGTTTTGGTTTGGTTTTTTGGTTTTTTTCGTTTGTTTGATTTTTTTTTTTTTTTTTTTTTTGGCCCATCCCTTGCTTGCGTTTCTGCCAGCTTCTAACTTTTGAGGTGCTGGGATTTAGTAGACAGTGTAGAAGCTTTTGAAAATAGAAATACCAAACTAGACAAAAAAAAAAAAAAAACCCCAGCAACCTAAAGAGAGAAACATGTAGCACGTGGAGAGAGAGAGACCCTAGAGCTATCCAAGGTATTAGAAATGTTGGTGATTGTAATCTTCTCTGCCTTCCACTAAACATCACAAAAAAAGACCTACTTTATCTGCCTTTGTACATATTCTCCAGGAATTCCACATAGCACCCGAGGGCTAGCAAAATAGTTTCCCTTATTAAATATTTCTTAAATTGTTTATTTATTTTTATTTTACATGTGTTGGTGATTAGCCTGCCTACATGTCTGTGCGAGGGCGTCAGATTCTCTGGAACAGGAATGACAGACAATTGTTAGCTGCCATGTGGATACTGAGACTTGAACCAGGGTCCTCTGGAAGAGCAGCCAGTGCTCTTAACCATTCAGCCATCTCTGCAGCCCCACAAAAATTGTTTCCATTCTTTCAAACATGTGTGCTTTTATCTCTAGCTGCTTAAGGAGTAGCTCATAAGTCTCTACATTCCATAGTCACTGGGGGGTGCAGGTCGTGAAGCTTGTTGAGGCTCTACTGCCCAGCTCAATAGTCTAAAAGAACCGACTTAAGTTCCCATGCCTAAGATTCTTCATATGGAAAAGCAAGTCAATGCAATGCCTCCTTCCCCAGAAAGTCAGTAACCAGCGGAAAGTGTTGCCTGGGTACCATAGTAAAGTGTTCGCCATCCTATGATTTTACTGGGTAGACTAGCATCCCTTCAAGGCATTCCATAGAGCAATTCCCAAGTCAGGTAAGCTTGGAAATGGTAACTCCTCAGACCTGAGCTTGCAAATGCACAGTGTACTTTACCAAATAAAAATCACTCCTGAACCCCAGCAGAGAAACCTGTTTTAATATATTTAACAAGAAGGCCCCTTAGGGATTAGTGTTCTAAGGAACTCCCTACAGGAACTTGAAGAGCCTGAATGGAGAAGAGAGAACACTGGTGCATTTAATGCCATGGGCTTCACTATAAATGTTACAGAGCAGAAAAGTGATGTAGAAAAATTGCATTCTTCAGAACCAAAACCTTTTCTGATTTAGAGCTTTGATTAAGAGATTTGAGTCACCAGGGAGAACAACCATGAACACACGGCCCAGCGCTTACATTTCAGCTTCTAACTAAACGAGCAAGTGTGTCCAGGAAGGGAGGCTCAGCCTTATTCATCCTTGAACTCCTAACATCTCAAAGCCCCAAATTCTTATTAGTATTCGAGATGAGAAAATGAAGCCCCAATTTGGACATGAACAGCACAGAATGGTCCAGGGATGTTACCTCATATTTAATCTCATATTTAATCCTGAAATCCTCTGAAGGGAAGCTGACTGATTTTTCTGGAAGCAGACATTGGCATAAAGGGAAGAGTATAGGAGGTAAATCAGAAGGTATTCTTCCTGAGGAAGAGCAAAATGGGAGGAAAGACTGACGAGAGAGGGGACTCCGCATGCAGTATAGAGCTGAGAAATGCTCATCCACCTAAACTGGGACCCCAGCACAAAGACCACAGATATGCTCCCTCTGAGTTCCCACCACACTGTTATTGATTGGGGTTGCTGGGAAGATCATGGCATAGGTGCCACAGGCTGAAGTAGCTCTCTGCAAGACTACACTGAGATGCCGTTCTATTCACAATTGAATGAGACTTGTATGCTTTTCTTTCTATTTTTTTCTTCCATCCCTACTCTTTTTCTTTCTTTCTTGGCATATTTTCATAGTAAGTCGTGATGGGTCCCATAAAGACAAGGTTATATTCCCTTAACTGTGTCCATCCCATACCCTTCCCTTTCTCCCTCTTCTCCATCCTTCTGGATCCTTCTCTCCCCAGACTGTAGGACTCCTGCCCACATGTGTGTATGCATATGTGTGGTTTATGCATTTATATAAAACATAGGCAAAACAAATGAGAGGTATGAGACACTTTTCTGTCTGTTTTTGGCATATTTCACTTAATTCAATATTTCTACATGCGTCCACCTTCCTGCAGTTGGCATGACTTTGTTTATGAATGAATAAAATTCCACCATGTGTATATGCAACGTTAGCTTTATCCATTCACCTGCTGATGGTCATCTGGATTAGTTCTATGAGCTGTTGTGAACAGCGTACCAATGAATGTGGATGTGAAAGCATCACTGTGGAATTTGACTCAGAGTCCTTTGACTCCATACCCAGGAGTGCAATAGCTGCACTCTATGACAGAATTACAGAATTGGCTTGGGAAGTCTCTTTCTGAAGCAAGAGCCATCAGCAGACCTCGGACGCTGTTGGGAGCCTCTTCCGTGCACCAAATTCAGTGGGAAAGAAATACGCAGGGCTTAGAGTGTATACACGGAGAAATGTGTAGGTTGACAGAAAAGAGCCAAGCAACAAAGTAAATGTGTGCAGTCCTCAAAGAGAGGGTACTGGCATGGTGACTGCGTAACAATGTCTGCCATGCACACCGCAGAAGTGACTTTGCAAGGACTCCTATTTGGCCTATCTGGGTCATCCTTTCCTCTGCCAAATTCAACCTCAACCTCAGACTTCTTCCTTTTAAGTCTCATGTTTTCCATAATGTACTTACCTGTTAATGCTACTACTATCCCTCTGGTAGCCCAGTAAAATGTTAGTTGCTGCTCTCATCACTTGCTGTGGGATTTGATTTATCTTTCCTGTGTCCTCCTCCAACTGGTTCTGCTCTGTTTGTTTACACATGGCCTCATGACCGATACCAATCTGATAGCTAGTAGATAGTGCTTCACACTTGCCCTCTCTTCCTTTTAGTGACTCACTTCCAATGCTCAGGAAAATAGTATTGGCCAACAAATTGATCCACTAATGAGACACAGTTTTAACTAGAGGACTGAACCTCTTTTTTCTGGACTGAATAATCCAAAAGGACCCTTCCCGTAAGGTGGTCTGATATACACATGTATGTCTGTGTAGGTACACATGTCTGCTTCCAGTATTGGCTTTTACTGATCGTCCTTCTGTCAGAGTAAGGTGTCAAGAAGGGAAACAGAGACTCAGTGGACATTTCTACAATCTTAGGCCTGTCCCAACCCTGTTCTCTAACATGTCAAACTTTTGTTTTATAATTGAACACGAATTGCACACAGACACAGTTTGCCATGGTACCCATCCGAATAAGATAGCCAGCATCTGCTCCACAGGCAGGCGCTGAGAGATTCTCCTTCTTCTTGCTTAAGAAATGAGAGTGGATCATAGACCCTTGCTGCCATTTCCATTCTCTCTGTCACTCCTTCAGAGAGTGGTAAAGCCAACTCTAGTCCCTCAAACTCTCCACATCAGCTATTTCGGTCCACAGTCAAGGATCCATTCTCTCCAAGGATCATCTTTCCTTTTCACTCTTTATAGAAAGAAACAAAATATGTCTAGGAGAAAGGAAAGGCTGGGCTGACTCATAGTTTCCTTTTCCTTTGTTGCTTGTTTGTTTTTAAGACAGGGTCTGGTCATATAGCCCAAGCTGGCTCAAACTCTATCTTCTGTCTCAGACTCTTAAGGAGTGAGTCACTTCCTATCGTGGTCACTGTGCTCATCTCCATAATTTCTTTTTTAAAATGTTTTCATTTTTATACATCTGCCATAAGTTAGTATATGAAAATGATATTGGCTTCTTAGTAAAGTTGAATATAGCCATTCAAATTTGATTATTTTCTCCTTTGTTTTAGCAAAAATGACCATTTGGCCTATCTACAATGTTCCCAGTATTTTAAAATAAGTAAATGTTTTCAAGAAAATATCTTTGAGTGTTTATCATTAAAACTAGCTCTAATTATATTTCATATGTTTACTATTAGTAATCTCCTTTGCATCCTAATACTAACTAAGAAGAGCATCAGAAAGCAAGCATTTGCTTGATTAGCCTGTAATTCCAGCAGTCTTGAAGCTGAGACAGAAGAATTGAAAGTTCTAGGAGAGATAAAGCTACCTGGTGAAACCCTACACAAATGCAGACTGCACTTTCGTTTCCCAGCCTCCCAGACCCAAATAATCACAAAGAAACAATATTAATAATATTAATTACAGCACTGTTTGCTCCAGTGGTTCAGGAGTATTCCTAGCTAGCTCTTACATCTTAAGTTAACACATTTCTGTTAATCTTTATATTGTCATGAGACTGTGGCTTACCAGTAATATTCTGGCATCTTTCTCCTTCAGCAACTACAGGGAGCTTCCTTGACTTCACCTTCTTTCCCCCTCTATCTCTGGTTGGATTTCCTGCCTTGCTATATTCTTCCCTGCCATAGGACAAAGCAGCATCTTTATTAACCAATGCCAATAAAACATATTCACAGCATACAGAGCAGAATCCACATCAACCCTGTTTCCAAAAGAAAAAGTAATTTTTCTGAAGCTCATGATGAATAGTGAGGTGAAACAGTGATTTGGGGATAAAAGCTGGCTGTTTGGGCAGGATTCCCTGGGTTCTGATGACCCTGTGACCCGTTATCCAAAAGACACTTGCCACACAGCTCTGCTTGGTCTACAGATATTCAATACATGAGACTTGCAAAGGTGTGAACTACGTCTGTCACTTCTCAAATTTGATGCTCACTCCTTGCAAAATCTCTTTAGCAAAGTCAAGTGTACCATTTGGCCACGTACATACCAAATCATCACTTTTCTAAACTGATGGACTATTCTTTTTTATTTCAAATAAAATATCTCTGCAAGTGCTAAGCATTTTCAAATCACAGGTAGAGAATTTTCTTTCTCACCTTGTCTCCTGTTGATATGAAATCAGTCAGGACTTTCTGTATTCTAGGCATTGTGATTAGAAATCCAAATCACAGGTCTTTGCACCAAGAATCTTACCATTTGTGGTAGGCAACAATAGAGCAGGGAATGAGATATAGAAAGTTATACCAAATTGGTCAGTACCGAGTACTTAAAGACACCACAGGAAGGTTTATCTGTCAGCATGGAAGCAGTATAAAAACCAAACCTTCAGCGTTCATACCAATAGTTCAACTGAGCCATCCCAAAGTGAGGTCAAACTCCACTTCTCAGTAGAGGAGAATTAGGCCTAATTTGATAATAAGGCCTTGATAGGATTAATCAGAGTCAAGTGAGGTCATTAGAATGGGGTTTCCTCCAGTGTGACCAGTGTTGACACCAATATCCCCACAGAGCAGAGACAACATGAAGTCACACATGAAAAAAGCCATATGAAGATAGAGGGCTAGGAAATCACTTACAAGCCTGGGAATGCCAGAGGTCACCAGAAGTTGGGAAAAGCAGGGATGGTTTCTCAAGGGTGATTCATTCAGAGGGACCAGGACCTGAGGACAACTGTGTCTCGAATGTCTGGCCTGCTGAGTCCCCCAGCATACTGTGCAGACACAAGGAATCAAGGGCCACTCCCGAGTTCTCCTGTAGCAGATCAGTCTGCCCGTTGCTGTCATACAGCCTGTGGAATTTCTAGTACTTCCACCATGAATATTTTCTGGACTTGGGATGTTCTACACATCACCTGATAACCCATAAACACTTAGCTTCCTCTACAGTCAGAGGCTTGGAGCATCAAAGCCAGTGTCTCAACACCACATCAAAAGTCAGGAAGCGCTAGCTGAAAGGAGACACCCGGATGGACATGGGAGGCAAGCCATGTGCTGTCTCAAGAATCCTCTGAAAATAAATATCAATGGACTTTCAGTTAAGTCCTGGAATGGCCTTTCCTGTTCCATATCTACCCCAGCCAAAAATATAAGGTGCTGTGTCTGTTTAGTCTAAGCGTGTCGGCAGCCACGAGACAAGTGGGGGGAAGTGGAGCTCTTAGGCCACAAGGAGCAGAGCTGTCTTCCTCTTTGCAGAGACAGTGACAGCAAGCACCTGGGCCACAAAAACATGTCCTCTTGGGAATGTGCTAAAAATAGTGGGATCAGTTCCCCCTTTGAAATATCCTCTCAGTACAGAAGGCATTTTTAACCGATTTCCATAAGGTCCAGCTTCACGTATGTCCTGCCAGACACTTGAATGGAGCAAAGTAACTGATTCTCTCGAGTTAAGTGTGGGTGTCTGAGAGGGTTTCAAGATACCTCAACTGAAAACAGGTGAGAGGGGGATTGGAAAGGAAGAGCCACTTGATTCAAGCCTGACTGCTCCTTGGAGATGGATATGCTACTTTAATGAGAGGAACCACCTCATGGAAACAAAACAAATCATAACCAATAATGAACCAAAATCAAATCCTGGGAACCCTTAGTCTAGTAGCTGGATTGCTGAACCACCCTCTGAAGCAGTAGTGTTACGTTTTACTTCTTTTTTTCCAATTTTATTTCATATACAAATAAGATTTTTCATATTTATTTATTGTTTTTAATACATCCCCAGTGCTGTTTCCCCTCCATTCACTCCTCCCAATCCCCACACCTCTCTCTCAGATCCACTTCTCCAAATTTCTTTTCAGAATAGAACAGGCCTCC
The DNA here is from genome assembly GCF_018167655.1 of Microtus oregoni. Taxonomy (NCBI): domain Eukaryota; kingdom Metazoa; phylum Chordata; class Mammalia; order Rodentia; family Cricetidae; genus Microtus; species Microtus oregoni. The sequence continues at coordinate 57,965,986 of NW_024543059.1, read as the reverse complement.
CAGAGGTATTAATGGAGCATAACAAGAGACAATAGGACTAAGCACAAACACTTATATCAAGGCTGGACAAGGCAACACAACCCAGTAGGAAGAAAAGGATCCCGAGATAGGCAAAAGAGTCAGAGACACCCCCATTTCCACTGAAGCTGCACACACACACACACACACACACACACACACACACACACACACCCCAAAAAAAACCCCTACCATGCTAACAGCCATTCATATATGCAGAGGACCTGGTACAGACCACTTCAGTCTTTTTGAGCCCCTATGAGCTCTGCTTAGCTGATTCTGGCAGTCATGTTTACCTGGTGTTCTGGACCCCACATTTCTTTAAACAGATGGAACTCTGCTTTGAAAGGCTGAGCCACAGGGAACAGGCAACAGGGCCAAATAAAGCTGAAGCTAAAGAAAGTTAAAAAGATGGCCTTAGGGTTAGCTAAGCACCAGATTCATATAGGAGCCAAAGAACAGTGAGCATTGATTCAGCCTCTCTTGAGTAGGTACTGACAGGACAGCCACTGAATCCTGTTTCCCCAGTTCTCCTAGAAGCCTTCCGTATCTCCCTCTCAGGAAGCCTCCTGGTTTGGGGACGTGCTTGCCTCCACATTTCTGTTGTATTATCAACAGATTTCTCTGAAGGCAGCATCTGAACCTATCTTTACAGATCTCAATCTAGAACAGGTACACATTAATAATTCTGTAATGAATGACTAGCATACATCTGAGCGCTACCAAAACACCAGCAGCACCAAATTTGTTGTTTTGAGAGACCATTTCTTCTCTTGAAAGCAACACTGGTGTTTCTCCTGCCTGGGATTTTTAAGAACACAACTGGACTGAGCTTTTTGCAGTTTGGGGTGTCTGTAGTCGGAGGCTGCTCGTTCATCCCCAGCTTCTTGGATCTGAAATAATCACTCAGAAACTATATTATTTGCAATACTGTTTGGCCAGTGGCTTAAGCATATTTCTAGCTAGCTCATGTCTTAAATTAACCCATTTTTATTAAACTGTGTATCGCCACATGGTTGTGGCCTATTGGTAAGACTCCGTTCTTCATCCAGGGTCTGTCTACTGTGGCGGCTATATGGCTTCTTCCTGATCTGCCTATTCTCTCACTATATCTCTTCCAGACTGACTCTATTCTGCCCTGCTATAGCTGAAGCAGATTCTGTTATTAAAACATATTCACAGCATACACAGGGGAATCCCTCATTAGGTATCAAATCCAGTTTTGTGTATTCTAGCCAAGGGTTCCACCACTGGGTCACGCCCATAGCTCAAGTCCCCTTTCCTGCTTTGTGTTCTTCTGTCACTCTTGTTTAGGTACAGCTATGGCTTGGAACACAGAAAATAGCTAAACCAGAAAAGTGGCTTACATATTATTTAACAGCTTTACAGAGCAGACACTGAGGTATTACAGGGCTTTATATGGACAGATATTGTCACTCAGTTTTCAGAATTATGTTCATGCAAACTGCATGTAGACACAATTTCTAGTCTTTAAAGCTTTTCTTTATAAAACGCCATAAACTTTCATAATTACAGTAGCTTCACTAATAATAATTCTCAGGAATCCAAAACATTTAATTGACATTCTCACGTACCCGCTTAACACCCTCCTCACCTGGGGATTGGGAAGCTGCATCCTCCCTGCACTCCCCCAGAGGGTGAAAGGGGAATATCAGGCAATGACTAAGCTTAAAAAGCAGGGCTTCAGACCTGTTCAGAACTGCATGTGTGGGTTTTAACAGAAGGCGAAGCATCTTGGCTTCCATGCAAAACAGGTTCTCTTAGGGAAATTGTGCAATATCTCCATTAATAAGAAGACTATGCCCAAGCTGCACTCTTTATAGTTCAAAATTTTGTTGTTAGAACTCAAAATAGATGAGTCAATGGGACTATATTCTGGAACGTTAGTGAAGTAGCCAATTACTGTTGGATCATGTCATCAGCCCAAACTTAAATTACAACAAATGCCCTAGAAAATAAAACGATGACTCAGAGTCTTCGGGACAGACAGGTAAAATTTGGGGTAGAAAGTCTGAAAACAGAATTGACCAGATAAGCTTCTGGGTATCTGAAGAATCATGCACAGTAGGCAAAAATATGTCCCAAATGTTCCCATTTCAGGACATCCACCTCCAAGAAGCACAGCTGGAACTATGTGTCGTGTCCTCCCCATAAGCATCAGAAGTTGTTCATGGAGAGAGATTTATGCTCTGTTTTGGAGTTCTACACACTGAAAAGATAGCATTGAAAGAGAAAACAGATTTGGGGACGAGTCCATGAGATGCCGACTCACTGTGGAAACTCAACGAAATTTCCTCTCTCACTGGAACTTTACTTTCCCTCACTGAAAAAAATAATACTAAGAGCAACAATATTTACCTGGTAGCTGTGAAGATTTGAAATCATGAAGGGAAAGCAGCGAACATGTTTCCTGGTAAATACCAGATGTTCAATGGAAGGCAGCTATTATTACAGCTAGAATATTAAATTACATTTGCCATCAGCATAGACTTGCAGAAAATGAGATTCAGTTGTATTTATGCCCAAAAGCAATTTGTCCCCTATTAAAAAGATTTCAAATGTCAGCAAACAAAAGGGGAGAAAAGTCCTATTTTTTTATGTAACAGAAAATGATACATAAAAGCTAAGTGGCTGAAAGGTTAAAACTACATTAAAATTAATAAATCAATTGCCAAGTGCAAGCTGTTGATATTCTGCTCTGTCCATTTTTGTTCTATTTTCTTCAAAGAGAAACACAGTAAAACCAGGAAATAGAAGGTGGTAGAGAAGAGAACAACCCATAGAAGAGGAGAAATCTAGAAATAAAAGAATGAATGAAGGTACTATCGTGAGCAAAGTTTAGTAAGATAGTTAAAGGCAATTTTGCAGAAAAAAAAATGAGAGGCAAGAGCTAACTTAAAGGTTATAGTTCCTGTATTTTGCTGAACTTGGAAATCTTAGGCTCCATCTTTGACAGATATAGTATACCTAGCGGACAGGAGATCCAAGCTAAGGTTGTCCCAGCATAGTGCCTAGTAGAAGATACTTATGTTGCATCAATACAAAAAATTTAATATTAAGAGGAAACAAGAAGCAAAACCTTCTGTATGGCAATAATGATCAGTAAAGATGGGATCTTGATTCTAGATTAGTGAGAGAAGTAATACATCTAGACCTCCAGAAGATACAACTGCCCCAAAGAGAGATGCATGATGAAGTATGTGTTCTTTCTATGACATAAATTTCATAAGCAGGTAATTTCAAGGAATGTAGTGTTTCAGTGTTGGTGGTGTCAAGGGTAAGTGCCAGAAAAAATAGAAGTCTTCTTTATAGGAATTAAAATTAAGTCTGTCCTTGAATAATATTATGGAATGTATAAGGAAAATATGCCACTCACTGTGGGAAAAAAATCACAAAATACATCAAAAGAGAAGGTACTATGAATGAAAATCAGGCAAAACAACATAAATAAAATATACCCAAAAGAACCTCATAAGCTCACAGCTGTACACAGAATGTGAAATGAACACCATTGATCTGTGTAGATTTCAAAAGCATGAAAATAAAACATTGTAATCGTTCAGGTACAAAAATGAACAAACGTATTGCAAAAAGAACCAAACTACAATTCCTATAAATTGAAAAATACAATTATTTAAGTTAAAAAAAATCAATAGAATGGATAGTATTGCTGAGAAAATAAATTAGTGAGTGAGAAGTTAAATTTTTAAAAACTATGGAATGCCCTAAAAGGGGACATGATGTAGAAAATATACTCAGAAATAAAATGGAGACAAATTGTTCCGATTTCATTCTATAGTTCTGATAAAATACTTGGCCAAAAGCAACTTAGAGAAGAAAAGGATTTATTTGACTCACATTTCCAGGTCACAGCCGTCATTAAGGAAGTCAGGACAGGAACTTGAAGGCAGCATCCATGAAGGGATACTGCTTCGTGGCTTCTTCACAGGCTCATGTTTAGTTAGTTTTCATATACAGCCTAGGATCACCTACCTAGAAAATAGTGACCACCCGCAATGGGCTTAATTCTCCTATAATGATTAATAATCTGAGCAATCTCCTCCAGGCATGCTTACTAGCCAGCTTGACATAGACATCTCATCAACAAAGCATTCCTCTAAGATCATGCTAGTCTGTGTCACACTGAAAATTAAACATCTCGTCAGAAGTTGTGAATGGGTTAAAATAAGAAAAAAGAGTCAATAATAAAGCACACAAAAGATGGGATGCTTGGAAATCAATGAAACAATACCAATAATCAGATAGGAAAAGTCTCAAACATTCTTCAAAGACAAAATTATAAAGAAAGCACACCTAAAGAACTGAAAAGTGAAACTAGAAGGTACAGAGATTTTATTAAGGCGTTTGAATAGCTTGAAGACAGTCAGAGAAAAGTGAAGATTCGCGTACAAAGAGTACAGGTGATTAAGATGATGGTTGATGTCTCTATATCACTAAGCAGAAGCAAAAGACAGAGAAGTAATGTTTCACGTCTTCAGAGAAAAGAACATTCTGTGTAAAATTCTATGTCCCTGAGACAAAGAAACAAACTTCGAAGGACTGGCTTTGGGGAAGACTGTTAATCTTCTCCAAAGACAAAAACACTGAGATTTTTGGCCTCATGTGGCTCTTCACTAAAGGAAGTGGAACACTATCTTCCGCAAACACTGTTTTTGTCATCTCCCTAAGTTCTTCCTGAAGATGTGTCTGGACTCCCTGCATCTGATTATCATGACTCATCATCTGAACATCAATACTCATCAACTGTGGAAAATTTTGAAACAAAATAAGACAATAGTCAAGAATAAGCTCAGAACACTTATTGTTAAACGTGTTAAGTATCGATGACACAGAACTGTTCACTGCAGACTGACTGTTGAATTGAGTCCTGTGGGGTATGTGTGTGTCGGTGTGTGGGGGGGTGTTGTTTGGGGAGGCGCACATGCGGGAGGTGTCGATGTGTGTGCATTTGTGTACTTCAGAACCGCAAGTGCAATGTCTCAGGTGCTGTCAGTTTTCACTGTCTGGAGCTGACTAGCTAGCAAGCTCTACCCATATGATCTGCCCCCGAATCCCGTTTGTCTAATGCTAGGATTACAAGTGTGCCTCCAAACCTATCCTTATTTTACATAGAGGCTGAGGATTTGAACTCAACTCTCACAGCTGAGAGACAGGTGCTTTACCAAATGAGTTTCTGTTCAACCTGAAGAAACCATTTTGTTTTTATTTTTACTTTTTGTTAGATTAAGGATGGAACTGAGCACCACGCGGATGCTAGGTAATCACTGTGCTACTGACCTCTATCTCCAGTTCCCTATTAGGCATTTCTTGTGCGTCTCTTCAATTCCTCTTGACCTGTGAGTCCAGGCACAGCTGTGGCTGTTCCTTATACGAGACGTCAAATCAATGAGCTTCACAAAGTCACACATCTGTGCCTTGACAGCACGATGCTTCTCATCTGAAGAATGAGACATGTACTCAACCGCTGCGTACCAAGTACAAAACAGTGAATCTCCCCAAGAGACAACAGGAGCTTTTGGCAAGTGATCCCGCGAGGCCAGTAAAAAAAAAAAAAAAAAAAAATGCCTAAATCTGGGAATCCTTTAGATTGGCTTAAGCCATGGTCCTAACAGATTATACTTTGAACCTGGGGAGAACCCAATAGTATTAGCTCTGGCTTCTCCATCCTCTCTACTTTGCCTCAGCTTTCTTCAGATAGCATACTCTGAAATAAACTATTTGCTTTAAACTTTCATCAGGTTTTGCTTTCTGGTGCCCAGAATAAGGCAATATTTCTCATTCATGGTAATGGGTAATTAATTCATTGAAGGTGAGGACATTGAAAAACAAACAAAGTATTAAACATTCTAAAAGAAAAGCAGATAAGTTGGTTGATTGGTAAGGACTCTTTTGAGAAGTGGAATATTTATTATATTACTATAATATATTTATAAATAATATGGAACCTGTAAGACTAGCTTGCATGGTTATTGAGACTGAGAAATACTATGTTCTGTCATTTCCTAGACACCCAGAAAGACAGTTGTATGATTAAATTTGATTCCAAAACCCAAGAACAAGAGAAGCCAATGATACAGAATATAGTTCAGAGGGCAGTGAAAAGATGAGGTATCCTGGCTCAAGTAAGAGAGGCGGGAAACAGAAATGGGTTTTGTTTCTCCTTTTTGTTTTCCATCCAAGCCTCATTGAATTGGATGATGCCCAGCCACACTAAGGATAGAGGGCAACCTACTTTATTAAGTCCATATGTTCAAACACTGGAGCTGTCCAGAAACACCCTCAAAGATAGACCCAGAAACAGTGTGTTGATTCCGGCACCCCAGGAGTCCACTCAAAACATGTAAAAGGAACCATCAAAGTTGAGGAGCTGATAAGAGTTTCAGCTTTCTAAAGCCCTTTTACTGCATGAACAATGAGTAAAATATTAAAAACTTTAATTTTAGTTAAGTGTGCATATTAAAATACTGAAGAGATCATGGAAGAAAGAGAGTAACAAATATAGAATTTCCAAAGAAGGTAAAAAGGGGAATGGGAGAAGCAGTTGGGAGGTTGACCCAATGCAAAAAAGAAGAGAAATGGGAAGCTCAGACATGGAAAACAATTCAAATAATCCATCATAAATTAGACCAACTTCTCAAACAGGAGAAATATATCAGTCAATACAAAGAGTTACACCTGAAACATGAAAACAGGGAATCAGGAAGATAAAAGTGAAATGAGAGGACTGACAGGGCACAGGTGATGGCCATGGATTCTTCATGCTGATTTCTGATTTCAACACCCATTTGTTTTCCGTGATGCTATCCCATTACTGAAGAAAGACCAGTATCTTGTTCATCTTTATGTTATCCAACACCTAGAATAGCAACAAGGCAATATCTACTGAATTCATAAAATCAAAGCTGTAAAAGTGTTCAATCCATCAGTTACTTGTTGAGCCTTCTCAAAGGAAGCAATGATATGTCATATAATTTATGAAGATTGATTTGTTCTGGTATACCTATCATAATAAATGACTTTATTTTTCCCTAGAGAATAACATCAAGGCATAACTCAACCTAGAAAATTTCTGGATGTGAGGTCATTTGTGAGGTGACAAGCATGTCCATGAAAGATGGCTTTCCTTCGTCCATTTATTCTGCATGTATTTATTCACCCGATAGTGTCAAACGCTGTGTAGGCATAGAGTACACGATGAAAATTAGATAAACACTATACTTGACAGTTTGGATATTACAAAATAGTTGTTGGAAAGCAAATCTGCAATCAAAGGTATTTTAATATATGTAACATGGATGCATTCTAATGCAGTTTAATTTTATTTCCTTTAGGTTGTATTTCTTTTAGGAAATTCCTTGACTGCAAAATAAAATTTCAGCTTGTCTTAACTCTATTAACTGAATAACCCTGGGCTCATAATTCAGTCAGTCAGATCCTTTGCTGCTAAAAAGTTCGAGTTTCTTATCTCAGAATTTGAAAATAATCCTTACCTTTCATTGTGACCGTTCCCTAAGAAAATGTGCCAGGTATGGCGATCTCTAATAAATGTCAGTTTTCTAAGAATCGAATTGTTACCCTCATGCCCAGAGTTAATATGTACCATATCCCATTTGTAAATATTAACCATTATTCATGCCAGGCATCAAGTTTCAGAGAAAGGGAGCTGTCTAGATGGAGCAATACCGCATTTATTGAAAGCAGGTTTCGGAGGACAAATCAGACATGAGATGTGTGCGTACCTGTTCATATACCGTATCTGTTACATAGCTATTGGACTGTCAGCTGTGCTTTGAAAGATCTACTGGTATTTTTTGTAATAATGATCGTATTATATTCTTTGTAGTTAACTTAGATAATTTAGGGTATTGTTCTCCAAACCCCCCTCCAACACAAAAAGGCTTCTGACTTACAAACCACTGTTTTGGACATTGTCTTCAAATGCCCTCTTTCCACAGCAGATGGAGAAATGTATTATTGGATATGATGCATAAAACTAAATGCTTTTAAATTAATATAGACCTGGTTATCACAGGATACAACTATGCCTCATGGGCTATTAAAAAGTAATTAATATATGTCCCAGTAGGGCAACAAAGGGAAGGGCCATGATTGTGCATTAAAACGAAGAATTATTTGACCTATCACAGCAACAGAAAAGGTTGGTGCAAAACTACACAATGACCATGAGAATAGGCTAAAAGGTATTACTCATCTTTTTAGAGTCTATAAATGATGTTTTATAAAAGTGAGAAAATCCCATAGTTTACTAGAATGAACCATGTATTTGGTCTCACGGCACTGGATCAGCATTTCACTGGTGAGTGGTATCTTGCCTTTCATTCACCATGCCAGGGTGTTCCAAGTCAACCACATGAGATTAACATTGAACAAATACATTAGGGAAAATATTAAACTCTCAGGATGCTGGGTTGAAAGATACTTTGTAAGTGGGAGAGTTTAATATTAAATATTATTATTACAATTTGAATGTTCATTTCCAAACCTTTTTCACTTAGGCAAACAATACAGAATGTCATTTTTGCCTTTCAAAACACAACCTCAGGAAGCTTGAATTACTGCCAAGTTTTGTCCCTCTACTCCTCTGTATTCAGGGCCACATAGGAATAGACGATTTCCTTCTACTCAGTAGTTATGAGATGAGCCATTAAATCTCTCAGACAGTTTGGATATTTTAGTTCTTCAATGAAACATTTTAAAATCAGTTCCTTTCTTATTGTTCCTTTTAAAAATACTCCCTTCTTAGCTTCATCTGTAACACATACAATTTCTTCTTATAACCTAAATATTGCCAGTCAAGAAATGGAGATTTCCAGAAGCCACACATGATAGAATATGTTGCAGAAAACATTTTTAAAACCATAGGAATAAATTTCTCTCATAAAGTTAAAATCATTGCTTATTTTTATATAAGGGAATGGAAATAGCTAAATATATTGGTTCATCAGTGTCTGTTTTGGAATTCTAGTCTACACTCCTTCAAACAGCACAGAAACATAAGTAACCATCTAGAGCTTACCTAATTAGATAGATCCTGCCCACAATCAGAGGAAATCACTCCTGGGGTAAGTGGGAGGAATGGCACCTGGGAGACTTTGGAAAAGGCTGAAATATCTGTTTAGACATTTTTCCAGTGACCTTGAATTTCCGTCTCTGTCACATTAACACACACTCACACATCTGTGCATCACAGAAAAGGAAGGAGAATATTTCTATTTGTTATGTGCTATATTTTTGATACAATTATTTTAGTTAAACTTTACAAGAACTTAAAAACAGTAGATATTATTAGCTGCATAACACAAATGCCTGACATCACATGAATAGTATGTGGTAGGTTTCACACACAGACCTCACAGGGTGTAAATTGGAGTTCTTTGCAGGATTTGCATTCACTTATACATTAATGCACTTTATTACATGTTGGTTCTTTTCCCCACTGTCTCTCTCTCTCTCTCTCTCTCTCTCTCTCTCTCTCTCTCTCTCTCTCTCTGTCTCTGTGTGTGTGTGTGTGTGTGCGTGAGTCTGTCATTTCTGAGGCCCCATCCACCTTATTTGTTGAGACAGGGTTTCTCATTGGCCTGAAACTCACCAATTAGGCTAGGCTGGCTGGCCATTGAGCCCCAGAGAATTGCCTGTTTTTGCCTCCCTAGCATTGAGATTTATCTAATTAGATAAATACTGCCCACAAGCAGAGGAAATCACTCATGGAGTAAGTGGGAGGAAGAAGGAAACCTAGGAGAATTCAGAAAAGGCTAAATTGTCTGTTTTTAGATTCTTCCACTGACCTTGGACTTCTGTCTCTGCCACATTAACACGAATTCACACATTTATGCTTTCACATATGCGACTCTATTCCTTGCTTTCTAAATACCAGCTCTAGGATCCAAACTCAGGTCCTCATGTATGCAAAGGAAGTCCTTTACAGACCGAGTCTTCTCCCCAGCCCACATGAATATGCTCTTGCAGTACAGTCACTGCCTTTGGGAGCCAAGCCCTCTGTCCTGCTCCGGAAACTTGGGAAAAGTAGATACCTTTATATTTTTTTAAGGTAAGGATGGCGATTGGCTGATGCCTCTTGCCACACTAATAATTCTGATTCCATGCTAAGACAAATGTTACTGAGGGAATGATTTCATTTTTTTCTCATATACATCTCACTGTTCTTTGAATTTTTGATGGAAGTTTTTGTACCATCAGGTCCCACAACTGTTCAGTCCCAAAGAAATAAACAGAGGCTTATATTAATTATAAACTGCTTGGCCTATTAGCTCAGGCTTATTAACTAGCTTTTACAACTTAAATTAACCCATAATTCTTATCTATGTTTAGCCATGTGACTTGGTACCTTTTTTCAGTAAGCCATTCTCATCTTGCTTCCTTGGTGTCTGGCTTGCAACTGCATCTCTGCCTTTCCTCTTTCCAGGATTTTCCTAGTCTGGTTTCCCTGCTTATACTTCCTGCCTGGCTACTGACCAATCAGTGTTTTATTGAACCAATGGGGATGACAAATTTTTATAGTGTACAAGATCATTACCCCACAGCACACTCGCAATGTGTGGGATCAGCACTTCCCTTTCTAGATTCTCCACTCTTCCCAGCTATTCCTGTAATATGTTCCCTAACTGAATCCATGTGTCATCTGGAACAGTTCTCGGGACTTCTTTTTCTTCTCCAAGACTTGTCCGCACACTGGTAGGTGATGGTGAGGAAGAATGAGGGTGACGTTTCTTGATTACAATACTCAGAACATAACTGGGGATTGGATGAAACCCCTGACAGATTGGCTAGAGCTGACACTCTGTTCTGGGCCTTTGTAGAAGCAGCCGTAATATGCTCGACTGCCCTGATTGGTAGCCTGCAGTGAGTCTCCCATGAACCAGGCCTTCAGCAGATTTCACAGGAAGTACAGTCAGCCACTGCACTTATAGGTGGATCAGACTAGGGCAATGCTCTTGGTTCTGGGTTAGGTAGCAGGACATACAGAATGAGCTCTTTGTCATTTCTACTTTCTGGACATCTCTTGATGTTGGACAGATGAAGAATGGTGAGTTACAGATGGACATAACAAATTACCCATAAAATGTATTCATAATCATCTTATAACCAAAAATGAGAACCAGGCCACCGATCACATTAAACTTCTTTTGACTCAGCAAAGACTGCTAAATTAACCTTAAAAAGACTCATAATCCTTTGGTAGCTCATAGAAAGACTCTGCATTTCCTGTCCAGCACCATGGCTGCTTCCTATGTTTCCTTCCCTGCTTGCCTTTCTCCTTCTGCCTCAGCGACTGTCTTTGGCTCTATCACGCAGACTTTTTCTGTCAGTGCGTGCTTTCCTTAGAATTCTGCCCCCATCCTGGAAGCTATGAAAGGGCTTCTATCATCAGGATCCCATCGTAGCTTCATGTGTTCAAAAGATGCTTATGGGTTCCTGACCAAAAGGAACCCATTCTCAGAATTAAACTATATCTAGCAACAAAATGAGCCTCCAACATCATTTCCTTTAACTGCCCTCTAAAAATGAAGGGAAATAAACAATCTCCCGCAATGAATTTTTGTGTCAAAGATAAGAACATGGCCCAACTAATCACACAGCCAACCTCTTTTCCTGTTTTTTTTGAAGTAATGCTTCTTTATGCCAACTTTTCTTCTGCTTTCTTTGGAAGGGTGGAAATTAGTGACTGCCAAACACAGATATTGTTTCAGGCTCTGGGAGAAAATTTCCTTGTGCCACATACACACCATATTTTATACATATACATATATATATATGAATAAAAGTAATAATTTATTTCATATTATTTATATAATATATATATTTTTATATGTATATATATAACTTACCTCCTAAACTTTGTGAATGAACTCATTATTTATCTATTTCCTTATTTTCGTAAAAGCAGAATTAGAATGAACTTTTTTGTGCCCCTAAGTAACTTGACATACCAGCAGTGCAGTTCTCAGCAGGCCCATGGGTGTGAGCCGTGTTTATAAGACTGAGCTTATTTTACATATTCAGCATCAGGTACTTTTCAGCATTTGGATATTTTCTACCCTGGCTTGAAAAAGCTATTTATTACCACAAAGTCACTTCACCAGTAAATATTTATAGGCAGTTTTATTTCCAGTTTAGGGTTTGAGTATTGTATCTTATGATACCTACAAAAGGCATTGTTGATTTGCTATTTTAGCTTTTGATGGAGAGCATGTTTATGGTCTGGTCGTGGGAGGTTTCTTCTTTAATAATTTACAAAATTACCTGCAGTAAAAATTTTCACCTGTTCTTTGTTTCCTTAGTGCCAGAAAATTGGAATTACATATAAAAACCTTTCCTCCAGGAGATTTATATCTACCAGAGACAGAAAATCTCCACTTAAATTTTTATGAAACATCAAAATTACAGCTGGGCTTTCACAAAACAATGGAAAGGAGCCTTCATTGGGTGAAGAGTATTTCCAATATTTGAAGACATCATTCTTTATCTCCCGTTTAATCTTTATTTTCCTGTGGCAGCTTCTTTTTTTGGTTCTATCGATCCCCTTGTGTGAATGTGCTGTGTGCTCATTTGTCTTTTCATTACAGAAAGTTCCGAATCCCAACCACAGGGGCTAACTCTAGCCACAGGACCTGCTTCTCAAATACTTGTGCTCTTCCAATTTAATTTGACATTGTTTCATTCAGGATTGATGTCCACTCTCTTTCTTTTTCCTAGGACTGACCACCACAGGCTTGAAGAGGGTGATGTGGAAACAAACTGGTGGCCCCAAGTGAGCAACCCAAAGAGAAACAGACACAGAGAAACCCAAAGGCTGCCCTTCATAGCAATTTGGGTGTTAAATCTCTCTTTATTGGATTACATTTTAATAAAGGGTTTGTGTAACATCCACAGAGCCGTTATCGATTAATTACCCGTGGAAATTTAAGGCATGTTATACAGTAGTAGTTATTATACTCAGGGCATTAGACATATGTTACATAACAGATGCAGTCACCTTGAAATGACGCTGGTAAGGCTGCCTGTTTCTATAAAATTTTATACATTCTAGGGTGAAAATTGGATTAAAAAACTTATCAGGAGATGAAGGTGGCTTGTTCCAATTGGTTTAAAGTAGGCTTATAGGTGTTTACAATTAGTTCAATAGAATTACAAAGCATTGCACTCAACATTTGAACAATTTTAAGTTTTTCAACACAATGCGTTTATATGGGCAGAGGATGTGTTCTTCAGAGAGCATGCTGGCCTCACAGTTGGGACGTTGGTTGGTGTCATGCATCCATACAGAGTTACTCATGAATACTGACTCTGGCCTTCGCTGTGTCCTGGGGACTTGAGAACACCAGAACCTGAATTCAGGGTCCAGAAGACTGATCAACGGGAATGACAGACCAATGGCAACATGGTCCCTAAGATCTGACATACAGCGATAGGGAGAATGGAAAGCCCCCAGCGCTAGGATGATGGTAGCGCCCTAAGAAAGTAACAGGGGAGTAGAACAAGTTCAAGTAAGAGAGAAAGGACAAAAGGATACACTGACTCCAAGAACAGCAGGAATTTTCAACTTCAAATAATATTGTGACTTTGAGGGATGAAAACTTGTCTTGCTCATGGGGAGTTTACATATCCTTGTGTATGTTATTTCTAAAGTCATCAGAAATAAAAAATCACACACATACCCCTGTCAACCTGAAGAACTCAGGGAGTTGTGTAAGGTGTTTTGAAAACCATAATCTAAAGTATAAGAAAATCAAAGTTATTACTTTAGGACATTATACTATATTGATTTTAGAAAAAGAATTACCTCCATAGTTATAGTTTAATTTAAAAACACCAGAAACCCATTTAACTACTCATTAAACTAATTTGAGCAAAGTCAAAATAAAAAAAATATATCTACCCAATATTTCACTACCCTGAAAAACAAATGAATCCATTCATTCATCAGCTTTCATTTCTGATTTGTCTGTTCCTCGGGAGACACTGAAGGGGAAATTGGAACGGAGAACCCAGCCATTGCCCTTAGTCAGTGAAGGTAAAGCTAGAAAGAGATGAGCTATCAACATTCCAGACAGAGAGTGACCTGACAGGAAACCAAACACAAGGGTGTGGGTGTCTTCACGTGCCTTAGTCTATGAGAAATAAACAGACAAACAAACTGGGAAAAGAAGGGTGCTGAGCACTGACATTACAGTGTCACAAGATAGAAAAGTGATGTTCTAGGGAGGAGGAGCCAGGGTCCATGCCCAGTTCCCACAACTGCTCATGAAAGGCAACTGTACTTTAGGTTGGACTTAGGTTCAAGTACCCAAGGGTGGTTAGGACTCAGGGGAGACCCTTCTTCACATGCCTGGGAGTCAAACTTTTCTCCGAAGCACCCAGCGACTCTAATGTGAATAGTAAGAATTCTGTGAACCTGTAAGTGTCATTGATTTTGCCTGCCAAGTTTTTCATCAAGTCCTAATTTTCCCTCTTGCAGTTTTGGTCATTCATTGCTGTCAAGGAGTAGCTTCAATGAAAAGTCAGCTAAGTACTTACGACCCGTTTTGAAATGAACTATAGCTGATGTAGGAAATGAGAAAGATCATCACATGAGAATGGAACCAATATGGTGAGCTCGGGGACTCACTGATGAAGACTCGGACTTGCAGTTTCACAGTCATACTTGTCAAAATGTGACAATAAATCTCTAATGATTAACGGTGCAGTCAAATCTCTTGGAAACGTAATGGTACCTCGGAGTCAGGAACACAGGATTGTCATCACAATGGTACGATTTTCCAGCACAGATTTAATAATGCTATCTAAAATCCTATGCACTGATGTTTGGGTCTTAGAGAGATAGAGAGATAGGTAGATGATAGCTAATAGATACATAGTATACAGGTAGTCATGTAGATGATAGTAGATAGATGATGGAAAACAGATGATAGAAGTGGATTTATGAGAGACAGATAGATAGGCAATAATTATGAAATTAGGCAGTAAATTAAACATGTGATTACGGAGGTATAAATATCCCATGAACACATCAGGAAACAGAAACCGCTGAATGGTGGCAGCACAGCTCAAGTATAATGGCCCGCGATCCAAAGAAGTTAGGGCTATCAAATAATGTGAACTGGAAAGCCTGGTGTCCAAGGGCAGAAGAGTTCTGCTAGCCAAGGTCAGGAGAGGGATTTTTTAGCTGCAGAGATAGAGAGAGTACACCATTTTATTTGATGTTCTATTCAAATATTATAGGGGAAGGTCCAGGCAGTAAAGCCTTGCCCTGGAAGATGTGAGGACCTGAGTTTGATTTGTAAAATCCAAGTAAAACACTGCCAGGTGTGTTGGTTAGTGTGCGTGTCCATCACCAGGTGCAAGGGTGTGTGAGGGATGCGGGGGTGTGGTGGAGAAAAGAGTGTGTTTTGCTGGCCATCCAGGATATCCTGATTGGTGAATTACAGGACAATAGAGACCCTGTCTCAAGGAGATAGATGTCCTCTCTGAGGATGACATCCCAGGTTGACTTCTGGTTTCCTCATGTACATGCACCAGGTACCACCTACACACATACCCTTGTGATAAATGTTCAGATTATGTTCTGAGTAGTTAGGACAGAAAACATAACTACCACTAGGAATCTAAGAACATGAACTAACATATTCTATGACTTGGTGAAAACATTTCAAATCCCCTGTGCCATGTTTTTATATTGTGACTGCATCAGGTCTTTGGGCTGCCACAACAACTTAGCACAAACTCGTTGGCTTAAAACAACAGAAATGTCTTTCTTCATAGCATATCATGAAGGCCACTCTTCTCCTAGAGCTTCTATAGGAGATTCCTGCTGTCTTTTCTAGCTTCTAGTAGATCCAAGCTATTTGTCTGAGATTTGACTTCAGAATGCAGGCCAGTCTAGCCTCAAATTCTCTCAAATGCTCAATTGCCAAGACAAACCTGTGGCACCCCACCTTTCCTGGCTTGTCCTCTGTTGTCATAGTACAGCCTTCCTCTTTTTGTGTGTCTCTGATCTGTGCAAGTATCTTACCAAATACTTTGCTTTGCTGTTATTAGGAAGCATCTCGTCACACTCTTGCATTTGAACACTTGGTCCTCATCTGTACTACTCTGGGAGAGGTGACACCCTATGATGGAGGTAAACAACAAGCAGTAGACCTTAAAGGTTGCACCCAGTTTTGGTCCTGGCTTACTTTATCAGCCTTCTGCCTGCTGTCGCTTGGACAAGGAGACTGCCACCTCATGTTCCCACCACAGCAGTCAGCACTGTTCTTTACCTCCTCTCCTTCCCCACCGCCATGAGTTGCCAAAGTGTGCCCCATCTTCCTTCCATCTGGCATCTGTGTCAGGAGGCTATATAAAGCAGCTAACACTGTCACGCTGGTTGTTGTTGGTTTTAGGCCCTTTTGGATATTCCAGGATGATCTCATTGAAGCTTATTAAATAACATCTGCAGAAGCTCTTTCTCCAAGTTAAGTCACACTCGCGGGTTCTTGGGTTAGGATGTAGACAAACCTTCAGAAGAGATATTATTGAGCCCACTGCATTCACCTGATGTGGGATGTCCTTCTGCACATGTGTTGCTTTTATTAGTTAATAAAGAAGCTATTTCAGCCAGTGGCATAGCAGAGTAAAGCCAGGCAGGAAATCCAAAAAGAGATATATAGAGAGAGTAGATGGAGTCAAAGAGACGCCACTTAGTTGCCAAAGGAGAACAATGCCCAGAACCTTTACCAGTAAGCCACAACCTCATGACAATACACAGATTAACAGAAATGGATTAATTCAAGATGTAAGAGCTAGCTAGAAATATGCCTGAGTCATTGGTCAAGCAGTGTTGTAATTAATACAGTTTCTGTGCGATTATTCGGGTCTGAGCAGCCAGGAAATGAACACACAGCCTCTGTTTATATTCACCTAGCAATGCCATTCGTTCACACAGAGATCACCATCTACTGGTCATTAGCTCAATATAGGCCCTCAAAGCTCTCTGAGTCACTCATTGTAAAGTACCAATCACAGTGACCTTCTAACTAGGAGACAAATCTCGGAAAAACATAACCCTTAATTTATTCTTTTGTCTTGTTGAAGAAGACATAATGTCAAGTTGCTGGGGCATCGTTTACGCTGGCTTCTTTTGACTCAGATTCTATGTAGGTATTTTACCAAATGTCATTATTATGATGAGAAAATAGCACAAGTAAGGCAACTTCTATAAGAAAACACTTAATTTGAGACTCACCATACTAGAGGGCTAGAATCCATAACCATTTTGGTAGACAGCATGGCGGCAGGCAGCTGTGACGCCAGAGCGGTAGATAAGAAGATTACATCTGACTCACAGGCTGAGGCAGAGGCAGAGGCAGGGAGAGGGCAAGACTCAGTAACTGGGAACCACATGGGCTTTGTCTTTTTTCTTTTTGGTTTTTCAAGAGAGGGTTTCTCTGTAGCTTTGGAGCCTGTCCTGGAACTAGCTCTTGTAGAGCAAGCTGGCCTCGAACTCACAGAGATCCATGTGCCTCTACCTCCCAAGTGCTGAAATTAAAGACGTGCACCACCACCACCAGGCAACATGGGCTTTGGAAACCTCAAAACCTGACTCCTGAATGACAGATTTCCTCCAACAAGGCCACAACTCCTAATACTTCCCAAACAGGTCTACTAATTAGGGTACTATGGGAGGCCTTCTCATTTAAACCACCACACCAAGCACACAGACCTCTCATATGAGGCACTCATCAACAACGATAAATAGAATGCTGTCAGGTCCCTTCACCCGCTTTCCCACTCTGCCTTGAAAGCAAATTTCTCCTATTAGGCTGAAGGGGCCAAGTGTTTTAAGAGCTTTTGTTTCTTAGAAGTCTACAGTTTAGTTCAAAATTAGGAGACCCCATTATTTGGGTTCTTTCTCAGCATTATCACCTCATCTTCAAATAATGGACAAGCCTTGAGAGGATGGACTATTTATTAAATCTATTATTTTGAAGTTTGGAGTTTTTATGAGTCCAAAATAAACATTTGCAAAAGTATTATTCAACTCCAAAAGACATGGCTGCTTTTTCCTTGCATCTCAGGGCACTTTTGAAGGCAGTCTTTATTTTTAAGAATGAATGCCTCAGACAGAAGCAGGGGAGGAGTCTTTATCTGTCATGATAAGGAAGATGTACTCTTTTCACTTTTATCCTGCTTCCTTAGCCAGTCTTTACCAAGCTGGCAGGTCAGGGAACTAGCTAATCTAAGAATTAATCTCCATGTTGGCTTGTGTCCATATCCTCAAGTGGGAGGGTAGAGAATCGACAACAAAGGCTTTAACTCTGGGGTCCTTTCTGGCCTCACCATGGATATCCCCCTCCAGTTAACGCTAATTTGCCTCCTTTGCTTGAATGCGATTACAATTGTTACACTTTCCTGATTTCTGGAAACTTTCCTAGGTGAATTACTGAATTTGGGAATTGATGGTAACCCCTGAATTTGTAAACATCTGGTCAGAAATTTGGGGCTGAAAAGGGAAATGTTCTGTAGAAGACTGGGCTCTTTACCTGTGGAACATAATCATCTCCACACGGTTGGTGTCAAGGGCTACAGCAGCCAGAAACTGATGCTTCCTCAACTGTATCTCATAGGTAGCTGTTGTTGTTGGAATCCTTCCGTCTCTAACTAACACATACTAAACAGGTAAAAGCCACAAATTTACTATCACAATTTTGGAAGCTATAATTCTAAAACTGGCTGAGTATCATGTTTCTCATAGAGGCTATAAGAAGAAATATTTTTCCTTTCCCTTGTTTTTTTTTTTTTTTTTTTAACTTGTCTTCAGTAAGGATGCCTCAGAATTTCATCCTGTACCCAGTCTTCCTTCTGCCTCATCTTTGACACTGACTTTTCTGCTTTATGGAGATCAGGGGACTACATGCATGAGTTATTTTCCACCATGAAGATCTAGAGATCTGAACTCAGACCCTCAGGCTTGCTGAGTAAACCCTGTTGCTTTCTGAGTCATCTTGCCTGATCTCTTCTTGTGAGACTCTTGAGGTTCTCTAGAGAGTTTTCCACCTCAAGTTTCTTAGGTCCTTTGCACTTGCACACCAGTGAACATGTCCCATGTTTGGGGGTTGAATGTAGGCTTGTTGGGAACCATTGCTCTGCTTACCACAAATAGCCTCATCAATGAAAGAAGATTCAAAAGCAGTGGTCTCCGGGAGATTCTTGTTCAAAGCCAGGTTTGCATTTTTGAAATCCTTTCAAAAGAAGCAAGTGTATTTTGCTAAATGTAATTGCTTTCTGTCTACACAGTCCTTTCATTTTAAAATTTAATTATTACTACCCTTAGGGTTGCCTTTCTTTAATTTTTTTTCCTTTTTATTTCCTCTTACGTACCTATTATTATTAACCCAGATCCCTTACATTCAAAGTTTGTATCTGTGAATAGAGAATAGAATTTTAAATTCTATTGCTAACTTCATTATTTTCCTTCTTAAAATGGCTTCTGATCTTAATGCCCTCATTTTTTTTTTTTATTTTTTTACATTAGCAATAGAGCAGCTCAGCAAGCAGACGAATGGATGAGTAGAAGAAGTGGCTGTGTCTGCATTGGAAGATGGTATCTGCAGCTAACTGCTTACAAGTTCCTGGGGAAGTCAGTCTCTCTAAAGTGCAGCTTCTTTGTCTATCTCAGAGAAGCAACAACAATACCAGTTTTGTTATACTATGCTAATTAGGTTTTTATTATGTTGAACCTTACAACAGCAGGCCTGGAATGTGGTAGGCCTGCTTCACCGTTGTCGCCCCTGTTCACCTGAAATTAGTTCCATGAAAAGCCATTGACACAAGGTCAACATGTCATCTGCTCTACTCTAAGGCTCCCATGTCCTAGAAAAAATAGGTCAGATGCCAGTTGCGAGTGTTAAAAATGGCGTCTCTTTACTATTTATTTTTTTCTTTGTTTTTGTATTTGCGAGAAGGTGCTTTGAGGCTCTCAAACTGGCCAGTTAGTTGACCATGACCTTGAGACTCTCACCTCCAGCCTCTACATCCCAAGTGCGAGTTTTACGGCTGTCCTCATCACACGCAGCTTGTTTGAGGTCTTTTGAGACAGGAACTGGCTGGGTAGCTCAGGCTGTCCTAGAACTCACAATCTTCTTGCTTCTGCCCACATACTACGATTGCCACCCTATGCCCAGATAACACCTGCCAACTAGCTTTAGTGACCTATGCAAGCCAGTATTCTTTACTTGGCTGCGGTGAAAGAGATGAAGTAGTGTTTCTTCAGATCTTCACTCATTTCTTTGAAGTCCAGTTCATTCTACTCTGCAGCCAGTGTCGTTTCTTCCTGCTTATCTATCCTCCCTACCAGAAAAGAAGCAGAGCTAGTCCTACTGACCTTGTTTCTCCAGCACCTGGCAGAACAGGGCACGCTCCTGCATCTCTTGTTAATATTTAATGAGTAAACTAATAAATGTGTTGCTTGTTCGTTTCCTCATTTGACCTTTTTCTTGACCTCCATTGTCATTTCTCCTCTCTGAATTGTGGTAATAATTTAAGGGCTAGCCCAATGATCTACCCAGAATATACTACACTTTTCATAAGCTTTTTGCCATCCTGGAGACTTGACCTGAGGCCTTGTCAAGCTAAGGAAGTACTTTACCATTGGGCTACAACCTTATCCTTATTTTCGGTAAGTGGTCTGACCACTCCACCACACTTTCTGTCAAGTGCTTTAAAATCCTCCCAGTTTTCTTACTTAACTAGAACTTACTTTACATTAGATTTTTCATCACCTTTTACCTCTATTAAATATGCCTGAAAGTTCTTCAGGGCAAGCAGTGTATCATATTCTTGCTATGTGTTGTGTGCCTGGCACTGTAGGTGGTCGAGAGACCCCGTTTGTTCTGCTCACCCATTTTCAGATTCTGTATCTTTCACCTAAACCTTGAAAAACATATCCATGATCAGTTAATAGTTTTATCATTTTGCCAGAATTGCTCAACAAAATGTCTTCTTTTAAACAACATGGCTGATTGGTCTGCTGTATTGATCAAATTTCAAATGCAGCCCCCATTTGTACTTTGCAACTCCAAAGTGTGGGAGGTACCTGTTGCTGGCAACCAGGGGCTTTCTAGGGTCAGGTGTTTCACCTCAAGTTTTGGACTCGCCAATACTTCCTAGAGTAATCTCTCCAAGGTATGAAGGTATGAATAGGGGCTGGATTTTTAGAGCAAAAGCAAACGGTGCAAATGGGACTCAGTGAGGAATTGAGTTATTCTCCCAATGACATAACACGCTAATACTTCTCCTTTGCTTTTACTTTATGCTAGTAAATGAGAGTGAAATGATGCCCAGGTCCCCAATGTGTCTGCAGAGGTGTCCGGAACAGCATCTCTTTGGTGACTTTAGGGAGGGTGTTCTGTCTTCTTGTTGGTGCTTGTCCCCATGCACCAGGGGCAGAAGTGTGCACACTGCACACAGAAACAAAGGAGTTAAGTTCTGATTCCGAAGTTATTTTAGGAGCCATCTTTAAATTTGGAGAGTTTTGCTCCTAGATGATTTCTGTTTTGCGTGGTTGATGGTTCTTACCAGTCTCCTAAGGACATTATATTTTATTTATATATTTAATTAATTTTAGCAATATTCTCAAGATCTTTGAAATTTCTGAAAATGACAAGTTTTTTGTTTTGTTTTATTTTTTACATTGAGGGGTTCCATTCCTATTAGGAAAACAAAAAGATCTGGAAATAAAACAGCTGTAACTTTACAATAGGTACACCTAAACCTACCGTCAGGCCACAATGCGATAAAGCTAATTACAGGCTGAGATATTATGACTGAGGACATGTCTAAGGCACTTAACACAGGGTACTGTAGGGCATCAGTTTTTTGCTTTTTATTTATTTATTTGTTTGTTTTTTGGGATGTTATGGTTGACTGGAAACTGGGGCTATCAGCTCCTCAGGAGAGTATCCTATCCCCCAAAATGATTAACATAAAAACATTGAGATACAGTTTCTGTTGGATGCATATGGATTTCACCTGATGTAGTATCCAAAGCTTTGCAAGTCAGACCATTAGGAATGGGAACCAGGTGTCCTGTGATTGGGGAAGTTAATATTTAGTCAAGAAAGAGCAGAAATTCCTGGGGGTGTTTCCTGATGGATGGACCGGAGTTACTGCCTCTCTGACACTTAATCAGCCCCACAGAGTGGGAGGAGTCAGCAACTGAGGCCTCCCACAGTGTGAGCCCGCTTAGCCTCACCATACCTTAGGGAAAGCGCAACAAGAAATTACTAAAGCACTGAAGTAAAAAGATCCCCTAAATTTGAAATCTTATAAAGTTGATAGTGTTGTGTGTAAAACCTTGTTTAAAACCATGACATTTTTTTTATAAGGAAAAGAAGAAAGAAAAGGAAAGAAGCGGGGAGATGAAAGAAAGGCTAGGGATGTCAGAAAGAGACAGTGAAAGGAAATTACCCCAGAGGGACTAAGTACGTGAACACCGGCTTGCTGGATTGCGTCAGTTTCTTCTCTCTAATGCTTATCTCAGTTTACTCTCTGTTTGACTACGTATAGAGTGCTAATGGACACCTCACAGAAATAATTCTACACGGAAGCATCATTCTGCCCGATTCCCAGGTCGTTTACTTGTTTAAAAAATAAATGAGAGGAGCAGATGTGGTGGTACATGCCTTTAATCTCAACCCTTGGGAGACAAAGGCCAATGATCTCTATAACCTGGTCTGCAATAGCAAGTTCCAGATTAGCCGGGGGTACATAGTGAGACACTGTCTCAAAAAAAATGCTTTTTTTCCTTAATATTTATTTTATTAACGGTATCAATGTATTAATTTGTGTCATTAATCTCTCCAGACATATTGACTGTGTGCATCAGATATGAAGTGGGGGCTTAAATGCTATTCAGGCAGTAAGAGGAGCAGGGGAATTGTTTCTTTTCGGGGAAGACTGACTTCCTAGCTCGGCATGCTGCCAGAGCCTGAGGTAGTGTATAAAAAATGAATTTTGTCATCATAGTTGTTTAAGTTATTGCGGACTGAGGCATTTTTGTCCTTTCTTTTGTCTGTTTCTTCTTTTGTTTGACTGGTTTGCAACAGTTTTGTCCCTATCTTTTAGTTAAGTTCAGTAACTTGAAATTTTAATAGTGACTGATAAGCAAAAGTAGTTTAAAGAAAGAACATTGAACACCCAGGACTGGGGAGTTGGGGCCCTTCCCTGGACCTCCAGCTCTGCTGTCCAGCTTGAGAGGCTATGGGAAGGCACACTGAGGTCTCATTTGTATTTCACCTCCTGTCAGTAAAGCAGGGATAAAACTGTCTTCCTTGCTAAAAAGGACAGCGGGTAATCAGTGTGGAAAACCATGTGTTAACCATCGCCTCCACTGTCCACTGTGAGAGTGGAGAGGTTGAAAGTCCCTGTTTGTAGCCCATTCAAGGCCTTGAGCTTTCAACACAGAAGGGACACAAGCACCTTTTCTCCATGTAGCCCCACTGACCTGTAGAACTTGTAAACAGGGTCTTCAGTGTCCCAGAAGAGAACTTTCTGTCAAAAACTGTGGGTGTGAGCCGGGCGGTGGTGGCGCACGCCTTTAATCCCAGCACTCGAGAGGCAGAGGCAGGCGGATCTCTGTGAGTTCGAGGCCAGCCTGGTCTACAAGAGCTAGTTCCAGGACAGGCACCAAAGCTACAGAGAAACCCTGTCTCGAAAAACCAAAAAAAAAAAAAAAAAAAAAAAAAAAAAACCTGTGGGTGTGGCCTACCATTACCCATGTATTATCTATAAACACGAGGCCTCTAAGCTTTAACTTAAAGCCAAAGCTTTAAGTTAAGAGAAACATGTAAAGTTGAATAAGTCAGACTCTGAAAGACAACTATCACGTGCTCTCTCTCATAGGCTTAGATGTATAAATACATACATCTTACAAGCATACATATATGCATATATACATCATAAATACAAACACACATGCTTATTCACACACATACATACATACACAAAATACACATCCATGCATGTACATATGTACAGATAGACATGCATGCATAAATACAAGCACTGTGGTGGTTTGAACAGGAAAGGTCCCTATAAACTCATAGATTTGAATGCTTGGTCACCAGGGAGTGGCACTATTAGGAGGTGTGATCTTGTTGGAGGAAGTGTGTCACTGTGAGGTGAGCTCTGAGGTTTCAAATGCTCACTCTCCTTCCTGTGGATCCAGATGTAGGTCTCTCGGCTCCTTCTCCAGCACCATGTCTTTCTCCATACTTCCTGCTGTGAAGATAAAGGACTAAAACCTTGAACTTTGAGCCAGCCCCACTTAAATGTTTTCCTTTATAAGAGTTACCATAGCCATGGTGTCTCTTCACAGCAATAGAAACGCTAAGTAAGACACACACATCCGTGCACACTCAGGATATGGAAATAGAAAGACAACTGTGGAAGGGGAGGAAAAGGTCTAAAGGGATGAGGAGTGGAGGAACAGGAAAGAGCACAGAGTCTGGGTGATAGGGGAGCAGAAGCAGGGACTGCTTGAAGGGACAAAGGAGTCTAGCAGGAAGGAGATAAGTGTGGGGGAGAGAAAAAGAAAACAAAATATAATTGTATCTATATGTATGTATGACAATGTCACAATAATATCACTTTGAATGCTGACTTAGTAATTAGTAATAATAACTACAAACCAAGTTTTCAAAAGATTTAGTGATGGAGGAAGGTCATTGACTAATAAAGGAACTGCCCTGGCCCATTTTATTGGTTAGAGGATAGGTGGGAGGAGTAAACAGAACAGAACGCTGGGAGGAAGAGGAAGTGAGCTCAGAGTCTCGACAGCTCTCGGGAGCAGACGCCTCAGAGAGAGACGCCATGCACCACTCCTGGGATGAAGCTCCGACCCAGGATGGACTAGGCTAGAATCTCCCCGGTAAGCGCACCTTGGGGTGCTACACACAGATGATTAGAAATGGGCTAAATTAATATGTGAGAATTAGCCTAGAAGAGAATGGGCCAAGCAGTGATTAAATGAATACAGTTTGTGTGTTGTTATTTCGGGGCATAAGCCAGCCGTGCAGGCGGCCGGGGTGCTGGGAATGCAGCCCCGCCGCCCTTATTACTACAATTTAGAAACTGAACCCTAAGAGAGTCATCAGAATTAATAGTGGATATTGTTAGGAATTTGACCAAGAGGGCAGAATGACTCTGTTCTTCAAAGAGCTGTGTGTTTTGTTAAACTCAACCTCACCAGCTTTGGGTTCCTAGTCGACAGACAAGACTTTGTTGAGGAAATCATCATTTCCTGTTTCTGTGGAATCTCCATATTCTAACACTTGCCTCAACTCTATCAAAAGGGGAGATCTGAGCTAGGAGTGGTGGTACCCACCCTAACCCAAGTCCTTAGGAAGTAAAGATCGAGAGTATCATGAGTTAAAAATCATCTTTAGCTACACAACAAACTTCAAAGCTTGGATGGTCTATAGGAGACACTGTCTCAAAACAAATAAATCCATACAGAAACAATGGTGTTTCAACTAGGGAAACTGCATTTTGTTGGATCCTCTGTTCCTATCTTGTAGTAAGCCCTGGAGGTTCTGGAAGCTCAGGGTTTGTGCTGGGGGCACTGCTAATTCCTGGTGAGAACTGAGATGCCTGGGGCACCTCTGCTTGAGTTACTCTTTATGATACAGTAAGTGATAAGATGTCAAAGATCTTATTGCATGACTCTGAACACTGAAAATGGCCCACTAAATCCTGCCATTCTCCCCTCTGTTTTATTAGCATTACCTGTTGAGAGAAAAGTGATTAAGCAGTGAGTATTATCTTTACTTGCAGAGTTAGAGGAAACGGGGCATGCTGGTGGAACAGTGCCCGCTCTATGATTAGCGAATGACTCGGAAGGGAGAGCATTGGAAACAGACAGCAGCCTAAAGCAGGACAAGGGGACACCCACCACCTCCCTGATGAGATATGAACGCTATTCTAGTTTCATCCTGTTGTTGTGACAAATGCCATGACCACCTGCAGCTTGGGGAGCTAAGGGTTCATTGGGCTTGGACTTCCAGGTCACAGTGCTTCATTGAGGGAAGTCAGGGCAGGAACAGAAGCTGGGATTTGAACCATAAACCATGGAGTACGCTGCTTGCTAGTTTCTCACAGATTCACACTTAGCTAGCTTCTGTCTACATCCCAGGGCAACCTACCAAGGGATGCTGGCCCTCACGGTGAACCTTCATGATTCGCAAGATTCAAACTCTACACCATAAAACACAAATACATGCTGCCAAAATCTTGCCTTTAAGCCTCAGACTGATTCCTGGTACCCATTCTCTAAGATGGTCCCATTACAACACTTAATTCATCTTGCGTTGATCACCATTGTGTTGTGTTTCTGCTTTTCCTGGTGAGTTGAATATAGTTAGCTTCCACCTTCTTCAGGCCTGCATTGCAGACCACATGATATTACTATGATCAAATAGAACCATGCAGTCTGGAGGAGAACAGAGCAACATTAAGCATAGTCTCCATAGATATTATGTTGTGTTTTGAATTCAGCATCTGTGGTTTTTGAAGACGAAACAATTAGCAAGTCAGAATAAAGGAGAATTAATAGCACACACACACACACACACACACACACACACACACACACACACTACACTGTGATGGGTTTTGCAGATGAAGAGAAAATGAAGGAGGTCTTTGATGACCAGGTAGGGAAAAGTATTTGACAAACCTATGCAGGGGAAACACGCTGCACACGGGGAGGAGAAAACATAAAGGTGGGTAATTAGAAGAAAATTAAGCTGTCTTTAGAATGAAGGAGAACAGGAACCGAATGAAGGGCGTAAAATTGAAGGAGATTAGTGGAGGAGGAGGAGGAAGAAGGGCAGAAACCAGAACGCTGAGGATAAGCAGGATGACTGGACCAGGGAATGTGAGAAAGCTTTGTGCTTTGCTCCTACTGTCCATCTCTATAGGCCGTTCCTCTCCTGCTGAGCTGAAAGGACTGATACTCAAATTTCTCCTTTTCTTCAATTTTCTTGGATGTTATGAAGCAAGGATATTATGTGAATAGTATTTTTGTCACTTTAACTTTTGATTAGACTCTAAACATTGCTGAAAATTCTTCAACTTGTTCATAATGATCTAGAAGGGACTTTTAACTGACCTGCCTGAACTAGACTCTTTGATGAACTGTTCACATAGACTTGAATATCTGTCAATGAACCACACATTCAAAAATGTGCTTCTCGTTGTTTTGCAGTCATCACATGTTTTTGGCAGGCTGTTTAAAATCTGAATCAACAAATTAAGCTCTTATAAAGGTTAATGACCAGGACAGCCAGTGGGTTTCAGACATTATGAAACTCTGTGAGGATACTGTTTGCAATGTTCAATCCCACATTTTAATATTTCATTTACTAATTCATGTGAGACAGAGTCCCGTTTACCCAGGCTGGCATGACATTCAACTCTTGGTCCTCTTGCCTCTATATCAAAATTGCTTCATTACAGGCAAATACACCGCATTTGGATCATCTTTTAAAATATTATTGCAGGTGGGCGCAATAATATGTGTGCTTTGGCACATGTGTTGAGGTCACAGGTCAATTTTAAGTCAGTTCCTTCAATCTGTGTGGGTTCAGGGGATCAAACATAGGTCTAAAGACTTTCAGGATAAACTCTATGACCCTCTTAACCATCATGCTGTTCCCCCCAACCTAAATTTATAAGAGAAAGTGTCTTTTTACCCTCCTGAACAAACAATTACCAGTTACATCCTGTAAATCCTCTTCCTATGATCTCTCCAAAGAATCCTCCTCTGCCTCCCCTCTTCTTTTATTATCTGAACTTGTTCAAGGTCTCCAGACTATGGGTTTTCACTTCCAGCAGTCACTGGCTGCTGGAGTGAGAAGCGTACACAGTACCATAACACATCTGTACTTTGCGGTCCAGAAGAAATGCCGACATTTAAAGCTGTGTCTTAATGTTCCCCAAGCAATCAGCTTTCACCTTGATGGTCCTTTGGTTCCTCTGTATCTCCTCACTTCTCCTAGCTACTCTGTGACATAGTGAGGGTTCTTGGAAATGGAGAATAAAAGCTCCTTTTTCATAACATTGTGTGTGTGTGTGTGTGTGTGTGTGTGTGTGTGTGGTACCCAGGTTTGTCTGGGTATGTGCATGTGGGTATACATGTACACATACACATATGTATGTTCATATGGAGGTGAGACTTCAAGTCAAGCGGTTTTCCTTCTTATTCTTTATCTTTTTATTATTATTTTTGAGCCAATGTTTTTCACTGGACCCAATGGTACAGGGGTCTGAGCGACTCCCTTCTCTGGTGATGGAATTCTAGATGAAAGCTACCACATAAGACACTTCCTGCCAATTTTAACTCATATCCTCATATTTGTGATGTGGGAGTGATTTCTTATTAATAAAGAAACTGCCTAGACCCATTTGATAGGCCAGCCCTTAGGTAGGCGGAGTAAACAGAACGGAATGCTGGGAGAAAGAAGCTGAGTCAGGGAGTCGCCATGGTTCTCCCACTCCAGACAGACGCAGGTTAAGATCTTTCCTGGTAAGCCAGCTCGTGGGCTACACAGATTAATAGAAATGGGTTAGATCAATATGTAAGAGCTAGCCAATAAGAAACTGAAACTAATGGGTCAGGCAGTGTTTAAAAGAATACAGTTTCTGTATAATTATTTCAGGTAAAGCTAGCCATGCGGGCGGCCGCGTGCCAGGGACGCAGCCCTGCCGCTCGTAACACAACAGAGTGGCACCCAACGTGCTAATGAACTCCACGTAAAACCTGAGAGGGCTTAAAAAGGAGAGAAAGAGAATTTAAGACAGCTTTTTGCTGTTTCTGGGTTGCGTGCCACAAAGAAATTGTCCTGACTCACCAGCAGGAAAAAACTGGCTGTTTTAAAATGCCGGCTTTCTGGGCTATACCGCCATTGCGATCTCTGTCTGGCTCCTGTGGGAGACAGAGCTTTTAAATGGAACATTTGGAGTAAAGCTCTACGGCTTGCTTGATGACAATGTGGACTGCTGTGTGCCTGAAACTGTGTGTGGCTCAGAGGCACCAAATGGCTCTGAGGCAGGAGCGGCTTGGCTCAGCTCTGCCATGCTGAACTGTGCTGGTCTCAGGCAAAAACTACCGTAATTACCATAAAAACAGCGCATTTAAGGTTTCAACTGGGCAGGACACAGGCGGTACCGTATTACCTGTACATGGTGCAACTTAAGTTTTTAAGAACTGCTTAACATTTTAATAAATGCTCCTGGATAGTAAAAAAATGTTACAGATTCACAATAAAACAGATTCAGACATAAAAGACCACACTGTTGGATGAATGTACGTAGGCTTGAGAGAGAGAAGAAAAAGAATATAGAGAATAAAGTTAATGGTTTAAAAAAAAAGGTAAAGTCTTTAAAGAGACAGTACAGATAGTTAAGAGATTAAAAGAAATAAAGAAAAATAAGCCATGTAAAAATGGAAAATTCACAGAGAGTCTGGATTATGTACATTGTGCTTTCTTTAAAATTTTTGACTATAAAGGAGCTAAGTACAGAGAGACATTTCATTACATGGGCTGCTAAGCTAAACCAGAATGGATATAAGGGTATTATGATTTCAAAATTTGGGTTTAAGAATATGATGCTTTGGAGAGGGTCTTCTTTTGTTTTCACAGAGGACCAGACCCTGTGGATTTCTTCTATTACAATTTGGTATGATAGACCACGCCCTCCTGAAAGGTTGTTGTGAACATCTTCAGAAAATTGCTTCGCTCAACTGCCAACTGAGATGAAACTAGCACACAGGTTATACCATGAAAGACCTAATTAACGACGCCCCCATTCAGCAGGAAGCAGTTTGGAGAGAAAAAACTGTGCCCATGTTCCCAAAATATTGTTTATAAATGTTCTTTTACATTTAAAGGGGGATATGATATAGGTATGAATAATTTGCATTGGTATGGATTTTAAGGTCAATTTTGTTATATGTATATGTATTTTTGATCTTGAATAAGGTGTGATTGTGTAGTTCATTTTTAAAATGTAATGTATAATTAGGAAATATAGGTTGTTGATGGATAATCATAATAGTCAAGTTTGTAGTCATGTTACTTAGATTTTCTAGATATATAGAGATATATTTCAGATAGGCATTCTTCATATCTCTCAAAGGCTACAGAATATGGCATTTAAAATATTTTAATAACTTAGGACTTTTCATGACAATGAGACACGTCTGCTGCTGGCAGCACCAATCTACTTCGAGAGGAAGATGGGCATCGAAGAGGATCCTTATGGAGTTTGATAGCCATTTGGGCAAGAAACTGCTCTTGCCTGGACTGTTGCATAAAATGGACACAGAGAACCCGCAGAGAGAGGACTGCTAAACTTGCCTAAAGGTGAGATGGTCTTTCGGGGTTCATGACTCATGAAAGAGTCTGCGAGACATTCTGCAGGACACAGCAGATAGTGACTGAACTGTCTTTGGAATTTCCTGCTTCATGGAAATATCTGCTGGATACTTTGGGCCTGAAGGCTGAAGATGGATGCCCCAAAGGTACAAAAGAACTTTGGGTGACTGTCCAGGCAGCAAGATGTCTCTGTCATTTCTAGAGTTTTCTTATTTCTTGTTTACTTAGGTAGTATTATATCCTTCTGGAGTCTTTGATGGAGTTGAAGAATGAATAGATAGTTATTGTTTTCCTTAGTTATGATAAAAGATAAAATAGATATAAATATTGTAACTGTAATTCTTGCTTGATAACTGTTTTGCTATATGTAATTTTACTATGTTAAAGTTAAAGCCTTTCTTTTTTGTTTAAACAGAAAAAGGGGAAATGATGTGGGAGTGATTTCTTATTAATAAAGAAACTGCCTAGACCCATTTGATAGGCCAGCCCTTAGGTAGGCGGAGTAAACAGAACGGAATGCTGGGAGAAAGAAGCTGAGTCAGGGAGTCGCCATGGTTCTCCCACTCCAGACAGACGCAGGTTAAGATCTTTCCTGGTAAGCCAGCTCGTGGGCTACACAGATTAATAGAAATGGGTTAGATCAATATGTAAGAGCTAGCCAATAAGAAACTGAAACTAATGGGTCAGGCAGTGTTTAAAAGAATACAGTTTCTGTATAATTATTTCAGGTAAAGCTAGCCATGCGGGCGGCCGCGTGCCAGGGACGCAGCCCTGCCGCTCGTAACACAACATATTTGTGTGGCAGGCACTGTGTTGACTGAGCTATTGTCCCAGTGGCAAAATATTACTGAAGGTTTAATTGTTTACAAACAACCAGAATTATCTCTGTGAGTATTGTTGCTTTGTTTATTATCTATTACATGAAAAGATGGGTATCTTTGAATATTTGTACATCTTCACAAGTATTTAATATATGCGTGTGTGCATGTGTTTGTGTTATTTCCTTATTTCTCTCATTCTCAGCTGCACCTTCTGCTGTGTGAGGCTTTGTTTGCTGTGGTGTCTCCTCTGGCCTGTTTTGTATTGTACAGTTCACATGTTACCTCATTTCATCCGTTCCACACAAACCCTAGTAGAATAACCGCCCTTCACAGACCCCAGAGAGACTTCTTCTGGTGAAGCAAATAACTTGCCTTATTCACTTGATCTCGTAACAAATCAAGTGCCATGTGTAAGCGGACCCCATGAACATTAGAGGAGTATGTCAGCTGAATGCATGAAAACCAGTTTTATCAAAAAGTTTAATCTTTTTAAAACATGCTTTGGTGAAGCTGGCTCTTATAAAGTCTGGGCTTGGAACCTTGGCTCTGAAGGGGTCTTTGAGAAGGGTTTGGAGCAGATCTTCCACCCTAAAACAAAACCACCCTAGGAAAAAAAATCTCTTCTGTTTTAAATAGAACACTAAAAGATTTCAGACCACCTTTCATAACCCACTGCAAAATTGGTATCTTACCAAAACACCTCCAGAGTAACGTCAATCATCCTGCAATGTCTACTTCCTGTTTTTCTTTCTTCTACAAAATTGAAACCAGTTAGTTCCCTTTGATACTATAATAACCCTACTTTCACAGTCTTCAACATATTATTGCCTCAGATTATAGAATCTCCAGCCTCTTTGAGGTTGCTGTGTAGTCTTGACAATCTAATTCTCTCTGTACTTGCACTGAACTTGTTTATAAGTTTCTCACATAACCTCATGAAGGCTAAAACAGAGCAATGCAGGGGTTGCTACTGATGAGCTTTGTAAAAGCAATAGCTCAGAAATGTTAGCCATCCTGCTATGCTGTTGGAGTTATTTTTAAATAACCAGATCTTCATAGGCACATTTTTATGTATGTATAGTAACTGTATTTGACCATTTTTGTTATAAATTGCTTATTTCATTATTTTTCCTCCTTTCTTTTTATTTCTTCTTTTTTTGTAATTGAATTATGTTTGCAGAAAGCCTTATTTACTTGAAAATAATGTTTCTATATCAGATCTCTCTATTTACACTTTAAACTTATGAAAAAGAAGCCTAATTTTTATGTTTAAGCTTTGAATGCTCATGGTTTTGTTTTGTTTGCTGCTTCTTCTGTGACACTCTGTCCCCTCCACTGAAAAACCAACCTGTTTACAGAGCTATGACATTTTCTTTTATGTTAATCACTTCTCATAGAAACAATGGTGTCCCTAACAAACAAAGCTAATTTCAGTTGTTCTCTGGGTCTATTTTACATTTGTTGTAAGTTAAAATGAGCTTTAATTAAATAATTGGTATCTTATGCTAAAGAACTAAAAATGCCCATACTTCTTTTTAAAGTTGTGGTAAAATAAACACGAGGTGAAATTTAAGTACTTAGCTATGTTTAATTGTGTGGTTTGGTGGCTTAAGAAAATTCACAGTATTGTGCAAAACCTTCACCCTCATCCATCTCTAGAACTTTACTCATCTTCTAAACATGAACTAACAGTGTGTGAGAGAAAAGAAGCCTGTTTGCTTTCTTTCTCTTATTTTGTTGTGGCTCTGTGGTACGTTCCATTTAGTCAAAAGGCTGTGCTATGGTCACTGCCCCCTTTCATTATTCCTCCTAGACGGAACCTCTCGAGTTAGTTGGAAGGTTACTACAAAATGTTTCCTCTTCGAATCCCAGTAACCAATGTATGTTCTTGGAGACAGCCCTCTTCTGTACTGAGACAAGACCAGGCACTCCTAGGACCTTTGATGTTTCCGGCCGATGAGGCCCACGAAAGGACAGTGCTCAGGATAGACCAAAGCCTGTACTTTCCTGCGTTGTGTCCAGGAACAGTGTATAAATTACAGACATGTGTCATCTCAAATAAAGGGTTGTCACGCAGCTATCTTCTCCAGATGGAAGTGGTTCTTCAAGGAGGGAAATGAGAGGCACCTGTTACTATGGAATCTCAGGAAACTCATCAACAGGCCTCTCTGGAGAAGTCTGCAAAGGGCAAATAATTGTGGAGTGGAGACAGGCCAGCTGCCACAAGTCCTAAGCCATGATTTTCAGTGGCACAGTTGGCCCTCATTCACCCAAACTCCGGTAAGTAGCTCATCATCACACATGCTTCTCTACACGACCCCAGGAAACTCATCGTTCCTTCAAGGTAGATGTGGATGCAGTCATTTCTCTTATGGATTTCCTTCCTATCTCTGGGTGAATAGGCTTTTGTTCACATCTTCCCAGGAAAAATCATACAACCAATTTGTTCTCTTTTTTTTTAACTGAATAAAATTAGAAAAAGAAATAACAGTGAGTATAAGTTTAGTATTCAGAAATGCATACAACACAAGGCATAGATATTGAATGCCAAAAATGCATAAAACACAGGACATAGACATTAGATGCTGGCCTTCTGGATAATGTAACTGGTTTGGAAATACATATTTAGGGAGTGGAAACTTCACTGTTTTTTTTCTTGTGTGTGTGCACACGTGCATGCTTGAGCCCACATGTGCGTGTGTGTGCTCATGCTCATACACGCGCACAGGTAGATCCTTTTACTGGCCCATGGACTTTTGTTATTACTGTTTTGTTTGTTTTGTTGGGAATGGAACTCAGATCTTAGGCATTCTAGGTAGGCATTGTACTGCTGAAGTATACTCTAGTTCCAGCGGGCCCTCTTTAAAATACTAACAGACTTAAGATTGTCCCAGTATGCATCTGAAGTAAAAACTGTATGAGATTCTCTTTGAGATCATCTTCCAGGAGTAGTTCCAGAAATTGTTTTCTGATTCTTGTACCTCAAGACCCAAAAATAAACAAACCAGCTTACATATCGAGTCTGGGATTGTAGCTCAGTCAGTGATAGAATACTTGCCAGGCATCAATGAGGACATGGACTAGCTCAGTCAGTGATAGAATACTTGCCAGGCATCAGTGAGGACAAGGACTAGCTCAGTCAGTGATAGAACACTTGCCTAGTGTCAGTGAGGACATGGCCTGAATCCCTTTCACTAAACAAGAGAGTAAAATAGGAAGAAAAGCAGCAGGAGGAGGAAAGTGACAGCTACGGTGACATCAGATAAATTTTTCCAGGGTCTGAATAAAGGGTGGTAGCACAAACCTGTCATCTAAGCACTTAGGATGCTGAGGCAGGAAAATGCAGCAAGTTTGAGAGCCAGCTGGGTTATATGAGCTAGGGAACAGCCTCAACTACAATGTAAGACCCCAAGAAACTACCCCATGACACACACACACATACACACACACTTCCAAGGTTCCGTGCAAGTTGTTGATGAAAATGGAAAGATTTATTTTGTGTGCATTTTGGTTAATCTATCTCTGGGTATTTTATATTTTTCTTTAATTTTGATTTACTTTACTACCTTGCCAGTATATTGCTGTGTGTGTGTGTATGTGTGTGTGTGTGTGTGTGTGTGTGTGTATAGTTTTGATTGAACGTGGCACAGTTTAAGTTAGGATAGCTAGGTTTTACCTGCCAGAAGAGAATTTTGTTCATTCAGTCTACACAGATATTTACTGTGTATATTAACATGTCAAGAACTCATGCAAAGATGTGGGCTTACTGAAGAGAAAAGAAACCTAAGGAACTCCCCAAGTTAGGAGCTGTGTTCTGTGGAATTTGAAGCCTTAAATAAGAAATGCATATTTATGCCTGGGCAAAATCCTCGAAACTGTCAACTGCCGGTGCAAAAAGGTCTGAGAGTCCTCAGAGGAAGCAGGCAGCTTAGACAAACAAGCCCTAGGAAAGGCATTCCTGGAATGAGACGTCCAGCCCAGCATCTGGACTGCGGGCTGGGGAAATGGGGGATGGGCAAGGAAGGCAGTCTGGTGTAGTCTTCTGGAGGGTCAGATTACAGAGAGATCTGAAAGTCAGGACTGTAGATTTGAAAATGTTGCCCATAAACGAGATGACAAAGGAAAAGAGGAGGCAGAGCCTTGGGAGCTCCTTTAAATGCCTGTGTTGGCATGGGGAATAGAGGGACTTTCTGCAGGAACGGTGGAGATGATGCAGTGCCCGCCCAAGGCAGCTTAATGGAAGTGGAGGCAGGGTGGATTGAAGATGGGTGAGCAGAAAATACCCTGTTCCAATAGCAGCTGTCTTTCAAATGATAGCTGCTTAAGGGGCTCGGTGATCTTTTACTTTTTTCCATTTAAAGGGTGTCAACTTGCATTGGTGAGTTGTTGAATGCAGGTGACAAGGAGGAGGAAGAGCATGGGGACGCCCGTTTCACTTGAGGTCTTCTCTCTAGACACCCCGCCCTAATGTCCCAGTCCAGTTCACTCCACCATGGTCGTTACTGTTCACTCCACCATGGTCGTTACTGATTCTGGTGTGAAACGCCCAAATCTGTATTATTTTAAGCATAAAGCCAAACTAGGCCAGTGGGGGAGTCTTTGCACATGCTTACAGTGGAATGCAGACACGCAAACTCTTAGGATTTGGCGGTGACAACCCTGGTCAGCATGTTGATTTGCATGTGCCACAGTGGCTGTCTTTGGGAAGATGTCTTTGGAAGACACTCACACTTACATTTGTGAACTTAAACACAGAGATGACTACCCTCCATCACTTGGTAGTTCTTAGCCTGTCACTTGAAGGTCTGAATAGAACACACTTCAACCTTCTCGGCCTTACAACCTGTGGGCATAGATAGGAGCACTGACTGTTCCTGAGTCCCCAGAGACTTCAGACTCATCAACTTCCCTAACCTGATAAACAACCCCCAAACTTACAGATACACAGAGAAAGAGAGAGAGAGAAAGAGAGAGAGAGAGAGACGCAAACACACTATCTCTCACACACACACTCTCACAGACCCAGACACAGAAAGACACACACTCTCTCTCACACACTCTCTCTCACACACACACACACACAAAGACAGGCAGACACACTGTCACAACACACTCTCACACACACAGACACACACACACACACACACATGCACAGACTCTATTGGTTCTGCTTCTCTGGAGGCCCCTGACTAATGCAGCAAATAGGAAGTATTAATTTTCCTAGGGAAATCCTTGCCTTGTGCGCACTGCTCATTTAGGGCAAAGCTTATACTGTTTCTCTGATGATCAAACCAGATTCTAGAATAAAAAGGCCCCTAAGTGTTAGTGGGTGATAAAAAACCTCGGGGATACTGTACTTCATTTCAAACACTTTTGCTTTGCAAAAGTGAATCTTCCTTGCAATGTCCCGTTCAACACGGGCCCAGGAATACTGAAATTGCACCAACTTGCTACTAATAAACATTCTTATTTACAGCTGATGGATATTATTCAGTGCCCACTGCCGTTCTCAGGGAGGAAAGGAGCTTTGCCTTGCTCTACAAATGGCGTCATATCTTCCCAACTTTGTCTGCTCTTTGTTCTCCCTTCAGCAAACTCTCCTTTCCTATCGGCTCTCGGTTGCACGGTTTGTGTGTTCATCAGTGCTAAGTCAAGACCAGGATAATTAAATTTCACTTCAAGTTCAGAGACAAAGTGATTAAATTTGAACCTAAATCTTTCTGAAATCGGCACCTCTCGGTTTTCAGAGAGGAGAAATTCTACTTGCATTTCAGCAGAGATATAATTATCTTGTTCAAGATACTAGATCTTTTGAGAAACAATACAATATTATCTTGGGGAAAGAGGGGGTAATCAGAAATTCAAAGCAGGTTTTTCTTACAATTATTTTACATATTCAGGAAGTAATTGAACTTTCCTCATACGCAGGCATTTGCTATAACCAAATGATAGGGTTTCCAAGGAAGCCGTTCTCTACCTCCCTCAGCATAAAAGCAAAATGAGAGGAAAATCTGATGTCTTTAGGAAGCAAGATGGGAGAAGACAAAGCCGCATAGGTGGCAAAGGCTGCTACAGTCAGAGCCGGAGCTGGGAATCTACTGCTAGAATGCTTGTCTAGCACGTAGGAAGAAGCCCTATGCTCAGTCCCCAGCACCACATAAGTGGGGCACGGAGGAGCCTTCCTGCCATCCAGCACTTGGGAGTTCTGGGCAGAAGTACCGGGGTCTACCCATCATCCTCTGCTGCCTTAGGCCTGTAGTCTAAGCCAACAGTGCTGCAGTCACCAAGCAATGGCAGTTGTGGTTCGTTTCCTCCAGAATGGACGGAGGTGACCCAAGGACTCTTCAGTTGTGGCACCACCTTCCCACCAAGTCACAGCACTTGGAAAGGGTGATCTCCAGCCAGAACTGGGCATGGTGGAGATATATGACTGGATTTTCAAATCCAGTTTTTCCAGCAGCGATCCAGCCGCAATTCACCCCCTAACCTGGAAAGTTATTTCCCAGATGCCTCCACTTTTGTTTGACTACTCCCCTCATCCTCCATCCCAACTTGATTAGGGAATCTGAATGCAGAACTCAGAGTCACATTCCAGCAGAGGCTGAGACTCAGTGCCAGAATGACAGCCATCCCCATTCTCAGGGAGAACAAGGAGCAAGTGCTAATTAAAATTATAAGCTAGAGAGAGCAGCCATTGAGAAGAAGAAGCCGACCCTAGCCAATAATTCCGGAGATAAATCATACTTGATTTGCTAACATATAGATGTGTCCAGGAACTATGATGTACAAATGTCTTGAATACAGTTCCAATCAACCTGCAGAACGGTAATCAGGGAGGCATATAATGAGAACAGG
This sequence comes from Microtus oregoni, assembly GCF_018167655.1. Lineage (NCBI taxonomy): Eukaryota > Metazoa > Chordata > Mammalia > Rodentia > Cricetidae > Microtus > Microtus oregoni. Next base: position 57,927,795 of record NW_024543059.1, on the reverse strand, counting down.
CTCGTGATGATGAACAACAGACACCACTGGGTCACCTTGAAATGGAGCAGGACATAGAAACCAAAACCATGACTGATCCAAACAGGCAGCTCCTTCACCTAAAATTCGCTCTCTCAGATTTTGCACTTTCCAAAAAAAATAAAAAAATAATAAATCAAAACAAACAAACAAAACAAAAACTAGTTACTTTCAGAGTTTCCAAGTTAGTTGAACTGTTAAGTTGGTACAGTCTATAGTTTCCTGAGAGGGGAGACTTGGTTAAGTGATTCCCTAGACACGATTGGCCTGGGTGTGTGTCTGGGGAATGGTCTTTATTGGTTATTGATGTAGGAGGGCCCAGCCCATGGTGGGTGGCACCATTTCCTGGGTCTGCCCAACCCAGACAGCTTAGCATGAGCCTGCATGTGAAGTTCTGAGAACAGGGGACCTGCTGGCATGGCTATACACTACACGAGTACCAGCGGCTTTAGTTTTTTAGCATTTGTTGGTTTTCAGTGAACTTCTGCATGTCTGGAATGTTCATTAGCACTCCTGGAAATCTGCTCTGTTCCTTATTGGGCTCTTGGAAGCTACGACTTTTCCATAAACATAGAAAATATTTGATTAATTTATTAAGTATTGCAGTTCTTGTCTAGAGACTAATTAAACCTCACATCATTGCTTTTGGGCTTTCAAGTAAGATGACACTGGACCAGACTCCCGGTGCTACCACTCTACAGCTCTCTGGCAGGAAACTGAGTGCCTAACTTGGTGAAGTTCTGGGCTGACCATTTTTAAAAAGGGCAAGAAGAAAAGAATCCAAGGTTAGAAAAGTAATACGCATTAATATCATCAGTGACGCTTTACACAGGAAAGAAAAGGCAGGACTCACAGTTGCACACTCCTGCATGAGTGAATTTCACAAACAGAACACTGAAAAACCATGTACAAGGTATTGTATCACACTATTACATGTACATGGTTAAAATGTAGGCAAGAATGAACTACAGTGTTACAAGTCAGGGACGGCTGTATTGGGGGTTGTAATAGATAGGACACAAGATGTTTGTTGTTCTGTATTTGTTTCTTGATATGGAAGCTACTTATATTCATCTTGAGAAAAATTAGGAAGTATTAAATATCTTCCTTTATTTTATTAACTTGGTTGGATTGAGAACTAAGAGACTCTAGGCATTCTGGGTATGTCTGTGGGGGGTGCTTCCAGAGAGCACTGTATAGTTGTAAGTAGCTACACCATATGGGCTGAGTCTCCTTGACGGCATGAAGGGAGGAAGGAGTGGCCAGCTTGTGCAGACATCTACTGAGTCTTCCTGACAGCCGTTGTGATGGGAGCTGGTAGGGCCTGCCACACTCTTCCTTCCAGGATGCTCTGAAACCCTCCTGGACTATGGGCTGAAACAAATCTCTCTCCCCTAAAATAATTTTCTCAGGAATTTCATCACAGTGCCGGGGAAGTAACTTGCTCACTGCCTATTTAATTGGAATCTGTCATTAGCAATAAACAAGGAAGGGCATTTCCTTGAATGAGTCAGTACTAAATAAAGACATGCTAATAAGGCAAGAAGCTCACCTCTATCTTCTCTTCATTTTGATCCTGCTGTCTGCCACTCTCATTCCTGAGCCAGGCTCCCTTCGCCAGCTGTGTCCTTTGTTTGCCATGAAACTGGCATGAGGGAGCTCGCTCAACACTAACCTCCATCGTTGTTGTAACCTGGGCATGATGTAGAAGTTCCCGTCTCTACAGTCTGAGAGAACTGGAGCACCCTTTCAGGATGTCCCAACCCTTCTCCCAGACTTCCGTTCCATGGTGGCTTTCCCTTGAAGATCATCCCGTGTCTTATCCTCTCTGGCTGCTCTTCATGTACTCTTCCATCTACCTAGGACACTACTCTGCAGTAGGGGATTCATCCAGCAACCTCCTATATATCTTCCAAAACCCACATCCACCATTGTCTTCTCAGGAAACCTTTTTGGGGATTCTTATTGGTCATCTACTCTCTCCCTTATTTTCTCCCAATTGGTAGAGGCTGTGTGTTATTGGGCTGTAAATATCCTTAAAAACAGGTGCTTCTCCTTAGCACAGGAGAGACCAAAACAGGAAGATCAAAAGTTCGAGCTCAGGCTGGGCTGCATAGGGAGACCCTGTATAAACCCACAAACACTTTTTGTTCCTGTTTCTGGACTTACCAATTGTTTAGTAATAAAGTTCTCAGACTTTGTGTTGACTCATGTTTTCAACTTTTTCAAGTCATTCCCCCTTAGTAAGCATATTTTTCACTTATAAAATGCAAATAGTGTCTTTTATGGACTTGGTACGAGAATTAGAATTTTTAAAAACAAGTGAGACAGTACTTTCCATAATGAGGTTAGGCAAGACTAGGTGCCAAGTAAATGTTCATTCCTGTAACTTGGGCAGGGTAAGGCTTCCTTTATTCTGTGCTACCAGCCCGGTAGTACCCACTCGGTAATGCTAATTCCTGAGAGAAAGGAAGTGAACAACTGCATCCTGGGCCCTGTCTACAGGTTTGCAGGAAAGAATGAGAAGGTAAAAGAAGAGACGGTGTGGATGGAGGTGAAAGCGGGCACGCATGTCTTTTGTTTTTTCTTTTCTTTTCTTTTTTTTTTTTGAATTAGCTAAATTTCATCTTACAGGAGCCCCAGAGGCGTCCTTCCTTTTTCTTTCCATAACACACACTGTGGCACAGAGCTGAGGACTCCACTGGGCCACATCAGGAAAGGCATTCCTCACAGGTCACAGCCTGGTGGCTCCAGGACTGCTGCTCATAGGATGCTCCGGAGAAGAGTCCCTGGCCACACGGCTGGAGAAAGATAATGCCATCCAACTGAAGTCCTGATGGCTGATTATTTCTCTCAAACTTGAAGTCATGAGGTATTTATGCTGCTTACAATATCTTCCTAATGAAAGACCCTGCTATCAACTGACTGCCTCCTATCTGGTGGCGGATGGCGCTTAGGCTCTTTACATATATTACCGCTAATCCTCAGGCCATCCCTGGGCAAGGTAGGCTGATTCCAATTTTCCGGAGGAGGAAACAATTTAGGAGAGGTTAAGTAAGAGAGAAGAGGCTTAAGTCCATGTCTGTGAGGATACAAAACTGCACAGACCCTAGTACCTCCGTTTCATTAAGTGATTGACATGAATATTTTAGCATATAAATGAACACCAAAAGCCGGTAAATATGTAAGAAATGGGTAGATATTCAACGGTTTGCTGTTTAGTCTTCATGTATTTTAAACCATGTGATAAATGTTCAGTGCTGTTATTATTGTATTATTATTATTATTATTATTATAGATAATCAACTATGAGGGTATGATTTACATGGTTAAATTAACTCCCTCAGCAAAGGCAAATAGTGCATTTCTGCAGGGCCGAAACTTTTGGGTATAGGTTCATTTCAAAGCCCCAAAATGGTGGTAAATGCCCGAATAAAAGCAACATGTAGCACATCCATTTTCTCTTTTGAGTGAGTCAGAATTGAAAAGAAATCTTAATGGAGACCAGTTCATGACGTGGCACCAGGGTCACTAGTCAGTTGTGCTTGTTGTTAGAACTTCTGTGGTTTACTAAGTTCTACATGAACTTATTAAAATAATTAAAATAAATATTCCATGAAGTATAGTAGAAATAAGCCACTAGCTTATGCCCAAAATAACAACACACAAATTGTATTCTTTTAAACACTGCCTGGCCCATTATATCTAGCCTCTTCTTAGCTAATTCTCACATCTTGACTAACCCATTTCTAATAATCTGTATAGCACCATGAGGTGGTGTCTTACCGGGAAATATTCAGCATGTCTGACCTGTGTCCATCTTGGGCCAGAGCTTCATCGCATCTGCCCTGGAGAGGAGAGGCATGGCGTCTGGCTCACTTCCCTTCTTCCCAGCATTCTGTTCTGTCTACGCCACCCACCTAAGGGCTGGCCTATCAAAATGGCCAAGGCAGTTATTTTATTAACCAGTGAAATCAACAGATAGACAAATGACCTTCCCACATCACAGGTGATCCCTCTGAAAGGACCCATAGGGATAAGATGGACACCTCAAAAGTTGCATCAGATGAGGGAAAGATGACTGGAAGGTGGAAGAATCATAAGGATGCCACTTTGTCTGTCACAAAGAAACACTGCACCCGTGGAGGAACCCAGCTGGGGCAACCTTTCCCATTGGTCTTTTCACCCTGGAATTCCCCTGTAGTCTACATAGCTTCTAAACTTTAAGGTGCCCTCTCCTGACCCGGCACTTGGATTGCTTCAGGGTAAAATGGCAGTTGCAATAGAAGATAAGAAAGAAGGGAGGGAGAAGGTGAATATTTTTTAAAGAGTAGAACTAAGAGAAATTTAATATAAGCTGTCTTATATATTAATAGAGACTTAAAAAAATCTGTTTTTTTTTCTTTTTTGGACAAGTGTCTAATACAGTCCAGGCTGCTCTTGAATCCCAGTCCCTTGTCTCAGCCTCCTTGGTACTGGGATTACAGAAATGAGCTGCCTGGCTAATGTATAAGATTTTTGAAAAAAATTAAAAAGATTATGAAGCCAGGAGAACACAGAGGCAGAAAATAACAAAGGCAGGAAAAATACTTATACATGAGCAAGAAAGGACAAATCATAACGATGTATAAAAAGTATGCCATTAACCAAAATTGAATAAAAGTAAAGTAATAAAAAAATCAGAAGACAAAAGAAAAAACCAAACATTTGGAAAGGTTTAGATGAGAAAAATGGAAGGGAGGGAGGTAGCAGGAATGGGGACAGAGGCTAATGGCATCAATTGTCCATTCAGCAGCCAGGGGCACTGGCCAGAACCTCCTGCCTGCCTTGGGCTAAAGTTCAGGAAGTAAATCCTCTGCTGCTGCTGGATCCTTCCTTCTGAAGTAGCAGAGAACAACTATACAAGGTGCGTGAGACCTCGTTGAAGACTGACTTGGGATGGGTGTTTGGTAGGGTCATCCTATTGGCAACACAGAAGTCAGCAGAGCTTAAGTAAGCACAGATCTAAGTTCCGTACCTATCCACGAGAGTACCACCTTCAAGACTAGAGAGCAACTGTGGGAATTACTGCAAGGATCACAAAGGGAAAGGGTCTATGGTGTAAACCTGTGACAGCCTTTGGCCTATTGCCCAGCAGGGGATAGAAGTGTCACAAAGGGACACAGGACAGGGCCCTGAACAATACCTTATTTTAGTGAAAATTTTATTTGTTTGGGGCAAATTTTATGTCTCTGTTCAGACAGTGAACATATTTGAAATCCCTAAATGCTGAAACACACTTGAAATTTTTAAGTAACACGCTGAAAGAGTACAGGAAACTGAGCTACCCTGATTTTCTATTTTTGCACAGTTTTTGGCATTTGTTTTGTTTGTTTGTTTTTCTCGCTCAGTTCTACAGGGAAATAAAACATACTTAAATATTTCAGATGTGTGTGTGCGTGCGCATGTGTGTGTGTGTGTGTGTGTGTGTGTGTGTGTGTGTGAGAGAGAGAGAGAGAGAGAGAGAGAGAGAGAGAGAGTGTTTTGGATCCACTGCAAACTGGTTAAACAGTATTATTTTTATGAGTTAGGTGAGAACCAAAAATTGGATGCTGTGAATCAAATCTTGATATTTTCCCTCCATTACAACTTCTTCCTGGTGAACTTTTTGTTTAGGTTATAACCAAAGGAATAAACGAATAATCAGGACGGCCAGCATCACACGTTTGCCTTCCACTTCTGGGGAATGTTTTTTGTTTGTTTTTGGTTTTGCTTGCTTGTTTTTCTCCTTCCTTCCTTCCTTCCTTCCTTCTTTCTTTTTTTTTTCTGAATAGATTTCCAGGACTTTGTACCTCAGAATCTGTCTCCAATTCATTTTCTTTTCTGTCTCTTTGGGTAGATTAAAAGCAACAGAAACAGCACTCTGACTGAAAGCTGAGAGGCAGGGGTCATCAGGTATGGATCTTCTCAAAACTGCAAGCAAATTTGTGTTGGTCAAATGCTCAAACTCAAAGAGACCATCTGACACGGGTCCTGCCACTCGCCAGCTGGGAGGCCTCAGGAAAATTGTTTTCCTTTTTTGTAAAAGTGGAAGATGAAAATTCCCCTCAGAGGACTGTGGATTAAGTGAAATAAGAACAGTGCTTAGCATGGAGCCCCCAGAGCTCTCGGTGACTATTAAAAGGTACGTGGTGGCAAATGTGTTCCTGTTTTACTGTGCAAACAGTGAATGTGACAAAATGACTTAGTCTCTTTTTCAAAAATTAGACAGCCATTCTTCTCTCTCTCTCACTTATTACAGGTTAAAATGACTTAGTATAGCCAAGTCTATTTATTATGATTGATACTTCATCAGAAAACCACCAATGCCTCTTTATTCTGATCAATACCCTCTGACACCTGTCATTATTGCTCCTGTTAGTTTTATGAGGTTGCTGTCAGCCCTTTCAAGAAAGCAGCAAAAAGTCAGTCTTTTTTGCCTAATAAAGTCAAGCGAGAAAGCCATGTGGCTGGGAATGCTAAAATGCTCTTTTAAGAAGCTGAATTCTGACTCATGACTTAAAAATGCTTGTGGAAAACTGCATAGATTGATCATTCATCATTGGTCTCTTAGGCTCACAGCTCCGGCTTGCTTAAGGATAGCGATGCCTTTTGAATATTTCCGCAATATCTTTGCCCTTCAGCTTCAATAATGCATGTGTGTGCGTGTGTATGCATGCATCTGCATGTGCATGTGAGTGTGTGCATTTGTGTTCATGCATGTGTGCATGTGTGTGTTTACTACAGCAAATGAACACCATCGTAAGCTTACCTGTGCTGCACTCCCTACTTGCTAGCTGACTTCAGACACTCATCCGTAACACTAAAGCCAGTATACATAATGACATTTCATAACCTATTCACAAAAACCTCACCTAGAAACAAAATCAAACCTGCCTCTCAGGACTCTGCGAAACAGCATGAATGTCATCAGGAGAGAAAGGAGGATGCTAGAGAAGCCTTATTTTGAGATGAGGGGACATCTATAGGAAAATACAGCATATTTAATTGGCCTAGTTAATTACCTGTGAACTTCAAAGTTATTGTTATTGTTTGCTTTTGTTTTTGACAGGAAGATGCTCCTCTTGACTTGCAAGCTCAGGTCAGTGACTACAGTCCCTTCAGATGAATTTTGGGTGACTGCCAGCTAACTAAGGCTCAATGCCATTGCAATGAGACACAAGTAACGTGTGCAAAGCACATGTTGCTTGAAGATGCTCTAGCCTTCGCAGACACTCATACTTTCCTGTTTGATGGTGGTCTGAGCTACCCTTGTCAATGATCCTTAGGAGATTCAATCTGAGAACATCATGATTGATCTCAACTTTCTCCCAGTCACCTGACTGTTAGTGCTCAAGCACCTGGTAGACAGTCTCACCTGAGCAGAAAGCACCTGGTAGACAGTCTCACCTGAGCAGAAAGCACCTGGTAGACAGTCTCACCTTAACCATCTCAACTTTACTATACTGGGAAGCGAGTCTCATTTACTTTCAACTTGCCAGTCACTTTTCCTACTCAATTGGAGATTTAATGCAGCCTTCTGAAGGAAAGGGGATGATCTGAAACTGGAACTCTTTTCCTTTGAAATGTGGTGGGGAGACCACCCTTGGAGAAAACTTCAGGTTCATGAAATAAGAAAATCTGGCTTCATTTCAGAAATCCAACTGGGATGTCTCCTTTCAAGGTTTTTTTTTTTTTTAACTTAGAAAGATTGTAATAAATAAAATTTTGAGTTCAAATATTTGGACCCCTCCCACCCCATGAGAGCCAAGTAAAGTTCAGTTTCAAACTTGAGTTGAGGAAAACAGACCTGGCCTACTCATCTGAGTCCACAGAACATCTTGAACATACCTACAGAACAAGGGCACACCAAGTTTTCTTTTGAGAACAGGCAAGGAATTTATCCATTTCTTGTCTCTTGGGGGAGATTGCAATGATGATTCCTAGCCAAACAATCCCTGTTTTTACTGGCTACCATGCTGCCTCTAATGAACGTGGATGAGTTGGAACGACATTGCATTTAACTAACTTTTATCAGTTTCCATATAACTGACTACAAAAGCATACAAAATGAATATGAACACAGAGGTATATAAACCACACTTTAGAAAGAGAACGAGACTTGGCTTTTCTTTTTTTTTAAAGGGTGACTCTAGATGAACTTGTATCAAGCACATCTAAGATAAGGGACAACAAAATTCCTATGACCAGACCAAGAGGGGAGCTGTCCCCAGGAGGAGGGAGAGTAAAGCAACTTTCTAAGCTCCTCAAGACCAAGAGCCAGGGATGCAAGAACTGTGTATTGAGTAGTTTGGGCAGACCCAAAGCAAGTTGACAAATAACAGATCCATCAGAACTTTGAAAAAGAATTAAAAAGCCAGGTGCTAAAGTTATGGCTCAGTGGTCAAAGTGATTGCTTCACAAGCGCGAGGACCTGAATTTGGATTGCAGGACATAGTGATATATACTGGTAACCATAGTGCTGGAGATAGACAGAAAGATCCTGTTAACTCTTGTTAGCCAGACTCTCCAAAGTGGTCAGCTCCAGGTTCAGGGAGAGACTCTCAAAAACAGGATGAAGTAATTGAGAAAGACACCTTGAAGTTAACTTCTGACAGACACTTGTGCCCATATGGACAAATTTACCCATACCCCTGTAACACACACCCATACCCCTACACATAATTGCCAACAGACTCATAATTTTAACTTCAAAAATTACTTTGTGCTGGGAGGAATCCCATATGGGATTAAAAAGCGACATATACATAGTCCTTTTAGCTTATTTTAAAAACAATTGTTATTTTGGCAGCAAAGATGAGTGAGTTTCGAAACGGCATTAGTGAAAAAATGATTTTTATGGAGACCACTAAGCATTTAGAGCCCAAATACTTGCCCCCATCATTTCAGAGTTCTGAGAACTGACAGGAGAGAAATACAGAAAGGACTTAACAGTCAACACAGCCTTTCGTGTTCTACAGTTTTTAAAAATTCATGGCTGAATTAGGCTGATGCTGTCTAGCTTATATACAAAGAAGTATGGACTTTGCATTATCGCAGAGGTTAAGACTCTAAAAAGAATGCAACAAGGCTGAAATGACAATTCCTGCTCATATGACATCCTCTTCAGACAAGAGTTCGATCAACCCTGGGCATTTAGCCTATCAATCAAATGGAATCCTCAGAAGACTGTAGATACGGGACACTGAGCTTTCTAAAGAGTCAATGTCTTCTTGGAGACTGATGCATGGCTCTTCTTCAAACATTGTTTAGAATTTACTCTGCCCTCCAAGAGATATAACCTTTAAATTATTTCTCTTGAGGCTAGAGAGATGGCTACAGAAGATTCGAGTTCAGCTCCTAACACCTACATCTCTCTGTAACTACAGGTCCAGGGGATCTGATACTCTTCTACGGCCTCTGAGGGCACGAGGCACACACGTGGTACAGGTATACATGCAGAAAAAACACTGGCACCCATAAAATAAAGATAAAACATATCGAATAAACATTTTAAAGCAAAAAAAGTCATTTCCCTTTTCAAATTCCAATTGTGTCCAGGTAAAGTGATGTCTTACTAAGAGGCATCTGAGGAACTCCCACGCTTGGGTAGAGTTTGGAAGATGACTGTGGCAGAAACCAGAAAGATCTGTGTAGAGAGCCACCTGTAAGAATTTGTACTTGGAGTAAGAACGTCCCTTCATAACAGTGCAGCCACCCAGAGAACCCTATCGTCATAGTCTGTAATGGGGAATGTGTGCTTCAGAACCGCCCCTTTCCATACTGCTGAGAAATCCACCAAAGAAAAGAAAAATCACCTGTATTTTGCTGCCCAAATTAAAGGGTAGAATTACAATTCATTTTTTATAGAATTTTAGTTCCCACTGCAACTCGTCTTGAACATTTTGTGTCTGTATGAGAGATAATTATAATATGAATCTATTCTTTTGGTTGCAGAGGGAGAAGCAGGCAATCTTGCTTGCATAAGTTCATGTAACTGTGGGTTGCAGTCTGAGATCTCCTTAGGGGAAGCTGAGATGGGACTGGAAAGGACCGCCTTGGTCGAGTCTACTGCTTAACATACATCAAAGTGCACGCTACTACTTGAAAAAAATTCACATTTATTTACTGTCAAACCGTGTTAAATTTTACACTGGATATTAGTGATGGGCTCATTATTAACAGGTTTACACAAAGGGCTTGAAGGAAGAGCAGAGTTTGGCTGCAACAATTTACATGTCATTAGAACTTTACCATAAAATAAATTAATTACTAAATATAGGCAGAAGGAATATGGAAGAGTAATATTCTGTTTTATTTTTTTATTATTTTTATTTTTTAAAAAAGAATAGGCACCTTTTGTTCACTAGAAAGTTTGTGAGAAGTGCCCAGTGCCCCCTTTGCCCTCTGTTCCAGAATAAACAGAGGGATGACCCAAGACCTCCAGATTTCCCCCCATTTGTGCAAGGCATGGCAGGACTGACTTCAGAGAGTTTTCTCCCCATAACACACACTCTTTTGGCAATAAGAAATTTAAATGTAAGAAAAGGACTAACTGGTCAAAGTGGAACACCGTCTAGGGTGGAAAAGAAGCCAAGCTGGGTACAACTTACCATGATGGGCTTAAGAAAGGACATTTCCTGTCATGTGCAACCAAGAGCTCGTCACAATATTTTCTCCAAACTCTTTGAAAATTATTTTAATGACAATTATATCTTAGTTGGACACAAATGTATTTATTTTACCCTAGCAATAGAACAAAATATAATTTCTTTAGCCATTTTTTTTTCATGAGAATAGTTCATTGTACAGTTGAGGAAACATGAAATAAGGCCCGTGGCTTGATTGCTACTGGTTAAACATGTTTGCAATTGTTGCCTTAATGGAAAAGGTTTGCAGGGAAGTGCAAACGGGTGCAGAATCTCTCTCCTGCTTTTCCAAGTCTTGTCAGGAAAAGTAAGATACAGTCAATTTGTCCCACAGGATCTTAAAGCCTACGTCTTGTATATAATACAATGCAGGCCTACAAAAAACCGGTGCGGCCCTATTTACAGACTTAGTTCACCGACTGCCGCAAGTGACAGGGCTGGAAGGGTCTCTCTACACAGCAGCAGAAACGTAAAATACCTGGTTGGCATCTCTTTTTTTCTTTGTAACAAATAATTCAATTTAGTATACTCTGTGTATATACAAAGTTTTCGTATGTTTTATAAAAATTCACAGAACTACAAGGTTCAGTCTATTTTGTCTTCCTACAGTGGAGAACCACAGGTCATCAGAGCCCACTCTTCAGGCTGAGCTGGAGGGGGCTGCAGGGGCCGCTGGCAGAGTCTTTAACAATTAATACTTGTGTGTGGCCCTAGGAATAGCTGTACTATTAAAGACTCGTTACCAGCTGCATCTGTCCTTCCCTGACGTCCCCCTCCGGGATGCACCCTTCTTTGTTAATGGGGATGATGTAACCATCACTATTGCCTCTGCTGATCTGGTAGCACATCTGGAGCTGGCGGCCAGCTCCAAGATTTGGCATGCTTTTATAGTAAATATCCTCGTTCTCACTCCTCCGGGAGGGAGACAGGTCCTCTGCCATGTCGGGGCTGCTCTCCGGGTAGGGAGAGTCTCTTAGGTTGGGCATGCTCGTGTACAGAGAGTCTCTGTTGGGGGACTGGAGGTGGTCGTCAGCCTCGGCCGTCAGCTGGGAGACATAGCTGTCGGTGGCCTCCGGTTTCACTTTCTTCTGGGGTTGGTACAGAAGCGAGTGAGTCCGCTGAGGGATGAGAGGCGCCTCCAGTTCTTTGTGGCGGAACTCCAGCGCTGGGTTGTCACCATGCATCAAAGATGAGGCGTCAGCCACAATCGCGTCATCTTCACTGCTGCTACCGCCGATCACGGGTTTAACCGGGAGCTTGAGCTCCAGGTTGTGGGCTTTGTTGCCACCCCGGAGGTTGTTATGCACTAACTCTGAAATGATCATTTTCTCGAACGCGGTGTCATTCAGACTTAGTCCACAATCCACGACCTGCACCCCGTCGTGGTAGTCCCCCTTGCGCAGTGAGTAGCTGTTGTTGAAGTTACCATTTAGCGGTAGAGTATCCATGGCACTTGTGTCCCTGGCATTGTTCAGTGAATGTCCTGCAACAGAAAAGTGTGGGGTTATCGTTACTGCCTCTGTGCCTTCCTGAAGAAACCGCACTTTTCATATACAAAAGGTTTTAATGTCGTTCAGGACAAAGTTGAATTTGAAACCTAACACTTGAAGAGTGCCAGGCTTTCCCGCATTCCCAAAGGTAAACAGTTGCAACCCTTAGATAACAGGAAGAAGTGTCAAAAAAACGATACTGTTTTCCAGGGAGGGAAATGGCATACAGAATATTACTTTATCAATTTGGGGGACACAGTAGTTCATCAATCAGGTTTTGGTCCAATTTCGACATGTTTACAAACAAGACTTCACTCCATGCCCTTGCATAGTTAATGCAAAGCAATTCATTAGTGACGTTTACATTTTAAAGTACAAGACCATGGTTCATAAAATAAAAATCAACAGAATTTGTCCTAAACAACACTAAATTAAAAAGGAATAAAAAAGTCACATACAGAAACTAAAAAAAGCAATGTACAACAAAAGCCCACATAACTGGCAAGCAACTTTTAAACAATGTTCTAACATTTCCTTTTTCTGGAGATGAGTTTAAACAAAACAACAACAGCAACAAAAAAAGGTATGAAAAAAATGGACAGATACAAGGAATTTATGGGGAACAGAGTCAGGCATCTTTCACACTGACAGGACCAGGGTCCACAAGCATCATCCAACAACACAACAGACAGCAGGTGGGATGACTCACTTCGGACAACTCACATTATGTCTGTCTGCTCAGGCTATCTGGCCTAAGAGTAGCTGATATATAAAAGAAAGTAAAATGATTTTATTGTAACATGATGAAGAACTTCTAAGCTTCTCAGCAACTTAGTCAGAGCAAGGGTTCAACAAATTAGATTCCCAGCAAAGCAGCCTCCACTTTTCATTGAGGAAAACTTTTTGTTATTTTGAGTTGTGCTTGCTACTTTGTATGTCTAATCACAATGGCTTTGGGCTTCTGAAGGTCAAAGTTGGCCTGCAGCCCTGCAGACTGCATCAGTCACAGTGACGGTACCAAGTGAACCAGCAGAGACTACTGTACGAGACTGGCCCAGAGACACCATGGGTATGGACATCAAATGCAGAAAGGTTAGAGGTCGCCTAAGTATGGGTCACAGAAATTAAACCAAGAATAGATATTAACTATGGGATGGGAGAAGGTGTTAATCTTAAGCTAATACATATATATTTTTTAATTTCTCAAAGAATGAGAGATTGGATAAATCTACTTGTGACATGAAGAGAGATTCAGGAGGAAAGGAAACAATGGGAACATGCTCGTATTTGAATCAGAGTTAGATTTCCAACAGACACATAAACATGTAAACTGAGACGTCACAGTGATTGTCAAGCAATGGGAAAAAGTCAGAGAAAATTATATGGTCTACACGATGGGAAATTAGGTTCTTCAACCTCAAAATCCTAAAGGGGGGGGGAGGGAGTCACCAGTCTACAGAGAGGTCTGAAAAGAAAATTTAAAAAAAAATCAACAAAAGAATGGCATAGTGTTACTGAGATGAAACTGGCCACTGTGAAGCTGCTGCATTGTATGCAAGGCTTGGAGAAGTCCAGGAAAACTCTCATCTTTGAAAAAAGAGGAGGAATACTCTCTTTTTTTGTGCTCATTGCACTCTTAAAGCTGCAGATACCTCAGAAAACCCATTATTCTTCAAAAATAAAAATGCCCCTGCATGGTACAAACATCATGACCAAGAATTGACAGTCGATGGGGAAGTCAGCGTTAGCCCACGTGCAAGCACTGAGGAGGGCTTACGCCTGTTAGTCATTCTTTATAAAGAAATAATTTCTGCATTAGGAAAACTGTCAATTCCATTTGTATCACACTCCTTGTGCTGAGAAAATGAAGTTGCGGTTGCTATCGATAAGGCTTTTTTTTGTGTACTTGATTGGGGTTCGCCAAATCAGTGCCTATGTGCCGCACTCTTGCTGAAGATTATTGTTAGGCAACAACTTTTAAGTTGTCACACGGTGAAGGGGCTAGAGCTTGTTTCCTCTGCAATGAGAGTCAATCTTTTCACTTTCTTTCCTTTTCTATTGTTGCTTCCTAAGTACACAATAATATATGCTGGGAATAATTCCAAAGGTGTTTTCTATGATATACTGCAGATTTAAGACCTCTCTGGTTTTGAAGAGGCATCTTTTTCTGCCCATGTTCAGGCAATTCACTTGAAGACTTTTTTTTTTTTTTTTTTTTTGCATAGCCTGTAGCAAGATTACTGTGGGAATGCAGAAATGATAAGTCAATTATTAAGCATTTGGGCTGACAGTACTTCAGGCTTTTGAGAGCAAATTATTTCAGCATCGCACAGACTTCAGTATGGACAGCATTTGCTACAGACCTCTCAGACTAATGAAAGCCAGTATACAGCGATGCACTGTTGGAATTTGGTAACATTTTAGTTGCAAATTGTGAACCACTTGCCCGCTGAGTCTACTTCATGACTGCTAGGTATGTTTTAATTGTGCCCGTTAAAAATCATGCTGAAAAAATTTACATTTGATAGGCAAAGTTAAGTTTGACTCCCATACTTGTCTCTCTGTAGGTTGCTAGAGGAGAGCGTAAGGAAAAGTAAGAGAACAAGAGAATGAAAAGAGAAGCTGCAGTTACCTTAAAAAGGAATCGCAAGAACAAAAACAACAGACAAACCGGAACAAAGTTCTGCATTTAATTTAATTGAAATCGTTATTCACAAGTATTTTATGCTAGTTTTAACCATGTTAAAATTTACCAAAAGCATAAAAAAATACTATTGAATACGTTTTAAATTAGCTAGTAAATATAGCCAACAGGACAAGTTAGTGAAACACCCCCCCCCTCAATTAACAGCCATGGGCACAGACTGACTTCATAGCCTCTGGGTCCCCAAAGTTCCTTATGAAAGAAGAAAACAACATAAAGCTGCACTATACTATAGTTTGATTCTATTGGTAACGCTGGATGTAGTCCTGTACACCTGGACATCCAAATTATCCTAGCTAGTCCATTCCAGAAGCAAAATTTGTCACCAAGGTTTAGAGTCAACTGAACAATATATTATATAGATAGGATACCTCTAAATGATATAAATCTTGAAGATGGGCTCTCGGACCATGTGATGTCAGTCCTGTAATAATATATTAAGATTTATGCCACCTGTGTCAAAAACATGGATAATTACTGCAAACCTACCACGACTGAACTCTTACTATAATATAGTGCAGTTTTAGAAGCCTGGCACGGGCAACACCTTACTTTTTAATCTGAGTTACTAAAGGTGTAAGGATAATAAATATATAGCAACAAGTTACTTCAGAAATAGGATCAGAGCTCTGTTTAGCAGCAAAGAAAGACAGTTTTATTTGTAAGTATGAGCACACCTGGTGAGTTAAACACAGGAGCTGAAGGGGCATTACATACAACTGTTTCAGCGAGCAATGTGTTATAGGGGTTGTTAGTGCCGTGGGGCCGAAGAAGAGGGTTTGTTAGTAGGTAATTGCCAGTCATTCCTAAAGCAAAGAAACAGAGAAAGAGTCCATCAGTGTGCTTGCTTATTTCATTGTTATAGTTGCAGTAGCTTTTCGTTAACTCATCAGGCCCCGGGCAGGATGGCAATGGAAAGTCTGCTGGAATTTCCCTGACACTAGCTGAACTACCGATTTGCAGGAGAAAGGGGAGAGGGAAGTTCAACCCCGGGAATTCACAGGTGCTTTCTATGCCCCCCAAGTAAACACCTGCTGAGAATGACATTTACTAATTTATACAAAATCACTGTTAAACAAAAATGGCAATTAAATGCATGGAGATCAACATTATGCTTCAGGATGCTACTACTTAAGATGAAAACCCTAACCACCAAGGCCCAGCGGAGGGACGCTCAAACTTTCAGACTTACAGGTGTGGGACCGTCCCTCATGAAAACATCTGTGTTAATAGCGACTTCCACACAAGCAGAGGGGAGCAGCAGCTTCCACAGACATGTAAGAAGGCTGACAGACTGCACAGAGCTGCATTTATTAAAGGCATAGGCAGACATGCTGGGGTGGGGGTGGGGTGGGGGAGATGGATTATTAGACCAGGACAAGAATGTGGGTTCTGTAATCTCGTTTGCCAGGTTTCAGAAGTGAGTCTTTAAATAACTTTCCTGTGTGACAACCATGTCAAGAGAATGAGGGCAGCACTGGGGCAACGGTGAGCAGGGCCTGCCCTCTCTCTACCCGCTCAATCGCACACCTCTTCTTGTCAATCGTGTTTCACGCCACTGATGGAATCTGACTAAAGGGAGGTGAAAATTTGGGCTGGGATGGATGTCATATAGACACCCTTTTCATTCCGCAGCCGAACTATCTCATGACAGTTGTTATGTATTATAAACCATTAAATCTAACCTGAAAGAGCCTCTTTCTATGGACTGGTACAATAACACAAATTTTCCATTCCTGACTGAAGCATACATACTAAACTTTTATTTGGAAGTACCCGTGGCTTCATGTTAATGCCTTGATCTTGCTAAGCTCCTATATTTCTGGCCTTTATCATTTAGGAACTAAAATGATTTATATAACAAATTTAAGTTGGTACTATTCAACACACGGAACTATACGGGGGGGTGGGAGTTGGTTTATATGCTTCCGTACATTTGAATTTACTACAAATGTTTTACTGCTTAGTATTTGCTTTAAAAATATAAAGTAAAGGAACTTTATGAAAATTATGTAAGTTTTCAATGTGAAATTGGCACTATTTTACATGAGCAATTACTACTCTAATTCTAGCAACATCTTAGGACAATAACTTTCATAGATGTCTTAGAAAGGACAGGTGGGCACTCATGAGAGACACATTTCATTTCTAGCAAGGTATGTTCTCAACAATGAACTTTTCCACCCATGTTCTGCTATTGTGGCACTTAAAACTGTGTTTTCCTCCACTGCATCATGGAAATAATATAAATCTATACATACTTTGATGAATGAGGTTAAAAGCTGACCCCCAAAGCTTAATAACTGGTGATTTAAGCCCACGACAGGTAAGTCCAGCGTCTTCTCTACAGTTAGTCTAGGCTCACACAAAGCACAAACTGTACGCCGTACGCTCAAGTCCCCTAATAACTGACCTTGGTTAAGGGTAGAAGTGCTATTGATGTCACCTGAGATAAAAGAAGATTCAGACTGTTTCCTCACGGTGTCATTCCACATCCTTCTTATACGACTCTATTAATACGAAACAGCAAGAAAAGTACATTATGTTCACTTCCCATGCTCACCTCACTAACACACTGCTCTACCGGAAATCGTTAGTATCGGGCTGTTGTTGGGCTTTCTCGGGATGTGTTTTGTTGTTGGTCCCAAGATGAGGACACCAAGACTGCCTTGTTCCTATTCAGGGCTATTTAATCTTTACTCGTACACACTTTGTGCGGGCTTATTTTATCTATTTATTTATTTATTTGAGGCAGGTTTCATGTAGCCCAGTCTGGCCTCAGCTTGCTCAGTAGCCAGGGACAGTCAGGAACCTCCTGCCTCCATCTTCCTAGGGCCCGGATTACAGGCAGATATCAGCACTCCTAACTTTAGTCTTCCACTCTTATCTGTTATTTTATTGACTTGTTTAAAGTGGAGACAAAGAATTATTAAATAAATGTGTTGGGTGCCTAATAACAGTACTGTTCTAGATGACTTGAGAATATGAATTATTACAAGCTTAGTAAAGTGAACTCCTCAAAAAGAATATTTGCATCTACACAACACATTGAGTACATATTTAAGAAGAAACTGAAATCAGAATCCCAAATAAAAGGTGAGTTCTCACTATCTAGATCACTACACTGAGGAAACAATTAGTGCGTCTAAACAGAACACGTCTCCACAGACTTTCTATAAATAAGGTTAATTAAAGATGCTGTCAAGTTCTTTGTTACCTGTGTGCCAGAGGAGTAGCGAGCACTGGTGCGCGTGGTTGATGCCTTCACAGAGCTGTGGGGGCTCTCGGTCGGGAGGCCGCCACAGCAGTACCAGTGTCTGAAGCACTTCCCATATTCTTTTCGTACCTGCATTGAACAAGTCCAAGACCAGAGGTTTAGTGGAAGCGTACTGGCTTCTCCTGTCCTCTCTAGCTCAATGAACAGTGAAGGCAACTGAGAAAAACTAAACTTCCATAGAGAAAACAGGTTGAACTTGACTCAAGTTCGATGCAAGTTGCTGAAGCATTTGTAGTGATATTTAAAATACAAATGAAATATCACTACAAGTATTAGTCACTAGAGAAAGGTCTGTCTGTCCGCAGACGGGTTGGTGGTAGCTTTATGACTCATGTGGAGATGCTTTGGAGTCTACTGTTATTATGCAAATTCTGATTATTAATACAAAGTGATATAGTAAAGGTTTCTTCTCTCAAGTACTTAGTAACTATTGGCAAAATAATTAGACAAAAAAAATAGCGTCTTTGATGCTTGGTTGTATATAACCAATTTGGAAGTCCATCATTGACGTTTTATAAGCTTAGCCTTCCTAGGTAGTCAATACATAAACCTCTGGATTGTGCACCTTTGGCACGAGAACACACCCGATGAAAAGTATTTTCACACATTTGCCAATACTCGGGAGGAGATGTTTTCCCAGGTGTTTGCTATGTCTGCCTTTGTCACCTGTGGCGTCTAAGATGTTAATGGCTCCGTTAGCACACAGCAGCATTATTTATTCAGTTTCCACTCACAAGAATGAGTGACCCACGTAATTTCCTTTCTTCCCTGAAGCTGGGGTAGATGAGTAGACGCAAAAATACTCCCCTAAAAGAAAGTTCAGCTTAGCCTTTAAAATGTGCAATCCAAGCAACTGAAATAGGCCCCTCATGGACAGGGAGTGGCGTAGAAGTGGGAAGAGTGGGGAGGTGTGAGAAGGGACTGTGAGGGGGCATATTGTAGTTGTACGGGTGTATAAATATGGTTTTTGTACATTAAAGCTAGATTTTGAAATTAAAATAGACAAGAAAAAACTGGAGACCCCCCCAAAAAAAAGTCTTTTCCAGTAGATTACACAATATTTGAGATCATTCCCGTCTCATAATTCTGTTAAAACTGCCTGGCAAGGCCCCGACTGACACTCCTTCACCAATGAGATAATTATTGCCGCACGAAGACCTCCTAAACCTAAGCACACTTGCATCGCCATCTTCTCTGTTTTATTAAGTGACGCATAGCAGAACGAACAAGAACAGCCTCGAGCTTTCAAAGCACTTCCTGGGCCCAACTGTGCTCATTCAAGCATTGAAATTTTATTTTTCAACTTAATCATTTTATGTTATATTATTAACAATCTATCATGGCAACTCTCATGAAGAGACATGGAGGACTGGGAGGGTGCGTGGTGCTTCTAAAATGGAATTCTTAATGTCAGAATACGGTGGAAATTCCATGTACACGCAGCTATATAAAGAAACGGGCTCTTAAGCCTTCTGATACCAAAGCTGAGCTTTATGTCAAAGCTGATGGAGTGACCTCTGAGAAATAACCACTACGTGACTATATGCTTTGCGTAGGATGCTCACTTACGTAAGACACACACAGAAATGGTAGTGGTTACCAGAGATATCCCTGTATAATGTTTAAACTGTTAAAGTACATGGTTATTAAAACAGAAGATACCTTAGGAAAAATTTCTACACATGTAACTGTTATTAGTTGCTCTGAAAGCCGAATAACCAAGACAATGGCAATCAAAATGGTATTTTATCCAAATCACACCCTCTGGTGTTGGTTTTGCCCAATGCCTGTATTGCCGTGACTGTACATTATTCGTCAGTATTTCATGTCCCCACCGTCATTATCTCAAAATTACAGCTTATTCAAAACCGATGGAAGTAACAACACTATCATCTTGTCAGGGCTGAAAACTTAATCGTTTTCACTTTCACAATTCTCTTTCTCTGTTCAATTTAGTGACCAACTAGTAATAACAGAATCAAAGACTACATTAGACATGCAGGCAGGGAAGGGCGCGTCCTCGTGAAAGGCACATAATTCTAAACTTAAATGGCAGCTAAGTGGTTTCCTTAGTTCTGGCTAGAGATTCAAGGTTTTTGTCCTCAACTTTCATTTTTGAAATTATTTTTGTTGACTCCACATCACATACATGAAATCAGGACAGAATAATCAGAGGTGAAACACTAAATGATAGTTGTTTTAGATCTTTCAAAACCACTCACAAGGCAACATTAATATTAATCTTTTGCATGTCTGGAGCTTTAAAAATTAATGTTATTTGTCCTTGGGTTCATTTTCATTTTGGACCAGCACATTCCTATCAGTGAGCTAAGACTGAATTTAACCTTGTATCTTTTTTTTTTTTTTTTTTTTTTTTTTAGCTTATAACTATGCACAGGTACTTCTCAAACCCTTTCGCCAACGAAGGGGCTCTGGACATGAGAATCTAGTGTGCTATTGTCCCAAACAGAGATTCAGAAGGTGGCTGGTGCTCTGTGACTCTGCACGGGTGCTTACATCCCCATACAGGTAAAGGTAATTACAATATGACACTGTTCATGAACAAGCCAGCTGTCAAGAGAAACCTTCTCCAGACCTATCCTCAAGTCAAAGGTCAAGAATATGGAGACTCTCCCCAGGGGTCCCTCCACTTACTTTCTTTTGAAGAGCACAGTGGAAGATGAAAATGAACAATCCCTGGAAAGCATTAAAGGTGGTGAAGAGATATGCCATCACAACAGTCTCCTCATTAATATAAAGAAACCCAAAGGACCAGGTTAGACCCAGGAGACACAGAAGGGCAAACGCGCCAAGCACCCAAGACCTGAAAAAATAAAGTGCAATTTTTTTTTTAAACGGGTTCAATGAGGGGAACAACATTCATCTCATTTAGTAACGACTCAGTAGTAGAGGTTGACTTGCTCTATGTTCACCCAAATTCAACAGCATTTTGGCTTTAACCTTCCATCGATTAAGAAAGAACAACATTTAGTACTGCAGCTTCCTGTGAGCACAGCAACAGCGGGTATTGGCCTTTCCTCGCTCCAGAATGATCAGGCATCAAAACGATATTAAAATGCAAGGTGTAAAATGTCCCCCGTGGCTTTACTGTCTTTCATGTGAATTTCAGTGAAGGAAATTAAGGAGTCCTTAATTAGTTTACTCCTATATTTTTATTCCTGTGGTGTACGCGTCTGATACTAGATAATGCGACACACACAGAAAGGTTAAATGGCAGATAATCACGGAGAGCCTAGACTTCGGATTCTAATACGCTAGACTGAGGTGAGCCTACGAGATTACAATGAAAGCATGAAGAAGCCTAGCTGGAATGAGTTACAGAATAAAACAAAACAAAACACAAGAACGGTTTCAAAATAAAATATTCTGGCAGAGATTTCATCATGAAAAGCTTAAGGAGAAAGGAACTGCAGAAAACGGGGCGGAATGAGAGGGTTTCAGTCATTGCATTCCATGTCTAACTAATGATCTTACTTGATAAATGGCTTATTATCTTCATAGCTAGAAAGCATTATAAGCAGAAAAGAGAAACAAAATTATTAGGCAGAATTAAAATAGAAAGTAATAAGAAATCATTTATATATTTTATAAATTAGTCAAAATTAAGAAAGTCAAAATGCAGAGGCAAGCAATTAAAAAAATAAAGGCATATTATAGTTTAAGGATACTACAGCAAATTAGATACTCCAAAATAGCAATAAAAATTAAGAGCAATTCATGATACCGACGGATTTGCAAAAACTATAAATCATGCCGTAAGTTTGTTAATGCAGGGTTCTACCTTACCCAGGCAAGTCCGTATTATAGTAGCCATCACAGACACGGTAATTACTGGTGTGGGTGGGAAGACAGAAAGAGGAAGGGGAGAAAAGAGAGAGACGCTAACGATTAGCTCTCTCTCTTACCATGCAACATGCAATGAAGCTGGCACTAACCTATTTAAAACATCTAATTAAAAAGATATTACCCTGACTATAATCTGCCATTTTTTAACATTAAAAATAGTATTTTCACAATCCTGGCATACCCAACTTTAATATGTCCTTGAATTCTACATTAAGACTCACATTTTAAAAATAAGTCTGAAAATGTTTCCATAGCTGATTTAATGAATCAACAGCTATCAATTTTGGGTTAATTAGATAGCATTTCCACTAATAGAATATTGCAGATTTTATTCAACATCGAGATAAAGTAAACACTTGTTTAATTAGCATGAAAACAACAGATAATCTTCAGGATAACAATAGTAATAGGGAAAATTCTCTTAGGAAAACAGGATTAGGAGGAGAAACTGCTTAGAATCCTTAAATCAAAAAGTCATTTAACAAAACAAACTTAATATAATCATATCAGCCATGCAAACAGGACCATCATTTGGAATTGCATTTTAAATTCAAATGAAATCACTACAGTGCTCTGAAATTTCCATGAAGCCACAGAAACAATTTCTCTACTCTAGATCAAGTCAGAAATTATCTGCTTCTTGACCAATGCCCGCAACGTGGTTATGGAAATTCAACCTCGATCGGTAAGATTTCATTCAGAATCCCTTCTAGAGCTGCCAGAAGGCAGAAACGTCTGCGTTCCCTGTGGAGGATATCTTTTACTGAGCTCGTCAAGTATAACAGTTCAAACATAAAATACTTACTTAATGTTTTCCAACCTGCTAGAATCTGGTTTCAAAGTGTTTGAATGTTTCACCATTTTGCACAGCGTAATCACCAGGAAAATAATATTTAGCTGTTTTAATGAATAAAGAAAGAATCAGATCACTATGAACAACGGATAAAATACGTTTTGCAAATTTAGTTAATGAGTTCACCCAGTTCAGTACCCACAGCATATGGACACTGTATACAGCAAGTCAATTTTCATTTGTGTATACAGTGATGAGTTCAGCCTGTGTGGAAAACACCCTGGCTATTATGATCGATCTAACAGATCATTTGACATAGAATTGCAAGCTCATTAAGCCAGTATCATGTGGTAATGATTAAATTAATTAAAAAACCTAAATTAGTTTCTTTAGCTAAATGTAGTCCAAGGACTAAAAGTCACCTAAATAGAGACCCCGAAAAGAAGTCTGAGAAGTGCATTTACATCAAGAACCTGCTGTGGAAGAAATTGCTGAGTTCCAGGAAACCTGGCTAAGAGCCTACCTCTTGATGGTGACCAACTAAACCAGAGGAATGACGTTTGTATGACATCTAAGGTAACAGAGCAGCCATTTAAATAAAATATATGAAATGGTTGAAACTAGTAAGAAGGTAAGGTTTTTACTGTCTGCGTACTTCCTATCTAACTAATGTTAAAAGTCATTCGCTCTTTCATCCCTTGTTCACACTGCCTGAAATTGGTCAATTCTCACAAAATTTTAAGTTCGACTAAGTAGTCAGCTGTGTGAGGACTTTAGGGACAATCAAAAGCAAATTAAGGAGGCTGGAATTTGATGTGGAAGTGTTGGATTCCCTAGAGGTCAGATGGTTGGATAAAGAAGACAGTGGGGACATTATGACTGAGGAGAGGGAAGACTGGTAAATTGGGGCAGAGTCAGAGGGGAGCCCGAAGGCTAGAGCTATGTGAGAGTACCCCTGCACCCTTCCTGTGACATTTCATTCATCCATGCATAGATCCATCTATTCATGGCTTTTTGAGAACTCAGCATAACCCATGGTTCTCGGGTCTTTGTGGAAGACTCAAGAAACACACCCTGTATGAGGGGATGTGCTTCTCTTAGGTGAGAGACAACCCACCGTGTTGTCATTGCCATCCTGGCCACCCAGTCACAATGACACACAAGCAAATGACCCCACACCCATTCATTATTACTTCTGATTTTATAACCATGATGCATGATATAAACCAGTACATTAAACATTTCCACATGTCCCTACCAATGAGTTCGGGAACAAGGCAAAGACTTTAAACTGCGTACCATTGTTCTCTGATGCACTTTATTATTTCTCATAGATGTAGAATTTCCTCTGTTCAGGGATAAAATGAGGCTAATGGGCATAACCTACACATGGTGACAGATGGTTTACCTTTCTAGGGTAGTTACTTAAGGGCAAAACAGATATTTGTTTTATTTAACTTCTTAAGAAGTTTATCAGAGAGAAGATAAAACCATAGGAACATTTCTTCCTTTATTTTTACAGAATTATTCCAGCTGGTTTATAGACATGTTTTCTTTCACAGAAATGGACCACATCACACAGTTCACCCAACAGATATTTTATTGACCAGCCTGTGTTACACAAGGATGTGTGGATCATGCTGTGGACACTTAAGACAGGCTTCTGCCCTGGAGAAAATTAGAATTCTTTGTGGTAATGGAGTAAACACTGACGACTTTTTAAAGAATCATGGTAAAGAGTGTTTTTTACTTTTCTCAAAAAGGCAAAGATCAGCAATGCCACCAGTTTTCCATTCTATGCATTGGTCACCTTAACTGATCACACTAGAGGGTGGCTGGGAGGCAGAGTGCCCCGCAAGGCCAGGATGTGCTATGCTCAGTCTGTATTAGCTGGGGAAGGGATCTGCTCAAAGACACTCTGCATGTAAATAAACTCAACATCTCAATCCAAACTCAAGGTTAAAAAAGGAATGGACTGCAATATTGGGTGAGAGGACCTTCATCACAGAAGCAGATAAAACCTTTCAACCCTATTTTGAATGCCCTGAATGTACTGTTTGTTCGTCCGTCCGTCCATCCATCTTACTCTACTTGTTTATTTATTTATTTATTTATTTATTTGGTACCTATTCTGATTATGTCACTCTGGCTGGCTTAGAACTCGCTACGTAGTCTATATAGACCAGGTTGGCCTTGAACCCTGAGAGATCAGTTTGCCTCTGCCTCCCATGTGCTGGGATTAAAAATGGATGCATCACAGTGATCTTAATTTAGAGTGTTTTAAAAAGACTCAAAAGAGAATCACCTTAAAGATACACTCCATGAAAAATTTTTGTTACAAAAATTATGATGGAAAAAATAATAAAATGCTCAATGGGCTTTTATATTCAAATTGTTTCTGTAAATCTTCCACTTTAATGAAATGGAAAAGAAAATGATAGCTAATGACATACTGTCATCAAACTTTCAGTTACCTCATACACAAGACTTTAGCCTCCGAAGAAAAATTACTTGAAAACATAGAAATAATGGAGCAAGGGTATATTTAATAGGACAAAACACTGTCATTTCTAAACAAAATAATTACAAAAGGAGGCTTACAAGGAGTACTCTTGAGGCACAAGATAGCAAAAAAATGTCAGTCAAAGAGTTTTCTCCATGCTTACTAAATATTAAAATTTCACTAATATATATTATTT
This sequence comes from Microtus oregoni, assembly GCF_018167655.1. Taxonomy (NCBI): domain Eukaryota; kingdom Metazoa; phylum Chordata; class Mammalia; order Rodentia; family Cricetidae; genus Microtus; species Microtus oregoni. Next base: position 57,902,280 of record NW_024543059.1, on the reverse strand, counting down.
GCAGTGAACCAGAGAAATGGAAAAAAAAATGTTTGTGACATAGATATTGATCAATAAAACAGATTACCATCAACATATACAGTGAACTTCTTCCTGGAATGGAACAGACCGTTGCCGGAAGCACAAGCTACTTTATAGTTCTCTCTTACCTAATGTTTAAACATTTTAATACTAAATTTCAGTTTCATACAATAAATTTTATTATGATTTTTTTTCAAGAGGCAAGACACTCCAGAAATTATGATTTTTGCAGATTAGTATATTTTATTATACTTCCACTCCTGTTTTCCCCTCCACTTCTTCCTTGCTCTTTTAAAATAGAATGGTAGGGCCTAAATCCAGGCACAGAAAAGCAGACAAGAACAGCTTCAATATAATCTACAGTCCAGAACAGTCACCTTAAGACAGCAGACTGCTTTCAAATAAACGACTATCTACAAATCTGAATTCCTTTCTCAAGACATACATGACTTTCTAGTCATAGTACTACATTTTTGCTTTGTCTGTTTTTAAATAACAGAACGAGTGACTTCATTTCCTTTAACTTTTTTATTCCCCTATTTAATTTCTAGTATCTTCTATAGACTTTGAAAAACTAAAGAAATCACGACAATCAACATTCCCCTTTTTTTTCTCTGGAGGCAGACAAAGAGACAGAAAGAGTGAACACCTCTACCACCCAGTCCCTCTGCTGTAACTTGTCCTGTCTGAAGAGAACATCCCAACTTCCATTCTTTGTTGTTGTCCCCCCACACACCCCACAACACAAAATATTACTAAGTACTAGTGAATTTAAACATAAGGGGATAGGTTAAAATTATTAATCAATGGGTAAGGAAAAGGGCTAGGCTGTATAAACATGAAAAGCATTGTCTAAACTGAATGACTCACATAAATTAGTAAATTTAGATCATTAAATAGAATTATGTTAGGCATGTATATAACCCACTAGTCTAAACGCACATGGTGATAACTTATTTGGAAGGGAGATTTGTTAAGAAATTATTTGTACATTAACTCTACACTGTGGACTTATCTGTGAATGTGGGTATATACATACAGATATCTGTAAACATACAGATATTTTGTTATTTCTTAATAGAACCACATGTAAAAGTTGGGACCAGAATCAGAAGAGGTTAAAAAAAATTTCACTCAGCAAATAAATAAATAAATAACCAAACTGGGACACTCTTCCAATGACTACTAATAATACCTAAATCATAATTGCATACATTATTATTTACATCATACTTTGCTAATCTAATGGGGACTACAGAGTTAAGTGTCACCTCCGTTGTTAGGCATGACATACAACAGAGTTTTTAGAAAGGAGAAGTTCCCAGGGATTATAGGAAAGCACGGTTTGTTTTATGGTCATCAGCTTGCTCCATTGAATCACATCTGTCTGGGCTTAGCAGCTTTAAATTCATTCCACAGCTTGCAGGGCTGACATGGATATGATAAGACAGAAGAACCGAAACAGCGCTCGGAAATAACCCGGCTGAACTGCACATGTTCCGACCCTTTTTGTCCTCCCTAGAGCTTTGGCTACCTGGCAAATGCAAGTCTAAAACTGCATTTGTGTCTCCAGATCTTTGCTGTTAGCCAAGCAGAAAGCGATTTCCCCTGGACGGGCAGCCAGAGAGGTGTTCTCTGAAGAAGATTTCTAAGTGAGCATGTGAGCTGAACTCTTACTGAACTGAATTAATTATTAATGATGCAGATGGAGCTGTCCAAATGATAAGAACAGCTCCTGACGTGTCATGATCCAAGCCTTCATTAAACCATTTCAGGCATACTAATGGTTTCCCCTGCTCATTACTAACTGGCACTTTTCTCATAGATATAATAAGTCCAGTGCCTGTAGGCAAGACATTCTATAGAAAGGCGTTAAGTAGGAAGTTTTATCTCCCACAGACGCTTACTTTTCTTCACAGAATATTACAAAGGTAGACCTATTTAATACTATTAAGTTAAAATGGTTTCAACTCAGTCATAATCCAAAATGTATTTTCTTGGAATAGCAAGTAATGTTTTGTTATAAGAATATTCCTTACAGGGACAGTATATAATACAATTTATATTATTAAGATTCATGTCAGAATTAGGTTTTAAATGTCTTGTAATACCACAGTACCTACTTAGGTAAATGTGTTTCTAACATACATATGCTGTACAATCTCATTTCTCAATTTAGGTTAGATATTGTATTTCAAGTTATCATTTTGCATTCTCTCTGTGCTGGGATGGTTAGAGGGCAAAGCAATCTCCGAATCTCAAGGAGATCTGTATGGTAATTGTTACCGGCTGGTTTCTTTTGTTTGTTTTTAGGTAGGGAACAATGTGACCTAGAGCCCTCCACAGGTCAGTCTGAAGGCAGAGTATAAATGAATATCAGAGTGATAAATAATGGGCTCCCATTATAAGTGGGTGATGCACCAAAATACCTTTTACTCATTTCTTACTGAGTACACATTAACTTGTTCTTTAAACAAAATGTTTTTAATATATTATTAGTTAGTGCTAATCTTTAGAGGTGACATTCTCAGTCAACAGAAGTAAACACGTGACAGTTTTATATCCCAAACACCCCTAATGCAGGCTTTGTATTTAAATGTGTTTGTTTTAGGGAGCTCTAAAAAAGCCTTTAGCCGTTTTTATGCTAGAAAACACTAAGGGTGTGGTCCTATACACTAAGGGGCAGAACTGGGGCCATTGCCTAGTGAGGATAATCTGATGAAAAAATCCCAACCTCAGGAACACTAATAATATTTCTGCGGTTTACACAGGCTTTCATCTCTGGTTTCCATGCTGGTTGTTGAAGTAGCTATGCGACACAGTTGTAATAAGATCTAAAATGCACACGCTGTTTTTAGGTGTTAAGTTTTGTTCAACAACAGTTATTTTTTTAATTAACTATTTGTGTAAGATCGACGTTCGGTGTCCTTTTCAATCACGCTATCTTATCTTTGGAGAAAGTGTAGCACACTGAAGCTGAAGGGCAGAGATTCGGCTGGTCAGCCTTGCTGTGTGTACCAAAAATCTTGCCATCTCTGCCTCCCCTGTTCTGGGGCTAGAGAGTCTCCTGACTATACTTGGGTTCCCTTTCCACACTACAGGTCTTCATGCTTGCACAGCAAGGGTCTTACTGACTGAACTAAGACCTTTTCTTTTTGAAGAAGAAAAAAAATAGTAGCAGTACAATACTTAAAATAGCAATAACTAGTGTGTGTAAGGACATCAATTCTGCATGGATGATATTTAAACTTGTTTATGGTATTTTTTCAAACTTCTAAAGGCAATTAATACTCATTTCGATCTGCGTTGTACTGTCCTTGGGACAAAGTTTTAAATTATAAAATTCTGATGTTGCCATTTCCAATATGAATATAAATGATATAAAAGGTTTTTATAAATACCTTAATGCTACTAATGATGACGTATATAAAATGTTTAAAAATAAACTGTTAATGATTTTTAAAAAGTATATTAATTCTTCAAGAGATATTCTTATTTCCAGTGAATTTAAAATTTATTTACTAGCCATTTTAATTAATTCAAGTTTCATAAAGATTTATGATCTACAAGAATTTAAGGTATGAACATTCACTTAAAAAAACTAAATTACTATTAGACTGTGAAGAAAAAAAAGTAATGTCCATTTGCCTGACTAAAACAGTCAAAAAATTCTTAACATGGCTGATGAGTGGTCTTCTGTATGTTATTTATTTATTTGATATTATTATGCTGTTTCAGCGCACTGATACAGGAACAGCACAGGGTATTTTTCAGGCATAGTGAATCAGTCAGTGTACAGCTTTCAATAATGGCAACCGTCTAAATATGCTTCACGATACTGTCCTCTTAGCAGTTGGAGGGGCATAGCTTAGAGTCCCGAGTACCAGTGCTACAGTGGCCACCAGAAAGGCAGTGAAAGGGAAGTTTGCTTACCAGAATAATGAAGGTCACAGGCCCAATGAAACTCCATATGAAATAGTTATCAACATGAAGCCAGCAACTATTAGGGAAGGAGAAAAAATGCAGTAAGTAGCTTTCCTGGATCCTCACATTAAGCAGAGAAACCAAACCACAAAAATCTAGCTAAGAAACCATCCCTCCATATGCCTTTGAAAATTCATTAATCATGGGCAAGAAGAATTATAATCATTCTGAGTTGGCTTTGACCCAACAAAGTTGAGCGATCCCTTTACTTCGACCTGCAGCAGGATTCATTTCCGGCACAGTACAGTACAGAAGTTTTCACAGGGAAAACGGAAGTCCCACCCCAGGCCTGAAGCCCTAGGAAACTTCAACTTCTTTAGACGATGCCAAGCAACACTCCACATTGCACCATCATTCATAAGTTCTATGTGTAATCCTCGAAATTTGTCTTTCGGGTTGATAAGAATTAAATTGCATAAGAGAATTCAAAGAAAGCACTCAGAGGGCGTTAGTGGCCAAAGAGTAGAGCATAAATTCCTCCATTAGAAATGGACACACACTAGGGGAAAATATAAGCACGCAACATCCACAGCATTAACGTGGATAATGCATAAACTCATTACGACACACTTCAGTGACAGATATCAAATGTCCTCACTCATAAGTGGTTTCTAGACATAAAGCAAAGAAAATCCAGCCTACGGTACGCAACCCCAGAGAACCTAGACAGCAAAGAGGACCCTAAGAGAGACATACATGAATCTAATCCACATGGGAAGTAGAAAAAGACAAGATCTTCTGAGTAAATTGGGAGTGTGGGGATCATGAGAGGGTAGAAGGGGATGGGAGCAGAGAAAAAGATACAGCTCAATAAAAACAATAAAAAAATACACACTTTAGCTAGTGGTTCATATTTCATACAATATGGAATCCGCATTGAATTTCTCTTTTTCATTATCTATAAAGTCATGGGCTTCTTTACTATAAATAAATACTATTAACTAATTTTATCAGTGGAAAAAATAAGCACAGTTGGAAGTCCAATTTATGCCTTTAGCAACATAAACCATTAGAGAAGTGCCATCTCTTCATTCTGCGACTTTCTGTACTTTTAAGAACAAGAGAGGGTGAATTATTTTAATCCTCTTAAAGTTCCTGGTAAAATATTACCAAAGCGAAACATCTGGGATGGAACATGCTTCCGTAACAGTGCAGAAGGAGAATCGGCCGCACAGGGACTTGGGGAAGCGCTGGCTTAAGTCAGACGCATTAAGTTTGGGAGAATTTTTTACTTAATATCTTTCTGAGGCCAAAAAGTTATTTACTTTTTCAATTTGTTTCAGGTCAATCTTTTGTGTTAAAAGAGAAAGTCCATAATTTAGAAGCTGTCTCACCAGAGAACAAATCCTTTGAACCCAGAAAATTACAGAAGACTTGATTGTAATTTGTGCACGGCATGCCTCTTCTCTCCCCCAGTAAAGCTTTCAGACACGATTTTCATCTGTCAGGAACCCTCACTGACAGCTAACAGGCTGTAAAAAATTATTCAGTTGAAAAGCACGCAGGCCGCTTGCAATTACTTACGCCTTTTGTGTCCCATAGCTCTTATAGTCAATAGCGGCTGAAACACCGACCACCGTGGCAGGGAACAAGTATCCGGCCACATAGTAATATTTCTTCCTTGAATATTCGCTCTCGAAAACTTCAACCAACATTAAGTAGAGCTGGACACCTTCCAGGCACATCCAAGAAAACGCCGCTAGGAAGAAGAAATGCAAAAGCCCTGCAAATACAGGGCATAAGACCTGAGAAGGGAGAGAAGAGAAACATAAAGGTTATTTGTGAGCACGAAGCATCCTCTCCAACCATGAAACCGTCAGTGGCAGGATCACTAGTGTTTAAATACCTCATATCATCAGTATCTTCACACACACACACACACACACACACACACACACACACACTTTCCATAAATGGACACAAATTAAAGGCCTGGTAAAATATCAAGGGCACATATGCTTGAAAACCATACCCCCAAGTGTGACAGACTTCCTCACTAAGTGATTGCCGTTTTAGGGAAATTAAGTACAAAGAGGAAGCCAGACCTTTAAGATCACGTCTCCACGTCCCCTCAGAGGACTCTCATACCCCACTGTGGGTGTCTGCTTCACAAGTCTGCAGTACAGTTATATGCAGACACATTATGTCTATCTAGAGCAGAATTGTAGAAGTTTGCTTGAATGACAAATATCCTCACTCTAATTATGTAGGATCACTTCCTTTTTGTTTCTGGGGCATTCTTAAATATCCCAGATGAATCCAGGGTGATGCGTTAATAAATTATGCTTTGTGTCTGACGCTGAGGCCTTGGGAGGTTGAATACATTGCTTTAAGCATGAAAGAAAGGCTGCTGATCAGAATATAAGCAAAGTAGGAACTTGGAAAGTGGCATCTTTTTATTACAGGGTCCCCTGCAGTCTTCTGTTGTATAAGAAGCCAGAAAAATGAACTTGTAGTTTAATCCATGAAATAAAGGTCTTCATAATTACTTCATAATAGCATTACTGAGTAAGCTGTCTTATAATTCCACACAGTTTGTCCTTCGCCGTGACAATCCATTGCATCAAACATTAATGCCTGTGTCACGGGTGTACTGACAGCTTGCAGACTGACCAAGGTCAGTCAATTCGACAGGTGCTTACCGGGTAGGACGTCTTATCGATGCCTATGAGATAAATAAATTCGGCAATGAAAAGGTTGATACAAAGGTTCTTGTGGATAGTGTTGCGGTCACTCTGTAAACCTCGGAAGAAACAGAAGGTGAAGATGCAGATCGCCAGGCAGATGAGGGAGACAATGATGCCCACCCAGGTGATGACTTTGAGCAGAAGTTCGTGAACATCATTAACCTAGAAAGCGGGAAGCGCAAAGAACGTCAGCAATCCACATTACCAAGAGGAAAACTTCTGCCTCCATCGCTAATGAAGAATATTCACATGTTCAAGCGGGGCTCACGGGTAAAACTGTTGACTGTGTAATGGAGCTGAAGGCTATCTTACTGCATTTACAACTTAAAAGTGATTCAACAAAAAGGGGGATTTTGTATAGAAAATCATGTGAGAGGCCCAATCTTCTAAAATAAGTATTTAAACAATTACCTTAAGAAATGTAGACAGAATGAAGACTAATTATGATTAAAAATAATTAGTCTTTCAATGATGGTGCGGCTAATACATCATTCAATTTTTACATTTTCCTCTGCTCTTGAGTTTCTACATACTTACACAGTGAGAAATAAACAATGCAGACAAGCCTGATACAGACACAAGTTTTGTATTGTATTTTTCTTGTAATGAGAAGGGATGAATACCGGAGTCTTTCTCAGGCTAGACAAACATAAAACCATTGAGACACATCCCTGACCCCATGCTATATACTGAATCATTTTTTTTTTTTGTCTACTATCACTCTCTTTAACAAGAGGAACAACTATGTAGGCATATTCCAGAAGCTTTTCTGACTTTTCAAACTCTGCAGTTCTATATAATGTGCCAACTGTCACAGCAACATTGTGAAAAGCGATTCCACAATTCAGCATAGGAATGGCATCCGGCAACTGGGAGCCCATGTTGTGCTCTGAAGACCCCCACTGCTCTCGATTCTCAAAACCCATACGGCCTCTGAAAAGCATCTTCCCACACAGGTGGGCAGGAACGTAGCAAGAAAGTGTCAAGACTTCTGAGCATACATGGACAGGGTAAAAACAATTAGAATCCTACATTACTTTGTTTGCTTTTTAGTTACGATAAGCACCCAAAGATGGACTATTACACAAGCTGTTTTGAATCTCTGAGGTCTTTCCCTGCGACTAATTAGAAGTACAAATACTTACTGAAATTTCCCTGTGGGCCATGAGAATAGCAAAATTGGTTAGGTGGCTGCATGCACACGTTGTGCGAGTTTTATTAGTGTCAACGAGCTTGCAGCCCTGGGTAGACCAATATCCCATCATGGTTCTCTCTGAGTAGTTCCAGAAGGAGCAGTTTGCATTGAAATAATTGTGAGTCTGGGAAATAAAATGACAAGATAAAATTAGGATTTTACACTCAAAGATGGCAGTAGCAATTGTTTAATATGTGCAAAAGGTAATTTAGATTAAACTTTGCATGTTTCGGACTATAAAGTTTTCCATCAGCAAAGTTGTGGACTATGTTATACAAGGCACATATCTAGCTTCAAGGGGACTTTATAGTCCGAAACACTCTAACGTGTATTCTAAATTACCAGAGATCCATTTCACCCAATTACAATTTCGAACTTATGATTTTACCTACTGATGGGTACATTAGAGTCTTTCTCCCTTTTCTGATAAGATTAAAGTTGTGAATTGGTTCTGAGAAAATCCCACAGGGACCAAGTGTCTTAAAAAAATATTTTCAAGTTTGGGTCCTTTTTATGGTTACTTGTAAGTGACGCATGAGATACATTTGAAACACAGTTGACACTGTAAGGATCTTAAGAATAAATCAAATCAAATCAAGTAAATATGAGCTAGGCTCTATGACTACACATCCTATTCTTGTCTGCCCCAAACACTTGGTTAGCTCCCGGCGTTCATTCTCTCTACTGTAGCAGCCCCATCTTCCAACATAACTGTCACCTAAGTGCCAGCCTGTACTCTGGAGCACCACAGACAAGGCACACCTCCTCATTTCTGAACTCTCAATGCAATATTTGATGAAAGTTGAGCCAAATGATTAATTTTTGTATATAAATATGCTTGTATCTGTGTGCATGTGCCTGCACGCTTTGTGTGAAGATGCATGTGTGTAAATGAGCCCAATATAACTAATTAAAAAATAATGATTAGCCATACTATAAAAGTAGACTCTGAAGAGTTAATACCCAGCTATCCTGCTGCTAAGGTAAGAGTTAATTTTCACCCAAAAACAAATTAGAGTCATTTACATTTTCTTGTTGATTACTGAATTAGCTTTCATTAAGAATACACTTAAGTTCTAATAATCACTGAACCAGGCTCATTTAATTTTATGTTCACAGATTTAAATAAACTTGTGTCTCTGACCTAGTCTAACATTTAAAATTCAAATGGAAAGGTCTTCTCCCTCACACCCGCCCACCCAACCGCACCATCCTTCCCGCATCCTCAGCATGTCAGCCTGGCTTTCCTTTCTCTGAGGGTTCAAGCCTTCTGTGATTTCATTAGCATACATTAGCTTACATAAATGTGTGGCAGGGTGAAAAGCACGGGGTCTGTCAGGTACACACGGCTGGACTCTTTATTGATGGAAACGGAAATGACATGGGAATTCACTGCAATGGTACTGTTTCGACCCACGAAGTCTGCACCCAGCTTGATGGTCGCATTTTCCGTACTCAAGAATTGTCCCAGACTCCGGTAAATGATGAACACCAGCTTTGCCAGCCCTGGGAAGGGAGAAACAGTCATAGTGCTCACAACTAATAGGAGAAAGCATGTGGCGAAACACGAATAAAATAAGAACATCCAGTGGACTCTTTATATGGATTTAAATCAAGTTTGTTGAGAAAGTAAGGCATTATTTTAAATGGTAAAAGTTTTAGTCGCATTATGGGTAAATTTTCAAGACAGAACAAGTCCACCTCAACAGCTTTTTCTTTTTCTTTTTTAACAAGGGGAGTCAGAGAAAGAAAGAGAAAGGAGAAGGAAAGAGAATAGAAGGACAAAGCAAAGTGGGGTTGTTGCCTCTCACCATTCCTGCTGTTCTGTTTGACAGTGTTAGCTGAGAGCTGGATGGAGCTGCCGGCCCCCTTGATGCCTAGAGGGAATTTAAAATCTTGGACCTGCCCTTCCGTGCTGAGTACTTCAACTTGCAGAACTGGATGAATCAAAAAAAAAAAAAAAAAATAAAAGAGGGGGGTTGTCATTCTTTAAGCTACAAATAGACAAAAGAGAATCCCAAAGGAATTACAGCTTCCCTTTTCTACTGCAAACCTTTATGCATTTGGGGTCTTTGTATTAAGCAACTCTTCAGTGGCCATCCCTCAGTGGGAAGTGAGTGCATATCTGAGTGCCTTCACCACACAGGCACATCTCTTTCTAGGCAGAACTGTGTCTGTAAAGTTTGTAGCTACACATTTTTCCAATTTCTACAAGCAGCGCGAGCAGTAAAGAATTTTAATGAGAAACTGTCAGCGGAGAGATGTGACTTCACTCCCTTCTTTGATTCAGAAATAGCCTCACCCCTGCACTCTCATTGCTCATAGACTATTTTTAAATTTTGTTTTGTTTTAAATATGAAAACACGGACATTCGGAGGTTCTTAGAAGGAATTCAGCCTCAAATGACACCACTCAACTGCAAGCTTACAATGACGCAAAGATGATGATGATGCCCGTACAAGTCTTGGAACCCCATGGGTGCAGACACAGGCTGGCAATTGCTCTCACTGACTCATGTTGGGAAAGATCAAGCAGCTGGTAAGTCTCCCTGCTCTACTGGACTGGCTGTGTGAGGGGCAAGGGATCCGGGTGGGGGGGGGGGAAGCACGACTAACTGAAGTGTTTCTCCAAAGACGGCACCCAACAGGAAGGCTCAGAACGGCATTATGGTGTGACAAGTGGTGGCAGACAAATGGGAATCATGAGGTCAGAATCATCCTCGGTTACACAGAGCATCCCAAGCTAGCCTGACTACATGAAACCCTGCCAACAAAACAAAACAAAGCAAAACACTCGTCCCCTCCCCCTCTAACATATAATTACCTCCTTATTACATTAAATAGCTCTATAATTAATAATTAGTCCTCTTAAAAAGCAAATAAAATAAAAAAAATCAGAGTTTCGTGCAAATTCAAATATCCTAGACACACATGAATTTGTTCACTTTCTCTACATTATTTACATTTTAGCTTAAAAATTATGTTTATAGGAAGAAAAACTGACACGAACTTTCTAAAGTAATGGGATTATTCCTACATATGACTACTGGTTTTAGACAAAACTAAGCAATGGATATGGGATCATCAACTTTATAAAAGTAAGTGCGCATCAGCCCGTAAACACTGCAACGGAGAACAAAAACATCCCGGGGATGCTAAACATGACTGAAAGGAACTTTTTCAAAACCTTAATAGTTTCCGATCTCGATGCCTCAATTCATACTTTAATACATACTTAATTTTAAATAAACTTATATTTTCTCATTCAGAAGACAGGGTATTGATGTGTGCTAACCACTTCACAATCTTCTCAGTGATTAAAGTGTTACGAAAACAATCCTTAGAAGAATATGCTGCATGCCACACTTTAGATACTAATAACCTAATGAAATTCACAAGTGTAACTAGTTAGTATATTAAAGAATAGTAGTAAAATCAAATTAAATAATATTAGCAGAAAAAATTCAGTACATTTTAACTTGTTTAATGGAAAATAAAAAACAAAACTTTACAAAATAGTAGGAATAAATGAATAGCCCCCTGAGCTGGAGGTTTTCCTATCAGAGTGGTCTTTTGTACTTATGCAAACATCCAGGATGGTAAAAGCCCCCTTTAAAAGAAAAGGACACTTACTGTTGTGTTCTATTTATCACTATCTTAGAATGCGATCCAACAATTAAAAAAAAAAAAAAACAAAGGGAATGTAGACTGTGGGAGTGTAACAACTCATTATTCACAGTATGCATAATTAAGAAATAGCCCATCATGCAATTCTCTTTTGTTTGGAGAACTCTGGTACTTCTTTTAATATCAAACCATGAATGAAGTTTAATTCTAATAGCAATTCGAAAAAGACCTTACGAGTGTATGGGATGTGAAAAATTGATTTTGAAATCCATATGCATGAGATGCGCACAAAGGCAGCCAAGGAAACTCCTCAAGGAGAAATACTGAAAGGTTCAAAAGCTGCTAGCATCACTGAAAATGAAACAGTCCTGCACAGAAGCAGGCAATACTAGATCCTACTACCATGATGACACCTGTAGAGCCTTGATGGATGACAGAGGCAGGGGAGAGAGCACAGAAAGAACTGGCTTATTCCTATGGAAAAGGCCAGATCAGTTGTTCCTACCACAAAACACAATAAAACAGAAACTTTAGAAAGATTACAGCCAAATGTAAAACCACAAAGATTACTAACATAAATTTACAAAGTTATAAAGCATGGCATCATTATAAAATCAAAGTAGCGATGCCTTTCAAAAAAAAAAAAGGAGCAAAAAGTTGAGGAAAATTTCTTAGGCATCAAAAATCCAACACTAAAATTAAAAACTAACCAATTAATTGCACATCATTATTATGTAAAATGATAACTTTAAAATAGTTTTTAAACGGAAAGGAACAGAGTATTTTTAAGCTATATCATCCTCAACAAATCAGTGGTCAGAACACACACGCCATGCAAAGAAATAGAAACGTAGGGAAATGTTGAGAAACAAATTCAAAGATAAAAATAAAACAGGCCAAGTAAAGTAATACAAAAGGAACCCTTCAAAACATCAGGTGAACTACAAATAAAAGCAGCAATGGGATCAATCCAAACTAATTAACAAAATTTATATCAGAATAAAGTGTCAGCCTGTGGTGGTGCAATGTTTTTACCAATGAGAACAGAAACTGGAAAAATTAGGTAGAGAAGAAAACTGGAAAATATTTGGTAAAATGGATTAATATGGTTTATCCCTTAAAATTTTCTTGTAGGATACATGCCCGCATGCCCAGAAACACACTGAGCAAGAAGACCCACAACGACTTCTGGTCTACCTTTTCTCACCAAAAAATGGGAAGCCACTGAAATACATTTCAGGATAAACTGTGCTGTATTCTTAAATCAGATGAATGAACTAGGTGTGCACATGACAGTAGATATACTCATGAAAACCGAACTGTGAGGGAAAAAACATCCAATGGGATTTACAATATTAAATCATCAATGCCATAAATACTGTACCCATGAACAACCTGCTAAGTAAAATTGTAAAAATAAATCTTAAGTGGTAGTTGAGTCTAAGAGTTTGAGGTCAGCTTGGACAAACCATCTCCAAATAGACCCCAGAATAAAGGTAAAACTTTATATAACCATAAAAAATAAATCAAGGTGATAATTATTCCCTACTTGATCTTGTCTATCATGGAGAATGTCTGTCATCAACTTTATGACTAAAAGAGCTTCTGTATAGCCTGTGTGTTTTAACTAATGTGCATATATTAAAATATCATCCCTTAGCACTGCTGGATGTTTATGTTGGTCACTATGGCACATGCCTTAGTCACAGACAACTCACGTGTACACACTCCAGTTCACTGGAGAGTCACTCAGAGTCTCATTCATCACAGCTCCCCCACCCCCCACCCCACAATTGGCTACAGCGAGATGCAGAACCTCTGGGGAAGATGTTGATGGGGCCCTGAGGACCTGCCAAAGCTCGGTCAGTCCAGGTTCCAGGGAGAAGACAGTACAGAATAGATTTGAAGAGATACAAGCCCAGCCTCCTGTCCACACAGCAGAATGGAGGAACAACCTCTGTTGTTGTGAATCATCTTTTGGTTTTTTTTTTTTTTTTTTTTTTTTTTACAGCTAAATACAACTAAGTCTAAAGTGACAATGTGGCAGGGTGGTGGTGGAGGCTATACTGTCTACTGAGGCCATTCTGAAAATAAATGATAAAAGATTTTATAATGGATGGATTGGGCTTCTCTTATCTAATCTATCCAATAAATCTTAATGTCAGAAGGAAAGACAATGGACAGTATGTGTACTCAACAGAAAGTTCCCTGGGGTGCTGGGGAGGTGGGAATGACACTTGGCCTGGTCAAGCTCCTAGGTCTAATTAGCGTATCAACAGCGTTGAATGATGACCCGGAGATGAAATCAGCTGAATCTCAAGTGCAGGAAAGTCCACAGGACCAATCATCCTCCTTATTTCTCTAATAAAACATTAAGTTTTTTTTTTTTGGTAAAATATTCCGTCTCTTAATGAAAGATAATTATGCCAGTGAATGAACTATATAGACAGACTATTATATCCACTTTCGGATGAGGCATTAACACATTCACAAGAAGTAAAGGTGTAAGAATATTATCTTCTGAACGTATTTTCTTAATGTATAATTGTAACTTTTCTCTAAAAAAGGATATTGAAGATTTCACATTAATAATGAGAGGACACTATTATATGCTGTCAAATATCACAATGTTGGAAAGGACAAGCAAGAGAAAATTAGGCAGATGGTGCTGAAACTAGGTATCAGAAAGTTTCAAAATCAAAATTAGAAATTTCTGCTATTCCCAAGATAGAAAACAAAAACGAAAAGTCACTTACTGGGAGAAGCATGTAGCATATAGATTTCTGGCCAAAGACATATACACTAAACACACATAAAAACTGAACTAGAGAAAAACAAATTAACAGATACTTTAAGATGAGTGAACGGGCCATAAACACATGCAAAGAATTAATCAACTAAATGTTACTTACTGGGCACAGTGGTACATATCTCTAATCCCAGGGCTCAGGAAGTTGAGGATAAAGGACAGAGTTCAAGATCATACAGGCTATACAAGGAGACCAGGTCTCCATCATACTCAACCCGAAAAGTAAACACATGTTACTTAGTAATCATAGAAATGCAAAACAAACCCACACAAGATACCAATATAAACTACTGAGAAAGCCAAAAATAAAGAGACCGAGCATTGGGAAGATGGAGAACAGATGAACTCTCACTGCTGGTAAGGGACCAAAGGAAAATAAGAGTCGCCATGTGGTAACAAGTCAAAGAACCAGGAATGGGAAAGAATACATAGAACTGAGAGGACATCCTTAAGATGGAGGGACAATGAGCAATGACTGAACTAAAGACAGTAAGTCTGGATAGGGAGCTCTCTAAGTGAACTTAACATAAAAGAAGCAAGATTAAAAATAATGCAAGTCAAAGTTAGGAGCCGCGCACAGGGATAGGAAGCAGTTGCTTCCTGGGCTGGAGGTGGGAGGCCACTGCCTTCTGAAGATCAAAATGTATCCTATGCTGAGGATTACAGAGAGAACATTTGTTCAAATTTCATGGGACTCACATTCAAAATATATACCCCTGAATACAAATTAGCCTTCAAATTTTATGGCACATGCTGTCCCTGTACAATCACACCATTTTTATGGGATCATATATCCTGAGTAAATCACATGATGATGTTAAAACAAACTGCTAAGAAGAAAACCAATTTGTTCTAATAACTGAAGATACAGCCATCCTTTAAGTTTAGATAAGAGCCTCAAAAGGATAAGGAAATAGTAGGTTGTTTTCATAGTATATTTAAAGACAAGTTTTAGGAAAAACAGAATGTTTTCTTCATTCTTAAAACAACATATATTTCTCTTTTTTGCAAAAAAAAAAAAGAGAGAGAGAGAGAAAACCCCAAGACTATGAATTAGAAATTTAAAAAATAACTATTTTAAAATGTTTAAAGTGACTTTTATGCTGATAAGGTTGGGACAATAAGTAAAAAGATACAATAAATTCTAAGCATGGGTTACTAATATCAGTAAGATGTATACATTGTATCCTAAATGTAGTCATGACATCTAAGCTTAAAGCTTTAATAGAAAGTACGATCCTTCTAAACACAGAAAGATATATTAAGAAAATGAAGCTGGGCAGTGGTGGTGCACGACTTAAATCCCAGCCCTCTGGACACAGAGGCAGGAGGATCTCTGTGAGTTTGAGGCCAGTTTGGTCTATAGAGTGAGTTCCAGGACAGTTAGGACTGTTTTACAGAGGAAGAAAAAATGAAAATGATGACTTGCAGACATTTCATTTTCAGTTTGTCTGGTATTGGGAAAAAATCATCTGGGATATAGAACTGTGTTAGGGTTCCATGTAAATCAGGGGTAGTGGTGCATTCTGTAATCCCAGGAAGGTAGAGCCAGAACGTCCCAAAACCATCTGGGAGACAGAAACATGGTCTATGGGTTTCAAAATTTAAAAGATCACAGAATTTAACATAGTCTTTCAAATTTTTATGCTCCGTTAAAGTCAAGGGAAAAAATAAGTTATTTTGTTTTTGGTTTTTTAAAAAAACTAATATTAGAAAATTTGGGAAACAAATTTAATTTACAAAATGCCAAGCCATAAGTCTTTTCAGCATGCCTTCACTAAGAGGATTGGGTCCACACCACTTCTGTAATTAGGGGAATGACACTGGATACAGGTGAATTGGGTTCAGTGTGAATGAGCCTGAGGACTACAGTGAGCGCAGAACTGTCTGCAGATAATAGAAGCTTTGGGGGTTTAATCTTTTCTTATTATGAGTAAACTACATTTTTTTTTTTAAAGAGCCAGATACCTAAGATTATGGTGGGTGCCTCCTTTTGACTTCACTTATACACAGAAGTTACTGAGTGATTTATAATTTGTGCACTTCAGAATAAATTATTAGTACTTCACTTCACTGGAAAATTTTACATATAGGAAATAAAGTTAAGTTTATATTTTCAATTCCAGTGCCATATTTGAGTTACGCCATCTTTTTTTTATTTTTTCATTCCTTGGCAGTTAATATGCCACCATGATATTGGCAGTCATGATTTGGCAGTAAGACATGGCATTCCAGCCAGAAAACTTCAGCCTTGCTTGTGCTAAGGAGTCAGCCTGGATTTTGACGGAGGAGAGAGAGGTCTGTGTTGTTTTGGCTTTCTTTTTTTTTTTTTTTAACTTATAATTGGGAACCTTTTATTTTAGTACAATATAAGTAAACTTCATCTGAAGGTTTACAGAGGAAGTCTTCAGTCTCACCAAATAACTGTCAATTCGAAGATGAAGAAAATTAAATACCAATTTTTACTCTCCTACCAAATATTGTCAACAATAGAAATCTGACCCTCATTGGCAGCATTTTAACTCCGAGTTTACTCCCAAACTACTGATATTCATTTGACTACCTAGAAACAACGCTATTTCATGCTACAAAATATGTCCTTCACTGACAATATCTTTAGGAAGAAGGAGAGTTTCTCCAGGTCAGGCTGACCTTCAACCCGGACCTCCCGGCTCCACCTCCCTGGAATTACAGAATGTACCTCTATTTCCTGGTGCCAGGGACTCAAACCCATTGCTTCCTGCATGCTAGATGAGCACATTGCCAGCTGAGCTCCACCCCAACTGTTCTGAGTCTTGCTCTAACTCTATAGTCCAGAGTGGCCTTGAACTCATAACAATTCTCCCGTGTCAGCCTACCCAAAGCTGATATTACAGGTATGAACCACTAATTCCCAGGATTTAAACATCTCTTTTACCTAAAGCAGTCTGTGTTAAATGTAAAGAATCCACCCGAGTTTTATGAGCTAAAATATTTGACGGGAAGAACACATAAAGTAATTTAAATTCATTAGGCATGTTATAAAAATGGAAAGGCTTTTGCTACATTCTCATATGAAGTACTTTCATTACTTAAGCAATCCATATTCTAGCATTTAAGTGCTCTTATTTTTTTCTTTTAATGATTTTTCAATTGAAAAACTCACACATACTCATAAAAATAACTTTTATAAGATATAGGCAGATTTCAGCTTAAGCATTAGTTTTATTAAATATGATCAATAACGTCTTTTCCTGAAAATAAATAGCTCAGCAAAAGAGAAGTCTAATGCCGGGAGATGACAGATTTGGAATGCAAACGTCACTCTCTTTAACATCTGTCTCCCAAATCAAATGTGACCACAGATACACTCACCAATGTTTTCTGTGGGCATTGAGACCCGGGTTGGTTCCAAGAGATTGTCTGCCAGGACAAACGCTCCTTCTTCCAGTGTATCCAGTAACATCGTGGCTGTGTGTGCCTGCTCAGAGGAATTCATGTGTTTCCAGGAGTCCAAAGCTTCGGGTCTCAGAAGGTTGTCCACTGTGTCAACAATTGCCTGCATCCATTTAAAAATGACCATGAGTTTGGACTGCTTCTGGGACACCAGGGGACTGTCAATTGCTGACCGGTGACAACTGGGATGTTTGCCTGACATGATGATTTACTTTTCTTTCATGACTTGGGCAACTGTAAGTATGGACAAGGACTTCAAAATAGCACTAACTGGACATTAGTGAACAGCTGCTGGGCGTTAAGGAGCCTGTGAGAGAGGTGGTTCATTTTTCACTTCTCTGAGCACACTGCAATTGCTGAAGGGGACATGCAACTCTCAGTAGCAGCTCTGAGGCGAAGGGCTGACTTACAAGTGTGGACACTCACAACTATGACAGTCGCCCTATTTATAGCTTCAAAATTTACATGTGAAACTAGAAAACACTGGTGTTTCTGCAGGGGGCCAGAATCTACCAGAAATCTCAGTCATAATGTCTTTTGATCCCAAACTCAAATAATTCAAACTGCTTTACATTTATTAATAACTGTTGTGCATTTATTAACACTTTGGGGAGAAGGTGGCTTTGAAGCCCATAATAAGCTAACTGCCTACATTTGTGTCCTTCCCATTACCTAGAGAGCTGAAAGACACGTGTATTTATATATATACATTAACTTCTAGTGAGCGGGTCTGCTTTTAAAGAAATGAGGAAAAAAGGCAGAATACAGAAAGGCTAGACTGATGACTTAAGAATGGAAATATGCAAGTGTTGCAACCAAGCTGCAATATTCCTTTAGTGTGGGCTTAATTTATTTCCATGCAAAACAGCATTAAATAGCAATATAACCCAGTAGGCTGGTTCACTGGAGGCAAGCCCTGATGGTCACATGTGCTGTGCTTAAGCTGGGGTGTGCTGTGCCACGGATAGATAGCCGGGCAGCTGAAATCGCTATGTGTGTTTACTGTTCCACACGCCTATGCATAATGTCCCAAGGACAACATATACATTGCTCTGAGCTACTGGTAACTGCTGAGGAAAAAGGTCACCCCGTATATGAAAAACAACAATAAACTGCTGGTTTGAGGCTCTGTACTGAAATGGACAAGGGGAAAAGTTGTCTGAGGTTATTGTCAGAGTAAGATTAATTTGGTTAATCCATCTTAATGCCCTCGTTCTGTCTGCCTTGTGAGCCACCACGACTTCCCTGGCAGGTAGAAGGTACTTCCAAGTGCGTTAAAGGTTTGTTTTCTTTCTTTCTTTCTTTCTTTCTTTCTTTCTTTCTTTCTTTCTTTATTTCTTTCTAACGAGAGACAGAATAGTCCACAATGCTCACGTGGACACTTCTTCAGCCAGTAACTAGAGTGGAACAGAAACTGGTCTGCTGAGGCCAGATTCATTAGTCACCAAGAAATACAGACTGGAGCCTCTGATCTAACTTACAGGTGAATCCTCTGTAGCCAAGCAGAAACTTGCTTCATTTGCATACCGTAAGTCAGCTTCTGATTTGTAATTTAAGGAGGCTTATTAGTCTTGTCGGAACGGAGAAGCTCATTTGAAACACACTGAAGATGACACTGGTCAGAATTAAGGCCGTATTGAGATGTGCCATGTGTACAAGGTCCTCCTGATGGTGCATTTACATGAAGTTGACATGCTTCTTATCTATTACCATTTATGCTTTTTACGTGGGACCAAGATAATCATCAACCTAATCATATTCCTGAAGCAGTCTTTTCTTTGCTTGCCAAAGCCTATTCTGGGTTCACTGAGGTATACCTTGGACAACACACTGATTACTACCTTCCACCCATTAGTATCTTAAGGGAAACTTCAGCATTGAATGTGAAAAATTCCTTAGATCTTTATCAGTTGCATCCTCAATCAGATTCCTAAGGGTCTTTAGAACATTACTACCTAAAAAATTGTTTTCCCTCTGCCTTTCTTGTAAAGGGCTCAGGTCCAAAGGTATCGTTTGATAACTAGCGAGATGCTGGTCTTTGTGCCTGCCCATCCCTGACCTTGCCAACCAAGTTAATGAGGTTTCGGTTTCTGAGTAACCTCATTTGCAAAAAGACAAAAATTCTTTGGTTTGTTACTCCACTATGTGAATCCGTCCTTCAGGGTTAGGCTTGTGTGGGTAATGGCTACCTCCTTCTCTGCAACAGCAAGGGGCTTTTAAACTACAGAGCAAACCAAGACACAATAGAACTAGCTTGGCTTACTTGCATGGAGAGCCTCTGCATACTGCCTAGCATTTCAGAACACTAGGGAGAAGTGTTGGCCCTATCACGGAAGTGTGTCTTCTGCTCTAGGAGCCCGAAACGATCTCCCAGCTATCACACAGTGACATCACCACCACAGTGTTCATATTTTATGCCTGGACACCCACACTCAGCACCCTACTTCCAGAAGCGAATTCCCAAAAAGCCAGGACAAAGCCTGATTTATTGAACCGTACACCCCAGAGATCAGAAAGCGGTGACTTTTTACATGCACATAGATTATGCCCATACAGTCTTTGATATGATAAACTGCCAAGAATATATCATAGCTGTTTCAGGTTGTTGAGTCCAGAGATGACAAGAGATAACAAAGGGACTACTATGTGCTTCCTTCCAATTCAGAGGATAATTATTCAATTCTTGTATGTTTTGGATAAATGGGAAAACAGCAAAAAACAAAAAATCAGTAAACTCTCATTGGCTTATTCTGAGGAAAGCCAACATTTGTACAGCTGATATGGGGCACATTATATAATTATCAAAGACTGAGAATTCTGAGTCATGCAGCAAGACGGCATAAGCGTGGTAGGCAGCCGGAGGAGGGAAGAAGCAGGGGGACGTCACAGGAAAGATACCTTAAGGTAAGCCCTGCATGTCTTCTCTCGTTTTTGGAGCTTTTAAGTAAAAGAAAAGAAAGTCAGAGGTTAGATTTTATCTGCTGAAAAAAAAAAAAAAACGAGGAAAGAAGAAGTCCTCAAAAATAAAGCTGGTGTTCCTGAATTCCAAGTTGACTAGCTACAGATCTCCTCTAGGCAACTCCATTCACAGCCAAAGCTGTCTATAGACAGTTCTCAGCTCTATTTTGTTGTGTCATTTGTCAAAAGAGAAAAATACATTTATTTATATATAACTGTTGTTTAAAAAATGATAGGTCACTTATCTGAGACTAACTCTAGATTTGAACTTATAAACATTTGAACATGGATGTAATATAAACACAAGATGGTAAATAGCACTTAGACTTAACTTAGTAAGAAAAACTTAGTGGTGTGATCAGCATTTTCCTGAAAATGGATATATCCTTCTTTCTAAAGCTGCCACTAATACCACTGTGTGTCACAACTTTGTTTCAAGCACTTAGAGTTGCATGTTCTCACACAATTCATTAATCATGGACCATAGAATCACTCTAGCCACAGATATTAATTCTATAGAGAGAGTACTGACCACACTCAGATGGATCAAGTCACCATTAACTAAAACCTGTCATAACTGGTGCCATTGAGAACTTTCAGGGAAAGGGCAACATCGCTTCGTTCTCAGTCATTCTTCTTGAGAAATGAGCAAACTGGGAACTCTGGTCTCTAAGTGTGTGACTGGGCACCTAGCAGCCACATTTTGAAGGGCTGAGAGCTGACACGCACACAGACCCACGTCCTTTAGAGGCAGAGGTCCTACCTTGTTATAACTCCGCCCAGCAGAATCCTTCTCACTAGGTTTCAGCTCCTGCAGCTGAGCATCCAGGATGTCCACCAATTGCTCCATCAGTCTAACGGAGGAGCTCACATCCCCTGCAAACACAGTTCCCTTGGTGTGCTTAGCCAGTTCATTGGCTAGACTTGCGGCATTTTCTCCACTTCTGATCTGAAACGACAAATCGTATTATCTCAGTAAAACTCCCTTGTCTGTGACTCTTGGTTCTCTTTAAGCAGCTCTGTTGTGGTGGGGAAAAATTGCAAATATGTCAAAATCTGCAACTAATTGAGACCAATAACTTTCTCTTCATCTGAGAAGATTAAAGGCTTTTAGATCCTTAACACACAAAAGAAATACTTAGCCAGACACAAAAGAAACAACAGGGAAGAGGGGAGACATCCTTTAAATTTTGTTTTCTAGTTGGCTCTCTTTGCCCTGTAACCACTTTCTTGCTATTTAATTTTTTAAAATTTATTCCAGTGTTGCTGATTTCACATCAGATAACAGATAATTCTTGGTGATCCCAATGTCTGTATTTCAAAACAGGTAGAAGGAGGAAAAAAATAAAAGGGTACTACATTACAATGCAAATCAAGGGAGTGATTTCTAGGCCTTTGTAAGGGTCATTTCTGTTTGTGTTGTAGTCGTATGTGATACAAACATCTGTTTGCATTCTGTGGGCTCAGTTGAAAACTTAATGTTCCTTGATTTATTGGGCCAATACACTATTTGTCTTATGAACATCAAAAGAACCAGAACAAACTAAATGTGAATGAAATTAAACAAGTATGCATTTGTTAAACAGCTTAACACAGAACACAGCATACCCCCAAACAAACAACATTCAAAGACTAGTTTACAGACAAAACTATGCTTTAAAAGGAAAAAAAAAAAAAAACACAAAAAATAAAAAAAAAAACTTTTTATGCAGAACAAAGAACCACAGAGTCTGGTTTAACATAGAAAACTAAATTATTTATGTTAGAACTTCAAACCCTCAATCAGCACATGACATCAAAACATTCCAATCCACCTTTTGAGCCAGCTGATTCACCCAGTGAGAGGTGCAGTTGCTAAGATCGGGGCCCTTAGGGTTCCATGTTCCTGTGGAAGCCATGCAGAGATACGAGGCCGTTCCTGCAAGAGATGAAGAAAACAACAGGGAAACTGAAGCCAGTGTTTTCGGCAAGCTCTCGGGAAACGGGCTCTGACGATCCTAGACCGTGTGTTCAATTCTGAATTAAGGCTAATAGAAATAGATGGCAATAACAGAGAAAAAGTACCATGCAATGCAAAAGATTATAAACAGTGAGCATAAAGTCAGCATAGAAACACCAGGCACTTAGAGCAAAAAGAACCAAAAAAAGCCTCTGATATTCTTGGGACTCATCCAAAGTGAGTTATAATGAGAAAGACAGCTGTAGGGAAGCCTCACTAGAGGCCTGGGGCAAAAGTCTCAGGTCTGCCACAGGTAATGTGAGAGGGAATTCTGGGTCCGATGTTAAGTGACTTTGACAGTTTAAAACCCTTATGTTGTGGGAAGAAACTGTATTTGTAATGTAACAAAATAATGGAATTGGCTATTGTAAACATCTCCTCCTAATGAAACTGCTTCGGTGTCTTTAGAAGCTGCTCAGTAAACTACAAATGCATACATTGTAATATATGGCAGGAAGTACCTCTCGTTCCCTTGGGACAGGGTCGTTCAACCATCATTCCCCTCTGTGTCTGAGGCCACTTTATCCCCTTCGTGTCTAACGCTTCGCAGAATCTCTCTGGCAGGGGAAAAATATTTGTTACAGGAGGAATTTTGGTTGTAGAAACTGCCGGAGGTGGCTTTGTCCCTCGGCTTCCTTCCTGAGGTCCAGCTACTGTGGTGCTCACGGGGCCTCTCTGTGAAGTAGTGCTTGTGGTTGACACTGTGGTTTTGAACAGCTCAGCTGAAGAAGTTATTGTCACAGCTGTGGTAGGCACTATGAAAAAAAGATGAGTGTATTAATCTCAAACACACCCTCATGCTCACCTACCAGCACACATATGTGAATGTATGCATGCATACACACACCCCTTCACCCATCCATATGTCCCAAATCAACAAACAGCATTATAATAGGGAAGGAGAAGAAGAAAAAAAAAATCACTACTATTACAATTTATTAATAAGATTTAAAAAAATGACTGTTAAACAGGTTATAGCTGAGCCCCTCAGCGAACTATGACCCCATGGTGTAAGTGCAATCTCTTCATAAAGCCCCAAACAAAGGAAGGCAGTGTAGGAACATTCTATTATACAAACATACTTTCAACAAATGCAAAAGACCAAGGGGGAAAAAACCTCTGACAATTATGGATAATTAGGATGATAAAAGATTTGAAGTCACCCACTCCACATCCTGCAGGACAACAAGCACTGGCATCTTTACAGCCAACAGCCATTGTTGCTTGAGGGATTTCTGAGCATGCCCTATCCTATCTAAACCAAAGGCAAGTTTGGCACACTATGCTGCTCTGGGGTTTGGCGTCGTTACTTTGTGAAGGTGGGGGATGAAGGGCAGAGCTCACCATGGAGTTATGTATCCAGACAGGGGTCAGAACGGATCATGAATTCAAAAACCAACCTTTCATTATCTCACTGACCCTTAGTAGAGAGTATAAAAAAAATACAGAACTACAGTTATACATTTAAGAAAACAAACAAACAAAAAAACAAACAAACAAAAATATATTTTTAAGGAAAGAGTTTTCTTTGTGTGGTTTTCCAATATTGCTATCAAAGAGTTTAATCAAGTAGATTTTATCTCCATTAATAACTAAGTACTGAAAAACTTTAGCCAAAATTTACTGCCATTTAAAATCTGTCAGAAAATATCCCAGAGTTTTATTCATATTCACAGATATTACAAATTTATTCTAAAAACCTTATGTATAGGGTGCCTCAAATTTAAAATATACAAGTATTTTATTCTTATCTTATAAAAATATTAACATTGGCCGGGCGGTGGTGGCTCACGCCTTTAATCCCAGCACTCGGGAGGCAGAGGCAGGCAGATCTCTGTGAGTTCGAGACCAGCCTGGTCTACAAGAGCTAGTTCTAGGACAGGCTCCAAAACCACAGAGAAACCCTGTCTCAAAAAAACCAAAAAAAAAAAAAAAATTAACATTGTTATGCTCAGGTAAAACATTCTTAGTGAAATCTATCACTAAATAATTAATTTTGTATTTTACCTATACACAAGAAACAAACTGCAGTACTGAGAATTAAAAATATATTCAAACACACTACCATGCTCAATATTTTAGGCTCTGATCTACAAATATTTATGCAACTATGAATAGTTGAGAGCATGCCAAATTAGTCACAAAAGGTATATTTCTGGAGTTTTAGGCATGACAAACTTCTAGTTATCATTACATATACTAGACTTCGGTCCTTCCTTCCTCCTCCTATCTCAGTGAGAAAGCCTTAAGCATGTGTTTTATTTCTAGGCTAAAATGATTGGTCGTGTGAGAGGCGTCTATGTCCATCAGTCAAATCACATGCCTAGCCAGCTGCTGCGGAAAAGTATTCAAAGCTGTCTGTCTTTGTCTCTGGAAGTTCCCTCCTGACATCTTGTTAAACCTGGGTAATTTTCTTTTGATTACAATGCAGCCAGGCTTTCGGTGCCTTCTCAATTAACATTTGTCAAAGCATCACAATCTTTAGCAAATCTGTCAGATGACTGCTGCTGACTCGAGTCGTGAAGAGGGAGCGAGGAACCAGCGGGAACTGAGAACGGGGCAGCACGGCATGGTTATACCACCGTACGGATCCTGACACTATACTAATCACAGCACGTGGAATCACTCCGATATGCATTAATACCCCAATTACGGAGTGTTAGCTATGCTTCGGCACAGTGTAAGGCAACGCAAACAGCACGCTCTCACTGGACGCATGCAGCATGGAGCAGCCACGCAGCCATGTACTTCCTGTCAAGATATTAAACCATCGGGAGCAACTAGAATTTGTGGGATTTTTGAAGACAGAAATTTAGTAATACTTCAAGGCAAAAGTTTTCGTATTTAATATTGAAGATATGTTTCTAAAAATCATTATCTCTTTCCATGAAGAGAGACAAATGTCAGTGGGGCATCTGGCAGTGATAAAAGCTGGTATTTACTCAGCATACATAGCCAGATGTCATGACAACCAACAGTCTGGATCAATAGATCAAATCTTACCACTGCTCCATGATACAGGCACAATTTATCTTTTTACACATGTGGAAATTTGACCATGGAAAAGTCAGGTGACTGATTTAAGGTCACCTGGTTATCCTCTTCAAAAGTTTGAGCTTACTTTTCTAGGTAAGAGATTGTTTAAAAAGAGAGAAAGGACAGAGTTAGGGAAAGCAATCTGCCCTTGGTCTGGAACAAGGAAAGATCAAACTGCATCATGAACATAGCAAGAGGTTCAAACGCAGAGAACATTCTCTGAAGAACAGCACAAAACAGAATTGTAATGTAAATACCAACCCATTTTACAAGGCTCTGTTTATCAGGACATCCTGGCAAACATTTGGTTGGACGGACTTAGCACTTTGCCTACCATGTATCATTTGAGTGACATCAAAGAGTCAGTGCTAATGAACACATTGACTTGGTACCCAGGAAGACTTTAATGAGCAGAAAACAATTTTCTCTACCATTTACTATCAGTGGAAAGATACTCAGAAAATGTGACATACTGAATGTTTTGTAGACATAAAAAAAACTGGCTCCTTTGCTGAAACATGTCTTCATGTTACAGAATTTTCAGACTTCTCATAGTCAAGACAAACAAATATTCAGGAAATGACTCACACTGACTAAAGATATACTATTTTGTTGTTAATACTGGGATATCAGAGCTATTGAAAGATTAAGAAATATGAAGTTATATGGATAGACTGAAGCATTAAAATAGAACCAAAAAGGTTTTTTTTTTATTTTTGAGACCATTTCTAGATAGAGGTAAAGAGGGACAATTGGAACTAATTTAAGACAACAAAGAAAATTACTCAAAGGGGAGAACAAAGCTAAATATTCAAATATTATTTTAAAAAGGATCAGAGAAATAATATACTTGTGCCATCAGAAATAGAAAGGCTTGATCTAAAACTGAGAAGAGTGTTGGAAGTGATGAGCTAGCAAGGTGAACAATGCACACAAAAGGAAAAGACGATTTCTCAGCGCCCTTTATACCTTTGGCTACATACAAGGCACAGCTCATAAAACTGCTTCCCCTCCCCGCTTTTTTATTGTTTTGTTTGTTATATACTGTGTAGGCTCTTCTGAAATCCTGGAGGCTTTTCCTTCCAAGAACCCAGTTCATTAAGACTTAAGAATGAATTTTAGCTGCAGAAGACAGTTGCTGTTTTATGGAAAGTGAAGACTCAATTCTTCCGGGTGCTCTGTCCCCTAGCCTTATTCTTTTCTTGAATCTTGCTTCTGGAAAGCTGAATGTGGCTTATTGGTTTGACCTAAATCTATTGACTAGGATAGTTCTGCAAGACCCCACCTCTAGGCATTATATAGAACACACACCTCAGAAGAGAAAGACAGGTCTCTAGAAGCCAAAAAAGATACATTATGAAGAGAGAGAATAAGAATATGGGTCAAACAGCAGCAAGAAAAAAATTAGGTCAGGTAAAATGTTTTATTACTTAGGGTTTAATAAGGGGTCAATATGAATTTTTATGTTCTGGGAATATGGAAGAATGGCTGACTATTTGGGAACATAAAGCACTGTCATGGGGAGTCTCACTTGGTGCACATCTCATTGTAAAAACTAGTAAGGACTCTCTCTGAGAAACACCTAAATCACCAAAGCCTTTTGGACTGGAATTGCACCACAAAATGCACTAACGCAGAGATTGCATGTGGGAAAGCCACTGTTACCTATTCTCGTATTTAATGCTATGTTCTGAGACAAGGTGGGTCACTGTGCTATGGTAAAAGGAATCTATACTCAATGACTACAACCTCTATGCTACACCATTCTCAACCCTTACACTATTGCCTCAATAGCAATTAGTAGCTGTTAAGGCATTCCCTCCCTCCCTCTTTTTGTTCTCCTAGTAAGGGAGAAAGATTTACTGCCACACAAAACAAATGTAACAGTTGTCAAGGTGAAGTAGTATACAAAAAAAGTGAACCAGGGATCAATACAATTTTAACCAATGCTTGAAGCTAGTCAATGCCTTAAGTCTGCCTTTTGCAAGGCCGAAGGATGAAACAGAAGCATTGTAGTACCTTTTAGAAAAATTAAGATGCATGAAGCATCCCAAACAGCTAGCCTCTAGAGCAAACAGACATCACATACTTTAAAACAAATGATTCTAAGAGGCTATCAGTAAAGATTTATGCTGTTAAAGGAGACTTAGCTCCTGAAAATTTAACAACAGATTTTACAACCACATTTTTAAACCAAGACTCTCCAGGCACACATGATTCATCAGTATGCCGCCAGTGGTCTTTCTTTAAAGTAGAACTCAACACGTATTTGGTACTCTATGAAGATTCGGATTTGAAATTCAATTATAGGCAGCTCTTCTTTCCACTTTTAGGGTCTGGGCCGTATGACAATATTTAGAACCTATTAAGGACACATCTAAAGAGAAGTGTTAGTGTGTTAGTGAGTGTGAATATCTCTACCTTCAGCACCTTAGCAGATGGGTGTGTTTCACCTTGGTGTAAAGATTAATTTCATTACTTCACAAGTTTTTCAGTTTTAAAATTTGATTCCCTTCTAAATGTAAAAATTCCAATTGACTCAGGGAATGAAACATTAATTTATACCATAAACCAAAAAACATTATTCATTTGAAAAGACACCATTAGTACACACTCTACGATAATCATTAACAAGTTACTCTTTTATCCTGAGTGTAAAGTAATCTCTTTGTAAATAAAATATTAACACTATTATACCCGGAATCCATTTCTCATAGAACTGAAATCACTTGATAAATCAAATTATATTTCGAAATCATAACACTGCTTTCCTAAATAATGCTCCTTGAATATACTTTAGGTTCCCCTATAAGTCAAGAAAATGCTAGCAGACTTATCACAGTTCATTTGGACACACTTAAAACACATAGTTTATTAGAAAATGAAAATGTGCAATTGTTACATGATGCAAGAGGAAGAAATTTGAAGGCGTCCTCTCCTACCCAGAGCACAGATGTCAAAACTCCTGAACATGTGACCCTGGCTTTGAGTGTCAAACCTAGGCATTCTCTTGGGGCATCCTAACACACATTTCCCTTAACCACTGGTGCCAAGAAGTTTAAAAGTCTGTGAAAACACTGTAATCAGCTCAGAATACAGGTAAGGAAAAAAAAATCGTTAATGGGTTTGTAGGAATTACTTTATGTTTAGCAATGAAATACAACACTCAGCAATGCAATGACTTCATTTCTTGAAGTCAACATGCAACTCAACAAACTGAGCAAAAGAAAATTGTGCAAAACAGGGCTGCAGTATAGATCATCCCTTGTGATCTAACTGTGAAGAAGAAAAACTTGGGGAAAACTCAGAAGTCTTCTGAAAGTAAGTAGTACAAACCACAGTGAGCTGAGGTCAAACATTCTTACCTTGGGCAGGGTCAGGTGGACCAAACTCCAGAGAATATCGTAAGATAAAGTTATTATTCCATACATAGAGCTGGTTGTCTCTTGGATTGTAATCCACTGCAGCGATATACTGATACTGGTTGGGGAAAGGAACATCCACGTATTCTCCCCTGCTTAAGCGAGTGTTGTAAATGTAATCAATTGTGTTCTTGCCTGCTTCACTTTCATTGTCTTGGTACACTGACCTGACCACATAGAGAACTCCACATATCATGAAAGCATTGGACGCGGCACGCTTGTCATATACCGTCTCCCATGTTGCTTCGAATCGAAGAGTGTATGGATTTAGCTGGCTAATTACTATCAT
Organism: Microtus oregoni; assembly: GCF_018167655.1. NCBI lineage: Eukaryota > Metazoa > Chordata > Mammalia > Rodentia > Cricetidae > Microtus > Microtus oregoni. The sequence continues at coordinate 57,872,819 of NW_024543059.1, read as the reverse complement.
CCCATTGTTCTGCTCGGTGGCGTAAATGACCCACAAGCCATTTTCATCCACTGCCAGGTCAATATCCGTCTTCCCGCCCCATCGGTAGGGCGATGTATCATGGTAGTTGGCATAGTTGATTATGGCCTCACCACTCTTAATTCTAGTCCTCAAGTCAAATTTCACAATATTTCTCGTTCTCTCTTTGTTAAAGAAGACAGCTCCGTCATATACCACAAAGCCAGTACCGTCTACTCGGTTTGGAAGTTTGTATGTTGTTGTCTGGCGGCTGTTTTGAAAATCTTCTAAAGAAGCATATTCTATTAAAGTATCAGTGCGGTAGGGAGTCCAGGGCATAAAATAAATTTTATCTGCAGCCTGAAGAGGGTCCTTGCACCAAGCACCAGCCTTTTGCTCAGCTTCATATATAGATGGTGAGTCCACAATGGCTTTCAAGGTCCCAGGACACACAAAAACTAGCAGCCACAGAGAAAAGACAAGAAGTAAGTTATTTTTTTAAAAAAAGATACAAGCTATCACACATTTTATTGAACACAAATCAAAAGAGGAAAATTCATTTCATACAGCATTCAGTTTTTACAAGTTTATATTTTATCCGCATTAGCCTTGTTTTCCCAAGATTTTCTAATCGAGGTACCAGTGTACAGAGCAGCTGGCATTTATTTTCTTAAATAGAAACCTACAATTAAGATCATTCATAACTAAGATAAAATTTAGATTTTTGAATTGCGATTTTATCTGATAATTTGCTAATGCATGCATCAAAACTTGGAGCCTGTGCTTGAGAGTGAATAAGTATTCTATCCCAACCCATACATTATGACTTCTAATCCCTCACACCTTTGACACCTCCCATGAAATAAGGCTAATAAAACAGAACACTCAATGCAAAGACTTATTTTCAGCTTTTTTTTTTTTATAGAAGTTACAGGTGCTTCGAATTGGAGAATATAAATTTTAGGAAAATGCAGTCGGGAGCAGAGAAAAGTCAACACAAGGGAAGCATAATGAGATGACCAGGAGACCCTGTAACCATGGCATGCTACGGAGAGGGTTCTGGAAGCCAGGCAAGATGACACTTCAATAACAAGAAAATATCCAAGGGTGTCAGAGAGAGAGAGAGAGAGACAGAGGGTAGAAAAGAAACAGAAAGGGCATCTCCCCTTCGCCGACTTCAGAATTTTACCCCATCGCCAGATCAGCAGCCATACAATGTCATTGTGGACAGCTGCCGCCTTTATGAGGTGCAATATGAGGTCCTGCCGGTCATTTTCATACAGGAGTGTTGCAGGGAAGGGGAGGGAGGAGGGTCACATCCATAAGGCACATAACAGGGAGCTGGGGTTGAGACTGGACATTATTTACCTTTTTGCTCCACTTCTATTTTAAGCATCGGAAGAAAAATGAAAAAAAAAAGTGCAAGGAAAAAAAGAAAAAAGATTAAAAATAAATTGACTATTATTAGTCTAAGATTGAATTCGTAATAGATGCTAAACACAGGAAGAATAAGGAAGTTGTACTACTTTGGATAAAGAGAAACACACAGGAGAACCTAGCAGGAGAGAGATTCTAAAGTTACATGAAAGAACACGGATCAATCATTTTAGTAGATTAAGGAGGCAAGACAAATAAGTTGGCATGCTGCTTCACTTAGTGTGCCTTAATAAATAATGAAACTCTTCACTAATGCAAGCTAAACAGACTCTTGCCTTGCCAAAGCCACCTCGCGTTCTGAGCGAGGTTTCCTTTATATATGGGCACCACAGACATAAAAGCATGCGCAGGTGTGTCATCTTCACTTGGTCTGTGTGAGCTTAATTATCAAGCTGGTTCATTACATAAGCACGGAAGGAAAATGTATTTATGAGACTGACAACTTGACTTTGGAGTTTGAGTCAAATTTAATAGATATCGAGATGTCTACACTTCCCCAAATATATTTAGGTGAGAAGTAACTACATAGTCATGCATTTAGTATATTTCAATTATTTCCTATTTTTACGAAAATACATCTTAACCATTTAACAAAATGCCCCCCTTCCAGAAATATATAAATTTCCCCTCACCCAGTAGGGATTTTAAAGGGGTAGATAAGGTCCATTAAGTATTAGCAAATTTACTTAAGGTTACGCATACATTACAAAATCCCATAAAATTACATATATAATATGCATTATAAAACTTGCAATATTAAGTCTATTAAATAAAAAGTAAGCAAAATACATACAAGGGAAAAGCAAGCACAGGTGGCAGGGAGGAAAAGGAAGAAAGAATCATGATTAGCTCATTATGACATTGTTTTCCACCATTGTTATTAACATCAAAAGCAAGTTAGCATGCAACAACTGCCATACCCAGCACTCACACCAAGGATCTTGATCCACAGACCCCATAAGAGGGAAAGGCTTGCACAGGGTAGACCTGGCCCAGGCAAGACATAGGAGTGATAGGGAGTAACCCTATGTGGTTATGGAAGTGGACGACACACCAAGGAAGGTGCAATAAGATCCTAGTTGACACGTAGTCTCCTATAATGGGGACCCACACAGTGCAACCCTGAGATTCAGTGGAGGCTGTCCAGTCTGTGTCCTGGGTATTAAAAACCGACTCCACTGACGCTGTATTTCCTCTTCTTCCCTTTCAAAAGGCACCCGTCTGTGACTAGTGATGATTCAGAGTGGAGTTGCACATTTTATTACAATCTCAGCTTGATTACATATTTTTTTAGAAGTATAATTATTCGTCAAGATAAAACAGTGACCTTCTGGAACTCCTTTGAGAGAAACATCACACAAATATTTTTTTTAGAAGAATTGCCATAGTAACAGCATATAATTTCTAAATTAAGATACAACCTGCTTAAACAACAAGGTCTGTATAAGCACTTTCAGAGAACACACTTGTTCTGATTGGTGTGCTTCTCGCTGTACGAGGGGAAGGCAGGACAAGTGCAGTGTGCTGTTTTGGAAGCAACACTGTCTCTGTGGCTCGTGGATGTAACATCACTCCTCCATAAGGAGCACACAGTACCTGCTCAGAATCAATAATGGACAGGCACGGTGGAAGAAGGAGAAAAAGACAGAGCATTCGTGCTGAGGATGCTCACACTGCATTTATAGACAGCTATATCGCTCCTTGAGGAAACAATAATTTTATTCACATAAAGCAATTAGGGATAACGGGTAGGAATAATACTTCATACAATGCTTACTTATTACAAAGGAACTTTGAAGTCAGTTCCGTGAAAAGATTAAGGAAAATGCATTCTGTGCTGTCCACTCACTGAAGATCACTGGGTTATTTTTATTTGACAGAGTAAAATTATAGTGCAGTTACTGAGCAAAACATAAACAGAAATTACTTCATTTATTTATGACTTGAACCATACCATGTAAAGGGAAAGAGAATTGTTATGAATTTTATGCAACTTGAAATTCAAATGAAAATTACATCCAAAGGCAATTTTTTTAAGAAAAATAAAACCTTTGATGATTGATCTTTAAAAGAAAAATAAAATCTCCATAAGGAATTTTATAAAATCAAAACGTGTAGGTATCTGTCATATCAGCCAAAATTCTATCTACCAGGGATATAAAAATACAATAAAATTAACAATAATCTGCATTCATAATCACATGCCAAATATATGCAAATAGTCTTAGCAGACTCTATGAATTAAATTATAAGGATACATTTAATATTCTATGAACCAAACGCACAAGTACACACCTATCAACATCAGCAGAGGACTCCATGGATGTACAAGACAGAAAATGAACCCAGACTGACTACACCTACATACTCTGTATCTGAAGTGACACACTATTTCATTTGAAATAATCTCACATTTATTCATTGATAGCAATTTAATTCATCAACATGAATGCAATTTACTCATCAAATGAGAGAACGTGTAGGTAGCATTAGGATAAAATCCTTCTATACTGTGGCAATTTGAAGTAAGTAGGCACAAGGTTGAAGAGGAATGCCTGCTTATAAGATGGGAACGCCAGTCTGAACAATCCCTTTTTTCTCCAAGGTCCCTAATGACTCTTTAATGTACAGTTACCTGCATCCTGTACACAATAAAAAATGCCTTGCATGTGCACGATTTTGATACGGATGCTACCTGGACAAATGAAAAAGGGCACATGTAATGTACCTGCCTGTTTACAAAATAAACTGACCAGCGGCATTTCTAATGTTCTCTGCTGAGTGCATTTATTGCCATGTTTTCTGAAGTCATGGAAAGTCTTTGGCATCATTTAGAACAGGATGGTGCACTTTGGAGTATATGAAGTTCCTGAAGGATTTATTATGGATAGAGATTGGCATTAAGCCAAGTGGTAAGGCGTACACAATAAACTTTATATGATAGAGACTTTTTTTTAGTCTAAGTAATGTGAGAAATGGGTGTGTAAAAGCTATGGAAGAGCAAATACATTGTTAAGATAAGGAATGGTCCAAGCTGGGCCCTTAAAAATGAATGTGAGGAGAGACTATCACAGAAAGGAGCATAAGGAAAAAGAAGAGGGGAGAATGGGGAGCAATGAGGATATGGAAGATTAGAATAGCCCAAGAACACTCTGCATTACAGTTTAACATGAGCTACCATCACGTGGTTTATAGTGTGTCACTACCGTACGGTATATAGGAATAAGAACCACTTCTACTCTCCAAAGAGGAAAAAGGTCATAGACTTAGTTCTGCCTCTTGCAAACATCTAGAAAGGCAACAGCAAATTAATTACTGGGTTTACTTTTTATTTTGAAGGACAAAAACTAAATAAAAAAAAAGGCAAATACTTCTCTGAGTACAGCTATTTGTAAGTTTAGTGCACAATACACATTACTTCTGGAGAACTGAAAAGTAAAATTTTGAAAGTTAGACGTTCCAGAAGATATCCACATTTTCTTTTCTTTAAACAGCACAAGGAATTACTGTCTGAAAGTAATATTCGCTTAACACTGTCCTTGGTGTCTTAGACTAGGTTACAGGGACCAGGTTGCAGAAAGACACAATTCTTGACAGCTCTGACTGATTCCACTGTTTGGGAATGGATGCTGTATTCCTTGTCTAATTTGAGGACAGAAACCAGGCTGAATTCAAGGGAGAGGGACTTCGTGAAACAAAAATTTTGGTTAGCTCAAAAGAATACAGTGTTCCTCGCGTGGCACAGGAGAGTGATTAAGTAAAGCCACCGCACTACACAGGAGCAATGCTTTAAGAGACCGGCTCACTCTGGGGCTTCCAATCCTACAAATGGTACAGAAGATACTGAAAACACAAAGCGCATCCATTTCACGTAACACAGGAACACAGAGCAGGGACGAGAAGAGAAAGATCATCTGTGTTTGGCCTTTAACTGACACCACACACACACAGAATCAATTTATGGGAATTGTGGCTGAGAGGACAGAGTATCTCTTCATAGTATACGCTACAATGTGTCGTCACCTTCATGTATCGGCCTTCATTATCAGAATTTGGCCTTTTAAGGTTTCTATGTTGAGATGGGGGTCTTCCTACAGTGCCCAGGATGGCCTCAATCATCCTGACGACTCTGCCTACAAGGAGCTGGGACTACAGACACACATATGAAAACATCCAGCTCTAACTTTGGCATGTTTTGGTTGTTGTTTAGATTTAAAGTATAGAAAAGTTTCTGAAACTAGCAAAAGTACTAAGCTAACACTGTTACTTCAACTGTCTCTGCACTCTTGTGACAGTAATGTTTCATTTAACTTAAAAAAAGGAAAGGAGAAAAACATCACTTTTAAACTACCTTGTGATAATTAGGCAATATACTCAAACTTCTAGGTTGTCTAAACTACGAAGGCATTTTCTCCCCTATTCAATGTATGAAATATAATTGAGAAGTATGTATTCTGAGACTGGAAGGACATACTGACACCTACTTAGAAAATTTCCAGTTAGAAAAAGTCCTCCTGCAAAATAGTAATCATGGTGCTTACAGTTAAAAGTAGAAACAGGTACAAGACGTTTTAATGATTTTTCCGTACTCTTGGCTTTGTTTTAAGCATTAAAACTTCCTCACCAAATCTGGTAAAAAGAATTCTTCCTTCCAGGACACAGAAGAAAGGGAAGAGCTCTTGCCTCAGTTCCTGTTCTGGTAGCTTTTACCAAGCACTCATGTTACCACGACAGCAGGTAGCCATTCAAATGCTTCACTATTAGAACGGAAGTCAATTCCTTCTTCAGAAAACTGCGAGCCAAACCAATTTGTCAGCAACTGGTATTGGGCAAAAGTACAGATTTCTATCTGCCCTATTGAATAGCTAATTCAAGTTTGTTTTCTGGAAAAACACTAGCCTTAAAAGCCAAACACTTAAGAACACAGACAGACACTTGGCCAGCATCACACTATGGCTTCCTTCCACACTTCATGAAGCTAATTGGAGTCCCGGGTCTGGGAGCGCTTTGCATGCATAATGGTTTTGTAGGCCGTAAACATACGCTTCTTTCACATGTGTAGTCTTTCAGCTCCAACACTGAACGCTGGAGAAAGGAGAAAAAGACAAACTTCATACTTACTGTAAGGGACACATTCATATTGAACTTCAAGGTATTTGTAAGTGCCGGGACATGGGTCAGGAAATACATCTGACCCGGTAACTACTACACACTGTGTTCGATTGTTGCACCTGGAAAACAGAATCAACCAAGCATATGAAACAGTGCGCTTATTGTTTACTTGAGAAATATAATATAGAACTTAGTCATGAACCAACAAATGCAGATGAAATAAGATGACATTATCAAACCCTTATTTTCTTGGCTTTTAATTTCTGTATCAAGGGTCACACTAAATTGTAAGTAAAAGTAAAAAGGAAATTGTTAATGGTTTTCAAATATACTATTATGTTTTAATTTTGTCATATCCAATAGGTCCTAGGAGACAAAACAACCAGGTCACGCGATAACATATTCAAGAATTAAACCTTACACCCAGAAAAGGCACCATCAAACCCAGGGCTGTAAGCGGAACAGCTAAGCAGGAACTTGTCACAACACACCGAAACACATGGAGACCCAGATTTCAGCCTCTATGTCCAGTTTCTGCTATGTGTTCTAACCCAGGCACTGTCTACACTCATGAACACGAGGCATTTGCTAGCACTTCCCACCTTACATGTGGAGGCCTGCATAATGACAGAGGCACTAAAACGTCCAGCAGAGTGCCTGAAGCACCGTGAATGTCTAAGCGCTCTTGCGGCTTTTCACAGAAGCTATGATTCTGTCCGTGGTGTAACTGTGTACCGGGATGTTCTGAAGGTTAATATTAAAGGTGATGCCATGAACACAATGCCTAAAATGTCTTATATATTACCGTGTGGAAGTATTCACTTTGTTGTCATCACTGTCATTAGGTCAGCAAGGATACTGGAATTAAGCTGGTATTCCAGGCAGGATGGTGCCTAAGTTATATAAATGGGCCCAGATGGTCTTCTCTTAAGCTTTGTAAAAGCCAGAACTATTTCTTTTATAATTTGATTTGATTACAGCCCAGTGGAATGGAATGTTTGCAGGGGTTTCATTACACTTCTTGATAGTATATACATTAAGAAGGCAAAGCAAGCAGAACCAGGGCATTATTACAAAATTTATTCAACAATTTGAATACCAAATATTCTATGGTGCATAAAATAACCGAAGTATAAAATAGCGCCGTAGAGCAGTCTGGGAAAAGCAGACCCGCTCCCAGCACAGGAATCCCGGGATGGTGGGAGCTGAGTCATACTAACGAGGGAGACATGCTAAGTCACGCACAGTGGTACCACTGCAACTCAAAACCCCAGAGAGCTGTCCTGAAGAGAAGTAAAGCAGAAAAGATCGACAGGATTAAATGGCTACAGTTTCTAATTTAAAATATATTACAGTGAATTTCAGTGACTCCACAATATTGAGTAAATTGTAACTAAGATTGAAATAATGCACTGCAAACATTCAACCAGTTAGCTTTGATCTCAACAGTCCCTGAGACAATACGGTATTTTGTTGGTAAGACATCCTTTCCCATGAATTTGGATGATGTAAGTGGTTCATCTCATACAACATAGTGCTTTGTTCTGTTCTTTCTCTTTCCTCCCACCTGCCCCCAATCATTTGAAGAAACTGCCTATGGTTCACCACTTAATAAAATGAATTATTTTAACATAAATCACAGAAACAATTTTGTATTGTAAAATTTAAAATGAAGGGTGGATTTGCTATTTCTCAATGGTTCAGTATCTTGTGTTTTAACTCCTACAGAAACACAATTCTGACATTTCATTTCTTTTCATTCCTGGTTTGGCAGTAAGAAATTTCAGTGCTTCTTAAACCTCACTTGATCTTCCAGGTGTCCTCAGACCTATGCTGGTCCCTGGAAAACACTCAAGTCTTGGATGCCTTTTCTTGTACTTACTCATATCTACAGAAACTGTCCTTATGTTTCGTGTTGATGGAGGAAGGTCATTGGCTAATAAAGGCACTGCCCTGGCCCATTTTATTGGTTAGAGGATAGGTGGGAGGAGTAAACAGAACAAAATGCTGGGAGGAAGAGGAAGTGAGCTCAGAGACTCGACCGCTGTCCTCTCAGGAGCAGACGCCTGAGAGAGACGCCATGCCCTGCTCCCGGGCAGACACGGCATGAAGCTCCAACCCAGGATGGACTAGGCTAGAATCTTCCTGGTAAGACCGGTTCTCACAGATTGTTAGAGATGGGTTGATCGGGATGTGAGAATTAGCCTGTAAGTGCTGGAGCTAAAGGGCCAAGCAGTGCTTGAAAGAATACAGTGTCTGTGTAATTATTTCGGGGCATAAGCTAGCCGGGCAGGCGGCTGGGGTGCTGGGAATGCAGCCCCGACGCCCCTATTACTTCATCGTGTTCTGGCCTCTCAGAAAGCAAGAAAAGCCAACCACCTCTGTCACATTCCCCAGCATGTATATTTCATAATCACTCAAACATAGTTTGCTATTTATTTTCCAAGGGCTTGAAACATACTTGTAGAAAACGCATAAAATAATAATTCAGTTAGTGAATTAACTTTACATACAGTATTACTTCCCCCTTTTTATTGAGGGTTTATTTCACATCGCCAAATTAGAGAAGAAAAGGAGAGAGTTTGCCATGAGCCTGAAATGCATTAAGAACATGAGGGTTTGGAAAGAAAGTGAAAACACATACAGTTGAAAAAAACTCGTGGTATATATCATTTTCTGAAAAATAAAAATACAGTGGTGCTGGAGAGATGTCTGAGCGTTAAGAGTGCTTCCCACTCTTCCAGAGCCCTGAGCTCTGTTCCCAGAACTCACTTCAAGTGGCTCATGACCACTTGTAACTCTAGCTAACTTGTAACACCTGCTTCTGGTGCACACACGCAGGATATTGGTGTTTCGCTTAATGGGAGCAAGCGTACGGAATCTGTAGAAGGTCTTGTGTTCAGTCTCTAGCACTAAGAGGGTGAGGATTTAGGTAAATTGGAGATTTGGACTAGTTCAATTAAGAGTAATTAAGAAGAAGAACTTAACTGAAAAGGATAAGAGAATCATAGTTGTGGACACCAGTATTTTTAACCAGAGACAAATGAGAGGTCTTTGGAGGTTCAGATACAGTAGCAGTGGGGACCAAGAGGAAAATACACCGCATGAGTTCTCACTATGAGGAAACCTCTGGCAGTTTGTGAACCTGTGTGCTATGGGTCCGACTGGAAATTGCTATCATTGAAGAAATCAAGAATGAGAAAGTAATTACTTAGTCACAAAAGAGAAGTAAATTCTTACCAAGGGCTCAGTTTTCAATTTTCAATGCCATGGAAATGAAAAGGAAGCATAAGCCAAGAAAGGAAATTTATTCTGGAGACTGTGTCCACACAGGGCGGAGATCGAGCTTGACTCTCCCCTTCCCACATAAAGAGCTGGCTGTTGTGAGCAAAGTTATTGCTGCACTAACAAGTAAAAGACTGACATATTTTGGTAACACCTTGTGGATTTTCAATGTTAACAACCCAGGCAGTAATCATAAAAATGAATGTAAGTAAGACAGAGGTATAAGAGAAAGGGGCTTTTCTATAAAGTAGACACTGGGTTACTGCTTGGAAGAACTTTAATTACTGTTCATCACACAGAAATGGATTTTGGACGTACTTTAAATAGTTCAATTCCAAATAATAGCTCTTGGGCTGTTGTGCAGTGATGAAGATACACGGATCACTAAAGATAGTTAAAGCAGTGGCTATCAGAACACGGTCCTCAGAACAGAATCAGGATAGGGATCACACAAAAGCTTGTTAGAAAGAAAAAGGCTCACCCAGAAGGAGAGCTCAGTGCTGGGGAGACCCCAGAGTAGTTTCAAATAGCAGGAGGGTGTGTTTCCTTGCTCTGAAAACCACCAAAACAAAACGTAGTAAGCTTAAATATTTCAGAAAAATAAAAGACTAGACATGGTAGCTAAAATTTTCTTCCACAAAATTTCACAGAATCAAGGCAGAAAACAAATAGCAAGATTTATCTAAACACATAATTGGGATTTGCAATGCCGACCTGATGGAGGAAGGTCATTGGCTAATAAAGGAACTGCCTTGGCCCATTTTATTGGTTAGGACATTGGTAGGTGGAGTAAACAGAACAGAATGCCGGGAAGAAGAGGAAGTGAGCTCAGAGTCTCGACAGCTCTCCTCTCGGGAGCAGATGCCTGAGAGAGACGCCATGCCCTGCTCCCCGGATGAAGCTCCAACCCAGGATGGACATAGGCTAGAATCTTCCCGGTAAGCGCACCTTGGGGTGCTACATACAGATGATTAGAAATGGGCTAAATTAATATGTGAGAATTAGCCTAGAAGAGAATGGGCCAAGCAGTGATTAAATGAATACAGTTTGTGTGTTGTTATTTCGGGCATAAGCTAGCCGAGCAGGCGGCCGGGGTGCTGGGAACGCAGCCCCGCCGCCCTTATTACTACACCGACCTATCCTGGAATCAAAAGTTCCTATTGCCACTATTTTGAGCAGGCCTTACATTCATTTTATTGGTGAGTCAAAGTAAATATGATGTCTAAGAACTCACACATGACCCATATAAATCTACTTCATAGACAGAAGAAAAGGCATAATCTTTTCCTAAAAATTTTCTTTGTAATTAAAACTCTTTTCACTCATTAAACATGAAATTAAGATTTTTCACTATCTATAAAAATAGGCTGTATTCTACAGACAAATGTAATTTAAAACAAAAGAAAGTACTTAATCCATTGTAACTATTGCTATTGTCTCTCTATTTTGTCTGATTTAATTAACCAACTAAATATGGTGCCTTAATCCTCAGAAGGTATAAATGTAACCACTTAGACTCATGAGGAAATAATGACTACTAAACTTAGGTACATGATGCATAGTGCCAGGAAAATAAATACAGATGTGCTTAAATGCCTCTCCCAATATTTGTTATATTCTTCATGAAGTTAAATTATTCTGATATATCACCTTGCACTAGAGTAGGGTTCAGGGGTAGAGTTCCTCCTTGAGCTACGTGAAGCCACAGTTTGATCCCCAGCATGGCAACATCAAAGCTAAACAAAAAAAACCCAACCTATATATTATTTTTATATTAATTTTGAGCACAAATGTCTGACTATAATATTAAGAGGGTTTTCTCTATCAAACATATAGGAAACATCATACCGGACCTCAATTTCCACAAGAAATTAAATCAAATCCAATAACAAATGCTTCAAAACATCACCATATGCAAATAAAATAAGAGATTCATTATATTAATGATCTACATTAATACTAAAAATTTACATCTTATTCCTAGAACCATCAATTACACAAAGAAAATACTAAATCTCGCTTTACACGTTACAAATGGGTTTAAATATGGCAAAACACCATATGTTAGACAGTATTTAAAACCCATTATTATAATCCTTTAATGCTAACCTGAGGGAGTAGAATGAAAAAAAAAATGAAGCCAAATGTTCATCTTTATAACCTGAATTTTAAAAAACCAGAAAGTCTATGGGTGCTTCTCTAACTATTGTCAAGCCCTCTCCCCTTTATAGTATACTTATGAACTACTTTTCCTAAGACAAATAAGTCCAAATATTGAGACTATTTAAATCATTGATATAAATATATTTCAATATCAGGAGAAATTGGAGCAAATATTTGAACCTGGTGTCACTACTTAAGTTTATGCCCAATAGATAGGATAAAAACAATTACCAAATACTTCAATGAGCAACTCAAAAATTTCTTCACCCTCACAATCTGTAGGATGGTTACACACCATGCATTTGATCCCCTCTATCGTAGTCAATGTTGATATTAATTCTTAGGACATTCACAATATATTCAAAATTAAATGAACTGCATCCAAAAACCATGTGTAACTGATAAAAAAACTATTTTGTGGGGCTGGAGAGATGGCTCAGTGGTTAAGAGCATTGCCTGCTCTTCCAAAGGTCCTGAGTTCAATTCCCAGCAACCACATGGTAGCTCACAACCATCTGAAATGAGATTTGATGCCCTCTTCTGGCCTGCAGGCAGACACACAGAATATTGTATACATAATAAATAAATAAATATTTTAAAAAAAAACTATTTTGTGGAAGGATATTCATTTACACACCAGCATACCAAAATTAGAACAGGTCAGGTGCAGCTTGGAAGAGCTCCGAAATCTCAGCTGTCAAGGCTGAGGCAGAGGAATTATTTATTCAAGGGCTGCTTGATTTTCTAACTCATTCAGAAAACTTCATACACAAAGTAACAACTATTAATTGGAGAAACACAGTCTTTTGGTTTGGGCGAGACAAAATGCTTGCTGGTTCGTATGCTGCTGATTGTAATTGTATTGAAAAAGAACAGAGCAGAAAAGAACAGAAGATGAGTGCCCAATTAACATGCTTGAACATGATGAAGAACTAGCTACTAACTTTCTGTCTGCAATCAGTGACTCCATAAACAGTGCAGTAACCAGTTGGAGCTCAACTTTCTCATCTAGAAAATGCATTACCTTCCTTAGAAGTTTATGGATAAGGTTCAACTGGAGAAGGAATATGAACTTCGTGTCATGCCTGGATAACCAGGAATTCCCTGACCATGACAATCCCTGGTAACAATGCCCCTTTTAGAAAACAGAGATCTGCAAATCCAGAGACACAGAACATGCTCTCCTCTTCCAGGGCACTGTGTGGATTCTTTCTTGTGTATACCTTTAAACGCAGGCTAAACTTATCCATGCAAACTTGCTTCTATTCCAACTCTAATCTTGAATCGTACATTTCCCTAAAAATTGCTTTTTACTCTGCTTTTGATTATCTTATGCTCATTATTACACTTTACCAAGTGCAAAGTATGGAGATGAGATTCCACGTGTAATCTATTGTGTGAGGTGTTTTAATCAATAGTCTTGTTCTGCTGATTAAGCAGAGACTTCTGTTTTGGCAAGATAACATTAGCTTCTCCAGTCATGCTCCAAAAACCATCGGGAATCTTCCCCAGATCATTAGATATGCTACAATAAAGCTTTGGTGCATTTCCTTTTCTTCCTTAAATTACTTCTTCACTGTCCCATCGTTCCCCATCACCAACGGCACTGCATTATTACTGCAGCTCCCCTGGAATTTGCACTCGAGCTATGTCTCCAGGCCATAGGATGCCATTTTCAATTGAAGCTTCTACTTGAAAATATAAATTAAGAAAATTTCATTATCTCCTGCCAGGGGCCATTATTCACCACAGTTCTAAGGAAGATTAAAAATGCAAAATCTACCAACTTGAACAAATACTCCAACATGCAACAGAGAAGCTTGGCATTATCAGGACAGGAACTAAATTCAACCTTGCTTAAAATGTGAAAGATCCTGCAGAATTAGTCCAATTCTTTACCGAGTGTGTGAAGTTTCCACAAGTTCCTTCTCTAATTGGCATCTGCTATTTTTAAACTTCAATTGCCACAAACTAGCAATAACAGGTTTATTGTTTCCATACGCCTCTCCTGCCAGTTACCTTTGATCTTAAAATGTTCATTTTTAGAAGAAATACGACTTTCAAGGTGTTAAGATACTAAGAATGTTACCCATGTCCAAAGGTCAACTATAGACAGAAGAGTCATGGTGGGAGTCTGGGACTTTTTAACCTACAACCATGGCTGACAGTATATTCTAAATGAGGAGAACATCTACAGTTGAATCTTCTATCACGGATCTAATTAATGGAGTGGGAATGACATTCATTCCCAAGCTTCAAGCAACAATAAAAAATAAATGAAGTCAATTCGTATACTTCATTCCGTTCAAGTATACAAGCTAAACAAATGTAGAGAGGCTTTGCGGCAAACCAGAGAGAATGAGGAACAACAAACTGAAACACACACACACACACACACACAAATACAGACGAAAGAGGACTGGTCAGCTTCCAAGATTCATATTCGAGTCAAACATACGACAAGCATGTAAGTACATGTTTCTGAATGACAAAAATGATGAATGGCTAAACACGCTATTTCTGCTTGTAAAAAATGCACAACAGACACCCAAGTCTGCTTTAGTTTGCTGTTCCTGGTCTTGTAGAATTATGTCATTTAGGACAAAGTTTTATGACGTGAAAGAAAACAATAAACACTTAATGTATAGGCTATTTATTTATGCGGGGAAGCACTTCAATTGGCCATCATTCTCCCATGTGCTAACACTTCAAATGATCTGATTCTATTATTCTCACACTTGTCCCTCTTAGTACAGAGAGAGAATTAAGTACTCCACACACAGCATTTGATTTGACCCCACAAGCTGGAGAGAGCCAATGCAAGGAAATATGTGGAAACCAAAATACTCAATTCAGGCAAGAAAGCGATAGAGCACCCCCAAGACTTGGGAAACAGCCATTCTCCAGGGTCAGGAGGGAGGCTGCTGAGTGCTCAATCAAGAATCTCTTTTCTAAACTAAAGCTTATAATGAAATGTCTTTTTATCATCTAAACTTTCACGGTGCTATGGAAGCAGGTACTGATTTCTTATTCATTATGAAGTGAGAGCTGAAACAATTCCTAGGTAAACGTGACATTAGGAAGTTATAAGCGGAGCACTATGGGATGCTCCCATGTGTCATGTAACTATCTTCTCATAATTCATTTAGTAATCTGTGTTATCTAGAAGAGTTCTACCTGGCCAGAACGGAATTCTTTAGGCATGTTAGGCTATTACTTGTAAGAATGATAGAATATTGTCTTATTCAATGCATTTCACAATCATTTCTGTATAGAGTTGCTACTGCACCAGAACCCAAAGCACCAAATACTAGCCATGCATAGACAAATAATTACGAAAAACTGAACAATTCAAATTGTATTTCACTCAATCTCCTACATATTAGTGTTATCAAAAGTTTTAATGTAATAATGATTTGTCACGGTTGTAGTGATTAAAACTTTGAAACTGCTGTGGGAACAATTGTAGAAAAATCTCACACTGCATATATAACCAGAAATATGAGTGCGTATTTTTGTGCTACAAATACATAACTCCTGTTTGACTGCTAAAGAATGCTGTGTGGAAGAAAAGTAGAAGGCCTCCTCCAAAGTAGTTTAGGGTGAGTCTATCAATGTCTGACAAAAAAAAAATCCTATTTAATTTAATCTGCTATGGGGCTATCATTCCATTTATTGAAGATGTTGGAAAAGAGAGTATCTCGAACAGTAATGCCATCCATGGTCAGTTTATATCCTAGCAAACTACTGTGCCAGGAAATACAACCACAACATATATGGATCTTAAAGCATATAAATGATTTGTTTCTTGCAGACTGCTAAAATTATCTTAAAATTCCACATTAATTATTAAAATAAGCATCTTGAAGTGGTGATGCTGTGCTAAAAACAACTTTTTATGTTTTAGGAACCACTGAAACTCCTTGCAGTTTTTACTGGACCTTGGGATCAGTTTAATGCAAATGAGGTTTGACTCACTCTGAGCCTTATTAATCCAACACAAAATCTGTTGTTTGCAGAAATGCACATTCAACACAAATGCCCTTGCTTTTATTAGCAAAACCAGAGGTATTTATTTACAAAGCACGCCACTGAGACTGCTCCATTCATAGGGTCATGAAGTCTAACTGCTTAATGAAAAGAATAAGATCACTTAAGTGGGGATAAAAAACATATATTAAAAATTATATATTTCAAAAGTATTGCTTTGCATCTAGATGCTCCGGACCTATACTTTTAATCATTCAAAAAAAATACCACCTGCAAAAATTAAGAGTAATTATTTATAAAAATGTTAACCTATTACAGTTTGGACTTGTATAAGCTGTCACGGTTAACAAGGAGAATGGGAAATCACTATGGGATGCCCTAGTTAGATTAAATTAGCAGCAAACGCGTTACCAGACTGTATAAAAGACACAGGCATAACAAGACGTGACCTTGCAGAGCCACAGAGCCAATCTACGATGTCTTCTCTCCTGTACCTCTTGCTAATTATCTGCAAAGTTACAGACCCCTTTGTCGCGGGTTATTTTTCTTCAAATTGTGAGGGGATTTTGGTTTCTAAATATTTAATTAGTTTTGTTATGATGTGAGAATTGTACATGCCAAGCGCTTCGATTTCCAAACTCTGTCTAATTATCCTCAGATTTAGATTGGTCATCCCAAATCTTTTTTTCCTTTGTAATTATTTACTTCGGAAAGATCATTCAGTGAAGAAATATTTTCACCCTTATGGCTCTTCTTTGCCACAAACGGCTCTGCTGGTCTGTTAATTACCCGCTCAGAGGATTAGAGCTTGAAATAAAGCAAAGGAACTGTAACTAGAAGGAGCTTTGGAGGGCAAGACTGCGCCAGAAATGTACGAGATGCTGTGTTAAAGTCATAATTTTGATAAACAGGAAAATTACACCATTGATATTATATTTTCTGATTCTTTATGGAACATAGGTTGTCATTTAGTCAGCATTATAATAAACATAAGACAAACTCCCCAGTCTAATTGATAACTAGTATAGTTTCTGCTTCTACAGATCTCATTTGGATTAAACACTGCAACAAATGTTGATAAACATCCCATACAAATCCAATTGAATGCTCAGAAATATAATGTTAAGACTTTTATAAGTGGGGCTTATCTTAAAAAATTCCATCCATGCAAAACTTAAAAAAATATAACTATGTTAAAGTATTTAATCTACTGAGTGGAAGCTTCTCATGTCTTATTAAAATGCTTATAACACTGGAAGCACCACTGCTCATTATTCCAACTTTGTTCTAGGTCATTTCCAAGTGTGACTTTTCTTCACTAAACTTACTTATCAAAATACATGTTTGTTAATACTTTTATGATACAAGCAGTCCTTTATTTCCTGCAGCTGCTAATAAAATGTATGTCATGGTTTACAAAGAAATGTATAAAAATACCTAGTGTTCTGAAAGGCAGCGAAAAGTTCTGAATGAGTTCATATTAATACGTCTTAATATGAACTGAGTTCATAAGTCAGTGTTGCAGGAGGACATAGGTGGTGTACATGATTGCGTGAAGGTTCCACCAAGGGAAAAACACATGATTCTAAAGACAACAGGTCAGGAGATTAACTCAAAGGCCAGGAATCTGTCTCTACTCACTTTAGCTTTGCAACTTATAAGAGTCATGATACCTATGCTCCCTTACCTTGGCTTTTTCAAAGCAGGAGAAATTGACGCAATGTTTCCATCAACTGAGAATCTACTCCTGTGATCCTACTATACCCCACCTCCCCAGAGCACCTATGCACTCAGTATGAACAAGGGGTGCTTACTCTTTCTATAGTATAAAGATGTTAGCAACTGTATCCTCGTGACATTCGATTTCCGTACTCTACCCTGTCTAATTATCTTCAGATTTAGACTGGCCACACCAGATCTTTTTCCTTTGTAATTATTTGCTTATGAAAGAGCATTCAATGAGAAATATTTTTGCCTCTGTGGCTCCACAATTGACAATGCTGGTCTGTTAATTACAAGTCCAAGAATAAGTTATCTATCTATCAAATATAGATACCAAATTAGAGTCAGAGATGAACAACAGAAGAGCTCTGTCAAGAACAGTTTTATTTAAGAAAAAAAAAAGTCCGTATTTAAAAATAAGAGGTAAATCTAGGCCTATAGGTAGGGTGCTCAGTTCTCCCCCCAGCCCCTGGAGTCTGGCTACCCCTTTGTCTTCCTTCCCCTATGCTTCCCTTACTGCTCAATCTGAGGGCAGCCAAGTAGTCAGTTCTTGGATCACTGGCCTAATATAATGAATACAGACAAAACACCCAAAATCAAGCTAATTTGATCAAGTTACCAAAAACTACACCCTAAAACTAAACAAAAAACACCCCCTCCACAGTACAGTTCAGAACTGATTTTCAACAAAAAGAACAAAGAAAATCTCTATAGGAAGAGCCTCTTCATGTAGACCCACAGATCCTTGATCATCTCTGTAGTCTGAAACAGCACACCACAGAGAAATTGCTGCACGGACATGCTGGAATGTTCTCCTCTTCTGAAGAAGATTCCCTTTAAGTCTCTGAGGTAAAAAAAAACTCTGATACCAGTTTCTCCAGGTCCCAGTGCTAAGAAGGAGCCCATGAGCAAGGGTCAAGCATGGGTGCTGAAAGCTCAAAGAGATCTTTTTCTGTGTTCTTGGCCGATGTCTAGAAAGGTCTGCATCTAATTGTCAATTACGCTCATTCTGCTTTGTGCTGAAAGGTCTATGCTTTATTTTAGCTGGTATTCAATCTGTCAGTTTTTAGAATTAAAGTGTAAGCTTCTTCCTATCTGCTTCTTTTATAGTATTTACCCCTCAAACACTCAGCATTTTATTTTGTTTTCTTAGGACTTTAGTAGTTACCAGAGCATAAGATTTCCCCTCCCTGTAGATGTTAGGCTTCTTATAAATTCCTGCAATGCTCAGAACTACCTTCACCAAGAAGTAGTCGCTGAAAGAGAGCTTTCTAAACTGGATTTCTTATTCTATGCCTCGTCTTTTTGTTTGCTAATGAGTGAACAACCGAAAACGGCTTATGATACATGTCAGTCATTTCCTTTATAAAAGCTGCAGAAATTTTGTACAGGCATAGATATTGACTTGAAGATTAAAAACAACAAAGGCCAAAGCTAGAAACACACACCCTTGGGGTGCTAGAAGCAGTCAGCTGAGCCAGGAGGATGACCCCAAAGAACCCTGAATACCCTCATCTGAGTATAAACGTCAAATCCTGGAGAGACAATATAAAAAGATCAGTACTTTGTGGTTCACACTTGAATTTAATGGAGTCTCATCTGACTGATAAATAGATGACAAATTTCACTAGCTTGCCTCTGATAAATCAGAAGTAATCTTTAATCATGACAAAATATTCATAATCTAATCCTTTTATCAAATTGACTACCACCGCAGGAGTCTTGTGTGTTTGCACAATTAAAAACCCCGTGTTAGCTGCATATAATAAGGCATCACATTTGATGCAAATCCTTTCCTATTGAAATAAGTGCCAAGCTGACAGCAGGAAGCAGCTGATAAGAAAGCAACAAGGCATTGCTGATGGCATTCTCGATAACTGAACACAACTCATAAGCATTCAGTCTACAGCCTATTACCCAAAGAGCTCCTTTTAAAAAGTGTGGTTCAAGGGAGGATTCATGTTGTTGCTTCTCAGTCACAAGAGGACACATCATCTTAAAAAGATGACAGACAGACAACAGACAGAAAGACAATCACATAAGTAGTAATACCCTAAAATAATCACATTCAAACAATATCTATGTAGATAAAAGCTAACAAGGTGCATATGGAATTATGTATTACTGTTCTCTGCTACAAAACAATGAACTCTGGAGGAGTCAGAGTTAATACAGCCTCTCGAGCCTTAGTATCCATTTCAACGGCGACATTATAAGCCCTTGCATAACAACCAAATGCATTTAGGAATACAAAGAAGGAGGTGTTAGAAAGACCCCTACTCCGTGGCCAAAAGGCAAGAAGGGAAATTATAAGGCTGCAAAAAGGTGGCAGATAAAGGTCCTATGGTGCCGAAAGCAGAGATGATGAGCTCAGGAGTGGAGTAGTTGAGCTGCTCACAGGCTTCAGTGTCCCCTCAACCTACGGTGTATTTTTCCCTCTCGGTTACTCTGGCTGTTTTCCTTTTCTCCCGCCATGTTGGGAAGTGTTGTATCAGGTAGGAGATTCAGAGTACCCGCTCTATGTTAGCAAATTACAGCTGAGTGGTTGGCTACAGTTTGAAGAACATCGGGGCCATGTGCTATACACTCCTCAGTACCTTTTCTCAACTTAACCCCAAAGACACCAGCCTGGACTCTTGCAAATGAATATTTTTGCTAGCTATTAATGGATGCCTTTAGCTGATGCAAGGGGTACGGTGCATCAGAACATAGTAAGCATTTCATAGTTCATGCCAATGAAGCTTAGACAAAGGCTGAATCTTCCTGAGTCAAACCTGGCTCCAAAGTTCTTCAATACAGTGGAAATTCAATTTTCATGATTTATAACATGTACAAATAACACAGATTTTTTTTTAAGGCAATGAAGGCTGAAGGCTTCCATTTAATACTGTACTCCTAGCATGAAGTAGCTCTCTATCAATAACTTGTGTAGAAGGTGCAGGTCACCGTGACCTTGAGAACATTTAAAACCACTAACTGCAAGTACAGGCAGGGATGTGAGCAGAGTGTCATGTTGTGGAGCATCCAACATAGCACCTTTGGAAGCTAAAAGTGGCACACATCTAGAGCTGGAGAACTACCTTAATAGTGGTTGGCTGGAGAGTCATCTTTATCACTTCATATTAGAGACCGAGGACGGGCCTTATCATACTATACAAAGCCAACTCAACTCTACTGCTCTATTTTAGGAGTTTCATGACTTTCAAAAGTGCTAACTAAATATGACATCCATCCAGATGGAATAAGTATCCTAGGTGATGCATTTTATAGGTATAGCTTCCAAAACATATTCATCTTAAAAACATAAACTCCATGATAGCAGCTAAAGCAGTACTACATACATTATCTACTTTATGCTAGAAATTATGACTAACTTATTAAGCATATTTGATACATCATTATTAAGAAAAAGAAACATTGGGAGACCTTGCTCTTATCATTGGCCCTTAAACATTTCCATTTCAACAATGTCAATAATGTCAAAATACCATTAGGATGCCTAACCACTCTTGAATCTCTGTAGCCTCAGCAGGGCAAAAATCTTCCAGGTTCAATCAGGAATGGTTTCTTTCTGTATGCAGCTAAAAGGCTTAAGGGAGACACAAAGGTCAAAATACTACTTTCACGAAAGATAGGGGATGACATGACAAAGATGAAAAACGCCATTTTTAGACTTACACCGCTCAATTTTCTCTTTGTCTTTTGCTTTGAAATGCTTAGTTTTAAAACTTAGCTGCCATACTTAAAATATACATAACCAATATCCCTGCAGGATGTGTTTTATATTTAATATCAGAACTGTCCTTTGGTTGAGTAGCACAGGAAGAGAAATGTGAGGGAGAGATCTCTAAGAGGCTTACTGGGATAACTCTAAACTCTATCAGGGAAGCCAAGATACTTTGGGCAGACTGAGATGCTGAGCTCCTGGAAGATGG
Source organism: Microtus oregoni (assembly GCF_018167655.1). Taxonomy (NCBI): domain Eukaryota; kingdom Metazoa; phylum Chordata; class Mammalia; order Rodentia; family Cricetidae; genus Microtus; species Microtus oregoni. Next base: position 57,851,178 of record NW_024543059.1, on the reverse strand, counting down.
AACCATCTGTCTGGGTGAGGAGCTGGGGAGCTACTGTGAGGGATGGTGAGTCTTTTCCTCTGTCGTCTGGCACTAACTAACAGCTGCCTCTGAGGTAGAAGGTTTATGGTCTCAAACCCCAGGCAAGTCTTGTAAGGGCATTGGCTGTGAATCCTCCCACAGGGCGGACACTGGGCACCAGACAAAGAAGGAAAGATGCAGAGCTTCCTAGCACCTCCATAACTCCGTGACAGGATGCAAGTCTATGTACAACTCATTTTCAGGGTTTTTATTCTATTTTATCTTCTTGTACACACTGACATGTCAATCCTGTTTACTAAGTGATAGTCAATGGGTTTCCTATAGAGCAATGAACCTTAACAGGCAGCTTTTAATTGGCCCACATAGGAAACCACACTACTATTAATTCCTCAGATACAGCATCAAATAAAACCATCGCTTCTCAAACTCCAGAGCAATTAGACCTCTCGGCTATTTGGCTAACTCCACTTCATGATACCCAATGCAGTTAATTATATTTTTTGATGTTAATAGTCACTGTCAGTCTTAAGCCTAACTTCGCTTTGATGAATATTTAAATTATATTTGAATAAAAAATAATCTTGGTTACATTTCACATTCAGTAATCATTGCAGCTTAATAAAGGTCTGTTCATCAAGGGTAGAAATAAATGGAAGTGTACACACAAATGTCTTGAGTTGTCATTTATTAGTTATGACAGTAAGCCATCACCCTTCACACACCTGCTTATATATCTCAAGACTTGCGACCGCCTTCATGACCAGCTCTAGACAACACATATGTGGCTCCATAAATTAATGATGCCATGATCTTAGGGCTAGATCAGGATATAATTTAATGTGTGTGGAGCAAGCTCATCAAATAACAAAATATGCTTTTAAAAGTCAGTACACATTTTCTTGCCTTCTCTAGATTTATGGTTCTAGCAAGTTCCAAAGGCAATGAGGGGCAGGAAAACTCATCTTTTGAACGATCTCTTGATTAGAGATTATACTGAAACCACTACTAAAGACATGTAACTTAGAATACACTCCTTGACACACAGGCTATTAGTGTGCATGCTAGATGCGAGTGATGACGTTATCTTCGAGTGGGTAGACGAAGGGAAGGAGAATGGGAAACTATGTCTATCAACCTCATTTGCTTAAAATTTACTTCTCGTATAGTTTAAAACTTTATTATAGTATGAAGTTTTAAGTTAAGTATTAAGCATCAATTGTAGAAATGGGTGATTCTCTATCAACACTTTTATTGAATGAATAAACATTTTGCTGCCATTGAATTAATGTTCTTGAAGTAAACTGAATTATTGGACTTTTTTACATCTTCAGATTCTTCTCCAAACTCTGTATGGCACAGTTATAATTTTACCTACTGGCCTTGGCAGGTGACCTATGTAATCTGTACTCCAACCAGGAACACTCATGTATGAAAGCTGAATGAAGCTTAATGTCTCATATACTAAATGACTGACCGAATTTTGCACAAAGCTTGATTGATACACTATGAATGCTATTCCTACTCCCACTCCCCCTGGATTAGGTGTCATGGGAAACATTTAAAGTGTGGTATGGCCTGGCACATTTGCACCAGGGTTACTATAAAGTATATAATGAGTAGCATGAAAATTTCCCACAGACCATTTCTCCACCAGAACAGCGAAAAACTTCAAATGACATAAAAATGCTACAACCAATCCAGACTGAACTTATTTATCATAAACAGACCTCTGAAAGAGTCCTGCTTTTCAGCCAGCACAAAGGAGGGGGAGTAAAACCGACAGGTCAGAGAAAAGAATCAAAGAGTGTCTCCCTGTAGTACATTCTGCAGTGTCCACGAGAAGCATAGTCTCCTCTGCAGTACACTCCTCCCACCATGATATTCTGCCTCCCACCAGGACCAACATAATGGAGACAGGTGAGCTGGGACTGAAACCTTGAAAACCCAGAGCCTTAAAATCTTTCTCTCAGGTATCCCTCACAGTAATAAGTCTGAACAACAAATGTAGGCTGTGTGTTAACGAAATCATAAAACCATGCCCTTGGGGTGCATACAAAAAAGCAGTGAAGACCCACTGTCTTCAGAGAAAAATGACAGTTCATCATCTCATGTTTATTCCTTATATGCTACCCTTGATGGGTTTATTGGAATGGACCAATATTAAGAGGCAGCAGAATCTCTTCGCTGTTGCTTTTTTTTTCATAATGAGATTTCTCCTAGAAACATGTGAAACAGATATTATTAGGTCCAAAATTAATTGCAGAATAGCAACCAGCACTAAACAATTTAAATTGCTATAATATATTTAAAGAAAGGCTGAGTAAGGTAAGAAGGATGGGCCGTTAAAATCTGCAGGACAGCTAAATATGTATTAGTAAAATGCCACAGGAAAACTCATTCTTCACAATAACTTTCCTCAGCCAATGTGCAGGCTAGAACATTAATATTGGTGTGATTTTACTTTTACTATTGTATTATGGTCTTATGTTAACAATTCTAGTATATAAGATCTAGAAAATAAGGGGAATCATGATTTTTGATGGCTTAAAATGCTTCCAAATAACTAAAGAGCCAGCTTTCGCTATTTAATAAAATTCATCAATAAATGCTGAATGTTAGACTGCTAATCAGAAAATGAGATACAGATCAAGGGCTGATTGGATGTGGTGGTGCACACCTTTAGTAACAGTACTTGGGCAGGTGAGGCAGGCAGATCTCTGTGAACGCAAGGCCAGCCTGGTCTACACAGAAAGCTCTAGACCAGCAAGGACTACTCAGTGAAACCCTGTCTCAAAACACAACAACAAATAAACCAACCCAAACGAAAACAACAATAACAAAGAAATAAGGGCTTTCTCTATCATATGTCGGTCTATGTTCAAAATTTGATTGAAAAACTCATTTAATGTACACAGAAACTCCAGAGTGCACTGAATTCCTGATTATATAAAGCTGCATGACAAACTGGTAGAAACCCCCCCCCTCCCTTTCTATCTTCCTTTAGTTTTCCAAGACAGGTTTCTCTGTACAACCCTGGCTGTCCTGGAACTCACAGAGATCTGCCTGCCTCTACCTCCCAAGTGCTGGGATTAAAAGTGTGAGCCACCACTGCCCATCAATCTCATTGTTCTTTACAATTAAGCTCAAATGTCTATTCTGTGTGCTTACTTGATGGCGGTTACCAGAAGGCACAATTTGTTTCAAGTCTTTTTTATTCATTACCATTTCAGAACAGAAGCTCTGTTTAGGAGCCGTGGCAGTGGTGGTACAGATGTGATTCCAGCATTCAGGAGACTGAGAGAGGAGGCTTCGAGTATATTATACATGGTTAATCAAACAATGGGCCAGTATTCGAGAACACTCTTAGTTTTGCTTGTCATTATCTACTTTGTCCAAGATAAAACCAAACGCAAAGCTTTAAAATATTCACGCAAGCCTGATTTTCAACTAGCCAGCACCAGGTCACACAAAAAGCAGAAACACTGTCTTCAGAGAAAAAAGACAGTTCATCATCCACACAAGGAACCCAATGTGAAAGGGGCAAACCCTATGTATGAGAAAGAGCCAGCAAAAACAAGAATGTAGACGGGGACTCTCCCCTGACTTAATTGAGTAAGAGAACCACTTCACAAACATTCTTTTCAAAGGGAGGACCCAGATCCCAGCAGTGAAGACCCTATTGTTTCTTCTTCCTCCATTAGGTGTGGGCATAAGGGTTACCTAGATGACTTGTATCATAAGTTATTCTATAGTTTATTAGTCTTTCTCACACAATAACTGTCAGTGTTAAATATAGTTCATTTTTTGTTTTGCTTTGTTTTGTCAATAATCTCTCCTTTCAGTAACCCTTCAATCTGCATGCTGATCAGTAGGTAACATGTAAAGCCTGTGTCCAGTTAAAGCTGTCATGATTATATACTACTGTACTAAGATTCAAGAGTCTATATTAGCAACTCTCCAGTCAAAAAGGAAATTCCAAGTCACTGTCTATAGACAAATTCAGCCAATAGCAAGAGAATTTGTGAAACCCACCACTAAGACACAGGAAATAAACTCAATATATTTTGCATCTTCTGGCAAGCTTCTATGTTATTTATTTTTCCCCATTTACATTCCATCCTAATGGATAAATGGTTGATAAACCTGATACCACAAATAGATAAAAGCACTTGGGATAAGCAGCATATGGGACGTATGCAGCTTCTCAGAAGCTGTAGGCTTGGGTTCTACGGGAAAGCGTTGAGTGTACTGAATAACTCCAGCGAGCAAACTGAGGATGGAACACACCAACTCCCCAATCCCACAAAACATCCCCTCAGCTGAAACACAGATTGAGCCAAATTTACTGATATGAAATGACAGTTAGCATAGAAGAAACCTCAAGGTCTGAGGAGGTATGTATAAAGTTTATTGTTGCCAGTAAAGAGAAAACAGTTAAGGCATACTAATTAAATTAAAACGAAACAAAGCAAAAAACTTCCTTAGAGCTCTGACGTGGAAACACGGCCTCTTTTCGAAGACTGATTGATCAATACAAAGGCTGAGAGGTTTGTATGTCAAGAAGACAACACACCAACAGAAATCTATAATCGTGAGGTCTGCCAGAACCGTGGTTACCTTTTAATGGATTCTTCTGGCCAATAACTGAGCTTTGATATTTACTACTTCTTACAGTAATGTTCTCTGTGTGGGATGTGTGTGTTTGTGTGTCCACATGCATTCTCCTTTGTTTAAATAGTTCATAAAGAACTGATATCTATCAGTATACTTGAAAATAAGTTTATCAATTTTCAATAACAGGCTGGAAATTCAGAGTTACTGAAAAATGTAATTTCATCTCCAGAGTTTGTAATTACAATACATGGGGGTGGGCTGGGGGAGTGGAACAGAAAGATTGAGGACTTGATGCTAGCCGGGGATAAACAGCCACACTCTGACCCAGAAACACAACAACAAAAAGACATAAAAACGAATTTCATTAAGGAATTAATCATTCAACACATAATCAGCAGTTTGGGCCTCTGTGCCAAGCAGCTCCACTTTTCTCAAAAGGACATCACATCATGAGTTTTAAAAACACATAGGAAGAATATGCACGTGGCCATGGAACCAAATGTGCTGTCCACAAGAAAAGCTGCAGATTCACCAAGTGTGGTGAATGGTAATGGAGGCGGAGGGAGGGCCTCCTTCCTGCCTTATGCTGACAACCTGGTGTTCAACAATTCTATTTAAAGAAACACCATAGCCTAGCACTACTCCAACAGAGGGTGCCTAGCAATGGCTCTGCCGTGAAGCAGAGCGAGAACACAGCACAGGCTTCTCACCAGATGCACAGGAACACACATACAATGCTGCACCTTGAGGTTTAGGGTGCCCACTAGGCTGCACTCAAGTGTCATAGAGATTCAGAACTTCCAGCAAAATTGAAATTTGTTTATTAACAAAAGTTTCAAGGTAGAGCAGAAATCTTCTTTGTTACTAACTTGAAAGGTGTACGCACAATTATTTTTCAAAGATTGTAAAAAAGCCACCATTATCTGTAAGAGTGACTGTCTAAAAATCGATTCAAGTATAAGTAAATCTTTGAGACAATAATTAAATTCAACCTTTTTAGGATAAATTACCGAGATAAGCATACCAATTGAACATTACTCAGAGTTATTAAGACAGGTCCTGTTCACTCTTACACGTGATCGGGAAAGTAGAACATGAAGTAATAGTAATTTCACTTTCACGACTGGGAATAGAAACCGAGTTACAGTCTTCTTAACTGCTGGGGTAGTAATGGTGGGAAGCAGTAATGAAAGCTTTGCCATCTAAAACAAACACAACAGTTCACTGAAATATCTGAGTCCCTCTCCCTATGCAGAATGGTAGCTTTGCAAGGGGAGAATTTCTAGTCTATCTATTTGAGCTTTCCAAAAAGAAATTTTCTGCATTAAGGAAATAAAAGTGCTTCTTTCTGGTAGACTATTCAATGGCTCACTTGTGGAGGGTGTATAGATAGAAAAACTCACTAAACTACTTGAGGCTCTGTGCTGTCAGAGTAAACTGGTTGTGTGTGCACAATAATTATTCACTGCGAATCCAGCTGCAAAAACACTCTCCCTGGTTTTCCTATGGTTCTCTCAAACAACACCAGTCAAATATGACAGACTTCCTTACGATTTGCATCATGACATACAATAAATAGGGTACTTACACATTTCCACTATGAAAATGTTTATGAAATCATCTCAATCTTCCCCTTTTCAGTACAGTGTTTATGTTCAAATTGACATCCTGCTGATTAAATAATTATAAGCCATAAGTACACTACAGTTTTAAAAATGGGGCTTCAGCTGCTCTTTTTGGAATTATTCCTTTATTTATGTCAATACCCCAGATAATCATTTGAAGATCTGATAATAGTGGTAGACAGTTCAACATCACCGGTTCCCAACATTTAAATCTTTTCCATTTCTGAATCCTCTATAGGTATTGTAGCAACAAGAAATGGAGTCCTCTTGCACTTAGAACCCATGGAAATAACTTCACATTTTATTGTGTAAGCTTTTTACATCTGTAATAACATTCATCTGTACAAGAACAAGTTTGACACATGTATTGGATATCTGCTGTGCACTAAGTGTGTGTATGTGTGTACCTGTCTGGGCAAGCAAGGCACAGCAGCATTTTCCAACCCCCTAAGTCAGACCTGCCAAACAATCTTTACACTAACTTCCAACTGCCTTTTGCTGTTTTATCAGTTTAGTGAAAACAGATAATCATCCGTAACAAGCTCTTCACTTCCTGTTCCTACCCTGCCTGCTTCCAAAAGTCTCCCGTCTTATGACCATTGCTGAACAAGTAGATCAACAAAAGGAATGGAGAGATGATTAGTTACTAATGTGTCATGGTATATGTAGTGCACAGACAGTTCCCAAAACTGGAAATAACACGTCAAGTGTTCTCCGGGTTTAGGGTCTCTCCACTTGGCGCCCAAAGTGGGGCAACTGAGTTCACAGAAAGCCTGAGAAAGCTTGGAAAAGAATAGAGTAAAGCATGTTTCTTGTGGCAATTTCTTGGGTCTGCTCTGCTTGCTAGAGGCAAGCAAGCACTGTCATCTAAGAGAGGCTTCCTGACTCAGCTTCAGCTGCAAAACCCTGCAGCTCTTAAGAGGTCCTGCCACCAAACACTTAAACGGTGTTGACGAAAAGCTGAACACATGCTTTTCGGTTTTCAGCCGTAGCAGGAAAAAAGCTGCGCCTTTTAAAAATGCCGGCTTTCTGGGCTGTCCTGCCAGGGCAAACTCAAGACTCTTTTACGCAGGCGGTTCGTGCGGTTTGCAAGCACAGGCTGCTGAAGCTAGCTTGCTGGCAGGGACCTTGAAACACTGTAGACTTGTGGCACTGAATGCGGCTCTAGCCGGTACCTCAGCCACAAGGTTGGAAGGCAGAAAGCTAAGGAATGGGCTACATCTAGCCAGCAAAGCCACAGCTTTAGTCCTACTGATATTGCTTGGTAAATTAAAGACTCCTGTGGTTAGAAAAAGAGAGATATGCAGTAAAGAGAGATTCAAAGACAAAGAAAATTTCTAAATGGTTTACAGTGTGTTAAAAATATATGCAAGCTAAAAGTTGAAGTTCTTAAAGTAAAAAACAAAAAAGGAAGAGAGTTGTTGTGTGTGGTAGTACACACCTTTAATCCCAACACTTGGGAGGCAGAGGGAGATTGACCTCTATGACTTCAAGGTGTGGTAGCACACGCCTTTAATCCCAGTGCCTAGAAGGCAGACAAACAGATCTGTGTGAGTTCAAGTAGCACACACCTTTAATCCCAATGCCTGGGGGGCAGAGACAGGTGCATCCCTGAGAGTTCAAGGACATCCTGGTCTATAGAGTTTTTCCAGGTCAAAGATACAGAGAACCTGTCTCAAAAAGCAAAAAATAAAAATAAACAAAATAGAGTTAAAATAAAGCCGCACAAAGATGGAAAATACAATGAGAATCTTGACACTATATGCTATTATGCTCTATTTGAATTGTTTGAATGCTGAGAAAAGAGCAACAGCTGCTAAAAGATATTTGTTTATAAATGCTGCTGAACTAATCCAACATAGCTACTTTGAAAATGCCTTGACTTTGAAATTTGGATCTAAGGACATGATGCTTTGGAAAGGAGTTTCTTATTTTGTTTTCACAGAGGATGAGACCCTGTTCATGTCTTCTATTCCAATTTGGTATGATGGACCACGCCCTCCTGAAGGGTTGGTGTGAACATCTTTAGAAAATTGCTTCGCTCAACTGCCAACTGAGATGAAACTAGCATACAGGTTATACCATGAAAGACCTAATTAACGACGCCCCCATTCAGCAGGAAGCAGTTTGGAGAGAAAAAACTGCGCCCATGTTCCCAAATATGGTTTATAAACGTTCTTTTACATTTAAAGGGGGATATGATAGAGATATGAATAATTTACATTGATATGGATTTTGTTTTAGTGATTTAAATTTAAGGTCAATTTTGTTATATGTATATGTGTTTCTGATCTTGATTAAGGTACTGTGATTGTGTAGTTCATTTAAAAATGTAATGTATAATTAGAAATACAGATTGTTAAGATAATCATAATAGTCAAGTTTGTAGTCATGTTAGTTAAGATTTTCTAGATGTACATAGATATATTTTAGATTGTCATTCTTCATATCTTTCAAAGACTATGGAATATGCTATTTAATGTTTTAATAACTTAGGACTTTTCATGACAATGAGACACTCTGCTCCTGGCAGCACCAATCTACTTCAAGAAGAAGATGGGCATCGAAGAGGATCCTTATGGAGTTTGATAGCCATTTGGGCAAGAAACTCCTCTTGCCTGGACTATTGCATAAACTGGACACAGAGAACCCACAGAGAGAGGACTACTGAACTTGCCTAAAGGTGAGATGATCTTTTGGGGTTCCTGATTCATGAAAGAGTCTGCAAGACATTCTTCAGGACAAGCAGATAGTGACTGCCTTTGAAATTTCCTGCTTTGTGGAAATGTCTGCTGGAAACTATGGGCCTGTAGGCCGAAGATGGATGCCCCAATGGTACAGAGGAACTTTGGGTGACTGTCCAGGCAGCAAAATGTCTCTGTCATTTCTAGAGTTTGAAAGTTACTTATTTCTTGTTTGCTTAGGTAATATTATATCCTTCTGGAGTCTTTGATGGAGTTAAAGAATATATAGATAGTTATAGTTTTCCTTAGTTATGAAAAAAGATAAAATAGATGTAATATTGTAACTTTTACTTGATAACTGTTTTGTTATATGTAATTTTGCTATGTTAAAGTTAAAGCCTTTTTTTTTGTTTAAACAGAAAAAGGGGAAGTGATATGGGAGTGTCATATATCAATCTGTTGATTTCATTGGTTAAAAAAATAAAGAAACTGCTTGGCTGGTCCTCATAGGTTAGAACATAGATGGGTGGAGTAAACAGAACAGAATGCTGGGAGGAAGAGGAAGTGAGTTCAGACTCAACAGCTCTCCTCTCGGGAGCAGACGCCTCAGAAGAGACACCATGCTCCCAGCTCCCAGGAAGACACATGCGATGAAGCTCCGACCCAGGATGGACGTAGGCTAGAATCTCCCTGGTAAGCGCACCTTGGAGTGCAACACAGATGATTAGAAATGGGCTAGTCCAGGTGCGAGAGTTAGCTTAGAAGAGGCTAGATAAAAAATGGGCCAAGCAGTGTTTAAAAGAATACAGTTTCCGTGTAATTATTTCGGGTAAAGCTAGCCATGGGGGCGGCCGGGGACACAGCCCCGCCGCCCCTATTTCAACATCCACTGAAGATAAAGATGTTTCAGATTATTCTTTTGGGTATAGAAGGCTTACCTATTACACATTACAAATTACTGGGGAGCTCAGACAGAAATAAAGACAAAAAATTTCACTATTTTACATGTACCTTGGACACAGCCAGCAGGTAACAGTGTTCTCAGTAGATGGATGCTTTGACTCCCACACTGTCACAAAGGGACCCCACGTGGTAGCACTTCTGTTTGTGGTACCATGGTGGCAGCACTATGTTCCGAACCAGATGTCCTCTTATGAAAACTTAATTGGGAAAACCCATTTTACCAAATGAAGTAGAACACTAAATGGTAGTTCTGTTCCAAGGCCAGACTTCCAATCTTACATACCTTGTCTACGATTTGAGCTTTAAACAGAAGTATCTTTATCAAGTGCTATTTACACAACCAGGGTAGTGTCTCAGATTCTTAATACTGATTCCTTAAGAACTGACGTTAGACCTTTTTGATAGAACTCTTAAAAACTTTGTGGTGTTTTCTAGTTTCTCAAAAAGAAGTAGCAAGCTGGTGTCCACAGTTATAAATCCACCTATAATGGCTGTCAATTGAAATGCACCTATAAATTCACCCCAGTCCATCCTCTTAAGAATACATACTCATACAGCGTAGACAGTCAAGGAGTAATGTGTATGTTTCTTTCCTTCATTCCTCATGTCTTTTCCATGTTCTCATATCACGTTTTCACTGTGTCTGCACTGACCACCCCTACACAGTGTCTAGTATTCTCCTGGGTGCTCTGTTAACCAACTTAGAAATCTCATTATAATATTGTGTCCCAGAGGAAGGGAAGCAGAAAAGAGCAGGGAAAGCAGTGACTGTAAAGATCATGGGTTTTTCTTCCACAGAATTTATAATAATGATGCTAAATTATGTGACCCTTGGATGTCAATTTAGTATATTGACTACTCGTACCTCATGAAAACCTCTGGACAAAGCAATGCTGAAGCTGAGGTATAGCTGTAGTTGCTCATATTGATGACACATGACTGTGTGCACATACACATGGCAGTGTTCACTGAGCTCCATGGATTCCAAAATTTTAAAAACACAATGCCAAGAGTTTTGGTTCCTTGCGCCTAATGCAGGTTTGCCTTGGCCTAGGATGCTCAGTTTAGGATTTTCTTCAACCTCACCATGGTGCGAAAGTATACATGGTTGGAAAAACTCAAATTTTGATCTTTTCCTGGGCTAGAGCTATGCAGCTCCTCCCTCACAGTCATCAGCAGCAGACCCCAGCTCCTCTCTAGCAAACAGCTTCCATAAGGCATGAATGGCAAACAGCCTCCATAAGGCATGTGGTCTGAGTCAGAAAGGTTTAAGTTTAAGATTAATCCATTGGGGCGCATGACTATGCTATGTCCAAGGGCATCTATCTGCTTTCTGTCATTAATCCACTGGGACTTAGTAGAGAGAAGAATTAAAAATGCTCAAATTCATTGAAGCAGACAATTTCAGATTACATTCTAACCCAGGTATCCAGGTATTCTCTCACATCTGAGTAAATACCTATTTTATACTCAGCTTTTACAGACTGAATTACAATCTTTTCTATGCAGTTGAAGACAACGATATGCACACTTATCATGAACCATGGCACACTGAACACTCAGTGGTGTCCCATTTTATACTGCCTTGAACTTATTTCTTCCCAATTGTCGTCAAAAATTATTTATTCTGTTATAGATTGCAAGGAAAATATATTGTTACCTTTCACCGGATCCTCAGAATCATCTTGAGTAATGCATGAAGTTATGAAGGCGCGGGGGGGGGCGACTTGCTTGAATTACAGAGAACACCTTCATTGGACTATGTTTCCCTATCTACTTACTTTTTGAAGAGGACAGATATCCTCATTCAGAATTACACCATGCATCTCATTTTCAGCCTTTCTGATGCATGAACAGCACTGTTCCAAGCCACTAACCTTTCCTGCGGCCATGGCTAGGCAAAGGGAAGTTGTTCACACAGACATTGGAGGTCATTTAGCCATTTGGAAGGATTTCATCTCCAATCCCATGGGGACACACAGGATCTTACTTAGCTGGATGCTTCTGAATTTGCATCTGTGTCCTTTTTCTGCTTTTGCTTTTAACGTTAAGGACCAAGAGCACAGAACAAAAGCCAGCGACGTGTTGGAAACATTTACAAATGACATCACTGAGAAGGTGGTTTCCAACTAAATGTGCAAAAAATTCTTAAAACTGAACAAGAAGCCTGAGTTATTAGGGGTGGTGTCTAAGAACTAATAGATCCTAGCTCAAGGAGCACGCACAGAAAGCAGTGAGCGTAGGGGAGCAGGTTCCACATTATGCATCATTAAAGAATTACAAACTGAAACAAGGAGATGCTTATAAAACGGCTCACATTCAAACAGTCAACACTAAATGCCAGGGACAGTGTGGGGCGACAATCCCGCCCGTTCCTTGATCGTAGGGAAAAAGAAAATGGGAAAGCAGCCACTTCGGAAGACAGTCGGTAGAGATTTCCCCACCACCTCCTTCCCTCCCCCACACCTTTAGAAATGTGGATGAGGAAAGATTGGCAAGGGACAGGATTTCTCCATGAGGTCCAGAATGGCCTAGAACTCACAGTCCTCCTGCCTCAGCCTGCTAAGAGCCAGGATTTATATGTAAGTTATAGTAAACCCAATAGAGGAATAATAATTTTGCATCGATTTTTGTTATCTATCCCAGTAGTTTCACTCCTGGGCATTTACCAACAGAAGCTGAAAACACAATCCCATACCAAAATCTACACACAAACATACACACAGAAGAATGGGTTCCCATGGAAACACTACACTTCCCATCCAATTTCGATGTGAGTCTAAATCTCTGTGAAAACTCGTTTAAAACAAAATAATGGTAAGGAACAATTACTGACAAAGCTCCACAGTGTGTGTGTGTGTGTGTGTGTGTGTGTGTGTGTGTACACATCCTTTATGATTACAGAAAATACTTCTAATTGTCGAAGTCCTGAGAAACAGGCTTACTTTTGAAATCTCCTTTTTATGGTATATGAAATAAAGGTAAGTGTTCTAGATTCCTATATATCCTGTCATTTATATTAAGAGGATATAATGCTATGGAAAACATAATATAATCCAGATTTAACATTAATGACTAAAATCCTAACAGTTTAATTTGCAAGTTTAGCTGTAGGCAGCACCTGGTCACTCTGGAAAGACTAACTTGAACTATTGCCCACAGGACATGTGTGTACATGGATCTACCACTGCTGGCTACAGGACACGTGTACACACGGATGTGTTACTGCTGGCTACAGGACACGTGTACACACGGATGTGTTACTGCTGGCTACAGGACACGTGTACACACAGATGTGTTACTGCTGGCTACAGGACACGTGTACATACGGATGTGTTACTGTTGGCTACAGGACACGTGTACACACAGATGTGTTACTGTTGGATGCAGGACACGTGTACACACAGATGTGTTACTGTTGGCTACAGGACACGTGTACACACAGATGTGTTACTGCTGGCTACAGGACACGTGTACACACAGATGTGTTACTATTGGCTACAGGACACGTGTACACACGGATGTGTTACTGCTGGCTACAGGACACGTGTACACACAGATGTGTTACTGTTGGCTACAGGACACGTGTACACATGTGTCCACCACTGCTGGCTACAGGACACGTGTACACATGTGTCCACCACGGCTGGCTACAGGACACGTGTACACACGGATCTACCTTTGAGTCATGATTTTGAAGGCATCAGGGAGGTAGCAGTCTGTGTTCTCCATCTGAAAGGGGTCCGCATCGCAGATCTTATCGTCCGTCCGGCCATAGTTGGCACTCTCAATCATGATGACATCACTGCCGGGACACCGCAGGTCTATGGAGTAGCCTTCGCAGGACAGTTCTCGTCTAACTAACCCGAAGGGTAAGGCGGCCCTGCTGAAACCTACAAGTAAAGAAGACAAAAACAGAAAGGTAAGGTTTAACTCAAGTGTTAAACAGATGATTTCAATATGGCATTTTCAAGAGACATGATTCATTAGAGTCAAGAGATGTCAGGGATCCATGTATTTATTCTTAATTCTCATTCGAAAGGTTACTATGAAGTACCTTTATGCATCTTTATCTCCACTCATTCTTATCAGACACCTTAAATCTACCATTAAAAAACCATTTTTGTATATAATTTAGTATAAACACATCTAAATATCATTTGTCTGGCAAGTTCATTTAAAAATGGCAAATTTAATTGACTTCATGAACACTTTTCAAGTTTTATAAATATCTAAACATCAAACCAAGGAAGAGATGTCACACGTGTAAAGAACTAACACTCTGCCACACACCATCCCTACCATCCCTTTTAATGTACACATATTAATTATTGTCAGTATCATTACCATAAAACTACTTCATATTAGAAATTCTCCTAAAATATCTACGATAGGTATGGCAATAATAAATACCAGGGAACACAACATTTTAAATTTGTAGACACTGTTGTGAAAAGTGACATCACTGACAGAAGACAGCACTATCCGAGCCATTTCAATAAAGACCAACAAAGAGAAAGGTTCTTCAAGTTACACAATCCAGAAAATGAGTGGACTACTCATTGCATTAGCTTTTCTACCCATAAGACACACACAAAAAAATGCTTAAGTGCTCCCTGAATTACATACGATACAACAGGTCCGTGTGCCAGAAAGGATTTTTGAATGAAATGAAAGTCTAAAATTTCAAGTTTTTTTGAAAAAATTATTATGGAAGAATGAGTCTGCTGGGATACATGACGGAAGCACTACGGGCATCCATAGCTGGTTCTCTCCCGCCAGCTTATGTGGGCTCTAGAGTTTACCTCGGTCGGGTCTTGTGTGGCAAACACCTTCGTTCTGAGCCACCTGTCCAGGCTAATCCAAACCAAAATCCCAAAGCAGAGATCCCTTGAATTAGCACTAAGCACAGGCAGATGGTGAGAAGCAGAGAAAGTAAAGGGGTGAAGACATATGATCGAGAGAGACGAGGGGCACTATCCACACTATTATGGCTATGACTCCTACCAGAGGAGGAGTCACCATAGCAACAACCTCTCTGATGATGCCTGAAGCCACATTTCCATCTTCCTGTTTGTCACCATCTACGACATTCCTTTTTAATGTTGCGTGTTTGTTTGTTGTTTTGGAGACAGGGTCTCACTCTGTAGCTAACTTGCTGTGCAGATGAGGTTAGATCACGGGCGTCTGCTTCCAAACTTGAAAGGTGGGGTTAAAGGTGTGAACCATGCTTAGCCTTCTTTACTATCTTATCTCCATTGTTTTAATGACTCTATCATGTGGCTCGCTCCCTATAGTCAACTACAAGAAAAAATCTTTATAAAAAAAAAGAGGGAAAAACTCCTTCAAGATATACACTTCAGCCCAGAGTGTTGTGTCTGGGTCAGCACAATGGTAACCCCTTCTCTCTGTGTTGCATAATGGCCTTACTAATTCAAACCCTTCTAGGAGGTGCCTCACCCTACAAAAGGGTTTTATTTTATACTATATACCCATAGATCAGCACAAAAGCAATCCTACGGACTCAGAGGGGAGAAAATAATTACATAACCTAGAACATAAACATTTCAGGAGGTGCGGCAATCTGCGGCAATCCCCAAACCTGGGAAGGTCCTCCTAAGGTCCAAAATAACATGAGAACATTAGACACACAATGAGGTGCGTGCAATTGGCAAGGACGGAGCATGCACACACAGCTTGGCGCCTCAGGACAAGATGGGTAGCTGGACAAATGTATAAAAGGTATTTCTTCCCCTACAAGGTCAGCTACATATGACTCCTTTTCTGATCCTGTATTAAAAAGCAATTTAACTCATACTGATACATTTATCTTATTTAAAATTATCTGTATGGCTTCACAAGCTCTTATTTATTTCTGTGGAAAGCAATGTGCAAATTCAAACAAGTAGCATCAATAAAATTTTAGAGTGCAACCTACATTAAAGGCAGAGGTGATTTGCAATTATAATTCCATAATAAAACAGAATAAATTATATTATTAGAAAATCTTAGGAATATTAGAACATGCTATTAAAAGATTGGCTTGGAGCACAGTTCGCACTTGGTACTATTTTGTCAAAAAAAAGTGCCCAGAATTGATTACAAAGTTCTGTGATTTTGAAGCTGTGCCCTTTAATGTTGGTATTTGTCAGTGTGCAGGATCTAAGTGGATTTTCTTCTGCTATGAAAGCTACTCCAGCAGTGAGGTAGCTCGGTGTCTTGGCTGTTTTGTTAACACAGGGAATTTTACAGTCTACATCAGAGTCCCCCAAACTGATCCCATAAAGGAAGAATAATTAGCATTCTTCACTAATGTAGGGATGTCTCGTATGGAACCCACAGGAGGAAGGAGATCAGGGTTCTTGTGTTTCCACTGCAACGAATGTAAGAGTTCGCCGCAACAAACACTGTTTACCTGAAGCTACAATGTCTATTGTTTCAGATCATAAGTCATCTCCTTGCCAAATTCTGACTAACTGCTTTCTTTGAACTTTGTCTTTACAAACAAGCTTGCTGGTCACGTGTGACGTTCATCTTTAACACACTCTGCCTGCTAGGCACTGATGAGGTTCTTAGCCACAGTTCCACTACCTTGTACGTGCACGGCTTGGGTGAATGGTGCAGAATGGTAATGACAGTGGTACTGCTGGAACTGTACTACACAGACAAACACAAAGCAGATAACGGTTAAATGCATCCATATGAAAAGAACAACAGGCACTGAATCGTGTGTGTCTGTGTGATCTCGAAAACCTGAGCCAATAAAACCCTGCATTTTTCTCACCTCCTTTCCTGAACAAATAAAATTAGTTAAAAATTGTGCAAGACTTTCCCAGGTTATGAGTCAGAACAGTATCCATCTAAACACACGCTTGACGTTTCAACATTGTTTCCCAGTGACCCACAATTGAAAAGGCATCCGCTCTACTTCTCTGAGGTATAGACACTGGGCACAGATGCAGCATGGTGGGACAATGTAGATTATAAGGTACTGTCAAGAAAATTCTTAAAAGTGTCTTATTAACAAGACAGGGTTCCCTTGCTGCAGGAGAGCATCTCTGGATGAGATATTTTAACCAAAGACTTATGGGGAGGGAGAAGATGCACAAATGTCAATTATGGGAAACTTTCATAAACTTTTTTGTTTGTTTGTTTATTTTTGGTTTTCAAGACAGGGTTTCTCTATAGTTTTGGAGCCTGTCCTGGAACTAGCTCTTGTAAACAAGACGAGGCTGGACTCAAACTCAGAGAGATCCACCTGCCTCTGCCTCCCCAGTGCTGGGATTAAAGTTGTGCGCCACCACCGCCCGGCTCATAAACATTTTTAAGAAAAATGTGGTGTGTGCTTTCTTCAGTCACCTGGTATAGCTTGCATGAAAACTTGAATGTGGACCTCTAGCACCTGCCATGTAAGGTCACAGGAAGTCAGAACATCTTCAGTAAAACCCAGGCTTTTCACTAAGGAAACCCAATGAATGACAAAATCATATTCCTGGGGAAAAGAAAAATAGTTACCCCTTTTTGTTCCTGACTTACAGAAAAAATCATGGGTGTGGCCTCCATTTCTTAATGCAACTTCTTCCTTTACATGAAGTCCTTTTTATTCACAAGTGGCCATTCTAGAATATGTGTAGTTGAGCACGGAATGTGACCATGCCAGAGAGTCACCTGGTAGGATCTGGGAGGACACAACTTGCCGCTCTGCTTCAAACCCACAGAGTCAGGATCCTTGAGCAGAGCCGACTGAGATGTGTATATTTGTCGAGTAGAACACTAATTTACTTACAACAGTGACAGAGCGAAGATGTGCCAAGACTGTCTCTACGGTCATTTAAAAATAGTTTTCTCTACTGAGACCATGCATTTGTTAACTCTCTGTCATCATAATTCCTCTTAATTCTCTAATATGGTTTCATTCTAATCTTTGAACGTATCCATAATAGCTGCTTTGAAATGTTTACCAGCTAAATCTATCATCTGGGCCTCTATCTAAGGCGGCTTCTACTAGCTGGGTTCTCTTGAGTATGGGTCAACTAGATTGTTTGCATAGCTCATAGAATTGTTGTTCTTCGGTGCGTTTTAGACAATATCCTGTTGGCAGCTCTGAATTTAGCTTTCAGTCCCCCAAGCTGCTGCCACCGCTGTACTTTCTTCTGGGCCTTGCACAGATCAATAGCTCTGATTCTTCCCTAGTGAGCATTTTTATTGTCAATCCCCATTGCTCCAGTTTCTCAGCCTGGATTCCTAGGGATCACCCATCTCTGTATACAGCTCTATGGCCAACCAATGGTTGAAGACAAATACTGCACTGAAGCTAGGAGCCTTCGGGAATATCTCCACATTCTGCTGGTCCAAGGGGACTTCTGAAGTCAGCCTTGGAGATTCTTTTCTGCCAAGTCTTCTCTCTCTCTCTCTCTCTCTCTCTCTCTCTCTCTCTCTCTCTTTCTTTCCCTCCCTCCCTCTCTCCCTCTCCCTCTCCTGTCTTGTTGCCCTTCCTAGCTAGTCAAGCATGCATGGAAAAGATTCAGCTCCTATTGTTTCCAGGATTTGCCGACTGGACCTTTGAGAATGTATGCCTGCACTGTCCTCTCAACTGAAACCACGGTCAGATGGAACTAGGGAGCCCGGAGTCACTCCCACGGGTACTTTTACTGACAACAGCACTGGGCTATAGTTTCTGCCCTCAACTCCAAACCCAGTCAAGTCTACCTGGCCACAGCGTAATAGGAGCAGTGTTGCAAAAAATGCTTCCATGATGCAGAAAGGGGAGATGGGGTGATCGGAGACTTCATGCTAGAGGGCTGTGGTTCCTACTGTGTCTGGCACAAGTTCAGCAACTTTTCACAAAGAAACGGTCACCATTGGCTGTCTGGCGTTGGTTCAGTTCTGCAGCCCGAAATGGTCATTGCTGGGAATTTTATCTCAGCACTCTCAGAAACCCCGCTGAAGATATTTCACATGTTTAGCAGCTGATGATCCTTCAAAAACCCCTTTGATGGGAACTATTAAGGCCACTGTTTTACAGGGGAATAAACAGAGGCTAAGTGAGATTTAAGTTTCCCATAGTTCCACATGCTGGAAGGATGATCTGACAGGTTGCTTCCCTGACTCTCCACACTGTGACACCCATCAGCAGTAAGTCTTTCTAGGTAGGGCAGAGTTATGGTGCCAGTCTTGGGGAAGAACAAGAGGAGGAAAAAAAAAAAAAAAACCTGTGTGTGATGGTCAAGTAGTCAGTTAAATGGCCACATGATCAACATCACAAAATCCCTAAATTAAAGCCTTGTAACCACGTTTACTGCATTTATTCTTGGTTGTACCTTGCAATCTATTTTTTTTTTACTTCAATGCCGCCCCCCCAAGCATTCCAACCAGCAGAATGTAATCCAATCCATCTTGCAATGCTGACAATTGAAGAAAGAACTAGTGAGAGGCTTCTGTGAGGGGGGAAAAAAATCAATACTGCATCTTGGTGCTGCGCGAATGCGGATACTGCCAAAGTGCGGCGCTTAGAGCGAAATGAACTGCTTGCTCTGTTTCTCCTCTCTGAACAAATGATTCTGCAAAGACGGTTTCTTCCCCCCAAGCTATAAAATGTCAAGCAATAACTCTCCCTGCTTTAGGCTAGTGATCGGAGTAAATACCTCTGGGCAACAGGTGCAGGTACTTGGGTCTGAAACCATCTGCATTTAGGAGGGAGTAACAGTAACAGGTGCACTGCTATGCCGGGAACCCTCAAGGCCAGGAGTGGAATGCCACCACTGGTTGTCACAGCCTCCATACGCATCTTTGCACGATAATATGGTGCTTTGTCAATAAAGAGTGCGTTGTTGGACTTGAAGCAGGTGATAGACAGAAAGCACTTTGCCATTCTACCTAGTCTCCATGCAGTCCTGCACACAATGTTATAGGAATCATGTCTATGAAAGGGCTCTTACTAACTAGAATGTAAAAACCTCTCCTCTCCTACTGCTATTCTTATTTACCCTGAACCAACCCCTCTCACGGATGGTACTGTTCGCGCTGTCTTTGGGTCCTAGTGAGAACAGTGGCTTTTGATTATCAGGGACCTCCGTGGAACTGGAGCTGTGACTGCAAGCTGCAATGAGACATTAACGCAGGCTACTGTTTATTATCATTGCCGGCCTAGGAAATCTCTGGATTTCATCCCTTTGTATATGCTCATGAGGACTCTTTCTGCAAGGAAAGAGTGCTAAGAGCAAGTCTCAAAGAGAAATTAGTTCACTAATCGTTCAACAGTGTCCGTATACCTCTGCATGTCCGTGGTGTCAATGAAACACAATTTTTAAAATCTCAAGTGTGTGATAAAACTTTTTATGTGTAAAAGCAAGATGCTAGAGATGTGAGTTCGTGCATGTTTGTGCGAGCTCAAAGCTGTTTCAGCTTCTTGGTTACTCCAATGTTTAAAATAGCTTCATCAGGGCTGATGAGATGGTTCATTGATTAAAAAGTACTTGCTGAGAAGCCTGAAGACCTGGGTTCAAACTCTGAGACTCACTTGTCAGAAAGAAAACTGACTCACAAAAATTATCCTCTACTTCAGAAAGTTATACCTCCCAGGCATGCATGGCATATGTCCGCCCTCCCCAGATATAAACACATATGCATTTTTAAAAGGACTATCTATCAAACTAAGACATCAATGTTTCTATAGTCATTGATCATTGATCTACAATTCCTTTGAGGTGTCTGTGGTGAGAAGCCTAAACTAAGACATGTGGAGAGCACAGAAACTTTCACCTATGGCCTTGTCTTCACACTAACAATAAGGAGAACAAAAGTATACAGCTCCTATTGCCCAGCAGAACGACACTGATCTAGACAATGCAGGAATCTGCATGTACAGAAAGATTGTGGGGAACCTCACACACAAAGGAAGCCTTCTTGCAAAAGAAAGCATTCTTTCCACCTAAGGTAATGTGACCATACAATTCAACACAAAGGCGAGACACGCTATAGCTTCTTAAATCTTTTGTTTTGAGACAGGGTTTCTCTATGTAGCCCTGAATGTCCTAAAACTCATAGACCAGGCTTGCCTCAAACTCACAAAGATCTTCCTGCCTCTGACTCCTAAATTCTGGGATTAAAGGTATGTGCTGGTTACCATACTCAACTTTAGTTTCTTAAAGCTTATTACACTTATTTAATTGTGTGTGTGTGTGTGTGTGTGTGTGTGTGTGTGTGTGTGTGTAAGAGAGAGTCAGTATGCCAGAAGACAACCCGTGGAAGGCAGTTCTTTTCTTCTACCATGTGTACCTCAGAGGTGAAACTCTGGCCATCAGGCTTGGCAGCAAGTATCTTTACTTACTGAGTCATCCTTCCCATGACTTTTTGAGTCATTTGGGTTTAGAATCAGTTGCTCATTTTGATTTAAAAAAAAAAGATTGGATATTTAAAAATGATAAAGCATTTCAAATAAGTTTATATTTTAACGTTTTGATACTAACTTAAATTTAAATCCACAAATATTGTATAATTACATTTGGAAATATATTTTTTAAAAACTTAAAATAAGCTGGTGGTGTGGCACAGTCCTTTAATGCTAACACTTGGGGAGCAGAGGCAGGAGGATCTCTGAGGACAGCCTGGTCTATAGAGTGTGCTCCAGGACAGTGAGGGCTACACAGAGAAACCCTGTCTCGAAAACAAAAGCAAAACTTAAAATGAATAAATGTCTAATGAAAAATTGGAAATACTAATTACATAAACTACACAGGGCAAAGCCCCTGGTATTTGTGCAGTATCACTAATCCTGGCGACCCTCCGGCTAGTCCAAGGTCAAAGTATCAGAAACCCACCAGATGTTAGGTTAAACAGAAGAAAAAATCCTCTCAGTAGTCTGAGAATTCATTATGAGTCCTTCAAAACATCTGGGATTAAAGCACTGATTAGGAAGAAATTGATCCCTTCCCAATTATCCACTACCGAGTAATAATTCACAAGTGTCATTAAGACACAGCAGTTTACCTTATAGAACATGACAGGCTCAATCCTGAACTTTAAAGGAAAAACTCCCAGTAAGGATGTCTACAAAAATAACATAAGCCACAGGAAGAGGTGTTTTTAAGAGTCTCAGCATGAAACCACAACTTCTCCAAAGTTCACAAAGACAGACTTCCTTAATTCCAGTCTGCTTCAGAAACGTTGCCAAGGGATTTCATATTTCATATCAAGGCTCCGTATTAAGGATTTCAGTGTTATGGAGTTGCCGATAGCCTGTAGTTTGGTTGGTAGCTTCCTTTCCAAGCACATAGGAAGCTCTGAGTCCAACACCCCAGGACCTCAGAATTTAGGTCCTACAGTGTATGCCCAGCAATGGAGGAGGCAGGAGAATCACAAGTTCAAAGCCATGCTCAGCTGCACATTCAATTTGAGGTCAGGCCAGGTTACCTGAAACCCTGTCTCAAAAACAAAGGAAAAAGAATTCAAACAAACATAAACCAGCCCAAGGCTTCCCTGACAACAAGAAAAGAAAGTCTGACCTCAGGCTTAGATATTCACGCTGCACCTACTGTGCCCTAGCGCTCTAAGGAGCACAGGAGCACACCTGACTCAGCATGATTATGGACCCGTGGCTGGGTAACTGACAGGGAGGGAGGTGTCTCCTTGGGGAAGAGGGTCTTCATCTGCTCATTCTCTGAAAACTAAGCCTACTGAGTTGTTCAAAGTCAGTCGGCCCTTGTGGTCCTTATACAAAGGCAAAACAAAGCGCAGTGGCCTGCTTGTTTCTTCTCAAGGAAATAAAATAGATTTCTCACAATATTTCTGTTTCCAGCTAGCTAACAGCTACTGAAGAGTTAGCTTCAGTAAGGAAATCTTCCTCGGCAGCTAAATTTGTACAGCTAAATGAAGGCTCTCAAGAGCATCGGTATAATTCATGCACTGTCAACAAAGAAACTAGAAAATAATTACAGAATAAGTAATGAAAAACAATTTATTATCTCAGGTAGGGACTGCCACCTCTCACCAATGAATAGAACAGATTTCACAATTCTCTTTTCTACCTCTTTGTTATCAGAATCCTATTAATTCTCCCGCCCAGACCTGGAGAACTTAAAAGCAATGAAATAAGAAGCAAGAATACAGAAATGTGAAATTTATTCATGCGTCCAATATGGTACCCCCAGCCAAGCAGACTAAAGAAGACTCCATTCCTGTCCTGTAACTTCATTAGAGTCCATTTCAACTATAATTCCAGCAGGTTTCAAAGATCAACGGGAATACAGATTTGGACAGTGACTCTATCCTCCTGATGTATTTAAAAATAAACATTTTTTTTTCTAAAATGTAAGGGGAAAAAGGCAGGGAGCTACTAATCACAATCTTTTTTTTTTAAGTGGATTTAAAATGATTCTCAAAGGGGACAACACTATGTTTCAATGTAGGAATTTTACATCAGTAAAATTTTACTAGGCAACAATAAGCCCTGAGGTGTGAAGCAGTTCCACCTTGGTCAGAGAAGGCACTACAAGGGAGCCCATTAGTGTGGGTTCCAGAATCTTCGTTAGCAACTCTGAAACTACAGTGAAACCACCCACTCTTTTCTCTGCACCCTGAAAGGGGGAATTCAAAGGAGCCTGCAGTCAACTGCTGCTGACTCAAACAAGCCTCAGGAGGAGGGCTCGCGGGGCCAGACAGGTTCCTCAGGAAATCAATCCAGCTGGAACCCTGCCTTTTCAGCTACTCATCCCAATCACTTGTTACTGGGAGAGAAAAAAAAAAAAACATGCTGGTCACCAACTTCTTTTTCCACTAAAGGGCGGAGCAGTTTAAACTTTTTATCCTACACACCTATATTTATTATTAATAGTTTAGCTTTTTTGTTGTTGTTGGAGACAAGTCCTCATGTATTCTAGGCTGTTATTGAACTCATGAAGAAGCAGTGGCTACCCTTGAACTTACCAACCCCTGAGACCTGGAATTCCACGCGTGGGTCACCATGAACAACTTAGCTCTAAGTTCCTTTGTAAAAAGGCATTGTTTTCCCTAAAATCACAAAGGGGTATCTAACTTGAATTTCTCCCTTAAAAAAAACCAAATAAATTAATACCATTGAAGACGACAGAGAAGCTATTTCTGCCAGGGGAAAGACTTTCAACAGGATTCTAAGATGGAGCAGGGAAACGTCTGCTTACCCTTGCCTAAAAAAAAAAAAAAAAAATAACTTCTAAGGACCAGAAAGTGTTGAAACATTTCCTTTTATGCCCTCAAAACGGTGTTTACATATTGGTTGTTGATGCTACATACATAAAAGTTTACAATATGAACTACCAAAGTGTAGGTTTCCTTTGGATTGAAAGAGACATTTGTATCTCAACACATACAAAGATCAAGTTCCTTAAGAGTGGTAGGAATGGGGATGGGGGGGGCGAAGCAAGTCAACAACATGACAGACACACGCATGTAAGATACGCCCTGAGACTACGCTGCTATGCTAGTACTCTTCTTAACAACGCTTCTCATGAAAAGCTTCAAGGTTTTTGATCCTACTGCACGTACTGGCTTTGTGGGAGCCTAGGCAGTTTGAATGCTCACCTTACGAGACCTGGATAGAGGTGGGCAGTCCTTGGGCTTCCCACAGGTCAGGGAACCCTGATTGCTCTTCGAGCAGATGAGGGAGGGGGACTTGATCGGGGGGAGGGGGAGGGAAATGGGAAGCGGTTGTGGGGACGAGGCAGAAATCCTTAATAAATAAATAAATTTAAAAAAGAAAAAAAAAAAAAAGAAACCCCAACGAGTGAAAAGGAATGCATCAGTCAGTCTCACCCAAGATGCAACAGCAACGATTGGCTGCAGTGAAACTCACTGCTGTTTGCACTAATAAAAAACAAACAAAACAAGCTTATATTTAAAATATGATCCCATTTTTTAAGAATATTAAGTAGAAACAAGCATTTCCTTATTGCTCGCTCACTTTTTCCTGCTGCGTTTGTGTTCTTGGCACATTCTAATTTCTCTTTAAATTTGTTCTGGAATAAGTTAAATAACCTCGTAGACAAGTCTCTCTAGAAGCCAGTGATGGCACTGCCATGTAGGATAGAATCCCAGTCCACGATAGGGTGCAGGTATCATTTCTTAAATGACAATACAGTGGCTTTGACATTTATTCATTTGAGTCTGGGTATCATATGCCTTTTGATGAACGGATAAAGTTTTAAAAAATAAATTCAAATTTTGCAAATCTGCAACACCATGAACTTAATCTGCAATTGTGATGTCATAAAACCTTAGAAGAGCTACATGGAACTCCTCCGCAGTCAAAAGGCAGTCTTTAAGGTGCTGACCTGCTGAGCAGATCCACCAAGAAGCAAGAGCATGGTGGCGGATTTCCTGGAGAGGTCCTAACCTAACACAGGGAGAGCCATCTCAGCTTTTTACACCGGCTCTTGCACCAGAAGATACTAGAAGATACTGATGCTCGTTTCTAAGTAGAGAGATTCTAATAAGTAACAGAAAATACAGGACAAGACAATCCTGTGCCAGGCAGTGTCTCTATGCCTTGATGAACTAATTGGCACAGCCCCTCCTGAACTTCAAATGTTTGTTTTCCTTCACAACCTAGAACACTGTTAATTTTATCCTTATAAAGTGGACAGTGTGAGTTAAAATGGTCCTCAAGTACTCAAAAAAAGGTAAAAAGCAGAAAATCCTAAGACTCACAAAACCAATCAACTGTTTTAGGAGTCATGTGAGTTCACGGAGACAAGCAGTAAAACTGTATAGGTCTGAACCAGGTCCTTCACACGTGTGCTAAGGCTCTTAGCTTGGCGTTTTTGTGGGAGTGTGTGTGTGTGTGTGTGTGTGTGTAACTCTTTTTGCCTGCTCCTAAGACTCTTTTCCTCCTTTGGGGTTGCCTTGTCCACCAACAACACTCAGTTTTTTGCCTTATCTTGTTGTTTTTGGTTTTGACATGTTTGGTTGTTGTCTCTTGGAAACCTACTGTTCCCTAAAGGGAAATGGAGGGGGACTGGGTCTGGGGGAGAGGAGAAATGGGGGAGGGGGCCGGGAGAAGTGGAGGGAGGGGAAACTATAGTTGTAATGTATTGTACGAGAGAAGAATCTTAATTAAAAAAAGAAGAAAAAGAAAGTAAGAGTTTAGGTGAATCTGACAACAGGGAAGTTCTAGAAAAATCACATTTCCCAGATGGAGGCAGCATTAAAGCTAAGAACTGCATCAGGGCAGGAGACACTCTTACTCTCCAGCATATTCTCTGCTATTTCATGTTGGCACAGAAGAATTACTGTAACAACTGATGAAAGAAACATGCACTGAAAAAAGAAAAAAAAATGGTTTGCATTCTAGTCTAGTCAACCACTAAACAAGCAAAACATAATGTATCTTTACAAATAAACTTCCATACAATGACCGCCCATCAACAGTGTATTTAATACTAAAGTAAGTAATTCCAAGAATGTTATATAAATGACTTATCAATAGTCAATTCCACCACTCAGGAGACTGACAGATGAGGATGGCTCAAATTCAAGGCTACCCTGAACTACCCAGCAAGCTAGGGCTACGTATAAAAAGCCTATCTTAAAATTGAAGAAAACAAGTACTTTCATGTGAACTTGTGTTTAATATTTTTTTAATGTTTAATAGAATCACAATAGTATTTAATGACATGTTAAAATTATACAAAATTTGAATTTCAGTATTCTAAAGAATTTTATTCTGTGCATAAAATGTTTACATATTCATTTTTTGTTATATAAAAACATATAATACCATCACTTATACTTTTAGACACACGAAACCAAAATAAAATATTCATGGACCACTCTTCAAATGCATTAGGAAAAGTATAGGAATGGTCAAGTCATTTCTCAGAGATACCTGCTATCAATTTGTTTTGATGACTGATATTAATTGATATTTGATAATGAACACAGATAGCTTAAAAATAATAAAACATGATGCCTGAGGTGGAAGTTCTTCACAGAGATAAAGAAGAAGGGGGTTATTGAAAGAACGACCAGATGGGTCAGGGCATTTTAAGAATGTCTCCCTTCTGATGTACTCATTAACTATCTGTACAGTTGGAAGTGAAGGGATTGCTTGTAAGATGTGTTTCCTATTTCAGGCCAACAGTAAAATCTTCTGAACAAGAAGGTATGTGGTTTGGTTTAGAATATTTACACATTAAAATCACAAAACCAGTATTTCAGTACCTTCATTTGAAAATCAGGCGTGATAATGAATTAATTCATTGTCAGTACACAAGGTAATGGTTTAAAATGTAGTTTACTTAAAAGTTTTACCCAAGCTGAAATTCCTCATAAATTAAGATCAGCAACTACAAATGTTTACTATTGTAATTCTCATCACATGTCCCACACACTTAACACATTTGTTAAGCTACCTATTTATTAAATTCTAGTTACCACTGACAAACTAACATACGGTGAATCTGCCTTTGAAACTGCAATGAAATCCTTTTTATGAAATACAAGCTGCCATCTTCTCCCAACAGATGAACAACTGTCTCTCAGTGCGGAATGCTCGATATAGACATGGACTGGGAAAGTCTAAACATTAAACACTGAAACAAAAACACCGGGTCACATCGTTTATAGCAAAGTGTCCACAAGTCAGAGTATCTGTTTTATTTAATTTGTTTTCCTTTGGGTGTTTTGTTTCTCTGAGACTGGGTCTCACTGCATAGCCTGGACTGGCCTGCTGTGCAGGCCTTCAAGAGATCTGCTTGCCTCTGCCTCCTCAGTGTGGAATTAATGGCATTACCACCACATGGCAATAGAATCCATTTTAAATCAGGTCAAGAAAAGGCATGGCTGGGGATGTGGCTTACTGACCAAACGTTAGCTGAGGCCTGAGTGAGACCCCACTAGTGAACAACAGCATTCTCCAAAGCCCAGAAAACAAAGTAAACCTAAGTAGCAAATAAAAATAAAATACTATATTTAATGGTCAAGAACAAAAAGTTTTTTTTAAAAAAAAATCAAATTTGGTTGCATTTTCTCCTATCAAATTACCAAAGATTTGGTTGTTTATTACAATAATTGGGTTCATAATTTAAGTGCTTCACATTGAGTCATTTTTAATGTTGGCGATATATCAATCCATTTTTTGCTGCTTTTATTTCATGAATAGGAATTGAATGCAATTAAGATCACATTTACCCACATTTTCATTATGTTTATGCTATACTTCAGCTATTTATGAGATCATGAACTCATACAATCTTTCTGAAAAGATTCTTACCAAATCCCATTTATGATAATATATTCTAAAAACAATCTAACAATCTGACAGTAATTTGGACAAAAGGAGACAGTGGAAATTTTAATACTACGTAATATCCCACAATAGGAGAGTGATTTAGAGGATATTGATAAAAGGGAATGGTTTCCTCCCTGAAAACACCATAATATTAAATACGGGACAAAAAAAATACTGTGGAGACTGATTAGTTTGCAGTGGACCTGGTAAACCAAGAGCTAAGGTCATCTGCTATACTGTGAGTCTGAAACTGCTTGAGAGAAACGAGATTCTGTCAAGAAAACAAAACAAAATTATGATTATATTGAGTGATTTGGGATTGGGCTCCCAGGCCCCTCTCCCCCCACCCACAAAAAAATTATAACTTTTGCTAGAGATGCCTTCTGGGAGTGTTTGCTGGTCCTCCTGTGAACCTGAGTTCTTGGTATCCATTCTGGGAAGTTTACAACCAACCACTAACTCCAGCTTGAAGAGATGAGACACCCTCTCCTGGCCTCCAAAGACAGATAGACACACACACACACACACACACACACACACACATGCATGTGTCATACACACAGAAAGACACCCACATATACAAATATAAATGTCAAAATACATTTTTTTACAGAAAAAATTTAATGTAGAAAAGATGAACATTTAGTAGCGTAATGAAATATAAACCGTTACTATACACAGTATGTTCCTCCCCCAGATTCTTAGAATCTGGGCACACAGCACTGCAGAGGGCAGCAATCAAAATACATTTTTAAAAAGATCTACATATTTATCACAGTATACATATGCTTGACAGGAAGAAGAGGTATGGAAACACCTTTCTGGTATAATAGAAACTAGTCCATAGATGCCAAAGGTGCCTAGTCATCCAGATGGGCACGAAACCTGGCCACCAACCCCTACGGAGTAATTAAAGTAAGTGGATAAGCAAAGAAGCACAGAGCCCAGGAAGATAAGGGAATACTGCCCCCTTTATGGGAACAACCTGATAACTACACTTCCTGAGCTGAGACCTGAAGTGACATTCCCATTGCCTTCTTGTGGCTGAGAGCCACCATTTCCTACATAGAAGACACCTGAGTGGAAGTGGAGAGCCAGATGGCGTCTCCTAAAAGGGGTGTCTCGACTGGATCACCCTACCGTGGGATGCATTTTCCCCTGGGTGACCTGTGCCTAGATTTACACCACCAGGAAAGGGATGTTGCTTAAGCAAAATATTTCCTACAGATTTCATGGCATTTTCTTCATTCCCAACTCTCCCAACTCCCAGTGGCCTACTTGTTGTCTGCTCCTGGATACATTTCCCCAGTATATCCCACAGTTGGCAATGATCTGCTGTGTTAAGGTTAATATTCTGCAAGGTGGTTGAGAAAACGACTTGTCTGCAAATTAGCTACAAATATCAGAGAGAAGCAAAAAGATTTCCACGGTACTAGAATATTACTGTAGAAAAGCCCCAATTTGCTTATCCCATTAAATTCTTTTAAATGACAAGCGTGCACTATATAATCCTTATTTTCAAATCCGATTCTCACATCCCTATCTTTACAGATTCACAGCATTCTTTCCAGGTGCAACTTCCTCCTGCATGCTCCGCTTTTTTGAACCCCCTCTCATCTAGGGTGTAGGAGTTCTCCCCACTTCTTCCCCAGACAACAGAAAACTGCCAGGAGACTCATCAAAAGAGAAGTCAGAACTAAAGTATGTTTTGCACATACACCAACTGCACAAGAGTCCCAAACCACACTACAATGCAAAAGTTACCAAAGAAGAGGGACAGGTCTAGGGACACAGGTCACTGGTGTCTTTGTAGAAGCCTACACAGCAAGTCTTACTGAAAAGACAAATACCCTTAATCCCCTGATGGTCAGCATTCCAGAATCATCCACCTTTGGCTGATACGTTCTCTGAGACTCGCTGGTGACATGAAGGCAACTCACAATTCTGCAACTCTATGCTACAAGTTTGTAGGCTAAATTAATATGTAGAAAAGCATCTACGTGACACCACAGGTTGGGATTTTTGCAGGTGTCCTTTTTGGGGCTTTAGCAACTAGCTGTTGGGTGCAAATTCATCTTGGGGGTCTCTTGCTTCTATGCTAGGTTTACTATTGGAAACTCTTAAATCATATCGCTCTTTAAAGTTACTTTGCAGATGGACTGTCTGACTGACACAGCCCACCTGGAGCTAAGCAAAGTTTCCAATGCTTGCTAGCGGAATTATCTTGCTTACCAACTTGAAGATGGATCTGTTCTTCAGTTTTCCCGCTTATCAAATGGGAGTAACAAGGCCCCTACATCTCTTCTTCAGGTTTAGAAAAACAATAAATAACTTATACT
This sequence comes from Microtus oregoni, assembly GCF_018167655.1. NCBI lineage: Eukaryota > Metazoa > Chordata > Mammalia > Rodentia > Cricetidae > Microtus > Microtus oregoni. The sequence continues at coordinate 57,820,670 of NW_024543059.1, read as the reverse complement.
TAAGGATTAAAATGTAACAGCTGCAAAGTGCCAAGTGTTTGATTTTGCCAGCACACTGGGGGAAAAAAAAAGAAGAGGAAGTCCCAATGTGAAGTTTGCAATTCTGGCTTCATTAGTGCAGTTTTTAAAAGGTTTAGATCCCATGTCCAGCTATCTAAGGAAACAGACTAATTGGTAAGTTATACAGCAGATATAAGTGACTGTATGTAAATAGTTTGTGTATGATGAAATCATAATTGCAGGCAATTATGATTAAGCTAATCCCTGTTAGCCTGATTTCTTTCCTTGGTCTTCTTAAAGCTACACTGGTAGGCAAGTCAGGAAGACAGCATCTTTCACAAGGACTGAACACAGTCTAGACACACTGCAGATTTTCTCAATTCCCATGAGGACCCTGTAACAACTCAAGCCAGGAATAATATCCAAGCTACTTGCTGGTCTCTTCATTCCTTCCTTCTTTTGACGAGAATTAAAAAAACTCCCTAAGGGGTGTGCTCTGTGTTCTCTGTGTTGCGGCCAAGCAGGGCTGCCTCTTTCCCAAACAGGGTCAAGAGCACGTCCCTGGGTCCCCAGGACTTAGCCCATGTCCCTCTAAGAAGTGCGAAATTGTCTCTGGCTTCAGGATTTTTTTATTTGTTATTCATTCATTCATTCATTTGATTGGGTATTTATTAGCTATGGCAATCATCTAGCATGACAAAAACTCAATACAAGACTCATTTTACAACTCAGAACATGAGGCTAGGAAGTCCTTTACTGAAGCCAAAGCTGAGAGGGCGGCTCTGATGCTCCTCCCACATCAGCCCATCTCCTTGAGTCCCATCAGGAGCGCTTTTCTCTTTCTAGGCCATTTCACCTGCAGACTGTTAATCTCATTTACCAAGCAAATCACACAAATTGATCAAAATCTTTCCTATGGAGCTAGAGAATTGGCTCGGTGGTTAGCAGAGCATACTGCTCTTGCAGAGGACTGGAGTTTAGTTCTTAGCCACGACATCAGGAGGCTTACTATTGCCAGGAACATCTCAAGTTTCATGCACAGACACACCCATACATAATTACAAATACAATCATCCTTAAAAACATATTCTAGGCACTGAAACTAAATGTATCATATGCACATTTAAAAAGATGATCATTGTGACGCAACTAAGATTATCTTATACACTTTTTATTTCTAGTTCCCCTACACAGGAACACCTTAGAATAAGAAGCAATGGGTATTTTCTATAGAAATCTTACATGAAAATATTTCAAGGTGATCTAACATTCACTGGACATTTTAATGATGAAGCCATCGTGGCATGCGATGGTGTTGCCACTGTTCCCAGCATCGGTTACAGTTGAAGCCCGACTTGGTTATCCACGTCAGATATCAGATTGCAAGACCTTTACTTAGACTTCCAAGGAACAGCAGAACAAAGGGTTCTAAGCCTTTTGTCTATTGCTTGGGTCACCTTGACTGTGCTAGTATAAGACACAAAGTCACTTTGCTGAATAAATTAATCATCTTTCTAAAATGCTACCTTATTATTTGGGGTATATAAGTTTTCCCAAACACTGTATGTGTGAGGAAGTTCAGAACACTCTGCAGTACGGTCTCTGACATGGAAAGATTCCTACATAGCAGGCTGTTAGGAGTTTTTCAGCACTTTATAAAGTCTATAAAGATACAGCACTTGTTCTGGAGTTGGAAAGAGCTATGTGTATTTTCCGACAGCTGTTGTCGCTGTACCTACATGCCGGCATCTCAATCTCCTTTGCTCAGTGTTTGGCTGAAGCAAAATAATCATACCCTAAGCTGGGCTAGATAGTGTGCAACTGGAACCCTGGCAGAAAGAGGCAGGAGAATCAGGAGTTCAAGACCTTTCTTACCTACCCAGTGAATTTAAGGTCACCCTGAGCTATATAAGACCTTGTATCGAAAACAGAATAAAGATAATGGTAATTACATGAATACTTGCAATATTTCTAAATATTTTTACTTTTTTTAAAAAAAAATCAATGTATACATTAACTGGTCAGCAAAAAATAAGAGAAACAACAATATCAAAACTCTTTGTCCATAATGGAATATTGCATAACTGTCTTAAATAGAAAACCTTACACTCTTCTCAGGTATAATGAGGAATTTCTTTGTATTAGCTATTTTCCTGGTGCCTAACACACTATAGCTTGAATTTGTGTGTTTTCTGATTAGAGATGGAAAAGAAAACATGCGTGAGTATAGAGATGGCTTCAATTCTGTTCAGAATCCTCTAGCAAAGCAATTACCTCATACGTACACATGAATAGGCCAATGTAACCAATAATGTCCTAACACAATAGCATCAAATCTTAATTTTTCAAAATAATTCCATTATAATCTTTTAACTCAATTTCCTCTTGCTGAACAGCTTTTACTTGCTATTATAAGGATTGCTTTTAGCTAGGCAGTGGTGGCTCATGCCTTTAATCCCAGCACTGAGGAGGCAGAGGCAGGCGGATGGCTGTAAATTCAAGGCCATGTTCCAGGACAGCCAGGGCTACACAGGGAAACCTTGTCTCAAAACAAAACAAAACGCAACCAAACAAACAAAAAGATTGCTTTTAAGATATGGGGGAACAAGTGTTTGCTTTATTTATAAAACAAGGTCTCCTGAAACTAAAGACCCTTCTGATTTGTCATCCTGGATCCTAAGATGAGATCCTGCCCTGTAGATCTTCTAGTATTTCAGCTTGCTATTAGCTGTTCAAACATTTATCAAGGAATAATCATGTTCCAAACAGAGAACAATCTACTAAAACAGAGTTGCCTATTTCTATTTGTTAAAAATACACCACAGGAATACAACACACAAAGAAATAAAGACAAATGAAACAGAAAAAACTATCTTGATTGGCAAAAGAGGAATCAGGAAGAGTAATATTTTAAAAATCCAGTTGTCAAGAATAAATAAAATGAACTAGGGAAGATTCAGAATAGAGTCTCAGCAACTAAAGATCACATCAAAGCTGTCACCCAAGTTTCCATGATCATTTAGCTCTAAATATTTTCATTTAAAAATACTGTAAAGCATCTGGAGAAATGGCTTAGTCAGTGAAGCGCACACAGAAAGACCAGAGTTGGATCACACAATCAATGGAAAAAAAGAGCCAGTCGTGATGGTGGTCCCATCATTAGAGAGAGGCCCTGCCTCGAAAGAAAATGTTGACAGCTCCTAAGAAACCACCCCAAGGTTGTCCTCTAAGGATCTGTACACAGAGGCACCTGAAGACACACAGGCAACTGCACCCATATGCACCTGCACTCACAAATGCACCTGTACATACATGCACCTGCACTCACAAATGCACCTGCACATACATGCACCTGCACATACATTCACTTACACTCACACACGCACTTGTACATACATGCACCTGCACATACATGCACTTACACTCACACACGCACCTGTACATACATGCACCTGTACATCCATGCACTTACATTCACACATGCACTTGCACTCACACACGCACCTGGATGTAGAGTCTAAGAAATGTGGACCCATTTCCACCTTGTCTGAAGGTCAGGAAGTTTGGAGATTACTCAAACATTCAACAAGCACCCCAACTAAGGATGTGCCTGCTGGGTTCTTTTAACATCAAAATAGCTCATTCCAGTAGGTCAGGTGGGACAGGTGGTCAGGATATGCAAATGTACTTCTGCTCCTTCTTTAGTAACTATGAGGTCACCTGGGGAAAGACAACCTTCAGCACAGGTGATCTGGGTGATCTAGAGCAGCTTTGCTACCTAGACAACAGAATGTTAATGATTTGATGTCTCAAAGTGTAAAAGTAATTGACTGACTTGTCCTTTGTATCATGTTAATAAAGTCTTCTGTTACCTTCTCCCCCGCCCCCCTCCGTTTATATTGGGAATAAAAGCTGTGGAAAAAATAAACGCAGATGATTTTAGGATTTCAGTAATCACTGGAATACCCTCCCAGTATTATTCTATGGTTTGTCTTATTATCTTTATGTGTCCTCATATTCTTTACTTATATTTATACAATTCCCACTCCCCTACCCTGGTAAGAGGTGATTTTGTTGAAGCCGGCCCTTGACGCCTGAACTTACACATGTACCTGCACACAGATGCACCTGCACAGGCATGCACCTGCACGCACATGCACCTGAACTCACAGGAATGCACCCAACATAATACAAAAATCTCTGTGATGTGTAAGTTGAAAATATCAGTCAAAACATTTTTTTTCTCACAGTTCTTCTAACGAGGTAAATCCCAATTTATGTTGGTTTCATTTTAATAATTTAACATTTCACACACATGAACTTAAATGCGTGGAAAACGTATACAAAGCTACTCCAACACCTTTATAACAATGCAAATTAAGCTGAGAAATACTCCAAAACACAATCAGTGTGCTGCAGAAGCCCCACCAGGCACCGAAGGTTGACTTACTGTTAATCAAGGCACATTTCTGACTCATTTGGTACCATTATATTTGACTGGCCATCTCAAATTCTCTTGTAACTTACCCCGCCATTCCTATAAGCTTCTCACCTTCCTTACCATGATGCACTCTCCCACATGATTACTTCAGCCTCACCGGCCTGGAACGTCTGTCTGTCTAAGCAGCAAGATCCACTCCCAATTCTTAGACAGCATGTTGGACTCAGATGTATCTTTGATCCACATTCAAAGCATGCAAGAGTCAAATCCCCATATTCACTGCCCCAAATGAATGAATCCAGACTTGTATTTAAAGAATATGCTCTTAAAAAATTAAAACCAAGAGGTCAGTGAGATTGATCAGTATATTCTTGCCCTGTAAACTTGTAGACTGGGTTAAGTCTCCAGAAACTTTGTTACAATGGAAGGAGAGAGCTGACACTCTTGAAGTTTTTATCCTCTAACCTCCACACACTGTGGAACACACGCAGGCACTTGCAAGCACATGCATACAAACATAAGCACACACACACACCATGTACACTTATAGTACACTTATAGTGTAATTTATTTCACTATTTTAAAAGAATACACACCAAAATCACAAGGTTACTTCTCAAAACCAGTCGGATAAGTTAACAACTTCCTATATACCAGAAGGTTTTTATACTGAGGTCTAACTTGCCACACTTAGCAGTTAGGAATAATTCCAATTTATACAGTACCACTGCTGCAGAACAGCAAATCCACATCTTTCTCTTACCCTTTTCAGCCCCCAAAGATTCTGCATGTGACATATTCCATTAAAAAAAATAATACTACCTAGGAAAGAGTGGGGCATGTATGCTCTCACTTGGACACGCTGAAGCTTCTACTTGCATTTTTGTAAGCTACTGTCTGCAGCAAACGGACTTCTTATGCAAAAAACACTGGATTTATTATGTTCACGATTGATATCCATTCCATGAATATTTGTAATTGTTTCTAATAGATGATTAAAACTTAAAAATGTTTTCAAAGTCGCAATGCACAACTTAAAAAGTGCTGACCTTGTCCTAATTGGGATCCAGGAGGGAAATGCATGCTCCCTCTCCCTGACTTAGGTAACACACACAAATGCTGCATGTCATACACTCCGGAGGCTGCCTCGATAACAGTTCTGGACACTGAATACACACACTACACATTCCATCAAGGTTCAAAGGCTGCCAGCAACAACAGTCAACCCTCTCTTTCAGTTAAAGTGAAGTTCCTTCTTAAACAATATTTAATATTGGGTAGGAACAAAATATCTATATTAGGTGCTCAACCAAATATTTTTTCAATTATTTTGAGCTGATTACATGGGTGGGGTATTCAGACTTAATATTTCCAGACTTCAGGTCTAAGCGCATCTTATGCCACATTCCTGGAATTTCAGAGCTACAGTCTTTTAATCCATTACCAGTTTTTCTACCAAGGGACAGCCCTCTTGTTTTCCTACATTAATTATATATGAAATCTTCAGGCTGATATACTGACGGCAGGAATGTAAACAAGCTAAGCAGAACTAATTTTAATTAAAAAGAATACATACAAATATGCCATTTTTGAATAGAAATTTAATAAATGCTTAAAATTATTTTTACTTGGAAGGTTTTGTCCCTTAAAAAAATACAGAGCGTTAGTTAAGAAGCATGACACATTCAATTATTAATTAATGCTGAACAAGTAGTTCACTTAAAGCTCTTTCGGCAAAAGTAATGAGTGAGCATCGGAAGGTTTTTGGGGAAGCAAAATCACAGACAATAGAAATTATCTAATGGTGAGATGGAAGGAGCTGAACTTTTGTTTCTCACAAAAAATATCATCTGATACAGCCACATTTAAAAGACTATAATTTGTGAAATTTAAGACGTGTCTAATGATGGAGATGAGCACAAGGAAATAACCTATCTATGCTGCATGCAATATGGAGATGCAAACTAGGTAATGACACTGCTTCCAACAAAAAGATCAAAATTCATGGGAAACCTCTGCTTTGGAGGCACCCAAGGCGACTGCTGTTATTATGCTATTAGTTAAGAACCAAGTAACAACATCAGCCAGTGTAAGCCTCATTTTATCTAAGTTAACTGTTTCCTATGTGACCTGTGAACATTCTCCCAGAACTCTAGGTGAAGGCTCCTCTGGCCCTGTTTAAGACACCATGAACGTGGGATTGTCTCAACCATAGTCACAGGGCTCGGAAGAGATAGATTTCGTGGAAATCTCAATCCTTAATTAAATCACAGAAAGAGTTTTTGAAGTAGTAAATAATAAATCACAATGAATCCTCAAACTGGTTGTCAAGGAAACTACTTTGCTTTCGGTGTAATTGCTGTTGTGCCCATTTGCCCTCGCTGACACCAAGCCTCATCAGCCATTCTGGTCAGAGACTGAGAAAGTAGCTTTTCTATTCCTCTCAGGCAATCATGTAACATGCATTGAGCATGACTGAACAGGGCCATGCGACCATACAAATGCTGGATTCAAGGCCTTTCCTTTTCTGTCTGGAGGCAGTAATTAACTAGGAAGCAGTATATTCCTAGCAAGGCGCCACTAAGAAACGCAACCCAAGGTGTCTTGGCAGCTCTTAGTAGCTGTGTTTACAGGATGTTTTTACTAATTTTATAATTTATTATCAGAAGACTCATTTGTGAACCTGTAATCCCCAATGTTTAAAAAACTAAGTGTCAATGCGTTTTAGATTTCTCTGAAAACAGACACATGAAGGCTGATATGTGAAACGGAAGTAAACGAGCAAAGTTAGGGCCACATAGATTTTATCAGCTCAGCACGGGTTTTCCTCTACCATCCCCTTTATAATTCTATCTAATTATATGGGTTATTTTTCAGGAAAGAATAATATAAAATAAAATCCTGAGAGAAAATCCAGTGCTGTGTTGTAAATTCTGCAAGTTGCACTGATTCCTGCTGCTTGTACCTCCTTGACTAGGATGGCCATAGGAGAGGCCTGTGTACGGACAGAATTCAGCTGATCTTCAAGACTATATTAGCTCCCTTTGTGTTCTTAATCTGTAACATTTTTAAGTTCATTCAACTGGTAACTCCTCACTGCTTACTTCAACCGTTTCTAAGACCAATATCAGCAATGTAATTTGTATCCCACAAACAGACATTGAAAAGATAAAATTATCTTCATCAAAACAATGCCCTTGATTCAATACTTTCACTCTTTTGAACATGCATACAAGGCTTCTCTAAAGCTGGTCACCCACCTGACAGGTCTGCTCCCTCATCTGTACAGATAGCAAATACCACGGGAGCTTCAGAGCTTCCTAATGGCGTGTGGAAATACACAAGGAATGTATGTGTTTACCTCTTTTCAAAGCATGCAAAGTCTGAAAATATTCTATTTAGTTTTGTATTTATTTGTTTGTCTGTGTGATGTACATTTGTGGTTTTGCCTGCCTGCATGTCTGTGTGAGGGTGTCGGATGCCCTGGAATTGGAGTTTCAAACAATTGTGAGTGCTGGGAATTGAACCCAGGTCCTCTGGAAGGCAGCCAGTGTTCTTAACAGCTGAGCCATCTCTCCAGCCCCCTATTTCTGTTTTCTATGGCACACATTTTTTCTGCTTTGTATTTATTTTATATGTGCTATAATTATTAGTCTCTCTATATTTATTCATTCATCTACAGATGGGATCTCCCGAGGTATCCCATGCTAGCCTGGAACTTATGTAGGGCAGACTGCTTTTAAATTTGCAATCCGCCAGACTCAGACTCTCAAGTGCTGGGACTACAGGTGTGCAACATAATGCATGGCTAATTTTTCTATTTCCCTTTTAAAAATAAAATCACAGAGCAATAAATTGTATGATTTTGAAACAGTGGGTCAAACGATTTAGCATAATATCATGAAAGTTTATTTTAGGAGACCAAAGTCTGCCTGCACGTAACTCTCGGTAGTAAGGGGAAGGAGTGTAAAACCTTGAGTCACCCTGGGAGGCTTATGGGTTGGGCTGTGAGGAAACCAGTTTTATCTGAAAACAGAAAAAGGATTTAAGAGTCTCAAACCTGTCTGTTATCTTTTCTTTCTTTTTTTTTTTTCCTGAAACAATGTTTCTCTACGTTCTGAAACTCACTCTGTAGATCATGCTGGCCTTGAACTCACAGAAATCCACCTGCCTTTGCCTCCGAGTGCTGGGATTAAAAGCTTGCGCCACCACCACCCTGCACAATTAAAGAGTCCTTTTTAAAGAGACATTTATGGCAATTTGTTTTTGTTTTGTCTTTGTTAATTTTTTTCTTGGCACAAGTGAGGGTATGTATGCATGTGTGTATGTGTGCTTGTGTCCGTGTGTGTGCATAAATGCACGTGTGTAATAGGCCTCCCAAACCTAGCAAGCACCCTATCACACAGCCACACGACGCTCCTGTCTTTGTCTATGCAGGGCTGTGTTGCAGACGTCTACCGCCACTCTGCCCAATGATGTAATAATCCTGAACTTGCTTCAATATGCTATTCATCTTAGTTTTCAAAAAGCAAAGAAAACATACACGTTGCTTGTCACAGCGGGTACACAAAGAAGACGCTGTAAGAATTATAAGAAATTAAATAGCTAGAAGTGAAAAAACAATAAGGTTGCGTTTGATAGTCTAACTCATGGAAGCAAAGGATCTTGTGGGGTGTGCAGGGGTTTCATGGGTCCTAACGGCCGCTGGAGCACAGGAATCTCATACTTTATATTTCCTGCCATAGGATCTCCTTCCTGGTTTTAATGGAAATAACTGGACTCACTCATTCTTTGTAGAGCCAATAACTACACAGCATCTTGAAAATAACAACACTAGAAGGGAGTTTATATTTCCTCAAAATGCTACAGTCAAAATTTGGTTATTTGAACATCCGACTGAAAGGAAATTGCTCCCAACATTCCTATTGGCTGGTTCTAAACATGCAAACTAAATATTGCTATCTGGTTTCCTAGACTAACAAAAAAAACTGCTGAAAAACCAGTATTTCTTGATAGTATAACAGTACTCTATAATTCAGGGTGTCACGTTCTTTTCTGCTGATGCTCTAATGTTAGAAATGGGCACACTGTAGGTACACGACATTTGGAGCAAAGTGATACACCCTATGAAATCTTTCTCTCTCAAAGAAACAAACTGTACCTCAACTTGGGAAGTTAATTGTGTGCTTCGGTTTCACAAACCAACTGCTGTTGCCAGCTGCATTCTAAATACGGGTAAACAGAGACAGTCTGAGCTGTCAACAAAAGACATAATTAAGAAGGAAAGACGCTGTCAATAAAACATGGCCACATGTAAAACTCTGGGAAGCAAACAGGGCCAACCACATTTGGATTACACAGTATAGTTAATACATTCTTAACCACTAAATAATAGGGTTCAGTAAGAACAATCTGGAAGGAGAAAGGTCTTCAAACACGAATGTGGAAAAACAAGATACTGTACAAGAGAAGATTAAAGCAAATTGCTCACTGCCTTCTCGAGCTGGGATTCCACATGGGGAATAAAGAGGCACGTAAAACAATATGCATGCCTGGTTTCTCAACTCTACTAATTTCTAGAAGCATCCAAGAGTTCTCTCATCACATGCAGTGGGTATTCAGGTCTTAATTATCTGCAGTAACCGGCTGAGAGTCTTATGAGGAATCTTATAAACTATCAACAGGCATCACACAGTTTTCAATTGGAAAGACGTCAAGAGTAAAAAGGCAAGCAAGCACTCAGCCCTCACCTCGGGCTCTCCTAATCAGAAGTTTGCACGAATGTTAAAATTGTTTCTAATTGCAACATTACCCATCTAAGAAGTCCTATTTGGGCATACTGTGAAGAACACATCTCACTTTTCTCCTTTTAAAAAAAATGTATTTTATTTTAAGATGAAATTAAAGTTTATTGGGAACAACAAAAGAAACTGAACTCTGTGTGGTGTTTTCATTACATATAGTATGTTCAGTATAAAGAAAGAAAACACCTTACAAAGGTGCTTTCTCTTGGTTACAGTTAAAAAGAACCAAAAAAAATCACATGAATTAGGAAGAAAGAAGTCACATCGTCATTGCTCCATCTTCACATTTTACACACACACATGCATGCGAGCACACACACACACACACACACACACAAACTCAGGAAACTATACAAATTTTACCTAAGTTCGCTTCTAAGAAGCAATTTGTTTACAAGGAAGGCTGGGAAAATACAAGACAGTTCATTATGAACAGGGAAAAGCAGGCAGAAACATTCACAACCAAGGACTGTGCACTCCAGGAAGGCTTTCAGAGGCCAATTTGCTAAAGACAGGAAGACCTGGGAAATCTGAGACCTCCAGACAAGAAAAAAAAGAAAAAACATCTCAACTGGTGTCTACCCATACAAGGATACTGAGTGGTGTAGAAATAGGAATTAAAATAAGATTAACAGGCCTGAAGTTGTGAAGAAAACATCTCCAAGGAGAGACTTTGGATGAGGAGCAGGGTCACCAGCAGCAGGTAAGATCTCAGAAGTTATTTTTCTTTCTTTCCTTCTTTCTTTCTTTCTCTTTCTCTTTAAGGTACTACATGTGAAAACCATGTAGCCATGTAAAAACCAGCGATCTGGTTTGAAATCATCCACACGTTAACTAGGGATTGATATGTAAAGCTCAAGAATTCATGCTTTTCTTTGAGGTCTCATCGATCACTTTTTTAGTGTAGCATTAGCCAATATTCATAACGCGAACTAACATTATGATTTCATTTTCCAACACGCAAGCCCATTTATACCACTGTGTGACATGCGTACATTGATATTCAAGAAATGCAGGGGATGTGCCCCCAGGTAGCCTGAGGTCCACCTCAACTACATGAAGATTGAAGATGACACCATGCTGGGTGAAGGTGCAGGGTGCAGGATAGGGAGAGAAATAAAATATCTTAAATTGCTTTCTAAGAAGACAGTCTTAGGAAAGATCTTCAGGCTGACCATCTCCGTTTTTCTGTACAAAACATAAAGGACAGCTGGGGATCCTTGACTCTTGGGAAGACAAGTGAGGTATACCTGTGTGAGAACAACCATTTAATTGTGAGGCGGGAGGGTCAGTAAAACACTAGAAAACACTGCACCATAGACACACTAAGTGACAAGCACATCCCAGAGTCCCTCTTCTGATGGAGACACAGAAGGACTTCCCATCAGATATTGTACTACCATCCCCACCCTCCGGCTTCACACTGCTGCTGTCTGACTCCCCAACCTGGTTGGATTGCACCTATAAACAGCGAACCAAGGTAACTTCTTCCTCCTATGAGTTGCTGGCGTAGAGCTCTTTTGTTTGTTTTTCTCCAAACAGTAAGAAAAGAAATCACAAATCGCAACTCCTCTCATCTAGGTGTTTCGTTTCATGCAGTCTCTCCTACAGTCACTCTGGTCCAGCCCAGCAGACTCTGAGCCAATCTATTATCTCAGTTGCAAGCATTGCGGAGACTGCAGTGTGAGCTCAAGGGAAGACACGCATAAAAGCCTCCTGTTCAGCCTTTCTCTGTGAGTCTAATAGAACTCCTTGAGGATACATCCAAGGTCCTTTTAAATGGCTCCGGGGAAGGGTTCTAGAAATGTACGTATGTTGAAAAGGCATACTAACTTTTCATTTAAACTAATTCAACAAGAATTCAGCAGAACCAAAAATACTACTGTAGTAACTAGTAGGTCCCTATTTAAGAAAAAACAACAAACAAACAAACAAACACAAACTCAATGTGTTTAATATAGGCCTAGTATTTATTGCACATTACCCATGATGCCACTTACTCTAGCTTTAAGGTTCTTAGCTGGCATTGAGATATCTGTTATAAAATAGTTGAAAAGAGTCAGGCAGTGGTGGCACATGCCTTTAATCTCAGCATCCAAGGAGACTAAGACAGGAGGATCTCTGAATTCAAGGCCAGTCTGGTCTACAGAGCGAGTTCTAGGACAGGCTCCAAAGCTACAGAGAAACTTTGTCTTAAAGAAACAAACAAAAAATGGATTGGATGGATGGATAAATGGGCAGACAGACAGACAGACAAAAATAGTTGAAAAGAACAACCTGGTAATTTAAAAGGATACATTACAGCACCTCTCTACGGCACTATACAATCTTAATTTCTCTTTTGAAGACAAACTGAATGGTGATTGCTTGCTGTGTGTTCTTATTATCACAGCAAAACAAAGAACAAGTGTCCTTCCTGTCTGGAGACCGTTCCGTGTTAATCCCAGGAACAGACAGGAACTGGCAAACTGATGACTACCGTGTAAAAACATCATTCTGCTTAGTTATTTCCAGTTGTAAAAGATAATAAAAAAAATAGATTCAAGTTCTAGTCAGTACATATTAAAATATCTTTAGAAACTAATTTCTACAGTTAAGGAAGAAATCCATCAAAAACCAAAAGCACTTATAATTCTCATGATTTCTTCAACATCAATTAAAATATCTCCCCAACATATTTTGCAATGATAAAATTTAGAACACATATACAGGGTAAGTTAAATTTTACAGGTATTATTTTTAATATTTTGGAAATGTTTTCCAAAACCTCATGCCATAGTTTACAAGTTATGACATTTGTTTGTTTATGAATAATTATAAGAATTCTAATCTATTCACAAATAGGAACACAACTTTTGTTAGAGTGATTGCTTTGTGTCTGCAATATGGGTCTCACAGCAGGAAAAGAAGCTGTGAGCCTACACTGGGCCATTCCAGGAGAGGAGAGAAAAGCACCACAGGGCACAAACAGTCTTCTACTTAAGGTTTGTTTACCTGGAAACCCACAGCTTCTCAGAATCACTCCAAAACATGATCAGGTGAGAATAAAGCTCCAAATTAATTATAGAATCCTTCATTCTAAAGACTAAAAACTCTGTTTATCAAATAAAACTACATAGCATTTTATCATCAAAAGCAAATGGAGGATTAAGATTTTATAGGAAAGATTCCTGCTCATTTTAAATATATCTATGTGTGTGTACACACACACACACACATACACTGACAAAAGATATAAAGGCATTTTTCTTCCCTTCAATTAAGATCAAAGTGCTGGGATCGAGCCTAACTCATGATTAACATACCTGGGAAACATTTTTAATGATTTTAATTGCTATTAGGCTAATAAGCCACACTCAATAACTTTTAAAGGTAATATACCTATATAGCTAACTATAAATGCTTGCAGCAAAAATAAATAATAATAAATAGGTAAACTCTGGCTCACTTCTCCAAAATACCAGCTGTCCCTCATCTCCATTTCCCCTCCCAAGGTTCTCTATCTTTTCTTTTTGTTTTAAACAATGTAAGGTTCTTAAAGAAAATAAACAACAGCAACAAAAAAAAAAAATCAAAGTACTAACCTGTAATTTTTATGTTTATGGTTTCAAATGTGGCTCTAAAAATAGATATCCATGTGTTAAGAAGTCAATTTACCTCCAGCTCACCAAGGCTACAGTAGAATTCATGCGTTCCTAGAATATCTGCCACGTATACTACTCCAATTAGTTAGATTTTCAAGGAAACAGTAAAAAAAAAAAATAAGAAGAATTATTAGGGGAAAGAACAGCAGTTGTTCATCTGTCTGTCGTCCTGTCCTAATACGAACCTGGTTTGCCTTTGTTCTGACAGTAGCAAACAGCCACTAGAAAATGAACCACCTTCCCTGGGCTGACTCCCATTATAGCACCCTTGTTTGACAAGGTCACCTGCTGCAGGGATTTGTAGGGGAAAAAAGCATGCAGCCTGCAGAGTGAGTTTAAGCCACAGATGACCCAGATATTTATATTTTCCTAGGATGTGTAAGTAAAAAAAAAGAATTATTTGCTCATTGAACAAATAGGCATTTTGTGTCTAACGATTTCAGAAACTTAAAATTCCAAGTATACGCATAATTTTCCCATAGTCCTCTTTCCTTGGAATTCACAAAGCAACTGTATGAAATACTGAATCACATGATAACATTAAAAAGCAAACACTAGTGAAGAACAGACTGTGGATCTTCGCTGTCTGATAAGGCGAGGGCCCCTATCAAGTGCAGAGGAGTTCTGGGAAAACCTGAGGCTGTGGTAGATACACCGTTTTTCCTTCCCTTTAAGTTTCTTCAAGAATTTAATTTGCAACTAATTTCATTACAAGATAGATGCAGGGGACTCAAAGATCAAAAATTCCGTAATTCAATTATATGTTACTTTACCTTTAAATTAAACTGGTGTAAACTTCGTAAGAACGTTTTACCCATAATCCACCAATGATCCAATAGGTAAAACTGACTCTAGGAAGTAAGGCTCACCTTGAATTTTTCAAGTTCGCTTGCAATCTCTGAAAGGGCGTAAGACATGCATGAAGACAATCTCAACTATTTAAGTTCTTTCCTTACAGAGGTACACAGTGAGAGAGGAGTGTTTTCCATACATAGATATGAACAGGAGGCACTGGGAATCATGTCTTTAAAATCATGGTTTTGAAAGTTTGAAGCATGAACAGCAGAGTCTACCCTTAATGTCATCTGGAAATCTAGAGTTATTGATAGTGAATTTAGAGTGATTTCGGTTTTTCAACTCTACACAAAACTAAAGAATTTGCACATTTTCCTCCTAACCTTGACACAAAACCAGCAGAAGGATTATGAAGCAATAGCCAATTTTAATTTTAATTCTTGATTCATGCACCACTAAAATAAAGCATTACTTAATGTAACAATGGGATTTGGAGGTCTTCACTGTTAAGAATTTTGTGTGTTCACATGGGAGGAGGAAGGCAAGTGATAAATATCTCATTTGACCTCAATCTCTACTCAGATATGACAGTTACATTCACAGAATGTGATGTCCAAACTTTCCACAAAACAAACCACTTCATAAAGTTTACCAGTTCTAGTCTCGTGTGAAATAAATTTCAATTCTAAGACTATTTTGACTGTAGTAGCTGGGCGTCAAAAGTCTTTGGGTGGGCCTATCAATGACTCATTTCTGTCAGGTTTTTTACACTTTACTCAGAATTACAATATTGTTAAAGCACTGATAGCACCACATATTTAGAGATATTTAAAAAGTAGGTACAATGGTTGAATTTGATTTGAGCTATCCAGTGACAACCAAGTTACATAATAAAATAAGAGGATGTGATTGTCAATCCTGGACGACAGACAGTCTTCAGTCAGAGATTCCAACACTCCAGTGGCTCCCTAACTGGAGCTCTCTCAGGAAAGAGCTTGGCTTCTTTTCTATTCAGAGGCAGCCAATCACCAGGGCTCATTTACATCCCTCCACTTTCCTTACAGTGTCTTAGTAGCAGGCAGCCCACCCCATACCATCTGTGAAATAGGTAGGTGGTTCAAAATGCCTTCCCACCCCAGTGAAGAGCTTGAATTAAAAATAAACTGGCACTTCCGTGTCGTCATTTTCTCCACAAGATGCTGATGCAGAATAGACACAGAGCTTACTCGCTCTTGTTTTAAGCTGGGGACTGCACAGCAGCCTCACTGCAGAAATCTGTGCCCTTCAGTCCTCTGTGTTCTCTAAAGAGTTGAGCATCACTTAAGCTCATACAGTCAGTAACAGCAAGAAATTTTAAAGTTTCTGATATTCCCCTTAAACTTTATCTTCTCTTACAACAAATTGCTCACAACAGCATTAAAATACATCAAAGAGGAAGAACACATGGGATTATTCTGGCATTTCCTTATGGCAAGCAGAAAATTATAGGCATGTGAAAACACCCATATCCTATTGTCTGTCGTACAAACTTAAAGGTGAAAAATAAAACAGTTTTAAAAACTACATGCCTCCAAGACACGTAACATACAGCAGGTTAATCAGTGCCAGTATTCCGTGTGGCTACTCCTCATGAGATAAATATCAACGCAAAAATGATACAGGCTACAATCGTATCATTAATTGACATCGCAGGGGATTTAAGAGCAAAGTAGAGGGTTAAAAACCACCCAGGTTTAAAAACTGATAACTTTTTCTTGGAAGTAAAAAAGATGACTCTACTTTTTCCAGGTTTACACGCTAAAATCAGAAATTATAAGGAACTGTGGTCCCATGGCTACAGAATGAAATTTCAGTGTGTTTTTTGCTCTGTTTTAAGCTTTTCGTTACAGCTATGGGCTTGCACATTTAAGACAAAACTGGTGAGAAAAAAACAAATTTACATCTTTATCTTAAACAAAGGGTGATGAACTTAATTTCCAAACAATGGCTGTGCATTGTCATCATCTTGCGACAAATTTAAACATAAAATTCAATCAGAAGTAAAGCCTACTGAAAGAGTTATGAATTTACAAGATTTTCATTTATCAGCAACAGCCATTTAAATTGACTTCTGACTATTATTTTTACATATATATTCAAAAATAGATTATTTATTGATGTTTTGACTAGGTAGTAACTTTAAATGAAACGGCACAAAATTTACAGCACGGTTACATTCAAATAATAAAAGCCAGTTCTGTGA
The DNA here is from genome assembly GCF_018167655.1 of Microtus oregoni. Lineage (NCBI taxonomy): Eukaryota > Metazoa > Chordata > Mammalia > Rodentia > Cricetidae > Microtus > Microtus oregoni. The sequence continues at coordinate 57,803,744 of NW_024543059.1, read as the reverse complement.
AAATTTTCACAAGCAATAAAATGGAAAAATCAAGAAAAATGTTTTCATGCTATACTAACACATAAACAAAATACAAACAAATCCATTTCAATATAATGCCAACAAAGTCAAGTTTGATCATTTCATATTCCTTGCCTGCAAAAAGAATATCAGAGTAGAATGTGGTTCAGAGGTAGAGCATTTGTCTAATGTGCAAAACGTTCCCTTGCATCACAAAACATCAGAAACCAAACCAAATAAAAAGGAACTTTCATTAAGACAACAATTACATCATAATGGATACGACACGCTAAAAGGTGGTTTGCTTTCCTGTCTACATTTTTATGTTTGCTTTACTTTAGAATAGCTTGTGCTATTAAAATCTGAAGTCTTTTATCTACCAGTATATATAGAAAGGTTTCCAGAAAAGATAGATTCCAACATTTGCTTTTACTGCTATAGCATTTTTAGAGTTGTGTGTAGGAAACGATCACTGGTTATTCCTAGGTATGACACTCAATCAGATCTCGGGGGCAGGTGGAATAGGACGGATGGCCCAATCGTCACAAGCACTGGATACTTTGCAGGGGACCCAGGTTTGGTTCCTAGCACTCCATGGGCAGCTCAGAAACCATCTCTAACCACTATTCCAGAGATCTAGAGCCCCTGTGGTTCTCATGAGCACTGCATGCACTCAGTGCACTTAGATGCAAGCAAAATGCTCATACACAAAAATCTTATAAATCAAAGTTTGGACAAAAATTTTAGGAAGGTACTGAAGAGATGGCTCGGTGGTTAAGAGTGCTTGTGCCCAACTGTAAGGATTGGAGTTTCTGTTCCATCATAAGAAGCTGGCCTTCCTACACACACAGGCAATTTTGGGTCCTGGAAATGGTATGCCCTTTTCTTTCCTTTAAAATCCTTCCTATTCTCTTGAGCTTCATAGGGCACATGTATTGCAACCACGTGTATATATACATGTGTGTATAACTCCAATTCTCAAAGATAAGAAAATGCATCCCTTTTAAAAAAAGATTTAAGAAATTCAAGTTTCAATTTAGGTAATTAGGGATACGTGAAAGCTTTTCTATAGATCCTGGGTTTTAACAAATATTGAGTTACGCCCCCTTCTATCTATGATAAATGTTCCCCTTATGAACAGAACCTGCACCAGTGTAGATGGAATTAGCTCTGAGTAGCAGGCTGCCACAAGCTAAAGTCTTCATTCTACACAGATCTCAAGGGTGCTGTTAAATTTTTCATTGTTTCCCATGGAATTACAGTCTTCCTGTTTAATTTTGATATGATAGAGTACTGCTTAAGGAATACTGACTATACATTCAAATACAGATTCAAAGACCAGCAAGGCTTCATACTGTAGAGATCTGAACATTTAAAGAAATAGAAAGTAATCAGAAATTACACTTGACTCCACAGACAGTCACTCTAATCTTCTTAAAGAGCGCTAAGATGGCTATATAAGGAGACAATGACAATATCAGCATATGGGCATATGTATATTATCTATTATGTCATTTCATGAATTTTCAACAAACCCAACAGCTTTAATATTTTGACTCATATATACCCTATCTCTAAAATATGGTGAGGATTTATAAGTAGTTATAAACTGACAGATGAAAATATTCAATCTATGTATATATGTCACTACCTAAATTATCATAATGTTTTATTTATTTGCGATCTTTCATGGCTGGAAATCAATGTAGATGGTAGTTAATTCACTATTAATAGAAAAAGTGGCCAATGCTAGGTGGATTTCTGGATGAGGAGAAGGAGAGGGAGGAAGGAGAAAAAGAAGAACCATCAACATTATAGTCTTAAAAAAAAGTAGGGACTTTCTCTCTCTTTCTTTTTTTGGTATATTTTTTAAAATCAGAAATCTCTGATCAGGCAACATTAGTTACTTGAGAAATGGAAGGATCTTCGGTGCAAAATTACAAGAAGACAAATCTTCCACCCACAACAACAGGGGAGGGAGGCTTCCTCAAATAAGCCTTGGATGGACTACATCCCCAGCGTGCCCGAAACCATCAAAGAATGACTACACTAGCACCCACTTTCTTTTCTGTCTCTATCCACTTGCTGGCAACTAACTTCAATGCTTCCTCAAGGACCTCTCTGTCCCCCAGAGGTGTTCTTACACTTCCAACTCTCTTCCTTCTCAATATGGAGGGAGGGGACACACACAGAGGAGACAGACAGACTGGGGGTGGGGAGGGAGGAGTTGTTCTCCACACAGCAACCATAAGGCCAAAGGTCTTGCCAGCAAAAACTCTGGGTCCTGGAAGCTGTTACCTCATCTCATTTGTTTGAACTCAATTTCCCAGAGCCAATTAGCAACATCTTACTGTCAATAATTAGATGATCAATGTGCCAGTCAGTTCTCCACCAAATGATTACTTGAACTTCTGATTTGGTCAAATAGCTATCTAATTTGTACAGCCCAGTTCATCATTGAGTACAAATGACTATCATTATTTTAAAAACTGGTTTAAACAAAGAGAGCATTACTGGAACCATGAAGACAATATTTTAATGCAAATAAAAGGAGTCCCTTATCATTATAAAAAAAACACAAAACACATACACAGATTTGAATTAAAACACTAGTAAGAATATAAAGATAGGGTCTACATGTGAATGTTTTAATTTGGCATGTAGTATGTCACTGAAAGAAAAAAATATCAATCAAGGAAAAAAAATCACAAAAGGAACAGAATGATTCAAGAACCACTTAAGGATATAATGTTCACATATAAAGGACTTTAGTTGTATAGAGGAACTAAAATGAGACGGCTGCCTGAGGTCAAGGGACCCCAAACAGTCTGCACAGCTGGTGGGAGATAAAATCCAGCTGTAAGACCCCCGGGGCTCAGAAAGACAGAAGCCACACTACTGATTTGTAAGAAGATGGGATCCAGTTTATCCTTTACCAAGTTCTTCTTAGCTGTGTGAAACGAACAGAGAAAGCAGCGCCGGGGATGAAAGTGACCCCTGTGCAGATCACATTTGTGGAATTTCATGGATGCATGTCTCCCCCCATTTTTGAAATGGCTTGTAATAGAGCAAGAATTTTTTCAGCAGTATCAACAGTATGTACCGTAAAACTTGACACATACAGGTGACACGGATGAGCATTATCAATTAAACATCTATAAAAATAAAGTCAACAATATTTAACATTCTCTCCTCTCTCTCTCTCTCTCTCTCTCTCTCTCTCTCTCTCTCTCTCTCTCTCACACACACACACACACACACACATCAGAATCAGTCCTTTGTATCATGAAGTAGATTGCAATGGTATAATACTGTGTTTGTGTTAATTCCAATTTTATCATCTAAAGAGGACTGTTCAGCTTTTACTTATATTGTCAGTTTCACTGTCAGCTCTGAAATGAAAAGAACCACACAGCTGGGTAGAAGGTAAAGTTATTTGTATAACACATAAGTAGCAACTTGGGGCGAGGGATGATGAACCTTAGTGGCAAGTGCTTACCTGCCAAGTGTGAGACTCTAGTGCCAATGACAAGAAGAAGTGGGAGGGGGCGCAAGTAATAATCTAACATAGCTAAATAAAATCTAAGCTCTTCATAGACTTACAAGTTAATCCTACAATGATCTCTCAAATGAAGCATAGATATCACATGGAGATTTTAAATTGAATTACTTACTCTTGAGTTTGCAATTAAGTATTTAGACGTATTTAGTGACTGTAGCAAGCCCAAGTAAGCGAATTAGCTTCTTATCCCTTGTCTTAATCTATCAATTGGAAGTCAGTAGGTAAGGATAAACCAGGGGTAATCGGACACTGATTTGCACCTCTAACTAAATAGTCGCTCTCAAATACAGAATTAAATAGAAAACTCACTTGTGGGTCTCTGTGTGTTTTCTCTCATGGATCAGCAGCAGTTACTGCCTCTTGCCCTGAATCTTTCTACGTGAGATCTACCAAAGAGCTACAAGGCACAGGCCTGGAGCACACAGAAAAGGAAGTCAAATACCCAATGGATAAAATTTAGTTTATTTTCATAGGCACCCTAAACAACACCCCGTTCTTCATATGGAGGTCATTAATAAGGCCCCTTTGTCCAACAGTATAGTAGGCATAATGCATGCAGTCTACTTCTGCTATATTTAGAGAGTATATATTATAAAACATGGAGAACTAAGTAATTATTAAAGCACAATAAAAATAATTATTCCTACCCCAAATTTTACAAGATACATGAAAACACTGAAGTTTTTCAACTCACAGTTTTTAAAAGTAACCCCTATTTTACCGTAGAGAGTTCTCAAACTATTTTCAACCCAAAAGCACAACGCTGTTCTTAACTGTATAAATTGTCACCATAGAAAACTATTTATATTCTAGTAAAAAAAAAAAGCATTTATGTGCCACTTATGCATCCATAGAGCTTGCCCTTGGCTAATGGCTGCTGAGAATCATAAACAGAATCCTAGCCTATACAGACAAGGTGGTGGGTTTGATGAACATGTAAACACACACATCGCATATAGTGAAATTAGGAGTCCGCCATGTGCAACAAACACAATCACTTTAACAAGCTATCAACGTCAATCTTAACTATCCAATGAAAGAATAACCTGCATTTTACAAAACACAAAACCTAAAATAACGATGTCATAGTATGCACAGCACAATTTGAATAAAGAAGTTCCTGTTCTAGAAAACACATTGAACTGTTTTATTTTGCTTTGAAGAGAGCATTCCAACTCTGTAGTCCAAGATGATCTGCAACTAATTCATAGCAAGCCTCCTGCCTCAGCATTTCTCGTGCTGGGATTACAGAAGTGAACCACTATGCCTAGCTTCGAGTAATTTTTAACTACTGCAAAAGAACTTAAATTATTTTATTATTTTATATCATTTAGTTTTCATTGGAGTCATTTATTGGCTTTTTAATCAGTGTACTTATTTCTGCACATTTAAAGAGGTCTGACAATACATTCAATGTTGGATTTTTCTATTGAGTCCATAGTTGCATTATGCTAATATAACTATTCTGTGAAGCAGAATCACAAACATTAAGGAGTCGACAGGCCCCTCTCAACAGAGGGCTCCTGAGGCACTGAGGTGGTAACAAGGAGAAGGAGGGACTGAGCTTGATGATGTGACATGGGAGTAGTCCAGCACCGCGAAGCCTCTACAGGGACTGACGGTAATTACTGCCAGGACGTGAAGGAGGAGAATGCCCTAGTGGAGTGGCCTGCCAAGGCGTGAGGGCCAGACCCCAGAAGGCGGAGCTCATGGGTGGGAGCCTCCCTTGCCTATTTTTGTATCAACAAAGCAGCTTCTATCTAAGTCAGTCTACTTGGAGGAGGAAATTTGGATCTCAGCTCTACTGGACAAATGGTTGGGGCATTCTCAGCCTGTGGGTCAAGACCCCTTTGGCAAACCTATCTCCAAAAATATTTATATCATAATACATAACAGTAGCAAAAATAGTTATGAAGTAACAACAAAAATAATTTTATGGTTTAGGGGATGGTCACCCGAACATGAGGAACTGTATTAAAGGGCCAAGCATTAGGAAGCTTGAGAACCACTGGTTTAAATGATCTTAGCCAGCTTATTCCTGCATTTTAATCTCTTTTTTCTTAATTTATAATAGAGAAAAATTCACTGTATTATGGCTATTGGCACAAAATATATTCCCTCCTTTCAGGTAGTCACTCACCTTTCTGAACATAAGGGAAAATTTTTCTCTTTAAATTTCACAATCTGTGTTGAATACTTTAATTAAATTATATCAGATGAACTTTTAAAGGCGATATAAGTTTTCAAAGAGTCTGAAACAGGCATTCTTGCCGTAGCCAAGGGTGTCTGATAGTCTTGCTTGGGTCCTGTCCTGTGTGGTACCTGTGGAAAACGCCACAAAGCTGACTAATAAAAGTCACTTCATTCCCAGGTGTTCTGTAGGAGAATGAGAAATACTGTCTCACATTTCAGAGAAGACCCAGAGTCTGGCTTCATGTCTAGAGTGAGCAGCCCCAGAGGTATCTGATCAGGGGAACCAGCCTCTCCATGCAGAAACACTAGATAGATAGATGATTGATGATAGATAGATAGATAGATAGATAGATAGATAGATAGATGATAAATAGATAGATGATAGATAGATATATAGATGATAAATAGATAGATGATAGATAGATAGATAGATAGATAGATAGATAGCCTTGAAAGCAGCACATGCATGAGCATTGTATATTCCCAAATAAAAGTCAAACATTAGATGCAAAAGAACAAATATTTTTAAATCCTTCCAATTTCAATATTTAAGACTCCTACTATTGTATAATACTTGTATCACGTCAATACTACCTAAAACTTACTTAGCCATCAGAACATTAAAAATCTGGCAATACAGTTTCAAACATGGCTCATTCATTAGCTTATAATACTGAAAATGTTGGCTAGTGTCAAAGCTAACAGTAAACAGTTAAATTACAGGTAATTTCAGGAAAAACAAAATACGGTAACAGTTTCAGACATACAGAAGCCAAGTTGAAAGTCCAGAGCCCTTGAATTAATTTGCTGTCTCTTTCAGAACAAGGCCTGATTGTTCAAGTGACAGAGGAGAAGGAGGTAACCCAGAATTAACAGAGAGGGAAGGTTTGCTGTCTGCAAACCAGGACACTGGGACAAGACTCTTCCAAGGCAATCAAATCAAAGAAAATGAGGAAATCCCATTCTTCTACTTCATTGGAAATATTCGGTTGAAATTTCCATGATAAAAAGATGTAAATGAAGGCACTGATTGATCACACTGAACAGAACCAAGTAATCACAGAATTATCCCCCCGCCCTGCATCCAAAAGGATCCATCGACACCACCCACTTGCCAGTTCATTCTTTGGCACACAGGCAGTTATCATCATCTGAGAGAAAACAAAAGAAGCTTGTGTAATGAACTACCTGAATGCGGCAGGAGTAAACACTGGATATTTTTAGACGGAAAGAGTACCTCACCAACTCTATATGCATTTTCCCAGAGACATTGTGCAATTAGAAACCTCATGTCATCCTTATCCCACCCACCCCCATCTACGTCTCCACATTTGCAAGCTAAACAGCTCCCACCAACACCTCCTTTATAGTTCAGATATACAGAATCAAACCATGAGATGCACATGACAGTTACTAGTGAGGGACATTGATGATGGATTATGTAACATTATAGTCTGCTAAGGATGCTGAGTAAAGAGTTTGTGAAAAACACTCAAAGTGTTGAATATCAAACATACTTTGCACAGGTCTCAGGGTGATGTAACAGCGATAAAAACTTGACTTTTGAAGTTTTCAGTTCTTTTTACAAAGTAGATGCCACTTATGTCCGAAAACTGTAATTTTTAATGATATTCCCACCAACATTTGAGATGGTTGAAAGAATAAAATATCTGCTCTCTTGAGAGTAATTTAATCTTGGTTCTAAAGAACTGCAAGAGTCTGAGGGGTGATTTAATACTTGTGACAAATAATTCAATACATCTGGGTCAAATGTATTGACTTCTAATCTTTTCAGACAACTCCATTATTTTTTTGTTCCTAACACAACTCAACTACAGTCTTTTTGTATGGGAAAACACGCTCATCTCTTCTGCAGCAGGCTCTCACTATATGATACCTCGTTTCTTGATTTTAATTGGCCCAATATAAACAATTAAATTTCAATTTATACCAAATCAGATTTAAACAACAGCGAGAGACTGAGGTTTTCCCTCCATCTGCTGCCATGCTGGCTGAGCCAGTATGATCCGCTTCCAGCATCTTAAGGACCCTCCCAGTGGGAAGCCAGTGAGTGCCTTTTGGTCCTACAGTGAAGAATCTGGGCTAGCGAAGCAAAATCAGACGTGGCTCAAAGAATTTTCTCCAGATTTCCTGAGATACTTTCTGCATATATGCCATAAAGCCTGTCAGCCAGAGGGTAGTGTCAAAAATCTGTAACTGAGGCACTTGGGAGGTCAAGACAGGAAGACCAAGAGCTTGAAGCTGGCTTGACATACATGATGACAGTTTGTCTGTGGTTGATGGACTGAAGGACAGGTGGGCAAAGGGGTAGGTATGCTGAAAGTCCTTAAACACTACCCTATAGCTGGGAAAAACACAGGCAAAGGGTGTAACCAAGCAACCCTCTAGTTCTGTCCATCTGTTTAGTTACCATGACTTGGGTGTCTCTACTGCTTGGAAGAACTGAGGCAAGACATCCTCAATTCAAACATAATAAGTCTTACAGATAGTTAGTCTATAAGGTCAAAGATCAATCACTTAGAAACTGTAGACTCTAATTTCTAATCCGCACTCTTACCAGCTAGCTATAGCCACTAATCACAAATCTGTCACCTAGCATTGCTGTACAAATGATTGTTCATAAGATGAAGTGCCTCTTGGCTTAAAACTGTACACAGTGTCACCTGAGACAGAAGTATAAACGCACCAGACAATGCACTGCACTCTAGGGCTGTGAATTCATTCTTAGAAACCACCCTGGTATCTATTTCCAGGGTTGGAGATGCAGGTAAGTGGTACAGTGTTTACGTAGGATGCTCAACATTTTGGAATGGATGGACACATGTATTTTCAAAATTGATTTTCTTTACTGTCTTATATAGCCTAGCCTGTTTTATTAATACCTTATTTGTATGATATTCTGATGATTACCCCTTAACTTGAAATGTGGAAGATTTTACCTTTTGCAAGTGAAATATAATTACATGATAAACAAAATTTTAAATCAGTTATTGTTTGCCCTATTCAGTGACCAGAAAAGGACCAACACACTCATGTTGAGGCAAAACTACTAAGCTGAAACTGTTTGAAACGACATAATTTGGGAAGGAAAGTATTTGTGGTCTAAACCAAGCACTTCCTGTGTCCATCAAATTTTAAAGGGCATTTTGGAAGTGGTATTGACAGGATCAATAGAACATAATCTTTTTACTGCCTATAATATCTTCAAGCTACACCTTTAACCTAGAACCTGCCAAGACATTCTGACAGTTCTTATCAAGTGGTAGATGAGTTCCTTAAACTGAATTAATACCCATATCATTAACTCATTTGCATAACTAGCTTTGAGATAAAACACTCTGGTAGTTAATCATCAATTAAAATGGCAGTAAAATGTGCACATATCCTAATATTAATGAAGATGTGTAAAGAGAATTAACAAAACAAGACAAAGACAGACAATTGGAAGACAACTACATACTTAGTGAACCAGAATGAACTTGGTGTCTGAGAAGAATGAAAACCGTGGTGGATAAGAAGCATCCTGACAGAACGGGGATTTTAAAGCAGAGAGCCGGCACTTTCAGATTTGCTATCTCTGTTTAAAGGCAGCACATGAACTGGCTCCTTTCCAATCTAATCTCTTAAGGCTTTAGATCAGAGAACTTAAACCATGCTAACTAGGGATGTTTGCAATAAAGCAATTACCTATAGAGAGTCTTTCCCCAAAACACCTCCTTTGTCCTGTTACCACGGCAAACAATAAACTCACACATTATAGGAGAATTAATATTTGGGACAGGATTTGCACATTTAAGAGGTTAATGTACAATTGAGTGAAAAAGGCTTCAGAATCTTAGTATGCTGTTTGGTCTTTAAAATACAGAAAATTGACCAAGTAGTTTTTCTCCATGGGGGAAGAAAGAAGGAGGAAGGGGGAAATTATTTGGAATGTTCTGAGAAATATAAATTTCTAGAACTCAAAAATTCAAGTACTTTTCTGTTCCCTTTTTAGGCTCTTTTAGTCTTTGGATTTTGCTTAAAAGTCCATGAAGTTCTTAAAATAATTTTATGTTTTTAATTTTTTCAAGTATTAAATTCTGAAGAAGAAGAAAAACAAGTTGACTTACTTAAATCACGTGGAGAACTGTACTGGAATTTTGAGAGTTGTATATGTGTAGATAGATAGACTAAGCACTTCGAAAATGAAGACTAAAAATTAGAGGTAAAGCACAAAAAATTTTTAAAAAGATAATGACATGTAGGAAAACGTCATAATGAAATCCATGACTTTGTATGGTAACTTAAGTAGTAACTTGAAGGAAAAAGAAAACAAAACAAACAAGAAAACATTTAACTACAATTATGTCAAATGTTTTTCACCAAGACGATGCCCAAAGTATTAAAATATCACTGACTTGGTGACTATGTTTTCCCTTGCACTCTCAAGTCACGTTAGTTACATACAGCCTTTTTATACGAATTCGCTTAGTTTTGTCTTTCATTGGTGGCAACTTCTTCATCCCTCTGACAATTATCACAAATAATCTGCTGTTCAAACATGCACAACTAATTACTTAAAGATATACCTCAAAATTCTATTTATTCAAACAAATATCTTCCAGCATGTCAAAAAATAAAAAGTACGTGCTCTAAAATTATAAACTCAGAGGCCTACTTTAAATTCCAAAGCATACAAGAAATAAGCCAAGCAATGGAGGATCCACACTTTTCCTGAACTAGACAGCAGACTTTAGAACTGGAAAAATAATAATAATAAACGTATTTGCCATAACTTCGTGTGTTTGAAATGTTACATTTTACAAATGACTTTGCTTCTCTTTATTTTCCCTCTCCTTTATTTGCTAACATTTGCTTAAAGGTGACACGTTTTCACTATCTCTGACACAAACCCTTCTTTTAGAGAACTGAAGAAATAAGAACACTAGGCTAGGTATGGTGTACCATGCCTTAAATCACAGCACCGGGAAGGCAGAGGGAGGCAGATCTCTGTGAGCTTGAGGCCAGCATGATATACATAGAAAGCTCCAGGACAGCAGAGACTACATAGAGAGACAGTCTCAAAAAACCACAAGGAAAATAAAATAAGAGAAAAAAAATGAAATAAGAACACTAAATCACATTGCTCTGCTCTGGCTGTTCAAGCTACGCCTACAAAAGTGTAACTCGACCTAGGCAGAGAGCAAAGACCGGATACAAGAGTAGCTTATGTATTAGTTCTCAGCATTCCTGAAACACTTTTATTCTTCTCCAAAGAAGCTGTTTATGTAAAAAACACAGAAAGTAATGTTCACCCTCTGTATTTTAGTTCTTCCTATCAATGAGAACAAGTCCCCTTACTAAAACTTCAGTGAATATAGGCCTTGCTGAATGAAATAGCAGATGACTTTATCAGTAAATCAAACCAAGACTGAGTAACTAATATATCTCAAGTGTCACCATACCTGCCTTGTTCCCGTCTCATATGCCACGTGCAGATTTCCCACATTTAGCCCCACTATATAGCAACAGTGTATTCTATCAAGGAATAAATTAGTGAGTAACAGTGTGTAAGACTTGATGTTTATTCTAGAGGCAGGGTGGTCAGCCTCTCTACTTTCCTTCCAGGGTCACGGCCACTGACTCTATTGTCAGTCTTATTGCCATATATCCTTGTTTAGCTAGCCCAGTTAACCATTAATTTAAGTTTTCTATTTGGGGAAAAAATGCATTCTTGTGCATTTTCAAGGACCATTCTAAAAATAGAACAATGATCTTGTAGTTGACAGCACTAGGAGTGATGATTAATCGCTGAGTAAATAGACACAAAAATTCCATAATTGGCTATAACTGTTATCTTTATCTCCTATGATGAAGCTGTCACAAGTGGGGTTTTGTCTTAATCTCTGGTGGCACTGCTGATCAAAAGAATTACACTTTCCATCGACAAATGGGTTTTTACATTATTCTCTACTTATCTGGTACTTTTTTTTTTTAGTTATTTAGTAAGAAATTGGTATTTGCAAATTACAAGATGATTTTTGAAATGTATGTGTATCATTAGGAACAAAAACCTTCCCGCATACAAGCCCTCAGTGGATGGTGAATGCGTGAGAAGAAACTGGTATTATATGAAAGCTGCCACCACGGAGAACCATCTGCGAGCTGATAAAGGATTTCTAACATTGCATCTATGTGGTGCCAAAATATCTAGTCGATGCAATTAAAAAAGAAAGTTAAATAAGACGTCTGGCACCAGAGACAAAAGCATATGCTGAATGCTGTCTCTTCCATTTCCCAACATGCCATCTGGGGCTGTGCAGACCTAGCCTGAGAATGACCCATGTACATACATGTACGGTCTTTTACAACTGTCTGGGGCTGTGCAGACCTAGCCTGGGCAGGACTTCCTTATTTTTAAACCAGAGTGGTCAATCACCATCGTATAGACATTCCAGATGAAAATAAAAGTACCCATGTCTGAGCTGACAAGGTGGTAATGGCAGTTGAAGCTGAGCCTGTCAATCTCTGTCCAACTTGTAGGACCCACAAGGCAGAATAAGAGAATTCACTACTGCTAGTTGTAGTCTGACCTCCATGGCTCATGTGAACACACGCGCACACACGGACACGGACACACGCTAGAGAGATGATAAATAGATGATAGACAGATCAATATAATATAAACGTAAATAGTCCATATTATACAAATTTATAAGCAATGTGACTTCTGTGTCAGTTCTGGGGGATGAACATATCTCTACAGTCATTTACACAATATTGATTTACTCTGTCTATGGCTCCTAACTATGGGTTCATCTCGTCAGCTACAAAACTGACAAAATACTCTGAACTGCACAGATCATTTGGGAGAGCGAATATAAAACACGCAGCCCAGTGCCTGAGCGCCTAATGAGTTCAATAAGGGGTCACTGCTGCTGCAGACTTAAGCTAAAAGTAAAGAGAGAGGAAAGCTAAAACGTCACTTCTGCATACTCGCGTCTATTATTCCATCAAAGCAAGACTTCCAGTAAATACGCTATAAGTTATGGGATGGTAAAGCTTTGTGAATATTTTAATTCTGGAACTGATTATACCGCTGACAAGCTTGTCTCTGCAAATCATTGTGATAGCTTATTCTTTAATAGTGCTAACTTCATTAAATTGACTCCACAAAGATCAATTTTTTTTCTCTCCTTTCCCAAATTTACTTTTGAACCAGGGTCTCTCATGCAGCCCAGGTTGCCTTAAGCATGGTATGGTCTGGAACTCCTGATTTTCCTGCCACCATTTCTCTAGTGAATTACAGGTGTGTGCCATCACACCCAATCGATACAATCCTGAAAGACTGGACCCGACATTGCTCACTAGTCAAGTCCACCACCTGGGGTATACCTCCAGCCTCCCTTTTCTGTTCTTCCATGCCTGAATTTGGTGAGTTCATCATCCACTTTGATGGGTGGCATTTATACCTCAATTTTCCAGATACAAATTACCAGAGCCATGAGCATTGCATTTCCCCAAATTCAACGACTCTAATTGCAGACTTTTCTAAGGGGATGAACCCAGACTGCCCAGGAGAACCCATGAGAAACTAGGTACACATAGTCCTGGCAGTAAACGTGGTTCTTTGAAAAGCAGGCCCGCCACAGTACTGAAACTGCGCCTGACGCTTCCTTATACTAAAAGAGCTATAAAGCCCACCCGTTCCTCAAGAATTTTAATTGAGAAACACCAGGCAATTCTGTGGTTACAGCAGATCCCACTATGCTGCAAGTTGTGAAGGAAAAAAACCCTGAGAGACATGAAACCGGAGTCAGATGGCGGAGCAGGGCAGGGGAAGAAAGTCTGGCTGCAGACAGGGAGCCGATGCAAAGGGAACACTGAGCATCTAAGCAGATGCTCGATGTTTGCTATTGAAGCAAGATGTGGCCACCTTCCACTTCACCTGGCAGACCTTACACCAGTAACCTCCGCTCCGCAGTCTCTCTTCCCAACCAACAGGGGATTTGAATAACTTATCTATTCCCTCCCTAGTCAAGCTCCAAACCTCATGGCCAATAGCCATGAAGTCTCAGCAATTCATACATTTTTGTCTGATATCAGGGCAGTTTTCCTCTTGTCTCTCACTGTTTTTCCCCTAAGCTAAAGCGATGATCTTACTCAAGAAGTAGGGCCAGAGGGCATACAGAGCCAGAACACAGGACAAACCCAGTTCACAGGTATGTTTTATTTACATACTTGGTATCTAGGTTTTTTTTAATTAGCTGCAATATTTTGAAATATGAAGACAGAATAGTCAAATCCAAATTCTGACTTTCCTTCAGGGGCTTGAGGTTGTGGGAAACAGGATCAGTTCAGATGATAATGTGTTAAAAAAAAAATAAAGTCACTATTCAATAGTCTTTCTATTTTCAATAGAGAACCTCGGCCCCCAAAGTAAATACTTACAGAAGAAACACCTATAACCGTCTCTGAAGCTATCTGATGACTGTAACTTACATGATGAAATCATAATTCTTCTTTCCACATGCCACATAAAGTCCTTTGTGACATGGCTGCAATGTCACCCGTGTATCTCTTAGCGCTCCCTACCTTGAGCACGCAATGACCGACATATAATCTGCACACATATTTACTGGCCCTGGTTGCCACACTGCACTCCCTCCTCCAGGATGCCTTTCTCATTCTTTTTTTTTTCTTCCCCGACGAGCAATTCTTGTCCATTCAGACAACTCTGCTCCACAGTTCTAGCTGGATGTGACAGGGACACTGCTCTCTCTAACACCCTGATTTTATAAGATCCATAGATGTTAGAACCATGTCTAGCACAGGACAGCCTGGCCACCTGGCAGAAATCAAATCATTACTGTTTAATAAATGTTTGAATATTGGATTTTAAGCCTCTATTCCATTTTCCGTTTTTTGTATCATTATTTGTTTGTTTGTACATGCGTGTATACGTGTATGTGTGTATGGGAGCACACATGTCGCCATGTGTATGTCTGTGTGTGTATGCACAGATATGTGCATGAATGTAGATCAGGAAAAGACGTGTTTTCCCCCATCTACCATGAATTCCACGGATGCAACTGAAGTCATCAGGCTGCGCCATAAGTGGTTTTACAAACTAAGCCATCTCCCAGGTCCAACAGTAACAACTGGGAACAGAAGGGATTTGAAATAGCATAATGAAGCAAAACATACGATCAAGCTCGATGATTTTTACAAATTCACAAAGGATATAAACATGAATTAAAATATGAAGCATCAGACTACAGAGGTGGCTCAGTGGTTAAAAATGGTGACTGTTTTTGAAGAGGATGAGTTTAGTTCCAGGGATCCATGTCTTCTTCTGGATTCTCCAGGCACCCCCACACAGGTGCCATAGAATGGTTTATACAGAAACATGTACATACACATAAATAAAAATAAAAAAAAATTTAAAAAGATGAATCATTGTGCCCAAGCTGGCTCCACAGATCAAGTTGCTTGCTGCCAAGATTAAAGGTTTGAGTTCCCTTCTGGAACCCACACGATGAAAAGGGAAGAATCAACTCCTACGAGTTGTCCTTTGTGGCATGTTCGCACAACACACACACACATACACTCACACACACACGTGTATATTTAAGTTGTCAATAACCCATTCAAGTTATTAGCACCACATCGTACTGCTTTTGAAATTAACCATTTGTTGCCCCCATGAGAAATTAATTTCCCTGCCTGAGTGGTCAGTGAAAGCTCACAGAGACTAAATCAATACGAAGGACAATAGTGCCTGAGTGTGAGCTGACAGGAGAAATGCCGGGAAATTCCCATCTACCCTTGGGTGGCCATGTCAGAGGCTCGAACAATTCTCAAGAGGCCAAGAGAAGTTACGAGAAGTAGCATACAATGTTCATATTCTGAACACTTAGCACTTCATTACCTTCCCATAATACAAAGATTAGACAAATGAAAGCAAAAATAGAATCTTTAAAGGGAAATATATTAAGAAAACTCACTGCCCACAGGATAAGCAAAAGATAGAACATACACTCTTCTAGAAAAATATTTACATTAGTCAAGAAAGCACAATTAACCAAACTAATTAAAGGATCCTTCTGTGAGCCAAGTTGTTTAATTTCAAGAATAGTAACACTGTTACAAGTGCTTCGAGCACAAACTAATTTGAATAGTTCTAAGCAACTGACTGTGATACAAATTCAAACAGAATAAAAATTTTAAATTCTACCTTCAAATATTGTAGTACTATATCACAAAAAAATCAGAAAATGTCAGCAAGAAACTCACAACAATTACATTGTGCCATAATTCTTTCTATAAGATCAAAAAGCCACGAAGAAGCAAGATTCGTCTTCACTCTTCCTTCATTAACACTTGAGCGCCTTTCATGTTTTTGCAGCCCTTGAAATTGCCACTAGTTATCCAAACAGCTTCTAAATCAAAGTATTTGTAAAGACTCAGACATAAAGCCTCAACAAATAGTCTAATTTCCTTTAGTCACCAACTCCACTATTTCCCTCTCAATAGTATTTCAAGGCCAGCAAGACACTGGTCTGCACATTAGGGGGTGAAACCCTTGCAAACCACAATCCTCACACAGATGGATCTGTTTCTCCCACCCCGCTTAGCAGCCTCTGCCTTCGGAACACCTGCACCCCTGCTCTATCCTGCGAGGCATTTCTAAAACACCTGGGCAAGCTGTTTAGGAAAAGAACTAGACACTGGAAGAGATGAGGGGTAATTGGGGCGGGGGAGCAAAAAACATATCCTGGCATTCTCTCAACACTTGTGCAGAAGCAGGCTCTGAGCCGGCACCTGGTGAAGGGAACTGGTGGATGTGATGATTCCAATTTACACATTCAGCACAACGTTCTGTCTGCCTGTCAATTTGAAACAGTTTTCTATTCAGTGATAACAGATACCCCAAAAGAATGCAGTGTCGAAATGCTGACAAGAATTTTACGCACTAGCTAGACCCTCTCTTCTGGACCAGCTGCAGTTGCCTTTCTAACTCTTGAATGGACTGACAGCTCTTTACTCCTCCTATGCCGAGGGGGTAGGGAGACACAACTGATTTTGGCATGTTTGATTTCATAGAGCCGGTTTTTTTTTTCTTTCACATGAATACTGATAATTTTTTCTTAAGCAAAGCTAAGTATTATTCAATAACTTTCCTTAAGCGTTTTTTGTGGGTATACAGTACAGTAGTTCTCACACAGGAAAGTTTATATTTATAAGAAGAAGAGAACGTGCCAATGTATTTTCTAAGTTGACAGAGACAGTAAGCAAATAAGAGACAAGAGGAAGACATGAACGGACACCACGGTAAATGAGGTGTGCACCTGCAAACACTGGAAAGGAGAGAAATCTGAAGGATATAGTGGGAGGTTCATCATGCTTTTTTATTACGTCTGTTCTTTGGCAGTTTTACATATGCATGCAATACATTCTGCTAACTCTGCCCACACCCTCTCTCCTCTCCATTCCTTACCTATTCCTCTTCTCCTTCATAGTCCCTTTCTTAGATCGACAACTGGTGGGTTGGTTTTCTAACACACTCAGTACAATCAGGCATCTATCCAACCACTAATTGGAACTATCCATTGGAGCCCGGTGGGGTCAATAGTCGGTACACAAGTCCCCGGCCATCGCTGACTCTATATATTCATATCTTAAAAGAATGTTAGAAACACATAATTAAGTTAACAGTTTGTTCAGGCTACTATAAATCCCAGGAAACTTTCACATTCTTCTTACACTTAAATGAGAAACTAATCCACTGCACTGACAAACTACTAATGTGTATTTCCACATGCATGCCATTCTCCGGAGTTACTGTATCCTCCTCCTTCCAGCTAACCACCTAGAAGATGATCCATTGTCCTGAAAATGCCATTTGAACTCTCTTACATTTGTCCCATGAAACAAGCAACCTCTTCTTTAGATGATTTCAATGGTACCAAAATGTTTCATTTTTAGAATGGACGACTTTCTGAAATGAATAAGTAAGTGCCATTGAGGATTAAGATGTGATACAATGATTTTTTTGAATCTGAGAGGAAACGCAGTTGCAAAGTTAAGAATAACAGACCAACAGACATGAAAGCAGGAAAACTCACTTCTGAAACCTAAATTCGTATCCTTAAAAACCTGTCTTTTAAGAAAACCTGTGAGTTAAACTATCTTGGAGGCTAGAATTCTTAGCAGTGGTATAGAAAAACATCACCTTTGACCCCCACCATTTTAAGTCAAATACTTCCCTCTTCAAAGTCACTGGACAGAAATGCAACCACTATGTGCTCAACAGAGTCAGCGATTTTTTTTTAAATCAAACAGAAACAGTCAAAGACAGCAACGTAAACCAGATATCCATTTACTAACGTTGACTAAAAAAGAATAAAAAAATTCTGACTGTCAACAATACATGTACTGAAATTTAATATGTTAAAATACATGTTGTGAAAATTATCACCAGCAAAACCTATTTTATGATTGCAAACTATAAGTAATCCCTGCTAAAGCAAGGTCAATAAGAAGATAATTTTAAAACTAGATATTTTCAGATATTCTGCATAAGTCTGTATAAAAATATCACAACAAATTGTCATTGCTTGTTAAAATGACAAAAATGGCTACTTGGCAAAAGGAGCAAATCACAGGACAAGACTGTGAGAATTTTCAAAGAACTGGAGGCTATCACTGATCATCATGTCTAAATTAATGTTAGCAAAATTACTTCCAAAGCATTATCCCAAGTCATAGAAAGTGTACGGCTGAGTTCAGTCACTGCATTCCAAGATGGAAGTTCCATGTTTAGGGAGAAGAAGTCAGTGTCAACTAGCTGGCTCAGTTTCGAGAAGATTATTATCACCTAGATAATTTGAAAAACTAGAGGAATTTAAGCACTAAGCTATGAGTAACCAAGGCTTGTTACAATTAAGTTGTAAAAACACTAATACTCAGGCCTCATCTTTGTGCTTTCAAAACCCACACCCTCAACTCACTGCATGTATGTACTCACTAGTGAAACTCTAGCGCTAAAAGTACTTGAAGGTGTTTTGCAATCAACTAAAACACATTAGTACATTAAAGTTAGCATGATTACAAAGAAAAACCTGAGTAGAATATTGTCCCCAGCCTCACGGAATTCACTGGAACATATAAAAACAGAGCCTTGTTGAGCACAGGTGCATGCTCTCACTCCTACTGGTCAGTTCCAGAGTTCATTAGTCACTCCTGGACAGTGGTTTACTACACTGTACTGTGTTACTACATACATTCAGAAGATCTGTGCTTGTATTCTTTTTTTTTTAAGCTTTCAAAAGAAACCAATGTTCCAAAGTAACCCCCTACCAAAATTTAACAAAAAGAGTAATGAGCACTCTTTTTAAGGGGACATTATCTTGTCATTTGATTGTTTTGTTTTTGTGTTTTGTTTGAGACAAGATGTCAAGTAGCCCGGGCTAGCTTCACACTTTCCATCATCCTAACTCTACCTCACAGTTGTTGAGTGAGATGCCACTATATCACACAGAAGATACTAACTGGTCATAGAGTCAATGATACTAACACATAACCAATATTCCGAAACTCAAAGTGTGGGGACAGGAGAGGGATGATGGGTAGAGTGGAGCTACTTGAATACTGAGACACACTAGAACAAAAATGCTAGCTCAACACTTTGTTTAGTGGCATAGAGAGCCTTCAAACTTATCCTACTGAACCCTCAAAATCACATTGGGGTGCTGGCAGATACTTGCTATTATGTGCTACAGCGCATACATTAGCAAGCAACTAACTATATCTACCAATAGTCACGTCCCAGAGTAACTTTGGACCAGCTGAAGGTTTCTAAGGTGTGGACTCGGGAAGTGAGAAGAGAGTCTGGGGAGAATATGTGAGGATCCGAGCCCGTCTACTAGCTGTGACACAGCATCAACCATTTGGTGTGTCCTTAAGTTGCTGCAGCATGGCAGCTCTGCAAATGATCTCTGATCTGTGCTCAGCTGAAATGCATTCCAAAATGCAAGTGCAAGGAGCTGGCCATTCAAGTTACCCATGGGGACTTCCTCTACCACTAATGCCTTTCAAACAGTAGCCGAGGACTTCAAAGCAAAAGCATACATAGTATCCACTGTGACAATTGTAAATTTGTCTTCTCTTGAGTCTTGCTACATCATTAAAATATGTGACCTGAAGACACATGTATACCCTAGTTCTTGCTGAAATCAGCCTTCCAAAGATGAGGGTATTATTTCAGTTGAAACTTAGTTCAATTCTTTTGAGCAAACATGATTAGAAATATCTGTTCACATCTTGTCAGGTTACAATGTTACACTTTTTACTTGCCTTGTCAGTTGAACAAAAGTACGTGGAATCACATGATTCTTACATATGATTTAGCTACAAATCCCTGCAGGACACTAAACTAAAATCTACTCACAAATGTCAGCAATAATTAGAGCCACAAATTAAGCCAAACACAAAGTTAATTCAAACAGTCAAATTTTGTCATTTAAATGGTTCTAGTTTTACCGTTGCTTAACATTTCTGAATTTTACTGTCTTTTGCTCTTCTATTGTGCATTTAGCATTTTAGTTCAAACAGAGATGAGACCACGAGGCAAAGATTTTACCACCTTGCAAACTGGGGTCACACCTATCCCCAGGATTTTTTAATCACTAAAGATTTTCCAGCCTGTCTTCACCATCAATTAACAGCACTGTTGAAAGAAGAGAATGACAGCTCTCAGAGGCGAGCTCTCTAGTAAACAGACAGGATGGCAGGATCTACAGCAACCGCCTTTAAGGGGACAGAAGTAAGAGACACTGAGAGCTATTCAGGACGGACTATTTGCTGAAACTCTAAAACAGAGGCCAGGATTAAGCAGCTTCCCGTGGCACGCAGAATAAAGAGAAAGAATGACACCCAATACCCAAACCTAAAGGATGATTGGGGAGTCCTGACTAAATATTTGATGATGATAATCACTGAGAAATGAAAACTAACTAAAATCACTGCACCTTTCCAGAATACCTACACCCTATCATCTCATCAACATCTGAAAGCTTAGGAAATTCCTTGCTTCTCACTGAAAACTTTCTCAGGATGTTTTGGAAGCTGAGGAGTTAACTTAGCTGGAATATTTTGTTACAAAACAAAGTAGATTTTAGTATTGCTTTGGATCTACATTTTGTTTGTTGAGGCAAGGATGGATACAGAATCTTCTTATATAGCTCAGGTGAGCCTCAAATTAGCTCAGAATTAGTCTGAACTTGTGATCCCCCTGCCTAAGGCTTTGCGAGTACTGGATTTACAGGTGTGTGACTACCTTGCCCAGCGCTTCAGATGGCTTTTAATCTGCCACAGTATTAAACAAAGAAGCCCTGAAACGGATTCTCTTTTGATAATAACCATTAAATTAAACAATAATGTATGATATTTTGAAACATATTTTGTTCTGGAATGACAGCCTTGTCAAGTAATTATATCAATCAACCAACTGAAGCCAAACGTACCATTCTGTGGGGAAAAGGTGTACTCAGCAATAAAACCCTGATGAAAGGACACCCCTTCCCGGGTCTTAGTTTCTGCATCTGTTAAGTGGAAGATTCTGCACTACTGACCTCCAAACTGTCATCCCAAATCTCAAAATTCCTTAACTCTAACAAATAAGGAGAACAAAAATACCTAAGGTGCCTATATGCAAGTCTTTTTATTTGAAATTTGCTGTTTACTCAAATTCTGGCTTTCAAGGGCTCAGGAAACTACTGAAGACACGTTTAATTCTTAATCAAATACTATCAGTAACCTATTTTTGTCCTTGAAAGACAAGCAAAAGGATTATATGGTCTGCTGCAAAGAAATATTGTATCTTCTGTGAAATAAAACAATAGGACATCTTTGGTAACATGTATTATCAAGCGACATCATTAACCTAAGCACACAGAACATGCTTAAGCCACTTCTCCTCACCAGTTAACACTAAGGAATGCAGGCCATAACATGCCACAGACACAAAACTAAAGGGATATGATGACTGCTAGCTATTGATGTAGGCTGACCTTGAAAACAATTAATATAAAATAACACAAAATAAACTTTTCCCAGGTGAGTTAGAACAAAGAACGATGTTTTACATTAAATGACTACTTGTTAACTGTTACGTAAAATAATAAAACAATATATTAAGAGGATATTAAAATAATGTATCTGTGTAGGGTAAAATAAAAGTAGGGCAGTCCAACAGGGAATAGAGGGAAATATTAAGGAGAGGGCAGGTTGCATGGCTGTTCAGGGATTTTTTTTTTCCAAAGCAAATCATCAGATAAAAGGTCATTTCCAAGCATACAAAACGGGATTAAAACATAACAAAATATAACAAGGCTCCCTGCATCCTGAGGTATCTCAGTTCTCTCTCTAATGAGGGTCATAAAACTGAGCACGATGCTGCTTCTGTATTTCAGCTACATTCTCTCGGTTAAAAACAAATAACTTGCAATGACTGAAATCACTATCATGCAAATTCTGATTTTCTGAACATTTTAATAACCACAACTCCAGGATACACATCTCCTCTCAGAGACTATCAACGTCTGTGCCACCAGGGAACCCGTCAGACATGATCCACGCCTACTCCATACACTGAGTCAGAATCCAGGTCTTCAGATGCTCGAGCGACTCACGACCGTATGCACTAACTTGCCATGCACAGGGTGCTGGATCTGACTTTTAAGGTTTAGCCAGGCCTATTTCTATTTCTCTATTCTATTTCTATTTCTTGATTTCTCCCCCAGCAAGAAGACCTTGGAGAGAGAAGAGTTCTTTCTGGGTCTTACTTCTTCACTTCTTCACCTGTAAAATAAAGAATTCTACACTACTAATCTTCAAGCTGCCTTTTCAAACCATTCCTGTCTAGGTTCCTGTCTCCCACAGCATTTGAACAATAAAAAAAAAAAATAAAGTGGATCTCAGGATCCAGTGGGCTCTCTGTGTGCCCCCAGCAATGCACTGTGGCAGGCTCTCGCTTCAGTTAATACAACACTACCTGGATCTAAGACCAGACCATGAATCGCCTGCTTTAGATCTTCATGTAGTTTGACTGTCTCTTATTCTAAATACTTGGGACCAGAATTATTCCTGATTTCAGGGACTTTACAACTTGAGATTATTTCCCAAGACTTTAAGGGGAAAACTGCAGACAACAAGAAAAACAGCACATGAGCCCTCAAATGCATGGACTTCAGAGCAATTTGTCCGAATTTTTAAATGAGGGAATGATCCACCTGTGCTACAAAGAAAAGAATAAAAGCCAAAGACAGAAGTGAGAACTGATGGGTAGGCCATAAATACACAGTTAAACAGAAATAGATGATTACACGGGAATAGTCCGGAAGCCCTTATAAATATGCAATAAAACAGGATATTTTACTTGGCTCTCCTTGACAGAGCGACCCCTTACACAAAGCTGCATCATCCAAGTCTATTTTATTTCAGGAATTTCCTTCTTCTTAACACTGAAGGATTCCTACGATATAGAACTTTGTCTTTGTGTTTAACTCTGTTTAAATTATTTTTAAACATTTAATTCAAGACTGTCACAACCTTTCTCCCTACCACCTCTCTTAACAATCTATCTACCCATTTATTTCTTAAAGCCAAATCTTGATTTTTTTTTTTTTTTGGTTTTTCGAGATAGGGTTTCAAATCTTGATTTTTAAAATTCCATGCAAAAAGAAATCTCTTCAAAGCAGGGATATATGGTTGAAATAAAAAATGGTGGTGTTTTCCTCCAAGAGCGTGATCTGTGCCAGTGATGGATGTCTCCTCTGCTTTACTTTTGTCTTGTTTTCAACTATTAACCATAAGAATCTGGTCTCAATCTTGATTTTACACCAACTTTACCCACATGGAAAATTGGGTTAATATTTATTCACTTCATTTTAAATTAACTACAGAATTTAGGGGCTGAAGATGCAGCCCAAGGGCAGGACAAGCGCCTAGGATGACTAAAGCCCTGGGCTCAACCCCCGGCACTGACAAATTTCAATTAAAAATATTTAAAAGCTATGGGAAAATGCAAGTGAGGAAATATTTAAGACATGGATATGAGGAGTTTTAATATAAAAGTGGAAGAAATCCAAAAAGAAAATAGCTATAAACTAAAAAAAAGGGTGAGGGGTAAAAGAAACCAAAATCAGGATAGTTATTAAACCTTTAATTAGTGTTCTATTAGAAAAATCTCCTCTTAAATTCTCATCAGAACTTCAAGCACTACAAATATCAACCTACCAGACAAACTAGAAAATATTTTTCAAAATAGAAACCGCATAAGACCACAACCATCAATGAATGGTAGTCTTCAGAAAAATGATCATGTGGCTAACAAAAATCAAAAGTTCACATCAAAACTTAACTGGTGAACAACCAAGTACACACACACAAAAAATGTTTATCCTTACAAGTCATCCCCAAATTAGAAGACACAATGAAAGCCTTCCTTGTACTCTACATCACTGCTAACAATGCACGGTGACAGTAGCACCTTCCTGTGCTGGGTTACCAACACGAAGCCTCTTAGAGCAGGCGATTGTGTGCCTAAATCTCAGAGTAGGCAGAATTCAATGATTCCAGGCTCGCAAAATAACTCATCCCCAAAGAAATATTTCCTATGAAAGTATTTATCTAGTATATATCTAAAAAGAAATTAAGAACAAATGTCTGGCAAGTGAAGGTGAAGAATAAAGGTTTTTACATTTATACATAATACATTTTATAACCAATATTTAAAGCCATTATCATAATAAGAGATGCAAATGAAGAATTTATCTGTTTCATACATGATTTTGTATTGATCTGTAACATCGCTATGTACATTGTAGAAAATTTCTTGAAAAAGGATGCATCTTAGGGAAATAATATGAAAGGTTCAAAGTATGAGCATTGTTACATTGTTAACTTAATTCCTTTTAATTCTCTATCTTTCCTCGTTACATTATTATCTCAATTTCTTTAAATTCTCTATCTTTTCTGGGGAAGGTGTGTTGCATTCCCACTCCTAGTAAAAAGGGTGAAGGACTTTTAAGAAAAATTAGCTCTCAAAGAAAGAACTATGGCAGACATGAAAGTCAAACTCTGGAGAGTTCCCGGCGGAAAAGAAGAGATTATAAATGTTGTTTGTGCTTCCTGGGGCGCAGATACGGAATTCCCTTCTCAGCTTTGCATTTTAGCCACGAGATCCCAAGGCCGGGACTAGGTATTCTCTTGGAATCACTTCTGTCAAGTTGACAAAAGCAGTTCCAAGACAGGGTTGAAAGATGTCAGGAGATATTCACTAATCCACATTGATGTCTAATACATGTAGCCTGCATGGCTGTCATATGTCATTCTCTGTCACGCAGAGGAGAAGAAAAGAAATGAAGAGTGCCACAGGGTATCGAGCATATGTTTCAGTAAGACACTCCCTTAGTAATATGGAAGATAAATCAGGCTTTCAAGGTATAACAGATCCTCATTAATCGTTATCTCCAATCATCCGTATTATTATTTCTCTGATATTGCAACACAACTTATACATAGATTTCAGAATTAAAAAAAAAAACAAAAACATGATTTCAAAAATAAAATTAAAAAATGTGACTCATCAAGAATGAAACAAACGAGGGGCAAGTAATTAAGAGAAATATAGGCCTGAAAAATTACGGAGCTTTCAAAGCTCCCTGCGTTTTTAATTAAACTACCTTTAATATATTATTGATTGTTGCCAATGTAACAACAAAAGGGATGAAAGACTAATTTGCATGTAAAATCAATATTTCTAAAATGCACTTTACTTTGAGAAAAATCGTAACATCTATTCATAAATATTTGATACAGTTTTTTCCATCCAAACTTAAAGCTTGAAAAGTACCTGATAGTCAAGGGCACACTGATACTGAGGTTTGGGGGTCTATTGCTGTGAGAGCATTTATGATACTCTTTCAGCAGTCGTGAAAAGACTGATTAGGGAATCAAGAGAGCTGAACAATCCCTTTGCCATGCTAGGGAACTAAAAGACAATAGAATACAAAGTCAGAATTAATCAGAGATTGAAAATTAAAGTAAAAGAACAAAAAAGGAATCCAGTTCTTGAATTTAGTCTTCAATTATAAAACAGCATACATTAGCAGTAAAAACTAGTTAAGTAAAATGACCTATACGGGACTGGAGAGATGGCTTCTGCTCCCGCAGCATGCACTGGGGGTGGCTCACAACAGCCTGTAACTCCAACAGTTCTGGCTTCTAGTGACACCTGCAGTGACATGCACAGAGCCCACACATAGACAGACAAGACAGACAGACATCAAATCAAAAATAAAATAAATCTGCCACGCATTGTGGAGTGCACACCTTCAACCCCTGCACTCTGGAGGCAGAGATACTTGGAAATCAGCTTGTGCTACATAGCCAGTTCCAGGACAACCAGGGCTATGTAGAAAGACCCTGTCTCAAAAACAAAAAATAAAAATAAAATAAATTTTTTAAAACGTGACCTATGTATACAACGAAGCGATGTTTTCAAAGCGTGTGTGTGCTTTATTATTTTAATTTATGCAACGTTTGCATTTAGAACAAATTCATCTTCAGCTAGAAGCCAAGTAATTCTGTATTATACATCATACTCAAATAGGATGCTATCTTATACAATTTACAAGGGGCATTATATTTACATTTTTAAACTTTATTATACATCGTTACCTGTAGAGAACACTACCACAGTCAAATTATATGACACTCACAAGGCACAATAAAGAATATTTAAGGTCTCCTAAGAGGAGACGGAGTTAAGTGTTGCTTTCTTAAAGAGTAAAATAGCATTAGTTTGCACTAAAAATCTAAATACAAAAAAGGAAAGTAAACGCATTGTTTTGAATAGATGCTAATTTACCCAATCTCTGAGTTTAAACAATGAGGTTACATTAGCTATGCAGCGAGCACAGGCACAATTCCTATTAATTTAATGGGAGTTATGACTTCCATTAAGTTTAATAGGAGTCATACAGCCAAATCCCCATGTACCTTGCTGAAAATTCACGTCCTAGACATCAACTAATCAAACACACTGAAATGAACAAAAGTAGGCAATCTTGCTGTGCTCTGAAATCTAAGATGGCGTCTGTAAGTCAGCTAGCACAAAAGGGCCATAGGCATTCCCAGGAAGAAAAAGAACAAGGTATCACTCACTGTGAAGACACCGGCCCTATGCCCAGGAGTGACACTAGACCATGCTCACCTCATCTGCTACTGTTACTAATGCAATTCAGTGTTTCTTAACTCACTGCCGAAACAGGTTAAATAAACAAAACAAACGAAACCTTTCCCAGAGTCTGTAGTTATGCTCAACAAGCCTGATCACCAGGATTAAAATAAAAATAATCTGAAAATGGAAACACAGATGCCAAGAAAGCAAATGGTTTCACCAACTTCTGAATCATACTGAATAAAATCACATTTTTTTTTCAAAAGTGATTTTGAAAATCTATGATTCAGGATGGGACCATGTGTTAATGACAGTAATTGCTTCGACTGTGTAAGGACCTATCACACTATTATCCAAAAGCTCCTGTTCCCTCCACCACTATGACAATTGCGTCTTCGAAGAATCACACTCTCCTGTGATGGATACACACTAGCTGACTAAAGGAAACCATACAACAGCAAGCAGAGCTGCTCCTTGATCCTGCGAGGCTGACATATTTGTTATGTGTGTGTGTGCAGGCTTATGTGGATGCATATGAATGCAGGAGAAATGATTCTAATCGTCTGAAGTGTCTTCCTCTCCTTCCCTTCAGTGGTGGGGGGCCATCATTTCTCCGCCCAAACTCAGACCATTCTGAAAGAAATATTTGGATGCCAAGTAACTTTTCTAGTTGATATTTAATCACATCTCTGCCTTTGTTTCATAGCTACATAGTAAAACTAGCAACAGAGGAGCATTGGTGCAAAAGCTGTATGAAAACCTGCGGTTTCCAAACAGGCTTGACACTGTCCTCCAGTACGTTCTCAGACTTCCTTGATTTCCATAAAAACGTGAATCTTTATTTGCCATTCACACCTATTACAACATTTTATTTTGAAACTGGGGTAAGTAACAATGTGTTCTGAGTTCATTAACTAGAATTCAGAGCTACGAGGTTCAAAGATACCTTCATTGCATAAAAAAATTGGGCCTACAATTCATATTACTGGCTTTGCTGAAGAACTGCTATTATTTGTAACCTGTCACTTGAGTGAGCCTTCATGTGTCTGACTTATGCTTGCCAGGGCTCCATTATATGGCATAATTTAATTCTCTAGGACACAAAAATTCAATTTACTTTCCTACTTACTGATACATGATTCCACAGTGGGTTACTATGCTTATAAAACTTGGCCAAGATAATCAAAGCACACCAGGTTCTCAACAGAACTGACTTGTGAAAGGCAAGGTTAGTACTATAGAAATATAAATCAAGTATATGGAAACAAAACATTTCTAGGTATGATCTTCATACTATCCCTGTTTACAAAGAGACACTACATAATCTCCAAAAGGACAGGAGACTCAAGAACAGAACATTGTACTATTTTGACCAAAATCACACGGTAAATTGATGGACAAACAGAATACAAGCAGCTTAATTTTCATATAATTAGTTTCCTCAAGTTAAAACATTTCAAATGAGTACTGGACATGCTGTTTGGT
This sequence comes from Microtus oregoni, assembly GCF_018167655.1. NCBI lineage: Eukaryota > Metazoa > Chordata > Mammalia > Rodentia > Cricetidae > Microtus > Microtus oregoni. The sequence goes on along the minus strand of NW_024543059.1, from coordinate 57,775,257 downwards.
ACCCAGAGGAAGAGGTCAGGGCACAGCTCAGTCACAAAGTTCTCCCACGGCAAGCAAAAGCCCTGGGTTCTAGCCCAGCACTAAAAAAAAAAGACTAATAACAAAATTGGAAGAATTTCCACCAGAAATATGTCACATTGAGGAGATCTGACAAACCACTGAATAGATACCTCACAAACTTGGAGATACACCTCTCATCGGAACTGATACAGATCAAATTCAAAACCACGCTAAGCTTCCACACTTATCTCAAGGAAAAGCGTATACACGGGGAAAAAAACAAAAGCACTGGAAATTAGAGAGATGGCCCAGGAATTTCTGTGGTGCACCAGATAGATTGGTTGGCGGTTTTGCTTTATTTATTTGTTTGTTTGTTTTTTATCTTTAGTGGTATGAAAACTCTTGTTTTTGGATTCTACTGAAAGGGTGAAGAACTGATAAAACTAGGTTAAATACAAGCCCTGCGTGGGCTTGGCAGGTTGGTTTTAGTCTGTGGCAATGCTCGAGGAGCAGCAATGTTGGACTCCAATGTGTTCTTGAGGCTCCATTCCGAGCAAAGACCACAAACTCCTGAATGAGAGCGCCAATGAGTGCATCTCCCAATCTCAAGCACCCACTCAGGTCTGATGCCTGACAGAGAGCACACAGAGACAACCCCACTTGGAAGACTCCTCTGGAAAAGGCACAAACGTGTGCCCATTCCTCTCTCTTCACTCATCCCCATGGAGACAGCAGTGGAGAGATGGCTCAGATCCTCAGTAAAGAGCGCTCGCTGTGTAATTTGAGGACATGAGATCAAATCCTAGAATCCTCATAAACAGCGAGGTGTGGCATTGTGGGGGTAGAGACCGAAGGATTACTGGGGCTTAATGACAGCAGCCAACTCCAAATTCAGTGAGTCACCTGGTCTCTAGGGACTGAGTCCTCAGCTTGTGAAAGTAGGACCACCTTCGTCATGCTTTGGCACCTCACACCGGAAAGACCACACGTCCCAGCACACAAGTATGTGCACACATGCACAGACACACACAGACATGCCTGAGCAACAGAGAGAGAGAGAGAGACAGACAGACACACACACACACACACACACACACACACACACACACCTTTAACTGAAAAAAGTAAACTTGGCTAAGAAAAAAAAAAAGACAGATGGCGGGGGAGAGGGAGGGAGAAAATCATGTAAGCAGCAGCTTAACAGCTGAGATTTGAATTTCGATCTCCTGTCCCATGCCCTTTACACCTAACTTTGATTGGTTTCTCAACAGGTGTCCACAGGTCATTATCTGGCTTCTGGTAATAAAGGCAGACGGTGTCACGCACAACTCTTCTAAGACACCCTCATGTGCCGCCACCAAGATGTTCTGGCAATGTGTGCTCACTGCGGCTCCTCTTAAAGCCAGCAGTGGGAGCTCCTCCCTGGCTCTCTATTTGCCAGTAGGAGGGAATTCTTTCAAAAGCAACACGTCCCTGGCCTGATGAGGCAAAAATGAAATTTCTCTTAAGAGCGGATATGAATCCTGACCTGAGAGGTGACACTTGACATAAAACTACGGCATCTCATGAAAAAGTCTCTGCACGCTGCCCCCCATGGAGCGAAGCTACTGTGCTGGCAAAGTGGTCTCCATCTTGATTGGAAAATTTTTCATTATTGGACTAATGAGCCATTGGTCCACACCTGGAATCTTTTTCAATGTATAAAAACACTCAAATATAACAGCAGGAATTCAGACAGTGTTTTTCCCAAAAAAAAACAGATGCAAAATTATAGACCATACATATGATTTTCGCAGCAATCCAAGCCTGAGATTCATATTATTAAACGCAGTTTCTGCCTGTTTGTCATTACAGTACTAGTTATTCAGACACATTACACTTTTAGATTTCCTATCTTCAACTCTAAAGCAAATAACTACGTCGTCTTTGAATTAAATATTAGCCTATGTATAACTTTCAAGTGAATATATATGCTCTTGAATACAGAAATACTTCCAAATATTCCTGAATATGTTAACCATTTAAATGACATCATTAAGTTGTGTTCATATATCAAACATAGGAAACAGAGAGCAGGCACACACACAAAAAAAAACCACAACTTTAAAACAAGCAATTTAAACAAAATAAAAATGTTTAGTTTGTTGATGTTCTTCACAAAGACAATGGACAGTGGCTTTTCCACAGTAGATAATGTGTCTTTTCCCTTTCATTTTATTGCTGTTAAAACTGGACCACTGAAAAGTACCAATAAAACCAATTTTCTAAGTCCAGTGTTTTATTACATTGAGACTAAAAGAACGCATTGTATGTACAAGCATTTCTAGAAGATTTTTTTAAGTTAATATACTTTCTTATTAAATATAGTGTCATGGTCTACTTGGGATAAGATTGTTCACTTCAGACCTGATCTAAAATGCACCTGTGTGAGCATTTTTCTTAAATGTGACTAACCCTGAAGACCATAAATAATAGGTATCAGAAAATCCGTTTACAAACTAATAAGTGATACTTCTCATTATTTAGAATCAAAAATCCGTAAGTGTTCACTCACTTCTTTAGAAATTATGTCTGTTTTGAAAACTTTTCTCACAATTATAACCACTGAGGTTATAGCTCAGTGGTAGAAATTCTATGTTTTTCTTAAAGATAGGGAAGTTGATAGATACCTTACATAATTTTTCACACTGCAAGGAACATGGATGCACATTCATAAATAAGATTAGTTTTATTTCATGTGTTGTGAAAATATGACTTAGGAGCAAATCAAGAACTGAAACTTCTAAGACAAGTTTCAAGAAAAATAAAACCTAAAGTGCATGACAAGTCAGTCAGGCAATGGTGGTGCACGCTGTTAATCCCAGCACTTGAGAGGCAGAGGCAGGTGATCTCTGTGAGTTCGAGGCCAGCCTGGTCTACAAAGTAAGATCCAGGACAGTCAGAGCTGTTACACAGAAAAACCCTGTCTTGAAAAATCAAAACCAAAAAAAAAGAGTCATGACTAAAGAATTCAAGTTTTCTGGAATAAAGGCAACTAATACATGTAAAAAGGTGCCAAAGGACTGCTGAGAATTATTGTATTTTGTAAATTTGTAAAGATATAAAATATAAAACAAAACATTCAGCATTTTCTATACCAGAGAAAAATATAACAAAAATAATTTAGCCACTAAAAATGAATTCAACACTTTTAAAATTAAAATAACAATGCAGCCTCTTTAACACAGAGAAGATTCTATCCTTTCCGTTCTCCTGGGTTTTAGGAAGAAACTGTGAAATGTGTCTTACCTTCTGTATTTGGTGAGAAACTGATTATAATGATAAACCACAAACTTCGCATTCTGCAACCAGAAGACACCATTATTGATCCCTTTAAATATTTTCTTTGTATTCCTTAATGAATCTAGTTATAAATGCCCAGCTTCATCGAACCCAGCAGTCTGCATCATTGATCCTCATATCTGAAAAAACAAAAAGAACAAATCCATCACTTACTTTAAGGCCCTGATATGTCGTCACAGCAAATGCAGAAGTAACTACCCTCAACCCTTCCCCCCATTTCGCAAGCATAAAATATATTCTGATTGCATATCCAGGAAGTCAGCTGCTCCTAGATAAATAGCATCTGAGATATTCTGGGGGTGGGGGAGAAGCTCCCCCAAATGTATAGATAATCATATTCAAAAGTAAGTATGTATTTTTTCTAATAATGATATTCTCTTAGGAAAGCATGAAAGCTTAGGAAATCACTTGAGATAATACATCCATCTCTCCATGACATTAACCTTTTGATCACAGAACTAGCTTTAGAATACATAATACCTCTAAATAAATGTATAAACACATGAGCATCTGTTGATCATAGTAACAACAATATAATTTAATATTTTCCCCAGTTGTCTTGCAAGATAGAATACAGATCTGACGAGTTAATTTTTCTAAACAAAGGTAAACGGTTGCTAACACATGGGTCTATGTTCATTTACAGCCCAGGCATTCAAAATACCATCCTCAGCCATCATTTCCCTGCCAATTACTCATAGAATGAGCAGCTAGTTGTCACAACACTACTTCCTCATAATGCTCTAGGATTCCTCTCCAGCCTGTTCTTGGAGTAAGGTGTAACTTAAAATCAAAGTAGTATCACTGAGTCTACCAGACCCAAAGAAACACCCAAAGATCCTGAGCACTGTATCTTCAAGGGATTTGGGGGTTTCTTTGCTTTTCTTTTTGAAGAAGCATCTAAGTCTAGGTTATTCTGAAATTCATGATCTTCCTGCCCCAGCCTGAGCACTGGTATTAAAGGTGTGTGTCACAGACTGCATCGCATCACTGATACGGGGACGGTCCTAATTTTGATGACCCTGTATGGGCCCATCTTCCCAAACTGCAGAGACTACTAAAGAATGATGAGTGTGGCTTCAAAGTATCCTCAGCTCCTAGGACCACATGAAAACAGTTTATTTGAAGTCTTCCAGACAACTGATTTACTTCTTTGTAGGGTGTTATAAGAAGTCACAGAGTCTTATAAGATGAGACAAAAACAGTTTCCAAATATACCTGAACTTCCTGGTACAGCCTCCCACGATAAAGAAACCACTACTCCTTTAAAGGTCCTTCAGAAGCTGCACCTGTGGAATTGCTGTAGTGTTTGTTTGCTGTTGGGCAAGGGGCGGGACTGGGGATCGAATCCAGACTGTACTAAGGGAGCACTCCACCACTGAGCTACCAACCCAGACCTTAACTGCAGAGTTCTATAAAGTGGGGACTGAAGGCATTTCTACCCTTTGCCTTTCTCAGGCTGTGTAAACGACTCAAGACAAACTCTTAGTGATTTGCATCCGTTCACTAAAACATGAAAAGGAACAGCAAACCAAAATGCCCCTGCGAATCTAGTATTCTGCCGCATCATCTGAATTACTCATCTGTGTTAGAAGCTCCAGGTACCACATTCTACTAAGCAGTCCCTCTATTCCATTAGATGTCACCATGATATAACTTCTATGGAAAAGCGGTCAGATTCTAAATGGTTTGAAACATAACATTCATCAAACTACAAAGGGATTATCACAGCTGTCAGCAACAAATACAGCAAAAAGGACATAAGAAACAAATTACTCTGAATCTTCTCTCTAGCATTTGCATATAGAAATCCACAAAAGTCTCAGATGAAACGCTATCAAGACATTTCTATTATGAGAAATTGGTTTTATCATGCCTACCGGTTAAGAGATAAAAATATGTCTGTATACATATATACACTTCAGCACGTATTTTAGCTCTGTGAAGAAACTGGAGAGATTTTAGACACGGTCACAAAGAAGGGAGCAGTGGGGATTATGCAGCTCTAAGAACACCCCATAGAAGCTTCTCAATCAAAACAAATAAAAGCAAAAAACAAGGGATAGCATGTTTCCTCCTCCTCTGAATGCAACCAACACAGGAAGTAGGAAGGCATCCAAATTTAATCTGATGGAGACAGGACACACCTCCATATGCAGAACTAGCCAACTCTCTGATAATCCTTCCCAGGGTTAGTCAAAAGACAACCTGAAATAAACCTGTAGTTCACACTCCCATGACAAAGTTCCTGTCTCCACACTGAAAGATATTCTACATTGGACAGATGAAAAACCCAGTGCCCTGACACACCCAAGTGCTCGTCAGTGCGTACTTTCTCAATGCCTCATCAGTCACCTGATCAAGCAGTTGAGAATAATTTCAGTACGTGAATGATACACATTCATGGCTACAATTAAAAACTGCGCCAGTTTTTTGGACGGCTCCATGCTCCAGTATGGAATTTTGCCTATCCAAGCTTTTCTTGCAGTAGGTCCTTTCCTCTCACTCAGCTCTGCACACAGGCAACTTGCCCACCGTACCACTCTCACCCAGTTGCAGTTCCTTAGAGTGATCCAATATCCGTCTGTCTTTGGTCACCCGCTATTTGAAAGAGTCCTTGTTTGTGGGAAGAAAAGGAAGGAAGAAATCAAGGACTGATGTCTGCCTTGTAGGAGACAGCTGCCAAGATAGGACAGCCTGTGTGTGAGAGAGGGAAAGGCAAGAGAAACCGCACAACCAAGACCTCTGTTGTGGTCTTTGGCCAGCACTACTACTTCAGAAACCGATTTTACACACTGAAATCCCATGTACTCTTAAGGCTCGAGAATGTGAAACAGGCTTTCCAGTGCACAGTCCACTTGACTAGGAGACTCAGTGCAAATGTCTGCCTCTGGCAAATAGAAAATTCTGGAATGTATCAAGTCATGGCTTCTTTTATGCAAATAAAGATGAAGTTCATCTGCCTTTGCAGGAAGCAAAAAGAATATTGAATTTATTTTTCTCATTCTACAACCTACAATGAATCACTTTCACATCAAATAAAATTACTTCCAGAAGTTCGTACTCTGAGTGCAATTTCTGAAAACTAAGTCAGAAGATTTTACTGCTGTGATCCAAATTAAAAACAACCCTTCATTGAACAAATGTTAATGAAAACTGAAATACTTACAAACCACAATCAGCTAAGAATAGAAGGAATAAATAAATACGGTGAGAGGAATCTAAGGAGGCTTTGCTCCTAAAATGAGCTGGAGTCTAAGGAAGCTCACACACATGCACGAGGCTACCAGACCAACCCTTCCCACCACCTGCAAGCACCAGCTCAGAACACCCCACCACAAAGACTGGCACCCTGGCACACGCCGATAATCTCAACAATCTGGAGCCCGAGGCAGGAGCATCAAGGTTCAAGGCTCACGTGGGCTACAAGGGAAAAAAAAAATGCTACAACTGAGAAAATGGAGGGGCAGGTATTTCTCAGAAAGCAAAATAAAACTTAGGAAAAAGAAGAAATGGACTATCGAATATCCTTCCAACAAACAAGAGATTGCTTTGAATAATACTTCAGATGAACTATTTATACCTCAGATTAACTATTTATTTGCATTTAGATTTTCAGAAAATCTTTCTCCAAACACATGAGAAAGGGGGAAGTATGGGCAGAGTGACCCTCTCTAAAACTGGAGACGGCACAGTGCCGTAAAACTAGCTCTAATTACAACCTTCAGCAAATCCAACAGACAGACAACCTTGTATGCTTTCGTCTCATTCTCGAAATGAGAAGATCCCAACTATTTCACCCTAACCTTGCTTCTGTGAACCACAAGCCTTTGTCTACAAACCTCAGTCACGCCGTCTTTAGATCAGCACATCCTATTACTCAGCCATGTAAAAAGTCAATTAATGCAATCCCTTACTAGGAAGCCTTCCCCAGCTGGGGAGTGACTTCCAGGAATATGCCTCAGCGCTGTGCTCATCCCAATAGCCCTGGTCATTTCAGACTCTGTGGTCTCTCAGACGGTAACCCGCTTTCATGTTTACTAGCTGAAGAAACAGCCCTGCGTCTTAAAACTGTGAGCGAAATGACTTGAAAAGCAAACATCAATGACCAGTTAGTTCTCGGTCATGTTGTTACATTGCACGCGCAGGAAATCACATTTACCTGTGACATTTATTCAGCAAGTACAGAAGACAGAAGATAGGAGGTGGAGCCACTGAGAAGCATCATGGAGCAGAGAGAATTTAGCATCCACAATAATTAAAGGGAGAGAAAAACTGAACTAAAATTTGCTAAAACTGATGAATGAATGCGAGTTTCCTACCAGAAGCAAGGTTACTACGGAGAATCATTTAAGCAGATTTCCACTCGTGGATACTGGATATTAGATACAAAGCCTTCAGACAGCAAGGAAGGAAAGAACCACCTAAGCCTGAGACAAGCCAAAGTCACAAACCCCTAGATATTGCATACACACCCACTCACGCTGCGGAAAATGCAGCAGCCAAGCTCTGGATAAGCCTAGAGTGTTACACATTAATATAGGTCGACTCTAAAGGAAAAAAAACAAGGATGGCTTCACACAATCAGTCTTTCTGATCTCATTTCCACTATAAAATTGTAATCGTCATCAGACAGGATTTCCCAGCTTTAAAAAAGGAAGAAAAGGGCAGCCGTTTCACATTTTACTAACATACGTGCGTAAGAGGAAGAAACCAGCCTCCCTCCCTTCCTCAACCCCATTAAATTACAGAATTTGTATTAACTTAGCTAAAACCCAGTCAGGGTTTTCAGTTTTCAGAAGTGTTTTCAGTTCCATCCTTTCCAGGCAGATTGGACTCAGCCCTCTCTGCTCAGACCAGAGACATCACCAACAGCTCTGGGAGTTTTCCACCAATAGATGCCCTGAGCGAACCTTCCAAATGAATCACTAATCAGAGCAGCCTTCTCAGCACTAGACACTTCTCTTTGCGGGCTTTGCGTTTCTTTTCTTCCCTTCCCCAGCACTGCACTGGGGGTGGAGGCAGCAAGGCTGAGAACTTAGAGGCACATGGCCACCCAGTGGTCCCCACCCTCCCACTCCCTCTGTCTAATCTTGCAGACACTGGTATCAAGATACTGGCAGTGTTTCTTGGACACTTCATGCTAAGGTCCCCTTAAAAGTCACGATGGGTCTTACCCTTGACTGAAACCTCTTCGTTGTGAAGGAATAAATCCTCCTCTGGGGCTCAGAGGAGCAGAAAGAGTTGGGGAATTCTCTCACTTGCATCTGCTTTATGCTATCATCTAGGAGTCAGCATTGCTGAGCCTGCAAAAGAGGCTGGAGCTGTGGACACGAGGAGGGCACAGTCAGGGCAGGCTGCCATCCTCCTCATTAAAACCCATCCAGTTGAAATGACAAAAACAAGGAGCTGCCATTTTTAAACCAGTATGGGGGACACCGTGTGGCAGCACAGGAAATGTCCAACTTCAATTCCGAACAAAAGGGGGGTACAGGGAGGCACAGCCACAGAGCAGGCAAATGAGTACACTGTGTATATTGGAAAGTTGGCAGATTCCTTGAATTTATATTTGAAAAGAAAATGCTACCAATTTCTTTTGTACTTGTTATTAGAAAACATTTGGAGTACTGACAACACAGGAGGTATAGCGTTCTTGTTTGGCTGTTTGTTTGCTTACACCATTTGGGTAAAGGAAAGCCAAGTCTGACTGAATGACTGACTGACTGGCTGACTTATTTCAGATATTTGAAACAGGACTCATATAGGTCAGACTCACTATGTAGCAGAAGGTTTCCTTGAATTCTTTTTATCTTCCTCCCTCCACCTTCCAAAATCTGGGACTACAGGAGAATGCCACCATGACTTACCCAGAAAAACTAATTTTATTGAGATATTTATTTATCGACAGCGTGCATGCCTGCATGTTCCCATGTATGTGTGTCAACAGACCCACGCACATGAGCACAAGCTGTAGGTTGGTGCTTGGTATCTTCATCATCTATCTGCACATGATTTACCAGAGCAAGTCCTTCACTGAACCTTTGAGCTTGTCGATTAGCTAGCTCACCTATTCTGGCTAGTCCAGATAGCCAGCCTACTCCGGGATCTCCAGTCTCCACATCAAGGGTGCTGGAAATAAAGACACCCACATCACATGTGGCCCACAGGCAGTTTGTTTTGCTTGTTTGTTTTATTTTGGTTTGGTTTCTTTAGCTGAAAACCCAAGTACGGACATCAAGACCAGAAGTAGAATTTGAAAGAGGCCCAATAAGTAATCCGTGCAAAAATGCAAGCTTGGAGCTACATGGCTCCTTCATTAAGTTCTCTGAACTTACTCAGCTGATTCAATGGAGAAGCAAACATGTCCACTGAGGCTAAGGGGGAAGTTGAGGGCCCCTGACTACTACCCACAAACACACTCATAAGCAGGTTCTTACTAGCAGCTTCCAGTTGCTTTGCAATAAGAGTAAAAGAAAAAACATCTTGTCCAAAGAGAGATCACTCTAGGTCAAAAACAAGTCATCTGAATACACAGCTATAAATGTCCAGCAAATTAAAATAATTAATAAATTAAGTTAAATAGACAAACTAAATAGTTTAAAAGAAGAAATATATAGGCTGCTCCAGAACAGTGAGGAAACAGCAGGCTGGGAAACACACGCACTGTCTAAAGTCACGACTGCAGCTAATGAAGTTGATCATATAAACCTACTCTGTAGGTCCTAATACAATTTACTTTAAAATGAAAAATGTAAACCTAGTCATTTTGTGATTATGAAAGTGTTGAAAAACCAGAAGAATAATGAGTTGATTTTAAAATGTTTACATGAGCAAAACTAACATCCCTCAGGTAATGATAACTATGTATTAACTTAATTTTTAGTATTTCCAGTTGAGCTACCTTAATTTTATCCATTTATACTGCTATTTAAAGCACTAACAATTACATGTTATAAATTAACAAATTATTCTAGACTGATAAGTCTCATGAATCAAACTACCTGAGAAAGAGCTTCTATGTCGGAAAAACAAACACAAATGTTAGCAATATGCACACCTTAATTATCATAGAAGAAAGCAATATTCAAATTCCCTCTTGGTCTGAGTATACAACCACTAAGTCAGGACCCAAGGCTGCTGTAGGTTACAACATCCAAGCACCATGAGAGATTTCTTAAAGGTAATGAGTCATCCTGGAAAAAGCATGCAAAATATATATATATATATATATATATGTGTGTGTGTGTGTGTGTGTGTGTGTGTATATATATACGTATATATATATACGTATATATATATATATATATATATATATATATATATATATATATATGTAGAACTATTCGGCAAGAGCCCAGCATGGAGAATTGTCTCTCTTGCGGGTTAATTCCAGCACTCAGGAGGCTGACACACAACTACAACAAATTCAAAACCAGCTTGGGCTACACAGTCTCAAATAACAAACAAAAAGCCCAAGAACAAAGGAACCAAAGAGAAAATACAGCTTAAAGCTGAAGAAAAAATTTGACATACAGAACCACAGGTTTGCAATAAGTCAGAGTATACAATACAATTCCCTCAAATGCTGCCATTTTATGAAGTATTCTGTAAAGTCTATACTTCCTTAAATTGAAGTGGGTCGTATTAGCAATCAATCTAGTTCTCGCTGGCTAATGAGTTACACATAGGCCTCTTTGGCCTTGAATTACGAAATCAATGTCTTTATCTTATTTATTTTACACACTAATACAAGTTAGTCTTGTGTAAGGTTATAAAGAAATTGTTTGGAAAGACAAAGATACGGTGAAGAAGTTAAAACTCTAAGGAGACTCAAAACACGCTAGAAAATGTCAAAAAATAATATACAAAACAATTATTTCAATTATCAAAATTTAATAGTAACAAATTTATTTCAGACCAAAATACGAAGAAAGAAACGAGTTTCTGCATGCCTATCTCCTCAAGATGTATGCTTAGACCAGCTGATACCAGCTTAATGAGTTGTTTGAGGCCGAGATCAAGCACACACTTAACCTGCCTCCTGAGAGCTGAGACCCTTCACAAGCATCTGGGTCTCAAGTTCAGCAACTGTACAGGCATGCAGGAAAGTCCAAAAACCAACAAATGTACAATTTGTTTTTCTTTTTCCACTTACAGACTTTGGTGCTGAGGTTCCTGTAAGTAACACCAAGGAAATAATTCAAGGGATTCCACAGCGTGGCTAAACTCCTGCTGGACTGGCTGGCAGCTACACCATCCTGCTGGACTGACATTTATGCCACTCCCATATTCTACACTCCACCTCTCTAGAAAACTGGATCATCAAAAATTACCATGTCAGAAGAGACTTTAAGAAAGAACAGGCCCTGGGGTGAAGACCGCTTAAGTCATCAAGTCCCCCTGCCATGTGTATCTATGTATATGTATTTCTACAAAGAAAACTCGAAATACCTGTTTCTTCTGAAATTGTAGAGAAAAGAAAATACACCAACTATTTCTAGATAACTAATCCTACTAGCTTTGTTAAAAATATTCCATTGAGTCCAAATGAATGAACAGAACACAATGTCATCTTCCCAAGGTCAGGGTGAGGTTTAAGGAACAGCAAACCTTAAAAAGCCTTGGCTAAGGAGTGAGAACCTATCTTAGAAGTTTACGACAATGTCAGAGAGGAATTTGTCATCTTCAGAACTAAATACTGACTGTGTCGCTTTGAACAGTTAACATTTGTTAATTAATAAAATATCAAAATTTTTGTTGAAAATTCAAAAAATTAAATTCTATAGGCTAATGCTGCCCCACTCAGAGTTGGAGGAGGTCTGAGATTTTCACAAAAGTGATTTTCAAAGCAAAAATGTAATTTCACAATCCCTAGTAAAATTCCAAGCGACACCAAGGAAACAATAAGACAGTGATGTTTTCACAAAAAGCAAAAGAAGGTCATAAAGAAACTTACTCAATGTTAAAGTAACTTTACAAGACTTTCTCATCTGATAATTAAATATTTTGTGTGTGTGTGTCTGCATGTGCGTCTGTGTATGTAGAAATGACTTCTTAAACATTTTAATTTAAAAAACTTAGAAGAGGGGAAATCGCTTATTGTTACTTCAATACATACAGGAAAGGAGAGAAAGAGTGTGCGTGACTGAGACCGGCAATCCCAACACGTGGGATGCTGGAACAAGGCCAGCCTGGGCTACAGAGTGAGAACCTTCCATGGGATTGGGGGAATATAATGCTCTCCTTATCATTGCAGCAAGAGACCACACATACAAAGCCAGCCTGAACCACGCAGCAAGACTCAGTCGCCAGAAACCAAAATGCTGGCGTGAAAGGTAAGCACCCATAATAGCCAGTGATTCTTTAGATCTTCTGAGTTTAACATTAAGAATTGTTTCATTATGTTTGGAAAGAGTAAAACCACCGTGTTGGGCGCACAGACTCCATGGACATCAGAGCGGGGGTCAGATAACATCGTCTATGAAGGACCAGAGAGTTAATAGTTTGGAAGTCAACAGTTTCTGTCACCATCACAGGACTAGGCCACTGCGTGAAAACGGTTAAATGAGTAAGCACAGCTAGGTAGCAGATCTCCCTACTTAAAGTAGGCTGGCCATGGCTGACCCACTCTGCTTTAGACGCACAGCCGGATAGAAGGACCAAAGGCAACTGAGTCCTGGAATGATCACGTGACTATCGGTGTCCACCTGCATTACCAACGCCCTCAGTCTGGTGTTGTTAGATTAACCTGAACAATCTGGTAAAGGTAAATGAACCGTGCTGATGAGAAAACAAAACAAAGCATCATTACACCGACAAGGACAGACAGAAGTGTCTGTCTCCACGCGAGCAGATCTATAAGTATCCTCACAGTGTCGGGGAGGCTTAAAAGAGAACAAAGGACTGGACTCCCGCAGCTTAGCCCACTACTTTGTTTGGCATGGGAAAATGCAGAAGCCATCAAAAGAGTAACAGGAGCCTGAAGAGTAGAGGTTTGGAGAAGACCCCAGGTACTCCACCCGAAGTGTAAAGGAAATGGCTGTGGGGAAACGTGGCTTCCGTCACATAGAGCCTAGGTGCTGCTGGTTCTCGTGAGAGACACAAGATCTGTCCCAGTGACAGCTTCGTTTGCTAGCCCCTAGACTGATGACTTTTCTTTGAGAACACTAAAGGATTCTATAAGGCCGAATCATTTACCTTATTCCAAACAACTATGAAGTCATAATTAGTATATACACTGTTAGTTGTAAAGAATTAGTCTCGAAGCTCTTTATTCCTATATTCACAACCAGCCCTTGTTTTTCACAGCCAGTGTGACTTTCTGCATATGTAATGCCCATTAACACAAACTATAACACACAACTCATAAATGTAACATCTTAAACTACAACAGATATCACATTAAAGAAAAAGACTAAACTTTTCTACCAATATTATACACATGAGACAAAGAGGAGAGAAGGTTACAAATTTTTAATAAGAACATTGTATTATGGTACTAGTAATCTAGGTGTTTTACTGAAAGTAAAGTGGATTACTGTAAATGAAATTTTAAAACGTCTTTTCCACTTTACAGATAACACAAAATGACTTTTTTTCATGTCTCTGGCGATAAGGATAAATTCGCCACGTTTAAATGGTGCCTTCACTCTTCCCACCCAGGCTCATGAATTAATAATTCAGTGCCATTAATACAAGAAGATAAATGATAAAAAGGTTAAGGCGCATGGGCCAACCATACACACACACACACACACACACACACACACACACACTTCTTTTAGCACAGTTAATACGTCCCTACCAATTATAGCTCAAACTTTTAACCAGTTTCCAATAGCGTTTTACAATCTAAGTAGCAGCTTATACACACACAATTTCACAGGATACATTCCTAATAAATCTCCTGCTGGCCCCAAACAATCATTCTAGGGGATTAAAGCGCAACAACTGCTAGCATTAACAATGCTGTGCACACTGTGGAGTCAAGAAGCCCCCTTGCTGCTGTCAGTCTCTGGAAAACCTCCTAGACCAACAAACTGATTAAGAATGAACTGGACCCGTACATTTCAGTTGCTAACTGAACAAAGGAACGAATTCACAGGAAATAGTAAAGGAGAAAAACACCATGTTCACAATGAAATTCCAGACTTTGTTTAACTTAGCTTACTACATGTAAATAGATAAACAAATACTACTGATATCAGCTCAATCTTAATTTTTAAAGCCAAAATCCCTCCAAAGCATTGTTTGAATTTGGGAAAGATACAGCTGTGTGTTGTAGTCATGGAGTTTTGGGGTTGGTTTTTCGAATTTTTTTAGACCAAATTCACATAGCACTGTCTCAATGTGATTTAATTTTGTTTGTTTTTTAATTGTTTACTTTTAGCAATAGGGAATTGACTAGAGTCTACAAGGAAGGAAGAGGATATATATTGGGAAGAAGGACAAATTGAAAAATTAAAAATGAATGAAAATACATTAGTAAAACATCTGAACCAATCTAACTTCAAAAATACTTAATCTAGTACTCTACTTGGCCAAATTTATTCCCTCAATAATTGTGAATGTGCCGTCACAGTGACGTTACACCAAACTTTTTATTCCTCTAAGATCTCTCCTCCTTTCTACCTAAATATATTTTGTACACACCTGATACCATTATGCCAAGGCAGTCAATCAGGCAACCAGGAACAAGACCCCCTCCCTCTTCAGTCTCCTGCGACCATTCTGAGTCAGAGCTGCTATTGGGTCATCTTACATCAACTCTTTGAACTAGTTATCTAAGCTCTTGATGAAAACTGTCTATGTTTATCTTTCTTCAGCCTAAGTCCCCTGACAGCAATGTAAGCCTCATGGGGAAGGTCTGTGACCCCAGTATCTTGGGAGACTGAGGCTTGAGGGTAGCAAGCTCAACACCACTCTGGGTTACAGAGGAAGTTCCCAAAGCACCTACACAATTTAAGGAACCTGTCAAGAGAAATTGAACTCAGGGCTGGAGCATCTGCTTACCATGGGTGAGGTCTAAGGTTCAATCACCAGCACCTCCATACCACACCAAAAGACTCCTGAACATACAGTTTCTGGGGGGCTAAGGTGGGTACCATAGCAACACAAGGATGCCAAGAGAGAGAAGAAAACGGGCCGACACAGGAGTTATTCTACCATCCGTGTGGTATGAAGATAAGCCCTCTAGGTGAAGCATGACTTCCGTTCACGTGATGAGTAGTGAGCACGCGTGTAATTAACACAGCACATGTACGACAAACTAACCAATTGTGGGAAAAAGTGTTTTGAATTCATTTCTCTCTCATCTCACATCTATACGTGAAAATGGTCAGTCTCTCTATGCTTCCCAGTTTGTAAAATCTAGAAGTATTAGGCTTGCTTGCCGTGTATGTCTGGACCACATTTGACACGCTAACGCTCTCATTTCCGACTGCAGGCCCTCTGCCACTTGTTCTTTGCCTAGAGAATCTCTCTGGCCCACACCCCGTGCAGGTTTATCAACTGATGTTCTCTAACTGGACCCTGGGTGAAACCTCCAACACACACCAGGGAACAAGACTCTTTGTAACCATGGTACAATGCATTCACCACTATCAAGAAGCGCCTGAAGAATCATTTTCAGAAGATCATGAGCTATTTGAAAACAGACATGATAATGTTCCCATCTAGCCCTTCATGAAGTGCCAGATACAGTTGAGAACGCAACAAGCAAAGGCACAGGAAACATTCTGACACCAAGAAGGAGAGCAGAAAGGGGGCTGAACAAGCTGTAGTATGGCATGTCGTTAATCAGAGGGTGAATTAAGGAAGTCAGTGGGATTCAGACACTGAAGGGTACAAAAAGACAAAGTTCATTCTAAACGAGAAATAAATTTACAGCAAGATTTCAAAAAGGGGATTTTTTTCCCTGAGAAGGGCTATCTTTCAATTAAATACCGAGGAATATGCATTAATAAAACAAAAATGAGTCTTCTGTCAGAAAGATGAACTTACTAGTATAATATAAATTATCTTATCATTTTCAGCATCTACAAGAGTCAAAAATAAAAAACCCTCCAGTGAAAAATTTCAAACCACTGGGTCTCAAAGCAGAGAGGCACAGAGTTATGATTGAAACAAAGCCTGCAGCTCCAATCCAAATCAGCAAAATAGTCCCTGAGCAAATTAGTTAGGACAGTAATAGTATCTACAGAGACACACACATGCACAGACAACATGCATACAAAAACGTACATGCACACATACACAAAACCCTCATAATTTAAAACAATTTAGAACTGAATTATGTGGAATTATACGATTCTGCTAATACTGAATCTTCTAATTTTGCGTTTAGATAAAAACTGAAAATTGTATAAGGAACAGGTTAGACATCTGTGTTGCAAAATACACCTAAAAAAATCTTGGTGATTTTTTTTCTATTGTAAATGTTTTAAAGTAAGCTTCCATTTCCACACATTTAATATTTAGGAAAAATAACTGCTTCTATTAATAAAATATCCCCTTAACACTAAAATATTGTTGAACAGAGGTAATATATATGTTTAAGCAAAAAAAAAAAAAAAACAATTTTATCTCCATTCTAAATAAAAATGTGAACTTGGAATGTGGGTCAATGGCATGGTGCTTGCCTAGCATGAACAAGGCCCCAGAGTCCATTCAAACCCAGATTGAAGAATGAAAAAAATTAAATGTTCACATTTTTCTCACAAATGCTAGAACAATCAGTTACCCAGTTCAATAACAACTCTTGGGTCACCTCACTTCTATATGACTGAGAGATAAACTCAGTGTTAGACTGTAACCCCAGGAACCCATCAGGCATCCTGTCTCTAATGCACAGATGTGGGCACATTGCTTTTCAGTCTGTGATTTACAGAGACTACTGAAAAAGCATGGCTACTTTGAAATCGTACTAGCATTTGCAAACTAATTATCCATAATACATAAATTCAACATTGACAATAAGCCTAAGCAACTCATTTATAAAGAGACACACAGGTATTAAATATGAATTTTAACAGGTTTTAATAATTAGACTTTGTAAATGGTGTGATACGTACATCTGTCCTAATTTGGTTAAGAAGCGTTTCTCATGAAACACTCCTCAAACTAAACACAAGGAATTTATTCTGGCATTTCACTAAATTAAAATCCTGAAATCCTACAGCTTTATGTACAAATTTAGATTTTATTAATACTTTAAATCAAACCATACTTATTATTCAGCTTCATCTAATGCAATTTACAGTAGACTTCTGCTGTGAAAGCAAGAACACAATGAGACGCTAATCAGATTTTAATATAAGGCATTTTGGAAGGCAGGGAACCACCCTCCTGCCCCCCTCCAAAAAAACCCTATCATTTCACAATTAAAAGATAAAGATGATCCACTGATGATGTACGATCACCCATTGAAGAAAAGCTCTGTGAACAACTGGCTCTTTGCATTCCTGAACATGTTCTGAGTCCAAAAATGTGACCACCTGTGTTAGTATCTCGTGTAAAAATTAAATGCCTTTGTTTCACGGGCTGCTAGATGACTCAGTGGTAACAGGGTTTGGTCACAGTCCAAGCACAGACTTATTAAAATATTATGAAAACATTTCTTGAAATATTTTATCTTGCAAACTTAAAAACAATCTCATTTTAAGAACTGCTGTTGGCTTTAGGTTCCACAACCCACTAAATACAATGACATTAGCACTTCACCACCACCAAGAATGCACAGCTAACTCCCTTTACCTCATGCTGATCACCTTGAATCTTGTCCCCAGCAGGACTGATCCTTTCAGAATTGAAGAGAAGCAAGCCCACTTCGGAGACCCTCTGACAAGAATCCCCACTGGCTCCCTTTTTGAGACGTTAATAGGTGGGAGGATCCTAATGCTGGGAACGTCTGGGGCCAGGTGTGCTGGGAGCAGGGACGCTGGATCCAGGGCTGAAGGAGAGGGTGAGTCTTACTCCATCAGGCAACACAGTACAAAGGGGAAGGGTGAAAGCATTGCCTTCTGTACTTAAAAGAAAGGGTGACCAAAGTGTTCAGGCATTTTCAGGTAGCGGGAGACACCAAGGCCTCCTGTTCTCAGTATTGGACCTTAATTTTGACATGGTAATTACTGATTTAACATCTAAGCTACTAAAACTTGAAAATCCTATAATAAAAAGGGCGGCAGGCAGGGAGAAGGAAGAAAGGAAAGGAGGGCAGAAGGAAGAGAGAGGGAGAAAGAGATAGACAAACAGTGAAGGGGACAGAGACAAAGAGATTCGCATGGAAAGACTATAAACAGGGAAGGACTCAGCCTTGATCAGAAATGAGGAAAGAAAAGGGGGATTTGACCAAAACAAAAATGGAAGATGAAAATGGTTGCCAAAAGACGTGGGCCACCTGAGTACTGGAACCACCATTCACCAGCTTATATCTGCATCAGCGACAGCTCTGGGGAGCACTCACTGAGGGCAATCTGAATTTGAAACTCCGCCTTAACAGACTGCATCACCAATCGCCCTGCTCCACTATCTAGAAGCAAGACAGCTTTGAGATGAGTCCTGAACACCCAAGATGGCATTCATATTCTAGTTACCACAGCTTTGTCCGTCAGAATCCCGAGCTGGTTAAGCTGTAAACTTGATTATTATCACGAGACTCAAAGTACTCACTCCAAGAACGCTGAAGAAGTCGGAGAAAAGAGGATGTGGCAAAGGTTCCTGCCCTCCTCTAGAAACAAAACTCCATGGCTCGGTTATTGCTCAGTGGTACAGCTTTAGCCTAGCAAGGGTGAAGCCTGCTGTAGATCGCAAGCACCTCCTACCAGAAGGAGAGTGTGAGAGCCCACTGTGGCTGAGGCCATTGTGAGTCCACCCATCACTGACGGCTACAGACAGGCTCTTGTTTAATGAACATACTAGAATGAACCACCAATCAAACCTAACACCCTAATATCTAGGACTGGGGTTGACTTCTCTATTTCTGTCATTTTTGAGGCAAGTTGTGTAATACCAACCAGGCTGTCCTGAAACTCATGGTACTTCTCCTGCCTCTTCCTACTGAGGTGCTGAGAATACAGGCATAAGTGACCACACAAGCTTTGAAATTCTACTAAGTATTTTTTCACCCCGATTGGGAACAAAAGTTAGTAGGGACATTTTCTATTTTTTTAATTTTTATATTTAATTAATTGCATTTGACTCAATAAATATATAATATTAGGGATTTATGGTAATAAATGAGAAGATTAACTCAGTAAAGACAAGCCGCAATGAATAAAAAAAACTCCAGGGGCAGAGAGATTTCTAAACTACCTCTAAGAGGACAGACTGGTAACTACAGAAACCTGTGAATGCTGACTACTGAGCAGGTTGTTTACCGATGTGGTTGTTTACAGAGCTGTTCTGACAGTAGGAAGACCAGAACAACTACAAATATCTCAATGTATCTATCCATCCAGGAAAAAGTACATATTTCATTTGAAATAGAGCATAACAGCTGGCTACAGAGACTCTCATAAATTAATGAATTAATGGAAACTCTAAGCCTTGTAGCCTGAAAACTATACAATGACTCGTTTTATACAAGCAACTGAAAAACACACTACTTACGCACAAAGCAATTCACCCCCAAAACACTTGTAGGGATAGATATAAAGGATGGAAAAAAATCTATTTTTGCACAAATATCACATTAAAAATTCATATACTGTGATTAGAGATATAGCTCAAGAGGAAAGCGCTTGCCTAGCATGCACAAAGTCCTATATTCCAGCCTCAAGCATCACAGTAAGTAAGTACCAGGGCATGTGGGCTGCTTTGAAGCAGACTGCGGCCGTGAGCACTCAGTTCTGCTCCTCTAAGTAAGAAACAGAAAAAGTCCTCTCCCTTGTGAAGGGGGTGTGGCTAAAACCTTGGTCCAAGACTTTGATTCCTACTCACTCCTCCCTTACTTACTGGATTACACTCAACCATCACATCTGTCTGTCATCACTGCCTCTCACCAGGGCTGTCATCTACAGCTTTTAATTAGGTTTCCATCCCTTCCAATATTCCGCCACTCTGTTTCATGGCTACAATGTCCGGAAACTAGGAATTCGATGTAATACTCTCTCAACTGAAAATATAAGCAATTATGCTCTGCACCATCTTAACAGAACAAACTCCACACACACACACACACACACAAACCCCAAACTAACAGTTCCTCCTTCCACTTTCTGTGTACCTCGAAGGCCCCAAATCTTGCAGTCCTCTTGCACAGACCTGACATTTATGTCCCTTTCCATTTTGCACGCACTCCTCGCATTTGGTCACGTGCTCAGTGTGCAAAGCTCCAGTTCCTTGTGCATAGCTCACGTGATAGTGCCTTTTTTCAGGAAGGGCCTTAATAAATGTCCATGCGTCTAAAACAAACAAAACTGAAGCTGCAGACTAACAGTAAAGTAGACAAAATGTGCTTGCCAGGGGCTTGTTCTTGGGAAGGTTAAAACCCAATATTTTAAAAGACAGACTCGAATACTGGTGCAAGCAAATGCATATTTTTGGTCTGGTAATTTGGGCCAACTTGGTACCAGAAATTCTGTCAAATTTTTGAACCCACATGTGCGGCCACAATAACCTCTGTGGTATTAGAGGGAACCAAAAATAACATCCTGAAGGTGAAATCCAAGGCACTGCAAATACTGTGGATTATTAAAGTAAACCTCAGCCCTTGCCTGCCACTCACACAGGAACACCTCCAAAGACAGTTGCTCAGAGCTAGAAGAGTGTAACTTACTTTTACAAATTATACCCATGCAGGAACGAGATCTCTGCAAAGATACATAAAGTATAGACTGTATTTTAAGAAGCCTCTGACGAGTCATGGTGGCGCACTCGAGAGGCAGAGACAGGAGTGTGAGATGGAGGTCAGCCTGGTCTACAGAGCGAATTCCTGGATAGGACAGCATGAAGAAGCCCTGTCGGGGGGAAGGGGAGAAGAGCCTTACAACATAGCTTACAAAATATGGCTTACAACATAAAAATTTCCTAGTTGTGGACACATTAATACAGTTTCTTGAAACTGGGAGAGAAAAGCCATCAAAACATGGCAATAGCTGAATCATTCCGGATTGGTGATATCTTGCAGCCTGAGGATGCTAAACTGCATGAGACAGAGCGTGGCTGACAGGGCTGCCAAGACTCAGGATTTATTCATTCGAATACACTATTATGACCATCACAGAACTCTATTGTGTCTACATAGTATTATGACCCTCCTAGGACCCTGTTATATCTGTTTATATGAAAACTCAACTGAGTTACTAGCAAAATTAACAGTTTCATATGTAAAACAATTTCGAACATGGAAAGATTTCCCATTCAGGAAAATAAACAAATTGTTTGGGTCTCTGTCTGCTCTAGATTTTGAAAAGAGGAGGTAGGTTTCTGGTTTTATTAGAACTGTGAATGGCATTTGCTCTCTTTGTCAAGTCTGCTAAATCTACACAAGTTAAACCAAAATCGCCCAGCTCTAGGATGGTTATATTTACCATCTGCGGTGCTCAGTCATTGTCCAAACTTCAAGTTTGGATATAGTGAACTTCTAACCTCCACTGAATTTGTAGCTGTCGCTAAGTGCAAAGATGACTGGAGACCCATCCTCCCCCCCACCCCCTTTAAAGCAGTGTCTCCTGTCCTGCAACAGGTGATTACAAAATCTTGAATTGGGGTTTTTAAGTCTACATTTTACTTCGGGTTGTGTGCCAGGAACTGAACCCAGGGCTTCAAGCATGCTAAGCACACCTGATCTACACCCCTAGTCCCCTTTCCTTTTAAAATAAAACTGTGTGTTGAAATGATGAAAAATATTAAAGTTATCATAAGTACTTGGCATTAAAAGCACCAATTTCCCAGTCAAAGAATGAACGTTCAGAGATGGATGGACCTAAAGACTCCGAGAGGTCTGGGTGTTCTCCAAAGTCACTTTACTAAACAGTGACAATGAAAACGGTGACTATTAGCTCAAACTGTATCATGCTTTGTCAGACTCTTCCCCGCATTTTCCAGCAGCTTGACTCTCTGGGTCTTTCATTATTGATCCATTACAGGTCCCTACTCAAAGCTCTGTGCTCAGAAACCCATACGCTTTTTAAATCTTTGCAATTTTCTTCTTATTAATAGGAATAATTTGTATTCATAAATACAAATTAAGGACAACAAAATGCAGCTACTACATAATCTCGCCAAGGTCACAGAATCTAACAGAAAGTGAGACGTGGGAGAAAAAACAGACTTGGATCTTACAAATGCACTAATTTATAGATTAGAAATAACAGATAGTCAAGCCTGCTTGTATCCTAAGCCTAAGACGATCAGCCAAGGTCCCAGCCAGAACCATTTAAATATTTGATTTAACATAAATTGGGGGAGGGGACGACCAAAACAAATCAACAGAGGTGCGCGTCTTCCCCAGGCCAGCCCTCTCACGTAATCTAGTTCCCCAGTCCCTTTAAAACAACTCTATGACTCAAAGAAATTGAAAGCGTCAGTTCCCACACAGCACCGGATGTCCTCTAAGGAGCTCCAGTGGAAGCTTCTACTATTTTGCATACTGACAAAGGCCATCCATACTTTACAATGAATAATCAGCATAGTTAGCATCCAGGGGAACTTTTCGTAATGATGCCGATCATGGAGAGGGGATGGATGAGGTGTGGAGTTTTTCTCTCCTAGCCAGGGAGGGCTTGAATGCATCTGAAGTCACACGAGACCACTGTGTGTTTCACACTGTTATCCCCTGCTAGCAGTCCCTAAAAGCACATTTCACTCTTGGTGCCCGGGGGCGGGAGGGGGGATAGCAGAAATTATTTGAGTGAATGGAAAAATATTTTCCCTAAAGAATTACATTTATTTATTATCTTTATTTATATATGTGAGTGAGGCTAGTGGTTTTTTGTGCACCATGTGTGTGCAGGTGGCCACGGAGGCCAGAGGCTTGGGGTCCCCTGCAACTGGAATTACAGGCTCTTATGATCGCCCAGTGATGGTGCTAAGAATGGCAGAAACCAAACCCAGATCCTCTGCGAGAGCAGAAAGTACTCTTCACCTCTAAGTCATTTCTCCAACTCACAGAAAAATACTTTTTGAGGAAGAAAAAAACATTAGCAATTCAGTGGGATGTGAATAATATCAATGTACCAAAAAGCAATTTTGATTAAAAAAAGAAACTACCCTATATGAGGACATCTTCAAAGTATTACAGTAATATACAAAATGCTTAAAAAGAAGTAGAGTGTTCAGATAGTACTGGAGCAGTTTCACAAGTGCACAGAAATTAGAAGTTATTCTTCACAAACAGGCAACACTGGTTTAATAAATCACACTGTTTCCAATTTATTTTTAATTCAACACTAATGTCATGGTGATATGACTCCAATATTCCTGAACCTTCCTTTCTGTTTGTCATAGAATTAACACACAACAGTGGAAAAGAGACCATACTGCATCGACCCATTTTCAGCACTGCTTTTTGTTTGCTTGCTATGGCTTTTACACCAGGGTTCTCATCCTGTAGCCCAGGCTGCCCTCAACGTCATAACAATCCTCCAGCCTCAGCCTTATCATTCTTAAAATTCTTCAAATATTTAAACAATAGATATAATACAAACTACTTAATTGACTGTTGTTTCAAACAGATCAAATTCTTATTCTCTAGCCTTTCAAGAATAATCAAAGTATTAAAAATCAATCCCAAGTATTTTGAAAATTGCAGTATTTAAAAGTGAGTTCTGTGAGCAGGAGGAGGGCCAGGCCACTTGCTGCCATGGCAGGTAACCTGAATTTGATTTCCAGAATCCCGGTTGTGTAAGAAAAGAATTCACTCTTGAATATTATGGATCTCTACATGTGTGCCAAGGCATATATAAGTCCCCACCCCCAACACACACACACACAGTATATAAAAAATAATAGAAGTAATAGAATGTGTATGCTTTATTCTTGGAAACATTTTAAATGTAATGGCAACTGAAACAAATTAAATCTATTCTCATTTAATGGTTTCTATTACAGGTTCCAAGAATAAACTTTTATATAAACTTAATCTAAATAACTTGTCATAAATATCTGAAATATAATAAAATATGAATCATGCCTTTACAAGAATAATAATAAAAATTTCTCTGCGATGGATACAGAGTTTATCAATCTCTAAGCCACCAAATGGGCACAGGAGAGGGCTCTTCTATAAAAACAACAAAGCATAAACAATATACTTGGCCACCATGTTTGTTAATAATGTTGTCACCTCATTTATATGAATTCTATGTCATCATAATTCTATAAAATACTTTATAAGCATTAATCAAGGCTAAATTTTTATGGAGGTTATAATCAGAGAAAAGTGGCTTTAGGATCTATTGCTAATATCTTAATGTGTTGCAGCTGTTATCCCAAACCCCAGATGTAAAGGAAAGATTGTCTTCAAATAACTCAAATTGCAATTCAAATAACTTCAACGGGACAGGTATTAATGCTTCCCACTGGTTTGTTACTACTAAGAGATCACAACAGCTTTGTCACGAAGCCTACGCAGGTCCTAAAATGGCTGCATAAGGGTTTTCTTTGAATCTACACTAATCTCTTACTGAGGGACATGGCATAAATAATAGAACCCTCTGCTTTGATTTATATTTTGTCAAAATAAAAACGCCTTCCAAAATCAACCCTGACTTAAGGAGCAATAAGTACAAATTAACTCTTTGAAACCATAAAATAAAATTCCGTGATTAAAGAATTTTACTGAGTGTTACTCTCTTTCTTAAACATGGAAATGAAAAACTGTAGGCTCACCAATCATATTTACATTAAAGTGTTTCAACCACACATACATTAGAGACAGACATACAGCATCAGTTTTTGTATCTTGAGTTTTTGATATTTTCTTAGATGTATTTGATATAAAGGCAAAACTAAAATCTCAATGAATAGGGGAAAGAGTGAAGTTCTTAATTTTATTCTTAAAAAAGAATGTAGAAATTTTATATCCTATGACCTTAATCATTTGCTCTTTTGTTAAGGCTTGAATGGGCAGTATCATCTGATTGCCAGAAAAATCTATCAAAGTACACATAATAAACAGTATTCTTTAAACCTCTGTTAGACTTATACTTGAGGAAATCTCTGAGACAGAAAAAAAAGGAATCATTTGAAACAATTAGAAAATATGTGACAGTTTTACTACTTTATCTTTAAAATAAAAATATTAATGTTTAAAGTCTAGGAATATTAAAACATTTTAAATAAATTTTAAATATTTTTTTCTCATCCAGTTATGAAAACATTAAGATTCATAACTTTTCATTCCTCATTTCAAAATACCCACAAACAAGCCTGTGATTACTATTTAATGTTTTCTGCCTCTATTCAAAGTATTTGACATAATATTTGACTCGTGATTTAAGGAAGATCAAAAATATAGTTTTTAAAATGAGTATCTTCCATTTTATAACTCTTTTATTAAGAAAGTTATTTTGACAGTATACTCATTACTTATTTGTGAGCTTTATTCCTAAATATAGTCTATCCATAATATATCTTGCTTTAGAAAAAAATCAGTCTGCTCAAATGAATGTGAAACCAATGTATATATACTTTAATATCATACATTTACCAATGAACACAAGATACTATATTATAAATGTATAGTCTTCAAGAATATATATTAAGATTGTCTGACAACTTACAGAGACCGTCAAGGCTGTTTCTAATAGAAAAAGCAGCTATCAATGCCTTCCAAAACCATTCCCAATACTGTAAAGAGCCAGCAGTATTTTTACAAGAACATTTGAAAACATTTTTGCAATGGACTCAGATTTCACTAACCTGGGGAGAGGGGAAGGATCACTGAAATAAATGTTCTACTTTTAAATTTAAGACAATACAAGTAGCACTTACCCTAGCTGTGCCTTTCCAATAACATCACAGAAGTTATGCACTTTGTGACAGCCCCTGCGTCTCTCCTCCCAGTCTTCCTGGAATAAATCCTGCAGTAACCCTTACCTCGCTGAGAAGGAGGCTGAGGCATTATCTGGGAGACAGTATAGAACTGGACCATCAGGCTCCACTTCCCAGCGCCTACCCACTGGGATAAGAAATGTCGCTGCACAGCATTATTTAAGACAATGACACACACTTGGCAGGAAGGAATGCCTATCAATAATGCTACTGAAGAGGAGTATGCAGATGCCTGTTTGACGCACAGCACCGTAATCCTGTTGAAGAAGAATTGCTGTTGCTAACAGTCTTACCCTGTTATGAAAATGCTCCGCAAAGCTGTAGCACAGACTTGTTGAGATAACACAGAGGGTAACATTTACACAAAAGCCCGTGTCAGTGCCAAGAATCTCTCTATTAAACCATTTTTCTCACCTGCAGGGTTACTCTGTGTAACAGTAATGATCTGACTCCGCACATTAGGTAAAGATTAGCTAATGGAATAATATATTCAATACAGTGAATTTCATTAAGAATCAAAGCCCTTGAAAATACAAAATAAGTATGTTTGTCTCGCCAATTTGGCAGAGGGAGAGAGACTATTACATCTCTCTTCAAGAATACATAAGTGGGTAACCCTTTTCATATCCCTCCAATGAGCAAATTCTCAAACATGACTTCATCAAAAAAAAAAAAAAAGAGAGAGAGATGCTGGCATTTTCAACAGAATTCGATACTGTGAAGTTTACTACAAAAAGCAAATGCATGCAGGCAATATGACACAAATGAGCACGGCCTGCGAACTTACTGTCCTAACTGTCAAAATGCCCACACCCAGAATTTAAACAGTTTGGAATAGCTTGGAAATTCCATTAGCACAGTTTATGCAAAGAACACAGTTTTCAATCAAGCATTGCCTGTCCAGTTTGCACTAGCGTTTTTCCAAGATCTCAACAATTCCCTCCTCGTCCCCTTCTGAAAGGTCCTTCCCGATGGTCCCCGTGTCTTGTCTCTGAACCCATTTGTTCGCTCTGGCAAGTCTTTAAACTGAAGTGATCATTCATTGTTTTTGAAACAAGAACACATTCATCTGGTTAGCCTATTGACTGAGTGCGCATGGAGAGGGATACAATTTGCTACTCTGTGTTTATGGGTCGTTTAGTAATATTGTCTATAACCTGGGGAAGTTCCTAAAGCCTAGACATCTCTTCCTTGATCGGCATGGGTCTAGAGACTTTTCAAATATGTTCTCTCTTAGAGGTTCAATCAAAATAAAATAAGGCCTCAAAATGAATCAACCGGATGTGTTTATCTTTATGATTTTCTAATATTTTTACTAATTGGGAGCATACTTGTATTCTATGAATACAGGAAACGATAAGCATTGACTTACTAAATTTCACTGGAATTTGACTAACCTCAAAATGACTCACTTTCTAACCAGCATTTACTCACACACAAAAGTAATTTAGAAGTCTTTACCATACTTTTCAAAGGGTAAATTATCAATGCCATGTGCCCTGATTTTTTTTTTCTCATATACAAGCTCCCTCTGCAGGTAATAACAAGAGTTAGCAAAAGTATTTGCAGTAGCTAAACACTGCTACTACCTACACTGTTCTCTCCTTTGAGTAAAATGGTGGTTCCTGAAAATCTGTGATTGACAAATAATTATCGTATTCTCCACCCTGGTTAAGAAGCTTGCCTGGCCTGGTAGCATGCCCAAACTTAGCAGTCACCCGAGGGCTATACACATGGGGGGGGGGGGGGGGGACAAAAAAATAAAAAAAATAAGAAACCTTGTTTATACTTAACCAGCTTAAAGCCAAGTGCCCAACCAACTGATTCCATTCACCTTCTGAACACAAAGCAAACAGGCAAAGGAGACACACCTTCAGATCAACAACAACTGTTTGAGATGAATACACCTCACATTTTTAATCTTTCTCTCGTGAACTCCAAAACTGAGGAGTATTTTCTTTTTAAAACAAAATTTTATTCCTTTAGCATAAAAATGAAGATTTATAAAACCGTTATCTACACTGTAAATGCCATTACTTCTTTTGTAATATTTATTTCGGAATTTCTTTTAAATCATCTCTACCCAAGACCCACTTTTGCCAAAGCCCGTCCCCCAGGTTTATATAAATTAGGGTACACATGACAGGAAAGGGAGAAGAGCAGCCTCAAAGTCTGGGGGACAAGGTGTTAACCCAAAAATCTCTAAAAAGAATATGACAGATGCTGCCAGTTCTGTAAGTTCTCCTTCCCGGCACCCCACCACCCCTTTCTAAGACATAAACAATGAACAGAAACAAGCCATTTCTAATTTGATTAGCCTTACGTTAGTTGAAAAGGGTATTTAAAAACCTGTTTCCTTTTTAACTTTAGTTTCTTTTGGCTTGGTTTGATTTTCTGATACAGTGGATCACTGTACCAGACTGATCTTCAGCTCACAGCAATTCTTCTGCCTCAGCCTCCTGTGCTGGGATTACATTCTCATACCACCACACCCCACAAAGGTGATGCCTAAAACCAAAATTGTTAATGAGCAAATGGAAATTATAGGATATAGGATTGGTTCTGAGACAGATCACTTGTCTAGCGTGCACAGGGCTCCGGATTTCAACCTCAGCACTGGTAAACTGACAAAAATATAGACATGGATTAATTTCCATACTAATTACAGAAACAAAAATTCTATGTCACTAGATTTTTTTTTTACCCCAAGGAAACAAAGAAAATTAGGCAAAGGAATTTTAAAACATAGGATATCCACGTATTTTAAAACCAGTAACAATATGAAAACTGCCTTTTGTGTACCTTGTGGGTACCACAACACTCACAAAAGGGAAAGCAAAAGGTATTAACAGTTCTCTTTATTTGTCTAATGAAGTAAACAGAGAAGGCACAACTAGCCATGCATTATCTTCCCCATGACAGAGATGCCTAGGGCATCGTGAGTCTGGTCTCTAATTTCTATTCGTTGATGCATCTGAAACTAAATGAAGCAGTTTTGTTTTTGTATCCATCTTTTTAAACATGGCCAACGAGACACAGAGTGTGTTCAGCCTATCTTGTCTCCACTGTACCCTGTGTCAGGTCACAGCAAGCCTTCAGCAACACGTGACCACACGAACACCTACTAGAATATACAGGAGCATAAACAGGCAACATTACCAAAGGCTACAAGACAGCCGGGGAGTCTAGCGACTAAAACAACTCTGTGAATCCAAACATTAGGAACACAAGGAAGGAGCTGGGGATGGAACACAAAGGGAGAACCTAGCTTAACAGTAAGTGCAAGGCCTAGGTTCCGTTCCTAGTACTTGGGGGGAGGGGGTGGAAACTAGTGGAGAAAAGGATGTGTAAGAAATGTAATTTCTAATCAATAACCACAGCACCAAACACTAAAAGACAGAGGCTTTTAATGCAGGAGAGTAAAATTTCCCCTTGGAAGGTATGTGTGGAGTGAAGAAATAAAAAGGAGAGAAATAAATGTTGCTTTTAAGCGAAGACAGAAAAATCATTTTTAACACCTCTTTCCTATGCGAGTGGAAGCTGAGAACTGATTACGTAATGGTATTCTACAGAAAATAAACGCTAAGTATTGAGTTTATCAACATTTTGCAATGGTTCTCCCATTTGATGGGAAAACAGTATCACAGCACTTCCATTTTTGAAAACAATTAAAATCAAAGCTTATTTTTAAAAGACAACAAAACTGTCCTTTGCACCCTCCATAAACAAATGTGTTGCCACGGTCTACAAAAGAAAGCATCAGTCTGGACCAGCATCACCTCAGCTGCCCAGCAGCCAACGGCCATTTTGACAGTAAGTGGGTTAGATTGTTTAGCCATCCAAGCCCCAGTAGTAATGGGTTCGAGGCATAGACTGAAGTATCAGGACCAGGGAGAGGACGAGAACAGTGGACAGCATGCACAATGCACGGTCCAAAGGTTGAGAACGCCTTCGACAGTAGACCAGAGCTCAACTCGCCAAATCATTTTAAAGAGTCATGCCATGATCATACCTGGTTTGCATTTTAACCCTCCATTCATTCCTAGCATAAAACTATCTAGAAATAGCAGAAATAGCAATGAATCAAGATGCTCGGGATGTACATTCCTTTTTCATGTGTACATGGGTGCTAAAGAGTTTGCCCTGGTAGCTAAACCCTGCCTTTTTTACTAGGTCTACCCTGGCACATCTTTTTACCACTACTTCGCTAAAAATCCCATTGTGCGTATCAGAAAAAGACAGATGCTCTGAATGCTTTTGTTCTGACAAGATCACATTGGTTTGATTTCATGCTGTGTCTCACCAACTTCTGCCATCCTTCGCAGCCAATAATTAGCAGTTCACTTTTATGTCCTTTTCTTTTTTTCTACGTTCAATTAAGAAAATCAAGATGTATTCTAAAATAAAGACTTGGTCACGTATTTTAGGGTACTTCTCCCACCTATTTTTCAAGCCTGCATTTCTCATTTTATAAAGTACTGCATTCACCTCTTTAAAAAGGCGTCTAGAGGTTTGGAGTTTTCGTCTCCCCGATCACACACCCAGCTGTAGGAAATGAATTGCAGCAGCAGAATTCAGAGACTGAGGTGCAATATTGTATCTGTCTTTAATGTTTATAAGATGGTCCTTGCAGGTTGGGAGAGGAAGACATCAATGGCAGGACACACTGGGACCGGTTCTCGTCCCACGCTTTCTTGTTCGGCACCGATTAATGCTTTCCTCTGCAGAGGGAGACATTACATCCGGGCAAAGACAGACCTAAATTTTACCCTCAGGCAGAAATCTGATTTAAACATCTCTATTTAAAGTGGCATTTGTCCTCCTCCTTTCAACTGGTTTCCCTAGAAATTCTAGGAAGTTGACTTCATGACCTAAAAACAGCCCGGTGGCTTCTGAGCAGCGCTGGTGACTATTCATGCACTCGGGCAAAGCTGAGTGCCAGAATGAATCAAGGTGCTCATAAAACAGGTGCCCGGCTATCTGCAGCAATGAAGTCTGCACCACTTTATTGCGCTAAGAATTTAAGATCGAGGATTCTGTATAAGCCTAGTGTTGGTGATAAAAAAGAAATCCTAAAATGTGGTCCTGTGGATGCCAACTGGCCGCCTTTTCTGATGGAGGACGCTTCTTCAGATTCCTCAAATCATGTGCAGCACTCCATGACACTGATTCGAACTGTCAATTGATCAAAGATTCTAGAAAAGCAACCTCTATAGCAAATAACACCACCACCCAAGAGTACATTTTCCTGTGCGTTACCTAACAACTGCCATTAAAAAAAAAATGGAAAGAGAAAAGAAAAAGGATGCATAATAATAATAATAACAATAAATCACCCAGTAGGCAAACACACACATATTACAAGAGGAGCCAACGCCCTCACACTGCAAAGCATGGGGACTTTTGATATTATTAAGCAATTTTGACAACACTGGCAAGTTTCTACTAAACAAGGTAATCTAATTTCTGTTGCTTTTCAATCTAAATTGATTTTCTTTTCTTTTAGCTGTTCTGGTAATTGAACAAATTTATACAAGTGTGATGGGATTTTACTTACCACCACACAATGCATAAAATCCTCTATGAAGACAAACAGTATACTTTCATAGAGCTGTATTTTTGTTGTAATTAAACAAATTGTATCTGGATTTGCTTTGTGCTTTCCAGACATTTCCACAGTGTCTGTCGTGACTGCACTTTATTTGAAAGTAGGAGCTTGGCTCCTACTTCTTCTTCCCAGGCAACATTTGCCTGTCAAACATAAGAAGTTTGCTGTGGGTGGGGGGCATGGCTGGAAAGAATAATAAACTTTCCAAAACTTACTGAACTGAAATTTATTTTAGAAGAATCCAAACTATTACTTGCTTTTAGTCTATATCAGACCATAGACCTAAAATATTGATTTTTTAAAAGGTATTTTTAGTTGATTGGACCTTCCTATTCTTATGGCCCATGACTTGCCTAAAAATAACGACTTACATTAAAATTACTAGGAATTTTTCTAGTTTATAACACACGCTAAGGAAACCTATACAACAGACTCAAGTACCTACCTGAAGTCTGATTGGTGCTAAAGACTCTTTGTTTGTGACCACACCACTCAGTATACTAAGTGTTATAATTCACTGTATTTAATTTCAATAATTAACCATCCACCTGTATATTCAACAAATCATTTTCTTAAGCTGCTTCTTAAAGCCTTTTTTAAGAAGAGAAGAAAAAAAGGTCACTTCTTTACCCCATCTTGGAGAACAGCTCACACAACAGAAGGTTTTAGAAAGTAGTCCATCTATTTTTTCTGATAAGATCGCTCTAATTATAGTAATCTAATGATTAAGTACGTCTTCAACCTTTAATCAAGAATTATTTGCAGAAGTGAGTATTTGGGTAGACCTCAAGAGCCAGTGTTATGTAACAGAGAGGCTAACCAACCTATGATTTTCCCTCTGGCTTTCAAGTAGAAATGTTTTAATCTTTGTTCAAAACAGTTCCAAAACAGTTATGGATTCAGGCAATGTGAACCTGTAAGCATGAGAGCTGAACTGACCAAGATATCTGGAAGGATCCAAGTCCATTTTACACCCAGTTACAAACTTGCTATTTTTAGTAGTTTATCAAAACCTTCCATTTAAATAGGCATGCTTGTACATAACCTTCCTCCATCACATGTACCCGATTTCTAGCACATATCGCCCTGAAAATGACCTGTGTTTTTGTTTTACAAGGATCTCCTCTGCTGAAAAGCAGGCAGGTGTCAAATGAGCCCCTTGCCCTTGGAGACTTCAAAGCAGACACAAGGAATCAAGATGCCAAAGTGCAAACCTCTTGCAGGGAAAGTTCTAAGAATAGCCAGGATGCTCAATTCTCCCTTCTCAAAACTGTATCTGATTTTCAAGCAAAACCTGCCTAACCTGAGCTCTAGTTGTCAACACTTAGGCAAGTGGTAAAGGTTTTTGTTAAAACGAAAACGGAGCGTATACGTGGGTACAAGTGTGTTAAGTCCACACACTGCAATAAATCTCTAATGCTGTCTCTAGTGCATACTACAACTGTTAATAAACCATCGTTTAAATAATTTTTCACAAACATTAGGTCAAATAAATATTTTTATAGAAAACAGAGCAGTAACGTTTTATGACTTGGGTTTGCAGATCGCCTCTTACTCTGACCTACACATCCCTGTCAGTTTTCTCATACCCCATATGACTTAAGGACACGAAAACACACCCTAAAATTTTTAAGAAAGCACACAGAGCCCCAGTTCTGATCAAGCAAAGCCCTGACCCTGAGTAAACTTGGCTTTAAAGCTCTGCATTCTCTGCATGTTTTCAGAAACACCGAGAAGCCCGGGCTTTCAGCTGATTGTGGAAACCGCAGCAGTAAAAACACCAGAGTGCTCATCTGAAATTAGGACTCGCAGGACTGTGTGTGAGATCTCGGCGTTTATATTCCTTTTCATGACCTTCGGAAGTTACGCTGGTGGCTTTGATGTTACTCCACTAATAAAACAGAGCGAAAAGCCTGGAAAAGAGAAGTTATTTATTGGAAATTCTCATGTCAAAACTTGAAGTAATTGGTTTGTTCTAGCCCACATGATTCAATATTCTGAATTCCCTAACTACCTGCTCCCAGGGCTATCTGCATTTCTAAATTCGCTTTCTGTTGCCAACACATAGCAGCCTGGTGATTGCAAATGGCGGCTGAAGAGCTTCAACTGCACATTAATTTTTCTCTAAGTGGCCCAATTTTGTCATCTAAAATCTAAGAAATCCTAGTTTCACTGCCTTTTACACCTTTAGAGATTTGTTAAACTCAGGATCATATAAAATGAAGAATGATATTTTCAAGGCAATTTCTGGATGATCACTAATAGCGCTCAAGATGGTGTGTCTTCTCGAGAACACTTAGCACTCAAAGCAAAGGCGTTAACCACAACTGGAGCACAGCAGTCACAATTACAATCAATTACACCCCCACCCCAATACTACAGTATTTCTTTGGCTAGTGAACCAAGCGGATAAACAGCTATCATAAAATGATTGGAGAGTGATGCTCTCCATTGGGAAGGCACTAAAGCTCATCTTGATCTGAAAACAATTACCATCCCACTAAACAAAAGGCTAAAATATTTAGGCAATTAATGGTGGGTGTTTTCCCCCCTCAAATGGTTATATTAGAATTCATTTCCACTATTAAAATAGAAGCTAGGAGTCCAAGGAAAGAATGTCAGTTCGTGGTCAAAAGCAAACATCACAGGTAAACCAAAAAGAAAAGAGGGAAGAGAGAGAGAGAGAGGAGCTTACAATTTTCAACCATTCTGTTTATCTTTAAAAATCAGTTTTGAAAAACTGAAGTGAAATAAATACAAGTAATTTTTCTCAGAAGAAAAAGAGTTCTCTCTTGACCTCTCTGCCCTCCACAAATGCCCTATAGATGAGTTTCTTATTTCTTTATTCACTCAAGTTCTGGGTTGCTAAAAGAAATTCAGACAACATAGTGCTCTATAGACGGGGAAAAACTGAACCAAGCAAACTGGGCATTTTTCTTGAAAAACATCTTTAATCTAAACAAAAGAGTGTCTAGTGTTTGACAAAAATTTGAAGATAAAAACAAAAACGGTATCTAAACAAAATTACATCTATTGAAATAAAAGTCATAAAATGTCTTTGTCACTTGGAAACCTTTTCCAAGCTGATACTTCTATCAAAAGTTGTGCTAATAAAGCTCACATGGGCTTTTGATTTTCAACAAAGTCTACTTCCTTTTATTCCTATTAATTTAGCAAATATATAAAAAAGTTTCCGATGTGTAGTAATGAGCGTCTTATCACAAAATAGTTACTGTTGTGTAGACTAATTGGAAGCCCTTCTAATTGTAATAACAGAGCAAAGTGTGTCTTGGAAAAGCTTTAGCTTAGACAGTAAGTAAGGCTTTCTCAGAATGTTTCACTATGGGCACCCCAAAAGAAACACCAACAAAGACTCCTAAAACAAAAGGTCACCGCTTTCCTAAGAACAAACCATTTATCAATAGAAAATAATTGTCTTGCCATCTGCAAGCGCTCCAGAGCAAGAGACAATGTTTCTTAGCCCACATAATTACAGAACAGGGAAAGTTCGACAGCCGGGCTTGGATGCTCCTTCCAGCCTGCACCCTTTACAATTCCCAGTGCCCTTTGGGCCTCGGCTTGGACGCAAAAGGAAGACAGGCGGCAGTTTTCTCAATTGAGCTGAAGCTAAGAAACCTTTGATATGCTAATCGTCCCCTTCAAACGGTAAGAATTCACACTTGCATTAATTCAAACAATTTGTGCAGCATGTGAAATGGCACCTCTTTTAGAGCGCCGCAACAAAAGGAACTCAGCAGCAGAGCATGCGTTCCTTGGGATTCCATCACGCACCAGTTTGCTGGACGGTGCGGGGGCGGAAGGGAGACAAAGTTCGAAAACACACCTGAACTTAAGCAGATTTTCTTAGGAGCCTCGAAGGATAGCTAGTAAGCATCAAAGCACACTATAATTACAACTACCTCTGGCTCCAGACAATTCTATCCTACCTGGATGCTGTCACGGTCACACCCCAAAACTTCTGTGTTTCTGTGGAGGAATTAGTGCTTCTTTAGGGTCTGTTTCATAAGGTTTACCCCACCATAGACCTGACTTAGCAAGCAAACTCACAATAGGCAATCATTGACCAAACGGGCGTGCCTTTCTTCAAGGTTGGAACTAGAAGTAGGCAGCGTCAACTCGGAAGCAGGCTCAAGACTTAGGCTGCAGAGGGAGAAATGAATGAACCAGCTACTGGGGAAACGACGCCTCAGGAAAAGGGGAACACACAGGGAAACTCAGGCCCGGGAAAATGTAGAAGAAAAAGCAGCGGCGGGGAGGCGGGGGCGCTCCTCAGAAACCTGGCCTTTGTAAGGGCAACCATTTGGTTGCCGCTGAGGCTCAGGCGCGCCCAGGCTGCCTGGAGAAGCTGCTAAGCAGCCTGACACCTTTCATAAAGCAGGAGGGAAACATTTCCTCCGTCTGAATGTGAGACAACACAGTTTGTATCTGGAGGAACGAAATGGAGGGGCCCGGAGAGGGGGAAAGAGAGGAAAGGAGGGAGGGGGAGGAGTCCCCACAAGCCAGGGAAGGGCTCTCTCTGATGGGCAGCGCAGGACGTTGCTTTTAAAGGACAGGCTGGACCAAGAGCTATAAACACCCAGGAAGACGCACGTGCCTCGGCCTCTGCTCAGAGACAGCCCCGCACTCGCTAAAGCCTCCAGCGATTTCTTCTAATTCAAACGCTGCAGTTCAGCGAAGAGAGGAAAAAAAACTTTGCTGGTCCCAACTGCAGGAGTCCTGCACACTCAGAGACGCCTCCTCGCTGTGGGTAGCCCTTGTCCCTGTGGTGTGGCGGAAGGTCTTGAATCCAGAAGCCCACGCCCGCGATCCCAAGGGTCTCCCTCCCCTCGCGCTCCTCCCACGACTCCTTCTCCCTGCTGCTTCCAACCGGGGGCTTGCACACGAGCCAGTAGGCTCCCCACCCCAAAGGCAGCCCGGGAGCCCACGCCCCTTAACTTCTCCTGCAGGCCCAGCGCGGCCCGCTGCTGCCCTCTCACTGCCGGTCCGGGAGCTTCTCTGCCCTGGCCCCGGCACGCCGAGTCCCCGGGCCCCGCCACCCTCCCTCCCCGTCGCCGTGCTCCCCTGGCCCCGGCAGCAGGCGCCCCTAATCGCTGGCAGCCTCAAAAACAGCGAGGCCACATCTGGCTGTGCTTTTCTCTCATCCTATCGCCTCTCCGCACCACCTGACCAACGACAAGAAACGACAGCCCGCAACAACTCATCCAAACCCTCCCCCATGGTCCCCTTCCCCGGGACTCGCTCCCAGGGCCAACCCACGGACGAGTCCCTGCGGTGCCTGAGGCCCAACACCTGGGGCGGGACAGCCCGGGCCAAAACGCACTTCACAGTCCCTCTCCACAGCCCCGTTGCGTAAAGAACCAAGGGCACCTTCTGGTCCCCAAGCTTTTTAAGAAATGCCCCCTAAAATGCACGATTAGGTTGGAGCTGCCTCGTAAACCCGCACCCCCGCCTTCTAGGTCCCCAGCAGCCAGCCTGATTCCCGAGAGCGTGACAATAGCCGCTCGCGGCCCGGCGAGCGGGCTGCACCGCACAGAGTTCTGCGGATCGATGTCGGCGGGAAGGGCTGCGCACGAGTGGCCAGCGCGTGTCTGACCCCCGCGACACTGCCACCTCCGGAGGTGTCAGCCCCATCAGAAGGCGCCCAGCAAACAGGTCTCCGAAGTCGGGCACAGAGGCACATTGTTGGCGCTTACCTCGGTATGCGCCCAGGAGGAGGGTCAGTCTGGTGCGGGGAGCCGTGCAGGGACACGGGCGCCTGAGAGGAGACGCGGCGACCGGCAAGGGGTGATCCTGCTGGCCGAGCGCGCGCGGGGAGGAGGCGGCCGCGGCTGGCGGGCCGGACACGGCGCCGCGCGGCTCCTCGGCTCGGCTTGTCCTCGGGCTCGAGTCTCCACCGCCGTCAGCCGCCGAGTCCAGCCAAGCAGCCCAGCGGCCCGGGCGGCTGCCGGGGGATTAAGTCAACATCTTCCCGCAGTTTCCCACACGCCGCTCCGCGACACAGGGGCTTTGCCCGCACACGCGCGCGCCTACAGCCGCACGCTCCCTTCGGAGCAAAAAAAAAAAAAATCAAAATTCAAAACCAAAAGCTGCGGGGATGAGAGAGCGAGGCTGGCGGAGGTGTGCCGACTCGGGAGTCTCCTGGCAGCGGCGGGAGGTGGGGGGGGACGGGCGCGGGGGAGCGAGGCCAAGTCCCTCAGTCTGTCCGGAGAAGCCCGGAGCGCACGGGGAGAGCCGGCAGGACCTGCATCGGGAGCACGCGCCGCCCCTGCGGCCTGGGGCACGACTCTGCCGCCGGCCCTTCCTCACACGTCGGGGCCCCTGGCCTGGGGGTTGGGGAAGATCTGCGGCCGCAGGAGACGAGGAACTCGGGTTCAGGGAGAGCGACGGGAGGAGCAGGGAAGAGCCGCGCCGATGCACAGCCGCGGAGGGAGGCTGGTCCCCTCAACAATCGCCAAGAATCCTCCGGTAAGCTCCCGATGGCGCTCGGGCACCTCTGCGTGCGTGTGCCTGTGAATGTGTGTGTGCGTGTGTGAGTGTGTGTGAGCGCGGAGAGAGTGAGAGCTAGAGGAGAGCAAGGAGAGCAGGGAGCGAGAGGCGGGGAGCCCGAAGTCCTGACACGGACTCAGCCAGGGCTGAACTGGAGTCACCTCCTGCCTCCTCCTCCTCCTTCTCCTCCTCCTCAGTCCCCACCCCCAGCACCCCCACCCCAGGACTGCTAATCATATAAACATATGAGCACGGACCGCGGCGCAGCATCCGTCTCTCCCTCCCGCGTTTGCCAGCTAAGGGGCTTGTGCAAACTCCTAAGACAGGCAGCTGAGTACAAAACGCGGAGCAGATAATCTAGAACTCATAGCGCCCAATGGCCATTTTCCACTCCATTGGAGCAGCAGCGGCAGCGGGGCGCCCGAGCGCAGGGCAGAAGGAGGAGGAGGAGGAGCGAAGGGGACACTCACAGGCGAGCTAGCCTTTCGAGTGGCGGTGGCGACGGGCGAGCAGCCGCCCTAAGGCTGGCCGGCCGGGGCTCGGCCCGGTGGGGCGGCCGCAGGGCTTTCCGGGAGGCGCTGGTGGCGGTGGCGGCGGGGGACGCGCGCGCACGGCCACGGAACGCGCCCCAGAGGCGCCCGCGCAGGCTCCCGCCCCTCCCCTCTCCTCCCCCTGGCTATCGGCTGGCGTTGCCCCCACCCCCAGCCAGGTCCCGGGGTTCGGTAACCAGCCTTTACCCTCTGCACCCCACCCCCAACTCTCGGCCAGCCCACAGTATGCTCTGCAGCCCGCGCGCACACACGCACTTTCCAAACATCGCTTTTATTTGGGGATCCCCGAGCAAGGGGTCCGGGAGAGCTTGGCATTCAGGCTACCGGGGGCCAGGCACTGGGGCCACTGGGGCCTGCAGCTCGAGATCCCCCTCCCTATTTTCCTCTTCCCTCCAGACCCAGGAGCTCACTCATTGCCAATACTGCGCCCGGACGCTCTGGAAGCGTCTTTTACCCACCCCTTCTCCAGGTTTTCTCTGCTCCGCGCGCCCCGAGCCGGAGGCCCCGAAACTTTTAGTTTCCGCAGCCCTCCTTTTGTGTGACTGCTCGCTGGAGAAAGGAGGTCTGTTCGCCTCGGCTGCCTCCGTCCGGCTGCGGCGCGCAGGGGACGCTCCGGGGCTAATGCGTCTTTGATACCTGAGATTTCCGGCACGCTCGTTAACGAAAGTTGCATTTTATTTTAATTGCGATGACTTTTTCTTTGTAGTTACATAGAGCTAGCTAAACTTTGACTTTATTGACCATATTTCACAAGAGCGTTCTGTTTGTTTTTGATTAAACTCACCAGGATATGCAACGGAAGGAAAGGAGACTGCAAAGCTTTGCTTGCTAGAGCAGTCATAGTCTCTTAGGTCTATCTCCCGTTTCCTTACATTGAAACCGCAGAAGCTCTTGTCCTCTCAGAACACTTCCTTGTCCCTCTCTGCTGACAATGTTAGCAAACGACAGAAACAAGCTGAAAGGACTAAAACCACAACAATATCATGCTAGGAGAAAATAAATAAAAATAAACGTTTAAAAACTGGGTAAGCGTCTTCTGCCCGGGAGGTAAATAATCAAATCTGGATTTTTTTTTTTAATCACAAGATGTCTAAGCAGAAAGCAGTAAGTTTTCCATTGTATTCATAAACTATTGAGTGAGTTAATGAATTCAGCCATTTGCCTGCGAGAAGCTGATTCTCCCAGATTTGCAACCTCTAGGAAACAGGGTGAAACTTGAGCTGTCTGCTTTCAGAAACAATATGTACTTTTTGTTACTGCGGGTGTGTTGCAGTCACCACACTTCGGAAATCATTCCAAACAATGTTATTAAAATGTCAACAGGAGATTGCTCTGAAGACTCGAATATTCTGAATATCAATTAGCATTTGCATTTTGTCTCAGAGCCAAATATTTGCAGCAGTAAAGTCATTCAAATACTGGTCAATTGCATTCTTGACTGCAGAAAATCTGAAGTTAAATGTCCATATATCCAAATCTCATTATCATTCTCAGATTCAAAAGAGATGATACCGTTGCTTCTACTGTGGGTAGGGTGCTGATAAAATGGGCAATCTAGAGTGCCTGTGCTTTATGGTACAGACACACTTCACTTGGAATTTCTCAGGTCAATCAGTTCCAATATCCTCCATGCAGAGTTAAAGCAGTCTGCAAAATATACACCTATGCAGAGCTCAGGCAAAACATGAGCGTGCTTACATTTTCCCTCTAGTCAAAAGCAGTACAAGGAGCAGGTCCTCCTAGAAAAGTTAAGTCCGCCTTCTTAAAGAAGGTGCAAAGAAAGCAGGCCAATGATTCTCAGACATCAAAGATCATTTATATCACATTCTCCTTTTAAAAAAAAATGGCTTATTTGAGAGCGTAGTACACAGTATGTCAAACTACTAGTAATTTGCATTTGCCAAAAAAAATTTAGCTCTTTCTTTTGTTCAGCTTTCAAGGTTTGCATTCATCTGGCCTGACTCACAGGAAGCCCCAGTGAGTGCACAGACCCGTCTAATCCTATTTTCTTTGGGGAAGCAAAACTTAGCCTGAAGTTTTTATTTAGTGAGCTTAGCAAGTAATCAATAGACATTTTTGCCTGAATTAAGCTGGCCATATGTTGGCTCATTTATTTAATTCTCTCAGAAAGAATCTCTGAAAGAAACCACTGTCTACATTTTATACGTCTGATACTCTTTGATGCTCAGGACATAAAGTGAGTCACTCTCCACTATGTTTCTAAGGAGACAACATCACACACACACACACACACACACACACACACACACACCTCTAAAATGAGGAAAGTTTGCCAAAAGTGAGTTAAAACTCTAGGGAAGATGAAATGACCCATAAGAACTTCCATTTTTGATACACGAGGAAGTGTATTCTCTACAGTTCAAAGGTTCAGAAAATTTTCACCCTAAGAATGTGTACTTGCTATGCCAAAACACACACACACACACACACACACACACACACACACACACACACTTGTGGTAATGCCCCTTTTCCAAGATACCTTAAATATTAAGAACTCTTTATTTCTGTATTATTTATGTATCCTAATAGTTCCACTTTCTGTATAGGTATACAAAAAAGAATTGGCAGCCCAATCAATTCAGTTTAAATGTTCAAGATTAAGCTGTTAGCCACAGACCTGACACTGAGAAGGAACAGAAGGTGAGCTCCACAGAGCCTGTCCACATCCAGAAAACATAGCTTACCTGACACTTCATGACAATTCAAAACACAACCTACAGCAATGCAGGTGTGATGGTAGCAGAAGGAGAAAAAAAATGAACGGAGTTGCTAAAGAGTGTCTACAGATGTGAACAACGTCAGGACAACTGGAATATGTTATTTGTTCCTAAAAGCCAATGGACTGGACACAGCTACTCAATTGGTATTATTATTTCAGTAATGGCAAAAGCATTGACTTCTTCATCATACTTGCTAATTGTTTTTTTTTAAATAAATTCTACAAAGGACAGAAGAAACACCCATTTCCATTTGTTTTATGTTAAATCAACATCTAACCACTCATGGTGATTTCATTCAAAGAAAACAGAAGGAACTCATTAGCTTATGTGGTTAGAGAGATTGGTGGGCTTCAAACATTT
The DNA here is from genome assembly GCF_018167655.1 of Microtus oregoni. Classification (NCBI taxonomy): domain Eukaryota; kingdom Metazoa; phylum Chordata; class Mammalia; order Rodentia; family Cricetidae; genus Microtus; species Microtus oregoni. The sequence goes on along the minus strand of NW_024543059.1, from coordinate 57,733,150 downwards.
TACCATACATGTTTTCCCGACTGCAGAAACGCATGTTTTTAATTTTAGCAACTTCTAGAAAGTAGAAATTATTTCATTCAATAGGCTTATGTATTTCTGAGACTGAAATCACCTTAATTTTCAGAGTTGTTTGCCATCCATGTACCTTTGTTTACAAGGAAAACGATCAGGTATTTGTCAAAATACAGTCTGAATAGTGACAGTTTAGGTAACAAGTTAATGGAGAGACACGGGAAGGGACACAGTGGCAGAGTGCTGGGATTGGTATAAAACAGTGAATCCAGCTGGTAGCTTCTTCATTGCCCTGCTGGAGCAAACTTGAGTGTAAATAAGCCAAGTCTAAAAAAGGCCACACGAAGTTGCACTGGAGAGGAGATGCTAGGGCTTGACTGTGTTTGTAACAACATCATGGCTGTAGCAAAACAGTGAAGAGAACTGTCTCAGAAGGAAGTCGGGGACACTCATAAAGAATACATTTTAACCTGAGACGTCACAAAAGCTATGGAATAAACTGGGCATCGTGGCGCACATCTTTAATCCCAGCTCTTGGGAGGCAGAGACAGGTAGATCTTTGTGAGTTCGAGGCCACCCTGGTCTATAGAATGAGTTCCAGGACACCCAGAGCTACATAGTTGACTTACTTAGCTATCTTTTCTCAAAAACAGAACAAAAAGCAAACAAACAAAAGGTATGTAAAACTACTCCACTTTCTAGTTCAAAACTAAGAACGGAATTAGTTAGATTATAGCCTAACTTGAACTTGGTGCTCTTTTCTTGACCACTACAATTTGATGCTTGGTGGGGAAATGTCTTCCCTTCTCTAGAAAGTCCCCTGGCAGAATGTTCTAGAGCAGTCCAGTGCAGTGTGAGTCACATGTCTAACCAGAACTGGTTGGAAATTGTGCTGGCTTTGTTTTTCTTTTCTTTCTTCCTTCCTTCCTCCCTTTTTCTTTCTTTGTTTCTTTTCTCCTGTTTTGTTTCCTTTTTCTTCTTTCCTGCTTTGCCATGCATGGAGCTAAAATGAAATCAAAACTCATTTTCCATGAGACCAGAAACATATGAAAACATTTGGCAAGCCAATACGTTTTTAATTATTCTCTCAACTCTCAGTCTCAGTAAATTCTCTCCAAGAAGGCCAAACCTTACCTAAAAGGAGGCAGTACAGCCTCAAAATTTAGGAAAGTGAAAAGCATAATATAAATATGATTATGGTGTACTAGACTTAATGATATTATTCAGAATATATAATCATATGCATTTTAAGGCCATCATTTTATAATTAATACTTTTAGAAAATATCCACCCATATAAGTGGCTGTATGAGTTTTTTCTATACACTCAAATGTTTAAATATGCATAACTATCTCTAAAGGATTATAAAAATTTTATACTATTACAATTATGACACTTGAAAGCAAGCAAATTAAAAATGATATCCCTTATAATCATTGTTCCACTGAGTTTCTCATAAGTCAAAGTCTTTCTTTTCCATAGATTGTTCCCATAACTCTTGCTAATCTCTGCACCATGAGGATTTTCTCTAATTGGGTCTTATAGATCTTCCTCTATCAATGCTTCTGTCAAACAAAGACAGAGAAGTACGCTGCTTCTCCAGACTCTGTCCCAACTTCCCGTCATTATTTTGTTCGTGATACGTATCTGCAAGCACTTTTTCCTTGTTAACGTGTGTGTTTAGAAATGAACCTTCTCCATTTTTTTTAGTGCATGGAAACCTCACCACTGTCAACCACAAAGATGAAATTTCTTTAAAAATTGTTAAAATTAAACCAAGATAGAAAGTCTTTGCATGTGTCTCTCCTGGTAAATCATGATACATACATCACTTGAGTGCAGAACAAAAGCAAAGAGATGTTAACGGTGTCGGCAGCTCCATGCTGAACAGCAGCCTCACAGACTCCTCACAATGGGATTTTCCATGGCTCTGGGAATATGATTCTGTCTATTCTCATCGCGGCCCACTGCAGGATGACTGAAATTGCTAAAGGCTCTAAGAGTCAGAACGCAAACTCACAGACGAGCCCTGTGAGTTCTAGAAAGTCAGAAGTATCATTCTATCATTTTCTGATGTTTTCGGATTAAAACTAAGTTCTCATAGCTGTACAGCATAAGGCAGTTGTCATATACAGTCTTAATATTTAAATAAATAAATAAATAAGATGCACCTCATTTTTTAAACTACTTCATGGCTCCTCACGTTGGCTCTGCTGGTTGCTCTAACTGCATCCTTTAACTCTTACTGACATTTCTCACTGTTGTATTTCCTTATTAACACAACTAGGTTATTTTTTAACTCTATTTTTTTATTTTTTTTGAGACAGGATGTCATAGAGCCCAGGTCAGCCTCTAACTGAATATGTAGCCGAGGGTAGCCTCAAACTTCTGATCCTTCTTCCTAATTCCTACATGCAGAATTAACTGTGTGTACCTTCATGCCCAGTTTCTGCAGTGCGGGGAAAGGAACCCAAGGCTTCTTAGGTTCTCCTAGGCAGACACTCTCCTAGCTGAACTACAATGCCACCACCATTTTATTTTTAAAGATACTTATTTGTTTTATCTATTTTGGTAAAAACAAATTTGAACATGTGAGAACAAGCATAGCGATTTGCCAAGTAAAAGGCTGCAGAGATTCTTGATAATATTATATACTTTCTTGATGAGATATTAAAATGCCCCCTTCCCACAATGATTTAAATCATTCATTGAGTTTTCACCTTGCCGTAAATCTTTGCAGTTCATCGCCTTGGCCCAAGACCACACAATGACATCATCAGCACATGCTCTTGCAATACATAAAAATACGCTAAAATTGATCTAATTATTCTTTAAGACGAATATTCAATTTTGGAATCATATTAAAATCATTTGTTTCTCAAAGGATTCCTGAAATGGTGTGATAATGATGAGATTTTTGTGTGTGTAAATATTTCTAAGTATTTTGATTTTTAAAAATCACAAAATATTTTTTGCTTTAGGTTAAAAATAAATCACTATTATAATCCGTGCGGCCACAGTACATTAAAGAGACACTGCGGCACTGTTGCCTGGATAACTATTCTTGGGACACTTTTGTGTGTTTCTCTGAATTATCTACCCTTTAATTCAATTGTCTTTCCTACTGAAATCCAGATCGCAACAGAATTAAAACGGATTATTAGTGTGCCAAGATTCTCCCCACCTTCACTATGGAGATATAATTATGGCAACAATTTAATTACTACTATGTCTTTAATACTTGAATTAATGGTGCAAATGGATTCATGTATTTTAAATTGTTCAGACAATATGGAATGCACTGCAAGAAAAACTAATTTCCTGTTTGTTATCTAATGGTAATTGAAGCACAATGATTCATTATGATGCTGAGTTACTGTTGTAGTTGAGGTGACAAGCCTTGAGGATAAAGGTGATAGATATAGTGAGAAAAAAAAAGCTTTTTAAAAATAAAATCAGAGAGAGGCTGAACACAAACACCAACTATAAAATGTAAATGGACAAGGAATCCGTGATTGAGACTTATTCTTAAATAATATGAATCCCAAGGAGACTCCTTGGGATGCTTTGGTTTGTTTCTCTATGTGTAGTCATACAGTAAATAAATCTTTATGTAGTCAAATAAAGAATTCGCAAAATACCTGAAATAATGAATTTTGACATTCCCATGCCATTATTGAATGCGTACTTTCTCTCTAATTCCCTATTGTAAAATGATTTTAAAGTTTATGCCTATAAGTACACATATACACATATGAATACCAAGTTATTTTATGAAGGTACAGATTCAAGATCACAAGGATAGCATATGCTTATGTACAGAAAGAAATTATGTAATGTCAAAAATAGATACTGAATTAAATATTTAGAGAATTATCTCTACTTGAATAAATTTATAGGTTTTCAAAAATCATCTATAAAATATTTACTCTTACAACAGAAGCAAGTTTATCTTTAAATTTCCCAGTTAATGAAAGAAATGTTTAGATACTCTATAGTGAGATTATTAACATCTACAAAACTGAAACAGATGCGTGTCTTAATATACCATTAAATTTATGATATACATAGAACCCTTACATAAGGCTGACGGAAGGCTGGTGACTCTAATTTGCACTAGATTTATAATAACCTGATCTGGTTTTTGTAAGTACTGGAACCCTTTAAACAAAATTAGAAAGCAGTTGTGCTTTGTGTGATTAAAGATGCAATTCCCGTCGGGGTAATGAGAAAAAGTTAGAACATGTTTCTTTCTTTATGGATGTTTCTATAATAAGCAAGACTGCCATATATTATATATTTTTGTAACTATGATTTCCTTCTTTTTGATTATAAAATAAACCAGTTGAATTTCAGTGGACTCTCAGATTGAAACTATGCCTAAATTGAGCTGAAGAATGTGCACTGAACTTCAGAAAAATCCTTAAAATTGTTCTCAGGGTTTTGGGGCCATGTTGTACAAATACTAGTTCATGATTTTCTAGAGAAAAATATTATTCTGATTTAGACTGTTCAGAAGAAAGTCCTATAGGCCTGATAAACCTGAAACATAAACAATAACGTGAATAAAACTATTCCTGAGTAATGATTGCTGGAGTCATATAAACTATAAGCAGAGAAAAGAATTCCAGCCTATGTTATCTCTTATACAAATAACATTTATAGCTCTATTTAACAGTTCACTTGGCGAATTGCAGCAATCAGTTCCTACGCCCCAAATCTAGAAGAACACTTTGTTTTAAGAAATGTGAACTCTATTTCCCTTTTTAGAAAAAAAAAAATCAGTCAGAAAATGCTCATACAAATATCAATATAAGCATATATGTCTATATGTGTGTGTATGGAAAATAAGTGCATGCAAAATATTAATTCATTAAAAGTTTATCTCTCATAAAACCTTTATTAGCCCTTGAAATCTTTGCCACTTCATATAAAATGATTTATCTTTTGAATAACAAGGTTCCATTAATCTGTTTGACAAAGGAATTTTTAAATCATTTAAATAATTTATTTGGATGAATTATTTAAATTCTGTAAAATATATATGTGAACATGTATATGTGTATATCCATATCGAAAGATTTGTGTTCTAGCATAATATCACCAAGAAATTACAGGGCAGGATTCAGATGCCCTGTCCTTGACATCACCAGGGTGACTTGGTGTAGCTGCCACCTAGGAGGTCTTTGATCACCCAGTGCTGGCACAGGGCCCCTGTTAGAGGGCCATTTGTGCTCCATTTGGCAATACCCAGTGATTTCATGTCAGAGAAACTTACACATTGTTTTCTATATTCATTTTCAATTTTGTATTTTCACAGAAATTGTAATCTGACATAGTTTTCAACACATAAGGATAATAAAGGCAATTATTGAGCCATCATAGAAAACTGTTTTCCTCGGTGTGCTGCTGTAGGCGCTACTGAGAGTGGCAAACATCCCCCCTCCCCAGAGGAAAAAGTTGTCAGAACAAACAGCTATGCCTGGAGGAGAGGTAGGAACAGACACCAGTCCACCATGTGACCAGTCGACAAAGCCAAGGGACATGAAGATTCCCTGAATATACTCAACAAGCAAGGCATGCCATTCAGAAATTTTCACTGTTCACTATTTCTTCACGGCTCCTTAAACATTTTTTCTCAACTAAATCTTGTTCTTTTTCCTCTGAAGATGTGTGTGTTTTAACTTTCACAAATGAAGCAAACAGTTAATAATCCCATGATAATTTGGCAAAGTTACAAAATTTATGACAGATTCTTATCACTTTTAACTTTAAACATTCAAGAAAGTTAGCTTTTATTTAAGTCTCTCCATTGCCAAACTCATTTTTTTTTCTTTTGCCTGCTAGGTCCCTGCTTTGGGAAACTCCGTCTGCTGGTTTGTGTTTATTATTTTTCCTGTAGGGCACTCCTCTCCCTGTTGCCCTGGTTTAGGGTGAGTTCATTTAGTTTTCATTTCCGTTTTGTAGCACACGCCTCTCAACACATTCTATGGGGTTTCACTTGCAGAGAGGTCTTAATTTTACACGTAGAATTGCATTGCGTTTTTGTGGCATTTGGTAAACCTTTCAAGTGCCTGTCTCTCACTTACGTAAAGCCCACCTGTGACACTTGTCATTTCACAGCGAGAAGACAGCAAATTGATACAATTGTAAAAGAGCCTGGACCTAACAATGTAGGGCTGTGACACTTTGGGAAACAATAGTCTAAAGAAGTCTTACGTTTTAATTCCCAAATTTTTAGATTAAGAAGAAGGAAAGAGAAAGTAGTAAAGAAACCCCTTTTTGGAATTCATTGGCCAGCACCACCTTCTTGCGGGCATCCCGGGATGATCCCCAGGAGCCCCTCCACGTCCTGGACCAGCACTCTTTCCTGAGCCCCATCCTCAGCCAGCCCACAAGTATTGCCTCTAAACTTTACATGACATAGGAAGTAGCAGGATTACGGTAACTCAGAATAGCATGATGTGTACCAACCACTGAGGTAATTTGGAAACACGTCACCTGTTCTCAGAAGCCTTCTGAAGAACAGAGGCTTCCGCAGTCCTCGGCAGCTGCAGTAGCTCATGGAATAAATGGGAGTCAAGATGCTGTCTTTGTGGATTTACCTCTGTACACTTTAGGTCAGCTTCAAGGTTACTTGGTCCAGATTTAAAACATTAGAAGTAAAATCACCTAGAAATCTTGCAAGAACATCTTTATCACCATGCATGGTAACGATACATACCATGGTTACTTATTAGCAAGTGGAAGAAAATATTTAAACAGCTTGTTTTAGTTAGTTCACTGAAATATTTTTGTGAGCTATTTGTAAATTTTCACATATTTGTGATTGCAATCAAAATCGGAATAATTTCCAAAACTTAACTTACTAAAAATGTTGTACTTAAATGTGTATATTCTCTTTAGTAGATACTATCACAACCAATTTGTTGAAGGGGTTTTCTAGTTTCTAGACCTTATTGTTTATATGCACACGTGTGTGTGTGTGTGTGTGTGTCTGTGTGTGTGTTGAGAACATGGGAAGTCACAGAACTAAGAGAGTATTTATTGGCATTTGTCACCCTGCGTTCAGCAAAGTTGAAATAGGGATGGCTGTGCTACTTGGCATAGATCAGTTATTCTCCGTTGTACCCTTCCGGTCCCAGTCACTGTTGTGACAGAGGAGAACCTCAGATACTGGGTTCAATGCATTTTTTTGTTTCTAACCCCAAACCCCAAGTTTTCTTTTAAGACAAAACATCCTTGACAAATTGTACATTCTGCTAAAGAGCATGGCACTTCCATCAGAACTCATTATGACTCACAAAGTTGTCAAAGCACAAACCTTACTTCCATGAACCAGAAATGCATTTTTAACCATTTTTTTTTGTCCTGCCAAACCAACTGGAATTTTATTAATGTTTTCTGTTTGTTTGGCAAAGAAATGTTCAAGCATGGATTTATAGCATTTACCACAAACCCTGTTGCCTCGTCCGGTTAGCAAAACATCTCCTGCCATGACTCATCCAGTTTCTGCTATTGTTTCATGTCCTCTCATGATGGCATTAAAGAAAAAAGAAGTGCATGTTGACCCATGTGTCTATTCTGTGGGAAGTCGAAGTCAGAGCAACAGGGCTGTATGGGAGCTAGGAAGGAGGTAAGGTGTTTGCTGTGCAAGCCTGAGAACCTGAGTTGATCTCACAGACCGCGTGTAAAAGCTGGCATGGCAGTATGTATTTATAGTCCCGGTGCCGGAGAGGTAGAGACGGAAGTATCCCTATAAAAACTTTAGCAAGGCCAGCCAGTTTAGCCAAATTGGCAAGCTTCACGTTCATGGAGGCACTGTCTTCAACTGTAAGGAGCAGAACAAATCGAGAGCACTGACATTGACCTTTGGCCTCTATTCACAAGTACATACACACACACAAACAAGTACACATCTATGTAAGTACACACAAGCACACATATACACATGCATGAAAATATATATGTACACATATAAACACACAAGAACTTGACTTACTCCCCACATTCTTTTTATCCTTTTCCTTTTTTCCTCCAGGGACCTTTGAGCACCTTAGCTTTAAGCTTCAGTGGACATTAATATTCTATATTCTGAACAAACATGTGAATCTCATGTTACTGCATAAGAAATGTACTGAACAGCAGTAAATGTGCTCAGAGGGTTCATGTGACATCCACACATCTGTCACTCACAGTCCATACTATGAAACTTTCGGCTTACCAACTAGCTGAAGTTCACAGTATCTGGCTCTCTCCTCTCCTGGCTGGCTGCTACCCCCACCCCCAACCCTTTAATGTCTTCTCTTAAGCTTTGTTTTCGTTCTTGGAATCTGTTCGGTTTCCCTCTGTGTTTATCAGAAGTAAATACTATTTTTCATTATTTTTGCTTCATGTCATACCACATAATTATGCCCCACCAAAGGAGGACACATGAAAGAAATTAGACACTTCCAACCACCAACAAACAGAAGCAAACAACCTTCGAAGGATTATTACAAGCTGCAGTGTTTGGTAGCCAGAGCTCAACAAATGAGTAAGGCTCATGGCGGAGACAGCTAAACACAGCATGTTTTAAGGCAAACAAGCGAAGCTTGAACTTAAAACCACAAGTAATTGATAGCATCACACATGCTTTTCAAAGGAGGGTGTTTGCTTAGGATCCAGACAATCTACAAAACCCAAATGAATGAAGAGTTGTTTTTCAACATCCCAGTTCAGAGGGTTTCCTGTCGGATGCTACTCTTGATTTTAGTTTATAGTGTCTATTTCCTCATACAGATTTCTAGTATGACTACAGATTAACACAACTTCTCATGGAATGTTACTGAACCAGGTATATATCGGGAAAGATGATCATCATGAATTATTGCAAAAATTAAAAACATCTATATGGAATATGCTCATCTTTATGAAATATGCACTCATTTTCTAAAAAGTATCTGTAAGTTACATTGTTTTATATATATGTATATATACATGTAGACCTGTTTATATATACTTATATATATGCATATATATAAATATATATATATACACACATATAATTTAGTGATCCTAAAGATTAAGCCAAAAATCTCACATATAATAAGTGTACTCTTCCCCACTGAGCCAAATCACAATGCTGGCCCACAAAATACCTCATAACACTTCAAAATAGTGGATAATATGTAATTTCTAAAAATGTGTATTTTGTTGTCCTGTTGGAAGACTGTTCTCTTAAACAGTTTTACCAACTTTCAATTATCCGGCATTTTCTTTCATTTTGTTTCAGAGTGCATGAACACCTACCGAATGTTTTGTTAAAGAATTACCCAGTAGCTTTACTGTTACAACTTTATTAGGACAATTATCCTGTTCATTTTTGGGTAGATGCCATTACTTGGAAATCATTATAGATATCTCCCTGTTTGGAAATTGATATTGGTATCTATGGCTATGTTGGCCAAGTTTAGAGTGAACTGACCAAGATTGATGGCTCATATCTGAACCCCAGGGGTCAGAAAGCTTAGGCAGGAAGATAAAGGAGTATTCAAGGCTGTCCTGGCCTACACAGTTAGTTCAAGAGAGAGATTGAGGAATCTGAACTTGGGAAATGGCTTAACGTACAAAAACTCTTACTGAGCCACTGTATTCTGAATTCATATTCTTCAAACCATTATACAACAAGGTACAGAAGAGCCCGTCAATAATTCTTGAACTTCAGCAGAGACATGGGAATTGGAAACAAGAAACTAGAAGGCCAGCCTAGTCTACAGAGAAAAGAAACTGGAGGGCTAGCGTGTCCTCCAGAGTGCTGAGAAACAGGAGACAAGGATCAAATAAAGAGGACGGTGAGAACCAACACCCACAGTTATTCTCAGCTATCCACTCATGTGCATGCGTGTGTGCGTGAGCAAGTGTGCATGCGTGCCTGCCTGCCTGCCTGCCTGTCTTTCTGTCTCTCACTTTCTTGCACAGAGCAACACACAGGCTTTAATTTTTAACTCATTAAGACCCTGCCTGAAAAGAAATATTTATTTCTTGTCATCAGACAAAGCTCTGATAAATGACACTAATAAGATGAAACTTCCATTAATTATAGTGTTTGTTTTCTAAATTTTTCAAACGTATGCCTATTAATCCAACAAACTAAAATATAAAAAGATAAAAGTCAGTTCTTAAAGTTGAATGAGTGATTTCATCAGTTGCTTAGTGTATGGTCTATGTTCATGTAGAAAAAAGGAAAAACACATTTTCCATTGTTTATTGTCCTCAACTGAATAAAATACTTCTCTTGATTCTTAACTTAAAAAAAAAAAACTGATGAGCTTACACCTAGCTGAATCCTTTTTATTCATTTCTTATTTGAGTGCTACAGTTCAGTTTAGTCAGGATTTGGTAAATAACATTTGAAATCACTTTGTTTTGCAGAAGTTTTAGAAACACGACCACTGAGTTGTTTGGTTCATCCTTTCAAAGAAACCACAGATGCTGTTTTTCATAATAAAAATGAACTGGACTATTAATCAGTTTTGCTCATTGATCTTGAGAAGGAGCTATTTAAAAAATATCTGAAAATAGTCTCATAATATAAAGTGAAGGTTCAGTTACATTTGCTTAATGTTAATTTTAGGCTTTTGTTTGTTCCTGTGTTTGCTGAAGATCATCTTACTATCTCGACCAAGCTGCCCTGGAACTTGCTCCAACTCTGGAGTGCTGGGATTAAAGGTATCTACCCTCGTTCCGTCATGCCCAGCTCTAAGATATATTCATTCTCTCGCCCCCATTTCTCTCCCCCCCCCGCCTCTCTCTCTGTGTGACCCCAAGAGCCTTGTGCACGCTGTGTGTTCTAACTGCCCAACTGATAAAATCCTTATGAGGAAGAGGATCATAGTCTCTGCGCAATCTTGGTGGAGGATAACGAACAGCCCCCTTGGAATGCTGCAGGTTTCTTCCGTCAGCTCAAGCGGCACATTTATTATTGGATAGCTGACAGAGTTGCATCATTCATGGATAACCTTCCCTTCCAGACAAAGCCATCAACCCAGGAGACAAAGATCTCAGGCCAGCTGGGTATGACTAAAATATATCATTCGTCAACAGCTGGGTTCCAAATGCAGAAACTCGATTTCAGTTAATTTTTGAAAGTCCAGTCATGATCTGTAGATATAAAATGAATTCTGGCACTATAAAATAAACAGAGCCTTCTACCTTGAATCCTAGCACTCAGGAGGCTGAGGCAGGCAGAGCTGCAAGTTCTGTGGTCAGCCTGGTTTACAGAACTAGTTCTAGGACAACTAAGGGTAAGAAAAAGAAAGACACACACACACAAAAAAAACCCTCTTTCCAAAAAACAAAAACAAACCAAAAAAAAAAAAAAGGTGCAGAGTGGGGTGCGGAGAAAGAAAAAGAAGTAGTGTCCTCACTGGCATTTTGTAGAAATAAAGTAATGGGATGGGTTTCTTGGGCTACTTGGAGACACCTCTTCATGGTGTTCCCACTGTGTGCGTCCACCGGATTTAACAGGTATGAAAGTGGGTGGACGGACAAGGGAGGAACATTAGCCAGCATCACTTAGGTATCTGTTGCTGGGCAGACATTTGAAGGTCCCTTGATATCAGGACTGGCCTTCTGCTGGCATGCCCTAGTAGCTCGCTGGTGGGTTAGGACATGCATCTGTTTTCATCTACTGGTGCCCAAGTCTAAGCGGACCAGTTATGCGTTATTAAACATGTTCTTGTTTACCCTGATTTAATCTTTCCCTCGGAAGGCAGGAGTGCTGGGATGTAAAAAGAAGAGACCAGCATGGGGCCCCTGGCTCCAGCTCTGCCTGCTCTTTCTAATCCTGCTACAGAAGTTGTTCTGGCCTGGAAGCTTGCTTCTAGATCTCAGCGAGACTGTGTGTTTCCCGTCATCACATGGAAATGTGTAGATGGTAAGTGTAAGTTCTTCCGAATAGTGAGCTAGAGTTTTGTTGTTTGTTTTTTGTTTTTAAGTGTGCTTTTCAACCTTGGCAGTAGAGTCTTTGGCAGTTGTATGGCTCAGAGGGAACCAGACGCAGAGAAAAGTCAAGCCAGGTATGTTGGGCCTGCTTGCACCTGCTTCTGCTGTACCTCGCTGCCTGGATCCAAGTCCTGTACACTGGGCTAGGATACTGTGGACATGGCAGGTGTTGGTGGGGTATCTGCTGCCCATCAGCTCTATGAAAACTGCAGAAAGTAAAGTGGCATAGCGAAGCTAACTTTCCCAGCCAGAAACAAAATATAAGAAACTGCATTTTGAGACTGTATAAGCGTATATTCCATCCTGGTACATGTCTTCATTTCAGTTTTCAGAAAAGCTTCTCTTCCAAAAGCAGCATCCCATAGCAGCCTAATCTATCGATTAGAAACAAGTTTATGTTTGTGAGACAACGCCAGCCTTGCTTCATCCTCGTCCCCTCTCTGGCTTTTTCAGCATCTTCCTGAGGCTTTATCTGCTCGTCAGAGGTGGAAACCCGTTGACCTACAAAATGCTGTACCTTCGGTCCCACTCTGTGTTCTTCACCTTGGTGAATAATTCATTCAACAAATATACTGTGCAGCTGGTGAGTGCTAGGCTCGATAGACTCGAGGAATAAAAGATAAATAAATGCCGTCTGCCATCAAGAAGACTGGAGGGAGGAAGGAAACAAGAAAAAAAAAAGTCAAGGAAAGCAGCCGCTGATATGACATAGTCCTTAGCTTAGGTTTTCATACCTGTGAGAGAAAGGGATGATCGTCCCCTGAACAAATGAGAAAAGTAAAGTCTGAAAGGAAGGCGCATTGCCATGCCTCCCCTGAGAAATGCAAAGAGAAGTAAAATAACACCTGGTTTCAGGAATTGCCAAAACCTAGAGGATGCAGCCTGCAATTTGTTGTGAATCTGAAAGAGGGTAAACATGTTTCAATACAGAGAGTAGAATTTAAAATGCAAATCACTTCAATGAACAGGAAAAGCTCCACAGAAACCTAGAGGTTAAACTATTAAAACGATCACCATCATAATACACCCCCCACATGCCTATTCTCTCAGTCGGTTTTCTCAGGCCTTGTGAGGTAGGAGGGTAGGCATTCCGATTTCCACGCCGCTGAAGTGGGAACAACCCTCTAGGCTGTTCATAGAGAATCATACGGTGTGGATGAAATTTACCGGCCCAAGAAGGGGGTAGGGTGCTGTCTTACAGTTGGAGTGAACTGTGGTGTTGTCCCCAACGAGCTGTGTGTGAGACCTTTGGCAAGTCAATTAACCTTTTCTGGCTACAATTTTCTCATCTGTAAAAATAGAGGTTCCAGATCTTTCCTTCTCAAAGGCTCTTCAGTTGGGAGATGACGCCTCAGCACCTCGTCACAGGGCTTGGTCAGCCTCAGAGGCAACCCTCCATCCCAGTACTTCCTATTGTTTCAAGCTTGCCCTGTCAATATCAAGGCTAGAAGGAAATGTCTTGATTGCCTGGTCATATGATTTGGTCTCATACACAATTTAATTTGTAAGTGTGCATGTTCACGTTTGTATGTGGAGACCAGAGATCAATGTCAAATTTTACTTGTTTGTTGAGACAGGATCTTTCTCTGACCTCAGACTTATCAATAGTATCCTGACTCCCAGCAAGCCTCAGGACTCTATCTACCCGTCCCAGTCTCCCCAGCACTGGAAAGGAGCGCCTGGCACCATCCCTGACTCTGTTGCATGATGTGGAATTACAGTTACCTCTGTACACTGTACATTGGTTAATAAAGAAGCTGCTTTCTGCCTCTGCCTACCATTGCATAGGTTAGAAGGAGCAGACACAGGACCTCCTGCTTGTTGGCAAACACTTTACAACATAGGATAAATATTAATTGATTTTTAGACCTCTATTTTAATTATAATCAGGCCAAGCAGATTGGAAGGTTGGTGAATAGGCCTTGCTAGTTGGAAACTCTGAATCTAATGACCCGTGGCTGGAGAGACACTGGAGAAAATTCTAGGTGACTGTAAATGACAAGCCGAGACACCATAGGAATTTGGGACTGCACTGTAGAGTTTCTGGTCAGGAGACTTGGGATTCTTCTCTCCTACAGACCAAAGACTTGACAGAGCAGCAGCACATCTTGGCATTGGGGATTTCAGTCTCCAGGTATCTGCAGAAACTTGAGTTCCTTGGAAAGCAAAGCACTGACAATTTCTTGACCAGCCTTGCTGATAATTTCATTTCCCAGAAGGCAGAGTAAGCATTCAGGAGACTCTTACTCAGGACCCAATTCTGACAGAAACCAGTAGGTAAAATGGAAATGATTGGAACCTTGGGGGAAAGCAGCCATGCGGTCTCGGAGTTTGATTTAAACAGTGTTCTGCCTATGCAAACACAAATGGTTCTAATGAGCAAGAAAACGGGGAGGAAACCAAAGAAGCCAGCTTGCCACATGGGGACTCGCTGACAGGCTCTGAATCTCAAGCAGCATTTGTAAGAGGGGGAACATATGAGGAAGAGGGAGTGGATGAGGGTAGTGTGGACCTATAAGCACTCAGCAAGGCATGAGCTGGGGGCTTCTGGAAGATGCTGGACAAAAGCAAGAATGCCATCTTATGACATGGAATCAGGGAGAACAGCCACAAAGGAACAAGCGCAGATTTTGAAGTTGAGGACAGATTCATTCATGAGAGAAAAAGGAAGAAAGAAAGAAAGAAAGAAAGAAAAGAAAGAAAGAAAGAAAGGGTTTCCATTCTTCAATGCTTCTTCGCCATTGGTTCATTCTTATCTCAGCTTACAGAGGACGTAGACCCCCGCCTGGGAAGCCGTTCTCCCTGACATCTTTTGCCCTTTGACTTTTAGTCTCATCATTGCTGGTGCTGCTGTTTTACACACTGAAATGTTTTTGTTCTGCATTGGAGTGTAAGCTCCACAAGCAAAGGGACTTTGCTGTTTTCCCTGGTGCACATGTAGGGCCTTGCATGTACCAAGTACTACTCAGTAAACACGAGCGCAGTGAACAGAGTCAAGATCGCTCGGCAAGCTTTCTGAAAAGAGAAATGTATGAAAGCACCGAGAACATAGACAATGGAGAGCATTCTTGACATGAGAGCAAGTACTGAAAGTAAGTACTTCTGTGCACTAATTACCGTACTAACCCCATGACTCTTGCATTAGGACTGAGTTACTTCCCCATAAGCATTCAGCTACAGAAGTGCACAGCTAGCATGTGAACCAAGAGGGTCAGGGACAGGACTCAGCGCAGAACTTAGGCTATACCTGGCCTAGCTGCCATCATGTCTCTCTCTAAAAAAAAAAAAAAAAATTAAACAATCTTTTTTTTGTATTTTACATCCCAATCTCAGTTCCCCCTCCCCTCCTCCCGCTCTCCACACATTTCCCTCCTTCCCATCATCCACTCCTCAGAGAGGATAAAGCCTCCCACAAGGAGTCAACAAAGACTGTCACACCACCTTTAAGGCACGACCACCTCCTCTTTGTATCTAGACTGCACAAGGTCTTGATCTTTGCGAATCATTAGCAGATACCTTCTAAATGATGGGGTGGAAGCTTTCATTGTTCCCTTTATCAAATCGGGATTGTCAGGAGACATAAGAAAGAGTATTCCTTACGTTAAAAGAGAAAAAAGTCAGAGCCTCAGGATTCAGATCTATGACAGCAGTGTTGTTTAAGGGAGAATAGCTAAATTACATTTATAAACATATGAGACTTTGTGATCATTGAAAATATTACTAGAAAAAATAATTGCACTAAAAAAGAATAATCTATTTTTTATTTTATATATCGTTTCCTAGATGAGTTGGTAAACAATTTTTCTTTGTGATAGGTGGAGACGTGTAGATTTTGGCAAGGCATTTTTAGTCTTTCTAACCTCGTGAGAGAAAAGTCCAGGTTCAGGGATAGTTTGCTAGTATGTTTTTATAACTAGTCTCCTTGCTAAGGAACCAGTGTTTACCTGGAGAAGATTCCAGCGAAGTGAGGCCTTTGTCCTTCACTTCGTCTGATGTGAACATGTCTTCAGTGACGGAGATAAAGCATGAGGAGACATGCCTGTCACAATGTGAACATGTGAACATGTTGAACATGTGAACATGTGAACATGTCATCAGGGACAAAGATAAAGCATGAGGAGACATGCCTGTCACAGACAGGTTACATGAGAAAAAGGAAGGTGGTGCATTAGATTATAAAATCAGGATGTAAATGTTCTCAACAACTGAAAGATGCATAAAATTTAATAATATATAATTTGGTTAGAGTAATTGTGTGGGCCTGCCTTGGGACTAAAACACCAACTGCCTAAATTTGGTTTGAAGGCTGTGTGACTTAGCAACAATCCTCCTGGGGGCACAAAAAGGAGCCTCACCTGGCAGTGAGCCACTGGTGTGATGGTTGCAAGCAACAACAAAACAGAAGTAGTTGAGACTGTGAGATAAATTTAGAGCGTTCATAAAGTAATGGAGGGTGTCGTCGTTAGTCCAGCTCGGTTTTCTGCCGATTAGACTGCCTTGTGCAGCTCTGGGAGTAGCATTTAAAGTTACCAGTGGAAGACTGAAAACTCCAGGATCCAGGACACAGAATGATAAAGAGATGGAACTACCTGCTATGGAAAACAAACAAAACTGGAAGAGTTGGGAATTTTTAACCAGAAAAACAGTTACACTTTGTCATTTTTCTGTCAATAGTGAAATGATTTTAACCACAATTGAGGATTTACTATATTCTAGATGCTCTATTAACCATTTTGCATTAATTAATGCTAACAACAGCCATGGGGAGTGGGTTCAGAAATATTTTTATATTCAAGAATATGAAACAAGAACCAAGAGATTCCAGGTGATAAATGCTACAGAAGCTGTGGTGCATGCCTTTAATCCCAACACTCCGGAAGCAGAGGCAGGTAGATCTCTGTGAGATCAAGGCCAGCCTGACCTACAGAGAGAGTTCCAGGACAGTTTCCGAAGCTACAAAGTAACCCAGTCTTGAAAAACAAAACCAAGCAAACAAAAAATTAAATTTGAACCCACTGCCTACTCAGTTTATAAATCGCATTTGCCCCACTGCGCCTACTAATTCGTCATACGTAGGCCCCAGACATTAAGTATATACGTGTGTACTTGTGATATATGTAATGAAATTATGAGAAATAGTCAAAATAACATGCCACAAAAAAGACAGGGAATAGATATATCAAAGTTTTAACAACAGTTATACTTAGATACTGGAAAAATAGCTTTTTTTCTTGTCTATTCCTTTTAATTTCATGAATCTTTACTAAGCTTATCTTGAATTTGTAAAAATCACACCTAGATTTTTTTAATTTAAAAAACAATTACTATATCAAAGAGGAATTAACTTTATTTTAAATACTCCCCCCAAAATTGAATTAATATACTTACGTATATCAATGAAAAAGCATTATAAGACTTTTTCATCACAAAAGCCACTTGTAGTTCAAATTTTATAAAGAGTTGATTTTTTAATAATTTATTTTTGAGACAGGGCCTCATGTAATCCATGCTCACCTTATGCTTGCTATATAGACAAAGATAGCCTAGAAATTTTTACCCTCCTCTTTCACACGCAGAATGCTGGGGTTACAGGCGTATGCCACACTCCCTTTAGTAAATGCTGGGGATAGAACTGGGGCTTCATGCATCCAAGGTAAGAGGCAAATCTTGGCAACATAAATGGTGAATTCCTTTCTCAGGAGATGCCGACAAAAGTCTGGAAGCCCTGCCCCATCGGTCGATTCAGTCCACATAATAATTTATAAAGTTTAGGATGTTCAAAATATGAGCCAGGGAAAAATAAGCCAAAGAGTAATTGGTGAATATTTCATTTTGTTTGGAGACCTTTCAGACTGCAAATAGATTTAGTAAAATATCTCTCCACTGAATACAAGAGACACTCAGCAGACGGAGAGCATGGTACCGGCAATTCTTCACTCTCCAGCAGTATTAGCACAGGGTTCAGGGACAGCCAGGGGTAGACTTAGAGCCACCATCTTCATTTGCTCATCCAAGTCCCAGGGAGCTCCTCGCTACTGAGATCTGAGTGCAAATGGTCCCTCGAGAAACTGACTTTTGGGCGTGACCTTGATTCATATGCACTGTCTTTGCCTCTCTGCAGGCTCCTGCACATGGCACCCCACTTTCTTAGTTTTAAAGTGGATCACCTGATAAACATAATAATTTATGTATTGTTATGAATACTGGGCCCAGAGTCTCACAAATGCTAGGCAAACACTCAACCACAGAGCCCCACTTTAAAAAACAAAACAAAACTAGTATCTCTATTATCTTAGTCGAAAGCTCTATAGACACAGAAAGATGCCAGCTTTTTAAAAAATTTCCTAAATTATAGAACAATTAAAATACTAGGCACAAGAATGACTTAATCAACTTGACAGATAGGTATAACAAACTTTTGTTTTCAAATCTAAGGGTGGCCAACAGGATTGCCTTTGATTTTAGACAGAATGAAGTTGAGTTTATCTCTTATGATTGTATTATTTGTCTTTTCTAGAATGCTGCTCTTCTATCTTAAGTAAATACTAAGACCTATTGCTCATCTTATTAAACCAAGAATCACAGCTTTTGAATGCCTGTAATTCCAGCACTTAAAACAGAGGCAGGAGGTCAGAGTTTAAGGTCACCTTTGATGACAAATCAAGTCCCAGGCCAGCCTGGGATAAATGAGAACCTATCTTAACATCAGCCAATCAATTACTCCAAGGTTTTGATGCACAGCGTTAGTTGGGAACTGTAGACAACAGACTGCAGCTGGGTAAAGGGTGCAGAACTGATTTTTGCTGCCAGGCAGCTCATGATCCAGGAAGTTTGCTAGAAAATTATGAATGATTTTTATCAGAATGAAGAAATGCTAAGGCTTACTGGAATACTGCGGGCATGAAAAATAAAGCCTAAACTAAGGCAATCATCTCTAAAGGGGAGTAGAAGGACCGTGGGAAGGTAATACTTAGCAGGGGTTGCCATGGCCAGAAGATTGACTACTGAATGCTCCACAGATAGCGTTTGCACATGCTACAGACCAGAGTCTAAACAGTAGCCACTTATCCTTTCCTAGTTTTTAAGTTTAGAAGTTCTAAGTAAAAATGGTAGTTTTGCTGGTTCTCCAGAGGCTCCTCTCTTCCTTAGCTTTTAGGTAGCCTTTTCCCTGTGTATTCTGTCTTCTTTTTTGTGTGTCTGTCTTCAGTTCTTATCTATCTGTCTGTCTGTCTGCCTGTCTATCTATCTATTTATCTGTCTGTCTATTTATTTTTATTACTCTTGGGATTGAACTAAAGCCAATGTAGGCACACACTCTCATTTACTCTTTTTTTATTTTTTTAAAATATTTATTTATTTATTAAGCATACAATGTACTGCTGGCAAGGAAGGCACCAGGTCTCATTACAGATGGTTGTGAGCCACCATGTGGTTGCTGGGAATTGAACTCGGGACCTCTGGAAGAGCAGCCAGTGCTCTTACCCTCTGAGCCATCTCTCCAGCCCCTCATTTACTCTTCTTTTAAATATTTTTATATCTTTAAGTGCGTGAATGTTATGTATACAAGTACATGTGTGTACCCTGTGAGTGCAGTGTCCATGGAGACTATAGAGAGTATAGGATCCCCTGGAATAGGTTGTTGTGAGCCACTACATGGAAGACTGCAGCACTCAGGAAGTCCGTCTCAGGATTGGCTTTCGTTCATGTGAATGCAGCTATCAGGATCACTGCAAGTTGCAGAGAATCCATTCCGATCAGCTTCTGCAAAGGCGATTAACCACTTTGTAGATCTATGAAAACTTGAATAACTGGGATTAAGGCTCAGAATCTGCCTGCTCTTGGATCTGTCAACTAATACAGTCTCCCATTTCCTGAGTCTGCCCCATATTTCCAGATTCAACCCTTACAAAGACCAGCTATAAGTGGCTCAGGATTAACCGGCTATTTATGTATAAGAGTAGTCAGGGAGGTGTCAAATAGGAGTGAAACTCCTCCCTGGGAAGTTCCAGAAGCAGAAGTATAATAGGATTTGCTTATCCTTGAGTTTCCAAATGAAACCATACTTTACACAAACAAGTAGTTTTGAATCATCTTGATATATTTCTGCCTTAAAGCGTTCCTATAAATGGTTTCTCTGTAGAAAACAAGAATGTATGAGGAAGGCTTCTATATAACAGTACAATAGTCATCGATACAGTTTCCTGGGTTGACATTGTTGTCTCCTCCTCCTCCTCCTCCTCCTCCTCCTCCTCCTCCTCCTCCTCGTTTGTCTTCTTTTTTGAGACATTGCTACCCTGGAATCCACTATGTATCCAGGGATGACTGGTTTACCATCCTCCTCCCTCCACCACTAGCGTGCTGGGGTTACAAGCCTATAATGCCATACCCAGTTCATGGGGTGCTAGGGATCATACCTGGAGCTCTGTGCATGTTAGACAAGCACTCTACCTACAAAGTAGACACATCCTCAGCCCCACTATTTTAAGGTAATATATTAGTCTCTTGGTAATCTAATTAGTTATGTTTTTGTTTGTTGATACAGGGTTTTGCTATGAAGGCTAGTCTAAACAGAAGAAGAGTGCTTTAGTTATGTTTGTGTTTGTTAACACAGGGTTTTCTATGGAGGCATCCATTCATCTAGAACTATCCTGATTCAGTCTCCTGAACACCGGAATCTCAGGCCTCTGTGCCACTACACCCCACCCAGAGTGGACTTCCTTTTGATTCAAAAAGGCACAATGTTGGGATATATTTGAACTATGTATTTCCCCCTCCCAGCTTGGGACTATAACTTAAGGTCATGGACATTCTGGACAGACAGTATGGGCCACTGAGCTTGGTTTCCTAGGCTTTGAAGTCTTGCATTAAAACTCTTAATTAGACTTTTAATTTAAAATGTAACTTGCATTGTTGGGCAGTGATGGTGCACACTTTTAATCCCAGGACTCAGGAGCTGGACCTTCACACCTATGTGGCAGTCATGAGGCCGTGAATGAAGTTACAATCCTTGTACCCAGAGAGCTGGCGGTTTTATTCTGAGTAGCTATTGCAGAGCAGGGTCTCTTAGTGTCACAGTAGTGACCTTTCGTCAAGGTGGCTTTGTTGTCGGGACTCTACTATGCTTTTCTTTTAGCACTGTCTCTTAGGGATATTTCATGTTCCTGGATATCTATTAGCATACCCCAGTGTAATAGGCAAAGAATGCTGTGTGTATCACCAAATAGTCTCTGGGCAGGAAAAAAAAAAAAAAACATCCCAGCATTAGAACCGTCATCCTAGAGAGATTTTTGCATATATCCACTTAGATACATGTGTTTTAGATTGTTCATGAAATGACTATATTTGATAGTAAAACGCAAAACTGAAACACTGGAAATGTGCAAATGTGCAGAATATAATGGAGTATTATATAACAGTATACATGGCTATGTGGCATAGAGGATGAAAAATTAATTGTTGTGTAAAATAATTACAGATAAATATGTATTCACCTACATTTCAAAATGTGCAAAATGAGCAATGAAGTATGTTGAGGTATAAACACATAGAATAAAGATATTTTGGGAGAACAGCAAATGATAATATTGCTTTGGAAAAGCAAGAAAGAGAAAAGAGGGTGGGGTCTCCAGATAATGTCCATCTTCGATTGAAGGTGAGGATTAAGGGAATATTACTGAACGGCACAGAGAGGATGTCAGGGTGTCAGAGGTCATTATCATTCCTTGGTTGTCTGTTTCTTACCTCAACACTGGCTGGTAAATTGTGTGTGTTTCTATGGTAACAAATTACAGGGGTACACTTATCATTGTTTGTGGACATCAGTGGACAATTGTGGTGGTTTGTTCACTTGTTCTACAACTGGTTCTGTGGATGGATTCTGTGGATAGAAATCTGTCACCAGGCTAGAAAGGAGAGTTCCTTTATCTGCTGAACCATTTTGCCAACCCGCCCCTCCCTTTTAACTAATTAGTATTTTTATGTTCCAAGTACAGACGTCTTTGAGCTCTGTGAACTATATGCTGCAGCTGCTAGCAGGCTAGCAGTGCATTTGTGCAGATTTAATAGGTTGTTCCTGTATCTGAGCAACTGAAAAGTGAGTATAAACTTTTCCAGGAATTTAGGACAGAGCATGCGCAAACAACAGCCAGGTGTTCAGCCAGCCTGACTTTAAAAGCAATGGCTAACAGCTGGGCAGCGGGGCACACACTTTTAATCCCAGCACTTGGGAGGCAGAGGCAGGCAGATATCTGAGTTTGAGGCCAGGCTGGTCTACAGAACGAATTCCACGACAGCCATGGCCATGTAGAGAAACCCTAACCAAAAACCAAAACCAAAACAAAAAGCAAAAAACCAGTGACTCTTAACAGCTATCCTAGCCGACCACATTTAAAACAAGAGTTTAAAAACAAAATATGATAGTCTAATGGCAGTTATCAGTACACAGAGATAAATGTTCTAAAGAACCCATCAGTTACACTGTTTTGCTAATTGAGAAAACTACTTTTTCCTGTGACACGAACCAATGACTTGTGTGAAACCAAATCCCCAGAGATCTATAATGGAAAAGATTCGGTGAACACAATTTTAATAGAAATGGCAAGAAGTGTGTTTATTGTTGCTTTTTTTCAGACTCTCAGACCTAATCAACCAGTTGGCTGTTATTGATGCTTTCTTATATTTTTTAACTTGTGATCCTCTTGCCTCAGCCACCAAAGTGCTAGAATTATGGATGGATGCCACCATGTCCAACCAGAACTTTCCAACCCCAAAAATGTTTTCACACTTGTGCAACTTACTGCAAGACAGTGAGTTGCTAATGGTATTTCTGCTGCACTAAGGGCCTCTCAAATTCAGTAGTTA
Organism: Microtus oregoni; assembly: GCF_018167655.1. NCBI lineage: Eukaryota > Metazoa > Chordata > Mammalia > Rodentia > Cricetidae > Microtus > Microtus oregoni. The sequence continues at coordinate 57,710,293 of NW_024543059.1, read as the reverse complement.
TTTTTGATACTGCGTGTTCTTTTCATCTACTGCGGTAAGTAAGTTTTCACACAAGGGTTCCTGGAGCTAACGATGTACTTGCTTGATGTACTTGCTTGGTGTATAGGATGTCCTAGGCTTGATTCTCAGCTCCACACAAGAAAAATAAAATTGCAAAAATGTCCATGGTCTTTGACTCTTATTCCTTATAAAAACTTGTCATAGAATCAAGGTCTTTACACAAGATCACTCAAGTATTCTAGCAAACCTCCAAGCTGACAATGGTTTCCACATGGAAACTCTGCACAGCGGGTCGTAGGTGGAACTGGTTGTTGATGAACGCTGGTCTGCTAAGCCAGTGGACTAAACTGTTTCATCTTCTGGTACAGCCTCTCCTACTTGAGAGCATTTACTGTTACCATGAAAAAGTAAAGCACCACACTCTCACTCCCTAAGCACCAATGTGAAATCACAGGCTATGCCTGAACTCGGGGCACACATTTTTACCAGAATGAAAATGTTTTTTTTTTTAAGAATAGCTTTTATCACTTTAGATACTTTAAAGATATATTTTACCTAATTAATATTCATTTATGTTTTAGTGCCTCCTAGAGTTAGGTGGGAGATATATATGCATACATAATTTTATAAATATATATACTTAATTTTGTCATTCTAGTTAAAAGTTTTGCATAGAGAAATGCTTTTCAATTATGTGTGCATGTATTTAATACTAAACATGTTCTTCTGAATAGTTGACTATTCAAGTATGTTTTTCTTCTGTTAGAAAAATACCATGCATTTATTATAGGAAATTCAGAAAATAAAAAATGTAAAGTATTCATTGAGTTACAGTCATAACAGTTTGTGGACCCTCTGAGACATTCTCCCAACCACATATCTAGTGTAAATTCTCTGCCTACCTTTTCACACATCCCAATGTTTGACTATTTGAAAGTGATATTTTTCCTCAATGAATATTTCCTTGTTTTCATAGCTAATGCTCAAGATGCTCAGAGAAGACTTTGAAATATATAGTACCTGAGAACTGTTTCCCAGTTCTTGTTCAGTAGGATTCCTCTCTTAATTATTTCCATTGTAAGGAGGTTATGATCAAGACTATAACCAAATGATTTGCTGTGTCATAAAAACATGAAGATAATGAAGTTGCACGTTTAAATAAAATCCCGCAGTAGCTACCCTGCCTCATGAAAGTTGTGATATATGGTTTAGAAAACAAACATTTTAAAATTCACAGATGCTTCCAAGCCCTGGTCAGACATAAATTCCAATCAATTTTTCTGTAACAGTGAAAATCCTGAGGCCTCACTCACCAGCTCTTGGTATGTGTCACAGGTACATAGTCACTCTCTGCACACGGAACGCAAAACACATCTATTTCTGCCTCGGCGTATATTTTAAAATAAATCACCCCCAGGAAAGAAAATGTTGAATACACCGTGTTCAACTATGATCCAACAAAGGTGGCAACACCTTCTCTTCCTTTGAAAGAGGCCTCATAGTATTTGGTGAGAACTTTGAAATGCTCAAGGGATTTAAAGGTGACAGAGTTAACACCTGGTTCCCTGGAGTTAGTGGGCAAAGGTCCACCTTCTTCGTGACTGTGCACTTTTTCTTGCTTGCTTTTGCTTGGGAGTTTCAAATGTAGGAAGAGTTCTTTACTTACCATTCTGGGAAAGATGAAATGCATCATCGTATCGTAAACAGCCTGGAAAGCAAAGAAAATATTATTATTTATGATACCTTCACTTATGGAGGCCCTGACTGTCAAGTGACTGCGTCAGCCACCAATCAGCAGGAAAGGCAGCTACAGGGCCGAGCATTCAGGGGTGACTCATGGACAGGCCTGCCTGGGATTGAGTGGTTATGATGATAAGCAGTCTCAGATGCATAATGCAGCACTTTATTTTCTCAAAATAAATGCTATAGGGATAAGAGTAAATAGTCAATATATATTTTTTCACTCTGCCATTTCACTCAATTGAGTTAATATAGAAGTGACAGGGATATTTAAAATTCTTTAAGGGAAAACGTGGGATACATCCCAGTTTTCTGAAATCAACATAATGACCATTGTTTCTGCTTAACCATAAATGAAATTTCTAACTGGAATTTTTCTACCTGCAAATTAAAATGTAGAAACTGAGAAATGAAGATTGAAGTCCCATGTTCTTTTTCAATTGCTTGCTGCTTCCTATTGATTAACAATAAGGTCCTCAGTATATCACAGGATAAAAATTAGAGCAAATCTGCATTCTGTAAAGCTCCCCCAAACACACAGAGCCCCTGAAGCACTGGAGATCAAATTCAGGGTCTTGCATGCCTGGCTAGTGCTTTACCCGTGAGTTCTGTTTCCAGCCACACATGTTGGGTCTCAAATTCACTATGTTCTTTAAAGTTTCTAAAACACATTTAATTTTATTTTTACTTTTGCATTTAATACGAAATAATTGTTTTTTTATTAATAGATATAAACATATCAGAATATGAGAAAACATGCTGTGCCACATCCTGATGAGATTAGTAAATTTTCTGTTTCTTATCGTTTTTAAGTATTATAAGCATATTTTAAGGAAAATATATCGAGTTTCTACCTTTTGAAATTGCACAGTGGCTAAGGGGAATGGAAGTAATAACAGAAGAATAAAGGGAATTTGTTAAAATATGTAAGATACCAATATTTCAGATCCTAAAATGTTTATCTAGAGAAGCAGTTTTTATATCAAAACTATTCTCAATGTTGATTTAAGAAGATTATTCCTTATAATATAATCTCTTTGTAAATAAAAAACTAAAGTTTCAAATATAGATTCTAATGTTTATAGTTTTAAAGGACACTTGGCTAGAAAGTAAAATTATATTTGATAGGTGTCTGTCTTATTTGTATTTTCACATATAAATATCTTTTTCTTTATTGTAAACATTGTATTCGAATGTTTTTAGATTTTTAGAACCCTTGCTTCCTTAATTATTATTTTACATTCTATAGTTCACAAGACATCTATTTCTATTAGATATCTGTTTTTAATAAACATTTGGATTCTGTCATAACTCACAAAATTTCACAATAAAAATACTTTTAAAAAAAATCTTATAATTTGTATCCAATCATTAGTGTTCATAACCCAGTTCAAAATTTATATTTATTGGGTTGTTAACTGACAACTTTTCACATCCCCAAAACCTATACTTAGAAAGGCGTTACTGCATTGTATGTGTTTCTTATTCACACAGGATTATTAATAGAAATTCTTGAAATCACTACTCATGTTTACATTTCTAAACTGCTATTTTTAAAGGATTTTTAGGCATTAGCTCCTGAAGAGGGCAGCACGCTCTAGACATCATTGAATACTCAGCTCGGATGTCACAGCTTTCGGTGTCTTTCACTGTTTTTGTTTTTAAGAACTAGAAGGGAGGAACAGGTTCTGTTTCATAGATATCTGCTTCCATGATACAGTGAACCAGAAGAAATTCTAAGCAGTTGCCCACCAAGGTCAAAATTGCATTTGATTATTCCAAAAGAACATTCAAATTAGCTACCCACAGCAATGTGTTTTGAGAAGGGACAACAAAAAGCTAGCAAGGAGAATTTGCGTTTGGAATATGTTTTATCTTCATGCTGTGGGTACCGTCTCCTATTGGCAAAGCGTTCACTGTCAAGCCTACTGAAGGGTTAGATTTAATTATCTCACTTCTTGCACATTTCATCTCAATTGCTATGGCAACATTCACTTGCCTCAGCAGCAACGCACACTTTAATCAGATGCTTCCTTCCCATTTCTCTATGAGCCTAAAATGTATAGTCAAATTTACAACCAAGTCCTGATGAATCTGATAACAGGGCTTACAGTTTAACGGGAGTCTTGCCTTCACCCACACATACGAATATCCCCAGGTTTAAAGCTGTACGATGTGATGTTTGAACTTTCCCACTCAGTTCATTTATTTTTATTTTATTTGACTATCACCGACCCTTTTTATTCTTTCCTTTTACTACTCTGTTATCTCTAGCCAGTCACCACTCAGGAGACAGAGAGGATGTTCAAAGGCCAACCGAAGAGCCTGTTGGACTATTTGCCTCTCTATTGGAACACAACTTGGATTGCCCTGTCACAAAACCCTCCTTTATTTCTTGAGTACAGGCAAGAGAAGGAAGACAGTACAAACTAATACAGGATGCAAAGTGCAGACTATCAGATTCCAATAGATGGCTAAGCATGAAGAAGCCGCAGGCATGTTCCAGGGGGTGTGATGGCTTTTATAAGAAGGAACAGCACAATCTGCTAAACTGTGTGCTTCACTTGGGCGACTCTGTAACCGTCAACTTTGTCATGCAAGTCAGCCTCACTTTAAAGAGGACTAGAAAAACTTTGGCCCATGGGTAATTATGACCACTATTCAGAAGGTCTTTAGTTTAATTCGATATTGTATAATAGTTATTAACACACAATTTATTTTACTTTGTATTTAAGAAGCAAAGTGATCTAAGACCGTCCCAGAAATTGTAGAGGCTGCCCCCCCTTTGGATTTAGATAAAAAGCATTTTGCCTTAAAGTTATGATAGTACCCCACTAAAATGTTTTATTTCAGTGACCAGCAGTCATATTTTAGCAAACTTTTTAAATTATCACTTAGGTGTGGTTAGTAAAACTTCCATTAGTGGATGCAGCCAAAAAGATGCTTGCTGTAGCCCCAACCTGAAGTCTAAACATCAGTTTCTAGATGGCATCTTATGTATTACAGATGACTAAAGCAGGCAAAACTTGAGCATAAAAGACCATTTTAAAAACTGTCCTTATGTACTTTTAGCTTTACTTGAGCTCCATATTAGCAGGTTATCAAAATATCATTATTTTGTTAAATTCTCATTAATGATAAAGTTGAGAAGCTAAATATCCCCAGGAGAAGCTTAATTAAAACGAGAAACCCATAGGTTGAGATAGTGCAGATGCTGGCTTCAGATATTTGTGGGACTTCTTATGTAGGACACATAGAGTGTCCGCAAACTGCAAACTGCCAAAAGCCGTAGAAGGAACAACCTGAAACAAGGCGCATTGCTTAAATAATACCCTAAGCCACAAAGCACTAAGTTCCCTGTCCAGGTAGTTTCCAGAACTATTCGCATGTGAAGTCTATTTTCTCTTGCTTGAATTCTGGGAGAACATTGTAGGAAACATGTTAGAGCCACTCCAGGCATTAAGGTCAGGAGATATGACGAGCCACTTCTTACTGGATTTTTCTTTATGTCTTTATAGAAGCCTAGCAAGGCTGCTCAAATAGCACACTGTACAGCACCCAGAAAATCCTGGTCTGGACAAACAGGGAATGAGAAAAACAAAGTTCTTAGAGGAGAGTTCTTGAAAGCCCCCAAGGAGACATGTAAATTGGTCCTAAGTGGCTTCCCTTCTAGAGCCTTTGGAGTCGCCAAGGGGATGCAGAGAGGTGAGGACTGAGTTTCCCTTTCGGTCTGGGCTTTTCCAGCTGGAGGGCTGTCACACGTGGCCTCCCGACTATGCCTCCATTAGACTTCCTCTCTGGATGAAAGGAAGATTTTTGGCACTATTCTCAAACTCTACATTCACTTAAGAAACAATAATTGCTCAATTAAGAGAAGCAGGAGCTTTTCTTCTCTGTCCAAAGAAATTTAAAGATGAAGAGGAAATTATGCATCTCATGGGAATGCTCATCTTCTGCGTGATGGCTGACTAAGATAAAGGGAAGTTGTACTAATTTAGAGATTATAAATATAAAGAAGTTGCTGATTCTTGACTCAAAATAACGTTTACTTTTCATGTAACATTAGACCTGTAAAGTTCCAGCTTACATTAGTCGTGAGTAGTATTCTCATTAAGTTTTGAAGTTTCCTAGGGTGGCTCATCCTCACATCCCATTGATGGAAGAAACTCCCAAAAGGTGTAAAATGGAACCTTAATGCACTCCAGTGTTGTGCTGGAGTGGGTGATCTCTGAAGAATGCTGTCCACCAGATGTATGCCATGTCACCTACAGACCTTATCTTGTAACTGCCAAAAAGTTAACTTTTATTTTCACTACAAACAACAACAAAAAACCCAGAGTCTTGTATTCTTATTAATTATTTTACCTCCTTTATCCTTCCTCATCCATTCTCATCAAACAATTGCATTAGCGTGTGTTGGCGAAATTTCTCCTGCTGAGATGTTGTTACCAAATGGCCATGAAACTTGTCTCCAAAAGGCTCACCCGTAAAAGCTTTTACAAGCCAACCCATTTGGTTGGCTGTGATCCAGTAGTCTCTGCTGAACACAAACATCAGCTACAGAGAAGCAAAAGCTTCCATGGCACCCTGGAGGAACTTTTTGATCCCAAAATGTCACTCCAATCTCACGAATATTTCCTTGTGTCACGAAGACCGGGAGAAAAGGACTGCATCTGTGTAATGCTTTTTCCTCCTGTTTATACACCAGACTGTCTTCAATTAACAAATATTTATTTGATGCCTATCATGTCTTAACATTACAGCACCAGAAAAGGACAGACAGGAGCCTTTTTTTTTTCAATGGTGCTGTTTGTTACTTGAATGAAGAATGATGTATTGCTGGCATATTGTAAAACTGAAGACAATCCAGGAGACAGCATTAACATAAAAATGAAAACACACTGTCTTTTGTTTTTTTTTCCCTGTTTCGTACCACAAAATCTTTTCATATAATTCAACCATGTTACCTCATTGAAGTAGTTTCAACAGCAAAAGATAAGCACATATTCTGTGGCATAGTCAAATGTGGCCCCCTCCCACCTCCCATGTGGACCTCTTGCCTGTAGAATGTTAAGGCATCAAGATTCTGTCAGTGAGCTCACTGAACATAGGAGAAGCCTGGATTTTCAATGTGCACCATGCAGCAGTGCTGATAATAATAAACATTTAGAAAGTGTTCATTCAATGCATAATGAATGAGTAGTTACTAAAATGAATGCAATGGTATGGCCCAAATCCAAGGAGTGTTTAGCAAGAACAGTGTCATTTGAAATGATCTTAATTTCATGAAGTTATGGGGCTTTTCACTGGCAGGAGAGATTTGAATAGTGGGTGGGAAGGAGGCAGAATTAAGAGCATCAGCAGATTGCTTAGGATACCTCCAAATTAGTGAAAAGATGTAATTCTGCAGATGGAGGATTGAACTCAAAACCTTGGGCATGCTCTGTGGTGTCTCTACCACTGAGTTATGCCTCCTACTCGGTCTCTCGTTGATGAGGCCACAGTTTGTGGTTTTGTGTGGTTCGGATTAAAGAGTATTGTTGGAAACCATTTCTTAAAACTAATTTTAATTTGCTACCCTCCCCACCTAGTTAAAACGAAGACTCTAATTTAGTAGGTTTGCTTTGCAAATGTGATTACCCACTTTTAGCAAGTTCCCAGGTGGTGCTAGCACCAGCACCCCACTTGGGGTAGGGGTGCTATGGAAATGCTAAAGGCAGGCCACATTTGAAGGTCGTGAAAATGACCCTGCCTTGCTGAGCACTCAAGGCAGGTTGAACACTGCACTCCCAGGAGATAAGTCTGCTAACCTCTGAGAAGCTGGCTGAGGGAGAGGGGGGTGAGTCCAGGAGACCCAGCTGAGAGGCGGTCTCTGCTTCTGCTGCAGTTTCCACAGCCTTGAGACCCAACTCCTGCTGATGGACTGGCTTGTATACACCGTCAGTTCCAAAGCAGGCTCATGACTGAGTGACTGTGGGCCTAGTGACTTTGAAAACAAGTGAAGTTTAGGAGAAAGCAGAAGGAGTCCATAAATGCTTTTCCCTTCCTCTCTACCTGGAAAAATGCATCCTTTCCTAAAAACCCTGAGATTTTCGCTCTTCTGTTTCTGTCCTATGGAGCTGTAATTACGTCCTCCTATGCATCTCGCAAATTCTGAAACTACTATATCTTAACGATGACAATAATAGCAATTAGCAAGATGGTGCAACTTGTGTTTTGAATGCTCATTAGTACTGTGAGGCAAATTGCTAAAGAAATTTTTATAATTAAATCTGTGTACCAATACTGTGAAAAATTGTCTTCGTTTATACAGATGAGTATAAAAGTGAAGGAATGCTCATGTGTGTGAGTTTTGTTCCTGGTATATACTAAGTAAATATATTTATCAGAAAAAAATGATCAGATATACTCTATCACATCGCTGGTTCCTCTTGCAGTTTTTGCTTGACTTTTTTTTCTTTTTTGCTTTGTTTCTTATCTCCAACAATTATAACTAAGACTAGCAATTAGTGTTTCCTGTGCCTTGGGTACCACTGTAAGCAATTTGAATGTATTGTTCATTTAATGCTCATAATAATTCATTTACTTAAGGTGTTATTATTATATATGAGGAAAATGAGGTGTAAAGAGGCTAAATAATATGTCTAAGTTTCTGTATCTATAGCAGGAGAGATAGGACTCATTAAACTATTACTGATGATCATCCAACCTCTCTTTAAAAATGTAGACTTCTTGGTACTTTTTAAAATAAACAACTTCAAATCACAGTGAAAACTGGTATAGTGTTCCACCTTGCTCCATGAGTTCACATGTTCTGATCTGGGCTGTGTTTGTCCCACAGCCAAGCCAAAGCATTGCTACCACTGACTGTAGCTTTATCATAGAATCCTCCTTCCTGGCTTGTGTATGCTACAATTCACTTAAAATGTTTACATAGCCAGGGAACCTCTTATTTATCAGGTCCTGTGCTATTCTTCATTCTATGGGATGATAGTTGATGTCACACTGTGCTGTTCAGACTGGCCTTCAGTTCTAGGCTCAAGCAATTTTCTTTCTAAAGCTCCCTGACTGCTGGGATTATAGGCATGAGCTATTTCACTGGGTATGAATTTAAAGAGTATGAATTGTTTTTGTAAGATGCTTTTTGTTTGGGGTTGTCTTTAATTTTTATTTTACATTTATTTATGCATAATCTGCTGTGGCATGCATATCATAAAGTTTATGTCGACTTCAGAAGAAAGCTGGATGGAATCAATTCTTGTCTTCTGCCGTGGGAGTATCAGGGCTCAAACTCAGGACACCAGGCTCGGTGGCAAGCTCCCCTACCAGCTTACTCCTCTCATCAACCCTTGTTTTTAGGTTCTCTTGCTTTCTCATCAAAATTCAGTTCATCTAGATTTGGTGTGAATTTGTGACAGCGATTCATTGCTCTATATCCTATCAGGTGACACATTACTTGTGATATTAACATTTATCCTGTGACTAAAGCATTAACTGTAGAATGACTCCTTTCTCGTTTTATAGGTATCTTCCGAGCAGTACATGAAGTTGTATTTATTTATCAAAGCAGGAGCACACGGATGTTTATTCCGTTTAGTGAGTTGTAATCTGCTATGGCAGAACATTCCAATCTTCCTTGAATGAGAAGCCACCCCAGGAAGCTGTAATCACATAACTGATGATAGAGAGGCAGAGAGATTAGGATTCCAGAGTTCAACTCTTCATTTGGGGACTTATTGACAGAGTGTAGGGGACAGCAAGATCAGGTGGCCCTTGACATTTGAGTCACAAGAAAGAGCATGTATACTGTTTAGGACAAACTTGATTTCATTTAAGTCATAACATACCCGGTTTATCTAAAATTAAACGTCCCATTAGAGTCAGGTCGAGTTCTAGCACCAGAGAGCAGCTGTAAAGGTCCCCATGAAAACCTAATAATAGCCTCATCTACTTGCCATTCACCAGGATACCACGTGAAATAAAACTGACTAGGGTTACCCTGGGGTAGTCATGGTGGATCTCCTTCAGGCTGGGTGCAATTGGGTCAAGCTGAATCTGTATATCTCTATTGTTATCACACATTGGTATCTTCAAATCATCTCAGATATGGTCACAGTAATTATTTTTAATCTGATTTTTTTTCTTCAACATGTTTCTGGCACTGCAAGAATATCTGTGCTTTTACATAACAAGATATTCCAGGCTAGGGTTTTTCTTTTTGGTTTTTTAGAAAGTTTTTCTCTGTGTAGCCCTGGCTGTCTTGGAACTTACTCTGTAGAACAGGTTGTCCTCAGACTCACAGAGATCTGCCTCCTCTTCCTCCTGAATGCTAGAATTAAATTAAAGGTGTGCCTCACTTCCTTCTGGCGTATTTTATTTTTCATGCTACACCCTAGTGTCAGCTCTTTTTCCAAGGAGTCTCCATGGTTTTCTGTTAACAGTGGTGAGAAACCGAGATGGGGGAAGAAAGAGCACCCAGTGCACAAGGGGAGTTCTCTTTGGACCCAGAAATAAGGGACACATGATGGAAAAATCCATCCATCGATCCACATATTCAGATCTATATTTATTTCTTATGTATTATGAACCATCAAGACTTCCATTTCCAAACCAGTCTTATGGGGCCTACGTGGCCTCTAATTTCATTGCCATTACTACTTTCTCTGACAATGGGAGTCTGTCTTCCATTATGCTTAATGTAGTTCCTTATGTGGCCAATCACCTTGAGGTGGGGCAACTTAGCTTTTTGTTACCGAACACTCCCACACCCACCACAATGGTCCCGTCACTCTATCAGAAGTTAAGAGCCCCTCAGATCTGGATCCTATCCCATACCACCAATGGATGCCTACCTTCCTACTTTCCCACCTCAACTACCTACAGATGCCTATCTTATTTCCCCATCCCCATCTCATGAGTTAAAACTGACTTTTTCAGGACAGAAAAAGACGAACAGAAGGAAGGGGAAAAGAGAAGAACAAAGAATAAGACATATGCTGAAAACCACATCTCCGCAATGTGAATTCTAAAGTTATAACAAATTATTATGTATAATTGAAAATGTTCTGTTTTCAATATGAGAAACTAAAAACAAAATAACTCTCCTTTAGCTAGACCTCACATATTTGACTGATATTTATTGTGTGCCTACTCCGTGGTAGTATAATAAATTTTGGTAAAAACCCAACTAACTGCAGTTATCAATTAATCAATATATTTTACTTACTGACTTTTCAGGGAAATTGGCCAATTATAAGAAACCACATTGAGTCTGACGATTTATTCAAAATAAGGTCACTTCTGAAGTCAGCATGGATTTTGCTGTAATTCTTGTGACATATATTATTCTACGCAGTGAGAAATCATAGAATTATGAAGCTCAGAAAGAATATTAACTCAATCACAATTAGAGCATTATGGGCTGACTGTGGACATCTTAGAGTCTTTACAACACACACCGGGCTTTATACTATTAAGATAAAACATTTTATCTTCCAAATACGAGATTCTAGCTTATTCATTTAATGAATACAAAACACTTATGTATTTCAAACGTTAATCAAGAAAGCTAAATTCTAGCTGGGCATGGTGGGTTGTACCTATAATCCAAGCGCTTGGGGGCAGAAGCATAAGGACCAAGAGTTCAAGGTCAGTCTCGACTACAATTGAGTTTAGAGCAGTTTGGGTTGCCTGGGACACTGTCTTAAGACAAATCGTGAGGTTACTGTCTGGTAACAGGGAAAGACAACACACACACAACACATGGATTTCTATGAAGTCAAAAATGATTAAAAAAACGAGGCTGTAGAAATGGCTCGGTGGTTAGGAACACGTGAATGCGTTTGGCTGCCAGTTCCTATGTTTGGTGGCTCACAGCTGCCTGCAACTTAAGATTCCAGGGTTTTGATGCAGCTGTACTGACACATAATATCACCACGTGAACACACATATGCACATCATTAAAAATAAATTTTAGAAATTACTAAAGCAATGCTGTAGAGGTGGCTCAGTGATTAAGAGCACTGGCTATGCTTTTAGACATCCTGAGTTCAAGTCCCAGCAATCCCATGGTGGTTCACAACCATCTATAGTAGGATCTATAGATGCCCTCTTCTGGCATGCAGGTATGCATGCAGATAGAGTACTCATACACAAAGAAATCAGCAAATCTTTCTAAAATGAATAATTCTAAGAGAAGATGAAGAAGGACAAGGAAATAGAGCGTGAAGAAGTGAAGGAGATTTGCTTTAGAAAGGTGGTTAGTTCGATTTGGTTTTCTTGTAATCATTACTCCCACAATAGTTTTCTACTAAAAAAAATGAATAAATGATTCTATTTGTCTGTTGCACTCCTTTAATATACTTGGGTCGGTTCTGTAGCAAACTACCAGCTGTCAGAACCGTATTAGGGGCTAGAGAGATGTCTTATCACTAGAGAACTTACTTTTCTATCAGAGGGCTGGAGTTCGAATCACAGTACCCATATTAGATAGCTCACAAGCAACTATAATTCCAGCTACAAAGGAGCTGACAACACACAGACATACATACACACATCACATGCCCACAAGCACACATACATTCCATAAATAAAATAAATCTTTTAAAAATGCCATGCAAAGACAGGGCAGTGAGCAATCAAAATGGAAAACGGAAGAAAGAAGAATGGAAAAAAAACAGCCTTGGGCAAATAGTGTATATAGATTTACCAAATTTTTGGAGGGTTTTTCAAGACAGAGCTTCTCTGTAGTTTTGGAGCCCGCCCTGGAACTCGTTCTGTAGACCAAGCTGGCCTTGAATTTATAGCCTCTGCCTCCCGAGTGCTGGGATTAGAGGTGTGCACCCGACCAGCTACAAATTCAAAAAGAAAGTTTTTTGTTTTTTTTTTTAAATTTTCGAGACAGCGTTTCTCCGTAGTTTTTTGGTTCCTGTCCTGGAACTAGCTCTTGTAGACCAGGCTGGTCTCGAACTCACAGAGATCCGCCTGCCTCTGCCTCCTGAGTGCTGGGATTAAAGGTGTGCACCACCATCGCCCGGCTTCAAAAAGGAAGTTTTTATACTGCAATTTTTTTTTTAACATAAAATTTCTTTATTATTTTTAAAGAAGCATTTTGGGATAGTTGAATTCTAAATGGAACGGCATGTTGGGAGCTCATCTACCTTGGAACAAGATAGACAAACAAAGGCAAAATGAGATGAAGAGGAGAGAAACCTACCCACTCCTAGGCTATTCCTCATTTACCCAAGTCTCACTCATTGACATGCTATCTTGTTTTCATAATTTAAGTTGTCGATTTGATTCAGGAAGATTTCTGCTGTTCTTAAATAAAAGCCGCATTTCCTCTGAGCCTAATAGTTGTCTGTCAGGCCCAATGATAGCACCATGAATTTAAGGAATTGCTATTACTACTCAGTAAGTAAGAAAGTGGACGTGGCTGAACTCCAGAATGGCTGGGGAACTAGGAGTCATTCTTTGTTCCCTGTATAAAAATAAATTCATCAAATACAGAATTTTGAGACAGGGCTTGGGCTTCTCCTAATTTGATATGACACTTTGAGATTTAATTTTCTTTTTGGTAAAGTGTGACCATCTGCCTCTGTCTAAAGACACCATTCAAGCTCTTTTGAGTTTCTAGATGTACACACTTTCTTAATCGCTTCTCTTACTTCCCACCCACACGTACATACACCCAGCCATGTACATAAAATATTGAAAGAAAAACTACTTTTTAGCCAAACAGGCTGCTGCTTATTATTACAATTTCTTTCACAGATAATAATACCACACTGTCTCTTTTGGATCCTGTCACAGCTTCAGTAATTCCTCAAAGTGATGAAACCTCAGAAAAAAAGAGAGAAGAAATGGGTGCCATGTTTTTTCCTTTCTTCTGTCTTTTCTAAATAGTTTGCACAAAAAGCAGTCGTGTCTTTTGGTTTTTTTTATTGTTTTGTTTGCTTTGGTTTTTTGATATAGAGTTTCTCTGTGTGTCTTGACTGTCCTGGAACCCACTTCCATAGACCAAGCTAATTGCAGCCCACTTGCCTCTACCTCCAGAGTGCTGGAACTAAAGGTGTGCATCACTACTGCCTGGCCACTCTCACATTTTAGCAAATTAAAGGGTTTTTGTTTGTTTGTTTGTTTGTTTGTTCAAAGATAGAATTTTATAGAAAAAAAATCATGGGACTTCTACATTTTTTCATAAATTTAATTTTTTCTTGTGTATTTGTGTGTATGTACGTAAAAGTGCATTTGTGTGTGTGTGTGTGTGTGTGTGTGTGTGTGTGTGTGTGTGTGTGTGTGAAAGAGAGAGAAAGAGAGAAAGAGATGCTGGAGACTGAGCTCAGTCTTGTACATGCCAAGCAAGCACTGTATCACTGAGTTACACCCCTAGCACTACACTTTTACTTCTTGAATAAATGATCAAGTCAGATTTTGAACTGGAATACTAATTTTTCACAGAAAAGAGTAGCGAGAATACTATTGCAGCATTTAAATTACGAGGAAAATTTATGCACTAGTGCTGTTTGGTTAATTACAAACCTTTGAACTTTAACTTTAAACAGTACGCTAATTTACAGAAAAATGCCTTTCACAACTTACATACTATCTTTCTATGTTCATTTTCAAGGGCTCCTTATAGAATATATATTAAACAGTTTTGAGAGACTTATTTCTCTAGTTCATTGCCTTTGAAATATTTGGTACCCTGCACCTTTAATAGGAATACATTGTTCTTTTACCATATGCCAATTCAGCATAATCACAAACCACATATATTTGCAAAAATACATATCCAGGGGTAAGAAACTTAAACACATTATTTTAGAAATCAGGACCAAGGGTTGGGAAGATGACTGAGTCAGTAAAGTGCCTGTCACACAGCATGAGGACCTGAACTGGAATCCTCTGGACCTCTGCAAGAGCCAGCAGGATGGTTGTATCTGTAACCAAGGAGCTGAGGGAGAGGAGACAGGAGATCCCTAGGGCTTGTGGCCAGCCAATCTGGCCAACTGGTGAGCTATGGACTTAGTTCAAAACTGTCTCAAAACTAAAGTAGAAAGCTACTGAGCAAGACAGCTGACATCAATCCCTGGGCTCCATATACACATTTGCTGGCATTCACACATGCGTACCCTCAAACACATGCTCACACACACAGTACATACAAGAACATTTAAAGCTATAAAAATCAAAACAAATATATTTCCACAAATAATGATTACATACATGCAATTGAGCTGTCATTTTATTTAAATCTATACACCCAAAAGTTACATTGTAGGGCTGGAGATGTGGCTCCAGGGTAGAATGTTTACCTAGCAAGTGCAAAACACCATGTTTGATTCTAGCCCTGAAAAAAAGAATTAAAGCTACCTTTTATTTACTTTTTTTAAAGACAGCCGTACCTGGGTCTACTAAAAGAACTCTGCTTCCATGTTTACTATGCTGTGAAATCTCTCTGCACTGATGAGTCTTGGAAGCCATTCTTTTTGCCTCAAGTCATTTTTGAAGTAAGCAAAGTCACGTCAAGAGTATCTCTTCAGACCACACATAGTAAACTAGCCAACCATATGACCTCCTGGAGGTGGTGGTACAGAAAACCAGTACAGTGAACCCCCCCCCCCCCCATCCCCAGGCTGAGCTCTGGTGTGCAAACAGAAGCAGCTCAGCTTTCACAGCAGAGCAAGACACTGGCTGAGGTGGTGGTGGTTGCCAAGCTGCCTCCTCCCCCACCCCACATAAATCCATGAAGAGAGTTTGTGGATTGGGCTCTACATTTATACCTTAAGAAAGAAACATGATCTCTTTCAGGGCATCACAGTGAGGACGAGATGAACGTGCACTGGAGGATGACACCGGCTGCCAGGGTACCCCATGCTGAGCTCTGCGCTGAGTGTTCCTCGTGGCTGTGGCAGACAGACTGGAGCGCAGGAATTTACCATTTCTCTAAGCGACAACTCTCAGTTCTGCTATGCTTTAACCAGCAATACTGACTCTTCCCCTCTGTAAGTAAAAAAACTTAGCAACCTGGCTGAAGGAGAACACTTTCTTTTTTCATCTTATGTTTGAGCACAGATGTTGGTGCTAAAGAAAGAATAATATCTTTCCAAGTGCTTACTTCTTCAGAGACAGATATTAAGA
This sequence comes from Microtus oregoni, assembly GCF_018167655.1. Lineage (NCBI taxonomy): Eukaryota > Metazoa > Chordata > Mammalia > Rodentia > Cricetidae > Microtus > Microtus oregoni. The sequence continues at coordinate 57,694,411 of NW_024543059.1, read as the reverse complement.
AAGATAATATCTCTAAGTAGGGGCTGGAGATGTGGCTCACAGAGGCACATACTCTTCACAGAACAGAATTCAGTTCTCAGCACCTAGGTCAGGTGGCTCACAACCTGTAACTCTACTTTTATGGGATCTGATGCCCTCTTCTGGTCACTACTGGTCCCTACACACACACACACACACACACACACACACACACAAGTTCAAAAATAAAATAAAAAAATAATCTAAAATACTTCCACTTGTACTTTTTTAGTTTTGTTGTGATATCAAAGTTAGCTTTTCTTGTTTATAATTACCAAGACAGACGGCTTTAGAACTTGTTATCAGCTGCAATGACTTCCATTCTGAAGTGGCGGGTTGATTTGCAGTCACCCGTATTTGTTTTGTTTTGTTTTTCTGCTCACTTTGGCCTAGATGATGAAGACCCTGGAGTTCCTTGGTTGTTTGGAGTTCCTCAAATAATTGGAGTTCCTCAAATTATTTCCTGCTTTGGAGCAAACTAGGTACAAGGGCCACTGAGGATAAAATCTGAAAGACCTAAGATATATGATAACTCTTAGGGACTTTATAAATGTATCATTCAGATATAATTGCATGTGGTTTGATTTGAACTGGAACCAGAGACCGATTAGAAGAGGACAGCTGGATACAGAGCAACCTAAGTAGCGACATCTGCTTGTTCTGTTCTGCTCTCGTCTGTTCTCGGCAGTATCTCAGGCCCTCTCTGGTCGTCGGCTGCCTCCCAGTTGCTGTGTTAAGGTTTTTTTTTGTTTGATAGATATCTTGTGAGTTAGGTGCATTGAGATATGTTCACTTGGAGCCTGTTTGGTGCCCTGCAGTAAGGGAAGAGAGAAGATCTCCAGCCCTGGAGTAGAGTCACCAAACATGACATGCTACATACACTGAATTTACAATGAAGCACCCTATTACCAGTGCTTATGTCTTGCATTCTTGCATACACATTTCACATGCAATAATACTATTTTTAAATAAAAAATAACACCCACAGCAGTAGCATTTTATGTTAATTTTCTCCTAGACACACAAGGTATAATGTTTACACAGCTTGGCTCAGGAGTTACCGTCTGTTCAAAATCAGACCCCACCTGTGTTTGAAACTGCTTCAACTTTGAGTAAGTCATCTCATTCTACTTAGCATGTGTGTGTTTATAAAATGAGTACATTAGATCCTCCCCCTCACAGTCCAGTAGTACCTGACATAGAAAAAAAAGGAAGGAGTGTTGAAATATTCCCTATACTGATATTTTATTTGTGATCTAACAAATAAAGCTTGTCTGAAGATCAGAGTGTGGAGACAGCCACTACTTAGCCATAGGAGGTAAGGCAGTGGTGGTACAAACCTTTAATCCTGGGAGGCAGAGGCAGCGAGGTCTCTGTGAGTTCAAGGCCACCCTAGGCTACAGAGATTGATCCAGTCTCAAAGAGAAACAGAGCCCTATGGTGGTGGTCAAACCTTTAATCCCAGTACTTGGGAGTCATACGCCTTGAATCCCAACACTAGCGAGGGAAACAGGAACAGATATGGCTGTGCAGAGAGAAGAATATAAGGCAGGATGAGACAGGAACTCAGGGCCTTCAGTCTGAGGATTCAGTCTGAGGATCCCTAGAGACAGTTGGGCCTGAAAATTTGGTAGAGGTAAAAAGTCTCTCTAGTAGTTGGTTCCTTTACTTCTCTGATCTTTCAGCATTTACCCTCTTATCTGACTCCGGGTTTTTATTATTAAGACCAATTAGGACTGCACTACACATCCCAAATATGCCCAAGGTTCCAAGGAACACTTATTCCTCAGAGGCTTGTGAATATATCTTAATTTAACACAGAGAAACATGAGTGATTTCATGTGCTCATAAGGTACACAAACTCCTATCAGGAACTTAGGTCCATATTCTCCAAAGTGATTCATCACAGTCTTAGCCTGTATGTAATACCTACTTAATTTCTGAGAAATATACTTAATTTCCCACTTCCCGGATTTATATCTCATCCTAGTTTTCCCACACTGAATACAATTCGTCACTAGCCAGGCCGGACCTTGCCTTTTCCTCTCCTCCAGTGTGGTCATGCACCTTATTGTTCGACATTATCACTCGGTGATATCAACTCTGCTACCAAAATAGACCTCACAGAGGAGAGATAAGTGGGGCACTTTTTAAACATACAGATGAATCTTCCCAAAGCTTAAAACTCTTGAGCTAGGATCACACACACAAACAAATTAAGGGCCTAGGAATGTAGCTTATAGTAATCACCTAGCACACATAAGGCCCTAGGTTTAGTCCCCAGTACGTCAAAATAAGGAAAGCCAAGAAAGAAGGAAGCAAATGAATGATTGCCAAACGGATGAAAATGAATAAAAGAAGACAGACAGACAGACAGATAGATAGATACACAGATAGGTATGGCTCACTCTTAGGCAGAGAGACAGATGGATAAGCTGACGTAGGAGCTGCTCACTGCCTTCTCCAAATATGGTCACGACAGATATTTGTATGTGGACGTGACACACAGAGGAACTCTGTGCTGGGAGAAAGGTGAACTGAGTACTGTAGGTCACTGCAGGTTAATGGAGGACAGGTCATCCCGACTTGTCCCTTTTCTTCTTGTGTTTCTGATACAGGAGGAAGAAGAGGACGAGGAGGAAAAGTTGACTACAATTTTAAGCAACCCCTAAGGATGCTCACTCAGGTCCTTCGTGACTGTCACAGCACAGAGCCTTCATATCTGTGCTTGTGCAGCCCAGTTCATCAGCTGCCCCCACTGCTGCTGGCCGCCCTTTCTCTATCAAGTCACCAAATCTGGACACACAGGCCCCTCCATTCATTCCCTTCATTCTTTCCTTCTTCAACCTGATCTCATCCCTTCGCCTCCAAGGATCCTCGGTGTCAGGCCCATTCGTTAGGCTGAAAGTATTTGAATCTTCGTGTTTCCTTTTATTCCTTACAAGGCTAGCTTTCCTTCCAAACTCATTTCTTCCAGTTTGCCCCTTGATTTCCTTACCACTGACGTCACTGTTTGGCAAAGATGGTGTCTGTTATTTTAGTTCTCCGAGGCCTTTCCTGCTTGATTCAGGAGATTGCCTCTAGAGTCAGCAGAAGAGATTAAACGCCAGCAGTGATCTGGCCAGCACGTCCCAGGGATGACTCTACATGCTATATTTGATAAGTGAGCAACAACTTAGAATTTTGAGCTCCTGGGAACGCAATGATTCAGGAACTTGAAAGTCAAAATCGTTTTGTTTTTTTTTTTTTTCAGGCTGTACAGTTGCTCTTATCTGTAATCTGCTGTCTCGGGACAGGGAGAGGCAGGGGGATCTTAAGTCCAAGGGAAAACTGGACTAACTACATAGCAAATTCCAGGCCAGCCTCAAAACTGTAAGACTCTTGCCCACAAACAAATCTTGGCTAAGAGTGACTGTACAACTAATAACTGAGCACCAAAAGAGATGGCTTTATGAACGAGAATATGGCGAGTTTCACCCATTGATTCATTTATTCATTCAGACAAACTTCCTTGCTGGGTGGGATAATAACAGCTACAACAGGAAAACACCTACTTCTCTGGAGAGTTCATCTGAGAACTAAGTTATTGTTCGCTGTAATTGCAAACTATTTGGGCTTTTTGATTTGAGAAGCAATCTTGGCAAAGGCCAGGGCTGATCTAGAGCTCTCTGCATAGCCCAGACCTTGAGGTTTTCTCCAGTGCTGGGGATTGCAGGCATGTACCATCAAGCCTAACCTGTGGCAGGCTTTTTTTTTTTTTTGTCCATTTGCCACTCCTCCTGTGAGGCCATTTGAAGGCAAAGCGCAAGAGAAACAACAAATGCTTGACTTGAAATGTTGGATTGAATTCTCTTTTCCTCAAAATGGTTTCAATTAGGATGGATGGAAATGAGCTGGATTTGAAAAATCAGATGCTTTCTTTTCTTTCTTTCATTTTCTGTTTCTTTCCCCAGTAGGACGAAGGTTTAGTTAGGTGAAGAAGAGAGAGCTGGGAAGATGGCTCAGTGTGTAAACAGCTTGCTGTGCAAGCATGAGGACATTATATCAGATCCCAGCACACACAAAAAAACCGAATGTGGCGGGACATGTCTCTAACCCCAGTGCAGGGAGAGGAAAAGATTCTGGGTGTTCTTTGGTTAGCCAGCTTAGTCAAAATAGTGAGCTCCAGGTTCAGAGAGAGACCTTACCTTTTAAAAAATATGGGAAATATGGAAAAAATAGTTGATATCAAACCTCTGATCTCGATACAGGCAAGGGTACCTGCACACTTATCTACATAACACACAATGAAGCAATAGATATTAAGGAAATAAAGAACAAAAGATGAGAGAGAGAGATCCATGTATTAGACAATAACCAATAATAAGGGAAATTGTGGTTCCTAGTACATGCAAGTAACTAAACTATGTTTAAGTTCTTTTTTAAAAAAAAAAAACGTTTCATTTAGAATAAACATTTTATGCTCAACAAACTCTAGAGGGAATATATTCCCAGTTTAAAAGAGAGAGGAAGTTGAGCAAGTGAACACAGCTAACAGGTGAAGACCAGGCTAAGGCCGAAGCATGGAACCCCTGCTGATATTATAATAGATGCCCCTGCCTTTTAAAGATCCTTCACGAAGAAAATACATGCATTCAGCTCAGGCAAATCCTGCAGACACCAGTAAAATGTACACCGCATTGGCGGCTAGCTTATGTTTTATATATTTCTTAGATAATAAGATATTTGAAAACAAATTAAATTTTTATCAAAATCCTGGCAAAGTTTACAGTTTTCTTTTGTGTGCTCAATTTTTGATAAAATTTTAATATTTATATTTTATATTACAGTAGGAAAAAGCACCTATTCTTTGATTTCAAAGTCAAGAAAATTTTTTCATTTTGAGGACTGGCTCTCCCATGAAAGATATTCAAATAATCAAGACGCTGATAACACTAATTTGATTGAATATTGCTGTCCTCTTGGTTAAAAACATTGAAAAGCTGTTTTCACTTAATTTTTTTCCTTTACTCAGAAAACTACAGTCACCAAAGGTAATCCAGTCAGGGACTATATTACTGTGGGTTTTCAAGAAACTGTTGATAAGTCCGCGTGCATTTTATATAAGCTTCTGTGTTTTTTAAGAAATAAAATGGCATTCTGTAAAGTTTAATTAAGCAGATCTAAGCATGATGTTTTAATGTGATTAATATTATGTGGGGTTGATTGTAGGCTAGGGGAGTGAAATGCGTACCCATCACCTCACCGAACTGAAGTAAGTTTCCATATTTCAGTGGTTGGCTCTCAAAATATTAGACTTCATTACCCAATCGTCTGTGTTCTAAAAGTACAATGACTGCACTGCCCAAGGAAGGCACACAATTACTTTTTCTAGAACTGCATTTCCTTTTAATTAACCTTTCCCTACCACCTGGCTCACCGCCCCCACCCCCACGCCTTTGGCCGTTTCCTCCGTCTATCCTGGCCTTGTCCCTCAACTTCATGCCATCTTCCCCTTTCTCCCCCTTTTCCTGCCTTCATTCCTTCCTCCCCTTCTTTTTCTCCCCCCATTGTGATTATCCTTGTCTAATCTTCACCTGCATCTCTCCTCTGCCCCACAGTGCACAGGATAGATGGGAGACTGGCCCATATCCTAGCAACATAACACTCTGGTTTATGTGTTTTTTTTTTTTTTTTCTGCATATGAAACGTATTTCCCCCTTTTTGTGGTAACAGAATCCTTTCACCGGGTCTTTCTTCCTCTTGTTCCACAATCCATCACCCCACCTTTCCACACTCAGCGTGCAGGTTCTGACCTTCCCCCTCTATTACTGCTGAGGGCTCGGCCTCTTTCATCCCTTCTGCTGCATTCTTTGCCTGCATTTCTTCTTTCAAAAGCTCTTTGGTTCTGTTCCTAGCAGCCAATCCTCTTGATATCCCATCTAGGGAGGGAGTGTAAAGGAGAAAGCCCACCGATCGGCTTAACTTTCATATAGTAAATGGGAATGTTGGCTCGAGCTGAGCGGCCGTCTGTGCAGCAGGACAGTCCGTGGGCACTACGGGAGCACAAAACATTTGAGTCATGTCTGTGTATGTCTGGATTTCGGATCTGTGTCTGAATAACACAGATCTGCTTGTCTGAACCCTGTTACGATTATTCAGTGCAGCTACTCAAGCCCAAAGGTATTGAAGTTCTAACAGAAAGGCTGCCAAGGCAGAGAGTTTGACTTAAGTTCACAGATACAACACAAAGGAATAAAAAAAAGATGGTTTAAAGCTGTGGTGTGTTAACAGCCACTATCTAGAAGGTAATAATAACTTGCCATCTCAGATACGGCTGCTAAATAACCTACAAATTATATCAGAGCTTTTCTGTCCTGGCTCACATAACCCTTTTAAGATGAATATAATTTACTTATTAGCACTATATACACAGTGAGATCTTCTTTAACAGCAGAAAATGTGGAATAATTGGCATCTTGTCAGAGAAATATGAACAAAGATCCCCTTTATTAAAGTGATCTCACCTCAATATTAACAGTTTACAGGAATTAATAGCATTTTCCTGGATGTGGGCTAACAGTTGTCTTTATCCAACACTAACCTACACTGGTTGGTAGAAGTTATTTCCCTCAGCGAACTCAACTGCAGGAGACATGAATGTGATTATACAGCTAAAGCCATGGCTCTCGGTATGAGATCCTGTCACTTGGTAGAAGGGTGGAGCTGGCGGGTAGACACAGGTAGTGGAAAGCGTCTGGCATTGTTAAATTGATTGTCATTTAGGGGAAGGCCCCAGCATGCTATTGCACCTACATTCCTGGGACAGTGCTGATCGGGAGAGGATGCTGTCATGCCAGAAAAGCCTAGAAACCCTACTAAGAACCTCTGAAGCACCCTGGAGTCTTGCCAAGAGAGCTAGGTAGAGTGGCTCTGACCTTGAGTTCACAGGGTCTGTGCTGAAGTGGGATCTCTGCGTCATTTTACGTACAGTGTCTACCCTCCAACATTTCAGTTAACACAACCAACTACTTTTCCACGCTTGTATCCTCTTCTCGGGCAAAGCTGGAGCAGAAAAGCAGAGCCCTAAGAATAGCAGCTTAAAAGACTTTACCACGACTCCTTCTCTTTGCTCTAGGCAGGAAACTTTTCTTTACTGGACTGATTGTTTTGTTTCAAAAGTACAGGAAATGATTTGGTGAACTCTGTCAAACCGTTATGAATTTTTTGAGCAGCAACTGGACATAATGTAGCATGTCCTCATAGTAGAGAATATTGGTAAACTCTGTCAAAGCATTATGAAGTTCTTGAGCCTCAACTGGACATAGTATAGCATAGTAGAGAATACTGAGTGTCATTAGGTGCCAGCAGTTGTTGCAGATGTGTTGACATGTGTGATCATACGTGTATGCTATATATGTATGTACAAATACACACACAACCATCATATATGCTTTTTCTTCTCTCTTTTCTTTCTTCCTTTTCTCTTAGTTTTTCAAGACAGGGTTTCTCAGTGTAGCCGTGGCTGTCCTGGAACTCACTCTGTAGACCAGGCTAGCCTCAACCACAAACACAGACATCCATCTGCCTTGCCTCCCAATCACAGGAATTAAAGACTTACTTCACTACAGCCCCACACTTGACATACCTATCATTTATTTATTTATTTATTTTGTAACAGGTGAAAACTGAGGCACCAGTCGGTTAGATCATGCACCCAGTGTTATGCAGCATGTGACAGAACGAGGGGCCATCTGAGCAAGATCGCATGCTCAGCCATGAAGCTTGCCATAGGATAAGTGAGTTAATTAATTCAGTTCTTGCTGTCTGGTGTTGTGGTTTTGTTTTCTGTCTGTCAGGCTTGCTCTGCTGCATTGGGCCATGAATAAATGCTTTGTCTACAGTTGCTAACACAAAAGCCTTTTCTATGAAAGCTCTTTCTCTTGGCCTGATTATTCCAAAGCAGAGGCACCTGTGTTATCAGAAGGGCATTAGGTCCCTGGGGCAGCAGGCTTAAGAAAGCACCCAGTGGAATGAGCGTCATCCTCAGTAGCCCGATCCCTGCTGGCTACAACCCTATAACTGGGTTAATTGTTATGATAGTGGCATTCAGAGCAATGATCTCTGAGGTCACGAGGCCAAGGGTTTCTGGTAAAGAGCCCAGAGTTCAGGGTGTAAGGTGAGGCCCAAACAACAAGAAGAAAATGAGGTCAGCCACACAAGTGTTGGAACACCAGGCTGCACTAGAAAAAACAAAGGTTAAAAAAAATGTCACACACTGTCAGGCACCCTGGAGAACGGAGACAGCCACGCTGCTGAGTGAGTGATGGGAAAGAACAGGACCACACTGGGCGGGTCTCTCCTGTAATGCTTCCTAACTGCCATAGCAGCCATTAGGTGCTAAAGCTCTTCTCCTTTCCTGTGATTCCTGGCAGTGAACACCCTAAGGGACATGCCTTCCTTCCCACCCAGATGGGGCTCCCTCTACAGTTCTCTGGAAAGATTTTGGCTTTCCATTTTGCTCTTTTGGTGGCATTGTTATGTTATGCTGTCCCTGTGGATCAAGAGTTAGGGTGAGACTTCCGAATGTCTTTCTAGCAGCTGAGAGTGATCTGGTAATTGTGTGATAAGGTGAGCCTAGCTCTAAGATCCCACCATGCCCCCAGCTGTAAGAATCAACACCCTTGGATTGTTGTATTGTTTATCAGTTAGCTCCTGTTGTATTGTTTATCAGTTAGCTTGGCATTCAGTCCTGACCTAAATCCAGACCTGTGGCACCCTAAAACCACAGTTGGGCAATGTTGATACATTTTCTGCATTGCAGGGTGCATGAGTTTGTTTGCTTTATGACTTCATTATTTATTTAAATTTACTTCTAAGGCTGTTGTGGTCTATCTTTCCAGACTGAGATTTTGAATTCTAAATGGGGGTTTAGTCTGTTCCCAAGTCTCTAGTTCTTTCTAGCATATCAAAGGCTTATTTGATGATTTGGACAAAAACTATTCTATAGGGTAGGTATATCTTGCTTGTCTTGTGGGATATAGACGCCTTCTGAGTTTTGTAACTATAAATAAAAATGCACACATATTGTTTTGATTTTAACCATGGCCAGACCTTAAAAAGTTCTCATTTCCAGAGTTCTGGAGCTGGTAGCTGCCTCCCTGGTCAGCTTCTCTTATTCAGACCATAGTAGTGGTATTTTGAGCAAATGGAAAAATAAATGTATTATCTGACCTTGAATGTGTAAATATATTAAAGAAAATTGGCCCATAAAAACATGCCTTCTCTTCACAGTTCAGATTTATAAATGAGGAGATCTCAGCTCCATCACTGTGACAGAACTTTACAGGGGGGGGGGCGTGAGATGCAAAGTTGGGGAAAAAACTTGAAATGTCAATTCGTGGAGCAAGTATGTTCATGGAGTTCAGCTTATTTAGAGTTTCCTGCTTTTCCTCCCCTAGCCCCACCCCCTGGTGAGCACTCTGAGACAACCACAGTGTAGGAGGAAGTAACAATCAACCAAAGATCACTAGGCACAGACACCTGGGTTGGAGAGAAAACTAGGGTCAGACACAAAATGTGAGTCTGGTGTGTTGTTGCATGCTCTGGTCCTAGCACTGAAATGGGTGGGTGCAGACCTCCTTGTGAGGGTCTTGGCTACATTCCTCGTTCTAGGGCAACCTGAGCTGTCCAGTCTCAGATAACAAGCAGAACCTACAGATTCATTCAACAGAATCAAAAGCAAAGAAATGAATGACAGGAGTCCAGCAGGCAGGAGGGTTAGAGATGTATGACCTTATTTCTCTGTTTTCGTGGTGGGCTGTCACTGCGGAAGGAATCCCTTTGAATATCAGCAGAAGATGCCTTTCTACCTGCCTCTTATAACCACTCTTCTTAACTACCTACATGAACCACTGTCTAAGTCCAACGTGTAGCCTTGGCTGACCTAACACTCTGTAGACCAGGCTGGCCTCGAACTCACAAAGCCCCACCCACCTCTGTCTCTGGAGCACTATCACACCTGACTGTGGCAATGACCTGAGTTGGCTCTTGCTGCTGTGCCTCTCAGGGAATGTTACTTACACCTCTCCGGACCTCAGTTTTTTCATGATTAGAGGGCTGAGGAGAGAGCCATGACCTTTTATACCGTAGCGTGTGAAGCAGACAAAGAAGTCACTAGTACAAGGTAACTGTGGTTGCTTTTCCCCATTACTAGAACTCCTTGCTTTCATGAGATTGAGCTAAAAGCAGAGAAAGATATATAATTGATAACTGAATATTTTAGGTAAGAGAGTGAAATAAACACCCTAAAATGAATCATGAACGTTCACTTTATTTCAGTTTGAGACCTATTGTTGATTTGTGTTTTATCTAGCATTCTCAGCTAGCAAATTCTAATAGTTACTTTTCATAAGCATAAAGCTTTTAATTTATTAATTTTGCTTTTTCTGTGTAGTCCTGGTTGCCCTGAAACTTTCTCTGTAGACCAGGCTGGCCTCGAACTCAGAGACCCACCTTCCTCTGCCTCCCTAGTGCTGGGATTAAAGGTGTGTGCCACCACCACCCAGCTACATCTTTTTATTTGCTACCTTTAAAAGGTCCAAAACTCCCAAGTGTTGTCTTCTCAATAGGGCGTTACAACAATCACAGCTGTTGCTGTAGTTCATTCACTGTCTCATTGTTCCTGGATTTCGGTGAAGGAACTGGGCTTAAAGGATATGTTAATACCTGTTTCTGTTACCGTTGTCTTGGTCTTCATTATGTCTTTAAGGTTATATTGGCATGTAAGTGATACACAGTTAACATGAAGTATTTATTAGTAATGATATCAGCAGAACTCCAAGACGAGCCGAGCTAAAGGAGCCTACCTCATCTCAAGCATTTCTCCAACGAGGATAATTTCACTGATATTTATTGTCAAGCTATTCATCTGATGGATTTCTTACAGCTGGCATACCTAGAGATTTTAGGGAATATATCAAAGAGGGCTGCGGGGGTGGATCGCACATTGTGTTCTCTTAACAATACTTGGCAGCCAGCAGCATTCCTTTCCTCTGTGCTGACTCTGACCTGCTCCAAGGTTAAAATAAGGAATAAGTGATCCAGTGCTCGCTTCACTTTAAAAATATGGATTTCTCACAGTCAATGAAACCTGCGTGCCCCTTGACTGTGTAAACAGCAAGGAGTTGGCTACTGAGAAAATCAAGAGAGACAAGCTAGTGATACTCTAGTGCCTCTAGAGAGCATATTAGCATCAGGCCTCAAATACTTTGATAAAGGAATCTCCTTCTAGAGCGTAAGCACCACAGGGTTCTTTCTCTCTCTCTCTCCTGTCCGTTGTCTCAAGGGTCTGTGCACAGTATTAGATACTAGTAAGTGATCCTTAGTGAAGGATCCAGCTAAATGGTGTAGAAACACCCCTCCCCCATCTGGTAAAAAATACACACACACACACACACACACATATATATATATATATACATATATACATATATATATATATATATATATACATATATTGCTTAGTCAATAGTGATGAATGGTAGGAAAAGTCATTGAGCAAAACTCAGAATCAAAGTAAAACCCAGGACACCTAGGCCATGCTGCCGTGGGCAGAAAGTAAGAACTATCAAAAATGCAAAGAGATGACAAAGGAGTTCAATGGTACAGGATTTGCTCAGCATGCACAAGGCCCTAGGTTCAGTGAAAAATCAATCAATAAATAAGCAAATAAAAGTGCAGACTGAGCCGGGCGGTGGTGGCGCACGCCTTTAATCCCAGCACTCGGGAGGCAGAGGCAGGTGGATCTCTGTGAGTTCGAGACCAAGCCTGGTCTACAAGAGCTAGTTCCAGGACAGGCTCCAAAACCACAGAGAAACCCTGTCTCGAAAAACAAAAACAAACAAACAAACAAAAGTGCAGACTGGAACATTTGTGAAATGAGGTTATAACTGGCCACACACACACACTACATTGTGGGTCATAAAGCAATTAAAAGTTGTTATGAGCACAATATATCTGTTGCAGTAAGAATTAAAGAGTAATTGAAATATTAAGATAATTTCAAAAAGAGGCACAAACTCACAGTACTTGCTTTGAAATGTTTCTTGTTGAAGAGCATACATTTAAAATCAAATTTTGAAGAAGGAAACCAGCTGTAATGGCACATATCATTAACCCCAGCACTGAGTAGGGGAAAGAAGCAGGCAGATCCCTTAGTTCAAGCTCAGCCTGATCTATAGAACAAATTTCAGTACAACATGGGCTACACAGAGAAACCCTGTCCTCACAAAATGAAACAAACAAAACATTTTTTTAGAATAAGGCAGGAAAAATCACATGAAAAATGTTTTTCAATAAGTTTTTAAAATTTATGTGTGTTTGTTATGTTACATGTATATGCATGTAAGTGGGTTGCCTACAGAGACGAGCAGAGAATATTGGGTCCCCTGAAACTGGAGTTGCCTGTGGTTTTGAGCCTTCCATGTCAGTTCTGGGAGTCAAACTCTGGTCCTCTGCAAGAGCCCCCGAGTGGTTTTACTGCTTCGCATTCTCTCTAGCCCCAATGGAAAGTATTTCTCTTGAATGCATGTAACATAGAAACACATAAAGGAGCAAACATGATTTAGTGTATGTACCAATGTTCTAAGAGTGTATTAAACATAGCACATGGGTAATAACCTTGAGCCCCACTAGGAGTGAGGCTGACTCAGATGATAACTTCCTAAAGTCAAATTACTGTACTTGCCCACACAGGCCTTCTTAGTCATTGTTCACAGCATAGCCACCTGCGAGGGAGATGCTGAGGAAGTCGTAATAAGTAGATGGTTTCACTGCAGCTTGGGGAAATACACTTCTAATTTTGCCCAACCAGAATCACAGAAAGGGTGACTGTGATAGCAAAGAAGGGGTTTCCTTTGAAATCACAGGTTCTGTCTCTATACCTTAGGAGAAATAGAGAAACAAGCCAATCACTATTGAAGATTGTTCTTCACTAAGAAGAGAAAAACAGCATAAGCCTTCTGTTATCTGCATCCTCAAGGTAGGAGTGGCTTGCACATCAACACTACACTTTTCAGGCTGGTGGTTTTTGCCTTGTTTGAAGCATTCAGAACTGTGTGTTAACTAAATGAATGACACTTTACATATTTTGGACTTGAGTAGGTGCTGTTATAACTAGGAAATCAGAAATTTGCATGCTAATCTCTCTGCTCACATAAAGTGCAGCTGATAGTTCAGCCTCTGCAGATATGGTGGCAGATTTCTGAAAATGAGATAAAATAAAGCAGTTGGTTAAAGCGGTATAAAATACATAAAAAAAGTATGTGCTACCGTGGAATTCTTCAACCACGTTTATGATATATTTTGGATCTTTTTTTTTAAATATTTATTTATTTATTATGTATACAATATTCTGTCTGTATGTATGTCTGCAGGTCAGAAGAGGGAACCAGACCTCATTCCAGATGGTTGTGAGCTACCATGTGGTTGCTGGGAATTGAACTCAGGACCTTTGGAAGAGCAGGCAATGCTCTTAACCACTGAGCCATCTCTCCAGCCCTATTTTGGATCTTCTAGTTAGAAAAATTTAGAGACCACAGAGCTGTGCTCTTGCTCGAGTCTGTGCTGACAGTCCTGGCTTTCTAGGATCTCGGGATTAAAGAGTGTATGGGTAGATGTGACATCTGTGCCTGGCTTTGGACTAGATGCTCATGGAGGTGAAAGGTGAGTCCCATCAATCATTAAAGGAGGCTTTCATTTCTCTTGTGTTTCCACAACTTGGACACAAATCCGAACAATAGAAGCAATGAAACCCAACATGGCCATTCCTGGACATTGATCACATACTACAAGGACTAGAGAATGTGGTCAGACTGCTTCTCATTAACAATGGCCATGCTTGATTTAAACTCTATAGTGTTCAAGTGTTCACAGGTGTGGCCTGAGTAAATTATTTCTGTGTGTGTGTGTGTGTGTGTGTGTGTGTGTGTGTGTGGTTTTTCAAGACAGGGTTTCTCTACATAACAGCCTTGGCTGTCCTGGAACTTGCTTTGTAAACTAGGCTGGCCTCAAACTCACAGAGATCCACCTGCTTCTGGCTCCCCAGTGTTAGGATCAAAGGCTGCCACACCTTTAAAATAAATTCCCTTAAAAACAAATTCTAAACACAATTGGGAAGATTAATCTCAGAACTTAAATGAGAAAATGGCTTAGTTTACCTTATAACAGAGTTTGACAACAACAGAATCTAAAGAATAAAAAAGAAATCATGGACCGCAAAAGGGAAAAAGATTTGATATGGACTTATCAAATCACTAATTCAGATTAGCCATTTTGCTAGTGTAGTTCTTTTTGTTTGCTTTTGGCAGTGTCTCATGCAGCATAGGCTAGACACAAATTCACCGTGTAGCTAAGGGTGACTTTGAACTTCTGTTCCCCTAGCCTCTAAGTTACAGGCCCACACCACCATACCTGGTTTGGGCAATGTTAGGCATGCATACTTTGGCTTTGGGCATGCTCGGCATGCCCTCTATCATCTGAGCAACATCCCTGGCTCCAGTTTCGTCATTTTGCCCCCTATAGAATGCATAGATAATAATGAGTTATCTAAAAAAAAAAAAAATGCCTGAAATGTGGCATTTCAAGTGGTAATTGTGTTTCTTTAATTTTTTTAAAAGTCAGCTCCTTTAGGGCAGAAAAGTACTATTAGAAAACAACTACTAAATTTTTTGCATACAGATGCGTAGTAAAAACTAACCACAAAGAGGTGCCTTATATTTAGAACAAAAACATCAAGTTGGTGGTGGTGGGGGGGGGGGGGTTGTTCTTATAATTGCTTCTGTAGAATCCAAAATGCCCAGCATAGGCAAACAGCAAAACATTTAAATTGAAAAGTAAACACAGAAAATTTTAGCATTAGAATTAAAACCGATGTGTTTAGAGTTTCCTAATTACCATAAATAATTAAAAACCAGTAATGACTGTAAGATTATTTAAAGTATATATTCCTCAGGTCTTGAATTACTACTACATGGTAGGAAGCCTTTTTTGGCTCCCTTTGATCACCAGTATCTAACAAATGCAAGTGTTGTGACATGGCCCTTTAGAGGAAGCTATAATCCTTGTAGATCTTTGGAAGGTACCCACAAGTGAGTAATGAGTTAGTTCTTGGTCCATATTTGAACTCTCAGGGTATTTCGGACTTGAGGCAGAGGAGCCTGATTCACTTTCTCCAGCGAACTTGAAACAGGAGCACAGATTATTAAGGCCTATAAGGTTCAGGTTTGTGCTAAAGAAGAAAGAGTTCAGAAAAGCCAGCGGTACCCAGAGGGAAACTGAGCAGGGGCAAGTGCAAGGGGAGAAGGGCTGATGTCAAGGGAATTGAGCAGACGTTCTAGAGAGGTTGCCCCCATAATGTCCCATAAGTTTTATCAAGAGCTTCTACCTTCTTTTCTCTGAACTTTGAGATTTCCTCTATTGGGGCAAAGGCGAGGTGCTGGGATAAACTCTCCAGTCTTGTGCATGCTCGGCCAGTGGTCCACCACTAAGCTGCACCTCTAGTCTCTCTAGGGTTTGCATAGAAATTTCAAGTTTTGCCTAAGTACTAGATTGTGAGTTCAATGTAGGATATGGAGTAAAGGTAAAATTTTGATGAAGGAGGAAGATTTCCATATCTGGGACAGATACTTCGTCTTTTAGGTTTCTCTCTTTGGGAATTTGTTAAAGCAAACTCACAAGACATATGCATATGTATATGTGTGTGAGTGTGTGTGTGTGTCCTTGGGATTGAACCCAGGGCCTCATACATGTTAGGCAAGAGCTCTACCACTGTGGCACACCTTCGTAGCCCTCATCTTACTCTTCGTTTTGAGACAGGCTCTTATTTAGTTGCTGAGGCAGGCTTTGAACTAACTCTACAGCCTATAAGTAGGTCTTATTTTCCTTCCTCAGCCTCCCATGGGCTATTTATATCTCAAAAAGCAGCAATGAGAGATAAAAGATGTCCAGTAACTTCTGTAGGTCACATGATTTTTACTAGACCAGAATCTGATTTCAAGCACATAATTGGATTTTGTTTAGTCAAAACTTTAAAGTTTTGTGACATTCAGCCAAAATTCAAAGCTACAAGTTTCTTAGTGTATAGAAATTGTTTTTGCCCAAATAAGCATGATTTGACACAACTTGTACTTTCAAGAGGAATAAGTTAAAATAAATCTGTAATGAGACACCATCCTCTGTCTACAACTCTAAAGATAAATCAAAAGTCTCAGAGTTGACGAGAATTTAAAGAAATGAGTTCATCTCCTGCTTGCCTGCCTGAAATTTGAAGGGAACCACATCAATATGCACTCAGCAAACACTTATTGAATGTATCCCAGATGTCAGATAGTGTTCCAGGCTCAGATATTCAGCAGTAAATAAAATCCCTGCCAGAATGCTGAAGAAAACCCACATCCTTTTAACAGCATCATTGCCTTTCTCAGACATACGTTGGATCCTTGTAATAGAAGGACCACTCAGTCATTCAGCATGCTGTGCTGGCATTGCCAGGTGAAGAGAAGTTGCCAAGGAGTCTCTACAGTGGGTTTCCTCCTAGGAAGAGCCCATAGATAGAGGAAGCATAGCTCAATGTTTAGTAGGTGCTTGGCATGTGTGAGGCTCTGGACTCAATTTTCAAGAACTAAGAAAAGCCCACTACCAAAAGAACTCAAAATAATATTAATACCATCAGAAACACAGACCAAAGCAAAAGATGGTTAAGGCTGTATGGTTGACATTTTGGATAACTTTTCTTTTTTCTTAGTTGTCTTAGTTTGTTTGTTTTTTAAAGACAGGGACTCATATGACTCTTGCTGTCCTCAAACTCACTAGGTGACCTTGAAGCCAGGGTTGACCCTGGGAGAGGACCCTGGCAGGATTATCATTGTACATGTTTGATGCTGACGGTGACTAGAAAATAATTATTATTTTTTGTCTTTGGCTGAGTCTGTTGTAAGGAAAATTCATGAACTTAAATTGTGTCCCATCTATTGCCTTTTAATTTTTCCTTTGAAAAGTACAGGCTGAGTGGGGAGATTGGTGAGGAATTAAAGAACACCTGTAACTGTTGCACTCCGGAAGCAGAGGCAGGAGGGTTAGACATTGAGATTAGCATGGACTACTTAGTGAGAAACATCATTAGTGGTCTATCTAATTGATATGGCCTGCAAGGCACCAAAGTGACTCTGAGGCTAAGAAACAGGTCTTGAGTCAAATTTTGACGGAAGTTCAAAGAGGAGAATCATATGGAATTATACAGATAAATGGCATATGTAGGAAGACCTTCCACCATAGCCTCTAAAAGGAATGTTTATAGAAAAACATTAATTCAGTTATAGGCAGGAGATGCCGAACAAAAACTTGACATGGTGAATCCTAAAAACCAAACTTTATGTCCATAATCCTTTCTGTATTCATTTTAATTCAGAAAGAACAAAGCAACAGAAAATTTGTGTGGTACATTGTATGAACCACATAACAGGAAGTTCAACCATTATTTCATAAGTTGGTAATGCTAGGAGTGGGTTGGCACATGCCTTTAATCTCAGCACTTGGGAGGCAGAGATAAGTGTAGCTCTGTGAATTCCAGGCCAACCTGGTCTACAAAAAGAGTTCCAGGACAGCCAGGGTTGTTGCACAGAGAAATCCTGTCTTGAAAAAAGCAAAAGGAATTTAAAAAAATAGTTTCTAACCTCTCAAGCTTGGAGTATTTTGAAGTGTGTGTGTGTGTATTGATCAGTTTTTTTTGGCATCTAGATATCCCTGGGGTGGAAAAATAGGAGTGCCTCTTTCAAGCCCATTCCGCAAGCTATGAACTCAAGTGGATTGTTCCAAAACTCAAACTCTAGCACTGTATACACAATCACATCTATTTTCCTTATATTAAAATTCCCCAAATAAAATTCACAATGTTTCCTTTGCTATATTGGGCACATTTCAAGCAACAACAGCATCGAATGACTCATGGCTGTAGTACTGGGAGATTCAAGTTACATCTAACTGCCCTCATCCCAGAAAGTTCTCTTGGACCAAACTATGGAGCTTCAATAAAACTTGGAAGATCCCACGTGACTGACCTTTCATTAAGGGACTTGGAACTCAGCTCGGGTCAGTAAGAATCAGGTCTGTGACTTTGGGAATACAAGGGGAAGATGTTCTCATGGCTGTTGAAATTACAGAGAGCAGAGGCAATTGGAGAATTACTTCTTCCTTGGGGGATGCCACATGAGTACAAGATGGAAGAGAACGACTCTTAGCAGAATGAAAATTATATCTGTAAGCTATGAAAGCTAGCATGTTTCCTTCTTGCTCAAGATAATGTGGGTCAGGTCTGTGGTTCTGATGTACAACTGAGGGAATATTGACAGAATTTAACATGCATAAATTGAAAAGGAGTTTGGTGGTCTATCTAATTGATATGGCCTGCAAGGCACCAAAGTGACTCTGAGGCTAAGAAGCAGGACTTGAGTCAAATTTTGACGGACGTTCAAAGAGGAGAGTCATATGGAATTATACAGATAAATGGATGCTATTGTCTGACAGCAAAGATAAATAATTTACTTTCCGAAATACTGTAATCAGAGAGGGGTTTATTATAATTGACAGCTTCTTAGGATCTTGTAATATGATATATATTTATACTGGTCTATAAAACTTGGAGGACATTTCCCCCTACATTTACTGGGCACTTAGATTTACTAGATTTCCTTTTCACTGGGCGGGTGATGGAGAATATTTGTTACATGCTTAAAGTGCCTTTTGGTTGATTTTGGCGAAGCCTATTTTATCTAATGACTGCACTAGACAGTCCTTTATGTCAAGGGATAGTCATTTATTTATTTATATTTCCGGGGGAGCGAATCTAAGCATGCTAAGTAAGTGCTTCACTGAGCTACATTCTTCTTTCTTTTTGGATATGCACAGGGTCTCACTAAGTTGCTGAAATTGATGTGAACTCACTCTATAGCCTTCCCAGGTCTTAAACTTGTAATCCTCCAGCTTCAGGCCTCCCAGGTAGCTGGAGTTACAGATGTGTATTCTCTTGCTCAGCTTAGAGTAGTACTTTTAATGACATTGCCTAAAGAAATTTATACATGACTAAGATTATGGATATCATACTTAATTTCCCTTTTCTTTTCACCTACTATGAACTATTTTGATGGTTAGGGAAACACTTCAGTGATGTAGAGTGAAGGAGCAGACCAAATGTAAAGAACCAGCTTACTGTCATTACATAACCCCCACGTTCTTTTCAGTGAAGGCCTTTCCAGGGACATTTTCCGAGCATCTGTTGCACAGAGAGGAGAACCATGGTCCCTAAGCCAAGCTGCTCTCTCTGTTTTCACTCTGATGGTCTCAGCAGCGGTGCTGTCTGTGTGCATGGTCATGATACTTCCACAGGAAAGCACAGTGAACAGAAAAAGAACGCCAAGAAAATAGATTTGTTTCTGCAGATGGCAGGAGAAGGGATGGGGTACCTGGATGTGTTTCATGATACAGCTCACAAAATCTTGTTTGCTCTGCTGTTCAGACTTTCACAGGCCAGAAGGTAGAAGATTGCCTGTTTACAGGACGACTCCCTCAGGAATCAGTGGGAGACGTTCAAACACACTTGAAGTCAATGTGCTGACAATGATCAGGGGAAAAAAAAGATGAACCCCAGGAGCATCTGGGCTGTGTACAAAGAGCCATCACATCTCAGACTTGGGGAGTGATATATGACCCACCTGGAAAAGTGCATTTAGCTTGGATAAGCTTGATTCCAGAAGTACAGGGACGGTTGGAGAGAGTTAAGAGAAAACTGTTTTGAATGATGAGGTGACTAGGGAGGCGAGGTTGGGAAAGGGGCTTGGGAGGAAAGATTAAAGCGACTGACCAAGGAACTTTTAAGATTTGACATGATAAGAGCCAACAAATATTTGAGAATAGCAAATACCAAAGAGACATTATTTGGAGTGGTCAAAACTATTGCAAGAACGCAATCCTGCAAATGCCAACATTCTGGTACTATAAGGGGAAGAGAGCAAAATGAAAAAACAAAACAAAAAAAAAAAACTAGTTACTCTGGAATATTCTCTAGAGAGTGTAAGAAGCTTTAATTCATATCCCATTTGTTGCAAAATACAAAGTAAGCCCTGGGTGTTGGGGGAAAAAGACGATTATAAGGGATGGGAGGTGGATTATGTTCCTGGAGAGATTCTCTCCTGCTTAGTATTTCTATAAATCTATTAAATACGAAGCACTAATTTATGTTGAACCTTGCAGTACAGTGAGGTTTAAAGCAAACTTTGAAAGAACCCATTATTTCACAGTTTGCCCTTGGATCCCTTACTGTCACCGGGGAGAAGACAGTTCTTAATCTGCTGTTTTCCAAAAACAATTCAATTAAAAATAATTAAAAAAAAATCTGAAATCCTGCCCATAAGGGTTAATAGCTATAGAGGTGTCCAACCGATATTCAATCACAAAACCTCAAACGCTCTTTTCATTAAGCCACTGGTGTCAGTTTCTTTCCCCTAGCTAAACCAAGATAATTGTTTTGGGGCTAATTTCTGAGGCCATTTAATAATACCGCCTGCTAGACTTTCCATGTAAACTCAGCAAGCAGACGCATCCAGAGTAATAGAAAAATACTTGTGCTCATTTTATAGCTCAAAATTATACTTTTCTGTATGAAAGAGAACTTGCTGTTAGGAAATGGCAACTGCCGTCCTGACCAGGCTGGGGAGGTGGGGCTAGCAGACAGAGCTGACCGTGCAAGAAAGGCCCGGCTCTCCATCAGGATTTGTATGTAAATTCTGTCCGTTCATATTTTTACAGATAATGACATGGATACAAAACACATCAAGGACTTTTCTTTTTTCTTTTTTCTCAGTCAGCAAAATGATGAACAGGGCACCCAAAAGATGCTATGATACACTCTGACACTGGGTCATTCATATAAACGGGCTTCGTGTTTTTCTTTTTACAGGTTATTCTGAGTGCTGCATTTTAACAGCTTATTGCTCTACAGATGATGACTCAAGTGTGAACGTGAACTACAGAAGAGGTACCTTTAGTTTTGTTAAGGGGCATGCTTTGCATTGTTTTCTTAAGGAAACATTACCCATCTTTTGGAAGAACTGCTGTTCTTTCAGCTTGAAGGAAAATCAACTCACATCCTCCAAACCCTTGGCAGGGCCAGGGAGGTATGCTTTTATAATCAACTAACCACAAAATTAAAATTATGTAGATTGATCTATAATTATTCTTTCGTGTAATCTGCGATGACATGTAAGGGTAAAGGTATGTTTTTGAAAAGCTGGCCTCTAGAGAACATATGTTTTCAGGTTTGCAAATCCGCCTTTCTCAACAATCTTCAATGACTATAACAGAAACAGTCAAGAAAAATGCTCTGTCGGGCAGCATATAAAATGCATTTTTCTCCTGCTACTGTCATCTGAGTTCTATATATTGTCCTGTGAAATTCCCATTTGTGTCAATGGAGAATCCAGGCACTGGGAAGAGGAAACCCAAAACTCTCACAACAGTGACAGACATCTCCAGGCGAAGCCAGCATGCAAACCAAGTATGTGCTTTAAACCTGAGGTATTGTGGCGATCCATTATCCTGCAAGAGCAGCTGAACTCCAGGCCTGTGTGCATTTGTACCCAGGGATGACTAACACACGTGGGATATTCCCTTTGCTATGTTCAATAGTTTTAGTCAAAATAGGAAGCATACCTACAGTTCACCTCATGCCAAATCAAACAAGATTAGTCACATGAACTATGCCTCAGATAGATGAATTCTGAAAGGGAAATGTCAAAACATGACACACGGCATTTGATTTGTAGTTAGCCTGCAGGGAACCATGGTGTGGCTCTCTCCAAAGGAGAGAAAAACGCGGCCAGGGGTCCAGGGGTTCCCGGAAACTACTTCAGAAAGTCATACATAACTGGCTCCCACCTGTCATGTAAAAAGCCTTTCTCTTGGAATAGCTGAACGCACCCAAGTGTCCTTGGAGCGTTCATTTTCAGCCCCCACCTTGGGAAGTCCTGATAATTCAGAATGACAGCCAGAAACAAAAACAGAAGAATGACAAGGATCAACAGCGGAAAAGAAGCAAGGCCCACTTATTGTAGGGGCACTAAGTCCTTCCACAGGCTTCGACAATCACCTTCAAGTCATATCCGGTACAGGCTTCAGAACAGTCCTGTGAGGTAACCTGTTCTCCTTATTTAAAGAGGAAGAGTAAGAATTGTGATGCGTGTGTGTGTGTGTGTGTGTGTGTATGTGTGTAGTTTGTAGAGACTGATACTAACTGCCTTCCTTAGTTGATCCCTTTCTTTCTTTCTTTCTTTCTTTCTTTCTTTCTTTCTTTCTTTTTTCCTTTGGAGACAGGGTCTCTCATTGAAACTGAAGCTTGCTGTTTTTCTAGACTGACTGACCAGTTGACCCAGGAGCTTTAGAATTCCCTGTCCTTGCCTACCCCCAGTTAGGGTTGACAGGCACACATTGTGCCTGCCTTTTAGATGGGATGCTGAGGTTGAAACTCAGGTCCTCATAGCCCTATGGTAACAACAATTCCCTTGCCCTATGTTTTTGAAAATTAAATGCTGATTTATGAAGTTTGACTTGACTCTACATTCAGAGTTCTTGATGACTTCAGACAATGTCCTTCTCTCCACTCTTGTTCATAAACACCACAAAATGTACCTTACCTTCTATATATACTTTTGGGGACAGATATTGATTTTCTTGTGTGTTTTTAATCTTTTAATGCTGCTTTTGGTGGTTTTAGGCCAGTTTAGTATAGGTTGTAGATTCTAATTTTGTTGGCGGTGGCGTTGGACAGTTCTTCGTACTATCCTGATGAATCACAGTTGATTATAATATGCCTACTTTTTACCAAAATATTTTGTTTTTTCTCCCTTAGTGACAACCACGTAGGGATGAGAAAAAAAAAAGAGGTTTTCTAGTTTATTGCTGGATTATAAAACTCCGACGTGAGCTAACGACATCAAGAAGGATGAAAATATCCAATGAATGCAGACCTCGTCTGTCAGGTCCTGGGCTGGATGGTTTGTGAACAGGAGCTAATACAGTACTCATGACAGACCGAGCCGTGTTATTATCACTGTTTGACCCCCACAGAACCAAGTGAAGTTGTGCAAAGTCTGTTGTGGGACTGATTTGGTGCAGACCTGTCCCCCTTGGCTTTTCTCCTTCCCATGTTGGGTGTCATGTGCAGGAATTGGGAGGCTCAGCCAAGCAACTTTACTTATTATGAATGAACCTTTCTTCGTACTGGAGACTAAGTGAATGGCGTCAGTAGAATATCGTTCTCTAAGCATCCTCTTCTCTTCTCATGCTTGCATCTTCTTACTAGAGAGCTGAAGATGATCTTGTATGTCTGATCCTCAGTTTTACACTTCCAGAGTGCTGGAATTATAGATGTGTTCCAGTACACCAGTTCAGGCTGTGTTGGGATTGAACTTGGAACTCTGGGCACACCAGTGTTTACTCTATCAACTGAGCTCAGCCTTGGCTCCTCTGTTTCATTTTCATATAAATACTAAATAGTTGCAGTGTCTTGGTGCTTTAGAGTGATAAGGCCATCTAGTCCCAAGTCAGCACTGCAAGCTGAGGGGTACCCATGAGAACAGCACCTTGCTCTTCTTGTTACTCTCAGCCTCAAACCTCAGCTATTAGCTAAAGCAAGTCCTCCTAGTGTGCACAGTGGGCCAAGGAGCTCTGCTTCCTTTGACTTCTGTTCCTCAATAGGTCCTGTGCTTTTGGTCCCATGAAAAGCTAATGAAAGAATAAACAGAGAGGTAAAGCATTCTCCTTCCAAGAATCCAATAGTGAGATGTATGTCTGTGTATGTCTGTCTCCTTCTTCTGAAGGTAAATTGTGGGGAAGACCACAGATATTGTGCCAAGCTTAGTGTTCAGTACACCCTTCCTCAGAAGATGACAAATAATTCAAACACAGTCAGGAGAAAAGTCTCCTTTTAAAATGTCCAGCCAATAAGACTCTAGAAGGATGGTTTTAAAGTATTGACCGATGATGTTAAAAAAGAAAAAAAAAATGTTGGGCCAGTGAGACTGTTATGTAGTCTATCTTACTGAGATCTAATGTCTGTTCAAGTTAGTACACATTGCCCCATATGAATACTTTGATTCTTAAGAATCAAAATCAAAAACAACAAAGAAAGAAAAACCCAACTGCTTGTGAACAAATGTAATATTTTTTTCTCTGTTTTTGTTTGCTTGCTTTTTGAATGCTCTGGTTGGTCAAATGCTTATAGTACTTATTTTAGAGAAGAAAAATCAAATGCTATTTTTCTAAATCAGCTTATTTCAGAAAGCAAACCTGGTCAGAAGCGACCAACGTCACAGTGTCAGTTGCCTAACTTTTGTAACTTCACTGCAGAGGGAAAGAGAACAAACCAGAACAGAAAGGAAGACCAAACAGAGCAGGTCAAAAACTGGGAGGGGAGAAGGCTTGTATCAAAGAAAAAGAAACAAAAGAAATTACAGCTATTCTTTTCTTGGAACAAAGTGAAGACTTAGGATATATTGAAGTAGAAGCAACTATAAAAGAAGAAAGAAAGCTTGCCCATACCTGTACTTGGAGGGAGGTGGAGCCACAGTTATGTGAAAAGTGTTCCTAATGGCATAGCATTATTTTTGAAATCGTCAAGTATGCAAGACATTTCTTGAGATTTTCTTCTCTGACTCAGTAAGCTCTTTGTCAGGTGCATTAACTTTTAATACCGAGTTCGTTTTCTAAACTCTCGTTATTCCCCTCTAGACTCTTGTGTGAGACTTCTGTTTCATTGTGTACAAAATATATATCAAATGATGCTGATTGTTTAATCTTAATTTTAAATTTCTAGGAAAACTTATTTCTTTAATATTAATCACACTCAGGGACATTCTTCCTTCTATTTATTTAATATGAAATGACCAGCCACTATCTTGTGTGTATGAACACGTGTGTGTGTGTGTGAGGGAGAAGTAGAGAGAGAGAGGCAGGCAGAGACATATACAGACACATAGAGAGAAGTATACGTATTTCTTCGTGTGTGTGCATATATACTGTTCAGTCAATATTTCTAAGCAAAGATGTGTGTAGATGCATTTATTTTTTCAGAAGTTTGATGGCACTTAGTAACGTTTGTCTAATCATAAGGTAGATATTTATTCCAGGTTTTCTGGTATAATCCAGTTTATGTTTCTTGCTCTGACACAATTATTGATAGTACCTGTTTTCACTCTTAAAATCCCTAAGTTTAAATTATATAGTTACATTAACCTAATATTAAGACACCATGAAAGGAAATATCTAAAGTGTTCATGACAAGCTCACTAAAATTTGTACACATTTCCACCATTCAACTTACTGTGAAACCATGGGCAATGGCTTTTCTACTCTGAGACCAATCAGGAGCATATGGATCATAGTAGAGCTATTGAGATAGAGCCACTGAGATAACATCAATGCAATGGTATTATGTCTGGGTAGGCTCACAAGTAGGGATACTATGTCGACTGTGTAAGATTGCTATGCATTTACTCAAGGTGGTGGATTTATACTAGTGATCAGCATTGTGGCAGGGGCTAAGAAAATACCCGTTAATTGTGCCCATCCCTGTTGCCCCCCAGCTCTACCATCCACCAAAGGAAGCTGGTCATAAACATTAGACATGACCTGTTTCTCCATTCTCACTTCACACTCACACTGCTCTGAGACGCTGCATCTGTGAGAGATACTTGGGAATGTGCCTGGCACCCACAGCAGGAATTGTTATCACTGTGTGACACCTTAGAGTGCTTTGTTGTACCAACAGGACAGCATTTGGTCCAGCCACAGAGCAGTACAGATGAGCTTACTTGCTCTAAGGAAGAATGAGTTAAAACATCACAAAAGTCCCCCCAGTGTAGAACAGAAATTTCTACCCTTGGGCCCTCTGGGAAGAACCCAGATATTCCCTCATGTGAGGGAGAGTCCTTGAAGTGCCTGATAATCCGTCTGTTTCTAGTTTGAATTTTTTAATATTTAAAGATTTAATAGTATGTGTCACACTGTTTCAGTTCTCAGGATTATAGGGACTAGAGCCCAGTCGTACCACCACCACCAAAAAAACATTCAAACACCTATAATCCCAGCACTCAGGAGCCGAGTCAGGAGGATTACTGTAAATTAGTGGCTAGCCCGGGCTACATCCGTGAGTCACAGACTTTGAGTCATGTCTCCTCGTTCTAAAAGAGTGCTCTGAAAAGGCCACACTTTCTCTGTGACCACATGCACTGAACACCGCTGAAAAATCTGTATTCCGTCCTCTCTCTCCCTTATGCTTTGTATTTCTAGAGCGGGTTTTCAATGTCAAGTCAGCAGACCTTAGGGTGTCCATAGACCATACTGGGGGTGGGGGCAGGTTGCAAACTAAAATCTCTTTTCAAAAATAAAACCAAGACATTATTTGCCTTTTTCACAGTGTTGACATTTGTACTGAAAATAAAAAGGGCTGGCATACAAAGCTGCTAACACCTAGTAGTAAGACAATGGCACCAAGCATGTCGCATGGCCCAACTTCCTTCTGCTTGTAGAAAAACAAAAACAACATAAAACATGCAGAAATCTGAAAACCACTGACTTCCATTAAAAATGTCTTTCAAGAATGATGAAAACTCATAAAATCCAAATCTCTGAATATTTATCATTAATGCTATTTATGACAAAGGGGAAGTGCATCAAAAATGAAGTGCACCATCTGGAGAGATGACTCTGTGGGCAAGAGAGCTTGCTACGCAAGAGTGAGAGCTGAATTCAAATCCCCAACAGATCCTTAAATGCCAACACGTAGGAGCAGAGACCACAGATCCCGGAGCTAACTGTCAGCTGGCATAGCTAAAACACACAGCTGTAGAGATCCTGTCTCAGGTCAATGAGGCCAAGAGCAATAGAGAAAGTTCTCTCACATCTGCATCTGCCTCTGGCCTTTGTGTACGTGGACAAGGGCATGCTCACATACTTATGTGCATACATTACATACGTGCACATGCACACATGTGTGTAGTTCAACTCTGTGCAGCGCTCTCTTGCTGAAAACACTTGTGAACTGTTATTGTCGGGAGCTGATCTATATGCTCCTCCCATGAATTTTATCTCTACTTCAGGAGCAGCGGACAGACACAGTGTGGTAGGACTTTGGGCTTTGCAGAGCCATTCCGTAACGAATGAATAGATGGGCCAGTCACTTCAAGGAAGACAGCTAGTGAGAGATACTGTCAACGATAGCATACGAATGCCCTGATAAAAATCATAACCTAATGAAAGATGCAAATCTGTCCTGCTAGCCTGATCGTTTTCCAAGTTGCAGAGATGGACTTTTCTGATAAGCTTAGGAGTGATATTCACAGATGCCTTTGCTAGATGTGATTTATGAAATACAGTGGCATTTATGAAATTCCCGTATGCCAGTGAAACAATATTTCTCAAATGAACAATCTGTGATGTCACATAATCTTTCCGGAAATCGTCATTTCAAATGTAAGATTTGCCAATGCATTTACTATAAGCAAGTTTTTTTTTTTTTTTGAGACAGGGTTTCTCTGTGGTTTTGGAGCCTGTCCTGGAACTAGCTCTTGTAGACCAGGCTGGTCTCGAACTCACAGAGATCCGCCTGCCTCTGCCTCCTGAATGCTGGGATTAAAGGCGTGCGCCACCACCGCCCGGCTATAAGCAAGTTTTAACTTACAAAGTTTGTCTGGATGAGAGGGTGACCATATGTGAGTATAAAACGTGAATGTGGATGTCCTTGGAAGTGAGAAGAGGACACTGGATCTCCTAGGAATGGCATTATGGCTAACTGCATCCGTCATCTGGGGGTGCTTGGAATTGAACTCCAGTCCTCTTCAAGAGCAGCAAAAGCTTTTACAGGACTGACACATCTCTCCAGCTTCTATAACAGAATATGAATACTTCACTAACAGGGTTTCAGATCCCAACTCTCCTGACTTTAAACAGACAAGGACCATTTAACCATGATTCATTAACTAACTAAATCTACATTCACGGAGGAAACATTATTAGTTACACAATGAGTTAGGTATCAGTTGTGTGAAGGGAACAGGCAACCGGTTTGTTTCTCTTCAATCCCATGCTGTGACAGTCACATCGTTAAGCGTACTTGTTTAAATATCAACTTATACATCTTATAAATTGCTTGAGAAAGGGTAATTTTAGAACTTTTCAAGATGTTTTTAAGCTCGGCCCAATGGAGTCAGCCTGTAATCCTGGCTATTTAAGAAGCTGGAGGCAAGAAGACCAGAAGTTCAAAGTCTGCTTAAACTGCCTAGTAAGTTCAAGGTCAACCTAGGGAATACAGAGGGCTGGCTCCTATGAGGTCCTGGCTTCAAGTACTCCAAAAGAGAAAACAAAGGAGGTTTTCAAAGTTTTGTTTGACTTTCTACTTTTCGGTTCTTAAGATAAAATCCAGGGTCTCATGTACGTAGGCCAACTTGATACGCTTCAGCGCCAGCACAATGACCATTTTAAAATATTGCACTGTGGTTGTATTTTGTGTAATTTTAATACCTATTCATTCCACTTTCCTATAACAAAATTTTGAGTTCCTCTTTGCCTCAGTGGGAGATGGAGGAGACACACTGACAGAAGGAGTATTGAGGTATTAAGGCGATGGAGTAGAGAGACAGAGTTCTAGGTAGCCTGAGCTACCCTCTAACTTCCCACAGACACAAGAAGTATGTTAAATGTGGGTTGTTTTAATTTACTGTTAAATTAAACCCTGTGGTGTTTTCTTCTGTCTTTTGCCACGGCTATTCGGCCTCCTTCAGACCAAATGAATTGTCTTAAAAGAGAGGCAGAGCGATGGCTCTGGACAAGGGATGTGGTCTGAATCCGTGTCACACTCACTGGAGAGGTGTCCGTCAACTGAGCAGAGGGGTGACGAGTCTCGTCTGACTGAGAAAGGTTCGCCTTTTATTTGTGCTGACGGAGTTAACGAACTCCACCCAAGACCTGACCCACAGGTTGCGTCCTATCCAAACGACTGTGAATCTTCTCCTCATCTGAACTCTAATCCGTGATGACTCACGGCTTTATGGACAGGATTTAACGATTTTTGAGGATTATAAAATACTTATTCCTCTTTCTGTTGATGGCAAGTAGACAGAAACAACAAAAACAAAGTGAAGAAAACCTACAAATACCCTGGATCTGACACTTACTTTGTAAGACTATATCCGCATGAGCCACCCAAAAGCCTTGGAGTGGGTTAGCTGTTTCCCTTCCTGTCCCTATGGAGAATCAAATGCTCATCTACTGAGGATAGAAAATAGTTTTCTGCAAGGCCAGGTAATTTTTAATGCCAGTTTTGATCTCTGAGACTCTCAGAGTTTGATATAATTTCTGTGCAGGTCCAACCCTCACCCCCAACCTCTGCAAAAATATATAAATAAATAAATAAATAAGCGAAATTCAGAAATAAAATTAGGTCATACGACAGACATCTATTTAAGGGATGTATTCCCAAATTTTTGTGTTTCAAAATATTAAGCAGTTCCCCAACTTAAAGTCTAGTATATAATTTAAATGCAAACAAGAACATTTGCAATTTTCCTTTCTTCTAAAGTGCCAAGGAGAATAAACACGTGCTAAAGCATTCCTGCCCTCATCTCTATCTGTACACTGGTTAAACAATCAGTGCTTCTGCAGATGCAGGCAGGAAAATCAGCCGCACTCCCGCTTCCTCCATCCAGACAGTCATGCTGTTCTGGCAGCACACACTCATAATGGAAACAAAATTGCTTTAAATAATCAAAATACACAAGGCACTTTTCTCCCCCCTGAGTGATTGGAAATAACCCTGACAAATGCTTGCATTTGGTAAATTATGAGCTAGCCAAGTTACGTTTGCATAAATATAATGAAAAAACATTTTTTAAAAAAATTTAGTGAACATATAAAGCAAAGCATTCTCTTGGTAATGAATTTCTTTGACAGATAAACCAACAACCATGCAGGGCAACTTTATGAAGGTGCCTCCCTGTGCGCTTAGGAGGGGAGGGAGAGGGGGCTAGAGAAAGCAGACAGACAGACAGATGGACGGAGAGAGAGATGGGGCAAAGAGAAGGAGATAGGGAATGAGGGCGAGAGGAGAGGAGGAAGAGATGGAGAGGAGAGTGAGATTATACATACATTGTATATACAAACAGAATTATGCAGCTTTGTATGAATGACAAAGGCATAAAACTAAAGAGAGATACTGAGGCTAGACACAGGAAGAGGCCCCTCATGTTTTGGAAAGAACGCCAAGGCTACGCGATGCAACACTGTTGACATGGCATGTGGATCATTCATATTCCTCAGCCGTAACTCTCTGATAACACTGAGATTATCTAGCACATGAACACATAATTATATTCTCTTCCAACCATCTAGACACCACACCTCAGCTGCTCATGTAAGCAAGCCTCTGTGTATAGGTGAAGCCAATTTGTGCGTGACGAATAAAAATGTATTTGAATAGGGAGAAAATAATTTCCTTCTCCCAGGTAATATGGTGCAATTTGCTAGCCGACTGCTATGAATACACAGAGCACTGAATATGTGGATGCCAAAGAAAACAGATACATTCAGAATAAAAGGCCAAAGGAAGACAGGCATACATTTAGAATTTTCTAGATTCACACATTCTTAAGCTAGTCATAAAAGAGCTAGGAAACTGAGCGCCGACTTTGCTACTTAAATAGGCAAACAACACTGAGAATTCTGTAGCCTTTAACAGTCACCAGGACTAGGGGCCACACCTTGACACTAAAGGGATCCAAACAGGCTAGTCGCGTGACATAGGAATTTGCACTTAGGCCTATACCAAAGAGAGGCCACATCCTAAGAGATAAAGTTGACCAGAAACAAATGGGTGGAGTAGGGGTGATTTTCTTAGGGGAAAATTCCCCTGATTCCAAAGCATGAATTGTAGGAAGTGCCTGCCTGTCATTTACAGCCTGAGTCACCGAATATCATCTGCTTGTCCCCATTAATAGCCTGCCACCCACCTTTAGTTGATGGACTAAGGGTGAACCAGAGAGAAACCAATACAACAGCTCAGGGTAGAGAAATGGGGCCGGGACAAAGCCGACTGCTGTGGCCTTGCTCTGCAGCTGCCTGCCCTCTTCTGGTCCTCTCTCTTAGAGTGAGTTTCCAGAAAGCATCCTGCTGCTTCATTTCAATTTCCAGAGTAAGGAGAGATGTTCAGCAAGTCTTACTACCAGCATCTGCCTTCTCTTCCCAGGAAAGAAACTGGCTTTCACCGAGTCTCTCCCGAAAGTCACCAGTGACTAAGCCATTATGACATCTGTCTGTGTCTCCTGCTTGCCCGCAGATCAGGCCTTTCTTCCAGAAACTGCCCATCCCTTGTCCTCTTCCTTTACCAGACCTTCAAGTTTTCCTTTGGGACCTGTAGGATCAACTCCACTCACCAACCTTTCCCAGTCTCTGTACATGGAATCTATGTTGGATTGATCTTCTCCCTTGCCAATCTTGTCTATTCTTTGGGCTACTGCTCTGGATATGAGTTTTGAACTGCACCCCCCAAAACAATGCAGCCCATTCTGATTGTCTTCTCTCCCATGTGTCCATTCCCTCATCTTTCCTTTATTTTATTTTTATTTTTATTGAAAATCCTACTGTCCAGCTGTGGCTAGCCTCGGATTTGATATATAGATCAGGATGGCCTCAAATTCAGAGAGATCTACTTGTCTTAACTTCCTGTGTGCTTTTTCAACCTTTATCCTGGTTTTTTTTTTTTTTTTTAAGAAGCTGTCTCCAAGCTTTAAAAGCAGATATGACAACTTCCCCGTCTCTTTCCACGCTCATGTGCAAATCACCAATTCCTCCTCTGGGGGATTTCCACTGTTTTCAGCCTCTTCTGCAGCTTTCTCTCTCAACAGTCTCTTTAATGCTCTTCAAGGTCTTTCTTCCCCTGCACAGATTCACACATTGTTGCCTGTAAGATTCTCGTGAAATGCAGTTTTGCTCATGTTTATATGCATTCCCATAGCTAAATGCATTTGCTCCAGACATTTGCTTTGCCAATACTCTGTGCTTTCCCAACGGAAGAAATGTCTTTTCTGTTAACCTCCCGCTGGTGTCAACTTCAGGTGTTGGAGTCTAAGAGGTTTGACTTTCATAGAGGACACACAAGAAAGGCCTGATGTCTTTACCCTCAAATACCTGTACATAGGGCAGTTCTCTACATAAATTGATGTTCAAGAGTCTTTGATTTTAGATTACAGTCATTCCATTGTTTAAAGATCTTTAATATCCCCCCACTGGCTAAATGCTACACACTCCATTACCAGGCCAACAGGGCCCTGAGATTTAGTTTCTGGAAAAGGTTTGGAAGCATACAGTGAAGACAATGGGGGAGGGGGAGAAGAGATACAGAAAAGCAGCCAATCGGTTTTGGTTGTCTTGGTTATGACTTATGATCCTGGCACTTGAGAGGCAGAAGGAAGAGGATCAAGGTAAGCATTGGACACTTAGCAAGCCACCATAACGTACATAAGACCTTACAGGAAACAGCTAGTACCAGACCTGCAGTACTCTGCTCTCCTCTGTTCTTTCGCCTACCACCTCCAATCATCCACCCAGCAGTCCCTCCCCTCCTCCCTCATAATATTCTGTGCCCCAATTATGCCATGTTTAAGCCTGTCACACCCAGAGGATGCCCTGGGCCCACTGGCATACCTTTCAATGAATGCTGTCCTCTGCTTGTGTCTTTAGGCAGGCAAACCGGAAGAGCTAGCTCCGTGTCTGAATGTCCCTGTCCTAAAATGATGATGGTCATTCCAGACAAGGAGAGCAGAAGTCATGCATTCAGAGCCTGCTCTCTCTATCTGATGGCGCATGGGTGTGTTTTCAGGCGCAGGCAGGTAAGGAGGAAGGTATGTGCTTAAAGGAAGTCCTGGGCCAGCTGCACACAGGCCTGTGGTTACGTAAGTGCCTCCCGTCACTGCAGCAAGGCCAAAGGTTAGCAGAAGGCTGGGCGGGAAGGGACGGTTTCTCTGAAGACAAACCCTTTGCCGCTTGCTCCATATACATATACCTTCCCCACAATTCCTTGATGTGAATGACAAGCCTGCCCACTGATAAAACAAAAAACTCTTTGTGCCCTGAGACTGGAAAACACAAAACGTATAAAGCCTTTAATAGCTGATTGCAAGTTTGGTCTCACTTCTTACTTTACTGTGGCTAAAGGGGACCTCTAAGAGAAACTTTACATTTATCTTTTTTTCCTTCATTTCCCCTTCCCAATTTAATTTTAAAATTTGCAAATTGGCTTGCAGTTTCTTCTCTTCCGCAGGAAGGTAGAGTCATTTTAATGGCTGTGTGATGTCCACCTTCCCTCAGTTCCCAGGAGATGACCTCACCCATGTCCTTACCAAGATCAAAGGCGTCCTCACAACTCTCCTTCCCCCAGCCTCAGACTTTGCTCTGTCACGATCCCCTTCTAGTCCCCTCTCTGGGCACGACAAGAACAAGACAAACTACATTGCAGCTGCTTTGACTCACTGGTCTTTCCCCAATTTCAGTCCCATTAGCAATACACCTCCCTGCTAATTGCTCTTGAATTGCTGGATATTTTGTCTCCTTAAAAATGAAGTCACACTGCCTTTTGTTTTGCTTTGTTTTCCTGGGGTTAGTAGTACAGGCTTGCATTCTCAGCTTCTCAGGAGACTGGAAAGATTGTAAGTTCAAGGCAATCCCAGGCCTGGCAATTTAATGAGAGTCTGTCTCAAAATAAAAGCAGAAAGATCAGAGGGCACTATAAATGAGCATGAAATGACCGTACGTAACCCCATCTATTTAAACTACAGAAGTAGGGTCTGGGGAGGTGGTTCAGCAGACAATGGCACTTACTGTGCAGAGGTGAAGAGGGTACTCAGATCCCAAACATTCCTGTAAATGCAAGGTAGCTTCAGTGGCTGTCCCTAATCCCCTAATTCATGAGGCATAGCTAGGAGATTTCTGGTACAAGCTCCCCAGCTTGACTAGCTAGACTTGGAAAGCTCTGGGCACATGAGAGACCCTGCCTTAATAAAGTATAGAGTGACTGAAGAAGACACCTAATGTCAACTTAGGGCTTGTACATACTTGCATACACAAAAGTATGTTTATCCACGCAACATGTGTGCCCACATGCTTATGCACATGTATGCACATCACATGTGCACACACACCAAAACTCTCATAAAATGTATAAGTAACAAGAGCAATGGGGACATAGCTTAGTGGTAGATACCAGCCCATATAGAAAACAAATAAAAATCGTTAAATATTGAAATCGAGGTGTAGTTTTTTTTAAACATACATATACTAATTACTTTGAGCCCATATTTATTTTTGCTTTCAGATAGTGGATGTCTGATCATGATAGCCTCATAAAGACACATTTTTAAAGTCCAGGGCATTAGCAGCTCGCAACTGTGGAAAGCCAGTATTTCAGATTCTGCCCGCCATAGGTCAAGACGAATGAGAAATGTCCCGTATCCAGATACAGGCTGCGCCTATTTTTGTTTCTGGAGGTTCGACTATTGTTTAAGACATAGACTTTTGGGAAATGATATTAAAAACTTTCTCCTCAGTTTATTTACTAGAAAACTTTTTGGCTTTCCTAAGAAACTACTTCACATGGTCTACATAATTTACCTTAGATCTTAAAATGGAGGTAGGACCCTCTGTCTTATATAAGAACAAGGGTAAACGATGGGCTGAAAATGAATCAGTCTCCCAGGACTTTCCTGAAAACTATCTTATGGAAAGCCACAGGTCTTCCGTATGATGCAGGCTCTCCAGGGTAGGAATGCTAACCTTGTTTCCTGGAGAACCTGAGTTGTGAGGTGGGGACTGAGTCTACCTTGCTCGCTCTCCTGTGCTGTGGGATGTACGTCAGGGAAGGTGCATCATAAACATTTGCACACGTGTTGGCAAGGAAACAGTGTTCGTGCGACAAAATGAAACGTGCAACTTGACCAAGCGCCCTAAGATGGCGTAGGGAAATACCTGTACCATCTTCTGAAGGGAGTATCATATACCGTTGGGGTTGTAATGTACATAGATTGTCCCTGTAGGATGTGCTTAAAATGCTTAGGAACTTGGTTGCACCTGATCTCTGGTAAGACTCAAAGGGCAGAGTGGAGGCTCTGACCCCTGGACTTACTGTAATTAAATACTTGCAGAAAGAAGCCAGCAGTTTTTTGGCCTGCAGCCTCTGGCCCTGGCTGAGGCTGGCCACAACAGACTGGATTTCATAGACTAGGAGACAGTCCAGTCGTGCTCAGCACCTAGTTCCACCCGGAGTTTAATTGTAAATTTACACTTTTTAAAATGCTGTTTCACCATTTACAAAGCATGATCGGCTTAGACAGCTATGTGAAATGTTGGGTACAAGCGCTGAGAAACCTGGTCAAACACTGATAAATCAGTGTCACGGTGACATTTACTGTACCCTCCTCCACTTTTATACATACCCAAACATTTTATTTTAATCAAAAAGAAAGCAAGGTACGTCACTGAAGAAAATATCAGACAGATTTTTGTGCGTATTATTTAAAGCAAGAAGAAACATCTGAAGTCTGCTTGCTAAGTACAGTATGATGGGAACGAGCCTGCAGGCACAGTGTGCTGTCCCCTGTCTGCTTGCCAGGTCTGCTTAGTCCCAGCATATTAACAAACAAGTGCAAGTATTTGAAGAATCAGCATTTCCGCATTTGCATGCAAACTCTCACGCTGGGTAATTATACACAGAGCTGGCACTCAAATTAATTAAAGCTGATTTCTCTGTGACTGTAAACTGGTCCTCTCTCCCCGCTTTGCCTGCCTATGAAGTAATCACTCTGCATTCAATGTGACACTTCTGTCCCCGGTCTTCTCCGGGATGTTCATGTTTGACAATTGTGAATCCGGCAATATTTTTGGAGAGAAGCTGACAATAGCTGGGTGGCATTCTGCTTTGCCCCCTCCCCCATTCATGGTATAAGATAAAGGACAGCTTCTGAACGCTTGCTTTGTAATTATCTCAAATAATAACGCAGACAAATTACACATATTGTTCCAGCGGGTTCCCTCCCCTCTCAGATGACTCCGCCCACTTGATTAGAGCTTACAAACAATTCATCAAACTTAAAATTTTTGTTTATTTGATGTTAACAAACAATTAGTCTTGATGGGCTTAGTCCTAATTTTGAAAAGGCTATAACAAATGGTGTTTTACTTTCAGAGCTCTGGCTTACACCATTCAAGATCGGGGAGATTAGGAGAGAGAGAAGCAGTGATGACTGCTAGATTTGATTAAGACTTTCTGAGTCCTCATCAAATAGAACAGAATTGAAACGGAGACTCGTATTTGCCGAGGAGATCCCTGAACATTAACACTCCTAGGACAGAAGGCTTTCCTAGGCTCTTCTGCAATCAAGCCATCTCCTCTGGTTTCTCGCTTCCTCTGAAGGAACTCCTTCTGCGACAATTCTTTTAAAAAGACACCCTTGAAGTAATTAAGATATCGCTATGTTTTGCATTCATAAATTTAAATCTCTGGATGTGGGTAGTTACCCCCCCCCCCCCCCCCCCCCCCCCCCCCCCCCCCGCCATAGGCCCCTGGAGAGGAGCCGTTTTGACACATCTCCCTGATGTCACTCCCCACCACTCCCCCACCACTCAGGCACCACTCACCCTCCTCCTCATTTCTCTGCATCCCATTAGACAGAAATGGCGCAGACTGCTCCTGCCCAGACTGACTGTCTCTTTGATAGAGCAAGCGCCAAACAGTTCTGTTGCTCCAGTTCAGGATGTTCAACCACGCTCCAGGTTTGTCTTAGTAATCTACATGTGAAAGGCAAGTTCTAGGAGGACATTTATAATGTGCCTCTAAGCTCACAACAAGAACTGAATGGGCCTTACCTTATCAGGAGTCCTGGGTCCACACAGAATGCCACCGCTATTAGCTCCTTTCAAACTGAGACAAGTAGTCCAAGAGAGGAGTCCTGAGCCCTTCTGGGAGAGGCTGCTGGCCAGACCAGTCACAACACCACTACTGGGATCCTCTGAAGCCTGCCTTTCTGGCCCATCATGAATTTCCTACGCAGACAGGTGTCATATTGGCACGAATTTCGTTGCCAAGTACATTTTAAGAGATGGGCGTGGCTGCCATTATGTAGCCAGTCCCACTAGTCTTTAAACTCTCTTCACCCCCTTTGCTTTCAATATTGCGCTCAGGCACCCGGTGACTTCATGAGGTACCCACGCACAGGGCTCAGCTCGCTGAGGTGTGGGAACAGTATCGAGAGTTAAGTAGCACAGTCATTGTCGTACACAATGCCCGTCGCTACTGGCAAATACCTATTTGCTGAATCAGGATTGGGCTTCTGGAAGCAGGACTGGGCAGTTCGACGGCTTTCTGTTTGTTTCCTTTTTGCAAACCGTCCTCTTCTAATTAGCCAGTTAGCAAAAAGAGATTCTTCTTTTGATATTTATTCTTTGACACGAAAGCTTTCATCATCAAGGATTACTCCATTTCAATATCTTTTTTTTTTTAATTACAGCAAACGTTTACCAAACAAAAGACAGAGAGTCTTAATAATTACAATTAAGTCATTGCATATCTTGGTCATTTTGCTCTTAAATTATTGAATGGCAAATCAAACACATATGTCAGTTCGGATTAAAACAATCGGTAGGCTATTCATTGCTTCTTTTTCAGAGAAAAGAAGTGTTCTGTAAACTTCTTGGAAAAAAATTAGTAATTTGCTTTCTCTCCTTCCTTCCTCCTCCTCCCCTTACAATTTCAAGAGCAGGCAGTTGGCACAATCACTCAATAAGTGAGCTAAAATTTTTGATTAAAGTATTAAAAATGTTTGTTAAATGCATATCTATCTTACAGACAATGATATAAATAAGACTTAGGATATGTCACAGTCAAATATATTATCTGTTAATATAAGTACTAGCATAAACAAAACAATGTTTAGACAGCAAAGGGCTCAGAGACTGTGAAAGACCTGACATTGGCATATAATTGGAACCTGTGTTGTCAATGGACTCAGAGTTGAGATTTTAATGTTCTCAAACCTCTTGACTCCTTGGTGACGTTTGAATCAAGTGAACTGACAATTTTAAAACTTGTTTAATCTTAAATAACAAAGTTTAAAACAATATGCCTCTTAAAGTAGGGCTTTCTGCTGGATGGTGGTGGTGCACACCTTTAATCCCAGCACTCCAGAGGCAGAGGCAGAGGCAGGGGGATCTCTATGAGTTTGAGGTCAGCCTGCTTTACAGAGTGAGTTCCAGGACAGCCTAAGCTGTTAATTGCGAAACCCTGTCTCAAAAAAAAAAAAAAAAAAAAAAAAAAAGCATACTGTATTTGCTTCAAGCTGCCTCTAAACATTACAAAATTGACACAAAATGATGCTCACTTAGTATCTGAAAAACAAACTTTTGCAGACATGTTTATAATTACACAAATAGAAACTGTAAGTGATACAGGTTAACTCACCTTTAACCTACTTTGGTTTTCCCCTGTGTATTGAAACGATATGTGTTACGCCTATAAGTGTATGTGGGAATCATTTCTTAAGTAATGGGACCTCAAATCACTCTGAAAAAGCATACAGCTCTCAGATTACTCTTTCTTATTTTATTGATTTTAAAGATTGATCTACTATCTATCTATCATCTATCTATCTATCATCTATCTATCTATCTATCATCTATCTATCTATCTATCTATCTATCTACCATCTATCTATGTATTATCTATCATCTATCTTATGTATTATCTATCTATCATCTATATGGTGTGTATGAGTGTGTGTGTGTGTCTGCATGTGTGCACTACATGTGTGCAGGCACCCACAGAGGACAGAACAAGGTATCAGATAACCTGAGCTGGAGTTACAGACAGTTGTAAGCTGCTCACTGTGGGTGCTAGGAACTGAACTCCCATGCTCTGAAGAGAAGCAGACAGAGTTACCCACTGGGCCGTCTCTCTAACACCCACTCTCATTTTAAATAAAGCTCTTCATTAGTTTTAACCATTCCATTTCTGAATAATCTTTTCTTTAGTGTGAGTCTTTTTTCTTTCTGAAAAGCTTCATAGGACAAATTTGATCCCTATTCCACATGAAAGTTATTCCACTGTTTGAAAATGGCTATCATTTTCCCCAACATCTTCTTATTTTCCAGATGGAACATTCCTTTAATCATTATACTATGATATGGCTTTTAAGGCCTATCATCATGTTGGATGGATTCCAGTCTGTCTGTGTCTCCCCTAGACGTGGCAGTCAGAACTGAATGCATTACTTGAAATGTGGTCTAATTATGCAGAATGCAAGTGTGCTGCAGTTGCTCGCCACTCTATTTCAAGTCATTTAAAGAGGCAGGAAACACACTCAGAGGAGGGGGTGGCGTCCTGATCATATTCTTGGTTGTTGAACTTTCATAAAACTAAAATGTCCGCTTTCACAGACAGAACTCTGCTTAATAAAATCTCTTGGGCCTTGTTCTTGTTGGAATTAATATTATGAGTGGAAAAAATTTGTTGTATGTCCATCCATACTAGAGTTTATTTTTGGCATTGTTCCAGCATTCTAATTACTTGTGCTGTTTTTTTTTTTTAAGCCTGACTTGACTATCCAATGTTACCATATTTATTGCGCATCATTCGTTAAAAGGTTTCTGAGTGGTTTCTGGTTGTCAAACTTTGTGCTGGCCACTGATGACACCAAGAACAAGAAGATGATAGCTTGCCCATGATGACAATGCCTTAGATGCTGTCTTCAAAATGACTGGTATGAAAAAGAAAAAGAAAGTGGTTGTATGTATCTTGAACAGCTCTCCCCAGGGCAATGAGAGATAGCTGTTTGGCACTAAGCTAGTAAGAAAAGACTTTATTATGTGTTTTTTTTCAAGGATGGTTAAGAAGCAAGTGAGCAACATGATGGCACTTATTAAACACAGCATCCTGATGATTAAATAGTTTTAACTCTTGCTTACAGTTGAGAATTGAGGATCAGGAAATGGATGGAGGTTTCACAGATGGTCTTGGACCATGTGTTTTAGAACTGCTACGTGAATGCTAAGCATCTACTCCAAAGTCTGCTCCTAATCACTTCCAAGGAAGTGACTCCAACACATTGAAAGTGTCAAACATATTAACATCTCGCTCTAACTTAGCTTCTAGGAATGTGCATTTTGATCAAATGACTTGCCAGATCCAGGTCCATACTCTTCTGTAGCGGGAGAGATGGTGGGTTACCTGGAGGCTGTTTTGTTTTCAGTGTACCTATACTAATGTGTAATAGCCAATGGTGTCTTTTCAAAATATTCTCAGTGACTTTTACAAGTCTGTAAACTTTCCTAGAGAATAAGGTTTAAGTTCAGCACCTACCTCGAATTCTTACTAAATCCAGTTCAGCATTGACTGAGTCTTCCTGACTCTATCCTGTTTTCTTTGGTATCATAAACCATAACAGGCAGAGAGCTGCTCACCGGAAATTCCTTTTTAGAGCAAACACCAGAACTTTCTTGTATCCATTCATTTAAGCTTCTTGGGGTTCATTTAATGTAATTGAATTTATTGAAAGAAAAGTAAAAATTGGATTTGTTCTGCAAAAAGCTTTACATATAAAAATATATCTCAGAAATACTCCTTGAAAAATATCTACCTAACAGGAGCAGGGTGGAGGTGGGGATTGTGCAAGGATCTTTTCTAAAGAAATAAAATATGGTTGGATAAATCTTCAGATTTGGGGGTTGGGGAAGTGATTCAATTGGTCAAATACTTGTCTAGTCTGCATGACACTCTGAGTTTGATCCCTAGCAGCTTCCATAATCCCAGCACTCAGAAGACGGAGGCAGAAGGGTTAGAAATTGAATATCACCCAAATGAGCTCCAAGTTAGCCTGGGCTACATGAAACCTTATCTTGAAAATGAAAGCCAAGACCAAAAACAATTACAATTCACAAGTCTAAATTACGTTTGATAATAAAAGCACATTGTGGAGCCCTTCTCCCTGACGACGTGGAGACACGGTGCTGTTCTGCTAATTTACTGCAGCTGGAAGACCATCCTCACTGAAAAATTGAAAAAAACCAAATTCTGATCAGTTACTTGCAGAAGGGCAATTATGGGAGCTGGTCTGGTTTCATTATCCAAGATGAGTGGGTGCAGAACGCAAAGCTGAAGAAAAACGATACAAGCATATTAGGTTGGAGAGTTCTTTTTGTTTCAATTATCTAAGTCTTCATTAGTAAGTGCTTTGAAATATATGATCCTGTTGTTGAGGTGGGCTGTTTCATGAAAAAAATACTACATTTTACTGTAATGTTGCTAATAGTTAACCTTATGTCATTATGTGCCCGGTATTACAATGTTAAACATTTTCCATATTTTTTTTTTATTAGTTTCAACTCTGTAATAGGAGACCATCCTATCATTTCCTCTAAACAAAGGAGAAAACAGGCAGAAAGAAATTACGCAGCTTATTCACTTCACACTGTTAACAAACAGTGGAGCCAGGATTGAAACCCAGGCAGAATGTAGAACTTACACCTCTTTTCATTTATGTTGCGGCCACTAGATGCTTTTTAACACAAACCTAATATTCTTAAGTGTTCTTCTATGACCTATACTCTCATGAAAGGGAGGTTAATCCTCCTAATTTATTTTATAGAGTTAAACATTCTTTAATGTCTTATCGAAATTGAGTACAAAATTTATTGCTTCTGTTAGGATTCAGCTCAAGAGAGTCAACTTGACTTCATCAGACAAGACAACAGGCATCACCTCTGCTTCCCTGCGTAGATGTCCATCTGTGCCCATAACAAACACTGCACTTATTTGTTTGCATGTCTCCTTATCACCAAGCCCTAAAACACTACAAGCCCTTGAGGACATTTGTGGTTGAATCAATAACTGGGGCCCAGTTCTTATCATTTCTTTATCACTTTTTGACATATAATTTTCCCTGCCAGGTACCAGTTTGTCTCCTGCTGGAGTAAGGCAGAACATTGCCTTCTCTAGATGGAATTAATGTTCTCCCTGTTTATCAAGCTAAAGAAGTAAAGAAACAAAGACTCACTGACTCTCTGCTCAAGCAAGAAACTTTTTTTTTTCTTTGTGTGTGTGTGTCTCAAGTAGGGTTGGCTGGAGTTGAACTCCCTAAGCATTCAAGGATGACCTTGAACTTCTGGTTCTCCTGCCTACACCTCCAGAGTGCTGGGACTATGGATGAACCCCAGTTTACCCAGTTTCTGCAGTGCTGGGCATCGAACCCAGGGATTCCTCCATGCTATGCAAGCACTCTACAAACTAAGCTGCGCCTCCTGTCCACAAGGAATATTTTTGAAAGCAAACGAGTTTAAAAGTCTGAACCTGCAGTCTTCATCTTGATTGTCCTCACTTTTTCTCATTGCCGGGGATAGATGAGGCTGGATGCTGTTCTTCCTAAAATCTCACTTGCTAAGTTATTTGACCTATATAGTTCAAACAGGGAAGAAAGCCATAGTGTTGCTGCTCCAAGATAAACCCGAGGGGCAACCAGTCAACGGCCGGCTAATATAGTAACAGAATATTGCTATTTCTTTCTTACTTCCATCATCAGGTATTCATTAAATAAAAGACACGGGGCAGGTGGGAAGCTGGAGCCAGGTTCGAAGGAGGCTGCAGAGGACAGGGCACACTGCGTGCAGCAATTAGGACTAAGTTTACTTGGGAGAGAAAAGTGGGAGGCAGCCTGAGGCTCATCACCAACTATATGGAAACCTGAGGGCACATGAGCTCTTAGACCTAGAGATATCCAGTGTAGCAATGGGTTCTTGGGCAGGGGAAATGGTGTGCTAGTCCAGGTTCATCTTGTGTGAACATTTTCTGATTAAAAGAAAGCAAAAAGAAAAAAGTAACAAATTTTAGGCTTACATTTTCATGCAATATCCTTTTAAAAATCCTCTTACACCAGAGGTTCAAATACCAATGCCTGAAAAGGCCAAGGCCAAGTGAGTTAAGAATAATGAATAGGAGGATGGTCTTGGGCAACAGGGTCTTGGTGTTGCATAGGCATGTGTATCGCTGCTACCATTTTCGCTTCTTCTTCTTCTTCTTCTTCTTCTTCTTCTTCTTCTTCTTCTTCTTCTTCTTCTTCTTTGGTTTTTCAATATAGGGTTTCTCTGTATAACAGTCCTGGCTCTCCTGGAACTCAAGTGTTTTTTAGACCAGATTGGTCTTGAAATCCCTGAGATCCGCTGCCTCTGTGGGGATTAAGGGCTTGTACCACCAGCATCGCCTGGTGTGCTTTCAACTTTCTATATGTTTATGTATCCAAATTTTTCTGGGATAATTTTTAAAATATCGATATCTAATTGAACATTTTGTTAAATAAACTAGCAAAAAGTTACATGTAGTCATTCTTCAATACCTCACTTAACTTTCTAGTCTAGCTGAGTACTGGAAAATTTTTTTACTAATAATTTTACTGAAAAGATTATTAGAAACATCAAGAAAATCACACAGGGTAAGACAGTTTATAACTGGATCCTATTATCATTAACACCATCAGTTTTCCTTCACCTAGCTATTCTGTGTCCACCTTTCCCTACATTGCCTTTGTTTTTGTCCTGCAGTAATCAGAAAAGGAGCACAGCATACAATGACCTG
Organism: Microtus oregoni; assembly: GCF_018167655.1. Lineage (NCBI taxonomy): Eukaryota > Metazoa > Chordata > Mammalia > Rodentia > Cricetidae > Microtus > Microtus oregoni. Next base: position 57,650,649 of record NW_024543059.1, on the reverse strand, counting down.
TTGTTCAAGGAATTGGTCCAGCATTGCTGGGTACAGACTGGTTGGCAAATCTGCTATCCCACATAATTCAATCTGTTGAAGTAATTGGATCTTTGCTTGGCAGTAGGATGAATATAAACACTTTCAAAATACATTATTTAATTTGGTTTTAAATATCCTTATATATGTAAGGCTAGGAGAAAGTGGCTTGAAAATATGAAAGCCACCTTGCTCCAGTCTAAATAACTCTTGCTAACTGAAAGCCTTAAAAATAAAATAGAGTAGACATTATCCAAATATATTGGTATGTATAATCAAAATAGTCTTTATTTTTAAATTATTGTTTCTTTCCTCCACTGTAAAGATTCTCATGCACTTACAGGAATTTTGGCTAATGCTTTGTTTAGCCTTATTCAATCTCCGTGCTAAACAAACCAAATAGAGCTGAGCCCAGTGAGCACCAGGATGGGTGCTAGAACTAAGCGTAACCACCAGACAAAAAGCATGGCAGCCTTGGAATTGACGTGACAAAATCTTGCTCTCACAGAGAGCCAAGAAACAGGATTTATCTCTTCTTTGTCTCATGAGGTTGGTGTGACCCTGCCAAATGGCTGTTTCACAAGTTTACTGCACTTGGGCCCGTGGGAGGACTGAGGGCCCGTGGGAGTGGGAGGACTGAGGGAGGACTGAGGGCCCCTGGGAGTGGGAGGACTGAGGGTTTTCATAGAAAACGCTTGAACTCTCCACAGCTCCTGCACTCTTTTAAGAAAGCAAAAATTTCACAAGACCCTCATCACTGTTGCCCCAGTGCTGGTCAGAACTCCTTCAGAAGCAGCTTTCTAACACAGGATTCTCATCTAGTGCTTCTGAAAGGACTTCATCCCGTGAGCTTCCCGTGGTAGAGGCTTCCACGGCAGGTGACTCAATGAGGTTCAGATTAAGCATGGGAAACATATCTTTTAGGTAGCATTCTGAATGCATGGAGCAGCAGAGTAAAAAGAATCATGTGCTTCCTGTAATATTTTACTGTATGTTGTAAAGAACCTAGTAGGAAAAGGAGGCTTGCTGGGGAAGGAGAACAGAAGTAAATGCACAGGGAAAAGACCAGTTAAGAAAGAACAGAAGCGGGTCGCCAGCTTGGCAATTTTTAACTAAGGACATTAGAGAAACAACGCCGCCCAAAACAAACGCAGCCAGGAGCCTCTGGATAGATGAATAAAACAACTCCCTTTATATTCTAGAAATTCCCCCAATCATCAGGCGCAGGAGCCTTGTGTAAGGAGTGGGTAGATGCCAGCATTCCCATTGCAAATGAGGCTTCAAGCAAACTGGAAATATTGTAAGGGTAGAAGGGATGGCTTCTGTTATCGATAACGTGGACCCCAGCTAGAAAGAAGGAAAGCCATTTGCTCCTGTTGACAATTATATCCCCTTCTCTTCTTCCTCCCAGCCTTGTGAGTGAGTTCAGGGACAGACCCTCATTAAGGAGGAATGGAAGAAATGAGGAAGTCAGAGTTGCAAACTCCTGGAAAGAGATGGCATCAGGAGATTGGGTCTTATCATGTTTTCAAAATTCCCGGTAGGATTACCCTCAAGAAAGTTTCATAATCTTTATCTGGTAAATGAGTAATTACCATCTGTGAGATTAGATTACTCAAAAATGGTAGTTTAGCCCAGGCTTCAAGCAGACCTATTTTTTTTTCTTTTTTTCTTTCTGCCTTTTCTGACCTCTTCTGTCATTTCACCCGAAGGCAATTTCTAAAGTTCCACCACTCCCTCCTCATCCACACAGACCCCCTTGAGAGTCACCTCTGCCTGGGAGTGGCATATGACAGTAGAGGAAACGAGGTGGGGGGGGGTGAAGTGTGTCTTTTGTCATACTGCCCACACGTCACCGCCCTGTGTTTTCCACCCTTTCATTTATATCTCAAGATGAGATATGAAGATGTTCTGAAAAACTGGAGTCTTACAGAATATTTTCTTCCTTCACAAACAGAATAGCTGGTTGGAATTTGTTTCCCTAGATAAATGTCTCTAGCCAAAGCCCTGGAATTTCCAAAGGAGACAGGGTATTATATATTTCTGAAATCTGAGAGTTTGTAAAATATAGCTAGTGCTTAATAAATCTGTACTGAATAAGAGAATAGTCTTTAGAAAATCTAATATTCTATTATTAGATAATCATTCAACAAGGTTGGAGATCAGAAACTGGGAAGGAATTGTGAAACAAGCCCAAAAGAGTCTAGGCAGGCAAAAGTGCAAACTATCCAATGTTAAACCTACTGCCAGGAAACAGAGGCAAAGGCTACTGTGTCACTGAGGCAGTGAGCTCACACAGACCACTGTGTTAAAAGTCACATTTGAAAACATTCTGCGTAAAACTGTAGTTTTTAGCAGGATAGTTATAGACTTGCTTTTTGAAGGGGGCAGGAAATCCCAGGGATGTTCTTCACCCTTACCTGAGAAAAACGGACATTTATGTTGAGTAGGAAGGTTTACATCTCAGGCAAACTTACATCCCAGGTAAAGAAACTTCATCAAGATGAAGCCTTTGAATGGGGACCTTCCAGGTGCAGAAGAGGCCTTTCAAGGAGGTTTCTGTTCAGATTCAGAACAATAGGCATCTATCCAGCATACTTACAAATTCCATCCATTCCACAGGGCTGAACTGAAAGAAAGAAGTCTCATAGCGAGCCACCCCCTCTCTGCGGAGGTTACAGAATGTTCAAGAACACCCCACAGAGAAGAAGAATCACACAGCTGGATTATAGTCCAACCCTCAGCTCTTCCGTCCTGAGAGGCACACAGTAGGTTCACAGCACACATTAAATACAGCAAAAGGATGGGGCTTGTGCCTTGAAGCTTCAGCTACTTTGCTAAATACATTTAAAGAGACATTGCTGTGAGTAATCGATCTCTGCTTCTGCAAAATGCTTTGTCATACTTCTCAAATGTAAGGGGCCTGTGATTCCCTGAGACCAAGAGGCGGGGGCAGTTCTTGAGGGGAAGTTTCCCTTCCTTTTATTTAATTAATATCTGTCTGTGTTTGTGTTTGGGTGTGTGTGTGTTTGTGAATGTGATTGTGTGTGTGTATGTGTGTGTGTGTATGTACACATCTGTGCGCAGTGCATGGGTGCACATTCAGGTCAAGGGAGACATCAGAGGTCCTGCTCTATCCCTTGGACACAGGCTCTCTCACCCTGAGCCCAGGGCTCTGTTTCAGATAGCCTGGCAGCCAGCAAGCCCCAGCAATCCTCCCGTCTGTGCCTCCCTCACACCCCCTTTGCTCTCTTCCCATAAGCATGTGTGCTGGATCACAGGCACACAGTCTCACCTTTGTGTGGGTGCCAGGAGTCTGAACTCAGCACTGAGGCTGTGCCTGGCCTTTATTTATTTATTTGTTTGTTTATTTGAGAGGTGGTCTCTCTGTGTAGCCCTGGCTGATCTGGAACTCAGCTTGTAGATCTGGCTGGCCTTGAACTCCGAGATTCACCTGTCTGTGCCTCCCAAGCGCTGGATTAAAGATGTGCACCAACACCCTTGGCTCATGCTTGGCTTTTTATGTGGGTGCTGGAGTCCCCAACTTGGCTGTTTAAAGTAGTTCGGTAAGATGTCTTCCTCATGAGCCCATCTCCTTTCTGCTCCTTCATCTGTCTTCCCCTGGCAACAGCTTTCTTTCTCTAATACTTTCCTTATTGCAATGGCAGAAAGAAATGTGTGTGTGTGTGTATATATATATATATATATATATATATATATATATATATGAGCCAACTAGGATCTGGACCGTTGCTTTTTAAAATGCCTTTGTAGCCAAACAGATGTATTTCTAAATTTTACTTGTTTTCATTCACTGGCTTCTACACTATATTTAGGAACCATTGCTCATTTTCTTATCATTTTCGATTTCATTGCTTTTGTTTTACATGGGAGGAACTGGAGGTCAGATGTAAGCCTGACTGTTCTGTTAAAGACACATGGAAACCAGAGAGAAACTGTGTGGCTAACAGCGTGAATCATCTGATTTTTTTAAAATCAGGAATGTAAACAGGCATTCCGTGGAGCCCCACCTGCCTGACTGCTGTTGCGGGTCTGTGTGTATCTGGAGGGAAACAATTCCTCCTTCTCAAGGCTGAACTAAAATTAGGCTCCACCTGCAAGATGTTAATGAAACGTGCACAGCTGCATTCTGGAAACAAGTTACTCAGATTGCCTTTGGAACGCTCTGTGTCAGTGCAAACTTGTTAGCTCTTTGCCTAATTCCCCAAATGTAGTATTAATGTTAATTATTAGCACAATAACCAACTGATAAGTAATCTCAAAATAGATCCAATATTATCAGATTTGAAATATGTTCTGATTTTTTTTTTTTTTTTGCTGAAGCCACACATCCTGCCTAGGTTAACTCCTTACTCGCTGATGCTTTCCTCCCTCTCTGCATTCACTTTCAGGGGCTGGGGGAGTCCCTGGAAAGAGAGGCCCCTGATATTTCCGCCTTCAGTGGGGCTCCCTGCAGGAGAGGAATGGGAATCATACACTTTCCTTCCCTTGATCCTTTCTGAGGATTCTGGAGCTTTCTTCAGAACAGAAGATTCAAATAAAAACCAAATCCCGTCAGGCTTGGGTCCAGCTTTTTTTCCAGATTTAAGATAGGGACGCAGCCTGTGAGTTCTTGCCAGAGACGGCAAGTCACTGCTCCTAAGGTGGACGCCTTCACAGCTCTACTCTGTAGGCCAAAGTGCCCATTCTTGACCCCATCTCTCTTCTAGATTATGCTTCAGCACCTGCCCTCGGAGGGAACGGGTTATTAGAGTTTAATTATTTTCTGAAATATATGTGTCAAAATTCTCCAGCCGTTGAGCTGTGGAGACAAGCAGTTAAGATGGGGCCCAACACAATGAACCCACGTAAGAACACTGCAGGGAGTGGGATTGGGGGTGCACCATCCCAGGTTGAGGGAGGTGGAGACAAGCGGATCCCTAGCCAGCTAACCTGACTTACTTGGCAAGTTTCAAGCTAGATTATGGATTGATAAACGAAGTAGAAAAGGAAGGGTACACAAGTCATCCTCTGGCTTCTACATGCATTTAACCCCATCACCACCACCACCAAGACCACACACATACACACAAGCACACGCACAAAATCCTTTAAATTTCAAAGACGCTGTAATTCGGGAAGGGTAACCTCTACTTCACATAAACTCAGCCTCGGAAAACCATTTGCAGAACTCTCTTTATCATTTCTTTGATTGCACTGTCTTAGTCTTGAAGGGAGCAGGACAAGTCGGTGGTGCTTCCGATTTGATCTGTTCCCAATGTCACAGGTGTCACCGTAAAGATTCTTTGTCGTTTTTATACTGCTTTCTAAAAGCTCTCTGAGACTCTTCTTAAAAATTAGCTAGAAGTCAAATAGGCTCAATTAGGTCCCGAGCGGCAAATTCAGTCTCTGTTAGAGATTAAACAATGAGAAAATAGCGAGGCTAACGAGAAGGCTGCTTTTCATTACCCTATCTGATTTCATTAGCCTAATTCACGCTTATTAATTATTGGTTTGATGAAATCATCAATGCGAGCATGCCAGGCTCGTGACGGCTACGTATGGGGAATATTCTGTCTTTCTCAGGCCCTTCCTATAGTGCTGAGATAATATCCCATTTTACTCCCTTTCAGTAACCTGTCCGTCTCCATAACTGTACCGCCTATGAAGCCGGCGTCCCGGGAATAAACACGGGGCTTACCCACAGCTCTGCTTTGCATTGTCAACAGAGAAATAGAAAAAGAGCCAGTGAGTTTTCATTCCTAGAGAGTGAACTCCTGCGTGTTTGGACAATGCGGGTCATTACAGACCGGCTGCCCCCTGAGATTGGGCAATTCTCGCTCCTGTTCTAACAAAGGGCTGCAGATCTGGCAGGGGTGGGAGTGAACTGGGCCACTCAGATAAGTTTCATTGACTGTCGGAGCCCAAGGGAACAGCACATGGAGGCAGGGCTGTGGCAGCTCCTGGTGTAACTTTACACTGTTTTTTTTTTTTTTTCTTAAAGTCGTTACTGATCCCTTGGGTTTACATGTTTGGGGGAGGGGTAGCATTAGAGAAAGGCTGTGTGAAATTGACTGACAGTCTCCTTATAAATAAGATCGTATAGACGACCTCCGAGGATGAAAAGACAGTTATGTCCTCGATGGTTCCCAGGAATCATATAACAGGCTCCCACTGCAATGTTCATTTTTTAATGTTATTGTTTGGTCCGTGTCTAATGGCAGCAAACAAATTACCATCTAGGTTAAGATTCAGTTGTTATCATGATGTTTCTCCTTGTCTACTTGCTTGCTAGGGAATGTTTATTTAGACTTGGTCTTGTCATTCTGAAACAAAGTCTTATTCCTTCAAGAGCACTAAGAATAGCCAGGAAAAACAAGAAACCTTGGCTATCAGAGGTTGTCTCAGATTGTAGCATGTCTTGAGTGAGTCTTTCAAACAATGGGCAAGCCACTGATGGGGCTTTCTACTTTTCAATTCTCAGGGCAATTCTTTGAAATCTTATTTTTGTTGTTGTTTTTAGCTTTTTGAGTTTGTTGTTTCGATTCAGATCCTGGGGTCATGAACATTCTACAAAAATGCTCTACCATTGACTTACATTCTCACCCCTTTTAATACTTATTTAAAAAAGAAAAAGAAAAAAAAAGAAAGAAAAATGGGTTTATTTAGTGCACTACAAAGAGAGTAGCTGGTACTGCAGCAACAGAGGGTTGCCAGTCTTTGTTCTAGTTTTGAGACATGGCTACCCTAAGCATTCAGGCTGAACTTGGGGCTGTGACCTAGGCAGGTTTTGAGCTTGGGGTCCTCAGAATCCAGGTTTCCAAATAACTGGAATGGCAGTCCTGTACCATGGCAGTCCTGTACCACGGCAGTCCTGTACCACCATAGCCGGCTCTGTTGCTTGCTGTCAAATGAGGAAGCTGGGGCTGGGGAACGGCCAAGCTCTTCATGGAGCGTCCATTTTAAAAGATTTTGGGTTTTCATTTTCAAACGTCCATGATATTTTTTATCTCCCTCCCGGCCTGGAGAGGTGGAGGAGTTAGGCATTCTCATCAGCAAGGACAACTCAGACACACGACAGCCACCCCACCCTCCTCATCCCTTTGGGTCCTTCATTATCGCCAGTCCATCTTTCATCTCGATCCTTACGACTCTGGAAATTGGCCTGACCTCTTGCCCTCTCCCTTTTATGAAAACACTAACTCTTCTCACGCCTCCGTCCGCCTCACATGCCATCCTGTCCACCCACTGGCCCCTCCTTTCCGATTCCTCCTACAAACAGCCATTTGGAAGCAATTTCCAGGTCTACCTCCTTCCCTGTGCATCTGTCTTTGGTAATTTAGAGGTTAGGGACTGTGTGTTTCCTACTTGTCATGTTTATGCCTCACACTCTGTGGGTACCTAATAAACGCTGAATAATAGCAGCTTTATGACAGCACAGAACCAGAAACACAGGTTCTCATATTTAGTATTTCATCACCAGTGAGGCGCATTTATTCACTGTCGGCCCGAGGCTAGGCACTCGCTGGAGTTCCTGACTACAGCCCCGAACCTCTCTTTGCAGATCAGCTTTTCTCTCTTATTTTCTTGACAAAAGCAAAAAGACGAGCCCACCACTGACCTTCTCGTTAAATTCCCAGTATCCTAGAGATAGAGAAAAACTAAGATACAGAGTCTCTGAATGAGAAGTCAGAGTTGGTGACAAGGTTTACAGCAAGAGTCTGTTTGCTCCTGTGTGCTCATGTCCCCAGCTTTCCTTCTTGATAACCTGCGAAGAGAAAATCGGGCTACCTAAAATTTTTATTTTCTATAAATAACAAAATACCTCTGTGTTTATGCTGTGTCTCAACTAGCAGAGGAAATGTATTGTCAAGCCTGAAAAATTTAAGTAAAAAAATAAATGCACTTGCTTGTAAAATCAATATAATTGATTCAAGAGATTGCTCAGTGGGTACTGTTCTTGTGGACAACCCAAGTTTGATTCCCACAATGCAACATCCAGCAACTTCAGCTCCAGAAGCACCCGGCCTAGGTGCCGCTAGCCTTTGTGGACACCTGCCCTCATGTCTGAGTGCTCTTTCCTCCACATACACATAATTAAAAATAGAAATCAACCTTCAGTGAATCGATGGAGACTAGCACTGGCTGCTCCTGTTTTCAGACTTCCCTCAATGGGTGTTTCAGTCTGTTTCTCTCACCCACCTGTGTAGGAAGAATATACATACATATATGTATGCATGTATATATGTATATTGTATATGATGTATATTAATATATATTGAAAATAAAAATCTGCTTGCAAATTGGGACATATTAATTCAGAAACTGACCCATTGCAGCATTTATAGATTTTTTTCTGGCTGTTGTTTGTAATTGTTAATTCAGTAAATACTTTTCAAATGTTACACCATTCTTGGCCTTATGCTAAATATTGGTGGGTCCTGTTCAGTGTGGAGGCAGAGATATAAACAAGTTATTGAAGAAAAATGGTATAACATAATGGATATAATTGCAAATCCTACAGGAAGACAAATTCCTCTACGTGCCTGAGAGGACTACGTATGGGAGTGACATTTCAGCTGTGTCTTGAAGACAAATGGTTGTTCTCTGTCAGAAGGTGGGAAATACATCATCGATGGGTGAGGAAAGCAAGCCCCAAGACAGAACTTCAGTTAAAAGGTGGGGAACAGAGTTAGTCACTTGGAAGGCATGAAAAGGAGTGGAAGAAGTTAACTTTGCATACTCTGATGAGTAAATCCCTTGTATATTCCTTTAGGGAGGTACAGTGATGTTTTGTGGACATCGTGGAAAAATTTAAACAGCAGAACAATATGACTATTTTAATTTCCAAGTAAGAGTTCAGCATAAAGGACGGCATAGGAATGTTTTACTCTGTGGCTAAGAGAAAATTAAGCGACCATTGTTGTAGTCAAGGGCTGAGGTAGTGAGAGACTTCATTCAGGCGACACACAGGAAGACTGACAGAGAGGGTAGACTGAGAAGCTGTGATGGCTGGGCTTCTGGGAGGGAGACAGACCAACTCTGCTGTTTCACCCCAAATATCTCAGGCGTGCTATTGGGAAAATTCTTCACATTAATTTATTCAGATCTCACTGTAATGTTGAGACACAAGCCACAAGTAGTTTCATTGGTATTGTATTGTGAGGTTCAGAAAACTGTGTGTTTGAACACGGGTGTTCTGCTGGGGGGAGCTGTGGTCAACACACATTCTCAGAGTGTCAAGGTGGGAGTCAAGAAGTCTCACACTTAAACTCCTGTTGATGGTTTAAGATCAAAGTAAATCCTAAATATGATTGTTAGAACTAAATGCCTTCCTTCTGTATGAAATCACTTCTCTGTCTAAACTCTATTAGTGCTTGTGAAATTACTGGACAGAAAACAAAAATCAAGAACAAAGGAAAAAAACAAAAACCACAGAAAGCAGAAACTTCTGTTTCTTTTTCAAGGAGTAAAATCTCTTTGTTAAGAGTGTGACAGAGTACTGGAGACGAGCCTAATAAGTGTGCAGAATAATGCGAGTTTTCAAATAGCTAATCATCCTTGTTTCGGCTCATTGGCAATCTGACTTTCAGTTTTTCGATATGACTGATTGATAATTCTTAGGAAGCCTTACTATCAAATAGAAATAGTTCTAAGACTAGCCGTCAAAAGTTTTCCCTTGACTGGTGCAGAAGGCTCTTATTACACGAGCAGCCATTAACTAGGGGGTGGGGTGTTTTATCTGCGTGTCATAGGCCAGTTGAGTTCTCCCCCTCTTTCTGCCCATCAGCTTCAGTGTCCCTTGTCTGTATGGAGCTTTGGGAAGGTATTGGTTTGCATGAGCTTATGGCACCGGCTGGAGATTCATGACAGAATATAGGATGAGAACAAGAAGAGGAAGAAGAAAAGAAAGGACATAGCCTCAAGCACATTCCCTTTCTTCCCTTTTCATTTTACTTTTCCCTATGAAACATCTTCCTGCGAGGATCTTCTCTAGACTGTGGAGGATGCTTTTGATATGTAGATCAAGCAAAATGGTAAATACATGGCCCTGTCTTTCAAGGACTCCTTATTCTACGAGGTGCCTGTGGTTGTAGTGTCTTTGATTTTTCACCAGGGTTTGCACTGTTAACTTAGTATCTTCCATTGCTCCTCACCACAAAAATTCCTTCCCCAAACCTAGGTTCAGTCAGCATTTAATCCATCAAGCTGCAGCTCATTTTTCTCCTTCCTTCTGGACGATTGAGTGACTACGTCTTTGCTTTGATTTTCTTCCTGACTTTGAGGGGTCTCACTTTCCTAATTGCTACAATCTGCTGTCTCTCTATTTTTTTTAAACCTAAGAATAAATAAAAACAGAAACAACTAAAGACATACAGGACTTTCTCACTCTGCTGTAGCTGGTGCATTTTAAGTCTGGCCCTCTGGATTGTGGTCTTTCCCCACGCAACCTCAGTTTCAAGGTGGGCTTTATTGTGAGTGCGCAAGCCCTCAGAGTCTGCAGGTCTCACCATGACTTCCACCACTCTAGATTAGAGAGCAGGGTCTCTCTTGGTCATTCTTAAGGTCCTTTGACCCCTGAGTTTTAGTAGTGCTTTCAGGATCTACACTTTTCAGTGCCTGGATTTAAGTAAGCAATGGTTGTGTACCTGTATGCAACCTAGATAGGACTGGATAGAGCAGTTTTGGATGATCATCTTATCATTTATTTTTCTTGTTTTAATACTTCAAGGAGTCTGTTTCCTCTGGTGCTTTTGGGCTTGTTAATGATATTCTAAAAATAGAGAATAAAGAAAAATTTTCAGAGTTGCTCACTAAAGAAAAAGAAAGGCAGAATAGAAAACATAGACACACAGAAGCATTGTCATTTTATCATAGATGTTAAAACTTGAAAAACAAAATGAAATTTTTTAAGGTGGCTCTCATTATCTCTTGATCTTCCTTAGTTTCCCATATTTGAGAGAAAGATATTGAAATAATCATTAGTTGAGTTTTTTTGTTTTTTTTTTTTGTTTGTTTTGTTTTGAGAGAGGATTTCTCTGTGTAACAGCCCTCACTGTCCTGGAACTTGTTTTGTAGACCAGGCTGGCCTCAAACTCATAGAGATACCCTTGCCGTTGTCTCCTCAGTGCCGGGATAAAAGGTGTGCACCACCCCCCACCGGCCATTAGTTGTATTTTTAATTACAGATTACTCTGGGGAGTATCATATTTAAAGAAATAAGAATATAACTTTATATAAGAACAGAGATGTATTTATATGCTAAATACAAGAACAGAAATGTATTTACATGTGAATCCCATGGACTAGACTTTAATATACAATTTTATTTTGTTTTACAATACAAGAAAGCTAACTCCTACATATAATTTTGAAAACAAAAAAATGAAAAAAGTTTCTGTATGAAAGAGATTCTTATGCAAATATCTTAGGTGAATTTACTTTGTTAAGACTGTGCATGCACACTAAAATCTGAAATATGTTATAAGTTTAATTCTGTTCAACTACACAACTTCTAAGACTGCTCAACTCACTAAAAGAAATTCAGTGGGCCATCACACAGGCATTCTGCTGTAGTCTTTGATGCCAAGAAGATTACATTCGGAGCATGGCGGCATCATAATCCTTTAATCCCAGCACTCAAGAAGCAGAGGCAGTCAGGTTCCTGTGAGTCTGGTCTACAAAGACAGCCTGAGCTACACTGTGAAGCCCTGTCTCAAGATAAGGCAAAAGAAAAGAAACAAACAAGCAAATTACACGAAAACACCAAGAATACCACACCTCCATTGCTAGACACACTTGACTCTTCAGAGAAAATAAATTAGGCACGATTTCTTGATTAGATTGTTTTAATTTTTAATTGAGAGGTGTGTAGGTGTATCTCTCTGTGCTCTCTCTCTCTGCACATACACACACGCACACACATGCACACTGTATATTATGTATGTGCGCGTGTGTGTCTAGGTTAGAGGACAGATAACCTTATGGAATCAGTTTCCTCCTTCCATCCTTGTGTGAGTTCTGTATCAAACTCACCAGGTTTGCAGGGCTCAGCCCTTACTCGTTGAGCCATCTCGCTGAGTATGTGATTTTTTTTATTCCTTCTTGATTCCTTCGCAAAGATCACACATTGAACATTTTATTACATACACATGAACTCTACTGCTAGACTAGAAGAGTGAGAGAGCAATATAACCATGCTGGAAGAAAAGGAATTTCACTGGGCCTTGAAATATGAATATGATTTTGAAATGTAGATGAACCTGAAGATAAATACTAGTCACTATAAGATCACATGGGAAGCAGTGGGCCGTGGTGCCTGTCTGCTCAAAACATGTCTGTGGAGGCTGAGGTGGCAGGGATTGTTAGTTCAAGGACAACTGGGGTTGAATAGCAAGTTGGAGCCAGCTTGGATGACAGAGGGAGAGTCTGTCTGAAAACAGCAGAATAAGAGAAAGGCATGTCATAGCAATACGAATTTCCCCTGGTTAAGAATGCCTTCACTCTAACCTCTAATCTCAGCACTCAGGAAACAGAGGCAGGCAGATCTCTGTGAGTTCAAGGTCAACCTGGTCTACCAAGAGAATTCCAGGACAGCCAGGGCTACACAGTGAAACCCTATGTCAAACAACAACAAAATGTCTTTGCCTTTATCAACATATAAAATGTACAAATTCCATTAAAAACTAGGTATATGCAGCCAAAAAGGAAATTCTAAATGATGATACTCCTTTGTTTCAATGCCAGAAACAAGATATTTTCCTCTTCGTTATGTGAAATAAATGAGGTCGAAAGCTGGAAAATTACAAAAGCCACTTTGTTCAGTAAAGCACGTAAATGTATTCTAAGGGTCTAGGCCCTGTGTGCTCTGTCCCCCTGAAGCTGGGCGGAGCCATTTCAGTCTCCATCGCTGCATCCTATGGGTGGCCCGCAAGTGCGATGCAACAAGAACACACGCAATCAGCCCTCACATGATTTTAGACATTCCCAATCCACTTTGATCACGACTAACAAGTAAATGGCCATTTCACTCACAATCTGTAAATCCTCCAGGGGAAACTTCTTCCAACGCTCAGCCCAGCCTTTCATATTTTATGTTTAAAATATAGAATGATACTATCGGCAATATATTTATCCTTAAAACATTAGTCAGTTTTCCATGATGTAATCTTGGTTCAATGTCCGTTGGTTTTTAATTGCTGTTTCCCACAAGTCCGAGCTGCTTTTAAAAAACGCATATATTTTAGCTTACATCTCATCTAGGTTCATTGAAAAATGGTAACATTTGCCCCGCAGTTTTCAAAACCACTTGGAGCTGTGTCACCTGAGGCATCACTGTTCTTTGTGCGGCTGAATTTTGCTGGGCATATTCATTATGGCAAAGAAGATACTGAGTAAAATTTCTCGACGCCAAGTGTTTTGAGCTAGTAAAGATGTCCTTAAATATGTATCAGTTCCTATCAGAGGACACAGTGAGCCCGTGTTGGAAGGATACAGGCTGCAGCCGCCATCCAAGAGAGCAACCTGTGAGAGCTTGTTGAAAGCAGAGGGTGATATTGAGAGGGAAATTTCAGAGATGACAGCTGTTTAAATCTAATCAAAAACCCTTTTCTACACCAGGAGACAGTTAGTCTTCCATTTGCTTTAATATGTATCTTAGGAATCTGTAGGGTTTTAGAAGGCTGCAGGAGGCTTCGAAAGCAACACTTGAGAGCCCAGTTTAAAGATAAGACCCGATGCCGCCACTGCCAGCAGATTAAAATGGAGGCAGAGTGGGCACAAAAGACTGGGGAGTATTCTGATAGAAGATTCTAAATAATATGTCCAAAGCCATACTCGTTTTAGCTCAGGTTGCTGTGAAATTTATTTTTTTTCGTTGTTTTGTTTTCCTTTTTTGAGACAGGGTCTTAATGATGTAGCCCTATCTGGCCTACAGCTGGCTGTGTATACAGGCTGACATCAAATTCACAGAGATTTGCTTGCCTCTGCCTCCCAAGTGCTGAGGGTTAAAGCGGCATATCACCAAACCTGGCTTGTAATTTTTTTAACAAGCATTATTTAAATCCCCAAGTATATGCCACACACGAACACAATGATAGCTATTAGTGTACTTATGGGTCTTGCCACTCAAGGTGTGGTCTACAGACTCTTATCACCTAAGAGATAGATAAACTTTAGCTCACAGGATGTAGTGGTGCATACTTTTAATCCTTGGCACTTGGCAGGCAGAGGCATGGTGTGGGAGGTCCTTCTTTGTATGTGTTGCTTTTATTGGTTAACGAATAAAGACACTGCCTTGGCCTGTGATAGGGTAGAATAGAGCTAGGTGGAGAAAACTGAACTAAATGCTGGGAGAAAGACGGCGCAGTCAGGAGAAGCCATGTAGCCCCAGTGGAGACAGAAGCAGGGGTGGAACTTTACCCAGTAAGCCATAGCCACATGGTGATGCATGGAATAATGGAGATGGGTTAGTTTAGGATATAAGAGCAAGCTAGACATATGCTTAAGCTATTGGCCAAACAGAATTGCAAACAATATGGTTTCTGTGTGATTATTTGGGGGCTGAGCAGCTGGGAATGAACAAGCAGTTTCCCCTGCAACAGAGGCAGGGGGAGCTCTGTGAGTTCAAGGCTAGCCCGGTCTACATAATGGGTTCTGGGACACCCAGAACTACATAGTAAGACTCTGTCTTTAAAAAAAAAAAAGATTTTAAAAACACCAGAAGCTCAGGCTTCACCCATCTGCACTGCAGATCTGTGTAGAAACTGGCACACCAAGAAGTTTTAAGACACACAGATTTGAAAGGATACATAGCCCTCTCCTTATAAATTATGCATCTTGAGCCAGGCAGTGGTGGTGCACGCCTTTAATCCTAGCACTCAGGAGGCAGAGGCAGGCAGAGTTCGAAGCCAACCTGGTCTACAAGAGCTAGTTCCAGGACAGGCTCTAAAAGCTGCAGAGAAACCCTGTTTTGAAAAAACAAAAACAAACACACAAACAAAAAAATTTTGCATCTTTAATGTAGAGCCATTCTGAGTTGCCCTCATATCTAAGATATTACTAATTAATGGGTTATTATTTAAAGGTAGGAATTGCCAGGAAGTTCCTGTAGAAAAGTCCTGGAGGCCACTTCCCAGGCTGTCTGGGGTTCCTTCCCAGGGCTGATGCTGACGGTGTGACTGGAAGAAAAAGGTGACACACAGAGAGGAACCCAGGGTTGTAGGAGGTAGGTGTTGGCCCTCATCTAGAAGTCTCTGTTGTGACTCTTGCCCAGACCTTGTAATGCTAGGAAGTGTGGCTTATTAAAACCAACCTGTAGTTATAATGTTGACTTTTTCATAAAATCATTTTGTTTCTTTGTATTTCTTCCATCTCTCTTCCTACTGGCCCTAGTTGGTAGGATAGAGATGCTGGCCCAGATGCCCTGACCTTCCTATTTTCTCTGTCCCTACTCACACAACTGCTACCATTCATTGCACCAGGAGAGTTCAATTACTTCGAGACTGACGTCCACCCATGCTTCGGGGCTCTGTGCTGGAGTCTCACAGGGACACAGAGCGCTAGCTACACTTCCCCAAATACACAGGCAGAGTTCCCACCACTGATGGAGGAAGGTCATTGGCTAATAAAGGAACTGCCTTGGCCCATTTTATTGGTTAGAAGATAGGTGGGAGGAGTAAACAGAACAGAACACTGGGAGGAAGAGGAAGGGAGCTCAGACTCCACAGCTCTCCTCTCGGGAGCAGACGCCTCAGAGAGACGCCACACAACCAGCTCCCAGGCAGATGCACGCCATGAAGCTCCGACCCAGGATGGACATAGGCTAGAATCTTCCCGGTAAGCGCACCTAGGGGCGCTACACAGATGATTAGAAATGGGCTAAATTAATATGTGAGAATTAGCCTAGAAGAGGCTAGATAGAAATGGGCCAAGCAGTGATTAAATGAATACAGTTTGTGTGTTGTTATTTCGAGCATAAGCTAGCCATGTGGTCAGCCGGGGAGCTGGGGACGCAGCCCCGCCACTCTTATTACTACACACCACCATGGTGCATGTTCTCCAATCAGACTGTTACCAGGGAACAGTCTAGAATTGGAACTTTTCATCAAGATAAGTCAGCCCCCAGCTGCCCTGGGCACAAAAGAGCACACTTCTGATTAAAGAGAAAACACACAGGGAATATAGAAAAGAGGTCTCCTATGCCCTGGAAAAGAGGAAGGTGAAAATGAGCCGAGTTCACTTCAGCTGCTGAGGAACATTTGGAAATTCTTTAAAGGCAGTGGTAGCCACCTGTCCACTTACTAACAGGTCCTTTAAACCATCCACCTCACCTAGTCTGAAGACGCTAGAGATAAAGAAAATGTCTCTAAATGTCACACTTTCTTGCATGCTGTTTGCTAGACTGAAGCTACTCTCCTCCTGCCTTTAGTGAGGCAGAGAGCCTTCCCAGCTTCACACAGGTGTCTGGGCTGATGGAAACACTCCGAGCATCCTGCATGCCTTCTTTACAGCACCGAGTCAATCTAATTAAAGATTTGGGTAATCACATGTTTTGTGTTTATCTATCCTGCTGTAAGCATCAAGAGAACAGGGCCACATCCCATTAGGAGGCAGATAGAGCAAGCATGTTTACTAGGCGAGTGTACATTTAATCACGTAAGTATACACCCCACAGTCTATAAAAAGCATATCCACCCAAACGAGCAGCAATGAGCTCCTCATGCAGATCTGGTTTCTCTCTAGACACAGTTCAGGTGGATATGTTTGTCTGTTTTTCCAAATTCCAAAACAAAACAAAACAAAACCCCTGTAAGTAGTGAGGGGGAAGGTAGGGAGGATAGATGGTAAAGTAAGGAATTGGCAGTTTCATGGTGCATGGAGGCAGATAAACAGGGAGGAAATGAGTAAAATTCCATAGCAAGGTGGAGCCCTTGCCAGAAACAGACATTGCAGAGAGCAACTTGATACCCTCACAATTAATGCCAATCATTATAAATCCCAACAAAGGTGTATCTGTATGAGCTGCTTATGAGGAATATTAGGGAGAATTTACATTAGCAACAAGTTACCTAAAACTGAGCCTGTGATCTAGTGGCAATAGTGCTTTCTGGTAGCAATAATGTTACCCGCCCTAATGTGCCTCATTGATTATGAAATGCCTTTTATTTTGTTGTTTTTAGAGACAGGGTTTCTCTGTATAGTCTTGACTGCCTTGGAATTTGCTTTGTAGACCAGGCTGACCTCAAACCAGATCTACCTGCCTCTGTCTCCCAAGTGTCAGGATTAAAGGCGTGTGCCACCACCACCAAACATTTTGCTGCTGTTGTTCTTGCTTGAAGCACGTTTTAATACTTTACCTGGCTTGACTTTTGCAATATACAAGAGGGAAACATGCTATAAAAACCTGAAAAATTTGCCGAGGAAGACCACTTTATTCCATGGTGAAGCTGACAAATTGTTAATGAAGTGCTTTTTCACCGAATCTTATCATAAATATAAGATTTGATTTTTAAAGATTATTTTTGGAGAGAGATTCATTTTGTTAAAATTCACGAAAGTTTTTTAACCTATCTTTTTTAAAATAATGACTTGTTGGAAGTTGGACATTGTGTTTAAATCAGCTCATCAAAATACAAAAATAGAGCGAGACGGTTGCTTCAGAGGCAAGGGCCTGAGTTCAATCCCCAGATCTCATGGGAGGAAAGGAAAGGCAGACTTTGGAAAGTTGTCCTTTGACCTCCATATGGGTGCCACAGCCACCTCCACATGCACGATAAATGACCCAATGTAAGAAAAATTAAATTCTACAGTAGAGCTTCATAAATAATATATAACAGACCTTATAAATATGCAGTAGATGCAAATTTTATTATTCATCATATTTTAAAAGGAGATAAGTCCTGGACACTAACTTATAATTTTGCATTTCTTATTCTTTTGTATTACTACAGTGTTCTTTCCTTAGTGCTGAACTTTATGAAAAGCAAAAAGCAAACAAACAAATCCCCCAAAACAACAACAAAAAGTACCACACTTACTTTAAAGGATAGTAGGAATGCAGATTTTACAACAAATTTTTAAGTATGTTGGTATCTAGAAGTGCATTTGCTCTTTATTGAAGTAAAGAATATTGGTAACTACTTGAAGATTGAAGTGTGTCAGAGGTGGCAAGGACTTGTTGACAGACAAAAGGCAGTGGCAAGGAAGCTGCTCCCTCAACAGCCTCTGCAGCGCAGCTGTGTAAAACTGTCTGTACATGAAATATTTTTTATGGCTCCTTCTACAAGAGACCAAAATTAAATATACACAGGAACATAATTAGAGGATTAGGGGCCGAAGCCCGTGCACAAAGGGAGAGGTTTTCAGAAAAAGTGCGTTGAGCAGGGTTTTTGTTTTTTTTTTTAATGATTGTACTTTAAAAACAAACCTGAATTATAGCATCAATTGTTCTCCTGTTGTATGAGCAAGGTCAAACTACATAACTCCTCTCTGATTTTATCCACTTCACAGCCTCCACCCAGCCAGGGACAGGTTTTGCCTCTGTGATTTCCAGTCTGGTGATTACCGCAAAACACACTCCTTGTTACTCTTACAACGTTTCTTGGTCTCGCCAGGGCACCCAGGGCTGAGCCAGCCAATCACTTCCTGGCCATATCGTAAAGAAGCAAACAGGAACCTGTGTATTTTGGTACCACTGAGGAGGAGTGGTTGCTTCTCCTCTTTCATTTCTGCTTCCACACATCCTTCTCGGATCCCCTCTTCTGAGGATTTATTTTATCTCCAAGGCCACACTATATTAGATATCTTCTAAAAAAATGCAAATGTGTTTTCTGTTGTAATTACAGCTGAGGTGTTTGCTCCTGCTTATGGAGTTAGTATAGGAAGCTTACCCTCAAGCTCATGTGGGTTACTTGAGCTGAGAATGACGTTCTAGACCTGTAGGATGATCCCAGGGAAGCTGAATCTCAAGCTCACGTGGGTTATCTGAGCTGAGAATGATGCTCTAAGCCTGTGGGATGAATCTAGGTAAGCTGGACCCTCAAGCCCACATGGGTTAGCTGAGCTGAGAAGGATGCTCTAGGCCTCTGGGATGAATCAAGGAGAAAGGAGTTTCTAAACACTCAGCTTGGAAACTGATGCTGAGTGCTGTCAACTTCAAGCCGGTGTCAGAAGGTCTATGGTTTTAGCCATCCCCCTCTTTTTAGTTGTAGTTTATTTATTAATTTATTTTTTGGAGTGAAGGGTTGTCGAGGGCTGCCTAGCACACAGCCCACAGAAACTACTTCCTCAGAGCTAACAGACCTTTACAAACACCTGTTTTGCTGTCACATCCTTTTAGCATCTGGCCTCTTTCTGCCATCTGAGTACCACACCGAGCTGTCCTATTGTTTCTGGGGAGTGAAGTGCACTTTTGTGGATGTCGTACCTCGCCTGGAGTCTGTTTCCAAATGGATTAAAAAAGATGCATTACACTGTGGCTGGGCATGGTGTCGCTAGACCCTAGTGCTTGT
Organism: Microtus oregoni; assembly: GCF_018167655.1. Lineage (NCBI taxonomy): Eukaryota > Metazoa > Chordata > Mammalia > Rodentia > Cricetidae > Microtus > Microtus oregoni. The sequence goes on along the minus strand of NW_024543059.1, from coordinate 57,631,120 downwards.
TTGTGTGGTTGTTCAGGGAAGGTTTTTCGGCAGCTTTGTTTAGTGGAGTCATCCAGCTTTAGTGAGGAGACATTACTTTCCATTAGCAGGGGAAGACACGACCAAACCTGTGTGGATATCTATAGGAGAATGTCTCTTTCAGTGCTGCTGACTTAGCTTTTAAGGGGCAGAAGGACAGTTACCTGGAACCACCTACAGTATCCCGATAGTTACTGGCATGAGCTCAGTTCTCTGCAGCCTCCTGAAGAAGTTAGTCACAGACATGACCTGCTAGAAAAGGAAGGTACCTTGGCCATCTCTATGCCAAGGCTCAACTGATTGCTGATAAGGCTAGAGACTAGTGGATGTAATCTCTCATTGGAGATTTGTGGTGTCTAACAACAGAGGTTCTCATACAGAGACACAGTGGGAGTCACAGAGTGTACCTTTCAATGTGAATACTGTCTCTGTTGTCCATACTGGTTCATTTCATATATCTGTAGACTGAGTTCAGAAATGGATGCAATATAGCAGCCGAAATACAAATAAAATAAATGAGTATGGCCTAAATTTGACTCAGATTAAATCCATTTCAGATTGAAGATTCATTCATATATATATATATGTATATATATTCAACAAATTAGATAATCTTCATCAAAGGCATAATATTGAGAGCTACTCTGAGACTATAGGGTGTAAAGGGAGGCAATAACATGATCCTGTTGTTCAGGGGCTAACACAAAAGCCGTTCCTGAAAGCGTCTCAGTTGTCTCTGCCCCGATGTCGTTACTCAGGCTGCGGAGACAGTACAGCTCTTTCTCCTGCTCTCTGGTAAGCAAGGCAATCAATGAGACATTTCTTGAATCCATGCCTGGTTAGGAAAACTCTTGAGAATTGAAAGAATTTGATTCACAAAAAGGTTTAGCAGCATTCAGAGAACGCGTGTTCTAATTACTACATGCTGTTTGTGGAAAAAGCGGCGCTGATTATTTCAGAGGGAAGCATGCCAGCCCTGCCGCAGCAGAATGAAATGGGGGATCCAGGCGGGGACTTAAAAAAAAATCCTTCCTTAGGATGGTTTCATACATGCATGCAAATTGGAAAGCATCCTGGAATTATGAAATCATGGGAATATATTTATTAAAATCTGGGGTGGATTTTGGTGTATTATATATTTCAGAAATCTAAGATATATGGAAATATATAAAGTATAGGTGTCTGTTCACTTTTTTATGATTATGGATACTGTGTATATACCCAAGTCTCTGTGCATTGTGTACTTGTGCGTGTGTCTGTGCCTGTGTGTGACAACAGACACTCTTCTTCATCATTCTTTGGCTTAGGACCTTGACACTGAGTCTCTGGCTGAACCAGAGCTGACTGTGTTTTGATTAAGCTGACTGACTAAGAAGTTCTGGGATCCCCCTGTCTCAGCTTCCTCCCTCTCCAAGGCAGGGGTTACAGCCACCAGGCCCCTTCCTGCTCTTACGTGTGTGTGTGTGTGTGTGTGTGTGTGTGTGTGTGTGTGTGAGGTTCAACACAGGTCCTCATACTTGGACAGAAGGACTCTTGCCTGTTGAAACATCATCTCATCTCCCTGTCCTGATAAATATTTCTTTAGGGATTGGTTATATAGCTGCTTGTTGGGCATTAGGTACAATACAAAGATTTTCCAGATACAAGCAACATGGAAATAGAAGTTACAAAAGAAAAGTGCTTCATCCAAAGAGAGATGGTCACCAATATGCAGACTTTCCTTTGTGGTGGAGATGCTTCAAACAAGCAAGAAGAGCGGAGAGCAGCAGGAAATAGCTTTCCCATGAACCTTCTTGCTTTGTAAACATGAGTTATCGTAAAGAGAGATTGGCACCCTTCCTTCTCCCTCAAGAGTCTGAACCACACTGAACAACATTTATCCTATTTATTTTCCATCGTAGAAAGACACATTCGACAAATCACACAAAGGGAAGATGACAGACAAAAGGAGCTGGTTTTTAAAGTGTGTATTCTCTTCCCACAGCAAGCTTCTAAGGTTGATTTTAATGATTAGTATGGGCATCAAATGTCCGGAGCCTACAAATGGAGATTTCGTAACAGAGACAAATGTCCCAAGGCCATCACCTGGTCAGGCCCATTCGCAAGAGATCAGGCATAGTTTAAGAAAACAACAGAATTGCATTTATCACTTAGCTGATGAACTGGACTAGGAACCATTACCACATGGAACGGAAGTCACTTTGCTCCTATTTCTTGAAGTGCTGAACTAGATTGTGTCAACAATATTCTTTTCCCTATACTCTTTCATAATGAATTAGCATTCCTAGTAAGTATTCACAGTAATATTCCGGATATAAGAAAAAGAACAGCAAAGAGGGTTGGAGATTTGAAAGGGCAATCATATTGTTCTGACACCCTTGAACAAAGGGAGGGAACTATCCAGGCAGCCATACACATGGCTGCATGAACTCGGTGTTTTTCAAATGTGTGAGTATGTGTGTATGTATTAATCATACCAGACCCCTGGCATAAACTTTTGACTGTCTCTAGCCAGCTGGCCTGTAAAATTAACCTATGAACAGGCAGCCATAACTGTACAAATTCACCCGAACAATGAGATGAGTGACATTAGTGGTCTCTCACAGGCTACATGAGAAAACAGTCCTTAAAACAGTATTTATTTTTGTAGTTATTTATTTTTAACTTACTAATTCATGTGCACCATGTGGAAACAGGTGCCCACAGAGACTAGAGGGCATCTGATTCTCTAGACCTAGAGTTACAGACAGTTGTATACTGCCTGAGGTGGGTATAGGGAACTGAACTTGGGTCCTTAGAAAGAATGGGATGTACTATTAATGCCTGAGTCATCTACCTAGTCCTGAGATAACATTTAAACAATTCTAACTAAGTACTTGACTACTAACTAGTTTTGGAAATGGTGCCATTGACTGAAAACACCTGACTCTACTTGCTATATTCTGTGTGGTTTAAATGATTTAAATATGGTTTACTTTCCCTTGGAAATGGTCTAAGGATTCTTTACCCTTCATTGTCCTTAAAGCTTTTAATATCTGAGAATGTTACTATAGTACATTTCCCTAGTGCAGACAAATATGTAACACAAATAATCACGATGTGGAAGGTGAGGGCCAAAGGCCTGGAGTACTACCTGACTTCCTTGTTCTTTTCTTCACCCTGCCTTGCTATTCCCATTGCTTCAAAAGCAATTGTATCACATGCTGATTTTATATTAGTCTCCTATGGACACGATAAGGAGCAGCAGAGTGTTTTGGAAATGCCGCATACACCTAATATACTTAAAAGTGCTTTATTTTTTGAATCTATTGCAATAAAGAAGGTAAAGAGATGGTCTTGAGATTTGTAGGTGGGGTGAAATCAAACACACTGGTTAAGGGCTTGGTGTGATGGCTCTCTGGGTAAAGGCACTGACAACTTGAGTTAGGTCCCTGGATAGAGAGAACCACTCAGTTATTCTCCAGCCTACACAGGTAAACCTAGGCTGTGTAGACTTGCACACACACACACACAGAGGGAAAGAGAGAATAATTATGTATGTGTGTCTGTGTGTGTGTTACAATAATGCTATGTGAAGTATTTCAATAAAGTAGAGGAAAAGTTGAATTTTTGTGACTGGAAAGCCTTATTCATGATGTTTTAATAGTGCTAGAAAGCTGCCCTATAATCCCACGACTTCACCTTGACCTCTGCCTGCAGTAGTAAACCACCACTGAATATCTATCTCCTCTTCATACTAGAACTGCATTCTTCCCAAGCGTCAACCATGTTTTACCCATCTTTAATTATATAATGTTTGATCCAAGGTGGACTCTAAAATGATCTTTGATCAAATTAATATTGATTACAAGTTTAAAGAGTTCTCTCTGTTTGAACATTAATATTCTTTATTTGATCATTACCAGGTTTTATTTTCTTTAAATTTTTTGTTTGACATTTTTCAAGACCCTGCCTTTCCTCCCTGTGGCAATAAAATCTAGACAACCCTTTCATAAGATGGCCTAAACGTTCCATGTGTTTTCCTCACAGGGCATCTTTCTTCAGCAGCTCGTGAGAACCTAGCTCAGAACCTGAAGGTAAATCTGGCTCCTCAAGGCTTCCTTTTAGAGGTGTTGCTGTCAGTGAGGGGACAACACAATAAAGGTAAGGTTATAGGTTTTATTAGCTTAACACAGAGAAAACCTACTGCAGTGTCAAAGACGGTGTCTTCACCCTCAGTGAGCTGTCCTTAGGTCACAAAGTGTACGGATTACTCAGAACAGACCATTAACTGTTAGAAAAACAAACACGAGTGTGGGGTATAATATACAAGAGGCAGGACAGCTTTAACTTTTACAATGCTGACACAAACCAATCAAAGAAGATAAACTTAAAACCTTCATTTCGGTTGTGTCTCTTTAGACCTGTGTCTTCTTCTACATCCCCAAACGGGTAGAGTTATCAAGGAAAGATCAATGCTAACTGTTAGAGACTATGTCTAGCTCATTGCTGGAACCTCCACTTGGAAATCAACTCATCAAAGGATCACTTTGTAGCTAAAGAGATGGGTTAATGGGTAAAGGGTTGGCTGTGCAAGCATGTGGGCTGGGGTTTGAATCAACAACCTTCATGTCAAAACAGGGCATGGCTGCCTGCCTGCAACCCTGCGGGTGGGGCAGTGCAAAGGGGAGCCATGGACCTCATTTGCCTGCTAGAGTGGCTAATTGGTAAGCATCTGGTCCAAAGCAATAAAGTTGGGAGTGATCTAACCAGACACATCAATCTCTGGTCTCCATGGTTGTATGCTCACACGCACATAAACATGTACTCATAGTCACATATATGCATGCATGCATCACACTCCCACACTCCCATCCCCCACCCTGAACACATGAGAGAGAGAGAGAGAGCACACAGTCAGAAAATCCTTGCTAGTGATTATGATTATGGCAAGCATGTGAGTGTGACTTAGACTGTATCTGTGTGTTAACAGAGTGGTATATAATAAAACAATGAAATAATGTAGATATTTTTCAGGAAAGTGAAAGGGGCATTGCAGGGGAGGGAGGCTACAGAGAGGGGGAATAGCTAGTTGTAAGAGCTCTGAAGGGTGGAATGAGAAAAATTGGGGTGGAAGTTTTAATTAGGGAAAGGGGGGAAGATAAATACAGAAGGAGGTAGAATAGCAGTAAGGATGCCTGAAAAAGTCATAAGGAGTTAGACTACTAGCTATCTACCTAAAAAATCACATATGCAAATTTATATATATATATATATATTATATATAATACATATCAGTGTATAAAGATACATACATAGTTTAAATGAAATGTTCTCATCTGGGATGACAATGCTCCACCCAAACCATAGGTCAACTAACAACCCCCCCCCCCCAGAACCAGGCATGAGAAGCCCTGTTTTGAGTTATTGGTCAGGATGGTCCAAGAGACTCCCAAAACATTACAGGATATTGATATTGTCCTTGGTTGCCCCCAGAACTTGAAGGTAAGTCCCTATTTCTGAAGACACCTTGAATGTCTTTCACAGGGCCCAGAAAGTCCCTGTCAAAAATCTGACTTAAAAACAATCTCCATGAGGTTGAGCTTCCATGGTACCAGAAGATGCCATGGAAATTTCCAAAAGATGGAGCCAACCAATAGTCTTACACTGCTATGTCGCCTATGAACCACCAATAAAAGACCATCAAGGCACAATGGCACAATAACCTAAGGGTGCAGTAGTGGCATGTGTACCTTGGTGGGAGCCAACAGCTCTCTAATTGGACTAAAGGTCTGCTCAACAAGAGGAAATATCTTCCTGGTACAGAAAATCCAGCCACCTACCCAGGGCTACTGACGTCATGGACCTTAGAAAATGACTTATAACTGCCACTTTACTGAACCCATGTAAGCACCAAGTATTTGTTCTTATGCCCACAGATAACTGTCGTCATCATCTGTCGTCAAGGGGACTTTTCTTGGCAACTGATGGAGAACACTGCAGAAAACCGTAACAGATCAAAATGTAGAATTGTGGGGCCCACTTTCAACTAATATATCTACAACACAACTTCTACACTTACGGCTCAGGAATCACTGTGGAAATAGGGGTGGGAAGATTTTAGGAGTCAGATGGGAGCTGGAAGTTTGCTGTGAGATCACGTTTCCTAGACATGTCAGAAGCTACATCTGTGATGTTTCACCAACATGGCTGCCCAAATATGACCTGAACAAGGACAACATGAATGGACTTGCTAACATAGAACGCAGAAAGCTCAAGAAGCCTCAGCCCTACACAAAGAACTGTTGGTAGCTAAGAAATGCTAAAAGTGAAATAAAGAGTCTTTCCCCAAAAAAGAACACACTAACTAATTATCCAACACTAAATTATCAGCCAAAAAAACCTACATACAAGTAACATACAGATTGGACTATGTGTTTAGAAACACACACACACACAACCACCATTACCAACAACAACAATAAAAAACAATAATTAAAGACAAAGAGACCATCTGTTTGAAAGAGAACATGGTAAAAGCAGGGGAGAGGTCAGAGGGAGGAACGGGAATAGAAAAATGATGTAATTATATCACAACCTCAAAAAATAAAAAATGGCTTTTGTTTTAAAAACATGGTTTCCTAGACACAAGAAACATTTCATTATCTGTGACATTCTGCTTTTTCTGATAAATACTGATTCACAGCTCACTGGTTAATGCCCAAAAAGAGCTATCTAGAAATATTTTTCTACATCCTAATACGCAAAATCCACTTTCGTAGACTGGAATTAGACAGTGGAGAACCAATGAGACACACTGACAGATGAGGAACTTGTGAATGCCACCTACAAGCCACACTCTCCTCTTGGAGTCATATTTATGAGGTGTCCTCCAGTGGTAGAGTGTTCCACATAGCCATTGCACACCCTGTGGTCCATGCTTGAAGTCCCTGTGTTCATTGGGAAGACTGTGACAACTGCCAGTTATCTTGACTAGGTTCTCAGATGAGAACAGAAGCCAGCTTTTGGAAGAAAAAAATATCAAAAGGGATGAACATCTTTTACCAAATTACTGCACAATCAGAAGTCTTTTCTAAGCTCATTTTTTTCATTTCTATTGCCTTTACTATTTCGGGGGAAATGAAACAAATGGTCTTTATTGATTTCTCAAACATGTAACCAGAGGGACATGAGAAGATGGAGCTATTGGTGAAGTGAAGTGTTGTGTAGGGGCACAAATGTGTGACTCCTGTGCAGGTTTGGGGGCAAGATGGTTGGATTCTGGGGTCTCACTGACCAACCAGCCTGGCAAAATCAGTGACCTCCAGGTTCAGAGGAGGCTTTCTTGAAATTAAAAAATAAAGTTCAATGCAGGGAAGCAAGACACCCAAAGTCAAACTAAGCTCTGGCCTCTGCCTCCATGTTTATGTACTCTTATACCCCACATACGTGTGAACACATATACTACATACTTATGGACACACAATATAGCTAGGATGCATTTGATGCTATACGTTACATATCAGTGGAGAAATTAAAAAGGCATTCTATATATTTATGAATACATAACAAAACATGAATGAATATAAAAGAATAAACTGTATGATCTGTGGTCAGACAGAGTCAGCGTTCAGAATGCAGGGAGCAGAGGAGGAGCTTTTTGTATGATTTTTTAGCTGGACAGGTCCACTAGACTATCATATGTCCCAAGCCTTAGTCTGTTTGAAATGCTGCAACAAAATGCCTCACACTGAGATGTTTATAAAACAAGAGTCATTTATTTTTTCATATTATTGGAGACTAGGAAATCCAAGATGAAAGGGCCACAGGCTTGGTGTATGATGAAGACTCACTCTGCTCTTTAGAGATGGTGTGGTTTGTGTGGCCTCATAGGGGTAAATAGGCAAACAAACACTTGTGGCTCTTTTACAAGGCAATGATGCCGTTCTAGAGGGCCTGACTCTCTGACTTAATTGCCTTCTCGAAGGTAATGGTCACACAGGGAACTAGGTTTCGATCTACAAGTTCTGCAGGGCCACAAACCCTCAAACCACAGCCCTGTGCAATAAAACCAGGTTGGGCCACCAATTTATGTTAGAGTCTTTGAATTATATTCTTTCCCTAATAAACATCATGTCGTTCTCTGAACAGCTTAAAATTACACAGGCTGAGTGGCCCAGCCAGATCTCAGCATGCTGCAGTTCCTGTGGATGAAAAGGACTCAGGGGTTACAGTTCCTAAGATCTTTCAAAAAGATGTTGCAGTAGAGACTGCCATACAGTGGAAACACTGCCTCACAATGGTTGAAATCATGTATCTGGTACACAGCGGATTATCCTAGGCATACTGCTTAGAGGTATGGTAGTGCCTCTTACTACTGGAGTCAGAAAGATCCAGTAACTTGCCAGAGAGAAAGCTAGTGAGAAGCCGACAGGGATGTGAACTTCAGCCCATGCAAATTTAAAATCTGAGCTAGATGATCTGGTTTTGATGTCTGCCACTCCTGATCCGTAATGAACATGGACTTCCTGAGTTCAGAGAAGTAGGTGTCTACGTTTATGTCTTTAAAATGGGGAGAATGGCTATCTCATGGAATTGAGGGAACCGATCAAGTGTTTGAGACAGGATGATTGAACATGCTCAGTGTTGCATCCTTCCTCCACAGACCAGCCTCAGGTACGTAGCCTTGGTGCTGAGCCCTGGGCTAGGCATTCCAGACAGATTTCCCTTCCCACCAGCTACCAGAGACTGAGTGAAAAGACTGAGTGAAAGAGAGACATTAGTCACTTACTGTGGGAATGCATTTAGACATTTTTCTCAATATATAAAAGCAATGAAAAGGGGCTACTCTGTTTGAAGGGTGTGGGTGTGTGTGAAGGAGACACTGATCTACCCACTCAGATTTTTCCGGCTGCGACCAGCAGCCTAAAGCCACCTCCTTTGAACTCTGAAGACAGCCATGGTGATCTCTGGGGAAAGGCGAGCTTTCAGCCTAACAGATCTCCCAATTTCTGAAGTAGATACTGACATGGACACAAGATGCCCACATATGAAGAGACACCGAGGACATGTCCACTCAGGCCGGGGGAAATGACAGCTGTGCTTTCATGGAAGAAGAGAAGAAAAGGTCAAGAGTCAGGGTCACAAGAAGGCAGCCTTTTACCTCCATGGGGCCTAATTTCAGGAAGCTGAGATCACTGCCTAGGAGGAAGGAGAGGAATGAAATGTGTGGAGAGAGGTTTCAAGAGTAGAGGTGAGACAGGAGGAAGAAAGGGAAGGACAAAGGAAGAAGCACTTTGGGCAACCGTGAGTAACCAGACCGGACTCTAACTCAGAGTACAAAGGAGCAGGCAGTAGGAGAGATGAGCCTGGAAACCAGATACAATAAAGGACTCTTCCAAGAAGCAAGGGCTGTGGACTCAGGTCTGTGGGTTGAATTCCTGGTAGGACACTCATCAGGTCTGGGAACAGGGGCAACTGATGTAACTTCTATGAGCCTCAGTGTCCCTGCTTGCAGATGGCAAGTGTAAGGGTAATATGAAAAATAGGGAATGAGCAGGACGGCATGTATTGGGCAACCTCAAATATTAAGATACTAATTCCAGAGAGGAAGACAGACCCACCTGATGAGTCATTTGTCACACATCGATAAGATAGGGACTGGAAGGAATCCAGGCTTTCTGGTTCCAGAACCTCCCTCCTTATAATGGTGTCCCTCTTTCTACCCCAGAGTGTGTTGAAAAACAAGTAACAGCTGATTTGCTTCACCCAGAGTCAGGCACGGGGCGGGGCACAGCTGAATTAATGTCAGCCCGGAAAAGGAGGAGACCATGGGAAGAGGAAGAGGTGGTGGCCAAATCCTGGAAGCTCTCCATACTTAGAAGCTCTGATGTTTGTATTTAGTTCACTGGGGCAGTGGGGTTGCAACAGAGCTGTGGCATCGACAGAGCTGTAACTTAGAAAGGTTCATCTTTTAACAAGGACCAGCTTAAAAGGGCCAGCAATGAGTGGAGACCAATTAGACTTTTATTGCGGCTGTCGTTAAATGAACCCCAGAAAGTCAAGTGGGAGTGGAGGAGTAAGGGAGGAACAGATGCAAAGGCCTTCCAGCCTGCTGCGGACAGCAGAGCCAGCAGATGAGTCAAGCTTTTGAGGCTGGGTGACTGGGAACACAGCTGATGCCATTAATGGTACTCTGAAAACCAAGGGGAAAGTTGCACCGTGGTGGGACAAAGCGTGAATGCAGGTTTTGCAGACTGAGTTTGAGGTGATGACATGTCATTCAGGTGGAAACATTTGGCAGATGGTGAGCTTTACATAGAGTAAACACCATGTGTGATAAATAGACGCGTCTGAACACTTTTCCTTCTGAACATTGTTACTAAATAAGGAGTTTGAGTCTCCAGACACATTAACAAATTCGCTTGCACGCACTTTCCTGCCTACGTTATAAACAACATGCTTCAATAAGTATAGATTAAAATAATCCCCCTCTTCACCCCAGCGTTCCAGGAGGTATCCAGGGTCCCCTGTGGAAGGTCACGTTTCCACTTTGGATACTGCTGCGGCACCTCTGCCCCTTTCCTGTGCAAGGAAGCAGACTGAGAATTCTAAATAATAATAATTGTCTATGACTCCACCTGCAAATGAAACAGACCCCTTTGCTGGGTCTTTTGAGAGCATACATAAAAGAAAAGGGACCGGGAGGCTCCTTATTTAAAACCTTTCACCTCTAGGCACAAAGGTCTCCACGACAGGTTTGGTTGCAGCATTGTTTATAAAGATGAAGATAGCCGAAAGGCTCATCAAGGGGAAAGACAGCACATCTCCCCTATGCACCAAATAAGGAAGAGGAATCTCCAATATACAAGAGATTTTTTTTTCCCCAAAAAAGTGGCGTCAGCACTTAATCCCAGCAGAGGCAGGCAGATCCCTGTGAGTTTTAAATCTGCTTGGTCTACACAGTGAGGTCCAGGCCAACTGGTACAATACAGTGAAACACTGTGTCAAAAAGAGAGTTATAAGAAAGGCATGTTTGTGAAAAAAATACTTTATTACCAGTGAACTAGGCTGGGTAGATGGCTAAGTAGATAAAGGACTAAATGCTGTCTAAGTGTGACCTGAGATTGAGTCTCCAGAATTAACATAAAGCCCACCTAGTAGCACTCTTGTAGAATATCAGTGTTTCTGTTTCATATGGCAGGGACAGGAGGCTCCCCAGAAGCTTAAAGGCTGGCTACCCTGTCACGTGCAGCAGAAAACAACAAAGGAATCCTGTCTCAAATAAGTTAGAAGCCAAGGGTCTACTCCCAAGACTCCCTCCGACTACCACATATGTGCTATGCTACTGTCTGCACTCACATAAACACACACACACATGTATGTACACATATTTCGCACATACTCACTTACATGCACACACAAAAGCATTTTTAAAAATCTTGAATATATATACATATATGCATATAGTACATTCAAATATTTGACATTAAATCGGAATGAATAAGCCTCTGTCAGAATAATCTGGATAAGTCACCAGACACTACCAATTTCTAGCAGTTACAGAGAAGAGAGGGAAACACTAGACAACACCAAAGGAATGCAGTCAATACATTCAGACCAGAGGATTGGCTCAGGACAAATAATTCATTTTAATTAACAAATTGTAATGATAAAAACTAGAGAAAGAAGGAGACTATGATTTGAAGAGACAAGAAAACACGTAAAGCTGACCTATACTGTCTTAGGATGTCTACAGAGCGACAGGGAAGAAGAGGAGAGGGTAGTGTTGGGAGCAGGGTCTGGAGACCCCTGAGCACAGCCCCATACAAACCATCAAGCTGCTTGCTTACAGCATGTGGTTTTCTGTAGACATGCCCCATTAACATTCAAAAGCTGAAAATTCATGAGGAAAACAAAGGTTTTTTTGTTGCTATTAGTATAGTCTTACATATGAGACAAAATAAAATACTAAAATTATATGGTTCATATATTTTTAAGTTGTCTAATAAGTCTTGATGCACCCACAGGTATCCATTGACAGTGTGATATGAAATAGAATCAGGATAGGTTTTCATTTTTATCCCATGTTCTTCTCTATGACTTTATCCTTTTACAATAATATGTTCATATGTTACTTCTGTAACTAAATGCAGAAACACAAGGAGATTTGCTATAATGGAAGTTCCAGGTCTAGGCTGGAGATAAAGATGCTGCTTAGTGGGGCTGAGGAGATCGCTCAGTGGGTAAAGTGCTTGGATTGTAAACGTAAGGACCTGAATTTGATTCCCAGGGCCCACAAAAAAGCTATATGAAGAGATGGATGCTTGCGATCTCTGAGCCTCTGATGAGGTGGGAGGTTGAGACAGAAGAATCCTGGGAAATTCACAGACACGCTAGCTTAATGTACGCAGAAGCAATAACAAGAGTCCCTCTCTCAAAGATGGGGAAAGCCAGAGAGGACATTACACACATGGCTCATTGCCCGTGGCTGCACCTATACACTGATGCATACAGAAGCATAAGACAGCACACACAGAGACCAACCCCCATAAGTTAATGAATGGACTTCCATTGATAATGTGTTGACACACACATAATTATAAAAATAGACTTGATTTGGAGAAGAACTTGGGCAATGAATTAGCTTTTGGCCTGAGTTTGTTTAGCCGGTTTCCTGTTGGATTCCCAAGTAGCAAAGATCTTTTTATTATTTGATACTACCTTTGATTCATGGCCTGACAAGATGTGGATTTGCCATGTTCAGGAAACTTAGGAAAGACTAAGATGAGAATCTCTGGTTAATGACAGGAACACACTGTGATTTTTGAACGGATGCCAAAACTCATCGAACTAATGCTAGAACATAACGAATCTCGTGCTCCAAAGGATAATGGGTTGGTGAGTAGCAACCCCACAGTCCCTCAGAAAACCAGGGTTGTTCTGGCATCCTTAATGTTACATGATTGTTTTGGATCTTTTATATTTTTTCTTTCTCTACAGAATGACATCTTTGATGCATTATTTTGTGTAAATTTGCAGTGAATGTTGCTTACAAAAATCGCTATTCTATGTAAGTGTTATGGTTTTATTAAGCTTATCAGCCAATGGAATCCTTGGTCCGTGGGTGGAAATGTAAGACTCTGCAAGGCTCTGTACCCCATCTTCAGCTTCGGAGCTGTTTGCAACAGATTCTTGATTTGATACGCAGATACTAATGGAGATGATAGGAACTGTAGCAGTCTGATTTTCTTTCCCCTCTTTCTTGTAGGTAGTAATGAACTCTAAACTGAAATGAGGAGAGAAGGGGGGCACAGTGCGCATCTTTTTCCACGATCAACAATTTCCAAGCTATTTAGCAACTATAGGACAGCTGCTTTATTGAGCTAAAAAAAATGACAAAAAATGTACTGGTAGCACTTTGGACTCTATTCTGATCTCCCTTAAACGCCACACAGCTTGGATTTTTCTGTAATTTTAATGAAAATGTGGCCGGGCACACCCCTCTCATTTAAATCATGCACCGTCAGTGATTTCCGCTCTGCAACTGAAGCACTTCTTGGGACACATGCCAGGTACAAGATGGGAGGGGAAGCCTGAAAATAGAATGCCGGGGGGGGGGGGGGGGGAACTGGACAAATCCCAGGGAAATGGCCCAGATGTTAAAGGAGGATTAAGGTAGCATTAGAACCTAACTGGTGCTTAACACAGTTCAGAACAGGGTAAGAAGTATAACCTTGGAGCTTGTTGAGTGTTGAAAAGTTGAAGATTTTATACACCTTCAACTTATTCCTCCCTGGCTCCTTTAGGCTATCAGTGAGCAAAGCCTATCTTTCACCTTGCACCCTTGTTTTCCCAGAAAAGATCAATTCTTTATTTTCAATAAGTATTTGTTAAGATCTCGAGTGAAGAACCAGAAGAGAGAGCAGAGAGATGGGGGAGGGAGAAAGAAAGAGAGAGAGAGAGAGAGAGAGAGAGAGAGAGAGAGAGAGAAAGAGAGAGAGAGAGAGAGACAGAGAGAGAATATGGTGTAATCTACTGATCTACTGTTTTGGAGAATTCATATGTACATGGCAATTAAATGCCTGTTGAAAGAAGTGTGTTCTCTGTTCTTGTAAGGAATGCACATGATATTCTTATCATGAGGGACTTTCACACAAATGTGATATGATTTTTCAGTGGGAGCTGGGGAGTAGAATGCTGCCCAGCATTCAGGAAGACTGACCTGGGTCCCATTTGCAGCCCCTTGGAACACTGGGTGTGATGGCACATACCGCTAATCTCAGAAGGTTTCACTCTTTCGTCTTAGCCTCCGATCACACTGTGTTCTGTCCGTTTCTAAGACCAGGACTCGGCTTTTTGAGCAGGAACTGGTAGGGGCTGTGCATGCGGGATCTGGACCCTGACTCCAGTTTGACTCACAGTTCCTTATCATGACCTCAGGCAAAATGATTTAATGCTTTTAAGTCTGTTTTCTCTAAAACCGAGATCTTGATAAACCTCTCTCAGGGAATATGGCAAAAAGTAAATACGTAAGACTTACTGCTGGCACTGTGTCCAGACTCAGAAAGGGTTAATGAGTTTTAAAAATAGAACTCTTGAAAAAATGAAGAAAAATCCCTTCCAGTTTAGTGAAGTCAAATTAATAAGATAGTCTGAAGACAGAAATGGAAATGAAACACTTAGCTGGGACTAGTGTGAGAAGTCAGGAAAGCCCAGGGAAGAGGAAGGCCTCCAGCCCAGAAATAACTTTGCACACACTAAGAGATTTCCTGTAGGATAAGTTAACAGATCTCTCTAAATGTAAACCCTTGAGGGTAGGAGAAGCAAGGTGATCCTGTTTCTGGGTGAGTCACTATGATGCACATTCCGCTCATCAAATATCTAAGCTGAGATCTTCACAGCAAGGAGGAGTTGGAATGGAATTTCTCAGTTCACTTTGAGACAGGGTAGTTTCTAAAAGAGGGACCTGGGCAGGTGGAATGTACCTTCTGAGCCTTTGAATTGGCCCATGTGAGACCCAGGGGCCCTAAGAAAGAGAGAACATTCCAGAAGAGGGAGGAGGAGTCTGGGAAAGAAGAGGCAGTTCCAAGATAAACTTCCTTAATTCTGCAGCAGAGTTTAAATCACTAGCTTTCCATTGTCAATAAAAATAGTCAGTCTTTGGGGCTTCTGGTGTGGGGCTGAGGTCAGAGTTGGGGTACGGTCTGGGTAATCCCTGCGATGTGTCGCAGACCCCATGGTCCAAAAGGCTCTGCAGGCAGACATTTATTCTGTTCCGCAGGCAGAGTCAATCACCAAGTAAGTGTAGGGATGGTTTCTTTCGGTGAAGCCAGTTTACGTTCCCATCAGAATTACTGCTTTATTCTCATTTTATCTTGAGACAGGGTTTCCTGTAGCATAGGCTGACCTTCACCTCCCTATGTAGCCAACGTGGTACTCCTGATTACCCTGCCTGAGTTGTGGCTACAGGCACATGCCACCACCATACCTGGCTTATGTTGTACTAGGGAGCAAGTCCATGACTTCTCTTATCCTAGGCAAGCACTCTAACAATTGAGTTACATTCCCAATCAGAATTATTAGTATTTTAGATCTTAGGTGATTTTTTTTATTTCTCCAAACACTTGTGAGCAGTAGTGTCTACGAATATCTGTTCCTTGCCATTACCAAGCAGATTAGATGGGTTGAAAACTTAGGTTTATAGTAGTGTCTCTATGCGAGCTGGGTCACAAAGCCTCCGACCAGCCTACTCTTCAAGAAGGATGAGAAATTTCTCTCTCTCTCCAAAGACAGAAATGATAAGGCTCTAGCCCTGTTATTAGCTCTTCAGTTCCCTGTCTCTACCTAGCGCATTCACATTTTAACTAATTGCCCAGCACATCTGGGCATGATCTTGAGCCCAGTGTTCCGGAAGAAAGACAGTGAGTCTTGGCTCTGTCTTGCTACAGTAAACACTCAGGGTTTATACAGCATTAGGTTCTGACACATCAGCCCAATGTGCAGCAAGGACCTGTGGCTAAGAAGGGGGCGGCAGAAGTCGAATGTCCTAAATGGAGGTTTTTGATGTTGGCGTCCTGTTTGACTTTCATCTGTGACCCCTGCCTGTTTTTCAGTGTCCAGATTTATAATATAGAAGGTGTTGTCTTCTTGAATATATACTTCTGTAATACAAATTTGCATGACCTTTTCATCTCTGTTGTAAAGGTAGTTCTAAATTCAGTACTCCTTTAGAAGCCCCCAGTTCCTTGGTTCTGAGCTCACTGCCGGCTCTAGGACATAACAAGCATTTGTTATGAAATCCCTCCGTTTCAGGCTGTCTTTAAAAGCTGAAATCTCTAAATATGAGCTTATCAAGGGCTCCAATCACCCCTCCCATCTGGTTTCCTATGCATCCTGCCACCCACTGACCCACACTGGGATAGGTGGGAGTCACATGAAAAGGAAGAAGGCACAAAGCTCAGTCAAAGATGAACTGCACATCACTGGTTGCAATTTTACCCCAAAGCAAGGCTGTGCTTCTTGAAGGACTAAGATTTATTGGTTGCAACACATGAAGATGTAAAATGCACAGTTATCGCTTTCCCCAGAATGTGTCCTGGCACCAGCCTGCGGAAACGGCATGGAATAGCAAGTTTGGGCTGTCATCTTGTGATAAGTCAGAGTTCCAAGGCAGGAGCCCATCATGCTGTCTTGTGAGGGTGAACCTTGGACTAGTATTCATTATGACTAATTTGATTATTATGGTCTAGATGCTTTCATGTTTAAATGAGGCAAACTCTCCTGACGTTCAAACTTTGCATTCAAATAGGATGTAAACTCAAGTTGCTTTATAAAGCTTATTTTTATTTCTGTGTGTACATGTATATGCATGTGTACACTTGTGTGTGTGTGTGTGTGTGTGTGTGTGTGTGTGTTTATCGGGTCTCTGGAGGCCAGAAGAGGGAATCATATCTCCTGGAGCTTGAGCTATGGGTACTTTTGAGTTTCCATGTTAGGTTCTGAGATCCAAACTTGGGTCCTCTACAAGAACAGCACATACTCTAATGGCTGAATCATCTTTCTAGCCCCTAATTGTATTAATATTAAGTGCAATCATTTTGTTCCTCCTATTCTTGGTATACTATAAAATAATGAAAAAAATATATGCTGAAATATAATAAGGGTTCTTAATATACAAAGATCTATTTGACCTTTTTTGATTATGCTGGAATTCCTTTAAGTATGATGTTCAATTCTTTGTTTATCATCATCATCGTCATTATCATCACCATTGGCAGGGTTGTATATAGCCCATGCTGGCCTCAAATTCACTATCAGCACCTTGAATTTCTGGTCCTATTGTCTTCATTTCCTGTGTGCTGAGATCACAGGCCTGTGTCATCATTTTTGCCTTATCTGCAGCTGAAGGTCGAACGTAGGACTTTGTGTCTGGTAGAAAAGCACTCTACCTACTGAACTACATTCCAGCTCTGTTCACTCAGTTGAGTTGCTGCTTCCTTTTGGAAGAAGCAATACTTATCTCACAGTTTTTCTGTAATGGATTGTATTTGGTTTATATTGAAATAATACTATATTCGTAGATCAATTTAACAACTATAACCTCCATTTAAGAGTTTTTTGTTGTTTGGTTTTTTTTTTTTTTTTTTTTTTTTTGCTTTTTCGGGACAGAATCTCTCTGTGTAGCTCTGGCTGTCCAGGAATTCAATACATAGATCAGGCTGGCTTCAAACTCAGAGATCCACCTGCCTCTGCTTCCCAAGTGCTGGAATAAAAGGCATGTGACACCACCAGCCAGCAGGACTATTCTCATAAATGGATTTGCATTTTGTTCTCAACCCTACCCTGTAAAACTGCTAATGGTAATTTATCTCCATATAAGAGACAAGAAAACTGAGACTCAGGGATGTTGAAGAAGACAAAGGCTGCACCAGACATTTTCAGACTGAATCATAGGCTCAAAGACCATCCTCAAGAACTGACTCCCTAAGGAACAAATCAGGAAGTGCTCTATCAGCTTAGGGCTGAGCTACCAGTAAGCAGCTATGCCTCTGTGGTGTTCCAGGTGATCTGAATACTCCTTGTAGTGGAGTTCACCTCCCCTCCTTCTGCAACACTGCCTTTTGGTGCAGGTTTTAACTGCTTTGCTGCCTGAACACTGCTGGTTCCAAGAATCTCTAAGCAGTAATTAACATAAACAAGTGTTTTCTTTCTTTATTTTGTTTTGTATTTCTTATTTTTAAAGAGAGGGCCTTAAGTAGCCCTGGCTAGCTTCAAACTCACTATGCAGCTGAGGATGATCTTGAATTTATGATCTTCCTGTCTCCACCTTCTCATTGCTGAAAGTACACGCATGCAACATTACACCCAGTTATACAGTTATGCTTCTTGTTAGGAGCTAAATGAACCCAAGACTTTAAGCTTGCTGACCTAAATTCACAAACCTGAACAAATGTTTGTACCCCTTTACTTGTTTTTTGCTTGTTTGTTTGTTTGTTTATTGTTGTTGTTGGGTTTTTGTTTTGTTTTATCGAGATAGGGTTTCTCTGTGTACCAGTCCTGACTGTCCTGGAACTCACCTCACTCTGTAGACCAGGCTGGACTCGGAACTTAAAAGGATCCACCTGCCTCTGTCTCCCAAGTGCTGGGATTAAAGACATGCACCACCACCGCCCAGCTTTACTTTTTTTAAAGTAAAAATCAAACATGGTTTGGATGTGTGGGTTTCTTACTTTGCAGATGAGTCTCTTGGCATAGTAACTTTGGAGAATGAACTGATAGTATATTAAAATTAACTCCCATTAGTATCTAAAGAAAGAAACATACATATGACCAAAGTGGCATATGGTAAGGTGTTCAATGCATAGATTTCATTAAAGGGAGAAATATAGAGAAAGGGGGACATTGAAAGACCAGTTCCTCGGGAAGAACAACTTCACAGGATAAATCCACATCAGGACAACTAGAAAAAATAGAGACAATCAAGGATGACTTGGGAAGAAAACTGGAACCTATTGTGAGGTTTTTAAAATGACATTTTCAGGTTGGAGAGGTGGCTAAGCAGTTATCAGCTCTTGATTGCTCCGGCAGAGGACCCAGGTTCAGTTCCTGTCCTTTGCATATGAGACCTCACAGCTGCTATTCTGGCTGCCATGGATACTTCATGCATTGGTTCACATACAGACAAGCAAGCATCCATCCATCCAAATAAAAAATAAATTAAAATTTAAAGAGGGTAATGAGGCTTGAGAAATGACTCCATAGTCAAGAGCCATATAAATATATAAACCAAAAATAATTTAAAATATTTAAAATGAAAAAAAAATGTTTGAGGGCTGTAAATGTACCACATGATTGCCTTGGTTTCAATCCCTAATCCTGTCCCCCCCCCCCCCCCCCGCATACATCTCTCTCCATTAAGCCCTGTTGTGGACTTATATATGTTCATACAAGTACAAAAATATCTCAATAAATTCTAGCAGGCACATGCAGAGTGAATAACACTGATTCCCCCACCCCCGGAGTGGTGGGCACAACTGGAAACTTCAGAACTGTAATGCTCAATGTTTTATAGGAATGCATTCATGTATTCAAAGAGAGAAAGAGAAAATGCTGCCCAGTGGATCAGCAGGAGAAGGTAGGTACTTGTTTTACAAGGCTAACAGGCGTACGTCTATCTCTGGACCTATTTAAAAGGAGCAGAGAGAACTGACTCCACAAAGCTACCCCCCAGCCTCCACATTTGAAACACAGACCATCTTACCACACAAATACATCACACAAGGATAAAACAAAAATACCCGAAAGTACCCGTTTGATAAATGTTCTGGAAATAAAGGTCAGCAAATGCGAGGTCTAAATAGACTTAGGCTTCTCTGATGCCTATTCTTATTTTAGTTTTGTATTTGAGAGACAGAATATTGTGGTGGAGGCCGTACTGGAATCCAGTTCCTGTGCCCTTGCCTCAACCTCATGTGTTTTGAAATTGCAGAAATGTATGTTTTTACTTGTCACTCATGAATAGATTTCCATGTTTAGAGCAAGTTTAGAGGGACGGCAAGACAAAGCAGAATAGATGGATTCTGTCGATGGATTCTGTCTGCCCTATCCCCCACATATGTGGCTTCCACTACCACAGCCTGTGTGAGGGCTACACTCGCTACAGCTGCTGAACCTTGGCACACACACGCTATCCCTCAGTCCGCTCTAATCAGGGTCACATTCAGTGCAGTCTGAGTTTGGACAAATGTATAATGATAATATAGTGTGACTTGTCTTTTCATATGGCCATCTACCGTCTGTGTATCTAAGTCTTGACCTTTGATGAAGTGCTTTTTGTTTGTACATTTTAAGCATTCTATGTTTGTCAGCTTTCCATTGCCATGATAAAGTATACCAAAAAGAAGTGTTTTAAAGGGGGGAAAAGGTTCATTAGGGTTTTTCGTTTCCAAGGTTTCAGTCTATGAACAACTGGACCTATTGATGTTGGGATATTTGGAGGCAGCGCATCATGGCGACTGGGCTGGTAGAGGAATCTGTTCCTTCATGGCTGGTGGGAGTGACAGACAGAGAGGAAGGGATCAGAGGCAGAATATGCTCAGACTCACTTTCCTGGAGAGCTACGTCTTCTAAGTAGGCCCCACGTCTGAGCGGCACTTTAAGCTATAGCTTCATGCTCGATTAACCCATTGAAGAAAGAGGTCCTGATCCGGGCTCCTCCCAGTGACCTCTAGATTCTGGTCACTGCTGTTCTAGGGACCAAGGACACATGAACCTTTGGAGTACACTCAGGTTCATAGCTAACAGAGTTTGGATATGGCCAGTATCTACTGCAGAGCAGAAATATCTAATTATAATCAGATCTGGCTGGTTAACCTTTTCTTGGGTAGATTATACCCCTCTCTCTTGTTTTGCATCTAAAAAGAAAAGAAATCACTAAACTCAATGCCATCAGGTTTTCTCTCACACATTTTATTTTAGTCTAATAGTTTTCTATTGTCCATGTAGCTTTGTCATCTTTTGTGACTGCTGTTAGAAAATGTTCATTGTCATTTTGGGTGTTTGGTTGGTTTTACATGAAGATATTCAATTGTCCCAACACTATTTTTCGATAGACTATCTGCCTGTACCTCCCACCCCACCATGTTGCTTCTATCAGGGATCTGTTGATCTATTTCCTATCTGTTTCTGGGCATTCTTCTCGGTCCCATTGATATATTTACCTGTTTTTTCCCCACTAGTACTGTGTGATTTGGGTTTGTTTTTTGATATGTGTCAAAGCCAGGTAGTGTTAGGTGTCCGCTCTGCTCCTGCCCCCCCATTCCTGTTGGTTACTTTCCTTCCATTTAGTTCCCTGACCTGTTTTATGCAGTAGCTGGAACTGGAGGCAACTCTGGGGCAGCAGTGCTGGAGACATGGGGCTGAGCACCGTGGAAAAGCTCTGGGTTTTTTGTCCCTCTGTACAATGTCAGCTAGAGCTTTAGAAACAGTTGTTCTTCATTAAGGCAAGGAAGGCCTTTTATAAATTCATCGTTAAATTCTTTTTAGTCATAACACAGTGTTAGGTTCTATTGAGTGCTTTTTATACATCAGTGGATATGATTGCAGGATATTTCTTCTCTAGCCAGCTTGTGTGATATATTACACTAATTGATTCTTGAATGATGAATGGGTCCTGAGGACCTAGGATACATCCTACTTGGTCGTGTAGACAACATTTTTTTTTAATAGATTATACAATTCGACTTGCTAATGTTTTATTGAAGGTTTTGGCAGCTATGTTCATGACAGAACCAGAACGGGTCTATAGCTCCATCTTCCTTTCATTTATTCCCCCCTCTTCTTCTAGCCCCTCCTTCTCCTTCTCTTCAACCTCCTCCTTTTCTTCTTCCTCCTTTCCCTCCTCCTTTAATAATGCTATTTTTTGTGAAAAAGACAACTTCAAGAACAAAATATGTACTTTGGCTCAATTACACCTGACTTGGTGGAGAGAACCGCCTTAATACAGCATTGAGAGGGGTGCCACTTCTTTCCCCAGGTTGTTCACACATGGGACAGAGCACTGGTCACTGTCTTGCAAAAGTGCCAAGTCAGCACAAACGCCTAACAAGTCCTTACTACATCAAGTTTGTGCTAATTTTTCAGCACTCTTGTTTCCAAACCTTTGAAGTTAAAAGCAAAGAGAAAGATCAGCGCAGAGGGTAATGTGCTCGAGAACACTTAATGAGGAAAGATAAGATCCAAGACTCTGAGTGCATTGACGGGCGCATTTTACACGCAATAAAAATTGATGTCTCCAGACTGTACTCAGGAGCTTCCATCGTTCAGATCAGAGGAGGATGGGATGTCTCCAGACTGTACTCAGGAGCTTCCATCGTTCAGAAAGCTTAGCGACGGTTTCTTTTGAGTCAGAGGATACCCGTTCTGTTTCCCTCAGTACGCTAGAAAGTACCCATGAACTAATGAGGAGGAGGTGAGAGAGGAGGTGTGCAGTTTTGCCTCCAGGTTTGAGTCTGAAACCACCCCTGCAAGAGCATGTCTTAAAACATGTGGTCCAGTTGGGGCCACTGCTGTGGCAGCCTTAGAATCTTTAGGGGGTAGGACCTAGCTGAGGAAGCAGGTCACTGGGGGTGGGTTCTTAACTTAATAAGAAATAACGTAGTTTTCTGTCCATATTCTCTGCTTTTCAGATTAGCTATCATGTGAGGGGTCGGCGGGAAGGCTCAGCCTTCATGAACACGAGCTACCCTGCTGTTTTCCTCACAATGAAAGAAAAGAAGCCACTCAAACTGTGAGCCCAGACAAATGTTCCCTCCCTTCAGTTGCTCTGTCAGCGATGAGGAGAGAATCTAACGCATGGGGCAACATTTATCTTAGGGGAGTGCAAATTGCTCTGTGCCTTTATTTTTATTAAAGCTTTATTTCCCAGTTAGTATTTCTCAATAGAATTGCCATATGCTCAGTGCTGTAATTATGCAATCCTGTGTTTTCTTTGTCTCTGTGGGAAAATTAAAAAAAAAGTAAGAAATAAAAAAAAGAACATGTAAAAATGAAAAGATTTCGACTTTTTAAAACTTGGAAATTTAACCAGGTGGTGGTAGTACATGCCTTTAATTTCAGCACTTGGGAGGCAGAGGCAGACAGGTCTCGACAAGTTACAGGCCTCCTTGGTTTACAGAGCGAGTTTCAGGACAGCCAGGGCTATTACACAGAGAAACCCTGTCTTGAAACAAGAACAACAGTAACAACAAAATTATAACTTTATGTACTTTGTCTCAAATTAATTTTCCAGGGAACATCTAGGCATTATGCAGTTGAATATGATCCTCATATAATATGCTGCACCAGATCAACAAACTATACATCCACTGAGTATCCTGCATGTTTTCTTGTAACTTAGTAAGGTCATAATTAGAATCAGAAATGCCTATAATTTCTTTCTCATGTTCTGCCACAGAAAAGAGGCTCAGTTTCGATATAATGGTCCATATGTTGACCATAGAATTTATTCAAGCAGAAATGGTCCATATTTTCCAAAATCCTACTCAATTATTAAAAATGATTATTGTTTCTAAGAAGAAAATAAGGTAAGTCGGACTTTTGTAAGTAATAATTTCAAATTCTAATTCTATTTCCCACAGCATCCTGACCACCTTCCCTACTCGGATGTGAATGCCCGCAGAGGACGCTCTCAGTGCCAGCGGGAACTCCGTTTCATCCCTGTAGCTCCTTCACATGTGCTGCAGAGGGGGAAAAACCCTAGGATTCACATGAACATGGCTCCAGATCATTTCCTGCGACTTGCTAGCTGTGGAGCCCGGGTCTAAATATTTTCCTTCTTCATGGTTTCTTCAGAAACTAAAGATAACAAGGTGGTGGGCAACTGTCATCCCTGTACTGGAGAAGAGAGGTAGGAGTACTGGGGGTTCAAGACCATCCTTAACTACTTAGCTATGCAGTGATATTTCATTTCCAGGTAGAACTCCAGTATCTGCATCTGGATTTTTATTAACCGTGCTACATAGCTACTCGAAGCCATCCTGGGCTACATAAAATCCTGTCTCAAAAAGCTAAAACATGTGGACTGGAGGGGTGGCTTCATGATTAAGAGTGCTTGTTCCTCCAGAGGACCTGAGTTCTGTTGCCAGAGTCGATGCCAGGCAGCTCAGAACAGTTGTCATCCCAGTTCTAGGAGATCCCACACTTTCTGGCTAGTGTGGACACCGGCCCAAATGAGGCACACACTCACACAAATGCATGCACGTAGATAGAAAACATAATAAATGAATAAGTGACTTAAAAAAAGCCCAAACATGACTGTTAATGTGGCTCATGGGTAAGAGTGCTTGTTCCTCAGCCCGAGGACCACATGGATGAAGAAAAGAGCTCTCTCCACTGATTTTCTGACCTCCAAATGCACGGTGAAGCATATAACCCCTCCAAAATAAAAGTAAATAGATAAATTACAAATAAATGGGTCTAAAAATGTTTTTAGAAAGGAAAGAAAACAACAAATAAAAAGGAATTGTAGACTATAATTTTTACTGAAGGGTTCTGTTTTGTGGACAGCAAAGGAAACCACCGTTGACTTACTTCATAGGTAAGCAACCTTCACAAAAGTCCCCAGCATGGTGTCTGCCCCGGTGTGTGCGATCAGGATTTGGAATTATCCTCTCTCCACTGTGTAGTCAGTGTGTTGTTTTGTTGCTTGCTTTCAAAACCCTGCAAAGTATGACCACTCCTTTAAGAAGATGCCTGCTACGTAGTAGATGCTTTGGAGGAAGTTTCATCTGTTTTCTGGCCTTACTCGAGCACAGATTTTCTTTAGTCTCTAGAGAACATAAATTAATGGTTCTGAAGAACTCAGTTTTGGGAAAACTGGGCCAGGAAATAGGGAAGTATGGGTAATGGCTTTAAAGCTCCAGAGAACAGGGGGAAAACTTAGAAAAAAAAATTAGGGACAGCTTTTGTAGCCATCCATTCCCATCAGAATTCCCTCCCTTTTCCAATTAGAGGCTGGGTCCCTCAGAGGAAGGCTTCAGACTTTCTTATCAAAATACCCCTAAAGCAAGGGACAGTGAGCAATGATTTTTATCACGAGAGCCCACAAGAATTTCCCATGCTACTCCAAAAGACATCTGTTTGCTTAAAGATAAAAATAAAATCTTTTAATTATTGAAAAGTAAATGCTATGTGTAATGCGCATCTGCACAGCCACGCATGCATATACAAACCTTTCTTTCTGATCAAAGTTATGATTCTGAAAGATGTGCTACCTGGGAAAGTCTTTATCAGCGAGTGTGTGTGTGTGTGTGTGTGTGTGTGTGTGTGTGTGTGGTGTGCGCGCTTGTTTGCATGTATGTACGTGGACAACAGCTGTATGGATGTCAGATAATAACTCCAGGAGTTGTCTCCCTTTCTCCAATACTAGATCCAGGGATTGAACCCAGTCCATCAGGTTCACAGAGCAAGATTTTTGCTCACTGAACACGTTCATCAACCCATGTTTCTTTTGATGTTTATGAAACATATAAAGCCAATTCCATAATATAGTGTCAGACAGCCACAGAAAGAGTCCTTGTATTAAGGCCTTATGCCAACCAGTCAACACGTTAACCACCTATATTAGCCTAGGTATTAAGTTAGGTATTCGTCTTTGAGGGAAGAGAAGCTGTGCCATTAAAGAATTCTTATGTGTTTTATTCTATAAATGTGTTTCCGAATGGACAGTGAATATGAAAAGCAGAGAAGAGATACAGTCAATCAATTTATAAAATGGTACCTCAGTTGCTGCACCAAGGCACATGTGAGGAAGACGTGACAGGAATAAATGCGTGAGTTGGAGCATCAGGGATGCTCACTGGAAATGAGCCATTCTGGTTCATATTCACAGCCACAGTATCTCAAATATTTAATGTATGTCAAACATTTGTATATTGAAATCCTGAATCCAAAGTAATGGTATTAGGAAGTGGGGCACTTGTGGATGTCATTAAAGGTCAGGGCTTCCTATCAATGTGATCAGCATTCTTATAGAGATGATTCAAAGACCTTCCATCACAACCTCTGCCATCTGAGGACAGTAGTATAAGGTTCCATGTGTGGACCAGGCAAAGAGCCCTTGTTAGGACCTCAAATCTGTTGCCCTACAATTTTGGATCTGCCATGCTTCCTGTCATGATGATAATGTACTAAACCTCTGAACTGTAAGCCAGCTCTAATTAAACATTTTCCTTTATAAGAGACACCATAATGGTATCTCTTCACAGCAATAGAAAAGCTAACTAAGACACAAGTCTTCGGTGCTCAAGATTTAACCCAAGCCTTTTGTATACAATGTGCATCTTCTACTAGAGAACTGGCCAAACTGCCTACGTGAATCTCAGTTGCAAAGAGTAGCAATTGGTGGCCTTAAGTGAAGAAATTGTGTGGAATGATCAAGATCTGCCAAGATCATTACAGGTTACGTTATAGAAGATGGTCTGTTGTAAACAACCCACTGGGAAGAACTTTTGTTGGTTGAGCAAGAGAAAATGGTTAACTGGGTCGAGCTCTGCTTCCCATCTCCCTGGTCCACAAAGGTACAAAGGTCATAGCAGTGGGGGATACAAAAGAGGTTGACCGATAAGACATTTGGAAGTAGAGCCAACAGGTTGATACAATATGTTGGTCTTGAGGATGCAGGGTAGTCTAAGATGGCAATTCAATTTTGTTTAGAACAACTGGATATGGAGTTATTCTATTCACTGAAATAAAGATGTGTTAGTTTGGCAGAGAAGCCAATGATTCTCATTTGAGTATGTTGGATTTAAAATGTCTGTCAGATATCCAAGTAGGATGCACAACATATCTGATGGTTTTAAAGGAAAGAGTCCAAGACCATATCTCTATTCAAGCCAAACAAGAATCCTATGAAGATGTAGCCTTCACAAAACTTCCTGTTTCTCTTTTTATATTGAAACTACAGAGTTGATGACATTCTTTGTCTAACCACTAAAGGTTTGGAAAAAGGTAGATTTTGGTATGGACTGATAAACCTCAATGGCTGTATATCCTTAAGCATTCAGAGCAGAAGAGGAAGTGAAAAGGTTACACAAATGTTGTCAAATGGATTTTGATATGAATGAAGTTTTACTATAACCACCTCAATCTTAGCACCAAGTGCTCAAAATTTCCCAAAGACTTTCCTTCTCCCTAGAGTAAAGGATATGTCTAATGTGTCTAAGGAGACCCAGTCCCTGCCCATCTAGCTGCCCTACAACAGCCTCTTGGAACAAGGTTCATTGCACTCAGTCCAAAATGGCCTCTTTGCTCTGTCTTGGACTCTCCAAGCTATCGACTCATAGCCTTTCCCATTGTTTCTTGCCTCTTTCTGTAAGAGTTTTTTTTTCCCTCTGCCTCTGCATAGTTTCGGTCATTTAAAAAATATTTATTTATTTATTATTTGTATACTGTGTGTGTGTATATCAGGAAACAACTTGCAGGAATTTGTTTTTTCCTTCTATCATGTTTGTTTGGGGAATTGAACTCAAGACCTCAGGACTGAGAGCAAGCACCTGTTCCTACCAAGTGATCTTGCCAGCCATCCTTCATAATTTTTAAATCATTACTTGAGCGCAGTTGAGATTCATTTGCATGTTGTTTGTCTTTCTTGCTAGCTTATAGACATTGATATGCTAGAGGCTTTACTTGGTCTTTTCTGTCTAGTGCTATATCACCAGGTTCTAGAATATTACTTGACATTTAAGAGGTGCTTTGAAAGGACCTTGTTGAATTAACCAGGGAGTGATTGTTTTTAAATTTATGTGCTTCACAATAATAATTTCATGAACAGGCAAAACATGCTAAGATAGAAATTCTCAGAACCACTATTATTACTGCTTGGAATCAAAGACCAAAGGAGGCAAGAGGTAGAACCAGTATCAGGGAAATTTATCAAAATAGCACATGTCCCAGTGTGAGGGAAAAGTTTTCATGCATGATGTAGTAGTCATGCTTGCAGGGAGACAAGGACAACCATTATAAAGGCAATAACAATCCTCTGTAGACCATCAAGACTTCAGTTAAGCTATATCAAAAAAGTCAATGATCTGGTTATCAGAATTGGAGTGTAGACCAATGTTCTTGTTCATCAGAGTCAAGCAGGGAACATTTAAAACTTCTTGTAAATTTAAAATCATGTCTCTAAGATAAAAAAAAATCAGAATATCCTAGAGCAGGACCCAAGTATCATTGAGTAATTCCAAGATTTTGGCAATTATAATTGTTTAAATTATTTATTACATCTATTCTATTATCTATCTCTATCATCTATCTATGTATCTATGTATCTATGTATCTATCTATCTATCTATCTATCTATCTATCTCTATGTGTGTCACACACATATAACATTCTATACATGTGACGGTCAAAGGAACAGTTTACAGAACTAGATTCTCTCCTTGCATTGTACAAATCTTAGGGATATTAAGATTAAGTTGTCAGCCTTGGTGGCAAGTGTCTTTGATCAGTGAACCATCACACTGACCCTATTCTGAAAAATTTGAGAGTCAATATGCCCAGTTTTGTGGTTCAAAAATGTGGTTCCTAGACTGGCAGCTCTGCCATGGTCAGGCAGTCTTTAGATACGCAGAATCGAATCACCAATTCCATGCCAGCCGACAGACTCAAGGCCTATGCTTGAACAAAATCCAGGGGTTTTGCATGCACTTTATAATCAGAGACACACTAATACAGACCACAAGGGCAGAGCTGGGCAGGAGAGAAGGGCATTTGTCTTTAACATGCAGGTCTGAGTCAGAGAACAGTAAATCTGCTATGATCTCTAACTCTGATGAGGATTAGGTGCAGAGCTGGGATTGTGGACAGGGAGACTGCACAAATAGACAACACGTGGCCCTGACTCTAGCGGGAGGACAGTTGATGGAACAGAGGAACAGGCATCACTTAAATATCATGTATGACAGTTTGTAGGAGACAGGATCACAAGGGTAAGTTAGCTCGAAAGTGTTAATTATCCCAAACAGTGATGGAACAGGTGGATGACATGCTTAAATCTGTATTTGGGGTTCTGGCATGGTAGAAATTCTCAATACACTCTAGAAAGGGGTTTAGGGAAGATGCTTCAGTAGGTAAAAACACCTGTACTGCAAGTGGCCCCAGGAACCTAAGTGACGAGCCCGAGAACAGTGTGGTACACATCTGTAATTCCAATACTTCATGGCAAGCAGGGAGGCAGAGGCAGCAGAATCAGCCAAAAGCTCAGAGGGCATCTATCCAGGAGCATGCGGCCTGGCAGAAACAGCAAGAGAGGCCCTACCTCAGCAAGATGGAAAAACTCCCAAAACTTGTCCTCTGTTCCTCACACGTGTCATAGCATGCACACACACATACACATACACACACACACACACACACACACACAGAGCCACAGACACACACACACACACACCTCCACTCACACACACACACACACAGACGCAGACACACACACACATACACACACAGACACAGACACACACACATACACACACAGACACACACACATACCCCTCCACTCGCACACACACATAAACACACACACACACCCCTCAACTCACACACACACACACACACAAACCCCTCCACTCTCACACACACACACCCCTCCACTCACACACACACACACACACACACACCCCTCCACTCACACACACACACACATACACACACATACACACACACACAGACAGACAGACACACACACACAGACACACACACACAGACACAGACACACACACACACATACACACACACACCCCTCCACTCACACACACACACATAAATAAATATCTTTTAAAAGTGGTAACAATGTGAAGATAGTGCAAGAATAAGCATAAACAGGTTTTTTTTTTCTTGGTTTTTCTAAATTAATGTATGTCGATCTACAAGTCTCTAAAATTAGGTTGTGTGGCTCATTATTTTAATCACTGAAATATTTAAAATAGCATCTAAAATTAAGAGAACACACAGAAGCGAGCCAGGTAGATAGTGCCTTGCTTGGCTAGCTTGGCTGACATTCTATTAAATTCTTTTCTTTAGAAATACAAATTTTAAGCCGGGTGGTGGTGGCGCACACCTTTAATCCCAGCACTCGGGAGGCAGAGGCAGGCGGATCTCTGTGAGTTCGAGACCAGCCTGGTCTAGAAGAGCTAGTTCCAGGACAGGCTCCAAAACCACAGAGAAACCCTGTCTCGAAAAACCAAAAAAAAAAAAAAAAAAAAAAAAAAAAAAGAAATACAAATTTTATTTTTTTATATCCACGCTAATAGCAAAATTGACTTCTTTTGCCACTTCCTAAAATTATGCTTACAGTTGTGAACTTTAGAGCTGCGAAGCACTTTATGCATTGTAAACTACTGGTATATTTGAAAGTTCTTTTAAGTCGCCAATGAAATCTAATGCATACTTCACATGCATGCCACCTCCTTTTAAATATGTGTGTGAGGTTTGCTGTGAAGAGTTAAGAGTCTAGCAAAACTGCCTAGAAAGAAACTTGAAGCCCAAGGTGTATGATTTGCAATAGAAATGGTCTGTTTAACTATTATGAAGGTATTCTACCATAGCATTCTACATTTTGAAAATTACAATTGAGCTGCTACATGTAATTTCTAAAGCCAATGAGGTAGAGTCAGACTCTGAGCTTATTACATTCTGGGCTTGGAGTAGATTCATATTCTCTCTCTCTCTCTCTCTCTCTCTCTCTCTCTCTCTCCATATACTGCTTAAATGCATGAATGGTTATAGAAGTGGAATCTGTCTTCCTCAAGCCTGCTCCTTGGTCTAGTACTGCCCAAGGCAGAAGGAGTTGCCCAGTTTGGGCAGGATGGGAAGTTAAATCCCAAAACCTCTGTTTTTCTTCCCTCTCTTCTGTTTTGCCCATAACTTCTAGTAGATGTGCAGATATCATCCAACAAACATTCATTGTGTCATTTTCATGGAAACCCCCACGTCAGGGACTGGGGAGAAGACTCAGTAGATAAAGTGCATAACACACAAACACAAAGACCTGACTTTGGGTCCCCAGCACTGACATAAAGGACAGGCACAATCACACATGTCTGTCACCCTACTGCTGGGCAATGGAGAAAGGATCTTTAAGCCTCTGACTGGATGGTCCAGTCAGTGGGTGATCTTAGAGTGTATGGAGAAAGTCTGTTTGAAAGGTCAGATTAGCCGGGCGATGGTGGCGCACGCCTTTAATCCCAGCACACGGGAGGCAGAGGCAGGCGGATCTCTGTGAGTTAGAGACCAGCCTGGTCTACAAGAGCTAGTTCCAGGACAGGCTCCAAAGCCACAGAGAAACTCCATCTCAAAGAACCAAAAATAAATAAATAAATAAAATAAAATAAAATAAAAATGAAAGGTCAGGTTAAATGAACATTCTGAGCCTTCCAAGGTCAACCTCTGATTTCTATAAGTGTGTGCACAGACGAATACACCCACATATACTTATATATAATACACACACACACACACACACACAATCTTTGTGTCAAATTTAATTCTAGTAAATTATGTTGAAGGCATTTTTCAGGTATTCATTATTATATGGGCATGTGTATATATAGGAATATATATATGAATGTGCATACGTAACAATTTTCTGAAAATGTTCTTCCTGTCCTGTAGTAAGAAGCATGCTTTATTGTTGAAGTACGGAGTGGCGGGCTGTGTCCCGCCACCCGGCTAGCTTTACCCAAAATAATTACACGGAAACTGTATTCTTTTAAACACTGCCTGACCCATTAGTTTCAGTTTCTTATTGGCTAGCTTTTACATATTGATCTAACCCATTTCTATTAATCTGTGTAGCCCACGAGCTGGCTTACCAGGAATGATCTTAACCTGCGTCTGTCTGGAGTGGGAGAATCATGGCGACTCCCTGACTCAGCTTCTTTCTCCCAGCATTCCGTTCTGTTTACTCCGCCTACCTAAGGGTTGGCCTATCAAATGGGTCTAGGCAGTTTCTTTATTAATAAGAAATCACTCCCACATCACTTTATAAATGGAAAGAATATATACATATGTGTGTATGTATTTATTATCTATTATGTGTTATGCTCCAAGGCCACTTCTCTTCTATGTGATGGGGAAAAAGCAGTGGCTGTGGAATTTACATTCCCAACACAAAGCTTAACTTTACCTAACAGTGTTACACAGCCTAATATATTCTATTTCAATCTAATCTTTTCTATATTTCAATAATCTCTTCCCCCCCTTTTTCAGAGAAATACTGTTGATGACCAACTAAATGGATTTAACAATATGCTTCAGGGTTCCAACCGTTCGCTCAAAAATATTGCCTTATACAGTGTCAGATCTGATTTTATCAGTTGCGGGGATGCATTTGTCAATCCCTGCAGGCATTTAGTATGATATATTTAATACTAAGGGGAAAGACACAGAGTTGGCATCTGCACATGGGCAGCATTTTCCTACTTGAAACTTACATGATTCAACATTTATGTTTATCACCAATTATTTTAAAAAATATCCTTAATATCTTCTTTAAGTAAAATCAATAAATGAAGCTTTGACCCTATGTCTAAACCAACAAGGTCTCTAGGAGATGTGTGTGGGCTAGTGGTCACTCTTGCATGGTACAATCTACTCGTAGATCCTCTCTACCTGGCAGATATAAGGCTGACTTCCTCCTAAAAGTCTCTAGACTTGAGACTGATATATAGTCTGTGATCTGGGTCCTCACTTCTAAATGTAAGAGTCTAAATAACCATAGAGCATCACCTAAGAAAAATCATATTATTTCTCTGAGAAACAAAGACATTTAATAGAATATCTTGATATTTGTGAAGTAAGGCACCATTATCATTTTCACCTAAAAATGTGCTCTCATATCTGAGGTTCTCACACTGGTTTCCATTTGACTGAGTTGCAAGTGGTAACCTCTTGCTTTCCCTAAGTCTGTTGTCTTGGCGAGGGCGTGAAAGACAAAGATGAAGTGCTGGGTGAAGGAAGGAAGAAATCCCTTCAACTTGCCTGGACTGGAAGACTCCATGGAGGAAATAGCAGACATACATACAGTATGCTCATGAGTCCATGTTCTTGCTTGTCTCTAAAATTGGATGGTAATACCAGGATTTAAAAAAAAATATAGCATAGATGCCTTACTGCTACTCCATAGGCATAACAAGTGTTTATGTCAATCAATACTAATCAGCAGGAGGCATCTACGTGTCATGATAACAGAAGTCATAGAACAATTGGGAAAAAAACATACAAGGTATCAAATGCTTGCTTCCTTCCATTTTTCTCCCTTCCCCCTTCTTTCCATTCTGTTTTTGAAGATAGTATCTTATTTAGCCCAAGCCAGTCTCACGTGTTTGAACACGATAAGCAGCCACGGATGACTCTGAACTTCTCTTCCTCCTGCCTCTATTCCCCAAGTGCTGGTGTTACAGGCATCTCTACCACATTCAGTCTTTGCTTTTAACAAAAAAAGATTATATTTAGTCACTTATTTATTTATGTTCGTGAGTATTTTGCCTGCATGTATACCTATGTATTGCCTGTGTGCTCAGAGCATGCTGAAGTTAGAAGAGGGTATTAGATCCCGTAGAACTGGAGTTCCAGGTGGTCGTGAGCCACCATGTGGGAGCTGAGAACAGAACTGGGGTCAAGAGCAACAAATGCTCTTAACTGCTAAATCATCTCTGCAGCTTCATATTTTCATTTCTTTCTTTTAGATAGGCTCTCACTAAGTAGGCCAGGCTGATTTCAGATTGCACTGTAGCTCAGGCTGGCCTTAGGATTTGTCTTACCTTAGCCTCCAGGGTTCTGTGATTGTAGATGTGTACCGCCACCCTTGGTTAGTTATTGGTAACTGATTGTTTACACATTCTCTCAGATGTATACATTCAATTCTTTAAGAGTCCACACGTGGGGGTCGTGATCATGTCCCTATGCTACTCATAACTCATAACTCTCTGGAAGACACCCTCAGAGTAAATTTCTTATCTTACAGTCACTTTCCATGACCAATGTGAACTATAGTGAATATTATTTATCCAGTGCAGTCTCTACTTGTCTCCCCAGATGCTAGATTACAATGAAATGGAGTGATTTTAGAAGTCCTTAAAATGTTAAGACATTTGAAAAATATGTCTGATGCTGGATCTGAACAAAAGGATGCAGGGAAAACTCCAGAAATTCTGTATACTTAGAGCCCAATGTGGTCATGTCATCATGGGACAAGAAGACAAATCACTGATAGTAATTCTCAATGGGTCGATGATGGCTCTTTGTACCTTGGTGCCTAATAAAATCACAGCTATGAGCTAGGACTAGGCTATAAACTCAAGTTGAGCTCAATAAAAGGACTTGTGACTGCCTAGAGTCTTGATAGTGGTGTTGATACCTATCCATTGTTGAGCCCTGCCACGTGGACAGCTCTCAGGACATGACAGGACATCATCAAAATTGAGAATCTAGTCTGGCAGAGATGGTTCTGGGATCTCTCAAAGCTCCATGTTCTGACTCTTTTTCACTCCCAGAAGGCTGAACTTACAGTTCTGAGTTGCCCCTCTGTCTGTGGCGGTGTACACTCACGTCTCAGCCTGTCTTCATTCCAAACAAGATTGTTACATGATCTTGGAAAAGGTTATTTAACCTTTGGAGCCTCAGAGTCTTTCCAGAAAGCATGGAGGTGTTGATCGTGTATGCTGGTAAGTTTGTTGGAGGGATCCATAAAATAATGACCACAGAGTGTTTGGTGGAACTGGAGGACACAGCAGACTTTCAGTTACTGATGGGTATAATTATCACCTTCGTGCATAAAGAGTTCCCAGCCTACCTCAGGCCCACCTCATGGCCTAGAAGCCCAGCTCAATAGAGGCCTGCCTCTCTTGGATGTTCTCAAGGGGTGGTATGAAGCAGCTACTCCGGAGTAGGGAACCTTTAATAAGGTTGTGCCAATTATGGGGAGAGAGAAAGTCATTAAGGGCACCAAGCTGGTTGGATAAATTAGATACATACATTGAGCATTTTTTTTAATGGCCATGTGCTTTTATTCTTACATGTGCTTTGGAAATACGCTTTTAGTTTGCATGACTTCTGAACCCATTTCTAGAATAATAATAATAATAGTAATAAGAGTAATAGCTAACATTTACTGAAAATTACTAAGGGTGCTACAAAAACCTTTGAAGTAGGGTGTGTATCTGACTTGGTATCATGGTAATGGATAAAGCATTGCAGCAGAAAGAGTGGAGATGTCCCCTCCCCTTTTTTTCTAACGCAGCTCCCACCACCTACCCACCACCCCTTCCCTTCACCATTCTCTGTTCGCAGATGTGCAAGTCATCATTAAAGCTTGCAACTGCCAATTTTCTCTTCCTACTGGTAAAGTATAGGTACCAAGGCTTTCATTCACACATCAGCAAATATTTATAAAGCTTTCTCTGAGGCACTGGTCAAAGGTTTGAGGCAGAACATTCCTGCATGGACCATCTAGTCCAGAAACTTAGAGAGTTCCCAGGTCTACTCCCACGGTCAGAGTTTTTTAGCAAAGTCCCCACCCCCATGCCAGATTTTACACAGTTTTTTTTTTGTTTATTTATTTTAATTTTTTTTTTACATTTCTCTGTCTCTGTCTCTGTCTCTGTCTCCCCACTGTGTGCGTGAGTGTGTGTGTGCGCGCATGTACACACTCTTGTGTGACTGCACATGTCTTGGCACAGGTGTGGCTGTTAAAGGAGAATTTGCAGAAGTAGGTTTCCTCCTTCTACTGTGTGGGTTCCAGGGATCACATTCAGGTTCGCAGGCTGATGGAAGGTGTACTTACTTACCTGCTGAGCCATCTGGCCAGCCCACTTGTCCTGCTTCACAGCTCATATCAAAGTACAGTTGATCATTAAAGCAATTATTTTCCGCAGTAAGTCTATGTTGGTCATGAGTACTGTTTGCTGTCTTTGGAGGTTGGCAGTGAAATATAGATGCCGTGAAGCTTTGTAGGGAAGTTCTTTGGAGCACCCCGCTTTGTAAGAGTGTTTAGTCTCTGTTTTGAGTCTCAGGTTCTGAAGCCTAACAGGATTTCTGAACATTTAAGGGGTGTGTCATTTTGGATTGTTAACTCTGTCAGAGCTGGGAGATACAGCAGTGATTGCCACTGGCTAGTCACTCTTCAAAGGCAATTGAAAGAATAAAACTCCTTGCTGAAAGATATTTAAACAAAGAACTTTTATATATGTAGATGCCACAGTTCAACACGTGCAATTGGGGACACTCTTTCTAAATAAGGTTTGTTTTAGAGATGTCTTTATGGTTTGAATGTTGAACGTCCCCTCAAAGCTCACCTATTTGAACAGTTAGTCCCCATCGTGTTTTGGGAAGACGTGGAGCCTTTGGAACTGAGACTTAGCAACAGGAGAGAGGGGCGAGGGGTAAGACTTGAAGGTGGTATATCCATTTCTGGTTCTGATTTGTGTTCTCAGTGTCCTTACTTGCCATGATGTGAAAAGACTCAGCTGTAAACTCCCGCCATGCCAGCCGTTTTCCCTAACACAGTTGGGTCCCCTGAACCTTGGGACGGAGTGCGTCCTTCCTACCTTCCACTGCTTCAGGCCCAGCACTGAGGTAAGCTGCCCAGTGTTTGGCTACCGTCAAGAGGTTTGGGCAGCTAGAGGAGCCGGGGTTTAGTGCAGACCGTTCCACATTGGTGGCTTTGTGTTTCACTTTTTAGGAAATCGCCCTCCAAGGAATGCAAGTATAATATAAAGAAAAGGTACAATGTCAGTCTGCTGTTGAAGCACATTGGGAGTATCACCTCTGAAAGAGTAAGACAGGCCAAGAATTGACTTTTTCTAAAGAATGAAATGAAGCTCAGCTCTCAGGAAATAGATTTGACAGCTCTGCAGTTTGTTTCCTTAGGTAAAATATTTCGACTGATGGCTACTCCATTCCTTCAGGCCTGGAGGACACTGGCACGAGACCCAAGGGACAGTGTGTTTATTATGATGAGATCTAAGAGGGACCTCTGTGGAAAGACAACACCTACTAAATTAGTTGATCATGCTGGAGATTAATTATTCTTCTCTCTCAGGAAGTGTGTATTTTCATAACTAAAATGCATTTTTAAATTTTATTATTATTATTACTACTACTATTATTATCTTATTTTATTGGTTTTTTTTTATTTTTTTTATTTTCGAGACAGGGTTTCTCTGTGGCTTTGAAGCCTGTCCTGGAACTAGCTCTGTAGACCAGGCTGGTCTCGAACTCACAGAAATCCGCCTGCCTCTGCCTCCTGGTTTTTTTTTTTTTTTTGAGACAGAGTTTCTCTGGGTTGCTCTGACTGTCCTGGAACTTGCTCTATAGACCAGGCTGGTTTCAAACTCACAGAGATCTGCCAGCCTCTGCCTCCTGAGTGCTAGAATTAAAAATGTGTACCACTACCACCTGGGTCCAAAATGTATTTTTATAAATAGGGGCATTGAAATTTAGAGGAGGAAGGAAAGGAAAGAAAGAGAAAAAGAGAGGGAGAGAGGCTGGGGAACAAGAGTGAAGACATTGGGAAGAAGTAGGGGGGTGAGAAAGTGTGTGCATCTCTCACCAGTGTTTCTACTCCCTTCCTTAGTTCGATTTGCCTTGCTCAGGCAATCGACCACAGTGTAGGGTGTTTGAGTATGTGGGTTTCAGACAGGGCCTCACTTGGCACATTCTGGGCTCAAACTTGAGCTTGCTACCTAGCCAAAGATAGCCTTGAACTTCTGACCTGCCTCCACCTTCCAAATGCTGAGATTTTATCAGGTGTTCACCACTGTATCTGTCTCCAGTTCTACAGTGCTGGGCACTATGCATGCCAGACAAGTGCTCTGCCAATGTAGCGACGCTCCAGCCCTGAGTCATCTTTTCCATTTAACTCTCCCCCTTCTCTGTTTCTTTTATCCTTTAAAGGATGACCAAGTGTGTGTTGTGTCACAGCATAAAGATGACTAGTATATTATAGAGAAAAAATGTCTTGAACGTCTCCCCAAATCCCAAAGTGTTGCTATTGGCATTATTTCCAGAGAAACTTGTTAGCTTCCCAGAATCTCGCTAAACTGGAAGCTTACTGATGGATACAAAACAATGGTGTTACAAAGGAATGCCTCAACTGTCAATTCAGTCTTTTCTATGTATGGAATTAGATCTCCTGGCTTAGAGGCTTTAAATGACCTTTGAGGGCTACCCAGTCCCTCATTATTTATTTGTATCATGGCTTGTTCTGTATTAAACATCAACAACAATTGTTTTTCCTCCTAATTTCTCTGCTAAAATTGCTATGGCTAAACTTTGATCAGTGCTTACAACTTTTACGGTTAGGTAGCTGTACTGGTTTCCTAGAATTACCAAAATAAAAACTATAACTGGAAACTTATTCCCTTGAAGTTCTGTGTGCTGGGAAGTCCGAGACCAAGGACGGGATGGATATAAACAGGTTCTTTCTGCCATCTCTGGGTACATCTCTTTGGTAGCTTTGCTTAGCTCCTTATCTACAGTGTGTAATCCTTGTTATTCTTAGGTGTGTCTCTCAAATCTCTGCTTCTGTTGTCATCTCCTCAGGCTTCATTCCTGGAGGAGGGGAAGCTTTGTGGTTCGAATTTCCCTCCTTAAAAGATATAACCCATTAGATACAGAGCCCACTCTAATCAAAGACCCTATTTGAACTGCATTAGAGCTGCAGAGAACTTGTTTCCAAACTGAGTCCTATCCTTGAGTCCTGGGGTCAGGATTTATTGTAGCTTAAATCTAAGGTATCCTCCATAGGCATATGTGGTGAGTACTTGTATCCAGCTGTTGGAAGTGTTTAGGGAATCTGTAGAAGTCATAGGTAGCCCCTCACTAATGGAAATATGTTACTTGGGGTGAATTTGAATGTTCTGTTATATGCCTACCTCCAGTGTCTTGCTGTGAGGTCTAGCCTCTGCTTCCTGATCTGCCACCATCTGCTGCCAAGGATGAAGCTGCTCTGTCATGTCTTCCTGCTATGGAGGATAAACTGTCTTAAAGTCATGAGCAAAGTAGATCATCCCTTCTGGTATGGTCAGATATAATTATGGTTAAATCATGCAAACTAGCTACCTCAGGACCCAGACATACCTTTATGAGGACTACAAAGCAACCTACAGCAATCGTCTGTTGTCACAACCAATGTGGCTGAAAGTAGCCTTGCCAAAGTGTTTGCAAATAAACTCTGTTTCTGTCACTAGTATCAATGAACTTTGAAATTTCCCAGTGAAAGAAATAGATGCTTTTAAATTCTGCAACACTTACTGTATTACTTACTTTTCTACTGCTATGCTAAAACATTGTGACCCAGGCAACTTACAGAAGGAAAGGTTTGTTTGCAGCTTGCAGTTCCAGAGGGAAACCAGTCCACCTCTGTCACCATGGTGGTCTGGAAGCATGGCAGCAAGCAAGCATCACATATGGTGGCAGGAACAGCTAAGGGCCCACATCTCAACCAGCTAGCAGGAAACAGAGAGAAGAAACTGGGAACAGTATGTGGCTGTTGAGACCAAAAAGCTGGCCCCCAGTGATGTGCTTCCTCCAGGTAGGCCACACCATCCAATCCTCCCCAAACGGTATCATAAACTGGGGAGCAAGCATTCAAATGACCAAGCAGGTGGGGGTCATTTTTTCTAAACCAGCATGCTTAACTGTATAGTCACACATGAGTTTCTTTATGCGCCCATTGAAGGAGCCACACTCTCTTGCTGCCTTTTGTTCCAACTTAACCCTTGTTGATGCCTCAGCTCCAAGTTCTTCTCACTGACTCCGATGTTGGCCGGATGAAGCACCAGATTAGTGCTATGCCTACAGAAAGGAAGAACTTTGGTTCTACTTCAGACCCAGCTCCGATTCCCTCTCAGACTCTGCCTTCTGAAAAGATCATCAGTAATGCTCCTTCAAGTGGAAAAAAGCTGATGAGGTTTAGAATAAAATGACTGCCACTTACCCTGGCCACTC
Organism: Microtus oregoni; assembly: GCF_018167655.1. Taxonomy (NCBI): domain Eukaryota; kingdom Metazoa; phylum Chordata; class Mammalia; order Rodentia; family Cricetidae; genus Microtus; species Microtus oregoni. The sequence goes on along the minus strand of NW_024543059.1, from coordinate 57,591,115 downwards.
ACTGGCCAGAAGCACTTGCAGTCCCTTCAAATTCTGCCCTATCCATATTGATTAAAGGACTTGAATCATAAATGCAAAATGAAATAGCATGTCGGGAGCACCGGACAGAAATCTCAAGGTCCAAATCAGGAGCAGAAGGAGACGGAGCACGAGCAAGGAACTCAGGACCACGAGGGGTGCACCCACACACTAAGACAATGGGGATGTTCTATTGGGATCTCACCAAGGCCAGCTGGCCTAGGTCTGAAAAAGCATGGGATAAATCTGGACTAGCTGAACATAGCGGACAATGAGGAATACTGAGAATTCAAGAACAATTGCAGTGGGTTTTTGATCCTACTGCACGTACTGGCTTTGTGGGAGCCTAGGCAGTTTGAATGCTCACCTTACGAGACCTGGATAGAGGTGGGCAGTCCTTGGGCTTCTCACAGGTCAGGGAACCCTGATTGCTCTTCGAGCAGATGAGGGGGGGGGGGGACTTGATCGGGGGAGGGGGAGGGAAATGGGAAGCGGTTGTGGGGACGAGGCAGAAATCCTTAATAAATAAATAAATTAAAAAAAAAAATAAATAAATAAATATGAAGATCAAAAAAAAAAAAAAACTCAGCAAGGATGTTGTCAAAGATTATTAAATAACTTGGGAAAACATGTGTGCCACAATTTGCATTGAAATGCAGATTCAGAAGGGCACAGGATGCCAGAGTTTGTGGAGTACAAACAGTAGATCAGGGTAACCATAGAGTATTAAGTCACCATTTCTCACAATTCCTCTTTGGTTATGGTCTAAAATAAGGATGTTAAATCTCCTATCTATACAAAGTCCTATCTTCTCTGGAACTGGCTCGTGTAGACCAGGCTGGTCTCGAACTCCCAGAGATCCACCTGCCGAGTGCTGGGATTAAAGGCGTGCGCCACCACCGCCCCAGAGTCCTATCTTCTCTGTGTGTAGTGCATGCGTGTGCATGTGTGAGTGTGTGTAGCTTAGCTATAGGTGTTTTTCTTGGTTGCTTTCCATCTAATTTTTAAAACAAGGTGTCTAACTGAAAGTGAAGCTCATCAATTAACTTCGACTTGATGGACAATGAGCTTCAGGGATCCGCCTATCTCTGCTGCCCCACTCCCTAGCACTGTATAAACTGACAAACTCTTGGCTGTGATGTGGGGAATTGTGGATCCAAACTCAGGTCTTCATGCTCACATGACAGATCCTTAACTGGCTAAGAGATCTTTCTAGCCCCTTTCTTTACATTTTTTAATTTATATGCCCCATACTAGAGTTGGGATTTGAGAGGGGAAATGGCAATTGAGTGGGAAGGCTTTTGTCTTAAGATATAATCACTCATTCTTGCAAATCGCAGAGGGACAAACACAAATGCACAATGAATTATGGTTAGGAACAAAGGGCGAGGTGAGGGAGTGAAGGGAGCTGTGTTTTGAACCAGATTGCAGCCTGACTTTGCCCTTTTATTAGTTTAGGCTGAAGGCGATTAACTCTCTATGACTTGCAGCAGAAAAACATTACCCAGACTCAGAAGCTTAAAGCACAGAGACATCTGCGTTTTCACACAATTCTACAAATTGAGAGTCTCGAAAGGATCTCACAAGTGGTGGGACCATCAGCTAGGCTACCAGCTAGAACAAGTTAGAACTCTACCTACACTCCAAGGCATACAACGGTGTGACATCAAGGCTCCATCTTGAAATGCTGCTCACCACACAGACCTGGAGCAGACTTGAAGGACTAGTGTATGGAAGGTGGCTTTGCTTCCACTCCCTCACTCGGCCTTCTAGGATTAAGCTGCTGCCTTAGACGGACAGGAGAGAAAAGATTTTAGCTTTTTGAGGACAGGAAACCTTATAGTTCCCCATGACTTAAAGACACATGGGGTAACATTCCCGCCTAACAGAGATTCCAATGCAGTACTTGAGAGTGCAGTCCTAGCCATTAACAGCTTCATTGTTCCATGGTTGGTCCTGGTGCTGATCTCACAGCAAAGCCTTTTCTTTTCCAGATACTCCCAAACTCTGTGTTCTTGCTTGTCCCTGTAGAGCACAGTTCCACCCTACCCTGAACTTATATATTTAAACACCTACGTAGAAATATTACCAGACTAATCAGGTCATGTTTATTTTTTGATTTCTCTTTCATAGTTTTAGATCTTTCTGTTCAATGAAAACTGCCTTATTGAGAGCAGAACCCCTCCCCCATATCAATATAAAGCCAGACTGGGTGTATCGAGGGTGTGTTATTTAGTCTCACTAATTACTTGAACCTTGGAGATAGGGACAGAATTAATGCTTCCCTTCCATAAAGACGGTAAACTTGGATTCGAAAATCAGTGTATTACTGTGGAATGTTCATAGGCTTTGCTATCCACAGACATGCTTTTTATTCCTTTGCCCTGTACATGGTTTGTTTACTCACACTATTGTTATATGTTTTTTTCTGAGGTTTCAATTGTGTGTGTATGTGTGTTTTGCCTGCATATAAGCCTGCGCAGCACATGCATGCAGTACCCTTGGAAGTCAGAAGATAACACTCATTCCCCTTAAACCGAAGTTATAGATGGTTGTGAGCCACCGTGTGGGTGTTGGGAATTGAACGTGGGTTTTCTGGAATACCTCTGAACACAATCCATGAAAATATGCAAATCATATTCAAGTTATATGGCTTACATTTTAATTCTTATTTTTATTAAGTTGTTATTTATGGTGATGGTGTATGTGTATATATGTGAGGGGGGCGTGTAGACAGGTCAGAGGAAAATGTCTAAGAGTGAGTGTTCTCTTGCCATTATGTAGGTCCCAGGGGTTGGATTCACCTTGTCAGTCTTAGGAGCAAAAATCTGTGCCTGCTGAGCCATATCTCCAGCTTCAGTTTCCAGTTTATAAAGTTTGCATGAAATCACATAGTACTGGATTAAAGTATTATTGCTAATACTACTTATAAGTATTTCCTCTTCCACTAATAACACTCACATTACAAAAAATTTCTCAGACATTGGCCCTGAATCCAGACTAAGGGGTAAAGACGATCCTGATGGTGGCAGTGACCACTGAAGTTCATTGTGAGTATGAGGGATGGGAATATACATAGATCCTAAAAACCATCTCATACCTTAACAGGGAAAGAAGGTCTGCAACCTGCTAAAATCTTGACCTCGTTAGCAAACGCAGGATTTTAACTCAGACACTCTGCCTCCACTGTGCTCCCTAATTATTCCATACTTTGCTTCTTGGGTTTAGTTTGGATTATAAAGATTAAAAGAAAAATAAATTGCAATACACACGGCTCACATCCTGTCTAGTGCCAGGTCTAATGTATGGAAACAGTTCAATGCAGTTTAATGACCTTTCTTGAGGATACGTTGGCATGCCTCAGGACACCCTTTGGCAGCCATCACAGAATGGTGTCATGCAATGACAGTCTTTCACACTCAGCCTAGACCTGAGTGAGGCTTCCCACTTTGGTAACGAAAAGCCTAGATGATACCGGACAATCTTGCTGCTGTGGAAGGGAAGTCCCACTAATGTGAGGAACTTTACATGGTACCTCCCAGTGACCTTGATGCAAGTTTGCAGGTCGTGAAGACCAATTAGTTGCTATGGTGTCAATGAGTGCAAATTGCTGTAGGTTGCTGGCGAACAGGGAAATCTCTGCTGGGTCAGTGCCTGGGGCAATGAGGTACTAAAGCTTCTGCAGGGGGGCTAGAGGCAGACACCTTTAAAAAGCCACAACCCTGCTGGGCTTTGGGGGTCTACTCATAAACAGCAGTATGTTCCTTCTGCCTCTCCAGCCTGTGTGTGTAAATCAAGGCATTCATCTCAGCCTTTAACCTTCCTGTGTGGCCCACATTAGTTTTATTTTAGGATTGATTTTCTTTGTAGGTGTAAAAGCCAGTGATTTAACACAGAATTGCTTATACTGTGCAACTTCTGCTTATCAGTGCAAATTTGGGTATAACTAACAATCTTTATTTTACAGCATTTCCTATTAAAATGAACAGAAATGAAGACAGTTAAATAATGTCTCTGTTGAAACAGGGAAAGCATGGGTTCAACCTTGAAGAAGAAAAAGAATCCACAAGTCTCAAATGAACCCAGGTATTGCCACTTGTTACAGTAAAGATGGGTAGAACAGATGAGTGATGAGTGTCCTGTCAAAATAAACAGAGTTCACTGAGATAATTAAAATAATTTTCATTCCATTAATAAGGAAGTGTGATGGATGAGGGTAATTGTTACAGATGTCTGCATAGAAAAGAGTAGAACATCTTGTCTTTGAAAAAACATAACTGTATCCCACAATTGCAGAATGTTTTATTCATATGGTGTTTATGTCTGGGTATGTCCAAGCTATTTGCTAGGTGAACAGTCACACTTGATAGATCCAGGAGGGAATTTCTTGGTACAATGAGCAAAAAGAGCTATTTTGTTCTTGTGCTCCAACCTCAGACCAAGAGGAGGAAAGAAAAAAAAAGCTGTCATAAAAATATGGTCATCTTCCTATCTTTAAAACAGTGCCAGTGCCTGGGGAAGGATTTTCAGAATGAAAAGGAAAATGGTGACATTACACAGGGAGCTCTGTGCTCTTCCCCTTGTAATAGTCAATCTTATTTAGACAGGAGTCTCCGAGTGGGCTGCCGACTGTACTGTGAGAGACAGCTAGGAACTCGGGGGGCTGCAAACCTACAGAGCCGTTACATCAGACAGAGACCTGGGTCCTCTACTAAAACCTTACTGTTTAGCTCAGTTCCTCAATGCTTTGACAAGCACCGTCATCCAAACTACTTATGATAATAATAAATCACTTCTCCCTACCTAATGATCTCTTGCTTCCTCTGTGTCGTCCTCACCCCCTACCCTCCACTCCCCACCCGGTGCTGAGAAGGGGAAGCCAGACTCCTTATAATTGGCAAGGAAAAAGGCAGCATAAGCTTTTACAGTAAAGCTTTTTGTTAGGTAGCTCTAAAGTTTTAGCAATTGAAAATAAAAGATGCTAATACCAAATGGAAGGTATATCTTTAGCCAGGGGGCTGCCCTGGGTGTTGAGCCTTCCACATTCAGGGGTAATGTTAGGCCACTATCAGTAATAAGAGCGAGCAGAATTTTCTGTTGTTCATTTAGTTTCAATGACCCCTAGAAAGGGCTACTTACTGAAGTGTGTTGGTTTGTGGAAGTAATTCTATGGGGAATATTTTAGATTATGCTACAGGAATGGTACTTGCAATAGGGAATAAAAAAAAATCACCATTTAAAGAAACACTGACATCACATCCCAAATTCTGCTACCTTCCTGGTACACAGATACAGCCAAGTTTGTGCTTGGAAAGGAAAAGGTTTTCTCTGTGGCTTGAACATCTCATATCAATGACATCATTGTAAATTCATGGTTGTTCACCTCCCAGATGGAGAACAAGCCCGGCAAAGCAAAACAGGAAATGAGAAACTATTACCGAAAGCCATGAAAGAAGCTAGCTCTGCCGGCAAGTTGGGAATCTGCAATGAATAACCCAACTGGGGGATATGCTTGAGTGCCCGTGACTCCCATCTTTCCAAGGGTCACAGCGTCTGTTGTCCCAGGGACTTGCCTATGGAAACCGGTGCCCGAGCTCTGAAAACTGGGCCAGGGTATTAATGAGCAGCCAGCCTCAGGTGGCATAGCCACCAGTGCAAAACCCTGGATTAGCAACTTTGGACAGTGGGGCATTTGAGGAAACGTTCTTGATGTATCGTCTAAAACGATGCTATTTTTTTTTTAAACTCTCAAGAGATTGAACCCAATGAACAGAAAGAGTGTGACATTACAACATTCAGGCTAGAATAGGAAGGCTCTGAGTGCTAGACCTGCCTTTTGTTGATTTTAACTGCAAGGCTTTTCTGGAATCTATGGTTTATGCCTGGTGAAAACAAGGGGTGTGGGCTTTGGGCCTTCCTGTCCTTCTCTAGACCACTAAAATTCAGCGTTGAAGGGGGCCATTGGCAAGCTCGTGAGAGGTCTAGGGTCTATATGGATACTCGGGTTCTACACTGGATTAGACAGTCTGCCTGCAGACACTTGGAGATTCCCAGATGACTCATTTAGAAGACTTTGGTACCACTGAATATGGCTCATTCTGTTTTAGATCTTGATTCTAGGTCAGAGAAGGGCAGAAGGAGATTCGGGTGCACAGTCAGGCAAGGCAGAAAGATTGGCATGGGTGGTTTCTAGCTATCTGCTTTGAAGTCTTCAATCAGCTGAATTCATGTGATGACAAGAATTCTCTCTGAGATGCCATTTTTGGGAATGGGAGAGAAAAGTGAGTGAAAACAAACATGTGACTGCTAATCTATCATTAATTTGTAAGATTTGAAATCACCTAGAAGACACATTTCTTGAAGTGTCTTATAAGGGCATTTTCAGAAACTTCCAGAGAGGGAAAGCATACCCTGAACATGAGCGACATCATTCCAAGGACTGGAGTCCTCGGAGATAGAAAATTTAGGAGAAAACAAGCTGAGTACAGCATACCTCTCTCTCTCTCTCTCTCTCTCTCTCTCTCTCTTTCTTTGTCTGACTCTCTCTTTCTCTCTCTCTCTGTCTCTCTCTCTGCTTCCTAACAGATGCACTGTGACCACCTCAAGCTCCTGCCACCTTGCCTTCAGTGCCATGCTGGATTGTGTCTCTTTATAGAGTGAGCCCAAATAGACCTTTTCTTTCTTAAGTTGCTTTTATCAGGGATTTTCTTAGTACGGCAAGAAAAGTAACTGATAGTATGCATCCTGGATTATGTCTTCCTAATCAGTTTGCCCACCTACATTTAGCTTCCTGTAGACGACATTGTTTCTTCTTAATCTCAAGTGCCTTACAGTTATCTGAATATTTAACACTTAAATGGTGTTTTCATCTCTGAATGTGTTTCCCACATTTTATGTGTGGTGTACTTACTCTTCAATACAAACTGTGTTAAGGCAAGGGGTCTTCAAGAAACCATGCAGTCACAGGGTTTTGTCCCTGTTGGGGAGCTAGCATCTCAAGTCCGTTGAGAAAAGGTGCTGATCCTAAAACACCCACTTCCATTCCAAGATTCTTGCCAAGTCAAGTGCACAGTGAAAGAGGCCCAACAGCAGATGTTTGGATAAAAGCTGTCTCTAGGCCCATTGATTCCCTCTGGAGCATTCTAGGAACTGGGGCAACTATTGTCTCTCAGAAGATATTTTGTCTCTTGCCTACCTGGTAAGGTGTCCTTGCTTTGCAATGCTAGTCAAACAAGGACAAATCATGCCATTGTCTCTGTGAGCTCCCGTAAAGCTGTTCTTCCTGTGGTTATTGGGTAGGTAAGTAAGCATGGTAGAGAAGAAAGTGCTCTTGGCTCAGCATGGGTTGGTGCAGCACTGAGAAAGTAGGTGCTGCTTGAACTTTGGCAGAGAAACACTGGGAGAGCCTAGGACATTCTGGTGTAGTGCACAGAACAGTCTCTACCTACCCTGAGGCTGTGACAGACTGGTGCTCCTGTCTAGTCTGTTGCCTCGGCCCATTCAACCTGGCTCCTTAGATTATCTCTCCTTTTGGCTACCCTACTGATGAGTCTCACTAAGCCTTATCTACCACCCTAGTGCAGCTGGACTTCAGGAGTGGTCCATCACAGGAGTGGCTTTGTCCTGGAATCCCTCAGTTACTAAGGAGTTTGAGGCAGGGGACCAAGAGTTTGAGGCCAAACTGGGTGGCATAGTGTGACTGTTTCTGAGTAAGCTCAGTGCTTGGTTGTATATTCTTTCTGTCTTTCTTTCTCCCCCCACTTTTATCTACTCACTTTATAGTAGGAAGAAGAGACTTATTAAGTCACACAGTGAGGCCGTGGCAAGAGCCTGTTGATTGGCATGAATTTAACTAGTGACACACCCTTCGCACCTAGCCTGTGTCTGTTTGTGATAGATTAAATCAGGAAAGTAAGGCTTATAGGACCAAACTAGAGGGCCTGGATCATGTCCAGTTGAAGAGAAAACATTACTTCGCCTATTTATCTCCTTCACAAATAGGGACTAGGGAAGAGTACGGAAGTTGTGAGGAGTTGCGAGATATCCTGCCAATAACGATCAGTGTGTTGAACCAGTAGAAGAGTTCTGGGAGGAAGTGCCAGAGGCAGCGATGGGTCTGGTTTTATTTAGCACATTTAATAATGATCTGGAAGGGGGAAAACACATTAAAATCACAGATTATCCTAAATTGACAGGTGGTGTAAACACAAATGAGGGCAAACAAAGGATATAAAGAATTTAGAACAGAAATGAGATTCCATCAGGGAGAAAAAAAGATAACACTCTCACATCTGTGCAAGTATCCTAAATCAGCAATGGAAATTGTTTTAAGAGTCATTTAGCTGAGAAGACATTCATGGGCTTTGCCCCCGTTTGTAAGTGCTAACCATCCCCCCTTCACGACACTCATGAACTGTTTATTCCTACTACTTCAAAACACAAATCTTATCTTGCCCCTCCTCTGCTTGAAGGGTCTCATTGTCTTACAAATTCAGATTAAGTTCACTGGTCCTGGAAGAAATTTTCCTCCACTGCTCCCTTAACCTTCTTAGTCTCTGCTGTGTCTGACTGCCCCTCTCTCCTGGATGCTTCCAGGCCCACTCACTGGCAAATCCCTGACTCCATCCTACCTTGCTGCTAATGTTACGAGGCCTTTTTTCTTTCCTGTCTTGTCTTGTAGGGAACTTCCACACTCAACTCTGGCCCCGCCTCCTTTCTAGATTGTCTGAACAAAACCCAACCTCATTTCTGAGTTCAGCTTGGTGCCATGTTTGCCTTTGCACCCATTAGCCCTTTTAACAATGACACTGTGTGCATTTACTTATTGAGCAAATTTGTGTTCCAGCCTCTCCCTGTGTGGTGCATTTTACATACCATCTTACACATCGTCTTTGTAACTGTGGCAACCACCTTCAGATGTAGCACTAATGATCTTCATCAAAGGAAATGGCAAGTCCATGTTAAGTTCAATAACCTGCCCGTGATTGAGCAGCTGATGCAAACTTGATGTGGGATGCCTTTCTGTATTCTGTGAATATGTTCTATTAGCACTGATTAATAAAGAAAATGATTTGGCCAATAGCCAGGCAGAAGAGAACCGGGTGGGAAATCTAAGCAAAAATAAAGGGAAAAAGAAGGCAGAGTTTGGGAGAGGCCAACAGCCTCCAGAGAAGCAAGATAGGAGATAAAAAGTCACAAGACTCATGGTAAGATATAGAAATGGGTTATTTTAAGTTGTAATAAACCTGAGATGGTTGACTAAACAATTGGTAATTAATATTAAGCCTCAGAGTGGTTATTCGGGAACTGGTGGGTGGGAGAGAACCTTACAGTTACACAAACCCCTTTCAAAATCCAGACTTTTGAGATTCTGTTATTATCATAATTCATTTCCTCGCCTCCCTTGTGGACTATGCAAACTTCTTGAGGACAGGGACCATATTATGATCAACTAGCACCTTGAGTTCCTTGCATGGTATACACAGTTTCATAATAATATCAACAAAGATAATTAATACTTAATGTGTGCTAATCATGCATCTTCGGGAGCCACCCCAGCAGGTGTGAGGTGAGAGCTCACTGTCGCTTTGATTAGCATTTCTCCAATGGGTAGTTATTACCCATAACTATTAACCATTTGTGTGCCTTTTTCTTTCTTTTTTCTTTTTTGGAGAGTTACCTATTCAATTGCTGAGCCCATTCTAAAATTGAACTGTTAGTCTGTACAGGCTTGCGTGTGATGATTGACTGTCCTCATGTGTTTGCGTAGGTCATTTTTCAGTCATCTGACAGAAAATCAGTTTACACTGATAGGGATGCCAGCACAGAACTTGGGCGAGACCAGCTGAATGGACAGTACTGACTCCCTGGTTGTTGTTAGGTTCATCTGCTTCGCACGAGTCATTCTGAATCCTTCTAGGCATTTGATCCACAAGGTCTCATGTTTATGGCACAGGTCATCTTTAGTTTCTCTTAAGTGTTGGCATCTCTTATCTTGACTTTTACTGATATTCTCTATTGAGGCAGAATGGTCACCAGAACCAGGGCAGTGCCTGTGAGATACAGTTTGCTCCATTTGGTTTCCGTTTGACTGAGTCCTCCTAGGGGCCATGCATTGGGAAACTGGCTCTTCCTGTGGTGTTGGCAGTAGATGGCATGCCTACTAGTAGGTTACTACTGTTTTTTTTTTTTCCCTCACTCTCTGTCTTGCTATGAGATTGTCTCTTACATAAATTATTATCACAAGAGGCTGGGTCAATAGGGCTGCCTCTGATTAGATTTTCAGCCTTTTAAACTATGAATCCAACAAATTCTTTTTCCTTAGTAAGGTGCCCAGCCTCGGGTATTTTGTGGCAGATGCATATAACAGAAGGAAAGAAGCCTTTCCACACAGCTGTGCTTCATAGTAACTCACTTCCTCATGTTCTCATTTTCTCACTAATAAACCAGCTGGTTGATTGTAGACCATGGACCAACACCATCAGCATCACCAGGAGATGGCTTCACAAATCTTGATTTCTGTGTCCCACTCAGAAGGATACTAAGTCTGCATATTTGAGATAAGGTCAAGAAAGGGTTTCTTTAAAGTGTTGTGCTTGTGCCACTGGAATGGGTGGTTTTTAACCAGGACATGAGGTGACCTATCACCCTGGCACACATTGCAGAACCATAGGAGAATGTGCTTTGTTAACGCTGAGCATTCACACATAAGGCCTGTGCAGAGAGAGCTTGTGTGTAATGGCCTGGGTGAGTGGGCTTTGTGGGATTTGTATTTAGACCTCTCACAAGCGAGATCTGTGTTATTAGGAATGTTTTATAGCAAAAGGCAATAGCTACATTATTTAACAGCTTTAAAAGTTCAAAAACTCTCCCCAGACATTATCCTATTCCGTTTTCACTACAGCAACTTCTTTTTAAAAATAAGAGAATGAAGACTTACACACACACACACACACACACACACACACCTTAGTGTAAACAAGGAACATAGGCATAGTTTGAGCCAGCACTTTCCTAATCTAACCCAACAGGGAATTCTATTTATCAATGATGGCCATGTAGCCTGTGACTTTTACAGTGGGATGTGATGGCTAAAAGTCATTGTCACCTTGGTCCAACTGAGAATTACCTAGGAAACACTTCTCTGGGTACATCTTTGATGTGATTCTGGAGAGATCTAACTGAGAACATGAGTGGATTCATGCTGTGGGTTTGGGTCCTGAGCCGAGTCAGGTCATCGAAAGTGCAGTCATTAGTCCTCTCTGCTTCCTGGCTGCAGATGCAATGTGACCAGCCACCTCCCACTCCTGCCACCATGACGTGCCTGCCACGATAGGTTCTATCCTCAGACTATTGAGTCGGACTCCAGTCGCTCTTGTCACAGCCGTCCAAAACAGTAACTGCTACAACGAAACTTCCGGTGTTTAGAGAAGAACAACATTTCATTTTTATAAACCTCAAGAATCTTAAAGCTAGCAATGTAGGAGCCTTGAGTGCCAAATCCCTGAAAGACTCAGATGATATAAGGTTCTGCTGAGCCTCTAGCAATTTCTACAAACCCTGAGCATTTTATTATGCTTGTTAGGAGAAATCGGTTTAAATTTGGAGTAGATCTGAGTCATTGAGGATCTCTATCTAGAATATTGTCTCTAAGACACTGAGGATCTCAGTCTAGAATCCTAATCATCTTCTTAGCCTTGTCCCCAAAGAGTGAAAGGGTGGATTTCTCGCAATCTGCTTTAGTGGATAATATCACAAAAAGTCTAGTGGCAAAATCCCCAAAGTCTTGATCCATTATATAAATCTGACTTTTAATTGCTTTCTCTTACTGAGTCCTATTGACTGTCCAGATATATCCCTAGTTTCCCCATGTCTCCCCACCTGACCAAATACCACCTTGAATTAGAAAATCAGTTTTTTGTGTAAACTATCATAGCCTCCAATCTGGTCTTCCTAATTCTTTTCTTGACTCTGAAATTCATTCTCCCCTCTCAGCAGAGGTCTGTTAAGATGGAAAGTCTTTATACTCTAGATTATAACTTTGCAATGAATTCAGCTTGGATTTGGAATCAAATCCCGTCCTCAGTATTGCCTTTGGCTCTCCAGGATTTCCCAATTCATCTGAGCCCATCTCCTCTCTCCATTGAGTATGCCTGTGTTAGTAACATTGCATTCACGTTGGTCCTCTGCATGCAGTAAGCTCCTTTCCCATGAATCACTTGGTTTTTAATTTTCCCACTGCCTGGAAGTCACTTCTCCCTACGCTGAGGAAGATGTGCTGTCTTCACTCAGATATTACCTTATCTGTTTTGAGGTGTCACCAGTGCCCCTCTGAGAACTTTGAAATAAGCCCTGTCACTAGCCTATTTGTTTTCAGCACAGCTCTTGTGAGGTAAGGCTGGGTGAGATGGTGCTGCACCCCAAATGTGGTCAGCCTTCTAATGGCTGGCACGGAAGGTCCAAGATCAGTGTAAGCTATCACAAGCCCACTTTGTATCCAATAAAGGTGCCTCACTTATTAGCATAGTGAAGGCCAGAAGTGGATGTTTACTGGCGAAATTAATACCTTGTTCATTAGCATTATGGACGCTAGAGATGGGCTGTCTTTTCAGATGTAAAGAAAGATATCTGAGAGTTATAGCTCCTTCAACCTAGCAGGAAGAAGAGAAAGACAACTCAAAAACCTTCTAATCAGAAGTTAAACAGAAAGAGTGGTCTTGTTTGTTTGTTTGTTTGTTTGTTTGACACAGGGTTTCTATGTGTAGCCCTGGTTGTCCTGGCACTTATTACTAGGCAGACTAGGATGGCCTGGAACTCAGACTCACAGAGATTGGCCTGCCTCTGTCTCCCAAGTGCTGGGATTAAAAGTTTGAGCCACCATACCTGACCAGTAAGAGCAATCCTTAAATTTACTTACCTGAACCACTGGCTTATAAGACATTTTCCCCTTCTTTTCATGTGTATATGCAGTGTGTGTGTGTGTGTGTGTGTGTGTGTGTGCATGTGTGTGTAAAAGAATACAGAGTTTTGTATGTAGGTGGGTGTGAGTATGTGAGTGCCTATGCATGTGAGTATGCATGCACATGTGTGTACGAGTGTGGAAGCCTGAAGTTGATACCAGGCATACTTCTTCATCACCCTTTCACATTAATTTTTTTTTTTTTGAAGCATGCTGGTCTCTCATCGAACCCTAAGCTCACCAATATGGCTAGTCTCTCTACCAACTAGCTCTGGGGAGCCCTCTTCTATGCCTAGAATTACAAGTTGACTACCATACCCACCTGATATTTGCATGGCTTTTAGGGATTTGAACATTCATACTCATGAGACAAGTGCTTTTGCCCTGATCAGCTCCCCAGTCCTTGAACTCTTTGCCTTGTCTGATGCTGATCACAAGGATTGCAGAGTCTGCTACTCAATTCCTGTCTCTTCAGTCTTGAATAAAGATGGTGGTGGGACAGATGGTAAAGGACACAGAGGGCCACACCTCTGTCACAGAACAGGTTTTACCAGAAGTCTTATGTTTAATAGCTAACAAACTTCATTTCATAAAGTCTGTGTGTAAGAGTCTATCGTGAGTCTTTTTTTTTTTTTAAAGATTTATTTATTTATTATGTATACAACATTCTGCCTCGATATATGCCCACACGCCAGAGGAGGGCGCCAGATCTCATTACAGATGGTTGTGAGCCACCATGTGGTTGCTGGGAATTGAACTCAGGACCTCTGGAAGAGCAGCCAGTGCTGTTAACCTCTGAGCCATCTCTCCAGCCCCGTGAGTCTTTATTTTATGTATAACCTTACAGCAAAGGTGTAGGGAAGAAAACCCATCTCAGAGTTTGTGTTGTATTTTTTGGTTGTGAGTCTAGCCTTTAACAGCTGAGCCATCTCTCCAGCCCATGCATTACCTTCTAAGGGGGCATGTGCATGCCATCTTTGGTCTATAAGAATCAATGAAATTCTTACTTACTCATTTAGTACTGCTTACTACCTGCCTTCTAATGTAAATCTCTTGAATAGAGTGTGAGGTGGTCTCTTCCTGGAGCTTAGACCAGAACCTGAGATTTGAAAGGCAATGGAAAATGTAACAGAGTTATGTTTTTCAGAGTCACCCATTGTGGAACACTGGCTGTGAGATATACTAGGAAGATATACTATGGAGAAAAATGTAGTGAGGAAATAAGGTGGACTAAGGGTTAAATGAGACACAGATATGTCTTGGTAAATATCTATAATATTCATGAGCATCTTAAAGATGCTGAGAAGCAATGTAAAGAACACATACACTAGATGATGGTGGTAGGGAAATCTAACTGTGTTTTATCAAGTATTTTTTAAGGTTATTTGAACACTGGACTGTTTATTTCTGTGACATTTGCTACTAAGCCTAGAAGGACACTTGCGAGTGTACGACAGATGTGTATAGGACAATCCAAACACCCCTACTTTTGTTATCCTGAGAAGCTGGTCTGTTGTAGAAGCCACCCTCCTCTTCAGGGTGCCTCCTGCATACAGAACCTCTACAGAATGGCTCTGAAGAAGCAAGGAAGCATCTCTTAGGCTATTCTTGCTTTCTGACCCACCCTCTACCCAGAGGAAGGAAGATAGTCTTCTGGAAGCAAGAGTACTGAGCGAGCCAATCTGTGCTCAAGCACTGCAAATCATATACGAATGTGCTACTTGGTGTAGCAGAAGAAAGGAACCCATGAGAGCTGCACTAAAGTGAAACCTACCTTCTACATCCCTTCAGGGGTCAGCTGGTGCTCACAGAATGAACACGCTTCCATTCCTCTTCCTGTGAAACCTACCTTCTACATCCCTTCAGGAGTCAGCTGGTGCTCACAGATGAACACGCTTCCATTCCTCTTCCTTTGAGAATTATTAGGAAGGTGTTTCACTTTAGTAAGGTTCAAGACTATTGCCTTCAGAAAGCCCTTGAGAATAAACTCCGGGGACTCAGAGTAGGGAAAAGAAAAGGGACTATTAGCAGGCTTTTGTTTCTCTCTTCTTTCTGTGACACTCCAAAGGAGACATTAGATTTACTTGCATTTCCAAACCGTGAAGGGTCTAAGGAAGATGGGGTATTTTCTTTCTCTTACTGACTTAGTTAACTAGACATTAAACTATGTCATAAAGTTTGGTAAATAGATTCAAGGGAAAGATTCCTGAAATATTATGCTCATGAATGCATGCGATTACATAGCTGAATGTTCAGGCGACAGAAGGGCTATTGAGTGTATGCAAACGTGAGGGATGGATGGCAAACAGAGAGAGCTTTCTCGCGTGTTCAGAATTGCAGGTGAACAATTCTTTCAACGTGGGGTGCTTTGGACTTCTCGCTGTGGTGTTGTTAATTACTATTCACCCTGCCATTTACAGTTGAGATGACATTTACTTTGGTAAGCCTTCCCTGAGCCCTGGGCCTAGTGTAGATTAGGAAATATGTACAGGTGCCCCTAGTATAGCGTCCACAGACATCTTGCATCGTTACTTATTTGCCATGTGCCACTAGATTATAAACTCTACCATGTTCCTATTATCATAACGATATACATAAGTCTCCAGAAAGTGACATATCAGCTGTTGGGAAGTAGAAACTTTATGTGTATTTATATTTTTGGTAGTTTGGGTTTTACTTAGAGTGTAACCATCCTTGATATCCTGTGATGCATTTGGAGAGACATACATCAGCATAACTCTAATGCATAACTTTTGACAGTCACTGGGAGGAAATGGGATTGGCTCCAAGACAATTAAGCCAGAACTCAAAAAAACCTTAGCTTATAGATTATGGGACTTTGAAAGGAAGGAGTGAAGACATACAGTTCATGAAGAAAACCCTGGGCTCTGAAAGTCCCTAGCAGTGACTCCTGTAGGTGGAGTAGAGCATTGAGTTAAAAAGTTCATTGGGTGATCAAAAGGCACCCTTGTTTAGAAGGCTTGATTTGTCAATATCTACAACTATTTGCTCTGAGGTGTCCTGGTCACATGAGTGCCGTGGCCACGAGCTGCATGTGAAAACCACAGACCAGTACACAAATAAATGAAAAGACCTAAGTTATAAACACATGAGCACTTGCATCCTATGTGGCTTCTCTTGAGACCTTTATTTGTGTGTAAGTTTGCACAGCTATGTAACATGAAGAATATAGTATATACATATGAGTGTGTGTTTGTGAGAGGTAGGAATGAAAGGGAAGAGAAGATGATGGGAAGAAAAATAAAGAAAGCAAAGACACAAGTAGAAAAAGAAGAAATCAAATGCATAGCCAAATTCTTGGTACTTGCTGTAAATAAATCAAGCTTTAAAAGCAAATACACAGTTGATTCATATAAGCTAAACCTAGTTGTAAGTGCAGTGATTATTTCTTATTCTATTGTGTATAGGTTTGCTGCTTATACACACACACACACACACACACACACACACACACACACGTATGCTCTGGATCAATTACTATGATCTTTGCTAAACACTAAATAATTAGCTAAAACAATCTGCTGATGACCAATGTTTGGTTGTCCTTTGCAGAAAGATCAAATGAAATGAAAGCGTTCAGAACTCTTAGTGTCATGAGTTCCTTGCTCTATGGCAGACAAAGCCCTCCAACCATGCAGAGAATGAGGGGGAAATGGCAGAGTTTTGAAAGTCAAATCCCAGAATGCTCGATTTGAGTTCCGCATAAACTAACTTCACTTCATTCTAAAAAAAGCTACTGGAGCATTTGGAGAGGTACAAAGAGGGAACAGAAAGACAGGGGCACTCATGACAAGCTATAAATCTTGATGCTTAAACCGGGGTGTGGGGAGAGAAACAGTGCTGTGTAGCTTGATTCAAAAAGTGGCAAATGGTGTTTTCATTTGTGAAAGCCTTTGCACTTAGCCATTAATAAAAAGATTGGGTTACATGGAGCTCCTGCAGCCCTTACAGAACTTCCGTCTTCAGATTTCTCTTGTTTCATTTTATTCCACTTAACAGCTCAGAGTTGATTTTATTCAAATATGTATAAGGTCTCAAATGGAAAACATTTTGGTAATTTGCATGGCTTTTTTCAAGCCTGAAAATCTAATCCTCATAGACAATAGAAACAGACTGTCATCTTGGAAATAGGGGACAAAAATGATTGGTGTAAGTCAGTTGTTGAGATGTCAGGTTTCTGCCAAGGCAGCTCAAATCAGTGTGGTGTCCTATTCCCAAAGATGGAGTGTGTGATGTAAATCCGTCAGCTTCAAGTTCAATAAAAGACCTCATCTCAAAAAATAATGTGGAGAGCTGAGAAGAAGATACCTGGTATTGACCCATTGTGCCCACGCTCATGCACACTCATGTACATGTACACACAAAAATAGAACAATCTAAAAATAAATCAAAGGAGTGATGATGGCCCACTTCCAGAGAAATTACACAGCTTCTCTTGAGCCACACAGGGTGTGCACAGTACTTTCTCAATCATCTGTCCTCTACAAAGAGGGAGTAGGCCTGATAAAGAAGTCACATAGATTATTTAATTACTTGCAGAGCTTCATTGAACCTCCTTTGCTCTTAGTGGCTTTGGGTGGCTTGCTGCTCCCTTGCTCTCCTAGCATCTCTGATTTCCACTGGGATGCTTGCTGCTCCCTTGCTCTCCTAGCATCTCTGATCTCCACTGGGATGCTTGCTGCTCCCTTGCTCTCCTAGTGTCTGATTTCCACTGGGATGCTTGCTGCTCCCTTGCTCTCCTAGTGTCTGATTTCCACTGGGATGCTTGCTGCTCCCTTGCTCTCCCAGTGTCTGATCTCCACTGGGATGCTTGCTGCTCCCTTGCTCTCCTAGTGTCTGATATCCACTGGGCACTTTCATCATAATTGTGCCCTTTAATCAACTTATATTGGGACCATCTGCTCTTCTCCCCTGAGTAATGGTGTTTCTTACTGGTTACACATAAATCACAGAAAGGAGATATTTCTCTTTTCTTGACTTTGCAAACACCAAGTAAACAAGCACATTTAGAGTTTGACTTGTCATCAAACATTTCCCAGTCTTCATGAGCAGGGTGGATGTGGAGGGGTTTGTAGCCTCGAGGAGGGGCTGTTAGGTTGATCTTAGCTGCTTCTATGTTGTCCTTGCCTGTGACTTTATATCACGTCCTTGGGCAAAGTAGCTAGGGGTTATTGAACATTAAGTGTGAAGAGCAAAGACCCATGCTTCAGTTTCATCCGTAAAACCCAATCTTGGAATTTGAAATAAGATTATATACAAATACCATATAACTGAAAGAAGATAAGAGAGATAAAAGTGGACAAAAACACCCCGACTTTCTCAAGGAGCATGGGTATCACGTGATGTTTCTCTATCCTGCCAGCTGTGCTGTGACTTGTAAATGGGCTTCTCCTTTAGCATTTCTCCATTCCTTCCTAAGGCCAAGAGTTTCCAGGCCCCTATTTAATGCCAGCCATGCTTAGCACTGCTGAACCCTGATGTTCTGTGTTCTCCATGTGTATTAAAAGACATTGGACTTGTTACCCTGACCGTAAGCATAGGTAGTTCTGATTTTAGCACTCTAAGTCATATGTCCCAGCAAACACATGACAGAATCTCACTTCTTAGGAGCCATTCCAAAGCTCAGCTGTGGAAGGAAGTTGATGATAGGCACTGTGGTCTCTTTTCTCTGGCCCTTCTGGTGGTCTTCCTCATTCCTTTGGGGAAAGTCCCATGAAGACAGACACCATAGGGCTGATCTGTAGGCCATGCTCTAGCTGGGGAATTTCAAGAAGGGTACCCCAGGACTTCACAGGGCTGCAGATTTTGCTGTATGAAAAAATTGACCTGGACAAATATGCTTCTCAATTAAAGTTGAAGTGATGGAGGAAGGTCATTGGCTAATAAAGGAACTGCCTTGGCCCATTTTATTGGTTAGGACATAGGTAGGTGGAGTAAACAGAACAGAATGCCGGGAGGAAGAGGAAGTGAGGTCACTCTCGACCACTCTGCTCTCGGGAGCAGACACCTGAGAGAGACGCCATGCCCCGCTCCAGGGATGAAGCTCCGACCCAGGATGGACTAGGCTAGAATCTCCCTGGTAAGTGCACCTTGGGGTGCTACACACAGATGATTAGAAATGGGCTAAATTAATATGTGAGAATTAGCCTAGAAGAGAATGGGCCAAGCAGTGATTAAATGAATACAGTTTGTATGTTGTTATTTCGGGGCATAAGCTAGCCGAGCAGGTGGCCGGGGGTGCTGAGAACGCAACCCCTCCGACGCCTTTATTACTACATATGGCGCCCCACGTGATGGACTAAACCCACTTAAAAAACCTGAGAAGGCTTAAAAATAAGGGAAAGAGAGTTTAACACAGATTTTTGCTGTTTGTTGGTGGCGTGCTGTAGAGAGATTTCCTGATTCGGCAACAGTAGCAGAAAAAACGCTGTGTCATTTTAAAGCGCGACTTCCTGGGGCTGTGCCACCATTGCGATCTCTGTCTGGCTCCTGCGGGAGACAGAGCTTTTGAATAGAGCATTTGGAGTAAAGTGCTACGATTTGTTTGATGGCAACTAGACTCACTGTGTTCTCGGGTCTGCTCTGCTTGTTAGAGGCAAGCATGCGCTTTCTTCTAAGAGAAGCTTCCTGACTCAGCTTTAGCTTTAAAGCCTGCAGCTCATTAAGAGGTCCTGCCACGAAACACTTAAACGGTGTTGACGAAAAGCTGAACACATGCTTTTCGGTTTTCAGCCGTAGCAGGAAAAAAGCTGCGCTGTTTAAAAATGCTGGATTTCTGGGCTGTCCTGCTAGGGCAAACTCTGACTCTTTTACGCAGGCGGTTTGTGTGGTTTGCAAGCACAGGCCGCTGAAGCTCGCTTGCTGGCAGGGACCTTGAAATGCCATACAGTTGTTGCAGTAAACATAGCTACAGCCTGTATATCCTCCATGAGGCTGGAAAGCTAAGATGGACTGGATCTAGCTGGCAAAACCACGCCTTTAATCCTACCCATATTGCTCAGTAATTTAAAGGCTCGTGTGGTCTGAAAAAGAGAGATATACAGTAAAGAGAGATTCAAAGACAAAATTTCTAAATGGTTTGAAGTGTGTTAAAAATATATGCAGACTAAAATTTAAAGTTCTTAAAGTAACAAAAAAAAGGAAGAGAGTTGTTGTGTGTGGTACACACCTTTAATCCCAACACTTGGTAGGCAGAGGGAGATAGACCTCTGTGACTTCAAGGTGTGGTACCACATGCCTTTAATCCCAATGCCTGGGAGGCAGAGACAGGCAGATCTCTGAGAGTTCAAGGACAGCCTGGTCTACAGAGTTACTTCAGGCCAAAGATACAGAGAACCTATCTCAAAAAGCAAAAAGTTAAAAGTAAAAATAAACAGAATAGAGGTTAAAATAAAATGAGCAAAGATGGAAAATACACAGAGAATCTTGATACTGTATGCTATTATGCTCTCTTTGAATTGTTTGAATGCTGAGGAAGGAGCAACAGCTGCTAAAAGATATTTATTTATAAATGCTGCTGAACTAATCCAACATAGATATTTTGATGCCTTGACTTTGAAATTTGGATCTAAGGACATGATGCTTTGGAAAGGAGTTTCTTACTTTGTTTTCACAGAGGATGAGACACTGTTCATTTCTTCTATTCCGATTTGGTATGATAGACCACGTCCTCCTGAATGGTTCCTGTGCACGCCTTCAAAAAATTGCTTCGCTCAGCTGCCAACTGAGATTAAACTAGCACACAGGTTATACCATGAAAGACCTAATTAACGATGCCCCCATTCAGCAGGAAGCAGTTTGGAGAGAAAAAACTGTGCCCATGTTCCCAAATATGGTTTATAAACTTTTTTTTACATTTAAAGGGGGATATGATATAGATATGAATAATTTACATTAGTATAGATTTTGCTTTATTGATAGAGATTTAAGGTCAATTTTGTTATATATATGTGTTTCTGATTTTGATTAAGGTATTGTGATTGTGTAGTTCATTTAAATATGTACTGTATAATTAAGAAATATAGGTTGTTAATGGATAATCATCGATAATAGTAAAGCTTGTAGTCATGTTAGTTAGATTTTTCTAGACATATAGAGATATATTTCAGATAGGCATTCTTCATATCTCTCAAAGGCTGCAGAATATGGCATTTAAAATATTTTAATAACTTAGGACTTTTCATGACAATGAGACACTCTGCTCCTGGCAGCACCAATCTACTTCAAGAGGAAGATGGGCATCAAAGAGGCTCGTTATGGAGTTTGATAGCCATTTGGGCAAGAAACTGCTCTTGCCTGGACTATTGCATAAACTGGATACAGAGAACCCGCAGAGAGAGGACTACTGAACTTGCCTAAGGTGAGATGATCTTTCGGGGTTCCTGATTCATGAAAGAGTCTGCGAGACATTCTGCAGGACACAACAGAGAGTGACTGAACTGACTTTGAATTTTCCTGCTTTATGGAAATGTCTGCTGGATAGCATGGGCCTGAGGGCTGAAGATGGATGCCCCAACGGTACAGAGGAACTTTGGGTGACTGTCCAGGCAGCAAGATGTCTCTGTCATTTCTAGAGTTTTAAAAGTTGCTTTTTTCTTGTTTGCTTAGGTAGTATTGTATCTTTCTGGAGTCATTGATGGAGTTAAGAATAGTTAGTTATAGTTTTCCTTAGTTATGATAAAGATTATTGTAACTTTTACTTGATAACTGTTTTGTTATATGTAATTTTGCTATGTTAAAGTTAAAGCCTTTTTTTTTTTTGTTTAAACCGAAAAAGGGGAAATGATGGAGGAAGATCATTGGCTAGTAAAGGAACTGCCTTGGCCCATTTTATTGGTTAGGACATAGGTAGGTGGAGTAAACAGAACAGAATGCCGGGAGGAAGAGGAAGTGAGGTCACTCTCGACCACTCTGCTCTCGGGAGCAGACACCTGAGAGAGACGCCATGCCCCGCTCCAGGGATGAAGCTCCGACCCAGGATGGACTAGGCTAGAATCTCCCTGGTAAGTGCACCTTGGGGTGCTACACACAGATGATTAGAAATGGGCTAAATTAATATGTGAGAATTAGCCTAGAAGAGAATGGGCCAAGCAGTGATTAAATGAATACAGTTTGTATGTTGTTATTTCGGGGCATAAGCTAGCCGAGCAGGTGGCCGGGGGTGCTGAGAACGCAGCCCCGCCACCCCTATTACTACAGTTGAAGAACCATAAGGGCAAACTAATTTAATGCTAGTATTTAGACTTAATAAATGACACTGAGACCTGCGGGATGTGTGGAAAGGGAGAAAGGCTTCGCTAGAACAATCTTGTTGTTTGTCTTCTCTTGGAGGTGATGAGACACAAGGAAGGACTATTTTAGAATATTCTTGTTCATACTAGAGCTGTTTCTCTTATCTCTCTGACAACACACTTTATTACGGAATATTCTACAAGTGAGAATACTCAGGATGTTTGGGGTTCATTAATATTGGGAATTGAACACATTATGGGTATATTGGAAGAAAACAACCTTTTTTAAAAAAATGTTGTTTGTTTTGTTTTTCATGTCAGGGTTTCTTTGTATAGCCCTGTCTGTTCTGTAACTGATGTCATAGATCAGGCTGCTCTCGAATTTACAGATATCTGCCTGCCTGTGCCTCCTGAGTGCTGGGATTAAAGGCGTGTACCACTAGTGCCCTGCTAAAAACAGCTTTGAAAGCTCTGGTAGTTGCTAATTCTGTCTCTCTATGTCATAATGTTTCCTTCTTGTGGCTCAGCCCACAGGATGACATGGCTTTAGTTCTGAGAGAGACTTACCGCATTGCAATGCATCTTAGTTACTAGAATCATCCCTGCCCCCAACATATATACCTCTTTTTAAAAGATTTAGATCTTGTGCTGGAGAGATGGCTCAGTGGTTAAGTGCATTGCCTGCTCTTCCAAAGGTCCTGAGTTCAATTCCCAGCAACCACATGGTGGCTCACAACCATCTGTAATGAGGTCTGGTGCCCTCTTCTGGCCTGCAGGCATACATGTAGACAGAATATTGTATACATAATAAATAAATAAATATTTTTTAAAAAAAGATTTAGATCTTGAACCTGAATACTTGAGGGAAGTGGAGCTATGAGGCTGAAGGAAAAGTGACCCCTATGGAATAGTAGAGTTTGTTGAGTTTAGGTTGTAAGAGGAAACCTGAGCCTGTCATGCTAGCTCACACCTTTAGTCTCAGCACAGAGGTAGAGGCAGGAGGATCTCTGTGAGTTTGAGGCCAGCCTGGACTATATAGTGAGTTCCAGGACAGGACAGGGCTAAGACATGTTAGATCTAGAGAAAGGAACCAAACATTTTAGGACAAAAGGAGAAATTGTTTTTACAACATTCAAATAGGTGGGAAAGCATATTATAACTTGAGCATTGGAGGGGCTTATCCTAAGCAGTAAGACATTACCTTAGCACCCAGGAAGCCTGGGTTTGGGGTCCCACTCCCTCAAAACAAAGAAATCACAACAGAGACAGGTCTTTAAATATTGACTTTTCTTCCTTCTTCCATGCATCCTCAGACCCTTCAACCCTCAAGTGGCAACAGACAGTCCTCAGCCTTCCTCAGTTTACCCCTAGTAATGGCTACATAGTTTATTCTGTTGTTTTCTGCTGTGTGGGTGAAATCTTTAAGTCTTTCAGATGAACTATTCCTTTGTTTGGAAATAAAACAAAGACACTGTACACAGGGACTTAAGTCCAGGGAGAGGCAAACCTTTGCCCGCAGCCAACGAGTCTTCCAGGCAGGGCAGTGCTTGGTGACTGCAGCTGGGTCTCCCAAGTTACCTCCCTAGCACTCTCTCTCCATAGCCTCTCTCCAGAGTTGTCTGTCTTTCTTGTCCTCTTTCTAAATTGTCTTTGTTTTTTCTTTTGAGCGTCTTCCTGACACTGATTTCTGGTAATTTAATGTCTTCTCCTTTCCTTCTTTCTTTGCATTTTTTTTTTAAGACAATGTCCCATTTGACACTGAACTTTTTAAATAGCTGATGATAACCATGATCCCCTAGTTTTCCTGAGAACGGAGATTACAGGCATATGCCATCAAACAGGAATCAGTTTTACACTTTCCTTGTTTCTCTCTTGTTTTCTCCTAGCAAGTATGAGTAGCTCCTAGCAGGAAAAAAACTGGCCTCAGTCAGGCTTTTCCTCCCACAAGGACTTGGGGGAAAGGGCTGTGTGTGGATGTGCTAATAGGATTCGAAGTGCTCTCAAACACTTCTGCTGAATTCTCTTTGTGGCATGCCAATTCCTGAGGGGTGAGCACCAAATTGATAAACTCAGTGCTAACGTGAACTGTCTCATCCAGGCCCCACGAGTCTCTCGAGTGTCAAAACCCAATTGTGCTCCAGTGACACGACTGTTCTGTAGAAGAAAAGAAACCCTTGAATGCACTATTGACAGCATAAGCAAATTAAAAGACTCAGCAAAGTTAATATTCTCACATTATAACAACATCTCCTATAAATTATTAAAGCCCACACAATTTATTACCCATGTTAGGGGATGAAAAAAAAAAAGCAAGTTGAATCATGGGCTGTGCTACTTAATGATTTATTTTTTTGTTCTTCGATGTGTTGAGCTTTATAAATCACCCTGCTCTGCTTTGCACTGCACCAGAGAAAAGCATTCGCCAGTCAACCCTTTCTCCCATCAACGGTCACCTATGCAGGGCCTGGTTGAGCCTCATTATTTTAGCATCTATCAGCAGCCTCCCTCTCTGTTTGGGGCTGGCTGCTCCTTCTCATTACTATAATGCTTCAGCATGGCTGGAATGACCATGATTTAAGTCATTAGATGATAGATCTAAGCCTTTTCAGAAATAAATATTAACCTCATTATTCAGGCAGGGTGGCAGACAGACTTCTTGTATGCTGTCACAGTCTTCTAAGTAAATAAAAATTTGCTTAGGAATCCCATGTTTTAAAGTATAGTCTGCCAGCTTAACCAAGAGCTATCCTGATTACATTTCATGCTTTTAAACAAATATATATATAATTTTCCTTTACTCTGAAGAACTCATTTTTATCTCTGGTGCCACCACTGACTTGGTCAAGACAGTTAGCTCTCAGAAATACAATCCCTAATATATTCTTGGAGCATGATGTATTAGATAATGTCTGAATTCCCCTTTAGACCTAAGATTCTGAGAGGACAGGCTATAACTGCACATTAGGTAGCAATTTGTGCTCCTGGTGGGGAGAGAGCAGAGATTTGCCAAGACAGCTCTATCTATGCAATAGTCTAGTTCAAAAGACCTGGGGTCCTCTGTAGACCAATCCGTCCCTTCATATCTGTGCAAGTCAGGACAGCAGGAGAAAGGTTTCAAAGGGAAACGAGCCATGCTTGAGAAAGGATAATAAAGATGGATTCAAACCATAGACTTTGCCCTAGAAGCCGTACACAAACATGAAGACTCTGGAGACTTCTGTTGGGTTGGTTTACAACTCAAGGTCTCTGGTGGCCATTTAGTCTGAGGGTCTGTAAGTGTCTGCGCATGTACCCTTTGCAAGGAGCTTTTCATCTCAGTATGTTCCTATCTCAGCCTGAACGTCCCTTGAGAATAAACACTCATCTGAGCTGTACAACAGCCACTTGCACATCTGATTTTGAAAATAGTGTCACGTTAGATCACTGTCCTAAAGTTAGCAGAAAAATAAACACTCAAGCACAAACTAAGAAGGCATGTAAATACAAGTTGTTTTAATACAGTTCCTCTTGTAAAGGCAATTTGACACACATACTTCTTGGGAACTAAAATAATAGACATCAATAATGCATGGACTACACATTTAAAATAATAGACATCAATAATGCATGGACTACACATTTAATTTGCTTCACAGAAGTAAACAAACAAAGTGTACTTTTCCTTTGGATCCTCAGAACTTGAAGAATGTAGCTTGACCTTTAAAAATTACTTCATTCGTATAGTATATTATTAACTACATGGATGTATAGATGCATTTATTTAATTTATTTTACATTTAGTTTATGTGAGTGCATGTGTGTGTGTGTGCATACACACACTATGCTATGCACAAGTGCGGAAGCCATAAGACAAGATGTTGGAGTCTGTTCTCTCCTTCCACCTTGTGGGCTCAGAGAATAGAAGTGAGCAGAATGGGTCATCAATAAGCGCCTTTACCCACTGAACTGTTAGGTTGTGCTTAATAAATACATTAGCATCCTAATCTTTGAATATCACTTGAGTGGAATTTTGTTTTATTTTTCACATAGGTATTGATCTACTTTTAAAGCACATAATTTATGCTTAATTAATGAGCCTCAGTTTTCTCATCTGAAAAATTTAGATAGTAATATTTACCTGCTTAATACATAAGGCTAATGTATAGCTAACGTGTGTAAAACAGTGAAGGTACATCAAAAAACAAATTCTAATGTGGATTTTGATTACACGAATGACTGAATTCTCAGTTTCTCTTTCAACAAGAAAGGTGGAATTTCATTCATCGACTATAAAAAACTTCCCCAGATAATGTTTCCACATCCGTGGCTTCCTTTTGCTGATAGAAGAGAGGAGACCGTGAAGTGGGTAAGGTGACGAAGGCATGGTCTTTCATGTTCCATCTGCAGGACACAGAGGCCAGGGCTTTCTTGATGGCTTAAATTCACTATTGGATTTCAACTCTAGGCCAGGAGCTTGTGTATGCTGCGGGATGGGTAAATTTGCCAAGGACTCGCTACATGTAGGCAAATACTCTTCCTGTGTGAATACGCTTCCCCTAAAAAGAGTATTAGGTTTGGTGAGAAGGGACAGGGCACACTTGGGAAAGTTAAGTTCAGGCATTGGTTCCCTGAGACCTTTGTATAATCAGCCATTGGACTTATTGTAGACATTGTGGGATCATGCCCCAGGGAAGAACAAAGGCGTGATAGCACGGCAGGTCCACTTGGCTGATTAGATTGAATCGTTGAACCTTATGCTGCCCTAGATAGACAATGGGAGACATAAGCACCCTCCTAAGAGGGGAGGTGTTTAGATGAGATCTTTAAGGCTTAGGTATTGTGTTTCATGAATGAACATGAAAGCCTGGGCACATAAATAGCCATTCATTCTGTCAACAACATTAATTGAAAACTCAGGGGTGCATAAAACCCCACTTGGGTTTATAGAGTGAGCCACAAAAATATATTCACATCTGTATGCAAATACTGCACAACTGTGAGGCTGATGAGCGAGTTCTAGGGATGGGCAGAGGCTATTAAATGGTGACATACACTTGCGCTGTGAATTTCCACCTAGAGTTTGCCTGACCACTTATGTGTCATAATTTTCTGTAATATATGTCTTTAAAGGTATTACGATACTTGTAAATACTAAAATTTGCTCCAGCATCTTGAACAAAATGCTTCTAACTGAACTGCAGACCTTAGCAGTGAAAGCTGGTGGAGTATTACAATGCTTGCTATGGAAAGGTTTGCATTTGGAGATTTCTTTGCGTTCTGAAAAAGCCACAGGCTTTGAATAAATTTATTACTCGCAGGGTGTACAAATCTCAAGTATTGTCTATATTTACAAAGTCTTTTGCTCATAGTGAGTATGTCTCTGCCACCACACAATCACACCCCACACCATGAAAAAAGAGACTGCCTCAAGTTGTATTCTCTCAAACCCAAATACTCAAAGGCTCCGGTCTCCTTCCTGAGCCTAGCTGGGTGATTTGGGATGGGTAAATCACCTAAACGTGCTGAGTTCAGTTAACTCTGTTCTGCTCCATCATGCTGTTCTTCCTTTTGAGCATCAAAGGTGCCTGTTGTAACACCTAGAGTAAGGATGAGGACTGATTTCTGTCTCTAGAATTATGCTTAGTGTGCAAATAAAGAGACTGAGAGTTGCTGAAAAGTTACTTCCATAAGCAGACTTCAGAGAAAGATGCATAAGTGGATTGGAGACAAAGATCTCAGGTTCTTTTTGTTCTGGATTAGTTTGTAACTAATCTGGCTGCTTCAATCCATAGCAGAAAGGAAGAAGGAGGAAGAGCATGAGGATAAGGAGGAAGAGGACAAAGAACAGGAGAGGAGGAAGTGGAGGAGAGATCTTGAAAACTTGAGAATTTTCTCTTTATATATTATTCTGTATTTCGTTCACTGTGTCCAGGAAATAGCTTAAAAGTACTTGAATCCTTGTCTTAGAACAAACTTTTGGGAGACCTAGTCAAATCGTTATGCCAATCAGCAGGTCCTTGTGAGAATCAAATCAAGTCACATGTGTGATGGAGCTTTGAAAATTGGGAAAGAATGGATTCATGTATTTTCATCAAGATGATCACTGTTGCGATTGTGTGGTTCAAACTTTAATCCATTCATCTAGAATGTTTGTAAATAAAGTTCTTTAGCAGCGAGCAAAAGAGAAAATACATCGGAGCACAATAAGGTAAGTTATTGACAAAGGGTGGAGAATTAGAACCGCAGGATGGAGGGAAGTGACTGCTAACACCACTCAACACCCACACAGCCCTCTTGCCACATGACAGGTGTCAAAGACAAAGGATCAGAAGGGGGAAGCCTGGCTTTTCTCATTGTCTCATGCTTGCCTTGGAAGAATAGATTTCTAGCTTTCTTTGTATGGAAAGCACCTTTTCATTCAGCTTAAAATTCCCAGGGAGGAACTGTGCTTAAGGTTTTTTTTTTTTTTTTTTTTTTTAGAGTTCCTTTTAAAGTGAATCCTGTTATTTAAACATTCAGAAATGTAAGTCAAACCCAGTGCAGAGAGAGTGAAGGCTTTTAAGAAGCAGCAGTTGAGGACTGGGGAGATGGTTTAATAACTAAAGAGCTTGCTGGTACTAGGAGCTGAGTTTGATTCCCCAGAACTCAGGTTTTAAAATCCTGGTGGTGAAGCACACTTGTAATCACAACACTAGAGATGTGGGCACATGAGTAGCAGCACTGGGCCTCACTGACCCCTGGGTAGGTTCCAAGGCAATCAGGGACTCTGCACCACTGTTTTCTTTCACCTTCTTTTAGGTTGACAGTGCCAGAGAGACCACACCAATAGCTGACCCCTGACCTCCGTATGTCCACGCCCATACCCACACATCCTCCCACAGAGAGAGCTGCAATGACACACTGAAATACTTGCTATCACCCGAGGCAAACTTGGGGCAGGAAGCTAAGACTGTGTGTTACCTCTCAGATTTAAACAAAAACATGTCAGAATATTTTCATCAACATAAAAGTCGTCCCACCAGAAACACACACACACACACAGAAAGAGAGAGAGAGAAAGAGAGAGAGAGAGAGAGAGAGAGAGAGAGAGAGAGAGAGAGAGATCTAAAAATTCTAGTTGTGAAGTAGGGGAGAAAAAGAGGCCGTGCTCTTGTCTGCTTTGTATTCTTGTAACACAATAGCACAAGGGACCTTGTGTAGTGGGGAGTAAGTTCACTAATCAGGAATCAGGTCCTTATGAAGGACAGTATGGCTCAGTGTTGCCCATTCTGTTACCCTTTCATGTCCTTCCACTTTTTGCCCGATGATGCAATAGGAAGATTCCTGGCACCTGCATCGTGGACTTCCCTCCTTGAGAACTGTCTACAGCATTCTGTGAGAGCAGCTCCAGAGGACAAAGACAGTCAGATAAAGGGCTGAGTGTGGTAATAAAGGGCCCCGAGACATGAAGGCAGATGCCAAAGCAGTACCTTCTCACTGCAAGCTCATACCATGTCTTCTCACCGACCAAACAGTTTATAAATTGAAGAGACAAGCCCTTCTCTTCACTTTGTTGCCCTACGATTGTTGTCAATATTAGTGGGTGATGGTCACAGTTACGCCGGTGCTGGATTTACTACCTCAGAGCATGTGACCCGCTGCCGTGTGGAAACAATGCTCTCCTGGAACTATTCATGATTTCAGTGAGATTTCCTAATGACTCAGATACTCTTGTGTAAAACAAGGTTTACCCTGGCAGTCACGGCTTAGGTCCCATGAAAAGAGAAGAGAAAGATGCTTTATTAGGCACATGGACCACCATCTTGCGGCTCTCTCAATGGTATCACTTGGATTCTTACTGGGAGTTCACAATTAAGAAACGCCCACCTAATTGATCCCCATGAAAGTTTTTGCTGATCTTCACTTAGATATCCATTGACTTGCCTTGTGATATTTACTCAGTTGTGTTTCTCAGTGGTAAGCTTGCCAGGTAGTCATGTTTCCCTGCTCCCAAGACACTTAGGAGACTGCCAGTATAGCACTCGTGACTTCGCATTTCAGGTAACTGTGGAGGTGCCACCTATCCTAGACTGTGATCTCCCTGAAGGCAATGGCCACCGTTTGAATTTTTTATCCTCACAGGGCCAGACATTTGCTACTTGTTCAATAAAGTTTTGGTTATTGAAGCAAATAGTCAAATACATTGTCTTTATATTAAATAGTTCTGCTAATTCATATAACAAATTGCTATTTATTTTTAGTACTTATTTTTAAAAGAATTCTTTTGTTTATATGCATTTATGCATGTGTACACGTGTGTATGGTTTGTGTGTGCATGTTTGTAAATATGTATTTTGGAGGCCAGCGATTGATTCTCTCTACCTGGTATTTTGAGACAGGGTCTCTCACTGAACTTGGAGCTAACCATATGGACCCTCCTGTTTCTGTCACTCCAGTGCCTGTATGTGAGTGGTGGGGATTGAGCTCAGGTCCTCATTATGTAAGGCAGGCACATTATGCTACCAACTGAACCATCTCTCATTATAGATCCAAGGATTTATAATGCAGAGGGGCTTTTATCACATTTGCGTTGAAACTAACTGAATCCTTCAGAATCATTGTCTTCCAGAGACTATCTGTTACTGTGTGCCTTATTGGTTTTCAAAATTTCTTCCCCCAAATCAGCCTTTCTTAATATTTCTGATTATCCAGGCCGATATTTAAATTGCCAAGGGAAACACAAGTAATAGGTGAGAGCCACTTTCACCTGAAGTATGCCACTTCCTACTAACTTATGGTGTGATCAAGCCAATCCACTGGTTTTAAATAGCGAAAGGGAGTAGAATAAATGTTTTTAAAAAACCCTAACTGCCGAAAAGTTCCGTAATATAATCCAAAATAAATATACCAGCTTAACTTTCATTTATAAAAAGAGGGACAAGTGGGTTTAAAATACCATCCGCAGGATAGATATGGAGCAGAGCGACAACCTGATTTATGGAAAGCTTTGGCGTCCGCTGTTTTAGTTAATGTTTGATGGAGTGCATTCACTCATGATTCTCCAGGGAATGAAAAGAGAGAATAAGGTCATGACCCTTTCCCAGATGTTTTCCTCGTCATATAATTATGGTGTTCCCTCGAAATCTCCCTAGCTGCTCAATTCCTATTCCATCGCTTATTGAGCACTGATTTATAAAGACAAAGAGGAAGGGGAGCCAGGCACTTGATAGGGACCAGCCATGTGTCATGAAGGTCCATTTAGAAAAAGCTTAGATTGTAGGAACCGAGGAGGTAGCTTCATTGGTGGTATGGGACAATGGTCTGTATTCTGTCAATTATATTTTAAATAAATGCTGATTTGCCAGTAGCCAAGCAGGAAGTATAGACAGGACAACCAGACAGGGTGTAGAGGCAGGTCAATGAGAACAGGAGAATTCTGGGAAGAAGGAAGCCCATTCCTCTGGAGTCCTGACCCTGCCACAGAAGAAGCAAGATGTAACTGCCTTGTTGAATAAGGTACTGAGCCATGTGGCTAACATAGACAAGAATAATGGGCTAATAGAAGTTATAAGAGTTAATAAGAAGCCTGAGCTAATGGGCCAATCAGTTTATAACTAAGGTAGACCTCTGTGTGATTTCTTTAAGACTCAACCACTATTGAAACCGGGCAGGACAGAAACTCCTCAGTCAACACATTGGTAAATCCCTTGCAGTACAGAGACCTGAGTTCAGATCCTTGGCACACATTTGAAAAGCCAGGCATGCAGACAGGTGTCTATAATACCAACAGTGGAGAGGTTGATGCAGGTAGAACTCGGGAGCTTGCTGAATCAATGTGGGAGTTCCAGCTTAAGTGAGAGACCCTGCCTCAAAATACAAGGTGGAGAGTCATAATGAGAACACCTGTTTTTTAGTTCTTGCCTCCACATGCATGCACATACGCCCACATATCTACACAAAATGCCCCTGTACACATGAACACACATGATAATAAACATGCACCACACACATGAATTTTAAGGTATATTTATAATTATAATAACTGGAAACTGAAATCACCTTAAGTAGTATGTGCAAGGATATAGTGAGCACCACTCATCATGAGTCTGTACAGAAATAATTGCTCCGATGCCTGTGTAAATTTCTTCCATCATGTCCTGTCCACCTATTCGAAAGTTCTGGATTATCACTAGATGACAAACTTCACAACATTGAGGTATAATTTTTCCTTATGAAAAATTAAAATTTGTGGTCAATTACCAATATCTAATTATCTCAGATAGACATACATATTCTGTGTCTCTCTAAAAAGGGAGCCAATCATAAAGTTTATGCATAATTTTCCTTGATGTCCAGGAAAGAGACCTGAACTTTTGCTCAAGATAAGACCTATTATTTCCCCATATTTTCTAACATGCTAAGCAACAACAGGATTGAGAGTTCATAACAAATCATGGATGCACTGAAAAAGCTTCATTTAGGTACAGCAATAGATAAGTTAGCGATCCACAATAAGTAAAATACAAAGAACAATAACTAAGCTGGCACTCACTAAATGTTTACTATTCACCAAGGACATTTGTAAGTCCTCCAGTAATGGTTAAATTTTTAAATCTTTTATCATTATTATAGTGCATGCGTATGTATAGCACAAAATAATGGTTTTCATTTTCCTTTTGCTTCTCGCTGTGGCCTCATGAGGCATTTGTATACACTACATTTTATAGATGAGATATTGAAGGGGCATGGATATCTTTCTACCTTTCAGAGCTCACATTAACAGTAAGGAGTAGAATGGGATGGATCCTGAATGAGTTGGACATTTGGGCAAATGCTACAATTCTATTGAATGGTGAGCAGCAGATACAATGAAAACCTTGAGCTCTCTGGTTTCCATTTTGATACATGTCTGTGTTTTCCACAAGAGCTCCGCCATCAAATACGATCCACTGGAGGAATGTTGGTTCTAGTTTGACAAATTGGCCAAGAAAAGTGGTAGCAACAACCACCATGGATATAACCAAGATGAACAGGAATCATTCTGCCTTCCTGTTGGCATCATTAACTTGTTTGTATGTGCACAAGTGTGCGTGTTACCTGGGCATGGCTCTGCGTGTGTGTGTGTGCATGTGCATGTGTGTTTGAGCATTTATTTCACTTCCATCTCTCAGAAGTGATTGCAAATGTTTTCAGGCAATGAACACAAGTTTAATTTGGGTAAAAGCATTACCACAGGCAAGAAACAAGTAAGGACCCATCCCAAAGCTATTAAGGGACTAACAGCCCACAGCTGTCCTCTCTTTTGAGGAGGGAAGCTGGATTGTGTGGGACACTTTCCAAACCAGGCGGCAGGCTGGCAATGATTTGTTGGAAGAAGGGCATGGCATTTCTTCTTCCCCACACCCCACTGCCCTGTTGCAAAGGAACATTTCTCTCTAGTGACCTCGCTCCCAGATTTTCTCTAAAGCCCATGCACCCTTGCTTCACTTCCTTCCCCAGCCCTCGTCTTCCCTTTTCTCTTCTGCTGAGTGCTGCCCAAATCAGTCACTTTTCTGAAACTCCTTCCCTTAGGCTTTGCTTCGAGAAAACTGAAACCCAGGTGGATGGCGCCAGCATTGTTCTAGGAATCAGAGACAAAGATGGGGATTCTGGAGGTGTTAGCAGTAAGGCCCAGCCACTAGTGGACATCTCCATATTTATGGTATTGACAATGACTGGCATTTGATAGCAGTGGGACGTCATAGACAGAGGTCAGCACACTATACCACACAGGCTCTATTAGACACCTTACTGCAAACAAAGTTCCATTAGAACACATTTGTTTATGTATTTTCAAACAGAATTCAGTACTGGAGACAGAGATCAGGTCATCTACACAGCCTCAGATTTTACCAGTTACTGCTTTATGGAGAATGTAAAATGACTGCTGGCTAACTACCCTCCCTGTAGTTGCTGGATTCTAATCCAAATAGGAAGAGATACCGCGGAAGCTGTGATTTTCCTGGCTTTGAGAGTTATAGAGAAGCCGGGCTGTGGTGGTGCAAGCGTTATAGAGAGATTGGAACCCAGAAAACTGTAGATTGACTGATCCTTGCTAAATTTTGAAGTGTTAAAGAAATAAGATGAGAAGCTCTGCTATTTACCTATGTTCTATGTATGGGGTTATCATACAGCTTAAAACCACACACATTCATTAGCTCCATGTTCCTATGAGTCAGGATCCAGTGAAGCCTTAGGGAGACCCTCGGCTCATGAGGTTGGTCAGGGTGCCATCTAATGCTCCAGTTTTACCACTTGAGAAGATGGTGATGTTTTACTTTTGATTGTAGTAATGGTTAAGTAGTTACACATAATTGACTCCATCCCAGGAATCAAAGGGTGGAAATAGGAAAAATTCCTATTAACACTATACCCGGTAGCCCATCTCTCCAGCTCTAGGTTTTATGCGTCTAGAAGTCCTAGTTTCCAAACAAGCCTCTCTGAAAACTTTTAGCTGTAGTTGTTGCCAGCATAGCTCTTGTGGCTCCTGCCAGCAGATGGACTGGTACAATGTGATTATTTTGGCAGAGCAACTGACCTGATTACCAAGGAAAGACAGAAATGAAGCTACATGACAAGTCTAGGAGCAGAGAGCATGTCACTTGGAGTCGGGGTGTGTTGGCTCTATCTGGGTGTGCTGATGCCTTGTTTAACTGGAAGGGGTAATCTGCCATCTCATGGACTCAGGCGCTCATTCTCCTAGGAAACAAAACTCTGGTCATTGACCAGGCTCCGCAGACGCTTCGGTCTTGTAATGGTCCTTCTTCATGGCAGCTTAACTGGATTTGGAATAACATAGGAGGAACACCACTGGGCTGTATTGTAATAGGAAACTCTGTGAAGATGCATTGCTGTGATTGGTGTAATAAAAAGCTGAATGGCCAATAGCTAGGCAGAAGAGGGTAGGAGGGATTTACAGGTAAAGAAAGAAAGGGGAAAAGGAATCGAGGTCCACAGGAGATGCCTGGGAGACACTGAAAATGTCAGAAATACAGCACAGAGTTGAAGAAATGGAGCCATTTAGAAGAATCTAGATTAATAAAAGCAGGTTAATTTAAGCTGTAAGAGCTAGTAGGACAAGCTTAAACTAAGGCTGAGTTTCCATAATTAATAAGTCTTCATATCATTATTTTGTGAGCTGGTGGTCCAAAGAAAAATCTGACTACAATGTGTCCATGAAAATATATTAAGAAGTCTTTGACTGAGGAGTAAAGAATAATCCTAAATATGGGTACAGTTCTTTGGACTGACTAAAAGATATTCAGGTCTCTGGTTCCTGACCGCCAGTGTAGCAGTAAGGTCCAGTATTCCCTTCTCAAAGATTTGCCATGCCACCTGAGAATTATTCTTCAGGAGAAGAATGATGTGGGAGTGTCATATATCAATCTGTTGATTTCATTGGTTAAGCAATAAAGAAACTACTTGGCCCTCATAGGTTAAAACATAGGTGGGAGGAGTAAACAGAACAGAATGCTGGGAGAAAGAGGAAGTGAGCTAAGACTCGACAGCTCTCCTCTCAGAGACGCCATGCTCCCCGCTCCCAGGCAGACACATGCGATGAAGCTCCGACCCAGGATGGATGTAGGCTAGAATCTCCCTGGTAAGCCACCTCCTGGGCTACAGCAGATTATTAGAAATGGGCTAGTCCAAGTGCGAGAGATAGCCTAGAAGAGGCTAGATAGAAATGGGCCAAGCAGTGTTTAAATGAATACAGTTTGTTGTTATTTCAGGCATAAGCTAGCAGGCAGCCGGGGTGCTGGGGATGCAGCCCCGCCGCTCTTATTACAACAGAAGAAGAGCCAGCCCAGGGGGATGCTTTCTGTGCTATCACATCCTCAGCAGAACAAGGCATGGCCAAATTTCAGCCTGGACCGCATCCTCCCTCTCTTCTTTTCAGAAAGCACTCTCTTGATGCATCATGCTTAGAAGAACCACAGTGTCTGGGGCACTTCTAAGGGCTCCATCAAGGCTCCGTTTCCTGCTATTAGTGATAGCGGGTCCTGTTTTGTCTGCCACCATCTCTGACCCATGCCTGAGAGTTTGCATTTGAAGGCGGCGTGTATCCTGTGTGCGGGTTGCTGAGGGTTTGTTTGTTGTTTTGTTGTGTTTGCCATTTTACCTCCTACCCCTCTCTTTCATTTATTGCCACCACGATGGCTTTTGCTCATTTTCACTTCTCAAGATCACACAAACTGATGGAAATTCTTCTATACTGGTCACTCTCTAAGACATCCTATGTCCTCATGGCAGCCATTTTTCTTAAACAAACACAACACGGTTCTTATCACATTTCTTGGATGAAGTCTCCACTCCTCCACGTAATGTACAAGTCACTGCCTATTGGATTGCAATTTAAGGTGAAATGATGGTATGTATGGTTGTCCTCTTATCACACAGCCTATGGACAAGTTGCTTACCCCCTGAGTAATAAACGCACGGGTGTGAGTCTGCACCATTCCTTCTGCCTGGCCTGTGGGGTTTGCTAGTGCTCTTACTAATAGTATATAACATAGCTTATTTACCAAATTCTTTTCTCCGAAACTGTTGTTTACCAACCAAACACTTCTTTTCAAACAAAATCATCCCCCCTGGGTTTCATAGCACAAGGAACACACCTGTGTTATGACAGCTGCCATGTTTCATTACTGTTTATCAACATGCCTCTCTTGCCTACATGACTCAGAATGTCACAAAAGCCAAGTGACACATCCTGGTGCCTCTAATCCCGATCAGATGGCTTTTCGCAATACCGCAAAGTGTGGATATGAAGGTGTTGAGAGAGCAACTTCACCGGCCAACAAATTGGTCACCTGCACTCTCATCCCTGCTCCTGTCATTTCCCCGCTTTGGTGGGAGGTTTTGAAGCTGATGACTCTTTACACAACTGGCCACTGGTGTTGGTCATAGGACTGGCCACACCCAAGGCCTATGATCGAGCAGGCTTAGTAACTGCTTCCTGTACATTCATACTCATGCTCTCTGTGATGGACAGCCAACAGAGGGAAAGAAACAGGTTTTCAAGTGGCATTACCAGGAGATGCTTGGCTAGGGGACACTCATGAAGTCATTCATTCCATCTCTCCTTGGGGTGGTGGGAAGTAACAGGACAGAGAAAAAGAGCTAGTGTAAAATGTACAAAAAACCCATCTGCTTTATAACTTAGTCACACTGCTGTTTGGAGGACAGTTTGATTGATCCTTGTCTGAGTCATCTGGACCAGGGGTTCTCAACCTGTGGGTCACAACCACTCTGGGGTCCCATATCAAATATCCTGCATATCAGATAATTACATTACAATTCATAATAGTAGCAAAATTATAATTATAAAGCAGCAACAGAAATAATTTTGTGCTTGGGGGTCATCACAAGACAAAAAACTATATTCACGAACCATAGCATAAGGAAAGTTGAGAACACTGATCTAGACTTACCCATAAGCAGAACAACACAAGTCTTTGAAAATTTTCAGCTTCCTTCAAAGAAAAACAAACTCTTTAAAAATATATTTTTAATGCTGGCTTGTGGATCTAACTTCATAAAGTCTAAATAAATACACATGAGAAAAATCCCTAGTGTATTATTAGAAATTGCATGTGTGATCCAGGACTCAACCAGGAGGTAAAAGAGGATAATGAGTATTTCCACTTTAAAGGAGAGCCAATGGTTAATGCGGCATAAAACCTAGGTATGAGAATCTGACCTGATAATGTTCGTTTTTATGCGCTGAGATCAAATTGCCAGCCTTAGCTCTCTTGTCTCTCTCTTACTTCAAAAGAAGCACTGCCTAGAGACAAAAGGTGTACAAGAAGACTGATCTGATTCACCTCTCTGGTTGAAATGGGCAAAGGTTATAGATATGCTTCCTTCTTTTTCTGCATTAGACTTTATGCCTCAGTTATCTTCAGCCAAAACCCCTTGCCCAGGCTAATGCATGGTTATAGATTATACGAACACCGTATGAAATTGGGAGCAAAATAGTAACAATAATCTGTAATGGTTTAACACTAATATTTATTAACAATAATTTATTATTACTGGCTTTGGCTGATAGAATAAAAAAGATAAGTCAATTTAGAGATATACATTTTGTGTTGATGATAGCCTGACTTCTTCTGTTCTTGCACCAGTTTATATTAGCAATGTGGTCATTAGAAAGAGCAAAGTTTTCTCTCAATTGCCAAAGCAGCTTTTTCCTCTAAGTGTGTTTGTGAATGTGTATGTGCATATGTGTGCAAACTGATCGTTTTAACCCAAGTTTGAAATCAGGCATTGTTACAGTAAAGACCAAAGCAATAAATTAGCCTGAGCAGATCACTGAAAGACGCTCTGTGAAGGACTCGCCTGGGAGCGCTATTGGATACTTCAGTCTCAAGCCAGAATGAAAAGACAAGCGCTACAATCTCAGGTCACCTCTGAAAATGGTAGCAGGACATGATCTCTCAGTCAGCTACCGGTCAAGACTTACAGAAAATTAAACAAAGGCAGGAAGGATCCAAGATTTAGAAAGGCTGGAAGTGAACAGGAGACCTTCAGCCCCTTCTGCTGTGCTACTGAATAGCTCCTGATTGTGAGATGTGCACATATGGTATTATCTCCTGGAGGAAACGTGCATATAAACGTCCATTTTACAGGCTGAGAATCCAGGCCTTTTCCTTTTGTGGAAGTGCCTCAACACTTTTGTCGCTCAACAATATTGAGCGACAGCAACAGCAACAAGGACACAGTATCTGTTGGGGAACAGACCTGCCTATGGGAAGCTTTCTGATTAAACTTCTTAAGAGAGAAGTGGGCAATCGGACATCTCTGTGAGTTCGAGACCAGCCTGGTGGATTTATTCATAGTGAGTCCCAGGCCAGTCATGGCTACATAGTGGCATTGCATCTCCAACAAAGATTTAAATAAATAAGTAAACTCTTCAAATACTTGGTGTCAAGACAATTAAACATAATAGACATGCTTTAACGGAGGTTAGCTTGCTATTTAAAATGTCTATGGTAAGGCTGGAGAGCGACACCTCAGGTAAAGGCTCTTGCCACCAAGACCGCTGACCTGACTTCTATCTTGGGATCCTCATGATGGGAGGAGTGAACTGACTCCAGGGGGCATGCTGATTGCCCTCTGACCTCTGCATGTCTACACAAACACACAGAACAAATAAACAACATGGTATAAAATCAAGCAAGTAAAAACGAAATACACTTAAAGGCATTTTCCCTGACAAGAGCTGAACTTGTCTAGAGGATTTACACTTCCACTACCGATTTCCAGGAGGAGGAACACGATCCGAAAAAGCTAGCATTTTAGTTTGAGCTACTTCTGCTCCCACATACAGCAAGCGGGTTAGTAGCGCACATTCATTTCCACCATTCCTACACGAGTTGGAATCAGAAGCAAAGCACTTCTGAAATGAATCGACTTGTCTAGTGAGCCCCAGGATTCACTTGCTTTCATTTTTCACCAGTTCTTGCGGTTCAATTCCCAACACCCCAAAACATGCAGAAAATGGAACAGGAAGACAAACTTGGCTGCCGTGTAACACGAAGGGGTTCTTTTCTTTTTTGTTTTGTTTTTGAAGACGGGGGTTTCTCTGTGTAGCCCTGGCAGTCCTGGAACTCTGTCTGGAGACCACACTGGCCTCGACCTCAGAGATCAGCCTGCCTCTGCCTCCTGAGGCTCGAGGGTTTCTAAGAGGCAGTGAGGGTGAAGACATTTCATCAGGTAAATCCTGGATGTAGCCAGCATCACACTTCCTGCTAATCCACGTTTAACCTGCAGCTCGGACACCAGCTCCCTTTTGGTCCTGCCTTCACAGTTCTATAGCCAACTGCACCGTGTTGAAATTTATATGACAGGCAGTTTCGGCACTTTTGTTTAGTTAAAGGCAAGAGTGTCACTTTAAAAGCAAAGCTCTATTGCCAAAAAATATAAACAGTCCGGACTTTGATTAATATAAATATTTTAGAACCAGAACATTCTGTTACAACTTATAAAAACAAGCCGGATGGGCTGATGGGAAAGCAGAAGCACTTTCATACATGAGATGAACTCAACAAAATACAGCTGCAGAGCAAAATTTTAAGTAAATATGAATTGTTTGTCTTTTCAGAGGGCTGTGGACTTTACTTGAATGGAGTTATTTTGAGTGCTTCATGTTTCATTAGTAAAAATGAAAGATTTTTTAATAGATTTATTTCTGAAGCAGGCAATTTAAATTTCAAAGTCCTCTAATTTAAAAAGATGCCATTAAAACAATTCCCCTGCTAAGTTTAGGGTTATTTACTAATAAGCCACTGGACAAGAGACGTGTGAAATGAATAGATGAGAAACATTGACAGAAAAGACTTGAAAGGGTGAAGTTAGTTTATTAAGTCCTCGTTTGTTCGGAATGGCCCCACTGCACACAGAAAAGCAATCCTTCTACCTTAGAAGATTAATTCTGGAGGAGGTTCTCCGAGGTCAAAGAACACTGGAGCGTGTGCCTAATCTCGACGAAATCGGGCTATTTCTCACAGCAATTAAGCCGAGGTCTGAGTTTCACCCATAGTGTGTTTAAACACAGGATACAATTAAGCCCCAAAGTATTAATATCTTTGCTTTGCAAAATTGCCCAGGAAATAGATTTTGCCCTCTCTCAAATGAAAAGCAAGTCAAATTAAGGGAGTAGCTCCATGCGATGCTAAGTTGCTTGAAGTAAGAGAGCCACATTCTTTTCTAATTGCAAGACTCAGAGACATCAGTAGTTCGTTCTTCCTTCCTTCCTTCCTTCCTTCCTTCCTTCCTTCCTTTCTACATTACAATAGGCTAAGTGTTTGCAGTTCCTCTTATCTAAATAGTGAATCTCCAACGCTTCCTTGAAAATGTATTGTTTTCACGTTGTAATTAAATAGACAACTCGGTATAAAAATCTGAGGACTTATAATTTGCCACCTAGACAATATTTTAGCTGGGGAGCTTAGCAACGGATGTGTGGAGGGAAAAAAATTGCAACTCATAAGCAATCAAGTGATCAGAAGGTTTTTCATAGAGTTATTTCTCTCAGATGCTTATCTCAAGCAATGAGCTAATGCTCTAGAGAGAATTATTACAGCTTTAAAACATTGTCTCGCAAAGGCAAAATAAAAAGCTAAATATAAAAACAGCTAAACAGCTTTTATTTGTTTTACATCATATCCCTAAAGGCAAAAAATTTTAATAGTACATACGTTGTATTAAATAAACTATTAGTTTTATTCAGATCTGTAAAAAAAAACCCTTCTATAATGAAAAGATTTTGCCCCTTTTTCAATTTTTTGTTATTTCTCTTTTGTCTAAATATCAGATTAACTTTCCACTCCATTGCCAAATCAAATTCTCTTTGTCTTTTTTTTTTCAAGGGAGGGCGGTGGGGGAAGTTGGTCTTGGAATAGGAAAAGATAAATCAATAGCTTTTGTTTATATAGCTGAATCAATAATTTCTTTTCATATAGGACTTGGTAGCAAGACAATTTTTGTTACACAGCATTAGGAAACTCAAGGAGAAATGGATAACACGTGATTCACAGACTTCCTTATAAAATAATAAACCCGAAGGAGTGAAGCAAATAGGAGATACGTAATACGTCTGTGAGGGGATATATGTGTGACAATTGGTTTTCCACACGTAGGAGGTACCCAATGGGTGTGTGAGTGTATACGTGTGTGCACAGTTGTTTTTTCACACATAGGAGGCACTCAGTGTGTGTTTGAGTTGATCTGTGTGTGTGCATAGTTGATTCTTCCCACTCTGCTGTGCCCGTGTTTGCTGTTGTGTTCCTACCCAGTGCCCACTGTTATTTTTAACAGCTGAGAACCGAGGTAATGTACTAAGTCAATGGTCTTTGAACCCACACTATGGATAGTTTAGATTGTGTTGGCTGTGTGGTGTGTAAACTGTGAGTGTACAGGGGTGTGCGCCAGGGTGAGACTGTGAGTGAGCAGAGATGCCAGAGAAGTCTTCCTCTGTGGCTCTACACCTTGTGCCTCTGAGGCAAATTGTCTCACAAATTGGAAGCTTACTATTTTGACCAAGTTGCCTGACTAGTAATCTCCCAGGATCCACCTGCTTCTCTCCTCTCCAATGTTGGGGTCAATCTCCCCGACCAACCATGTTTAACCCTTTTTATGTTCTCTTTAAACACCAATTATGGGAATTTGAACTCAGAACCTCCTATTTGCACAGCAAACACTCTTACCCACTGAACTCTCTCCCTAACCCTAGCTTCAGCCCTTTGGAATGTATGATAGGCTATCTGAGAACCGTATGGAAATTTGAATCCCACAAACAATTGTTTTTGTAGGGCCAAGGGCTTTAATATACTTCTCACTGACATCGCTGGCAATTCGGTCTATTCTGTAACCTTTGAAAGTGCAGCATATCCCAAAACGAGTTACTTATTAAACAAATGTTCTTTTTCTAGTGAAACTGACCTTTAAACGGTTATTCCTCAGCACCCACAACAAAGAGACTCTCACTTGTCACCTCTGCCTGTTTGACGCGCTACAGTGAGCGTACCCACAACCTTTTACATAACATGGAAGGACCCTGAAACACAACATGGAATTACAAAATGCTAACGAGCGCTTTTTCTTTTAAGGGGAAAGCCTTATTACTTCGCTAACTTGCTGTGACGCGCAGAAGCTATGCAAAAGGGTAGAAATAAATTGCTACTTTCATTGAACTGCGACAGTTTTAGACAATACAATTTCAAAGCACTGGGGTAGTCATTTAGCTACTAAGGTTGCGCCATGTAGCTTTAAGATGCAGAGATGTGGGTTCCTATAGGTGTGGGTGC
The DNA here is from genome assembly GCF_018167655.1 of Microtus oregoni. Taxonomy (NCBI): domain Eukaryota; kingdom Metazoa; phylum Chordata; class Mammalia; order Rodentia; family Cricetidae; genus Microtus; species Microtus oregoni. Next base: position 57,548,081 of record NW_024543059.1, on the reverse strand, counting down.
ATGCGCGAAAGAGTGGGCACAGGGTGATCGTAAAGCTGCATTTGATTCAAAGAGTGTTGTCATCATGTTGTCAAATTTTGGAAACTACACAGCATTTGTAGACAGTCTGCGCTACACCCCTACCCACTTAACCTGGTGACTCCTTATCTAGGTAAAAAGGAAGAGTTTTGGTGACATCGGAACATGTCTATCTCTAAGTGATTTTTTTTAGTTGTGCTTCATAAATAGACATCTTTGTAAAGATATGATAAGACCAATCACGTCTTAATTGTTCTTAATTAAATGGAGATGGTAATTGTAAGCTCTATTCAGGAACCCAATCAATCTAGCATGTATTTAGACACTTTACATTTGTAAGGCCTGTGCTGCCTGAAGCCCCACTGCTCGCTCTATTTCTTGGCAGATAACCTAGTTTATACTTTCGTGGAGCCGTAGAATTCGACAGAAAGTTCATTAGCCTAAATATTTTCACTCTTAGAAAACAGGAAAATTCATTCTTGAAAAAGCCCAAGTAAAAAAGTTTTGCCTGCAAACATAGTAACAGGCTAAGAGCCCACACTTCACACCTAAGGTTGCAAAACTGTTAAGGGGCTGAGAGGCCACACTTCACACTTATGTTGCAAACCTTAAGATAGGTGAATATGCTGGGTTTAAAGGTGTTGGGTTCCAGAATGTCAAGTCCTAATGCTCTATGCAACAATCTCTCCCCCTTTCACTTATAAAATGTATTAGAATGAATTACAGAGATATTTAAGGATTCTCTTAAATGATGAAAAATATCTATTTTTTAAAATAATATCCTCTGAAGAGTTTACTTTCTGAATCTGAGGTGATAATGTTTCTAAAACACAGGGGCAGGGAAGCCACAAGGCTCCTAGGAAAAGCCAAAATTAATAATCTTTTGGGTCAAATGGCTTCTAAAAGAGAACAATTGAGATATGTTTTGTTGGCCTTCCTACAGCTTAATTTTAAAAAAATAGGTAAACCAGTTACTTTATAGAAATGTAATAACAAAGAAAAATACCCAGGCTTAAGACTGAACAGACTTGCTGTCAAGACTTCCGGGGTTGAACTCATTAATTTTGGTGGCCACTGACAAACAGAAGGAAATCCACAGTGCTCGATAAAATAATCATCAAGGGCTTCCATGTCTGTAAACCATTTAAATTCCTGACTTGGAATATTTATAGTAAGCGATGAGCCTTTGACATTCACCGTATCTCAGCCGGCTCTCAAATCCCACATAGACACAAAGCCAGAGACCAAGGAGGAATCTCATATGCTTGGCTCTCTTAGTCTTACGGCCTGTCTTGACCATGAGACAACCAGACACCCCAGTGTTACTGACAGTTCTTCAAGGGCCCACTCGCTGTCCAATGGCCCTCGCGCCTCCAAACAATAGTTCAGATCCATTACACTCTCTGCCCTTTTCGAGGCAGCACTGTGGGACAGTTTTCTTTATCCTATAGTTATCACCATGATCTCAAATCAGCATGGGCTTGCATCCTCCGGCTTCAAGAGCCTACTCTCCCCGTGAGCAGAGACGGCATTTCGGCCACAGATGTGACCAGTTAACTGTACAAGCAAAGAGGATAAATCCACGTAACAATACTTCATTCAGCATGGGAATCTGCAGTGGATTACAGTTTCTCTCTGGTTAAGTCTGGTCCTAATTTACTGCTTTTATTCAGTTTTCAACCACAAACGAGCCCCTTATGAGGCATTCACTAGGCAGAATTGACAACTCTTTTTATCTACTTGAAAAATATTTTTGGATAATAATTTATGGTTACAAAATATTTTAAGCAGTTTGAACACTTAACATTCATTCTTCCAACGCTTAACCATGCAGTATCCTCTGTAAAAAAAAAAAAAAAAAAAAAAAAAAGGACCACTAGATTGTCTGGTAATTTTACACACTGTATTTGTAACAACAGAGTGATTTGGCGACCTAGAAACACAGGTTGCAAAGAACTCCATGTATTTCATGGAGAGTCTCTTAAAGATTTTCCTAAGCCCTTAAATCACATCTCAGGAGAGCAGCAGAATCCAGAATGGTAGCTACAGGCTCTGAATATGGGTGAAAAAAAATAATTTTGGTAAGCATTGTATTTTATTTATGGGTTAATGTTTAAAATAGCATATTTTGAACACCCTTCAGAGGGGGGAAAGCTGATGCTGAGGCCACACAGGAGAGTTCAAGTACTACTCATACTTTACACATGAAACTAGCAGGCAAAAGACGATTGGGACTGTTATTTATTTTATGATCCAAAGTTTTCTATGAATGTAATTCTGAATTGATGCTGTTCCAGTAGTCTACTGCAGATGCTCATTATTACGGGGAATGAGGGATTTCTGCAGACTGAGCACCAGTCCCCAGGACTGTTGGGGAAACTGCCTCCCACCATCTGTGTGGAATAAATGGCAAGGGCCAGGACCAGGGTTGTCTGTGAAGAATCCTTTCTGGTTTTGCCAACCAGTGACCTTGACAAGGGAGCCCAAGCAAACAAGAAGGAATGCATTTTATAAACAGAGACAAGGATGCAGTGTGGTTGGTGTCCTTTGAGATGGGAATGTTTTTTTCGTATTGCTTTAGATCTGTAAACCACGGGTACACAAAGCTCTGCAAGCCTTTTCCTGGCAGAATCCAAGCATTCCAGATCCTTTTCTCCTATTTCTTTCTTACGTTCTTTTTTTTTTAAAAAAAAATCAGAATATAATAATTATACATAATAAAGCTTCCATTATGACTTTCCATACACGTATATGATAATCATATCTACCTCTCATTACCCACTTCTGCTTCTTTCCTACTCTGGCTGATTCCTTTAATTCTCCCAGTTAGTTCCCTTTCTATTCTCATGGTGTGTGCATGTGTGTGTGTGAGTGAGTGAGTAAGTGTGTATGTGTGTCTGTGTCAATAATTTTCATTAGGGTCCCTTACAAGAGTGAGGGTGAGGGTTTGTTTATAGGACACTGGGTACCTTAGCAGTGGTTATACCCCTGAAGAAAATGCTAAACTCTTTGATAGGAAGGAATTCTTCATGTTTTAGAATGAACCCTCAAAGGCAGACACTTAGATTAGGATAGATATTCATCTGTGTCCCTCGTCAGCCTACATGCTGTCTTAAGCAAAGTTTTAAAGGAAATGCCTTTGACATTCAGAAGAAAAGGCATTGCTTCCACAAGAAGAGCTGGACAGGATTTTCTATATATCTCTTCAAGTATCATGTGTAAATCATATTTTTTAAAAAAATTATGGATATGTTATAAGAGTGAAAGCAGAATTAATGTGCAATAAGAAAATAATGAACTGTATCATTTTGATTAGTTAAGTAATTATTCCCTCTTTATAGACGACAATTCTGTTTGATTTTCATTATAAAAATGGGTGAGATTTGTTGACTGTTTTTTACTGCTGGAGGTTTGCAGTTCTGTTGAAAACAATTCATAATATCATTCTTGTCATTTTGGAATGTGTCACCTTTGCCTTTAATCTGGTAGAAGGATTTCATTGCCTCCATGATGTGCTAATGAAAATATAAAAGGAAAGGTTAGGAAGGAGATAAATTAGTCTACAGCGGCATAGGATTCGGATGGCACTTAATGTAATTCCTACATCTTTTATGTTAAAATTGTTTTATTAGCAATATTACAACTACCTTCTGCTATGTACCACAAATATATTAAAGCATAGACAAGAGTAACTTTAGTAACTAGGGAGGGAGATTGGGGGGTGTGACAATTCCGGTGAGCCAGTTCTGCCATCAGAGAAAAGTCAGCTCTCATCAGCTGCTGTGCCAATGAGAACAAGCTTCTTCACAGACAGTTGGTACTTTCTCTTTGCTTCCCTGCCAGGGTCCTTCCTTGCCTTTTACACCAGACTTCAGGACCCTGAAGCTGTCTTGTTTTTTCTTTGTCTCCTTGACAAGCACTATGTGTAAAGTAAGAATATGTGTATGTGTGTGTGGGGTGTGGTCATTTATCAATGAACTTCCCCATTCCATTGCTAACACAAAGTTTTTATCCAGGCTAACTAACTGATTTTCTAAGTCGTTGTACAACTTCCAGGTCCTAATGGTTCTAAAAGTATAATAGCCTGTATCATATATTTCCTGAAGCTAGTGCTAGGCTTTGGGTTCATATGAAGCAGGAGATTCAACATGGCTTGAAAAGAGAATGAAAACTTGATAAGCAATCCATCCACCCTGGGTGCTATCTTAATGGTTTGTTCCTCTTATTAAGCATTTTTTGATTCAGGTTTATTCAAAAGAAAATTAAATAAAACATACAAGGAAATATTTGTATAGCACATTTCTTAGAGTGAAACACCCATACAGTGCAGCAGGAATAATTGGGCATTTAAATAATTTAAAAATAAAACTGCAACAGATTGAACAGAAGCCACTGAGAGTCTCCACCCTCATTCAGTGCCTTAAAGAAGTGGGAAAAGGAAGGCTTGGAAATGGAAGTAGGATACATGAACACAGAGAAAGGACCAATTTCCTAACTGGATAATCCTGTGTGGGACACCGGGTTTGAGAAGTGACAATCTCTTTCATAAGTGCTGGTGTGCAGAGGTTTAAATCTAAAAGTAGAATCTATCCAAAGGCACCACTGAGGTCCTACAGGCTTAGTTACAGAACAGAGCCCATCTGTCTTGTGTGTCTGCTAGTCAATGTAATCAAGGAGTCGAAGCAAACACTAGAAATAAACAGACCAGGAATCCATGCTGTCTGAGAGCATGGTACACAAGAGTATGGTACAGGTAAAGATACGTGTTTGATGAACGTGGGTAACTCACAGATTTAAGATCTCAGCAGTGAAGATTTTAAGAGCATTTACTAAGTGGTGTTGGCACACAACTTTAATTCCAGCTCTTAGGAGGCAGAGGCAGGTGGATCTCTAAGCTGGAGGCCAGCACAGTCTATGGAGCAAGGCTACACAGAGAAACTTTGTCTTGAAAGACAAAACAAAATAAAACAAATAAAAAGAGCATTCATCTCTGAGGCTAGTGGGACCAAGCACAAATTCACACAGAGGTCCAGATAAATAGATCATGATTTTTCCAAACCATCAGAGACCCATGCCTCTGGCAGCGGTGTGGGGCAGGCAGGGCCAGGATCAAGTGACAAAAAGAGAGAATTCAATGTGAGTTTGAAGATGAGACTGAACAGGGGTTAGTCAAAGAATCAGAGAGCTAGTACTTGATGAGATGCAGAAGGCTAGACAAGTGGCGACATGTGAAGGGCATAGGAAAATGATAGCCTCGTCAGGAAGGAGACACCTGGATTGCAACAGGGTCAAGCCGCAGTCAAGATGGGGACTGGGACTAATATCCTGCCCTTCTGTTTCTTAGAGGCGAAGAACTGGAAGCTGAAGAGATGCTTAGTGATATAGGGATGATAACTATACACACACACACACACACACACACACACACACACACACACACACACAGAAAGTGACACACACAGAGAAAAAGTGGCCTAAATAAATTGCGTGGCAAATGCATACCCTTCACCCATATTATTGGGTTAATCAGCAACACTGACGCTGTTTGCCAAGGTGCCAAGCTGCAGAGTACACGCTCAGGTGTCCAGTGGAAGCACCTAAAATGTGGGTGAGCACAATTAAACATTCCGTCAACATTTTTGGCACCAAGCAAAGACAGGACCAGATTGAATCGACTGCACACTCGCTAACCCGGAAAAGGACTGCATGCCCATCATCTCAATGGAGGTTGTGGGTGATTTGCTTATTGCCAAGTAACCCAATTTTAGAATAGCGCAAATTCTAATTATATGTTTCATTTAACTGGCACCTGTCCTTGGAGGCTGTCATTAAATTCTAACAAGCTATGATGTGGGAACTATTATTATGTATGATTTATAGAGAGGCGAAAATAAATAAGGAGAGAAAGAAAGGATGAAGAAGAACGCAGGAATTTGACCTGGAAGGCTGGTGTTAGAAGCTGTGTGAGTGAAGGCCTGGGGTGTCCACTGATGACCCAGCACTCCATCAGCTATCTAGAGAGCTCTGGGTAGGGACATCTGATCCTCACACTTCTGGTGTTTACTGGCGACTTTACTCAGTTTCCTCTTGCCCATCATTTCATGTTGTGGGAGAGACACTCTCTTCTTGAGTGATATGATCTCCTAATAAATGCTTGACATTGAATGCTGCGTGTGTTTGTGTGTGATAAAGTGTCTCATGAAGTCTTTCTGTGCTGCCCTAAATCTTGCTAAATATGACCTTGAACTCCTGATCTCCCAGCCTTTACTTCCCAGGCACTGTCATTATAAATCCGTGCCACTGTACCCACCCCTCTCCTACCTTTACTTCTGACACAGGATGGCACTGTGTGGCCCAGGCTGAGATGGAAGTCACCATGTAGCCCAGTGTGGCTCTAAACTCACAGCAATCCTCCTGTCTCTATCTTCACATGTGGATTAGAGGTAGGAGACATCATAGCAAAAGTCCACTGATAGTCAAGTTCATTGAGTGCCAAAATGCTCCAGTGCTCAGGTTCCACGTTTAGACTGAGGAAGGCAAGGCAGGAGAGTGAGAGGGTGCTACTGAGACACACACCCAGTGTGGCTAGGAACAGAAGTGAGGCGGATACATGTTGGCCTTGGGAGCAAGGGTGTTCATACCTTTCTGTTTGATAAGTTGTCGTATTTTCATAATAAAAAAGGAAAACCAGTTTAGAGATGCATTGAAACAGATATGTAGATTTATCTGGGAAAATGATTCATCTTGTGTTGTAAAATGTGGTCATCAACACTAAACCAGAACTTCTCCTGTTACTTACTTCATAGTACGATGTTTCTTTTTTTTTTTTTTAGTACGATGTTTCTTTTAGAGATCCTACAGAACCTACAATTTCTCCCAAAAACAGGTACTGAAAAAAATTCTGTATGCTTTTCTGAGTCTTTGCCTTCACAAGGTTATTTTATTTTATTTTTTTAATAAGAGCCTTAGGTTCCTAGAGTAAGCACCAAACTCTCTTCCCCTTTAGAAAATCTAGCTGGAACTGAAATAATTAGCCCTTGCTCCTGATTTTAATGGCAATGTAACTTAACTCCTTCCTGACCGTAGCCCTGTTCAGACCCGCCATGAACAGCAGTTTTTAATGAAATAATTAGTAGATCTGTTTCTGGCAAAGAAACACGCAAAATTTGTCCTAAAACAAAGGCAAAACGATAATAATAAAAAAACCCACCACCTTTTAACCTCTCCAGAAATTTAAATAAAATTATGTGGGGGAAGTCACATTAATAAAGCCTGTTCGGCTTGGGAGAATACTTTACATTCGCGTTTGCAACCTCAGACAGGGTCGTGACCCTGCTTGAAGAACTATGGCTCCTGCAGCTTCTATACCTGCGTGCGGGAGGATGCGAAACGATTTTATAATTAGAAAACATTAAGAGAACTGACAGAAGGAAGACAACACACTGGTGCTGAAAATGCCCTGGGTATCAATGCCTATAAAACTAGAGATAGTGAATGGGCTGGCTTTTATTCCTCTAGCTGCATAAAAAAGAAGCAACCAAAGAGGGCTAAATATAACCCAAAGTGCGCTGCGACTATGCCAGAGAGGGGAAATGTGAGGGTCAGCCTGAACTTTGCAAGCAGTAGGGTGTGTGCAAAGGGATCACAAGCCTTATTTGCACGAGAGGCATTGAAAGCTGCAGGCTGACGAGGAAAAAGATCTAATTCGCATGAAAACTTTTTACCCCTGGCTAAACGGCTTTGCGAGTGCCGTAATGTTCATTTTTACCATGCCATCCCCCAGATTTCCTGTCGAAGACATTTTTGGAAGCTGTAGCTGTTCAGGGTGCCGCTGCTACCAGAGAGGTCCCACGATTACTCCAAAAGCAATGCTAGTTCCCTCCCCACCACTCAGCCTGAGAAAATTTCATCCACAGAGCTGATTCAGGGACTTCTTTGGGTCTGCTACTGGCAGCATAATACGGGATGAATGAAAAAATAAAGCCCTCGGCAGCTGAATGCCCTTAAAGAGCACTTGGGAACTTTATTGGGTGCCAAATAAAGTGGCCTCCAGTGTCAGCTGCGGGAAGCGCATTGTCCTGGGCTCGGCAGTCCGTCCCACTTGCCTATTCATTTCTGGGGAAATTTTCAGGTACTGAATTTTAATCCATGATGTCCAATTATAATTTGGGACCCTTTTACATCAGAGACTGGGCTTCACCCCATATGGCAATTAAATCAGAACTGACTAATACATGGTTTTAATTTCCAGTAAGCAGGTGCTGTTGCCGGTCAGTCACCAATCTGTGGTTTTCCTCCCTTCTGTGGTTGAAGAAGCAATTTTCATTTTCATACCCCAACGACACCCTTTCCTATAAGCATTCAATTTGTGCTAGATGGTTTCCGGCCTGACCCTGTAGAGCTTCTCACAAACGTCTTTTAAAAGTATTCAAACTTGCCGGGCGGTGGTGGCGCACGCCTTTAATCCCAGCACTCGGGAGGCAGAGGCAGGCGGATCTCTGTGAGTTCGAGACCAGCCTGGTCTACAGAGCTAGTTCCAGGACAGGCTCCAAAGCCACAGAGAAACCCTGTCTCGAAAAACCAAAAAAAAAAAAAAAAAAAAAAAAAAAAAAAGTATTCAAACTTAAAAAAAAAAAAACCAACAACAAAAACCATTACTTTGTAGGTGTCTGCTTGATCACCATTGTATGATAATTTCATTGTGAAAAATGTAAACGAATATGCAATGTTGACAGTCTTATCTGATGCCTAGAAGTATGAAGTGAATTCCCCCAAAATAATGACTTCTTACTAATTCACCTATAGACATATCTCCCCCCCCCCCCCCCAGGACAAAGGTTTATTAAAAAATGACAAACAAAACCTGTACAAGAAATATTCCCAAATTCCTTGTCACTGTGAAGCAGTAATCTTGAGAGACATTATCACCTAGGACCCTCTCTTCCTCCGCAGTGGCCTCATCCCCTTTGTGGAACAGCTTCCCTTTTCTTAGATTTCACCTTAGGTTCGACGTCCACAAGTAGAGTATCTAGAAGTGAGCTATCTGGTAGAATAAAACGTTGAATGTTACTTCCTCAAATACTCAAACGTTTCTAACTGTTCAGGTTCTCTGCTCTTCAGGGCCATTACACAGCTTTAAGGTGTGTGTTTGGGCTGACGCCTATACCTGTATTTATTCCTTTTACTTGTGTTCCAGTCTTCCACTCAGTGGTTACAGTTTCATGACTCAGTTTCATCAAAAATCTCGTGAGCTTTATCCCAGCATAACAGCCTCCCTTCTGATCCAACCACATTAAATTCAGGCTCCAAAGACCCTCGGAACAGGCATGTGGATGGCCAGACTATTACAGACATCCTTAATAGGGCAAAAACTAGTGTTAAGTTTCCTTAGAGATGTGCAGTAAAGAACCCATCTTACAGTAAGGCAAATCCAAATCTGAAGGTGATGAATGCACAGAAAAATGTTGTGTGAGTTAAATCTTGTCTGGAAAGAATTCCTATAGGCACACAGATTTTGGTTGTTTTGACACAAGGTCTCATGTAGTCCCTGCTGGCTTTAAACTTCCCAAGGAGCTGAAGCTGATTTCGCCATCCCATTCATAGTCTTGCCTCCTCCCTCCCAAGAGCTGGGATGAAAGACCCATGTCACCAAGCCCTATGACTGGCTAGGTGGTAGACAATTGTTTTGTTTTCTGGAAAACAATATTTGCCCTCTGAGTGTGCCCTGATACTTATTACCTTGTTGTTTTCATGTTATGAGCACCGAGAAGTTCTTTAGGGAAGGAAAAAAAAAAAGGTTTAATTTGTTGAATCAAGCATTTTACCAAATAGGTTGCCTATGAGACACCCCCCCCCCTTAAAACACTATTAATAATTTCATTTTCATATGCTGGGGATATAGCCGAGTGATGAAATGCTTGCCTGGAGGCTGGAGACTCAATCTCTGGCATTAACAGCAAGCATTTTCAAGCGGATAATTATGAAGCAATGTATTCCAGGAAAAGTGTCTAGGAAATAGGGGTTGTTACTTTTGTTTTGAAAAGTGAAAATAGTGAAGGCTCACAGGCATGTCACACTGCAGTTTAATACAAATGTTTAACATGGAATGAAGTTGGCTGTGATTTCATAGATCCTGATGCTGCTACTCATCTTTACCAGGCCTGTGTACTTCCCTGCGTCTTTGTCAGTCTCTGGCACCCTGAGGAGAGGTCCAGATCTTGGTTGCCAGTGTGTGCCTGGCTCTTAAACATTATAAAGATCCAGTAAATAGACGCATATTTGTTGAAATGAGTGATAAACACTGTGGTAGATTCATTTGAACTTTGGGTCTAACCACATTAGAATGTGGGTTTAAAAAAATCTCCTTACCCTCAAAGTAAAAATAACAGAAATAAAAATGAGAAGGGCTAAATTGAACTGGTCTTTAATAGCGTTGTCAAAGCCAATAAATTTCTCACCAATTACTCTATTATCTGATGCCTCGTTGCTCCTGTTAGCCGGTCTATTTGAAGTCAATGTTCATTTTGTTCTATAATTTTTCAATTTGTTTTTAAGTCTTTATGCCTTCCATTGCCTTCCAATAGCTGTTTCTTACCTGCCATTTATCCTTTGTTAGATGGCTTCTTAAAAGCAAGCTAGCAGTGAACGTCATCTATCATCAGATGCCTTGAAAAGCTTGTCGAAAACATAGGGAAAAGCAGTAAAGGACTGGGGGTGGGGGAACGTTGTGGTGTAAAAGTTAAAATAGATAGGATTTTTGATTCGCTTAATCAATTTATTGAATGCTTCCTCTGGGCTGGGTTCTGTATATAAAGTCTAGTAAAATTATAAAATATTTACAGAACAGAGAGAAATAAGAACTATCAAAACTCCACCCCGATTCAGTTTAAACTCTAGAATGTCACGATACTTCTAGAGTTATAATTGGATGTGTAAAGTTTTATTCTATTTATTATGTAGTATATATATTTATGTATGTTTCATTTTTTTTTATCTTGACAGATTTGCAAAGTTTCCTAGAATTCTTCAGTCAGGACGCATAATTGAACACGATTCTGTCACCTAAGAGTAAAAGTTAGTTACCTGAAATCAAGGTAACAATTGTGCATGACTCAGGAATGTTTTTGATCCTGGCTTGATAAACAATGCCCCCTAGAACCACACTAATTTCTTTATTTCATTGCTCTTGTCTTTGTTACTGACATGACTATTTTGATGTTCGCCATTAGTCGCAGGGCTTCTGCACACTAACACACTCTCCACCCCTGAGTTACCACCTTATCCCTATTATGTTTTTATAAACAAATAAAGTTTTATTTTAGCCAGTTCTGAGTCTTTTCTTTCCCACAGCCTAATAGAGGTTTTGTGGCCCAAGAGCAGATTTGAGCAGAATTCACTTCTCTACAAACATGCAAATGTTTATCTGGCCATGTACAAAACTCATGCTGACTTCTTGTCTAGACAACCTTTGGTAATTCGTGCTAAGTAAAATGATAATTTGGATAAGAACAAAATGATTGATAACCAGGGGAAAATTTTAATATCTCCTTCTGGATATGATTTTTGCCCTATATTTGAATATGATGTGAATATTATTCTGGGAATTTTTATCTAATAAAAGTAATATTCTCTGCTCTGAAGGATATTAAAGATCGGAATCAGTAGAGTGAAGGTCTGTGTAACTTTGCAGCAGTGTGCTTTTGTTTCATATCTGAAAGTATAGACACGAAAAACTCGCATGTCTAACTTTTCTGGTCATGTATTTTATGCTGGGAACATGGAGTTTCCTTAGAATGTAACATATTTCAGTGGTTATCCTATCTGCGTTTCACACTGGCTTAAATGCTTCTTATTTCGTGACGTCCAAAACCTTGTATGGTCATCCTACACAGAAAATGGCTGACTGCATAGTCAGTAGGTCATTACAGGATTTGTGGAGGGTGGATTTTGATAGCAGAAGGTCATCAAAGATTGTATGGCTTTTATTCTGCCTTGAAGGAGTCATCTGCTCTGTTGAGAGAGCACATGGACAGCTGTTTGGAAAGGTCTACACAGAAAGACAAAGGTTTCTGCGCACAGCTGATGCATACCCGAGTCTTCCTGTAATGTGCTCTCCAGGAGGGACCCATTCTTTTGGCTGACTCCAACATCTGACACACTACAAGAGCTTGTGTAGGGATTGTCCATTGAAACCACTCCTCAATTCCTGACCCACAGAATCTATGAACTAATATGGTCAGCAATTGGAAACCTTCACTTTTAGGATAATTTGCTGTGCAGCAGTGGATAGGAAGAGAAGAGAATGAGAATGAACCCGAAGTCTTTCTTAGCCTGTAGGTACTAGTGCTGGCTCCCAGATGAAGCTGCCCTGACTGATTGCTTCTGCTGTTGGCTCCGTGTGACCACAGGAAGAGTCCTTAATTATGAGGTTGAATCTCATCATCTTTAACAGTGTTGATATTACTTCTGTGTCTCAGAATTATGACTCCATTGAGATGAATATAACAACAAAAACCCTAGTATATAATAATTGCTAACAACAACAAAAATTCCTAATAATAAAAAACTCACCGAATTGCCAGAGATGGCTCGGTGGGTAAAGTGACTGTAAAACCTGAGGACATGACGTGGACCTCAGGACCAGTACGATATTTTATTTGTTTAAAGTACATGATGGAGGAAGAAAACCAAGTCTCTCTCTCTCTCTCTCTCTCTCTCTCTCTCTCTCTCTCTCTCACACACACACACACACACACACACACACACTAAATAAATAATAAGTAAATGTCAAAATTTTAAAAAAGAATTGTTTGGTGTTAAGTATCACTAGAATTGACTTCAAGCACTGGCCTAAGCATGTTTCAGACTTTTTTTTCAACCTAACCAAATCTAGAATAGATTTTAAAAGGACTTTCACGCTATATCCAAAAAGTACACACCGCACAGAAAAGCTAACTTGACAATGACAGCTTGCCATTGTGTTAAATGATGAAAATCAAATCCAGAATGGCAAATAACACGTTGTCTCTCACACGTAGCATCTAGGTTTTCAAAGCTAAAGGTGTGAAAGTGAAGGAAGATTGTTTAGGAAGCGGGAAGTAACCCCGGGGAGGGACGACTTGAAGAGAAGGGGAGATAAACAGAGAAGTGAACAGGACCAAAAGCCATTGTATACAGGCTTGAAAATTTCATCATGATAATAATTATTTTACACAATTAATATATATATGAATAAAAAAATTTAAAAATAAAAAGAAAGTCATTAACAGGGAGGAAATGGGATAAGTCTATTAGGAAGCAAAGAATGGTAGAGCCAAGTTCCAAGATGACCAAAGGCAAGATAAGGGGAGGCTGTTGTGGGCTTGTTATCACTACAGCACTACACATTAACAACCAAGAGCAGGAACAGGCCGTGGCTCAACCGAGAACTGCAGGCGCTGACCTCAGGTACAACTTCCGCAGTAAATAAAATGGCAGGCGTAATTTCTGATCGTATTTATTAGAACCTAAATCTTAGATATCTCTCTTTTCTTAGCAAAAATGAAAGACAAACTGGAAAATGCCATGATTCTCTGCAGATTGTTTGAGTTAGCCAGCAGCCCTTTAATTCGCGGGATTACTGGACAAACCCAGTGTTCATTCAGAAAACACTTCCGAAATCTGCTCGGGATTACCAATACTGTCAGCAAAACCTGTTTCAAATTTATTGCTTTCATTCAGGTTAAATAATAAAAGGCTCCATTTGTCCCACCACATGTACATACACAATTTTAGCTTTCATCGATCCCTACAAGTTTAATCCAGTGATTTATGCATTTTTAGCTCATATTTGAGGATTCTGTTGAGAAAGTCACCCGGACAGACAGAAGAACTGGCGGGATTAATAGGATGTGTGCCAGGTTCAAAGTCGGTGCATTCCTTCCTAAGGAAAAAAAAAATGACCTTAACATCATAACCCTCCTTTCGGGGTCTAATCATGGTAATGACTTCTGCAAAAGAGAACCGGCTGAGGTTGAGAAAGTTCAGAGATGAGGACTGTGACTCTAGACACACAGTGCACGGAGGAGAAGCCGTTGCTGCTGGCAGGTTTTCCTGTTTAAAGTGCAGAATACACCATCCTGGTTTTCTTGGAGGAAATCTGTGCTCTTTGTCAATCATTGTACTAATGGTTAAATCTGATGTTTCCGAACTTTTGATTTTCTTTCTGAAGTCACTATATCTTACCCAACAGCATGACTAGCTACACAAAAGCATGAAAAAGAGTATCAGGTGAGCTGACTTTCAAAACACTTTTCTGGATTGCTACAGCATCGTCAGAGAGTGAGATCCCAGACCTTAAGCTTTTAAACACATCTAGTTTATGTCTCATTGAAGTAAAGTATTGGAATGGGGGTGTGTGGGAAAAATCTCTCAATTCTACTTCGTTAATATTTTGTTTCAAGGACATACAGACCTTTGCATGTATCAACAACTTCTTTCCCTGTTTAAGGAATAAACCCATTCGTTCCATCAGCTTCCTCTAAGAGCTACAAGCGGTATCTTGCTGAGCATATTTCACCGCTTCGCTGAACTCAACAGTTATTTCTAAGTATTTCCAACTCTCAGTTTGTTATAGCACTGGTGGTTTAATACCTTGGGCATGTTGCATTTTGTGTCTGCTAATTTTAAAAGACGGTTTTAAATTTTTGATTATATGCATATGTTTATGTGCACATGAGTGCAGTGGTCCGTGGAAGCCAGAAGAGGCTATGGGATCTCCTGGGACTGAAGTTATAGATGGTTGTGAGTCATGTCTGGATTCTTGACCTGCATGCTAGGAACTCAGGTTCTCTGCATCAGCTCTCTCTCTCTCTCTCTCTCTCTCTCTCTCTCTCGTCTCTCTCTGTCTCTCCCTCGCTCCCTCTCTCTCTCTTTCTCGCTCCCTTTCTCCCTCTCCTTGTATGTATGTGTGTGTTGTTTGCTTGTGTTGGAGACAAAACTATGTAGCCTTGGTTGGTCTAGAGCCCAGGTTGGTTGCTCCCCTGGTATGCATGTCCATCTCCTCGTTAGTAATGTTTAAAATGATTAGCATTTGGCTTGTTTTTACATACTATAGACTTAAGAATACTAGTGCATGCTGCGTTTAAATACACTGACACGTATTTGACTGGTTTACAAAAACTCAGCTGCTCAGGAGATATTTAATTTAAATTTACTTGTGTCAAATTTATGATTTATGAATGTCACTGAAATTCTTTCAGAGTCGCTAGAAATTGGCTCACATGGAAAAATCAGGAATTATTTTTGGAATACATAACATGTTACTAGGGCATAATTTTCTATTCATATGAAAAAGCAAACTATTTTCTGGATAATGCTCAGCCTAATAGAATGACTCATTAGGTTTAAAAAGAAAGACAAAATTTTCTGTTCTTGCCTTGCAGGAAGATTCATGTTTGCTTAGAGCACAGGGAAGCACAGCAAAGTCTCCTTGGCAATATTTAATAATATATTTTTATTTAAAATGAATTCATTTAGCTATGCTGGCAATTGAAATGAGGGTTCGGTTCTGTCCCACTCATTTCATCTTTTCCCCTGGTGTCATATTATTTAAATGTTGCTGCCATGATGCTTCCTGGTCCAAGCAAACCTACCCTGGAAACTGAAAAGAGAACAGGAGGGTGTGGGGGAAGAGAGGGTGCAAAATCTTCAACAGACCTGTATTTTTAAAATCCATAGACCTGTGCTTCCACAGTGCCAGTGCATGACTTACTATGGCGGTGTACATTTTATCCTTATTATTCCAACTTCGGAATTGCTAAATTGCCTTTTTATCTTTCCCTAGTATCTGTTATGATTTTACATTAGTATAAGGCTATAGACATGGCCATTTGGGTTCATCTTCTTTGTATTTGATCCACATGAGTGATGCAATTACTATTGCTGTCAGCTGTGGGGACTACCCAAAGTGATCTCAAACATGAAGACCACCAGGCTATACTTGATGGGATAGCATATCTTCAAAGTTCATACAACACTCTAGTATCTTTTCTTCTAGTAACCACCTTCATATAATAGCCCTTTTGTTTGCGTGAGTTTATATGGTAAACAAAGTCTTACATGATGATATGATGTCATCACCTGTGACTTCATGCTGGAGAACCATGCAATTGAGAGAGAGGGGAGAAAGGAGAGAGAGGGGAGAGAGAACTCTCAAATGTTTTCGGCAGTATTCATGGGTGTCCTGGGGTACATGGATGGTAGGCAAGGGTGCATGCTTGCTAGAACATGCCTTCTTAAAATCCCTTTCATTTCTATAGTTCTCCATCTAGTCTTTTTTCGACTACTGTTTTGTGAACCTGCATGCAGAAGAGGCCCAGTAGCCTAACTCCTTCATCTGCAATCTGTTCTACGCTGTCAATCACATCACCTTCCAAGGTACTTCACTGCACACAATCAAGTTTGAGGCACATCTCCTTCTAATCAATAGACCCTTATAGATTGTTGTAGTCTACCTAAAACACTTCCCAGAAAATATCTTGTCATCTTGTTGCTAAGGCAAAAACATCAGATGAGATTTCTATCGGGGCCATTGAAGAAGAAAGGCAAATGCATGTGTCTGGGGCAATAGTAGACCTCATCTCCAGGTAGTTATTACATGATATGGGAGAATGTTTCCTTTCAAGTCAGAGGCACACACAACAGGGCCATTTGGACTGGCAGTGGCCTTGAATCCAGGCAAATGGCTGAAGGAAGTGCAGGCTACCAGGGTGTGTCAATGCTACAGAAGGGGTGTGGTGCCTCAAAGGCTCTGCACCGCAGTCAAGGCAGCCCCATGCTGAAACACAGCAAATGTGGCTGCTAATGGTTCCTTCAATAACGGCCCATCACATTTATCATCCACACCCCAGAGATGGTTGTGCTGTAAGGAGAGAGTTAATGTCTGCTAGACAGCCAGCCGTTCCTCACATTCTGTCCTGTTCTGCAGCCGAGGGGAACTCTGGCAAAAATTGTGTTTATGTTTTGCACGTTGTTGCTAACTCAATATTGTCCACTGTGTCACTGTATTTGATCATCACAATGGCACTGGGGAAGAACCAGGATGTCCCTGGATTGCCTTCAGGAAACTGACTCAGCCGTAACCGTCTGTGTTTAGACAGTGGCAATCTTGAGTTACATTTTTAAACATAGTCAGAAGATTCCGGAGCCCACCTTCTTCTTATCATATCAAGCAAAAATAAAAGACATTTATATCTATCAATTCGCTTTCCTGATATTTGAAACGAACGCTCAGTTTTGAAAAGAAATGAATTTTGATCTAGGTGGTGCCTGGATAGTCACGGGCATTTCTGGGTTGCAGAAGGTGTGATTCTGTTAAGGGTTACTCTCTGCTTGAAAGAGCAAGGATACTACACTTTAGAAGTTTTGTTAGAGCTAAGCCTGCAGATAAGAATCAGTCGAGTCTTTTGAGAGCAATAATTTTTGAGGGCACATGACTGCTTTTTAAATACATCTTTTGCAGATCTGGGGTTTGGATCTTGGCCTTTGAACATGCTAAGTAAACAGTCTAACCCCGAGGTACATCTCAGGTCAGAGAACATGCTCTTTCCTGTGTGGGGTGGCCTGGACAATGGCTCCTATGAGTCCCCTTTGGAGATTAACTACCTTACCTTGGGTATGGGTTGACTATCTATCTAGTGACTTGCTTCTAATAAGGGGAAAATAGCAAAAGAAGGGATGCCATATAGATTAGGCTACAGAAAACACACAGTGCTCTTTATTGCTCACAATGGAAGCTTGCTGCCATCCTCAGGGCTGGTCTGTGGAGCATCAGCTTAAATGGCATGAACAGGGAAACTCAACCCTAGGAAGGCATGAAGCCTCTAGTGTGGTGGTTCTCAACCTGTGGGTCATGACTACTTTTTGGGGGGGAGATCAAACAACCCTTTCACAGGGTCACCTAAGACCATCAGAAAACAGATATTTGTATCAGTTTATAACAGTAGCAAAATTATAGTTATGAGGTAGCAATGAAAGTAATCTTATGGTTGGAGGGTGGTCACCACAACACAAGGAACTGTATTGAAGGGCCACAGTGTTAGGAAGGTTGAGAACTCCTGCCAGATTGCAGCAAGCTTATGGTGCTGAGGTGTTGCCCACTTCCATTCGTGTGAGTTTGGGTGAGAATCCACCAGGGAGATTTTAAGGTGGCTGCAGGTCCGGTTGTCACAGAGATGGCAAGTGGGTGAAAGTCTGGCTCTATATCCTCTGTTTGGCTGCACCAAAATTCGTGACCTGAAGAAACTGAGGTCACATACGTCATTCTGCAGTAATTCACTTCACAACAATACAGAACGCACATACTGACCTTAACTGTTTTTCCTTGCTTTTCATGGACATAATACTGTCTACTATCTGTGCTCAATTCTAGAAGTGGATTTGATGTTAATTAGTGAAAACTGAAGAATCACTAAGATCATTGCTTTGGAGCTAGAAACATCGGCGCTCTCCCTAGATTTAACCATGTATGGGCTTTGAGGATCCAGGGAGTGATGTAATCTCTGTTCCTCTACACTGATACCCACCCCCACGTGTTTGCCTGTTCCTTTATGTCTAATGCAATTGATGAAATAAAAATGAAATCTTTAGGAAGTACAAATACACAGGAAATGTTTGCTTTTATAATTTATGTGTTGTGATCGAAGCACATTCTTAAATTTATTTTTTTTAATTTTATATACATTGGTTTTGCCTCCATGTTTACCTGGGTGAGGGTGTTGGGTCCTCTGAAACTGGAGTTACAGACATCTGTGAGCTGCCATGTGGGTTCTGGGAATTGAGTGAATTGAGTCAGCGTTCTCTGGTAGAGCAGTCAGTGCTCTTAACCGCCTAGCTATCTCTCCAGCCCCCAACCACATTCTAACCTATATGCTATAAATGCCCACACGCTTCCCCTGACACAAATCAATCAGTAATCAATCAGTCAGTTAATCAATCTTAAGTACACAAGGCAAGCACAACATTCAGGAGGCAGAGGTAGGCTGGTCTCTGTAAGTTCAAGTCTAGTCTGACTTATATAAGAAATTCCAGAACAGGGCTTCTTAGTGACAGCTTTTCTGCTGGAAAGAAAGAAAAGAGAGAAAGAATAGAAAAGAAAGAAAAAAAATCAACTCCAGAAATAATAATGATTCAAGTCAAGCACTGGAACAATGTCACAGGATAGCAATAAAAACCATTCTAAAATATTTTAGAAGCACAAAAATAATGTAATTCCATGACAGTAACTGATTTGTGATGCTTAAAATGGAAGCCACATTACAATGGTCTTCACTAGGTGTTTCTGGAATCCTGTGGGGGCCGTCAGCCTATTTCCTCTGTCACATTTCTGAAAAGATAATTGCAGGAAATACTGCAACCATTTCACATTCATGGGTCACACTGAGACATCCTTAGAGACATTGTCAGATCCACACAGCACATCACAGTACCAGACCCAACATGGAGTGCCCCTGCCTAAGAGCACCTACACATCAAAATAAAAAAGGCAAGCTTGGCTTTGGAAGTAAAAGAATATATGTGCAGAATATCAGAGAAATAATGCTAATAGCTACAATGATTTTTCTTTAATAACATTTACTGTACTGTCCATTAAATCCTGGGTCTCAGAAACTAAACAAGGCATCCAAAATAGAAAAAGCAAATCCGTGTGTACTTTACTAAAGAGTAAATAAGAAAATCTTTTGGGAAGAGTCAAAAAAATACTGAAATAAAATTTTTCTTTAAACTGAAATTTTTATGAAGTTCATTTTTGTAAACAATGAAAATTAACTTAGTGGAATGTTAAGTCACAGTCCTGGGAAATAGCTGGAAACAAAAACTCCACAAATGATATTTTCCAGCTGAGATCATATAATTGAGCACTCTGGGCTGAGGGAAAGAAATAAAAAGAATTTATTTTCACTAGAAGAGAAGCTCACAAAGGCTTGTCGCAAACAGTTTTTATCTGCAAGAGGCTAGCCTCTCCATCTTGCTCGTTAAAATATTGCCATACAGGATCTAGGTGGGATGGTTTCAGATTCTTCCTTAGGATGCAATCGGGTGATGGTAAATAAACGGGCACTTGCCAGTGGGCACTCAGAAAGAGGAACCACTGCTGTGTTCAGCTGAATAACCTTTCCTACACATGCAAAGTCTTCAAAACATTCAAATCAATGTACATTTTAACTGTGTGCTTCTCCACACAGGGCCTTTTGGTGCACAATTAGCTTCTCCCTCTACTATCTAGCCCCTCTCTTCTATTTATTATTTATGACATTGTCCTTTTATTTGCAACCAAAAATGTATATTGATCTTTATGAATGTTGATTTATTCAGGCAGAAACCCTTGTTCTTGTATCTTAACAATGAAAACGAATACAACACACACACATGTGTATGTGTATTTAATTCCTTTAAGAAAGATTTCAATCAGAGGGGCTTTTCTGTAAGTGAGTGCATGGATGAATCTTGTGCATGGAACAGAAAGAGAGAAATTTGTGACTGAGCAAGGGGACAAAAGCTTGCTCTTCTGAGAACTGTATCTTTTTTTCTTGCAAAAACACTAGGCCAGGGCAAGGTTATCATCTCATGAAAATCTACAACCAAAGTGATGTCAGTGTACAAAGACAATTTTTTTATTGAATTTTAAAATAAACCTTATAAATGAATAATATTTATGGGACAAATTTATTTCTTATGGGTCAAGTATCCTCTTAGGAATGGCTGTTACAGTAGCAAACAAAGTCAACAAAACACTTCTCCTGGGGCTTCTATTTTGGGGTAAGGCTACTTTGAGGAAGAGAAAGGGAAAACAAATAAAATTATGTTATAATGTATCAGAAGAGTGAGGTAAACTGAAAGAGGCTGAGAGGACTCGGTGAGGGTGGGTAAGCTGGCAGGGTAAGAGTGAGCGAGCTGCTCGAACGAGGGTGGGCATGGCACAGATGGTGTAAGAGGAGACAAAGTAGGTCTCCAAGACGTGACTAAGATGACAACCTTAGGCTGGTGTGGGGTTCCTTCGAGCAATAGTCAGAAGGCCCAGAGACTGAAGGAGACAGCTTTGGGGAGTAGGAAGGTCAGAGGAGCTGGTATCTAGGATGGAATGACTGAAGATCACTCAGGGGCTTGGAGGGCTTTGGGATACTTCACCTTCATCCTGACTACTGAGTGACTAATGATTTGTCCTCATTTTCTCCTTCTCCTCTCGTTTTCTCCCTTTTCATATCCTTATCATTTTCATTGTCAAGGTATTCATTGCACACCTACCTAGAATGGAAGAATTGTACTATTCTATGGTTTTAGGGGCATATTTCTGTAATTGACTTAATCTCTTTTAATTCATAACTGTGTGTTAAATTCCTATTACGGCCAAAAGTGTAGATTGAATCTACATTTTTAAAGGAGAGACTACAACCTTTGTGTTTTCAACCACGGAATGTGTTACTTTAGGCTGCTGCTGAGTAGGGCGAAATACCAAACATTTCACATGTGCTAACTCGCCTTGTCCTCTCAGTGGTCCCCTGGGGGTGAAGGCTGCTGTTTGCCCTTTTGTGACCAAGATGAATGAGGGTAGCAAGATGAGGTAACACAAATTCCTCTTCCAGACACACAGACAGTAAGCCATCCACCTGACTCTTGAGCTTGGGTACATTTTGGCTCCAGTGTCTATCTACGCTGACAGTTCACAACACTGACTTCTGTTGTTGTAATGCTCACACTCTCTGAAAGGTTTCGTCGGCTCATTTATTAGCATCCTACTGTCTGCTCAGCACTCTCAGGCACTGTGAAGACCCGGCAGCCTCTAGCCTTAATAGTGTCTTTGTCTGAGGTCTAGAAGGATGTCTCTTCCTCAAGGCCTTTATGATGATGCCAGGAAGTAGTAGTGATATTCCCACCTTTAAAGAGCAAGACCCAGCTTGGGCTGTCGCTTGGTGATAAAGTTTTATCTTTGAAAGCAACAAGGATGCAATACAGCCAAAGTAGGAGAAAATCAAGATATTCAACTGCCATTGCCGGTCAGTTCAACCAGGCGGGGTAACACACACATTTGTCTATAAGCCCAAATACAGAATAAATGTGAAAGAATTTTAATGGTACTAATGAGAGAAGTCATGTCTCTAGACCTTTTGTCCTTGAACAGCAAGTGACTGAAGAAACTGTACTTAAAACGTCTGTGTGCACTAAGGGATAGAAACACACATTATTCCCTAAAACTGAAAAGCAAAACTCCCTCAGAGGTTAAAAAAAAGACATTTTTTTTCTGTAAGACATTTTGAAGTATTATGCTAGGCTCAAATTGAAACCCAATGAACTGACATAAATCTGTAAAGTTTCTGAATACCACTAATAAGATAAATTTTAGCAGTGTATTTTGTCTATCCTTTAGTGCTATCTTTAACTTCTTTTCTATTCTGTGTCATGTAGTTTTCATTTTTACTCTAATTTATTTATTTATTTATGTACTTTGCTGGGACAGGGTCTCTTGTGGACTGACTAATCACTAATTTACTGAGGATGACCTTGAATTTCTGATCCTACTGCCTCTCCCATTTATGTGGTGCTGGGGTTAGAGTCCAGGACATGCTAGGTAAGTACTCTCTTTGTATACATTGAATTCCTAACAAGGGCATATTAAAGTAACACAGACCATAACCTACCAAGCACAGGCCATATACTAAGTGCTATTGAAATACCAGGTATCAGTTCTTCGCAGTAATTATATCCATCATGGCTGACATTAATCAGTTACCTACTTAGAGGAGTCTTTTTTCCCCTCTCACCAAGATTAGAGCATACCTTTGCCATTAATTTTATATTAATTAGCACTTACCCTCAAGAGATTTTTAAGTATGACTGGTTATTAATTTCATCCTTACGAATAATGAAAATGAAGTTCGGAGAGGAGAATGGTGAGGCTGAGTTCAAACTCAGGAACGTGTGACTCCAGAGCCCACCAGCAGAGGAGGGTGCCTGTAGGTAAAGGAGACCAGACAGGGGAGAGGTGACTTACTCTCCCCGTCCCCTCCAGATGGAGAGACAGATATGAAAGAAAAAGTCAACATCAAAGCAGAGGGTTTTCTGTGTGACAGGGTCCCCATCCCTGCCGGCACTCAATCCAACCCCAGATCCATTTGGAGGCAAGTTTGAATACCTGCAATCTGCTCTAATTCCAACACATGACCCCTGTCCAAGGATGTGTTTTAGGGTTCATTGTATCTTTTCTCTTTCCTATCTGTACTTGCTTTTCAACTTAGATACAGTGCTTTTGAAAGGGTAATTTGAAGATAACAGGAGATGTGAATTAGGAATAACAAACATGTTTTCAAAGCCTAACCAGGGGCTGGGTAGGATTCCATTATATTAATAAAGTCACTTGGAAAGTGAGCACTGGGTTTCTTTTTTTTTTTCTACTTCTTCCTTATCGGAACAAACTGAAAGTGCGTGGGCAAAAGTCTGCAAATACCTGTGGCTGAAAGACTTCAAGAAAGAAATCAGGTGAAAGGAATCTGCGTCTGACTCTCTTCCAGATAGCAACATGACCTTGGAAGTGTTCTCAGCAGATTATCTGGTCAAAACCATTTTGTTTAAAGCTCTCAGGTTTTCACAGAATCCCTACATTACAATGTACAATGACCACTTATTTATTTATTTATTTACTTATTTACTTATTTATTTATCTTGTCTATGACTAATTTGAAAATTGTTTGGGAGTGTGTTACTACAAAGAAACTTACTTTCTTTTAGCTGATGAAAATAATGATGCTTATTTTTAGTTCCTTTTGGTTTTGTACATAGTCTTATCCCTAGTGGCTTTGTACTCACCACATAGCTGAGGATGACCCTGAACTTCTGATCCTGCTGCTCCCACCTTCTAAGGGCTATGAATACACATAGGGACCATCATGCTCTCCGCAATGCTGGGAGTAAAGCCAAAGAGTTTCTTGCTTGTTCAAAAACTGCTCTGTCAACTGGCTTGCTACTTTTCTTTCTTTGTTTGTTTTTTGTTTGTTTGTTTTGAGATGAGGTTTCTCTTTGTAACATCCCTGGGTGTCCCGGAACTTTCTTTATAGATCAGGTTGGCCTGGAACTCACAGAGATCTACCTGTCTTTACCTCTGGAGTGCTGGCTTGCTACTTTTTTTTATCTTAAATTTATTTACTTTTGTTTCATTAATTGATTGAGCTAAGGTCTTATGCTGCAGCTGTGCTGGAACTCATAAGGATTCTTCTACCTTGGCCTCTCTGATCTACACTGCAACCCCTTCCTTCTGTTTCAAAATTTATGTCCACACTGTTCTACACTGTTAGAAGCCCAATCATAAGGTGATAGTTTTATTCCTTTTTAAGAGTTCTAGAGTTTACCTTCTCCTTTGCTCATAGAAAATGCTATTTATAGTATTTTTTTTTTGCTTGTGACCAAGTTTCATGTAGCACAGGCTAGCCTCCAACTCCACCATAACCAAGGCTGACCCTGAATTTCCCAACCTCCTGCCTCTATCTTCTAACTGCTGTGAGGACAGACTTATCTTATGACTACCATCTTTCATTCAAGTATCCTGTGATGATTTTTTTGAATGCCTACTATGTGCCAGATAGTACATGTGTGTATAAGACTCAGTCTCCATTAACACTGTCATTATTAAAACATACAGCAAGCAGGCAGGAAGCATGCTATTTCAAGGCAGTGTGAGTAAGATACCCAGTGCAGCAGACACTCAAGTCAAAGAAAGCACCTCTGCTCTCACTTTGCAGATTCTGAGCAGACCCCTCAGAAACGCAGACAAGAATTAGAGGAGGAAAGGCAAAGCAGGCAGGAGAAACGGCAAAGTGCTCTGGCCTCCACGCCAGCAGGCAAAGTCCCGAGTGCTAGGGACTTGATGTTTACAGCTGGATCAACAGTGGGGTGTACACAGACTTGAGAGGCAGTAACAGCCAAACCACCAGCAGCACATGATCTGTATTTGGTTTTGGTGCTGATAAATCCATTTCGATGTGGAATCCATAGAAGTGTGGCTGAAAAGGAAGTCATTATGACAATCACCAAGTGCCTCTCACAATGTATAAAACCAGAGAGGATGTTCTCATTATAAATTAATCCAAGAAGTAAAATGGCCAAAGAACCTGGCTGTCTCTGTTCTGAGCACGCCTGCTGTCCTTCTCAGAGAACTAGGCAGGAGATGAAGCTTGTGGTTAGTGGAAGGATGTTTTCCACATTCTCCCGTGTGTCTGGGTATACCATAGTGATCTTTAGATTAACAGAACCCAAATCTTAACAACTACCTGGCCATATATAATCAAGATAGCTTTCGGCCTATTTGCATTTTGCAAACTAAGCATCTCTCTGAAGGCCTGGAGTCTACTGCAGGCGTCTTTCAGCTCCCTTGCACCGTGCCTGGCTCTGGAAGCGCTTCTCTAGTGTGCTAGGTACTGAACTTTGACGAAGAGTCCACTGCAATAACAGTAAAGTTTAATGGCGCATAACTTTGAGAGACTGACAAATTCCCAGCCAAAGTATTGATTCTTACAGAATTTATGAAGCACACGCTGTATTCTGTGTCATTATGGTCCATTTTTGGCTGAAAGAATCATGTAAAATAGATTTTTAAATGAGTGGTAATAGCCAGACATAAAGAAGGTATTGATGTGCGTCTTGGAGGGTGAAATAGCATGCCAGATTAAGGCAGACAACAAATCAAACACAACAGCCCCCTGTTACTACAAACGTAAATTCCCTGTTCCTTCTAATTACCCCCTTCCAGCTCCTACTTAATTCGCTTTCAATAGACCTCTTCTGAAGAACATTAGAGATGGTAAGATTTTTTTTTTTTTTTTTTTTTTTTTTGCATGCTAGCAAATACTATTTTGTGGTGGTAGTGAGAGTCAAGGAACTGGTTGCTTAAATTCAGCACAGCAGTTTCCTCTCATGTGCCAATAATGTCCTTGAAAACAAAGTTACATGAAATGTTTTACTATAATAAATACATGCCTATAAATGGCACAAATATTGGATCAGGATTTAAAGAATGAATGTTTTCCTTTTCACCAATTTAACTATTTTAAAATAAAAAAGAGATTTGTGTTTTTCAGGAACTAAATTGTATTCTTCCTTTACAACCTTAAGTTAAGCTCATTTCTTTCCAAAGTGGGTTTGTGGCACCGCCTCCACACTGACTCTGTGTTGGGAAAGGGAGAAAGACACTGTGCTGGTTCTGAGCTGCTCATCTTAACACCTTTTATAAACAACTGAAATGGAAGGCTCCCCCTACCCCTGACATTTTGTTTTGACATGCTTGGGGGGAAAAGAGTAGCTTTCAAAAATGGTCATTTAAACTTTGATTTTTATGCTTCACTGTGGAATACATGTTTATTAAATGTGTGTCTCACCGACAGAGTAATCAATACAGATTGTGTAGTACATTATAAGGAAACCAAGTCTGGGATTATTAGAAAAATTAAATGTCTTAGGTTTTGCTTACTTGAGCAATATGGGAGAATTAACAGTTTAAATCCTTTTGTGGATCTGACTGGCTTTAGCCTAGCTCAAAACACACAGTAGCTAGTTGGCTGCTTTATACGCATACATTTTTCATTCTTTAAATGAAGTCACATTTACCTTGTGCAGTAATCTATCATCTACCTAAGAAATGTTAAGTTACCTGACATCCTAATTTTGAAGACTAATGTTTAAGAAAAGATACTACAGAGCGATGGGAGACAGACAAGGAAAAACTGAGTGACTGTAACTTTCTCTGAAACTTAGTGGTGTTCCCACTCCATCCCAGAAATCCTTTCTGTGCTGGAGAGACCACCCTGTTTGGTTGTGCCAGGAACCCAAGGATCCTGGGTAACCCTCTGACACACACACACACACACACACACACACACACACACACACACACACCTGAAACCGGGCCAGAATCAACTTTTCAACAATTCAGGAGTTATCTGCCTAATATAAAAGTAACTTGGCAGGAAGAAAAAGGCTGACAATCTAAATAGATTTTTTTTTCAAGCTCGGTAGAGCCTGAAGAACTCTTCAAGGTCTTGGTCAACAGCAAACAGAGCAGTTTGAAGTAGAATCCTGGGACAACCCACAGACACGGTGCTGGGAGGCCCAGAGCGAGCCAGGTTTTACAAAGCATTTTCTCAGGACAAATGCAGGCAAATTCAAACAAAATAGGCTGGTTGGGGTGGGAGATTTCAACACAAATTCAAGGGACAGGAAAGCAAGTCCTCCTCTCCAATATAAACATTGTGCAAGAGATTCCCATTAGCATAAGGTAGCTAACCTGAAGGGCTCCCTGTTCACTGAATCAATGGGAGGCTATTCACACAGAACTGGTTCTGGAGAACAACTTTTGGTTTCGTGGATTGATGTATTAGAAGTTAAAGCCATGGGTATCATAAGCAATTTTAAAATATAGTCACACTCCAACATCCTTATATATCTTAATGTCCTGTTTTGTGTTCTTTAAATTAGTCAAGCTTTTGTTAGACACTATAGGCAGATTATATACACTGGACATGTACATAAGCGCATATAATTGTAACTAGTTTTACTGAAATGGAAGATTTAGCAGATGACGTGAGGAGGTATGTCATGATAATAGCACATTAGACTTTGCAAACGAATGATCCCTAAGGCAACCAAAGTAGCTTTGTTTTCTGCTTTCCATTCATTCTGTTCATTTGACAACCAACATTCAGAATCCATCTTTGGTCTTGGAGGACTTGAACAAATCAAAGTACAATAAATTCTAATGCTCAAAGTGACACTCAGACCCAAATCATTTTTGATAGAGACTCTTTCCAGTGGTTGTGGGCAGACCTGCCATGGTTGTGGTGTCAGGGCTAGCTTAGCTGGTTAGACAGGAGAAATAATTTGTTCAGAGGATTTAGCATATCTCTTTGCCCTTCGTCCCACTGAGTGTCAAGGATCACCAAATTCAGTAATTATTTATTGAGAATTTATTGTACGCCACTCCTTACATGAGCCCCTCCTGCTCCTTCTGTTCTCTTGCGGGATCTGTTTGTTATCCCCAAGTCATTGGAACAAGGGAGTCAAGGACTCTAAGGGATAACTCCTGGTCTGACCTTGGGTCACACTTCAAAGCCCTCCAGAAGCCGATGACTTCATGCTGCCTCGTCAAGAAGCTGGAGCCTTCCCCGCAGAGTGCACACCTAAACTGGTTCTTCCTGTTTTGGCTCTTTCCAGACTCCCCACCTGGATCTTTGGCTTGGGACACCATTCTGAATGTAGACAGCTGTAAATAAGTCCTTTGCTTGTGTGCAGGTATGTGTAGCAATGGTCGGACATGGATAGCTTCCGGGACCCCAACTCTTCCTTTACCTTTAGCCCTAGAGTTTGACTTATTTTTCTGAAATAATGCTTCCACTCCGTGGAGCCGTGACAGGAGGAATCTCAAGCAGGGTGGCATGTGGTTGATCAGGCAGACGACACGACTGCCAATTTGGCGTGCCGTTAAGATTAGCCATTTGTTTTGGGAAAACGCCTGTTAGCTTCTTACAGACACAAAGCGTGTGATGAGAAATTGTCTTTATTTTGCTTTGTGAATATCTGCCATTTGATTTTTTTTTCTCCTTTGCAACATGAGCTGACATCTTCTGGGCTTGCAACAGCAATTTTTCTTTCTCATAGTGAATAAATCCCAGAAAACACTTTCTCTGTAAGTCAACCAACAATGTGTTCAAAAAATCTCTAGAAATCAATTTCTATTAAGACTCAGATCTGAAATTTACTGTGTGACTTTGGAAAAGCCACTTAACCTCTCCAAAAACCTTCAAACATAAAATGACCGTCATAAGGATGAAGCCAGATATAATCTTTACAAAAGGGCTTTACAAATTGTTGAGAATTATCCAAATGTTAGGGTATTTATGGGCATCAGTTTTAATCGGATTCCTTCCTTTTTGAGAAGCAATCCTGTAGGCTACACTAGTGACTATCACCTTCCATCTGTGATATCGCCTTTTGACCCCATTCTGAAAGGCGAAAACTAATACTTCTTGGCTTCTGCCTCTAGCTTCCTTTACTCTGCCAGTAATCGACAAGCCAGGAGCTCTCCACAGTACCACCTTCGTTTCCTTGCCTTCACTCCATGTTGAATCCTGAAATTATTGGGAAGCCAGGCTTCGTTTGTCATGTCTTACAATGCATCTTCTTTTTCTGGAATCCCTTCTTCTACATGGCTGTAGTTTATCTTTCATAATCACTGATTGCAGTCTAAGCCATCTATTTGAGGCTGAGGGAGGGAGGAACAAGCAAATGAGGGATGATAAATGAGGAGATCTCTGCCTTCCTTTCTTCTCATTCATTCTTCAGGAAATAGGTACAGGCCGTAGTCTTTAAAAGGTACGCTAGCGCCCTCTGCAGATTGTGTGTATCTCTCCTCCCACAATCTTGTTTACATATTGATTTTTTTATTTTATTTTTGCTTTTCCTTAGCTTGAACCTATTGGTGGCTAAACTCTTCCACGTGGGAAACAGCTCATTGACAGCGTGCTCTGAAGAGCACTGCTTTAATGAAGTTGTTGAAGAAAATGAAACAGTTATTTCAATCCCTAGTGCACAGTGGGGACAAGAAATGATCCCAGCTCTTTGACATAGCATGGACCTTTTGAGCCATATCACAGATGATGAGCTGCAGGAGACATTCGTAGGTGACCAATTGGAAGCCTGCAAATGCCAAGGAAGTATGCTATTTTCCCACAAAGATTCTATGGACCAGAATTCTAATCTCACAAAACCTAACTTAGCATTTTTACCTTTACCTTCTTCATCCTGTTTTCTAAAGTGTCTGCCTTGTCTAATAATTACTTATGCTACAAATCACTCCCTAAAAGCTCCACCCACCCACCGTGTCAGTAACTGACACATCAGGTCTTTCAGAATGTCAAAGGGTCTGAGTGCTAATTCTAATCCACTTTGTTACCACATCCTGGTACCTTTGCTGATGTCTCAGATACCAGGGGCATGGTTTAGTGAGGACCAGCAAAAACAGTAAACATGGCCAAGGACTTGGTTCTTGGCTGACTTGAATCCTGGCTAAAGGGTTGTAGACCAGCCTACAAGAGCAGAAAGAGGCAAAGACATTTTTGGGTTTTTTTTATTTGTTTATTTTTGTCTTTACTAGGCATTATAATCATCAACACTTTTTGAAACTTCTAGTCCCTGAAATGTCATTCATTTATCTCAAAATTATTGATTGGTATTATCAAACCCCAAGCTTATTTTTTTTTATTCTACATCGCGGAGTGAACTTCCGCTCACTCGAGTCCTTTGTCCTCCAAGAAGCCACAAGTCATGAAATCTCTTCTGAAACTATTTTGTAATTTTGGAGTAAAAGTTCCAAAAAGCCAGTTCTACGTTTCTATCTAAACCATTAGCAAAACAAAGATCTGGAGCTACAAAAGCCCTACAGCTCAAAATTAAGGGTCCAAACAAAATTTCTGTAAAGCTAAAGTTAAGAAGACTTTAAAACCTCTTACAAGGGGCAAATCTTCCAGCCACTATGCTTCTTCAGCTCCAGGATTTCCTCATCCTAAGTAGCTTTAAAACTTCTTAGCAGCATTTAATTGACGTCTTATTCACTACTTAGCTTACTTCAAGTCTTTCATACACAAGCTCTCCCAATTACAACTTGCGCGCGCACACACACACACACACACACACACACACACACACACATCACCTACCTTAGCCGGATTTCCAACTGGCAAAAGAATTTGGAGCAATTTCAATTTGAATTCTGTGATAGGGAAGGTGGGGGCGGTAAAGCAGCATTTTTAAAATGCCAATCACGAGCATTGCCTGAATCCTAAAGCCAATGCGGTTGATTATGGCGAGCATTAAAATGGAAAAGAAAGAAAAGGAAACGCACAGAATAGGAGGAATTGAGCTTTGTTTTTTATGTGAATCCCTTTCCTTGGGAGCATACCTCTCAGGACTGTAGTCATTCAGAGAAAAACTATTCTAGACCGAGGGACTTGAAAAATCCCTTAGCACCTCTTCAAAGCATTCTTAGGTTCTTTTCTCCATGTGTGATTTCTTTCTTTATAAGATCGTATTAAAACAACAACAAAAAGGCAAGTAAAATAACAACGGTACCAATGACCTGAGATCTGCCATATAGTTGGAACCCAATGAGCTTGCAGTTTAGTGATTATTGTGGGAATTATTTGCAGTCATTTGAAATAGCAGAGCAAACTCCCGACGTTTACCCTGCCATCAGGTTCCTGCTTTGCAAACATCCGCTCACGAGGAGGTGGATCCTGGGAAGAAGAAGCTACTGGTCCCGAGTTTAGAACAAAGACGCATGCAAAGGGTTTGCTTTGAATTTTAAAGGCTGCCACTTTTTGACTCCTTTTCCAAGACAACTGTCAGGAAGTCGGATTTTCTAAATTCTTTCATTTCTGTGACCATTGAGAACCAGGCCAGACAAACAGAACCAGAGAGTGAAAGCTGGGCGAATTAGGGAGGTGGGAAATTCCTGATCCCCGGCTCTCATCGGTAGCTGAGTGGAATGTACACGGGGCCAGAAGAATTTCTGTTCTCCTTCTCCTGAGCAGTCCCTGATGATGGGGGCTGAGTGTGAAGTAAGCAGAGAGAAATCCTAGAAGACGGGTTAGGGGTAGGATTGAAGCAACCCCGACTTCTGCCCTTCCAAGAAAGACCTTGGAAATTATCTTTTAATTAGACTAATTCTGCCTACTGAAAGAAAGAGAGAGAGAGAAAGAGAGAGAGAGAGAGAGAAAGAAAAAAAGAAAGAAAGAAAAGAAAGAAAGAAAGAAAGAAAGAAAAGAAAAGAAACATCTGCATTTATGGCCCTCTAGACCCCTGCTCTGGAGTGGTGTGGTCACTCCTCAGAAGTAGGCAGCATGCTGTGAAGTAAGGTAGTCTAGCAACTTCAGCACAGAAAGTTGTCCAGAGGGAATGAAACCGGCCACTGCAGACAGAGGCATACGTGGGAATCTTAGTCATCTGCTAAGGAAGACATAAAAGTCAGCAAAAGCAGGGAGGGAGGAGCCTGTGCAAGGGGCGATGCCCGCAAAACTCATGGTCCAGTGAAGAAACACAAGCCAAGTCACCCAAGGCAGCTTCTAGACTATTCAGGACAGTCACTTCGAGGAAGGGACACCTTTGGAGGATACCTCCTGGGAACCATATGGTTCCACCCTCTCTGAGATTGCGTAGGCCTCACTTCACACGAATCCAGGTGAAGAAGACACACATCTGACAAACATTTCTGACTCACCGAGACAGAAACTAAATTACATAAAGACAGGGCTTAGATTACCACACGTGACTGAATCACTAATTTGGCTAAAATAACTTTTCCTCTCTACCTGGGGAGAGAGGGGTGGTGAAGAAGGCCTGGTCTGCTAAAAGGACCCAAGCCCATGTCATTCATCAGCTTGACATGGTGTGACTGCATTCGTGATGGTTCTAATTCCTCGTTATTATGCCTTATTATAAGCATTTCTAAGTTTTGCCCTAGTTGTTCTATGAGTGCTAGGCAAGGACTTTTAGCCTTGAAGACCAGGTGACAGGAAGAAGATTGCGGGAAGGGGCTAAAGAGTTGGTACTAAATTATAAGCAAGATATAACCATCAGAACTTCTTTCTGGAAACCCTGCCTTTGAGTTAGGGTTGCTTGAGGTTGCTCCAGGGTTTCAGGAGGTCTAATTGTATCAAAGGCTATCCATCTACTACAGAGCTTGACTCAGCTCCTGGTGCATTGGTTGTTGGCTCTCTGTAGATGCCCTCCCTAGTGGGGAGACATGGAAGAAATAATAGGGACGTTTATTAGTGAAACAGAATTGGCAGGGCTCGACAATGTGGCCAAAAATTAATTTCAGGTAGAGAAGAAAGAAGGATGAAATCAAGAGAGAGAAACCTTAGACAGAAAGCTCTTTTACCAAATGTACATTAGTGCTGGTGGGTGGGCTTAGAAAAACGCAAGTGCCTCCTGATCAATTTCTCGTCAATCCTAACACGTAACTGACAGCTTTACCTGCTTTTCTTCTTTGTTTTTGTTAGATTCAAACATATCTTTATTAGCCAAAATAGGAGCCATGATGGTCAGCGAACATATTTTTGCCAATGAAAATAATCTTATTTATCCCTGTAGATAAGCATCCATGTTTCCTATTTAATGAGCTCTTGGAAAAAATTCGAAACCCTGCTGATTGTGGAAGCAAATTTAGATTCTAAAAGCAGATATAAATGCTCCTTTATTTCTTTTTCTTCATTCAATTGTGCACGTGCGTGTGTGCACGCATGTGTGTGTGTACATGCGTGTTATATAGTTTAAGCTGGCCTTGAGATTATTCTAAAGATAACCACGACACTGAACTCCTGATCTTGTATTCTTCATCTCCTTACACAGCTAAGGATGACCTTAAACTTCTGATCCTTGACCCTCTCCCTCCTGAGTTGAGGTTTCAGGTGTGTGCCACACTGTCTGGCTTCTGCATGACTGGGTATTAAGCCCAGGGCTTTCTGCTAGGCAAGCACTATATCAATTGAGCTAGACTGTGTCTGTCTGGGACATTAGAATTAATGTCTCCTGCAGGAGACGGTTGGAATGGGGCCCTTGCTTCATTCTATGGTGATTACTCGCCTTCTCATAGGTGCTAGGACTGTGCCTGTGACATGGGCCAGAGCAGCAGTTACCATCACCAAGGAGAAAACCATAGGGTACCAAGCCTGAGGAGTGGGATGTGAATGCTAGGCTGTGGGCAGAAGATTCTTCAGTGGTCGTCCAAAGTTTCCAGAGTCTGCTCTGCAGCAGAGACAGAGTCAGTTTAACTTGGAGCCTTATGTCTGGGGACTTTACTTTGTTTATCTTAAGCCTTTACTGCTGTGAAGACTGTCTGGGGCACAGATGGAGCTGACAGGAAGAAAGTTTGCCCAGCCCTCACAAAGCCTGAGTCCCAACCAGGCACCAGAAAGAATTACAAACAACAGCGAAAAGACTTTCTTAGCATGGCACACGAGTTGATTGTAAATACATTAGTTGCCACAGCATTCACTTTTCTTTTGGGTATATGGTGCATGCGCATATATGTT
Organism: Microtus oregoni; assembly: GCF_018167655.1. Classification (NCBI taxonomy): domain Eukaryota; kingdom Metazoa; phylum Chordata; class Mammalia; order Rodentia; family Cricetidae; genus Microtus; species Microtus oregoni. The sequence goes on along the minus strand of NW_024543059.1, from coordinate 57,513,957 downwards.
CATGTGTGTATGGGTTCATATGTGAGTGTGGAGTGTGTGGGATGTATGTGTATGAAAGCCAGGCAAGGTTTTTCACTGGATGGATTGTGAATACATCCAGTACCCAGAGTAGGCATCAGAAGTATGAGTGTCTCTACATCCCAGAGCTGGGATGAGAATTCATGACACCATGCCTGGCTTGGTGTGTGTGTGTGTGTGTGTGTGTTTGTGTGTTTGTGTGTGTGTGTGTTGAGAGCAATATGTTTGTGCATGAATATGCCATGTGTGTGTGCTGAGGCTAGAGGTTGGTATTGCGAATATTCTACTGTGGCTCTCCACCTTATCTTTTGCGTCAGGGTCTATCTCTGTACCTAGTGGTCACTGATCCTTCGGTCTCTATCCCTCTGGAGCTAGTCATGTACAGCTGTACCCAGCTTTAATGTGGGTGCCCGAGATCTGAATCCAGGTGTTTATGCTTGCAATACTTCACAAACAGCTGAGCTATCTCTTTAGGGTTGATCTTCTTTTCTTACTGAACTGAAATAATTTTAACCATCTCTAGAAAGCGCAGAGTTTCTCTCAGCCATCTGTGAGTTGGTCCCTTATTTAGACTGAAATGTTTCTAATGGTGGGTGTGTGAAGAGGCCAGAGTTCAAGATTTCTGTGGGCGGGTGAGAGCAAGATCTCAGAATATACTAGCAAAGTCCAAATTGAATGTTCTTTTAATCTTCCTACAACTATCTACAATCTGGTACCAAGCCCGCCTCTGTGACCTGGCTTAAATAAGGGATTCAGGGTATTTGGAAGAGACAGAAACAGCTCTGTCAACATTGGTCTCATTGTAGCTACTGGCACCGGAAAGTCAAGTTGTAAATGTAACAAGAAACAGTAACAACCCAATCTGAGAACTGTTCAGCCTATTTCTGTGGGTATGCCAGTCTGCTCAAGAAACAAGGGCTGCTTTTAGGGTACAGAGAAGATTGTGGGAGATCGTCAATCCAGTTCGCTAATTTTCTCCCATGCTGGGCGTACAGTCAGACCTAAAAGCACAAATACCCACTGGCGTATTGTAGGTCGTATTCAGATGTAATTGTATTTTAAATATTACAGGGTTTAGGGACAGTTGCTCTTGGACTCCTTCCGACACAGGCAAAAGTGATGCCAGGCTGATGACCAGCAGGCCTAATTCCTTCTCTTCTAAATTCCTCAATGCACTCTTCAGATACTGAGACTAAACTCTAAAGTACATGGGTCCTGCTCTTTTGACACTGTCTCCCTGAACCTCTTAGGGTCTTTCACAGGCTGTCTTCTATGTTTGGAATATGCTAGAATGTTTTCCCTATTTTCACAATTTGCAAAACCAGGACAGTGTCTTGCAAAGATGTCCAACCTTTGAAGGTTACCTTGCTTAATGGTGGTCACCTCCCTTCTCCTCCTGTTGAGACAGTTGCTGTTTTTCCCACTGCATTATATTAAGTTATAATAGTCATTTGTCTGTTTTTATTTTCCATGAAGGAAGATGATCTGCCAATCTTCCATATCATCTTGTCTGAGTATCTAATCAGTGTCCAACAAGTGGTGAGTATTTGACATATACTTACTTAAAATAATGATGACAAAATTCTATGTTCCTGACATTGTAAAACTGAAATTAATTCTTAAGAGAAAAATCATTCATTCAGATGAAAAACAAAACAAAACAAATACAAACAAAACAAACACAAGAAACTACTCAAAAAATTTTTAATTGATTTTTATTGAGCTCTACATTTACTCTGCCCCTTCCCTGCCTCTCCCCTTCCCTGCCTCTCCCCTCCCTGCCTCTCCCCTCCCTGCCTCTCCCCTCCCTGCCTCTCCCCTTCCCTGCCTCTCCCCTTCCCTGCCTCTCCCCTTCCCTGCCTCTCCCCTCCCTGCCTCTCCCCTTCCCTGCCTCTCCCCTCCCTGCCTCTCCCCTCCCTGCCTCTCCCCTTCCCTGCCTCTCCCCTCCCTGCCTCTCCCCTTCCCTGCCTCTCCCCTCCCCTTCAACTTTCTTCTGAGATCCCCATGCTCCCAATTTAAAAATTTAAGACTGAGTGTCCTCTTGAGAAATCCTGAGCAAAAGCTACAATTCTAGTGAGTTCTGGAACTGGGGAACTTGAATTTAGCTATTCAACCTCCTCTCGCTTGTATTGATGGGAAAAAGAGAATTCCAGAACCTACCCAGTCTTCATGGGGCCACACAGGCAAATCCCAGAGCATTTGGAGATAGATTTTAGTTAGGGTTTATTTCACAGCGCATGCCCACTACATGCTTAGAGTAGCTCACAAGAACTGCTCTAAGATGGAAAGAATGCAACACTTCTTTCCTTCCAGAAAGGGTGTGGAAAAAGCTGTCCCACTTTGAGATTTGCCTCCAAAGAGAAAGACCATCGTTTAAAAAACAAACAAAAATTAACTTTTCCCATCTTATTGATGTTATAGAGGTGTAATAGCTAGAGCTATAGCCACCCTAGTGAATCCGTAAAGTAGAAAGCACCTATGTTCAGAATATAGAGGAAAAAGAGGAATAGCCAGGCTCCCTCCATGCTCCGTCTGTCTCTTCAATCCTGGAGAGCCAGGGAGAAATTTTATGTGTAAAGGACATACGCTCCCCATCTCTTGGGACCAACACACAGGCTATCCTCAGAAGTGTCTAGAAAGTGCAGCATGGGGTGATAGATGGGGACAATGTAGATGCTGAGGCAAGACTGTGGTCACTGTGCAGGAAACCATCGCATGATATGGGTAATGTGTTATCTTGAAATACTGAACGTTAGACCATGTGTCAACGAATCCTGTAACTCTAACACTGTCAGCATGACCTGGCTCCCTGGAGTGCAGGCTGATTATTAGATACGTGGATGCTGTTTCTGGTCATTGCAACATTATAAGGGAATTTAGAGAGTAAGACCAGGCACTGTAATTGTTCAGATAACTATAAGACAGTTTTACCCAAAGAATGGATCTATGGCTTCCATGATTTTCAAATACTCTTGTTCAATATTTATGCAAGTAAAACTCTGCATAACTGATAATTATCCAAGCCTAATTCTTTTTGACCAACAAAAAAATGTCTCATGTTGTTTTAACAAACTTAGCAAAAATTCCAAGTTCACACATGGATGGGGCACTTTTGTGCTGTTTTATTCTGAACTTGGCTCAGTGTTGCAGACCATTTAAAGATTGAACTAGACAGTGGGGAAAAGTTCTAAAGAAAAAAATTCAAACTTGGGTGAATTTAAAGGTGAGGACGTATTTGAGGAAGTCGGGCAATGAATGTGACCAAAATATATTCGATACAATTCTTAGATAATTAATAAAAATACTATTGTAAATTATACCTTTTAATCCATTACCTGTGATAGGTCATCAACACTTGGATGTGTTGAAGCCTATAACACTTTATTTGTAGAAAATACTTGATGAGGTGTAAACCTCTCTCTTGGTGTGTCCCAGAGGGTGGTTATGTCTGAATATCTACCAGAAATCATTATGGAAGTTATGTGTACAAATTTCAGGTTATGCCCTCAGAAGGAAGAAGCGTGTGCTTCCCAATTCCTTCCAACTGAGTACAAACAGGCCGGCTGAAGCTGGAGAAGCCCTGTTGGATCAGGAGATAGAAGCTACAGTTGAAGTTGGCAGAGCAGTTAGGCTGAGGAAGCCTGTGTCTATGAGGCTGGAGAGCAGCCACAGCCCAACATGCGGGATCCAGACCGTTATATGTGGGAGAACACATTTTTATCTTGTTTGAGCCACTGTTTGGGTGTTTGTTACAGCAGTTGAACGAAGGTCCTAGTAATATAAATGAGATAGCCAAACTATAAATAAGACCTACTGGAAATCTTAGAGTTTCTTCTATGAAATCTAAACCTAAAACTGGTTTTAGTGGTAAGTGTAAAGTTAAAATCAACAAGTTGAAATGGACCTTTTATTTTGTTTTCTCCTACAGTAATAAAGAAAACAGAACTGGCATAAAGACCAAGGAAGAGAAAATAGCAGATGCACATCCAGGGAGGAAAAAAAACCACACTTGATTAGAAGCAGTGACGCTGTGAGCTCTAATTCACAATTCTAAAAGGCACAGTATGCATGTGCTTCTGGCAGGCACGCCATGCTTGTCTTCTAATTATATTCATATGTAAATATACATATATAAATATACATGCTCATCCAACTTTCCAAATATATACAATGGACATATTCCATAAATTTAAAAACAGTAATTTGAAAATAGAATTTTTTAAAAAAACACATATGGAATTTGAAATGGTTTATGTGTTTGACAAGTATTTCCAAAAATAGAGGTTTTTTATGGATAAAATGCGTAGTGATGTTTTTTGGGGGATATTGCTCTTAAATTTTACAATGTTCCTCCACATGGTCAAAGGTACTGCCTCCCATTTGATCATGGTATTGTGTTTACAGAAGAGAAGAAGAAAATAACTGAGCCAAAGAATGCCATGAATCTTGTTTGCATGCTGGATCCTGTTTATCGTAAAAGACAAAGCAAGGCTGGGGATATGGCTCAGCTAGTGGAGGGCAAGCCTAGTACTCGAGGAGCCCTGGGTTTGGTCCCTAGCACAGCATGAATGTCTGGTGGTGCACACCTCTATCCCAGCATGCATGAGGAGGAGGCAGGAGGATCAGACATTCCAGGTCATGCTCAGCTGCATACGAAGTTTCAGGCCAGCTCAGGCTACTTGATAACTTGTTTCAAAAAATAAAATAAAATAAACGACAGTGAAAGCAACCACTAAAGAAAGGAAATACAAAACAGCAGCTGTTCCCAGAGCTCACAGTGTGGCAAGGATTTGCAAGGGAAGGAAATCTCAGGCGCAGGAGGAGAAGAGGCTGTTGATCCTCCACCCTCGACCCCAGTGCAGGGCTGCACTGTAACTGACCAATCTCCTCCCTCCCTCTCCAAATCAATATACAATGAAATTATCTGTACCAATCTCTGGCAAATAAATAGCAGAAATCACTCTTGTTTTGAGACATCAGTGTGGAACAATTGCATGCATTTTCCATTCAATTTTCCCTTTTGCCAGCATAAAAAGAAAGTGAAACATTTTTATAAAATGAGCCAATGGTAACTACTGACACCAAGGGCTACATTGAAATATCATTGAGGGAACTACACACACACACACACACACACACCCCACATCACATACACACAAATATATATGTGTGCATATCAAGAAGACCACCTGCAAAGATATATGTTATAATTCATATATTTTAAGATATATATTCTTTTTAGACAATATTTACATGATTATGTATTTTGTAATCTAAAAATGAATGGAAAGTAATTAACATTGAGATTCAGTTTGGCTTCAAGAAATGCCAAAGGTTTTAGGTTGCATGTGTACCCAGGAAGTGTACTATCATGACTGAAGGTACGTGTACCACACCCATGCTAACATTTTTCCATGCTGAAATGTTAAGCCTCTTCTGGGAATTTCATATTCTGTCTTCCTAGTTTGTATTTAGATTATGAAAGTGCTTTTTAGGACGGTGTTGAATTCTTTGTTCTTTGCAGTATTGGGCATTCTACTTGGGCTTGTAGTTATTTCTCATCCTGGAGAACTTTCAAGCAAACACAGCATGATGTCATCTACGGCATCCTGGTGTGCATTTGCATGCTTTTGGAAACACAGCCCTAGGAAACCACACAGAATGGCATGCTGTCTCCTTCCTCCTGTCCAGAATGCTCAATTCCCACTTGATTCTTCAGTGTTACTTCCTCTGCCTCTTCTTCTCCTTCAATATCCAACCACTTTATTACTACAAACCTATTCTATGGAAGAAAGAAATTTAATCTGTGATAAATCTTTAGCATTTAGATAAAACATTGGAAGGAAAAAGAAAGAACACATATAGGGATGGGGAGGAAAGGAGAGAGAGAAAGAGAGAGAGAGAGAGAGAGAGAGAGAGAGAGAGAGAGAGAGAGAAATGGAGACAGCTCTTTTGTTTCCCGGTCACCTAGACCCGAATAATCACACAAACTAACACTGGCCAATGGTTCATGCATGTTTCTAGCTAGCTCTTACATCTTCATTTCTATTAATCTGTGCATCACCACAAGGCTGTGATCTACAAGTAAGGTTCTGGCATTCTGGCATCTTTCTCCTTCAGCAGCTAGGTGACATCGCTTTGACTCCACCTACTATTTCTCTATTCAGATTTCCTGCCTGCCTTTATTATGCCCTGCAATAGACTGAAGCAGCTTTTTTTAATTAACCAATGGTAATAAAACATATTCACAGCATACAGAGGGGAATCCCACATCATTTCCGCCTTTCCATCTAAATAAAAAGGTTTTAACTTTAACATAGTAAAAATTACATATAACAAAACAGTTATTAAACAAGAATTATAGTTAAAGTATTTTATTTATCATATCGTTGTAAGTCTAAAATTTTCACATCTAATTTATCTTTTAGTCATAACTAAGGAAAGCTGTAACTATAACTATCTAGTCTTCAACTCCATCAAAGACTCCAGAAGAATATAATATTACCTAAGAAAACAGGATGTACATTGTAAACAACTTCCAAAACTCTAGAATTGACAGAGATATCATGCTACCTAGACAGTCATCCAAAGTTCTTCTGTAACATGGGACATCCATCTTCAGCCTATATTATCTTACAGATTTTTCCATGAAGTAGGAAATTTGAAAGACTGTTCTGTTTTTATTGGCAGTTTGTCAGTCACTTTCTTCTGTGTCCTGCAGAATGTGTGACAGACTCTTTTCATGAAGTAGGAACCCTGAAGGACTGTTTCATCCTCTTTAGGCAAGTTCAGCAGTCATTTTTATGTGGTTACTGCATGCCCAGTTTATACAGCATCTCACCATGCAGTCCAGGCAAGAACAGTTTCTTGCCAGATTGGCTAGCCTTGTCACATTGAAGGCAAATTCCATAACGAGTTTCTTCAATGCCCATCAACCTCTCTGAAGTAACTGCCAGAAGCAGACTTGTTTCACCACTGAGAAAAGTCTAAATTCTTAAAACATTTTAAATGCCTTATTCTGTAGGTTTTTTTGTGTGACAAGAGAGAGAGAGAGAGAGAAGAGAGAGAGAGAAGAGAGAAGCCAGAAGGAGAATATGCTATCTCTACAGAACAACAACCCAAAGATGGAGGCATTCAATTAGTGGTTACTAACTGAATTTTCATTTTAAAAAGACTGAAAAACCAAAAAGATGTTTAATTTAAAAAAAAAAATGACTCCCCACATCATCCTTTGTGGCTTCTTTTCAGTCCTATCAAAGAAGCCTGACAGCTCTAGGAAAACAAAACCCTTCAACTGTTCTTGAAGCTGAGTCTCTGTCCTTAGAATTGTGTTTTTCTTCAGTGTGCACACTTGGGTAGCTCAGAGGCAAAACAACAGCTCAGCAGCAGCTATTACAAGCCTTACAGACACCCACCCAGAGAAGCAGAATGTTTGAACCAGCATTCCTCAATTGTGGGATGAAAAAAGAGGGAGAGGTACTTAAGGGCATACTCTCGTCATTGAAATAAAAATTTACAATACTCACCCAGGATTTGAATTAATAAAGAGTCTTTAAGAAGAATTTGCACTTGATTGGGTAATCTTTGAAATGGTGCACTTTAAATAATGGTGGCTTCACTTAGCTCTTGCCAATTCCTTAATTTCTCAGGCATAAACCAGGCAAAGTGTCACTAAGATGGGATGTGATTCTGAGAATCATAGATTTTTTAAAAAGGTGTAAAAGTATATTTAATAAAAATTTAAATGTATGTTTTGTATGGCAGCTCACACTTGAAATTGCAGCTTTAGGAGACAGAAGCAAGAAGATCAGAAGTTCAAGATCTTCCTCCTCACCTACACAGAGATGTCAATGACAGACTGAACCGCTGTCTGAAAGGTGGGAAGAGAAGGAGAGAGCAGGGGAGGGGAGAAAAGAGCACATGACAGGAAAGGAGAGGAGGGAAAGGGAGGAGAGGAGAGGGAGGGGAGAGGAGGGAAGAGGAGAGGGGAAGGGACAGGAGAGAACATGAGAGGAGGAAGAAGTGAAATAAGCAACCAACACAGCTCCCCCAACCTGGGTCAGAGTTTCTAGCCCTAATCTTACACAGTGTCAAGGCATTTATGCTAGATATGAGGGCAATGGTGCCCAGACTTTCCCCCTCTCCCATTTTCATCCTATTTTGCTTTTCATGTTCTAAAAGGGTACAGTTCCCAGTGTGTTGGTGGTTCATTAACGCACGGGTTCCCTGAAGTCATAACTTGAGTCTTAGCCTGAGGGAAGGTGAGCTTAGCTACTTAAAATAAGTACATTACGAGGTCTGAAAAAATGGTGCAGTGGTTGAGGGCATTCACTGCCTCTGCAGAAGATTGGAGTTTGGTTCCCAGCATCTATATTAGGAGTTCACAACCACCTGTAACTTCAGTTCCAGGGAATCTGATGGCGTCTTTCTGCTTCTTATGGTACTGTCTGTCCATTTGCATATAGAGATAATCAGGCACACACACATATACATAAAATAAATACAGTATTAAAACGAATGAATTATTTAGTCAACACTATTTATTGTCTGTCTGCCATGTCTTACGCTTATATTGAGTTTCTGAATTACAGCAAAGAATCAGGGAGACGGTCCTGACCCCCTGAAACTTCTGCAGATTTCCATCTTCAGGGATGCTGCTTCTTAGACTGGCTGTGATTGTGACTCCTGCCTTTCCATTGGCACACATGCAGTATTGCGTGTTTCTTTTCTCTGAAATATCTTCTGATTTATTCCTAAATATTCCTTTTCAACAGCCATAGAGCTTCTCCCCTTAAGCCTGGGTTATCACACAACTTCTAGGTCTTTCTTCATCCAACATGTACCATGCCCTAGCTCTGTGGATAGAGAGAGAGCTAGCGACTCATCTTGCTTAACCGGGTTCGTTCCTTCTCACTCCATCCTGCCAGCAGAAATTTTACTTTCCACAGTCTACCTGTTCCTTAGCCCCCCTTATTCACTTTTTTCACCCCCGAGTAGTGTCCCAGCCCTGAAGGTGACGGAGCTCATTGAGAATGACAGGGAAGATCCAGGAGTGCTCCAAGGCAAAGGAGCAGCTTGAACTGTTCTTAGAGAAGATGCTCAACTGAGTGGGAGCGGAGGGAAAGTGTCACCCTAGGCTTGCTGTCACTGTGGAAGATTGGCTGGTTGTTGGGGTACAGTGTGAATTAAGGAAAGACCTTTGTGTCCAGCACTGTAGCCATTACCTGAGTATGATTACCTCTGACTCTTCTTCCCACCATCACTTGCTTCCTGCCAGTCAGGCTGATTCCCTCAGTGTTCTTGGGTATTTTGTACTCGTTACTGTTTGAATTACTTAGACGTTTCTCTCACAAGCTCTAGGTCACTCTCCAGCTCTAAAGCAGAATTCGTGGAACCACATGTTTGTTGCAGATTAGTATTTAGTCCTGTGATCTTCAAAGGCTATGCCTGCACATGTAACTTCACAGATGTTTATGAGATGCCTGTTGACTGCTTATTACATACCAGGCAAGGTGGTAGGTGTCAGATTACCAATACAAACAAAGACAGACTTTAGTGTAAAAAACCTTTCTAAGTCCCATGGCATCCACAAGATTCATTTCAGTCCTGATGTCATATCGTTGCTTTCCCCCAACCTTCTGAATCTATTTGGAGGACTGTAAACACACCTAACAGTGAGCAATTCATAGCCAGCAGACATGCGTCTGTATCCTTTAAAGTCAGGCTGTATGAATTCTCTATAAGTCTACTCATTACTGGCTCTGTCATCCAGGAAACTTAATTTCCTGTACAAGACACAGAGTTTATGTGTTTGTCTCATAAAGGTGTAAAAGAGTGTGGTGATTTGAAAGAAAATGGCCCCCACAGGCTCACAGAGAGTGAACTATTAGAAAGTGTGACCTTATTGGAGTGGGTGTGGCCTAGTTGGAGGAAGTACATCACTAGGGGTCAGGCTTTGGGGTTTCAAATGCTCAAGCCAGGTCTAGGGTGACATTCACTTCCTGCCGATCCATATGTAGAACTCTCAGCTTCTTCTCCTGCATTATGTCTGCCTTCATACTGCCATGCTTCCTGCCATGAAAATAAAGGACTAAACCTCTGAACTGTAATCCAACCCCAATGAAATGTTTTCCATGCTCATGATGTCTCTTCACAGCAATAAAACCCTAACTAAGACAATGACTTAACTAAGATACTCTGTTTAATGTGTCCAGCACTGCTACGTGCTCTAGATGTATATTTTAAAAAATCACCCTGAGAGGGAGAGGTGATCACACAGGACAATTTGCAGTACTTGGACCTTATACCAATTGGATCCTGAGGAGGGAGCTTAGGTTGTCAGGCTTGGTGGAAAACAATCTTGATTTCCCCTAGCGCTCATCTTCACCAACATGCTGTGGGTATTGAAGCCACTGACTCAGTTCCTCCTAACAAACAGTTCAACAATTACTGTGGTTTGATTTTTTCTTAGCTTCTCACTGGTTTGAAAGCATACCATGGAACTTTTCTGCTTCTTGCCTTCAATATTCATAGGATTGAATGAGGCAGTCTACTCTTTATTGCAAAGTAATCTTTGTGTTTAGACTGTCTGGGCTAAGCTGTGATGTTCTGTCTTTCCTATAGATCTAGTATATACTGGACTGAAAAGAAGCGTTTGAGAAATACCTAATTGAACTCAATATCTATTGGACAGTTTCTGATAACACATGACACAGTGTTTCTCAAAAGAACACTGCAAGACTCCTGTGAAGTTGGCTATGTTCTTTCTTCCAGCAATGGCCCATTGTTGGCACTAGTTCTATTGTCTTCTCCGGACCCCTCACCCCATCTTTCATAGACCCTCCCACATCATTCATACTCAAAGGTTTAGAGCTCTGGGTCATTCTCCCAGAGCTGCTCCTCCCTGCCTTTCTTGCCCTCCCCCCAAAGCTGACTCTGCCGCAGGAGCTGCTGCCTCCTCCTCCCCTGCAAGTGGCTCACACATCTGTCCTAGGATGCTTTCCTCCTGCCACCTCCAGGCTAACTCCCTAAAACAGTGTTTCCGTCAAGCCTTTCAGCTGCTGCTCATTTACTTACCTAATGAAGTCCACAGCCCTCAGCCTAGTTTTTAAGACTCTTCATAAATTTATTTCCACCTTTCCTAGCAACATTTAAATTTCATGTTTGGCTTCATACATCCCCAGTTTTAGTCTGCAAAACTCACTTGTTGTCCTCATGAAGCACGCTTCCGTTTCCTCTCCAGAGTTTGGCTTCTGCTGAGGTCGCCATTTGTAATATACTGTTCTATTTCCTCTCATCAACACAAACCCTGGCCACCCTTCCAGATAGAGCTGGAAGCCCATTTTATTCACAGGCTTTCCCTTCTGTATCAGCTGACAATGACCCGTTTGTTTACTTAAATCCTGTTTATTGAGAGCTTACTATAGACCAGACAATATGCTAGGTGTTAGATTACCAGTAAGAACAGGGGTCAACTCTATTCTAACGAATCTCAGTTATCTACTTTCTAACTCCACCAGTATTTACGAGATGACTCAATTGCGCACCAGTTACATATTTCTGATTTTTCCCAATCTTCTTAGTCTTTCCAGGCAACTCTTAAAATACCTTACAGTGAGTGATTTATACATAATAGATGTCTATTTCTCATAGTGCAGGAGGCAGAGAAGTCCACGGCCAAGGTGCCTGTGGATTCAGTGTTTGAAAAGAGTTCCCCTTCTCCTTCCAGGTATGCATCTTCCTGCTTTATTCTCACACAATACATACCTCCCATCTCTCTTTCCATGGCACTAACCCCTTTAATGAATACCCAATAGGAAGGGACCTCGTCATTCTCAGAAAGCCTTACCTCTTAATATTGCCATGTGGGAGGAGGGTTCAACACATGGATTTCAAAACGACATATACTATCTGCACTGTCTTTGGGCTCCTGAAGGGGAATGCCAGACTCCTATTTTATTGGCATTTTAAATTACTTCCAACAGACTAAATCCTCGATTTGGATTTGCTAAATGAAAATATTCTATGTTTATATTGGTTGTATGCTTGGTTTTGAGACATTACAATGGAGTATAATTGAAAACTTTTGACTTCTGGTTTCAATTGCATTAAAATCTATCCATCAACTTGTTAGAGATGCTGAAACCAGGGTGTCTCATATGGTCATGAACAATTCTTCCAAAAATGAATAAGTAAAGCTGAGGATGTGCAGAGATGAATCATTTGGGAAAGAGATGGCTATGTAAGCATAAGGACCCGAGTTTCAATCTCCGTACTCACATAAAGAACCTGGTGAGATAGCAAATTCCAGAAATCCCAGCATTGAGGAGAAAGAAATGGTGGGTGTCTGGGGATTTGGCCAGTTTTTTGAACCAATCTGTGAGCGTCACGTTCAATGAGAGACCCAGTTTGAGAAACTAAGGTGGAAAAGTGATTTAGGAAGATGCTTGATATTAAACCCTGGCTTGACATGCACACCCACCCACATACACAAACAAGTATATAGTACACATGCATGTATACATTTGCTCTCATGCATACACACAGACACATACACACGCTCACACACACAGAGAATAAACAGAGTAAATATATTGTAGCAGGATAAGTATGTTTGTATTAGCTTAGCCCTTGGGCAAACTTATGCTAGAATTGTAACAACAAACAGACAACAACAACAAAAATCTGATTTAATTTTCCCATTCCCAAATATGGAAAGTTTATACATCTAAAATAAACTTTCCTTTGGGTATCACTGACATAGGTAATGGCAAGGTAGAGATATTTACATAAGTAGAAACTATGTTTAAAGCAGAAAAAGATGTAAGCATTGTTTCCAAAAGAGTATTTCCCCTCTGAAATGAGAAAAACCTCAGTAGAAGGAAATCCTAATTGGGGCTTATAAAAGTTTAAACGCAAAGGGATGCTAAACATTATCTTTTTTTCCCTCTGCAATTAAGGTAATTTTTTGAAGATATATAAGGACATTCAATAGTTCTTATTGATTTAGAATGATTAATTTCTGGCTATCTACTTACCAGTAATTTATCAGCTCTCAAGTTGTATGTAACATTGAAACAAATCTGATATGCAAATCACCCGATGAGGTGGGGGGGCACAGAGTGAAGAAAATGTTCATGGAGCACAGCAAAGGAACAGAATAGCCAACCAGAGCTTTGCTATCATTATCTACAGCATTTCTGGACCATCCTTGCTGGATAGCATCTCCCACAGGTTCCACAGGTATTCCTCACACCTCTGTGTTACAAAGTCGCTTTGAATTATTTATAAAACAAGCAAATATTAAAGGGGAAACATTGTATGTATGATGCAAGGGGGAGAAAATAAACTTGTAAATGTACATGATCTCCTTTTTTTAAAAATGTTAATGTTAAATTTTATTTACTGGTGTATGTGTGTCTCTGTGTGTGCATGCGTGTGCTCATGTGTGTGTATGTATGTGTGGATGTGTGTGTGCAAGCACGCATATGTGGTACTGTGCATACGCAGATTTCAGAGAACAACACTGGGAAGGTCTTTCCTTCCAACATATTGGTTAGTCCGTAGATCTAACTCAAGGAGTCATCAGGGCAGAAAATCCCTCTATCCTCAGAGACATCTTAACCACCCTGGATTGTGTTGCTATAGCTTTAATGTAATTGTCAAGAAATGAAATAAAAAAACTCTGCTCGACTTAGGAGACATGGTGAGTAGGAGGGTTGCTTCCTCTTTTTTATTAGGGGTCACTTACGGTTCATCAAGAAGAGGATATAATTTTAAAAAATCTTTAAGATATATTTCTATGTGTGAGTGTTTTGACTGTATACATATATGTGCTCCATGTATACGCCTGGTGTCTAAGGAGTCAGAAGAGTTTCAGATCCCTTAGATATGGAGATACCTCAGCATGTAAATTTGTGATTAAAAGTGAGCCATGAATGGGGATGTGGTTCAGTGGGTAGAGAGCTTGCCTACCATTTTTGAAGCCTTGGGATTTATCCACAGCACCACATATATCAAGATTGGTGGCTTATGCCTGTACTTCCAGCACATATGAGATGGAGGCAGAAGAATCAGGAATTCAAGGTTATCCTTAGCTGTCTAGTGAGATTAAGGTCACCTCTCAGATCATGAAACCTTTTTTTCAAAATAAATAATAATAATAGCAAAATAGTACAAACAAGAATTGAGCTTTAAGCTCCTTGTAAAGGAAGAACAAGCTAGAGTATTCAATATGTTGGAATGAATAATAAATAAAAATCAAACAAGACTTAGCTTTATTATACCAATATTTTAAGAGGTTAGATGAACTTTTATTATCAGAATTACATGTTAGTTGACTGGTTTAAATAATTTTTCCATGTAAAATTTTTTTTTCTACCTTTCTCCTAAAAATGTCAGCTAGCAATAATTTTTAAAGACAGGAACATGTATGGAGTCTGAGATATAGTTAAGTGGTAGAGGACTTCCCATCAGGTGTAAGGCTCTGGGTACGACCCCCATCACTGCAAATTAAGAAATTATTTGATTAATTAAATATCAAGAAAATAAGCAGAAATATAGGTTAAACCACATAGAATGTTATGATACACAGGACTGGGAGAGTAGTTCAGTGATAGAACACTTGGCTGATCTGTGTGAAGCTCTGGGTTTTATCTTCAGATGGAAAAGGGCACACACACACACACACACACACAACACACACACACACACACAAACACACACACACCTCATCCTATAGGCCTTTCCTGGCCAATCCTGGGTTTTCATTTCTCCTGGCTGTGTGTGGTTGGTCATTCATTCACTCTGTATACACCATTAGTGTCCCCTGTCTGTGCATGGATTACTTGGGAATGAAGTGCTCTTGAACTGACATGTAGCAGGTCTTCTATGTCTTCTATGCCTGTCTGAACAAACTTGTTCATTAAAATCAGCCAGCCACTGCCTCGCCTTTCTTCCCTTGTTTCTTAGAGCACACCATTCCACCCTTGCGTAAGCTGATTCTATTATATCAGTGAATTCAAAATAGTGTGACTGTCTTTTGGGTATCATTGACCATATCTTCTCAGCACTGCCCACAGAAGACATCAGTTACTATACACAGGGGAAGGACTGCTAAATCATGCTGTGTGTTTTGTACACTCAGCCATAAGAAAAGAAGGATTTAATTCTGGCACATCATCTTTTCCCATGTCTCCGTGGCCTGACACCCTCTTCAATCACATAACTAATGTGCGGAAAGAATAAAAACTCTTTGAAAAATCAGTGACCCAGAAAGTTAAAAACCAAAAATTATGAATCATCAAATGGCATGTTATTTGTCGTCTTTCTCCTTCATAAAATAGATTCTGCTCAAGTGTCATGGATAAACATGTTCTATTATTGGGTGTTTTACATTATTTTAAGACAGATGCACTGACAAGGTATTTTATTTTTAAGCTTATTGTTTATTTAAAACTCTGAACAAAGAAAGGGAGAAGACCTGCGATTTGTTTGTGTTCTTAAGTTCAAACATAACCTTGCTCTTGAATGCTGAAATCATAAATTAATCTATATACGCTACATACGAGTTCATTCTGTATAATGTGTATACACAGTTCACTCTATTTTAATTGTGAATAGTCTTAAAATCCAGGACTGAAAAAGGTGGCATGAATTTTTCACATCCTAATGCAAGGTCAGGCAGTGTGTGACCTGGGAGGGTAGTAGGAAGCTAGCTAGGGTGGAGGGCAGCGAGAAGTGATCATGTGATCAAGGAGGAGTGAGCAGCTTTGGGCTTCCAGATAGGAAGGCATTCAGCACACTCCTCTTCACGTTTTCTTCCAGTTTTCTCCCTATTGATTGAATTACCGATTCCTCGCTGTGTCCTGGGCCTCTTAGAACAGTGCTTACATTTCTCCTGTTTCCTTGCAGTCAGTAGTTGGATAGGATGTGATTCCAGAGGGATGGAAACTTCCAGGCTTTATCTAAATGTAATCATGCATTATTTGGTACTGAAATCGATCGTATTGCTTAGGAATTAAATAGCCACGAGAGACTTAACCTCCTTTCAGCCTGAGATTTACACTTTTCAGTTTCTCTCAGAAAAGACTTGCAATAAACCTAGCAGTGGTGGCGCACACCTTTAATCCCAGCACTCAGGAGGCAGAGGCAGGCAGATCTGTGGGAGTTCGAGGCCAGCCTGGTCCATAGGAGCAAGTTCCAGGACAGGTAGGGCTGTGATACAGACAAACTCTGCTTCAAAAACAAGAACAAAACAAGGCAACAAACAAGCAAAGGAAGAACAAAAGACCTGCAGTGCGGTACATCCCATGCAGCCCTCCTGAAACCCAAGCTTATCTGTCTTTCTGTCCACCAAGCCAGGAACACACCCATGACACTGAGTCTGTCCAACTGCTGTGGTGCAACCATTTGTATGTGTCTATCAGGGGACAGAAAGAATGAAGGAAGAAGGAAAGCCACCAGCCAATATCCCAAAGTCACAGCCCAAAGAGAACAGTTCCCTCGTACACTATCACGGAGAAACATAATGAAAGAGTTCCTGACTTCTCAGGACTATGAAAACCCCATGAAGAACAGGTTCTGTTTGGGTGACATTACCATATCTCAAGCAGAAGCAGAACCACAATTTTTGTTGTTGTTGTTGTTTGAGACAGGGCTTCTTTGTGTAGCTTTGGTTGTCCTGGACCTATCTATGTAGACCAGGCTGGCCTCACACTCACATAGCTTTGCTTGTCTCTGCTTCCCAAGTACTGGTATTAAAGGCATTTGCCACCATTGCCCAGTTTTCAGTGCTGAATCAGAGGAAGTTGTCATTAATTTTTTTTTTTATAAAAAAACCAACTCTGAAACAGAAAAGGCCATTAGTGCAAGGTCTTTTTTTATATGACCATAATATTTAAGGTAATGAAGACCTGGCAGATAGCAACTAGAGGATGAACAAAGATTTTGGAAGGATGGGGATAGCAGATGATGGCTGCCAATATACATATTTTTGCATTAGATTATAAACATCACACACTAATATTTAAGTCTAGGAACATGCCTAGCGTCTTTCTACTCTCCTGCTTTCTCTCCACCACGTCACTACACCAAATGTGTTTATGTATCCCTATTACCAGGCATAGGCATGTGCATGTAAGCAGCATTATAGAGATAACAAGACAAATGTTTTATTAAATTTAATGCCTGATGCAGAATTTTAAGTTTGTTGTCTTCCACCCGAATTTAATGCTTTGGGGTTTGGGAACGTAAAGCTTGACAAATCAACTTTCTGTTCTTGAGTTAAAGGCAAATCAAAAGCATTCAGCAAACTTCATGAACATCAAATGTCAATTGTAACAGAAGATTTTGATACAACCGTAAGTAAATCTGAAACACATGGATTGGATTTTCCTTGCAGTATTCTAACGTTTGAAAGGGAAATCTGTGCAAAGATGTGTTGTAGTTTTTCTGAAACCCCTAAAGTTGGAAAAACATTTTTTATTTATTTAGATTTAGAAATAGGATAACCATTTTGCACCCCGAGAAATTTAATTAAAAGCGCTGAATTCCCTTAAGCTCTGCACGGCACAGGAGCTGGCATGAACAAGGCCTCTCTTTTGGTTCTGAACCACCATATGTATTTAACATATAGAATCTCATCAGCGGAGGAGTTAGGGCATTTCTCTCCAGGGTTCTAACCCCCCATATAATATCCCTGACTTCCAAGAAACACACCCTCTAAATAAACAGAAAATGGAGGCCCAAACAACCACAGAACCTAAAGGGAAACTGCAACAATGCTGTAAAACCCAAGATTTGGAATCAGTCTGCCCACATCCTCTGAAGCTGCTGCATCTCTGCTGTGGAATTACACAAGAACACAGGAGGATTCCTTGGATTCTGGTTGGTTGTTTGGGGTTAGAGCTTACACCTTGGTCCTTGAGTTGAGTCTTACTAGACTACATTTTACTATGGAATCCTGTCACACCTGCCTTTGCTCTGCTGAACTGTGGAAGTGTATAAAAGATGATAGAAGGATAGAGTTGGACTCAAATACACTTTATTATCACCATCTCCTCCATGGTTGGTATATACATGTCATCCTTCAAAGACAAGGAGTAGAGTTTGGAGAAATCTTGCCCAGGTTTGTTCTCCTAAAAATGTGCGACTATCACATATACACGCACACACACATGCACACCCTCTCTCTCTCTCTCTCTCTCTCTCTCTCTCACACACACACACACACACACACACACACACACACACGCACGCGCGCATGTGCACACACATGCACATATACTGCATAACCTTCGGGCTGAGGTGCCTCGGGCATTGTGCCTCTGTTCTGCTCCTTACTGAATACCTGAGTACATCTACATTTGAACATATCTTACATATGCAAGATATTTTACATTTTGAACCCTCCTTCTTCCTCCATAAATATGGGGATAGTGGTTCCTCCTTCACTGAGCCATTTCAATAAATGGTGAAATCGACTATTACCTGGAAGAATGTTTTACACGTGATCGACGCTCAGTAGATATAACCTCTGCCTCATCATGTTTCCTGAAATCCTAATAATTCATTCTATGGTGTTTTAATTCACATCAGAAAATTATCAAAAATAAATAAAACAAAAATCAAACCATCAAAGACATCACCTCCTCTCTAGTGGAAATGCTCTAATTGTTCATGCCCAAGATTACAGAATGATTACAAACATCTATTTTAAAATTATGACCGTTATTCTGGCATTCACAGTGAATGGAGAAAATATTGAGGGTTAAAAAGAAAATGAAATAATTTTTCTTTGGTCTTTCTAAAACATTAAGCATGAGCAAGAGAAAAAAATTCAAACTAGAAATTTGGAACACGACATTTTTCCCATTTTAGATATTAAATAAAAACCACGTATTTTCTAAGACCCCTGAAAAAATACATGAAAAACTTAAAGATGACTGCTCCTCCCCCTTTATCAAATATCAAATACTAGCTTGATAGATATTTGCTATTAGCAGGCACTGGGGACTAGGTTAAAAAAATTAGCTAACAGAAAGCATTGACTCTGATTAAGTAAATTCCATTGAACTCTTTCTAGTAAGCATTATTCAGGTCACGAATGCTAATTTGTCCTGCAGGGGGCTGTGGGTAATTACCCAGAACAACTATCAGCTTTACTGAGTTGTTACAAAACAGTATTACTGAATGGTGTGCTGTAAAAGAAGACAACCTTGCTATGGACTCGAGAAGAGACCATTTCGTTTTTCCTTCTCTTCCTGGAAAGATTTTATAGGCAAGGCAGAGATGCTACTAATCAGTCTTCTGCTTAGGAACATCATGCCCCCTCCATGTTACATCTTGTTGAAGAGTCATGTAAAATTCCTGACATGCAAAGACATGTATCTGGGAAGTGCCACCCAGCTACCCAAAACAATTTTAGCTTTCTGCATACTTAAGATTGCATCGAATGAGAGCCGTCTTAAAAACGAGGCAAACATGGTACATTGGCTGCGTTCCAGCGACTGCACAGAACTGCTGACATTACTAAAATCTAGATAATTTAGTCCCATATGGGGATCCATACCACAATTATATTGTCCCTGTTTCCACACAGCCCTGATTTCGCACTTCTTTAAAGCCTGGCTTTTTATAATTTTAATTCCCTTCACCAATAAAGCAATTTGCATTCGCACAGTCTTCTGCCTAAGTAAAAGTGGGGGGGAAAGGCAAAATCTGCAACACGACCTTGCTCTCTTTACAGCTGATTACCAGAGAACGGATTCTTCAATGAACCCATTCTCTCCTCTCTGTTTAATTGATGTGAAACATCATCCCACTTAAACTTGGATGGTGAGCAGGCTGTGGGTACAAGTGGCACGATGCACCCTTG
This sequence comes from Microtus oregoni, assembly GCF_018167655.1. Lineage (NCBI taxonomy): Eukaryota > Metazoa > Chordata > Mammalia > Rodentia > Cricetidae > Microtus > Microtus oregoni. Next base: position 57,494,063 of record NW_024543059.1, on the reverse strand, counting down.
TTCACACCCTGAATTTGATCAGACATATATCATGAACAACACTCAGGTATTAAGCAGATAGCATGCCCTTGGGGAATGGGAGCAGTGCAAACTATCATAAAATATTGAGACTTAAAAAAGTATCTTTTTTTTCTAACTCCCTACCATTTGCAGAAATAATTTGAAAAATATGCTATCTTGATCTAGAGTGGCTAATCCTGACACCTCATAAATGTTTACAAAAAACCCAAAAACAATTCCAGAACAACCTTTTCTCCATAATTTGTACCAAACAGTGTTGAAGTCAAATGCTCATGTGAAAAACTCATTTTCTTTTCTCTTTGATGCATTTTGGAGCGAAAGGAAAAGCAGTCGCAAGAGAAACAAGTGCAACGTGTAATCATATCAGACAAGGGAAGCCTGTGGAAGATTGCTAACTTGGAGCAAAGTCCTTGCCTCCCTCTTTTCACACACAAAGAAACAGAGGAGGGAGTTTCCAGGGACTACGAGAAGCATGCTTTCAGACAGCTAGGGTGTTCAGAAGCAATTACAAACCTCTGTAATCATTCGCGTGTTGAAAAGTCTTCAGCCTTCTTTACCGTGGTCTTGACTGAAAAGAGAGACACTATTCAGGTACCAGCGGCATTTGGTCCATCATGAGTTTGGGAGGATCCTGGTCTTTCAAAATGATCAGGTAGCAATAGCAACAGACACTAACTGATTTTATACTGTTTCAGATAAATTGTACTGCCAGGGAAAGTAGTAGATTTTCTTGGTTTATTTCTATTTTTTTATTTATTGGTTTTAATGTTTGTTTTTAAAGACAGCATTTTTTTATGTAACCTTGACTGTCCTAGAACTCTCTCTTGTAGACCAGGCTGCCCTCAAATTTAGAGATCTACCTGCCTCTGCTTCTCAACTGCTGGGATTAAAGGTTTGAGCCAACCATGTCCAGCTGAGATTTTAATTTTTAAAAGTGTCTTTTTTTTCTCCTCCGAGATCAAGAAACATCTTACTACATAGGCTTTGCTTAGCATTCACTTTCTACGCTGTTAATATATGAAGCTTTGATTGTATTCTGAGATCATGCAGACCAAGTCTAGGGGCATGCTCCTCATCCATTTTCTTGTGCCAACCTGTGCGAACTGGGATGTACTCACATATTAGACCCAGAAGGCTGTTTTCCCTTTGTCAAGTAGCTTTGGTTGTTGTTGCTGCTGTTTTAAGGAGTCCGATAATGACACCTACTCTAAACAAAAAGACAACTCAATAATGGAGACTTTAAACTTTTCATGGGTACTAATACCTAATCCTTCTCATTTCTTCTACACCATAACACTGACAAAATGATCCTGCAGAACTGCCCCTCCCCAGGGGAATGAAAGTAGCTCTTGCTGTAACTCAACTATAACTATGCCTACTAACAGCCTTTTAGTAGTTTTTTTTTAAATCAATATTACCACCAAGGCATATCTTTTCATTTCTAGGCTCTAGAATAAAAAAATTGCTTCTTTTTTATCATGGCTCATTTTAAGGGAAAAATGAGTACCATGTGTATTTCATGTATTAGAGAGTTTATATGAGTTTTGCAAGTTAATACTTCTGGTTCTAATACAGAATTTTCTGTGTGCTTGAATGTGTGTTTGTGTGTATGTCTTTCTCTCTCTCTCTCCCTCCCTCCCTCCCTCCTTCCCCCCCCTCTTTCTGTGTGTGTGTTATATGCATGTGTGTGTGCGTGTGTGTGTGTGTGTGTGTTTGTAGGTTCACGTGCCCATGTGTGGAGGCTCTAAGTGAGTGTGATCTGTTTTCCACTATTGTTCTCTGTCTTATTTTTGGAGACGTGATATCTCATTGTAAACCTGGAACTCACTGTTTGAGTTAGCACAGTTGAGACCACTTGTCTCTCTTTGTCCCTCTCCCTGGGGTGACAGACACACATGACTGTTTTGAGATTTTATGGGGGTGTTGGGTGTCCAAACCCTAAGCTTCATGCCTGCACTGCAAGGGCTTTACCCACAGAGCCATCTCTCCAGTCTAGAAACTTGCTTTTCAAGGAGTTTTATTATTCAACTAGGACCTAATCGACCATCGTTACCGCAGAGAAACCCTCTAGCCTCCAAAAGTGGACCAGGGAGGGGGCTTGCGTATTTCTGTCAGGTCTGCTTTAAACTGGAGCCTATGCACCTGGGAAATATTACACATTCAGCATTCACACTATTATTAACACCTTGAACACATCTAGCTCTGCAAGTAATAATTATTAACACGAACGTTGATTCAGTCTAATTAGGTCATTAGTAAGATAGCTCCTTTGGTTTCTAAGGAGGCATCATACATAGCACTTTAATCAGCGGGCAAGGCTAGAGTGTTTATCTCTTATCTTTTATCTCTTATCATCCACTCAGTGTCCCCCACCAGCCATGTGTGTTGCGTGAGCGTCAACTAAATCTGTGACGAAGTTTTCTGTGAACCCCCCTGGACGTCACTGCATTGATTGAGAGGTGTGGATGCCCCCTTTTCATCTGTCACCCTGGAATTCCCTCTGCTGTTCCAACTCGAAAGGATTAAGAAAGCCGTCCTGAGCGTGCATTTCACTCAATCCGCGCATGCCATTCATAGTGGCTGCCGCCTGAACGACTTCCTCCTGTTTGCACACAAGAAGAGACTGGTGCGAGCCACTCAATAGAGAGCTGCCCGGCACTGAGAGACAGGGTGTCAGTTCAGCCCTGTACTAGTTGTTACTAATCCATCTGCTTGACACAGGTGATGGAAAAGAGGGCTTAGCTCCTTGAACCAGTCCATGGGCCCTGCGCCTAGGGTTCTTTTCCGCCTTACATTCTTTTATCGTTTCTAACATCACAATGTGTCTAGTTGGGAATCTGATAATATGATTTCTGCAGTGACCAGAGACAGGCACGTGGTTGACCATAACAAACACTGCATATTCCAGAGTAGTTGTAAAACATGTGTCTGAAGAGGGCGGGAGGTCTATGCAACCTCCCACAGGAGATACGGAGGTAGAAGGAATGTTCTGGAAGCAGTTTTTCTGATAAGTCACTTAGACACTTTCCCCTAAGTGATCTTAAGTGATTTTGTTTGGAAGTACAATCATCTACCCTGAGCAGAATAAGAGGGATGCAGACACCAGGAAAAGAAGAAAAGGCACCAAGGCTCTGAGAGGCGGTCAGTAGAGGACTCAGAATGATGAGCATGTTTGCTGGCATTATGTGTATTCACAAACTAATCTCTAACTCATTCCATCATGGCTGGTGATGGGGGTAACAACAGCATAGGCATTAAAAGAGGGTATTAACGGATCAACAGTTTTGTGAATTGTGTTTAAAAGGGTACATAATCTGGGATTTTTTAAGGTTAGTGTTCAAATTGAATCTTGAAGCTACCTTCAGCTGAGTGCTGTATACCCTTGGTAGCTAGATGAGCTTCATTATTTTTTTTTTAATTTTATTTTAAGTGTATGTGAGAGAGTGCCTACATGTAACTGTTGTATCACATGAGTAACTGGTGCCTGTGGAGGCCAAAAGAAGGTATTAGATCCCTTGGAACTGGAGTTACGAATGATTGGGAGTTACCATGGAGATGCTGAGAGCTAAGTGTAGGTCTCTTAAGAGAACAGTCAGTACTTCTAACTGCTGGACTGTATCTATAGTCCAAAGGTAGTTCAGCTTCTAACCGTTGTATTTTAAGTATCTGTGGAAGAGAAATGAAAGGCTAGAGTTGGTGGCATTCCTTGTGAGATGGACAAACACTCACTTGGGTGCCCATTAGGTATTCTACAGCATGTTGGCTCGGCCAGCTTCACAGTTTTTCAGCCTCTGTGCTGGTATTCAGCAGGACTTCATACTTGGTTTCACTCTCTGGGTTCACTCACCTACCTGAAATCTGTGGTGGTTTTCTCTTAGAGATTGTATTTCGCAGTGAAGTTGAATGACGTGTGTGTGCTAATCCTCATCTCCTCATTCGGATATGCCATTTGTGATACGCCAGGTCTGCTTGGTGTTATGGATGTGTGGGAGATCAGTGTGTTGAGGTAAGTACGCTACACCTGCGTCCAAGGGAGGGTTCGTGGAGAAAACATAGAGGAAAATTTGGTTGTAAGACAACGCAGATTCTGTTTCCTTCAGGTCTCCTTATTCCGTAGGCAACAATGACGAGCATACACGTGAAACAAGACTTGAAGTCAGAGCAGTTGTATTTGTTCTGTGTGGTGAACGAAGTGCGTGGTCACCCTACAAAACACGAGTTCTCTAAGTCCTTGATGTCCACACAACCCAAGCTCCCATTTGCATTCAAAATTGGCAAAATAAAATTGAGAAGTAGAATTCTGGTAATAATCTATAGCCTTTCCTAGGACGTTATGTAGCCATAGAAACCATGACATGCCATGAAAGAGGCAGAGAGAGAAGGGTAAAGGAAAGCTTTCTACTCAAAGACCATTATACTATTTTCTCAGTGACCTTAGAATAAGAGATGCTCTGTTTAAGCTACTCTGAGCCCAACACACAGTACAGCTGGCTCTGAGAGCAGGAAACCCTCTCTTAGGAGAACGGAGAGTGGGGTGTGCTCCTATATGCAATGGTAGTATCAGCTCCTCACCTTTTCTAAATTACTTCATCGCTACTATCTCAATGACAATAGTGAACAGAACCTATTCTTAGGGTATCAAGAATTGAATTGGAAAGCAAACCTGTCAGTCTCCTGTCATTGTCCCATTCAACTTTCCTAGTCAGTTTGATGGATGCCTTTCTGGTCCTGACATGATGTATAGCCGCTGTTCCCATGTGCTGCCTCCCTCCTGAGGAGTGAGACAAATGGCCACCAAGTAATGAGAAAAAGACTCGAGATAAACACTGTTCCCACACACATGGTCACCAAGGAGAATGCCACTAATTAGAGGCCAAGAAGCAAACAATTTGTAAATGAATTAGTAAATGAACAATACCCTAGGGGACCCAGTGAGTTCATTCGCTTTTAGAGGAAGAGCAATTTACCCATCTGCACGGGCGAAATCAATCCCTTGTTAGGACTGCTCAGTGCTAGTGCCTTTGGGTTGAATTTCTTCCTGTCCCTGGTACATCTGGCTAGCAGGGAGGAAAGCCGAGGGCCACAGTCTCCAGGTTATGGTTCTCATCTTCCTAGAGGCTCATGGTGAGTTTCCAGAAGCTAATTGTATCAACACATCTCACCTAGGCTTGGAAAATCCCAGGACTACCATCACATTTTCCATATTGCCCAGACTGGCTTCAAACTGCTGGGCTCAAATGACCCTGGTGCTCCAGCCTTCTGAATGGGTGACTGAAGATGTAACACTTGCTCATGAATGTCTCCGTTACACTCCAGTTATAATTTACAGTTTGCTTCAGGCATCCTTGGGGGCTTTGGTCCAGAACCCCTGAGCACACCAATAAGCACACCAGCCTTGTCTGGGCTGGTTCGAATGGTTCTTATCTGGTCCTACTCTTTCCAGTAAGCTCCAATATTCCAGTCAAATACTTAGGCTAGTTTCTCCTACATTTTCAGACTGCCTCTCTGTTACTTACAGTGCATACTATGATGTGAATGTGGTATAATTATTTTGAACAAGATCATGTATTAAATGGAACTTGACCATCTTCATGATTGCATGTCTTAACAGGGCCTTTTGTAGCACACAACACACAAAAGCCCTATAACACAAACTGCCAAGTCTGTGAAGCTTTCCCCATCCATTTAGAACAAGCATTCTTTGGGACACATTTTGGGAAATGCCATGCTAATTGCAAATCCTCGCCCTCACAGGGGTCTGAGTGTGCCTCTTAGGAAAGTGCACCCACCACCTCCCTCAAGGGCTTGATGCTTTTAAGAGGTAGCCTTGTCTGTGCTGGTTAGAATGGTTCTTACCCCAGCCTACTCTTTCCAGGCTCCTCAATCCTTGACATTCACAGAGAACTATCTTTACTCCTGACTGTCTTTGTAACAAAGGTCACAGTTTTGGTAACTCTGCTCTGGCTAATGTATCACCTATAATTCTTTGTGCTCACCCATCTGCCTCTCTCTTAATAGGGTAAGACAATTGATGGCAGAAAGAAAGGACTTAAAAGATACAGAATAGTAGGTAATCAGCTCCCATTTCTCTGAGTATTCACAGTATGATACTTTTAAATTGAGTTTGTATGTATGCGTGTTTACATGATCACCTGTGTGCACACATACATGCACACATGTGCCTACAAGACAGACGCAGTAGTCAGTCTTTAATCCCTCTGTACTTTCATTTTGATACAGTGTCTCTCACTGAACCTGGAACTCATTGATTGTCTAGATTAGTGGTAAGCAAGCCCCAGATATCTTTCTGTGGTTGTGGACTCAACTGCGGGGTTACAGGTGCATGCCAGAGTTTGAAGTGATTGCTAGGAAGCAAACTCAGGCGCTCAGACACTCTACTGACAGCTACATCGCCAGTCTTCTAAAGAAATCTAAGGAAAATGGTGCCCTAACAGGAGTACGTCCTACCTATCACACAGAATGTGGACTTGGAGAGATGGTTTAGTAGGTGAAGGGGCTTGCTCCCAAGCATGGCCACCTGAACTGAGCCCTGGAATCCACATGTCGAAGGAGAGAATTAACTCCTGCGGGTTTTACTCTCACCTCTATATGCACTCTATGGCATGTACATGCAGGCAAACACACACACGTATACACGTATATGCACACACTAAATGTAATCATTTTTAAAGAAGTTTATGAACAATTGCTAAAAGGGGACTTCATGTCACAAATGGGTCCTGCAGGAAACCTTCCTTTGAACTTTGGGCACACATAGGCATAGACCTGGAGGCTGGGGACATTGGCAGCATAGAAATATCACAGAAATTAATACCTAGCGGCTGCTGGGTAGCTCTAAAACAAACTTTCAGAAACCTGTTGCATAAGAGATCTACTCTTCTTTAAGTGCTAAATGCTACTGTGCGTCACAGTGAACAGGGGAGGTTTTGTAAAACTAAGTACTTTTATTCTTGCATTTCTATAGTAATGACATTAAGTGTGTCCTTAAAGGCTGAATATTGTACCAGTGGTGACATTTGACCCTGAAGTTATACTGTGTGTCAGTAGTGGTAACTGTCCGTTGTCTTTGGTACCAGGGAAGGTTTTGGAGCCAGGGTGGAGGAACACAATATTATCTAATTGGAGAACCACAAATTTGAGATTTGAGTATCTATCGTATCTATCAATCTATCTATATATTTATCTATCTATCTGTATGTATATGTATGTAGGTTAGTATGCATGCATATGTGTGCACATGGAAGCCATAGGTACCAGTTGTCTTCCTTAATAGTCCTCTTAATACTTCAGATTAGGCCTTTCACTAAACCTGGAGCTCAACCATCCAATTAAACTGACTGGCCAGAAAGCCCCAGGTATCCTTCTGTCTCCATCTACCCAGTGCTGCCATTACAGATGCAAGATTCACCATTTGCCTTCTTATGTGGCTGACAGGGATGCAAACCTGGGTTCTCATGCTAGCACAGCAAGCATTTTACCAACTGAGCCATCTGCTTTGTCCCTAAGATGTGCCTCTTCACGCTATTTCTCTTTTCAGAGAGATAAGTAATTAGTTTTATGTCTCAAATGCCTTCTTTGTGGTGGGGGAAATCCCCATTTTCCTCAGTATACTTGCTTCATCTTTTTTTTTATTGGTATAAAACTTGGTATTTTGATATCGATCACCTTGGTCATTTTTAACTACGTAGCTCAATGACAAGTATGTTTGTCCTGTTGTGTGATGTCACCAGGATCCGTTTCTAGGCCAGACTCATCATGCCAGACTCTGAACTCCTTGAACAGCTCATTTCTACTCCCTCTTGGTGCCCAAGCCTGCAGATCACTCTGCTATTTTCCCTGTCTATGAATCGAATTATTTCAGTTCATAAAATTCCGGGTAAGCAGAATCATATCGTGTTCATCTGGCTTATTTCCTTTACACTAATATATTCAAAGTTCATCTTTGTTGCAGCATGTGCCAGGATTTCGGTTCATTTTGAAGGCTGAAACATATTGTGTTGTGTTTATGTAGAGCATTGTCTAGATCCAGGAGGACACAGATGGATTTTTGAGGGGCAGCTTCCACTTTCTGGTTATTCAGACCATGAAAAGTTCCCTTTATGTTTCTTTTCAATTCTTTTGGGCAATGCTACATTCCATATTGTGAGTGCTACCACACTCTTCTCCACAGTGGCTGCACAGTAGTAGGTTCCCATGGGTGCAGCACGATGTTTTGCCATCCCCATATCCTTGCCTACACCCTCTTCTCTTCTTTATAGCAGCCCTTCTAGGGAGGAATCCTTTAGCCTTTTAGGTTCATGAACATCTCTTCCCTTTATTCTGTGTAAAATTCTAGTAGTAAGCTTTTGAATCCTCTTCCATTCCAAGCATAAATTATTTCATCTTTCTAATCAAATCTGTTAGTTTTGTCGATAAAGTAGGGTGGTAGTCGACATATTCATAACTGGAGACTCTGTGAGCATAAAATCTGTCACTATGGTTCTCTTTGTTTCATTATATTAACAATACCTACTGCCACGGAATACTGAAAGCAAATAGAAAACTACTATCTGAATTGTATAAAAAGGAATGCCAAATAGTTTCTTCTGACACCAATTTTGTTCATATTTACAGCAGGTGGGCCTCTGTTCAGGGGCTTGCTCGTGATGGAATCCATATATCTCTCTGTAACTTTCTGCATTCACGCTCATATCATGCGGCCTCACGTCGCTTCATAAATACAGGCGCTTCCTGCCTGTGGGGTTCTCGCAAGGGCACTGACTCTAGGCTCAAATGATGAAACATTGCCTTTGTTGGAACCAACACAGCGAGATGCTCCTATTAAATAAGACAAACAGGTGGCTGGATGTTTTGTGATCATTTTAACAATTGGGTTCAGGTTCCGTTCCCTCTTCTAAATTAACTGCAAAGAGATCTATCACCCAGGCCAATAACTTACCTGGCAGGTTGTATGGCCCTCACTGTCTCGGCCTCTGTGATCATGGGTGTGAATCATAGCATTTGTGCTGCCTAAGGCACCGGCATAAGAAAGCACAGCCTGGACCCGGCTGATTAAGCTGTAGCATAAAACAACACTTCAGTAGTCAGGCACATGACAGCTCACGATAGTTTATTGGACCAAAGAGTATAACATTGTAATTTACTTCTCTAATACATGTCATGTTCTCTCTTATTGTTTCCCTTATGGGGTGAAATATGCAGGAAAGAGATTGCTGTACAAGCTTCATGTGTTATGCCCCTCCAAAATTAGAGGGTAACAAACTGTCTTTATTATCCTGTGCCTTTGGTAAGCTGCCACAAATCACAGAAGCCACGGCAGGTGAGCATCTAGTGACTTAGAAAGTCAAGGCAAACTAAAAGACTTCATGTCTCCGCCTGAAGCTATTTCTGAACTACGGTTGCAGCAAGGCACAATTACTGCACTTCCTGACCCTTCCTTTTTATTGTGAGCTCCTAACCAATTTTTCTTTCTTACTGACAGGAAACCAGGATTTATAAAGTCAGGCTTGATGCAAATATTTCAAGGCTTAATTTCCCCCTCAATGCAACAGCCTAAGTTGCTTAGCGTTTCGGTGAGTTCACTTTCCTCTCTAAACTGGGATTCATGGCTGCTCTCCCGCTGCAAACAACCCAGTCACAGATAATTTAAAGAGAATAGCTTACTTGTTTGTCAAGCAAACATGTGTAATCTGATGAAATTATTAATGTCATAGTGTGAACCCTCTTCTCATAAATACAGTTAGCAGTGCTGACACAGCAATTAGACTGCAAATGCTCTGGCTCCCTGCTTATTCGCTCAATCTGTCAGTCCGGTGTGGGGCAGACAAATTGTGGCGGGCACTTGACAATGCACAAAAGAGACATAAACCTCGACTGATTAAACCTTGGTGAAAGATTAAATGGTTCTGAATGTTTGCCAGATTCTTACGGTGTGACATTTCTTAACCAGCGGTAATAAGAAGTCCCGTTCAATAGAGGTTTTTAAAAAAGATTGCGGGGAGATCATATACATACGTCCACATGAGTACTGTGCACGTACACACATGACAGACTCGGTGAGAAAGAGCAGCCTCTTTTCACCCCGGAATCAAGCTTTATCGCCATATCATAATATGCTTGGTGCTCTCTGGATGTCTACAGTAATTTGTTGGAGAAAAAATGACAGCTCACATGTTCCCAGGGTGACTGCTTCCTGTTATCCTAATCCATAGCGAGACACTGCTCATACTAGCCCATTCATAACAAGGGTCTCTGTTCTCATTGGGTACAACTGTCAAGAAAAATGTCCCCATGCCTCATCTAGCAACAGTGGAGAGTGAGTACACTCGTCTCCTTCAGCCTTATCATTTTTCAACTCACTTTATACCTGTTCTATTTTTGATATGAGGTCACATAAAAATAGACAAAGTAATAAATAATGGTTAACACGTAGACTATACTTTTGATAGCACTTCCTATGTCCAAGGATTGCTCTGGTTATCTCATATCCTCCCCATCCTTTAATTTTGCATACCATACAGCTCCTTGTATTTGCCCGCCTTTGCAGATGAAGAAAGTGAGGTACAAAAAGGGGGAAATAACTTGCTAAAGTCAAGCAGGTAATAACAAGTGAATTAAGGCTTGAATATAAAGTATGGTCAGAGTACATGACATACTTGGGTGAAGCAATCATTGTAAAACTCATCACTTCATATGTTAATACTTTAATAAAATATTTAAAATTTAAAATAAAAGAGACTTGAATATAGACATGTAACAATATGAACCTAGTGGTTTAAAATTGTACCTGTTGGTACCATCTTTATCAAGAGATTGTTAGCCTTTTATGTTCTACTGGATCTTCTCAAATTTCCACTTAACACAGATAAATACTTGAATATAAAATAATCAAAAATGGATACTTTAAAAGTCTCCAGCATTAGGTACACATATAGTTCCAGCACTTCAGAGGCGGAAGCAAGAGAATTTCTGATGTGGGATTCCCCTCTGTATGCTGTGAATGTTTGACTACCATATTGGTTAATGAAGAAGCTCATTTGACCTATGGCAGGGCAGGATACAACAAAGCGGGAAATCCAAGCAGAGACAGAGGAGGAAAGAAGGTGGAGTCATGTAGCCACTCAAAAAAGCAAGAGGTAACAAACCATGAGCCTCGTGGTAAAATACAAAATACTAGAAATGGGTTAATTTAAGATGTAAAAGTTATTTACTAAGAAGTCTGAGCTAATAGGCCAAACAGTGTTGTAGTTAATATAGTTTCTGTGTGATTATTCAGGTCTGGGTGCCAGAAATGAAAATACAGTCTCCATTTACATATTTCCACGGGTCCAAGATAGCTTAGGGTGCATAGTGAGTACCTGGCTAGCCAAGGCTACATTGTAAGACCTTGTCTCGTAAATCTGAAAACAAGCAACCAAACAAACAGTCACAGAAACACAAACTTATAATTAGGAATTATATTAAGGACTATACTAAATTGGATGATTTCTTTAACTATCAAAGAAACCTCTTGTAACTCAGTCCTCTAGCAACGGAAGCAAATGCAAGTGCATTCACTGAAAGTAGAAGGAGACAGGGAGTCAGAAGAGGTGAGCCCTCTCTACCCGAGCCTCGCTGGCTTGCAGCTAAACTGAAATACGAACACAGACAGCCTTTTGTACTCAGTTACGGCTGAAACCTCCTCGAAAATTTGGAAGGAACCTACAGGATTCATTCCAACGCCTTTGTCTTCTTCATGTTTGGTTAGTAAAATGTGTACTAGGGCACAGTCTCCTCCATTGTAGGACACTTGTTGGGGGAACAACCCTCTTAGGGGGGTGGTATGGAAAGCAGTCAGTAGTAAAAACCAGCCTTAAAGGGAACAAGCCGAGGACAAAGTGAGCTCCGCAAAGCGAGAAAAACACTCCGTTGTGCTAAGCGCTGATCTCCCACTCTGAAAGTTCATTGTATTTATTTGTCATCAGAATAATTATTCTGCACTTGTTGCTAAGTCTGTTGCTTGCTTTCTCGGGAGCAGAGTCACTTCGCTCACTTCTAATCTCTGCCTTCTAAATGCGATAAGCTCTATAAAATTTCTTTCCTTGTATGGGAATTCTAAGGTCTTTTTTTCCCCCCTCAACAGCTTGAATTCCTGTATTCTGATTAAGATAGATGAAGTATTTGCATTCTATCCATATTCATAATCCTCTTTCAGAAGTCAACCTAAAATACCACACTTGTTGCCCAGGCAGAGACAGCAATGTGCTAGAACACTCCACAGCTTTTTGTCTTGATGGATAAGGACCCTTCACTTTCAAATCCAACAGAAGAGTGGCCACTAGGTGAATTCGGCCTCTAAAAAACCCAGGACAATCATAGCGTCTTTTGTATGTGGCAGAATGATAATTAATGATCCCCCCTTTTATGCTACAGAAAAGAAGAAGGCAGTGCATTTGACAGACATGTTATTAATAGTTTCTGCCAACTTGCCATGCATAAAGGGTTTATTGGTTACAACACCAGTGTATGAAGACATTCTTTCCTTGAAATGTTCAAGATGGTTGTTTTATGGATGAAAAATGAATGCAATCTGTCTACCGCCACTCAAAGTTGGGGTTTCAATAATAAAATTAAAATGAGTGTGACATTTCCTTTTGTGGTATTTAACCATCTGCTTCCTGCTGGTCAACGCAATGATGGCCTTAGCTAGGTAGTCTTCATTTAAGAAGACCTACCAATTTTGTGTCTCATGGATAATTTATAAAGATGTATTACTGATAAAGGCATATTGGCCATTGCTCCTCTGATAAAAGTGGATTCTTTCATCTTTGGTTTAACTTTTTTTTTTTTTTTTTTTTTTGCCTTGACAAATAGCAATGGCTGCTTGGAGCTCCTCAAGAACTAGAAATGTACGCCATGCTCAGAGAGTCCAGTTTTATCCCAAGCTTTTTCAGTCACAGTCCAGCTGGCCTTGGTGAGCTCCCAATAGATCAGCTCCATTGTCTCAGTAGGTGGGTGTACCCCTCGTGGTCCCGACTTCTTTGCTCATCTTCTCCCTCCTTCCGCTCCTCATTAGGACCTTGGGAGCTCAGTCCAGTGCTCCAGTGTGGGTCTCTGTCTCTATCTCCATCCATCACCAGATGAAGGTTCTATGATGATATACAAGATATTCGTCAGTATTGCTATAGGATAGGGTCATTTCAGGTTCCCTATCCTCAGCTGCCCAAGGAACTAACTGGGGACCTCGGCTTGGGCATCTGGGAGTCACTCTAGGTTCAAGTCTGTGGCCAACTCTAAAGCCAAGGACAATGGCACGGAGTTTTGAACCTACGTAATGTGCTGGCTTTGTGGGAGCCTAGCCAGTTTGGATGTTCACCTTCCTAGGAATGGATGGAGAGGGGAGGACCTAGGACTTACCACAGGGCAGGGAACCCTGACTGCTCTTTGGACTGGAGAGGGAGGGGGAGAGGAGTGGGGGGAGGGGAAGAAGGGTGGGAGGAGGGGGAGAAGGGTGGGAGGAGGGGGAGGGAAATGGGCGGCTGGGAGGAGGTGGAAACTTGTTTTTTTTTTCTCCTTTTCTCAATAAAAAAAATGGAAAAAAAATAAAAAAAAAATAAAAATAAATAAAAAAAAAGAACTAGAAATGTAGAGAGCATACGCAGGTGCAATGCACACCAGTGACAAATTCTTGTCAGGTGGGTTATGTATGTGACTTTAGGTAAGTGCCTGATATTTACTGACTTAACATTAATTAAAAAGATAGGTTCCCAAGTACTTTCTCAGCATCTAGAAGTTAAATCTATTGACTTGATTTACCCTCTTTTTAAATTGCTTCATGAAAGTTTTTCTTTAGGGTGGATCTGCTATGTTAATGATTTCTGTCCATCAACTAATCAGGAGAAAAAAAAACCACTTTAAAACAAATGGGTAAACAACGGTTTACTACATGGATTCTCAATAAAGCAATGGGAAAACTGCCCAGCAACTAGCCTAGTCCTCCTCACAGAGGGGTGGGAAGAGGAATGGTCAATATTTTAGTGAGTCTTTGGGTTTTGTGTCAGATAAGATAGAATTTAGACATATGAAGCATTAGGTTCAGAAGTATTCTCATTATTGCCATAAATATGCCTGGGTTATATTGCTTGTAATAATCACTTATTAATTTTATAATTGCTAGTGTTTGCTTCTATCTCCTACAAACTGAAGTTTTTAAAAGTCATCAATGGCTCAGAGGGAGGAGAAGAACGCAGCGAAAACTGTGTGTTTTGCACATTGATCTTTCATTTATTCATCGTCTCCAGGAATTTCCACGCAGGCACCCTTCCTGGGAATGTGTTAATGACATCTACCGTGATGACTGATTTCCTGAAAATCTTTAGTCCTCTGAGGGTGAAGCAGCCAGGAACGGAGAAGAAGAAGCTCCTCTCCGCTGTGCCTGCCTCGGCAGCGGCCCCACTCCCCTTCTTAGCGAGATCCTCGGCGCTCATATTTTTCCTCCCGTATCAGAAGGAGTTTGAATGCTCGTCAGGAATTTCTAATTGTCTTCCTGTGTCACCGGCGTGATTCCCATTGCGGACTTGCTGACTTCTGCTTACTGGGGCAGATTAATTTTATTAAGCGCGAGCCGGTAATGGAGGTGAGCAGCTTCGTTTATTTAGGATGTGTCAGCTCTGAGCACTTTTTAATTAATGGCCCCGAGTTTAGACGCTGCAAACAAAAATAAATGTAACCAATGTATTAAAATATCTCAGCGTGAACGAAAAGTGAGGGGGCTGGTGAAAGGTATTGATTCTTCCTGGTCCATTAGTAGGTGTTCCGACAAGGGTGGCTAGCTAGTCCTGCAGACTTTCCAATGCCACCCCATACTGACAGCCAAGGTACCCTGTGCTTTTGGGGGGGGGGGGGGGATTCATTTTCTTAGAGGTTTATCCTCACTGATGACATGAAATAAAGCTGTAGGTGATCTTTTAAGTCTTCTCCACCAATAAAATTGTGACTGTGTTATTTCTATAAAATACATTAGAGATGACAGTAAAATTGTTTTATGGTGTGACTTTTGAATGAACATTTGATCTTGTCCTGGGAAAAGCTACTTAAGAGAAACCTGTCCATCTTCAGAGGAGGGACTCAGAGACTCCCAATTAGGCTATTAAAAGCAAGCATAGGCAGACCATAGCATATTCAAGGCATCCCAGCACCTAAAAACACGAGACAGGAAGATTTTGAGTTCCAGGCCAGCCTGAACTACATAGTGATATCCTGTCTTGCAAACCAAACTAGAAATACAAAAGGCAAACAAAATAACAATTGACAAAGTAAAAAAGACAAACACAAATGTATCAGATTCGAGAGGTGAGACTCTGTATCTTCTTCAGTTTAGGGTGGAAGAGAAATTCTGAGGATGCCACTGCTGGTTGATTGAAGAAAGTCTGCCCCTTCAGTAACTGAAAATGTGCAACAATCTGACACTACCAGCTAGACAGGGCCAACTTAATGTGCATGATTGACACTTAGGTAAAAGAGTTTGCAAAACTGGGTGCCATTAACTCACCGAACACAGTCAAAACATGAGGGAGACACGCTAGGGAAGGCTGACTTAAAGAGAAACCAGCCACTCCTGTTCAAGTGGCTTCTGGAAGTATCCATCTCCTTCAACATTTCCGTTTTTCCGTGCTGTGACTCAGACTAAGAACATCTCCATAGCATCTATGCTTGGAGCAGAGACTTCTCATGAGGAAGATTATAAGACTTTTGGCACAGGAGAGAATCTATATAGACTAGAATTTTCTCTGTGTTTGCATGTGTCAAGGTACATGTGTGCATATGACCTGAGGCTGCAGGATAACATTGGTGGTCATGTAACAGTTACCTCCCCCCACTTCATTTTTGAGGCAGGGTCTCTCATTACTCTGATCCACAGGCCAGACTGGCTGGCCAATGAGACCCAGGCGTGTCAACCTCCCTACTCTAATGACTGTGAGCTCTTTACACCATTCAAGGCTGCTTAGTATGCATTCTGGGGACAGAATCCAGGTCTTTGGATTTGTATGGCAAGCACTGGGTTTGACCCAGTACCTGACCAGTATTGCTATGTATGACCCTCATCTTTACCCCTCCCTTACCCATGTAGTACTTTCTCTGGCAGCTATTACTGATTTGTGTTATGATTTCTTTTTGATAATTCTGGCTTGCTCCACACAGAATGACAGAGCCAAGATTTAAATAGAAATGACTTCACTGACCTGTCTCAGTTGACCAGAGGCAAACTCACGCCCCAAAATAGCCTCCACTCCCTTCCTTCCACATATCCCAACAAAGGGAAGATACACACAGCCACTTTGTCTTTTTTTTTTTTTTTCGATGTATTATACAAACAGAGCCCTTTGGAGAAGCAGCCCTAAAAATAGGTAAGCACAAACATATCTTAATATTTCATGAGCTAAAATTTCAAAGGCCTGGAATTAAAGATAGGCATGTAGCCAGAGATGTATGGAAAAAATATTTATTGCAGCTTCAGATCTATAGCAGTAAACATTCTTTGCCCTGGGAGTCTATCTTTGGACTGCTGGGATACATTGGTTACTAGGCTGGATATGGTAACTGATAATGTCTCTACCAAGCCTTCTTAGGAAGACATTTCCCTGAGGCCTCCCCTCGTGACCTCGAGACAGGGTTTCTCTGGCTAGGTCTGGATATTCTAGAACTCACTTTGTAGACTAGGCTAGCCTCAAAGTTGAAGATTCTACCTGTCTCTGCCTCCCAAGTTCTGGGGTTAAAGGCATGTGCCACCACTGCCTGGCCTCACTGAAGACCTGTTATGTGTTTCTTTGCTTCTGAATTTTTCTTCCAAATCTCCTAGAGGCTTGATGACTGAGGTTTGACGAGCATATCTCTTACTTTTTTTTTTTAAGCTAAATAACCTATAAATGGGATTGTTTCTTGTGAGTAGATCACACTGCTTTTTCTTGTCTTTCAAACCTGTTTGCAGGCACTGTTTATTGGGTACATACCATGCATGGCTTTATTATAGGGCCAAACAGAACCCAGTATAAGTCTGATATCAGCAGAGTTGACTTTTGCTACCTATAGACTTTTCCATTCCAGAGTAAATGCCTTTCCTGTCCTGGCTCTGGACTGAGAATGAGAAGCAGATGAAGGATGCTCGTGCATCCCTATACAAGCAAATTTAGGACTGATGTCAGCAGAGCCCTCTATGTCGGGGGCTCGGAATAGTCTCTGGTCCACAATATCAAATGCCACATGTGCTTCTAAAACTTGTTTCTGAACCCAAAACATTGAGCTTCTTTCCCAATTCTGAGGATAATTGTATTCACTCAAAATCAGTTTTTCCCAGTTTAGAAGTGAAACGTTCTTAAGTTTAAATACCACATAGTGATCTTTTTCAAACAGAAACACATTTGGACTTTGGTAAGCCTAGGCCCAAGTATAATATTTCTCATTTGGAATGACTTTCTTTTTTCATAGCAATAACCTAAGTATTTCTGTCTTATTGCATTTTTCATTCCCGTATGGTTTCAGTCAATACACTATCATTATCAGACTAAAACTTTTACATGCAACTGAATTTCAAACTTAGAAAATACATACAGAACTATTTGAAAATTCAAATTTAAAAAGTGGGTAGACTATAATGTGTGCCTCACTTCTTTGGTCATTCTGCAAAGAGATTTACATAAAATCCTTATTTATGTGTATCTCTTCCCTTTCTCTTCTAGAAATTTTAGTAATTCAAACTGTATACACAAAATGATGTGTGTCTTCAAATATAATGAAAATATTGGATTGTACAAATATAAATGAACAGAACACTACTGCTGGGTGCTTTGTTATTATCATGTCTATGAGAAAGAAACAAGGCATTTGTGATGAACACACACACACACACATGCATACATACACACACATGTTTTTAAATAAAGCAGACATTTCTTCCATGTAAAATGTCAGGCATAAAGCATCGGTGTCTGTGAAGTCACTCCAGATCACAGGGTGCCTGCTGTAGGACCGGTTTCCATATCTACATCACTTTGACCAGTCCTAAACAAAACAGAGTATGGCAAAATGTATTCTTTTGTGAGCATAGAATAAATTTATGGTGCTGTTTCAATGTGGGAGCAAGAGGAAGGACTGGAAAATAAACTATCTGAAGTGGTGAGCCATTTGTCTTCCAATCCTAAATGAAGTTTTCTTTCTTCCTTCCTTCCTTCTTTCCTTCCTTCCTTCCTTCCTTCTTTCCTTTTCCTTCCTTTCTCCCTCCCTCCCTTCCTCTTCCCCCTCACTCCCCCCTCCCTTCCAATACCTGACAAGTCTCTGTCTACTATCTTAGGTAGACTAAGTGGGTAGACTAACACGGCTCAATTACTTTCTCTTCCATTTAAGATGTTGAGTCATCTTCTGTCTGTTTTTTAAAAAATCTTTTAAACATTTCTTCCTTAGTCTAAAATGATGTCTTTCCTTATCTCCACATTCATAAACACATATTCTTTATTTACTTATTCCCAGTTTAAAATAAAATTGCATTATAACTGCTACTGCATTGTCACTGCCTCCCACAACAAAATGCCAAAGACATGCCTAGCCAGGTGTAGTGGCACACACCTTTAATCCTAGCACTCAGGAGGCAGAGGCAAGTGGATCTCTGCTTGGAGTTTCAGTTGTTCAGCCAAGGCTGTTACAAATCCCTGTCTCAAACAAAAAAGAAAGAAAGAAATTTATTAATGAAATCTAAAGCATATCCCCTTCTGTTCCTAGCCGTTTTCACATGGTATATTTGTTTAACATGTAGCATGGAAGAGAAGTTTATTTTCTTTGCATTTAAGCAGTTATACTCAGGGGACAGGGCATTGAATCTCTCATAGAGAAATTTGGCAGTACAAAGAGGCATATTTGGATGTCTTGTCTAGGGGGAATGATGCCAGTATGTGGCAGGTAGAAACCAGGAATGGTGCCAAACATCCAGAGCACAAGGATCAGCTCACCACGCCAGAGTTATGCGGCCAAAATATCAATTTTAACCAAGAATATCAAATATGTAAGTTTGTAATACTTAGTTATCGATTATGTTGTTTGTGGACAGGAAGATTTTGTTGTCTTCATGTAAGAATTTCATGAGTAGGGCAGCAGAGAACATTCTGGCATTTATCTCTTAGCTGGCCTGTGTGTACATTCACTTCATGGTAGACAGGGTTTAAATGGGGGCATATACAACTTCACAAAACTACAGTTTTTCCTTATAAATGATTGTGCTGTGCCAATGAGATGGCTTAGCAGGTAAATATGCTTCGTTTACAAGCCTGGTGACCAGAGTTCAGCCACTAGAACCCACAGAAGAGTAGAAAGTGAGAACAGAGTCACCAGGGTTGACCATTAATCTCTATATGAATGTTTCCATACACACATGCAAACACATGCTAAATTTTCAAGATAATCATGTTACTGATGTGTCCAAAAGCCATGGTATATGTTCTAACTTCTCCATATTCTCATAAATGCTTGAAATTGTCGTGAAAAAAATATAAACCATTTTATAGGTTTAGAGCATCCAATTTTAATATGAACTTGTAGTCTCTTGATGACTAATGAGGTTGTGACCATTCCTCATGCCTATGACTATTTAGATAACATTGGGGTACTATTGGGGCCATTTGTTCCTTTTGGCACGAGATTATTTGCATTTCTTCTCATTTTTAAATGTATGAAGTCACTCCAACAATGCAGGAAATGAAAACTAGACTCTAAGTCATGCTCACAGTATCTGTTTTTTCAGTGTTTTTTGCATTTGCCTTGGTGGGCATCTTCATCTCTACAGATGCTCTTTTCTTTCATATTGATTGTTGCTGGATGATTTCACACTCCAGATGGTCTGAGTTACTGTCCACTATGCATTCATTTCATTTATGGAGCTGGAACATTTCTTGATGTTTCAGTGGGGATTACTGGGATCTTCTGTGTATCTATGGAAATCTTCATGCCTTTTGCACTCTTGAAGAAAAATTTTGCTTGAAGTTCAATTCTTTGGTCCTTTCTTGCAGCCTTCTGAATATACTGATCATTGATCTTTGGTCCCATAATTATTTTAAGGATCCCTGGCATGTGATTGATCTCTCTGCCACACTTCTTTCAAGACTTCCCCCTCGCCTTTTGAAAGCTTGATTAAAGTATGACCTCATATGGGACTGTGGAATTCTTCTCAGTTGAGATGTTTGGTGATCATATTGATGTGTCATACCAAATTGGAGAGGTTTTACACTTTCCTCTCTTCATGTATTCATTTCTATTCCTTCTTTATCATTTTCATTTTTGGAACTCCTACAATGTGTACCTTGTCCTCTTCATATATTCATTTCCAGTCTTTATCACTTTCATTTTTGGAACTCCTACAAGGTACGTATTATGTACCTTCTCCCACTTGATGGTATCTTACAAGTCTCTTGGGTTCTGCTTATCTCTTTATTTTTACAGAACCCACTTTAAATTCTGTTCTTCAATCAATAATTTCTATTGTCTTGTCTTCAAGATTACTAATTCTTGTCTTTCCCTGAACATATCCACTTTAGAAACCCTCTAGTTTTTTTTTTCCAGTTGGCCATTGCATTTCTTAACTTCTGATTCTCTTCCTCTTCTTCCACCTCTCCTCTTCTATTTCTTCCTCCATTTTTTTCTCCACCTCCTCCTCTTCTCCCATCTTCTTTCTCTATTTTCTCTTCTTTCTCACTCTCTTCTCCACCTTCCCCTGCTCTTCCCATCCTGCAAATATCCTCCTCCTCCTACCCCCTTCTCTCTTTTCTTCTTTCATGTTTTCTCTGTCTCACCTGATAGCTCCATTTTGTTCATAAACGTCTTCCTGGATTCTTCCCATTTTCTGTTAGTTCTCCATCTTAAGACAGCAATTTCAAAGTTTTTGTTTAATAAGAATAAATGTGCTTTCAGGTCTCTGTAGCAGGTCTTTTGGTTTTCATTGTTGAGAAGGACCAGAGTGCTTTGTTTCTTTGTATGTGGCATTTTTCCCTTTTTTTTTTTGTTTTGAAAGGCAGACTTTGGGACCTATTATGTGAATATATATATATATATATATATATATATATATATATATATATATTTCACTCTGAGAAATCACATTCTTCTCTTTCTCTGGAGTTTGTTGCTGCTTGTTAATGTTTTTGCTTGCAGCCTTTGTTTGATTTATTTTACTATTGTTGACTGTCTCTGTGGCAAAGATCAGCCAGAAGTATAAATTTAACATATTTTCAGGTATTTTCTGAGCCTTTCCCTGGGAATATATAGTCTCTTTCTAATTTTTGTTACATTTACAGTTTCCTTTGAATGTCCCAGTTTGTAATATCTGACTCCCAAAAGAGGGGCAAAGAAAGAGAGAAATAAAGACGATACAAGGAGTGCTGGCCCTTTAAATCTCTAGGAAGCCCCTTACAAGTCTGTTTAGTCAGAGGGGGAATTTAGCATCCACCAGTACCTACCTGCCCACCTTGATTTCAGTGACTAGAGTAGAAATCTCCGAGGGTAGGGTGCAATAGTTTCCCTTACTAATCTAGACTGCTGGATTGAATATGTTACTCTATGTGCCTAGGAGACTCTCAGTTGCTGAGGATTTGGGAGGAAAATCTCCTTTAAGCCAGGAGACACGTGTGCAGTCTTCTCTGTGCTCTTCTTTATTCTGTCCATTTCCCACATAAACGAGCACCCAGATAACCTCCATGTCAAACTCAAGGTGGAAATGGTTGTGTGTACCGGAAGTGTCATTAAACATACATCTTTGCTTTTCAGGAATGCCTGCTATTTGCAAACATTTTTAGGTGGTTTGGGAGGCTTGAACCTCGTGTTCTTTGTCCTTTAGTATTACTTTGTTTTAACTTCTGGTACCACTTAGCCTGCTCATTATCTCGATGCTGTAGCCTTAACATTTTTTGCTACCACTGTAAAGTCCTAACATCTTCAGATGGGCACACACTCCTGCTGAGTTAGCAGGTGAAAGAACTCAGCTATTTAAAGCTGGGCCTGGTGGTGCATGCAAGTAATCACAGCACAAGGGGAAGCCGAGGCCGAGGCCGGCTACAAATCTGAGGTGAATCTGAGCCATAGGGCTCTCAGAGATGCTCAACCAGACCCTGTCGTAGAAAATAAAAGCAACAAGATAACTCAAGCATTTAGAAATTTGCCAAATAGGAAAGAGCCTTTCTAAGTTCTATGTATGAAGAATAAATTCCCAGGAGCTGAGAATGAACAAGAAGGGTAGGTATGGTGGCCTATTCTATAAATTTGGAGAAGAAAAATAATTTCAGAGCCATATATAGAATTCTGGGAGAAAAAGTAATATATCTTCTGGTACCCATTTCAATGAATTCTAGTCACCTAATAGCACTGTACACGATATTCAGGCTTTTTCTAAATGTAGATGATACTCAGCATGAGCCTATAAATCATTGCATTTAGCCTTTTGAAGCTCAGCACGTGTACAATATTTTTCTGCAAATTAGTTAATACTTAAGGCAAAGATGGCAATGATGTGCAATTCTCTGCTGGGTCGACTTTAGAGACAATTTGTAGACCACCCCAAAATACTCGCTCTTTTTAACCAGTGGCCAGGAGCCCGAATAGAATTACAGAAGCAGCTGGTCTCCTCCTTTTGAGGTGCCTGCTGTCAGGTGAGAATATAAGCCCTGTGCATAGAGGACATCAGTGAAACACAGCAAAGCTCAGAGACAGAGGCGACATTCTGTTTGTGACAATGCTACTTTTTCTGGCCCAAATTATTCATCTGCTCGGGTAAATAGTGTTACAAGTACTCAGATTGGAAGAAAGGCACAAAGGTATCCAGTTTTGACCTGGGAACCAGGCAAGCTGAAGTAGAAGGCTCACTTGAGACCAGAGGTTTGAGGCCAGCCAGGCTACCATGTGGAAAAATTTTCTCTCTAAGATACAAACAAAATAAAACAACGACGGGGAACTGAACTCCTCTTACATAGTTAGAGTCCTTTTGCTGAAGGTATTGAATGGAAGACGTAGGTGTGTCTGTACGAAATGTTTGCATAATGGCTCAAACATGGAGAGAAGACTGTAGAAGCTGTGTGTGCCCCACAGACAACAGCATGACTACCCAGGGATGGCTTCTTCCCTCCAGGGATGTGGGGCCATTGTTCTTGTAAGAAATAAAACAATGTAACTCAAGGCTCCAACACACCGTGTAAGACAAAAATAGCTATGAACAGGGGCTGACACAAGATTTGGCAATTTTACTTAAAATATCCCAAGGGTCTATTTTTTTTTGTAATTTCTTTTTTGTAACTCATAGTTCCTGAGCATAAACTTTGTACCTGATAATGTTGTGTCTCAAGGTCAAGAGCCTGAATGAACTCTCCTGTAGATCACATGTAGATCTGAAATTCCTAGTCTTACTCCATATCAAGTGTATGGCTGAGCACACAATTTTAATAAGTGATAGAACTCATATCATAAATATATTTCTATGGTTCCCTTAATTTCCCAAGACCGGCGTATCATGGACCTTCAGTCCTTTCATGTAATTCATCATTACAGAGTGTGGCTCTACCTTTAATCCTTTCTGTACTCTGATATTAAAAATTTCTTAAGTCTGATTTCTTTTGCTATTTTCCAATTGCTGGAAACCACACAGATGTGTAACCTTGTTTTAGTTCCTTGAACACACAGCTCTTTCTTTCTGTTTTCTTAGTTCTTGAATTCAACTGCCCACTCTAGGCTGAACCTATGTCATGATGTACTGAGGGACCTTTAAATACCATGGCTGGTTATTGCATGTAAAACCTCTACTTTATATCTCAAGTTTGTCTCTAAATCATGTTTCTTGTTCAATTACTATAATTTTTAGATGTTAAAGATTTGTTTTTCTCATTTTCATTCTTTCTGCGTATGTGGCTATGTATGTAAGCATGGTGGCCAGAAGTGTTGGGTCCCTTAAAGTTGGTGGGATGGATAGTAGTGAGCTGTGTGACATGAAAAGCAGCTTTGCGCTCTTAACTCCTGAGCCTTCTCTTCAGCCCACTAGCTCAATTATTGAAACAAAACGAAGCATCACACCATGCACAAACAAAACAAACAAACAAACAGAAAAACCCAATAACACCTTTTCTAGATAGTTTATACATTAAAAATTACGTACGTTTATACTTAATAAAATTTTGCTCAGGGGAAAGATCCCAGAGATACGTAAATAGGTTTATTGAGATAGGTTTATTGAGGGGCAAAAATGGCATTTTGGAATTTAGTAACTGTTTTTCCAGTACCCTACATAGAAGGATGGAAAAGGCACTGTAACGGTACATTTTCCCTGGCAAGCCAGATGCTTTTTCATTTTAAAAGGATGTTCTCAAGAGGGTATGATGGTGTGTGCCCACGGTCCACACGCCTCTGGAGGCTGAGGCAGGGGATCTCTTGTCTCAGGAGTCCTAGGCCAACATTAGCAGCTTAACAAGGGAATCTTCCCCAACCAAGTAGCAGTTTCTGCCAACCTGTGTTCAAAAAGCAAGAGCCAGATGATTATCTGCATTGCATACAAGATAACTCAATCCATCAGAGGCACATAGGCAATACACACCGCCGTATGGAAAACTTACACTGGCTCTTTCTGCCACTGGTTTTACTCGGTGGTAAAGAGAACTCTCCCAAATGTTGCTAAACACATATGAATCCTTGTAAAGTAAGGGTGGAACATGTCTGCCATCTGACCCAGCACTTAGGGCTGCTCAGACACCTGTGAATTTAACAGTTTAGATGTCTGCAAGGACCTGTGTTGGAGTTTTCATGCGTAGAGCCCAAATGAAATGAATTACTGCCATGGACAGTCTGTTTTCTTCCCCAGTCCTGTCAGCTGTTTCTACCACAAGAAGAGTCCAAGATACAAGGATGAACTCTTTAAGGAATTAGGTTTCACAACAACTTAAACACACACACCTTGTGCAATGTTGATCAAAGGCTCTTTCAATTTCCCTCTTAAAATTAGTTTTGTAAAAGTGAAGGATGGCAGATTTAACTCTTTTGCATTCTGTGAGTCTCCACAAGGAGCACTCAACGGGTACCCATCAGGGAAAGGAAGCTGCTTTCCTTCCATGAGAGGCATAAAGCTTAGCCCGTGGAAGCTGGTACTTTTGGAAACTTATACCCTTTCGAAATGATCAAGTACAGCCACAGATTTGTCCCGATTAAGTCCACCACAGTTGCTCTTAATGTGAGGATTTGTTTATCTTCTCAAGCCACGGATGCCGTTAGAGAGACGAAGCTCAAGGCTCAGACACTTCCAAGCAAGCTTGTCTTATCATGGGTAAGTACGCGCTGCACCGTCTGTTTTCCTGTGCCTTTTAATGAGTTCGTGAGAGAAAACAGGTTTGAAAATGCCTTGTTTAAGCTCAAGCTTCAACATGAGAAATAACCTGCTCCACAGCTCTCTAGTTTCTAGAACCTACTTGTGCTTTGACTGTCAGCTGAGGAAATGTGGGTGAGACGTCACTGCCTGGCTCATTGCTTTGTTTACACGACAGTGAATCTGTGTTACAATCACTCATGGGAAACAGGATTCCTGTGCATCTTAGAGGTTTGTGTGTAGCTATGAATAGCCCTGTTGTAGTAGTTTCTCAGAGGATTGACTCATATGAACACCATCTTTTTGCTTGGCCTTGTCTCTTTCTCCCCCTCCCCCCTTTCATGCCTCCTTCCTTCTGTTTCCTTCCTTCACTTCTTTTTTAATTTCTTGACAGGTTCTTGTGTGTTCCAGACTAAGACATTTTAAATGAAGTTAAGGTAACATATCCTACATTTGTATGTGCTTGCTAAAAAATGTTTTCTATATAATGAAAGTATAATGTATAAGTTTAATGCACATATAAAATAGAAACATATATCATTAAGGAATAAGGTATAAAATAATAATTTATAGGAAAGAATTATTTACAATTTGTCTTTAATTAGATGTCTGCCTATTGTCTGTTGTGTTCACAAATACGAAGTAGGGATGTATTCATGTCATAATGTATTGAGGGTCATATAGTTTTATTATTTATTTATTTATTTATCAATCACAGTGCTAGAGATTAAACCCCAAGGCTCTGCCCGTGCTGGGGAAGTACTCTATCACTAAGTTTCATCTTCACCTGTTATTTTAATAGTTTTCTAATTTTAAATCATACTTGTATAATTTATAAGCATTGGTAATAATGAAAGTGCAGATTAAAAGTAAAGGCAACACACTTAGTTAATTCCTCCAAGGTGAAGGTGAGTTCAAGGTCTTGTATAACATTTATATTTCAGCATTTTGGTTTCAAACTCAGAATTATACAAGTAAGATGAGGTTTATGTGGTCACTGACCCTGCTTTGTAATACTCTGGATTGCAGGTTTAGGATAAAGGTACAATAGTGATCGCATATTCTTTAAGAAAAATGTGCTTGGATGGTAAATAAAATAGATGTATTTTAAAGAACATACTGGGCCACTATAATGAATCTTTTATTGGCAAATTTTCAAGAAGTATATGGTGACTTATTTAAAACCCCTAAAAGAGATGCTGCAGCTAATAGTTTGTCTTGGTTTTGCTTCTCTTCTTCCTCTTCTTCTTTTCTTCTCCTTTTTCCTCTTCCTCTTCCTCCTCGCCCTCCTTCTTCTAGTGTTGGGAACTTGTGCTTGCTAGGCAATTTCTCTACCACTTAGATAAATCCTCAACTCTTCTAATCTGCTTTCTACCAGAATTAGCCAGGATCTGCTTCTACTGACCCAAGTCATTAGTCAGAGTAGTCATAGCACAACTAGCTTATAAAGAAGCAGAGTGGTGGGGCTTGTTGCTTTTGACCTTGTTCAGGTAGTCTGGAGATCAGCCATGCACAAGAGCCCAGAACGGCAGTTGTGAACACAGAAAGTATGTCTGGAGTCATCAACAGAACATGTAGATCTGGGCGGGAAGGTCCTAAGGATATGTTGGTAATTGGCTTGAAAAAAACTGGGAGGTGTGTGAGATTGGAAAGAGAGGAGAGAGGGCTGAGCATTTAGGAAGAGATGGAGTCAGGAGCAGGTGGACCAGGAACATCACTGATGATAACTCCAAAGCCGCTGGATGTAATCTGCTGTTTGCCGAGTGTTTCCGACCCTCCTTATAAACCAGCCCATACGGTAAATGGGGCCCGAAGTGGGTTAGGGAACATTGTAACCTCATTCCACCTTATTTAGCTATGTGCCAGGGATCTCAGCAGGTAGTTCAATTAACTTCCACTAGTTAAATGAGATGAAAATGAGGTTACCCAGATTGACAAAACTCGGTGCTGTTCCCCCTTCCAAATCAGGAGGGGCTAGGCTCTGCGTAGCAGTTCTAGCTAGTGAGGCCCCAAGCAGTTACAGGTCTGAAGTGAACAGGAGCTTTGGAGCTCAGGGCCACAACTCCACCCCGCAGTCTCAGCAGAGACAGGAAAGTGGCGGAATGGATGGCCACTGTAGTAAACATGATGCCAAATGCTCGTTGCCTGCTTCTTCTTTTTCTCTCTTCCTACACAGGTGCAGGACCTCAATGGAGAAAACCTTCCCGTGTGACTTCATTTTATATCTGACAGAATATGAACAGTTTTCTTTTTGGAAAGCCTGGATTTTGTGAGATTATTTTCCTATCAATGATGGTGTTTCTGAGCTTAGAAATCTCAATTAACTCCACTGTTATTTGCAAAATAATGTTCCAGAATCTGCAGCTACTTTAATATGTTTAAAGGTTCACTAAATGGGAATAATTTTTTAAAAAAAAATCACTTAATAAACAACCGTGTTTGGAGGTAGGCAAAGTTCAAATTACGTTCCTTTAATTTGTATCTATTTTCAATTTCAGCAAATGGTTTTATGGGTAATGGCTACTTTTAACAGATAAAGGAATGACATAAATGTTGAAATACGCAGCTTGCCTTTTTCTGCCTCAGTTTCCCCTTCCACAAAAGATGTTTAAATTTAAAAGTAAGCAAGTGGTGGTTAATTTTGACTGTCAGCTTGGGGTAGCCTAAAATCTCCTTAGAAAAGGATCTCATCAGGGATTTTCTAGATGAAGTTGTACATAGAGGCTTGTCTGTGGGAGACATTATATTAATTACGATAATTGAGGTGGGAGACCTGACTACTATGGGTGATAGCAAACCCAGGCAGGAAGGGGCTCCTGACATGTAAGAACAGCATTAGCAAGCTGAGCCTAACCATGCATTCCTTCATTCTTTGTCTCTTAACCGGATGTCTGTGGCTATCTACCTCAAGTTCCTGCCAAGCTGACTTCTCCACAATGATTGAGTGTAATGTGGAATTTTGAGTTAAAATATACTCTTTCTTCCCTAACTTTCTTTAATCAGATAATGTGTTACCAGAGCGGCAGGAAATGGAACTTGGACGAGGTATCAGACTATATTGTTCTGAAGAAGAAGAGATGAATTTGACAAAAAGGCTTTGTAGTTGTTAGCTATTAAGTAAATGTTAAAATAAATGTTAGCTATTTCTATTTCATTTCTGTGGAGATAATGATAATGAAGCAAGTAGAGTTTTAAAAAAATACTTTGTCAGGACTGCAATGCTCTTTATATCAAGGCCATATAATAAAATGTGTATGTATTTGCCATTAAATAAAAGCAACCCTCTTTTCCATGATGGTCTTTGCTTTATGGTGTGTGTGTGTGTGTCTGTGTGTGTGCACACACGTACATGTGTCTGTATGTGTGTGTATTATTTTTTCTGCCTGTAATCCCTGTACTTTGGAAGGCAGGGCAGGAAGGTCATGAGTTTGAGGCTAGCCTAGGCTATGCAGAGAGAGCAAGTCATAAAATAGATAAAATAAATCCCATCTGTGTTCTACAGAGGGAAAATAGGCTTGTGTGTTCTGAAATTAAGATTTTTAATGTGAGATGCTACTAACTCACAAAAGTCATGGAGACAACAACAGATGGTACATAACCGGCCAGCAGAGTGTTTGTGATGGATCTGGGAATGCATGCAAACTCATCTTTTTGCCATAAAGTGTATTTCCCATGTTAACTACTTGAACTGTTGTCTTGTCTCTTCTTTATAATGCTCCAGGGAGTTTGTCAGGACTTGTCTACTTCATAAATGATGACCCTATTCTCTGTGTGGTGTGGTTCCTTTAGCCCAAGGAACCAGAGTTAATAATTCCAGGTTAGAGCCTGGTGCCTTCTATTGCTGTGGGTGGTTGTGTATTGTTTTCAATGTTGGTCCAAGGTGGATTGGCCTGATGTTGTGTGGCAGAGGCCAGGTCGAGACCTGCTTCTTCCACCCCAATGTTTGATAGAATCTGTCTACACTGTATTTTATAATATTATTGGTTTTGAAGTGAATAGCGCTAATAATGCTGACTTTATAGTTGTGTGAAATGAATATAGTATAAAAATGAAGCATTTTTGAATTCTGATTATGCTAATTTTATTTAAACATACTGCATACATAAAGAGAACCTTGGGGTTCTACTTCGCAAGAACAAGTACTATATTAATTAAATAAAATAATTTTTAAGGAAGTAGTATTAATTTGATTAATGTAATTCTTTGTCTATAAAGTGTTGTCTGAACCCTGCCAATAACTGAGGACAAGCACTTAGTACATGTAAGTAAGTGCACTACAAGATACATTAAAATATTATTTTGGAGGGGATGAATATGAACAAAGTACAAAATTTATATGTGTGAAAAATAAAATTAAGTGTTACTTTATATAACGTAAGTGCCAATGGTTCAGTCTGTATAGAAGAACAGAAAAGCCTTGAATTCTGATGTGAGCTCACTCTGCAGAGCGGGATCATGTCATTCTATGTAATTGAGAGGGAAGTTCAATAAGACAGAAAACATTCAGTAGCTTCTAACTTTTGTTTCATTGAAATAAGGGGGGAAAACATACTTCAGGTAAATGCATGCAGATGCCAGTAGTATTTTCCTGACTTGCACCAATCGCAAAGCAAAAAAGGGGGAAAAAAGCTCAAGGCAATCACTACCAGTTCTGTGCCACAGGAAAGTGATGGCCACCGAGCGTCTCCCTCCCTGAGGATATTACAAAGGGGAACTTGAGCCCTGCTGCTATTAATGATGACTACAAATCGTAGCCAATCAAACCAAAAGGAGCTCTGACCATATTCACTGGAACTGCTTAAGGCTTAAACACCAGGGACTGGAAACAGACTGTTCTTATCCTCTTTTCCAAACAGAGATTCCAGTGTGCAATGCCAGGGCCAGCACACAGCTGCACTTAAAGAGGCACAAGTCTCCATAAGCTCCAAGGAAATGGAACAGAGCCCGGTACAAGCTGGAGGTGTCATCTTGTTCTAGCCAGCTGGGTGACAACCAGGGTGAGAATGATGAGGTGTTAATTAAAGTGAATGGACTATCTCATTGTAGTGGTGGCCAACGGCACCTGCAGAAGGAGCTAGAGCCCTGGGTGCATGGCCCAGCCTGTCCAGAACTGGAGGTCTCTTATCTCTGCCTTGCCTTCTAGTTTTCTCTTATTATAGTTTTTGTTGGAGATGGTGCCTCTTCCTGCCTATTGTCTTTATTCACCAATTATGCAGAGGAATAATTCT
The DNA here is from genome assembly GCF_018167655.1 of Microtus oregoni. NCBI lineage: Eukaryota > Metazoa > Chordata > Mammalia > Rodentia > Cricetidae > Microtus > Microtus oregoni. Next base: position 57,463,445 of record NW_024543059.1, on the reverse strand, counting down.
TACATGATATGTGAAAGGTTGAACATAGGCCCTTGGTAAAGGTGTGGGGGTGTGTTTTGCTTTTTGTTTTTTAAGACAACAAACTAAAGTATTTGTTAAAATAAATAGATACACAATACAAAACAGAAATCCTCAAACATAACTGATATTCTCTGGTTTGAAAAACAATGCCAAGTTGTTCCATTTATGTTTCTCACATTGAACTTTGACTGAACCCCATGAGATGCTGCTGAACCCAGGACTGCACGATGATCTGAACTGATATCTAAAAATATCCCAACAAGGTTCTAGTGATTTTTCAAAATAAAGAGTACAGGATGACTTAAGCAGGCTACTTAATTAAAAATGAATTCTCCACTTCCTACATAGAGTAATATTTCAAGAGCTCTGTCTTCATGGCTTTATCACATATGAGCAAGGCCCTGGTGGAGCAGGGAGTGTATTTCAGAAGAAGACCTGTGTTTGCTCCACTTTGCCCAGACATAGCCCTTCATGCTTTCATTTGAATGGTTGGGCCATGGAAGTTGCTCCATGGTGATCTTTAAAATATCTATGTTGTATAAATGCTTCTCTATCCAAAAGAAGTCATGTGTTGCCACAGAACTCTGTCTTTGCAATTTATAAAGATACCTTTTTTTTTTTGACAAATTGAGTAAAGATGTAGGTTCATGTAATTTCAGTCCCCTGTAGAAACTGAGGAATCCACACTCAGCCTCCCTACATTTGTACATTCTTCTTCAGACTGACATAAGAATGGTCCAGTCTTTCCTGGCATGTCAGTAGCAATCCTGGTTTCAACACAATATTCAGTCCCTCAGCATCACCCCTTTTTCACCTGCAAAATGTGCATGAATGTTTACCTCAGGGAATTGTGTAATGTGATACGATTGGGCACATGGAAACAATAACACATGCATGGTAGGTACACCCCAAGGCATAGAGGTGGGTCTGTGATGATCAACCAATCTGGAGAAAGAATAGAAAAGCAAGGTTTTGAACAGACAAGGTGAATTTTAATTTGGATAGGTTTCACCCAAGCAAATGTGAGATTCACTAGAATATTTCCATGGGAATGCCAGAACAAAGGACAATCATAATTAAAAGACATGCAATTTGGTAGCTCGATTTGGGTGTTCTTAGTTTAATCTATGGGACTGACAAGATTCTTTACATCAGAACTCTGGAACAAGAAGGTTGACACTAATCTTAAAGAAAATCTACAGTTACTGATGAAGGAGAATTGGTTCTCTCTAGGGACAAGATTCCTAATAGGTTTTCCAATCCCAAGTGGTCAGCCCTAAATATATATGCACAGCAGCAACACTAAATGGACTTTGGATGTTATAGATATACATACATGTGTATATACACCTAACAGAAATAATTAAAGAAGGAGGGGTCATAAATTTAAGAGAAAATAAAGGGAAGACATGGGAGGAGTTGGTGGGGAGAGAGGAAGGTATGAAAATAATGTAACTATAGTACTTCTGGATAAAATAATCAAAAAAATTAAAAAAATAAAAACAAAAAAAGGTAAAAAGACAACTCACAGCCATAACAGGAGGGGCTGAAAAGGAGTTTGAGAATTGTGACTGCCCACTCCACAAGAAGCAGTGGAATGACAATACGAAATGTTACCAGGAGAGACAGGCAGACTGTATTGACTGGACTTGACAGGATCTAGAATCATCTAGGAGACAGCTTTGGGTATGCCTATGTTAAAGGTATTTCTCGATTAAGTTAATTGAGGAGATGAGGAAAGACCTGGGGGTCTAAGATTGCCTGTAAAGGAGAAAGATCACTGATCATGAACACTCTTTAATATCTGCTTCCTGAGTGCTGTTGCAATGTGACCAGCTGCCTCCCACTCTTGCTACAGTGCCTTCTCTACCAACACAGACTCCCCCAAGGAGCTCGTCCATCTCTAAGTATCTGTGGTCAGGTACATTGTTGCATCAATGAAGTAAATATTCAGTCCAGAAAGCCAACGGTGAGCAATGTTTAATGAGGCATTTTAAGGCAGATGGTGAGTTTCTTTTAAATAACCACTGTGTGAGAGTTCTGCGGAAGGGAATGCAGTCCAGTAGGAGGTAGGGAAAGGCTAGTTGGAAAGGATGATGACAGGGACATATGCACATGCACTTTTATCCCTAGAGAGAGTGTTGAGGAGGAGGATGAAGAGGAGAAGAGGTCTTATGAAGAGGTCAGGTGGATCGGTTCACCGTAGGGGAAGGGAAGAACATCATATCCTCAGTGGTCATGGCTCATCTGTAGTAATAAGAGCGGCGGGGCTGCGTTCCCAGCACCCCAGCCGCCCGCTCGGCTAGCTTAGCTTATGCCCCAAATAACAACACACAAACTGTATTCATTTAAACACTGCTTGGCCCATTCTCTTCTAGGCTAATTCTCACATATTAATTTAGCCCATTTCTAATCATCTGTGTATGGCACCCCAAGGTGCGCTTACCAGGAAGATTCTAGCCTATGTCCATCCTGGGTCGGAGCTTCATCCCGGGAGCGGGGCATGGCGTCTCTCTCAGGTGTCTGCTTCCGAGAGGAGAGCTGCCGAGACTCTGACCTCACTTCCTCTTCCTCCCAGCGTTCTGTTCTGTTTACTCCTCCCACCTATCCTCTAACCAATAAAATGGGCCAGGGCAGTGCCTTTATTAGCCAATGACCTTCCTCCATCACTCATCCTTTTCCTTTTGGATCATGGGAGAATATTTACTTCATATACATATTCATATATGTCAATACATATTTCTGGTCAATATCCTATGCCTCATTTTTCTTACTTCTTAAAATGACCCAGCTACTGTGCTGACAGTTTAGTCTTGATCTTAGAAGTCTAAATGGAGACATCAAATATGTGGTCTGTTTTGCAAAGCTCCATATTTTTTCCTGTGTTTTTCTTCCAGTGTATGAGGTTTCAACCTTTGCTTTAGATGTCTAGTATGAAGGGTTTCCTCCTCTGGAGAAAGACTCAGAGGAGACCCAGCTCCTGAACATTGCTATTGGTGGGATTCTCTCCCATTTAGGAATTTCTGCCTCCTCTGAGTGCATTCAGATTTTCTTCACATAACAGAGAAACTTAGTCCCAAACAGAAACAAAAACTCATGGGCTCGTGTGTCTGGCTCCTCTGCCTTCACCAGGGGCAGTGTCATGCTTCTTCCTCCCAGGTTGTGACAGCTTCAATCTTTTTCTGAGCACATGCCCTTGGAAAGCCACTACTGGGTCAAGGTGACATTTGAGAGCTATTTTTCATCCTTACATCTTGTTTTTTCTCTACTATTTCTCTCACATTTGCTTAGACCTTTACTCCTTATGACTTTGAAGTCTTCTGTACATTGGAGCCCATCTGCTCCCTCAGAACAACAATTTTATTTCTGAGAAGACCTTGATTGTACTTTCAAAAGATGGGAGAATCCACAAATTTCTTATAGTTGGTTGTACCATTCTTTCTCCAGCCTCCATCTAATGGTAGAAGATTGTCAACAAAAACTTGCCTAACCTTGAAGCAAATGAACAAATAAAAAGCTAAAGATGCCAAATTCCATTTCATAAAACATTCTAAAATACACATGCATGCTCATAAAATCATCTATGTTACTCCGAGACTGGTTGTTATCTCTGAGCAACAGGTATGAGGCAGTGAAGAATGAGGACGAGCTGAGAGGACTCATCTTAAACTGAGATGGTCAGCCATGAAGGGGAAGAAGCTGACTAGGCACACATCATTTTGGCCAAATTCACATCTGGTAATGACCAATGCCACCTTATATTTTGAACGGTAACGGTAACAGTGACTTGCTATCAAAATATTCAGGCAGGATTTTTTTTTTTTAAATCTAGATGCTTAACATTTTGTCTTATCCCCAGTTTTACAGAACAGCAACTGATGTCAGCAAGCTCTAGCAAATGAGAGGAGCAGAAAGGGAATGCTGTAGCAGTCTGCATGAAGAACTGGACTACCCCTGATTGCTTTTAGGCCTTGGCTTCAGTGCAGGGGCATTTACTACCCACCAAGGCATTTTCTCAGCAAAGGTTAGAAGGCACACAGATGGTAGCTTGTAGCTTTGTGAGAATGACAATCTTTCTTGCTGTTACTTGAATTTACATAAAGTAACGATGCAAAGCGCTCATCATGCTCCAAACTCAATCTCAAACAAAATGACCAGTAATTGAAACAACAAAGGTAATTGGCCACGGATGATAGAAGAAATTTCACTCTAAGGAGCTTACTGACTGGAAAAGATTCAATAACTCCAAAGCACAGGAAATATTTTAGGCACCACAAGCCCTCGTTTGAGTCCTCGGCAAGGAGAATATAAGAGTCCTTGATTGCCTAGTCTCATGCAGGGCTTTGACTAGACTCTGTAATTTCTGAAATGGACAGCATTTGTGAAAATGATCAGCCACGCTCCCCTTACCTACCAAGCACTGTGCTCAAGGCAGAGCACAGGCACCGTTTCCCACACCACCTGTGTCTAGTTTACTGAACACGTTAGTCTTCGTGGAGACGAGGGATCTCCCCCCTCCTCCAAGTCTTGTTTTCAGCTCAATTGTGTCAGATTCATTCACTAAACAAGTATTTATTGCCCAGCTATTGTGGGCTCAGTAATATTTTAGGCCCTTTAGGGCTTGGGTTAAAATAAAACTAAAGAGATGAACCTTTTTAGTAGTGAGACAGGCAAACATAATAATTGCTTTCTTTTTCCCTGTCCCTAGACTCAGGCGTATTTCATGGTTTGTCTAGTAAAGTTGTCGTTTTGTCCTTCTATTAGAACATTCTATGGAGCCCAAATTAAAATATTTCTTTCTCTGTCCTGATCAAGTCTGCCATAGCAGGAGCCCCACATTAGAGACGGCACACACTCTCTTCCTCCTATTTCTCTGCTCTATTCGCGCAGCCTCTTGTTCAAGCTCCCTCATGATTTTTTTTTTTTTCCAAATGCCAAGATGACCAGGTCAAGTTATTCTCGGGGTTCTCTTGTCGGAATAACTTCTATCAGTAGGGGAAATCCCTAAGGAGCTTAACAGCCCCGTGGACGTCTGTGTGGTGTGTGTGTCCACCTCTCCTCAGCTATGTATCCAATGGTTCACTTTTGAGCTTTTGCTCAGTGTGTAATGTGAAAAAAAACATAATCATCCTTTGCCCAATGGGAGGAAGGTTCCAAGATTCTACCCTTGAAACTGTATTTTCTTTGAAAAGCATGTTTTCATTCTCTAGATTCACAATGTTAAACAAGAGTTGTATGTGGTGTAAGAGTTAAGGAATCATTTTAGCTATCTCCGAGCCATCTCTTGAGGCTGGTGTAGACATCAGTGTTTCTTAGGAATGTCATTCAAGATTTACACAGTTTGCACTTTGCTGATAAACGTGTTTCAAAAGTACAAACAAAACAGGCTGCTGTAGCCTTGGTTTGCAGGCATGCTCCTGGGAAGGGTCTGTATCAGTGGACTTTAACCTATCACAGTAGCATCCCCAATCAGGTCAGAGTTAACATCTAACAACTTTATTATCAAATAAGCATATTTACAGACTTCCCAGGGAAGGATTGGCTCTTCACAAATTGCTATGATCCTGAGGAACTCATAGTAATATATAAGTGTGCCTTGTGTTGGGCAATAAAGCCCTAAAGATCATGAAATCAGAAGGACTCAGTTCTAATGTAGTCTTTCTAAGCATTTCTACCACCTCACTAAGAAAGCAGATGTGTTTCCAAAGCATTTTTAGAGGGACAGAAAGGATGTAAATGCCAAATCCTGTCTGATGCTGAGAGAGAGCTGAACTCACCCATGGACCCAAGAGGCTTCTCCTTGCCAAATGAAAATAGGGGTCATCTATAGTCTCTGACCTAGTGGCATAAATTTTTCTGGAGGACTTGAATAATAAAAAAAATCACTTTAAATAAATGGAAAAAGTCAAAACTCACAGATGAGGGTGGTTTTATGAGACCTTCAAATAAAAATGGGTGTCGACACTTCTCAACACTCCCCATAAAACAGGAAAGGAACAAACATCACCAAACTTTTTGGAAGAAGTCAATATTGTCATGATACTAAAACCAGATTAAACTACAGACCAATATCTTTGCTGAACATAGATGCAAAAATTCACAACAAAATACTTGCAAACCAAATTCTTGAAAACATTGAGGGATCATTCATCAATGACCAAGTTGGCTTATTTAGGGATGCAGTGATGGTTCAACATATCCAAATAAATAAATGTGGTTCATCACACAAATGGACTCAAGGTCAGAAATCACATGGTCACCTTGAGAGATGCAGAAAGGATTTTGAAAAAAAAAACAGAAGCCCTTCAGGATATATGCCCTGAAGAAACAGAGTAGAAGAAACAAACCTCAACATAACTAAGCCTGTCTGTTGAGAAATCTATAATAAATATTGTATTAAGTGGAAAAATCCATTAAGTATATTCTTTGTAACTAAATTCATCATTATTATGTCAATGTAGAATCATCATAAAGAGAATCAATGAGATATGATTCTTCTTTTTCCATGTTCCAGCTTTGGGAAACAGACCCTCTTGAAGAGGTCCAGCATGTTTCAGTTTAACTGGCCAGACTTCAAATGTCTGGAGACCTCTGCATTATGCTTACCATTTTGCACAGCACAGAGACCATTCTTTCTTGAGAATGTAAGGACTGGACCACTGCTACTCTGTCATCCTAGGCATCTCCATTAAACTGAATGAGCTCTAAAAATCATTTACATGTCTTGAACTTACTCATATCTTTCTTGATATGACATCTTTCTCCATCACTTCTACCTACTGAGGACTTCCACCTCCTCTGCTCTCCTCCACCTCTTCCTCCTCGTCTATTTCTCCTCATTCGTCATCTCACACCAGCTTCTCCTCCTTCTCTCCTTCTCCTCATGCTATCATTTGTTCTCCTTTTCCTGCTCCTTCATCTCCACTTACACTGACCCCTTTAGCTCACACGACAGGCTATGGTGTCCTAATAGTGAACAGCATTTCTAGCAGTGACTGGGGAACAAATGAGTTGGTGCTTGCTAGATCTCTTCGTCCTCAGTTCCCGTTTTCCTTCTGTCCTCTGTTCATTGCCAATTCATCCTCAATTTCATTCCTAAAATATTTAACATGTGAAGTTAAACTTTTAATTAAAATATTGCCAACATGCAATGTAGATGTAAAAGCAAGTAAAACAAAACAAAACAAACAAAATCCAAAGGGGCTTCCTAAAGCTGTCCTTGCGGGAGGAAATGTCCTCTCCTGCAATGTAGAAGTGCTTCTACCGTTACAGGAGGTGGTGGTAACATGGGACTCTACTATGCTAAGTACTGGGAGAGAGATATACTGGAGATTAAGACTTACATCCTGATGCTTGAGATTTTCAGGTTCTCTAATTAACCCATTTGGCACTAATAACCAGAAGATTTAATGATAGATGAAAGGAGCAGAAAACAAAAAAATCAAATAAAATAATTGCTGGAATTTGGAAGAAAAGCATGAACCTATTCACACTCCCATATAAAATATATATGTTTTATTTTTGTTTGACAGTTTTTGGGTTTCTTTCCTCCCTATTTTTCCTATGAATTATGACCCCTAATTTGAAAGGAAAGAGCTAAATTTCATTTCTCAGTACCAGCACAGTGTTTTCAAATGTAAGAGCTATTTAATGTTTAGAAAAAAAGTTGTAACCTGAAGTTGGAGAGTTTCAGATCGGAGAGTAAATACCAAAGGCTCATGAACTGGAGTGGGGTCAGGATTTAGTTATCTCTACCCAGATCACTAATAAACCGGCCAATATCCTGGAGGAAATTAGCTTAGAAATACTTTAGATGGTGTCTCCTTCTAAACCGCTACTGTGGCTGTGATAAGGTACGTTGTCAGCTCTAAAGGGAAAGAAAAGATGCAGGTCCTACCCAACATTAAGTCATAAAGATCTCATTTGCAGTTTCTGTAGCTAAAGTAACAGCAGAAGCACAATTAGGGCAATTACATTCTGTGCATGAACACATTCTTCTCGCCACTTTCAATTTGTTTCAGGCTCAAAATCATTCTTATTCAACAATGGTTTAAATCTGCAAGAGGTGAAGCCTGTGTGAGAAGTCTGCCCCTCTCTATATAAACAGCAGCTAGTGTGGTAACACCTCCTCCAAAACGAGCAAATACAAAACAACCTTGCTGATTGTTTTAATTCACTTCTAAAGACTGGAATAAATGAATCTTGTTGTCTTATTCTTAAACAATTATTCTCTGTTCATGATTCAGACTTATATCTACCATCTATGACCTGACACATTACACAGTGGGGTGAATTTTATATTCATTCATATGATATTGAGTACATTTCTCAGAGACTTCTCAATATTGGACAGTTTTAAAAGGAAGATGAATTATTTAACTGTTGAGGAGGATACTACAGAGCCATTATTAAGCCTTTCAGATAAACATTGTATTGACATCTAGTGGCTACAGAGGCTGATTACTGATCTGAACTTTGAACATATGCTTTCCGATGTTTTCCATCTCGTCTTGGAGGAAAACTAGGAAAAGAATATATCAAATTGCAAATCCTTTTTGTATTAGTATGCTAAAGAACAAAGATTGGGCTGGGCGGTGGTGGCGCACACCTTTAATCCCAGCACTCAAAAGGCAGAGGCAGGCAGATCTCTGAGTTCGAGGCCAGCCTGGTCTATAAGAGCTAGTTCCAGGACAGGCTACAAAAGCTACAGAGAAACCCTGTCTCAACCTCCCCCCCTCAAAAAAAAAAAACCCTTCATGGTTGCCCCAAAAATAATGATGAACCAGTCTGCCTCCATTTTAGGCTTGAAAGCCATCCTATAGTAAAAACAAACTAGATACAATTTTGTTTATGATTAAACCTGTTTCTCAAGGATTGGGCTATGCTTTACCTGTAACCTGAACTAAAGATGGTTTTGTGCTGTTTGTTCCAGGAAACAGCAACCATGCCTTTGTTTTAAAAGGTTACTATGACCATCTTTTTATAAGTATCTTGTTGTGAGCACTTTGCAAACATGTCTTTGTTTCAGTAGATTGTTATGACCAAAATGTTTTGCTTATGGTCTGCTTCTGTAACCCACTCGTTTGCCTTCCAAATCCCCTACTCCTGCACTAGAAAAGCCCATATCTAACCACATGCCCAATGCTGATCTCTTAAACCCCACCTTTAGGGGTTATAACCTGTGTACGTGAATAAAAAAATCTTGCTTTAATTAATTTAGCCATGAATCTTCTTGCATCTGTGGGATTAACAATACAAGCAAATATCCCAGGTACTTAATGAAATTTTGTAAGATTCATACATCACAGTATTATCAGCCTGCATTCACAGAGGTCCTGTGTCACTAATCTGAAATTTGCTTAACAGAATTTAGTTTACTTACAACTAAAATATCACGCAAATAAAACTTTCAACTGTCTTGTTTCCAATGAGGGAACTGAAGGTGAGAGACCAGGTGACTTGTTGGAGGTAACCACACAGGAACACTCTCAGAACTTGAACCTAAACTTGTCCAAATTCCCAGTCTGACCTCAATCAATCTGATATTCTCTATAAACACAGAAGCAACTTTGAATGGTATTGCCTCCATTCAAAATTAACAAATAAAAATGGTTAGATTAATCATTTTTACTAGTGTACCTTTAAAAACTGCAGCAAAACAATCTAGCTTTTGCCCTGGAGGAACAAATCCCTTCTGTGTTAGTGACACACAATCTTAAGACTTTCACGTGTCTTATAGTTTGGATATGCGGCAAGCCTACCGAGAGAAGGATGCTCCTCTGGGATGTGTGTTTTCCAGCTTTAACAATCTTTGTGTATATTTCTTTTCCTGACAAATGTGTGAGGAGCTGTCAAAGGAAAACATCATGGCAAAAAGCAAATTTTGGGCCTGGGTTCTATTCCCAGTACCATTTATAAAAACCATTAGGTTTATAAAGGAAATTGATAAAAACATAAGCTAGTGGCCTGGCCGAAGGGATGGAAGGATGTAAAAGAAGGCTGCAGACAAGAACCTTAAGAATGCCAACAGAAACAGCTGAGTGCAGGAAAGAGCTGCTGGTAAAAGGTAGTGTGTGATCGAAGGGAAAGAGTGAGGGGCAAGAGGCAGAGTGATAGGCTCTGCAGAGTCTGTTTATACAGGAAGCAAGAGTGGCAGGCAGAAGGGTAACCAGTTTTATAATTGCTCTGATAGTAGGATCTGAGTTAATACAAGCAGATGAAGAGAACAAGCATACAAATACAGGTAGTCCCACTTCTCTTCTTGGGTTTTCAGATGATTCTCATTCAGGGTAAGCTGTTTGCATCTGGGTAAAATGAGAATAAAACTTAAGGAATACAGCATATATGCTTTTCTTCTGTTCCTTCATCTTTTGAATATATGCATAGTATATACATGTATAATGGCTCACTTACGTACACCGAGGTCAGGCCACAAATAAAATTGTATAACATGCACATTTTTTTTTTTTTTTGGATTTTTCGAGACAGGGTTTCTCCGTAGCTTTTGGTTCCTGTCCTGGAACTAGCTCTTGTAGACCAGGGTGGCCTCGAACTCACAGAGATCCGCCTGCCTCTGCCTCCTGATTGTGGGAATAAAGGCGTGCACCACCACTGCCCGGCTTGCACATGTATTTTGTTTTTCAAAAATAGGACATATCTGCAAAGAAGATGGAATACTTTTATATGTGTGTATGTGTAAATATTATGTGATGAATATATATGTATTTGTGTGCATGTATGGGGGGTGAACATGTATGTGAAGGCCAGAGGTTGATGTCTTCCTGTATCTTCATCTACTGTTGACATTTTTATTTGAGACAAATTTCTCACTAGTCACTCACTGATTTGGTAAGACAAACCAGCTACCAAAATCCAGGGATACACCTATTTCTGTGTCTCCAGTGCTAGTATTAAAGTCCTGTGCTTCACTTTTCAGATGGGTACTAGGGGCCAGAACTTGGCTTTACATGCTTGCATATTGAACCACGCTTCAGCACATGTTTTTCTACAGGCTGCAGTGTTCCCAGTAACTGTAGAGGTTCCTGTCCTGGACCATCCCCCAGCACACTCTGCTGTGAGAGCTCCTTCTGCAGGCCACTCACTGATGGGAAGCCTTCATTAAGCCTCGCAGTCAATCCACAGGTGACTTCCATTTGGCTCGAAGGCTGGGGAAAGCCGGGTACTGAAGGATGCTTCAGAAATAGAGGGCTAGAGAAGAAATGGGCACGATCTGTCTACTTAGGAAACACAGCAATGAGGTCTTTATAATGAGCAGGAGAAGGCGTGAGAAAGCTAACGTTTTCAGACAGGGAAGCCATTAGCCCGCGAGAAGGCAGCAATCGAGAACCTGAGAACAGTCCACTCTAATGAGATAAAATCACTGAGGATCTCACCTTAGCCCTTGGTTGAAGATTTAAGAAAGTAATACTGCTGCCTGTGGGTTTCAGATAAAGGGAAGGAAATAGCTAACATTGAAAAGGCAACTTTTGACACTTTTCTTGGTCATAAGATGGTAAGGATAAATACAGGAAATCGAACGAGAGCTGAAAACTCAGGAGGTAACGGTTGGGTCTTCAGTAATGTGTGGCATGGAGGAGTATAAAAGGGAAAACAGGCTGTAAGCCACAGCAACAGAAGCTCAGGGTGTGCTGACTAGATCCAGATAGTGTAAAGAGGAGTCATGGGCCCTGATATCAACGACAAAGTGGCTGCCATTACTTTTAACCACAGGAGACAGCAGACTGGGTTTTCTTTATATCAAATTAGGCCAAATTTACAGAACTGGTCTCCAAATTTTGCTTTTTCTGCACATAAGAATCTCCCTTAAAGAGAGAAGGAGAGAGAGAGAGAGAGAGAGAGAGAGAGAGAGAGAGAGAGAGTTAGAGTTCATAGATACCAGGGTTTTATTCCACATGGAGAAATCCTGGAAATCAGAATGTGTGGCCTGGGACTGAAGTCTTAGCAACTTTCTTCCCTTCCCTTCCCTTCCCTTCCCTTCCCTTCCCTTCCCTTCCCTTCCCTTCCCTTCCCTTCCTTTCCCTTCCCTTCCCTTCCCTTCCCTTGGCTTCCTGCCCTGCCCTGCCCTGCCCTCCCCTCCCCTCCCCTCCTCTTCCCTTTCCCTCCCCTCCCCTTCCCTTGCCTTCTCTCCCCTCTGCTCCCCTCCCTTCCCTTTTCTTTCTCTCTCCTTCCCCATCTCTTTCCCATTTTTGTATAGGGTGGTTCTCAGACCACGACTCATCATAAACACATAATCTACCTACCATACCTCTAGCCCAAGCCTTAGCAATTATAGAATTCCGACAATTCCAGCTGCAGTCAAGTGTGAGAACCACAGACTGCAGGCATTGATGATCCGCCCAGTGCTTTTGCTAAACGGTATCATCCACTTTCATCTGTAGAGGAAATCAAAAAGTAGGTGCTGTGTGGATAGGTTTTTTTTTTTCTACTGGTGGGTGGTGTAATTCATTAATATATTAACAACCTACACAATCCTGACACTGGGCAGTATTGTATCAGGTTTCTCCTCTTTGAGATGACTATGTATTATGTAAAACAGGCTGATCTGGAACTCAGGATGTAGTTCGGTTGGCCTCAAAACCATTGAGATTCTCTTGCCTCAACCTCCTGAGTTGTTATGATCATAGGTCTGGGGCCACCACACACCGCTGTTCTTGCCTTCTTGGCTTCTTATTTCTCCTGAGACTTCCTTGTAGTTTATTTTTGTGATACACTGGATTTCCCATTCTCTCTCAGTATATTAACATACTGAGCACACAAATTACAGAACATTGTATGTCAATTGAAAAACGAAAAATGCTAGGTTGATGAAAACTGGGCATAAATTAGTCACAACATATTCAGAAATGCAGCCTGCCTCTGAGTCTCATACCGGATATGCATAGAAATAAGAGGCTGTGATTATTTCGTGCCCAGGGTATTGGATTTGTGCTAACATCTTTTAAATATTAACAGCTCATGAAGTATCAGAAAAGCCTTCATTCAAATGTCTGAGGTGACTTCAAGTAACTCATCTGGCTTGGCTTTTTTGGAGGCAGTGTTCAGTGTGTTCACAGAAAAGTTCCTTTCCCAGAAGTAGTCAGGTCTTATTAAGAAAGTGTCTCAGCACATGAAGAGGATGCCTCTTATTTTTCTCCTCTGATTAGGCACGTTCAATTCTGCATAATCCCACTTTGCTTTGATGTCAAACAAGATTAAATTTTCAAATACAGTATGCTAAATTTATAATGTAAATTTAAAACAAAATTACTTATAAGGAACCAACATCAGCATCCAGGGACGAGATTGAGCTATTAGCATAATTTATACCAGTGGAGATACTCTCCTCTAATTATTCGTGGCCAATTATCAATTACTGGTCAATGCTAGAATCATTCACCATAATTATTTCCCTATGGTATCATTCGTGGATATAATGAAGTGTTCATCCCTTTGCTTTTCTTAGAAAAACAATACTTAGTGGCTTTTGTTGTTTCTGTTGTTGTTGTTAATGATGATTTGTGTTGTTTTGTTTAGTTTGTTTTTTTTCTCTGAGTTTTTTTTTTCTCTGTGAGAAAATAAAATCTAAATCGTTACCACTGAGGATTTTTTCTGAAATTTTAAATCTTTAGGTCTTAAGTATCTAAAGAAAGGAGATGACTATCCATGGTTGGCATGAGAAGTTTCTAGAATGAACTCTTACAAGCTTACTATTTCATATTGGTATGATTTTCTAAAAATAATTCAAATTAAAAAATGTTTTTTTTAGTTTGAAAAGGTTAATTTGCACTTCGTGTGTTCACGTTTTTAATAGAGATTCCTATCTCTGTTCATATGGCTCTTCTCTATTAAAATCAACCCCAAAGCCTTCAAACACCAAGCTCACATCTGAATTCCTAATGGCTCCTCCTATTGTCTCATTTCTGTTTGAACCTGTCAATCAATAGTGAAAAGTGCTAATCACTCCCAGAAACCCCAATGCTGCTCACAAAAGTACCAGTCACTGAAAAAGATAATACCGATTGGTCATGGATGGGCAGGAAATCACATCAGGGGCCTATGGGCACAATGGGGTTTATTAAGTCTGTTTTGATCAAGTCCAGTTCTCCCTACATGCAAGGGTCTGGGATCTTAATTTCCAAGTCAGTGGAATTCAGCTAGGTAACTTACACTCATGAGCTAGCCTCCCTCTGCACTGCAGCAGAAGTGCTTGCTAAGTTACTTCAGCTTTTAATGATAGCAACCTTTATTTTTACTCTTTATTTTTCTCCTCTTCTTTTCAAAGATAGGGAAGGGATTTAGTTGGAAACTGGTCATTTAACGTTTTTAATTGACCCACACTGTTTGCCTGCCCATTATTTTCAAACTCTATTCTTCTAAGTGAGCGAACATCCACAAGAAAAATTATTTTCCTTTTATACTCCAAGGCAGCAATACCCCTTCTCCTAGCCCTGACTAAATTTGTTTTTGAGAGGAACTTATGATGGGCATAAAGTATGAATCCCAAAGTATTGTAGCCTTGAGTCACAGAAGGAATTAAGTTCAGCAATCTTATTGTATTCATTATGCAGAATGCCAAATTTCTCCCTGTCTTTTCCTTGTATTTTTTTTCCAGAAAATTTAAGCAAACAAACAAAACCCAACCCTATGTAGAATCCACGCAGCTTATTTGCTTTCTTCAGGGCAGTAGCTCTGAAAGGCTGTGAGAACGGAGAGGAAGGAGGACATTGCTGTTGCTGAAGAATGAACAGTAATTACCTTGTAGAAGTCTCCAGAGCGATCGATCACCTTTCTGGTTGGTAAGAACAGGACTGGGAATACACAATAATTGATTTCTATTACTTATGTGTGTTTTCCTTTTAGCTTTCTGAAGAAGCAACGTAGTTTAATTGACTTTAATTTCAAATTACGTATTTTTATGACTCCTGGAGTTGGCTGGAATTAGAACGAATGGAGTTGCTTGTCTCACGAGCTATAGTCTCCAGAGAAGGCAGAAAGACTGTGCGCTTGGGTGCATTCATGTGTGTGTGAGAAAGAAATATGCATTCTAATTCATGTGTGTGTGAGAGAAATATGCATTTTAACTGTCACACGTCTCCCACTTATTTCTGGATTATCATTATTATTATTGTTGTTGTTAGAGTAATGTGGGTAGCTGTTAGGTTCATTTCCCTTGTTTTAGAGGCTCTAAGAATTTGTCACAATGAAAAGCTGAGAAAGGCCATATTGGCACAGGTTCAATAGAGACAAGTCTCCTCCATGCATGACAAATGGGCAGAGCAGGCAGTGGCAGGGTCACACTGACTCATCAGGCACCAGCATGGGCCATCCCTGCTGTGATGTCACGGTCCAGTCAAGTTCCTGTGAAACTGTGAGGAACTGAATTGATCTAACCCACACCTTCAACTTGTACTTTGATCATGAAAAGGAAACGTTCTTACACATTACTGAGGCGTCGAGGGTGACTCAGTGCACCCGGGAGATGGAGAATCTGGCACCTGAGAACGTGGGCCATGAACTTGAGCTATGTAATATTTTGCATATTACAAAATATGCAAAAGAGAGAAAGAGACACAAAGAGAAAGACAGTTTTCCAGAAAGCATCACGTTCCCTGGCTTCTGCTTGATTTTAGTTCTGGGCCACTTTACACAATGAATACACTACAGATTCTTTGATTTTGATGCCTACCACACTGTGTTACAATTACTGCTTAATTCTGCTTTCTCTCCTCACCCTGCCTTTTTGTGATATAATTTTCCTTTTAAATTTTTTACATGTCCCATTTTTATTCGGGGTCTGGAACATTTTAGGTGATGGAGAATGTGTGTGAAATGAGCTGCTAATGAGGGGTTCCCTACTGGGTTGATGACATCATTCAAGCAGACACTGAGATCTCCGTTTTTCAGTGTTTAGACAAAAGTGATTAGGGGAGGGTTTACTCTTCAGTACCATAAACAAAGCAAGGCCAAAAAAATAACAAAAGGGAGAGAGCGTGTCTGTGAAACACTACCTCTCTGATTTCTGGGATACCAAGGACCTGGAGATACACATTGGACGTTCTAGGGCTTGCTGGTACTTGGCACACACAATCTCTAGGGAAATTTTGAGTTTGGTTTGTCATTGTATCCTGTGTTTCCAAGCAAGAAATTCTTTAAATTAGCAAAAATCATGTCACTAGCACCAGCAGCTTATAAGACAGAATTTTTGTGACTCAAAAACCATTTTCTTTTTAAACACAAAACAAAAGTAAGCAGATCTATTCAAACAAGTAAAATTATGTTAATTTGTAATTTATAAAATTATATAGACTATTATATATTTCCTTACAGAGATAAAAAATCATGTGTAACCGTCCAAGCCCTAATGTCTTTTATCTTATTTGTCCATTCCCCTCACAACATAGATGCATTCTCAGAATCTAAATCAAAAATTTTAGATTTTGCAACCATCAAGGAGCTGATATGACTGAAAATATTTCTGTGTCATGAACGCATCAGTACCATGTAAACTCTGTCACTAGGGAAGGATCAGCTTGCAGGATTGAGGCTGCAACGTTAGCACTAGAAGATTTTCCCAACAATACAGGGTCTGCAGACAATGAAGCCAAGATAGGAACACTGACATCAGGCTGTCACTCGGACAATGGCCCCAATAGCATGAGTGACATTTGATGGTGGAACATTAGGGGACTGGGACATAGTAGGCTTGCGCTTTGTCAACCATTTCTTTTCTTCTTTCTCTCCTGGTGGCTATTTGTCATTCTAAGATGACGACAGACTTCCCTTCCCCTGGACCTCTCTGAACTCTGCTGTCTTTGGACATCATGGATATTGCCAAAGAAACTATTTGCTGGGCAGTAATTGTATGCCACCCCTCATGGAAAGGTAAATGATAATGAGGGCTGTACAGAGAATAGGCAGCCTGTCAAAGGCAGAAAGAGCGGCTTTTAAGATGTACAGCCATACAAAGTGCCTTATAGACTTGTCCTGGAGTAACTGTATCAATTAACCACGCTAAAAGCCCTAACTCGGATCGGCACTGCACACAGCATGTCTACTGGTATTTTATTATCAAGTCCATTATGATGAGTTCATGTCCTAGACAAAAGGAGAACAGAAAAAGAATTCAGGCTGACAAATTAGACTTGAAATCAGTTTCATTTACATAACGACTAGAAGTTCATTAATAACGGAGTTTTAATTATTCATGCTCTTGTTCCACTAGATACAGCAGTTTCCCCCCTGCTGTGCGGGATGTCTGGATTAGCTAAAATGAACCTTAGCAAACGGATGGGCTGCCCAGAAACTTGGAGGCTTTCTCTTTTCACACTGCTGGATCTGGCTGGGGGCAGGGAGGTGGCTTGTGTGTACAAATTGGGGCCCAGTAATGAACAGGCGGGAGGAGAAGAAGGCAGTGCTGAATAGAGAGCCAGGACACAGGCCGGCACAGCTTCTTTGACTCTGTGTTCCACATACGCTGAAAGAGAAGGAAACACTGCAATTGTTATGTAGATGTGCTCCAAGAAGCCTTTATCTGAGAGGATGGTGTCTGCAATATCAGCCATTCTGAGGTTGCCCAATATGGTACACATCTGCGAACAAGACTGGGTGTGTGGTTCTTCATCTTTGAATAAAGGATCAGGAATAGGGTTTACTTTTGCTTTGTGTGCATTTGAAAGAATCAAAAGGAAGAAGAAAGAAAAATATGACAAGCCCTGCTTTCAAATATCTAGAAAAAATTCGAGAAATAGGGCAAAAATAGGCTTTCATTCCCTTCTAGCCGCAAAAATGGCGATATTGCTGTTCTTACTGGTACTCAACAATGACTGCAAGGATCTTTAGCCTAAAGAATTTACACTACATGTGCACACCTCCATTCTTTGCACCCTGCCTGGGTACCACTTTGTGAAGGAAACAGTTATGAGGCAGGTTGCTGGGGCCTTACTGCATCTCAGGCTCTTTTGGTGTTCACATATTTTACTATTTCAAGGGACTCATTCACGAAACGAGAATTCCTGATAAAACAAGACCCAACCACTCTCCTCGATTTCATGGGTGATAAAGAGGAGTAGAGGGGCAGGGATGCTTTTCTATTTGGAGTCACAGGATGCTGCAGCACCCGGTTTCCAAGACTATCTTTTGCAAGTGCTTGAGAAAAGAGTTGTTTGTCTGAAATGACCTCACAAACAAGGGCTAGAAACATTGAGAATAAAAAGGAAAACAGCAAAGAAAAAACTAGTTTATCAGGAACTGGCTGAGACCTCATGCATCTTCTGCATTCTCCCATTTGACTTATACTGCACAACAATATCATACTCATTTTATTATGATGGAAACTGAGCTCAAGAGAGACCAAACTGTGGTTGGTGAAAGACATACTCTGCCTGACATGAGGTCTCCACAGCTCTGTTTATGTCTGAAGACAAGGACTGCTTACTTTACTTCTACGGAGTTCATGTACTTGTTTTGTTTTTTTTTTCTATCAACTTCTCAACTTAGATACAATTTTGGACCAAATAAATGTAAAAGCTTTCTTTTTCTCCTCCTCCTCTTCTTAATTCTCCCTTTCTTTCTCCTCCTTCTCTTCCTTCAGAATATGTGTTGATACATATATTTTAACAGGCTTAGCTGTCTTAGAACTAACTCTTGTAGACCAGGTTAACCTCGAGCTCACAGAGATCTGCCTGCCTCTGCTTCCCAAGTGCTGGGATTAAAGGCGTGCGCCACACACCCAAGCTGCTTACTTAATTAACTGACGTAGAAAGTCATATACTTAAATAATTAGTGATGTTCTTAGAACACTTTGGGAACAAGACGCTGATGTGAACAAGGGTCATAGGAAAAATTAGTAAAAATTAGACAGGCTACTTTGCCTGATGACTTTATCCCAAAGGGTCCTTCTGTTGATGAGGCCAGCAGCAGCTATCACTCCCTGTTTATTTGAGCAGACCTCTATGTGCGTATTTTGCCCATACACAAAGAAACTTTCTCCCTTCCTCCTCCCCTTCTTTCTCTTTCTTGTCAAACTCTCAGGTCAGCTTTTCTGCTTAGAAGGACTGGTGTTGGGTGACTAGTTTTCATTTGTGTGTATGTGTGCAGTGTTTGTGTGTATACAGGGTGCCAGGACATCCATGCACAGAGCACATAGGAAGGTTGGAGGACAACCTTGGGTTAGACTTCAAAACTTCCATTGTAGAGAACGTTGGCCTCGGACTCACAGAAATCTGCCCATCTCTGCCTCCTGAGTGCTGGGATTAAAGGCATGGGTCACCACTAACTGCCTGATTGAAAAATATTTTTAAAAATTTAAAAAGGAAATCCTTATTTTAGTTATTTGGTATGAGTCACACACACCAAATAAAATTCTGAAACCTATTATCTCTGTCACTGATAAACTATTTCAAACAAAAGATCTTTTAAAATTGCTAAGACAAGGTCTGGAGAGTTGGTGCAGTGGCCAAGGTGCTTGCCGTGTAAGTCGAGCGCCTTGCTTTGTATTCCCAGAACTCACATCGAAAGCGGTGTCGCCCATGTCATCCCAGTGCTGGGGGCTCTAGGTTCCTAGAGCAATCATGGGAGACAGTTGATGCTACTTTTGCTGCCCCCATTCACACACACACACACACACACACACACACACACATACACACAAACATTCATGAAACAAAACAACGATGGATATGTGGGATGACACCAAACTTCAAAATTTCCTTCTGCAGGCAGTGGAAACAACCAGCAGAATGGCAGGACTCATGGATAGACAGCCAGCAGGTAGCAGAGATATTGATACTCATCAGGAAAATGCAAATCAAAACAACAATGTGACACCATCTCACACCTCCTAGCCTGGCTATTATCAAAACAACAAAGACAAGTGTTGGGATGGATGTGGAGAGATTGGAAATATTACAGGCTGTTGCTAGGGAGGCCGAATGGTATGTACTATGGAAAGCAGTATGAGGCTTCCCTCAAAAATTAAAATTACAGTCACCATATGGCTCAGCACTGTTGGGTCAAATAGATCTGGCTAAATGAATTAAAGTTACGACGCTATAGAGAAAATTGTCTCTGCTCATTGCAGCACAAGACACAAAATGCAAACCATGTGAACAACCTGAGTGTTCAGAGGCAACAGATAAAGCAAACAAAGCGAGTGCACACAGTGTAAGCCATTTTACCTCTAAAATTGGAATCTTACAACATATGACTTGGATGATCCTTGAGAATATTATATTAAAGGAATCAAGTCAATTGCAAAGGGAGAAACCTTGAGTGATTCCATTTGGATGAGTTATTGAAAGCAAAACTCAAGGGGTAGAAAGTAGAATGGTGGCTGCCAAGGTTTAGAGGAGGAAACAATGGGGCATTACCATATCAAAGTGTGATGTTTTAGTTCTGTAAGATGAATAAATTGTAGATCTATGTTGGGTGTGACATTGTGCATATAGATAGTAAGGCTACTGTCCCATAGAATGTTTGTTTATTTATTTATTTAAAGACAGTGTCTCATGTAGCTGAAGTTGGCTCAGGCCCACTAGGTAGCCATCTCTCAAATGTTGGGTCGCAGGCATTTGCCCCCTTGCTTGATTTTATGGGATCAAACCCAGCACCTCTCGCCTATGAGGTAAGCACTGCACTGTCTGATCCATATCGCAGGCCCCTTCAAGTATCTTAAGAGGGTAGATCTCATTGTAAGGAATCTTGCCACACAAAAACATTCAGTCACCATTGGCATGTTGCCATTCGCCAAATGGAACAGAGTGTTTGGATGGTATAAAGGTTGATTTTATGAATTTTTGCAGCTTTGCCTAATTGTACTTTTTCAGAGATAAAAAGAAGTGATAATTCTTCTCTGACTGAGTTATTGTAAGCATTCAGGCCAATACTCTACGCTCACCAAAATGGCTGTATATTTGGTAGTTGTTATGATCTGATTGCTTAAGACCAGTTTTGCTCATTGGGCATTGAATTTTAATTTGATGTCAGATCCATAGCACCAAGTTGAAAAGCACATGCAATTTTTTCTCAGTAATGGGATCAATAAATTTCCAAGATGTAGCCTCTGTGGTGTGATGTGGGGCTTCCATGCAGTGGTATGAGTACCTGTTGTAGGCTGAAAGGGAGGAGTTAAAGCCACCAAAATATCCACATGTCCCTTCTGATCTGTTTTATGTACAATCAGAGTATTCAAAAAACTCAGCATGAGCACATACTTGGTAGTTCAGGACTTTATAATCTGTGCTACATTATAAAACTTCCTGTCTAAATTTAAAAATCAACTAATTGTTCCAGAAATACATTTATTTTCCAAGAAGGAAAAAATTTATCTAAAGTTAAAATAAAATGTAAATATATGTGCTCACCCCAGGACATATTCTATTCTATGTCAATAGTTTGATTCTTGGTCAGAAACAAATTATTGTTGATAGCATTAATGCTAGTTAATGGATAAAAATCTTGAATCCTTGATGATGATGGAGAATAACTAATCCTTTTTAAAAAAGAAAGAGAAATTTAGGAAACAGTAAGCTAGCTGGTATTCAATAGCTTTCTTCCTGGGGTATTAAGAGTATTGGTACTTGGGATAGCGCATGTGCCAGTCATTGGTTCAATCCCAGCACAGAGTAAACTGTGTGCACAGCTGGGTCCTGTGGAGGTCAGAAAAAGGGTGTCACATGCCCTGGAACTGGAGTTACAGATGGATCACCATGTGGGTGTTAAGAATTTAACCCCAGTCCTCTGCAAGAGTCACAAGTACTCTTAATAGCTAAGCAGTCTTTCCATCTCCCCAATCAACCAGGCTCTTTATACTCTTTTTTAAATTTAATGGGGGCGCTGGTGAAAAATTCAGTCATCATGTTGTTATGACAAATACTGTACCCATTTCTTTCTATTGGTTTATATTTGTTTTCTCTGATTCTTTGTGCCTGCTCTCGGGACCCTTTCTTCCCTGCTGTGTTGCCTTGTCCAACCTTGATATGAAGGTTTTTGCAAAGACTTTCTGCCTCTTGTAATGCTGTGTTTGGTTGATATCACCGGGAGCCCTACTCATTTTTTTTTTTTTTGAAAGGATTGGAGGAGTAGTGAAAAGGGAGGTGGGTGAGAACTGAGAAGAATGGAAAGAGGGGAGATTGGTGGGTGTGGTAAGTAGGAGGAGGAGAGGAAGGAGAGGCTGTAGTCAGAATGTATTGTATGAGAAAAGAAAAAAAATCACATCTACTGGAAAGAGTGTTAGAGCCAGTGGGCATGGTGGACAAAGTCCTTTAAACCAACACGAGCAAAGCTCATATGAACTCACAGAGACGGAAGCAGCATGCACAGGGCCTGCATGGGCCTCAAAAAGGTCTGCTGTGTATATTATGGCTTCCAGTTTAGTGGTTGTTTTTTTGTAAATAGAATTCCTGAGTGTGTAAATATGTGGGTCTCTGATTCTTGTGTCTTCTCTTGGGCTCTTTTCTTTCTGTTGGTTTGTCTGGTTCAACTTCGATGTGGGAGTTTTTGTTCTATATTATACTTTATTATTATCTCCTAAAAGCCTGTTCTTTTCTAATAAGAGACGGAAAAGAAAGGGAGTGGATTCAGATGGGAGGGGAGGTAGGGGAGAGCTAGGAATAAGAGATGGAGGGGGACATGTAATTAGGATATATTATGTGAGAAAAGACTTTATTTTCAATACAAAGCAAAAAGAGAGAGAATCATGCCTATTGGCTTTGGATGGTAGCTCAGTTAGCAGAGTTCCTGCTTACTTAACAGCACAAACCCTTGATTCCATCCCCAGCACTAGACAACACAGCTCACATGGTACAAGCCCATAAGCCCAGCAGTTGGCAGGTTGAGGCAGGAGGCTCAGAAGTTCCAAGGTCATCATTGACAGCATAACCAGTTTGAAAATAGACTACAGGAGACCCTGTTGCAACAACAAGAACAATGACAAGAAGAATTACACCTATGATAGAACTGGGAAATGGTGACATGCTCAAAAGCCATGTGCTGTAGAATGAGGAGAGCATGTTCCAAATGGGCAAGAAAACCATGGTGGAGCCAGAGGTCACAGAAAAGGAAAGCAATACGTGACTTCTGTGTGGAGGGCCTGGGGACAGACTGTGCCTGGTAGCTGAAGAACTTCCTGTTTGTTATCCATCTAGTCCCGCCTTCTTGCACAGAATCTCCAGGTGTTTTTCAATGAGGCACTAAACATCCCCTCATTGACTCAAGGAGGAAGCCTTCAGGTGGGTTTAATGCTGAAGATTAAGACTGCATTAAGATTAAGTCTAAAATGTACTGCCACCAATTAGCCCTCGAGTCTTTCTGTAAGCCTTGAATTTTTGATGCGATCAATGACACCAGTGGAGCCATCTTCTGTGCAGTGGTTATTAAAGATATAAAAATCAATACAAAGATGATACTTGGAAATCTATATCACAAGATAATGAATCACCATGAGAGCCCACTAAGAAGAATGTCAGCAAACCAAACAGAAGGCCTGTGCAGAACAAGGCATTTCATGCCAGGAGAATTGCAGCTAAATTTTGTACGAGACAGACATCCACAGACCGTGATTAAGGCACCGTAGTATGACAAGGTTTTAGTAAGTTTAAGACACAAGTTCAACTAGGAAAGAGGCTCCAACAGAATTAAATGGGGGTGGGTGTCTTTTAAAGAGAAGGAATGGGGCACAGCAAAGGAATCAGAATTGAGATGTAAGACTGAGCCAATAACACCATGATTTAGCTTTAATTCATGACAAAATAGCATCAAACTTTCTCTGTCGGTAGTCCTCATTCAATTCCTTTTAAATGAAGCATGATTTGCCTGCACCTTGCATCTGTAAGTACTGATTGCTGTTGGAGGTGGGTCTCAGGGCCTCACAGAATGGCTCAAATTTAATTTGAACTGGGGATTGATTCAGTTTCCTTCAAGGGAAGATTTTTTTTCTCCTCCAAAATTGAGCTAGGGTCTGACATTGCAAGTTCATTTTTGTTTTCCCCTTGATCCGATTGTAAGTGACATGAGAACATTTATGGGCTTGGTTCCTGAGGGATGTCACAACATTGCTAATGATGTCACAAGTGGTTAAGAACTACTCTGTGTCTTGGGAAATATGGATCACCTAACTACTTTTTTCTTTTAGATTTATATATTTTTATTTTATGTTTAATGGATATTTTGTCTACATGTGCGTCTGTGCACTGTGTTCATGTCAAGTGCCCAGGAAGGACAGAAGAGGGTATCAGATCCTCTAGTACTAGATTTACGGGTGGTTGTGAGCTGCTGTGGGTACTGAGAATCCAATCTGTGTCCTCTAAATGAGCTTTCAGTGCTCTTAAATTCTGAACCATCTCTCTAGCCTCTACCCCCATTATTTCTTCATTTTGGCTGCTAGGCCAAGAAGAAAAGGAACAGGCCTGCCACAGTTCCCACTCACTAAAACATTGTATATTTAATAGACACCAAATTTATGTCAGAGATTTTCCAATTTATAACTATGTAAATAAAATTTTATAGACAAGGATTAGGAGAGGATGTGTTTTTGTGTATATTGGGAGGTACGAAAGCCATAAATGTTTCTCTTTCCTCTTCCTGAAAATGCGTGCAGGCACCCCTTTCTGCAGCTCTCAAGGGGGCTTCTCTTCAGGAGAGGGGGCTCCAGACCACTCAGTATTAAGTCCTTGACTGAGAAGTGTGGTTCTGTGTTCATCTGAAAATGCACTGGCTTAGAGAGGCAGGCACTGATTCACAGAGACCTGTCATTGCTGTTCTTGGAGTCTTTTCATATACCCCTCGTTCTGATGCCAATACAATTTCCAGAAAATGAAACGAGGATTAGTTTATATGATGGCATAGTAAGTTGGGCTTCTTTGCATTTTCATCGCATGTTTTAGAGGTTGATTTAATCAGCTGTGACTATTGTGGAATTAGTTGCTTGTTTGTATCCTAGAGAAGTGAGACACACCTCCCTTTAACAAGTCTTTCCAGTTTTTGATTTAATTTGTCCCCCCCCCACCCCTTCTGCATAGGTTCCCAAAGCAACGGAACCACCAAGTAGCATACAACAAGAGGAATTCAGTTTGACACAAATAAAAGGCGGACCTTTTGCTGGCAAGATCTGCTGTGATGAGAGATGTCTGTGGTTTAAGACACTGTGCTCTTCTGATTGTGCAAACATCTCTGATTGGCCTCTGGAACCCCAATTGCCTGGGGAACACTGCCTCTCTCTTCAGCTGCTCAGTTTTCATGTTCAGCTTTGATGATGTTTGGAAGGGAGTGTCCTAACCCTCTGTAGGAATCTCTTCCACGATTACTGAAATCCAGTCAGAGGTACCCAACAGCTCTGAGATCTGATACTCACAAAGAGCCTCCCTGGTATAGCCTTTAGATCCTATGAAACGCGTTTGCGTCTTGTGGCTAGGAAGCTTTTTAGCTCTTCTTGCATAGCAGGGTTTTTATATTATTATTATAATCGACATATTTATTAATTTACAAACAGTAAGTTTGGGGCATAACTCAGTAGTGAAGCTTTTACCTCTCATGAGTGAAGCCTGAGGTTCAGTTCTAATCACAGTACATAAAAAAGAAAAAAAGAGTGACTGCATTTAAAAGCTGGGTGTGATCGCTCATGCCTAAAATCATAGCCTGTGAAAGGCCAGGGCTAGAGGATTGCTGTGAGTTCCAGGCCAGACTAGGTTATGGAGTGAGACCCTGTTTAAAAGAGAAAATGATTTACCAGCAGTTGACAGTAACACGCTGTGCCTAAGACTGGGAATGCTTGGTCTCAGAGGACCCAGCCCAGGGAAAGGTTTCTCATTGAAAATTGTGTAAAACAACCTCTCTGAGGGTCACATTCTAATTGCTTTCAGAGAAAAGCTTCAATTTTGGTTATTAGATAAATACAAAGGACAAATATCTAGACCTGGGTAGAATAATCAAATATTTTAATAGGTGAAGGAGTAAAACAGCAATTGAGAGTAAAGACCTTCATAGCAGACTGATTAAAACGTGAATTTTTAAAACTGGGCAGGTCAGCCATACAGAGAAGTTAAGCTTTCAGGCAGTGTATGTTCACCAGATTAAAAACTGATGAAGTCTGAACAGAGAAAACTGGGCTACGAAGGAAAGCAAGCTAGCTGGCAAGTGGGAGGTGAACCAGAAAATCTTATCTTTCATATAGCTAAGGTGTGTAAGAGAGATGGCGGAACTCACAGAGGGCATTTACCACAGTCCATAAAGCACAAAATGTACTTAAAAAAACACATATAGCCTAATTTGGAAATTAAAAAAATAGAGATGTATTATTTTATCATGTATTATATAACTCAGTATTAATATATTCTTTGTTTATACATAGTAAGAAACTGTTTCAAATGATTACAGAATTAGCACATGACAGAGGCAAAGAGAATTACCCAGGAATTATACAGTTGGCTCCATGAAGTTATATTTTTCTTTTTCTTTCTTTCTTTCTTTTTTTTTTTTTTTTTTTGGGGATTTTTCGAAACAGGGTTTCGCCAAAGCTTTTTTGGTTCCTGTCTTGGAACTAGCTCTTGTAGACATGGCTGGCCTCGAACTCACAAAGCTCCGCCTGCCTCTGCCTCCCGAGTGCTGGGATTAAAGGCATGCGCCACCACCACCTGGCTAAAGTCATATTTTTCTAAACAGACTTAAAACTGAATACTTGAAGGCGTCTAAAAGTCAAGGCTGTTCCAGGCCGTTTACAGCCACAGCTCCTGCTGTCTACTTGGCACCAACAAGCTGGGTAAAAGCAAATCTTAGGCTCTCTAATTTTGGGAGAGAGAAAGCAGGATTCAAAGTTACATTTACACATATATCATATGTGTGTGTATATGTATATATTACATATATATGTATATATATAGAACTGCAAATATTACATATACATATACATGCGTATGTAATATTTGCAGTTCTAGTTTGAACCCAAGGCCTGGCACATACTAGGCATGGGCTCTACTACTCACAAGATGACATACAACCTAAGTCACATCCTACTGATTAAGTAAATTAAGACAGTAAGACAGAGTGAATTGAGAAAAGGACTCGAAACAAATACCACAGAAGGCAAAAAATACTTCTGTTGCATGCCGACAAATATGATTGTCTTCACATTTATTTCTTGTATATTTGGAAATTTGCAAACTCTCTGCAATAGTATTTCCATCATTGTCAGAATTTTATTTTTTTTAAAAAAAAGGTATCAGTGAAAAGTATGAATCCCACCCCTGAAATGTTTGCAAATACAAAATGAATCCATTTTACCCCCGGCGATGCCTTAAGCTAGAGGGGAAGGTGATTTACATAGAAGAGCCAAGGTGTTTTATGCCCAATTAATTGATAAGGCTTTGAAAAAACTAGGGCTCCAGATCAGGAAGGCTGAGCTCAAGGAAGATTTGATAGACACAGGGGGAAACTGCAAGACCAATGGGTACTCCTCAGCAAGAAGAGGGGTTTGTGGGTAGCAGCACAAACACACAAAAAATGCAAACTGGCAAAATGAGTGGAGGGGGGAGGCAAATGAAAAATGATTAGGAGGGAAACTGGCCTTGAACTGTACAACAAAGAACCACAAACAGGATTTTGTCTTCTCAATGTCGAAATTATTCAAATCCATCGGGAAATCATTTTATGGAATGAAAACAGCAATTGGATTCCTAGCCAGAGAGACGCCTGAGCTCCTGCCTTAAGCCATCAACACTGGGTTTGTCTCCTTACAACTGGATCTTTGACTTTCCCTCCAAGAGAAAGCACATAGACTGCTTTTACTCTCCCTAATTCACTTGCTCACTCAAATAGTCATTGATTTTTTTTTTCTCAATCTGTAGCCCATCTGCTTGCAAAATGTTCATTGACTTCATGGGACAGACCAGTATTAGTTGATGGTAATGTACATGCACACAATAAAACTGCCAACATAGTCATCTTCTGATATCTGAGTATAAAGAGAAGGCACGGTTAGACAATAAGGAATGTAGGAGAGACTGAAAAAACTGCATATGATGGAGAAAGCCTGGCCTTGGGCCACAGAGAGATGTGGGTTCAAATCCTTGTTTTGCTACTCTATTAGTTCTGATGTTTGATTAAATTATACTGTTGAACTTCATTTGTCTTTAAGTTAAGAACAGTACGTTATATCTAACATATATTTTGTGAGAATTGAAAAAAGTGTATGTAATTAGAACATGTAATAGGGGTGAGTCCAAAACAAACTCAACATGGTAAGTAAGGAATATGATTGTCATCAGAACATCAGCCTGACTTTTTAAAATTGTTCTTTAGACACATTTACTTATTTAATGTGTTTGTTATCCTCTGTCTGTGTGTATGAACATGTGTGAAGGTCAGGGGAGAACTTTGATTTGGGAGTTCATTCTTTCCTTTCACTATGTGTCTCCTTGGCATTGAACTCAAGTTGGCAAGCTTGGCAGCAAGCTCGTTTCTCCACTGAATGTCTCACTGGCTTTCTTTTTATTTGTCCATTCATTCATGCATTCATTTATTCATTTTTTTCAGCACTGGAGCTAAAAACCAGAGCCTTATGAGTGTAAGCAAGATAATGTTTTAGACCTGGAGAGATGGCTCTGGGATTAAGAGAAAGTTTGCTGCTCTTTCAGAGAACTCTTTCAGTTTGGCACCCAGCACCCACATCAGGCCACTGAACATGGCTTACGATTCCAGCTCTAAGGTATCCAGTACCCTCTTCTAGTTTCACTCAGATGAACATACATAAAAACATAGACATACTCACACATGGACACACAGAAATACAAATCACAAATCACGAAGGAAGCCATCTTCTATACATCTTACGTGGCAACATGGTCACTCCATACTGGTGTTCAGCACTCTAGTTATCAAAGCGTGGCAGTAGGCAGACACCTCCCCCTGCTCAAGTGGTAATAAGTTCTGTTTGGAACTTTCATACTGTTTTAATTATTTTAAAATTCACCCAAGATTGCCATAACCAACAACTCATTCCACTGTGCAATAAGATACAAAAATGA
The DNA here is from genome assembly GCF_018167655.1 of Microtus oregoni. Classification (NCBI taxonomy): domain Eukaryota; kingdom Metazoa; phylum Chordata; class Mammalia; order Rodentia; family Cricetidae; genus Microtus; species Microtus oregoni. Next base: position 57,434,412 of record NW_024543059.1, on the reverse strand, counting down.
ATTCTAATTTCTCCAAGTCTTTCTGTTCGTATAACCATTCCACCTCCCTCTTTGCCATTCCTAGTCTCCAGCAACAATTGTTCACCTTCTCTTCCACCATGAGATAGACTTTTTGCTTGTTTGTGTTTTGTTTGGGGAGGGGTTACTTTGGCCGGTATTTTTTGGCTTCTGCTGTTGTTTGTATTGTTTTGAAAAAGGTCTCCTTCTATAGCCCAGGTTGTCCTGGAACTTACTGCATAACCTAAGCTGGTCTAAATACATGCACACCTATCTCAGCTTCCCAGGTTCTTAGACAACCAAGGCATGAGCCTCATGAGCTCTGCCCGACTGTGCTCTACTTTTAAATCACAACCCAGGAGTTAGAGAAAGGGCCACTGTCATTCTTACACTGTAATTTTACAACACATGCGACTTAAGATTCTATCATGAACAGACAATTTTTAGTTTTCTTTATATGGGTCAAGTTTTTTATTATTGACATGAGAATAATCTCACCCCTACACACACACACACACACACACACACACACAATCCCCTCCCCTTAGATGGTAAAGAGTTAATTCACAGAGCAAGGAATGAAAGAGACTCAAGAGTGTTAAGGTCAGTGGTACCTGCTTTACTAAAAGGGGAACTGGGGCAGGCCAGAAGGTAGTAGAAAGCATCCTGAGGGCCAAAAAATGGTGAAGGAAAGAGACCTCAGGAAGGATGCTGGTGGCTGATGGGTACTCGCTAAGTCTTCCTTGAACTCATCCCTGTGGTCAAGGAAAGGGAGCACCTGGCCAGATACATCTTATGAGAGGGGGATGGATTTGGGCTTACGGTTGAAGGGACATGGCCAATTATGATGAGGAAATCCAGGTGGCCATACTGGCTTAATAGGCAACATGTCACATATTGCCTGATTAAGAAGGAGGGAGCTAGACGTGGAGGTGAGCTTACTGACTCCCAGCCCCTTATAGTCTGTGTCTGCCAATGAGGCCTCACCTCCTAATTTTTGGCAGCTTCCCCAAACAGAACACCAGCTAGCGCCTAAACATTCAAACATGTGAGTCTGTAAGGACCATTTCACATTCAAACTATAGTAAACAGTTTTGTTCACAGGACCACTGTGGAAACTCAGCAGTGGAGGTGCCTGTCTGGGAAAGGATTTCCCCTCTTCATCCTGTTGACCATGAAAGGAGTCCCTGATTCCCACTAAGCTAGGGATTTTCACAGATGGATTTTAGGCCTTTTTCTTGCCTGCAGGGTCAAACACTCCTAGCTAGGATTTTTCTAGCTCTCTGGTGAGCTGCCCAGCTCAGTCAACTACTCCATCTTGCTTTCAGTGATGAGACAGTTCATGGCATACATACACAAACATGCTGTCTCTTAAAGTTTATCCCAGCAAAATATAGTACATCTAAACTCTGTTCCTTAAGAACCACAGGTTTCATAAAAGAATGTATCACTATGGCTGAACATGCACATTCTTTATGTCTAGCATTTGAATATTTTATATGCTGACTTTATTTGCACAAAGAAACCGCAGAGATCTCTGTATGAAACCAAAAATAAATTAGATTTAGTTTACATGTTTTTGTTGGAGAGTGGTGGTTCATCTCAACTGTCAGAGGTCTAGAGTCACCTGGGAGATGGAGTGCTGGGCACATCGGTGGGGGAAAATTCTCACTGGGTTAATTGATGGGAGAGGGCCTGCTCACTGTCGGTAGCACCAAACTTTGGATTCCACAAAAGCACAGGCATTTATCACACTCTACCTCTTGACTGCCGATGCAAGGTAGACACCTCACTCAAGTTCCTGCTGCGTCCGGTCATGATGGGCTACGACCTGGAATTGGGTGCCCAAAGAAATCCCTTTTCCCCTAAGCTGCTTTCTTAGGGTGTTTTGTCATAGTAATAGAAAAGGAAATCAGGACATGAAGGATACACTCTTAAACTAACCTTCTCCTCTTGATGTCTAAGGAGCAGAAGACAGCAGATTTAGGATTGATGGCATGCTAAATATTTTTGTTGCTCAGGAGTTTCTCTCTAAATATTACTCTCCAATTTTGGTGTTCTTTTTACCATTTCTTAAAATGATATCAAAGATCTTAGCCAGATAACTGCTAATTACCCTAAATCATTCAGAAAGTACCACTGACAATTTGGGACTAAAGCCCAACCTGCTCCCTCAACTCAACAGACATTCGTCCCTGCTCTTTGTGTTGCCATGGTGATCAGTTTACTGGAAGAATTAGATTGAAAAATGATATTTGACTACTTTTCTGTAGAAGTTACTTAGAATTTTTAAAGTATTACATGAAAAGAATTGTCTTAATATTAACACAACTCTACATAATTACATTGCCTTCAATGTATTCTTTTAGGACGTTATACATACTGGCTTATATTTGCAAAATAAAACAATAAAAGAAGTATCTCAGAATCACAAAGGAGAGGAGTATCTTTTATTTTTATCAAAAAATATTTTACCCAACAACTTATTAGTAAGACTTGTACCTGCTATTTCTATTTTGCCAACTTTGCCTCTTGCCTTTGACAATGAACATTAATATTGGCTAATACTATCCATTATGAATATGATTAGAGTATCAGGTTGGGTATAGCTCAGTTTCAGAGGATATATTTTGCATATATGTAACCTAAATTAAAACCCTAGGGCCATACACACATACACAAATTATAATTGTATGGTTAATCAAGACGATTCTGATATCCATTTAGATCTTATTATACTTACTATTTTTGATACCTTAGTAGACCACTTATTTAAACTTAAAATATCAAATTCTATATTTGATTACTAATGAAAATATGTCTAAAATAAAGATAGCTTTTGCAATACATTTTAAGCAAAATAAATGGTACTTCTACATAATACGAACATTTCAATGACATATGCTATGTTTTTTGTTTGTTTACTTTTTGAGAGAGTGTTCCTCTGTGTAACAGTCATAGCTGTCCTGGGAACTAGCTTTTGTAGACCAGGTTGGTCTCAAACTCACAGAGATCCACCTGCCTCAGCTTCCTGAGTGCTGGGATTAAAAGCATGTGCCACCACCACCCAACTGGCATAGGCTATCTTTAATATCATTTTTGGAAATAGCATGTGATTCATCTCTGTGTGCTCATAAGCAAGACAGTGACCAAGAAGAACATTTTAGAGGTGAGGAATGTAGGTCCTAAAGCAGTGGATGGTCAACTTTGCACTGAACCCTGATGATGGTCTAGGGTTCTAAAAAATGGTGCCCCGTGTTCTTTTCTCTGGTTTGCTACTGCCAGTCCCTAAAGGAAAGCAATATGGAGGAATTAAGCCATGACTGTTCTTGTCTGGCTAATAGCACCACAATTTTGCTCCTCAGAAGAGAAGGAGGGATGTGGATAGAAACATGGGCAATTGGCAAGTTTACCAGAGAGATGAAGTCATTAGCTGTCCATAGGCTCATTAAACTCTAATGGTGGCCATAATCATCACTGTGATTTGGAAGCACTGCCTTCGCCCCCATGAAAGGCTTTTTGTTTTGCAGTCTCCTTTCCATTCAGCTTCCTGAAATGCTATGCCAATTGATGTTTGCATGTTTCCAAGATGGCAACAAGCCTTCTAATTGCTTCTCCCACTACACTGTGTGCTGGCAGGAACGCACCCCACTTTCAGATCACTTGATACCTCCTGTCACCTTGGGGCTCGCCAGCACGCATTCAGAGGCAATGGAATGCCAATTACTCTCCTTCCTGGCATTCCATGAAAACATGTTGCAACTCCTTTAAGGAGAGAGAGATTTGGGAGTTTGATTTCTTTAATAATTCCCACAGGTTTAGAGAGAGTTTAGCCTGTGGGGGGCACTGGTTACATCCCAGTAATATCACCCACACCACTACTAAAATCTGTTCTATTAATCATGATATCCACAAACATCAATAATAGTAATACTGATAATGATCAAGTTTTCAGCCTATAGGAGTTGAGAGACAAACAGATGATTCAATGAGAGCACTACAGCTAACCAGTAAATTTCATGCTTGCTATGCATCAGCAATAGTTCAAGTGTTCTCAATATACTGGCTTGATTGTGTTCTTCCACAGGCTGCCAGAAAGTCTACTGTTCTTCTCTGAGTTTGTAGACAAGAAACCTGAAGCCCATAGTTATGTAACTAGATAATGGCAGGGCCACCATTTGGTATTAAAATAACACAAATTAAATTCAGGTTGGTGTCAAAGCCTAGACTTTTTAGTTGTTACAGATATAGCCAATCACTGTCTTGGAGAGGGGTCGCTTCTAAGAATTACTCTCACCAGGAAAACAACAGGCAGTGATGAACAGTGAGTTAGATGCATGAAACCTTCTCTTATAAAGGACTTCATTCCACTTTATCAACCAGCATCTTCTATTAAAGCCTTTAGCCCATCCTATTCCATCAACCGGCATCCTTGGGAGAAGCCCAACTGGGGCATTTTATCCCTTTACAAAGGAATGCATTTTCCTGGCTTGCTGCTCCACACAATTCTAATGCATCTCTCCTTAACTGTGACTTGTGATGCCTGCTCACATTCCAAGGCCAGAGTGTCCTACCACCAAAAGAATCATTTTTCACAAAACCCAGATATGTAGGCAGCCAACAGACAGCAACTAACATGAAACCACACATTCAGTGACTCAGGTTTTCATCTCTACCTGGGTCCATAATTTTACCCTGAACTAAAGGCGTGTTGAACGTCATGACTCAGAAAACCACCCACAGGCAAAGCACCACACTTGTACACAATGCTTGAATTCACAGGTAGCGAAAATCATAATGTGACTTACTTTGAAATTCATCGTTTATCACTGGAAACTATGTAGGCTCCATAGTCATCAGAATGAGTTGTGGAGTTTAGAGGAAGTGGCTTGTCAACCTAGAACAAAAACAACACCCAGCAGTTCAAATTCAGCATGAAAAGATCAAGAGAATTGAAAGTTCTCTAGTGTGCACCATAAATGTTAGCTAAATGTCTAGCTTGAGAGTCTAGGAATGAAGATGGCTACTAATACGGAGGAATGCCAGGCAGCAGAACCGCCATGTTTGTATGCCAGGCAGCAGAACCGCCATGTTTGTATGCGATTTTGGAGGAATCAGCTAAAATGAAGAGAGCAAAGGCTACAAATGATTCCTGGAAATGAACAATGTAACTCAACCCAGGAGGGAGGAGCGTGCTGCCACCCACCTGGGGAGACAGGTTAATCAGAAGATCAATTTCACGCTTATCTTAGTCATTAGGTAGCCATTGATACCACCTGCTCACTTGAAACATACAAATCCAAGCCAGCCATCAGCAAGCAGATACCATTCTGCCAAATCCCTCCTTTCTGCAGAGTGACAGGAGGACCAGGGCCCAACTCTGACCCTGAGAATCTGGGCATCTGCTCCTCTGGCACACACAGGTGTGAGGATGAATCAGAAATCCAGCCTCCATGGGCAGGGAGTGGAAGACAGACATGCCGGAAGACAGGAGCTATGTAAAGTGAAAGTCAACCGGAACTTCAGAAATATTTAATGCATTTAGTGACGTTTCTCTCCTCTGAACTAATTCTATCCCTCAGATCCAAAGTGGTGATTCTCTAAAGACATGTAGATAAGATACAGATTTCACTTGTTTACTCATTTTGAGAACCTCTGACTCTTTTAGATGTTGACTACTCTTTCCCAAAGAACTGGGGAAGGCTCACTTGTCTGGGCAAGTTGTCAGCTGCAAATGACCAAGATTCAAATAACTACATGGAATTCCCAAAGGAAAGCCAGGACCTCCTCACCAGTAGAAGAAGAGGTGAGGAGGTACTGGCATATTGGTAGTTGAACTTTTCCTGCAGTGCTACTACGGTTTTTTTTTTTTTTTCCAGCTTTTTCTTAACTCCTAAGGGGAGGTCATCAAAGTGCCTTGCCTACTAAGGGGAGATCATCAAAGTACCTCACCTATGCAGCAAAGAAATACTCATGGCAGGCTCTCCCTTTTTGTATCTTAAGACAAAGTCTCCTTATGTGTCAAGCTGGCCATAAATACTTGATTCTCACTGCCTCTGATGCTAAAATGTTGAGATAAAAGATGTGCACCATCATACCCGACTCACTTTCATCCTCTCCTTCCTTCCTCTTCTTCCTATAAAGGGAATGCATGACATCTTAACGCCATGCACCATTAGGAACTACGGCCAGTTGAGGGGTCATCAGTTAATTGGTCTCAAGGAACGTCTTTCTGTCGGCTTTGCACACTCTTATTCTAGTCTGAATTACCTTGTCAGTGGTAACTTGCTAACTCCGGAAGGAAAAGGCAAAGTAAGTTGTTTACCTTGCTTAAAGCTCTGGGATGGCAGCCGGCTAGTTAATTACGGCTCTCCTGCTCCTTTCTGTCTCTGGGAGCCAAAGTATCATGTGTAGCTTCTGAATACTTAAAATTCATTCCTAATTAAGCAATGTGTAGATGGATGGATTTTCTATCAAGCGAGTCTCAAACCTGTAGCAGAAAATGAAGCAGCATTTCTGGCCCGAGACAGAACTGAGGTTAATCAAGATGCTGCCTGAGAATCTACTTTCTAATAAAAAGACTTCCCTAGCAGTTTTCTAAAGTGCAAGATTCCAAGATGGGCTAACCTTTTGCATATTTTATTTTAATATCTGTGGGGCTGAGGAATTAATCCAGGACCTCACACTTGCTAAGCAGATTTTCTACCAGTCAGTTATAGTTCCATCTCCTCATTTATATAATTTGAAGTTGTTTATTGAATTTAAAGATGATAGTAAACTTATATATCTCTTATTCTTTGTTTCATGTATAATGAATTGAGAAGAAACAAAAAAGTAAAGTTTTTGAGACCAGAATAATTTCAGACGTCAATATACACATGATAAGTCTGACATGAATTGGAAGATATAAATAAGCACATTCTGAGTTCAAACACAAGACAGACAGAGAAAGTGAGGACTGGAGAGAAAAGACTCAGTGGTTAAGAGCACTGACTGTTCTCCCAGAGATCCTGAGTTCAATTCTCAGCAAACACATGGGCGGCTTATAATCCAACTGTAATGAGATCTAGTGTCATTTTCTGGCCTGTAGGGACACATGCAGGCAGAACATAATAAAAAAAAAAAACATCTTTAAAACAAAAATAAAGAAAGGGTAGGTGAATGAGGTTAAAGGGTTTGACCTTCAAATGGTGAGTAAACGGGGGTTGGGGATGTAGGTCAGTTTGTAGAGTGCTTTGAGTAGCATGCACAAGGCAAAGTTTAATCCTTATCTTCTGCTCTGCAGAAACTGAGAACTCAAGAACAATGGCAATGGGTTTCTGATCCTACTGCACGTACTGGCTTTGTGGGAGCCTACGCAGTTTGGATGCTCACCTTACTAGACCTGGATGGAGGTGGGCGGTCCTTGGACTTCCCACAGGTCAGGGAACCCTGATTGCTCTTCGAGCTGATGAGGGAGAGGGACTTGATCGGGGGAGGGAAATGGGAGGCAGTGGCGGGGAGGAAGCAGAAATCCTTAATAAATAAATAAATTTAAAAAAAATTAAAAAAAAGAAAGTGGAGCTTATTGCTGCCTGTCTATAATCTTGACACTTGGAAGGTGGAATCAATTGTATGGCAAGTTCAAGGTCATAAACTGAGTTACAGAGTGAGTTCAATGGTAGCTCCATATAACAATAATTAATAAAATGAAATGAAATGAACTATTTTTAAGAAAATGGTTCTTTAGGATTTTCCCCCAAATTCTTACTTTTTCAATGAAGTTGGCCACAATCTCCCCAATTCAGCAATTGCCCTGCCTCAGCCTCCCAAATAGATAATATTACAGGTACTACTTTCTTCATATTTTGAAATTAGTTCCTCTTAAAAAAATTTCCAAGTTCCAAACAATAGATAACATTTTAATACATTAAGGCTAATGAAGATAACTACTTGATTCATGTAGTGGTAATATTTGTGTTTACCAATACAGAATGAAGACTCTAAAAGCCTAGTAAGAAATAGTGTTCTTTAAACTATAATGTAGGGAGGTTTTCAGGAAGAATGAAGAAACAGTAAGTTCCCAACACTATGAAAGCAACATTTTTCATCTGCCAAATGGAAATGCAAATGAGCAAAATGATGGGTGAACATAGAGAAGAGCACACAAATCATAAAAGATATTCAAGAATTACAGCAGTATCAGTTTAGAAGGGAAAGTCTCTGGTGTTCTTTCTTCTGGAGGAGAGGCACGGGAAAAGATGGTGGGTTTTGTTGTAGTTTTTTGAAACAGGGTTTCTCTGTGTAGCCCCGGCTGTCCTGGAACTCACTATGTAGACCAGGCTGACCTCGAATTCAGGGACCTACCTGCCTCTGTCTTCTGAGCGCTGGGTTTAAAGGTGTGTGCCATGACCACCTGGCAGGAAAAGCTTTTTAACTAAATGGGGAATCCTTTAGGCTGCCTTATTTCCAAATAAAGACATTTTTACCTTCCAAAGTTTTAAGCAAACTCCATTGTCTTAAATGTGCACATCTTATTCTCTTGCTCTCCTGCCTAGACTGTGGTGGTGACATGTCTGGACCTTCCCTTGAGGAGCAGGGCCAAATCCACTCTACCATCTTGCATGACACAGCCTGAGGAGGCTTTTGCTATCACCACTAACGTTGTCATTTCTCCAATTAAAACAGATCTTAGAGTATTCTGAGCTGATTGGTGTATTCAGAGAAGGAAGTTTGCCCTCTTAATTGAGGGCTTGGCTCTAGGATGGGAACATTAACCAGTAGGCAATCAGTTGGGAACAGGGATGACGATGTTTGAGCAGGGAGTGAATGGGCCAGAAATCCAATTTTGGCCCATGAAATGTTTGTAGTTTTAATTAGAGTGAGGATAGAAAATAAATTTAATCAACAATTAATTCAACCAATAATGTCAGCAATACTTAAAATATAATGTTATTCTGAAGAACAGTATGTCATATCAATAGTATACCATAACTATATGATAAAAATGAGGCAATGAATAGTAATTAGACTATTTAGAACAACTATTAATTAGGTATTTAAGATGCAGAAGTTAAGTTTGTGAAGGTCAGTGTTCTCATGGCAAGGAGACAATAGTAACATAAAAAAAAAACAGAGAATGTGCATGAGGAGAGATTCAGTCTGGGGGAACTTTTCCTGGTATTTTTAAACTGTGTCTAAGGTTAGGAAGATTGGCCGTGGGCTACAGTGGTCTGGAGAAGAAGGTGATTAATGAGAACCTACATGAGATAGTAGTAGTGGGAAATAAAAGGACTCAAAATACCCAAGAAGTATTTCGGAGACAGTCAGTAGGAGTTGGCCACTGCTGAGAAGAGCAGTAAAAGGAGAAGGAGTAGACATAGATAAATTAGAAACATGGGCCCTATAGTAGAAGCTGGGGGGCTACCAGCCAAACTGCAGATGTTCGAAGGAAAGAACCAGTGGAGAGAGGTGATAATGAACGTAGGTGTGATCCTTTCTGTTTACTGTGTCAGAAAGTCTCATGGGACAGCAGCAACAGCCACAACCACAAGGTTATAAATTAAGAATTGAAGAAGGATGAAAGATTTCAGCGTCTTTCTAATGGACGAGGTGGTTAAAGTTGAGAAGGTCTAAAACCACCAAAGCTAAAGAAGAGAGTAAGCCTTCACAGAAGTGGGGGTTCTGGGAAAGAAGGCAGCCCGGTTTGAGGTGAGGTGAGCGGGGCTGGTGGCAGACTCTTTTCACTACTGTAAGCCCTTAGCAGGATTTACTTAAATTTAATTAAATTTACTTAATTTTCATGATGGCCCTTAGGAAATCAATTTTGTTGTAAACTCTACTTCATGAATTAGAATCTGGAAGGGCAGAAAGTTTGCAAAGGCCACATCTTATGCCTGGCAGAAGCAAACTTCAAGTTTTATTCTACTTGAGAGTCCCTGTCCTTGACAACTGTGCACATGGAGCAAGCAGGGAACTGGTTGTTGACTTTACAGCTCTGACCATTGAACCCAGGGCCTCAAGCATTCTGAACAAGCACTCTACCACTAAGCTACCCACTCAGCCCAGGACAAGCTAGTTTTCCAAAAAGAATTGCTTATAACAAAACCAAATGTCCTACAGATTATCTGCTCACAGTTCATTAGTGAAATGAGTCCACTCCTGGGGCTACAGTTGACTGGAAGAGGCCTAAGAAGCACAGGTGAAAGTGGAAGTTTTAATAGTATTCAAATAGCAGCATGAAAAAGAAGTGTGCTCCACTTTCAGCAAGTACTCGTGCGTCTATTGCGTTTATTGGAGGGGCCCTGGCCTCTTGTAAGAGGGAAAGGGAGAGGCTATCAGGGAAGACTGCCCTGCCTTGGGAAAGTGATATTCATACAGAGACTATCTTAGTTGGGGTTACTATTGCTGTCATGAAACAAAAAGCAACTTGGGGAAAAAAGGGATTATTTGACTTATGCTTCCATATTCCCATTCATCATCAAAGGAAGTCAACATAGGAACTCAAACAGGACAGGAGCAAGGAGACAGGAGCTGATGCAGACAGCATGGAGGGGTGCTGCTTATTGGCTTGATTTTCATGACCTGTGTATCCTGCTTCTTATAGAACCCAGGACCACCAGCCCAGGAACAGCACCATCTACAGTGGACTGGGCCCTCCTCCACCAATCACCAATTAAGTAAATGTCTTACAGGCTTGCTTGCCTACAGCCTGATTTATGAGGCATTTTCTGAGGTTCCAGTCTCTCAGATGACTTTAGCTCACATCAAGTTGAAGTAAAATCATCTTCACAGAGTTTCAAAACCTTTTTCCACTTGTGCTCTTGTTTCACTGGAAAAAATCATATACCATCCTGGGTGTGTATGTATATAAAACAGAAACACAAACCAGAAATATGGCTCAACAGTAGAGAGCTTGCCTAGCATGTGCTAGACCCCGAGTTCAATCTCCAGTTTGTTAACAATAAAAAATAGAGTTAAAACATGTATCATAAACAAATTGAGTACTTACTGATAATAGATTCCAAAAATGTTATAAAACAATGCTTTCATATACAGATAATTACAGCATTTAGTAAAGACCAAAGGAAGCTTGGATACTAACGAGATGGGTGAGCTCATTTGTATTTGCGTGCAAACCAAGCCATGGCTGGCTATCTGGCACTGTAGGGCTCACAGCAGCTTCGGTGTTTCCCAGGGCTGATTAGTGTTGTAGTTTTATACAATGCTAGGACCAAGTCTTCAGATAAACACATATCATAAAGAAGAAGCAATATATTTAGGACTGTTTCAGAAACTACAGGAAGTCTAATCCCAATCCCAGACCAAAACATATGTGATGATTTGTGTTTTTTTAACTCACATCAGCAAGCCAAACAGTAATTTTAAAAATCAAACAGTGTGACACAATCCCTTCAGATAAACTAAGCCTTAGGTGGTAAGGAATAGCCGTAGAAAAACATGAAAAACTTTGGTTTTTCATTGTTAAACTAGTATGCTTCTACAGGAGCAGAAAACTTTGCATGACCCAGACAAACACTGAAATGCGTAGCATCCTGTTGTCTCCTAAGGACTCTCCTTGTCAGGGCTACTATTGCTGTCATGAAGCATCATGATCAAAAGCAAGCTTGGGAGAGATGAATGCTATTCTTGGTTGTCAACTTGATGACATCTGGTATTAACTAAAACCCAAATGACTGGGCACACCTGTAAGGGATTGTTTTCTTACTTAAAACAGTAGAAGTGGAAAGATCCACTTCTGATCTGGATCAGGTGGGAGGATAAAACTTTAATCCAGATTTTTTTTTTTGAGGTGGAAAACTCCAACTTTAATCTGGACCACCCCTTCTGCTGGCAGCCTATATAAAGAGAGTGAGAAGAATGCCCACTCTCTGCCTGCTTGCTTTTGCATGTTAGCAAGCCCATTCCTTCACTGGCATCACAGTTCATTTCATCAGGATTCTGGCATATACTGACGGCCAGTTGAGACATTCAGCCTCAAGGACTGATTCTTGGATTACTGGATTCTTGGCCCTCCTGTTCATAAGTAGCCCTTGTTGGATTAATTGGACCATAGCCTGTAAGCCCTTCTAATAAATTTCCTTTCTACATAGAGAAATTAATTCTTTAAGTTCTGTTCCTCTAGAGAACCCTGACTATTCCAGTAAGGAAAAGGTTTATTTGGCTTATACTTGCACATTGTAAGAGTCCTTCATTGAAGGAATTCAGGGCAGGAACTCAGACAGGGCAAGAGCTGATGCAGAGGCCATGGAAGGGTACTGCTTACATGCTTGCTTCTTGTAGCTTGCTCAGCTTGCTTCCTGACAGAATGCAGGACCATCAGCTCAGGGGTGGCTCCATCCACTGGGCCTTCCCCCATCAATCTCTTATTAAGAAAATTCCCTACAGGCTTGCTACAGCTAGATTTACAGAGGCATTTTCTCAACAGAAGACTATAGCTTGTGTTAAACTGGTGTAAAACAAGCCAGCACAGGAGTGGAAGAGCTTCAGGCAGCTTTGCTATTAGTGTGTGTGTGTGTGTGTGTGTGTGTGTGTGTGTGTGTGTGTGTGTGTAAAACCCTGCATAGTGCAGTGTATGCTGTGCTCAGGACCAAGGCTGTCATGAAGCCTCATGATGCAGCATGGGCCAGCACTGCCAGATACACCTTGTCCTCATAGTCTGTTTGATTCTGAATTGATTTTTGTCCGTTGTGTATTCAGTAACCTTCAGTTGCACAATTTCATACACATGACTCAGAGTTTGAGATGCCATGAAGACATGTGTAGTGAGCAGGAATGAGCAGGCGATAGAGTCAAATGTCACCCATTTGAGAGCCTTTAAGCAGAAATACTTAGGGATCCAGTTTAAAGAAACTAGGACAAATATATGGGATAAAGGACCCTAAGGATTTTGTGCTCTCTTCTCAACAGGAAGAAACTGAAGGGGTAATAATTATACGTCAGAGGGTAAAAGATAACCACTTAAATTCCATAGCTGCTAATGGAGCCAAAAGTGAGCTCAGGTTACATCTATGCCCATCTCACCAAAAATTCTGAATGAATGAAAAGCTTCCTACTACAAACTCACATCTTGATCCACAAGCATGAGGCAGAGAGAACTAACTGAAAATGACATTGGATTTTGACACCTCAGACCCTGACCCCAGTGACCCAACTTCTCCAACAAGGCTGTACCTACTAATTTCTCCCAAACAGTTCCACCAACTGGAGAACAAACATGAAAATGTATAAGCTTATGGGGGGCATGCTCATTGAATTTTCCACATCACATTAGTAATTATCTATGAATATTTACCATGTTAGCTACAAATATGGTATCACAGTAGATGTGGAAAGACATGATGTATATCAGTCTCAATGCCATTCATAACTCAGAGACAACAACACTTTAAGAAAGCTCAAGTATGAGTTCCATCCTGGTCTCAAAAACAATCACACCAATAGATAATAAAATTGTACCACAACAATTAGAAATGACTAGTTCTGCATTTTGTTTGTTTCTAGTGTAAACCTCTGTTATAAATTTGTGCAATTTAGTTTTTAATAATGGATCTCTAGAAAACAAAGCACTTTCCAATATCCTGAAATCAAGTGATTTTGACTGGTGCCAAGGTTCCTCTATCAAGTCATTCTTGGGCATACATTTTAGTACCCTTGTTTTTTCGTAGGGGGAAGAAAGTTCCTGAAATTTTAGATCAAACATTTCTCATGTCTGTCCACACATCTCACCATGTTTATCAAGGTTTATATTGAATAAGTAGAATGCCAGGATATTTTCCCCCCAAACAGGCCAAGCGTAGAAGCTGGTGAGGGAGGAGGGCTATGAAATACCTTCCATGTGGGTACGAGTGCCTTACAGAAAACATGTCTCACTCCTCCCTTTTCTTGTGTTCCATCAAGAGAGCAGGATTCTCATATCAAATACAAGCTTATAGCTTGGATCACAGCTAAGTTTATAGCCTCTGTTCCCATTATCATTCAGCTCTATTATTGTCATGTAGCCTCCTCTTTAGGAAAAACCAGTGGACCCTAAAATAAAATGATCACAAGCATGCAAATGAAGGTAGCTGAATTCTCAGGCTTTGGCAGTGTTGCTTAAGTTTGAGATGGCCTCAGAAGGGACAATCATAATATTTTTCTGGCTGTCTTATCTTGATTTATAATTTGAATCTCCATAAATGATAATAGAGAGGGCAATTATCAAAGAAATGGAAAGGGCAATTATCATTAAATTGAAAACACATCACACATCCAACACGATGAATGTCGGAGCTAAAAACAGATTTTGTGGATCTTGCAACTGTTCCAGAAGAACTTAATGGAGGCAACTTTGTCTCCCACCTCCTCTAATTAGCCAGATGACTTTGGATATATCCCCCCCTTTCCTTTCCCTTGGATGAAAACACAAGAGCTGTTCATCTAATCTGCCTAAATAGGCACACTACTGAGGATACATGAATAGAAGAGACTAAAGCAATTGTCTACTGAGTGTAAAATATTTTTCCTGATCTCTCTCTCTCTCTCTCTCTCTCTGTGTGTGTGTGTGTGTATGTGTGTGACCTCAGTGTGAGAAGGCTATAGTATGGGTGCAGAGGTCAGATAGTAACTTCAAGTGTCAGCCTTGGCCATCTACCTTGTTTTAAACAAGGTCTCTTCTTTTGACCCTTCGTGAGACAAGCTGTCTGGCCAGAGAGCTGCTGGGGATTCTTCTGTCTTAGCTGCCAGACTCATGGCAGGAGCCCTGGGATTGCAGACACGAGGTGTGTGGCTTTTACATGGTGTCTGGGAATTTGAATTCAAGTCTTCATGCCCGTGGGACAAGTGCTTTACCAGCTCAACAATTTCCCCAGGAGTGAGCGGAGTTTCCCCTCTGAAGAGGGGTAAAAGCAGCCGACTCCTCTTGTGGATACTGATGTGACTCCAGGGGACACCCTTCTCTCTCTACCCAATCTTGCAATGAATGAGCTTCAGTGAGGCATCCATGTTTTGTTCATGAGGATAAATAACAGACTGGGGGCTGGAGAGATGGCTCAGTGCTTAAGAGCAATGGTTGTTCTTCCAGAGGACCTGGGTTCAGTTTTCAGCATGCACATGGCAACTCCCAACTGTCAGTAGTTAGAGTTCCAGAGGATCTGACACCCTCACACAGACAGACACGCAGGCAAAACACCAATGTATATGAAATAAAAATAATAAATCATTTTTAGTAAAGATAATAATTAAATAAATAACCATACTGGACATCAGCATTACCGTGAAAGGCCTTTGTCTGAAATAAGTCAAATGAGTTATAATCTGAGTTCCAGGCATCAGTTCTCATGAGGAGGAGACTGAAAAGAACAGGCAAGTGTTTATGGACTCTGCTCTTAGGTGATCTAAGAAAATGACGCTGGGGGCTGGGGATCAAAACACTGAAAACTACTTTCATTAGCTCTTCGGTACGGGAAGAGTAGTTATTTCATGGATTCCAGTGTCAGCTACAGAGGCTCTTTCTCACATAATTTGATTCAATCCAGTTCAAGCAGTGAGTAACTAGAATTCCCCTTCTTTTCAAAAGTAGTGTTCACTAAGTAGCCTAGGCTCTGGCCTATTGATGTTTTTAATGTATGGGTGATTGAGTAATGGTCTGGGCATGGGGAAATGCCAGTGAATTTCAGTCATTTTATCGGGGTCTCTGCTCTTTAAATTTGTGTTTACAAATAAACCCAGCAGGTGTTTCTGGACAGTGCTTGACTAGATGGGACTGGTTTACTTGAGGGCAAAGGACCAGGGGTGAAGTCGGCAGGTGTGGCTGTACTAAGTTACAGATCTGGACATTATGGTAATGGACCAAAAGTGAAATGAAATTGTTCAAAAGTAAAAAGGAAAGAAAACTCAATTGCCCTTTATCTGTCAGTTACATTAAATATCTGCAATTTCAGTGTTCTATCTTCTCATGTCAAATTGTCTCTGGGCCTGTCTTTGTAAGTCACCCCCCAAAACAGATCAATACAATTTTACTATGCTCAGCATGACTACTGAAGTTACATTCTCCTTCAGATCGGAGGCCTGAGCTGTGCCTGCTGGTTTGCTTATTGGAGTATTGAGTGCATGTTGTACAATCCACCAGCCGGTGAGATGTGACATCCATACTGGATCGTCTTCTGTGAATAGTTCTCCAGTGAATCATCCTGTTTTTTTCCCCTCACTTTCATCCTCCCCAGATTCCATTGCTAGCTAAGAAATACTTCATTTTCAGTTTTTGGAGGTTCTGAGTATTGGACTAAGCCAGTACTAGTACCCCCACTGAGTTGTAATGCAGAAAAGAAAGTGCCCACCATGAATTTATAGAAACACATTCTTGTATATCTGTCATTCACCTTGAATTAAGTATCTATTTCCTTATTATTTTGAGGGACTGATTCTTTTGGCCAATAACCATATTTTAAAATATCAAGAACTCAAACAAAAACAACAAAAAGCAGTGTATTTTCTTTACAATTTCCCCACTGAGAATCTGGGAATGCAACTCAGTAATAGAACACTTACCAAGAATTTCTGTAGCCCTGGGTTCAAGGTCCAGGACTGAAAAAAAAATTCCCCCAAATTTCTGAGTGTTTTGAATTTCCTGAAGTCTTGCATGGCAGCTGTTGCTAAGTGATTTTTGTTATGTGTACCCTCCCCAAGGCTAAGGAATTTCCCTTGAATTACAGGAAGTCTCTCTCTCAATATGACATTTACTTCCCTTGATGTCACAATTTCTCTTGATAAGTATAAACATTTATTTTTAACATGGTTTTAGATCTTATTTAGTATTTTCTTTCAATCCCTGTGTCAAGGACAGATGGAGAAGAAAGGTCAGCTTGTGGGTCAATGCACTCACACACTGAAAGTGGAGTTAGTAAATGTGAACAATACTGTTTTCGTATTTTGTAATGTCTTGAAATGTCAGAGGAGTTTATGAAAAACAGAATAGGAGAGAAGAGAGAGAGAGAGAGAGAGAGAGAGAGAGAGAGGGAGAGAGAGATCTTACCAGAAGTATAAGGGAAATACAATTCATGTAAAAATATTTCATGAGTAATATTTTGGAAGATTGATGCATTTTAAACAAGTTCTGTTTATCATCCCATCCCTCAGATTTTACAGCAATGTAAAAAATACTTTATTTTCATTTTTTCGTGGTTCTGAGTATTAGACTAAGCTATTATTCCCCCACTGACTTCAACCAATAAAAGCAACACATATACAGAAGGACTTCCCACATGAGTTCACAGTCTTTGTCTTGGAGTCTTCGCATCTTTGGGGAGTGGAGAAATACTTTTTCTCTGCATAGGAAGGAAGAAATACTTTTTTTCTGCATGGGAAGGTTTTCTCTGAGTAGGAAAACTAACAAACATGTACATATGGACACAGACACAGTACACACACACACACACACACACACACACACACAGAGAGAGAGAGAGAGAGAGAGAGAGAGAGAGAGAGAGAGAGAGAATATAGTTTGGGCAAGATAGAAACTCATTGTAGGATAAAGTTCTAGAAGATACTAGCTGATTTCTATTGAGTACATGTTATATGTGTGACACACTATTCTGATTCATTGTAACAGTGGATTTGTTTAGTTCCACCCCTCTCTCTGTAGTTGGTGCTACATTTATAGTAGGTAACTGCAGTGAACTACAAACCAGATATTGATCAGGTTGATGGGTAGAGTGGGGCTGAGGCAGTTGGGCATCTAGTTCTCTTTACATTGTCTGACTCCTTTTACCTGGTATTGAAGTCCTAAGTGCTTGGTCAGACGTCAGAACCCCATGCTGTGAGAACATTCCAGTCACAGTTGGTACAAAGCACAGCTCTCACTGCAAAAGGGGTAAGACTTTTCTCTCGAGATGACATGACTTGGAAACATGGATTTGGGTTGCAGTGAATAACATCTCAACATGGAAACAGTTTTATGAAGCTTTGTAGCTAAAAAACAAAGGGAAGTCCTAAAGCCGGGTGGTGGTGCATGCCTTCACCATCCAGAGGCAGATGGATCACAATGAGTTAGAGGTCAGACTGCTGTACAAAGTGAGTCCCAGGACAGTCGGAGCTAACAGAGAAACCCTGTCTCAAACACCATCCAAAATTCAAAAACCCCAAACCAGAAGTCATAAGTCAAGCCATTTTGCAAATGCTTTGACAGGAACGTTAGCTTCGGTGAGTGACAGCAAAGCAGGAAACAGTGTTCTACAGATTTCAGGTGTTGTCTGATGGTATTCTTAGTTTCTGAATTGGTGGAAACTGGTAGTTTGTTAAGTCAATGCGTGCAACAGATTTCATGTGACAGTCTCAGGAGCGTGAGGCCAGACACAGAGGTAGATGGTGACTGAGCCTTAAGTGATATTCTCACTCTGGGTGTGCAGCATGGCAGCGTGGCAGCGTAGTTTTAATCAGTTAGCCCTGTAGACTCCGTAATGTGGATGTGGTTTCTTCCTGGAAACTTCAGTTCATGCAATACACAAAGACCAGGTTTAAACTGAGCCCTGACTAAGTCAGGCCTGGGAAGGAAGGATCAGTACTGCAGCTATGCCCCAGTGTGATCTGTGCAGCAGAGCTCAGCCCATACTTAGCAAACTGAGAGGTGGGAGGAGTTGAGTTCTCTAACCCACTGTGCTTCCCGGCACTTGAACTGTGCAGTGGCCAGCTGGAACAAGTGGCGCATTCTCTTCATAGATGGGCAAAGCCAAGGGAAGGGAGGGTGAACAGATAAATGAGCCACATGGCAGAGTCTGGTTTCACACCTTGCCAATGACCCTAGGCATCCTTGAATGTACCACGAAGGTGCTGGCTAGTTCACGGCCCATTTTCTGTATGGACTCACAATGGTTAAAAGTGACCCACCAGTGTCCTGCCAGGGTGCGTTTCCACCACGGGACCTTGTGCTGTCCTTGTCCCAAAGGTATTATGCTGTCTATGGCTTTCCTGTGGATTGGAATCTTAGTGAAATAAGGAGACCACAAAGGAGATTGACCCGCACTAATCTATAATCCTTTCATTGTGTCGTAAAATTATGAGAATTATTCAAGTGAAATAGGAAATTGACTGCCATTTGATTAAATAAAAGGGAAGGAGTACAAAGTAATTTTCTTAAATTGAGGGCAAATAACTGTCACAAAAATCAAATTTCTTGGCATACAAATAGGTCACATCCTTTGTCTAACAGGCGTATTTGGGTGGGAAAAGAATGAGTGGATGCATGGCCCTGAATACCCTCACCCAGCACATCATCAGCCAGTCGGGCCCCCTTAGCGAGGAAGGAGATCAAGCTGCCTCCTGCAAGCTCAGCAGGCAGAGGTCCAAGGGATATTTACCATTTAGTTTAGCATTTCCATCCTGAAGACCTTTTGTGCACAGCAGCAGGACAGCTCTCAGCACAGAGGAAAGGCAGCGGTGGATGAGGTGTGCCCCCCTCCCCGGGAAACTCCCGATGGTCTTGAAACTTTCCTGTCAGACTATTATACAATCCAGGGCCTTTTCCAAGCAGGAAGTATGATATTCCAAAGACAACTTGACCTCCTGATTGAAAATAGGCCTGGGTGAGTAGGTGGGTGGAGGTGGGGGTGATGAGAAGGGGAATTGTAATCAGGCCTGTGTTAAGTCAATCAAATTCACAGATACAAGTGAGTTAATTTTGATAGGAACACAGTTTAATGTTTCTCTTAAGACAAAAATCCCAATTATTTATTCTCCTTGGGGTATGTCTCAGCCGCCCGCAAGATTCTAAATGTTCAAGAGTTTCAAAAAAAAAAAAAAAGTCAGCGTAATTACAGAAAACAGTCTTTAAACAGTGGTATCCTGTTTTGTTTCCTGCATACGCATTGGGGTGCTCCTCAGAATGCTTGACAGCATCCACCTCCAGAAGCAAGCCTCAAGATTGTCTCAAGATTGTTTGCTGGGAGCTTTTACACACAGCTCCTCAGCTTCAGGCCCGTTGATCCTCTGGACCTGGAAGCCCACAATCGCCCTATTGTTTACTTTGCAGTCAGAAAAGCAATGGTCCCCATAATCCTACCAGCCATGTTCCCCCAGCAGCAGGTCCCCACCTCTGGTTCCCAGAGGGGTTTCAAACACAGGCGATAGATTAGCATCTCCATGGCTTGATGCGATCTATGGCAAACCCATCAGCAATAGCCCTTTGAAAAGTGTGGTCAAGGCTAAATGATTTGCTGTGAGACAATTTTGTTCTTGAGGTAGAGAGAAATTAGGGATAACTCCTGAGAACTGAATGCCCCAGCGGAGGGGTAATCCAATGCCTCAGACCTCTTGCCCTCTCTCAGCACTTTGTTCTGTTGTGAGGAATGAGGGAGGGGAAAGCCCAATTGTGTGTTGATGATCAGAACATTCCCTCCATGAGAGTGTAAGAAAGACACACGCCACTACCAATTAACCATCAGCAGGGCAAGGTATTTATTCATTCTGTCCGATTCTGTGGGAAGTGTGCCTTATTAGTATTGAAGCCCAAAGACGTAATACAGCAGACCACACTCACTTACCCTATGAGGAAAAGCAGAGTGGGCACACCGGGTTTAGAAAAGCAAGTAAGTAAACAAATAATAAATCAGCCATGTTGCTCTTCCTGGTCTTTGCTTCAGTCCTAAAACACAAAGTCACCAAATGAAATCTTATTTCCTCCCTGCTTCTCTCTGTGTTTTGACAATAGAATGGGGGCTTGCATTTTAAATTAGTACCATCACAATCATGAGAGTGATCAGGGGCTGCTAATTCCCTCCATAACCGTCCCCCCAGCCCCTCCCCCTCCATTACACTTTGAGTCAGAGTGGCTGGCCTGGGACTGAGAGATTCTCTAGGGCCCATGCTTGTGGCCCCATCAGAAGAAAGTTTCCCCTGGCTTTCAGCTGGTTCCTGGCATGTATCCGGGGGATCTGTGGTGAGTGGCAACTCGGGACTCACTTTTCATCCCATCAGGCTGTGGTTAGGCTTAGTAGCATTTCTTTCTTATCCCAGCCACTAGGAGTCAATCCCCCTGAAAATATATGGTTTTCTTTCTTTCTTTTTATTTTTTTCTTTCCCCTGAAAGGCATGGAATCAACTCCAGTATCCCTCTTTACCCTTAAGACACAAACACAAAATAATGGCGGGCGTTCTTTAGGTAAGTTGGGGAAAGACAGCAGAGGGCTGGCTGAGGTTCTCTGCTTCCCAGTTTAATTCATTTGCTTTTCTACTAAGGATCTTAGAAGAGGCTGATGTCCTGTAACTAAACTGCTGGCATACTATTTCATTAAAGAATCAGGGATAAATAATACTGCTGCCTTTTCATGTTGAAAAAAAAAAACCCAAGCCAAACTTAAAATGGGAGGATTTAGAGTGTAATGTTATCAGTTCGAGAATGAACAGGGAAATATTAAATAGCAAAATTGTTAAGATAAAGCAAACAGGAACCTATGCAGATGTATGCGAAGGGCCACTTGGTACATGTCTTAAGTCAGCACATAACAGAGGTTAGCATTTCTTGGATCACTTTGGGAAACGAAAGAGAACAATAGAAGGTTGCGAACATTTTATACTGCCCAGTCAGGCTATTTTAAAGACAACAAGAACTGCAGCCCACGAGCAAGACAGAAGGAAATTTTCAGTCATTTCAGAAAGTGAGGACATGTGCACCCTGGAGCGGGTGGGGGCGGGTGGCGGAAAGCCAACATCTCAGAATGCAAGAGAGCTTTGTCGGGAAGGAGGAGCTGTGACTCCCGCGCCACGGTCCTCCGGGGGTCTTCTGCCGCAGTGGCTTCCTGAAACTCACCAAGCCCCTTCCCACCTTAAAGCATTCGCACCCCAGCCTCTGACTGGAAATGTGTGTCCTGGGACCCTGATGGAGCTCTCTCCTCTACTGCACTCTAACCGCGGTGCTCAGACCCCTCCTTGTGCTCCCCCTCCCTCCCCAGTTCGGCTTCTCTCCCCCTCTCCCATTCATTTCTTCCTCTTTCTTTTGTTCCTCCTTTTTTTCTTCTCTCCCTCTTTTTCTCCCTTCCTTTTGCTCCGGGCTGACTGGGTAGCCTGGCTCTCTATTGGAGAAAGACTTTGAACTTCTAATCCTCCTGTCTTTATATCGCAAGTACTATAATTACAAGTGTACACTTTCCACACCCAGCACTAGGGAATGAACCCAGGACTTCAAACATGCTAAACAAGCACTTGTCCAAACTAAGACACCTCCCCAGCCTCTTGCCTTAGTTTTCTTCAAGGACATGTTACTGCCTAGAGGTATATGGTCATTCATTGACCTGTCTCTGCGTTTCAGCCTTGTGTTTTTGTCTTTTCACCTTCTTCCTTTCCTTCTGCTACATTTATACATGTGTATAATTGCATAATCCTTTTTCATTTCATTTTATTGTTGCCAAGTAAATGTTTCTGCAGAGCCTGCATTATTTGGCATATAAAAGTCATTATTCATTTTCTCCTAAACTGATTTAATTTATGTGAATGGGTACTCAGTCAGAATATGTGTCTGAGTATCACATGTGGGCCCAACACCTGTGGAGTACAGAATAGAGCATCTAGTTCCTTGGAACTGAAGTTATAGATGGTTGCAAGCCTCCATCCCTGTGCTGGGAACTGAATCCAGGCTTTCTGCGGAGCAGCCAGTGCTTGTGTGACTGCTGAGCAATCTTTCCATTCCTGGACATCACTGTTTCCTTTTGGTTGTTGCTGTTGTTGTTGTATGTATTTTGAATTATTAAACCACAATTTCTGAAGAACAGCCTTAGAGGACCTCAGTAGCTCAGCTCAGGGTACCGCAAAGGGGAATGGACACTTGACTTTCCTCACTATGATGTTTTTCAAGCAGCAGGAGAGTCATGGTTCTTACAGCTTGCAACCAACTGACAGTGCTCAGAATCATGGGCTGACTAATGGTTTAGGGAGCAGACCAAGGACATGACTCTTTCCTTCCTCCCAATGCCAGAGTACATAGACCATGGCAGGTGGTTCTACAGGGAGGCTCACAGATCACCTTCCTGTGACAGAAGTTACAATGACCAGAGAAAAAAACATAGATTCCACACACAAGACTTGAAGATCCAGGGGAACCTCTTCCTACACTCAGCTTTGCTGAGGACTGTCAGAAGGGAAGTGGTGTGTTATCCTTCTGAGGAGTAGGGACAGCTGCTACCAAAACTGTACACAAGTCCACAGGAACCAGCAGTGCATAAAGAAGTGAGAACAGACAAAGGGAAATGATCAGAGGCTTGGGCAGAGAAGGGGAAATCCAGCAAGCTTGGTCTCTTCAGACTTTTCTTCATCTCTCTGTGACACATTCCTTCCTCCCAGGTATGGGGCAGAACCTCCCTGTACAATCAGAGAAGGGGGTCACGGAGTTTCTCTTTGGCCGCACATAGGAAGGCAGGGGAAGGTCAGAGGAGAGCATGTTTCTAGTGTTCTGACCTGCCTGCAGGGGAAGAGGCATTCTGATTTCTCTGAATTGCTTGGGGGAAGGAGAGCAGAATGGTGGTCCTCAGATAGAAGGGCAGAGAAGGGCCATGGAGGAACTCGAAGGTCCTTTGAACATCTTTCTCTTTAAAGTTCTCAGTGTGTAAAAAGTCTGTCTGCCTGGACAGCCTCTTCCAAGCCCCAATACCATAATATCCTAACCTTGTGGTTTATTGACACCTCCGAAATTCTCTTTGCAGTTTATCGTAAGACAGAAAATGTTTACTGACACACAGAGCACAAGTTTGTCCTTGATAGAAAAGGTGACAGCAGATGCCAGAAGAAGCACAGTGACCCACTGTTTCTCATGATGATTCACTGAGAAGTGACACCACACAAAAGACAAGCTTATTGTCCAGACTGTCTGCCAACAGGAATGGGTCACCATGGCAAAAGCCGCTTTGGGTAGGCATTGTGGACAATTCACAAACAGGTACTTTGAAAGTGTTTTTAATTTTGGAGTTCTATGGGATGATGCAGATTCATTTTTTTTTCTTTTAAAAATTTTTGCTTGGAAAAACTTTTACTTTTCTACTCTCCCTCCCTCCTCTCCCCTCTCTCTCTCTCTCTCTCTCTCTCTCTCTCTCTCTCTCTCTCTCTCTGTGTCTGTGTGCGTGGGGGGTATGTGTACCTTTGCTAGGCATGTATTGCTGTATGCATGTGGAAGCCCAAGAGTAACTTGTGGGGACCAGTTCTCTCTTTCTACCTTGTGGTATCTAGGGATTGAACTCAAGTCCTCAGATGTGGCAGAAATGCTTTTACTGGCAAAACCATTTCTCTTGCCACCCCCCCACCCCACACACACACTTTTGGCTCTTTTGAGATAGAATCTCATACCTGGAATATGCTATGCACCCAATAATTACTTTGGATTCTTAATCTTCCTGTCTCTGCCTCCTGAGTGCTGGGATCATATGTGTGCACCAGGAGCCCATTTATGAGATCTCAGAACTCTAATCCAGGACTTCCCGCTTGGAAGGAAAGCAGCGCATGAGCTGACCTGCAAACCCAAGCCCTTAGTAAGAAACTTGAAAGTGTGTATTTTTCATTTGTGGGGCATATGGACTGACTTATAAATATTTTTGGAAGTGTAGGACTTCTAGGTATCAGGGTTCAGGAGCTAGTATTCCCATATCTAGGATGTCGACCTGCCAGTGTGCCCTGCATATTGGATAATCCCTCTGCCAGTGAGCCCCACCCACTGTTGCCACACTAGTTACTGTAAGCTCAAGAAAACAGAGAGCTCCGGAGAAGTGAAATGTTCTCTCATGTTTCTCCCCTGAAACATGGTCCTATAGAAATTCTCTGACCTATCTCCCCTAAATGAAATTTCAAAGACCCCCTTGTCTCAAGTATTCTGCCTTGTACCTGCAGGGCAATAGAAATCTGAGTGTACTGGCTTTGCTTGCTAAGCTCGCCTAGCCGGTGGTGACTCTGTTTCTGTAATCCTATTTCCACATGCTGCTCTACTCTTTTGGAACACTGTTCATAAAAACACGACTGTTCTTTTGCTTTTCAGATTTCATTTTTGAAGGATCCATGCCACAGAGAGTGTTGGAAAAATAACATTGTCATGCTTTTCTCTTGTTTATCTTTGACTAAAGGGTGGTCAGTCATGAACTGTGGACTAGGTGGGAAAAATATATAACCATGTCATTTACAGACTCTGGGCCCCAAGGAAGGTGTCTGAGGTATTACACCTACTCAGGAGACTGCAGAAACATTGGGCATAAATGGATGAAAGTCATCTAAAGAGTAATAGTTTTTTAAATCAATGTCCACAAGGCTCAGTGTTTTGCCTGTGGAGAAGAAGATCCCCTTTCTCTTGTTCTTGCTTCTCAAATTCAGAAGAGCAGTAGTGAAGCATTGGAATGATTTTCTCCTGTTCCTCTGTCCTTCGTTATGGGATGTCAGGTGAAAAACTTATACTTAGTGAGGGAAAATTATTTCTTTCCCCTTCATAGATGCCCGAGTATGCACATCAAGCTTAGCACCTAGTTCCTCTTATAAACCAGGTCCAATATCTCCTTTGCTGACTATTTAGGATATTTAGCAAAGGCTTAAACAAGGTGAGGTAGGAGAAAAAAATCCATTAGGACAGAAGAATGATGAAAGTGGGACTCAAGAACCCAAACATCCAGGACTGTGTGTACATGTGAGCCTGTATTTGTCTTGTCTGTATGTATGATAGGGCTCTCTCCCCTCCCCTCCCTCTTCCTTCCATTCTTTTGTGCCTCAGAATAGAAAAGAGATGGGGATTTGCAGAGCCTCTGTGGATTGATCCATCATATTCTGACAGCTGGATTCCCAGAAACAGAGAATTAGACTTTTGGAGTGGACTCGTTTTCAGTTGAATCTTATAAAGTGCTCACTTGAAGCTGGCCCATTGAGGGTCCTCCGGCAATATTAGTCACTGGTGTTGATGTTAATTGTTCCCCTTCAGACACCAAGCATGAGCTGGCAATATAGGGCAGAGGGTGAAGGCGCTTGCCCTGCAAGCCTGATGACCCAAGTTTGATTCTGGGAATCTATGGTAGGAGGAGTGATCAATCAGACTCCCAATGTTTTTCTTCTGACCTTCAGACACACATGAGTTCACACACACACACACACACACACACACACACAAAATATATAAATAACAAAGAAACCAAGTGTTTGTGGCTGGGTCTAGTTAGTGATAGAGAACTTGCCTAGGATGTGAGTTTCTGGGTTTCATCGCCATCATTATAACAAATAAACAAGGACCTAATATCCAAACAACTAACTCATGTCTCAGCATCATTGCTGGTACTGTGACACCAAACATTCAGTACCAGTTGAAGATAAAGTCATTGGACTGACTTTTAGAGTCACGGATAAAGAATAAAATGCTAAGCCACTTAAGAAAAACCAGGAGAGTTAGATTTTTTAAACTATTATTACACTCTAATTAGAGATATTTTAGTATCTCTAGTCAAGAAGATTAAAAGTAGAGGTAAGACTTGATGCTTTTGATATTTGGAATAAAAATGTGCTTTTGCATTGAAAACTGACTGGATTCAATGATAGGTGCTATTATTTGTGGGCAGAGGAACGGGTGGGAATGTTTCTCAAGTGTGCACACAGGACAAAAACCTCCAGGCATCAGCAGTCGAGGTCTCAATTGGCTTTTCAGCTACACTGTGGTTTATTGTACTCTTTACACCAGCTCTAAGAAGACACTACATATCATTATGTCTCTTGGAAAATCATTATAGCGCAATTAAAAGCAATGTTGTTTCACGAACGAACATGGGCTTCTACTCTGTGTCTCATGGCTGGGCACTTCCTTGAGCCTCTTGTGACTACGTGCCCTTGTGATGGTCAAGAGACTCAGCTGTCGAGAAAACACTCAACAGATGGCAGTGGCAGCGGATGTATCACCCTTCCTGGGAGCCTCTCTGACATCTGAGCTGTGGACCTCCATCAGCGTTGGTGTGCAAATGACTCCTTTCAAGTCACAGTGGTCTGGAATGTTCAGTGACAAAATTAATCTCCCTCCAGAAATAAAGGAAATTGAATTGCCCTTATGAAATAAAGTGCATACTATAATACTTAAATATAGCGTCCCTTTGAAAACTTTTAAATTCTTATAGATAAGAATGACAGGGAGGAAGTTGACACATCACTAAATGGACCCTTTTTCTTTAGGATGATAGCAAAGCGATATTGGTCCCCTTTCTCATTGTGTGAAGCTCTGTACAGATTGGTTTTATATTTCTTTCTTTTCTTTTCTTTTCTTTTCTTTCTTTTTTTTTAAAAGAGCGATTTAACCTTGGCCTTAGTAATGACATGACTTGTTGAATGACGTGGTCTATAATGAAATTAGCCTAAGTGGTTTGAGAATTAATTAAGTGGTTTCATTTTACGTTGTAGCTGGCATTTTAACACAAAACACTTAAGCCTCCCTCTTTATTATCATTCCTCCTATGCATCTCTCTCTCTCTCTCTCTCTCTCTCTCTCTCTCTCTGTGTGTGTGTGTGTGTGTGTGTGTGTGTGTGTGTGTGTGTGTAACATTACTGGAAGAAGACATCTATGGCTGAGGAGTCCCAACAATGTGCCGGACCATGCTGGGACTGAGCCCCATTACTCAGTATTCAGAATGGGAGTTGCAGATGATTTCTGACTCATGTTCCTTCCTGTCAGTCACACAAAAGACTCAGGTGCTGGAGCCTCAAGTCTGTCTAGAGAACATTCCGGTCTGTCTGGGGATGTAATTCCGTGACAGGACAGTCTTGAATAATAGGTATGGGCCTTCCTTTTTGTCCTGCAAAAAATGTCCTAGGTGCTCCTGCCTGCTACCTCAACCCCCTTTCTGATGTCTCCAAATGGTGGGTGTTGGTTTTCTTTACTTGGGCCCAAATATAAGCGTACGCTGTCAAATCTTCAAAGTCGGTTATGTAGGGATCACTATGTCCTTCAGCATTAAGTTTAATTTTGTCAAAATTGTCTTTCCTTTCTGATGTCATCAACATTGTGTCCTAAGATTTACATTTATTCTAAAACTCTGACATTTATATTGTCTAGTCGTGTCCGACAAGAAGCGACCACCCGCTGTATGTGCTTTCTGTTAATGTAATCACACTTCGGTCTTACTAGTTCCCCTCTGGATAAGCTGTAAGATGATCTCTCTCTCTCTCTCTCTCTCTCTCTCTCTCTCAACAAACAAGGAATCAGGAATCAGCAGGAACACAGCCTGGCATAAATGACATAGTATTCATTTTAAATCTATTGTATGTGTTCGAGACAGAAGGATTTTACTTATTCTAAGAGTTCAGTGACTGTCAGGTGTTGTACTAAGTCCTCTACGCGCATCATTAGATTTTATTTTCACACGTGTGAGATGAGTGAACATCCACCAGGGCAGCACATGGAAAATGGTGTCAAAACTGATCATACACCCGAGCCTAGGCCATCTTCTAGACTTCTCCATTTTCTCAGAGAAATAGAAGTATTTCTTGTCTAAAAATATACTATTTCTTCCAAGTCAGGGTTTCTTTGTGTAGTTCTAGCTGTCCTGGAACTTGCTCTATAGACCAGGTTGGCCTCAAACTCAGAGATCAACCTGCCTCTGACTTCCAAATGTTGGGATAAAAGGCATATACCACCACCACTATTTCTCTTTAAATGTATATGTTTGCAGAGTACCATCATATTATGAATAGGTGTATGAGCTAATTAAAAAACAATGAAAATATGTTTTTGCTTATATAATGAAAGAACTTTATATGTTAAAATACTACAATTTCTATAAAAACCTAATAGACAATAGATACATGTTTTTTAAATTTACATTTCAGCCTTGCACAGGGGCCATAACAATCTTCCTTGTATTGTTTCAGTTTTAGCATATGTGCTGCTGAAGTGGGCACATACATGTTCTTTTGAAGGAGTCAGAAATATTTGAAATAAGTGGATTATTGTTTGAAAATTTCTTTTTGAAAATTTCATTGTAATATAAATAATTTTATGATTTCTTTGCACGGAAATTAAATGAAAATTAATCTTCTCATTTACTGAATGAAATACTCTATAAATAACACTATTGAGGAGAATTTCAGATCCTTCTTCAACAGCCTACAGATGGTGATAGTTTCCAGGCCGAGATTGTATGCAAATGATATAAAATTACCTTGTTTTCAAAGGTAATTAATAGATCAGGATCTATGAAATTCGGGGATTGGAGAGAGGAGACTAGTTAAACTCCCTACCTTCCCATGTGTGTGCTGGGAATCAAATCTAGGACATCATGCATGAGTCTTTCAACAGATCATTAGGGGGACATAAGGGAGACATCATTTAAATAGTTGGGTGTGTGTGTTCTTTTCCTGAAGAATAAACACATAATGGGAGGAACACGAAGCCCAGAAAGGACTGTGCATCCTGAAATATTTTATGCCTACGTTAAATGCAATGCTGTGCTTTCGAGCTCCACCCCAGTGAAGTATTTGTTCGCAGTCATTTACACACCAACTGCAAACCCAAAAGTTGCTCTTTGAGGTTTCAGTGCGTGGTTGTCATGTTCTGATATCTGCATGTAGGAAGACAGCGGTGGTGATTTCATCTGGAACATCTACCTCTTTGCTTTTACCCAGCTGATATTTAATGATTTACCACTTAATGTACTTCATCTTCCGTAGCCCCAAGTTCAAGCAGAAGCAGCTGCTATTAAGCATGCAATAATATTGAACTTCCCACCAACGACCTTTGAGAGTATCTTTCTCAGCTTTAGCTACCGAACCCATCTGGCCTTTCCCCTATGCCTGACAACAGAGGGAGGGGAGCTGCCCACTTCCCATCAGTGCAGTCTGGGACAGAAGGTATAATTATGCTAGCAAAACATCTTCAAATCAAAATTCCTCATGTAAGCAGCGATCTGCCACTCAGGAGAACAAAACAATACACGGTAGCTCATTATCAAAAGAACGGGGAGAAAGCTCAGAAAACATGGAAAACTCCTGCTGGGCTGAAATCAATCCAAAGGGTAGAGGTGTCCCTGGCTGCGAATCTGCCAGAGAAACTTATTTTCTTATAACTTCTACCTGCTCCCTTTAGTATTGGTATTTGAGGAGCCTCCTTTCTCATAGTTTTGGAAGATATCTGGACAGACGCAGAACTAGAGAGATGCGGAAATCATCTATAAAAACAGATTTTCAAAAGCCTAAAGCAGGACTGGGATGTGGCTTAGTTGGTAGGATGCCTTCATAGCATGAAGAAAGCCCTGAATTCAGTCCCCCAGAAGTGTATAAATCAAGGTTTGTGGCGCATGACTCTAATCCCAGCATCAAGAAGCAGAGACAGGAGAATCAGATGCTTAAGGTCATCCTTGGCTACAAAGCCACTTGGCTACAAAGTCAACCTGTGCCACACGAGACTCTGGCTTAAAAAACATCATCACCCTCACCCTCCCACTTCCCCCGCCCCCACACACACCAAACCTAACATATAAGATAGGTAAAGAGATTGGATACTTTTGGAAGGAGAAACATAGCATTTATGTTAACAAATAAAATGCATGATCTACATCTGAATTTAAGGCTTTTAGAATTATTATAAAGTTCTTAAAGAACTGAGTACAGGCTATGCCTCTTTCCCCATAAATTTGTTTGTTAACATTGTAGCATCAATAAATTAGGATTTACAAGAATATGAAAATGATTATAAATTCTCACTGTAATTACACTCTTGTCAGACAACAACTGTTATCTAGTTATGATGGTATCTAATCTCTTGGCTGCATACAGTGGACCAAACACAGTTTTCTTTTCTAACAATAGAATCCTAAAAAACAGAGGAGACAGTGGGACCAAATGTTTTTACTGTGGACAACGTACTTGAAGGTGTCGAGTCTAATGGGATTAGACTTCTATCTGTGCAGCATCGTTCATTCTTAAAACTACGATCAGACTTTTCCTCCAATGGTTTTTAAAAATTTATTATTATATTTTGAAGATTTACTTCTTAACCAAAAGGGTTGCATTTACTCCTGTGCATATTGGAAAATCAAATTGACAGTACTATTTTATTTATTTATTTTTGGAACTGGGATTTGAACACAGAGCCCCATGCGGCTGTCTCTTGGAAGGACAACTCCAGTGCTCTCTGCACGTTTATTTTGAAGTCTCAGGAAGCTGTCTAATCTGGCCTCCAACTCACTGTAGGAGGCCTTGAATTTGTGACCCTTTGGCCTCCAATCATCTGTAAAGAAACTGATATATTTCTAAAGTTTGATGATGTTTAGTAGTTTGGAATCACCATTTGGCAAAAATGTAGATAATGTCTACAATGTTGATCATGATTCCATTATGATGTATGAAAAGCCTTCTCCATGAGATGGCTGGGTAACAAAAGTGTGTGCTTAGGGAACTTTGCTCATACACCTGTATTCTCAGTACATAGGGATGGAGACCAGAGGACAGGAAGTTCAAGGTCATCCTTGCACATGTAGTGAGCACTAGGCCAGTTGGGGCTACATGAGACCCTGTTTCAGGAAAACAAAACCAGGTGAAAACAGAGAGTGTAATGTGCTCCAGCTTAGCACTGTAATGTGTCTAGGCAATTGATAGGTGGGCTGTTCAGGCCATTTACGGCAATTAGTTTTCCTGCCTGGCTGGCCGCAGGGCTAGGGCTTATGTGCCTGGACTCTCAGCTTTGTCTCTACTTGGGAAGAAGGCTTCGAAGTGTTTGCTTATTTATAGCCACTAGGACATTTTCATGTGGACAGAAGTATGTGTTGGGATGGAGATCTGAGCCCAGATGATCATGATTCCATTAAAGAACACATGATCAAAGCATGTATTCCATTTAAACACGCATCTGCTGTGCGAGCTGCTGCAAATTGAAGATCAAGTGTTCATGCATCAAGCTCAACAACTTAGAAAATTTGATTTGGAAATCTTCCCCAAGCTCCTTCTTTAAGTCTGAATACTGACAGGTATTTTATATGATTTTTTTGTTCCCCTGTTTGCTCAGTTCCAAGATTTATAGGAGCTCTAATTTGAAGCATGGCAGAAATGTCACTGTGCAGACAGCAGGGGTTTCCCCAACAAAATTTTATTATAATTGTTTCCAGGCCCAAGGGCAAATTATTATGGGGAAATATATATATT
Organism: Microtus oregoni; assembly: GCF_018167655.1. Taxonomy (NCBI): domain Eukaryota; kingdom Metazoa; phylum Chordata; class Mammalia; order Rodentia; family Cricetidae; genus Microtus; species Microtus oregoni. The sequence goes on along the minus strand of NW_024543059.1, from coordinate 57,402,318 downwards.
TAAAAATAATGCTTGCATTCTTTTTCCTTTTAAAACTTTGAAAGTAAATTCTGTTGCCTTGTTGTTTTTTTTTTTTGTTTTTTTTTTTTTTCCAAGAAAGCAGATGTCCTGGTTTGTTTTCTTCTGAGCAGCTTTAGTACATGTATTTGGTAGTTGTTAGAGGCTGTGTTTACACAAACAGCCAAGAACAAATTCAGTCTCTCCTTAGCTACGCCATTGGCTGGACACGAGAGAACACTCAAAGAAAGTGAACATTTCACAATTCACTGTTACTGTGAGCTATGCCTATAGGAGCCTCTTACTGAATATATCTGTCATATGGTAGAAAATGAAAATTCAATTAGAAATGGCATGTCTTACAAAGGAGGTATATGGATAGATCTGAGTCTGACGGGAAGTGGTACTTGGGGGTTGATGGCAACTGTAATTGTCCATTGTGATTGGAGAACTTCTGGCTGTTTAAATAACCAGTCACAGGATAGCAGTATTCAAAGTAGAAAAGATTAACAAAATCGTATCAAGTCTCTTTAAAGAAATAATCTGGTACATTGGGGACAAAAAAATTGTGGGTGAATTACCAAGGAACACTCTTATGGGGGAATAGTGAGCCTAATAAAACCCAAGCCAAGGCCCAGCTGTGAGTGTGCAGACAGTCTAAGGCAGAAAGCTGTGACGTCTCTCCTGTCTCTCCTTGTCTGTTTGTTGCTAACAGATGTACAATAAAAGATAGGTTAACAAGAGAAAGGCTTACTTTTTCCTTCCTTCCCTTCCCTTTTCTCCTCCTCTCCCTTACTTCTTTTCTCCTTTTCTCTTTTCCTTTCTTCCTCACTGCCCCTCTCTGTCTTCCCTTCCCACCCACTCCCCACCTTTTTTGGTGACGGTCTTGCTGTTGTTTTGGTGGACTTTATACGTGCTGCATATCCAGTCTGATCTTGCACTCTCAGAACCCTTCACCAGGTCCAGACACAAAAATGTATTTCATAGGTTTCATGGGGCACAGAAACCTTCAGAATTGAGGAATCAATGACACAGAGACGGCTGTATTTTATGCTTGAGTTTAAGGAAGAAAGGTGCCTTGTACAAGACTCTGATTACTCAAATGCTCTGTTATCTAATGCAATAGACTGAAAGGGAAGTCTTGCAGGGCCTGTTTTTCTGGATTCTTGGGCACTGTGTTCTGAAATCAAAGCCTAATGTGATTCTTCATAAAAGGGTTGGGGTGGGGAGGTGTTAGAGGAATACCTCTAAGGTGTTTTTGGCTTCCAGTTGCTATGACACCCCTTGGGGAACAGGAACATTGATGAAGTCAGAGAGAGAGACTGCTTCTCCTGTGAGGCTTCCAAAGGCTCAGCTGATGGGTCTTCATATGCCAAGTCACAACCCTTCTTAGGTATTTTTTTCTCTAGCCCCAGAAGCATGATTCTGTCAAGGCCAAAAGTCTTGTATAGTATTCCTTGCATATACAGAGGAATAATCCAGTTACCAAGAAGCAGCCACCATTGATGAGGAAGGAAAAATGGTTTCACTTGAGAGGTTACAGAGAAACTCATATGGAAATCCAATGGTATACTGGCATACCGACAGCAAACAAGTATCCATGCGAATTTTTGAACATTATTTTATAAATTAATAGTCAAGTTCATGAGTCTATGAACTATCATCATAACGATTTGCTAATTTAAAAGAGGGTGGTCTTGAACTTCTAGTTATCCTGACTCATCCTCCCCAGTGCTGTGATTATATACCACCATACTTGCTCTAAAATATATTTTTAAAATATAACTATTTTTAATTGTATTTAGTAATCTTCAGTTATTTCTACTCCTTTAAGAAAAAAATTTTAAAAGTCATCCTATTGCTCACAGATCACAACCAGTTTTGTTGCAATGATAAAGTGCAATTTAGAAACATTTAAATTGTACTTTACAAGAAAAGAATAACGCGGTAAGAGAGGTGCTTGCTGTTCCTAGAATACAGCTTGGCATAGAAAGAAAAACCCTTTAACTCTTAAGGCTGTGACTCCTTCAGTAGCTTCCAAAGACAACTTGCCTGAGAACTACCTGGGAAACTTGTCAGGAATGTGCACATTCCTGGGATCCAGGCCAGACCTACTGAGCATGTTCCAGAGGAATTACACCCAGAACCAGTTTTACTACACACACCCTTACAGATGCTGTGTAAGCATGGACAATTTTGAGGGCCCCCTTTCAGGAACACTTTAACCTATGTATTAATTTTGAAGCAGCATTCACAAACAATAAACTAGCAGGGTCAGTTGCCTGAAAGAATGGAATAAAGAAAGGCTGGGTCATCTCCTCTCATGTCACTTCACTTTGTCAATTATTTTGTACAGGCTAGGCACTCAACAAAGATATTACTACAGCATTGGAGGAGTGCAATTTTCTTAATTACAAGACTATGAGGAATATTATTTGGATGCAAAATGTGCAGCTTATCTTTCTTTCCTCATCAGAGGGCCATCATTAGCCAACCACAACTAGGAATATACAAAGGAAATTGACTATTTTGTGTATGTCATATATTGAATAATATTTATATCACGTGAAGATAAATAGATACTTTAAAGCTAGCTACAGGGGACGGATAGTGAGGGACAAACCTCAGCGAAACCTTAACCCTTTAGCAAGGGGTAGAGATGTTGGATTTGCCAACCATTAATTTTTCCCCCTTTCCTTTCATTTTTAAACAGAATGCTGTGCAGTGTTTATCTTCAGGGATAAACTTATTATCCTTGAAAGTCCAGAACATGAATGTTCTCATCTACAGATATTTACTGAAAGTGAAATTTTATTTTAGCAAAGAGAAAAAAAAAACAAGCTGCTAATGTTCACATTTATTCATTTATTTTATCATGCAGCAAATAGTTATAGATGTCTTACTCTGTGCATAGCTAAACAAGATAAGGTCTCTGGCCTTGGAAAAGCTCAGTGCTTAAAGTCTGGAGAGGAGTGGATAAATAACATGACAAAGGGCTAGAAAATGGACAGGACAGACTTTCCTTTTTAGACCCTTGGCTTGAGTCTCAGTGAAGACAACATAATTAAACAGCTGAACGGGGTCCTTTAAAGCAGTGTTCAAGGGTTAGCTGCAGGAAGTCAGTCTCCACAGACATTTCAGGAGAAACCCAGAAGGAAACACCCCCCCCCCCTTTTTATTACAGATGGTTTCCCACTCAGTTCCTGGGGTTCTGATTTGGGTCACACACTCTGGGAGTATTTGTGAGCAAAGTCATTAGCATTTCCATCTAATTCTCTCTTTGTTGAATCAAGCTGTCACAGGCTTAATAAACAAGCAGTGTTTACAGACCGCCGTTATGATCTGCTCTGTCCTTTCCGCTTCTTCTTATAGTATCTTTTGTCAGGCAGCTGTCCCTTCCACACCATTGTTAAGCAGGGTGTGGTGACATCCTGTTTCTTGATGTAATTATCTCTGTAGGACCTGTGATAGTTTTGTCTACCAAGCTGACTACCCTCTAACTACCGAGGCTGCTCTTTCAGGATTTTCAAACAAAGAGATTATACAAACAAAGGCACCGGTGACTCCCAACTAAGAACGTGATGAGTTGGAGGTATTTAGCAATAGTTGAAATCAGCCAGTCATTGAAAATTTGTCTGTGATACTAATAATTTCTTTGTGGTGCCCACCCAATAGAAGCATACAAACCGAGACAAATGGGAGTCAGACCCTATGTAAAGTGTATTCATCTTCTTTTTTCTGGTTAAACTGTTTAAACGCCTCTTCTGTTACAGTTGGACAAGAAAGGTCTGGTCTCCAGTGCTGGGCTGATCAGCTTTGCATTCCCCTCTTACGAGCTGAACTGTTTGCTTTCAGTTGGAAATGTGTCGTCTAGGAGAAACCACAGGTGTGCAGGTGCCCTGTGATTAGCTAGACAGGAAGTGAAGATGATCAAACTTCCTCCTAGACCCTAGGAGTCAAGTAGGAGGGGCACCATTTTTTTTCCTTTAAAACAATGGGGAGCACGTGTCATGTAATTTTCAAGTCTCGTATACAAATGACAGCATTCCCGGGATCCCTCCTTAACGACAAAACCTACTTCCTAGAGCCCTTCCCATCACACAATAAAGCTGGAGTCTGCGATTAGACTCAAGAGTTGTTTACTAGTGCCAGAGACACGAAGGAACTTCAAAAACATTTCCTTCAAGTAAGATAATACTCTCCGAGGAGCAGCCTCGGCATTTGGTCACCCTGACTCAGTGGGAAGAGTGCCACCTATTGACCGTGGCCGCAGAGTGATGGCACCTGGTCACCCTTCCAGCTTACTCCCACCCCCACCCTGTTTTCCCCAGAGAGCTGAGGATAATAACCTCCTGAGGTGGTCTGAAGTTCACCTAAGTGTTTTCATATCACGCCTTATAATTTGAGGCAAACACATGAATTTAAATCAGTTTTTCAAACAACCAAGCCTGTCTTCTCATTTACAAGGATGGGGGAAAAATCAGTTTTATTACCTTAAAGATGCCAAACAGTGCCATTTTATTACTGTGGGAAGCTGGAAGTCATTTCCGAACTCTTTTGGCAAGGGTGCTATGTAGAGCGAGCGTCCAATTCAGGCCTTTAAGTGTCTACTGAGAGCCACCACACAGACTGTGATTTACTGTCTCCAGGAGTTAAAGGGACCCTTTCTACCCTGAGACGGAAGAAGGAAAGGTGAAGTGTGTTTACCAAGCATCCCAATGAGACTCACAAGACTAGGGAAGAACCCAGAGCAGAGAATGGGAGGTAAAGATGCCCTGAGAATGCATGCTTTTTCAACACGTAACTCTTTTTTGAGTGCAGAAGATTATAGTGAACGTTTTTCAGGGTTGTGGCCCTTTGTGTATTTGGATGGATGAGTCTTCTGCCAAGTCCCAGGCAGCTTACAGTGGTGAGTGTGGCTGGTTGGCCCCTCCCTCCCCTCTCACTCAGCCCAAGCAGGTTTTTGTACACTTCCATAGCAAATATAGGGTTGTAGATAAAAACCCTGTAAATAGAAGCAGGCATAGCGAGTGTTGCATAGACACCGTGATCATTGCACCGAGAAGTGAAGGCAGGAGGATTAGGAGTTCAAAGCTAGCCTCTGCTGCCTAGTGAGTTTTAGGTCAACCTGAGGTATTTGTGAGCTTATCTGTAGACACACCTGCATATATATATCCACACATATACATACATATTCATGTACACAACCTTCAAATGCCAAAAAGTTAAAAGGTAAATACTATATATGTGTATATATATCAGTATATTTGTATATATACATGTGTATTATATATACATACATATATTTGGATACATTTTTACACATACACACATACTGTGAAGGTACCAAAGTTGTATAAACATATATTCGGTGAACTGAACAAAACTGAGCAAGAGTCAAAAAGATTTTTGCATATCTCCTAATTTGTAACCAGAAGATAGAGGGGATTCAGTCAGCCTTCTTGCCGTTCACTAGTAACAAACAAGCATTTTAATTTCTGTGCTCTCGGCTGACTCAGATCTCTGTGACTGCTTTCGTGTCGTCTCAAAGACACCCTCATTGCTGTCAATGGAAACACGTTCACACACATGTCTTTTCCTCCCCTTATGCTATTTTGAGTGGGAGGTTTGACTGACTTTCCTCTTCATGTTACCTGTAGTCATAAGTATCTGGTCCCAGGAAGAAAATCACAGAGATAAACAGGGTATTTAACCAGGACACATATATACACGTTTAATCAAAGTGTATGTTGCACTGTGTAACTAGCCCAGTGCTTGGCACACCGTGAGTTCTGTTTAAATATCTGAGAAAATATTAAATAATACTAAGTTACACAATCATGAAAATAGTAGTTCCTTCATAGAAAAGATGGGAAGCTGTCTGCTAGTGCAAAGGAGTTTGATAAACTCTCTTCTTGACAAAACTGGAGCCACCAATCAAGGAGAACGGGCAATCTTTATTTACCACTCTATCTTTCTGCTTTGAAGATTACTGTTAAAAGCAGCCCTCTATGTGGGAGGTGGTTTTTTTCACATTGTAAACAGCTCGGAATCTTTCATGGAGCAATGTCTCTCCAATAATAGCTTTTTTTTTCTTTCTATTTATTTTATTAAGTAAGTAACCCACCAATTAATTGTTGAAGCATTGTGGAATAAACCTATGGCCTTGGGCATGCTAAGCAAGAAAGTGCCCTACTGCTGAGTTACATTCCTAGCCTTTAGCAGAGTACGGCATTCATAAACTATAGAATACAGCTATCTCTAAAGGCAGCCTGTAGTTTTCAAATATGTTTCTGCGAGGTGAATTATTTTTATGAGGATGCGATTATTAATGAGAAAATTATTTTATTTAATTCACTTTTATTCTATCAGCCAGGTTCTGTCATTTGGAGTAGACATAAATTACTGGAAATTGCGTGTACTCTGCTCCTTAGCACCCAGAGGAGGCATCCATCCTACAGTGAATCTACACCCAACAGGTTTAGGATGTCTTTCTGCTTTTAGCGCGGAATTGCGTAAGGGTCACATCTGTCAGATAAGTGGCTCAGAGAAGGGGAGGACTCCATCCCCAGGGCCCGGATGAAAGGCATATTGTTCTTTGCAATGGTTACTAGAGAGCCAAATGTCCCCTTTCTGTAAGGGACATAAGTGACCTCACAGGCTCCGATGCCTGCCTGCACAAGGGCTCGCTTTCTAGGAGCAAACATAGCCACCATCTTTCTGAATTAGCACCAATGGCTATGCCGAAGGAACAACAGAAAATGAAATTATGTGTTATGATGGGTTATAAATCTTTGTCTTTGTAAAACATGTTTGTGTCATCCATTTCCTGTATTTTATGCCATTTGTTTTGTTTATACCTCTGTCTATCAATCTATCATTTGATCATCTATCAATCTCAGCCAAGTACTTATGTCATTCTATTCCTTCATCTCTTCATAAACCTAACCTATGTGAGGTCTGTGCTTCATGATTCGTATACACTATTAGCTAATGGCAGGAAGACATGGAAGTGGGAGTCTCCTCTCTCCACTTGTTTAGGGTCCCACGGAACGTAAAATACATCAGTACAGTAGAGGGGGACAGTAGAGGATGACACCTTTTGTTGGAGATCGAAAAGCTTGTAAATCACACCACTGGTTCTGGGAAGGCTGTCACAAAAGTTCAACTGTACGGGGCAAATGATAAGAATTAGGGGTAGTGGCAAGAACGGTCATTCAAGACACCTTGTCTACCATATGTAAAGTAATGTCACTGGGGTTTATTTCTGGTCGAAAGAAATAAAGAAACCACCACTTTGTCATGTGACTTGAAGTAATGATTCAGTTAGCAGTGACTTGAGGAGGTGATTAGGTAATAGTTATATGCCCCTGCCTCTGGAGCCAGGCTCTCAGCATCTCAATTTTGGCTCTCGCTCATTCTTGCAGATAACTCAGGGGAAGTCATTTGCTTTCTTCTGCTTTGTTTTCCCTTCTTGGAAATTTGTGAATAGTTGTCTATCTCATGGTGAAGGCCAAATGAATTTAAACATGGAAAACTCATACGTTTGTGGCTTCAAGGAATTATCTTGAAACACACGTGATGTTCAATTTCAGTTAGAGTGAGAGGCGCATAGGAAGCTGCAGACGAACATCCGTGATGTGTCAGAAAGGGTGAGTACTGCACTGTTTCATAGGCTGGAGACCAGGAGGGCTAACCAAGATGAGGAGAGCCATTAGCATAGGCCTTCCCTCTGCAACACAGCCCACCACAACCTGAGCTCCTTTGCTCTGCCTGACTCCTCTGAGACAGTCTAGTTAGTTTCTTCTTCCCTCTCTTGTCTTCTTCAGGTAGTTTTTACAGCCAAGGAAAGAATCACACAAACATGTAGCAAGTGATTTTTCTCATAGATTACAATTTTATTATTGGTGAAGGACCACTGATAAGAACATAATCATCTTTTGAGGGGGTACCCCAAAGCTACCACAAAGTGAAGTCACCTCAGCAACCAGAGGCACCCTAAAACTTAAAACTTATACAGATGGGAAAAAGATACTGGAAATAATTAAGGAAACTTGCAGTAAAACTTTCTTTGCTGCCTTCCAATTGGGGTCTTTAGAAAGATATTTAAAGTGTATACTTGTCTTGGATGGGAGCGCAGACAACACCAGTTTGTATCTCATGGGCTGTTCTGAACATTAAGTATGATTTTGTGCATATGACTAGTGTCACCGGAGGTTATATTCCTCATACAAGAAACCCTTTCAGAGGTGAAGAAAATACATAATGGCTAATCTAAGCATTCTGAGAAAGATATCTTTCCCAAAATACACTCTGAAGTTTGAGGGATCACATATAAATAGTCACACCTCCGTGTGCCAGCTCTGTAAAACACTCTCGAATGTTAATGCTGACTTTGATAGCCTGCCTTGGCGTCTCTGCCAGGACTTCCTCTCCGTTGCGGCTATTCATAGCACACCCTTGGATAATGCTATAGGTTAAATGTGGCTGGCTCCTTTAGTTCTGCTGGAGACAGTAATAATAGTGACTAAAACAGTCATCTGGAAAATTAACAAAGTCTTCCTCTCATATATATGATATATATCACAATATACTCTTTCTCTATATATACACACATGTATGTATATATGTGTATATATTTATATATCATATACAATCCTTAGAGTGACCCAAGAGAAGATAGCATAAAACAAATTGAATAAAAAAGCATTGAACATACTAACCTCTTTGCTGGATATAGATTACATGTGCTTAAAAAGATCACTAATCTTGTATAAAATAGAAATTCAAAATGAATTTTAAAAAACTAAATTATATACAAAACATATATTGTACCATATCTCTTCCTGGAATTATTTTTTAATTGCAAATATTGTTGAAGCCTCTGAAGGTAGTCAGTTCAAGCAGTATAACCAGACTGGCTTTAAATAAATTGCGTAGAGCACCATGTTTCTAATGCCGTTAAAATCTTTGGTCTTTCCAAAATCTTTGCTGTTTCTTTCTGACATACCAATTACTTAATACTGTTACATCTAAAGCCAGGGTTCGTTAGTCTGCCTGAAAGAGCACAGAGGTTCCAAGCTGGCATAGCTTCTATTTTATTAATTTTTTTCCCTTACCTGCAACCTGATTTCTTCTGGGTCTGACCTAATTGCTTTGATGCCTGGAGCTCGGAGGCCAGGGCTAATCTAGAGGAAAGGCGAGACAACCAACAGAACACCTGCGAGCTGTGCTCTTCAAAGCCGGAAAGAGCACTAGCAAAGCAAACTGCCCACGTTCTACCCGAGTTTGGAAACAACGCGATGCTCTGTTTTGAACACAGGTTCTCTATCTTGATTCTTTACTTCCTTTAGTAAGGCTAGTCAACACTTACAGCTCGGGCAAAGGGGGACACCGGATGGGGGCAGGTGACAGCAAACTACTAATTATTAACAAGATACTCTGAATAAGAAAAGCGTCTTTTGAGAAAGAAGCCCTCAGTGCTGTGGAAGTCGTCATCATGAAAAAGGTTTGCACCGACTTTTACAGAGTTCACGTGATGCCCTCAGCTTTGTTCCTAAGCTTTGGAACGTGCTGTGATTCAGACTTTACTAGACCTGTCCGTTTATTTATTGTACCTCTGGGTCTGTTCCCAGGTTCCCTTTCCCTTTGGGAAGCAGATTCTTCTTACAGTGTAAATATGCCTCAGACATCTTGTAGTTATTAAAGCACCAAAGGCAGGGCCAAAGGGGCAGATCTTCCTAGCGTTTTTTTTTTTTTTTTTTTTTTTTTTCTCATCTTGCTTTTGAATTGAGTCCTGAGAGTGGGAAAGGGACATTTACTCTTCCTTGCTTACAAATGGCTCATTTCTTCTTCTTCTTCTTCTTCTTCTTCTTCTTCTTCTTCTTCTTCTTCTTCTTCTTCTTTTTAATGTGAAGATGTGATAATTTGGCATGGATGTACAGATAAAGGGTGGTGGTGGTGTCCATTTGTGATCTGACGAATAAAGACTTACAAAGCCACCTTTACTGTCATTAGAAGAGGTGTACTGTCTCAGGCAAGGAAGTGATCAATGGCAGCAATTGTTCCCAGCACAGTGGCCTGGCTTGCTTTGGGGAGCATTTTACTCAACACATATTCATAGTCATACAGTGCTCAGCTTCCCAACTTGGTAGTCATTTGGCATCCAAGTTCACTCTTCCTAGCCACATGGACCAGATGTAGACAGGACCCACTGAATTTTGGAGCTCCATTCTGGCCTGCCCTCAGTGGGTGTCTGGTCCATGCAGCTTCCTGTTTCAGCATATATTTGCTGCAGAGTCCAATAACCTTAATAATAATAATAATAATAATAATAGGCTATTGATTAGATCAGTTTATTTATGGGCTGTTTAGAAAGCTACTTGGTACAAATGTTGCTTTTTGTGTTTTGCCAGAAATGGTAGGTTTTGTATTGTTTATATATTCCTTTCATGTCTGCTTCTGTGTTAATAGTGGATGCATCAGCGGATGGGCACATGGCAAAGGAAACATTTCCTAGAGACAGGATGGAAGGAAACAGGGAGGGGCCCAGAGGGGAAGAGAAAAGGGGCGGAGAATCTTAAAAGCAGATAACACAATGTATAAAACTAACATGTATTATTAGTTATAGATAGAAACCTGGCATACATAGTAGACATATGCAGGGCTGTGCATTGCTATTCTATGTTAGCCTGAATCCACAGAATCAACATTTTTCACATGGATGGAAAATTTTGGCATTTTGATCTGAACAATGTTTCTGGAAGAACTGTAAAGTCCATTTTAAAACAGCACGTTCTCTATGTCATCTCCCGTTCGATACGAAGAACCAGGAGGGCATTTATGAGAGTCGGTTCGTGACACTTTATGACATTGGCCCCTCCCACATAGACCAGAGAGTACCTAAAACCAGAACATACACCTTCAATTTAGAGCCCAGACTATGTCTTAGAGTTTTCCTTTGGTAGAGATAACTGAAAGAACCCCACATTTGCTAGTTTCCACTGCTTAGTTTTGAGACCCATTATAGCTCCTAGTTGGGCAGGTAAAAGATTAATTTGTGTTTGTAAACACACACACCCTTGGGGGCCATTGTATTTTATGCACAGGTGAGCCAGGATCTTTTTAGCAGCAAATCTATGAAGTTGACATTTTATTGCCTCTCATTTTTTTTTTTATTTTAAGCACAGATCTAAGGTACAAGAACAGCCGATTCCCAATATTAAGCTGTTTGCTGAATTCATCTTTTGGTTTATGTTAAAATTTATGTGGTTCATAAACAAATATTAGGTACAAACTTAATATGTATATACATACATTTATTTTCCTGAGACACCAACATTTTTATTACTAAGTACAGTAAGGGAATAATTTATTTCTATCTTATTAATACAACCACCCATTCATAAAGGATTCCAATTATACTAAAATGAGAAGACATTTTTTTTTTTAAATGAGCATGGTCTTCTTATAGAAAATCTTGAAAAGATTGCTTCTATTCTTGCTTTTTTTTTTTTTACAAAATTATGAGACTCATTCCATAGACTGACCCTACACAAGCTTTGCTCTGCAAAACCCCCGTGCACACAGTTTTATTTTTACAGAATCCTGATGAGCTGCGGTGGTGCTGCGGGATTCTCCAAGCGAGCTCGACCTAATGCTTAAATGTGTATGATAAAGATCACAGCAATTACAAACACAATAGATGCCCATTGCCGCTGATGAGTTTCCAATCCCCTAAGAAAGGAGGACTGGGTCTCTTCCTTCCTGAGTGGGTCTCATGTCACAGCCTCATCGCTGATAGCTAATAGGCAAAAATGCAAGGAGGGGATGCTCTAATGCCACAGGGGGGAAAAAAAGCAAAATTGCTCTAACTTCCACTTGCTCTGCTAACCCTTTTCTCAGATGATCTTGGCAGTTTTACCTCTACCTCACTCTCCTTCCAACCTCTCACGGATAGCAAAGCCAGCTCCTCCCCCTCCCTCTTCCCCTCTCTCCCGCTGTTTCATTACATTTTCTTATGTGCATACCATCAAGTCCTCTTGGACACATAATAAGATTTGTGCCAGACTATGTTTCTTGGCTTTAATGGTTAGTTAGCTTTCCAGAATACACATGCAGCTTTATACATGTTTTTATTACTGACATCATGAGAACGCATCGCTCCTATGTTTACAATCGGGTGTTCACCCTTAAATAAAAGCCAGGAGACCCAGTTGTTTAAGGGAATCTTTGAAAAGCAGAATAAAAACAGCTGTTATCTGCTCGAACCATTTCATTTGCTTTCATGATCTGCATGGTAATGATGTGTAGCAGAGGGCAGTCTCCCCTGCTCATTATCCGCCATACATCACAGCCTCTTTCAGGGCGGAACTGGGGCTCTGTCCCAGAGTTCCAACACGATCATTTCAACCTCACTTCTAACAGGTGCTGGTGTTTGGGGGTGGGAGACATGGGAGCATAAAACACCTATGCTTGCTCCCCGCTGACCTTCAGATTCAGGAGGCTGGATTTCATTGGCAGGGTGGGTTTAAAAGCAAAGCCTGGTCTTTGTTGAAATCTCACTCACCAGGAACATACTGTGCATACACCCTTGTCAAACACATGAACAATAGGGTGGTCCTTATTAATCAAAGCCTGGCTAAACCAAGTGCAGATGGGAAGGAACAATGGACTTCTCTTTCAGAAAGATTTCTAGAAACAGGGGGAACTGTCTGTCAATCTCCTCCCAGACACAGCGCGCCAGGAAGATCTCAAACCAAATTAAACCTAAATGAAATAGGAAAACAATAGAATTTAAATCCCATTGTTGTCAGGATCCAAACCAGAGGGCTGATAATGCTTGCTGCCAGCCAATACTCCACCACTCCCAACAGTTTCTGGCAATTCAGTGGCATCTGCTGGCGATCTACCCGCAATCTTAAGTCAGTTGGACTACCCCAAGTCCTCCTCTCATACAACAGGTGATACTGATTGGGGAGCAGAGTCTTGCTTTGCCAAAGTCAGTGACTTTGAAATGTTGGTAGCATCTACTATTGAGAGTAGAACCCACTGATATGGAATGCCCCTCTGTATGCTGTAAATATGCTCTATTACCATTGGTTAATAAAGAAGCTGAACTGACCAATAGACAGGCCAGGTGGGAAATCTAAGCAGAGATAGAGAGAGAAAGAAGGCTGAGTCAGGGAAACACCATGTAGCTGCCAAAGGAGAAAGATGCCAAAAAATTACTGGTAAGCCACAGTCAGGTGGTGATACACAGATAAATAAAAATGGGTTAATTTAAGTTGGACGAGCTAGTTAAGAATGGTCTGAGCTAGTAGACCAAGCAGTTTGTAATTAATGTAAGTTTCTGTGGGATTACTCATGAAATGAAAGCACCGCCTCATCCCTGACAAAAATGCTGCTAATTAAAGGAATAGTAGCAATAGTTGAAATATTGGGGATGCTGAGATGGCTCATCAGGTGAAGGTGCCAAGCCTGACAAGCTGAGGGTTCATCCCTGGAGCCCACATAGTCGAAGGAGGGAACCGACTCCAGAGCATTATCTTCTGACAGCCACACACTACCGTAACACATGGAGACAAAACAAAAAAGGGGAAAATTTTGAAACCAGAGAATTTAAAATATTTTTTGTTATATTTGTGTGTGCGTGTGTGTGTGTGTGTGTGTGTGTGTGTAGGTGTGTGTGTGCGCGCGCGCACTGAGTGCAATGAACTGGGAATCAGAAAAGAAAGAAAAAAGGGCTGGAAGAATAATTCAATAGATGAACTGCTGGAGGACCCAAGTTTGATTCCCAGAACACATGAGAAAAAAAAAAAAACCTGGGTAAGAGTACAAGAATTCCAAATATTTGCAATCCTTAGGCTGGGGAAGGAGAGGGAGCCAAGAGGATTCCTGGTGATAACTGACCTGCCAGACTAGGGGAGTTAAGTTTCAGATGAGTGAGAGACCCTAGAAAGTGGTAAGTCAAAGGCTGCCTTTAAACTCTCACAGGTAGCCAAGTGCTCATGTCTACACACCTGAACATACAGCAGCATTCATTCCTGTGTGTACACACACATGTGTGCGTACATGCACACACTGCACACACACACACACACACACACACACACACACACACACACACACCATATTCTGGATCCATAGCTGCCTTCTTTGATCTTAGCTGTAATGCCTAAGCCTTGTGGGTTTTAGAACTAGGGATTGGGGATTTCTCTGGGAATAGTGACTTTCTAGAAGACTAGCTACTACTCTTTAGAAAGAGTAAACCTCAGATCTTTTAAGAAAATCATCCCACTGTTCTCTCAAGACTTGGCATTATATTCCCTTGTAGTTCAGGCTGGGCCAGAAGATGCTGAGATGTTACTCATTTCTCATAAGTCTTAAAACAACGTTAAACTCCAATCTTATTTGGAAAGTTGGGAATTCCTTTGTGAAGCCCTAAGAGAAAGGGTGTGTGGCTTACACTGATAAAACAGTCCTGTGCTCTGAAGACTACAGGAGTCCAGCTCTTTTTCCACTCGAACACTTTCGTGAGGCACATTCTTCCTCTTTGTTCTCAAGGAAGAGCCATCAACAGAATAGATTAACGTGTGGCTAAAGACTTGAAAAGGCTCTTCCCAAACTTTTGTAAGATAATTAGAGTCCAGATGGGAAATTTTTCTAATAGATTAAATATGTGAGAAATCACAGATTAATTATAAATATCTTTTTTCAGGAGGACTACAGTATTATAGCTTTTCGTGAGAAGATAATGTTTTATTGGATTTCGAGAGGAAATGAAATAAAGCCATTATATATAAGAAGAATTTGCACACATACAAGAATCAAGATTCTACAGTGCCTTTCTGGGGAAGGAGAAGAGATTATCCAATTGATTTTTTAAAACACTTGTTGGAAAGATGGCAAAATTTGATGTGAAAACAGGTTCTACTATTTTGGAAATGTGATATTTTGTTCTAACATATGAAACAGTATATTCCAGTACTCATATGGTGAGCCTCTCTTTTGAGAAGCCCCTGTCCACTCCAGGATATGTTCAAATGTCCTTTTCTCAAGTCTTTCTCTTAATGCCTGTACTGAAGTCTATATTTAAACTTTCTTAAACTCCAACTTTGCTTCATGAAAAAGCACTCCAAGAAACTCCTTGAATATGTGGAAAAACAACCAATTCTAAATCAACACAGAATCTTTGGCAAATGCTGGAAGCTTCATTATTCCAATTTCCTGGTGGTGTTGAGTAAGTGATAATATCTTAGTGAAATTCACTTTCAATGAGAAACTGTAGTACATCATGTTCCCCCTTGCAGAGTGGGCACTCCTCAGAAAACACTTGCATATGCCCCAGGCTTGTTTTGGAGCCATCTTAAAATTCAGTGCGGTTTGTTCACCTCATAGTGTAAACTCACGCTTTAAGGTCTAGTGGAGAAGACAGTTGGAGATTGCTTCCAGTGAGGAAAACCCAGTGGTCCCAGGGTGGTCTTGGAATGCCAACAAAGGCTTTGAGAATCTTTGTGCAAGCCACATTTACATGCAATCCAGACACTACCAAAAGCTGCAAACTTTATAAAGTTATTCCTGTTTGTCTATTATTCAAATTTAAACTAAAACCAAAAACAAAATAAGCAAGCAAAGGAGTATAACCACCACTTACTTCTGCATTAAAAGGAATATGTGAGACTATGGGTAAGAGAGGTGGGGGAGGGGAGACAATATAGTACAATGGGTGAGAGCAGAGCTAGTTTTGATGGGAAAGTGAGAGATGAACAGAAAGGGAGAGAGGAACTGCTCTCTGAGTGGTGGGAGGAATCTTCCAGGGGCTCTACACAATAGCATGGGCAGACACTGGACCATGGTAGTAATGAGCTTCATGTCCTCCTTTGTGCCTTCTGTATGTCTAAAGGTCCTTAGAGAAGCACCAGAAAGAGCAAGCTCAGGGTCTGACTTGATGCTACCCCTTCTAGCTGTGCCATCCTGGCCTGAAAGCTAAGCTTCTCTGTACTTCATCCTCTCATGTACAAAATGTAGCTGAAGACTGTTATAAGGGAGTTGGGCATGATGGTACTCATCTGTAATCCCAAGATGTAGGACGTGGAGACAGGAAGATCAAGAGTTCTATGTCATCATTAGCCAGCTAATGAGCTCAAGGCCAGCCTGGGATCCCATCTCACAAATAAATAAAACAACAATAACAGCAAAAAACTCTTAAAAATTATTTCTACAAAAGCTCTTGGAAGATTGTCTGCGACATACAATATTCCATAAATCTTTGTTACAAAGTATTCTCATAAGGATTTTCTAAGCTGGGAAACAATCTCATTTTAAAGCAAAGGTTATTGAAGGCACAAAGTTGATGCAGGCCGTCTAGGATCCAGGAGCTTGTCAGTGGTGGCATCAGGTTGAGACTTTGTACATCTGATTCCAGGACCACAGCTTCAGTGTGCTCTAGAACATTCTCACAGGGCATAATGTCTAGATCCATGATTATTTAAGAAGAGGGCTGGTGAAAAGTTTCACTGGCTAAATACACTCGCTTCCATGCCTGCCAAGCTGAGCTCTGTCTGCAGCGCCCCACGTGGTGGGAGGAGAATAAACACCCACAGTTATCCTCTGACCTCCACATGCATATTTGAGTGTGCGTGCATGCGCGCGTGCACACATACACTCAAACACACACACACTCACATACACAGTAGGAAACTAATGTGACCTGATAAACATCGAAGATGCTGGCTTTCACTCTCACTGTCATTGATGGAAAAGGAGGGAGAAGAAGGCAAAATGCAAAAACATGTAAATCACAGAAATATAAGTGCAGACACCCCCGCAGCAGCAGTTCTGAGTTTTAAACTAATTTATCTTTTCCATGACTAACTACTTAGTCACTTCCCAATAATAACACCAGGTTTGATATGGGAACTCAGAGGTATCATCATTAAATGAAAAAAAGTTATGCAAATTCCAATAAAAATTTTAATTGTTTCTATTCTGAGCTTCATCACTTGCTACAAGGTCAGCTTATCAAGGATACCTCCTAGATTCCTCCGTGTGGATCACAACTGTTATTTAGATCTCCTCTCAGCTCACTCATTCTTCCTGTTGGAATTCCGATTACATGTTTTAAAACATGATTCAAAAAATGAATGTCTTGTATCTGTATCTGGAAGCACCATGAGTAGAAGGTGCACACACTTATTCCTCCCTTTAGATCTGGCAGCTCAGGTGGTCCTAGCATGGCATGGGTTACCTGCTCCATTAATGTATGCCAGACATTATGTGGCATATCAAAGGAAGGCTAGAAAGACATCTTGAGAGTAAAGGAGCTTGCCAGATATTCCAGTGACCTCAGTTTGAGTGTTGGAGCTCACATGGTGCAAAGAGAGAGAGAGAGGTAACTCCCTCAAACTGTCCTCGGTTCTAAATAGAAGCAAAGCCCCTCTTCCGTGAGTAAAAATGTTTAAAGAGGTAAAGTAGTATTGCCATCAAGAACTGAACAGGTAGGGCTTTTGGAAAGACTAAATGAGTGTTCGGCCTATAGGACAACTGGCAGGGCTGGTGGTGATTTTTAATAGAGACAGTGCACATATGTGGATTCTCCAAAGTTGCCAAAACAAAACTGCCGTGTGGCCAATGCTGTGTCACGTTTCTTCAGAACAGGGTACACGTTCAGGAGGAATTTTCCTTTTCTTTTTACTAATTCTTTCCCCTTCAGTGTGTTTTCACAGTTTGAGTAGAACGCCTCCCTATAATTTCATTAGAAGAAGCTGGCTGTGGTTGAACCTCTAAGTCAGAACAATGGCTGCCAGAACGGTGGGTGGCAGCTTTCCCTGGTGGAGGTTCTAAGTCTGTGTCATGGAAGGGTCACCAAGCTGACCCTTGGGAGTAGGAACCCATGGTGAGTCCTCAAGAAAGAAGCACTTTCTTCATTGAACTCGGCAGAAAAGTTTCTGTACCCAGCAGGTGAAATAACAACACGAGGGAACCTCAGAGGCAGAGGGCCGCGTTCCCTCCTGACCTCAATTTCCCAGAGACACTGTGTTGTCTGTTTGTGTATGTGAAATACGCACTGGGAAAAGTGCAGGGCTGAGAGCCTGTGAGGTGCTCAACAGATATCTCCCCTGGTATAGAAGGATCTTTGTCTTGTGCTTTAGGCAAGGAAAGAAACCGCTTTCACTAGCATTTGAGAAAGAAGAAAGGAAGCCTAAGCTGGCTCGTTGGAAAGAATGTGTCACTTTCTGAATCTGCCCTTGCCAACTCCAACTCGTCTTAAATCACTTAACCCTTTAGTGAAGTTCCTATTGCACTTGCTCTTCTCTATGCTGAAGAAGTGACTATAAATTGTGGGTGTTTCTATGGTTCTAAACATGATATATGTTTGTGCTTCCATTTTAAATATAAAAGTACAAAAGAGAGTCCAATTACTTCAATTGTAGTTCCCCAAATAGACAATTCCTATTACCTAGTGAGTTCAAAGAAGTAGTTAAAGATGGGATTGCATCATTTTTTTTTTCATGGGTGACCAGGTCTTTTCTGAAGTTGATAAAAATTTCAATGAAGGGCAACTACGTTTAGAAGATTCAGGACAATGCTACTCATACAGGAGATATTCACAGTGTGTGTTAATTGGTTAATTGATAGCATATTTATTTTACGGTATGAGCACCCTGTGTGTTGTCTTCATGAAGATAAAAGTACAGCTTTTCTCCGTCTAGCTACAGGGTTGTAGCAGGGCCTTTCATGATGGAGGAGGTCAGTAGGATCTTCTCATTTCTTGTTTCCATGAGCTTTCCATCCTTCCTCACCATCAAAATAAAAGTCAACAACACCAAAATAATTAAAAATGGAAAGTATTGCTACAAAGGGGGCAGAGGTGGGGGATTAGGGTCATTAGGGCAATACAGAAAGATTTTACCACTTTTGAAGATGAGACAGAGAGAATGAAAAAAATGAGGAGAGAGAGAGGAAAAGAGAAGAGAGACAGAGAGGGAGGGAGGAGGAAGGGGGAAAGGCAGTGGAGTGGGTCTCACTTGTCATCACAGCTGAGGTGGAGCACTGTGAGTCAGGTCATCCTTGGGCTACAGAGTGAGACCGTTTTCTTTTTTTTGTTTGTTTGTTTGTTTTTAACAGCACCAACAATGAACCAGGAAAGAAAGCTTGTGTATTTTTTTTTAAATTAGCGTTAAGATGTCAGGGACCTGTGAGATTGTTTTGTGGGTAAGAGCTCAAGCTAGAAAACCTGAGCTTAACTCTCTGAAGCTGTGAAGATAGGAAAGAACTGACTCCTGAAAATGTTTCTCATTGCCATATACATCCTTGTCTCTGTTTCCTTCTCTCTCTCTCTCTCTCTCTCTCTCTCTCGCACACACACACACACACACAGACACACAGACACACACACACATGCAAGAACATTTCAGAATTAAGGCAGTCAGAGGTCTCCTTCGGAAAGTGATAGCATAAAGTGCTAGGCTATTGAGACGACCTGTGATGCCATCTCCCCCCCCCCCCCCCCCCCCCCCACTTTCCGGTGTCCTCCTACATTCTTGTGCTATTCAACATCCTTACACTTATGTTCTGGAGCACAGAGTTAAATGTTTCTGCACAACCAAGATGAATAATCCAACGTTCCCTACAACAATACACTAGGACTGTTTAAACACTGCTTTCTGAGAATGTCTAGTTTGCTAACGCCGATAGACAATAGGATTTTCATAATAACATTTACCTCTAGTTACCTCTGTGTAACTAGAGAGTAGGGAACCACTCACATTTTCTTTCTTCCTCTTTTTCCTCTGTAGTGTTAGGTTGCACTGCAGAGGGAATGACAGCTGGAATCTGTAAGTGTCTGGAAACATCCACGATGTTGGAATTTACACTGTTGTGTGCAGACATTGTCAGGAAAACAACAAATAAACAAACAAAACCCCAAACAAACTGTGTAAAAACAAGGAGAGGGGAAGGCAATTTTACTCAATGCAGAGGAAAACAGCAGTTTGACCAAATCTTTTCTAGCTTGGTGACACAGGCACAGTCTATACCAGGTGATTGACTTCAAGAAACATGCATTTATTTCCTGCCTCCTTCCCTCCCTCCTTCCCTCCTTCCCATCTTTTCTCTCTTTCTTTCTTTTTTAATCCCTTTCATATTATATTCAAAAATAGAGGCAGGACTAATCACGAGACACGGTGCCAGTTAGCACAACTTTCCCAAGGGTTCCAAGTTCATAGAGAAACTCATATCTCCTAATGCTCCCAGTCATGATCTCTAATTCTATGCTCCCAGTGGAGAAGCTGATCCATGTCTTCCATTGCTAATTCATAGCCATCTTATCTGGTGGAGACTATTTAATCCACGCTTAGTGTTTGGGAATGTTGGATTAGACCAACATGACTCTAATATAGATATTTAGATATCTTTTTCTGTTTTTTTTTTGTTGTTGTTGTTCTTTGGGGGCTTTCTCTGCCTACTTAGCATCTTTGTTAGTATTAGCTTGTTCCTGCAGTATAATTCAGTAGAAACTGGTTAAAAATAGATGACGCTTCATGTCCATAAAGACCCCAAGGCAGCAAAAGTAACTTAGAAAGGCAGGTGCACAAGTGAAATATCAGAAGTATGTTCAAAGCCTTCCTCTGAAAATAGACTTGTTTTCATTGCCTTTATCGAGACAGGATGAGTCTACTTGAGGCCGGAAAACCTTGCTTTTTTATGGAGTTTCAGAGGTGGGGAGGGAAAGAGACATGCAATCAGTGTTCTTAGGCATGGCTCATGGTTACCAATCGTGCTCTCATTGGGACCTTACCTCTGTTAACAGTATAGTGCAATCTGTTAAATATAAAACACGGAGTTAGGTATGCCTGGAGTCACATCTTGATTGTTTTTGCTTTTATTTTATATGTTTGTGTGTATACATGTCTTTGTGGGTGTAGGTGTTTTAGGGGGGGGGGCGAAGAAGATACTGTACCTCCTTGAGCTACAGAGGGCTGTGAGCCACCTGACATGGGTGTTGGGAATTCGGATTCTCTGGAAAAACAGAATGTGTTCTTAATCACCTAATCATCCTTGCACGTTCCATTTTGACTCTGTAGATGGAACTTTGGGGATTTTGTGAGTTGCTTTTTCTCAGGCTTTGTGCTCCTCATTCATAAACTCAGGGCAATGATCACTATAGAAACAAAGTAAGATGATCGATATAAAATGTGCAATCTTGTAAGCCAAGTATTTATTACAGTGTGAGGATTTAATGACAGCAGTGACTAGCTTTAATGTTTTCTGTGCACTTCAAGGCTTCCAGGAATGTAACAAAATACTTGTTCTTGGATATTCTCTGTGCTAGTTATATTTTGTGAACTTGAGACAAACTGCAGTTATCTGGAAAGAGGGACCCTCAACCAAGGAGCCACTCCTGTCAGACTGGACTGTGGATATGCCTATGAGCATTCTCTCAATCAATGATTGACATGGGTGGACTCAGCCCACTCTGAGTGGTCCCATCCCCTGGCAGGTGGGGCTGAACTGTACAAGTAAAGCAGAGGAACCACCCAGGGGAAACAAGCTAATAAGCAGTGTTCTTCCACGGGCTCTGTTTCAGTTCCTGCCTCCAGGTTCCTGCCCTGACTTTCCTCAGAGATGGGTTGTGGCCTCAGAGTTTCAAGGTGAGATAAACTCTTTGCTCCCCATATTTTTCTTGGTGAATGTTTTATTATAGCAGGATATATCTGAACTAGGATAGACTGAATGCTTGTCTTCTTGAAAGGAAAGGTCGCTATATACCTTCTTAACAGAAAAACAATGCTTAAGGTTGCATAGATTTGGAGCATGAAAATTTTAAGTAAGAAAAAACATCAGATGTGTGTGCAGGGACCACAGAAGGCCTCCTGCAAGAATGCGTGATGATGCATACAGAAACAGAGGATGTGTGAGAGGTTCGAGGGTAGAGATACACTATTCCGTTGTTATGGCGGGAAAGCACATGAGGCACAGATAGACGTGATGACAAGGCACAATAAAAATGACACCCATTTGCTAAATCTCCTGGTTTTTTTTTTGTGAGAAGATTTTGGGGAGCGATTACACACATGGAAGACAGCAGCAGCAGCTCTGGCCCCTCATGGTCAGTAACCATCAGACTACCACGCAATAGATCTTCCAGGCTAACACTCACCTCACTCTTTCCTTCTATGTAGTTAATTATTAGTTTTGATATTTATTCATTAATTGGTACAAGGTCTCAAGTATTCCAGGCTAGACTTGAATTCACTATATAATAGAGGAAGATCTTGATCTCTTGATCTTCCACATCCTGAGTGCTGGGATCTCAGGTAGATATCATTACATTGATAAATATCTGGGACAGTGAAGTTTAAAGCTGAGACTTTGCACATGCTAGGCAAGGACTCTACCTATGCTTGAGCTTCAAACCCAACCCTCCTTATCCTGTTGGCTTTAACACATCGCTCTCCAACTGCAAGAGCTATCTGCCAGTGGCCACATCTGACACCTATATCAGCAGCTCTGAGCACTGAATAAGTTCTCAGAATGTGAGCTTACAGCATCAATGAATCAAGGTCGGCGAGCTCCAGACAAGGGCATTCCATTTATGTTCTTTGTTAACAATCCTGATTGCCTTTTGTTCCCCAAAATGGCATATGCTAAGCTGAAGTTCAAAATAAATTTCTAACTTGGGAACTAACCAGTGATTTTTTAGCACGAGGGTCTCCTTCAAATGTCCAAACCCTCCATGAGTGTTTGTACTTGAATTACCTTGTGACTGCAAAAGTATAGAACACAGCAAGCAGTAAGGCAGTTCCCACATGTATTCTAAACTAGTCTTGTAAATGGTGCTTGGGGTTGAATCCATATAATAGCCAAAAGACTGGCTATAAAAACAAGTGACAATCTACAGTGAATTTTTTAAAGAAATTATGCTACATATATATTTTTTACAGGACTAAAAAACATGGTAGGTAAACATAGAGAAAACATATTCACTATGTTAGAGAACATGTCAAATTAAAGCATGGAATATATAGTAGTTTTCTTTTTCTTTTTTTTTTTTGTTGTTGTTGTTTTTGTTTTTTGAGACAGGGTTTCTCTGTGGTTTTGGAGCTTGTCCTGGAACTAGCTCTTGTAGACCAGGCTGGTCTTGAGCTCATAGAGATCTGCCTGCCTCTGCTTCCCAAGTATGCCACAACCGCCCGGCTTATATAATAGTTTTCTAACTATATATGAAAACCACACTAACCTACTTGGATTGGCATAGACAAGCTTTGGAAGAATATAGTATGTTGGAATTACTCTGCTAGGTGCACAGCCTTTTTGCTACACCTTGCTAACTATTAAAATATTTGAACTATCCTCTTACAACAAAGGAATATTTATATTTCAAGGATTAAAATTGCACATTCATATATCCATAACATCTCTCATGCCTGTATGCACATGCCCACATTCTTCCCCAATTAAGACCAACATTTTCTGTCAGTGGAAAAAGTTTGCTACGTGACCTTCGTGGAGAATTCTGCCAATTTCCCAAATTTCATTGGGTACTGAATTGGAACTCAAATTGATAGTCTTCCTAGCTAAATGATGAACTAGTGAGTTTTCAGATGTTTCCTGGACCATCCCACCTTTCTGCTCACAAATACTGTAAGAAGGTGGAAAGTAGGATGAAAAGCCCAGAACTGAATTGGTCATTTCACAACAGAGGCTCGAGTCTCCACTTCTTCCTGTTTTGGGGGAATCTGAATACAGTAGACAGCAGGGTGTTAGGGAAAAATCCACTGAGCCTTTCTTGGGAAGCCCAGTGTGAAACCACCACTTAACCCAGATCACCAGGTCATCTTGCTAGGAAACTTACTGGCATTCCACCAGGCTACACACTTGAAGTTAGAGTCCAGATTAGCCTCTGTGAAATTGTGCGTGTGCCACTTCTTTCTAGGGATCGTGGCTCCACAGAAAGAGCAGTACGAGATTGTGTCCTGCTTACAGTCCGATGACACCCAGCCAGTGCGTACCAGAGGGACTTTTAGGTGGGAGTCACCAACTGAGGACCAGTGAATTAGTGTTTACCTTACAGCTGATAGTTGAGATGACTTTCCTTGACCCCACTCCTCAGCGGATAAGAGACAGCGAACAAAATACTGATGCCCCACTCCTGATCCAAGCCTCTTTCACTTCTATCTTAAATTATTCCTTGCCTAAATCTTGGTGCATGCATTTAATTTGACTTCATTTTCTTTCTAAGTTATTTGTAGTTTTAATTTCCTTTAAATTTAACAAATATAGCAAGCTATGTTTCAACATCTCATTCTTTATTATTCTGTTTATCTCTATGAGTTCATGCTCATCTATTTTATTCATTAAAAAAACACTTAATATCACTTTGAATGTTTCCCCTTTTGGGTATGTTTCTTTGAATAAAATCTTTTCTGTATTAGAAGAAAGAATTTTATTGTTTGCAAAGTCTTTCATTTCAGTAGGGTCACACTATTGAATGTTTTGTGGTTCAATAAGGTTATTTACTCAGATGATCCCTCTTGCTAAAAACAGCTAAGAGTTTTATACTGTCTTAAAGGGGTCTGAGATGACAAGAGTGTAAGGCAATCACGACAACGCTGCAGAAAAACGGAGATCCAGAGAACTGAAGCCTCTGCCCTACACATATTTTTGCATCTTGACAGTTTGGGATTGCAGTTGCATGAGGTTTTTGAAAGCATCACATGTCAGGCCTGCAGCAGAAAAAGCATACTACATGGAGCCAGTAGGAATCATGTGGGGCTCTCTACATTGTGCTTCCATTGGAGAATAATAATTCATGCTCTAGTCTGTTTGGACTGCTAGGAGAAAAAGCCACAGATTTAAAAAAAAAAAAGAAGAAGGAAAAGAAAACAACAGCAACAACCCTAAACAAACAGAAACCTCTTCTTCCCAGTTTTGAACCGAGGAAGTTCACAAAGCATTGGCAAAAGACCTTGTTTACAAAAATATTAATCCTTCTCTGAGGACTCTCCCTTATGAATCTAATCACCTTCAGGATTGTCTAATGTCTTAACTTGGTGTCATAATTTTAACATGGATAGGCATAGACATAAACCTTCAGATCTTCGTAATCTGGTATACCAAATAGACAGAAGGAAAAAGAAAGACCAAGAAACCAGTCAACATTGCTGTGGTTTGCAGCCCATACTACGTGCTGGCTTGGTAACCCAGGGTTCTCCAGTCTGTGAGCCTGGTTTGAAGTGATGTGTGGCAGTGAGTGGCAGGAGTTATATGACAGAATCAGAATGTATGCTCTTTTGTGGATGGTCCCTTAGACTCAAAGACTTCTCACAGACAAATACACAGAAACCAGGCACTACATGTGAGGGTCAGGAGAACATCACTCAGAAGAAACACATCAACTGATTTTAGATGTTAGAATTACCAGTCAAAGGGACTGAAATTATTCTTGCTACAATCAATGAGTTAAAACACAAATTTGCCAATAGCCATGGGCAACAGAAGGTGTGAAGAATAATTTCAGATATTTGCAAAAGCACTGCCTTGCAAAATTTTTAAAAAAAAAACATAACCTCAGGAATCCAAATTAAAACCCAATGGATCAATTTAACATGGTATTAACACTAAGGATGATGGGTCAGTGAGAGTACTCAGAAGTACTGTTGAATATGTCATACATATGGATACAAGAAAAAAGACTGCCAAACCTTGCCAAGACAAGATAAGACGGTTTTAAAAATTTTCCTGCCTCTCAAAAATGGTCTGTAAGTTACTCTTGCAAATGGGACTTTGGGTGATTGCCCAGGTAACCAGTTGTCCCTGTCATTTACTGCACATTTTGGGAGCTGCTTAATTGTACCTCCTACCCACTCAAGTAATATTATCTCCCTTCTCAGGTCTTTGATGGGGTTAAAGAGTAGATAGTCGTAGTTATCCTCTTATGACTTAGCCATGACATTTCTAATACAAGACTCAAAACTCTTTAGAATACAATAATTATTAAAACATTTAGCATATGTTTCTTGCTTAATATTGTTTATGCAGGTTGCAATTCCAATTTTTATACTTGATATCTGTTCTTATTGTATATTGTTTTGTATTGGGTTTGGAACTCTCTTATTTAGACTAAAGATGGAGTTGCTGGGGAACCTCCTTCAGCCAATGGCTTTGAGATGCTGGACTAGGTTGGGCATGGCCTTGGGTACCAAAAATGTGCATTCTCTCACGCCCTCTTTCCCCCTCCTCTCTTGTCTGGCTTCTGGACTGGGTTCCTGTTGGATTCAGTTCCTGTTCCCTGTTTGTGCAGAGGACTATGACCTGCGAGTCCCACCTAAACAAAAAACCCTTCATTATACTCAATTCTAAGCTGGTGTTGGGCTACTTTATTCACGTTCTCCTACAGAAATTACAGTAGAAATTGTGTTAAGGAAGTGACCTGAAGGAAAAGTGAAGACTTGAGAATAGCATGGAGCACTGGAGTACAGTTTAGAGCCCCGGGGAGCGCGGTGCAGAGAGGATTAGATACTGTGGGGTTTGAAAGTACTGAGTTTTTTTTCTCTCAGTTGACACAAGACACCAATTCATAGACTCAAGTGGCCACTTCTATTTCCAAGCAGAATATGTTGAAGAAAAGCTATTTACTCCACCCACATCTCTGTGAAACTAAAATGTCAAAAACCTCGGTGCACAGTGCACAGCATCTGGTTAATAAATAAATTTAAAAAGTGAACTTACTGCTAATTACCATTGTCGGTGCCGAGGTCAGCCTGCCTTGAGCCATCACATGACGTAGACGGAGATTATGTCCCTGTCTAACCTTCAGCCTCCTTCGCAACAGGATGGAGATACCTCTGAGCATTGGGGATTTAGTACATGTGCACATGGCTTTAAATGGAAAATGCATAATGAAAATGATTTACCTTGATTATTAATGGAGAAAACAACGCCACATTTGAATAACTGTAAACTTACTCTTCAATTTTCTTTGTTTTCCTAAGTTTACCTCTGTAGTAGAAACACTTTGGTGATACCGTCTGCTTCTTTATGGATTTAAATTACTTTATATTATTTATAGTGTTAGGGATCAGACCTAGGGTCTCACACTTGCTCGCCATATGCTGAACCACTGATTTAAACCCTTGCCCTTGATGCTTCATTGTTTTAGAGAAATGCCAGTAAATAAAATAATCTGAATACTTGGCACTGACTCGAGACTGCATTAACAACAGCCATTAATAGCAGTTAATATTGACTTTGTAAGTTTGAGTGAATTAAAGAACACTACCCCAGGACTGACTTTACCAATACTACCAGCTTGTGAAGAATATAAAACTTTGGACAGGGTCTCTCATATCTCACATCATCCTAGGTGACATTAATTCTGGACAGAAAGATCAACTTCTACAGAGTTAAGAATATACTAAATCAGTCAAAATCAACCACAGTCAGGTAATAGGTGCCACATTGTCTACGTGCTCTACTGTTCTTCCTTCCTCTTTCTCATTCCATTCTTTCCTTTTTAGAAAAGGTGTGTATATGTGCATGTGGCTATGGGACTATGTGTGACCTACAGACATCTATAAATACAGGTAGAAATGCAAAGGCCAGAGGATAAATATAGTTAGGAATGCAAAGGCCAAAACACAATGTTTGTTGTCCAGCTTTGTCATTTTCTGATTTATTTCCTTAAGACAATAATCCTCCTGCCTCCAGAGAGTTGTCCTGCAGATGGTCATAGCCGCATGCAGCTTCTCATGAATTCTAGGGATTTGAACCCAGGCCAGCACACATGGGCAGTGAACGCTCAACCTGCTGAGCTATCTCCCAGGTGCCTGACATGCCCCTTAAGGTAATATGAAAGCATTGTTCTCAGCTGTTCCTATTGACAAGTAGTGTGTGTGTGTGTGTGTGTGTGTGTGTGTGTGTGTGTGTGTGAGAGAGAGAGAGAGAGAGAGAGAGAGAGAGAGAGAGAGAGAGAAACATTGGGGAAATTATAAAGGTATACCTCAGCTCAGTTTTAGTGAGAGCAGTACCCGTTTTTAATTATGAGTATTGACATGGTCATAATATTTGACACTGATGACATACATCAAATTGGTTTAAACTCTTTTAAACATAGCACGTACATGCCACATGAGGTCCTCAATTATATAAGGCACAATCACAGAAAACATGGGGCCCCAAAATGAGGACACCTACTTTTAGATGCTAGAGAGGGAAAGAAGGTGACAGTATATGAGTGTATGGGTCTGGTCTTTGGTTATGTATTACATGACTAACAAATAGAGGTGAGAGAAGAGGCCTTGAGCAAATACACACACATGCACATGCATGTGCACACATGTTTGAAATGGTGGAGGCTAGCAAATAACAACAGCTTAGTCTGCAATTGCCACATGCTGGAGCTACCCATCGTCTCTGGAACCAAGGCCGGCTCAGCTGAGCTAAGTGAGCAGATTCCTCTTGATTCGCTTAGGTTCTTTATAAAGGAAACTGGGTCTGTTTCTTTTTATTTAGACAGAGGGACAGTCAGGCATGTTATTAGATTACTTTTGACTCTGACCTTGTCCTCGTCATTTTTTTTTTATGGTAAAGAATAGGTTGATTTTTTTTTTTCAGGAGAAAAGAAACTTCTTTCAAGTTAGTGACATTGAAACCTAATAGATAGGGCTATTTAAACAGAAAACAAATTAACATTGTTCAGCTGCCATTTTTCTTTAATCTTTTTGTAATTAGCCACGAGTTCCTAGAGGACATTAGACAATTATAGAAATATACGGAGCTATGTGGTCCCAGACTTCAAGTAACACTCATTTTCTTGGTTTCTGAAGACAGTTCATTTTCTGTTGCCGTCATTTCCTGGACCACACTTCTTTTGCTCACGTGTAAGTAATTGTGTTTATTGAGGAGCCACACAAGATCTCAACAGCAGACTTGTATCAGTTTCCCTCCAGGAAGTCATCTTGTAGAGATACTGTGGGACTCCTGTAGTTTTAATTTTAGTGTGCAGTGAAATAAGGCACAAGCTTCGTCACCAACATGGTAACTTGTTTTCAGATTTGTTTCCTTAATTGTCACCAAAACTTTATCTGTGCCCAGGGCAGCTATTCCAGCTTCCGGAAGTAATATCTCAAAAGCTGTTACTTGCTACTCTTCTCCGAACAACTGCACACAACCTCACGTGCCAGGATGTATTTTTACATATTTTAGCCAAGTCACTGGTTGTACTTATTGTTTAGTTTAAGTGACGTCATCTGCCTTTGTCTTTTGATTTCATCTCGTTGACCTCACCCATAAATTGTGAGCACATCAAGTGTTCTCTATATTTCGTGTTGTGTGACCTTAGTAACACGAGTGTCTGCCCAGACTCCATCCCCGCAGCCTTTGGATCGTATTTCGAATTTGAAAAATACAGTCAGTTTTTAAAGTATATTTCTGTGCTTGACTTACATTCACACTGCTTTATGATTTTCCAATATCACCCAAACCCCCAAAGCTGTACCTCACTAAGGGAAAAGAGCGGGTTTTAAATAAATTTATAGGATCATCACTTTTACACGGCCACATAATAAAAGACTATGTGGAAATAGTATTGATGAAATTTAAGCATTCTCTTCAGGTTTATGAAAGAACAAAGGAATGGAACGCTGCCACTTTTTATATATTTATCAAAGACTGCCAGGATACAGGCAGCGTACAGTGGAACTGACCACACCACAGAGCACTGTAGACGGGGGAGGCTGTGATGTTAAGTGGTTAATAATTTTCAAAGTTCATAGGAGGAAGATATGCCTGCCTCTCCTAATCCTAATAATCTGGAAAGAAAGAAATAGCTCTGAAAATAATGTCCTGAAACCTCCTGCAACTAAAGCGAGCAGACAAACTTGATCACTCGGCACCCCTTACCTCATTATTGGCTCCACGCCTTAAGAAGTCACCTTTGGAAGCCGCCATTTTGCAGATATCATGTTGCTAAGGTCATCTGCTGGCAACAACCTAAAAGCATTCATCCGCTTCGGGTGACACCCCAGGGAACCTTCCTTAAAGCGTAGAGCACCTACAACAATGACCACAGCTGGAACCGATGCGCAGACATCACGTCAGATGGAAGCTCTTCTCCTCGATTTGAAGAAGAAGTAACGAGTGGGGCTTTTCAAATGATTAATTTCAAGTAAAAGCACCCAGCAATAAGCAGAAGCACAGTGTAAAATAAACACCTGCCATCTCCTTCTTGTTGTCTTATTCAGCCAGGTCACACGTTTTAAGAACTTTTTTCTTGTCTTTTTGATACTTTACTATATCTCTCCAATTTTTTTCTATGTAATTGAAACTATGCAGCAGTTTTTCTTGAGTATCACTGTTTATTTTAAATTTATTATTACCACATGCATACATTATACTTGCATGCAGGTCCATGGTGCATGTGTGGAGGTCAGAGGAAACTTCCCGGGAGTTTCCTTTCTCTGTGGGATTCAGGCGTCAAACTCTGGTGGCTCAAAGGAGCGTTCTATCATCTGTGGAGGCTTTGTGCTGTCCTTCAGCTGACTCACGTACATTATTTCCCTACACAGCAATCACCCAGATCTTTCTTATTGTAATGAACCACGTGACGTGTTGTTGCAATACCAGGCCTTATTTCAGTTTCCAACTGATAGGCACTTGGATAGTCTTTGAGCACTTTCTTGGGTGACAAACCCGCAATGTGCATTTTAGCAACTATCTTTGCACATTTGTGTGAGAATTTCCAGAAAAGAGATTTTTTAAATGAAAACACTGAGTGCAGTTTTGCCTTGGATAGGCATTGTTACACTCCCATCCCCAAATGTACTAGATGCTTTTCTGCCAATGGGAGAGGAAGCAACCTGCTTTCCTGACCTTGGTCAAGATTGGGCTATGTAAAATCTTTACAGTTTTTGGCTTGGTATCAAATATTATGCTTGTTTTAATTTGCATTTCTTTAATTATTAGAGCAGTTGAGCATCTGTGCCAAATTCCACTCCAGAAGACTCTGTTGTATTAAATAAACAGGAACATATGATGATCTATGAAGGCTCAAATATCTATGCACACAAATATTTTTTTCTCTCCTTTCCTTCCTCTTTCCTTTGTTTCCCTTCCCTTCTCCTTCCTCCATCCTTTGTAGACCACATGGCATGAAAACCATTTAATGTTGCTTTTCAGCTATTGAATCTGTGTATATAAACACTGATATAAGGTATGAATACTATGAATACTACATGTTTTGAGTTAGTTATTTTAGCAGGGCTAGTTCAGGTCAATTCCTTTGAAACATAGCTAAAATTTTTAAAGGGACATAGAAACATCAGACTGCTAAGTTATTTCTAACTCCTTCTACATGGTCAGGCATGTTCCCAGTGTTGTTCAATAGGAGCAGCTCCAGCAGTGGGTGGAAAGAAACAATGGGTGAAAGAGAATGATAGTACAGGAAGAGCAACTGAACATCCCCAGTGTTTATAGCAGTGCCCAGTCTGCTGTCTGTGCCCAACACTAATGGACTGAATTGACCCATGGATGCCCTTGAACCCTGAGCATATGGATAAAACCATCAGTATGCTACTTTCCTTATTGGCACTACACTCGAGATTCTTGTTGACAAAGATAAAACATGATAGATGCTAGTTAGGATCCCACTGAAAGCATGGACATTTTAAAACTATCAAATTAACGAGGTATTCATCTCACTGGCAAAGATATTTTCTATATACTTTTTCTACCACGAAGGCTGAGATCTTGAGATCAATCAGCTAGTTTTCTCTTCCTTTCTCACTGTTTACTTTTGTAAGATGTTTTCTTCAGACAACGGAACAGGATCTTTGGACATAATGAGGTTTTTTTTTTTTTTTTTTTTTAATCAAATGGTTTATTAGGCCATGTTCTTTGCCTACTCCACAGTACCAGTATTCTGGAACTTTCATTCAATATTAAAATCAATGTAAAAGTCGCACTTTTAAAAAGCAAATACCTTAACAGACATGGTGGTTTCTACCTGTGGTCCCAGCATAAGGAGGTAGAGTTGAGAGTAACAATACACGTGTGAAACCAACCTGGTCTGTAATAGAGAGGTCTAGGCTGGCGAGGTCTGCATAGAAAGGCTCTGTCTCAGGACCGCAAGAAGAAAGGACAATAACATAGACTTTGTCATGGAGCTGAACATAGCTGATTTTCAACCCTGGTAAGAATGGGTTACTGGACTGCAAAATACAAAGTAATTGCTTAGCTTATAAGACCTCGCCCATGGGGTATGATTTCATAATTAATGGGCAGTCACACTGCTGTTTTTAAACTCAAATAACAGGAGTAATCTCAATCATAAGATATTGAAAAGTCCTGCATGTTCAATCTCAATTTCCTTCCTTCCTTCCTTCCTTCCTTCCTTCCTTCCTTCCCTCCCTCCCTCCTTCCTTCCTTCCTTTCTTTCTTTCTTACAAATGTTCTTAGGAAAGAAGAAAATACGCATTGTAGCTATGTAGTCTGGTGGGATGAGCTTGAGAGCTGAGGGATTGCTGGCTGTTGGAGGACAGCGGCCCCATTCCACTAGGAAGCAGCAGATAACAATGACTACAGACATGCAGTGCTATGTTGAAGCTTGTTTAGAACACTGAAGCATAGGAGGGTTCAGTTAGGCTTCCGACTGGAAGAAAATCAACAAGACTGGTTCATGCCAACAATTAGTGAGATATTGAAACACAAATTACAGGAGAACATATAAATCACTACGGAGCTTGCAGTCATGACTAATAAATGTCAAGATCTGACTCAACACAGTCAGCCTACGAGGAGTAATTTTTAAATATGAACTTTGAGTTTGACAGAGTGGGCATATGAGGAAGACTTGATGCAACAGTTTGTTCACAGTTTCGGGAGTAAGTTCAACACTGGAGTGTGGTAAGAAAGAATTCCCCCCAATCAGGAGGAGCTCATTCCTTGCAAAGAGAGCATGGTGTCATCAGCTCTCTTCATAGAAAAGAACAAGCCAGAATATTGGGAGGAAATGATACATTCCTATCCAAGGGGGCTGGAAGGAATATTAAAACTAACTACAGTAATTGTTTATAACCTAAAGTGGATTGATGTCCAGTCCTTAACTATCTTTATAGTTTAAACCAACAGCCAGGTTGTGCGTGCACATGTGCACACGTGTGTGTGGGTGTGGGTGTATGAAGTTGCCACAGTGCCCGTGTGGAAGGTGAGGGCAATGTTGGGTTTCACTCATCACCTTCTAGTTTGTTTGAGACTGGGTTTCCTTTTTAGTTGCTGTATGTGTCCAGCTAACTGACGTGTGTGAATTCAGAGTTCTGGAGACTTGCTTGATTCTGCCTCACAACTTCTCCTGGGAGGACTGGGGCTGGAGATATGTGGAGATTCAAACTTAGGGCCTCCCACTACTAGAGTGAGCACTTTTCTCACAGGACTTTCTCTCTAGTCCCCCAATAGTTAGCTTTCTCTTATGGGTGAAAATCAGCAATAAAATATAGGTCCCCATTATGTATGTTAATTTGAACTCGTTTGAAGATTTCTTCTGATGGACCAGTGATATGAAAGCAAACATGAGAAATACATATTAAGCAATTTTGTTAATTTTCAGAAGTTATATGAATTGAAAGATTATTAATTGACCTAAAATATAATTACATTTAATTTAAAGCTAGAAATAGGATTAACTGAATAAGTCCCCCTCATGACTTCAAGAAAATATTAGTAACTCGGGAATAATGTTAGAAACAAGTTTCTAAATCAGGCATAAAGAACATCATGAATACTGATGCCGTCTTTATGGAATACATAAGGACTTAGAAACCTTCCTGAGGTCTATAACTCACAATACAACTTGACTGTGAGAGATGAGTGGGTTTAATTTATGTTTCAAGTATTTCCCATGTGTATTTGTATGTTTCAGGTTGTTAAAATAAAATAGGAGCTTGGGGGGAAATTTAAAACTCCTTTTCCCCCTAACGTTTACTTAGGAAGAATAAGCAAGCAAGGTTTTCAAGGTAAATTGAAACAAACACTGTCACCGCTACCAAGAATCACATTGTAAACTTACACTATGTAAATCTATAGTTTGGGTATAGGAGCAGGCAGCTGAATGGAAAGGAATAAATAGTCTAAGGATAGATGTTATTATTTATAAAAATGTCATGCGTGTTAAAGCCATTGTAAATCAATGGAACGGCGAGGAGGAGGCTGTCAGCAACCGTGCTGGATAAATGGTTGGCAGCTTAGAAAGCGTCTGTGAGCCCCACCTCACACATATTCCAAAATCAGTTTCAGGTGGGCTCACATGCTAAGGTGACAAAAGCCCAGACCAGTGTTAGACTAGAGAAAGTACAATTAAATGCTTAGACTCTCTTACCAGATGAGTACACGTGACTAGAAAGCAAATACAAAACTACGTAGGCCTGGGGAATGGAGTTAGGATTCTGGCACCTTCCTCAACGCCAGGAATGAGGATAGCACCTGTGACCACAGTGCTGGAAAGGGAACAGCAGGAGGAGTCTGGAGTATGCTGACTGGTGAGCTCTGGGTCTAGTGAAAGCCTGTCTCAAGATCGTGAGTGACAGAGGGAGACATTCTTTTTGACCTCTGTCCTTAGCACACACAGGCAAGTGTGCCCTGCCACACACATACACACACACACACAAACACACACACAGGGTGCAGAGAATTGCATTCACAGAGATAAGATTGTTATTTAAAGCAGAATGCCTTATTCTATATTAGATAAGAAGTTAATAACTGCATTTCAATATAAAGACAATCCCATTTGTGAGCAGTAGGCACAGGAAGAAGCCAGTCTGCAGAACAGGATCTTGACCAGTAAACAAACATGAGAGCAGTCAATGAAACTAAAATTAAACTTAAACTGAAAAAAGAAATAGTTTATAGTCCAGGCTTCTTAAAACAACATCCTATTGGTGTGTTCAAGAGAATGTGAGGCGTGGGTAAAGGAGCCATCCCTGTCCTCAGCATGCTCACCTGCGCAGGGGCCCTGGGAAACAACCTGCTTCCAGAGGAGAGGAAGGAGAACTTGTTTCTCTGGTCCTGGTGGAGGGCAGGAACTTTTGTTCATTTAGCATGAGATGCTTACTCTTCCAGTCTAAAAAGAAGGGAAAACTTAGAGGGAGAGGAAACTGGCAAATAAAATATCAATATCTATATCTCTATATCTATCTATCTATCTATCTATCTATCATCTATCTATCTAATTGAGGTAGTTAATGGTGGCTCACACCTTTAATCCTAGCATGCAAGAGGGTGAGGCAAGTGGATCTCTGTGAGTTCAAGGCCAGCCTGGTCTACAGAGCCAGTTCCAGAACAGGCTCCAAAGCTACACAGACACACCCTGTCTTGAAAATAAAAAAAAAAAAAGAAATGAATCAAATTGAAGAAAGGTGCCAATAAGCAGCAAAGAATAATATTAACAAACACACAATATAGTATCCATTCTTAATGATCACACCCTAGGAAAAATAAAAAATAAAGAGACCACTTCCAAAATATAACACCAGTAGCACAGACACTGAGAAAAACAATTAAAAAAATGGGACCTCCTGAAACTGAAAAGCTTCTGTAAAGCAAAAGACACAGTCAACAAGACAAAACAACAGCCTACAGAATGGAAAAAGATCTTCACTAACCCCACATCAGACAGAGGGCTGACCTCCAAAATATACAAAGAATTCAAAAAATTGATCATCAAAACAACAAATAATCCAATAAAAAAACGGAGTACAGACATAAACAGAGAACTCTCAACAGAGGAATCTAAATGGCTGAAAGACACTTAAGGAAATGTCCAACATCCTTAGTCATCAGAGAAATGCAAATCAAAACAACTCTGAGATTCCATCTTGCACCTGTAAGCATGGCCAAGATCAAAAACACTGATGACAACTTATGCTGGAGAGGTTGTGGGGTAAAGGGTACACTCCTGTATTGCTGGTGGGAATGCAAGCTGGTACAGCCCCTTTGGTTGTCAGTGTGGTGATTTCTCGGAAAATTAAGAAACAACCTTCCTTAAGACACAGTAATAACACTTTTGGGTATATATCCAAAGGATGCTCAATCGTGCCACAAGGACATGTGCTCAGCTATGTTCATAGCAGCTTTGTTTGTCACAGTCAGAACCTGGAAACAACCTAAATGCCCTTTGACCGAAGAATGGATAAGAAAAATGTGGTACATTTACACAATTGTGTTCTACACAGCAGAAAAAATAACGACATCTTGAATTTTGCAGGCAAATGGATGGAGCTAGAAAACATCATTTTGAGTGAGGTAACCCAGACCCAGAAAGACAATTGTCACATGTACTCACTCATAGGTGGTTTTTAAACATAAAGCAAAGAAAACCAGCCCACAAATCACAATCCCAGAGGACTAAGACAACAATGAGGAACCTAAGAGAGACATATATGGATCTAATCTACATGGGAAGTAGAAGAAGACAAGATCTCCTGAGAAAATTGGGAGCATGGGACCTTGGGAAAGGGTTGAAGGGGAGGAGGGAGGCAGGGAAGGGAGCAGAGAAAAATGTAGAACTCAATAAAAATCAATAAAAAAAGAATCAAATTAGAAAAAAAATAAAGATAAGGAAACAGAATATCTGGTAGCAGGAATGGTGGTGTGAATTGAAGTTTTGCTACCAAGGGCATCTTTTATACTATGTATTATTGGATAATAACTATCAATTAAAATTGGCTAAAAGATTAAAGAGCACTTTTCAACCACTTAACACCCAGTGTTTACTAAATACTGCACACTTGCCATTAGGGAGCACACTTGACATGGATTTTCTAATTTATTTATCACAATGTCTTCTACATGAACTAAGTCTTACTTTTACAGAAGGGGACATTTAGTGTTCACGAGGTTAATAGGCTTATAAATATCACCCTACTAGTAAATAAGGGAATTACAGTTTACGATTTACACATGGGTAAAGTATACATATAATGTGAATTATTGTTCCATGCCATTGACATGTTTTTATCATCTTTCTATTCTTCTTCTTCCTCTTCCTCTCCCTCCTTCTTTTCCTTGTTTCTTTTTTGTTTTGTTTATCCACAGGGTTACTCTGTGTAGCTCTGCCTGTCATAGAACTCACTCTGTAAACCAGGCTGCCTCCATCGCCGCCTGCCACACCTCCAGAGTGCTGGGATTAAAGGTGTGCGCCACCACTGCCTGGCCTTTGTCGTGTTTCTAAAAAGTGCATCAATAACATAAAGTGGGTGGTGGTATGGTAATTTGCTCCCTCCTATGGTACTTTAATAAATCAGGACACAACATGTTTTAAGCATGTTTTTTTTTTTTGGTTTGTTTTGCTTTTGTTTTTTGATGTTCTGTGTTTATTATTTTTTTTAATTATAATTATATGCACTTGAATGTGGGGGTAGGTGTGAGCATATGAGTGCAGATGCCTTCAGAGGTGGGAACAGGGCTTAGGATCCAACAGCTGGAGTCACAGACCGTTTTGAGCCTCCATGTGGGTACTGGGAGCTGAATTCTAGTCCTCTGAGAGAGCAGTAAGCACTCATAACTGCTAAGCCTTCTCTTTGGCACCAAGCTCTTAAACAAATGAAAACAATGACAAGTAACCTGCATGTTCTATAAAGTGGAATCCTAAAAGTGAGCCCGGCAGGGTCCCTCTTGCCATCTCTTGCCAAGGTAGCGCCACCCTTTAGAACTGAGCAAGTCTTCACAGCTGAACTCTGGAATAGTGTTTTTCCTGCTTTCTTCCTTTGAGTCAGCTGGTCCCAGTCGAAAATCCTGCCAGTTCTGACGCTGATAATAACGGAAGGATGGAGATGGGGGTTATGACCGTGGAGCAATGACCGCGGTAGGATCACGAAGGGGCGGGCCTTTCCTTGAACCTTCAATTCGGTGGCAGGCACTGAGCTTAGCCCTCTAAGGGACTCAACAGTATTACTGTTATCTTTAGTTCATGTGCTAAAAATCCGTTATGCTCCCCTCGCCCTGAAAACACTCTCTTTCCCCCAGTTTGGTTGTTTCTGATGAATAGGAAAGCGGTGTATTTGTCGTCTTGACCCCTGTGCTCCGCTGTTAGTGTATATCCTGCCAAATCTCGGGCCTTGCAGGGCTTTGGAGCAGATTCAGTTTGTATGATTCTTGATGAAGTGTCTGGCCGCAGGCGGGGGATGGGGGGCGCTTCTTTTCTGGTGCGGAAGAACAAAGTGGGCCCCATGCCAAAAGAGTATTGGAAAGGAGCGAATGATGACAAAAATAAAGCGGGGAGGGGGAAAGAGGGAGGGATTGGAGGCTTTTTAAACAAGGTTATACCATTCCGCTGTGTGGAGTGAGAGGGGGCGGGTCAACCCCCAGGCATTGGTGGAACACTGTGGTGTTTGGGCTGCCCCCATAAAACAGGCTGGATGGAGTCCCAGAATACCGGGATACTAAGCAATGTTTCTTTGGTTGGCAGGGCTCTGCTGTTCCCTTTTCAATGCCCAAGAAGTCTGAAAAGTGAAAGTTGCTCCCCTCCCACCCCCAGGCTGTTGGGAAAGCTGCCTAATGGGTCCCTGGAACAGGTTAGCGAGAACCAGCATGCATATCTTTGGACTTCACAGTTTTGACTTGAACAAAGCGAGATTTTTTAAAAGTTTGCTAATTGACTTGCAGAGAAAGGCTGAGGATATCCGCATCATCCTTCATCTTTGTACAGGGAAGCAGGAAGGAGCCAGGCACAGCGAAAGCCAAGCCCCAGAGGGAGGAGTGGTTATTTAGCGATATTTTGTAGGTAATGATACTACAGCGTATCAAAAAGGGAATTCTTTCCTTTTATTAAACATGGTACATACGGGACCCAATATACTTCTCTTTGTTCTAATTTAAAAAAATGTCTAAGGATGATGTATCTTGCTCCTAAACATAGCATCAAGGATAACATCAAAAAAAAAAAAAATACAGCAAAAACCCAGAATCATTAAGTTTACGTGATGAACCAGAGTTGAGTTTTTCCTTGAGGCCACCACTATAACATAATATGAATCCAGTGTAAGAATTCACGGGGCTTAGGGTGTCTAGAATGGCATTGAAACACAAGGAGTCACCTATGCCTGTAAATAATGTAAAACGATTGTGTACACTGACTTGCTTCGAATATGCCACTTAAGTAACAGGCACGCTTCCAGATCCTTCCAATATGTTTATAGGCAATAATATCTTTTTATTAATGAAAATAATGATTCTTCTTTTACCTCTGGGGATTCAGTGCTAGTGTGTTCTTTTTGTCTGCATAAATGATTACTTCATTTTGCTTTAAAAGTTTTTCATGCATGTGTGTATGTACATGTGTGGTTGTGTATACCAGCTGTGTGTAGGAGTGCCTTCTGAAGCCACATGAGGACATCAGGTCCTCTGGAACAAGAGTTAAGGTAGATGAGACTCTGTGATGCGGAGCCTGGGTACTGAACTCAGGTCCTCCAGAGGAGCAGCAAGCCAGCACTGACCTGCTATTCTTTCATTTTAGGCTGTAATACCCCCTCCTCCATGAAGATATTTTGACTCCTGGAACTACAATGATGTGGCTCAAGATTCTACCATTGTATTCTGTAACCGTCTATGAAGATAGGC
The DNA here is from genome assembly GCF_018167655.1 of Microtus oregoni. Lineage (NCBI taxonomy): Eukaryota > Metazoa > Chordata > Mammalia > Rodentia > Cricetidae > Microtus > Microtus oregoni. The sequence continues at coordinate 57,362,709 of NW_024543059.1, read as the reverse complement.
ATCAAAGAAATCGACTCACAGGCATGTCTATCCCTGTATTGACTGTAAAACTCCTGAAGATAAAGAGAGTTCCTACAATCTAGTCTAGAAAAATAGCATTTTATTTACAATGAAAGTCTGGGTGGAATATTCCTTTATACTGTGTTGCTATATATCCATGCAGTGTGATTGGTTTAATAAAGAAGCTGACAGACCAATAGCTGGACAGGATAGGGTTATGTGGGAGAACCAGACTAGGGACACTGGGAAGAAGAAGAGCAGAGGCAGGGGAGTCACCAGAGAGACACAAAGAAGAAACAAGAGGTGCAAGACGAAAGAGAGATAACACCACGTGGAAGAAAGCAGATAAATAGGAATGGGTTAATTTAAGTTGTAAGAATTAGCTGATAACAAGCATGAGGTATCTGCTGAGCATTTGTAATTAATATTGAATCCCTGTGTTGGCTATTTGTGAACTGGTGGGCAGGAAAGAAACATCCTTCTCCAAGTCTGTGAATTTGCTTCACAGAGGAGCCTGAGAACAGAAGTGATGTAATGGCGTTCCAGCCTGGTTTTCACCCACTCTGCTCTCAAATGAGAGCTGACTGGAAAAACAAACGCTCAGTCCACCCCTACTGCTGTAATGTAAGACTTGAGACTGGCACCTTTCTCAGGAAAATATGTGCATTTAGCTGACAGTTCTGGATGTTCAAGGGTACAATGGCAGCGTTTTACTGCTCCACTCAACCTCCTGGTGGGTGGCACCACAATGGGCGGAGCATGGGCGAGAAGGAGAGCTCACATATTGCTTTGTGAATGTGGAATGTAGGCATAAGATAGGCTAGGTTCGCACTCCTATAAAAACCTTTTCTTGAGAATACCTCACTCCATGAGGCCAGTATCGGTCATTTAAAGACCACATAATAGAGCCCCATGATTCTACCATTTAAAGGTCCAGTCATTTAACATTGCCTCACTGGACACCAAACTGCTAATGTCAGAAGCTTTGCAGGGGACACACTCAATTCATATCCTAGCCAGAGCAGAGACAGGAATATATTTAGCCATAGAGAGATAGGCAAAAGATGGCTCATCAAACCTTTAGTCACCTTCTAGACTGATGAAACGGCATTAAATTCATATGAGATACCTACAACAGCTGTGTTTGATTCCTAATTAGTACCAAGATCACACATAGTCCTGATGGTTATGTGGACCACAGTGAGCAGCAAACAGTATGTAGGCGAGGCTGGATAATGCCCGCTATAACTGGGACCCTCACATTTGACTTAGTTTGTGACGACCTCCCAAGATTGTCTAGACTGTCTTGTCTCAGTCCTGCTCTTGGTCTTCTAGCAATTCCTTCTTTGTATTTTAGAGGCTTAAATATTTTTAGTCTACTCTGTTATGTTGAAGCTTTGGTTTATTGTCTTAGTATTTGGAGTCAATAACTGTCTAAAGGATTGGACTCCCATGTCATCCATATCTACTTATACATAGTGATAAGGGATATGTTGTCATGTATGCTATTGATACATATGCAACCATCATAAATGCATTAATATTTATATATGTATCTAAAGATGATCAAAGCATACTGTCGATTCCAGATGAATGTATCTGATTATTGACCTTTCTTATACAAGGTGTTACTAACTCTCAGGTTTACATATTTAGTATTTTGTACACCTAACACATTATCCTAATATCAAACAATTTTAAATGTGATTGTTGTTTTAGTTTGCTACTTCAGATTGAGTGGATAGTGACAGGTTCAAAGTGTGTCTTTCAAATCACTTACTTTTAGCCAGGTGGTGGTGGTGCACACCTTTAATTCCAGCACTTGGGAGGCAAAGGCAGGTAGATCTCTGTGTGTTCAAGGCCAGCCTGGTCTACAGAGTGAGTTCCAGGATAGCCAAAGCTATACAGAAAAATCCTATCTCCACCCTGCCCTCCCCCCCAAATCACTTACTTTTTCTCCCAATTTTAAGTCATCTACAGTCTTGGTAACCTAACCTACATGTCATCACCTAAAGTCTTCCTAACCGGCTTTTTTCTGTAGTACATTTGTGTGGGCCTTAAGTGGGAAATGAATGTCTTTGGAGACTCTCACAACAGACTGATGACAAGATCTCAAGAAACCAGAGCCAGTCAGTTCTTCCCTGGTGGGATGGCTCAATGAGTAGAAAATGATTAATCTCAAAAGTTTGTGTGGTGGCATGAACCTGGAATCCCAGCATGTAGGAAGTGAAACTAGGAGGACCAAAAGTTCAAGGGCAACCTCAGCTACAGAATAAGCCTGAGGCCACCTTACACTACGTGAAACCATGACTATAAATAAATAAATATATTAACAAAATAAAATTAAAAAAATGGAATCAGATGGAATAACAAAGAACTAATGAACTAATTAATTAATCAAAAACCATAAACAAAAAGGCTCACATCTTATGAAGTAAGATCTTGAAATTTATTCAAAGTAAATTGTAATTGCTACATCCAGTAACATAGGGACTTTCCATGTAATTTAGGTAACTGTCACGTAGAGGCAGGGAACAGATGAGAACCAGTGTCAAACTTGGCTGTCTTGATATTTCTCTCTGGTGTCTGCCTTTCTCCCCTCCTTAGACAAGGTAGTACACTCTGCCACCCAGGAACACAGTTGTTGTATGCTACACAACCTTCTTTCAACAGTTTGTGAAGTTTCTGTTCACGTCCTGTCTTTCCTCTCTGTCAGGTGAAGCATGGCTGCAGTGCCTGCTGGAGAAGCCACAAAGTTTTCAGTCTGTGAGGTTCTGCTGACAATGCAGATGACCTCCCACTTCCAAGAACAATGAAGAGTCTGTGTGGTTCACACACAGGGGTGTGATCCTTATGCTGCACTGTGGGATGGGGTGTCTTTGTTTGTCTATTACCCTCTTCCTCCACCTCCATTTTAGCACCTGCTTTGCCTTTGTTCATTGTACAACCATTCTCCTTTGGATCAGAGCATACCAGATTTCCTGACCGTCGCTCTATTCTCCGCTGCTAACATGATACCTGAGAGATGATTAGTTCCATTGGTATTTAGTGATAAGAGAATGAATGGGTGATTGTATGAATTCAGTAAGTTGTGATAAAGTACTTGATTTTTCTAACTCAAATCCATGGTGATTTTTTAAAATGGCCTTTGTATTTCCTAGTAAGCAATTAGTCTAAGAACTATCAGAAGAGTTTTGAAGATGAACCTTTACCTTGGGTTTCAGCATATTTCTTGCAAATGGTACAATGTTTCATTTGTAAACAACAAAGACATTGCTTTCCAAAAACCAGTGCCAGGCTAAGCACCTTGTGATTCCTCTTTTAGATTCACAGCAAGCAAGGGCTTACAGAGATGATATTAATCAATGCGTAATATTTTTTATTGGGAATACAGGCCTTAGGAAACAGGTTAGATGCCACAGCTGCCTCCTCTTCATTGGCATATCCCTCTGTATCACTCCATTCCCTGTCTACAGACTCTTTTCCTCCAGGGTCTGTTTATTTCTCTGCCTTGTATCACTTCAACCTAACTTGGTCTGTAAAAAACAATACTTCAGTTTGTACAGAATCCTGAGTTTTATCTGTTGTCAGGGTCTAACAGACACAGAAAAGGGAGATGGTTGGTTCTGGCTTCTTGACCTCTTATGTTTCTGAGGGTGAATGGGAACCTAAAAGATGCCTCTTCTCCCAGTCAAGTCCTGATATTAATGAACTACAGAAAATGAGAACTTATTCCACTTTTTAGTAACATCTGCCTCACTTGGGTACACATGGCCTAAATGGATAGATTTTTAAAAGCATTTTATTAGCATACTGAAAATTCCCATTAAACGCTAGAGAAGTCACCATGTTACAGACTGTATTGAAAACTGCCCTTCTGGAGACTTCAAAGGATGGGCCTAATATGGTTTTCTCATCTGTAATATCTATGATTCTATTACACTTAGCATAACTTAATTCTTTTGGTATCTCCAAAATGAAAATTTATTATATAAAAGTGAATTTTCTTGAAAGCACAAGAGGCAAAATCACATTTAATGAGGGAAGAGATGATCTTAAGTGGTATAGCTCATTTCAAAAGGGACTCAGGTCAATCGGGGATTCTAGAGCATGCTGCCTCGCCATTCCCAAGAAAAGAGGAATTTTAACTATCTTCAGATCTTAACACCTATTTTTTTTTTGAGAGAAACACACAAGCATCTTTCAGATGTCTATATGTAATGGTAAGAAGAAAGCTATGATTATTTCAATTTTCACGTAGAAACAATAGCACTTATTTCTGTTTCTCCACATGCCGCACAAGGAGGTCCTAACAAATCCCCTTGTTTAGAACATGGGTCTCTGACAAAGCAGCCATAGGCACTAGATAGAATGAGGATTGCTTTCTGTTCACAGCAAGCGTTGTGCTATTTGTTGAAAGGAAAGACAAATAAATAAAGAAGCCCTCCAGCAACATCCTAATAGTTCTGGAGTCTATGCAGTTTTATATCTTTTCGTTAAAGTTCTGAATCAATGCCAAAGTTCAGTTTCCCTTGTGCCAGTTGTATCCATGAAAAAGAGGTAAAAAATCAATTAAAGTTAAATATTCTAGAAGAACTGCTAAATGTATGGAAACAGTATTAAGTTAAAGGTTTTTTCTTTTTTTTTTTTTTTTTGTTTTCTTTGGCAGCTCTCCTCCTAATTGTGTCCAAACCACTTTGTTTCGCCATGGAATAAAGGAAGCTGTGTGTTTTCCTTCCTTGTCAGGTGAAGGCACCACTCGCACAGAGGGGAACCTTTCTTTTCTGAGGGTGTGGGGTTGCTGGAGAAACTGGCTGACTGATGACGTCATCGGGTAAGGCAAGCTGGCTTCACAGGCTTCAGGAATGGGTATTAGTTGCAGCCAGTTTTCTCCCCCTCCAAACACTTACTGATAATGAAAAATATGAATAAATAAACATGCCTAATCCTGGTAACTAGATATAACCTGATGTTACCATAATATTCCTAGGGCTTCAAGCAAATCAGCGCTCCAAAGGAAGGTTGCCTGAATTTTTTGGGTTTTTCAGCCACAACTTCTCTAAGTCACAGGGTTCTTTCCACGCCCCACCCCCCATGTTTATGGGAAATACAAATTTATTTAATCTAGCATCTACTTGTGTATGGGGAAGAAGCTTACATGATGAGATGGCTATTCTTTGTTGTTAACTTGACTATATCTAGAATGAACCATAATCCAGAAATGGAGGGTTCTCATGTGATCTGGATCTAGAGGCAAGAAGAAGAGGGCATTCCTTTGGTCTGAACCTTGAGGCTGGAAGATACACCTTTAATCTGGGTCACACCTTATGCTGGAGGGACAAGGAAAGAAGGAAGGGGGCGTCATCCTTCTTTGCTTGCTTATGCCTTGTCAGTGCATGCATTTTTTTTAACTGTTGTTGGAGCCTACTTCTTCAGGATTCGAGCACATACAGAACACCAGATGAGAACACCCAGACTCATGGGTCAGAGCAACTACTGGCTGGACTCTTGGATTTCCATTCTCAGCTAGCCATTGTTGAAGTCAGCCTGTAAGTCATTCTAATATGTATGTGTATATATACATACACACGCGCGTGCACACACACACACACACACACACACACACACACGGAACTATTGTATAAGTTCTGTGACTCTAGAGAACCCTGACTAGTACACATGGCATTTCAAATGAGTCAATCACTACAGAATAAGGTCATCCCTTCAGTTGAAGCAAGATTATTTTGGAAGCAGAACAGCACTGTGTAGGGGACAAAGGCATACCAGCCTCTCCATGTACTTGCTATTATTCATCAAAATTAATAAGAAGCAGCATATTGTAATATTTACTGAAAGAAATATATTACTGATAATATTAATGGTAGAATACGAACTGCATCTAACCTATGATTAAATAAATTAGAATCTTAATATTATTCTTACAAATACTTATGGTTTTCTGGGATTTCTTAAACTTGTCTCAATAAAAATGCATTATATATTAAAATATGCTTTTTAGATATATAATTTATTTTTATTTAAGGTATATGAGTGTTTTGCCTGCATGAATGTGTGTGCACCATGTGTGTATGATGGCAATGGAGGCCAGAAGTGGACACTGGATACCCTGGACTGGAGTCACAGATGGTTGTGACCTGCCGTGCGGAAACTGAACTTGGATCCTCTGAAAGAACAGCGAGTATTCTCCCTCCCTCCCTTCCTCCTTCACCCCCCCCACCCCCCGCCCAACCAGTCTCATTGATATGGTCTCACTCTGCAACAATGCCTTGAGATTCTATGCATACACAGGCTGCTATCAAACTCATAGAGATCCACCTGCTTCTGCCCAAGTGTGTAATTAAAGGTATGTGTCCTCACACCATGTCCAAGGCTGAAGATATTTTTCTGATATTTTATTTCTGGTTATCCCATTTTGTATTTACTGAACATACAAATACATGCCCATCTTCTACTTTTCTGACCCTAACTTCCCCCTTTCCCCATGTATTAGGACACCTATCTCTGAACTTTGTGAAGAGTTGTAAAAATGAAAAGGGCTCCTTATGTTGAAAATAAGTTAAGATTCCTGCTCCTTCCAGGATTCCACCTTGCATCAATCGAGTGGCCAATCCAGCTCTTCTTCAAAGGCAGGGAATTCAGGATGACAGGCAGAGGCCTGCAATGAAGGTTTTGATGGTGATTATTATTCATTTGGGGATAGATGATCATGCATCCCAAACTGGACTTAAACTTGCTGTCCTGGAGAAGATGAGTTGAACTCCTAATTGGCCTGACTCCACCTCTGGAGGGCTAAGACGGTGGGGCTGCACCAGCACACCAAGTTTCTATGGTACTGTTGACCAAACGCTAAGCTTCATCTATGCCAAGTGAGAACTCTTATCAGCTGAGCTCTATCTCCAGCCTGTTTGTGGATATTTTAGCGAGAAAGATGAAATAAGACTTGCTGAGAATCCATGACTGTCCCTGGTGTTTTCTTTATTCAAAGAAAGAGAAGAAAATTCAGTGGAACAGTAGACAATGAAAAGAAACAATATTTTGGAAGGCTATAAAGAGTCTTAGCCTCTTTTAAATGTACCTATATACTACTGGACACACTCAGCCTTTAAAACAATCTTTGAGGTGTTTTCCCCATGTTTCAGTGAAGCCTAATGATCTGCGACATTAAAAATTATCTATTTTCCTGCTCCTTAACCATGTGTTGCTACTCATAGTGTTAATCCTTAAAGAACTGGGCTTTGGATATGGAAATATGTTAAAATATAAGTAGTGAACTCTGACTCAAGCTTAAATCACAGAGAGTGAGGTGCGGCACCATGACTAGCTATTATAAATATTTTCTTACTCAAAATTTAGTCTCTCTTTCTCTCTCCTTGGTTAATTTTCTTCAGTCTGATATTATCTTCAGTTTTTTTTTTCTTTTTGTGTTGCGTGTGTGTGTAGAAAGAATGAGAGTTAAGAGCACTCAGAAATGACTTGGACATAAGATGTCAAGGAATGTAGAAACCATTTCCTCCCTAAAAATTCAGAGGTATTTCCTTAGTCTTAAATGCCCTTGGAAACAACATGTGCAATTTTGTCTGTAAACAAACTCTTTTCATTTCAAATGAAAGACAGAAAGAGTGTGAGGCATTTAGTACATTTAGTGAGGCAATGTAGCACGTATCACCAGAGGCATCTGCCTCATGCAACGGTGCAAGTGTGTATGTCCATTGTTAGAGCACTGTTTTCTAAATAAAACACAGAGGAGTAGAAATTTGAGTCTGCCCAATGGGTATCTCAAAAAAAAAAATCACTCAACTTGTTAAGTAAAAAAGTTTCTTCTCTGTTTTGAGAAATAAACTAAGCACAGCTATTAAGTTATTGGTTAATAGAGGGAACATTTTTCTATATATTCACTCATTAGTAACATATTGGGTGACTTTTTCCATTTATTTGACTAAATTTTTCTATTGTACAAACAGCTCCAAATTCTCCACTGGCTACTCTTATTTGAGCATTCTACACATTTGGGATTCCTGCATTCCCATAGACTGAGACTCTCACTGTACAAGTACAGGATTTTTGAATATTGCCAAAGTTTATGGAAAAGTCGTTATGTATAGGCATCTCTAGAGAAAGAATTATTCAGCTGGATTACCATAGGATTGACTCATTAATAGCCTCATTTGAATAATGACTAAGTTACCCTTTAACATGCTTGATTGTAGCAAAGGCATTATTGAAATATCACAGAAAGCGTTTCTTTTTTTCAAGATTAAATCAAAGTTTCCTGCCTTGATCTTCATAGCAACCAGAAATACCACACACTATTAAATTTCAAGTTTTCTTATTGTAATGTACTTTTATGTTAATTACATTCAAATACTTAAATGATTCAAGATACCTGTTTGCTTAATAATGCATATCTTAGGTACACAAATGTAGGCAGCCCTATAGAAGTGCTGGTTCGTGGAATAACAGTCAGTTTGGGTGAAGACAACACAGTGGTGTCTATGCATCACCGGCAAGCCAGAGGGCAGGAAGGTCCCCCAGGCTGGGAATCTCAAATGGGAACAGGATGACAGCAATGAAAAGCAGAGAACAGCTTGCGATTTTGAGATGTGAGGATTGTTTAAAGAAATTAGTTTCTAACTCCTGAAAGGAATATTCATCATGTGAGAAGAGATTTAAATAACACAAAACTGATGAAGATGAGCACATTTCAGTCTGCACTGATCATCGCTGTGTTCTCTGAAAATGGGTAAGATAGGTTGTAGTGTATACTCTGAATATAGTTACAAGTGTAAGATCTTTTACACATGAGGTTTTAAGTCCATATTTCCTCATTTCTTGTGGAGAACTTAGTGCTGTACAAATAGGAAGGCTTGTGATACTCTTTTATGACAAATTTTGTTGCATTTCTGATGGTGAGCTTTCTCATAGCTAAAAAAAAACAGTAGCAGAAAATCTATAACATTAACACTAACATAGTAAAAACAATAGAGCATGTGGGACAGAGTTGGCCTGTAATCCCAACACTGAGGAGACAGAGGTTGGGGAACATGACCTCATGGCCAGATCAGGTTCCACGCTAAGACCAAAACAAACAAACCAAGAAACAAACACAACAGAAAATAATGGAAATTTTCTTTGAGCAAAATAAATTTAACTGTCTCTTGCTTTTAAAAGTGTCCTCATATGACACTCATGGGGAGAGTCATAAAAACACTAACCTCAAAACTCTTCCCAACATTAAATATCAGGGCCAGACTTCCATGATGCTTCAGTGTAGAAATATTTAATGAAAGCAGAGGACCCCACACCAAAGTCCTCTGTATCTACAAATTTGTTGCTCTATTTCACCACATAGTTGCTAGGTGAAAGGGAGATTTTCTTTTGTATGTATTACAATTTTGGGGAATTCTCAATGTAATTTTTTGTCTTTTCACTATTTCTAATTTGAAGAGAAAACATGAAAGGTCAGAATTTCAACTTGCTTCTATTGGACATTGGTTATGCATTCCCATCTTCCTCCCTTCCTTTCCTTCTTTTCTTTTTTCTCCTTACAGATATTATAGTTGGTCTCTTGGAATATATAGTTATCTGAAATAGCACATTTCCAAAAAATATAGTTAGAAAAAAACACAGAAAATGAAACTAAATAAAATTTCAAATGTGGTTCCAATGAGCAGGGTACTTCATCATGTACAGCTGGCAAAGACCTCCTTGACTGATGGTAAAACTGAGTGAGGAATGGATGACAGACAAGAAGACATGCAATCTAAGAGATGGGAACAGAGAGTTTCAGATAGAGAAATTTGCAGTTCCAAGTTTGTTCTTGACTTGTGCAAAGAATAGTTAATGTCTAGGTGCTGTGGGACAATGGTTTTACTATGTGAAGATTTGTTTCTTGTACTTGTTTAATAAAATGCTGATAGGTCTGTAGCCAGGCAGGAAGTATAGGCAGGGCAACAAGGCAGGAAGTAGAGGTGGGGCAATGAGAACCAGAGAATTCTGGGAGGAGGAAAGAGTCAGCCGGCAGTCATCACCTGGATGCAGAGGATGCAAGATAAAACTGCCTCGCCAAAAAAGGTACCAAGCCATGTGGTTAACACAGACAAGAATAATGGGTTAATGTAAGCTATAAAAACTAATTAATAAGATTCCTAAGCTACTAGGCCAATCAGTTTATAATTAATGTAGATCTCTGTGTGGTTTCTTTGGGACTTAATGACTGCAGGAACTGGGCAGGACAGAAACCTCAGTCAAGATCTAGGTTGAGCAAAGACTGTATCACCAAATAAAACCTTTTTTTCTAGATCATAACCTATGGAGAACCAGGCAAAGAGGAGCTCCTGTAGAATCTTGGTGGCTTGTCACATTCCCAGCTTTTATTTAAGTGAGGTATAATTTGAAAGCTTTAAGTAGAACAATGCAATTCCATTAAAATTATTCTAAGACAGTTTCCCACTCGGGCTGCTGAATGGAGAATGAACTATTGTCTGTTCCTGTAGGCTGGAAGTCTCTGAAGATGGTTTCTAGATAAAGTTTGAGGGCAGAACTAGAAGGCCTAGGCAATGGGTCAGATGTGAAAAGACTGATGGGAAGGAATGCAGAAATAATTCAAGTTTTGATTTTGAAAAGTGAATGGTTCTTTCTCTCAATGGGCGTGAAAGATTGGTGAAAGCCAGGTCAAGGTTAAGTGAGTTCATGCAGGTAAATGTAACATCCTTCTCTTAGGCATGTTAGATTTGAGATGCTTGTTAGATATGCAGGTAGAGGTGACAGTGTGCAGTTGATAAACAATGCTGGAGCCCAGGGAAAATATGAAGGAAGGACAATGATTTAACCATAGCCTAAATCATGCTAATAATGAAATGCTGACTAGGAACATGAAATAAATATGAGCAGTATTTGTAATGTGCTGACTTTGCACTTCTTATGGTTAATATTGCCATGTTCCTATTTACCACATGGCTTGCTCTGAGGAACTAAGGTGCCCAAAGAGGAATTGGAATTCTAGACTGCATGATGTGTGCTCTCTCTATGGACAATAGCTACTTCTATTTGTTTGTTTGCTTGTTTGTTTGTTCCAGTCTATATCTAGTTGACCACTTCCCAATGGGGTTGCAGATGATTTCCCCAAGAATAAAGTAATCACATGTTGTTATCAGGATAATCTAGTCCATGTCGTAGCTTCCATATGGTTCTTCCTGATCATAGAAGTCCATATTTTCAGGCATGACCTGACTTGGGTTAGTGTATGTCATGGTATCAGTGGTGGCAAGGACAAGAACAGGGCCAGACTATCATCTACATCAGCCTGAGGAATTTCCTCAGTCTCTTAGGAACCTGGACTCGAGTAAGAACCGGAATTTATGGATTGAGTGCAGAAAAGAATTTTAGGACTAGTTGGTATGTAACAAAATTGAAATTTCATGAGATTAGAAAGAGATGCACAACTAGGAGCCTGGGTGTTGGCTTCTCAAAGGAGAGTCACCTTCAAGTGTCTGGGTGTTGGCTTCTCAAAGGAGAGTCACCTTCAAGTGTCTGGGTGTTGACTTCTCAAAGGAGAGTCACCCTTCAAGTGTCTGGGTGTTGGCTTCTCAAAGGAGAGTCACCCTTCAAGTGTCTGGTGGTACCTATCAATAGGATCTTGGAGGTTTTTGAAATCAGGTTTTTTAGAGATGCTCTCTTCCACAGTTCTTCCCCTTTTAAATAACTAAGAGTCTAGCTGGATCTGGAGGTGCCTTGGGGAGATCACATTTTGATAAGATAAAGGCAGGAGCCACAGGGATGCACAAGGTGGATAGGCTATGTCTTCTCCATATGAAAGAAATTTCTGGTAAGATTGCTAAACAATTATAGGTCTATAGCTGGGAAAGGAGAAAGACTTTAAGCAAATGTTTCTAATTGTGCTGGAATTCTTAATTTTTGACTGGTAAGAGGGTTCAACCCAACTTTGGGGTAAAGTTCTCTTCTTCTTATTATTTATGTCCTTATAATTTCCTGTTTCAATGCTTCTATATTCCCTCAAGAAGATCTTTTGGTCAATTCTTTAACTTAAAGATATTCTGATTTTCCCATAGTTTATGTTTATATATATATATATATATATATATATATATATATATATGTCATATGCCAAGTTTTTAAAAATATATGCATACACACAGACACACAGATTTTTGAGTTTACAAGATGTGTGTGGTGCAGGAATGTGGTGACATGTGTCATGATATGTATGGAGGTCAGAGGACAACTCTGTGGAGTTCATTCTTGTCTTCCACCTCGCCATGATTTCTGGAGATCAAATTTGTGTCAGGCAGGCTGTGTTGCAAGTACCTTTATATACTGAACCATCTCTTTTTGCCCCTATTCTTTTTCTCATCATGGTTTCTCTTCTTCTAGTGAACTCCTAATGATTTTCCAGTTTTTAGCTCACAGAACAATACAGGGTCCATTCGTAGTCTCTCTGAGACCTCCTACAACCTTCTGTTTTCCATTGTCACCTGCATCACTCCGTTTAACTTACTGTATCTTATGGAAACATTAAGCACTTAAATAAAATATCTTCATAATGTCAGAATGACAAAAAATGGAATCTTTAAAAGGCAAAATGGAAAACAAGGCATGTGGAACAAGCAAAGCTATTTTCCTCAGGTCGACTTCTAATAGCATCAAGACAAATTAGTCCAGCTATCAATGCCATGTGCCTCTATACTATTGTGTCTTGAAGAATTGGAAGCACAGATGGGCAGTGTCTCCACAGTTCACACACCTGCTTTTGAACTGGGGTGATTCAGGAACCCAGACTGAATTTAATAGGGTGAAAATGTAGGACAGCAAGAGCTCTGGGAAAATCAGGAATCTTTGCCCCAGCACAAAGGGCACACAGTGGCTTCTTCGACTAGCTCATCAAGGCACATTCAATTCAAGGGAGCAAGGTCACCGCTTCCCTCCTGCACCCTCCATATGATGTGGGAAAAATATTCTCCTGCCTGCTTATGAAAAACCCATCGTTTCCCACTTCCCCTCAGAAGTGCACATTCTTGTGCACATCAAAAATGAAAAATCCACCCTTTCCACGAATTTGTTCTCTGATTTCTTTTGGAGATTATGTGGAAAATGGAATTAAAAGGACTATTAAAAGTCTTCCCCATGGACTCATAATGTCCCTTTACTCTATCATATATTATGGTTTACAGGAGCAGGATTGTTTCTTTTGCCATTTTTTCTTTGTTATTAGCCTCATTCCTGTAACATTTTCATCTTTATCAAGCATATCCCCTTAGCTGATATTTTGCAGGAGCTGCATGGATATTAATATCCTCATTTTGTAAATGAATGAATTAAAGCTTAGGGATAATAAATAATTTCAGAGACACAATATCTTAGTGGAAAGGGCACACGTGTTGGAAGCTGGCTTTGTATATACATATTATTAGGTATTGATTATAAGACTTTAGGTAACTTACTTATTAATCCCAATCTCTCATCATTTCTCAGTCTTTACCTTGAAAATGGTGGTGGTGCGAGTGATCTCAGGTCATTGTTAGGAAGAGTAAATAACAAGATACATCTGAAAATTTAAGTAACTATCTAATAAGTGCTGAGATTTGCTTTGGTGTTTTTTTTTTTATGCATGCTACATAACAATAGAGATGAGTAAACCAGGAGCCAGATCCCAAAATTTTGTTGGAAATGTTGAAAAAAATAGGTATAAAAAACTGAAGATTGAAGATGCCTGATATTACTAGACAAAAAGCTGACCATGGAGAGGAGGCTAGAATTAAAAGTTGTGACTGGGAGGAGACTCGCCATAATCGCAGCTGTAATGTTTGTATCTAAAATGTAAGGAGAAAGCTTGATGATAGAATATTCTTCTTTTGTCTCTGAGAAAAACTCCTGAGACCGAGGGTAAGACAAAGCTTGAGGCACTCCATGTGGCATGCTGCTGCCTGAGGCAGGGGAGGGGCTTTCCGGGAAAGACTGGTGGCCTCTTCTCGGAAGAACTTAGCATGTGAGTGGCCATTATCTTGCCATGTGTGGACAGACAAGCTCCAAGTACCTCATATCTCAGAGGAAAGGAAATCCGTGACTCTCAAGGCTTCAAAAGGAAACCCTAATGCTCCCCCGAAGACAGACAGAAGCACCCATCCCAGAGGTTGTTTAGGAGAGATCCTAGTGCCCTGTCATTCCACAGCACAGAGGAAAAGAACCAGGGTTCATCACAATCACAACAACATGACTTCCCTCCTCGCTCTTCTTTGGTAGTCTTGGGAGACTTGGGACTAGGGAGTGTTGATTCTAGGGGACTCATGCATCAGAGGGAAGTGTATTACAGAGCTGATCTCTCTGACCCTTCATTTCTTTTTATTTAATCTTTCTGATTTCTGGAGATCTCCCCTATAAAAAATTAATAGCACACTTAGCAATGTGGCCAAGGTCAAAGAGTAATCAGAGGAGACAGAAGCTGAACTAGCAAAATATCCCATTGTTTCCATTGATCCACATGCTTTTTAAATATGACTTGAAAACCACACGTATGTATACATATACACCCTATGTAAGAGCTAGTTAGTGTCTTGCAAGGCATAGTCTAAACCTCAATGAGATTTCAGCCTGAATTTAGCAGTTTTTCTCCCCATCCTTCTTTCTTGAGATGATGCCATTTTCCTTACTTGATTTTGAGTCTAATTAAGATATATAAAACCTACTGTAGACAGTAGAGATGGGCGTGAGGGAAGCATTCCAGTCTCCCCCTGTGCTGCAATCTCAGATCCTTTTATTTCTACCTGCTGGCCAGTCATTACTCAATAACATAATTCTGCATTAATTGGAAGACATTTCCTTGGGGCTCCCGATGCAAACATTGTTCCCAGTCTCCCCAGGACGGAAGAACACAAGCAGGAGGGAAGCATGGGCTGGTGGCAGAGGAAAAAGCTTTTTCCCAATTCTGCACAAGATGAGGACATTAAGCAGCTGTCTTTATTAAACGAATAGAGGAGGAACATTGGTCTAATTGGGGCTTATAGAGATAGTGTCAAAGTCAGGGTAGGAGAGAGGAAGGGGGTCACCATTCATGCAGTAACCACCGATGAAAAGGGGGTCCTTGATGCCCATAGAACACCTGTGGGAATTCAGAAGCTGCTGTGTGTGTGGAAGACTGGAAAGCCACAGGCCCTGGTGAACCTGCTTCTTCCCAGCTCTCCTCTTCTCAGACAAGATTCAGCATGATGGTCTCCCTAGTGTGATTCCTGCACCTGCTGTGCTGTCTGCCTTCTCCAAAGTCAGTTGACATCAGGCTCCCTTCTCAGGACAACTGTACCTCTTTATTTTTCACCTCACTCGACTAAGCACCTGAAGTATTTTTATAATTTACTTCTTGTGTCATTAATTCTCGCCAGTCTATAGATTAAAGGAATATACTTGTGTGTGTAAATCAGTGTAGCTGTAAATATTTGAAGCTGAAAGTTGCATGCCAAGTTTCCACCAAATATAACTAGAACTTGAAATGTTTAGGACATGAAAGCTATGAAAATTAGGATTTATTAAAGCATAGAAAAAGCTTGTGCTGGTAAGTAGCAAAAAGCTTTTCAGAGAAAGGCACGTGATGCCAGGTGCATGTATATATTTTAGTGTTGCTTTTCATAAAATCTATTTTTGCAACCTTTGGAAACCTTCTGGAAAATGAGAAGAAAGCATTATGATATTTATGATGTAGCAGTGGGTTAAGTACCATTTAGTGTTCTGATTTTAACCAGTTTCTCAATCAGCAGACAATTCCTAAAGGGGTGTGAGAAGTGGAGTGAGGAGTGTAAAAACACAGCTTTATCTTCGCGAAGTTTGCTGCAGGATCTGGGAGCCTGGAAGGCATTTAATTGTATAAAAGAGGATGACATGAACTCCAGGAAAGGTGCACAGGCCAACAGAGGAAGACGCCAGAAGAGGACTGCTCTTTGGAAGGGTTCGTGAGGGAGGCTTTACAATATACATGAGGGATGGAGGATGTGTTAGTTTTAAATGAAATGGGAAAGCCATTTTTAATGCCAGAGAGGCAAATGCTTTTGTCTTTCAATCAGTGTTTAGTGAGACTCTGCTCTGCTTCTGGCTCTGTTGTGATAGGTATGAAAAACACTCATTGTATGACAAGATACATAGGCCCTTGCATTTGAAGTCTAAATTGGCAGACACAGCTTACAGAAGTTGGCAGTTCACATTCTAGGGGAAGATACGCAATCTGCTTCATCAATAACTACTTTTGTGACTTTGGGCAAATTCTTCTTAATTTTTATTTTTTTCTTGATACAGGTCGAATATGTTACAAACTGGTCTTGAGCTCACCATCTAGCCAAGGATGATTTGAACCTCCTCTCCACATCCACCACTGATGTGCTAGGATTAGATTCTTCCAACCGAGTCCTTGTCACCAGGTCCACTTTGGAAACTCCTTAAGCTTTTCTGGGATGCAGCACCCTTCTTTGTTAGTTCAGTTTGGTAGCTATTATTTTTCTACAGGGTTTTTAGAAAGGCTGAAATCAAATGATGCCTATGAGCTATGAGTCGTTCAGAGTAATTCTCCAATGAATTAGAGACCAACCCATGTTCTTCACCTTGTGTTGTCTAATGTCCTAATGTGCTCTCAGTTCATGCTACTGATCAGCTCTACATTTTCTCCACCTTAATGTTTCTGTGTGAAGATGCTGTCCCTCAAGTTGCCTCTGAGGGTTAACCTTAGTGTCATCCTGTAGTTTTTCTTCATAACTTTTCCAAATCAAATCAATCAACACATACTAAATTATTATATAACATTTTTGTTGTTTTGTAGACATGTCTGTCCTAGAATTTGCTCTGTAGACTGGACTGGTCTCAACTTTATACATAGAGATCTGCCTGCCTCCCCTTCCCTCCCCGATCAGTACTTGGATTAAAGGCATGTGCCACCACCTCCTAGCTACATGTTTCTTTTCTAACTCATTCATTCTGTTGATAGAGTGTTGCTTCCTCCCACAAAGCCATGGGGCAAGGAGGCCCTCATCTGTAATCTCAGTACCTGGGAGAGGTGGAGGAAGTTCAAGATTGTCCTTGGTGACATAGAACAGCCCAGACTACATGAGACTCTGTCACAAAACAAAGCCAAACAAAACCAAGTCAAAACAAAAGTCCAGTTCTGGTATGGAAACTCACAAAGGTGAATGAGAAATAGCTGGAACCAGAAACACCCCATCATTTCTGGCCATGACTCCTTTCTGGGTTCCTCCTATTGAGTCTGTCTCCATGAGGTGGGAAACTGCACAAGCTCACACGTGTGACGTCTCTGCTGCCGTTCTTTGGCTTTTGTGTTTTGGCTACCTGCCACTGAAATGAATGGCTTTCAAATTGCTTGAAAAGTGAAATGGCACTTTTGTATAATTTTAGAACAAGAGAGCCACTCTTAATCTTTTTTAAAGTGACTCAGACACTTGTCAGTTATTTGAAGGGGTTTATGGCTTTGTCACCTATGTAGTCATTTAGTTTCCCACAAAGCAAGTGCCGTCAGGAACAGGAACACGTCTGCCATACTGTGTAAGCACACGACATTATTTAATTTGAACTTGGTTCTGAGTAGTAAGCCCCTCCCTCTGCAAGTCTAACTTTCTTGCACAGGCTTCCTAGGTGGCCATGTTGATCAAAGGCATCAAGGAGTTTTACACAATTTTGGGATGGGTTTTCCCCTTTGTTCTTTTGTTGGAGAATCTGTCCATGAGGTAGCCTATGTTTAGTTGGTCTTTGCACTTCCAATTGCTGTTTCTCATTGGACTTTACAGTTCCCTGCTAAGTATCATCCTTCTAACACATGTAAAGGATTCCAGCCTTGAGTGGCTTCTTTCCTCACCTGGTGGGGAGTAACTCTAATTCGGTACATCTTATCATATTTTAAAATAAGACTATTTATAATTTTCACGCACAGGGTGTGGTGTGGTGAGGGTGGGGCTAAAGGCTTTTTGTGAATTTTGGAAGTCATCAGAAACTTAAAAAAACATTTAGTAAAATAGAAAAGAGGGAGGGAAGGCTAAAGACTCTCACAGAAATAAATAAAAAACATCTGGATTGGCAACTTCTATGAGTTCCAGACCTCTACAGATTTAAGGGCCAAGTGTTAAAAGTTCGGAAGCCAAGGTGTGTAATAGAAATGCTAAGTGTCACACAAGGGCTTAAAGGAGCGTTGTCAAATAATTTAGGGTCAAATTTTGACTAAGCTGGAAGTTGTCATAATCTTGTAATAAATGTCTTCCAGATTTTAGCATTTTTTACTTTGTAACTTTTTAGTTAGTTATGAAAATAAATATAAAAATATAATAGTATTACTTACTAAGAACCATCCTTTTGAGCTGGAAGAAAAATGGGTATATATTTTTCGTTCAATATCAAAGGCATATAAGTTTTAAAAAGTCCATGCTATTGAAACATAGTTAAAAAAATAAATGGTTCTAAGATTCCACCACATGCAAATGACAAATTGTTTAATGAAATGAAAAATGTCCACTCATGAAAAAGATCAGCCTCTATTATGAAATGTAAACCTGTTCATTGTGTCTAAATTACTTATGTTCTTTGATGGATAGTACGTTTTGCTTTCTTTATACTTTTAGGCAACCTGACTCCCAAACTTGCTAGTGAGGATTAAACTGTCCCATGGTTCAGAGATATTCCGTCTTCTAGTCTTTTCTTTCATATCAATATTTGACTCCATCCCATTGATTTCTTCCCTGGTTATTATTCGTTGGAAGTCCTAGGAATTCTTTCAAACTGCCACCTAATAATTTTGAATACTTGCTACTGAATCTAAGAATATCCCTTTTGATGTTGTACAATACAGAGCTCTTTGCAAATACTCGTTTGAATGAATCTCAGACCTCAGAATAAAGTGTATGTGTCAAAGCAGCAAGCCCCTGTGTTATTTCCAAGACATTCTTTGAGGAATACCTACTGAATCATTGAGAGCTGTACATACATCCTCTGATAAAGTGGGACACAGCTATGTGCTAATCAAGTCAGAGTCGTCTGTCTGAATGTTTAAAAATCTATTTTTTTTAAATCGCAAAATTTTCAACACAGATAAACCTTAAAACAATAAGAATGAAAGAAAGGTGTACAATAAATTGGAAAGGTACCAAGTATTTCTCAACACGCTCAAACAGAATCTGCAGTAATTGTTTTAGGTTTGACATAAATTGAGAAAGGGAAAAATAACGTAGAGAAGCAACTGGGGAATGAATGTCTATAATGTGTTTGAAGACAGTGATGCCCCCCTCCCCCCGACCTGTGTGTACATCGGGGAGGGAGATCACATTACAAAGTACCTGGATGGAGATGAGTTTCCCCTACCTGGTTACAAGCATCAGAAATGTTCACTCCCAGAGAGCAAGAAGAGAAATAGATAGCTCTGCAGTCTGATCTGATGTGGTAAATTGGCTGTCCCTATATTCTTCCTATAGCTGTTACCAGCCTAGCTGGACATACTTATGACCAAATGTTGAGAGAATTTACTGAACCCAATAAGCAAATGCCTGTGCATGAGTGTACACACACACACATTGGAAAACCGGGCCTTTCCATAATGTCTCTTGCTTAGATTTGTGTAAAGATTGATAGAAGGTACAGGGTGGGGGTAGACATGGGAGAAGTTTTTAAAGAGTTTGGAATTCAGAGCACTAATACCTTCCCAGCATCCCTTCCATTCTTGTCTTCACTTACTCTTAAGATCCTGTTTTTCCTTCTCACTTTACCCTGTGTGCTGAGGTTTTCTTGTTCCCAGGTTAAGAACAAATGAAAACAAACAAGAAAGTTTATACCACAAGGCAACATGAACACAAAGATCAGCTGTGGAACTGAATACCACATAAACAAAGACATTCTCCGATAAGGATGGCCACCCATCCTTCAGCCCTTAATAGCACCCGGTGACAAGCAGACACCTCTTCAGTGGCTGTGGAATGAAGCCTGTAGAGGGGCCTGGAGCCATGATTCTCCCACAGTTAATGACTTTGCTTGCATTGATTGAAGCCTAGCTCTAGCTCTTGGGAGGTGATTTTGCTTGGATGTGATGATTCTTTCCGAAACAATCAATAGTTATGAATATACAGTCATAAAACTTTTTCAATGAAGAAAGAAAATATGGTTTAAAGTGTAATCAAAACTCAGTGTGACCGTTTCAATCTCTCATGTCCTGCATAGTGTTCCATTGGTGCAGCTAGAGGCCACACAGTTATATACTGTCTCTTAAACAGCAAATGCATAAGCGCTTTGGCTACTCCTAACAAATTCATAAATCAATGAAGCATGCAGATGCATAACTTTAATTATGATTTCTGCTCAGATGGTTGGTTTATATAATGTAATTGTTTACTATTTCCCATTACTACACTGGAAATGCTTGGTAGGGACTTCTCATATTTCATACGCTTCTTATTAAAAAAACATTTATTTTGTGTGTGTGTGTGTGTGTGTGTGTGTGTGTGTGTGTGTGTACATGGAGGTCAGAGCATAACTTGCAGGAGCTGGTTCTCCTACAATGCAATTTCTGGAGATCAAACTCAGATTTTCAGGCTTGGTGGTGAGTCCCCTTACCCATTAAGCCCATCTGGTTAGCTTTGTTCTCAGCTTAAGAGTGTTTTTATGTTTTAAATGTGAGGGAGAGCAGTCCTGAGACCTGCCCTTCATTGTGATGCCTTTCTTTGTTGTTACTATTGTCATTGTTATTTTATCTATGGGCTTTGTTTTCTTCTATTTGGGGCCATTTCTGAAATCTGGTTCTCAGACTAAAGAGTCTTCATCTCAGTTTATGCTTCTTGTAGATAGGTTTAGGCAAATTACACACAGGTTTTAATATATTTGTCTTTGACAACAGTAGTGATATCTTGTTTGTAATCTAACAAATAAAACTTGCCTTAAGATCAGAGTTCAGAACTAAGCCACTATTTAGCCACAAATGTTCACCCTGAGATCCACAGGGGAAATTGGTTATCGAATTAACATATGTATATACTACCAACTGCAGATACACACTATACAGCAAATGCACAACATAGCTCATAAATCAATTAGAGGTTAATTTTTTAAAAAGATTTATGTATTATGTAAACAGTATTCTGTCTGCATGTATCCCTGTGTGCCATAAAAGGGCACCAGATTTCATTGTACGTCATTGTGAGCCACCATGTGGGTGCTGGGAATTGAACTCAAGACCTCTGGGAGAGCAGCCAGTGCTCTTAAACTCTGAGCCATTTCTCCAGTACCTGAAGGTTAATTTTTAATAAATGCTCAGTAAGCTTGAATATGAGGAATGAGCACCATCACTTTGTGAGTCATTTGGGAATTTTGATTTCTTAATGTGGCCGTTTCCTTTCCTCCCTCAGCTTCCACAGGGGCTGTATTTAAAAAAGGAGTATTTATAAAAATACAGTCACTCATAGTTCATCAGTCATTGTCATCAATGATCTCCAATTATTTATTCCACTTCCCTTTGTAATATAGTGCAGTTTATACCAACCCTTCACAGTAGATTATTAGCATTAACTGGTAATTTTTGACGTTTTATTCTTTGGAATGATCACATGATATTTTTGTTGTTGTTGTTAAGTTATTTTGGACTAAAAGTTCCTATCTCCTTAAAATGCACGTTTAAGTGCTATTACCTCAGCTGTGTGCACACCTTTAATCCTAGTGCTCAGGAGGCAGAGGCAGGCAGATCTATGAGTTTGAGGTCAGCCTGATCTACAGAGTAAGTTCCAGGATAGCCAAGACAGCACAGAGAAATCTTGTCTCAAAAATAGTTCTATTCCCTTTTCAGTGTGATGTCGTGAGACAGAGTCTATGGTTTAGACGAGGTTGTAGAAGTGAAGCCCCTATGATCAGCATAATTGACTTATATATGAGACCAGTTACTCTTCTATGAAGTTATGGGGAAACACTCACAAATCCTGGGAAGAAACACCACCAGATAATCCAGTGTTTCTCCTCCTCGGTCTTGTACTCCCAACTTCTATGACTAAATATTGTTTATTTAGGCTACCTAGTCTTGAGTGCTTTATTATAACAACCTAAGCTAAACATGAGAAAATTACAGTTCTGAATTTTTTTAATCATTCATGAGTCTTTACATTTTCTTATACCACACACAATAGTAAATATAACACATAGTTTGTTGTTGCAAATAGATTATTGTATAAAATCTACAAGTATATATTTACTCATTTCCTACTACATGCATTAAAAGTTCTATTAGAGGGGGCATGCAGCTTTATTCCCAGCCCTTCAGATATGAAGAAGAGGGACCTCTGCAAACTCCAGGCCAGTCTGGTCCATGCAGAGCTCTTGACCAACCAAGGCTACCTAGTGAGATTTTGTCTAAAAAATTATTTGAGGAGAATAAGTACCTGCATGATTTTGTTTCCTTGGGATGCCTAGTGACATTTATAAGTTAAAACAAAGAACGATTTGGAAAACAAAGACATGATAAAAAGCCAACCACTGCAGAGAAAGAATTGAGTTAAAGACAGATTTTTACAACTTGCTGTCTGGAGCACTTGGCTACATTTGAGAGTTTTGATATTTTCATCTACAAGGAAGAGAACAATGGAACAGACTTTATTGGTGATTACACAGATGAACAAAGATGCTAAATGTGATTAGAACCTTAACTAAGAAAAATAAAGTTACTTAATAGAAAGGAGATATCTATGGATGAAGAAGACTTTTTAACATCACTGAAACACTTCAGCTAAACAAATTCAAATTACTTACAACTGCATATACATTACCACATGAAATCTTTTTCCAATTACCATTTGAGGTCAAATAGTACACTGGTCCGTGAGCCATAAGAAATGCATAGCTTGATATCATTTAGTAGCATGCCAAACTCAAATAAAGCAAAGATACTTTTCTAAAATCATGAAAAATTAATGGAAAAATTATCCATTATTATGATAAAAATTGAGTATAGAGATTAAATTTGACTCTATCAGTTCCAGTTGCAGTAGTAACTCAAGCTCCTCATATCTGTTTTAATTTCATTATAAAGCAACTATCTCTTTTCCTTTTTAATTTTTAGACTTATTCGCACAGGGTAGGCTAGCTTATGATCTGTCTGTCTTGACTCCCAAGGGCTGGGATGGCAGGCCTGCCATCATGCTTAGTAATGAGGTGCAATTTCTGTGTCCTCCTAACACACAAGCCTGGGACACAGTCCACAGTTACATGCAGGTGCTTGAACAGGTGGACACTTAAGTAATAGACTTAATAGACTAATCTGAGCATGTATCATAATGATTCACCAAAAGGAAAATTTATGTATCAAGTCTTTTTTTACTTTAATAGATTGTGTGTGTGTGTATGTGTGTGTGTGTGTGTGTGTGTGTGTGTGTATACATGCATCTTATGTAACTGACCAAGTTCCACCTTCTCCTCAGGTGTCTTCCCCTTTTTATTTGAAACAGGGTCTCTTATAGTCCTGGAATGTCAGCAAGCAGGCTAGGCCAGCTGGTCAGTGAGGTTCTATGTATCCTCCTGTCTCCGCCTCTCTGTTGTTGGGATTACAACACACATCGCCATGCCTGGCTTTTTTTTTGTGTGTGGATTCTTAGACTTGGACTTAGGTGTTCAGGCTTACAAGGCAAATACTTGGCTAGCTGAACCATTGTCCCAGTCTTAGTGATTATTTTGAAATACAAATACTTGGTCTAATGTAATCCAGTTGTTTATGCAGATGCCAAACAAGCCTTTCATTTTTCCAGGCTGAACCTTCAGGCACTCTAACTCTCCTAGCTTGGAAGTCATGTTCTTCCCTAAGTCCTCAGTTGCACACTCTGTGCTGAACACATTTGCAGAATATTAACCCTACCCACCGTCTGCTTCACAGGAAATCAGTTTTTATTGAATTCAGACTTCGGAAAGGAAAATACGCAAGCCTAATGTCAACTGATATTTGTTTTAGCTTCAGTTGGAACTAAAATCGATAGTGTTACTAGTCTTTGCTGAACTAATTGGTAGTAATTCTCCATCTGTGTGGATAGCTTTGTGCACAGATATAGAGCAGAGATGTAAAAGTATCTAACTCCCAATGGGCTCCACGAACATATTTTTAATGGAAATCTAGAACTATCTACCAGTATAGAAACATAAGGTGACAGGAGTATCATGTTCATTAATACATTAAAATTCTTAAGGACTAGAAAGAGCAAATAATAAACTGTCACTTCAAGCTTGAAGAGATGCTGCTATATTATAACAGTGATGCTCTCTAGATTGAACAAACTCGTGGCCAAAGTGAGAAACTCTTAAGTGTTTAAGTGCCAGGCAATAAAGTCAAAGTAAAAAATAGGCACATGTAAGAAACAAATCACAGCCTTCTAGCAGGAGAATAGCCCAGGTCATAAATCATTTTGTTCCACTGGTCCTGTTCAAAGAGGCCAAAGAGATGACACATCTCTAAATAAATCCAGAACCTTTCTCATTTAAACCATCTCTGCTGCTATATTTATTCCAGAAACTAAAACAGTTTTGTAGCCTCTCCATCCCCCTACGTCTCCTGCAACAATCAATATTGAATTTCCTTTCGACTATAAGATTCAATTTTTTTTCCCTCTCCAGGCATAGAACTCAGCACCATTTTTAAGCCATTCTGTATTATTCTAAACCAACTTCACTTAAACATTTTACCGTAGCCTCTGTTACTTCGGTGATACATAATCAAGAAATGATTATCTTTTCTGCCATTCATAGTATCCACTTATTATTGTCATCTTAGAACATGTACCAAAGTTACCAAGCTTGATCCATGGGTTAAGAGCTTGCAATAGAAATGTGAGGGCCGAAAAACCCCCTGAAATCACGTTTGTAAAAGCAGGACAAATATAGTGGCTGTCTATAATCTCAGGACTCAAAAGGCAGAGAAAGACGATCCCCAAGGCAGGATGACTACCTGGATTAGCAAACGGGTGTGCCCTGGGTCTAGCAACAGACTCTGCTTTGCTAATTAAAAGTGGAGAGCAATTAAGGAAGAAAGCTTTGGGCCTCATCATGCCCACAATACACATATGTGCATGTGAATATGCACACACATATGGGAATATACACATGTATATACAACAAACATATAGACACACGCATGCGCGCGCGCACACCACACACACACACACATTATCAAATACATCAGAACTTTTGCTCCACGATAATTCCTGGAGAGAGTGCCCAGGTAACTTGGATTTATCAGGCATCAACAGAAGTAAAGCTTGTTCTAGAATGAATTTCTATACACACACCTCATACTGGAGAGCACATCTCCTCTCTAGTCACACTGGCTATGGCCCTAACTTCTAAAGCACCCTGGAGAAAACCACTTTGTTATCTGGAAGGCTACAGACCAGCACCATCGATTTAATTTGGTTCTCATGGGCTTATTGTTGCAGAAGTGCAGCCAAACTGCCTCCTCGTCTCACTTGTAATTTTAATCATAAATGAGTGTCAGAGGCAGCTTTGGCCGAAGATAATGTGTGGCTGCTTCTTAGAATGAGTAATTTCCTTTGACACTGCAATCTAATTCCCTTCCTATTCAGGCAGGACCACGGAGAGTCCAATCAGATGACCCTGCTACCCTGGTAGAGGGAACAAATTGCTTCTGGACCAGAGGACTGATGGAGATACCCGACCTAGCACAGGCCTAAGGTGGGCGACAAGTTGGGAGTCTTGGGAAGCAGAAGTTTGTGTGTCAGAGGCAAAGGCTAGTATGGCCTCCTATGTTAATTAGTACTGAGAAAAGCACAAAAATGGCGCAACAAAATATTATTTTCCTTCTCTCCGGTCTCCATTTTGAAATAAAGGGTTAGGACACTATTTGCTCAGTATGTCTTCAATTCACTCTTGGTACAGAATGACAGAAATGAACAAGTGACTTTCTGATAAAAATGCAGCGTTAGTCAAGGTGTGCTCTTTAGGTTTCTCATCCACTCATTCCCTAAATGATTGAGTGGTCCGCCTATGAAGTCCAGTTCTAGGCACTGAATGAATTCAGTGAGAGCTGCATGGTTCTTCCTTAGTTTCTTTGGTGGGAGATGCAGGCAGAAACACAATGGTAGAAAAATAAGAAGCAGAAATTGTACTAACAAAGAAACAGGCAAAAAAGTACGTACAGAAGATGAAACAGGAACATTCAGTGGCTTAACTTGACTCCACAAGCATAGTTTGGAACTTGCAGCTCAGAAGCAAAAGCAAAGTAGGGAGATGCAGAGACTTCAGGGGAGTCAGTGAGAGCCATTTGAATTTTGAAATCACAAGGATAGCAGGCGGGAACTAATGCTGTAGGAGTGGGATCTTTTGGGAGTGAGAAAACTGAGATTTGAAACCCTAGGCAACACTACACAATACACATCAAATGGAGGACTCATGGAAAAAACAGGCTCTAAGGAGGAACAATAGCAAACATTTATAGCTCAAAATTTCACATTCTATCTCTTGGACGCTGTGTTGGGATCTGGGGCTACAAAACAAACATCTAAGGCTCTGACTAGCAGGGTGCTGCCAGGCAAGGCAAGATACACGATGTGTCAAGTATACTAATTACAGTTGTGTGGGTCTGTACACATCTGCAACACACAAAGGAATAAGATACCACTAAGAAAGCAATCTTTGGAGTCAGGTGGTCTAAGATTTAATTTTGATTTTGTCAGATGTCATTAATAAATTAATTCTAGCCATAAGAAGATTTGCGAATTATCAGGATGTCTCAATGTGTTCTTGTGCCATGAAGTACCTTCCAAATAAGGTTGTTACAAAGTTAGAGCTAAATATCCAAGGGGCATGTTTTAATTTTTTACATATGGCCTTGCTCGGTTAGCATCAGTTATACACATGTGCTCATACATGGCATTATGGGAACACAGAGGGGTACTTCTAAATTAGATTAAGATTCAAAGAAGAGAATAGACCAGTATCTACATTTTGTGGGATGGCTAAGAACACTCTGGACTTTTAAAATCATGAGTGACATAGCAAAATTAGAAACATTTAGTGTTGTCAGAAGGGCAGTGGGCAGTCTACTGGCCATAAGTTCGGTACAGTGTCCAGTGATGGCTGTGTTCTGTACTTTCTTAGGAGGTCGGAATTGAAGCCAGGATGCTTGGTTTCAGTTTCTAGGTTGGCTTAAATCACTAGCTTGGCATAATCTCTGCATCAGAATTGACTTCTCTGCAAAACAGTGACAGCAGCATCTTCCAGGAGGAGATTAAGAAGCACCTAGAACTTTATCTGGCATTTAGAAGGCGCTCTGCATTTGCTGATGCCGTTATCAGACATCCAAGTTGGCGGTGGAGTCAGCTCAATTCAACAGATGCTATTTAAGGGGGAATTCTCAAAACCCTGTGTAGTCTATTCCATTTCAATATCAAATCACTGTTTGTTTGTTTATTTGTTTTTCCAACACTGTGAGCTCAGAATGCAGTACTGATTCTTAGATTGTCACTTAATATCTTACTTCACACTACAAACTATATCTTTATAAATACTTGTTGGGTATATGTTAAGAGGAGCTTTGATTGTATACATCAACAGCATCTTTGGGTTAGACAACTTCAAAATAATCATATTCGGAAGGACACACTTTCTCCAACAAGACCACAACTCTTAATTGTGCTACTGCTTATGGGCCAAACTTTCAAGCACGTGAGTCCAAGGGTGCCATTCCTATTCAAACCATCACAAGCAGTGTGCTAAATGCATTGCATGTCTCTCTAGCCTTTTGTTGTTGTCTGTCAAAATCTATAAACTAATAGGAATTTAAGAAAACAAACATGGAAGCCCAGGTGCACACACACCTTTAATCCCAGCACCTGAGTAGTTAAGTCAGGTGGATCTCTGTGAGTTCTAGGTCAGTCTCGTCACATCAGTGAGTTCCAGTGCATCCAGTACTAGATACTGATACCCTGTCTCAAAAGCAAAACAACAACAACAACAACAAAAAAAAAAAACAGATATGGACAATGAGGTAAATTGACAAACTTGAAAATAGACCATGTACATGCGATCGCTGAATCCCATGGAACCTTGGCATAGTCTAGTACAGTGGTTCTCAGCCTTCCTAATGCTGCAACCCTCGGTGACCCCCAACTCTGATATTATTTCATTGCTACTTTCACTGTAATTTTGCTACTGTTATGAATCATAAATATCTGATATGCAGAATATTTGATATGCAACTCCCGTGAAAGGGTCATTTGACCCCCAAAGGAGTGGCGGGTACAGCTTGAGACAGTCACTGCTCTTGTACAAAGAGAGAAGTGATTTCTTTTTTGAGAGAGATCTCAGAGAGGACTAAACTATCAAGAGACCCAGGTGAGGGAGTCGTTTTCCTCTTATCTGAAGAATGGCTTTAAGAGAAGCACCTTGTATGTTGACAATCACGCTTATTTCAGACCATCTGCACATCCCATTAACGGACCTCAAGGACATGGGCAACGAGCATAAGAAAATTGCTAAGTCAATTAAGATACAGTCTCAAGACAGGTGGGAAGATCGAGTAACAGGCGCAGCGAACTGGCACCAGGAGGAACACATTCAGCATCCCCTTCCCTGTACCTGACTGATATCTGAAGCCAGAAAACTATTCCTAATCAACATGAAAAATGCCTATAGCAGGAGCCGGTGTGGAGCCCTGCCCTTTTCTCATCCCTGATTAGCATCACAATCAGCCACATTCATACTTTTACGTGGAGATTGAGGAAAAGCACTATCACACCTTGTAGAGGTCTTCAGAAACCGTGTTGGGAACGTGCAACCAAGGAAGGGAGGTGGGACAGGCACTGCTGGAAGCTGCAGCTAGGACTTGCAGAGAAGAGCAAAGTACTGAGAAATTCTGGGATCTAGGTTCTAACTGGTTTTGCTGTGGATCATATGGCTTATCTACTAATTATTACAAGAGGGCTAAACTCCTCAAGGAGAGGTGGTGCCTTTGTTACCACGGCTGTTCAATGGTGAGTACAGAGCCTGCAATATGATTTGATATATCTCGAAGGAATAAAACAAGGAATTCATCTCAATATCAGATGTGAGATAAAGACAACTTACAATGGTCAATGATAAAAGAAATGGAGGTAACAGGAATGCAAGCAGAGGTTAGAATTAGAGAGGCAAATGACACCAAAGCATTTGCTCATCCGGAAAAGATGAGCAATCCAAAGTACTCCGAAAGAGATTTTGAATTTTTTTGTATATCACATTTTAATTTTCCAAACCATGTGATTTTTGTGAACAGGAATCGGTTTTGGTCTGTGGGTGATAGCTTGCCTTCGGTTCACTTCACTGTGATGTGTTGTGTGTGCTATCAGTGAATGAATGGTAACAGTGTATGTCACAAAAGCCACCGAGCTGAAAGACTGTGGGTGTGAGATCAGGCTCTGGCTGTATGACTATAAAAAATTTGCACACTCTGGTCTTTAAAATTGTTTCGGTAAAATGGGATGGTGCTATTCAGTTTTTTGTGTGTGTATGTGTGTGTGTAAGAGAGAGAGAGAGAAAGAGAGAATCAGGTGAAACAATTCTCACACACTAAGATATTTTAAGTGTAGAACTATAAGCAAAAATTATTTTTTAAAAAATATCCCATTTACCTTGTAATTGTCAGATAATTCTCGGGCTTTGAATTCAAGCCCATTTGGTACTACATGTGATTTGTCTGTATATATCATCTTGGAATGCTCATTTACATTTCCTTTATTTCTGAAATGAGGCTACTCACCAGTCAGCAGAGGTCATTAGTGGTCATAGAAAATGTACTCTGAGCTAAGAGACACGCTAATCCCTTTGCATCCCCCACTGTGTAATCTTCACCCTCCACAGCCTCCTTTTCCTGGAAGGTCTTTCCCTTGCTCTCCAGCTTCATCTTCCTCACATTGATCCCGGGAGGATTTCTGCTGTTCCTGCCCGGCACCTAATCCCTCTAAGGCCACGACTGGTGATCGATATGTGATAATGACTTCAGACAGAGGTGAACAGCCATTTTTCACAAGTGCCAATTCTGAGAAAGTAAAAGTGTTAATAGGCCATGTTAAAAAAAATACAAAGTACACAATAAGAATTATGTGACTGTACAATAGGTACTTCTTTTAAAACACAGCAGGGGTCATATTTGGATATATTTAGGGAAATTGTAGCATGGAAGCCATTTTTAACATTTAATATAAAATTATAAATGTGTTTTAATCACTTAATTTATCTTAAGACAGAATCTAATGAGGAAAAGAAAAGAGCTCCCAAGAACGGGAGGGGCCAAGGGAGAGATGCTGTAGACGGAGTTTTGAAGCCTCCCAGTGAAAGATGGGCTGTATTAATAGTTACTTAATGGATGTGAGACATCATAACAGTCATCTTACATGCTGTATTTATCTGATGCTCACATGATGAGAAAGACACAGAGATATTTTCAGAGATGAAGCAATACCACTCGGACAGGGAGCCACCTCAGAAGCTCACAGGTGGTGAGGGACTCAGTCACCAGGGTCCCAAGTTTATGTTCCTTAGCACTACACTGTTCAGTGAACTCTGGGAGAGCACCTCATCAGAGTGGGTGGCTCTAACACAGGACCGTGCACGCAGAGTGCAGGGGGCCGGAGAGCCTCACATCCAGATACAGAAGAGTATGCCTGTGATGAGAACTGGATCTGTGCCTCAAAGAAGGCTCTCTCCAGCAGTTGAGCAACATCACAGATGGACTGACAGGCTCCCTAGATAATGAGGCACATACCTTTAGGCTCAGTGGCTTCTCAGAGGCACCCTTTCCTAATGTGAGGGTGTAGAGTTTCAAGGAATACCTTTGAGGTTGGAGCAAACATGCACTCCCCTATCATGTCTGCCACTAACCTGGCTTTCAGTCTTGTAGCCAACTTGGCTCTATAGACTGAGTTTATAAGAAAACTTATAACCTGCTAAGTTGGTTGGGGTTATTAATGATATATTTTATACAATGTGTTAATGGTTCAAGGATTTTTCATGTTTTAATATAGAAATAGAGTTCCTGAAATAATTTTGTAGGTTGGATAATTTGTCATGCAAGTTTCTACGTCGTTTCAGAAAATTCAACTTTTATTAGCTAATTTTCTTCTCACTGTGATGAAATACTTTATGGAGGAGGGGCTTATTCTTGATAGACACCTTTATGGAAGAGGGACTTATTCTGGCTCACAATTTTAGTGGTTCTCAATCTTCCTAATGCTGCAGCTCTTTAATACAGTTCCCCAACCATGAAATTAATTTTGTTGCTACTACATAACTGTAATTTTGCTACTGTTATGAATTTTAATGTAAATATTTTTTGGAGATAGAGTTTTATCAAAGGAGTCATGACCCACAGATTGAGAATCACTGGTTTAGGATCCACAGTTCATATGGTTGGAATGCAGCTCTCCTTCTTCTCATCAAGAGAGTGAGGTATACAGTTATATCAAGTTAGCATTCAGGAACCAGAAAGCTAAAGCCAGAGTTTGTGCCTGCAGCAAGGCTATAACACATATCCACATCAAGAAAGAACTATTTTCTTCATCTAATCCCCGCAACAAATGTTCAAAGACGCTACCAAAACAGTGCCATCATCTGAGGGCCAAGTAGTCTCTGACCCAACATTTATGCACAGCATTTCATCCCTGGCCCCCACAGGTTTGTGGCCACCTCATAATGCCATGCCAGTTCAGTCCAACTGCAAAAGGTCCTAGTTTTCTTTCTATTCTACCAATCGTTCAGAAGTCCTCTGAGACTCAAGGCCATCTCATAACTGTGAGTTCATGTACAAATAAAACCATGTTACACGGTTTTATTATGCAATGGCACAGAGGAAATATTCTCAACCCAAGAAGAGGCCTATGAAGAAAGCAAGGAAAGAACAGGTCAAAACAAGAGAGAAACCCCATAGGGCAAATACAGGCTCCATGTCTGGCATATGGGACTTGTGGCAGCATCACATAGGCTCCTGTGGTGGACTTTGTGGGTTCTAACTCCATTATCTGATACCTGTACTTACATGGATTTCCTCTTGGGTCTGCTTTTCTCAGTTCCTTCAGTTTTTTTAGGCAGATATTCTATGGTCTTAGATCCTCGTTTCAAGGTGGGTTTGCCTTTTTTTACAGGGCGTTTGACACTGCTACATATTGTCTGGTCTCATCAACCTTTCCCTTCGCACATAGGTACAAACCTCCTTGCCCTCCCTCCCAGCTCTTGTATCCCGAGTGCCTGCACCACTACTATCATGTGGATAATGCCAAGCTTTGTCCCAGTTTGAGATGTAGCCTGGCCCTCTTGAACCATAGCTGCAGAGCCTATGAACACATCCCCACATAAACCAGAGAAAGAAAACATTTGCTTTGACAATTCCCTTCGATCAGGACACTCTGGAGCCTTCCATGAGTGGGTCTTGCTTTCAAGGTATCATTTCTATTTCTCTAGCACAGAAAGTATTCACCTTTAGTTGTGTTTAATCTCTTTAACAATGTCTTCTGTCTGTCCTGACAGGTGTGCTCACTTTGGCCACTGCTTCTTTTCCCCCGAGTTCTAATTGTTGAGGCTGATTTTATAGGAGAGACTGAATGGGACTCCTTATATTCACAGCTCATTCATCACTGGCAGTCTTGTGAGCCATGGTCTCTGTCGCTTCCATTCTACAGACCAAAGGGGAAGCTTAGCTTGTGTGGAGTCCTCAGCAGGAAGACCAAAGGTTGCACCTCCAAATATGCTAAAGCTATCTTTCTCTTCTGCCCTTTCAGTTCTCTGTGGAGCCAGTCCTTCATTTTCTACTACTCTGTGACTCCACGAAGACAGGACCAGGCTGGGCCACTGGGCACTGGCCATGCTGACCTGTCTCTGCTTCCCAAACTTTCTCTTGCTGAGTTCTGGGTGTGTTATTTCCAGAGAGCTTCTCTCCATGCTGAGGTCACTGCTCCCTCAGTGACGGCTTCTACTGTAGCCACTCTGTCACACTACCCTTTCCAAACATCTCCTATCCATCTCCATTTGGAAGTGGGAATGTGTTTGAGTAGCTTCCTTGAACTAGCTGTGTGATATTTTTTTTTATTTTTGAGTTAATTAGAATAAAGTGTTCTCATTAAAAGTAAGAAGAAAACATTTCTTTTTACCTTTGAAATATAGAAAATATATTTTTTCTTTGATATTAGAAAAGCTATTTTACATTTCCAAAGAAAGAAAGAAAGGAAAGAAAGAAAAAAAGAAAGAAATCTGTCTTCTAAGCACTGACAATTTTATGAATAGTTTATTTGCTTATTTGCTGCAGGTCTCATTTAAATAGAATATCTATTAGAGCAAAATAGTACTCTGCTATAGAACCACGGCATATGCTCATTGCCTGGGTGAAGAGACCTAGGAATCCACACCATTAACACATCTGTCTGACTGCATTCTTCCCTCAGCTGTTGATTTGCTCAACTCACACAGCATAGTGATTCTTGAAGTAAATATGGATCAGACAGAGCACCTAGCTGAGTCTACTTATTGGCTTAGAGAGTCTTCTTATTGGCTTGGAGAAGTCGGAATCTTGCTCATTAGCATAGCAATGTGAAGTCAGGAAGCAGTTGCTGCTCAGGCCACCACACCTGCATCTTGTCCCCCATCTGTCACCTACTGGGGCATTGTCTGTGCATCCCTAGTTAACAAGTTCTTGCCTGGGAAGTGCTTACATCAAAGACAGTCATCCTGCTCCCTCCCCATTCCGCATTTGTTGCTTGGGAATCAGAGTTTAGACGTGGGTGTGTGCTTTGGAACCTCCTTCATCTTTCCAAAAATGTAAGAAGAGACTCCCACTTTTGCTATTGAGGCTCACGTTCTTCAGAACCCCTGCTGTGCTGTGCAGGTGACTGGGACCTGTACTCATTGAGGAGGAGGAAAAACAACAACAGAAAAGCATGTGTATTTTTAACACATTAAAATATAAATTCACAAACTCCTGAACTCAGGTGTTTTTTAAATTTCAAATGAAATTCTGCTTCCCATCCCCTTTTGAAAACCAACTCTGTTACTTTGAAGTATTATTAGAGAAAATAAGATGAAAGGTGTGTATGTTATGAGCACTTGGTTCAATTTTGTACAAAAGTATCAATGTTATACATTTAACTATATATTTCCTCAGAGGAGTCCAGCATTTAGGCTGCATTTCAAGCTTCTGTGAGTTTCAAAGTCCATGTAATCTTTCAAACAAGAGCCTTTATCTGGAATTAAACCTTATTCTCAAGAAGGTTTGAGATTATGTTTCTGAAACTCCTGAAGCATGGATATCACTAAACTTGGTGAAGGTAAATAAATCAGCTAGGGGGCTGGGAATGTAGCTCAGTTGGCAGAGCGCTTGCCAAGCACTGAGTTTGAGCCTCAGAACTGTATAAATTTGTGTGGTGGTTCATACCTGTAATCCCAAAATTGAGAGGTAAGCTAGGGGCGTCAGAAGTCCACAGTCAATATAGGCTATCCAGCAAGTTCAAGGAAAGTCAGGCCTACAGGAGACCGTCTCATAAATGATTGCCTACCTGCCTGACTGCCTGAATGAATGAATGAACATATAAGTAAACAAATCCGCTTGGCCATTTAAGTATCTAAATAATCTATGTGTTTTCTGAAATACATCATTTAAATTCTAGAGCATGTATTATGGATTATTTAATCTCCATCAAAGAGAATATAACACTTAATACTTTTAATCATTATAATATGATTTCTTTTACTGACAGTACAATAGTAGACTCCAGAGTCAAGAACGGGTACTGTTTGCCAGGTAAAACAAATGAGTTTTATCTCATTAGTGTGAGTACATAGTTCAGATACGGAGGCCACAGCTTTATTTAGATGGTTCCCTTCATCGTTCTCACTATACAACCTATATTCTGGTTTGAAACTTCAACGCAAAGCAGAAAATCATGTTATATGCCCCTGTCATGTGACTTCCGCCTCAATGTTATACAGCAGTAAGGGTCTTTGTTGATCCCAGAATTCACTTGTTGCACCAACACATCAAGTGCAAAGAGGGTTCAGGGAAGTGAGAGTGGTGTATATAAATGGATACAATACAGAGTTAGCACCAGGTACTCGTAATTACGTCATCAGGTGTGACAAACTTCCCGTGCTTTCTAAAGCTGAATGGCCTTGCTTAACTCATTATACTCAAGTCTAATTAATCAATGGGCGCATTTGCTGTGATCTAAATGCTTCCCCGCAGTCTTCAGGGATGTGATTGTAGGTTTTATATCATAATGCATACTAAGCACTCACAGCTCTAACATTTTTTTATGTTTGGTAAATGTCAATAAATCTGTGGCATGCGAAAGGGCACCGCTAACATGGCAGCTATTTGATTTCTATACTTTGTCAAATATATGGACCTCTTAATTCAATAATCCATAAAGGCAATGCTCAGTGTGGTTTCCCATTCATGAACCTGACCTTTCCTTAATGTCAAACATCATTTTCAACTAGCAAGGGAATAAAGCATATTATTTATATAAAGCTAATAATTATTAGGGAAAATAAATACGGAGGAAGTAATCATGAAAAAGATGGACCCTTATTCATTTTTATCACCATGACTTGCTATAATATTGTGTATATTCTTTCTCATAGTTCCAAAATATAAAAAAAGATGCTATGTCATCAAGGAGTCTAAATTTATCTAATCATTATTTCAGAGTCTAAGTAGTAACATGAATTATTTCCAAAGTCTTTCATTTTACTTGCAAATGTGAAATCTTCCTCAGAGTGACCTATTGTCTTGAGTTTTTATTCATGAATTTTTCTTGTTATCCATGGCAATTCTTTATTACCTGAGTTTTGTTTTTAAGAAGCAGCTATATGGGTTATGAATATTTGGAAATTAAAGGAGAACTTCCCTACCCTCTTTCACCAGCTGGGTACTTTGGTTTGATATGAAAAAAAATATTCATCATCAAATATTTATTGAGAGCACACACTATGCCAGGCACTATGCCAGGCATTGTGGGGCATGCAAATATGTCTAAGGAACAGTTCCAGCCTTTGCAGAATTTATGCTTTAGTCATGTGTGAGCTTATCAGCCAAATTAGTCTGTTGTTAAACTTTCAAATGCTACCAGTGGCAGTTATTAATATGTGTTCCCAGTTCTGCAGAAACACCCTATGAGTCACGCTTGCATGTTTTCTCAAAAGCACACAGCAGGTGTCAATAACGCAGACCTTCAACACTTGTTTTGCACTTCTGTGAGGTGCAGGTAGATGTCAGCCTCCAACCTGGGAAGCAGCTCATTTCCAGAATGTGGCAAGAATGTATTTACTGTTGACAGAGGCATCTGTTAACAGCTGGCAGAGGCAGTGATTAGATATGCCGTGCGTTACCAGCTTTCGTATACATAGAAAGTCATGACGGGCTGTAACAGAGGACGGAGAAATTGCTCAGGGATTAAGAGTTACAGCCAACCCAGGTTCAGTTTCCAGCATCCACATAGCAGTTCACAACCACCTGTCACTCCACTTCCAGGGAGATCCTACATACTCTTCTGACTTCCTTGGGCATTGAATGCATGTAGTACACTTACATACATTCAGACAAAACATTCATACACATGAAATAAAAATGAATAAATATTAAAAGGGAAGGATACATTATTTCCACTGTATTTCAAAGACATTCCAGTTTTAAACAATAATTCCCAATTTGGTAATCCAAACTTTCCATAACTACCCTGCAGTGAGGGTTGACTCAGATCAAGAAAGATACCTTTCTTCTTTTGGGATTACAGAGAGATAAATTTTTATCTACTGTGTGTTCCCAGCAACAGAGCAGTCTCCAAGGCAGAACGTGCCTGCATACGTGTTGATATAAGGATGCATGTCTCTTCTTTTTGATCTGATGTCAGGTGTATTATTCGGCAACATGGGACCATCTTATCTGTTTGAATTAATCCCACAGGGTCAGGATGTGAGATTATCTTTTGACTTTATTTTCCTGTAAAGCATTAATATATTTAGCTGTTTTGGGTCATCCTCATCATGATGATGAGAGATGAAATGCTAAGCACAGTTGGAGCAACTCATATCTTAATAGCTGCTAATCTCATGAACATCCCAGTTGACTGGCATATGGCCCATGCCAGATAGAAGCTAAAATAGGAAAGAAAAAAAACCTCTTGGACGATCAAAAATATTGTTATTTATTTAAGAGCAATTTAATCAACGTAACAGTTTTTATTTCCATTTCACCTTGACTCAAATTAAAAATTAATCTCCAAAAATATGCAAAGCAAAGCAAGAAAATCTGCATCAGGAGAGTTGTCAGATAACAGAAAAAAATAAAAAAGGAAAATTACAACATTGGACAGCACATTTATTCTGTACTGGCTACTAGAGTTTTAGGTGAGGCAAATTAGAAATATTTTATGGCATAAAACTGATGCTCTTCTCTCCGATTCTCTTAAAAATTTTAGAATAACAGTTGCTTACAATCTTCATTCCTGTTGCTGAACAGTGGTGACATACTCCTTTAATCCCAGCACTGGGGTATAGAGGCAGGTAGAACTCTTAGTCCAAGGCCAGCCTGGTCCACAGAGTGAGGTCCAGGACAGTCAAAATGACACAGAAATCTTGTGTCAAAAACCAATCAAACAAAAATCCCTACAGAAAAAAGTAAGTTTCCACCTGAAAAAGACACAGCATAAATGTGGTGCTTTGTACAGTTTAGACTAAATAAAATTATTTTGAAACTCCACTCTTAGTTAGAACTTTTACTTTGAAATCCCTAGGCTTCTCACACAGGGTTATGCAATGAAAAGATTCTAGCTAACAAAACCACCAAGTGGCTTTTGGTGACAAAATTTGACATCCAATATGAGGCACAGACTCTTAGGAAAGGCACTGGGAAAACACAACAAGGAACAAATGGAAAGACACTGTGGTCAAAATCTTTAATTACCTGCCTACTATACACTGCATTTCTCTCCTCGTCCTAAGACGTTGTCAGAATCATCAGTGTGTTCTGGGCTTGGTGTCACTCACTTGTAATCCCAGTACTTAGGAGATAGCAATAGCAGGATCATGAGTTCAAGGTCATCCTTGGCTGTGTGGTGAGTTTGCAGTCAGGCTGAACATGGGAGCCCCTGTTTCAAAAACCCAACCAAATCAAAGCAAAATGTGTGCTCTGAGAAGGGTAGGGTGGAATGGCTTTACATGTCCTCTGCTCCTTGCTCTTCTTTTTCTCAGACAGGCAGACACATACAACACACACACACACACACACACACACACACACACACACAACACACACAGATCAAGGATTGTGATTGATGGCTAAAACTTCATTCAATGCTGCAAAGGGAAGTCACACAGTGGGAGCAGAGGGATGGCAGCCCTGAGGGCTCCAGTTACAAAGTCAACCCC
Organism: Microtus oregoni; assembly: GCF_018167655.1. Classification (NCBI taxonomy): domain Eukaryota; kingdom Metazoa; phylum Chordata; class Mammalia; order Rodentia; family Cricetidae; genus Microtus; species Microtus oregoni. The sequence goes on along the minus strand of NW_024543059.1, from coordinate 57,324,285 downwards.
TTCATCTAGGGCAGACTTTGCCCAGGCTCCTTGGAATCCAAAGAAAACCAGAGGAACCGGTTCAAGCTACTATTCACTTTCCTGTTCAACAGAAAGGAGGCAGACTTAAAATTCGTGGATACATCTCTTTAGATGATGCAAATTACAAAGGGAATGAATAGGCCTTTTAAATATGCCAGACCTGAAGCTGATTGAGCGCTCACATACATTTTCTGTGTGTAGGATACCAAAACAGCGGGAGACAGCTGGTTGTGCTAAGCAAAGCTCAGGTACCTTTAGTAGAGGGCACTTAGCCATGAAGATCCAGAAACAGGCTTCCCTCCACATGCTTTTCAACCAAATGGAGAGAGGAACTGTTTATCCAGGCTAACTAAACTATTTTTAAGTCATGACTAAGTGGAGCAGGTAAATTTATATGTTGCTAGAGAAACACAGATGAAAGTATATTCATGAATGAGAGGTCGTGGGGTGTGCTGGCATTTCATTTGTGTTTTAATAAAAAAGACTGCCTGAAGATCAGAGAGTAAAAGAGTCCCACTAATCAGCCATACAGAGCAGGTTACAATAACACACACCTTTAATCCCAGTAAGCACAATAACACACACCTTTAATCTCAGTAGCCATAATGACAGACACCTTTAATCCTAGTAGCCACACTAGTTGCCATAGAAACTGGGTGGTGCATAGAAATGGTGGTGAACACCTTTAATCCCAGGCCTAGAGAGAATTATGAAAATTATGCTTTTATAATGATAGCTTTCAGAGACATAGTCTCCTGAGATTCCAGGAGGCAGGATCACCATTTCAGACTGAGGTCGAAACAGACAAAGGAGAATTTAGTATTTTTTTTTTTTAACCAAACTTCCAATCTGATACCAAGACATCTGTTCCAGTGGGTTTTGTTTGTTGTTCTTATTCCTAAAAATTATCCCTTTTTTTTTTTGAAGACAAGGTTCTCTATGTAGCTCTAGGTCTCCTGGAAGTCACTCTGTAGACCAGGCTGGCCACGATCTTAGAGATCCACCTGCCTCTGCCTCTTGAGAATGCTGGCATTAAAGATGTGTACCATTGCAGTCAGGCCCAGTGCTGAGTGCTGAAACCAGTGTATCACACATACAATTTGACTGCCTCCCATCCTGCATTTACCATTTTATTTATTTATTCGAGAAAGACTTGTTTTGAAATTTATATTTACAAATGAGATTAAGATTAATGATACTTTCATCGAATAACAAAATTTGGGCCACCCCTTTTTTCAGGTATTAGTGAAAAAAATTCTTCCGGTGTCAATGAAGAACTTAAATTATACATTTCTCAAAACACTCACTCTTGATGATAACTTTGAATTTACTGCAGTTGAGATTTGGGACCTGTCTGGTCTCAGGAAAAGAGACCTGGAAGCCCAAGAGGTAGTGGACCAGGGATGGGAAGTAGGTGTGGAAGAGGGTGAGTGGGTGGGGTGGTGGCAGTGGGTTCATAAGCGATCACCTTTCACCCTCTAAAGGATTCATGCTGTGTGCTGGGTGTAGGTTACGTATTTGGAGACTGAATAGAGAGTCACCCCACACCTGCTTGAGTCCCTTCTGTGAGTGATAGCGCCACCTCTCATGTGATGGAAGTCAGAATGCAGCCATGAGGCTTAAACTTGGAGTTGCAAGCCTTCCTAGGCATGAGTTAAGACAAACCTTTCTGTTCCTTTTGAAATATTTATTCTTAGGCATTTTGATGTAGCGACAGCTCATGAACTAAAATCCTACTGCCATTAGGAATCACCAGCGGTATCTGACAGGGATCCCTCTCCTTAGACGCCTACTCTAAAGACGGATGGTGGTCAACCGCTTCTGCAAAGGGAATGGCTTGAAGCCTGCGCCATTTCCTAAGTATTCAAGAGGAATGGAAGCGGTCCTGGTCTCTGGGCATTCCTTTTTAGAAGCCTGTCCCTGTCTTTTGCCCCCTTGAGCCTGTAGGTTGCTTTCAAAGAAGCGATTTTTAGCACTCTGGTGTAGGGTCAGCTGCAGCTGTCAAGTGACTGCGAGGGTTATTCAGGCCTAACATCCAGGAAGACAATAGCTGAAGAAACAGCTAATGGACCTTGTCGACCCGCCTGAGATGGAGCACCAGAGTGACCCCCACGTTTTAGACAGTCTTTAGTATCGATTCCAAACTCTTTCAAAGTTTAACACAGGGCAACGCTGTACACAAGAGCGAAGCCCTGGCACACTCATGGTGTAACATACAGAGGGCATGACATTTGATTATATCTAAGCTTCTCCAAATGCCAAGAGGAATCTGGAGAAAGATATTTGATATTGACTTTTAAAAGGTCCACATAGATAAAATTAATAAATCTTATTAAAGTTTATTTTAGGGATATTGATTTTAAAGTTGAAATGCACCCACAAAGAAAGTCCCATTATAAGGGTAATGTGTAAATTCCTTTAAAACCCATAGTTACTGTAATTATACGGAGCATTTTACAAGCAACGAGGGACTGCTTGGGATAGATGACTGAAATTTAATCAGTTTCTGGTATGGGCTGCCTTCTTTTCCCTCCACGAGAATTTCCGATGCAGGCAGACCTGTTCAGAGCCTAAACCTTGCTTATTATATTGGATCTGTCTTTGAGCACTTCCCAAAGGAAAGGCTTCCTTGATTCTCCCAAAAGATAAAGGAACAGCGCAGTTTTCCTCCACAACCTGTACCTTCCTCCCATCCCGTGCCATTCTTGGTAAACTTAATTCAGTCCTTGGCTTTTATACTCACAAGAAGCATTCAGCATTGAATGCATAAAACATGGGTGTGTTGATGCTGCCACGGGAGTGCATCCAATAAGAGAGAAGGCCTAGCCTTTATACTCTTAGGGAGGAAGTGTTTGCCCCCGAGAACCTCTTTCAAAAACAACTCATTTCATTTTGAAGCATTTTCAGTTTTATTTGTGTTAAGTGGTGTAGGCCTGCCAGTCTTGAGAAGAGAAACCTGAATTTGATGTAGTTTCTTTTAAAGCAAGGGGGAAGTGGAAAAATAATCACCAGTGATAAGCGTGGAAATTAAACTACCTCTGGAGTTCATGTTTTACAAGGTCAAAATCGATTAGTTTATCTCCCAGCTGATTTAAAACCTATCTGATTATTTCTGATGGCTTAAGATGTAATTGTCTGGAAGTCTAAATAGAATTTTTAGACTTACCTTTATTAAAACCTTAGGAAATGAAGCTAGAACTGTCTGGCTTGGTTTCCGTATTTCTGCCGTTATGGAAAATAAAAACTACAAAGTTGCTATTTGTTGTTCATGTTTTTATCAGAGCTCTTAATAAATCTCTGTCCCTAGTACAAATTAATGCTTTTTTTTTTAAAAAATGTAGTTCATTTAAACGTGCGTTCCTTGAACACAGTAGCATTGCAGTGTGACATCTGTGTCCCAGAGATCAATTGATGGCTGTTAAAGATCATGAAGAATGGCCCATTAAAGCAGTTAGCGTATGACAAATAACAAGGTTTGTGTTTAGTGTGGAGATTTATCAACTAGACAGAGTACTTATGCCTGGGACCCGAGTGAACGTCTATTCAAACCAACTTATTAATCAGCCAGTACACCATTTTTAACAGACCATCTTATTAAAAAACTCTAGATACATTAAAATTGAGCTCTGATATGATAGGTACCATCCTTGAACCACAACCATGAAACACATACTCTTTATTGCAGACTAAAGTCTGCTAAAAAAAAAATCAAGCTTTTTATTTTTTATTTTTTTGCTTTTCGCAAGGCTTGCTAGCATCCTTTGCCTGAGACCTCTGGCTCTGGTAAGCAGTGTCTAGCAGGCTGCATCTGGACCACATAGCTGATCCTCTCTCCCAGTCTACATAAGATGTAGTCACATTAAGGTTGTATGTCCAACTTAAAGTTACCACATATGTATAGCTACAGGGATGACGCTAAAGAATCTTCTTAAATACCCAAAGCCATTTTTAGTGTGGAGACATGAACTACTTTCAATAAGGGGGTAGGAGGATGCCCTGCCCTCCTGGATAGTTAGGATCTTAGTCAGATTTTCCAGGCCTCACACAGTTTGCCAGGTTTCTCATCCCCAGTGGGATCTACAGTGAGTCAAGAAGTTGACTGAGTATGATGACTATTTTGATTATCATCTCAAATTTCAATGCCAATCAGTGGGTACTGATTATCTGGGAGCTATGCATTGAGAAAAATGCTTAGGCTCAGTGTAAGTGGAAAGGGAAAAAGCCACAGTAAATCATTGGCTTTTACATAGTAGGTATGAGAGTCCTGGTGTTGGAGAGCCCTGGGCTTCTAACTTTTGCAGCCCACTGCTTGTACGTATAGACCTCTCTGTTCAGGAGGCTAAGAGAGGAATGTGTGAAAGTTAAAAAAAAGAAGAAAACCCAGAGCAAATAGTTGGTCCAGTTTTGATAGTCAATTAATTGGTTTACCAAACATTTGTAGCAGCCTGTAGCAGATACATACACACACACACACACACACACACACACATATATCTGCTCTTGATTAAGGTATTGTGTTTGTGCAGTTGATATAAAATGTAATACAATAGATAATCACCTATAATTGTCAAGCTTGTAGTCATGTTAGTTAGGTTTTCTAGATATATAGAGATAATATTTCAATTAGGCAGGTATTCTTCACATCTTTCAGAGACCTTCAGAATATGGCATTTAAAATGTTTTAAAAACTTAGGACTTGTCATGACAGTGAGACACATCTGTTCCTGGCAGCACCAATTACTTCAAGAGGAAGATGGGCATTCAAGAGGTTTCTCATGGAATTGGTTAGCCATTTGGGCAAGAAACTGCTCTTGATTGGACTGATTGTTGAACTGGATGTGTAGGACCAACAGAAAAAATGACTGATGAATTTGCCTAAAGGTGATATGATCTTTTGGGGTTCCTGAATCGTGAAAGACTCTGCTAGACATTCTGCAGTACACAGAAGAAAGTGACTGAAAACTGCCAATATAGGCGAAACTGTCTTTGAAATTTCCTGCTTCGTGAAAAAGTATTTTGGATACTATGGGCCTGTGGGCTGAAGAATGGATACCCCAATGATACAGAAGAACTTTGGGTGACTGTCCAGGCAGCGAGATGTCTCTGTCAATTCTAGAGTTTTGGAAGTTGCTTACAATGTACTTCCTGTTTATTTAGGTAATATTATACCATTCTGCAGTCTTTAATGGAGTTGAAGAATTGATACTTATAGTTTTCCTTAATTATGATAAAAGATAAAATAGATATAAATATTGTAACTGTCATTATTGCTTGATATCTGTTTTGTTATATGTAATTTTACTATGTTAAAGTTAAAACCTTTCTTTTTATTTAAACAGAAAAGGGGAGGTGATGTGTGGTTCCCCTCTCTAAGTTGTGAATACCGTTAGTTAATAAAGGAACTGTCTTGGGCCTGTGCAATAAATAGAGGTAGGTGGGAAAAACTAAACTGAATGGTGGGAGAAAGGAGGCAGAGCTAGAGAGAACCATGTAGCCCTGCTGGATACAGATGCTGAAACATTACTCAGTAAGCCACTGCCACATGGCGATACACAGATTAATGGAGGTGGGTTAAATTAAGATGTAATAGTTAGCCAATAAGAAGCTAGAGCTAATGGGCCAAGCAGTGATTTAATTAGTACAGTTTCTGTGTGATTATTTCGAGGTTGAGCTGCCGAGAGGCTGGAATAATCAAGTGGCCTCCTTACAACAAGAAAACACTCTTCAGAGTGACCATTTAAAGAATAGTTCTTCCATTAATTGAGCTGAAGGTGTCCTTGTAAAGCTGGAGTTTGTGGTATGGGTCAGCTTTCTTGAACACAGGATGATTCTAGTCATTCCAATAATATGGCTATGTCTTATAGCAGCCATCACTGCTACTGTCTCCTGCTGTTCCTCCTTCTCCTTCCTCATTTCCCTTCTTCCATTTCCTCCTCTCTCTCCTTCTCCTCACACTTTCTCACCCTTCTTTCTCCTCCTTACCCCCCCCACACCTTCTTTTCCTCTGTTTATTTTTTTCTCCTGTCCTTTCTTCTCCTATGTTTCCCCTCCTTTTAAAATAAATAATTGATTGAGATTATCAATCTTACTGTGGCCAAAACAAGTTTTTTTTTTTTAAGTTTTTATTTTTACTTCTACTTTAAAGTTGTTCAACATGTTTCTCTCTGAAGCAGTGTATCTAGTTATTCTTATCAGGAAATGAAGTCTGACTTGGCATCAAGTTTCTCTCTCCCCAGCCATATCCAATCCATCACCATAGCCTTTGATACTCACCTCTAACATACCTTGGAGATCATTTTCAGTCTCCAGCTACTGCTCCACATGAGGTAAAATAACTTTACCCCTTACCTCTTCTGCTTCAGGAACCTCCGAAGGGAGCTCTCAGCACCTTCAGCCTCTCCAGCACATAAGCTGTACAAAACCAGACCAACCATACAGAACCAGGCCGAACATCTGAGGAGAAGAGAACTGGTCCACCTTTCTCAGCGCTTACATTCTTCAAAGCTTCTCCTGGCATTAGAGACTTCAGATGTACCCAAACCCCATCATAACTCTTGTCTTCTTCCCCTACCACAAGAATTTCATTGTGATTTGGTAATCTCCCCCTTTTAGTCCTTATTTTGCAAAGCTCTATCTCACCCTAAAGTTGTGGGTGTGTGAATTGTGTGTCTGATATTGCTCTTTGCTTGGGATGATATTCTCCCTCCAACTACTTTATTTACTTTATACACATATCACTTTTTCAAAGCCTTCTGTTTAGTTTTTCTTGTTTTGTGCTTATTTGCTATCATTTGTTTACTTGTGTGATTATTTAAAGCCCATCTCCCCATTTTGAACATAAAGATCATTAACAAAATGGGGAAAAGATAATTTTTTTTCATGTTCTCTTTCTACCATAGCTGAGTACTGCTTGCTACAGAATGCTCACGCCTGCTTAATGATATCGAGACTGACCCACTCCAGTCATTTACTGGGTCTATGCTTGCCCTTTTGTTCTTAGGGTTAACACTTTTGTTCCATTTCTGTTCCTCATAGGAGATGGTTTTGTAATCCTTCTCTGACTTGGGGCCACATTGACACACATCTTCAGTGTTCTTTTAAATGTAGAGAACTGACTTTAATGTGTGGGGTGTGATAAATTATTGAAGAATGTAATGGGACCATTTCTCCCACTGTCTGTTAATTTAGTCTAAGGTGGTGGCATTCCTTTTTTTTAAATTTTGTATTGTGGGTCACTATGGGTGCATATTAATCTGGATCTTTATGAACTTCTTACATAGAAACCATGAGTCTTTTCTTTTACCATGAAATTTCCCTGCTGGAAAAGTGCTATTTGAAGTTGTGCATAGCATCTTTTGATGGCTCTAGGGAATCATTCATTCCCTTCCATGTTCCAGGCTACCCTGCGGCTTTTCACTGTAAGTGGTGTTTTAATGACCTTTTCTTTGGTGTTCATTTATGTTTGGTATATAAAAATGTTATTTATCATGTTCATGTTACATGTAGACAAGGAACATTAGGAGATAGAGATGGAATTGCTTTACAAGGTAGAAGTGAAAAACAGACCATTTTATTCATACTATGAATATTCTCAAGATACAGACAAATATGCATTTATAAATAAGTTTGCCTGAGTATGTGTTCCAACATTTATGTGTTTTGTATAAAAGGACAGCTCATCAGACTATATGGCCCAAGAATTCTATTATCTTATATTTTCAAATTATGTTACACATCAACTATTTCTGAATCATTTTAAAAATTAATTAAAAGCAAAAGGTAAAATGTCTGACTGTTGTATTAACTGTATGTTATAAATTTCTACTCTTTATGTTCATAAAAAAATGAAGAGAACAATTTTAGGAAATTGGCCCAGGAGGCATTGAAGACAAAATAGTACATGAGTCATATGCTCCTTTACAATTATTGCCTTAATCTAAGAAATAAAATTAATGGATACAATAAAAGCTCCTGATAATTTGACTTATGATTGTTTTAGCCTATATATAGCCATTCATTACAAATGTCCATAGTTGTAGTTTCATTCAGAAAGCATTTATTAAGCCCTGCTTATAAGATCAACATGGCAGACACATGACCCATGAAGGATACTTTGACCATTTTGTCCTAATAGAATCAGTGGTAGAAAAGACAGGATTTTTTGATTAGAAATCTGCATGTTTCATAGCCTACTGCAAAAAAGATATAGTTTTTTTTTGCTTTTTTGTTTTGTTTTGTTTTTTTTTTTTTTCAAGATCACGACCTGAGGTCTACATGTGTGAGGACATGGAGGAAAAGAGAAAGCCTGGGTTTACTGAAGAGGCAAATAGCCGCAATCCTGTCTTAGATTCTTTCAAAGAATCGTGCAAAACCACAATGGTGATTTCAATAAAACAAATGCTACCAGCACCAGAAGGATAGGAGGAAAACTAAGAGACATTGTAGATGAAAGCTATGGACACTATAGCTGCAATAAAAGACTTCATTTAAAAAAAATATTAGTGTATTTGTTCATTTACGTGTGTGAAGATGCTCCAATATAAATGGTATATGTGGAAGTTAAAGGACAACTCGTAAAAGTTGGTTCTTTTCTACCGCCATGTGTGTCCCTGGGCCAAGACTTAGGTCATCAGACTTGGCAACAAGCACCTTTGCCCATTTTCCTGATTCCAGATTTTTTTATTGTGAAAATTTCCTGTAAAAACCAAATTTTGTCACAGGAATATTATTTTATCTACCTCCAAATCTCAAAGGAGCCTGGGTTGTCTTGCACTGCCATTTTGGCATTTCCATCTGGGTCATTTCTGTACCTCAAGCTCTCATGCACCCTGTTAGTTAAGCCCTTTCTGATAGTGCCCTCACTGTACAGATGAACTGCAGTTTAGCTCAAGCTATTAACCAAGCTGCTTGAGGTCTGGAAGCTTCTAAATGGCATAGCTTGAAATGGAGCCTCCATCTATGTGGTGCAGGAGTTGGGCTCTAAATTCCTAAGCATTGCTGAAGTAAGTTTTTGGTGTTTACCCAAATGTTTACCCTAGCTTTAAAAGAATTAATTATAGGTATGCCAGATGTAGAGTTTGCTTTCTGTTGATAGGACAACAAAGGGGAAGGAGGCCATGAAATGCTACTTGGAAATGCTGCTGTTGAAAGTGTAACACTTGCTGTAAATGGCTTACAAGGATTGGTACTGATAAACAGTCACCACGCTAACCTTAATTGTTACTTAATAGCAAGACATATTTTCTTTATCTGATAAATTATTGAGCATGCTCCTAGCTAAAACATAGACAATAAAAAACAAAAATATGGAAATAATAGTCACATTTGAATAAATGTCACATTTTGTGACTGAAGTCAATTAAATATAGTCCTGTTCATTAAAGGCAGAAAGGTATCTTTTATTGCAGATATAATATTTCATTTATCCAACATATGCAATCACTAGAGTTTGGAAAACATAATGGTGTGAATGTCAAAATATGCTTCAATTGGATATACATATGAATTTATAAGGCTATCACTGAATATCTTCTTTAAAATGTATGCCTTATAGTAACTTTATATTTACATATACACACAATCACACTATATTTAAGAAACACTGAATGTTTTAATAAACTTTCAGCTAAATTCATGTAACTAACTAGGTAAGAAGACCCTTAATTATTTAGCCAGACCTGCTTAAGAATGGTAGGATTTCAAAAATTTTAAAAATAGTTATGTTATTTTCAGGCCAGCATCTATAATTTACACACTTAATTTGCAGTGCCTGAAACCATATCTTGACCTCTACTTAAGGAAACTTCAAGCATTCAGTACAGTGCTCTTTCGAGAGGTAAGCCTGGCTCCACTGAACAACAGATCTTACTGGACTGTGACATTCAGAAAAATGATGCTAGAGTGTAAGAATACAAAGTGTAGTTCCCCGGAGATTCATGGTGTTTTATGGGATACAGAAGAAGATCAATTCTTAGTGCTGAATGTCACAGTGGTGTGGTAATTCCCGTAATAAGATGATGTCAGCCACAAAGATTTCCTGAACCAGGACACCTGCACCCTGGGCATTGTGTTGGAGGAGGAAAAGTTGACTAGGTGCAAGACAGGCATTGTACATTAGGGGTGGTGAGTGAGTGCTACAGAATTGACGCACACGTGAGGAAGTAGTTTTATGTGTCTTGTGTGGTGTAGTTTTTATCCTTAGAGCTACGGGAATTCTGGATAGGATTGTTGAGGGTGGCCCACTTTACAACGTGTCTCTAAACACCACCAATGTTCATTAAGAAGTGAAGTCATCCCTATTTGAGAAAAGGAGGGAAAAAAAGCACTGGAAAAACACTCTGACTTCACAAAGATGTTAAGAAAAGCAAATTCGGTGGGTGGTGGCACACACCTTTAATACCAACACTCTGTGAGTTTGAGGCCAGCCTGGTCTATAAGAGCTAGTTCCAGGATAGGCTCTAAAGCTATAGAGAGACCCTGTCTCGGAAAACAAAAACAAACAAACAAAAAAAGGCAGATTGGGCTACAGATATAGAGAGGCTTAGTGGTTAAGAGTGCTTACTGTTCTTGCAGAGGACCCAGGCTTGGCACCTGGCACCAACACCTACATAACTGCTTGTAACCACCTCCAACTTCAATTGCAGCAGATTCAGTTCTTTCCCTGACCTCTGCAGACTTCTGCCACCACATGGTACAGCCATGCACAACCGCACACACACACATATGCACGCACATATGTACGCACACACAAAAGGCACAAACACGCATTATAAACAAATTAATATTTAAAAATATTTAAAAGGGGAAATTAATTTTGTTCTTCCTCAGTATTTAATTCTCAGATTCCCTAAATCAGGATGTGGGCAAGAGTTATTTATATACCTTACATTTTTTACCGCTTTTAAAATTACTTTTATCATATAGTTTTACCTTTCTTTCTTACCTTCCCTACAAGTACCTGGAAGCTAGTGTTTGCAGTTCAAGAATTGCAGGTAGGAGTTGTGACACACACACACACACACACACACACACACACTGCAGAGCTGTAAATTCAGATGATAATCCCTCTGACTCCTCTGATTTGTACATTATGCTGAAGGTTCATCTAGATTTCACTTTTATATTTTCAGAAAAAAAGCACAATCATAAACTTATCAGAATACAATAGACATCTTGCAGACGTAAAGCTGGGCCAGCCTCAGGAAAGACACAACACTGACCCCAGACAGTACCCTTAGAGAGGGACATCTGCTTTGTCAATTTTTATTATTCTTCATTTAAAAAAAAGATATCCGTAATGAACAGTATAAAATATGACTGGCTTACAATACAATATATCCAACCCGAATTATTTTCTAAATCCAAAGATGTTTAGGATGAAAGCAAAGGCAGACATTTCCACATCGTTTCGTGAAACTTAAGCCTACCCAGAGGAAAGGTCATTTTGTTTGATCCTGAACATCAAGTGAATTTGTTCACCAAACCATTTATTCCAAAAGGTAATTAAAATAATGTAAAATCAATCCAGTCTATGTTTAACAAAATTAACTAATTATAATCTGCTTAAACCATTTAACCTATATAGCTCCTTTAAAAATCGTTGATTTTCTTTGGAAAAATAAACAATCTATTTTTTTTTTTTAAAAAAAGTTGTCTTTCTTTTCAGTTGGTCCTGAGATGTATTGTCTCCAGACAGAACAGACAACAACCAAGAAGAGAAACTGAGACTGTCCTTTAAGCAAAAACAAAACAAAACAAAACAAAACACCCTACATATTCAGAGGTGAGGAAACGGAAATAGGATTCTGAATTTTGTAACCCGAAATTTAGTGACGGTCACATGTGGTGTTGATGTTAGCATGCCAACGCTCATTGAAAATGTCCCAACATGAGCAAAAGGTGCACCTGTTAGCCATCTTTCAGTGTTCAAACCGATTGTGGACAACATAAATATATACAACTTAGTGTTTGTTTGTGTTCAACTAATTTGCAGTTATTCAAGTTAGCATCAAACATACTTTAAAAAGTTCAACAAATCAGAAGAGCTAGTTGCTTGCCACTAGCTACATTTATTTTCAACCCATCAGTTCTAATCACAGAAACACTATGGGGATGTTAAAATCCTGTAGTTTAGGTGTTTGTAAGTGTCCCTGAGAGCTATGAAATTGTTACGAAAGAACAGAGATTTTTCTGTGCCAACTTTGGACTTTAAAGAGAGTGGAGGAACTAGCAACCACATCGGGGGAAGTAACCTCAGGCCCTGGGTGACTTGCTGATCAACTGCCATCTATTATTAATTCATTATAACTCGCTACTTTATTTTGCAGATAAAATTGTCATTAATGTCATTCCTTAAACCAAATGACATTATAAAAGACACCCAGTGCTAAAAGTAACAGCTGAACTGTCTACATTGGGGTAAAAAAGAAAAAAAAAAAAGCCCGCAGGAATCTGATTTTTGACAGCAATCTCTGTGAATGATCTCTCATACTGAGGTTGGTTTATGGACTTGTGATTTGTACTTATCCAGATATCAAATCACATGCACACACATCTAATCAAGATTTCTTTCTAATTGAATTATGACCTTTAATCCACCTTCTTCTTGATTATGAATGACAGTGACCTTTACCTAATTTAAAACAGACACTCTCATGCAAAATTATGCAAACGACACATGTAAATTCTGAATCAAACTAAAGCTGAGCGTAATGGACCGCTGAGGAATTATTCCAGAAGCGTTCATAGTGAGGCCTAGTGAGGACTGGATGAGCGAGTGAATCCTCTAGCCTCTGAGCAGGCCGTCGGAGGAGCGGCAGAGACCTATTTCTGTTTAGAGTTTTTCAGCTTCTATTTAGAAAACCGGCATGTCAATCAATATACATATCAATTTTGATTATTCTCCCCAGCATTTTATGGCATTCAGGAAATGATCACTATGTAATGAAGTCAGATGACATTATTTTTCAGGAGAGTTGGCGCACCGTGCTTGACTATGCAATTCATTTCCATTTCGTATCAATTTTGGCTGCGTAGGAACCTGGCGAAAATCAGCTGTAGCACGTGGGACAAGTTGACTTCCTGATACTGTTTTATCTCATTAAAGAGGAACTTCACGCCCATGGCAGCTGGCAGCCAGCAGTGTTTCTCAGATATATTTAGAAACTACTGTCTCAAGGAAAAAAATCTGAAAGAAGAAAAGCCTGTTTACATCCAGAACCAGAGGAGCCCGAACTCTTGATCCTCCTTTCTTGCATGGACTCTCCTTTCTCTTTAGATCAATAGAGATGGTTAGGAGGGGTTATCACTTAAGGCGAGCGCAGGTCTCAGCTCCAACTAACATAGAGCAGCATCCTATAATCCACGCTGCCCTTTCTGAGGTCATTCCATTATTACGAACGAGATACCATCACTCCTCAAATTTTACTTATTTTTCTTTATATACAAGAGCATAAAAATGTCATAAAGCTTGAAGCACATGATTTATCTGTGTCTTAGGTCACAGACATACACTTGTGACTGTAGGGACATAGAGATCATGTCACAGTAATAGGTGCTTAAGGGCCTTTTGCTGTCAGAATTCCTCTGAAGGGTACCTGATAGAAGCATGTACATTCATGACTAATACTGTGTGTGACAGGGGAGGGGGTGAGTGGCAGATTGCTCTATTTAAATAAACAATTTGACCCTGACAGATAATAGCATTTTGCACTGCCTAATATGTGTTTATCTTTTGCTATAGATGTAATCGCACCAACAGTGCTCTTAATGTAATCTTTCTTAGGAAATTAAACAGGTTTTAATGATATGCTTATAATGGATTGGGGACACAGTTCCGGGGAAAGAAATATCAATACTAGACGTTTGGGGAGAATACATACATGAAGCGATGTTGAGGGGATCAATGGACATTAGAAAGAAATCAATGGCGGCCTGTGTTTAAGGAACTCATTTACATAGCACCCAGAGAAATTTCCAAAAGCCCACAAAGCAGTGGAAAGCCCTGGCTTTCTTCTGAAGTGTTCTCTATGTGCACCTCACTTCTCTCACACACAATTCAGAGCAAGAGTCCTCTTAGGAAGATGTGTGCTTTTGTCTAATTCACCATTCTCAGAAGTTGTCAATCTGGCTTTTGAGTGTGGGCTCTGGAAACTCCCAGTAGCCTGGAAAGATGCCACTCACCAAATGAACCTGGAAAAGCTCTGGAACTAGTGCTCATCCCTGGCAAGTCTGAGAACAGGGATAGACACACTAAGGTAGGAGCCACAGAGGGGCCAGAGAGGTGGCTCAGCTGTCAGGAGCATTGACTGTCCCTTCCAGAGGAACCAGGTCTGATTCCTGGCTCCCATATAGCAGCTCATGGTCATCCATAACTCCAGTTCTAGGGGATCCAATGCCCTCTTCTAACCTTAAATGGCGTTATGTGCACATGGGGTACACACACATACATGCAAGCAAAACACTCATGTACATACAAAAAAATAACCAAATCTAAAGAACCTTAGACATGAACATACACTGGCCCAGTGTCCTCAGGACCAACTGACACTAAGTTGAGCCCAGAGAAACAGAATTATAAATATGAAATGCCAGCAATGGAAGAACTGTTTGTTCTTGGCTGCAGTCTGTCTCACTGCTGAAAGAATCAGAGAGTTTTAAACCCAACTGACCTGAGATACTGTATTAGTAACAGTTTAGAAACACCCTTTCTTGCCTCTTAAATCTAATTTCTAGTCTACATAAGAAAATGAAATTAGGAAACATCGAAATTGTTATGTCTAGATGGCATGGAGCAAAGCATGAATTCAATTTTTGTTCAGAAAATACAAGAGGGTGGAAAATAATCTTAGTACAGGATTAGGCTGATAGCAACTGCTTTCTTTCCCTGTTACAATACTGAGAAGTGGGTAGCTTTAGAATTTGTGTCATGAATCAGAAGGCTGAGGCGTAGAGATATGAGAATTGCATCCCCACTCTGATTCTAGCCTAGGTCCGTGTCTGAAGCCAGCTAGGTGCTTTATACTTACTTGACGAGTCCGCTCCTATGATTTAAAAGGCCTACCTTTTCTCTTTCTTCTTAATCAAGGATGTGAAACTTTAAACTATGGCCACACACCCCTCTCGTTAATTAGATAGAAGCACCTGCAGCCTCTTGCGCCATCCCTATCTGAATCCGCTAAAATCCCAGTGGCCGGTTTGCAGTGGCCTCTTTTTACAAGCTAATCAAAAGGATTCCACAATAGTGTTTAATATCACTTTGGCTGAAGGTGGAAAAATGAAACCATTTCGAGCGGAGACGAAATGTCATAGCCTGAGCTCTGCTATCCAGTTGGTACTGAAGCCCCTTTGTTCAGTGTCTTTATCCACCCAGAATCTTTGGAGGCACTGTGAGATTGCTGTTCTATGAGCCTTCGTCCACAGAAAAGGTTCGGAAGTCCTTCTACTATCTCGGTGTCCCTGCTGCTTGCACCCAATGTCTGTCCTGGTTTGCTCTTGTCTGTGTGTCTTCTTGAGGCTAGGTATCTCAGTTTTTTTCCAGGAGCACCCTGGTTGGGAAAACTTCGCAGTCTCTCTACTTCTAAGCCCCTGGCTTCCACCGTCTTCCTTTTCACCTGCCCAGCTGCTGTCTGCTAATTCCCCTTTAGAACTTGACTTAGGGTCCCAAATGCCCTCTGTGGACTTCGGTGCAGGCTTGGTGATTCCATCCTTCAGCAGAGCCTCCTCCTATGCTCTTGGCTTCTCTTGGCCAACTCCTCTCAATGCATTTGTACTTATTACTCTCCAGGACAGAGTGATTTTTGCTTAAGATTAATTACTATTGGATCTTCACTTGAATGTTATTAAGAGATAGTATAAGACAAAAAGCTGCAAATGGTGGTTAATAAGAAACACCTAAGTCTGCATCTCTTAAAAATCAACTAACTCTTTTCTCATCTCGCAGAATGCCACTGTCCTCACCCTTCTGCTCTTTTCCACGTTTCCGGATTTTTATTTTCCCATTCTTCCCACCTTTCCACTTAATTCTTTCAGAAGTGGTGCCTCTGTTTTATATCAAGATGAGACATTATAGAATCCATCATTTCTATTCAGTGGGATCATTTCTTTCCTCGTGCCTTTTTTTTTTTTTTAAGTTGAGCACAAGTACACTGTTATATTCTGGGAGAGCACAACTCCAGCGTTGGGGCATAGCAATACCTTTTACAAATGTAATTTACAAAATTGAAATGTTTTGCACAGAGAAGTGGCTCTCCTATTGCCCCTGGAACAAAATTTGAGTTTTTCAATCAGTATCAGCACATTAAGAAGTAAGCTTATGAATTGTCTCGACACTAATCAAACACAGGCCCTGGGCTGAGCACAAAGACCAGGTCTGTGAAGAACACAGCACAGTCCCATCTTCATCCTGAATCCATTTAACTTACAAGTGAGAAAATATTTTCTTAACACCATGCCCCCACCCCCAAATCAGAGGTTGAGGTTTACAGCACGAACTTTAGTCACCGTGAGCAAACAGGAATGAAGAGTCTGCCGCAGAAGTGGCCCTTGAATTTTTTTGGGGGGAGATTGGTAGCCACCATGCAATAATAACAGCACCAGCAACTGCAGCACTAGCAACTGCAGCACAGCAACTGCAGCACCAAGAAAGACATGGTGCTGGTTGAATGCAATTGCAAATTGTGACTCTTCTTTGAAAAACAGTCAGTCCTGTGAATTACTCAAGTTTTGCTTTTTTGCGGCTCTTCTGTAATGGCAACTGTCACTCTCAAATGACTGTGAACACATTTGAGAATTAAGTTGTCTGATTATTTTTGCTAACTTCCCTGGAGAGGGATGTCTTTTGCTTTTATTTTCAATTTCCAGAAGCTGACATTGTTTTAGGCAAAGAATTCAGTAATGGGGCTGAAGAACTGAGCAACAAGGGGTGCCTTCTTTCAGTGGTTGCAATCAGTTGTGGTTCTTAACTAATATATCTTCCACCAGCCTCTGTCTCTTTGCCCAACTGTTCCTTTCATGATGGAAATACTACCCACGTAATTTGACTAGAGAAATCAAATCTGAATGGAATGCCTCATAGGCTAAGGAACTCACTCAGCAAGAGATGATGGCAGGATAAGCTCAAATTTAAATTAATTCCCAGCTTTTCCCATACCAGTGGCTGACATCTACCTTGGCTGATCTTGACAAAACTGGCATACTAAAATAGCCATAAAGATATGTTCTTGGGCTTTCTGCGTGCCAGCAGGTAGAGATTTTGGATGTAGAAGGGCAGTCCATCTGCCTGATATTCTTAATAGGATTGAAGAGAATACTGCTGTCATGCAATGATATCAAAATTGTTTTTTGTTTGTCTTTCAATAAATGAGTATCTAATATATTTGCTACTGATGCATCATCTCTATGTCTTTTCTACTAGTTGATGTTGATCCTGTGTAGGTGTGTGTTTATATCATATGGATGATATCCACAGGTCAAATGATCAGAGTGTTTGAATTGGATTCCCATGGGTGACAGGTATAATAGTTCATCTTTCCACACTGGGACCAAGGAAGATAGGGGAAGGTTGAAGCTACCACAAACAGACAGATAGAAGGAAGGCCTCTCTTACTTCCCTATAAGGAGAGGTTCTTTTCTTTGCCCTCATAAAAGAGAGAGCAGCAACGACACAAGAATAGTTAACAGTGTGGAGAGGTTCATACTCAGCACATTTAAAAATTCATTATCATGTTATCTGTTCTCTTCATCTATTTTGTAAATCTGCTGGTAATATTTTATCCTGGGGAAATTTCCATGTAGATGTTCCCAGTAAAAAGAAAAGTAAAAGAAAGAGCCGCTGCTGAGCACACAGGAGATTTTAAAGCATCGTCTGACAAGGCAGCAGAATGTACCTTTTCTTCCATGAACAGTCGTTTGCATCAATGTTTTCATTGTTATCAGAACTACAGTGGAGTTAGTAGGACAGATAGTTAGATAAAGCCTCAGGTTCATTTCCATCATTACCAAGCACTTAACACCACTAATATTCCAGACATATAAAAAGCTGTCAGTCTTGTGTTTAGACAGGGAGAAGAGAGGAGGGGGGTGGCACTTCAAAGACTGTGAATAGACAAGCCAATCAATTACAGATCTGATTTAGTTCTTACACTCCTCTAGAGGAACCATTCCAGGCATGCCTTCAGTAAAATAACTCAAAAAACTGTACTATAACAGTAATGTGGATGGAGAGGAAGAGCTAAGGAGAAGCTGAAAATCAGAACAAGATACCTAGCTCTGGTGTGTCAAGACAAGAGGAGCATAAATGACACAAGCTTGCTGTTGAGAGAGGGAAGGAAGCACCCTGACAGATAAGCCAGGAAGGCATCGTCATACGTGATTTCAAAGAATAAGCAGGTTCAAGTCCCATGTCTGCCATACGCTGTGGCCTTGACAAAGTTAATTAACTTCTCTGAACTTCAATGTCTTTATCTGTAATACTTGCATGACGGTCCCTTTGCCCTCACGGCATTACTATGAAGATTCGAATTTGTGCAAACAAAACAAAAAGGATCTGATGAGTGTAGCCCAGATGTCATCACAATTCACACACAGGAATAACTTCCAAGGTCTAGGAAATGTTTAGTATGATAAGAAAGCTTCCCGAGAACCTCCGAATGTCTGCAGATGAAGCAGGCATCGAATACCTGCTGATAATACAGATTATTGTCCCTCGAGCAGGATTGCTAGCTTCTCGGGCCCACAGAATGCTCTTGACGTTCTGGACAACTATTAACACCCCTCGTAGTAGCCCTTTAGGATGATAATTTATCTTTTAAACTGTATTCAGTGAAAGCAGCAGATGAGAGTCAGGTGGGAATAAGAGCCCACTATTAAATACAGCCATGAGGTTTATCGGTGCTCTACATTTTGCTGCAAGGCACACTGGAATGGAGTAAATGGAACTTACCCTGAGCAGTGGCTTGGATGAGTTACTAGAGGAATGGGAAGTGTAGCAATGAAGCAAGGGAACCTAGGTGGAGTTGAAGGCTGGGACCGTTTTATTTAAGATGCACAGTAAGGCTTGACTAAAGGCATAGGAGGTGGGTCTTTGGAGACTTTCTTGAGGTTTACAAATAAATGCAAGCATCTATAAAGATATCTGCTTTTGAAATAACCCTGTGAAATGATGGCTTGGCATTCCTGGGGGAGTGCCTGCAGACCTATCATATCCAGTAATGTGGATGCGGAGAATGCCTAGTTGCCAGCATTTTCTCAGTCCCCAGAAGAGACTCTTGGCCACTTTCTCTGTCTCTTTTTGCTGCTGGCAGAGTATCTGTGGTATTCCTTTGTTCTGCAAGGGTTCCCTTTAGTTTCACACTAGTCTGGAGTTCACCCAGCAGGGCTATCCCACAGACTTCTCGTCTGTTTTCTGTTCAGTGTTTCCTATTCAGGGGCTCCTATCCCAATCCCTCTGGATGTAGAAGATTCCCCCTTGACCAGGAATGAGGAATCCCCTTCCTCCCCATAATACAGGAGCTCCAGTAGAATACTCCGGTGTCAACAACGACCCAGAAGGTATTCACAGGCAGCCACAGGGCTCCAACAGATACACCCAATTAGCTTGTCCCGGCAAGCCTCAGTTTACTTTACAACTCAGTCTTTCAAAGACTTTTAAAAGAAACTAATTACTAGGTAAGTAATAAGTTAAATTCCTCTTTTCTCACCACGAAGGGTTTTATTACGTACTGTTATAAATCACCCCCCACCCCCAATCCTTGCAGAGGAGCTTTCCTACTGACAAGACTAATAATGCTATGAAACGGAAAATATTTGTCTGTTAAATTCTGCATATAGTAACCTAACACATGCCAGAGATAGAGATAGTCCTCTGCACAGCAATGCTTGTGTCGACGGCGTCTTTATGCTAACAATGACAGGGCTTCCTGTCTTGTGCTACTGTGCTCAAAGATCAGAGTGCATCTCTCTGTTCCGTAGAACATTCAATGCCAAAAAGAACAAGAAACACAGTGCTTTGACACTGGGATATTTTATGTGGATAATAAATTTCCCCCCACAAACTCTACTAACTATAAGTATCTACCTAGACGATGGAAGCTGGGATTTATGACATTAGAATGATTGCGTATACCAGAAAACATTTTTCCCCTTCTTTTTAGGACTGTCAACTTTGCTTACTGTTTATGTTCAGTTCTATCTCATACAAGGGATTAAATATCCTTGTCAGAGCCATATGCCAAGATGCAAAATCATATTAACAAAGAGTACTTTCAAAGACAGATGACATTATTAAGATTTGGGCTGCAACTGGAATGTTCTAATTATATTTGTACTAATTAAAGGATTTTTGAATATTTAATTTCATGACATTTTAGTGTGATTTAAAGTTAAAATGACTAAGGAATGATTAAAATATTGCAAGTCACTTCAAGGAAACATATTTGCGTAGTACAAGCTGAGGTATTGCTTTCAGAAACAACACAGATATTGTACAATCTATTAGCCCCTTCCACACATTTTTAACACCCACTTAACAATATGATTATTGAAATCATTGTTAAATAATGATATCCAGAGGCACTGTATACACATCAGGGTTTAAAGAACCTCTTTACATTAAACTTTTCTAAAATACAATATAATTTCAAAACAATACCTAACAGCACATCTAACAACGGTAACAGAATCCCAACTAGTTGCAATAGTTGTGCATAGCCTAGTAATTTGTGAATTGCGAAGAACAAATCTATTTGACAGGGCAGTTAGCCACAGGGCCTCCAGCTTGTTGCCACTGCAGCAGAATGAAGAGCTACTGTTTGCCTGCTGATGTTAAAAACATTTCAACAGTTAATTTTTTTTTTTCAGGGAAAATGCCGTGAGAAGGCTCCAGTTTCGGGCAAACAATACACGATCAGCCTTCTCACGGGTGAATTTTGCACTTGGCTGTAATTGGCCATGGTGCAGGAGAAGTTAAAACACCTAGAGAGGTTATTATTCTTTTTAAGAGGGAAAACTTGATAGCAAATTGTATTTCTAGGCTAGAGAGTAGGCACTAATCTTCCTGCCGTTGTAAAACCGGAGCAGGCTACGTGGAAAATAAACATTCAAATACCCAGCACTTAAACAATTGTGCCTACACGGTTAAGTAACAAAAGCACGAGGCACCTGGAATCGCAGCATTTGTGCCCAATGCCAGAAACAATGTAAAGCATCCTAGTGACATTTGACAATGAGCAGACAGCAGAGGCATTACACGCATCTTTAGAAGAATCGGGCTTCCTACCTTGAAAAGACAGATGGAGGTAAGTTCCTTTATAAGAAAAAGTTGTAAGCAAAACCAGGCAGCAGTTGAAGTCAATTGAGTCCTTTCTGCCACTGTGTACATACAGCAGTTCTGCAATAAGGGGAGAGATAGAATGGGAGGAGCGGCTGTGGACGAGTGACCTCCTCAGGCTGAATCCTCTCCGGGAACCACACACTGACAACCACAGTTTCTGATTTGCATGGATTATCTCCACTTGACCAGATCCACGGCAGATACATTTAAATGGAACTGGCACAATGCTTAAAAAGATGGAAGAGGGAATGAATGAGAGAGAGAGAGAGAGAGAGAGAGAGAGAGAGAGAGAGACGAGATCGCAGAGTGTGGATAAGCTGGGGCGTGCAGAATTGTGTCTCAGAAGAGCTACAGCTCCCTCTTCATGCCACAGTTGTAAGATAAGAAATGTTGTCATTACGAGCTGGTTAATCATAGTGAGAAACGGACCCAGATTAGTCCCAACGACACCTGCTCTGATTTCTGTGGACATTTTTATGAATCTTATTATTTTGCTAGTAGGATTTTAGAGGATATACCAAAAATATTT
The DNA here is from genome assembly GCF_018167655.1 of Microtus oregoni. Taxonomy (NCBI): domain Eukaryota; kingdom Metazoa; phylum Chordata; class Mammalia; order Rodentia; family Cricetidae; genus Microtus; species Microtus oregoni. Next base: position 57,302,407 of record NW_024543059.1, on the reverse strand, counting down.
TATTAGTACTCAAATAAACAAATTTGAATAAAGTACCAGGCTTGTATGAGATTGGTTCTTTGGTTTGGATGCAGTAGCTAACAAGGAAAAAAGATATTTTGCTGAGATTTGTTTGAAAGATCCCTGGCAACTTTTAAAGAGTTGCTTGCATGTATTGCCATGCAAATAGAAAATGGTAATCTAATATTTATGAATAATTGATTGTCTGGAAGGACTCAAATATGCTACTGAAGAGGTAGTCATTTCTTTAAATCTTTTTAAGTCACTGTTTCATATTGATTTTTCCTAGGCTACAGATTTGTCTTTAAATATATAGTTATTATTTGCTTCCCCATTTAGCGTCTTCAGAGATTGCCTGGTTGGCTATATATTTGTGTTCTCATTTGAAAGATAAAAAGGGGAAGAGAAGGCATGATTTTAACTTTTACCAGCAGCTGCTCAGTAAGTTTGCAGAAGATCTGGAGAAAAGGGAGACATATTTAAGTGAGTTAAGTGAAGCCTGCCTTGTCTTTGCAGAGAGGTGTCTGCAGATGCCTAAACAGTTGCACAATTAGGTTGGTGCTGTGGAAAAAATCAGCCAAATCAGCCATTTAACCAAACTGATCACAGTCTTGCAGAAGCCAGTGTTGACCTGGTGTGAGCTAAGGGACACAGGTTGAATTTATTTTAATGTTAACCTCTCAATATAAGCCCACAAGAGGCATCTACAGAGCGAGGGAGAGATCTGTCAGCAACTGCCCTGCCATTGTACCTCTGTTTCTTGTCAGGAAAGATAAGGAATTTGAACACATGCCACTTGTGGGGAACTGACTTGGTGGACAGATGTGGTACTTTAAAAGAAATCATGAAAAAAATCTAACGCATTCCCATGAGATTGCAGAGAAGATTAGAAATTTCTGAAGGGGGCAGACTCAGTAGCTGTAACAGTGTTTAGGAGACAATGGCTCAGATGTGATGATTGAAGACAATAGTTCTTTTCTGTCTATGACATCCTGTAGTCTGATTGCTATTGGAAGACATGGCTGCTTTCACTGACCTCCCCCACCCTTTCTTCTGTCCTTCCTTCCTTTCTTTCTTCATTCCTTTTTTTCTTTCTTATATCAGTTTGAATATAACTTGTATATGAGCCTGACTTTTAAGCATTATTGGGGGCTTAACATTGCTTCAGCCTCAAGCTCTTCATGTCAGGGACTGTACAATTTTCTTAGAGACACATCTCTAAATAGACTGAAAGTGTCCTTTATCTAGTTTAGGTAGTTGATGCATTTTCCTTTTCAGAAAAGATATTGAAATTATTGGTCAGTCTTTCATATTTTCTATGCTAATTGTTCCTGTAAAATTTGGAGTCAGGAATTATGTCTTCCATACTTTTATGAAATAAAAAGGCTTAAGTAAACATAATGTAGGTGTCAGGTCATGTATAGGATGGAAAGACCTGTAGTAGTTGGGCTCGGCTGTGTGTTTTCATGAAACCATAATTAGATATTTTTTCTTCGTATTAGGGATGTCTTCCTGAAGATGTTTAGGATTTGAATTATAACTTTCTGGTCACCACTAATGACTGTGCAAATTGCCAGCATTGTTGGTGAATGTTTGTAAAACAGGAGCAACAAAAGCAAGTATTATATGGCTGGCATTGGTAATAAAGATGAGGTACCTGGCCAACATTTAACCAGTAGAATCTGTTGTTATAATTACTAGGAGTCTCTTTCCGTTGAGTTAAAATGTCTGCCTCTGGGAAGTGACAGTATGGTGTCTACTGGATGTAGGAAGAAGATGATTTCTTTGTCTGTTCTTGGTTTTTTCTATTATATGAGGGAGGCTCATTTCTGATCCCTGACAACCAGAAGGAATGGCGTCTCTACCTTTTTATAACAGACAGAAATAGAAGCACGGTTCTCAGGAGAGCCTGAGAGTGTTGTGGCAGCAGAGCCAAACTTCTGCACAGGAATCGGAAATGGCTCGTGTGGTACAAAGTGAAGGGCACCCAGAAGCTCCCTGGTCCAGAAATATCTCCCCATCTGTCCTCTCCTATTCCCTGAAATGCCACCATTAGGGGCTCATTTCTACTTTTTACTGGCTTTCCATTCTCTTTCCACTGCGCACACGACTGGCAGAGTTTGCACATTAACACATTTACACTTGAGTGATACGCGAATTCACAGTAGCTTCGCTTATTCTATCAGAGACAGTTTTTCTTGCAAGTAGGTGAAGATCAGAATTCCAAGAAGCCAGGCTTCAAGTCAGGTGAAGAGGATACTCTTTTGATGTGTGTGGTCCTGGGTGGCAGTCAAGTTGCAATGTGCATAGTGTGATTGCTCCATTTCCCATGTTTGGATGCATGTGTTTTTATGAGTAGGCATGTTGTGTGTGCACAAGCACAAGTGTGACATGTGTGTGTTGGTGCACAAAGATGTGCAGGTACCCTTGTGTGAGTACAGGTGGAAATCAGAGGACAAGCTGGAGTCTCATTCCTCAGGCAACACCCACCTTGTTATTTGAGATAGGGTCTTTCATTGGCTTGGAACTTGTCAAATAGGTTGTATCAAATAGCCAGCCTCTGGTGTTTGCCTGTTCTTGCTTCCCCAGTTCTGCGATTAAAATGAACCCCACCATAACTGTAACCATAACTCTCTGTAAGTGTGTGTGTGTGTGTGTGTGTGTGTGTGTGTGTGTGTGTGTAGCATGATTAATAAAATCCCAGAGACAGATATTGGGGTCCAACCTGAAGGTCAGAGAAGCAAAACAACCAGTCACTAGCTCTTACCTCTACCTCAGTCTGAAATGGTGATCATGCCTTCAGGAATCTCAGGATGAGATTGTGTCTGAGAGCTGTCTCTTCTCATCTTATATTCCTCTCTGGTGCTGGGATTAAAGGTTTGCACCAGTACCACCTGGTTTCTATGACAAACTGGTGTGGCTACTGGGATAAAAGGTGTATGTCACCACTGCCTGGTTTGTATGCCTTACCAGCTGTTTTACTCTCCAATCTTCAGGCAAGCTTTACTTATTAAAATAAAAATGAAATATCACTACGTGTGTGTGTGTGTGTGTGTGTGTGTGTGTGTGAGAGAGAGAGAGAGAGAGAGAGAGAGAGAGAGAGAGAAAGAGAGAGAGACTGACAAGTTACTTAATGTTTGTAAACTGGTGGTAATAAAATGCTTTTTACTATATGGTTAATATAGAGAACAAAGGCAACCTGACAACCATTTAATCAGTGGTTATAATCACTAAAAATCTGTTTCCACTGAGTTGAAATGCTTGCTTCTGGGAAGTGTTAGTAAGGTACCCATTAGATGTAGAAGGAAGATAATTTCTTTGTCCTAGGGATGGAACTTGGGCGTTTGTGTAAATGGTAAATGGGTTCCAGGACTGCAGACATGGTTCCCCCACTGGCTTGCTGCATACAAAGCCTTCAAGACAATTAATTGTCATTCATATATGAATAGGCCATAGAACACCTTGGGTTAGAATAAAGATGGACCTGTGGACACCTATCCTCCAAAATACATGTGCACTTTAGCAACTAATCTATCGGTCAATACACAGGAGAAGCTTCAGAGTGTCATCAGAGAGTATGGAGAAATGCTGTGCCCTGATCCACAAAGAGAAACAAGGATTCACTCATTCATTCATTTGCTTCTTCCTTCCTTCATCCATTCCACAAAAATGAGAACTGTTGGGTTAGACAAACCTAGACTGCATATGTAAAGTGTTATGGTGTTTACTGCCGTTTCTTATTCCTATGTATCCATCACATGAAGAAATTGATTCTAACATTAGAAAGGCACATGAAGGGAAAGGGCAAAGAAAAAGAAATCCAAGTGTTGCTGGGGTGAATGAGAAGGTCTCTACAGATGGTGCTGCTGCGTGTCCTTGCAGGCACAGTAGGCACTGCCTTGAGAAGAGAGGGGAGGTGTCAGTTGTACTTCAGAATGAGAGATCACAGCTCCAGGGGCAGGGCACCAGGACAGATGATCAGGAACAGACACAAGTCGCACATGCTCAAAGCATCCTGGAGCGTATTTCAGCAGATGGACAGGGATGTGACAGGAATGCTGGGGAAGAACTAAGGAACAGGACCGAGAGAGGAGACAGAAATTGAAGCATCCCTGCTCATTTGACTCTGTATGCCTCGAGCACGTGTTAGCCAACTCCCGAGCCCAGCCAGCATGTATGTAAGTAAGTGATTAAATGACAAGCAATGCTGTCTCCAGTGAGAAAAAAGAGCCAATTAGCTCTTGGATTTCAGTCCTTATGAGCTAAAATATTTTGGAGTTGTTTGCAAAGTCCCCAGTTCCATTCTCTACCCAAAGTGCTCTATGGTCTATTCATATATGAATTAAAATTAATTGTGTATGGAGACTTTGGGTGTAGCAAATCAGGGCGGGCATCACTGCTGGAGCCCTGGAACTCATTTAGCATAGAAAACTATAGCACTTTGAAATCCTTAGTGAGACAGATTATGAGCATAAATGCCATTAACACTAATGATGGTTAATAATTGGAAAATCATATTTATAAAACAGCAATGATAACAGAGTCAAACTAGCCAGCACACCTCCCAATTCTAATCCAAAATGACACATCAAAATCTCCCTATTCTCTTTTATTGCCTGAATCTTAGTTATTTTGACATATTTATCCAGAAATTATTGAAGTTTCTACACTTAACCCAGGGATGACAAATTGCTTCTTGTAAATATTACGCTTACAGTAAAATTCACTATAAGATAAATGATTACAGAGATATGGGACCCAGAAGTAGTGAATGTATTTGAATTATAATAAGGACTGGTTCAACTTAAAACCAATTAATAACTGTCATTTTCTCACAAACACAATGACAAGTAAAACCCCCCAAAAGGGCACCTGAACCACAAAAGACTTAAAAACTGTACTGATTACCACACTGACTGAGTGCATTAGGATTCTTTTAAGTCACAACATACTGACTAAATACATTAGGATTCTTTCAAGTTATCTTTTAATAATGGTCCTCCTGCTACCAGTTCACCACACTGACATAGTGGAGATAGAGTGATTTGGGGGCTAGAGAGATGGGTCAACAGTTAGCTTACATTTTTGTAGAGAACCCAGGTTTGATTCCCAGCACACACATGGCAGCTCACAACCATCTGAAACTACAGTTCCAGAGGATGTGACACTCAACTTACCACATCACAGATGCACACAGATGGTGCACGTACCTATTTGTGTTCAGGCCACTGTGTCAGCAAGGATCTAGACAATGACAGATTAGCTTCATTGGATCTTTGAAAAAATGTTTCTTTCTATTTAGTATAGAGCATTTTTTTTTTTTTGGCTAGGCGTTCCTTCAAATCTACATGGTAGTTTGAAATTTAGTCTGCCAAAGCCATGCCTCTTTCTGTTATTTTACTTTCATACAGTTAATTAGCTCCTTAGTAAACCTATAGTCCTACACACTGCATATACTGTTGGCTGCTTTCCAACTAATTGGCACGTTTAACTTAAAGAAGAACCAACTGTTCTTTCTACTTCCTTCTTGCACCAGACAAAAACCGGGTGCACACTCTTTCATATCCTTAGATTTGATCCTCAGCATGCTGCTAATTCCCAGATGTTCTATTTCTGAAAAAAAAAATAGTTTTGGGGGAGTAAGGCTCCCTAGCAATGGCTCACCCTGATTTTTTTCTCAGATCACACCTTTGTTTCCGCATCTCTGGCGTGTGGAGTACGAAACATAGGCATGCTACCAAACAGAGGATCGAGGAGTGCAATAGACTCATTATCCTAACTGCTACAGACAGCCTAGCCACACAAACAACACGCTGACATACTTAGATCAATACGCCTCTGCAAGACGTTCAGGTTCAGTGCCCAAAGAGGTTCACATTAAGGAGGATTTGAAAGATGTAAGAGAATCTAAAAGGAGCTGGCTGGGAGGTCGTGTGAATTCCTTATGGTATGAGGAGAAACAAAAAGTGGATGACGCTTCAAGAATGAAGTCATTAGTGAAAACGACTAGACGCTGGGATTTTGAATTTAATCTTTATCTCTTCCACCAGGACATACCTATGTTTCACTGCAAAGGGATACTAACACCCTTGTAGTCTGTTCACAAAACACTAAGTTCTGAAGCCAATAGCGTTGTTTCACAATCAGGCCCATCTGCATTATTGAAGTCCTTTGCATTTAGATTCTACTGTGGGACTTTGTGAAAGAAAAGAAACCTCTTGACACATTCTAGTTCCTGCAAGCCATTCCTAAAGAGATCCTGGTGACTTTTGCAAGAAGATAACCTTTCTAAACTTTGAACAGGAAAGACAAACGTGTGGACATAGCGCTTGCTACCCCTCTAGAAGTACATGTGTGTTAACCTGCAACTCCATACTCTACATTAGTATGAAGCAAATGAACATACATTGCTTTGGAATAATATCTCAAACAATTATAATGCTTAAAATATTTACAAGTAATGGTTATTTCATCTAGCTCTGGCATCTGTTAATCTTAAAACGTTTTTTTCACTGGAAAAAATATTTTACTCTACCTGAAAATGCAAGTGATAGATTCAAAATGTATCATGGCTCTGATGTATTCAAAAGAAAGGGAGCACAGCCAGAACACACCACACTTGCCTGTTGAATTACACTTTAGTTTGTCTTCTAGCTTCCTTCCTTCCTTTCTCTCCTCATTTCTTTCTTTATTATTTCTTCATTTATTTTCTCTTTTGAGATAAAATCTTACTACTCTGATGCCCAGGTTGGCTCTATCTTCTTCAGCTCAAGGGATTTCTTGTCTTAACCTTCTAAGTAGGAGCAACTAGAGGCACCCTTCACTTCCTTGGCCTTTTCATTAGTTTTTAGCATGTGTACATTTTTTTTTTATTCTCTATGTTACAAAGAACTGCTGTTTAAATTCTCCCTGTGGAGCTTTGTTGTGGGTATTAATTGCATCATTATCTCTGTACCCGAATTATGTCATGGAAACAATTAAAGGAAGGAAAGGTTTATCTTAGCTCACAGTTCCAGAGGATGCTCACGGTGGTGGGGGCACATGGCAGAGTATCTACCGTCAAACAAGAGAACTATTGGTATCCAGAGAAAGTACAACCGTCAGAGTCCACACCTTGTGGACTTCCACAAACCAGGCCCTGCCTTTCAAACCGTCAGAGTCCACACCTTGTGGACTTCCACAAACCAGGCCCTACCTTTCAAATGTTCCAGAACATCCCAAAGAGCACCACACACATGTTTACATTCAAGCACTAGCCTGTTGGGGGCATTTCAGATTCAAATCAAAGAGTAGCTACTTTAAGAAGCCTCACAAAGACTCACCATCTCATTCAAATAAAAGCTAACAAGCCAATACCTCTACCCTGCATTGGCTTATAGGTCCTACTGAAACTCCCTACCTCTGCCCTTAAATCTCTTACATCATGTCTAACAAATCCCTTCCTCTCTCCATTTGGATCTTTCTGGCTTTCTTCACATGCAGAGGCTGTAAAGGAAGCTGCTTGCTTGGGCCTTTGTTATTGCTTTCCCCCCTTTGTGTGACCTGCTCTTCTCACGAAATCAAATCTGCACAGACTTTTCAGTATTTCTCCTAAAATGTCTTTCATGCAATAAAGGCTTCCTTGATCACAATATTTGGATTCCACCCATCACCCAACCTCTCCACTCTCTGACCAGCTGCGTTCACCTTATTCTCTCTGCAAAGCTTATCTCTTTGACCTCATCTAGATTCTGCCTAGCAATTTGTCTCTTAAATGTCTTCCCAGGCAGAATGTGAGCGCCATGAGAAAAGAGATTTTACTTCTCTTTAATGCCTCATACCCAGCATTTACGATAGATGCCCAGTAAATAATTGCTCAATTTAATAAATGAGAAGTTTATGATTTAATGCGAGTATTTATGTGGAGATCTAGATGCTCAGTGCTTCCCGTACTTCTGGGAAATGTTTCCAAATCCCTCTGAATTCCCATTAGCTACTGCCTAGAATCCATATTGCTAATTCTCTGGAATGGAACAGCAGAGATGTTCTAATTTTATAGGACAATGACACTATTCTGTTATGGCAAGATGATCACATATAATTTGTGCTTAGAAGCCCCTTGGTTTTCACTTGTCACTTTTGATTTGACTTCACAGGAGGCTCCAGAACTCTGAGGGAAATCGCAATGAGGGAAGAGCAGACACACCAGCAGCAGGTATGCAGGGTGTAGCTTGGTCTTCTTCGAAGACTGGAAGGCGGCAGGATCAAAGAGTGGTTATCCAAGCAGAGGTAATGATATTCGGGTGAGGGACAGAGAGCATGTGTACTTGCTGATTTCCTTTGATGACATTTCAAAGAACTTAGGGGGATATTTTTACAGATTGGAAGTTCTAAGCTTCCATTTATGTATATGCTTGGTGATACAAACACACACAGATTTTGTAGGAGTCTTGGCAGTCATGTTTCCTATATAGGAGACTATGAACGTAAATGCCAACATCCAATGTATTTGCCAATTAAAACGTACACATATACCTATATGTGTGTGCATGTGTTATTCTTTTCATACAATGCAATATAATATAAAACACTATGAGACAGATTTTTTTCCACCATCCTTAGCCATTAGAAGAGAAAATGCACAAATCAGAAAGCCTCAGAAACTTCCATCACCACATCTGTGCTATTTGGCTGTAGTGATTTTGCTTTCTTTATTCAATTCCAGAGATATCTGCACAACAGACACAACATCTATCTGTTGCAAAGCAGAGGAAAGCTGAGATGGAAACACAAGCCAACAGCAGGAACACAAATGAGAGGCTGTTTCCAGGCATGGATTTAGCTCAACTACACCGACATCTACCACAGTCAAGGAGTTAACAAAGTTGTGGCATTTTAATTAGGGTTGGGGTTTGGGTTTGACTCAGATAAAAAAAAAATCCTCACTTTTCTCCAGAATACCAGAACTTCCCAAACATCTTGATCTACAAAATTAGGCTGGGAACAACATCCAAACAGGGTTTCTGAAAATATTCTTGGGACTTTCTTCTTTGATTAAAGCTTGAGAATTGACAAAGATTGCAAGGACAGCCTCTTAAAAGATGCTTTGGTTAAAAGCTGGGGTGAAATAGGAAAAGTGTTTATGTATACTGCATTGCAGTAAAACCTTACCAGTCTATGTATCCAAGAGAAATTGAGTAAAACTATTATTTACTTATTTTTCCAAGACACAACTATAAGGATCCAGAATTAAATATATGATTAACCTTGGAATGAAAGATAATAAATGAAAATGTATATTAAATGGAATTTTGGTAAATCTGGAAATTGCTAATACTAAGAACATAAGAAATTTAGTGGCTAATTTCTTATGTTCTTTCAAAATTGGTACCATTTGTATATCTCTGGCATTGTGTTCTCTTAGGTTTTAAGTACAAGCAGGGTGGGTAGAACGAGAGCTTTTTTAATAATTGTTGCACCTAGTAAAAAGTAGTCATATCATACAAGGACATTTTAGATGTGTATGTAAAATAACTTCGAATATATGCATTTCAGATGAAAATCTTAGAAAAGTATATTTCATATTTTATTCATTTAACAAAATGCACACAGAGCACTTGAACTGTTGAGGCTTCAGTAGGGAAAAACAGCACTCATGGACTTTGTAGCGAAGAGTCTCATGGTATATGCAAATATTATCTAAGTTATAATCCTTTATCTGTGTTTCTGTAAGACACTATTTTATTATGGGCAGTAATGTGAAGGATAAGAATTAGATATTATCGGATCTCTGTGAGTTCGAGACAAACCTGGTCTACAAGAGCTAGTTCCAGGACAGCCTCCAAAACCACAGAGAAACCCTGTCTCGAAAAACCAAAAAAAAAAAAAAAAAAAAAAAAAGAATTAGATATTACATATATGTGACAGTTGTGTAGCATGGTTGACTTGTGGGACTTCTAACAGTGGCAGCAGGGGCTGTCCCTAATACTTTGGTTCTCTTGGGAACCTATTTCTAATACAGGATTGCCTTGTTCAGCCTGAATACAAGGGGAGGTATTTAGCCATATTGTAACTTGATATGCCATGCTTTGTTGATACATACAGGAAGTCTGCCCTTTCTAAACAGAACTGGAGGAAGAATGGACTGGGGAGAAGGGTTGAGGGGACATGGAAGGAGGGAATGGGAGGAGAGGAGGGAGAGGAAGCTGCAGTATGGATGTAAAATAAATACATAAATAAAATTTAAAAAAAGAAAAGAAAGAACTAGGTATTATAACTTGAGGACCAGAGAGTTTCACAGAGGATGGTTGTGTAAGATTTCAGATTTAAGCAGAACAGAAAGGAGAGAAAAAAATTGGTGTCTGTTGGAAGTAGAAGCATCACATCTGACACCTTGGTATGGGAAAATATTTGCCTTTATTAGGAACAAAAAGAAGCAGAGAGCAGTGAGTGAAGAAGAGAGTGGGAATGGATAGCATCGGAGAGGTAAGAAAGCCAGGCTTCTCTGAGGCACAGTGCTTGGTGTCCGATTTTGCTTTTGTATTTTATATGAAGCCCTTAGAAGGATTTGCATATTGCTTTAGGATAAAGGTGGAGAAATTTCATGCATCTTTAGTCTGAGATTATCCTTGGCTGCTGCAGAGGGTGGATCAAAGCACAGTGGAAGAAGACAAACCAATACCAGGGATGCTTAGGTTAGGCTGGTAGTGCTGAAAACCATCAAGAATGAGACATTTAATACACAACTAGGATATCTGTAATTCAATTGATTGGGTGCTTGAAGAAAGACTTGGATTTGATTGCTGGCACTCCACAGGATAGGATTTGATGATCCCAACACCTCGAGAGGAAGAGGCAGAAGGATCCAAAATTTAAGATCATCAAGATTCATAGTTGCTTCAAGATCAATGTAGAAAATATGATAACCAATGTAGTAAAATGTGGTTTCAACTGACTGAAGCAAACCTGAAAGGCCCTGAACTTACAAATGGAAAGATATTAAGGATCTGGTAAGAGAAGGCAAAAGCAAAGGAGGACCCCAGAATGGCTTCTAAACTTCAGGCATTAACAGTGGATCATGTTGTGTCTTTTAGAGATGAAAGATAGTCAGAGAAGATCTAGACTAAAAGGAAAAACTGTCTTTTAAACATTTTGTGTTTGTAATAAACTGGACACCTCCATGTGAAGACACAACAACCTCAGGTTAATAGATGTATAAAATGAATGCTCAGAGAAGAGGTCCAGGCCAGGGCACAGATCAGGGAATTTTATTGTACCTTTTCTGTTGAACACCCTCCATGAATTTCTATTGCTGTAGAAAGCAGTTTGAGGTCTCCAAGATGTCAGTAAAAGCCTTCTACCATTGTCTTTCCTCTGTGGACTTAGTAATATGTGAAATGGTTTTCCCAGGATTCTGATGCGAGTTAAATGAAATGTAAAACAATAAGAAAAGACAAGGTTCTGTGTTCTGTGTACGATTCTCTCCCTTCAAGGACAGGGTATTCTCTCAATGCTCATGCTGTCTTTGCATTAGTATTAACTGAATGGACTACATTGGCTCCTACCTTTTTATGGTTCTTCCATTTATTAAAACAAACACCCATCACATGTCAAATAGTTATTATCGATGCCCTGATACCCAAAACCTAATCCCCAGAGCCAACAATACTTGACACATGGTTAGTAAACACAACCCACATGCATGTGAAGCTAAGAGAACAAAACATACATTTGTGTGGGGAACTTTACAGCTCACTGGAAGTAAATGTTAGGGCATTATTGAACAGGAACTGGGCTTTTCACTAGACAGTAAAGCCAAACATTCCAATATGACATGGGTCTTTGAAGTAATAAGAGTGGCGGGGTTGCGTTCCCAGAACCCCGGCCGCCTGCCTGGCTAGCTTATGCCCCAAAATAATTACACAGACACTGTATTCTTTTAAGCACTGCTTGGCCCTTTAGCTCTAGCACTTACAGGCTAATTCTCACATCCCGATCAACCCATCTCTAATAATCTGTGTATGGCACCCCAAGGTGCGCTTACCGGGGAGATTCTAGCCTAGTCCATCCTGGGTCCGAGCTTCATCACGTGTGTCTGCCAGGGAGCAGGACATGGCGTCTCTGCTGAGGCGTCTGCTCCCGAGAGAGCTGTGGAGTCTCTGACCTCACTTCCTCTTCCTCCCAGCATTTTGTTCTGTTTACTCCTCCCACCTATCCTCTAACCAATAAAATGGGCCAGGGCAGTTCCTTTATTAGCCAATGACCTTCCTCCATCAGGTCTTCTCTTTGAAGTGTTAAATCGAGGTGTCTAGCAGATCCTGTGTTTGGCAGTAGTGATTTTAAGCTCTTCTGGCACGTTGAACTCAAGGAGGCAGTGGAAAGCAGGGGATACAGTAAGAAGCAGAAATGGAAGATCATTTTCCTCCTGCCTAATTTAGCCCTCATACATACCATTACCAGAACAAATGGGCACTATTTTCTTTTTTCTTCTAAACATACTTAAGCTTCTCCTTGGAGATCGCTTTCCCTCTTCAATGCTGTCTTGGAAGTGGCTTTTCAACTGATTTTTATTTCTGTAACAATAACTTTTGGAGTCAGGGAGTACATTCATGATGTAATGTGGCTGGGCCCCTCATTCCCTGGGGAATGACCTTGCCTAGGCATGAAGCCTGTTTCAATCCTGCCTGGCTCTTCAAGAGAAATTATGATTATTTCTAGAACCAATGTGGTTTCCAACTGGCAACAAGTTCAAGATCTCTGAGGCTTCTTGTTCCTTAGGTGTAAATGTTTGGAATGGCACAGAACATCCAGCAGACTCTGAAGTCTTAGAATGGTTTTACAATTCAGAATATGTGTCTGGCAACATCTGGGTATATGAATGTATCAAGAGGGGAAAAAAACACAAATGGAGCATCTTACGCTTATGCTTGTGCTTGCAGAGTGGTTTCCCGTTGCATTGAAAAGCAGCAATTGTAAGAGCGTGGGTTGTAAACTCCAGTGCTGTCAGGGGCCAAGAAGGCACAATGAATGGGAGAAGCTGTCCTGGCGCTAGACAATGGAGCGGCTTAGCCAGCCATGGCAACTGGGCAGTGCCGCGTGCCCTGTCTGACCTCAAACTATGCACAGCAATGAGTAAACAAACAGCGAAAGTGAGCTTCAAGGAATATGCATCAGGTCTCATTACTCTTCACTCAGAATTCCTCAAGGTCCCATCTTCTCCACAGAGCAGCGTGCAGCGCTTTCCGTTGCTTGTATGGCTCTACTTGACCTGGGGCGTCCCTGATCGGGACTCTGATCAGCATCTTCTGTCCCCAGCCAGGATAAATCCTCAGCACCTGCAAGTTTTCATCTCCGGCCTTGGTTCTTTTTGGGTCTTTTACCTGGAACCAGCTTCCTTCAGAATGAATGTATCCTCTACCTGTCCAAATGCCTACGCAAGAGGACCCTTGCTCAAAGTGTCATGCTGCTGCTGTTTTTGTGTTTGATTTTTTTTTTAACAATTTTCTACTCACTCTATTCCATTTTATCTTCTTGTGTATGCATGAGGGTATGTATATACTTGCGCATGTTACGTCAGAAAAACTCAGTTTAATCTTGATCAGACATGGCAATGGACTTCATTAGCAGGCAGTTACATTATTTTCTTCTAAGCATGCTCCACGGAACTACTTTTCTTTGAAAAATTATGTATTCTTGGGCATATTTTCTTATAATCCAGGTCACCCACTTCAAATAACATAAAGTCATTTCAGATAAGATATAGCTCGGTTTGTCTCCTGAACTGCCAGCTTAGGTCTGACTGAAGGGAGTAAACTGTGGTGTGGATTGGAGAACTGTTCCCTCTTTCCCCATCTTGCCATTTCTGCCTCTTTGGGCTTCCTGTCTCCACCCTCTCCTGTTCTGTCCCTGGCTTTACAGGGACTACTGTAAACTGAGTGATATATTTATTGGGTTTGGTTGATTCTCAGTATTCACTAATAATTTCATAGAGGAATTTTATGGATTCTGCAGAAATCCTCCATCTTGGGAAACTCTTACTGGAGTAGTGAGTTCTGAATGCAGTCTTACAATCTGTCTTCCACACAAAGTGGTACAAGTGCAGTTTCTCCCTATAGCAACTCCCTTTGTAACTCTTTCTTAAACTGAATGAAGACTAGCTAGCAGCTATCTGTGGTAGAAATTACTCAGTGGACTCACCCTTAATTCTTACCCTGTCTTCCTTCTCCTCAAGCAGGTTCAAAGAGAGAGTATCCATCCAACTCCAAAGAGACAAACTGCCTTCCTCCTCTGCTATGCTTCTTCTTTCTTGTAGACTTCTGGAGCCTTCTCTCAAACTATAGGAGACGTGTGTCAGATTTATTAAAGTGACTGAGAGTTCTTTCTTTTGGGTCTATCCACACCCATCTCTGTGAAGTCTTGTTTCCAGAAATTGCTTCATTTATGTATCTTTCAGAGCACAGTTACTAAGCAGTTTCATGTCATTTTGACATGTTCTGCATGCATCTTCTCACACCTTTGAAAAATTGATTAAAACTCTAAGAGAGTGTCATGCTTGCCATTACATCACAAATATATTCCATGTATATTTTATATATTTAAATGACACTTAAAAGGTAGCCTTTTTAATTTCTTTTGTGACTAAACTTCTGTAACTCAGAGAAATGCAAAATGCCCCATCACTCTTTAAAAACGTACCACAGGAAGGACAACAACCATGTGAAATATAAATGTCTATATTTCATTGAAAAGAGTTTGGTATATAGATTTGAGCTATTGAACATGAAGAATGGTCAATGTTTGTTAATATATTTGAAATTCCATTACAGTAAGGGCATTATTCTAAGAGGAAAATATAGACACACAAGTTTCAGGCAATCAAGACAAGATTATCTGAAAATCTTTTCGACAATTTGTCTGTAATGACACAGATCTTGGGAAAAGTATCAAGGAGAATAAAGGAGTCTTTATATGTTTTGAAATAAATAACCTTTTCTTCCCACTCCCTTTAAAAACAAAAAGAAACAATTTTAAGGAGAATGGTGATGGAGCATTGTGAACATAATTGAAAACACAGAGTAACTATTTCTGTACTTTATTGTACATTCTAAATTGTTGCTCCAGTATCCTAGATCTGCTTAAATAGTTAAAGACTGCCAAACAAAACAGTAGTCAGCTCTCTGGAAAAGAAACAGCAATTGTATTGCCTACTTGAGGAATTCGGAACAAACAGACGTTGATGAATGTCAATGCTACATGGAGCCCTATGCACTGTGAGTCACACCTGCAGGGATGGAGCCATAGGAGACTTAGAGTTCTGGAGAGCCGCAATTTAAATTCATCCACTTAGCAAAAAATGCTAAAGTCTTGCCTTCAAACAAAAGCTTAGAACAATAAAATCTAGGGACGCAGAACATTAAAATTATAAAAGTATACAATAATATAGTTTTATTTTTTCAAATGTTGGTTTTATATAAGGCATCTATATTGTTTTCAGAAATCTGCTTGTTTGAGTCATCCAGACCTTCTTTATCCATCCCTATTTTGTTCAGGGACATGAGAAGAGAAGGTCAGGAACAGACTTGTCTATTGTCTTATCCTTAGAATAACAGTTTAACTACCTGCTGAAGTGGAGGGAAAATGCTTGCTCTGCTCTTCACAAAGGAAAGTCACTTACAGGTTCACCATCATGATGGATAAAGGCACCAGTGACCAAATTATCTGGAGACTTGAAAATTTCACAAGGAAAATACAAATGAGAGGAAATGTACATATATTTGCAAAATCGATAGCTGCTATTTTTTCTCTTTTTCTCCTCTTCTCCCTCCTCACTGCATGTGTGTGTATATGTGTGCTCGTGTCTTTCAGTATGTACAGTGCCACATGATTGTGTTTAAGTATACATGTGATGAGAGAACTCAGGGGTCATTTCTCAAGTGCTGTCCACATTTCTTCTTCTTCTCCTTCTTCTCCTCCTTCTCCTCCCTCTCCTCCTTCTCTTACCTCTCCTCCTTCTCCTCCTTCTCCTCCTCCTCCTACTTCTTCTTTTTCTTCCTCCTCCTTCTCCTCCTTCTCCTCCCTCTCCTCCTTCTCCTCCTTCTCCTCCTTCTCCTCCTCCTTCTTTTTCTTCCTCCTCCTCCTCCTCCTTCTCCTCCTTGTCCTCCTCCTCCACCACCACCACTTCTTCCTCCTCCTTCTCTACTTCCCCTTCTTCTTTTGTAAATACAAGGTTTCTTGTTGGCCTGGGACTCATCAGCAGTTCCAGGAGGCCAAGCTTGCCTTCTTTTGATGTAGTGGTCTAAGGATTGAACTTACATCTTCCTGTTGAAAAGTAAGACATTTATAGACTGAACAATGTCCGTAACCCAATTAATTTTAATAAATCAATCATATATGATTTAATCTCAAGTCCTTCTTATAAGTTGAAAAGGAACACATTAGTGAAAAACTCAAATTTTGCATTTATTTATGGTCATTAGATATTTATCCATTCTGTACTCAGAAAGATGTAGCAAGGCATAAGAACAAAACTCCCAGTCAAAATAAACAATCAAACATGGAAGGAAGTGTTGATAGATGCCGCTTTTGTTTTAAGCATCTTACTAGGTAGATTTTGTCCTACAAACCTATCTGGAGATATATAGTGGGAGGTGATGAGGCGCCTGGTCATCCTTCAGATCTGTGCAAACCAAGATCAGAAGGTAGGAGAGAACTCCTCAGGGTTGTGGGGAGACCCTCCCCTTCTCTTGTCTCACTCTTTTGGTTTCTTCTCCTGCCATAGCTTCCCTGCTCTTAATTCATTAATCAAGAGTAGTAAAGTAGAACTAAGCTTTAGTTTTGCTTTTATTTTACATCTCTATCCTAAAGAAGGGATTTAATTTATTTCTCCATATTTAGAGTTTACATCGGTTATATAGGAATGAAATAAAAGCAACAAGCAAGGTAATAGCAAAAAGAGATGCATTAATCATTTTTTTTCTCATTGCTGTGATGAAATACTTGACAAAATCCAACTTAAATGAGGAGTATTAACTTGAATTTGTAGTGTGAGATGATGCATTTCATCATGGCGGAGAAAAGATGGTTGCTGAGACTCCATTTTGGGCACTGGGAGATTGTAGCCACTGCTTGTAACATGGTATTTATTAGGAAGCAGTTAGTTCATACAGCTACCCAGCACAGTGCTAACTCTGCAGTCCTGTCAGTACATCTCTGTGTGTGCCAGGTAGTTTCCCATGTTAAGGTCCCTAAAATAGTGCCATCATCTGGGGACTAAGAATGGAAACACACAAGCTAGTGGGGACTGTTCATTCACAACACAATGGGCAAAATCTAGCTAAGAGTACTCAATGTTCGAGTCATTTTGACTCGTCGTGTTCTGATGCTCATTTTGAGGGCTCTATCAATAAACTACCTGTGAAAATAGAATGGACAGTCTCAGATTTGCACCAGTAACTCACTCAATCCCTTAGATTTTTAATTCCTAATTCTAAAAGAGGTATTTGTTGGTTTATTTAAGTAATACTGAGTTACAATCGTGCTTGTAGGCTTGCTATATTTCCATCAGGTGTCCAGTTTGCATTGAATCAATTGTCTCTGGGAAACAGAGAAAACAGTCTGTCTGTAGTTCACACAGCAGGGGCTGGGAGAGTCAGTTTTCTTTAGATGTATGTACTGTACAGATGCTGAAGGTACAGGTGAAAGTTAGTAGTGTAGTAAGCCTTGGGTACACTACACTAGATTTGCAGATCTAACGTGGATTTAAGATTTGTACTGACACACTGGTAAATTGGATCTACACTTCCAGCTAGGTCTTCACTTAATTTCCAGCATTTTGCCACTAACTAAAGGTTTTGAACACACTGGGATCAGCCCCTTTGATGAACCGAGTCATGAAGTCTCTAGTCTGTGTCTGAACTTGAGGAGTAGTGTATTGTCAACATTACTGAATCGGTCAGTATTGTTTGTCACAGCAGGTCCCCACAATAAATCCAGAAGTGCCCTAATTCTTCTGCAATCATGATTGATTACCAGGACAGCCAGCTGTGGCTCATCTATTTCATTGCAGATGGCCACAGTCTTGGATTCCATTGAGAAAAGTAATTTATCACCAGAACCTCAAACACTGCTTTCCCAGTATTTTCCTTTACAGGCACAGGGAGAGTAAATGACCACACACTGAAGTGAATGCAGATTGGTGCATCCTGTTGTTGAGTTCTCTGTGATGCAAGTGCTTAAGCAAGGGCTGCTGGCCCCCAACTCCAAGAACCTTTGCATAAGCAAATTCCAGTAAGAAGTCCCATTGGACATCCTTTCTGGTCCTTGCTTGCACACACACGACTTATGTCTGGGCTCACAGCTTAAGAAGCCTGTGGGACTCTGCCTGACAAATGTATCACTCCAGTCCTACTAATGCAATATAAAAATATACAAGGCTTCTAACAAATGGTTTTATTGTTGTAGTTATTGCTTCCTAATGTTGATAAAAATTTATGTTTCCATGCAAAATGACTTTATTCATTTCAGTAATAAAGAAAGAAATAGATGAAATAGAAGTTTGATTTAAAAGCCTGTTTTGCTCCTGATAAGCTGGTAAAAGGACATTTGTTGAAGCTATTAAGAACCATGTTTTCAAAAGCTCCCTGCTAATTTGAACCCTATCACAGGAACACACATATGTGCACCCATTTTCAGTACATATCAGAAAACATGAATAATTAATGTGCTTTTGTGTCCCAGATTTTCATTAAATACAACTCAAATGCTGGTCGTGGGCCTCGGGATTGGGCCAGGTTTACTTTAGCAAAATGAATTAAGGAAATAATGGATCAAATAAAGCTATCTATCAGAAAATTCATACAAGCTGAGTCTTTTTTTTTCCTTGAAGAAGTTTAAGGAAAATAATGGGTTTCTTAGACTCCTCTAAGTATATTCTTCTACGATTTTTATGACTATGTTATTTTGGTCACTCTAGCAACTGATCTTCACCACATAAAGTATGTGAGCGTGCCAATTCCTCTAATGAACCCCACAAGAATGAATTTAGAAAATTGTGATTAGTTGCTGCTGCTAAACTGTGACAAAGAAAACAGAAGACAAAAAATGGTGCTAAACTGTTAAGAAACAAACCAAATCCAAGGCCAGCATATTATTGGGCGGTTTGTAAATGATACAGAAGTTGCAAGTCACATGATGAATAACAGTGTTGTGCTAGATGATGTTAACCTGTGTTTTGATTTAAAGGAGAATGCATTAAGAGTTTGGTATTTGTGTTTGAACTGGAATATAAACTTCTAGGAAAAACTGAGCAATGTACGTGCTTAGGCAACCTTGGATTCTGAGGGCCAGAGGCTTGTTTTATTGCTATATCCTTCACCTGCAACCAAAGGAAGTGGTCATGTTCATCAGAAACTTGTAGCGGATGGTAGAGCAGCAAAGATCAATAGGTTAATATTTATAAAGCACAATTCAGGTGATTTAAAGTCTACAGATGCATAAAATAAACATTATGCTAATGATAGCCTATTGATCATAAAAAAATTACTTTGCTCCAGGGTAACACCTTCCATTTGTTCTCTAAGATATATGCATGTTAGTCTCCAACAGATATTAAGTCATAGTGCTAATTATCATGTAATAACCTTAAGACTGATGTGGAAGGCAAAGACCTCAGTACACTTTTAGGAGGGATTATGTTTATTTATTATTACCAAAGCTTTGCACATGAGGCACAGGAACAAGAAAACTACCAGCAATGCTCTGTCAGATGAAAAAGCATTAATGAACTTAGTGCAATGCACTCTCTCTTTTCGTAAAGATTTCTTTTATATTTTAGTTATGGACCTATGCATGCCTGTGTGTTGCTGTTTTTGTGAGTGTAGATGCTTGAAGTTTCCAGAAGAGGGCATTGGACACCCTGGAGCTGGAGTTATAGGCAATTGTGAGATACACATAATGGTTAAGAATCTGATTTAGGTCCTATAGGAAGAGCCCAGAATGGTTTAGAATTTAAACTTTTTTTGAATCCTCAGTTTTGTATTTCCTCCTTGAGCCAACAGAACAAGGTTTTTCTGGAATGCAGGTCTTAATTTCTTTATCAATTTAACAACTCTTTCAGAGAAAAACTGAGGCAGTGAAAATAGAATTTCTAGGTTTTATGACTTGTCTTTGGGGAAAGGGGTTCTGGATCCTGCTTCCTGCTTTGAGGAACTTGACCTTCTCTAGTTGACTGTAGGGAAGGAGGAGGGGATATACAGCACAAGGAGGAAGGTCAGAGAGAAACTTCCCTTCTTAGACTGCTCCTAACCTCTACTGTGGAGCGTCTTCTCTTGAAGCCCAATAGTTTGATTATATAGGCAGACCTGGGAAAAAATAGCCTGTAATTTGCCCAAATTTCAATGTGCAGTGTAGAAAGGAGCCATTGTAAGTCACAACTGATAACAATCTGGCTTTGTAACAACTGCAAAGCCTTCCACATTTCAGGCCTGACCTCCCGGAACATCAAACAGCCAGAAGGCAGCTATGAAATAAATGCTAACACTAGACACTGACTTCCAAAGCTCATTTGTTACCTACAGTAAGTGTTCAGATTATAATGACTTTTTCGCCTGTCTCAACTAAAATATTGACAACAAGAAGCCTACAGTTACATTAATAAATGCCTAATAAAGTCATTTTTTAGCATGGCCTGTCTATTACTCTCACAGCTAATCATGGAGGTGATAATTTACCATATAGGGTACATGGATTTCTTGCTCTCACCATTACAATGGCTCTTAGGTGCCCCTTCTGTTATTCTTTATCTAAAAATGAGGACACTAAGTGGCTTTTTTTTCAGTGACAACTCATTCTATAAGTCAAACTTCAGATAAGAAATAATTTATAACAGCAATCGTAATACAATTAATACAATTTGATGTCAAAACTAAACATTTATAACAAGAAATTAAAGTCATACTAAATAAATCAAGTATCTGTCCATTTACACTTGAAATGTTTATTTACCCTTTTACAAATCTCTATGTTCAAGATGTCAGTGTCCATAGAAATCTCTGCCAAGTTAGTTCTTCTTTCCTTTGGGTTATGCTGCCAAGAAACTTGAGAAGAAAGGGCTACAGGGCTGTTTCCCCTATTATGGTCTTCTCAAAGCACATAGGGGTGATTAGAAGCAAGGATCCCAGAAGCTCAAATGTACTCCTCTGATCACTGGGGACACACTGAGTGCAAAGTAAACAAGATGAAATTACGGATTCAGCTTGAATATTTTACTTTCCACACATCTCTTATTAGTATAGAAGGCCCTTTGTATCCTTTTTGTATCCTATTTTAAACCTATTGCAGCCCATTAAGATTCTCATCTTGCCTTCTAGATGACTACCTTTTCTGGAGTCTTCCCTATTTTCCACAACCAAATTTCTGAATTACTTTAATATTGTCATTTCTTTTTTGAGTAGTCTCTGGTTGTTGTTGATCTTTCTTTGAAGGGGGCAACTTCATGGACCAATTCAAGCTCCTTGGCAAATAGTTGTTTATGTCCATATGTTTCCAAGAAATTTCCATCAAAAGTAGAGTTTTCTTCATTGGTTAATCCATCTTTTTACTCAACAGCTATTGTTTTTATTGTTAACTATGATACAACAGGAATTGTGATAATTTCTGCAGATACAGTGGTGAATAAGGGAGACAGAATTTATCTTCATGGATTTTTCTTCACAGCAAAAGCTTATGATAATAAATAAAACCTCTATGAGAAATTTAGTATGGTTGCAACCAACCAAATAGATGAGTTCAGTGTGTGATAAAAACTTATAACCTTGTTGAGTCTAGGAATTTGGGAAGGTTCCTCAAGGAAGTGATTTGTAATCTAAGAGTTGAAGATAAATCCCAGTTTGCAAGATAAAACAAGTATTGATTACACGAAGAGAAAGAATTAGTGATGAGCTCAATGTAGGTCAGAAGTAGTTTTTCATCCAAGTGATTTTTAAGCATAAAAGGGTAGAATTTCCTATATTTAGAGTAGTTGAAAGTAATGAATAATCTGACAGACATGCAGTGGGAAAATAGGAATATTTCTAGCTTTGAAGAGGAATTTGATATCGCTTTAAGAAAATCTGGAGACTGTTGTGTTGTATCAACTCAATCTTCCTTTCAAGATACCCCTTTTGAGTATGATTGAGATATTCAATTCTTAATATCCTGTGATTATTAGGATCAGAGAAGTCTAGTAACAGCTTCTAACTGAATGGAGCATATCACACACGTGTTTATGCCTCATTCCAGAAGCAGAACCATGCAAGACTTCTCTGGATCTAATCCCAAAATCTTGATTATTTCTTTCAGCTTTGACACTTCTTTAAGATCAAGTAGAACCAGTTACCATTCTGGTTCCATTTCCATTTTGTATCTGGGATGCCCACTCTACACATAACTGACTGAGGTATTATTATGAATGATGAACTCCCTGGTAGCATGACATTTCATTATTGTAAGATACCATCTTTCCTTTATCAATTGTATCATTTGATGAACGATATTTTCTACCTTTTAGGACACTAAATGTGAAATATCTTCACTTATATTTTTAAAAGAACATACCAAATCATTAAGTATCAATTGTAGCACAAGACAATACTTCAATGTGGCTTATATTGAGCAATCCTATCTATTTCCTCAAGCTTTTTTCAGTTGTTTGTGGTGAAAACAGTTAGAATACTGTGTTTTAGGATATTTTATTTTGTTTTTGGATTATTACAACCCTGAATCCTACTACCACACAACAGAACACCACACCATCACAACTCACTTCTCTATACCTAGTTCATGTTGCCCAGCTGTACCCATTCACTTCCTTTAACAGTATTTAATATCCTCCTCTCCACACTCTTGCTGCTTTTGTTTGTCATAGTTCTTTTTGATAGCACTGCCCAATAAGCATCTGAATATAAATCTCAGACCTTGCAGGCTGTTTCTTTGAGAAATCTACCATGAGTCAGTGAGTAGTGGAACAGTCTGGGGTTAGCCCACCAGCTAGCTGACTATACTGACGCCATGGTTGGTGGTGACTGAAGCACAGATAGCTCTTGCCACATACAGCAGAGTGATGATAAAATGTTCACCAATGGCCGACTGAACCTGTCGTAGTACCCTGGTGGAAAGAAAAGTGTCTTGTATGATTAAGAGGATTGAAGAAAATTAAATCTCACAGTTTTGAATATCTGTTGGTGAGAGGACTCTATCCCAATGACAGAGAAGATGGACGCTTCAGAGTGCCCACTAATTACAAACAAATGTGAAAGCAAGGGGGCTTACAAGGGAACACACACACACACACACACACACCAGAGACTTTTCTGCTTTAGGTTCAAAGGCAGAAAGGAATGAGGCCACCTCGGGGTTTAATTATATGAGTAACAAACCTCCTACGGAAGGTGAACTCTCCACTTTCACAAATGTCACAGTGAGACATGGGCTGAGGACCTCTGAGTTTATGCATCCTGGAAACCTTGGGGCCTTGAGCTCCCTGAAGTTTTTTAAGCATTCTGCTCCTCCCCATTTAAGGCTACTGCCAGGATGATGCAACAATCTCTGCTTTGCAAAAGATCATACATCCAGCATCACCCTCACCAGCAAATCAATAAATTTGGTCAAGTCTGAACTAGGGATGTGAGTGTTGAGTCTTTAAAAAGGGAAAGGAACTGCAAAAACATAAGATGTTTCAAATGCTATGTTACTTCTAGTGAAATGGGGAGTCAACAAAGAAAATGGATATAAGAAGCAAAAATGTTTACCTACACAACTAAAAAGATAGGACACTAAAGACTGCTGAAGTGATAAATAAATCATATCTATCATACTTTTTTTCTGTAACTGAATCTGTTTTTAAATCTGTGATCATTATTGCCTGAAGGTCCCAGGAAGTGAAACCCTATTGCAGCACAGCAAGTAAGTGCAGCAGCAACACCATACGTCTTCTTCCCATCATGCTTATGCTTGAGGTATGAACAGGACAGGGGATGGTCCAGATAGTCTTGGCCTATTGGATAAGAATCTAAGGTAATCTTTATATCCAGGGGCACCTGTTGACCACAAATCCTCTAATAGAATTCCTGGTCCTCGGGCACAAGAGGTAGCACAGATTTCTTCAGTCTCTGAATATTCCCTTAAAACCTAGTCAAGACAGTTAATAGAAAACAATACTTCATCCTGAGAAAATGGCGTGTAATAATCTTACTATTAAAAAACTTCAAGAATGCAAGGGTATGGTCCACAGACTATTTTCTATTCAGTTCCCCAGCATGGTTTCTATGGAAACACAGATGGAGTCGAAAGGATTTCAGAAGACTAGATTTCTGTAGCATCAACCAAGGGGCATCACCAACAGAAGTTGGTATGCTACACAAACTGTCTTTACTAGAAAGACTAACATGGCATGTGCACATGGTAATGTCCCCGAGGTGACACATACGCTCATCTTTCTATACCCTTCTGGAAAGACGGCAGGCAAATTGAATTCTCATATGGTGGGGAAAGTATACATTTACTATTGTGCGTGTTATTATGCTCTAACTGTCAAAATGGATCAGAAAGGGTCTAAACCCTTTACACAGATTATATATCGGTTAAGATTACAGTACTGATAGTATAAGATTAATCCCTAGATGAAATGTGGCAAACATATCAAAGACCTTGGTAAGTATGCACCCTCCAAAAAGGTTGGAGATGAACTAGTGATTCATCAATGGTGTTTGTAAAGCCTGGTGTATGCCAGGTTGCTGCTACTTTCAAAGTAACTCATAAATGACTGTATCTATACTTCTGCTCCATGTGCTAAATATAGTGCTTGTAGACTTTAGATTCTAAGGCAGCTTGTTTCACATTTAGGGTTATTGCTACAATTTACTGAGTGACTCAAAGAATTGCCATCTGTAAGAAGCATGTTTTTAGACAATCCAGATGACATTGGACTATACAAGACTCTATAGCTTTGGGGACTGGAAAAACACCCAAAGTGAATGCCTAATGTAGATTTGCAGAAATTTAGAGATAGTCCTTCATTGCAGCATAGCAACAAGCACTGCTCCTTCAGTGCTACTAAGTTCCAGCACACACGGACAAACTCATTGTGAAACATCAATTATTCATGGAGCCAGAGATACCTATTGTGAACTGGATTCTGCAAGATACCCTGGATCATATATCTGTGAAAATCTAGCCATAGGCCATGAACAAACAGAAGAGGTTTTCCTGGACTGGGACTTGAATCTCTAGTCTCCCAGCTAGAAGACTTAATTTTCATGGCCCCACCGCATTATATCACTATTTTTTTTTTTTGATGGAGCCAGCTGAGACTTCTTTATTTTGGAAAATACAATTGAACTGGGTTTTGAGGGGAGTCGGGGGGTGGCTAGAGAGGTACGCCTCTGATCCTCTGGTGGGTCTCTCCTTTCCTGTACTCTGACATACAGATGTCTCCTCCACGGGCAGCTTTAGGAGCCCAGGCTGGCAACGTCTCCAGGGGCCGTTCACTTGGGCAGGATATCAGAGGACTCAGACACCAGCTTCCCATCGCGGGTTTCAATCTTCTTCACAACCACAGCCTTGGTGCGACTATAAGAGCTGGAGCCCCCGACAGAGCTGAAGCCGGGCTGGAAGGAGCTCAGGCCATAGTTGAAGCCAGGGCTGGTGAGTCCCCCGTAGGCTGAGTTCAGCCCTCCTGCATAGCCACTGCTGGTCTTTGTATGGATGCTCAAGTTCTGCATCCCAGACTCTAGCCTGCTCTCCTCGCCCTCCAGCAGCTTCCTGTAGGTGGCGATCTCGATGTCCAGGGCCAGCTTGACATTCATGAGCTCCTGGTACTCGCGCAGCTGCCGCGCCATGTCCTGCTTGGCCTGCTGCAGGGCGGCCTCCAACTGGGCCAGCTTGGCGTTGGCATCCTTAATGGCCATCTCCCCTCGCTGCTCGGCATCGGCAATAGCAGCCTCCAGGGTAGCTTTATGGCCTTTGAGGCCGTCAATCTCTGCCTGCAGGCGGCTGATGTTGCGGTTCATCTCAGAGATCTCAGTCTTTGTGCGGCGCAAGTCATCCCCGTGCTTCCCAGCCAGGGTCTGCAATTCCTCATACTTAACTTGGTACATGCTTTCAGCCTCAGCCCGGCTGTGGTTGGCGATGTCCTCATACTGGGCACGGACTTCAGCGATGATGCCATCCATGTCCAGGGAGCGGCTGTTGTCCATGGACAGCACCACAGACGTGTCTGAGATCTGAGACTGCAGCTCACGGATCTCCTCTTCATGGATCTGACGAAGGAAGTTGATCTCATCAGTCAGCCCTTCCAGGCGGGACTCCAGTTCCACCTTGTTCATATATGCTTCATCCACATCCTTCTTGATGAGGACAAATTCGTTCTCCATCTCTGTACGCTTGTTGATCTCATCCTCATACTTGTTCTTGAAGTCCTCCACCAGGCCCTGCATGTTGCCAAGCTCCGCCTCCAGCTTCAGCTTCTCCTGGCCCAGGGCTTCCAGCTGCCGCCGCAGGTTGTTAATATAGCTCTCAAACATGCTGTCCATGTTGCTCCTCGATGTCTTCTGCTGCTGCAGCAGGCTCCACTTGGTCTCCAGCATCTTGTTCTGCTGCTCCAAGAAGCGTACCTTGTCAATGAAGGAGGCGAACTTGTTGTTAAGAGATTTAATCTGCTCCTTCTCCTGGGTGCGCACGGCCTGGATGTTGGCGTCCACCTCCAGCTTCAAGGGGCTCAGCAGGCTCTGGTTCACCGTGACTGCTGTGATGCCTCCTCCTACACCAGCCCCGCTGAAGCCACCCAGACCCATGCTGGTGCCCAGGCCGCCCCGGAAGCTGCTGCCGCTGCCCACCCGGGAAAAGCTGGAAGAGCTGATGCGCGCACCGGGTCTACTCGTGTACGAACGGCTGCTGAAGGCCCGGGGGCCGGAGGTGGACACCTTGTAGGACTTCTGGGTCACCCTGATGGACATGGTGAAGTCTGGAGTGAAGGCGGTGAGCCGAAGACAGAGGTTCAAGAGCAAGCGGAGAGCAGCTGCTCGGCCGTGGGATTATATCACTATTTTGTATGGTAATTTGGGAAGTGGCTGCCGGATATTTAGGAACAGGCAGTCTAGACAAGAAGCATCCAACTATATTTTCTATGTGGATTCTGGGGAAACAAATACAAGATTTTGTGATTATAAGTCATACTGTTTACTGAATGAGCTAATTCAACATTCCCACCACATATATAATTTGTTGGTAAGGAGTGGAACAGCCCCAGCCAGAAGTAACCCTGGGGACATACTACCCAAGGATTAGGATCTGGTTTGTATACTGAAACACATTTAAGTCATAAGAGACATTGAATTGTGTTCAGAGGAATTTATATAATAGAAAATGGAAGATGATGGCTGATGTGGGAGTCCCCTCTGTGTGCTGCGATTACCATTAATGAATAAAGAAACTGCCTTGGCCTGATGATAGGGTAGAACTTAGGTAGGCAGGGAAGATGGAACTGAATGCTGGGAGAAAGAAGGGTGGAGTCAGAGACATGCAATGGAGCCGCTGCCAGAGTCAGACATGCCAAGTCTTTGCCGGTAAGCCACTGCCACATGGAGATGTATAGAGTAATAAAAATGGGTTAAATTAATGTAAGAGTTAGCCAGTAAGAAGCCAGAGCTAATGTGTCAAGCAGTGTTTTAATTAATATAATTTCTATGTGGTTATTTAGGTTCAGGAAAAAGAAGCAGTTCTCCCCTAAACAGATGGCATCAATGATGAACTATATTTTTAACTATTTTTGTCATATCTTCTTCTTCGCAGTGCTTGGGAAGAGCACCCAGAATTTTCAAGTGTTTTCTGGACAGAATGAGGTAAGCAAGGTAGACTCACACAAAGGAATGGCTGAAGGGCATACTTGTGTTGTGCGGGGCTAACCTGAAGAACTGCTATATTTTTTAAAAAAAAATTAAATTTATTTTATTGAGCTATACATTTTTCTCTGCTCTCCTCCCCTTCTGCCCTCTCCCATGGTCCCCATACTCCCAATTTACTCAGAGATCTTGTTTTTTTCTACATCCCATGTGGATAAGATCTATGTATGTCTCTCTTAGGGTTCTCATTGTTGTCTAGGTTCTCTGGGATTGTGAATTGTAGGCTGGTTTTCTTTCATACCACAAGGACATGCGCTCAACTATGTTCATAGCAGCATTGTTTGTCATAGCCTAAATGCCCCTCAATTATAGAACAGATAAGGAAAATGTGGTATATTTACACAATAGAATACTACACAGCAGAAAAAATTAATGACATCTTGAAATTTTAGGCAAAACGATGGATCTAGAAAACATCATGCTGAGTGAGGTAATCCAGACCCAGAAAAACAAATATATATATACTCACTCATAAGTGACTTTTAGACATAAAGAACTACTATATTTTAAACTGTTGATTGCCCACAGTTAATATGTTGGTTTGTACCCCCACACCCTATACAAGATTTTTTTTATGAAGTAGCCGACTTCTTGTGTTTTATTATACCAGTTTTGATGTCATTTCTTAATCACTCCAAAGTTAAACATTTGTATGACCATGCTGTTGTTATGCCCAAATCCACGAAGTCCCCCAAAAGCCAACAAGGAGACCAAATCCCGTATGTAAAAGCAAAGAGCCTTTATTTTATTCAAGTTTGCGAACTTGGTCTCTCCACATGTCCAGAGTAATGGAATAAACAAGGAGCCCCAAGCTCATTTAAAGTTGGGTTTTTATAGTAGTAAAGGTGGGAATGAGGGGTTTCTGAGGTTCAGGACCTCTGATTGGCTGACATTTGTCTAGGGGTGTCCTGGTAACTGTGCTGGCAGGTGATCCTACCTACAGGGGTTGGAATGTTAGGCACGTCCCTTGAATGGTCTGTTCTTGGGTGGGGCTCAGGTAATCTTAGTTTGTTGTTCTTCCTGCAACCAGACATTGCTTCAGGGTAAACTACTGAGACTCAGGCTTCTATTAAACTTATAGATGGCTGAATCCTACACTGGCAGGTGATAATGGTTGGAAGTAAAGAACTTCCTTTGAGTGGTCTGTTTCTATTTAGCTTAGCATAGCTGGCTCCTACAGTTTAAAAGAGAGAGTTACCAGCAAGAGTATGGGTGACCCTAAAGCAGCTCCTCAGAGTAGACTGCACTCAGGATGATAGCCACTCCCCTATGGCCACTCAGAAAGAGCCCGCTTTCCCTAGCCTTCCCCAGCCTAAGCACTTTAGCACACTCCCCAGTTCCTGAGACCAGGTTTATACTTAGAGCAATGAGTGCCTGGGAGGAAGCCCAGTGACCCTCCACTCTCAGTCCTCTGACAGAATGCCAACAGCCCACCAGCCTGTTTGGAGGAGTAACTAAGCCAGATAGAGACAGACCACTTGGGTAGGACTGATTGCCCTGATTGTGTGGAAGCTTCATTGCTTCTAGAGCAGGTACTGGTTTGAGTGACATTGTTACCCATAGGGGACATATTTGAATATATTTGAACAACTGATAACACTTGATCACTGGGTGTGTTAAGTCGGGAGCATAACTCCAGCCCCTGGAATCCATCCCAGGCCCCAGGCTTGAAAGTTGTGTTGTTCTGGACTCCAAATCCCAACATGCCAGGTTCTGACCCCTCCCCGGGGGAGAGTCAGGACCATGGCCATTGGGTATTTAAGTAGGCTCCCAGAGGAGGAACACATGGTTCTAGGTTTGCCTGTGCTCCCCACTTTCCTGTATCCCCGCCATGCGCTCAGCCACCCGAAAGCACCATATTTAATAAGACAATGGGCATTTTAATTTGGCTTGATCTGACCTAATTGGATTTCTTTGCGCCAGCAGAGGCGCAGGTGTTAGGAGTTTTTCCTAACTGGGTGGTGACGCTGGTTGCGTGGGTTGTGAATCCTTTAGGATCAGGGCCTTGCTGGGGGAAGTACTGCACTTGTGGACTCAAAGCATGGCTCCACTTCCGGTTTACTCTTTCTGCTTTCTGTGCATAGATAAAGATGTGATCTGACAGCTTCTAGATTCCACCAACAGACAACAGACTTTCCACTATAATAAATTCTAGACTGCCGGGCAGTGGTAGAGCATGCTTTTTGAAAGACCCTACAGACCCCCTCCTCAAAACCCGCAGCTAGCATGCTCCTGGGGGAACGTCCTGTTTGCTTTAAAAAAATTCTCTGGATCAGCAGCCAGCCTGCTCTCGTAAGAACATCCCATGTGCTTGAGAGAGCAGGATGTCTATGAGATAGGAAGACTGCAAGGCCAGGATGTTAATAAGATAGGACATCAACAAAGCAGGTTGACTGTAAAACAGGATATCTATAAGATAGGAACAGGATGACTGTTGCCAGGCATCCATGCTGAGAGAGGAAACCATTCATGCCCCCACCTCATTCCGATAACCACGCTTTTGCTTCTGTAAACTTGCTTTTGCTCTCCGCTATAAAAAGCCCGCCCTCCAGTTGGCAGGCGCGCAAGTCTTCCGAGAGATCTTGCCGCCCGCAGGTACCTGTGTCTACTCAATAAACCTCTTGCGATTTGCATCCGTGCAGTCTCGGCCTGTTCCTTGGCGTTGGGGATGTCTCCTCCCGAAAAAAGGTCCTCGTCGAGGGTCTTTCACTTTTAAGTCCAGCAGAGGCTTGTGGATCTCAATGAGTTCCAGGCCAGCCTGGGTCTGCAGAAAGAGTTCCAGGATAGCCAGAACCATTCAGAGAAACCCCATCTAGAAAAAAAAAAAACAAAAAAAAAACAAAGCAACAAACAAATGAACAAAATCAAAACAAAAAACCCAGCAAAACAAAAAAAAAATAGATTGTGGAATAGTAAGCCTTCCAGCTAAGGTTTCCTCTACATACAGCTTTTGATCACACTGTTTCATCAAGGAGAAAAAAAAGCTAACCAATACAGAAGTCAACCACAGCGATGTGATCTTTACTACAGGAACATAGAGTTGTGTGTAAATCACACTGTAATGGAGGAAACATTCACACTGTAGGTGCTTCAAATCACCATGGAGTCTGAACTCATATGCAAAAGCAAAGAGCCTTTATTCAAGTTTGAGTTTGGACCCTCTGTGTGTCCTATGCAGTGGTACAGAGAGAGCCCAGCTCGGCAGAGTAGGGTTGTTATCATAGTAGAGGTTGGGGGTGAGGGGATTTCTAGGGTTCAGGATCCTGATTGGCTGACATTTGTCTAGGAATGTTTTGGTAAAAGGGGATTGATGCATTTGGGCTAAGGGGATCTGGTGGACCCTGTCTACAATGATTGCAATGTTAGATATCTCCTTTGGAATGTTAGGTATTTCCCCCTTGAATGGTGATTGGTCTGTTCCTGGGTGGCACCCGGGTTGTCTCAGTTTGTGGTCTTTTCTGGAACCAGGTATTGTCTTAAGGTAAACTGAAATTTAGGCCTACTCTTTGCCTAGCTTCTATTGAGCATATCATGGCAGCAGTATAGCTAAGCTACCCTGGGCCCCACTCAGGAATTATATCTAGCTTTCCCAGTGAGCAAGCATACTTCATGGAGATTATGGGAAAAACAAAAATGTCAGGGATTGTTCTGATGTCAGAGAGACTAGTGGCAAAAAGGACTTTGTATTTGACTTGATATAAGAATAAGAACTGACAAAAATGCAGTAACTGAAAATTTGATAGAATTATTCTGTGGCCTATAGAGATTGTTATTCAAGACTTGGGAGGTCTAGTTGCTTCTTTCTTGGGAGTGTTGTTTTTATGGGGCTTTGTGGGAAGCAGTTTCTACTCCCAGCATCCCAGCTGACTGAAGAAGTATCCACCAATATCTTTTCCTATCACTGTGCCCACTTCCTTTCCAGGTTCTGCCTGTTCCATCATTTTACGGCACTATTCTCTTGGGGATTCATTGTAACAAACTGCTACTAGGCCAAATAGCTGCTTCCCCATAACACAAATGAGGGTATTGTACACGTAACTTCCATTCAGCAGAGTTTTGTAATGACCCCAAGCCTTGAATTAGTTATTATTATAGCATTACTTAAACACGTTTAAACATAAAATAGGTACAAACTCTATGTGTTTACCAGCTTTATAACAGTACATATAAGGAAAACCATTTCACAAGTTCAAGTCAATAAAAACTACAAAACTAATAAAATTTAAATTAAGACCATTAATTTAATGGACACATGATGTTGTTCCCTGGAAATTAAATTGCTGCTCACAATCTGAATGACAATCAGCCTCTTCTGAGTTTGGATTGCCAAAGCTATCTTGTCACTTGATATGGCGTCAATCCCCTACATCTTCCCTATTCACACTAAAGAAATAAGATCGCAAATGATGTTGGTTGATTTTCCTTAGCAGGCACTCATTAATCTTTGAAGCACATTCCTCATTAGAAGTAGGCAATTGTTGGAGTGCCACTCCACCCAGTGGTATTTTAAACAGATCTGGAGTCAAATGTGAGAAAATCTTATATATATATATATATATATATATATATATATATATATATATATATATATATATTAGACTTTGTTTTTTTTAGGTGTAGAGAAATTAAGTAGATTTTAAAAATGACCTACTTAGTCTAGGGATGGTTCATAAACTGTAGTGATGTTAAGTTCTCTGGTTCTTTTGAAGAGGTAAGTAATTGCATAGGATTTCATCTTGATGTACAATTAAATCATAGTTCTTGATAAGATAAGCAATATGTTCACAGTTACCATGGTTTTGTGTTTGTAAGCCAAGATCTGTATAATCTTCAATTCTCCGGATGTCCTTTTCTCTTTCCCTGGTGATCTGGCTTGATGCAGTGCTGGGCAGTCTGAGAGTCTGGCAGGGGGAGTGATGGTCTCAGCAACAGTGAACAGGCTGCTAAGAATGCTGTGAAGTCTTCCTTGTGTTGGTGACTTGATTTGATTGTTATTCTTCTTGCTTTTTATTTGCAAGTTCTTTCAAGTTCTTTGTTGTTTATTTAGTTCTATATTGGGAAACAATGCTCAATTTTACTACTACAGTTTTGCACTATATTTTACAATAATTAAACTATTGAGAAATGTATTGCTATGTGTGGATGTAGGGTGTGTGTTTGTGTGTTATGTGTGGTTGCCTGGAGACCAGAGGTTGATGTTGGGTATGTTCTGCTATTAAACCCAAAATAGGCTGATTCCCTGTCGGCCTCTAAAGCACGAGGATTAAAGATGGGGTGCCATCCATACTAGCATTTATGTAGATCCCAATTCTGGTCCTCATGTTTGTGTACCAAAGGCTTTACCCATGAAGAACCTCACAGTCTCTCAAACATGTATCGAATCACATGTGAGTCATTTGTGTCCCTAAACATAAAATCCTCTCCAGATTTATTAGAGGAAGTGACATTTCATTGTTATCACACAGTAATATCTCTATGGTCATAAAGAACAGCCCAGGTAAGTGAGTTTCAGCATCTGCTGGCTACTAGTCAGGGGCTGGGCAGAAGGTTCATTACTTAAAACAGCTTGCTAAACAAGTTCAAGGATCTCTATAAAGCCCACTGTTGTAGCAAAACTGTGTGTAATCCAAGTGCTTCTTTGGGAAGATGGAGGTGGAGACAGGAGCTTTTGGGCCAGCTAGACTGCTGCATACAACAGGCAACAGGCACACAACAGAGACAGTCTATGTCAAGAGCTAGCCTACTGCACCCGACAGTGACATCCTGTGTCAAGAGCTAGCCTGGTGCACACAGCAGACATACTACAGGGGCACTGTGTTAAGAGCTAGCCTACTACACACAACAGACACATGACAGAGACACTGTGTCGTCAAGAGCTAGCCTACTACACACAACAGACACATGACAGAGACACTGTGTCGTCAAGAGCTAGCCTACTACACACAACAGACACATGACAGAGACACTGTGTCATCAAGAGCTAGCCTACTACACACAACAGACACATGACAGAGACACTGTGTCGTCAAGAGCTAGCCTACTACACACAACAGACACATGACAGAGACACTGTGTCGTCAAGAGCTAGCCTACTGCACACAACAGACACATGACAGAGACACTGTGTCGTCAAGAGCTAGCCTACTACACACAACAGACACATGACAGAGACACTGTGTCGTCAAGAGCTAGCCTACTACACACAACAGACACATGACAGAGACACTGTGTCGTCAAGAGCTAGCCTACTGCACACAACAGACACATGACAGAGACACTGTGTCGTCAAGAGCTAGCCTACTGCACACAACAGACACATGACAGAGACACTGTGTCGTCAAGAGCTAGCCTACTACACAAAACAGACACATGACAGAGACACTGTGTCGTCAAGAGCTAGCCTACTACACATAACAGACACATGACAGAGACACTGTGTCGTCAAGAGCTAGCCTACTGCACAGAACAGAGACAGCCTGTGACAGGAGCTAGCCTGGTACACACAGCAGACATACAACAGATACAGCCTGTGACAAGAGCTAGCCTGGTGCACACAGCCGACATACAACACAGACAGCCCGTGTCAAGAGCTAGCCTGGTGCACAAACAGACATAACGACAGAGACAGCTTGTGTCAAGGAGGTGAAAGGTGAAAACGTACACCTGACCTTGTCCTCTGACCTCTGTGCTATGGTACAAATATGCCCACATTTGTATATGTACATTATATACACGAACATGTGTACACACACACACACACACACACACACACACACTCACACACATTAATGGCTCCTGGCCCACATAGCTAGAAAGAAACTATTGTTCTGTTCTCATTAGTGGGTCTGAATATCTATTTGTCCTTGTCCCCGGCTGGTCTCTAGAAAATTCATACCCAATGTGTTTTTCAATAAAATTATCATTATATATGTGAATGTATTTTTATAGATCTGCTTAAGACCTTTAGACAACAACTCACAGCTTACAGAGCTGGAAAGTAGAGATGGAATGCGCATGTAATTCTAGCCCAAACAGGTCAGATTTGGTAAAACTCTGGTACCTCTCGGATGAAAACCAGATGGGCATATTAGACATGTAGCAGAAGGATCTAATTACGACAGCTTACAGAGAACAGGGTCCCCGAAAACACATTCCAAGGACAGCACGGTGGAAATGTTGGGTGGATGGAAATGAGTTGAGGGCGTGCAGGTAGACGACAACACGGCAGGCCTGTCCTGGGGAACACAGATGTAAACCTGAATCTGGAATTATTTTAAGCATTGGCCTTGGGGTAACAAAAAGCAAATTCTATTTCGTGGAATTCAGTTGAATGCCAGAAAAGTCCCTGGCTGAAATCATCTGAAACTGTTACATTGAAATCGGTTCAATATAGTCAGTGCTACTCTTATTTTTAAAACTAGGTTATTTATGCTAATGATATTGAGAATGACAAGAAGACACTTCTGATACTTCTCGAGGGTCTCTTCCTGCACATTTTCTGCACCCTGCTGTGGTTGTAGATGGCAGCCAATATTCTATTAATTTCCTAGGTACAATACTGCATGAGTATGGTTTTGGGAATGACGGGGATAACTCCTGAGTTTTTACATTTTGATGGCTTTTGAAGAACTGAGTATTACAGCAAACCTAACAGAAAGTTACCAAGCACATTGATGACTTCCCCTACTTAACTTATTTTGCTTCCTAAATTCACATATGTATAAAAGTTGCAATGTGGATAGCCGGGGTTGAATCAAAGTAGATTTTTGATTTTGTGCATCTTAACCAAAACTCTCCTGTTCTAGTTGCCTGACACATGCTTCTGAAATAATGTCTTCTTAAGTTTTTAATAATAGCTATTTACATGGGAGCTTTCTGATGATTCAGTGTGTGTGTGTGTGTGTGTGTGTGTGTGTGTGTGTGTGTGT
The DNA here is from genome assembly GCF_018167655.1 of Microtus oregoni. Classification (NCBI taxonomy): domain Eukaryota; kingdom Metazoa; phylum Chordata; class Mammalia; order Rodentia; family Cricetidae; genus Microtus; species Microtus oregoni. The sequence continues at coordinate 57,266,568 of NW_024543059.1, read as the reverse complement.
GTGCCTCAAACATACAGTTGCATTTGGAGGCCAGAAGAGAGCATTGTATCTCCTGGGGCTGCAACAAAGGCCTTTGTGATCTGTTTAATACGGGTTCTGGAAACTGAACTCAGTAAGTTCTTTTAACTACTGAGCCACCTCTCCAGCCCCTCCTTACTACATTTTATGTTATACTGTGTCTTTATTACTTACACACAATAGACTTTGGTAAGAACCATCACTGCCTGTGCAGCTGTGGAAAGGCTTCCTGCTTGGTCTGTGGTGTCAGTTTTCACAGTAGCTCTGGCTTGAAAAGTGGGTGTTCCTCCCTCAGCTCTTTCTACGTAGTAGAACAAATGACGTGGACAGTGACATAAGTAATAGCAGTACTCTTCTCTAAAAAACAGGAGTGACCAAGATTGTCTATATAATGCTACTTCTAAATGGAAGTTCTCAAAATTATCTTGAAGCCACATTGATGACTTCTTCCAGTCACTTATTTTTCTGCCTAAATTTGTACATGTATAAAAATTATGATGTGAATATCTGGGGTTGCATCACAGTAGATTTTTGACTTTTGTGCATTTTAACCAAAACTTTCCTGTTTTTATCTTAGCCTTCTGACACATGCTTCTAAAATGGTACCTTCTTAAGCTTTTAATGTTAGCCATTTAGATAGGGGCTTTCTGATACTTCGGTGAGTGGACTCTCGCTGATTTACCCTCTACACTCTGCAACAGAACAAGAACATCTCTGTCTAGAATTTGGAACTGGCCAGGCATCAAGATCAGACAGTGTGTGGCCCCGAGCTCTCAGAACCAGCTGTGGTGTGTTCACAGCAATCTACCATTTTTCAAGCTGTATGACCTGCCATGGGTCATTTTTCTGGTCTCTTTTAGTGACCACATATACTGAAAGAAAGAAGGGAATTCTGAACAAAAATATATTTCTGCATTTTCCTTTGAAAAATCAGAAAAGTATCTCTTCTAAGTTTAAGGTCTTTACATGTGATAATCAATCAGACAGAACACATTGTCTTGGTGCATAAAATAATTACTAGGAACTTATCTATGTCTCTTAAAAGCACAGTAACACATGGTGCACAAATATACTGCTGGAAAACTTCAGTCATTCAGTTATTTGATTAACAGATACCAAATGTTTAGAGTGTTTAACTGGAAAATACCTACTAGGCAGTTACACCTTAGTGTATGGTTGGATGGAATTGTTGAGATGATAATGCAGATTTTAATTCTTTTCCATTTAGTTACTCCGACTTCTGAAAATACAATTTTCTCATTAACACTCAGAGAGTAATTTATGCACTGTCAGTGGATTGCTTATATATTTTTCTACAAACAAATCTTGAGAAGTAAAAATATTAGTTTCATTTCACCACCTAAGTTTATTCTTATTTTATGTGTTCTGGAATCAGTAAGTCTTTTCATGAATGGATCAATGTGCACTTATAAAGGGGTCTAGTGAACATGTCACACAACTCTGTTTTTGCAAACTAACAAAAGTTATGCCATGCTGTTATACAATAACCTATCGAAATAATAATTGAAAGTGCAATTGTTCTTTGAGAGAGACGTCCTGACTGAGGTTTTCTGTCCTGCCTGGTCCTGCAGTCATTCAGTCCCAAAGAATCACACAGAGGTCTATATCAGTTATTAACTGATTCACCCAGTATCTCAGGCTCTTCTTATTAACTAATTCTTATTACTTACATTAACCCATTATTCTTATATGTGTTAGCCAAGTGGCTAGGTACTTTTTTTGACAAGGCAGTCATATCTTGCTTTCTCTGAGGCTGGATCACGACTGCAGACTGAAACTTCCCTCTTCCCAGAGTTCTTGTTGCCATGCCTCTACTTCCTGCATGGTTACCCTGCCCATACTTTCTGCCTGCCTACTGGCCAATCAGCATTTTATTAAAAATAATACAGTGACAAAATAAAAGACCATTGTCCCACAGCAGAGACTGTCTGTGTAGCTCTGGTTTCCTGAAACTCACAATGTAGACTAGGCTGTCCTGGAACTCACAGACATCGACCTGCCTCCGTTATCTGGATGTAAAGGTGTGCAACACTCCACTAGGCAAGAAAATGTGATGTTTTATTTTTGCAAAAACAAACAACAACAAGCCAACATATAAAATAAAAGATTTAGACTGAAGGGGAGAGATGAAAGAAACATGACCTAATCTTGTGCTGATGTGAATCTTAGAATGTTATGGCCAAATCTGTGGAGTCCCCATAAAAGCCAACAAAGGAGACCAAATCCCATATGTAAAAGCAAAGAGCCTTTATTTTAATCAAGTTTGCAAACTCGGTCTCTCCGCATGCCCAACATATTGGAATAACTGGAAAGCCCTGAGCTCAATCAGAATTGGTTTTTTATAGTAGTAAAGTTGAGAGTGAGGGGTTTCTGAGGTTCAGGACCCCTGATTGGCTGACATTTGTCTAGGGGTTTCCAGGTGAGGTGTGCTCGCAGGTGATCCTATCTACAGTGGTTGGAATGACAGGCATTTCCTTTGAATGGTCTGCTCTTGGGTGGGGGTTGGGTAATCTCAGCTTGTGGTGTTTTCCTGCTACCAGGTATTGCTTCAGGGTAAACTACTGAGACTCAGGCCTCTCATTTAAATTTATCGATGGGCAGAGTCCCAGGTGATAATAGTTGGAAGTAGAGAACTTCCTTTGGGTGAGCTGCTCAGACTTAGATTATCATAGCTGGTCCCCACAAGAAAATTTTGCATTTTAAATAAATGAATGATTATATGTTGACTCAACTTATAAAATTCTCTGTCCCACCATTTTTCCCTTCTTGTCTAGTTCCCTTCATTTGTCCCTTCTTCTCTTCTGTCCTCCTTCCCACAAATAATTATGCTATATTTAATGTGAGCAGGAATTTTACAATAAACCCACTAGAAACAAGTCTATGTGATGATGTGTGTTCTGTTTTATGTTTGGACTTCTTTATGATAAGAACTTTTCTAAAATATTTGGTTTTTTTGTCTTTGTTCCCTCATATAAACACTCCATTAAGAAATTAAGAAATGCCAGGTGATGGTGGCACATGCCTTTAATCCCAACACTCAGAGGCAGAGTCAGGTCATCTCTGAGAGTTCAAGACCAGCCTGGTCTATAAAGTGAGTTTCAGAACAGGCTCCAAAGCTACACAGAGAAAGTCTGCCTTGAAAAAAAAAAAAACAAAAAACAAAGAAAGAAACATATTAAGGGATAATAGTCAAATCAAACATTAATTTGGCTACTTGACCAGGCTATGCTTATAATGGGATTTCTTGGTCAAAATAATGTTGATAATATATTGATGTTTTCCTCTTAATTTAACATAAGTGTTATGAAATACCTATTTTATATTTGAAATGTTATATGTTCCTAATAATTGTTTAGATGGGCTACATGATTCAGTGCACTCAAAACATCTATTTATTGATTTCAAAATATGGAAGTGTAATCTATACCACTTATTTTGTGATCTGGCTGTATGTTTTCCCTCTCTTTCTCCTTCACTTTCTCCTTTGTTGCGTTGGGTCGTGGACTCGGGGCACTGTGAGAACTAGGTAATTATCCTACCACTGAGCTAGACTCCAGTTCTCACTCTATGCTGTTTAACACCAGCTCTTAAACTGTTATCACATACTTGTATGTGTAATATGTGTGCTTGTATGTATGTTTGAATGTTTGCATGTGTATGGGCACATTTGTATGTGAAGGATAAGTATGCATGTAATGCATGCACGTGTAGAATATATTGAAGTCAGGGATTTTCTCACTTGTTCTCTATTTTGTTGAACCAGGATTTCTCACTGCATTCAGAGCTTGCCAGTTACCATGAGTCTAGCTAACAGCTTGCACATGGTGCCCCTGGTCTCTGCCTGACGGTGTTGGGATTAGAAGTTGTATCCATGCTTGCCTGACTTTTTTCTTCTTTTGTTTAACACATCAACATCTCTTTTATTCTCTCTCTTACACTGTCAAGATAAGACATTGGTCTTTAAACGTTCATTTAAAAGAACAATTGTTTAATCAATAATTTTGATATTACTATTTTTTTATTGAGCTATACATTTTCTTTGCTCCCTTCCCTCAATTTCCCCTCCCCTTCAATCCTCTCCCATGGTCCCCATGCAATTCACAATCCCAGAGAGCCTAGACAACAATGAGGACCCTAAGAGAGACATACATGGATCTATTCTACATGGGAAGTAGAAAACGACAAGGTCTCCTGAGTAATCTGGGAGCTTGCCTGACTTTTACATGGGTTCTGGCATCTTCCTTGAGAAAGTCACACATCCACTTATTCAGTTCTAAATAAAGCTTTATGAAAAATGTTTTTTTTTGTTAAAATAGCCCAAAGAACTCAAATTTACGATTTAAATAAAACAATTAGGATTTCAACAAATACAATAAACCAGATTCCAAAATAAAAAAAATCACAAATTTGAAATTTCTTCAAGTAAAATTTTACTTCCAAGAGATGAAATTAAACAATTTGAAAATTGATTTTACTTTTTCCATTGAGCTCAGAGCTGTAGGAATGTTAGGTGAGCTCTTGATTACTGCCCTACACCTTCAATCCTGATGTAATATTCTTAAATTAACATGACCATTAGAAAAAAATATTGTAGATAATCACTACTGAGAAGATTTTGCTGTTTGTAGCAACAAGATTCCTGTTTTGTAAAGAAAGGAGGAAGATCTATGTCATACCTAACCGCAATGCTTAAGTGACCACATGTCAATTAAGAAAAAGAAAAAGCTTTGTTAAAATGATAACAATAATAATGAATAAATAAATAATAATAACAATAATATAAGAAAACATCATTATTAATGAAAAAGTAGACTCTTGTGAGGCCTCCTATTTCTGGGGACTAAGGTAGCTGCTGTTTGAACTTGACTTCCTACCGTCAAAAAGAAGGAGATTAGTGATGTATTTAACACATAATCTGATGAGAAGAAGAAGAAGAAGAAGAAGAAGAAGAAATGAATTTGAAATGCAAATCAGAAGTTACTGAATCTTTTCTGACACTAAGAATTGAAGACTGGATTATGATGAGATGTAAATAGAATCTTTGGGGTTTCATTGTAGTATGCAAATGTTGGGCAAACAATAAAAACCTTAAAAAAATTCCATAGCCATCTCATCATTTAGAGAATCACCTTCCCTTCATCAAGCTACTTACTTAAGGACTCAACTGAAATACTTACCTAAATCTCAACTACTTAAGATTCTCATTGTTAACATTGAGATTTGTACAAATATACAAACTATGGTTAATAATTACAGTCTTTAATGTTTCAGTTTAGTAGATATATCCATTTTGACTTTCAGGAATTAAAGTATGATAGGCATATTCAAGGATCTTTGTTTATATCTGTAAGATTAATTACCAGCTTGATAAAGGGCACCGTGGAGGGAAATGCAATATAATCCTGGATGTTGTTGGATGCAAGCCAAATAATTTTCATTGTACAGTCATGCATTTTAAATGCAGGATTATATGGAATGCCGTTAAAAGAACATGACTTACTTGTTATTTCTTATTTTATACATTTTTATTTTATATGCATGTATGTTTTATGTGCAGGCATGTCATGTACCACAGGCATGAATGATGCTTATGGATGCCAGAAAAGAATGCTAGAGTTTCCAGAACTGGAGTTTATAGATACCGGTGTATCTCCATACTGGCACTGGGGATCTAACCTGGGTCCTCTGAAAGAGCAGCAAGTGTTCTTAACTGCTGATCCATTTTTTTAGTTCCATGAATTACAGCAATGCCTCTTCCCTCCCCCTGAAACAAACAAAACCTAATAGCAAGGTCAGAACTAAAAAACAAAGTAGGCAAAGAGAGACCCTGTCTTGAAAAATCAAACAACTACAAGACAAACAAACAACAAACAAACAAACAAAAGTAGGTCCGTAAATAGTGTTTCACTGAAACAAGGTGGCTGCCTCGCAGGAAATGTGTAGAGTACTGTGGATTTGGGACAGCCTGAATTCTGGTCCAGTGATGGAATGTGCCTTGAAAACCAAGCATCAGTGCAAGGAAAACTGCACGCTTTTCTCTGTTTAAAGCAACTTATACTTCTTTTCCTGTGTTCAGATATAGGAAATATTCAGAGAATCACGTGTCTTAACCTGTAATTTGGGGAGGAAAGGTCACCATTGAGTTGAAGGGAGCAGGGACCATGTTAGGCTAATGGTTTAAAGACCCTTGAAGAGCAGTATTAAATTTAAGCTGACAATCCAGAGGAGTTTCTTCAGGTAAGAGATGAAAGATATTAAAAAGTAAAAATAATGTTCAATCGACAACAATAGCCAAATTCTTTTCTGGTGCTTGTGCATGACTCTGCTGTAACGTCTTCTGTAAAGTCAATGGCTTCTTTGCTTATACATGAATTATCCATGAAGAAACGGAGATAAAAGAAAACATGATTGTCTAGTGGGAACTCAGACCATGCGCAGATGACATGCAGAATCAGAGTGAACTTACTCTGTTGGCTGAAATGAACAGATATATACCTTACTCATAGTGAGCAGGAATTGCTTAGCTTAGTACTTAGGAATTGCTTAGTACTTGGTCTTAGGAAATCCATGCATGATAGATAGCAAACCTGACCTGTCTTATCAGAGTAGTGAGCTTCTTTAGCTTCCCCAGAGGAAGTTTTGATTCCATCATTCTTGAAAATGAAGTTCTGGTCACGTGGTCAGATGTCAATAGTACCTAGGCAAAGTGGCACTTCTAAAGAGACTTCTAGTTTGTCTTTTAATTGTGTTTCTCTGCTGAACCAAAGTCAACTAAATGATCAACTCAGTGAAAAATAATTATAAGAAGTCTAACATTTGAAATGTCTAGTTGTTTAATAGAAAAATAAAAAAGAGTCAATTTGTGGATATAGTTTAAATGCAGAAAAACTGCTAAACACTAAAACTTGAAGGATACAGATTCTCTACTTAATTTTATTCATAAGTAACGATCTGAAGTCATTACAGTATAGGGCTTAATACAGATTCACTTAATTAATGTTAAACATTTTATAAAGTGGGATGGAATTATTTTTTAACATATTTTCAGCAGAAAGCCAGGCATGGTGGCATATGCCTTTATTCCCAGTGCTTAAGAGGCAGGGGAAGGGAGATCTGAATGAATTTGAGGTCAGTAAGCTGAGGCCAGCCAACGCTACATAACAAAACCTTGTCTCAAAAGCAAACAAATGAATAAAAATTAAAAAAAAAACACAAAAATAAACCAACCACAACAATCAAAAAGATTTTATTCTGAGACCCAAGACTGAATGACCACTAATTTGAGAGTCCTAAGACACAAAGACATAGTTAATATGCATTATTCATGCTCAGCAGGGTTCTTATGCACATGTGCCCAAAGGCTTAGGCAATGGACAAGCTTTTTTTAATAAATTAAAACATTTAAATAAATTAAATAGAATTAAAGTCACATGGTCCTTTTTTTCTTTGAAAAGGGACATATCATCATTCATCATCATCATTTATGCCTTGGCAATGCTTAAGCATGCATGGGCAGCCCGTTTATGGCGGTTCTCTAGTTGTTCCTATCCTGGGAAGTTCTAGATGCTTGTGTTACTGTACACCCACATTCCACAGTCTTCTATTATGCTGCTTATCCAGTGTGTTTTGGTCCTTCCTCTTCATCTCATCTTGCACACTCCTCCAAGCAGTGCTATCTTTGGGTACCTGCCGTAATTCATTTTCATAACATGGCCAAAGTATCTCAAGCGCTGTTGCCATATCCTGTAGTTTACTTCTTTCTGACGATGGAGATGTTCTTTAAGGTCATCATTAAGCAGCCTGTCTTTTCATGTGATACCTAGAATAGTCCTAAGACATGCTATCTCAAACACATTCAGCCACTGTTCTGAGGAGCGTTTTGTCTAAGTTTCAGAGTTGTAAAGAAGACAGCTCCAGACAAGTGTCTCATAGACTTGTAATTTTGTTGTTGTCATTATGTCTCTTGCTGACCAAACCTTCCCTAGTGCCTGGAATGAAGTAAAAAGGGACATATACATATTACTATTTTACTATATGTTAAGCTGTGGTCTGATTTTGGGTAATCTTGTGGTTAAAAGCCTAACCTAGGGGAGGGACAAGTTCACGTGATGTCCAAGACTCTCAAGCACAGTCTACACAGACACAGCTGTGCAGCATCCTGACCCTTTAACAGTGGGCTCCCCTGTAACTGGACAATGTGAAGATGTATCATTACGGCATTAGATAGTGTGAGTCGTCAGACATAGACTTCTTCTTCGACATTATTCACAATCACAAAATCTGAAAAAAAAAACAGATAAATCAAATGATCCAAATCATCTTGGGGAAGAAGTCAAGGGGATAATGAAGGTCCCTCTTGGCTATTTGATCTAAGGGAGGCGGAGAGGAACACACGGCTTCAGAATACATTGTGAAGTTCCGTTAGAAGATGCTGTTATAGATTTCCTTCCAATCATTCCTTGACTATAATTGTGTGTTATGACAATGTCATAAGACCATTCTTTGATAGAATGTCAGAAACATTTTACATGTCAATGCTTCCTGAAAATCCCAAGTCCTTTTATAACTCCAGGAAAAATATCCCAATAATAGACTTCTTTCTTCCTTTTAAATGATTGCTGGAGGAGGAGAGGTTGAAATTATATTCACACTTAGTTTTGAGAACCTTCAGCTCAGTTACTTATACATCTTTATGGGGCACTTCATCTCCAGGCTTTCATGACTTCCTCTTTTGGCCTCACAGGTCCAACTAACTGAATGTTTTGTCTGTTTTGATCAGTCAGATTAAAAGCATGCTGGATTGTGAATGCTATATTTTCCCGCTGGCTTTCAGTTCTGTTTAACAAAAATTACTGAAACTCTGGGCCTATAAAAACAAAGTGAATTTTGAGATTTTTTTTTTTTATTTTTACTCATGAAGCAGAAGGGAAAGCATCTCTCATTGTTATAATACTCCACACATCCCAAGAAGTACAAGCAGAGAAATCTGCTTCTACCATCAGAATTTAATACAAAATCATGTTCTTCTGTCATACAGAAAATTTGTCATAGATTTTTATCTGCAATAAAATCGATGTCAAGGGTGGCACATAATACATTTGTAAAGGTTAGAGATATTTTAACCTTCATCTGTGACTGGAATTACAATGGTCAGTGAGCCACTGAAGCACTCCTGCCAACTATTAAGAGTGGGGGAACGAAGTCTGCGGACGGTCATGTCATACAGCATCAGATTCCACGAACTGTAGCGTGGTCAGGCCGTTTTGAATAATGTCCTTGAAATTACAGATTTATTACACAAGTAAGAATATGTGATTACAAATTCCGCGGATCTCCTGTCCTTGTACTGGATTTGTGTTTTTAGAGTCCAGGGGGATTACAGCCTTGTGTTGGTTAAATTCTGGCAGAGACCTGGGAGAGCGTAGCAGTCACATTATTTAAATAGCTTCTTTTCTGAAATGCCTGTTGTTTCAGACTAAGAACAGTGAGCAGGGTTCTCAGAAACGCAGCACGGACTTCTCTACAATTTATATAGCATGGCTTTTCACTTCTGCCAATTAGCTATCTAGAAGATGTGAGCAAGTGCTTGTAGTTAAACAAAATGTTCTTGGAAAATTGAAATCCGTTCTCTCTTCAACCACTTCTTGGTCTCTTCCTACTGGTGTTGTTCCAGGGTAAGGTCCTGGGCAGAATTCACTTTGTCCTTTAATCATGCCTGCTATTTTCATATTAGAAGCTGATTTTCAGATGACACCCCTTTTCACTCAGGCAGTTCACTTGCAAGGCAGAGACCTAAGTCATACTTGGTACCGGCTTATACGAAACTACGCTTCAAAATGAGAACGCCAGGGAAAGACAAAGCTTTCTTTACTCTGTCATTACATGCACATAAGAAACAAATACAAGGCTTGCATGAGAAAATTCAAGCACAATTTTATTAATTTCGATTTTTTACACTTCAGACGTGCCATGTTTCACCCTGAGTCCTGCTCATTTTGGTCTTGAGGACAGTGGGTATTTTGAGTACCAGATGATTTAATTTAGTTGGTTTAACGCACAGTTTCAACTTTTGCCTTTTCTTTGAAGGTTTGTTTCATGACAGTGTCTGCAGAAGCCTGTTTTCATTACTCTCCATCCTTCAGCCTTAGATCTGTATCAGCTTTTCCCCCTTGCTCATAATACATTACAGAAAATAGTGTAGCTTTCTGTAGCATGGCCAAAACTTTATGATATGTTTGCAATTTTCCATAAGATTTGTATAGTATAAAGTAAAAATGTTTGCTTTAAGAGACATCTGCTATAAATAAACCAACAGTGTAAATTTTCAGGAGAGCTGCACAATTGCTTTAAAGGCGCAAAGCACGAACCTTCTGTAGAAAGTTCCAGCACTTTCCCACATTCTAGTGGGTGAGCTCTGTTCACCTCTGTGCTCATGGACCTCTACCCAACTGCTGGTTCTCAGTTCTCCCGTCCAGTCCCCCAAAGTGCAATGAAATTAGTCTGTAATGCTTTCAACACCCTTGTGGGTCAGTTTTCCTTCTCAGAGACACATACGAATGGTATTAAAATACACTTCCTGCTCGCCCAAAATATTGCCTCGGAATGCCAGAGAAACAAGCCAGTTCCTTCGGAGTCTGATGTTATCTTTATTGAATTGCGTTGCCAGCTTCAAAGGGTCAGCCATCCAGGTTATGGATACGTATTCTTTTGGAAGTTTCCTGAATTACTTTTTAAAACTCAGTCAGTATTTGTTAGCGAGAATGGAGGATCTTGTGTTTCTTGTTTTTGAAGTTCTCTTGCTAATGTTTTTTATAAAATAAATAACCGCATTCTCACACGACACTTCCTTCTGTGGCACTTTCTTTTCTTTCTTCTTCATTTCAACAATTTCTAAATTTAGGAAAAAAAAATTGCCAGAAGAAATTTTAATTAATTTCCTTTTAGAATCTAAAATGAAAGATTCACTGTGCTTTTTTTTCTTTTTTCTTTCTCCAGAAACTGGGTAGAAAACTCATTGATTAAGAATGATAGTCATGAGCCAAATGCACATTGAAGTTCAAAGAACGAAGTGTTACCCTTGTATTAGAAATGATCACTGGAGAATACAGAAACCTTATTTTAAAAATCTTTTCTTTGGAACATTTAATTTTTTTAATATAAGAAGCGAAATCAGATCATTAAGTAGTCCTTTAAAAATCAAGGTATTAGGACTGTTGAATTGGCTCAGTGGAGAAAGAAACATGCAGCCATGCCCAGGTGCCATGGTACAGGTGTGTGCATGGGTGTTTGTGTGTGTGTGCACATACACATATATACACACACAAATCAATATGAGAAAAAGAAGCCAGCGCTGAAGGAATATGGGGGACGACAAAGACAGCTGCCTGTTGTCACGTGCACACACACACACACACACACACACACACCCAGAATTTTAAAAAATACCATAAACATTGAATTCTGGAGGAAAAAGGATACAATGTATTCAAACTTTAGCAAGTTTCAGGGGTAGGTTGAAAAAAATCTGTAAACTGAAGCTCATGATTTTTGTGATAACAAGGAAGCAGAGTGTGACTTGTGCATATATTTCTTCATTTATTCACCATGCCTTGAGTATGAAAGACTTTGCACTATTTATAGAAATACAATTTAAATTGCCTTTTCATTATAATACCCTCAAGGCAAAATTATTTTATTGGAAAATTGATTTGCTATCAAATAAAATGAAGATAAGAGTTTAAAAGGGCTAAAAGTAGTCGCCTGACCACAGTTTGCCTCACAGACACTACCAGGGATTCATATACGTATACACATGAATTCTCATACATATAACATATGCATTTATATTTTAAATTCTCTGGTATTTATTGCTCTCAAGAGTGGCTTTTTTGTAGGCATGGGGGGAAATGATAGGTTGACAACTTCCAGACAGTCTGTCTCCTATACACATAGAAATTACAGAAATTGTTAGGGTGATCAAAACCAGTTGTCAAAAAAAAAAATTATAAAATGCTTCCTTCCCCTCTTAAAAACAGTTTAATTTTCTCCTATCTCTTTCAGCCCTTTATCTTCTCCAGTGTCCCACCCTGCAATATGTGTGAAATGCTATCAAAAGCTTTCTGATATTACCATAAATTACTGTGTAAGCAGACCTATTTCTTATCTGTCAAGGGGCGCTTTTCTTTTTCTTTAGCAATTTTCTCTATTTCTATATGTGTGAAAGGTTTTTCCTGCCTTTTTTTTAAAGAACAAAAAGAAAAAAAAATGGTCTGTACCTAAAAGACTTTGACTTTTAGTGAGTAAGTATTCTAGATTCCTGTTCACAAAATAACCTTGCAACAGGACAAAGCGAATGAAAAACACTGTTTTCTACTGTTTCTGTTCAATTCGAGTTTGCAGACAGTAATTTCTATATGGTGGGACATATTCCCATGCCAAAGACAGAAAAGGCATTATTGCATTTAGTATATGTTTTTACTCTTTACGTTCATTTTTAAATGCACAGTTTGTATGTCACGAGTTTGTGATTTTTTAAGTTATTTATTTTAAAATCTATTGCCATTATGTCTCATCAATGCTATGTAGTTAAGTATAGCTCTTTTGATGGGAATTACTTAACAGGGCTCTATTGTACCTGGATAGTCATAATTTTTGACAACTATGCAATTATCTTTTCTATTGTGAGCTTTCTTGAAAATTCTCAGGGTTAATTGGATAGAGCTTCTGTTTCGGAAAGAAGTGGGATGATATTCCGTTACAGAGTGTGCAGCCTGAAAAGCCTGAGCATCAGGGCTGTGACGGTGCTGCCCTCGGCTGAGGCAGAGAGCAATTTCTATTTTAGACAGTGGAGGAAAAGAGTCCCACAAGAAACCCAGACTTTGGAAATCATTGTCAGAAATGATGACAGAATATTCAGAAACCACATGAGAGAGGAAAACAATGACGTTCCGCCACCCCATGTAAAAACACCAGGGGCTCACTGGTGGCCTGGAATTTTCTGTTTATTACTCAGTGACTTGTCCTGATATATCTCTGGTGGTACTTAAATGCCACTGCAGGCGTATTTTTAAATCCTCACAATATTAGACATTCAGTCCTTTCTTACACAGTACATATATATTCGCATCTCCAGCAAATGGAAAAGCCAAACAGAAAAAGAGTTTCTCCGACTCTGTCCACATTGAGATCTAGGCAACACAGTCAAAAACACTTGTGGTATCCCCCACAGACTATGTTTGTCAGCAGTGATTAGCATTGTTTTTAAAAGGAAATCACAACCACCACCAAACAACAATTACTGCAATTACTACTAATAGGACAGCAAACAAAACTCTTCAGCTGGCAAGCTTTATCCCTGAAAGGTGATTTTTTTTTTCCTCAGTCCAGTCACTAGGTGGAGAGACATTCAGTCTCTGACCACAAGGCACTACCCACTGAGAATAAGTCAAGGGCAAACATGCTCAGCTGTGTTTGTTCTTCTTTGCAGTTCATTTGCCAGGTTGTTTTCTTCGAACAGGTAATAACTAGATGATAGATAGATAGATAGATAGATAGATAGATAGATAGATAGACAGAGTAGTGAGATGCAATGAACACGCTACTGCTTCTTGTCAGTGAGAACCCACCCCACTTTCCAAATCTGCAGTGGCCAATGGGCACAGTGTGAGCTGTGGCAATTCACATGTTTTGGATAAGCATCTTCAACTTTAAGGGGACATGTGGTGGGAGCTCCATCCCTTTAGCCAATAACATTTGGAGGTGACTTGCCATGGGTGTGGTTTGCTCTGATACTGGACCTGATAAGAATTAAGGTGGGGACGACGGGGGTTGCATGCTCTCTTGCTTGGATGTGGAAGGCTTCTGATGGGATATTCAGCGACCTTGTCCTGAGCTTTCTCTACCCTTCCATGGTGGACGAAGAGGCAACGGCATCATTTTCCAATATACCCGTGTGTGTGTGTGTGTGTGTGTGTGTGTGTGTGTGTGTTCCCTATTTCATCCCTTAATAAATAAGTTTTCTTCCCAAGAATCTGTGAATTTCTTACAATAAAGAAAGACTTTGTAAAAGTGCTTTTATGACTTTGAAAGAAAAATATATTGACCTATTCCTCTGGTACCTAGTTAGTAATTCAATATATGTATTTGTTTAAATGAATAGATTTTTTTCCCAGCAGTTTTATGCTTATGGATAATTTTCTCAGACTGTAAGAAGTTCATATTATGCAGCCCCAGGCTAATATGGTTTGCACTGTTGCTAACATCTTTCATTAGAGTGGTCCATCTGTTAAACTGATAAAACAGTATCTATGTATTACTGTTAACTTAAGAACATAGTTAAAGGTGAGCATTTTATTGAGGGTTGTATAGTTCTGAGTTTTCATAATTTCATGCATATTAAGTAGAATGATTATACTTTTTAAAAAAATCTTCTACCCTTAGGTCTAAAAATGCAGTTCAGTTGGTAGACTGCTTCCCTACAAAACTAATTGTAGGAGGTAAAACAGGCAGTCACTCCAGGTAAGAAACACTTGCAATAATCAAGCTGAAATGCAAAATTATGTGGGCCAGAGTGAAGGCACTGAGTAGTAGTTATGAAACTTTTGTAACATCCTCTTTCCCAAAGTGATGCTATTTTTATCACTAATATAAATTATCCTTATTTTCTATATCACATAATGATGGTGTCATATTCTAATGTTAACTATTTTAACAATTTTTAGTAAATCATGAGGCCTATAGTTTAGGTTCTTAAAAATCTAGCCATTTCTAGTTGGAAAAATTAGAAAAGTTTTATTGTGAGTAGATTTATATGATATTGCTGGGATATATCAGTTAAATGGTTTTTTTCCTATTGAGACATATTTAGCTCACTTAAATTATCATTCAGCTTCAATTTGCCATTTTTCTTGCCAATAAGTCAAAGTGTCATAGGAAATAAAGGCAGAGACTCATCAACGTCCTAGGCTCTTAAAATGTTGTCTTTTCTTTGCTCAGAGCAGGAAAATTAAGGGGAGGAGTGTGGAAGGAATGAATGGGTGTCTCTGAGGATCATGAATAAGGCATACATTGGTTGGTCGGTGGGAAGTTTGGAGCTGTGGAGTGTGACTGGGAGGGAAGAATTCATGGCTATCGCTCTGGCTTTTGGAATGTTAAATTCCAACCAGTAGGAAAGACTGTGCTAACTCCATCGCTGCCATGCTTCTCCCCAATTTTGAACTCTACCATTGGATTTCAAGAAACTAAGGAAGGCTTTGGGTGAAAAGAATTCTCGAGGTACAGGAAACCTCATCTTAGCCTCAATCTCTCATATTAACCCCAGCAGCATAAATATGGATACAGTGACATAAGGAGTATTTATGAAACATGGGGTATCTCTTTCAGGAATTAAGGATACAAAGAAAAATAAAGCCAAATGTCTCTTCATGGGACGTAAACTGAAGTAGGGATCCAGAAAAACAACTGTACAATTGGTACAAGTAACTTAGTGATGAGTTACCTTTAGTTGTCACCTTGGCACAAGCATAGAGTCATTTTGCAAGAGAGAACTTGAATAGAGAAACTGCTTCCCTCAAATTGAACGGTGATTGTGTCTATAAGTCCCTTCCTTATTTGATCATTGGTATGGGAAAGCCTAAGCCCATGAGGGTGGTGCAAACCCTAGGCAGATGGGCCTGGGCTGTATAATAAAGCTGAGGAAGCTAGGGGAAGCGAGCTCATAAGTAGCATCCTACTATCTCTCCTTCAGTTACCGCTTCCACTTTCTTGCCATGAGTTACTGCTCAGGCTTCCTCAGGTAATGGACAATAACTTGTAAGCAAAAACAACTGCCCTTTCTCCCAAGTTACTTTTCATCATTGTGTTTATGACAGCAATAGAAAAGCAACTAGAATACATAGGATATGTAGGTATCAGGGTAAGGAATGAAGTGTGAGTGTAGCATTTTTGGTAGACAGTGTGGAGATGAGATCTGAGTGATTGCTGAGATGGGAACACGGCACTAATGTAGTGGGGATGGGTCCAGACACATAACATTGCAGGCATGATAACCCAATTAGAAGTGAGGAGTAGCCTGGAGATGAGAAGAGAAGGAGCACAGTGGATACCTGGGAAGGATGCAGGGTTTCTGTGTTGCAGGAAGTCATAGGCAGCTGTTACCTCCTAAGTGTCCCGAACAGATTCTCACTCTTGAAAACTCATGACACAGAGTCAGAAGAGCATAGGAGCCTAGAAAAAAGCGGATGATCTAATCAGCCACTTGGCCAGGTCAGGGCTTGAGCTCTGAGGTATTTTTGTAGGCTGAGGTGCCAGTGTTTGAAGATGGTATGCCGTGAGGAAAGGAGAGGATCCATCAGTCCAGGAATCACCATTTCAGTGTTGATGCAGAAAGGTGAAGGAGAGAGAAAGGGATACAGAGACAGAGAGACAGAGACAGAGAGAGACTGAATTGTGGAGCAACATAGGAGTTTCAGAGTTAGGAAAATGTGTTATCTTCTTGGGCTCACCATAAATCTCACATGAGTTCAGAGATATAAAGAAAAAAGCATTGCTATTGCTTTGAGAAGTAAGGAGCTGGAACGGAGAGGCCACTCAACTTTGCTCCTTTGAGACAAACATAAATATTTCCTGTTGCTGTGAGTCGAAAGGAGTCCTGGCCTAGTGATGAGCTCAGAGTATCTATAGGAAGAATCTTTGATGCAACTGCTTTGCTTATCTTTAGGGAAGGCTGAGTCTTATCCCACAGACATCTCTTGCTTTTTTTTCTGCAAGAGGGTTTTGTTTCATCTTGTTTAGCTAGTCAAGTGAGAAATTAACACTTGTTATTTATATGCCAATGCTATCAAATTGCCAGAACTGACTAGAGACTAACTCAGTTTCATACTAAAAGCATTAACAATATTCCCTCAGCTTTCAGGGAGGATAATTTGTTAGCAAGGAACTAGACATATCTTGAGTTAGTGTAGATTTTTAATTGCTGTTATCTTGACTTTTATTATAAATTAATTTTGGTTTAGCATACTCATTTCCATTTTTTATTTTTTTACAGATGTATTCCCACCTTTCAGAATGTAGCTATGGATATTTGATAACCTAGTATTTCTAGCCTGTAACATCCATTAACCATTCAGTCCCAGTGTACAAGGGTTTAAATATGAACCATCCTTAACCAACTGCCAGAACAACTATCTCAGTAATATTTTTCCTTTATCTCTCAAATTGTTTAAGACTTGGCATTGTATTGTTACCACTGACTTTATTTTCTGGGAAGAACTGGTCAAGTAGAGTCAGTTAGACGGCTCAGTGGGTCAGAAGACCGTGCCGCACAAGCCTGAAGACCTGAGCCCAATTTCCCGAATCAACAAAAATGCAGACGTAGTGGCTCACATCTGTAATTTCAGTACTTCTATCGTGTGATGGAAAGTGGAGCTAGAATAATCACCCAGTTGTTTCCAGTCCAGACAGACTGAAGTACCGAGAGTGGTAGAAACAAGACAGACCTGCTTCAATGGATTGGGCATAAAAGTCTACTGCTTTCAATGTAAAGGTCATTAATCATGCAAGAGAAGACCTGGAAGCGGAAGACAGTTCATCTCTGTGGTCCGGATACTGATAGAGCAGACTGTGGTTTCTTAGCTCACTTTTTGTCCTCTCAGAACTCAGCCATGGAATGGTGCTGTCGTTCGGTTCGGTGGATCTTCTCACCTTAGTTAATCTAATCTATACAGTCCCTCACAGAAATGCTCAGAGATGTATCTCCATGGTGATCTTAAACTCTATCATGTTGAAAATCCAGATCCAGCATCATAGGAGCTGCAGCCCAAGTCCTGCTATTACATTTTAACCACACTTAGTTAACTAGCTAGTGAAGTCATGTAGGGTATCTAACTTCATAGCCCCAGTTTTTTTTTTTATCTGTAAATTTGAATCATAGTACTTTCTATTTCATTAGAGTCTTTTGAGAACCTGATAATAAAATAAAAATAATGAGAGTCTTTGAACTCTATAACAGGTCAGGCATTATTGTTGTCCTTCTGAAAGAGGGTCTCCTGTAGTCCAGCTTGGCCTCCAATTCCTGGTCTTCCTGTTATGCTGCCTGAATGAAAGGATTACAGACATTCACCACTATGCCTTGCTTGGATCACACGTTGTTTAAAGAGCTTTGCAAGCTTAGCAATCTGAAGATGAAATTGTTAATATCAATCAAAACTTATGACACACAGGTTGAAATAATAAACGACTTTAAAGCCATTGTAACCCACGATAATGGAGTAATTTTAGAGAGACGGAAAGAGGTCAGAACTCGCCATAGACATGAACAGCGGCTGAAGAAGGAATGTGGCTCAGAAAAGCACTGCAGAGTTGCTTCTAGTTGTGGGTGATGAGGCCAATTGCAGAGACCTCCTTTGTGAGTGTGAAGGTATTATGGTCAAAGATGAAACTGCACAAATAGAACATTTTTAAGTGGAATAATAGTCCATTTACTTAGCTTCATAATAAATGGCCGGGGATAAATGAATCTGTTCTTCTGTCTTTCTCATCTCTGGTTCTGCACTGTTTCCTCAGGGCATTGGTTACTTTCTCCTCTGGGACAGTGTTTTCAAAGTTACCCAGGGATATCTGAAACTTACTCTGCAGTAACATCCTGTCCTCCTTCATTTGTCTCTTGGTAGCTCTAATACTGTAGGTCATCTGGCCTCACTGGGTCTGTCTCTGTTAGTGTATCTTAATTAGAAACTGACTCAAATTGTTTTTTTTTCTATTTAACCAAAAGAGATAGTTACTATTATTTATTTTTAAAGTGTATTTATTTATTTGTATGTGTACCTGTGTGTGTCTGTGTGCACGCATGCATACGTGAGTCTATGCATGTGTGGGTGCGCAGGTGTCATGGCGCTTCTGTGTGACGACAATACATGTGTAGAGGACAGGGGACCCCACTTGTGGGAGTAAGTTCTTTCTTTGCACTCTGGGTCTCAGGTATCGAACTCAGGTTGTCAGGATTGAAGGCAAGTGCCTTTACCCACTGAACCATGTTGCTGGCCCAAGGTAGATTATTTTTGACAGGCTTAACCATTATCTGACAGCTACTAGTTTATTTTTATTAAAACATACCTGACAGCAAGGAATTTTGATGATCAGAAATACCGTGTGAACAAAGCCAGGCACCAAGCACTCAGGGGACCAAGCTAATGAACCAAATTCTGTTCCACAAAAAGAAAAGACCATGAACAATTGTCAAGGAAAGATTGCCCGGTCAAGGTGAAAAAGTCTCAGGCAGAATAAGGGTGGTCTGTCTAGTAAAATACATAGAGGAAAGACAGGAAAATGAAGAAATGCAGAAATTGGTTGTTCCCCTGATTCAGTGTATAAAGGCATTATATTTGACATTTCATGATGTGTTCAAATTTTATCAGGGGCTTACAGCATAACAACGAATTTCAAAGTGGGGCTAGGAGGGAAGGGAAAGGGAAGAGGTCCAAGTAAGAAAAGAAACTTCCAGATTGTTTGACTTTTATTATTGCCAGGTCCAGCTTTTCTGCAACTCCCTCAGCTCTGCTAAATCTTCTTGAAAAGGAAATTGGACCATGATGTTCCCCTGATATTATTTCTTTCTGTTTTTGGCCCTTGATTGTTACATTCAACCCATGCTCTCTCCTCACTCCCTCCCAGTGGCTTAGCAGAACCACAGCCCATATATGAGCAGGAATGGGTCGTTATGGGAAACTTCAACGTTTACATCTAAGCCATGGGCTTGCCCACTCAAAGTCCCCCTGAATGTAGGCATTCTTTTATTTATTTATTTGTTTCTTTTAAATTGATTTTTATTGAGCTCTACATTTTTTTCTGCTTCCCTATTTGCCTCTCCCCTTTTCTTCAACCCTTTCCCAAGGTCCCCATTCTCCCAATTTACTCAGGAGATCTTGTCTTTTTCAACTTCCCATGAAGATTAGATCTATGTATAGCTCTCTTAGGGTCCTCATTATTGTGTACATTCTCTGGGACTGTGATTTGTGGGCTGGTTTTCTTTGCTTTATGTTTGAAAACCACCTATGAGTGAGTACATGTGATAATTGTCTTTCTGGGTCTGGGCTACCTCACTCAATATGATATTGTCTAGCATTGGCATGGTTACAAATGGGAGAGAGAATACTCATTCAACTTCCTGCAAGTGGAATTGAGTTCCACAACTGAACAGTGCCTGAGGGTTCATTGTAGCAGTGTTCTGTGAGAGCCTACAGAAAGTGAAACATCAGACTTTGGTGGCAAAAACTGAGCAGTTACTTAAAATACATAGGATTTTGGGGATAGTGGATGCTCAGGATTGTGGGATCTCACCAGAAGTTCAGGTGTGTAGTTAGGAGAAGGGATTGGACTGGGAGCAGAAGCATGATGAGGTGAATCCAGCGGTGAGTAGCATTTCACATTTGTAAACTAGATGCTATAGGTAAAACTGGGCCCCGAGACAAAGAACTGGGTCCTATTAATTAAGAATTTGGCCCCAAATAGCTGTTTTTTGGTGAGTGTTGCTCAGTGCTAGCACATGTGCTTAACAAAAACACAGCCTCAGGTGCAATCCCTAGTAGATGCATATATGCACATAGCCATTTTCTTAATTTATGAAAAATTAAATTACTTTCATTTAGGGGTGCATGTACCTACTCATATACCATGGAGCACTTCTGGAGGTCAGAAGTCAACAGAGAAATCAGTTTTCTCCTTCAACTTCGTGGGTCCTGGTAGCAAGCACAGTTACTCATTGAATGCTTACCCTGCTCGTGTATTTTTTTTTAAAAAAAATACTATTTATTTATTTATTTATTTATTTATAGGGTATTCACTTGGGGGTATTGTGTGTGGTGTCATGGGGAAGTACAGGTGTGTGTGTGTGTGTGTGTGTGTGGTGTCATGTGGGGGAGTACTGTGTGAGAGAATATTTGTGGATCATGTCAGGGGGAGCACATGCTATGATGCATGTTTAGAGTTTAGAGAACAGTTTGCGTGAGTTGGCTCCCACCTTTACCGTGTAGGTTGGGAGATCAAATTTGTCAGGCTGTCAGGCTTGGTGGTAAATGCCTAACCAAGACATTACTCTTCTGTTTCTATTCTTTGAACCTTTATTTCTGGTGACATATGTAGTAATAAGGGCGGCGGGGCTGCGTCCCCAGCACCCCGGCTGCCCACATGGCTAGCTTATGCCCCGAAATAACAACACACAAACTGTATTCATTTAAACACTGCTTGGCCCTTTAGCTCTAGCCCTTACTGGCTAATTCTGATATCCTGATCAACCCATCTCTAATAATCTGTGGGCACCGGTCTTACTGGGAAGATTCTAGCCTATGTCCATCCTGGGTCGAGCTTCATGGCGTGTGTCTGCCCGGGAGCGAGCGGGGCATGGCGTCTCTCTCAGGCATCTGCTCCCGAGAGGAGAGCTGTGGAGTCTGACCTCACTTCCTCTTCCTCCCAGCGTTCTGTTCTGTTTACTCCTCCCACCTATCTTCTAACCAATGAGAGCCAAGCAGTTTCTTTTTATTTAACCAATGACCTTCTGTAGTAATAGGGGCGGTGGCGGGGCTGTGTCCCCAACACCCCAGCTGCCTGCTAGCTTATGGCCAAAATAACAACACACAAACTGTATTCATTTAATCACTGCTTGGCCCTTCTGCCCTAGCCCTTACTGGCTAATTCTGATATCCCGATCAACCCATCTCTAATAATCGGTGAGCACCGGTCTTACCGGGGAGATTCTAGCCTAGTCCATCCTGGGTCGAGCTTCATGGCGTGTGTCTGCCTGGGAGCTGGGAGTATGGCGTCTCCCTGAGGCGTCTGCTCCCGAGAGCAGAGCGGTGGAGTCTCTGACCTCACTTCCTCTTCCTCCCAGCATTTTGTTCTGTTTACTCCACCCACAGGGCCAAGCAGTTTCTTTATTGGCCAATGACCTTCCTCCATCATTTCCCCTTTTTCGGTTTAAACAAAAAAAAGGCTTTAACTTTAACATAGCAAAATTACATATAACAAAACAGTTATCAAGTAAAAGTTACAATAATCTTTATCATAACTAAGGAAAACTATAACTATAACTAACTATTCTTAACTCCATCAAAGACTCCAGAAAGATACAATACTACCTAAGCAAACAAGAAAAAAGCAACTTTTAAAACTCTAGAAATGACAGAGACATCTCGCTACCTGGACAGTCACCCAAAGTTCCTCTGTACCGTTGGGGCATCCATTTTCAGCCTTCAGGCCCATGGTATCCAGCAGACATTTCCATAAAGCAGGAGAATTCAAAGTCAGTTCAGTCACTATCTGTTGTGTCCTGCAGAATGTCTCGCAAACTCTTTCATGAATCAGGAACCCCGAAAGATCATCTCACCTTAGGCAAGTTCAGTAGTCCTCTCTCTGCGGGTTCTCTGTGTCCAGTTTATGCAATAGTCCAGGCAAGAGCAGTTTATTGCCTAAATGGCTATCAAACTCCATAAGGTGCCTCTTCGATGCCCATCTTCTTCTTGAAGTACATTGGTGCTGCCAGGAGCAGAGTGTCTCATTGTCATGAAAAGTCCTCAGTTATTAAAACATTAAATGTCCTATTCTGTAATCTTTGAAAGACATGGAGAATGTCTATCTAAAATATATCTCTATATATCTAGAAAATCTAATTAACATGACTACAAGCTTTACTATTATCGATGATTATCCATTAACAACCTATATTTCTTAATTATACAGTACATATTTAAATGAACTACACAATCACAATACCTTAATCAAAATCAGAAACACTTATACATATAACAAAATTGACCTTAAATCTCTATCAATAAGGCAAAATCTATACTAATGCAAATTATTCATATCTATATCATATCCCCCTTTAAATGTAAAAGAACATTTATAAACAATATTTGGGAACATGGGCGCAGTTTTTTCTCTCCAAACTGCTTCCTGCTGAATGGGGGCGTCGTTAATTAGGTCTTTCATGGTATAACCTGTGTGCTAGTTTATCTCAGTTGGCAGTTGAGCGAAGCAATTTTTTGAAGGCGTTCACACCAACCCTTCAGGAGGGCGTGGTCCATCATACCAAATCGGAATAGAAGAAATGAACAGTGTCTCATCCTCTGTGAAAACAAAATAAGAAACTCTTTTCCAAAGTATCATATCCTTAGATCCAAATTTAAAATATCTATGTTGGATTAGTTCAGCAGCATTTATAAATAAATATCTTTTAGCAGCTGTTGCACCTTCCTCAGTATTCAAATAATTCAAAGAGAGCATAATAGCATACAGTATCAAGATTCTCTGTGTATTTTCCATCTTTGTTCGTTTTATTTTAACCTCTATTTTTGTTTATTTTTACTTTTAACTCTTTGCTTTTCAAGACAGGTTCTCTGGATCTTTGACCTGAAGTAACTCTGTAGACCAGGCTGTCTTTGAACTCTCAGAGATCAGCCTGTCTCTGCCTCCCAGGCATTGGGATTAAAGGTGTAAGCTACTACACCTTGAACTCACAGAGATCTGTTTGCCTCTGCCTTCTAGGCACTGGGATTAAAGGCGTGTGCTACCACACACAACAACTCTCTTCCTTTTTTTGTTTTTTACTTTAAGAACTTCAACTTTTAGTCTGCATATATTTTTAACACACTTTAAACCATTCAGAAATTTTCTCTGTCTTTGAATCTCTCTTTACTGTATATCTCTCTTTTTCTGACCACATGAATCTTTAATTTACCAAGCAATCTCAGTAGGACTAAAGGCGTGGCTTTGCCAGCTAGATCCAGTCCATTCCTTAGCTTTCCAGCCTCATGGCGGATATACAGGCTGTAGCCATGTTTACTGCAACAACTGTATGGCATTTCAAGGTCCCTGCCAGCAAGTGAGCTACAACAGACAACACTCAAGTCCTCTCTCGGTAGCTGGCCCTCCTGCCTCAAACAGTCAGAGTTCGCCCTGGCAGGATGGCCCAGAAAGCCGGCATTTTAAAACAACACAGGTTTTTTTCCTGCTGCTGAGTCAGGAAAATTTCAAAATGGAGACGTACCATTTTGTGCTAGCTCTGGGGCCGCCAGCTAGTAGCGGCATGCAGCACTTTAATTCTGAGACTGAGCGTGCAGCACAGAAATTCTTTTCATCCAACTTACATCCAAATCTGACACGCAGAGCATTGCGCAGTCTGAAAACACGTCTCTATATGGCGGCAGGAATCTGCCATGCTCTCCTGCCTGCCTAAGCCTGATTCGGCCATCTGCCCAGGTGCAGGCGGGGAGTGCTGAGCCATCCGTCTCAGAGCACTCTCCTTCCGATCCCAAGTGGGAACACAAACATCCAGTCCCCTAAAAAGCCTTTGAAATGCTTTAAAGCCAGAGCTCATGCTGGCAGCACAGCCCCAGGAAGCCATGCTTTTAAAAGCTTTAAAATGACACAGCGTTTTTTCTGTTGCTGTTGCTGAATCAGGAAATCTCTCTACAGCACGCCACCAACAAACAGCAAAAATCTGTGTTAAACTCTCTCTCCCTTATTTTTAAGCCTTCTCAGGTTTTTTAAGTGGGTTTCGTTGTCCACATGTCTGGGCGCCAATCTGTAGTATTATGGGTGGCGGGGCTGCGTTCCCAGCACCCCGGCCGCCTGCTCTGCTAGCTTATGCCCCAAAATAATTACAGGGACACTCTATTCTTTTAAGCACTGCTTGGCCCTTCTGCCCTAGCCCTTACTGGCTAATTCTGATATCCCGATCAACCCATCTCTAATAATCGGTGAGCACCGGTCTTACCGGGGAGATTCTAGCCTAGTCCATCCTGGGTCGAGCTTCATGGCGTGTGTCTGCCTGGGAGCTGGGAGTATGGCGTCTCCCTGAGGCGTCTGCTCCCGAGAGCAGAGTGGTGGAGTCTCTGACCTCACTTCCTCTTCCTCCCAGCATTTTGTTCTGTTTACTCCACCCACAGGGCCAAGCAGTTTCTTTATTGGCCAATGACCTTCCTCCATCAACCTTCCTCCATCCGACATATGCAGGAGACAAGGTTTTCTGCCCCTACCCCTGTGGTAACTGTCTCTGCCCTGGTGTGAAATGAAAGCCAGTGATGAAAGCTGGTACATCCATTGTTTACAGAGCCCAGCTCTCACCAGGTGCACACGCTGTTGGGCACAGGAAGTGTTTTCTAGAATTTCCTCCTGCTTCCAGAACCCCAGGATCCTACCTCAGAAATGCCACTGTCTAGAAGAACACATAGGCACAGGGGAAGAACTTCTTGCTGAATGACAACAACCTTTCTATTGAGTTTTTAGAGACTGGAGCAACTTTACCCAAAGCAACACTCTCATTACTTCCTGTTCCATGTGACATGTCTAGATGACAACCCACCAACTGAGAGCAAGTGAGTATTGTCATTAATTCCTGCAAACATCAAGGTTCTTGAGACATCGAGGCCCTTCACTGACTAAAGGAGTGGGATGCCATTCTTCAATGTAGTCAAGAATCCTAACTCAAACTGTGAGGGGAAAGACAAACAAAACGAAACCCAGGAAACTCCTTTTGTTTAAATATTGACAGTTAAGGCTTTGAGCGTGCACTGATTCAACTATGAAACAGAAGAGCTTGCATTAAAAATAAAAGCACAGGTAGGGGGACCCACCACCCTGAACTGAGGACTTTATGAAGTTACCTGTGGCTCTGCTTCTTCATCTGTGTAATAAAAACCACAGTAGAATCAACCACAGAGATAATTCACAAGAGCCAGTGTGTAGAAAGTAGCGTGCAAATGCATCTAGTCCTTTGGGATAGTAAACATGAAAGTTTCTCCGTTATTATAATCGACTAAATATTGAGAGTTAGACTTAAGATCCATGAGGTCAGTTGCCATGTGAAAATTACCACATTTCTTTGCTGCCTAGATCAAACTCCTATAAACTATGTGTTTATTAAGCATGCTAACATGCTAATCTCATTTTTTTTCTGGTCTTTTTTAAACAGGTAAAAGGAGTGACTATTTTAATTCTCCATTATCATTTTAAAAATTTACTCATTTGCTTACACTGGGAACTGCACAATTGTGTTTGCTAAAACATGTGGGTGTTTACTATAACTGCTTCATTCCTAGTGGATGCTCCCTCATGTGGCTATCAAGCTCACTGGGACTATTTTAACCCTCACAGTAATGTAAGCCCTATAAATGTGCATAATTATGCTTTATAAGATAATGTTCACCCTCATCTTAATTATTTGAGAAACATGCAAATATTTAATTGAATGTAAAAACCGACCCTATACATATTTATTTGATCTATCTAGTCTCAGGGTAAATTCAGGGTGATTAGTATCAGAATAATTGCAACCGACTTCTGTGCAGAAGACTCCACAGTCACACAGAGTCCTAGCCTGATGCACCATGACTAATAAAACCCCCTAAAAGGAACTTGTATAATCTTGGGGTGGGTATTTTTTAAATCTTACTAAGAAAAGGGAAGAACTAAAGCAAAAGGATTAAGAAGAAGCTGAAAATACAGCCCTGGAAAGAAAGGTTTGCTTGGTGTATTGACATATTGAACTCCCCTTGCTCCCGCTTCTTTTGCATTGTGCATTTTGAATTATTGTGCTTCATTTCAACTGTCTTAAAAAATGGACGGGCTTCCTTAAGCTCCAGCAGCGGGTAAGAATTGAGACATAAGATTTCAGGACTTTCAAAGTCATTTCCAAATATTAAAATTTATTCTATTTATCTTTCTAGAATGTTTTAATTTTTCATTGGAACATACAAGTGGATTGGTTTTGTTTTGTTTCATATACAATGAGTGGGGATGGGCTTCACTGATGACTTCTCTATCCAGTGCACTTTTAGGTAGTGGATGGGCAGACACATCCACCGTTCTGGTTTTGGAAGTTAACTTAGAACTTACTAAGAGGTGGTTTTTGCTTTTTTTTTTTTAATTTTTTTTTTTATTGAGAAAAGGAGAAAAAAAAACATAAACAAAAAACAAGTTTCCACCTCCTCCCAGCCTCCCATTTCCCTCCCCCTCCTCCCACCTTCTCCCCCTCCTCCCACCCTTCTCCCCCTCCCCCCACTCCTCTCCCCCTCCCTCTCCAGACCACAGAGCAGTCCGGGTTCCCTGCCCTGTGGTAAGTCCTAGGTCCTCCCTAAATGTAGAATGAAAGCAACCTTTAAGAGAGCGAGAGACATCTTTAGGTAGAGACCAGTACGCATCTCAAGATGTGTCACAATGATCAAAGAATAGGACCCAGGTGTTTTGTGAGTTCCAGATCTTTAATTCTAACTGTTAATATTTGAGGGGTATGGTTCAACAAACTCCCTTGGAGGATTTTTGCAAGGAACAATAGTTTATGTAATGTATACTGGTTCTTATTTTTCTCAGATTTTGCCTTGGTTATCATCTTTCATTTTGCTCTGCATTTTTTGATGGTAAAATACTTTGGAGTTTATAGAATAAATTTGGTTCCATAGGAGAAATCTGACCTTGTACCTTGTTACATTTCTATTTTTAAAATAGGAGATCAATAATCTTGCAGATCAGTGGGTGCTTGCAAGAGTTGTACTATTTCAGCTCGTTTGCAGTGTGACCGAAATCCTTCATCAAATAATAGTGACTGTTATTATACTGCCTGTAGAATCACAAAGTCCTTACATTTCACACTTCCTGATATTGTAGCTTTCATGACCATCCAGCCTTGCTGAACATATTTATATAACTTTTCCCCAAATTTTGGACAAAGGAAAGAGAAGTAACTGTCTTAAACTGGAGTCATTGGCATTCTGGGCCTTTATTGCATTTTAATGCTTGCTTTCCCATAAATGTTCTCCATGCAAAGGTTGTGGAATTATTTTATAACTTATTTACAAACTTTCCTACATAATCTTGATAAGTAATTTTTACTAAAAATTCTCATTTGAAGCTTTCATCTCCGTATGTTCTTTTTAAAGATTTAGTACTTATTTTTCATTTATCTGTGCATGTTCATGGAGGCCAGTAGGGGATGTCAGGCATCCTCTACCACTGCCTGTCTATTTCTTTGAGGCAGCATCTCTCTCTGACCTGGAACTTGTGTTTTCTCTGCTAGCTGGAAGGCGGCTAGTCCTAGCTATCCTCCTGTCTCTACCCTTGTCAGAGTGGAGGTTACAAGCAAGATGCCTCCATCTTGTTACATGAATACTAAGACCCAAACTCCAGTTCTTACAATTGCCCAACAGGTGGATTTAATCACTGTGCCATCTCTCCAGCTCATGTTGGTGAATCTTACCATGTGTGACCTTCTTCAGTGGGCTATAGTTTTCTTTTTTAAACAGAAGATATCAAATTATGCCTACATCTTCACCTACTTGTACACACATCCACAAGCCAAATGAGATAGGGTGAAAATATTGGGAGCTCTTCTATTTTTTTTAAAATTCCCAGTAGAAAAACAAAAGTCCTGCTCAGATACCTGTGGAAGACCTATTCATGGTTTTATGGGTTCTATTATCCGTCAATATTAATCAAAAGCTGAAAAAAATCCACAATATCTTCTTGAAATCTTAGCAATTTCGTATTTCATGTGTAAAGCTCCACAGTGTTTATTGATTACCTTTCGTTCCCAGAAGGTAAATTTTCCAGTGGTGACTAAGCAACCAGCTGTGCAACTGTAGGCTGGCCGCTAATCACTCTTTAGTCAATCTGTCCCTACGTGGTAGACTTTGGATAACTCTTCTGTTTGCCTCACTGGGCTGTTATGAGGCTCAGCATAAAGTTTCTAAAAGCAGAAGTCACCAGACCTATAAACATGCCACATCACTCACACAAAGCAGTATTTATGCTTATACTTAGTAACCATAAACTACAAACATTCCACATAATTTATGGAAGCAGGTTTTGGCCATATCTCGTTTTGAGTTAGAATATTCATTCTTAGAGAACAATCCTTCAGCTTTGATGGATATATTTAGATGTAGTTTATCTACTTATCCAGCTAACATTCTATTTGGTGACTGTATGCTCAAGGGCCATGTGGGATAGCAGGTGAGCTGTATAGGTCTCTCCGACTGGATCTGTCTTTGCTGTTGAGCTTCATGTGCTGGGGAACTCAGCCAACAGCTACGAGGTGTGTGTGTACCTGGGATGGTAGCACAGACGAACTCATGGCTGGTGTGGTAAAGATTAGCCTTCTGTGCCTGGGAGGCCTCGCTTCATAGACTCTGGGTTATAATCTCATCCCTGGCTGTGGAGTGGTCACAAAATTGACGAGGGCCAATGTTTGCTGATGGTACTAAATGAAACACACACCTAACCTGAGGCAGATGTGACAGCACTGCCCGTGGCACATGCCGTGACTTCTCTGTCGTCTTCTGCACTTGTTACCACGCATGCCGTCACATCATGTGCTGTAAACAAATGCCAGACACCGCCGCACAGATTCGGTACTAACAAGTTCTGTGGATTGCATTGTCTTTACTGTACATAAAATTCTTGTGCCCATATAGAAATATAATGATTTAATTATGAAGGACAAAGACTTTTGATATTTTCCTATCTATCACAACCATTTTGAAATGTATTGTTCTAGACTACTTGGTTCTAAAAAATGCTGAATTCTGTAAAAATTACTTCACTTATGTGTGCATACACTCACATATTCTCACACGTAAATAAAAAAATAAATAAATCTTTTTTTTTTTTTTTTTGGTTTTTCGAGACAGGGTTTCTCTGTGGTTTTGGTTCCTGTCCTGGAACTAGCTCTTGTAGACCAGGCTGGTCTCGAACTCACAGAGATCCGCCCGCCTCTGCCTCCCGAGTGCTGGGATTAAAGGCATGCGCCACCACCGCCCGGCAATAAATCTTTAAATAATTGCTTGATGAATTTTGACTTAGAATCAGGACAGGAATTCTAGAAACTTCTACAATAGTGATAAACATAACTTTTATTATTTTGTATTGTGTACTTATATAAAGTAGCATTCTTAATATTAATGATTGATGTGGGATTCCCTTCTGTATGCTGTGAATACCATTGGTGAATAAAAAACTGCCCTGCCCTGTTAATAGGGCAGAACTTAGGTAGGTGGGACCTCTCATCACTGGCACAAAGATAATTTTTCTTAAAGTTTCCTATCCTTATTTTGACAATTGCAAGTATAATATTTCTGGTTGAAATTATCTGCTATGTCCATGTACTTGAGCCTAGTTAGTGTTCTGAAAGTACACCGTTGGTATCATTTGAAAAGATTTAAGTCTTGGATCATACACAGAGAAAAGTTAGATTTTCAAATATGAATGCATAATTAACTTGCTTTAAATATTCCCATATATTTCATGTCATTCAAATGTCCTTATTTTCCGCTCATTGGAAATCATATTACTATCCAAGAGACTAGAATCATTAAAGCATGTAACGCCTAAATCTTATGTCTTGTCCCCGGACATGATTACACAGATAAAGTCACTGCATTTTTGAAGAACATTATTGTGAGCTGCTTGAGGAGAACACTTGTAGGCTTCATAAGTTTAAATGGAGGAACTCAAAAAACAAGAAAGATCTACTTACTACCCGGCTATGAATACCTAGTCTAGTAAGAGATATAAAATTTTGATAAAGAAGTAATTGATAATCTTGAAATCAATGGCAAGAAATTGTAAGTCTGTGCCTCTCATGATCTAGCCTTTGAAATACGGATGAGCCAAGGAGATAAAACTGTTGCCAGTAGAGGCCCAAATCTATGGCTTTGAACATGGTTGCTCAGAAGGAGCAGGGGCCATGCTGACACCTTCTCCTCTCCTGTACATCCATTTCCCCTCCCACTCTGCCCTTCCCCACCTTTGTCCTTGGTTAAAATAAGCCATTGTAACATTAAATCTGTCCACTGCAGTTAATTACTTCAGTTGCATGGCAAAGCATTTAGTTCCACGATCTTCTCTCCATGGGTTTTGAAGAAACTCCTTAATATTTGCTTGCATGTTGGCTGCTGTATATCTCAAGCCATAAGGACCATGTCAAGTGCTCTGAGTGAGCAATGATGAAATATTAATTTCCAGACAAAAATTAAGTGGATTAAAGAAGGAGCTGTTGTCTATCCCAGGAGTGGCTTTTAAGACGTTGATGTCTATCTATGTTTTGAACATATCTATTCTTAGCTGTTCAAACCACATGTAATGAGTCCTAAGTAACTGTCTGCTTTCAGAGGAGAAGCATAGAATTGAAACCACCAAACAGATCCTGTCATATCCTGGACAGGATGCTATGGACAAAGATTTCCCCTTTCTTATCTGATGTCTTTTATTTTTATTTTTGAAAGTATTATGCCAAGATAAAAGACTTGTTACTTTCCAGTAAACATTGGGGATGAAAACGTGTACGTGCATGTGTGTGTATACACAAACACACACACACACACACACACACACACACCAAGCTTGATGCATGGGTGCCGTTATTTATCAAAAATTTAAAAAAAGGAATTAAGATAAACAGTGGATAAAAATAAATCCTGTTAAAGAATGACTGACCACTGGCAGTCAGGAAGTGAAAAACAATGGCTTATGTTTGTACTGTTGTCTCCAAAACAGACAATCCCATTCAGAAATATTATAATTTGATGATGACATTAATTTTTCATTTCACCATCAGTTTTTCTATATAAAGGAGCCCTCAAAGCAATTAATTGTTTTTCAAATAATAAACATTTGTTAATGGCTTTTTCAGTGGAGGATTAGGGTAGCAAGGGCTCTAGAGCAGCCCATTGTTAGGACACTCAAGGCAGGACTAGGCAGAGACTATGTAGTGTTGATGTGTGTGCAAAGCAGTCTCCTAGGAAAACTTCAGAGTGTCAGATCAGAAGACAGAGAGCATCGCCTAATGACCAAGGCTTAGAGGGATCCCTTGCTCATCAATAATTTTATAAAATATACAAGACTCTCGTGTTGAGGGACAGGATGCCATGAAAGTCTCTTCTCTGCTTGTGTTCCCAGAACTCTTTGATAGAATCAATACTCACACCAGGAGTCAATAAAAATGACAATTGTCTATAATATAATGAATGTTTACGGGAACCTAAGTTTTAAAGGATTTTCTATTCAGTACCTAGGTAGAAGATCAGGACAGATATTTTATTGGCTCATGTGCTAAGCTATTGGATATAGAACCCTCTGTTTAGTGCCCAGAATCCATATTCATTTTGGAATTAATATTGAAAAAAGCTATCACATGACTTTATACCATAAGCATATATATTATGTTTTGATAGCCTCAAAAGTCCAGGTTATCCACATACATACTATTTTTTCAACAGTTTTATTGCTTATTTATAATTATCAGTCTTAGTTGCTGCTCGATTGCTGTGAAGAGACACCATGACCAACGTAACTCTTATAAAAGAAAACATTTAATCAGGTGGGGATGGCTCATAGTTTCAGAGGTTTAGTCTGCTATCATCAAGGCAGGGAGCATGGCAGCATGCATGCAGGCACTGGAGCAGTAGCTGAGAGCCATATCCTGAGCTGTAGGCAGTGAGCAAGAACCTTGGCCTGGAATGGGCTTTTGAAACCTCAAAGCCCACCCCAGTGACACAGTTCCTCCATTAGGGTCACACCTGATCTGACAAAGACACATCTTCCAATCCTTACAATGTTTTCAAATTGTTCTGCTTGCTGGTGACTAAACACTCAAACATATGAGTTCATGGGGACCATCCTCATGCAAACCACCACATTCACATAGTAGTTTTTACACATTCATGAGTTTAACAATGATATTCCAACACTTGGACATAGTGCATAACGATCAAATCAGGCTAATTAGCATATGCATGACGCCCTTAGATGACTCCGCCTACTGCCAAGCCTCTGTTCTTTACTTAGATGCCCCCATACATCAGGGCTTAATTGGCAAAAAGATGTGTTTGTTCTCTTCTAAGATAAAATGCTGAATTCCAGTTTAATTTCTCAGTAGAGCTCAGGATTGGTCATTCCTCAGGAGGGTGACTGAGGAAGCAGGGTGGAAATGTGCTGAAATGTTACCCCAGGAATTCTGGCTACCCCCAGGAATATGCCACAGCCAAGGACAGAAGGGAGGAGACTCACCAGGGCTTCCAGTCACTCTTGCGTGCTGTGGCTGTTGTTACCCCTCCATCTTCCCCAGGCTTTCACTGTGTCCTCATTACTCATTCCGAAGTGTGACTCCCGCAGATCTCAGGAAGTGTTGGAACAATGCTCACCCGAATGTCTTCAGACTGAGCTACATAGTGGACCACTTTTCCTTCACCCAGAGAACAGATAGATTCCATACCTGACACTTCCCTGTTTTCATTAGCAAAAAAGGAAACTATAGCCAAATTTCTAACTTATCCAGAGAAAGGAAGACTGAGTGCATACAGGAAGAGGTTTCCCAGGACCTTTCTATACTCTCGGCTCAGTTTTGCTGTGTTTTCTGTACTAACAATAAAATATTTTAAAGAATCAAGGGGATTCGAATTGGAAAGGAAGAAGTTAAACTTTCGTTATTCGCAGATGATATGATAGTGTACTTAAGCGACCCCCAAAACTCCACCAAAGAACTTTTACAGCTGATAAACAGCTTTAGTAATGTGGCAGGATACAAGATCAACTCCAAAAAATCAGTCGCCCTCTTATACACAAAGGATAGGAAAGCAGAGAGGGAAATCAGAGAAGCTTCACCATTCACGATAGCCACAAACAGCATTAAATATCTTGGGGTAAATCTAACCAAGGAAGTGAAAGATCTATTTGACAAGAACTTTAAGGCATTGAAGAAAGAAATTGAAGAGGATACCAAAAAATGGATGGATCTACCTTGCTCTTGGATTGGGAGGATCAACATAGTAAAAATGGCAATTCTACCTAAGGCAATTTATAGATTCAATGCAATCCCCATCAAGATCCCATCAAAATTCTTCACAGATCTGGAGAGGACAATAATCAACTTTATATGGAAAAACAAAAAACCCAGGATAGCCAAAACAATCCTATACAATAAAGGATCTTCTGGAGGCATTACCATCCCTGACTTCAAACTCTATTACAGAGCTACAGTAATGAAAACAGTGTGGTACTGGCATAAAAACAGAGAAGTCGACCAATGGAATCGTATAGAAGACGCGGATTTTAACCCACAAACCTATGAACACCTCATTTTTGATAAAGGAGCTAAAAGTATACAATGGAAGAAAGAAAGCATCTTCAACAAATGGTGCTGGCACAACTGGATGTCAACCTGTAGAAGAATGAAAATAGACCCACATCTTTCACCGTGCACAAAACTCAAGTCCAAATGGATTAAAGACCTCAATATCAGCCCGAACACACTGAAAAGGATAGAAGAGAAAGTGGGAAATACCCTACAACAGATGGGCACAGGAGATCGCTTCCTATGTATAACCCCAGAAGCACAGACATTAAGAGCAACATTGAATAAATGGGACCTACTAAAACTGAGAAGATTCTGCAAAGCAAAGGACACTGTCACTAAGACACAAAGGCAACCTACTGACTGGGAGAAGATCTTCACCAACCCTGCAACAGACAAAGGTCTGATCTCCAAAATATATAGAGAACTCAAGAAACTAGACTTTAAAATGCTAATTAACCCAATTAAAAAATGGGGCACTGATCTGAACAGAGAATTCTCAACAGAAGAAGTTCAAATGGCCAAAAGACACTTAAGGTCATGCTCAACTTCCTTAGCAATCAGGGAAATGCAAATCAAAACAACTTTGAGATATCATCTTACACCTGTGAGAATGGCTAAAGTCAAAAACACCAACGATAACCTTTGCTGGAGAGGTTGTGGAGGAAGGGGTACCCTCATCCATTGCTGGTGGGAATGCAATCTTGTGCAACCACTATGGAAGTCAGTGTTTCGGTTTCTTAGGAAATTCGGGATCAACCTACCCCTGGACCCAGCAATACCACTCTTGGGAATATACCCAAGAAATGCCCTATCTTATGACAAAAGCATTTGTTCAACTATATTCATAGCAGTATTATTTGTAATAGCCAGAACCTGGAAACAACCTAGATGCCCTTCAATGGAAGAATGGATGAAGAAAGTATGGAATATCTACACATTAGAGTACTACTCAGCGGTAAAAAACAATGACTTCTCGAATTTTGCATGCAAATGGATGGAAATAGAAAACACTATCCTGAGTGAGGTATCCCAGACCCAAAAAGATGAACATGGGATGTACTCACTCATAATTGGTTCCTAGCCATAAATAAGGGTCACGGAGTCTACAATAGGTGAATCTAAAGAAGCTAAATAAGAAGGGAAACCCAAGGAAAAACATATAGTTATCCTCTTGGCTAAGGGAAGTAGACAAAATTGCCGGGGAGAAAATTGGGATCTTGGGGTGGGGTGGGTTGGGGGTAAGGGGAGATGGGGAGAGAAAAGTTAGAAGGGAAGGAGGTCGGGCCTTGGGAAAGCAGGAGGATTGGGATAAAGGAAGGTTGGACAGGGGAGCACGGAACCACAATTCTTAGTTAAGGGAACCACTTTAGGGTTGGCAAGAGACCTGATCCTAGAGGGGCTCCCAGGTGCCCAAGCTGAGGTCCCCAGTTAGTTCCTTGGGCAGTTGAGAATAGGGAACCTGAAATGACCCTATCCTTGAGCAATACTGACGAATATCTTGCATATCATCATAGAACCTTCATCTGGTGATGGATGGAGATAGAGACAGAGACCCACACTGGAGCACTGGACTGAGCTCCCAAAGTCCCAATGAGGAGCAGAAGGAGGGAGAACATGAGCAAAGAAGTCGGGACCACGAGGGATGCACCCACCCACTGAGACAGTGGAGCTGATCTATTGAGAGCTCACCAAGACCAGCTGGACTGTGACTGAAAAAGCATGGGATAAAACTGGACTCTCTGAACATGGCGAACTATGAGGGCTGATGAGACGCAAAGGACAATGGCACGGGGGTTTGATCCTACGTAATGTGATGGCTTTGTGGGAGCCCAGCCAGTTTGGATGTTCACCTTCCTAGATATGGACGGAGGGGGGAGGTCCTAGGTCTTACCACAGGGCAGAAAACCCTGACTGCTCTTTGGACTGGAGAGGGAGGGGGAAAGGAGTGGGGGGAGGGGGAGAAGGGTGGGAGGAGGGGGCGTAGGGGGGGAGGAGAAGGAGGGAAATGGGAGGCTGGGAGGAGGTGGAAACTTGTTTTTTTTTTTTCTCCATTTCTCAATTAAAAAAAAGTAAAAAAAAAAGAATATACAGAGTAAATATTTCACTTATATAAACAGGACAATTTTGCAACGTTCAGAATATTTTGTTTCACGCCTCAGGTTGATTTTGGTTGCCCGCATGTATTGGTTTCAGGTTATTTGTGAATTTGAAAACTTGAGCCCAGCTGTCCCCACGACTGCTTGCTGGATACAGCTACCTCTGAAGTTGCAGTCTCCAGGTGGAAATTATAAAAACTTTATGTGTTATTTTTCAGCCCAAGCAGCCGTTTTTAATTATGAAGACAGCAGTATAGAAATGCAGCATAGTTGCTGCTGCTGTTTGCATATATAGCTTTTGCACTGTGGTAGTTTGAAGGAGAACGGGCCTATGCTTAAATGCTTGGTCCCCAGTCGGTAGAACTCTTTGGTTAAAGCAGTAGGAGGCATGGCGTTGTTGGAGGAGTTGTGTCACAGGGGTGGGCATTGATATTTCAAATGCCCTTGACATTCCTAGTTAACTATCTCTCTGCCTCCAACTAGCTCTCAGCTCCTGTTCCAGCACCATGCTTGCCTGCCTACTGCCTTGCTTCCTACCACGATGGTAATGAACTTCCATCCTGAAGCTGTAAACAAGGCCCCAATTAAAAGTTTTCTTCTACAAGTTTTCTTGGTCATGGTGTCTCTTCCCAGCAAAATAATGGTGACTGAGACCCACATACAAAGAAAATCAGTGGGAATGTATAGAGAGACGACAGCAGAAGAAATAGCCATACTTCGCTGAACAAGAATTTCAGCCCTATAGATTGCTTGCTATCCCCATCCCTGACAGGCTCATTTGCCTGCTCCTAAATTTTCTTCACTTCATTTTGATAAATGAATATGCAATGTTTTAATTTGTTGATATAATTATCTAGTACACATTTCTTCCCCAGATTTGCCTCTCTCCTTTAAAAAGTAAAATTAAGGTGCTGTCCTTTTTAATTCAGGCTTTGAACCACAGGCTGACCTTGAACTTCTGAGCCTTTTTTTCTGAGCCATCAAGCGGGGTGATTGCAGGTAGAGTCTCTTGGTCCTGGTCTGAGTGCATCTTATCTCAATCTACATAAGATAGTAAGAAGTAAGTCTTTGGTGGTAAGTGTTAGCCGAGCATGTGCAGTGCCGTGTTATTAAATAAGGAATATTTGATAACATGTAAATCAAGCAGTCTGACATATTCAAGAGAGAAGAATGAACATGGATAGAGTTTAGTACAGCCATCTGAAAAAAGTAAAGGCATTAAGAAGAATCTATCCAGACAGATTTCTAATCTCCACCTCACATGTATATTGCATGCTTCCACTCAGGATTTAGAAACCAGGGAAACAGAATTCTCAATGTGAGCCCTGGCATGCTGAATGCTGAACAAAGAATTGGACACACTGCTCATTGCTTCCCAAACAGAATTTTCAGCATCGCAAGCAGCCAGTGTTCCATCCTCTCTTTGACAAGAAGCACTTAGATCTGGGAGCCTCGACTCAGTCACACTGACGCGGGCTGCCTTGATGTGCCACAGTCCTGCATGGCAAATGGATTTCTTTTTTCACTCCCCAAAGTTTAATTTGTTTCCCCAAACTCTAGATCTCTTTTACTCCACTTAAAATATGTAGTTGTCTTCTCTCTATCTTTCATCTACTTCTTCCTTTTTTTATTTCATTCTTGTCAGGTTTGTTTTGTGGAGCAAATGATTTAATCACTCAGGGACTATCAGCAACATCAGCCTGCAAGCTGCCAGAGAGTTAGAAAGTATTCCTTCCCTTGCCTTGTGTCCACAGTAAAAAGCAGTCTCCACACAATGACAAGTAAGGCAACTTCCTCTCCAGCTCTCTCCTCTGGTTCATTTCCTTAAAGTTTAACAGTAAGTTGTACGTAGTAAAGGAAGAGCTAAATGACAGCTAGTAATTGCACTGGAGTATTGCTGAGGTCGTGGGGATGTCTTGATGTCATCATACCCACAAGAAAAAAAATTAGGAATGATATAGAATATCTTAAAATACAGTTTTTTGTGGGTTTGAGACCAGCTCTCCATGGCCAGCAAGAACAAAGCCTGTGCCTAAGTGCAGGTGAACTAAACTGTATAACCCTAGTGAAAGACAGCAGAGTAAGCCACAGGAGACGGGAAGGCGGATAAAGCTGGAAGCCATGGGAAACGGTGGCAAAAGAAAAGGAAGCTAAACTTCTAAATAGCAGATGAGCTGGCTCATTCTTCTCTTGAAAATGAAGTTGCTACTTCAGCATTTCAGGGGAAAATATGCTTAAGAAAGCCTCTTTTGCTTTGGCTGTTTTCATGCTGTCCTGTTTAAAAAAAAAATAATTCACCTACACTCATGAAAATCAGCTTGAAAGAAGGTGAGATTGGGGAGCCTAGGAATTGAGTGAGAAGTGGGGGGAAAGGGGAAACAAGAGCAAGTGGTAGGGGGAAGGGAGAGAGAGGGAGAGGGAGGAGAAGGAGAGAGAGAGAGAGAGAGAGAGAGAGAGAGAGAGAGAGATTTCTTGCTAACCATTGTTTCAAAGAGAGCATAGACTCTCATCAAGGCGGAGGTTTCAAATTTCTAATCCTTGTGTTTTTGCTCTGCTTGGGTACAATCCCAGCGACAGTACTGACGCCCAGAAGAAACCTGGCAGTGATAATAGGAAAATAATGGGTAGATGATTGTGTGGAGGGATGCGTGGGAATGGGGAGTAAAACAGCAGGTATTAACCCAAGTCAAAATAAATAGGGGTGAAGCCAGCAAGGTGAGCTGGTGGTGGTGCTCCCAGAAACTGCTCCTCAAGTGCTGGAGGCGCAAAGTTTAAAAACTCCGGGCTTGCAGGCAGATGCCACACATACCTGAGATCAGAGAATCTGCCTGATTGCTCATGCTTGTTAGGCACGGTCACCAAACCGGCCTTCACTGGGCAAAACGAAAGGAAACTGTGAAAAGTCAGTGTGATTTGCAACGATACCAATTCTCACAACGTGGTAATAAAGAGGATGCGTGATGAAACCTGACAGGATGTTAAGCTTTTTTGCACAAGTGTGGACAGCTGAAGAGGCACGAAATAATACAGTTGTCACTGTGCGGCTTCACCTCCATGAGGGGCAAACAAAGAGAGCGTTGTTAATCAGCTCAGCTCTGTGGCTGGGTAATCCTCAGCCAGTAATTGATAAATGGAAAAACCATACGGCCTCAACTTCGTGACTCATAAAAGACATGAATATTCATGCCATCTCCTTTGGTCAAGAAGCATTCTATAAGCTCCTGAGGCAGGACTGTGAAAGAAGAATACACAGTTTCTTGCTCAGCAGTAAAATATCGTTTCCCTTTTCAGGCCTATTTTCTCCTGTTAAAAGTGAAGTTTAGCGATACACAGAGGACCGCGGGCACCTTAAATGCAGGCGGATGACAAATGGCTCTGCAGAAGCTCCATACTTCAGCTTTTTTCATAAACTACATTTGGAAAAATATTAAGTCTTTCAAGGAAACAGTACATGCACGACTAGAGAAAATGAAGCTGTACCACAGTCCCCAAAACACTGACTCCAGCTCTGTATTCATAAGAATAATTTATTGTCCAAGCAAACCTTAGCACCGAGTCTCTGATCTGCAGCGTGTATGCAGTCTGGCCTATGGATCCTTTTGCAATCATTTTCAGCATCCAGTTGGCATGCAGTAAACTGCCGTTTAGTAATGAGATTAGTTAAAAATATTGAAAAGGTCAGGTTTACAGTACTTGTGTAAACGTGAAATTTTAACTTGCAGAAAATGCATGTAACTCAGCACAAAAAAAAAAAAATCTGAAAATAACTTTACACGGTATAGCATGTGAGACTGGTAGAAGTCGACAAATCCGCGAAGCACATGTTTGCCTGGATACTGTGGGAAAAGGACACAAGAATGAAGAACTCTTCAGTTTTCTCGGGTTGGAAGCATGATTTCCTTTGGTACTTTCCCTTCAATCCCAGAACCTGTTGCTAGAACTCCCATGTGAAGTACCAATTACCTGCTTTTCAGGAGCTTAAAAATAAAAGCAAAGGAAGAAACAAAGATTTGGGAGAGGAAAGACCATCTCTGGGTGGAGCAATCCATCAGTGTAGACATTCGATACCATTTAGGAGAAAAAAAGTGCTGCTCAGACACAGCAGTTCACAGAATGAGGACAAAAGAAGTGAGCTATGTTCACAGAATGCAGTTCTAGGCAGCAAGCAAAACTCATGGCATGAAGATCAGCCAGTGATTCTGATTTTATAAAATGAATCCAAAGTGACTTGTGAGGTCTATTTCTTGGTCTCTTGTTCTCTCTGCTTTCTCTGTCTCCCTCTCTGGAGGAGAGAAACCTGAAAGGCCCAGTTATGATTAGTCTAGGTTTCAACGTCCCTGATGATCTTTTAGTTTACCGAGTGTCCCCGGCACTCCCCCTTCAATGTTTTGTCAGTTCGCTTTACTCAAATCCCCTTTGCTGAGCGTTCTTTAATAATGGCTTGGTTTTAAATTACCATTTTTTAATCACTAGTTTTGGCTCCCCACACAAGACCATCTGTAATTTGAAAATAGGCAAAAATTATATGTCGTTTGTATACTTTTCCTACTTTCAACAGTGTGCTACATATAATGCCATCACATAGAGCTGCTTGCCGTCTACCTCCCCTCTTCAACAGTGTGCTACATGTAATACCGTCCCCTCTTCAACAGTGTGCTACATATAATGCCATCACATAGAGCTGCTTGCCATCTACTTCCCCTCTTCTGTTAGTTGGATTCTTGTGAAATTTAAAGCACAATTTAAACAGCAGAAGTCAGGGTGAGAGCTCATTCCTGCAGGAGTGCCATGTTTTCCTCTTCACTCTGATTCAAAGTTACTCCTAATTTCAGAACAACCCATCATCCATTTTCCATTTTTTTCCTCTTATATCATTCCTCCAAATCTTTTAAATATGAAACAGAAATAAATTTTCCTACAGTATGGCACAGATGATTCAGAGAAAGGGTAAGTCTCCCACTAATTCCTAGCCTTGAAAGCGGTAGGTGATATTCATTACTAGTTTGCTTGACACTTTCTAGACCATGGTTCAGTTCCCCCTTTCTTCTTCACGTCCAGGCATCTCAAGTGCACAGGGATGCTGATGTTAGTGCCAGCACCCATGTGTTGAGGATTGAGATGCCACTGCTAAATTTTATGGGGCTGAAAACTGAGCTATTTAATTACAAAAAAAAAAAAAAAAAACCCAAAACAAAGCCACCTAAAAAGGCAGCCTTCTTACTTTTGGATCTTTGAATGGCCTTTATGTCACAGATATTCCACCGCCAACTATGTGCTGAAGAGGAAGTCATCCACAAAGACAGCATCATTGTCATTGTTTATAACCTTTTCTTATTTATTTGGGAAGAGCAGGCCTGGAGTGTAACCAAACAAAGGCATACCCTAGAGCGAAATGCCTGCTTATTCAGCTCTCAGCAATCCCAAACCCAAACCAAGAGAACAGAGAAAGTTCATGTGTTTTTAAATAAATAAATGTGCTTGTTGCTTTAATTATAGATAGCTTTTCCACAAATATCAACATGTAACCAAAAACAGAGTTTACTCTGTCTTTACTTATTCATTCTTTTTCTTTCTTATTTTTTTGAAGCAAGGTCTCCTGTATCCCAGCCTTGCCTGTGTTCCTTCTGTGCCCGAGGTTTGCCCCAAGCCAGTTCCTCCTGTGTTTCCACCTCCCTAGTACTAGGATTATAGGCAGGCTCCATAGTGCCTGTTCATACATTTTCTCTTAGATGTAGCCAGGTGTCCTACTGACTGAGCTATATTATTTACAAATTTGCTATCCAGGGTCATATACAAGCTGGTAGGCAGAAAACTGCATGTTTTTAAGTAAGTTTTTTGAATATATACATATGGGCTGTGTGTGCATGCATGTTTTTATGAGTCTGTGTTGGGCACACCTGCCACAGGATGCATGTGAAGCTTATGGTCTAACTCTTATTCTTTGCTGCCTGTACCATGTAAACTTAGAGTACTTCTGGGGATTGTCCTGTCCTTGCCTCTGATTTCACTTTTAAGAGTTTGGGCATTACAGATTTGTGCTAGCTACCTCAGTACCCAGCTTCAGTAAACTCTGAAAATTCAAATTCGTGTCCTCAAGCTTTCTCAGCAGGCCCTTTACCTACTGAGACATTTCCCTAGACCACACCCCCAACTTTGGGATCCTGTCTTTAGCACTTCCCCTTGTACATGGGAAATCAGATGCAGGGTATGCGCACATTCCACCTCTGGGATGCTGCCAGAAACAGAGAAACCAACGTGACCATTAAATTGGAATTTCCTTACCGACAATCAAGTCCAGCATACATATGACAGTAAGACTTTCATGTCTAGATGAGATCACAGACTTCTCACTGATGCGGAGACTGATATTTGTTACAAAATTGTTGGCGAGTGGTCTATAGAATTAACCAGACTAGCTTTATTATAAAATATTCAACTTTAATAAGGGTAAGAAAAAGGGGGACTTACAAAGCCAGAGTTCCCGTGAAGCACAGGAAAAACAAAGAGAGGAGCAGGGAGCACACCCACAAGATTTTATAAGTAAATATTAGCCTAAGGGGATCACGCCCTACAAACAAGGTGATTGGCTGGGGCTTCTCCTTCACATAATCAGCAAATAACAGAGGCTTCCTGCTTACAATTCTCATTTTTCCCCAACCTGACAACCTGTTGTATTTCTAAAAAAATTAGATATTTTCCTAGGACTCAACAGTGATGCTTATGAATTGACTGAGAACAAGCTTAACTTTTAGTGATGAGGACTGACATATCTGAGAAGCATTCAATATAGAATATTGATGCTTCATTTACAGAAGTTATAACAGACATTATTAATGGAAATTTACTACAAATAATTCCAGGTGAATCTAAACTCAACCTATTAGTGTCTGCCAACAACTTGCTGACATGTTAAATGGTCATCCTTGTGTTTTGTAAAGTTTTACTCTTTTGGCTTCTTGGGGGGGTGCTGTCACCCAGCTCCCAGATAAATTACACATGGGGGCTTATTCTTAATTATGAATGCCTGACCTTAGCTTGGCTTATTTCTTGCCAATTTTTCTTCACATAAATTATCCCGAATGCCTTTTGCCTCTGGGCTTTTATCTTCTCTTTCTATATACCTTTCTTTCCTTCTTACTATGTGACTGACTAGGTGGCTGGGTAGCTGACCCTTAATGTCTTCCTCTCCTTGTTCTTGTGCTCCTTGTTCTCCTTCCTCTTAGATTTCTCCTATTTATACTCTCTGCCTGCTAGCCCTGCCTATCCTCCCGTCTGTCTCGCTATTGACCATTCATCTCTTTATTAGGAACACCGGGTGTTTTAGGTAGGCACAGTAATACAACTACACAGAACTAAATAAATAAAAAAATAAACAAAAATCAAACACCTGAAAATAATATTCACCAACATCCTTGTAAATTATTTTAAATTATATGAACGACATGGACCCTCAAGCCCACCAGGCCTGATTGAGCCTGCAGGTCTATTTTTCCATGGATTAACTGAACTCAGAATCCTGGAACTGTGATACCTTTGACATTCCTTTACAGTATAGTTTTGACTTAAGCTTAATTTGAAAATGTTTAATTTAAAATTGAACATAGCCTCTAAAAAATATTCACTGTTTCTGGGTTAATAACTCTGTCTCAATGCGTGGTGCAGGTTATTATGAGTAATGATGAGCTCCTGTTGTGAGATAATCTTTCTGTCCACTGCGAGTATATATTACTCTCATTAGCAAACACAAAGCTAGGCAGAAAAAGGTTAGGCAGGACTTGAGGACAAAAAGAGAGCTCAGAGAAGAAGAGGGTAGAGTCACAGGAGTTTCCAGGAGATGCAGGCAGAAGCAAGATGAACATGCCAACTTGAAAAAAGTTACTGCTATGTGGTAGAGAGTAGATAAGATATGCAGGTTAATTTAAGTGTTAAGAGCTAGTTAGTAATAATCCTAAGCTTTTGACCAAGCTTTTATAATTATAATAAGTCTCTGTGTGTTTATTGGGAAGCCTGCAGTTTGGATGAAAAGCTCTGCCTACAGAGGCCACAATAAAGTTGATGGATAAGGTATTTCAGGGATGCTAGCAGGGCCCAGGCATCATGCTTTCCTATTTATGATTAAAAACACCTGATGACATCTTGAAGTTCGCAGGCAAATGGATGGAGCTAGAAAACATATTGAGTGAGGTAACCCAGACCCAGAAAGACAAATATCATATGTACCACTCATAAGGGGTTTCTAGACATAAAGCAAAGAAAACCAGCCTACAATTCACAATCCCAGAGAACCTAGTCAACAACGAGGACCCTAAGAGAGACATACATGGATCTAATCTACATGGGAAGTAGAAAAAGACAAGATCTCCTGAATAATTGGGAGCATGGGGACCATGGGAAAGGGTAGAAGGTGAGGGGAGAGGAAGGGAGGAGAACATGTATAGCTCAATAAAATCAATAAAATTTAAAAACAAACAAACAAAAATACCTGATACATCTGAACACCAGGCAGAGGTTTTTTTCCTTTTGATAGTGTTCTGAGTGTGGGGAACAGTTACAGATATATTTTAAGAGGTTGGGTATTTTTATTCACATATACACACACAAAACAGAGAAAGAAGCTTTTATAGGAAGCAATAATTCTAAATGGCATGTCATTAAGATGGATTCCCTTGGAAATCTGACAGAACTAGAGCCGTGCAAAAAAAAAAAAAGTGGGGGGGGGTAAAGCGACCTA
This sequence comes from Microtus oregoni, assembly GCF_018167655.1. Classification (NCBI taxonomy): domain Eukaryota; kingdom Metazoa; phylum Chordata; class Mammalia; order Rodentia; family Cricetidae; genus Microtus; species Microtus oregoni. Next base: position 57,221,585 of record NW_024543059.1, on the reverse strand, counting down.
TGTTTGATGTTAAGGGACATAGGCAACTCTTTGCCAAGGATATGAGCTGCCTTCTGACCTAGAAAATAAAAAGGCAGAGTCATTTTTTTGTGGATTTGATGTCTCTAAACAAACATTTCTGTGGAATTCACTTGTCAAAGGAAAGAATAAACATTGGAAGCAGACAGTTGTAGAAACTGTGGCTAGTACAAAATTGCTAGTTAGTTGTGGGTTTCTTTTCCATTCTAAAAGTAAAGACACTCTTTTCAAAAAAAGAGTAACATGAACATACATGTAACTGGACCTCTGGATAGATCAATATTACCCTAGTCTATCTATAAACTCCCCCCTGAGACACACACACACTTTCCCCTTCCTTCCCTTCCTTCCTTCCTTCCTTCCTTCCTTCTTTCCTTCTTTTTTCTTTTCTTTTCTTAGCAGGGTTTGTTAAATTCTCAGAACCATAAATTGTTTCTGTTATTAATGGGAAAAATGATAAAAAAAGTACTCTGTTTTTATTTAAAATTTATTTTATAGCTTTATATCCCTCTCTCCTCTCCTCTCAGCCTGTCTTCACATCTTTTCTCCCCCATCCATCCACTCCTCCTCTGTTTCTATTTAGAAGAAAATAGGCCTCCCATAGGTATCAACAAAACATAGCATATCAAGCTGCAGCAAGACTAAGCAACTCTGCTTCTATTAAGGGTGGACAAAGTGACCCAGTGTAATTATTTGTTCTGTCTCTTTAAGAGACAAGCCACACCTACTCCCTCCCCCATTCATTGAGGCAGGTCTTCCTTCCTGCTTGCAGCCTTAGCCTCTCTCTCTCTCTCCTATCCATCTTTCTCTCGAAGAGGCAGCTTCTGCCTCTTTCCACTTCTCCCATTCCTGCGTTTCTGTCTCTCCTTCCCCCTTCTCTCTGCTCTTCTCTCTTCTCCCCTTTCCCTTCCATACTTCCATAACCCACTTAATAAATATTCAACCTCACTCTGCATGGCGTGCCTCCGTCTGTCTCTTGCCACTGGGGAACAGACACCTTTGGAGACTAGTGGCACGGTCTCATGTTCAGTCCCTGCCTAGGACTGGCTGCTCTCAGAACACCCTACCCACTGCCTGCCGCTGCCAGGGATCCCACAGCAAGTTACTCTGGGATCTGCAGCAATCTGTAATAATCCATTACACCCAGTATGAGGGAAAGGGTCCCAAAAGCTAGCAAAAGAGTTAGAGACAGCCCCTGTTCCCACAGTTAGGGGTCCCACAAGAAGACAAAGTTACACAACTGCCACATATATGGAGAGGGTCAAGCTCAATCCCATGTTGACTCCCTGCGTTTTTGAGTCCAGGCTAGTTGAATCTGTGGGTTTTCTTGTGATGTCCTTGACCCTTCTGGCTCCCACAATTCTTCCACACTCTCTTAAGTAGGATTCTCCAAGCTCAGACTAATGTTAGGCTCTAACTCTCTGCATCTGTTGCTGAATGAAATCTATCTGATGACAACTGAGCTAGGCACCAGTCTATGAGTATAGCAGAATATCGTTAGGCATCATTACATTGACTTTCCCCCTTCTCCAGTTCTATTTGGTTCTATCCTAAGTCTACAGGCCATCCAGTTCTGAGTCCTGGCACTCCAGGCAGTGTCAGGAGTAGAGTTTGTCTGGTGTCATTGATCTCAGGCTGAACCTGAGATCATTCCCACAATCTCTGTGCCACTGTTACACTTGTACATCCCATAGGCAAGACAGACAGTAGGTCCAAGTTTATGTCTGGGTTGATGTTCCAATCCCTCCACTGAAAGTCTTGTCTGGTCACAGGAAATGGTCAGTTCAGGCTGCATATCCCCTGTTGCTAGAAGTCTTAGCTGTGCCCATTCTAGCAGATTCCTGGGAGTTTCCCTTGCATCAGGTTCTTCCCTGACCCAGAAATACATTCCACCACTTCCAGTTGTCTTTTTCAGTACTCACACCCACTCCAGGCCATGATTTCTCATGTTCCCATCCCTACCTGTTCCCAGGACACCTATGAAATCTCTTCTATTTCATCTTCCTAAGAAGATCCAAGCATCCTACCTTGAGCACCCCTTGCTGGGTCTGTGGATTGTAGCATGGTTATCCTTAACTTAAACTGCAGCCTACAGAATGGCAAAAAATCTCCACCAATCCTACCCCTGACAGAGGGCCGATTTCCACAATATACAAACAACTCAAAAAAAAAAAACAAAAACAAAATTAGACATCAAAAACCCCAATAATCCAATTTAAAAAAAATGGGTTACAGATCTAAACAGAATTTTCTAAAGAATCTCAAATGGCTTGAGAAATAATTAAAGAAATGTTCAACATGTATACACATTAGGGAAATGCAAATCAAAATGACTCTGATATTTCATCTGACACCTGTCAGAATGGCTAAGATCAGAAACACAAGTGACATATCATGCTGGAAAGGATGTGGAGCAAGAGGAACACACCTCCAATGCTGGTGGGAGTACAAACTTGTACAGCCACTTTGGATATCAATATTGTAGTTTCTTAGATAATGGGGACTTAATCTCTTTCAAGACCTATCTCTACTAATCTTTAGCATAAACCCAAAGGTTGTTCAGTCACTTACTCAACTATGCAATATCCAGAACCTGGAAAGATCCTAGATGTCCCTCAACTGAAGAATGGTTAAAGAAAAATTGGTACATTTACACTATAGAGTATTACTCAGTTGTTAAAAACAATGGCATCAGGAAATTTGAAAGCAAATGGATGGAACTAGAAAATAAATCACCCCAACTGAGGCAACCCAGTTCTGTGGGATAATGCTCTTGTACACTGTAAAAAGTTCTCATTTGTGTTGGTTAATAAAATGTTGAATGGCCAGTAGTCAGGCAGGAAGTATACGTGGAGCAACTAGACAGGGAGAATTCTGGGAAGAGGACAGGCTCTGTCTGTGGTCACCAGCCAGATGCAGAGGAAGCAGATGAGAATGCCTCACTGATAAAAGGTACCAAGCCACATAGCTAACATAGATAAGAATTATTGGTTAATTTTAGTTGTAAGAGCTAGTTAATAATAAACCTTAGCTAATAGGCTACCCAGTCTATAATTAACATAAACCTCTGTGTGTTTTGTTGGTACTGAATGGCTGTGGGACCAATCAGGACACAAACTTCCATCTACAACCCAAACTCAGAAAAACAAACTTGGTGTGTACTACTTATAAGTAGATATTAGCTGTAAAGTAAAAAAAAAAAAGTATTTTAAACAATTGATCAAAGTAATACTTTAAGTCATTAATGCTTAAGACATTTGCCTTTAGTATTCTACCCAAGGGACAAACGATTAGTTAGACAACTCTCCTAGTTGGGGACATGTCACAGCCTCCTTTTCCTCTTTCCCCATCTAAGTCCTATGGAAGGAGATGGGTGTAAAAAGTGCTTGTTTGTTCCCAGCTGCTTAGCCCCGAAATAATCACACAGAAACCATATTATTTACAATACTGTTTGGCCAATAGCTTAAGCGTATTGCTGGCTAACTCATATCTTAAATTAACCCATCTCCATTAATCTGTGTACCACCATGAGGCTGTGGCTTACCAGGTAAAGTTCTGGCGTCTGTCTCCAGCAGGCTGCATGGATTTTCTTGAGTCCACCTTCTTTCTCCTAGCATTCAGTTTGGTTTTCCCCACCTACCGCTCTTCTGCCCTGCTATAGGCTCAAGTCAGCTTTTATTTTTATTCATTAATGGTAATCACAGCATACAGAGGGGAATCTCACATCAGGGAATTAAAATTGTCCTTGAAAAATCTGTCTGTGATGAGCTTTGATATGCTCAGGAAGAGTTCCTGAGTAGAATTAAGGCTTTTCTGGGAAGGACATTGCCATAGTTTTTCAAGGTTACTTTCTGTTCATTAAAAAACACTTTGTAAAACAGCGACGAAGAAGAAACCGCCTCCCATCAAGCAATGGATAGCTCACTAATCATTCCTGCCTCCCCCAGTCTGACTTCGTCTTGGTTGAGGGGCAGAACCTGTTCAGATTCTGTAAGAACTCTTAGCTTCACAGCCCCTGTGAGCCGAAAAGGGCCATAATTATGCCGCATTTGATCCATATCAAAGCAACTGCTCCGCTACCGATTTACATAAGGTAAGCGCCAAAAGCGGTATCGCCTTTCACCCACCTCTCCACTTTCTAAGGGAAGTCCTCTTTGCACACTGTACGGGAATACCAAACCTTCCCGTTGAAATTTGTGATGTTAAACAAACCATTGCCAGTCATTCAACTTTTTAATTAAGGATGCAGTGTTCCATCCCTTTTAAGACATTAAAATTCAGGTGCAGTCATTAATCTTTCTAAACGAATTCACCTGTGGCTAATACTGATGTATTTTCTATGAGGCTTGTCATGGGTTGCCGCTCGCATAACCACTCCACAGTTAATTACACAGGGGATTATCGTTAGTGTCATGAAGATAAAACCTCCTGGCAGCCTCGGAAAGAAGCTTCGTTTTCTTTCTCCCACCCCCCTTCTTTTTCTGAAGCAATGCCTTACTTCGTTTTTGTACTGAAGGATAACACAAGTTTGTTTCAATGGCAAGATGAAGATATAACTCAAGGAATTAGGTAAGAGGTAGGCAGAACAGGAATACCTGCTTCAGAGTTGTGCTGTTGAAAACAAACAAACCCTGGCAGTCCTTGGCCCAAACCCTGGTTGAATTGAGGGTGATACAGGTGGCGGCATGCACCGGTTTACCTTCAGGTACTTCAATTAAATATAAGAGATAAGTGCTTTCTGAAACTGTAAAGGAAAGATTGTTATCATGAGTCCAGGACACTAGAGAAAGACCTTTGACATCTTTATAAGACTTCTAGAAACAGGCAGGAAACACCTAAAATGTGTAGGAAAAGATGAACATAAAGGGACTTTATAGGCTATAAGCTAACAATCCTGACAACTGTGGTCAAAACCAAATCGCCCAAACAGCATAGCTAACTAAATTAATGCATTTATGTTAGCAACTTAGATGAACCATATGTAGCAATTCCATATTGTGGTAGAAGTAAAAAAAAAGGTGTTTACTTTTCATAATTATGCATTGTACTTTATGTATACACTATTTGTACTTAGCAGATACTTTTTCTTGAGACTGCTATTTACTGCACAGTTGTATATTCTCAAAAAATGAGAAATGTTCAAAAACACAGATGATATTGAGTAGAAATACAGGAAGCATAAAACCTTCATTTCAAGACAGTTTAAAATCACATTAATGAAGAAGTCTTAATTAAGAAGCCTGAAATTCCATCTAAAACTATAAAATAAGAGAAACAATAAAAACTTCCTAAGCAAATTGTTATGGAAAAATAGAAATATTTTTATGACGTTTTTAAACAAAGCTTAAATAAATTTTAAATTTGTTAAACAAACATGGAAAAATATTATTTGAGTGTATTTTTATAAAGATATTAAGTATTTCCTATAAAAATTTATGTTACTATAAAATACAAGTAATTGACTGAATATGTTTGTGGTAATCATCTGACGCAAGAAGGGACAGCCACAATCTCTAGGTATACACAAATAAATGAAATATTTTTTGAATATTGAAAAATCCATTTATTTCACATCCATACACATGAAAGCTATGATCACTGTACTCTGTTCTTGTGTTTGTGATTTTAGCCCTTGAGGAGGTGTTTTCACAGTCCTTACCGTGTTGCTTGATTTATGCATATGATTCCATCTGGTTATGATGAAGAGCGATAGCTGGGAGAGAAGGGGCCTAGATGTGGACACTGGTTGCCTGGTCGCGTTGACTTGGGAATCATGCACCATACCTGCCTCACCTGTCCCTTACATCACAGTGTGCTTCTGTGCCACTCGAGATATGGTGGCGCTGTGCTCAGGCAGGCCCTGGAATGGAAGGGTTCTCTCTGACGCCCAGTATACATTTGTAGACTCATTTCTACGATTTCCTCATTTTTCACAATGCTTTACATGCGGTCTATAGAATCTCTAAAACTCATGTTAATACCGTGGTAACAAAGTGAAATGACTAACTGCACATGTATGAGTACACAATGATTTCTGTTGATCTCCAACAATGTTTTCTAAATATCCAACTTTCTAAACAGCCCTTAACTTAAAGATGCTTGAGGTGAAGAAGATGTGAAATGTCTTCTATGTAGAGGATAGCAGTACCCTTCTAAAGCCTACGTGTGACTTACTGACTTAAATTCTTCCTTAACCACACCGGCATCAAAACCTTAAGAATATGACTTCACAGTAGCTTCTTCTATCAAACTTTTTCAGAAAAAAATCATTTTCCTTAAAACAACCTCTTCATTAGAGAAGGTATTGCTTTTTCCTTAAACTTTATGATAAAGCCTATTAGTCTTTATGTATCTTAAATTTGAATTAATCGAGGGAAGTGGAGTTGGTATGAGATGGTGTGTACACTTGAGCAGTGAGTGCTTCTCATTTCATGGCCTTCCTTCTTTCCTCTCTCCTATTGCACTGAATGCCACAGTGATATTAAAGACACACTGTCTTCCTGCTTTATGGAAGCTGTACCGACTCCACTGCAGCATGCTTTATTTAGGAAGATTCTTTTGGATTTGATGGCTCCTACCCTTTTCCAGGAAATCATCCCCCTAATCTTTTTCTCTGATATTTACAACAGTCGTCCTCTCTGCCAAAACTATCTAAAATGTATAAAACTCTGAAAAATAAGCAGAGTATTTACAGTAAGCTCTTCCTTTCTCATTGTGTGTGTGTGTGGCTTATGTATGTGTGTGCACAAGTGTGTGTGCCTGCAGGTGTGTGTATGTGTGTGCAGTTGTGTATCTGTATGGAAGTATGCATATGTGCATACCTGTGTGTGTATGTGTGTATGCGTGCAGGTATATGTGTGTGCATGCGTAGGTGTATGAGCCTGTGTGTGAGCAGGTAGAATCCAAAGGAGGAGGACAGTCAGTGTGTTTTTATGTTGCTTATTCCATTGATACGCGGTCTTTCATTGAACTTGAAGTTCATCTTCTTATCTAGGCTGGCTGCCCAGCAAACTTCCAAGACTCACCTCTTCTCCACTTCCCAATGCTGGATAATAGTCACAGACACACTCAATGTTTGAATTGATGCTGGAATTTCATACTCTGGTTCTCTTGTTTGTGCAGCATGTGCTCTTATCCACTGGGTCACCTTTATGATCTAACAATTCATTTCTTGGATTCATTTCTTGTTCATTTGGATCAAGACCTCTCAGAACTCAATGAATGTGAATAGTGCCTAAGAGTGTTCCTGAAATTTTGAGACAGAGCTAATAATTGGGTTAACTTTTAGGCTGAAAAGCATATTTGTGGGTGTTTTTTTTTTTTTTTTTTTGCAGGTATTTAGTGGTAGCTAGAATTTAGCGGGATGCTAACTTTCACATATCAGATGCAAGAGTAAATGTGCGCCAGTAGTTTAAGCTGCATTCATAACCTATGGTTTGGAAAGAGCTGAAAGCACAGATTATTAATAAGCCATTTTCTGGTGAAATGTCTGGACTAGTATAGTTAGTATTATAGTTAATATTGCAGAATCTTTTACGCTTTGGCCATCTCCTAATGAGTAAAGGTGGCCACACTGATTGTGATTTATTTGGAAATGCTGACAAACCTCTGCTGTAGTGAACTGGGAATTGTTGTGTTGTGTTGGTCAAGTGTGGTTTTTACTGACCCCTACAACTTTGTTCCACAGAGCCCCAGAATTACATCACATTACACACACATGCACACACACACGACATGCACATATGTTTTTATATGTCTGTACATATTTATAAATATGCCCATTTCAGGTACAACTGTGTTGTATGCTTTTAGAAAAACAAAAAATATGAAGTAAAATGAGTGTAAATAATATTTGAGACTACTCATAAAAAATCTGTTGGTAAAAACTTAAGAAAGTAAAATATGGTTTTGAAATATTTCCTATTTTTGCAGTTTTATTCAAAGAGCTAATAGTTATCAAAACAAAAACCCAATACAACAAACAAACAAAAAAAATCACTGTTTTGGAAGAGAAACTTTGTTCTCATGTAAGTTTCTAAGTAAAATTCACTGATACTTTAAATAAAATCTGCTTAGTCCATGGGGCTGGAAGTAATAGTTATAAAGGCAAAGATAAATTCCAGAAAATTAAATTCAAGCTATAGACAAAAGTGATTTAGGATATGGCCTTTTTCTCTTTTCCTTAACATTGTTTTTAAACATTCCAGAAACTGGATAAACCTACAGATTGAATTGGATGCTGGCTTTTAAATTCAATAGAATTTAATATTAATTCAGACTCATAAAAAAATAAGCTTAACATTGAGAGTTAACAGATTACAGTTGACCTCAGCAATAGCTGCCTTTATCATAATATTGTTTTAAAAATGATTTGTCTATGTCATTTTATGTGTACACACATGTGCCTGGTGTACATGTTATTTATACCATGTACTTCCTAAACCTGTGAAGGTCTGAAGAGGGTGAGGGATCCTTTGAACTGCACTTAGCAAGTAGTTGTGAGGTGTCATGCAGGTGCTGGTAATTGAATCTGGGTCTGGGGCAAGAGCAGTATGCATCTTTACCATCAAGCTGATATGCCAGCCCCTTACAACATCCTAAGCCAGTTTCTCTCATTACCCAGTCCTCAGCTTGTAATTCAAGATTTTGGTTGTCCTTGTCTATCAAGTTGAAAAGGCACTTCTTAGTCAACCTTTTGAATACACACACCACGGTAAGAGCATTGCATCTCCGCCTTTCATGCTGGTTACACATTGTAGACATATGCTGTACCCCTAATAGTCCTATACTCTGACTTTGGTTTTATTGCAGACAGCTTGCAAACCTACTGTCAGGATATAGGGTGAACATACCCTGCTTTATGGAATGAGATGATTGACTTGCAAGGTTAATGGAGCGCCTGTTGTGAAAACCTGTGACTATCCCAAGAGCTCTGTCGGTAGACCCGTGCCATTACTCAGATATGCTCTTGAGTTCTGCTCCATACTGTCCTAATCATCACTAACTTCAACTATCAGTGACACAGTAAACATATGAAGCTGTGGAAAGGATTACCGAAGTGTGATCAATTACAAAATATAGTATACTATTGCATCACAAGGGAACTAATCACATTCAGAATATCCCAGGCAGACAATGTGTTCTGAAAGCTCACGTTGCCCTTCTGGACATCGGCTCAGATTTGTTCATGAGAATCCTGTCACAAGCCAATATATTTGCTAGGAAAGTCTTCATTTTCTTCATTGAGATGTCTAAACACATGTGTTGGTGAGAGCGTTTACAGGATGTCCCGTTCTAACAAGCGTGGGATAAGCTCCGAAGCCAGGAGCACATTTCACAGAGAACAAGCTTGCCCTTTTATCCCAGAGTATTAGGATCGGGAGCCCAGCAGGATTCATCTACTCTACAAAAGCTCCTCCATCCTGCCCATAGTGTGTGCTTAGCCGGAACACACACAAGTTGTGTTTTCTCACTAAATGACATTGTCTAGCTGTTCACTTCATATTTGTCACATGTATACAAGGTGTCACACGTCATGAAAGCTGGGTCAGTGTGTACACCACTAATCTCATTAGTGTGATGGCTCTAGAAACATACAACAACAACAACAACAAAAAGTAGCTAGTAAGCCACTCAGCATAAGCAAGCCTCGCTCAGCAGGCACCTCATTGAAACAGGCTCCTCACCAGCTGCTTAGAAAGGCAGCAGCAGTTCCAATTTGACTCCTTACTCCCTGCTGCCAATGAAGACTAACTCCTCAGACCCAAATGAAAGGGGCGCTGCCAGGCCCAGCTACCTTAACGAGACAACAAGAGTGAGGCTGCACTACTTCTCACCCTCCCCTTTCAAATCCAGTAGACTATTTTCTTCTTTTAGACGGGAGCAAGGGAGGTCTGGCTGTCCATTTCAGGTTGTTTTGGTGTTTGTTTTTTCTGCCCCTTGTTCCCCTTTACATTTAGAACATAACTTCTCAGACCTCAGTCAAGCGAAGGTCTACAAAGACCCCAGTGACATCATTGCCACTACAGGGCATGTTACACTCTAATCAAAACCATTACGACTCACAAGCTTCACTCAATTAGCAGTCTGACATGGATATTTTTTTTCTTTTAAATACTCGGTGAAGGTTGGTAGTAGTCAGAGTGGCTGGTATGATATGCTACTTTTTAAAATGTCAGTTATCCATTTTGGGAAATCAAAGTGATTGTTACAGATTAGTTAATCCAAGAGTTCACGAACTGTGCTACATAGTTCATGGAACTGTCTAAAAGTCAATGCCTGAAACAAAGATAACTTGTAATTTACTGAAAATAAACAAAGAATAAATTTATGCTTTTCCCAATTCTAGTGAGCATATGCATATATATGTTGATATGGGAATGCATATATAAATGTGTTTGTGCATGTCTGTGTGGAAGCAGAGGCCAACTCTACGACAGGAGTGAAACTCATGTCATTATGTTTGGAGAAAGTACTTTACTGATTGAGCTATCCCTCTAGTGCTTCTATAATTCTTTCTTCAAAGATGTGAAGATATATTCAATAGTCTTTAAGCATATAATTGATTTCCCGAGATAATAATAAGTTGGTATGTATATTTTGGAGAATATTGCTAATAATATTTTCAAGTGTCTCTTGTATGAAGTTTGTAAACTGAATTACATTTATACTATGGCACCCTTTTTTTTCCAAGTTTTCTTTCTTGATAAGCTAGAATATTTCTTTAAAATAATTAGAATTATATATCAACAGAGCGACTTAGTGCTGTGGTTACCAAGGAGCCTAGAGTTAATTTTGGTGTTTCTCACAGTGTCTGTGTTAACTCTGATCTTAACCTACTGCTCTTTTTCCTGATTCATGGACTTCAATTATTTTAGATACATGCTAGGTAGGTAATCAGGCAAAATTAAATTAGAATATATGCTTTTGAGACAATTATCTGTCATCTCAGTGCTAATTAAATCAATAAGGTATGTTGAAGGCTATTGTTGATTGAGGATGTAGAGGTCTTGGATTCATAAAGCGTTTAAAGGCTGTAACAGGCTTTCTTGGCTGGGCAGTAGATGGGCATTCATGATTAGACTGATTTCACCCTACACCACAGAGTTCAAGGAAGTAGGCTGGGGGGCGTGTAACAGTCAGCTCAGGATAGTGCAATGAAGACAGGACCTTGAGAACAGCAGCATGATTTTTATCCTTGTTTCCAGTTGCTGACTCCCATATGATTGTTACACCATCACCTCAGTTTTGATGTACCTGAAGGGAACTAAACTCGTCTTTGTTAAAGGTCGGTCACATTTTTGTGGAAAAATTTTTAATCAGTGTAGGTTGAGTATGCTGCTCTTAGTAAGAGAGAGGAGATGAAAACATTTGACTGGATGCACTGAGGTAGGGTGTCACTGTCCCAGGCAGAGAAAAGGGCGTTTGCTAGCAAAAGGCATGCGAAAGCATATGACTCTTACAAATGACATAATCAGAATATGTCCCAAGCAAAACATAAAGAATTAAACATTTTAAAACTATTTTAAGCTTTGACATTATTCTAAAACTTCATTTATTATTAAAGAACAAGTTAATAAGAGACTATATGATATGAAAATCAATATGAAAGAACTATACTGTCAAGAAGTTAAGCCAATGCTTTATGAGACAAAGTCTCAGAACTGAGGGTATGTCAGAGAAAAATCATCATGGGAAAGGGGAGAGGATCACAAGGGAACGAGGACACAAATGTCACAGGGTAAGATATGCACACAAGAAAATTGTACATGGAACCCACTATTTGGTACATTTAATAACACAAATAAAATATATTAAAATAAAATGCTTAGAGATTTCAGAAACATCATGTAAGATGCCAAGAATACTTTAGACAGGGGTTGAAGAGTTTAAACTGATTTTCCTAAAAGCATCATTTTTAAGGTCCCTGTTTAACTCTTACTGTGGTGGAGAATGTCATAGCACAGGCTACTGGTGCATTTTGGGGAGGTTTTCTAAGTATAGAGGTGACACGGATGGTGTCTGGAAAGGCTGTGTAAGACTACATGGAATCACTGTTCGGAAACAGCCTTCTGAAGAGATAGCAATCACCTCGCCATGGTCCACTATTCACAAGGTCTCAACAGAGGAAGCTTAAGCTAGACACAAACCAAAGCACAAATACATTTAATGGTAATGAAAGTCCCTTAATTCCCTTTGACAATACAGCCTTTCTTCATGGTTAGAGCTTTCAGGCCTCATTCCCAAGAATTATGCAAAAATATTCACACTTAGAGAGGTAAAGTTGCCTTTTTCTCTAACATATTTGCTCCTTACTGCCACAAATTATTTCAAAAAATGGCTTGAACCATTGTTAAAAGATAACATATTTGAGAAAGTACTAATTTTTAAATGAATTAAAAAGGGAGAACATTCATAAATCTAATATCTGGATTAAATCAAAGATGACATGAAAGTTTAGTGGTCTTCCCTGGTTTGTATTTTTGGCAGTAAGCTTTCCTCATCACTGACCAGATCTTAGTGACATTTCTTTGGAAACAGAACAGACAGACATTTAGAGTATTAACAACCTGGTGACTGTAGAACTGAGACCCTGAGGTTATCACCAATTTAATTTGCTTTTTCTTTTCTTGAGTAGAAAAGCTCATCATTTTGATTAGATAATTCCTTCATTTGAAAATGTACATTCATCAGACTTGAAGGACCATGTATTGTTTCTATAATATGACCATGGTTTTAAAAAAATTTCTTGAACTATTTCTCCCATTGTATTGTACAACTTCTTTTGAAAGAGCTAGCCTACAGTTGAATAATCATTACAAACAAATTATTCTTACAATTGCTTTCTAAATGTAGTGCGTAGGCACATAAAAAATGCTAAGTAAGAGGTATTTTATCAAACTTTCAAAGCGCTCGAGGTGATAAATACTACAATTTAAACAGCAGTATAAAATATAGCCTGAATGCAGATAATATTTCTGGAGACAGTAAGAATGTGAAACTCAGTAAGGCGGTCTCTTAAAGAAAGAACGTGTAAGTCACTCCTTAATTAGCACATTTTTCATATGGTAATTTGTGGGTTTGTAATTAAAATTTATAGATGGAATCTGGGTCTTAATTGAAAATATGAGATGGGATATCCAGTTTTGTTATATTTAAAGTAATATAGTTTATTCTAATATATTTGGTAAACATACTTTTGCAACCAAAAACAAAATACATATACATATAAATTTCCCCTAGTTAAAACAACAACTCTTTTTTGTTTTTTTGGTTTTTTTTTTTGTTTTTTTTTTAACCAATAGTGCGTAAAACCTGCATTAAGTCAAAGGCTTAACATGAAACCTAGATAATTATGCCTGTCTCTCCTGTTTTACTTAGCAAGGGACTCGAATGAACAGACCTGAAGGTTAAGAATGTCTCATGGAAATTTGACCTCAGGAATATATTGAGTCTCGATCTATTGATTTGTACTCTGGCCTGGCAGGAGATGGTGCAGAGATGCAGAATTGACCTTTGACATTTTGTAGCAAATATTATACTCAGCAAAACGATTCAGAGTGGCATCTTTTAGCTCAGAGAAAGTGCACACGCATTAACAGAAAGCAAGACTCAGTTCTGAGTTCTACTTTTCCTAGATAGTGATTATCCTGGGAATTGTTCTTTGAGGCCTCTCACAGGAAGTAATTTGGATTAAGCTTAGCAAAGGGCTGAACTTCTTGAAATACTTAACATTCTTTGTAATTGCTTCCTTAATTATTTTTTTAAAAAGTTATGGTGAACTATATTAGCACACTTTTTAATTTGGCTCATTTATAAAATCTTCCATTTTGGTTTTTCAAAGGATGTTCGAAGTATTTCAGATGCAGAGTGGTAGTCTATCTGCATGTTTTCCTGTGTGTGTTCCAATTAACGTCAACACGAATCATTATTGAACACATTCTTTACAAGGAAGGCATCGCGTTCATAGATGTGGGGATGAAGGCTGACTGATGAAAATATTTATACCATTAGTATGATTTACAATTTTAAAAAGCTGTTTGCTTTCAGTTTTCACTTGATTTCATTTCCTCGATCTGGCAAAATGACATACTGTGTGCTTTAGTGAAATTAACAATGAAAAGATTGACGGATGATGTAATCTAGTCTTTGGAACTTCCCAGTGAAGGTCACTAAATTAAGAAGTTAAGTGGAAATCAAAAGGAGCTATAACCTTTATGCTGGCAAGGTATTAGCTGAGTAAACTCAAGTTAATTCTTCAACCTCGCAGTGACAGAAGGGTTATGAGCAGTAATCTTACCGGCATTGAACTTGCAGTGTTACGGACAGGAATCTCATTTCCCTCCAAACTCCCCAGGCTGTGTATCTGTGCAGACTCTTCATTGGATTATAGAATACTTTTAAAACTTCAGTTATTGGAGATAAGAAATGTTGTTAAGATTGATGCTTAACTGACCAGTGATTTAATACAATTAAATCAACTACACATGATGAAATTTGTTTGGTTATAATCATTACTTTGATGAAATGGTGACACACATACACGCATGTCCTGCACACATATGACAAAGTAAAAACAACACCTCCTTAAAAAAGTACAACGATTTTTACAATATGTGCATCTATTTCTCATTTTAAAACACATTGTATACTTGTGTGTTCACATGAAATATCTCTAAATTTATTTTGATTATAATTTAAGATGCAATATAAAGTTTAAAATAATAAGTGTGTGTGTGTGTGTGTGTAGTTCTATATTTGCAGACATATAGTTTAATGTCCTCCAATTCTCTTCTCTTTGAAGTGCCAGAATATGAATACATTTCATAAGATCTTTTAAATGTGATTTCTCAATATCGTTAAGCACTACACAAAATCGATTCAGTGGGGGGGATATTCCTGTATTAGAATTTAATATTTCTAATTCACAAATGTTCACATTGCATATTTTTTAATAACCTTATCTTTGTTTCACTTCTGAATAACTATTTTTAACGTTGTCATGTAGGACACTGTGATTAACTTCTATAAAAGTAGTCAACTCTGGCAGTTTGTAGTCAAACAAATGCCCTGCGTTGTAGAGAAATGCTTCACTAGATCACAGTTTAAACTTCCTTAATTGTTACTTTTGACTTTTGAATAATTTAAACAGATATTAGAGAACACTAGGCTGGAAATCCCATTGTCGCCTCTTTAAATGCAGAAGAAAGAACTGCACGCAGGAGCAGCTGGCAACGTGGAGTCCTGTGACTTCATCCAGGGCTTCAATGTTTGGTGATTAGTAGCTATGCAGTCTTAGACAAAGCTTCTTTTGCCTTATTTCCCTTTATTTGTAAAATAGGAAAAGACAGGGAATGGAAGAATTAAATAATCCCCCAACAAATGCGTGTAAGGAGAAAACACCAGGAAAATGCTTTGGTGACTGTGTGTCCCACCCACTGTGTGCTGCTCAACTTTTCATTGTCAGGAAGTTTTGCATCTTAGTCATCAAGTTACCTTTTAAACAAGATCGAGAAAAGTAGGTATTTTTTATTCCATGGTCTCTTTAAAATGTAGTAGTTTACTTTTTGGTTCACTTTGTCAATTTGAGTGTTACTAAAGATTCAAAAAAAGTTAAATTATTACAAACACACCATTTTACTAGACAGAGCAAAACCTGTTAGAAGAGCAAGTTCATAAGATTGCTTTTGTTGTGTGTCTGTCCAATAAAGTATAGAAAGTAATTTTTATCTTTCAGAAAACAACTGTTTAATTTTTATGCAATATAAAAATTACTCAATTAACACTAAATTAACTAATTAAACATTTATTTACGTTTAGAAAATAAGGCAAAAATGCCATATAATTAAAAGACATATATCAGGTAACTCTATACCCCTAGTATATTAGTAGGTATTTTTTCATTGCAAAATTAAGCCATTGGTTCTTTAACTTCAAAAGCCTAGAACCCAGACCAATACTGAAGCTAACAAATATTTAAACAACTTAGAAACAACTGAGAAAATAAAGCCCTAATACCAGTGAAACAAAATTCTCATTTGAAGTACAAACTGGGGGATTAGACATTATTGACCCTGAGAACTGATTACATTGCTTGCCATTAGGTGGGAATCACTGCATGCTATGTGTACCCTCAGGGTTCAAGAGTTTACCAGGCTCCTTTGACCTAGGTTAAAGCTGTTTGAGAAGTTCTTACTCCAACCTCCAACTCTTCTGACCCAGGATAGGAGTATGTGAACACACAGACACAGACAGACGCACACACAGAGACACAGAGACAGACACACACACACACACACACACACACACACACACACACACTTCCTTACTTACTCCCCTGATCATGAATCTGGCCTCTTGAATATTATTAAATTGTAATCCTCAGTATATTCATTTAAGTGTTTATCAGTTTTCTGAGGTCTATTTGCTTATTCTAACAATAAATTATGATTTAATCAGTAAGTAGTAACATATTTGTTAAGCTAATTTTAGGTGGGTTACATTTTTGGCCTAAAGCTCTTCCATTAATTCAACAAATCTATATATGTAGACCAGTAGACCAGTCTCAAAAGTCACAAGAACTCTAATTCCAGTCGATTTCAAGTCTTCTACCCTCGAACTGCAAAACTTTAGAAAATGAATGTACAATATAAACATAGATTATAAGTGAAGTCATTGAGAAAAAAAAATTCTATTATGTATTTGTTCAGATTGGATAAAAGAGACTTGGCCAACTTTTGACCTCATTTCTGTTTCATTGTCACAAAGAATGTGATTTGTCTTTAGGTTCCAGAGCAGTTGTTAGCATACAATTACAACCATGAATGGAAACTCAAGTGTGGGTCCACTCATGGCCATTTCTACCTGGATCCAGTGACATCAGAATTAGACAGTGCTTTCATGGGATGTGCAGAGGCACAGCGCAAGGGTGGACCCATGTTCCCCCCTTCTCATCTTGGCATTGTTAGTGTTAATAAGCCTGCCAGGGGCTTAGGACATTCTCAACAATACAGCTTGAAGCCTCAGGAAGTCAGCAGGGTCTCTAAGGTTGTAGCATGTAAAAGTCAAGTAATTAAATACTGCTTACTTACTGTGTAAGGGGGGAAAATTCCAAAGGTCTAATTTCACAGAGAAGGTTTCAGTAAAAATTAAGCCTTTAGCTGTTAAATACATTCTGCTTGACTTGGTTCAAAAGAAAAGGCTAAAGACAAAAACCGGGAAAGCTGCCTCTCTATCACAGAACGGTGTGAGAGGACAGAAGGCAGCTTCCCCAGACGGCATTGCACTGCTCTTCAAAACACCTGGGACCCTGTGATAGGAAGCTTCTGATGATTTTGTTTTCATTGTTTTGGGGTAAGACAACAGACTCTTCCTTTCCAAACTCTTGGCAAGAATTAAGACATTTTGAAATTAAGATTAAGGTTAAGATTAAGATTAGTTAAGATTAAGCTAAGATTAACTCTCCAGAAGGTTTGCAAACAAGCAAACTTTAATCACTGTCTTCTATTTTTCTTCTTGGATTTATAAAAAACCCAGCTGCTACCAGAGTTCAGATTTAGCTAATTTCAATTCTTCCAACTTTACAATGAGACAGTAGAATCTGGAGTTTTTCTTCATTGTGACAAATATCTGACAGAAAGTTGAATGACTTATCTGTGCTTGTGGGTCAGACTTTGCAGCCCAAGCACAGGTGTTTCCAGGCTCTGCGATAGGAAACAATGTCTCTGCGATGTGAGACAATATCTCAGCAGTGGTAGCCAGTGGTAGGGTACCCAGATCCAGCTTAGCCTCCATTTTCCAGGAAGTGGAGAGAGAGGCAGAGAGTTATCAAGGAACGTGGTGCACATTTCCAAGGACTGACCTTCGTCTAGGCCACTTTCCAGGACTTCTAGCACCTCCCCAACAGCTGGAGACCTCACTTTCAACACTTGAGGTCTTGGAGGACATTTTAAGAGTGGTCATGTGTTTCTTCCTCCACTCTATCTTGCTCCTCTGGTTATGCCTGCGGTTAGCATAATGAAAAAATTCTAGAGATGAAAGAAATATCAAAACTGCTTTACTTGCTGAAAATCATCTCTGGGTTTGTCCCTCACACTCGCAACTTCTGTGCATAGGATGGGATCACTTCTCACCTCATCAAGAGGAGCAAAAGTCCCCATAGCACTTGTTAGAATTTGTTTCTTAGGATCACGGCCAACTATCTCTTCACAAGCATGTAATTAAGGGCACTTAAATAGTTATCTTTCAGGCAGGATCATGCCAGCTTTGCTAAGCACTCTCATTTGGTGATGAAAGATGTTCTGGAGATGCACCACCGAGTGTCTTTCTTAGCCTTTGACTATCACAGACTGGTCTTCCAAGGATCTACTAGATCTTGTAAGTCAGTCACCCCACATGCACTTTTGGTGTAAGAGTAAAATGAGATATTGGCTGCTGTGAGCAAAACAAAAATTTTAAAATATTTAATTTTTGTCCATTTCTATCTCTCTCTCTCTCTCTCTCTCTCTCTCTCTCTCTCTCTGTGTGTGTGTGCGTGCGCGCGCACGTGCATGCACACTCACCTGCGTATGGAGGCCAGAAGAAGATATCAGATGCCCTGGAACTAAAGTCATTGGTAGTACTGAAGTCCTTTTCATGCTGGGAACTGAACTCTGGTCCTGTGGAAGAGCAGAAAGCACTTTAAAACATCTTAGCCACTGAATCATCTCTCTGGGCTATTTTATCCTAAAGGATTAGTTTTATTGATAATTATAATGTGGGTACTAAAACGAAATTTTAAAGAAAACTAGAGTATAATGAGTATACAAACAGCTGGCTATGTTGTTGTTCAGTATTGTTTTCAAGTGTGTAACACACTATACTCTATGCGCTGTCTGCTTATGTAGCCCACAGCCCAATAGGCTTGTATATACACCATGAACAAGTGTGAAGTGTACCATCATGCTGTGACCACTATGACATCACTGGGCAACTTAATTCTTCCAGCTCATTTTAATCTTATAAGGCAGGGTCCAGTCTCTGAATTACGATGTTTTGTGGAACATGGCTTTGTTTCCTTAGTAAACTGTTTCTAAGGAAAAGGTTCCATTTTCTGGCACTGAGAATCTGCTTAATTCACCACAGTCTGATGAAATCTGAAAACATCTAACATATCTGAAGGTTTTTACAGCTAGTGTGAGGAAAATACCAGTGGATGGGGCAACATGAGGGAGTTTACTGATGAAAAGACTAAGGAGTAGAAGAATTTCGATCATGTATAAGGTGCTTAATAATTAAATGTATTTGAAGATCCTGCTGGGAAATCTGTGGAAGCTGAAAGACGTTAGATCGCTAAACAGGCTATATTAGAATTTTAAGCTTTACCCAGATAACAACTAGATGGTGCTTCTATAAACGGATGGACAGAAATTGTATATACTTATCATATACAATATGATGTTTTGAAATGTGTGCACATTTTGAAGTAGATTACTTAGACTAGTTAGCATATGTCTTTCCTTGCATAGTCATCAGGTTGGGGAGTGAGAAGATATAAAATCTACCTCCAGGATTTTTCACCATACAATGAATTATTGTTTGGAGTGATGACAATGCTTTGAACAATCATGTTGAAGCTATTCAACCAACCCAGCTGAAACATTGTATCCCGATCATACAACCCTATTGACTCTAGCAATCAGTGACCTACACTTTCATCAACCCATCTTCAGAAAATTCCATGTACATTTGAAGTCACGTGGTATTTATCTCTGCCTGGCTTACTCTACCCTGTGTTCTTCTCCAGGGTCCACCACCCTGTGGAAAATGATGTGACACCCTTCTTCTTTCGGGGCTGAGTAGCATCTCATTTTATGCAGGAATACAGACATACATCGTATCTCCATTACTCACTTACTCACCCATTGCTGGGACAGTGATCCATGTCTTGTGAATTGTAGAACACACCACAGTGATGTTGAAGGGCATACACTGGCTCATTTCTTCTGGTTGTCTGCCCTGTACTGGAATTGCTGGTTGACACGGTGGTTGTATGTTCAATTTATAGGAAAAGCTCTAAGCTGTTTTCCATGATGGCTTTACCAACACACATTCATGTTGATGTTGCAAGAGAACTTGTTATCTCCAGCCCACATCCCACATCCTTGTCTATAGTTGCTTTTTTTTTTCTATAACCATATTAACGTGCATGATGGGCTGCAACACACAACACCTGTCTGCACTCTATGAGCTACCATACAGTTCGCAGCTTCAGGCAAGGGGCTGGAGGTTGAAACACACAAACACACGCAGAGAGACAGAGACATGGACCGCTAGTCACTGGTAAGAAGCCCTTTATTCAATAGCACCATGGAGGCTTATATACCCAACTGTCAAGTGGGCCAACAGGTAAAAACCTTATTCTCTGATCCTCAAGGTCAAGGCAAAACGTGCTTGTGAAGCAGAGCTGGTAAACAAGTTTGACACAGCCTTTAGTAACTCAAATCAGAAGGAAATTAAAGATCACTAGCAGAAAAGAGCAGCTGGAGGCCAGAACTCCAAATGGTCCCAACAACTGGCCATTTAGATGATGTTTTAATGTCTGTTTTTCTCATGATTAGTGAGCCATGTGTTTACCTGTACCTGTTTGCTATTTTAATGTTTTTCATTATATAGAAAATGGTTATTCTTGTCCTTAGCCCAATTTTAGACTTGTTACCCATTTCTTTCCTAATGAGTTGCTAGAATTCATTATAAGCTTTGGGTATTAAACCCTTTTTATACAGTTAATAAATCGGCATCCCATTCCATAGACAGTTTCCTTATTTTGTTGAACAGAAGTGTTCTAGTTCATATACTCATTCAGTGCGTTTTGATTATTAGTCTTACATGAGAAATGCTGAAAATGAGAATGTAGTCAAACATAATTTGGGGAGTGTGATGGTTTATGAGGTAAAGGTGTTTTGCAGTCCAGCTCAAAAAGCTAAGTCCACAGGAAACCATATAATGAAAGGAGAGAGTTAAATTTTTTTTTTTTTGTAAACTGAGGTTTCTCTATCCCTCCTTGTCCCACAGACTTTTTAAAATAATCACTCAAAGGCTTAATATTAATTATAATTATATAACTCAGGCTTATCACTAACTAGCTCATACATTTAAATTATCTATATATTGCCACTTGGCTGGCTGTGGCTTTACTGTCATGCTGGCATCTCGTTTCTCGGGTGACTGCCTGGCATTTTCTCCCTCACTCTGCCCCTTTTTCTCCCTGTATCTCCATTTAGCTTTCACTCCTGAACTTATTCTATCTTGCTATAGGACAAAGCAGCTTCTTTGTTAACCAATGAGCTGAAGACATATTCACAGTATACAGAAGGATTATCTCACAGCATGTCCCCTTTTCTATCTCATCAAAACAGAAGGTTTGAACTTTAACATTGTAAAATTACATAAAGTAAAACAATTATCAAGCAAGAATTACAGTCATGATATTCAGTCCATTTGTATTTGGCAAAAATAGAGAAAGTATACTATTATATATCTTATTTTGAGAGTCTAATGTTTTATATCTTATTTACTGCTTTCTCACAACTAAAAGAAACTATAACTTTCTATTCTTCAACTCCATCAAAGACCCAAGAAGGAAATAATAGTATCTGAATGAGCAGGAAGTGTGTGGGACCCACAGATATGAGTCCTGTTCTACCTTGACCAAATGTAAGAGAGTTTTAATTTACTTTTACTCCTTCAAAGTTGACGACAGGTGTGGCTAAAAATAATATATCTTGACCTAGGGTGTGATTACTTGGTGTTTTGGACATTAAGATGACCCAAAGAAGTGGATCTGCTCCATCCTGACCAAAGATCAGGTCAGAGAACTCAAGCCTATTTCTGATCCAGTAAAGTAAAGTAAAATAGATACTAATATAAAATATTTTGAGATTAACACCTACTTTTTAGATTAAAGTAGATTCAATAATCTATCCTTCCCCCCATCATTTCTATATCATAGCCCCCTTTCTTCTTCTAGAAAGAGATTGACCAGTAACAATTTATAACCAACCCCCTTAAATGAAAACAAACATAAAAATTATTTTGGTCATTTGGTATAGTTTTCAGACTACTTCCTGCTGATTGATCAGTATTGGTGATCTTTGAGAAAATTTAGAATTATGGTCAAATCCTGACTGGAGTATTTTGTGACATCAGCATTGAAGCTGTTCTGGACGTAGAACTCAGAGGAACCTGAAACAAAAGCATTCTGAAACACTGGATCATCTGGGCTATCAATTCCCATGAGAGATTATTGAGGGGGTTTTCTTCATCAAACCGTATAAACTTGGAATTCACATTCCCTTGTTTTCTGTGGAAACAAAAGCAAAACCTCTCCTCCAAAGAATTTTTTGATTTCCATTTGACAAATACATTTTTACTCCCATTTTTTTTGTTTTTTTTTTTAAAAAAACTTATTTATTTTATTTTATGAACATTATTGTTTTGCCTACATGTATGTCTGGGTAAGGGCATTGGGTATTCTGGAATCCCTGGATTCTTGCCTCAAGCAACTTAGCCCTTCCCCTCTACAAATTGCAAAGTAATTAGACTTTGCTAAAAGTTAGCCAATGGGATATTAAAATAGTTTCCATTTCAATGTCATTTCCTGGCAGTTATTCCTTTACATATGTAACTATTGTACAACCCTTTACAAATTACATGCTTAAAATCTGTTTGTAATCATACTATGTTATGATTGTCTTAAAGTGTATCTAAGACTTTTCAATATTTAAAAGTTGCCTTTCTAACCAACCTTTTTGTTTTTATTTACACTGTCCCTGAGGTCAGCTTTTGCTTTTTTTCATTTTTTTCTCATCTCATATTATGCTTATATTTTTTTCATATTCAGGTTGCTGTTGCTACTATTCTACTTTACAGCACACTAGAGAGCCCTCAGTTCTTTCTGCATCAAAAACTCTGTCTTGTGATATCAGTGAGGGAACACAAAATGGAGCAGAGAAGGGGCAGGTTACAAACTGCAGGACACAGCTGAGATCAGCACAGGAAGGGCTCTGATAAACAAGAGCTGTGACATATGGAAAAACATTGTCATGGAAGGCCGTACAGGAATCAGCTTTCCAGAGTGTTCCCTAGAAAACTGCCCTATCATCTGCGTTTCTTTGAAGAGTGGATTGGGAGGACAGAGCGTGTGCCTCTCAACGTTCCCTTAAAACTGGCAGATTCATGGTGGCGTTTCATTTATTTATAGCTCTTATTTGTAAATTACAAGTACCTTTTAGAGAGACTGATTTCCTTAAGCCTAAGTAAGAGTTCTTAGCAGTACCTAATATTAAGATTTATTACAGGTTTCTTTAAAAGTTATTTGTTTTTTGCTAAGCTCCTTTGGGTATGAAGATAGAAAAGAGAACAAGCTACCATCTCTTCTTAAGCGTGCATAGCATGCATAAAGGAAGAAGGCTGGAGGGATGCCCAGGTACTTAAGGGCACTGGCTGCTTTTGCAGAGGACCAGGGTTCATCTCCCTGCACCCACATGACAGACAGCTCAGAACCACCTGTAACTCCGGTCTAGGGGATCTAATAACCTCTTCCAGCCTCTGTAAACACCAGGTTCACACTGCACTTACATCTAAACAAACAAATTTAAAAATCCAAAGAATACCTACTGAAATTAAACATGCCTCTCTCAAATTAGACAGGGAAAGATTTCACTAGCTTGAAAGTTACAACAGAAAAATCACAAATAAAATGTGACAATTAAACAATTTTTAAAACAATTCCTACTTTAAACAATAGACTACAGGAAATGGCCGGGTAGCATTGTATGCAACCCGTGGGAGGCTTTCCATAGTTCAGTTGTAAGATTTGATATAAGTGGAGTTATTACCATGGTAACTATTTTCCAGGCTAATACAAGTGTAACAAATATGGACTAAAATAAAATAAAATCCCCTCTGAACCTCTACCCAGACAGTAAATTTTCCCTTCTGAGTAAAGCAGTCGCTGAAAAAGTGCCACCCCTCAGATACACCGTCTCTTTGTTATTGTAGAGAATGCTTGTTCAGAGCCAACTTCTGTGGCAGTCTGTCTTTAAAGCTTCCCTTCAGGGTAAATGAGCAAGGATAAATCTATCCTTGGTGCAGAAAGGGAGGAACGGGTACAGTGAACGTGAAATCCGTGAAACGCTCAGGCTTTGAAAATAGAGTATCTGTCCTACGCTAAGCTAAAATTATGGTTTATACACAAGTGCACTTATTTTCCCTTCTTCTCAAGAAGATGAAACTGTAACACAGCATTGGTAATTTATAATTGTTGATGATAAAAATAAATGATGTTCTCCTCTGCCAAAGTCTCTAAAAATTATTTTATAGCTATTTCTCTTTTGGAGGTAACAGATATTTATTTATGATTGTATGTAAATATTAATATTCATTTCCAGATGTAAAAACAAAAGATTGTGGAGATAAGGATTTACAAATTATATAAGGTGTTTATAAGAAAAAATTTAACCTTTTCATTACATTAGCTTAACAACCTTGTAATTCAGCCAGCCAAATATGATTTCATAAAACAGAATGTGGTGTTCTGATTGAGTTAAAAGGAATAAAAGTTGAGTGCAGTATAGTATATAGTTATATATATATATATATATATATATATATAGTAATATATATATAATATATTTCCTTAATTGAACACTTGAAAACATTGGCTACCTGCTAAGCCACTGCCACTGGCTGCTCACTTGGGGAAGGCATTCACCCATTTGTTTATTCACATTAAAAATTATTATAACATCTTTAAGTAAATGTTCTCTAGCACAAAACAGATTTTGTTGGACCTGGGTGCATATTTAAAATGATACTCAGTGCTATGGATGTGGCTTAGTTGCTGGAGTATCTGAAAAGCATCCACAAAGCTCTGGGATCTTTACTTAGCGAAAACAGGGCACAGTGGCACATACTATTTAGCTTAGCACTTAGGAAGATAGAGGCAAGAAGACCAGAATTTCAAGGAAATCCTCAGCTACATAGTGAATTTCCAGACCAGCCCGTGCTACATGAGAATATATCACAACAACAACAACAGCCCAGAACTCAATATGTCCTAGGCCTTAGATTAAAGCGAGCTGGCTCCCTTTACTTTGTGAAATAGTAATGGCTGGGTTAGTTAAGCACTGGGGGAGAACACCAGCATATTTCACCACAGTCCTTCCAGATCTTTGTTTCAGGAACGACCACCTGAAGATGAAATCAGGTCAGCTTGACATAAAACAAACAAGGACATGAGATCACTCATTTTCAGTTAAAATTTTAGGAAGTAGAGAGCTTGCAGAAGAACAGAAGCTCCCTCAAAACACTGTAGAAGGGTTCTGGCACTTAGAAAATATGCCACCTGTCACCAGTGGCTTGGAATAAGCACTGTGTACCTGGAATCTTGAGTGTAGAGCCAGCCGTGAGCCCACACCCTGCCCCCCACACAGGGGTACATCCATCTAAGAGAGACAGAGGTTAAATATGAAGGTTTGATTTAAGAAATTATTATTTCATATTTCATTTAATCATCTCATCCATAAAAGATAGTACTAATATTTTCACTTTCCAGATGGAAAACATTACCCAGAGACAGGAAAATACTTGGTCAAAAATCTCTGTAAAATAGAACTTGAACTTATTTTTGCATAAAACTATATATTGTATAGTACTTTTTATCATAATTACTCTTATTTTATTATATAAAAATTTTAAAGGATATAGTGCTCTTTTGAGAAAAATGCATTTAAAGAAACAAAAAAAATAGGGAAGCAAGTATAGAGAAAACATACCATATGATTCACAATTCCCGTGAAAACAAGTTAAATTATGAAAATTTATTTAGGAAGGTATTTCTTTGAAGATAGAACAACAAGAAAGGGTTTAGAGTCTCCAGTCAGCTGTTACTATTTTTATCTTGTAGTGGTTTGAATGACAAATATCTCCTATAGGCTCATGTATTTGAATGTTTGGTCCCCAGCCGTTGGTGCTAGTTGGGGAGGTTATGGAACCGTTAGGGGATGGAGCCCTGCTGGAGGAAGCTTATCACCGGTTGTGCTTTGAGAGTATGTTGCCTTCCTCAGGCTCTTGGTCTCTGTGTTTCCTGTGTGGATGGAGTGTGATCAGCCACACTCCTGCTTCTGCTGCCATGCCACGCTTTCTCCACAACTAATGGGCACTATCATTTTTGCCGGAGACAGCAAAGCATAGCCCCCTCCATGCAATGCAGTAAGCAATTCCCTCCAGGCAACCCAGTGGCAGCTAAATGAGCGTGCTACTTGAGGGCCAAGGAGTAAACACCTATGTGGCCTGAGGACCGCTTTTATGGCATCTGCATATGCATTTGGCAATGTTACAGATGATTCTGGTTATGTCAATTCTACTAGTGCACTTGTTCTTCGTGTTCTTTTTCTCTTTCCACACAAATGGCTTCTGAAAATATGGCTGTGCTGTATAATAATATGAGCCTTCCTGATCTGATAAAGTGGGAAGGCATTGAAGCTGTAAAGCTGGTTATGGGGAAAAAACCTGACTGATGAAAGAATTGGGGAAAATTGGGGAAAAATGCAGAAATTGTTTTTTACCTGATTATAAAACTTGGCAAGAGAATTATACTGAAACAGAAAGAACTTGGCTATGATGAATAAAGTTTCTGAAGAACCTAAGGCTTTTAGGACTGACTGCTTATGGCCTTATAAATCAAAATTGGAATTCTGAGGAACAACAATGCGAAACGTACAGCAATGGAGTAAAGGCCACTGAACTGTGCTTCTGTAACTGCAAGTAGTCAGCCTCTGAGGCGAAAGCCCTGGAAGTTGCTTTATAATTAACTCAGCTAAGAATTAAGAATATAGTGGTTGGCATGGGGCTTGGGAACTGGAACAATGTCATAATGAATGAGGGTGTTCTGATTTCAAAGAATCTTCATACTTTTTGTGAACTGCTTTGCCCAGGTAATGATTAACCTGTGGCAAGAAAAAAAATCATTTTCCTTGTGTAAAATTTACAATAAAAGACTGAGGTTTGAAGTTCAGGGCAGAAGAAGAAGAAGTAGAAGAAGAACTTGCCCTGCAGCTGATAGCCTTGATGTGGGATTTCCCTCTGTGTGCTGTGATTACCATTAATGAATAAAGAAACTGCTTTGGACCTATCAGAATCCTGTGTTCGTGTATTCATTTTGCCTTCCAGACACCCCAGATTCGAGACCCACTTCTCTGCTGAGGCAAGTCCCTGGCACATTTTGTAACTGAAAGTCAAAATAAACTCATTCTCCATTAAGTTGCTTTTGGACCTATTATATCATACTCAGGGAAAAGTAGTTAACAGAAATCTCCCAGAATTTCTTCCATGGCCTAGCAAACTTGAAATGGAAAGCACACAGTAGACACAATATTCCCATTATATTTAGATACTGGAATGAACAAAATTCAAACTAATTGTTCTGACTAACACAAGATTTTTTATTTCAGGAGGAGATTTCAATAAGTTATGCATATGTCCTTAAGACAGATTATGTTGGCAGAGATTGCTTGTTTGTTCCTGGCTGTTTAGACCTGAAATAATCACTCAGAAACTATATTATTTGCAATACTATTTTGCCAATAGCTTAAACATATTTCTGGCTAACTCATATCTAAAATTAACCCATTCATACTATTTTATATTTTACCATGAGGTTTGTGGCTGACCAGCAAGGTTCCATCTAGGGGCTCGCATCTTTCTCCTCTGATGGCTCCATGGCTTCTCTCTGACTCTGCCTACTCTCTCCTCCTCTATCTGCTTGGAACATCTGCCTTGCCCTATTCTGCTAAACCACTGGTGGAAACAGATTTACTCATTCACCAATAAAAGCAACACTTAGAAGGACCTCCCACACCAAGATTACCTAAAAATTTCAGGGTTCTCTTTTAAATCCTAAAATCCTATTTCATACATTAGGAAACTGGAGTTTAGATTAATTAGTTAAAGTTAGGATCCCAACCTGGGTCTCTTCATTCATGCCTACCTACCCAGTGCTCTGCCTCACAGTCTAAAGGACTTGACTGATAACATTTTCACGTTGTTGCATGCTACAGCATATGCAATGCCAATCATGGGACCACACATGTAGCCTTGATGTAGCTTTGGCACTCGCCCCTCCCCATGTGTTCTTCCACACTGAGACTTGCAGGGAACACGAAGATCTTAATTTTCTTTCATGCAGTGAAGATTAAGTTTGCACGTCCTACATGGCAACATCTCTATACCTCTTCTGCTGTGAAAACAGAGAGAAATAATATTGTATAGTATTTTCATAAATTGGAGTTAAGGAGATGCCTCCACAGCCTTTGAAGTAACCTGTGGCCTTGTAATGACATTTGCATATCATTTCAAGCATATTTAGGACACTTTTGATCTTTATTTTGTTGAGAACACACACACACACACAAATGCATACATCTTTCCATTTAGTTTTTCAGTGCTAAAATGTGGCTATGAGTCTTCTGTATAAACTACAATGAAATAAAGAAACTTTGATTCTGACATCAGGAGTTAGATCTACTTTGAGAAAATTTCTGCTCTTAAAAAGTGACCGTTACTTTGCGTTTTCTGTTTAAATCACTGCTGCCCTTCCATTTACTTGAGCATTAGAGCTGTACCAACTCTAGCCAACCCCCCTTCTACATGCTCTGACTCATCATGATTTTATTCTCTGCTGGGATTTCTCCATCACCTTGTAACTACTGTTTCTCTGATGCCCTTTATAGATGAATTCTTTGCTGACTCTGCTCCAGGTCCTCCCTATTGGGATGTTCCTGTCTTTCCAGCTCACATCCCTATATTAAGGAGGCCAGTGACTGAACTCACAAGCCATTTCTGCACAAGGATTTTACCTTTCTTTCTATTATCCCCCCCTGCTTTGAATTTTCTTTCTCAGACTTCATTAAAATTTATCTCCCCCCGCCTTTCAGTATTTTTCCCATTCCTTAGTATTTTTCCTGGGAAACCATTCCTTATTCATCTTATTCAAACTCCTTACCTCAGCCTCTCTCTGTCCCCATCACTATCTTCCACAGAGTTTACTCAGCTATCTCATTGATTTATTAGACAAACTCACAATAGGAATATCATTCAAATGTAGTGAGTATTCTCTCTCTCCTATTATGAGTTGTATCCTAATGTCCTTGAACATACACCAAGCACTGTATTCTTAGATAAAAGAACAGATGTTTGTTGGTGGTTTACAAGGACCTTGTGTTTTCCTGGAGGCTGAAGAGAACACAGTGAACAGCATGGGTGTGAGTGGAGCCCTCTTGATCTAGATTGTGAGAGAGTCTATATTAGTTTACTCACTTTTGATACATTATGAAAAAAACAGCTACAAGTGTAAACTAGTCATGTACTCAAGATGAAGTGACCTGAATTTGAAGAATCAAGGAGGGCAGAGACATCAGACTAAGGATGTGAACCTAATAACCCTTAGAAGTGAATAGAGAGAGCACAGGTATTCAGTTATGTGGAAGTGGGCTCAAATGAAAAGGCTGTGATGAAAGAAGTCTGCAACATTCTTTATAGTGTGATCACAGAGAGTAAATAATGAGAAGAGGGAAGACTTAGTGCTAGAGTCTGTGCCTCCTCTGCACCAGTCACTAATGCTTATACCCAGCAAATTGTTTCATCTTTCTTGCTTCAGGTTCTTTATCTGTGATGTGGCATTCACAACATCTCTTCTGCTGTTGTGAATAGTTAAAAAAAAGGGTAAAGATAATATGTTTTCTGCAAGCCCTCATAAGCATTAAATTCTCAGTAAAGGGTAGTTGTTAACTGGCAGGAGAAAAGCAGGACTGTGTTGCAAGGAGGAGGGCCCTCTTGTTCGTCCTGGCCACCTGGCTAGCTTAGCCCTGAAATAACCACACAGAAATTGTATTAATTAAAAAACTGCTTGGCACATTAGCTCTATTTTCTTATTGGCTAATTATTACATCTTAATTTAACCCATTTCTATTAATATGTGTATCGGCACATGGCAGTGGCTTACTGGGTGACATTCCCAGCATCTGTCTTAAGCTGATCCATGGCTTTCTCTCACTTTGCTTTCTTCCTCCCAGAATTCAGTTCTGTCTTCTCTGCCTACTTATGTTCTACCCTATAAGGTCAAGTCAGTTTCTTTATTCATTAACCAATACAAGCAACACACAGAGGGGACTCCCACATCAGGACAGACAGCATTATAACTTTTCAAAGCATGTCAGGAACTAGACTGTGGACAACCTTGGAGATACATGTCTCCAATTTAGTAGCTGCTGTTGCAAGATTATTGTAAACTAAATCCTCTCCTGTTTTTCAGAATTATCTATGTGATGTTAGATGGAAAAATTTATGTGCTGGCTTTCTGACCGTCCAAGGAAAGCATAAAGGTGGAGGGGGGACTTATCTTGTGTTGTCTTTGTATTATTTCCTGAAAATGCAACTCATTTTATCTCTAGCAACATATTTTTGAGAGATATTTGTGAACAAATGTCCAGCCATATTGTAGAAACCAGAGACAATTAGACAATTAGTTAGAAATAATATATATATATATATATATATATATATATATATATATATATAATGACAAACATTGTATTCTCATAGTTGAATATAGCATTTTATTATATGTGAATGCATATATACATAGTCATATGATGTACATTAAAAACATTTGAGAACATTGTCACACTATGTCTCCCCCACCCCAACACAGCAAATTTAATTTATTTTGGGAAATAGATACTCTTAAATAATTCAGTGTTTTTTGGGAGGCTCAATCATTGGGATAACTACCTTAATTCCCCATTAAATGAAACTTATCTTAAAAAGGATGATTGACATGTGCCTGCACTTTTTAAAAAAAAGATACACAAAAGAGTTGTTTAGTGTAATTATTGATTTTCACTGCATTATACAATAGGGTAGTTAAAAGCCCAGTTCCCAGAGATGTAGGCTACTTTACCACATGTACTTCCCTGGTTACACACTAGACAGCTTTTCTCTACTGTTAGTTAAATGTCAATGGTACAAGTGATACTCTGTAAAGTGGAGCATCTGTCTGTAGGAAGGTAGGAAGGGCTATGTGCTAACTTCTTTAGACTCTTTGTCATCTTTATCATTGACTTGCTTGCTGCATTGTCTGCTTTTGGCATGAGCATGACAACAGGTGTGAGAAGGTTTAAGTGGATAGAAGATGCCACCTGCCTCTCTAACGCTGGCATGAGGAAAGGCCTCCTGTAAGAAAAACGGCCTCCTGAAACATTTTGTTAGCTGTCATTGGCTGGAACTCATGTCATAGTATAAGAGACCTGCCGGCTTCTAAGCAGGCAACCCGCCATCTAAACAGATGGGCAAGATTTCTCAGCCAAGAGGCCAAGTGTATACAGCAAACATAGGTACCAGGGCCTCGTTTCCCACAGAGCTTGCTAACGTCTGCTTGTCTTGATATCATACAAGCTGTTGTGACATTTTTCAAGGCACTAAAGACGCATGCTTATTCTGATACATATTTCAAACTTTGATCAGTTACTAAGTACTGATTAAATAGAAAAGAAGGGAGAAAAAAGGATTTAAGGTGAATTAGGTCTTAAAATGTTGAGTTTTATGCATATGGATTCATGTAAAAGAAGCAAAACTTTAAAGAATTCTCTGGTTTTACCAAGAAGACAACTAATATGAGAACAAGGAGCATTTTGAGGGTGTGTTTGTAATATCGCACACAGCAAAACTCAATCAAACACAGGTAATTTCAGCAATCCAAACAATGTACATTACTCTCAAAGTAAGTATAGTCCTCTGACTACTAGGAAGCATTTATCGCATCCTGAACATATTTGACATCATAGAAAAATTAACATACTTGGTAACAGTGAATATGTTTGAATTTGTGATGAGACAGTGACTACAAAACACTCAAATCAAAATGAACAACAGAAACACAAACCCAAACTCTCATATATAAACTGAATATGAATGTTCACATGAAATCTGTACGGAGTTAAATTTATATGTGGAATGTTTATCAAATTCAGAGATACCAGTTTCATTTCATGGTTATTTTGAATATGCATAAGCAGATAGATATTGAAATAATTAGAGACAGAAATAGAAAAAATAATTAGAAGAATAAACATACACATCTATTTCCTAGCTGTATCATACTGCATGTGATCAAGTGCTTAAAACATTGAAACACAGGCGGTAAGAGTAACTGGGATCTTAGTTTGGGAGACAAGATCCTTAGAGAAGTCGTTGATCTGAGGATGTACTTAACGTAGAACTGTGGACAAGTTTAGAAAGAAACACACACACACACACACACACACACACACAAAGAATTGGCTCTCCTAAATAAACAGATCTGTGTCAAAAGGATCTAAGGGTCAAGCTAGCAGGCCCCAAACAAGAATGGCAATAGATTATCAGCTATTATACTTGATAATGCTCTGGTTTTATAATTGGGATAGCATGAAGAGATGTGGCCTTAGAGGTGATTATGTAAAGAATTCCTTACAAAATGCCTTTATTGAGATTTGGTTCTATTTCTATCTTCCTTAACACAGAGACTCAGAATTTCTCATCTCTCATGATGTAGCAGCATGGACCCTTCTTGGAA
Source organism: Microtus oregoni (assembly GCF_018167655.1). Taxonomy (NCBI): domain Eukaryota; kingdom Metazoa; phylum Chordata; class Mammalia; order Rodentia; family Cricetidae; genus Microtus; species Microtus oregoni. The sequence continues at coordinate 57,188,917 of NW_024543059.1, read as the reverse complement.
GTAGAGCGTTGACCTTACCAGATAATTGAGATTATTAACATGTTAACCTTGGGTGTTTCAAAGTGTTGAATCATGTGACAATAGATTTCTCCTCCTTAGACATTATCCATTATATGCTGTGGAATAATCCTCTTAAATACTGTAAATATTTGCTGCTCAAATTTGTTTAATAAAATGCTGATTGGTCAGTAGCCAAACAGGAAGTATAGGCAGGCCACCAAACTAAGGATGATGGATGGGAGAAGGATGGAGTCAGGAATCACCAGTCAGAAGCACAGGAAGCAGGAGATGAAAGTATCATGCTAATAAAGGTACCAACAAGTGGCAGAACATAAATAAGGAATATGGGTTAACTTAAAATGTTAGAGTTAGTTTGTAATAAGTCTGAACTATTGTCCAAGCATTTACAATTAATATAAGCCTCTGTATGGCAATATAGGAAGAGGCTGCAGGAAATTTGGGAACAAGAGACTGGGACAAAAAGCTCCAATTACATATGGTGCTCCAATGTGGGACTAAAATTTCCACAGAAAATGTGACAAAGTTTAAAATGAAATTCTAAATTGACTCCATCACAAAAATGGAGTCAAGTACAACTTCTTGGTAACCGTCTTTTTTCCAGGTGGGCTCTGCTTGCTGGTAGTGAATGGAGGCATGACTTCTTTAAGAGGTGGCTTCCTGGTTCTGCACTATTGACAAAACCAGAAGTTCTTTTAAGAGGTCCTATTACTAGACACTTACATAATGTTTATGAGCAGCTGACAGCACACTACTCAGTGGTGGCATGGATCCAGAAGCTTCCCAAGGTTGGTGATAAATGTGACTCATGCTGGTGCCTCCACCATGAATCAAGGCTCTTAGAACCAAGGAAAGAGGCAGAGCCAGTCACCAAAGGCACCACTTTGGTCCTAGACATGCCCCTTAGCAGTTTAAATACTTGTGATTAGAAAAAGATAGAGATATGCAGTAAGACAGATTCAGATGTAAAACACCTCTAAATGAGTTACAGTGTGTTTAAAAACATATGTAGTCTTGGGAGAGAAAAGAAAAAAAGGTAAAGAAGGTACTTAAAAAAGAAAGAGTAATATAAAATATAATAAGCCATATAATGATGGAAAATACACAGAGTGCCTGGATTATGTATATTATTGTTTGTCTTTAAATTTTTGGCTTCTAATAAACCTTGGATTATGAAAACTGCAATATTAAACTAATGTATATATAAAAATTATATTGACTTTAACATTTAAGTCAAAAGATATGTTACTTTTGGGGAGAGATTATGCTTTTGTTTCCACAGGAAACGAGAGGCTATGAATTCATTCTGGGTTAAAAAAAAAATCACGTTTGATTGAGGAAGACCTGAAAATTCTGTGATGGGAGCAGATGGCCCAGATGATTCAATGTATCTGAGCACCTCTGTCACAGTTTCCTTGGAGTTCTTCATCAGAACAGCTTCAAGGCTGCTGAATGGTCCAGTCTCACAAACTACTCCAGCCAAGACTTAACCATGATGCTACATTTTCTTAGGATCCCCCAAAGATTACCAGTGGTCCCAATCAGCAGGAAGTAGTCTAGAGAACTATGTCCACATTCCTAAAATATTGTTTATAAATGTTCATTATTATTTAAGGGGGTTGGTTACAAATTGCTATTGGTTATAGTTTTAAAATGGCTAAACAAAGGAGTTAAATTCAGAAATTTTCTTCTAACAGAAGAAAGGAAGATGTGAGGGGAAGGGTAGATTATTGAATCCACTTTAATCCAAAAGACAACTATTTATCTCAAAATATTTTACGTTGGTATGGATTTTACTTCATTTTGTCATGGGAAACCACTAGGCAAACTCAAAAGAACATTCTGTAAAACATATGTCTGGTGCACTTCACAAGTGTCAAGAAGTGAAAAATAAAAAGATCAAGAAACAACTGAATTGAGATTCTTGACGAGACATAATGATTGAGCATGAAATCACATACTATGTTTGTCCAGTAGATAGAAAGAGACACTTAAGAATGTCTTGGTCAGTTCTAAGCATAAGTCTCCACCTTGGTTGATAATATCACACTACTGTAAATTTTTAGTTTTTTTTTTTTTTAAAAAAAGCATGATTATTAAGGTGTCAACATCGGGAGGCTGAGTAAAATGGCACCCAGGAATTTTCATTGCTGATTTTCTGAAAAAGCTAAAGTTATTTTAAAGATAAAAGTTTTAAAAATCGGACTTGAAAGCTATTGCTTTCAGTTTGCTAACATGTTAATCTCATAACCTGACATGTTTTGAAACAGAAGGTAGAAGCAATTCTATTTACCTAATACATTGCCTTGAAACACTGAAACTTAAACTCTCTATTTTCAATACTCTGAAATAAATTTAAGACACTTCCTATAAACAATTCTTGAATTCAAATCTGAATGGGAGAATTTCAAATTAGAACTATCACATTTAGATCAAGATGTAATACTAGAAATGTGGCTAATTTATAGTTCCTCTCTTCAAGAATAGCCAACATTGCACACATAGATTTTTGCCTACAAACAGTGACAGATGGCTTTGTAAGGGCCACTCTTCTTTTGTTCTAAATATAAACCATATGACAATTTTACATGGACATTGAAAGTAAATTTATTTTTGAAAATGTTTCTACAATGAGCCACAAACATAGCTACTTAAAATAGAATGCCATTATACAGCTGGTGAGAAATGATCATTTTCATAAAATAACTGAAGTTGATTGCATGGCAAGTCCCACAGTACACTCCAGACTCCATCTGTGTACTTAAGTAGAGTAGAGCATGCAAGAGCATGCGAAAGGTAAGACACCCAGAACACCAAGGAGTGTACATACCTGTGAACAGCCAGCTGCAGGAAACATGAGTTCTTATTTAGAAATTCAAGTTACACTGAGTTTCTTAATGATGGAATTATGCCAGCTACCACAAAGAAAGCAAGTTATGGTTTTTTGTATTACTCTAATTCGAAGTGTGTAACATATCCTCTATTAAAATGGTCCCAAGGGTCTGGAGAGATGATTTAGCAGTTAAGAGCATTGGCTACTCTTCTAGAGGACCCGGGTTCAAGTCCTAGTATCTACATGACAATTCACAACTGTCTGTAACTTCGTTTCTAGGTGATCTGAGACCCTTTTCTGGCCTCTGAAGGCACTATTCATGCACCGAATGTACAGACACATATGCAAGCAAAATATCCAGACATAAAATGAAATGAAAAAAGAAGGATAAGCAACCAATGCAAAACAAGCATCCCCCACCTTTCATTGGTCTCTCTTTTTTTTTAATGCTTGGTCTAGAAATTCCTTTCACGTAGTCAGGCAGCTCTGTTTGTTAGTGTGAATATTTATTTTCTTTGGCATCACTAGGGATTAAACTCAGGGCTTCATGCATCTGAGGCAAGCACTGGTAGATGAGCCCTCTCTCCAGCCCACTCTGCATATGTCTAACGCATTCTTATGTCAGCACTTTGTCCACTTTATTTTTCTGACAGCAGTTTACATGTTTCCTTAACTCATGAGTTCTAATTACAATCGATGCCTCAAGGCTTAATCCAGAGAATGCTTCCCATCTCTGTCCTCACCTCTGAAGCCCTGTGAAGCATATTGTCAGATGTGGAATATGCCCACTCTAGATCAGGTCTCTGAGGCACACTGTCTACACTTTTGTGACTTGGTCTGTTTTCTTCCAACTAGGTCATTGCATCAAGACTTAGGCCATGAGGTGTGTGTGTGTGTGTGTGTGTGTGTGTGTGTGTGTGTTTGTTTTTTGTTTGTTTTTTTTTTTTTTTTTTTGAGCCTGTCAGGGAACTAGCTCTTGTAGACCAGGCTGGCCTTGAACTCACAGATTCTCCTGCCTCTGCCTTTTGAATACTGGGACTAAAGGCGTGAGCTACCACTGTATGACTGAGGTGTGTTTTATTTTCATCACAAATACAAATACTTTTGTATACTATCCCAGGGCAAACCAGTGAAAGCTGGCAGTTGGGTTTTGGAGCAGGGAGCCTGTGACATCCAGCAGAGTACTCACTCAGGTTCACAGTGCAGCTTGAGAACATCCCGCAGGTGTTTCTTCCTCCACAACATCTCGGAGATGATGGGGTGGGGAAATCCTCCAGTGTAGGCTTTTAGGAAATTCCACTCTGCTCTTCCTGTTCTATGGCTTCTTCGGTCAGCAGGGTGTTTCATGCATCTAGGTTTTCTTCACTTTGCCTTATCGAAGCTGGCAACTGTCCAGCTTGTCTGTCATTTTCTTATGATTTTGTAGGTTTGCTCTAAGCCTACACTCTATGAGTTTCTGCCAGTGTTGGTGCATCAAGAGTCCAGGGCTTGGGTTTCTTAAGATCATAATCAACATAGTTAGATTTGTATTCCAGCCACAAGAGTGGCAGTCTTGTTCATGGATTGTGATATTCTTATTAATTAAAAAATGAAAGCAAGAGAGATGGAAAAGGTTTATAAAATTGAAAGGTTACTACATTTCAAAAGGAGTAACAGAAATTTGGAGGCAAAGGATGAAGTGGAGATACTGAACCTTTGCACTGAGGAGAGTGCCTGCCTCACACTCACAGAGACCAAAGTTGGGATTCCCAGGATCCATGTGAAAGCCTGCCATAGAGGTGCATGCCTGCAGCCCCAATCCTGGGAGGCAGATTCAAGAAGATCCTTCCAGCACACCGGCTGGTCAGTGTTGTCCTTATGGTGAGCTCCAAGCAAGGTGAGAGACATTTCAAAAATAAATAAATAAATAAAAATAAAACTGATAAGGTAGAGAAAAATAAGTAGAGGAAGACATACATCTGAAGCTGACCTCTGGCTTCCGTATACACACACAAACATACACAAAAGAAGCACACACATCCACTCACATCCACACCTGTACACACATGTGCACATATGTGTGCACACCTACAGACATATACATGTTTGTGCACATATACACTAAAACAGCAAAGCAAGCAAACAACCCTGGAAATCTTGAGCTTCTTAACTTTTTCTTTTTGCTCTTCCTATCCTTAAAGGAATTCAAACAGAAATTCAGTTCAGTCCCTGAAAACATGTTGTCCTTCAGCCTCATGTATTTCCAGACAGAGGTGGGCTGTGGATTAGTGGGCTATGTCTAACAAATATCACTTCACACATATCTATGGTAATCTTGAACAGATTCAGAACACAAGCGAAGCAGTGAATTCTCTTTAATGCCACAACTACTACATGGGAGCTCCCTGTGTAACAGGGGCGGGTTCACAGAAATCAATGACCCTCTCTGCATCTTGAGTGCTGGGGTTAAAGATGTGAGCTACCATATTCCACTTAAGCATAGCAAAAAATATAAGAATGTTGTTAAAAATGCAACTTGCATAATGATGCATAGAACAGTATTACTATAGTATAACCTTTGACTAGAGTATAAATTAAATTTCTAAAAAATTCTAAACAATTAATATGTCATATTCTTTTCATTTGATCATTTCATCTTGTTTGCATATTCAATATCTCACTGGGCTAAATGCATCAATTGGACATATTTGACAGGTATTTTAAATAATTTGGAATTATTCTCTCTGCTCAATTTCTGAAAGCTATGTTTAGCTAAATATTACAAGTCCTTCCTGAAATTTAGTAGCAGCATGTAGAGACATGACACTCTAAGTTCACCCATCTCACAGAACAGGTGATTATTTTAATCTATTCTAAAGGAAAATTAAGGCTATTTCCGAAGTTTTATTGATATAGTATTAGCAATTTTAAGAAAATGAAGACTTCTATGGTTATAAGCACCTATTAATTGGATAGTTGATTCAAAATTTCTTAAGCACCCACTTCTTGTCATCAACCTTGACCCAGAACCAAATGGTGACTGAGGCAAAGCTTGATTTCTTGAAGCTTTCTACCTCTCTTGGGTGTAGACCCACATCAGACCTGTGTAAAATGGAGCTGGTTCTATAATACAGCACCAACTCCAGTCTCTGGAAGATTATAAGGCAATGAGGAGCATGTGAAGATTTGAAATTTGTCTTATGAAACAACCCTTGCCCTTAAGAATGTAGTAATAATCACAAAGTTAATATTGCACCTGAAGGTTGATAGCTTCATAAAAAAAAATTCTGATCAGAGCCTATTCCATTAACCTAAAAACCTGTTGAAAAGTCTTGCAGAGAGGTGACTTTCCTAGAGAGTGTTTCTGTCATGAAAGTGACTTCTATGCACACCTCAAATTATGCAAAGGGAAAAAGCTGTTCCACAGCCTAACACTCTTCCACAATTTACTTTCCTGTAAGAAGGTCTTCAGAGCACAGCCGAGTGTGCACAAAACTAAAGGACTGGTTGAAGGAAGCTCACAACCTTAAGGAGTCCTTTAATTCTCTTTTCCCCCATTTAGGCTCTGCAGGGTTCTTAGAAAAGGCTTCATTGAGCAATTAAATGCTGAGAAACTCATCTGTACATCCAAATTTGGAAAAGCAATGAATATGCATTTTTGCCTCTAGAAAGGACTCTAGTCTCCGCCTTCCTTTAGCGAAGTGACTGCATGCTTGTTGGGTGAGTGTCTCCCGCAGTGTTTCCAAGTTCACATTCAGTAGGCATCATGGCACAAAAGTTATTTTTTCCCAGCTCAAGAGGGTTGTATAACATCTAATAGGGTCAGTTTCCTTTCTGAACAACAAACATGGAAATCAGATAATTGCACTCTAGGAGTGGGTTCATTCAACTCCAAGAATTTAAATAGCTCAGGCCAAAGGGTATGGATAACTGTGTGCCTAGGAGTATCAGTATATGGTGGTAATTACAAAAGACAGATTTTATTAAACAAATATTTAAATTGTTTTATAAGTGAATATCTCCATAAACAGCCATTCCCAAAATGACTTGAGAATGACTCTAACAACATGAAAAATAAGTAATTTTACCTTAAGCAGGTATATTCCTGACTTAGAATGACTCGGAGGTGAAGATGTATATTAAATTTAAAGCATGGTTTAAAATAGGACCCTGCTAAGGTGTTTCCTGTTTTTATTATTTGATTCTCTCAGTCTCGGGCGCACTACACAGATGATCAGGGTGTGCAGCACAGCTACTGCTCTGTGTGGGTATCCTAAAGTTTCGGGGTTTCTTTATGACTTTATGCATAGGGTCTTGCTCTAGGTATAGTTTCAGAGAAGGATGTGTCAGATGGTAGATATGCCACCAGTCTTGGTTTACAAAGCGAGTTTTTGCATATATAGTTTGAATCCTCTGTTCCCTTTGCAATTGTCAGGTGGAGTTGGACTCCCGCAGCATTGAAGACGTAACTTGGTCAGCGCTGACTGGCTCCCACCTATTCAGCAATAGAAGCAAATAGGACCTTCTTGCATCTCTACTGCTCTTTCTATTCCCCATGATAGGGAATCCTGGAGAATGGTCTTCAAACTTCAACTCAGTGCTGTGGGAATCTATCTCTCCTTCTCTCAGGTCTGGCCACCCCCTCCTCTTCTGCACAATGGCTTCCTTTATATAATTCACTCCACATGTCGATTTGAACTAGAAATTCCTTTTTTTGTTCACCCCTTCTTCTTTGTCCTAAAATTATTTTTATTAACAGATTTTCTTAGTGTTCCTTAATGCTCAGAGATCAGCAGTCTTCGCATTATCATAATTACAGAACTGCATCTGAACTCTGTAACAGAAAATCTTCTGATGAGAATGTAGTGAGAAAACAATCCGTCTCTTTGTGAGAATGAGGTCGGTAATATTAAATAACTTCACTGTTGAAGAATGAAGTCATGTCCTAGAAACATGACCAAGTCCGGATTGAGGCTCTTACAAGTATGAGGATCTGAGTTCAGAGCCCCAGAACCCACATACCATGAAAAACCAGGAGCAGTGATGCATTCCTGTAATCCCAGTGCCACGGCGTGGAGCAGGTCGATCTTTGGGATGTCATGGCCAGCTATTCTTGCCAAAGTGGTAAACAATGGATTCTGAAAGAGACCTTATTCCAAAAACTGTGGAAAGTGACTGAGGAAGGCACCCCACATACTTGCATATGCAAGTGTGCACAAACACACACACACGTACACACATCTGCTCATATCCACACAGCACAAGAAGGAGCTGTGGAGAGTTCTGTTCAGCTATATCCTCCTAGTGTCAGTCCTGACTACAGCTGACAGCACCATTCACTTGGACAGCTCACTCTTGCCCTGAACAAGCAGATGATCAGAGGGAAGGAGTACATTTTCTTCAGACCAACTAAATTTTTCCAAGCCAGCATCTTTCCTAGCCATGTAACAGGAACCTCTCGGCAGCCAACTGTCAAATTAAGAATTATCTCTGGTACTTGAAATCATCATCTTTCCAGGGAAAAGACATCTATTTTCTTTAGGCTAATGGTTGCTGGAGTGAGTTAACAGCAGTTAGCTCAAGTTCTTTTTAGTGTTGGATCTCCTTCCTGGATTCCATCTTGATCTGTGTCAGACTGCTAGGTCCAGATTCCTTCCCAAGAGATTGAGAACTGCTTTGTGCCTTGAAACTTTGGCAGACTTTTTCTGTACCAGGACATAGATCTTGACACTTAGTATGGGTTAAGTGACACTTAGCTCTTCCTCTGATGTCAGCCAGTTTGGGGGAGGGAGTGAATTTATAATGTGCGTTTTCTTACTGGCGCAGAGAATAAAATTAATAGTTTCCTCATACAAAACCACCAGAGATTAATTTTGACTGTGCATGGAAGGTAGGCAGAATTCCTGCAAAGGCCATAAACCACCTTCCTGAAAATGATGAATATGTAGCTGAGGTTCATGTTTATTTGCCATTCTGCTGAAGTGATAATCTCCCTTGCAGGAGGTAGAGTATGAATGTTTTCTTTCTTTTCCCTGTACCCGTACTTGCACCCCATTTTCTTCATCTGCTGATGGAACTATCCTCTGGTCCAAGTCTCAGAATGTATTCTTCATTCCCGTCTCTCCTCACTTACATGGAATTTGTAGAGTCATTCTTTTAACTCTACCTCAATGCATTTCCTGGAGTGTGCAATCCCTCTTGATTTCCCCTTTCAGCTAGCTGCTAAAGTAGCTGAACTAAAGTTCAAGTTGGCACCATATTGTACCTACACTACTGCATTCTCTTTTCTGTCTTTTTTTCTAGAGTCACCCCCTCACAAACTGATGTTTTAAAATACATAATGTTCACAACAGTATGCTTTCTTTAAAGCTTTATGAAGACTTCTGTTCGAATCAAATAAAATATTTTTACTATGGTCTTTGAACCATGCTAATGTGGTTTCCACCTAACTCTTTGGCCTCTTTTTCTTGATGCCAGATACTGGTTTATTTTCTTTACTGCATCTCTTTTCTCTACACAAATTGTATTTGCTGTTACCTTGAGCCTTTGTACTTACTGTTACTGTCTGGAACATTACTTCCCAGGTTTGCTGGTTGACTGGCTCATTCTTCTGTTTCACAGGTCAGTTTCAAGATCATGATTTCAGAGTCGTATTCTTTTGTACCTTTCTAATTAGGGCCTCAATCCTACTCAATCATTCTTCTTAGTGTGATCCTCCATCTTCTATACCACTATGGATACTGTCTGCAATCATTTTATTTTCTATTTGACCTCATCATTTCCCAAGAATATTTACTCCTTTATCTCAAAAGTTCTATTCTCCTTTATATCCCCAGCAGCAGAATAGGGAAAACACAGGGCTGGTGCATGATAAATATTTGATGTACCCAATCCAGTGAGTGAGATTTGTGAGTCTCTACTTCTCTGCCTTGCTAAAAGTTGCTAGAAAAATAGATAAAAAGTAAAGGAAATCATAAAAGAAAGAGTTTGTCCTGTGAAGGACTTCTATCTTTTCAACAATTAGACAACCACAACCCAGGAAATGTCAGGCCCTATAAACCTGGACTGCTGAAGCTGTGTCTCTAACCAAAGGGATATTCTTAATGACATTTCTCCACATCTGTAGAATAATACTAATAGATAAATAATAATTATTATTAATAGACAATAACAATAGGAACAGTGTACAGACCAAAGGCAACACTTATTTTTCTGACATTATTTTAAAAAGCGGTTTTAGAATTGTTGGTAATTTGTCTCGCTATCTCTTGGATAGCAACATCTTGAGGCAAATTTAGTAAGTGAAATATGAAAAAAGGTATAAATAGTCAACAGAAAAAACGAACTTTCTTCTACTTCTAGTTCATTCTCACTGAGATTTTAACTTTAATTAATTATTAGCTCAACTAAGGAACAGTTTTGTCGTTGTAATTTGGATATGGTATTCAAGGTTCATATCCATACTCTGTCCTACTTTGACTGAATCTTTTGACATTGACCACAGGGAAGGAAGACACCTTTGGTTATTTGAATTGTGAGAAATGCCATGCTATTAAACTGTACCTCAAGGTACATTGTCTCAAGTGTTCTGAAACGTTCTTTAGTAAATACTCAAGAGACTAGGGCATTATTGATCACAAACAAGGCTGATGAGTGCCTACAAATATGACCCTTAACTTTTGGAAATATCAAAGTTTAGGTTTGGGTAGATAAAATAGAGTAGCAAGTGGATACAGATGAGTGAATGTCAATATAGACACAAGTTGTTTTCCTTGGAATATTTGACTTCTTCTAAAATGTATTGAAATCCTTTTGTCTGTTTTGATACAAAACCTCCCACAAAGGTAACAATCAAATGATGGGGATAATATTGTGTGTTTATAAGGTGGAAAATTTCATGTACTTTTTGACTTCCAGGATACAAAGGAAGAATTGTTACAGAGATTTCTAGGACAAAAACAAATAATAATAATAATAATAAATGAGGGCAGATGATTGATCCCTTTATTAGACTAAGTTGAAAAAGCCTGCGTGTTGCATTTTGAGAGAAAAATGCTCAGAAATATATGTTTCTGTGTTCACCTATACATGTATAAAGTTTTGAAAATGAATCAGAAGATACATGAAGAGATCATCTTCATTTTAATGTGATACAGAGACTGAGAAGCACGAACTGATAATATTTACTTCCTGGCCATGAAATTAGAAAGTGCTGCATTTCGGAAGGAAAATCTGTGAGTTTGATTAAGGGAAAATTGTTTGATTTCTTTTAAGAATTATGTGTTGTGTTATTTTCTGAACTGTTTAAAACATCATCAGTCATTTCCACATTCATTATTTCATCTTCTGTACGTGGGAATGGGCAGTTTCTAAAATAGTGGACTGCAGTAGGCATAAAGAAGAGACTCACATCATCCTGGGAACTGCTCTATGCCTGGAGGCTGACTAAGGAAAGAAAAACTGTCTTGACTGACTTGAAGCAGGGTTCTGAACACCGAAGACACCTGATACATGTTGAGTAATAGACTCATTGAAAATGTCAACACAAATGTACTAGTTGAGAAAGTACCTAGCCTACACAGTTAACTGAAACATCTTTACTTTTGCAAATTGGCTGTCAAAAAATCTGAATAACAAGTCTTACTTATCTACCATGAAAGAAGCCCCCAAATTTCTGATACAGGCTATACAAAATGATTTTTAATGATTTACATTACTTGAAAAAGTTTCTGTCATTAGTCTTCATTTAATATAGTTTACAGAATTAGAAGTGGCTCTCATTTTTTAAAAAAGATATATAAGTAAAATATAAATGAGAAAAAAAACACTCGATGTGGACAGTGTGGGAAATCAGATGCTGGTATGGAAATCAAGGAATATGGAACAAAAGTTCTTGAAGTTATTTAGTGCCTGGTCACTTTGCCTTATGTAGAACTTTACATGCCAATGTAACTCTTAAAGACTTCATGAATGTCAAATTCCATGAGGTAGAATCTAAGGTCTTTTCAGTATTTTAAATTTTAATTGAAATATATTTTCATCATGTTTTTCCCTTCCCCCAGTTCTTCCAGCACCCTACCCATGCAAATTTATAGTCTCTCTCTCCCCTTTACTTCTTTAAAACAAATAAAGGCAAACAAAATCAAGAAACACATGCCAAACCAGAAATTAAAATAAACAATTAAAAGACCAATGAGACAAAAAAATGACCAAGAAAAACAAAATGAGATGAGGCAAAAATGTATACAAAAATACCACCGGGTTCACTCTTTGTTGGCCACCTACTCCAGGGCACGGGGTCTGCCCTACAGTGCAGTTAATATACACAGTGAGAATTCACTAGAGAAAACTTCTGTTTGCTGGCATTTATCAATTGCAGACAGCACTTAAGACTCTTTCTCTGCTAAAGGAACAGCAATAAAATGACTCCTAACACCACATTGCTGTACCCATAGATCAGCCCTCATCACAGAAGGTTCTTTCTTCAGTAGATGGGAACTGACACAGAGACTTACAGCTTAACAATGTGCAGAGAGTGGGGAGAGCTTTTGGAGCACTCAGTCCTAAACGGGATGTCTTTATCAAAGCCCCCTCCTCAAGGTTTGGAGATCTTTGCAGAAGAAGAGGCAACAAGATTTTAAGATCCAGAGGTTGCGGAAGATGCCAAGGAAACAACCTCTTCCCGCTTCAACAGAGCTGATGTACATATAACCAGCTGCATCATGAGCTCAGACCACCAGGTTCAAGCCAAACTGGGCTATCATAGCTTTAATAATTTTTTTCAAGACAAGTTTCTCTGTGTAGTCCTGCCTGTCTGGGTACTTGCTCTGTAGACCGGATTGGCCTCGAACTCAGAGATCTATCTGCCTCTGCTTCCTAAGCGCTCGGATTAAATGCGTTTTCTATCACTGTGCAAGACTATCCCAATTTTAACACCTGTGTCAACAAAGCAGCTGTTTTAATAAGAGCTCAGTAAAGTCCTTGGTACTGAATGATTGGGTGTACCTTTTTCAACTCTAGGAAAATTATAGTTTTCCATGTAGTTTTATTAAACTACTTACTTTCTGCGATTTGGAAACCTATTCCACAGAAACCCCTGTGTCAATTACACAGTCACCAGCAACAGTAACACTCTACCAAGACGCAACATGGCTGTCTCCCCAAGGAAAAGGCAGCAAATGAGGATGCCTTGTTTAGTTTGCATATACAATAATTTCCCATTTTTAAATAAAGATAATACTGTTTCCTGCTTCAAAATAATCTTATGAGCACACTTGAAATTACAGCTGTAAATTACTGGAATTAACAGGGAATAATCACACTTCTTAGTTACCCATGTTATTCTTGTTTTAGAGATTTTTGACAGCAAAAGAAGGAAGGGCTGTGTCACTCAGCTCTCCAGAGAGCTATAGCATATAGGAGGGAAAGACACCAAGGGGATTTATTAGGACAATTGGTTCATGTAGTTTTGGAGGCTGAGAACTTTTAGTACATAAAACTCAGAGCTCCTAGAATGATAGTTTTGTAGCTCAGTCTCAAGTTGAAGGTCTTTGCATCAGTGTTGCCCATGGTGTAACTGAGTGTGAGGCCAATAGCCTAAGAGTTCAGCAGAATGGTGCTCTGAGGTCTGGAGTCCCAATATTAGAGCCCAAAGTTCTGATCTCCAACAAGGGCAAAAAAGGGGCATGGTACATTTGAGTTCCCTAGGCTCACAGACATGTGGATGGGGCCAAATTCTCCCTCAGTGTACTTATCTCAGTTAGTGAACCCCTCTGCAAACTCCTAACACACCAAAAGTTTCAATGACAGGTTTCTATGTATTCCTTAACCCAATCAGGACGACTCAATTAACACCACAGAGGGACATCCAAGTTCACAGGTGAGTGGTCTAGTCATGAATCAAAAAAAGTGAGAATAAAAGCGGGAAGGGGGTGTCTCTAGTATCCCTGACAATGGAAACCCATCCAGATTCTTTAGATTTCCATTGACCAACAGTTACAATAGCCTCTTGCAAAGAAACTAAGCAAAAGTTATAAAACACAAAGGTAGAGAATTGAAAGATTTTGTGTGAGTTTGTCTCAACAAAGGCAAAGAGTTATAAAAAGGGCAAAAACAGTAAGAGGGAAAAGTCTTAATAAGGCCTCATTTTCTCTTTAGAGATGAGCACCTCTTGGTTACATGTTTGTGGTTCATCTACTTTCTGTACTATGTAGGTTAAATCTATACCCCTGGGCTGACTTCTCCCTTGCCTGTATGTTTCTGGGTCAAGTCCTTCTCTCTGAGCCCTTACCCTTAGGCAATTTTCATATCAAGTAATGCGAACCAATTTTAATATTAGCCTAAGGTAAACATAATTAGGAGGGTAAATTTTTTGCCAAAAGTGGAAAATTCATGCAATGTGCTTCAAACTCAAATGTAATTTTTGTAGAAAAAAATACGTCTTATAATTTTCTAAAATATTATATCAAAGAGGCCCAGGGTTAATGGCATCCTCATATTCCTACATTTTCCAACAAAGGGAGTGTATTTGAAGATAATTTTTTAAGTTACTAAACTGGCACTTTCTTGCAAAATATTCAACAATTCATATCCTACTTACCAACAAATTGCTATACCATAGATAAGAATAGAGAACTCCTTAAATATTTAATGTCTGCAAGAAGCATTTTAAGTACTCGAACAGACAAAAAATAAATAACATATGGGGACAGAAAAGTTGGAGAAAGTAAAAACATTTAGCAGAGGATTGATTGAATGAAGAGGCGTGAAAATGGGCTGTTGAGACTCTAGGTATGGGTGCATGAGAAACAACGGAGCTGGCTTTGTCCGTACTCAAATGTCTCTCACAATAAAAGGCCCAAAGTAATCACATAAAGTCAAGAACAAGGTGGCAAGGACAAGGAGCAAAATCTGAAACCAATTGTTATGACGGAAAAATAGGGACTGGAAGAAACAAACACTAGTAAATATTAACAGCTAATGCCACTTTTTAGGTGTGGTGGTGTGTGTGTTTCTGTGTGTGTATATGTGATGGGGGTCTTTATCTGTGGGTGTGGCTGTAGGTATGCATATATCCTGACACTCTGGGGGAAGTCGAAGGATATTTTGGGTGATTGTTGTTGCCTTTCACCTTGTTTGACACAGAACTCAGCATGTACTCCACCAAAGCATCATGGCCAAAAAGTTCAGGACATGCTCCTGCCTCTGCCTTTTGTCTCTGCAGGAGAGATCTGGCATGGCTGATGGCTGTTCTGTGTCCAGCTTTAGCGTGGATTCTGTCTTGGACGTAGGTCTTCACACTCGCCCTTGTCTTAGTTTAACTTTATAAAAGACTTGGGATTCTTTTTTAATTCTGTAGATAAACTTCATATTTTAAATTCTGTAGTTAGATTTCCAGGCTATTGTGATTTTGAGGGGTGGTTTCACCTGTATCTACTACTGTTGAGTGTTTTCTCATTAGACCAGTTCTACTCTGTGGCTCAATAACTGTGTTGTCACATCTTAAAAGTGATAGTAGGAGAGAAAGAATTCCCAGTCCAACAAGATTCTTCACTAAATGTCCTGCTCTAGGGATTCAATTCTCAAAAGGCAGACGGAAGAATTCCCCTTTGAAGGCCTGTTGAGCTGTGAGATGTTGGACTCCATGGAAAGGAGAAAGTGAAATTCTAAAAATAGAAAGCTCACTGTACAGCAAGAAACACAATTTCACGCACGTTCTAGAATGCAGTTTATTTCTGTGATGTTGATTTTCTCTTGTAAACAGCTTCTGTCCATGAGTCCCACTCCTAGTGTCATGTGTCCTTAATTACAATCCTAAACCCTGAAACACGCACTTCTTCCCCCTCTGATTTGTCCCTTCTCCACAGATGCCTGTTCTACATCTGAAGTTTACTGTTCCCCACTCTCCTCTACTGGGCTGGCTTGGGTTGTAGAGGAAGACTCTGACCTGGTGCTCTTTCACTCAAAAATCTTGATTTCTTTATGATCGTTTCTTATGATCATTTGTACAATGATCTTGTTGAGCATGGCTAAGTCTCAATTCTGGAAACTTCTTGGAGGCAGAAGGTAAATTTCACAAAGTATCTGGGAGAACAAATGATCCCCTGAAGAAAAATATTAAAACACAAGAGCTAAAAATAGGCCAACTTGCCTGTGTAGACATTCTAGGGGGACTCTATGACCTTTGTCTTTCCCTACAAATGGATCTGGGAGGCTAATGGAAGTTCTATGGATATTATGTACAGAAAATAGAAAAGAAACCAACTTACCTTGCGAATTGGAGGAATATTCAGAATATTTCTGCAATTTTGAAGATAGAAAAAGTTTGCCACAAAGCCGTTCTTGCCCATCTTTGATTATTGGTGAGATTTCAGGTTTCAGAGCTTGGCAATGTTTTGTCCTCAACGTTTCATGCTATTCTGTCTCTGTTTATGTCTCCCCGGCAGACATGCATTCCAGTTTAATGAGAAGCTCTTCCTAAGTGACGTCCTCAAAGGATTCTATTTATGTTCTCAAAGCTTGAGAAAAGACAGGCTTTAACCTTGAATTGTGAATTACTGTACAGCTTTCAAGGAGTATGAAGGGGTGATGAGACCATCACACTGTCATGTAAGATTTTTAGGAATGAGAAAATTTTAAGTTTGATTTGCTAGTATTCAGCTTTAAAAGTCACGTATTTAAAAAGGGGAGGTGGGGGTCTAGGGAGATGGCTCATCCTATAATGTGCTTACATGAGGTCTTAAGTCTCAGGGACCCCATGACAAAAATCCATGCCAGGGTGCATGTGGGGGAAACTGAGACAAGAGGCTCCATAGCCAGGTAGTCCCTCTGAACTGGTAAATTCCAGGTTCAGAAAAAGACTCTGCATCAAAATAATCAAAACAAATAAAATGCAATAATAAAATGAAAATAAGGTGGACGGTGATAAAGCACCCACAATGTTACCTCTGGCTTCCATATGCAGTGTATGCACACACATGAAAGTTCATACATACATGCATGCATACATACATACATACATGCATGCACAAAAATATTCCTGTTCTCTCCCCTTGTTTAACCTATATTAAAAGATCACTAACAGAACCTTCACCTCTGCTTCAGAAACAATAAAATAAAATAAAGGAAAAAATGCAACACAGGTGACATTGTCAAGAATAAATAATCACTCTTAAGTCCTCGGCTTCTGGGCACAGTATGCCCTAATCCCCACAGTGCTCATGCCCATCCATGCAGGCATGCAGACCTCGCCATACTCTGCTCTTGGTACTTGCTTTCTAGCACAGAGCTCTGGACTGTAAGGCATTTGATTTCTGGTAATTAATCAGCTCATCATACGTGCTGTGTTTTTCCCCCAGGGCCAGCTCAAGTGAGTGATCCAAATCTGGCTTCAGGAAAAAAGAAATCATTTGTGCTCTCAGTGCCCAGAATGAAACACTGATAAACAGTTCTGGGGAAAACACTGAATTTAAATGGCATTGTTTTCCTCTTCAAGCCATACATCATCTCAAAAAAAAAAAATACACATTGCAAAACATTTAAACCAAAACAAAAGTGGAGCAAAAACATGTTGGATGCCCTTTAAGCAGAAATCCTTTTGTCATAATAAAAAGAGTTATCAAGGTTTGCTTGGTGTTCATAGCTTTGCTTGCTGCCTTCGTTTCAGGCGATTGTCTGGAATGTTAATGTTCATCCTAAACACCCTTGTGTTTGACTCTCTATCCCTAGTCCTTTATCTCTGAATTTATTGTTCGGCTTGTTTCCATGATAACCCAGTTACTACTAATTTTATCAGTTGCTTTGAAATACCTAAACTCATATTAGTAATCTGTTGTGCCTGGAAATTCAGCAACTTTCATTCTTTTCCATTACTTTCTTGTCTACCTGGACAGACGTTTGTAAAGTCAGGTTTTGTCATTAGAACTGAGAATATTCTTGTGTATTAGTCTTGCAGGTAATTTTGAGTCTTCTTGGTTTTATAAATAATACAGTCCTGTAATAGGTTCCCTATTCTTGTCAATTATTCTGCTCAAAACAGAGATCAATCAACCAATCAATCAATCAATCAATCAGTTGTCAGGAACATTTCTGAATTGGCTGCATTTGATTTATAGATGCTATGCTTGGACGTTAAGCAGTGGGGAGCATGATGTTTTGAACAATAATAAACTTTAATGGCTTCTAAGACAGCATGAACCTCGGGTAACGCCGACCCACATGCCTTTCTCCAACTCTGTTTATATTACTCATCGTTAGAAAACAATAATCTTATCTTACAGAATTATTTCTTTCTAACATCTGATTTACAGGGTTTTACAATAAGTTTCATCATCAGTTCTCAAGAGTTTCTTTTCTTTCTTTCTTGTTCCTCAAGAGATGTTAAGCAGTTCTGGAGATCGGAGATCGTGATTGCCACAATTTGGTGTAGAGGTAAGAAAGGCCTGTGTAAAGATTCTACCATGCATAGACAAGCCCACAGTGAAAGTGGTGGAGTCCATTCTGTTTTTACTGAAAATTTGGTGGATATATATGTGCACATATGCACACATATGCATACTTACTTGTCAATGTACAGCTGAGACAATTTTCAGAAATAAAATCCACACAGGAAAGTCAGTGACATCAACAAGTAAGCCTGTGCCAGCATGTGAGCCTAAGAACCCGAGTTTGAGCCTTAGAACTGACCACAGTAGGAAAGATCTCATTCCTGAGAGCTGCTTGCTGTCTTCCGCATGAGTGTCTTAGAACACATGTGTTCAGAGTCATACATACACATTCCACAAACACACACACACAAATAAAAATTAAAAAACTAAATTAGTACCAAATAAGTTACATACATATTTTATGTAAAATGCAGAAGTTCCTTTCTCTTCCCAGGCAACCCCCAGCCTCTATGGAATTCCTCTCTTTGGAGAGATAACTTACTCTGAGCGAAATGAAACCAAGGAACTGGGGTGTTTGGGGTGATTTATTGAGGTTGCTATTTATACTTACTTAAGCATTGAAAGTTCAGGGAGCTATTTCCAGCGCATTATCCATTTTCCCACCTTTAACCCACCTCATCGCCTCCTTCTCGGGCCTCCTGTTGCCAGGCGATAGGAAGACACCTGGTTTCTGGTCAGGGTCAGAAGCTTTGTCAGGATGGGAGACACGTTCATAAAGGAAAGCGGTCGGGGCTGCTCAAATAGAGAAGAAGCCACTGCGGCGCTCGCTCTTGTTTGTTTTACTTCAAAGCTCCTCGCATACAAAGAAAGAGCCCTTGAAGTCACAAGTAAACAATGCAGATTCTTAGCCAAGTGGGGAACATGCCCGAGATATTATGTCGTAGAGCCTTGTGTGGTTTCCATTCTCTTCCTGCCACTTATGCATGAGCATTCCGTCCATATGAGTAAAATAAACCACATTGGGCTAGAGCGTATGTTTGATATCCAAATCACAGCATGCTGACCATGAAAAGTCACTCTTGCTGAACATTTGTGGGTTATCAGAATCAAAGAAGACTCCGATGGTTACCAAAATGGCTTAGCCCACCGTGCTTAGCTTTCGTTAACCTGACATGTATTTGAAGAATTCAATAGAGTGACTGCAGGCTAAGTTTGAATTAAGTTTTTCAGCTTAGCAAAGCAAGTGCCCTCTTGGGGAGATAAGTATCAGTTCTAAATATTGGGAAAGAACTTAAGGTTCCCGAGCGTTGTCCAAGCACCACAGGCTCAGGGTGCAACTGTATGGGTTGACTGTGGAAACCTAGAGATGAACGTCTCTTTATATAACAGTGCATTGATATTCTGTAGGGTATGGTATTGTGTCTAGACAATGAAACTCTTTTTCAGTCTATATCCAAAATTATTTTAAATGAGAGCAATACTGACACAAAATTGTATGTTGCTGCAGATCTCAGAATGTAAGCAGAGTGGATCTTGAGATAAATTTCCCTTATAGATCTACTCACCAGAGAGCAGTCTGGAGGACATCTAAATGCTCTCCTAGAGAGAAAATTTACCTCATAAGAAGACCAGCTTATTTGTGGTGTCTTTTCTCTGATGCAAAAGAAAATGCTGCTTACCTCATTTCATTTAAAAGTTTCAGTGTTTTTAAAATTATTATTACCATATTTCAAAGTGCTTCCTCCACAGAACCAGGGGATTGTCTGTACTGGTTGGGGGGACTGAGAGTATATCCCGCAACAGCAAAACAAACAAAGAGAAAAACAAAACAAATGAGAAAGCAAACCAGAACACAGTTAATTCCGTCAAAATGGCTCTATGCTCTGGTTGGACAGCAGAAACGCTCTGAGGAAGAGACAGACACAGAACCAGAAACTTGCAAGACCAAATCAAGTGTTAAAATTTTTAGGGAAATGTCAGCATGCACTATTTTTTCCATGATTTAAAAAATGTCATAAACATGTAAAACGTGATGAAAGCTTCTTCTTAAAGAGATGATTAGAAGCAATAGTTTGTTGGTAGGTTTTGTTTTCTTTCGTTGTATCCTTTATTTATATGATGAGAAAAGAGATTTGCCATTTACTCCCCCAGTTGGTTTCTGATTCCTTGCTTCATTATGTTCCAGGGTAGGTTCCTCCCCTACCTCTTGTAGGAAACAATTTGGGAAGGCAGAGCTGGTACGCACGAGTGTACAATGCTATAATTATTGGAAAATGTCATTTAATTTCGGCAACTACAGAAGCAGTAACAAGTCAAGACTTAGAGGTCACATGTGCTGTCTGTGTGTACATATAAATATATAAAATATATGTATATGTATAGTTACGATTCACAAGGCATCCTTTGTAAACTAAGGCACAGAATCATGCAGGTATACATAGATACTAGTCATCATCTCAAAACAGTATCTGTCTCCATTAAAATACAGAGAGCAAGTGATCAAGGCATAGCCAGTCCCAGTTGATACATCCACAGCACAAATCCTACACCTAAAGCTCAAGCGTCATTGCAGAATAATTGCCAGAGGAAGAGAAATGTCAGAGAAGCCACATCCATGATACCTTAGCAACATGGACGCCCAAGCAAGATCTGAATAAGGATGGCAGCCATGGACAAGTTCACTAGGAAGGGAAGATCTCATGGGGCCTCAACCTACAGAAAACTGTAGGAAGGTAAAGAACACTGAGAACAGGAGCGATAGTCTCCAGGGAAGGTGACTGCAGTTGTTTAATCGATACCAAGTTGTCAGTTCTGGAATAATATACAAGTAACATTATAGGGGTCGAGCAGGTTATACATAAAACTAATGAGAAAGAGACCACAAGTTTAAAAAATAGAAAGGCAAGGTATACATGGGAGCAGTTTGAGGGAGGAGATGGAGGAAGAAAGGTTATGATGATACTTTAATTTATACACACACAAACGGTATATACATAATATGTAATTATATATAATATATATTAAATTTCTCTGTAAGGGAACCAGAAAATAACCTATCAGATATCATAGGACTAAGAAGGCCTTTGGTAAGTGTAAATATCTCATCTCCACCAACGTTGTATTTGATTAGAATACCTACTGCTTGGCATAGAATAACGCGTTTCAATATGTTTATAAATGAGCCTTGACTGAGGTCATATTTGTGATTTCCTGTCTATGGTGGTTTGAATGAAAATGACCCAATGGGCTCATATACTTGAATACTTAGTCATCAGAGAGTGGAACTGTTGGAGAAGGATTAAAAGGTATATAGCCTTGTTGGAGTAGGTGTGGCATTGTTGGAAAATGTGTGTGACTGGGGGTGAGCTCTGAGGTTTCAAAATCTGTGCCAAGCCTATGTGCTCCCTGCCCACTGCCTGTGGATTAGTATGAAAAGCTCTCCAGTACCATGGCTGTCTGCTTCCCACCATGATGAGCACGGACGGAGGCTCTCGAGCTGCATGCAAGCCTCCAATTCAAGGCTTTATGTGCTGAGAATTGCCTTGGTCATGGTGTCTCTTCACACCAACAGAGTAACTAAAGCACTGCTCTAGAGAATGCCTGCAAATCCTGCAATCTTACACCATCTTTAAAACTATAATTTCGCTAAGGAAACAAGAAGCATTAGAGAAAAACTGCAATCATAATCATTATGAATTAAGACAGCAGTTAGAGAGGAACAGATACTTGGCAAAATATATCTTGATGTGAAATCATTAAAGAGATACAGAAAACTGCTCCTTTTAAAGACACAATGCTTGTATTTTAATTATGATACATATAGTCTTCTGAATATGAGAAGAAAACTGTTCCATTAACTTAGTGAGTGAGTCTGGCCTGTTTATATAGATAAACTCAACTTGAGGAAGAGGCTCCCGTGATCTCATTCTGCAGCTTAGAAAACTCAGGCTTGAAAATGTAAAATGACTGACTCTATCAAGTACACATAAACAGTAAATTGTGGTTTAGCTGTTATTCCAGGGCATGTGCTGATACATTACATAGTGTTAGTTGTGGGTTTTTAATTTAAATATTATAGGATATTGAATTTGAAATTTGTTTTAGCTAAAGTCAAAGCTGATTATAAAAATTCCTAGAATCTTCATTCTGTGCCGCTGATACTGTGGGGGCACAGCTGGGGCCCTGGGCAGCTGAAAACACAACTATACAGAGGATGGTCTGCTGTTTCTCATCACACAACAGGGCAATCTCCACAGTGGTTATGTAGATACTGAAGACTGAGCTTGGGCCTGGGTCCCAGCTTCACATGGTGCTTCTTCTGGGCTGTTCATACTTGCTGAGCCTGGGGACGAGTTATA
Organism: Microtus oregoni; assembly: GCF_018167655.1. Lineage (NCBI taxonomy): Eukaryota > Metazoa > Chordata > Mammalia > Rodentia > Cricetidae > Microtus > Microtus oregoni. Next base: position 57,166,343 of record NW_024543059.1, on the reverse strand, counting down.
GGAAGAATGAAGACAAAGCAGTCACAGTGAGTAAGTAATGGACACAGAGACATGAGTACTCTGCCTTTGCATAAACACAGCTGCACAATGCCTTCTCTGAAGTCTCCTTTGCCTAACCTGACATCAACAACGGCGATGGAAAGAGAGGCAAGGCACACAAAGTGCTCTGTGCTCTCTGTGCCCTTGCATCAAGCCCAGAATCCCAACTTCTGTCGGAAGAGTGACAGAGAATTCTATGCAGCACCAGAGAAGTTGTAAAGCAACTGCATCTGAGCTCTTGATGGTCACATTGGTTGAGGCCTCAAAACACAAGACAACAAAGTCAATAGGAGATGAACCATATTTATATCTCTCCTTGGATTAAGACTCTCAGTAAGCTGTTTACATAAATTATACATATCAAGTTGGATTTCTTTATCCTAATCTCTAAATTTACAGTGAGTGTTCAGAGTGAGCAGCGCTCAGAGCATGGAAACACCCCCACAGCTGGAGCACAGTGGGCGCGAACACGGCTGTGAGGTATGCTTCTTTCTGGACATGCACGGATGGGAAGAATTTGAAAAAAAAAAAAGGCTTTGAAGACTGGACAAATATTTATAACTTTTCTCAGCTCTTTTTTTAAAAAAACTCAGATCACTTCTAAAAAGTATTACATTTATTTATTGTATGTGTGTGTGGTGTTGTGGGGGTGAGGTATGCTGTAGCAGACGTACAGAGGTCAAAGGACAACTGGCAGGAGTGGGTTTTTTCCTTCTGCCCTGTGGATCTCAGGGATTTATCTCATGTTGTCAGGGAAAGGGGCATGGATCTTTACTTGTTGAACCATCTGGCCTGTCTGCCAAATCTTTTAATGGCAGCCATCATCTAACAGATGTTAGCCTTGAAAGTAACTGCTCGCCTCGATATGCAGGACCTGAAGCCATTTTCCTTGCTCTAGTGGCCTTTTTCAACAAGAGCATCTCAAGAGCATCAGTCATAGATGCTACACGCTTTATCCAAAGGAGAGTGTAGTGGGGATTTGACCACACAGTAGAGAAACAGGGACACCATAGCCTCTGGGTTGTCCGGATTTGCAAGTTTCTTTGGAAATTTCTCTACATACTTAGTGTACCTGCTTGAATTTCTGGAAGCTTTCTAGAGGCAAAGACTTCAGATGATAAGAGTGGGTACATCCATGGTTGCCACACAAAACTGCAAACATGGGAAGTTTATAGTGAGCCATTCCAGAGGAGAGCTGAGCGGAGTGTTAATGCCCCCGCTTAATTCAGGCTCCAGTGAGAAAGTTCACAGCATCCATGCAGCGGCTGACTCAAACTTTAAGACTTGGTGCTCTAGAAAAAAGAAGGAGCACCTTATAACTCTGTGAAGTGTGCAGAGAATAAAAATGTTTGACATAAGGCGAGTTGAAGAGTCTCTGATTTATGTCACCATAAATACTTTATCCACATGCATGGTTAAGCTGCAGCAGGCATAGCGCTGTCAGTAGAGAGCGGAGTTCCGGAGTGAAGAACTAGCAGGCCACCTGTCTTTATTGAAAATGACACACTGGAATGTTTCTGCAGTTGTTTGACTTAGGAGAGTGGGCCAAATTGTTTTCCCAGATATCCTCTGTAAGGGATAGAATGTTTGCACATGTATATTGTTACACCACTCAGGGGCTGATAGCACACTTCACCATTGTTAGGGACCTGTCTCATCATTCAAGGAATGTGTCGGGCTGGCCATATGGGACACCCCATCACGTTATGGCAGACTTATTCCAAAATGAAACAGCACCCTTATGGAAGGCAGTCATTCTCTTCACTTCAGGCCCTCCCTGTTTTCTTTAGAATTTTTCATCCAAGGAGTCAACAGACACACTTGTTAGCTGATAAACTTGTGAGAGCGAGGAGGCCATGACTGTAGAACGTTGGTCATCACAATATGTCCTCCGGATGCAAATGTCACAGTGAGAGGACTGCAGTGCCATTGATTAGTTCAGTCATTTGTGTATTGATGAGCAAGAAATGGAAACAGTCTGAACTGGTTTGAGGGAAGGACATATAATTAATTATACAGTATGGAATTATTAAATGTTAGGCAACAGATGGAAAGTAATTACATTTTCTTTCTGATGGTTATCTAAAGGAAAAGTCTCCAAATAGAAAAAGTTGCAATAAAAATTCAAAGTGACACATATCATTAATACAGAGACCTTGGTCTTCTTTTGATTGATTTATGATGATTTGTTGTCTATTATTTGAGAAATATCTTTCTCTATTGGTTTCTCACAAAAATAGTACTGATACATACACGCACACATATATTATATTATATTAATTATATTATGTTATATATACTAATATGTATTTGTGTGTGTTGTGTGTGTACAGAATGTTAAAAGGACATCTGTCGCTTACTGCTAGATGCCAGCAGAAAACCTTGCAGGCTCCAGATACTATGGAGTGTCTTCCAGAAGGTTAAAAGTCACTCAGGAGTGACAGTTCATCTTCAGTTTTACAGAATCATGCAAAGATGTCATTATCGTCATTAAAATATTTGGCAGATTTTCTGAGTCATCGCAGTGACACTAGGTATTTCAGTATGCATATATTTATGAATTTTTCTTTCAATTAAGATGCAGACTTCTGACTCATTATTCAATAAATCTGATACTTTTGCACTATTTAGAAACTTTTGTCCCCCCCCCCCCAAAAAACACTAACCTGTATTTTTCCAGGTGCATACATTTCACGGCAGTTTTCAACACAATAATTGAAGATCACATAGGTCATGCCTGGCCAAGCAGGGTAATCCTGCAGCCAGTGTATGACTTGGCCTCTGAGGCTCACTTAGCTGTGTGTGAAGATTTTAGAGGTGCCTTGTGTAACACCGCACGTCATAAAGAATACCTAACATCACCTCTTTGAAGAACATGGTAATTATAAATTAATTATACCACACATATATTTATCATTTTGCTAAACTCATTCACGTATGGATTTCTGTGGTCGAGGAGCATGGGGATATTTATGTGATGCAGCTGGAGAACTCTGGTTGTGCTGGAGCCTCCCTTTTCTCTTGCTACAAGCTGGCAAGAGTCCTCCCGTTTCCATCCTGCTGATAGCCTCTCTGCCGCCCAGCCTATCTTGTGGGCTTTTCTCATCCAGCAAGAAGAGAGACAGAAACCTGTGAAGTCTTGCCAGGCTGACCTTTTATTTACCTACCATTGACAGATTCATACAGACCTCTTTTGTTTTAAGGGCTTTGCTGCTAATTCCTCTGGGGAAAATATATGGCAGAGATAAAAATAACAAGCGTGGGAAAGCAAAGAAGGTTATAGGCGCTCGGAAAGTTCTTCCATGCTTATTCCTTTGCCGGTGGCTCTTGACTCCCTTCTATAGATGAGCATCCAAAACTTCCCTTTGAATTCTGTCCTGTGATTCTGTTTCTCAGAAGGAGGCTAAGCCACATGTCACGTCTCCTCTGACCTGTCTGTGGAATGGGTGGTGAGCAATTTTTTTCGCTTGAGGTCTCTGGCCTTACTTCTAGAAAGATTTGAGTGGATGTGAACATGTAGGTCTCCTCTTAAAACAGGCTGCACACACAGAATGTGTTCTCACTCCATGCTGTACTCTGCTGCTTAAAGACATGATGTATTCTCTCGAATAATGCACACTACTTTTTCTTTTCTTTTCTCTTTCTTTCTTTCTTTCTTTCTTCCTTTCTTTTCAAGAAAAGGTTTCTCTGCAGCATTGGTGCCTGCCCTGAAACTAGCTCTTGTAGGCCAGGCTGCCCTCGAACTCACAGAGATCCACCCGCCTCTGCCTCCCAAGTGCTGGGATTAAAGGCACGTGCAACCTCCGCCTGGCTGCATACTACTTTTTCTAAACTTTAAAGAATGCTTCATGGTGTTTCATATTGCACTCACAGTCTCAACTGCTGTGCTCTTACCTGCCTTCATACACGCTCGTATCTGTCTTCTTAATTTTTTAAAAAGGGTTTTTCTTGAACTGTGACATTTAATGAATACAAATGATTCTAGTTTGGTACAAGGGTAGACTCTTCTGTTTGGTAAACATGTCTTTATTAGCTAATAAGTCCAAGGGCTCTTACAGGCAGTAGGGACATCATTCCCTGCCCTCTGCCAGGGTTTCACTCCATTAAGTACAGACAGACCATGAGCAAAGAAGTGAAGCTCATACAGAGCTACATGGTGGCAAATGCTACGGAGAGCATGGACACAGAAGGAATATGCACTGCAGGTTTGTAGACACATGCTGTTAGATTTAAAGGAAGTGACCCAGAAAACTCAATAGAAAATAATATTTTAGTAAAGACGCTAGTTAGAAAACAAGAAAGAGCATTATAGAGATATTTATGGAGGGGGGACAAAGAACTCAAGCTCAAAGCATCAGCTACTTAGTTTCTCCTAGTTAGAAATAAGAGCCAGTACAAAAACTCGGAGGTGGGAACACGCCTGGAATATTGTATGAGATATAGAAAGGTAAGGTCATGATGAGAGTATGAGAGAAATAGAAGGGTGAAATACCAACAAATTAGAGAAATTATAGCATCTCTCTCTCTCTCTCTCTCTCTCTCTCTCTCTCTCTCACACACACACACACACACACACACACACACTCACACATACCTCTGTTCTTTGTATTACTCCTAAGCTAATCAGTATTTTGTGGGACATTTTGAAAAAAACAGACACACTGCTGTGTCTTTAAAGATATTTTAAAGATATCAATCCGGGAATTTCTTCATAAGCCAATTGTTATCAAAAGGGTGGTACCCAAGGCAATCCCACAAAGTTATCAAAACACTCCAGTATTGAACTAATTCCTGAGTTTTCTCTTGACAACGACACCAGAAATTTAACAACATTGATCCAAAAAACCCATAGCAAGAACTAACTTCGGCTGATCTCTTCACTTTGACATCCTAAAGATCGATTTTCTCCTAAGGGAAACTGTCCTGGAAGTGGCGCTGTGTTTTCTGGGAGGTGGAAGGACTCGGTGTTCCATTCAGTAAGAGTTTTTCACCCATGAACCTCTGAACAAATGATGAAAGTCAGAGAATTGCCATGTTATAGAATCTAGAGGATTATGTCTGTTTCTGAAGAGAATAGACTAACCAAGGGGTGGCATTTACTTCAACAAGTAAATTTTGTGTGATTCCTAAATGAGAAAGATGACACTAAATGAGAAAGATGACACTAAGTACTAAGTCCTGCAAATGTACCTGAGACAACAATGCAGCATGTGTAAGCTGTCTTTGTATTCCTAAGGCTTTTCAATATGTTTTGAAATATACAGCAAGGGCACTTATGTTAACTGACCCTATGCTGCTTACTGCTTTTTAAATGAAAAAATATTTAGAGGATGGAAAACATTTCCGATGAAGAGTCTGAACAAAGGTTGACCATGCTGAGCATTGTATGCTTTATAGGAAATCATGTGATCTAAAGCTTCTGTTGAAAACCTTATCAGAGCCGTGCTACTTCTAACCTCAAAATTCTCAAAAGAGTAATTTGGGGGATAACATGAAGATGTTTTGGAATACCAGAAAAATATCAGATCCAGAAAGCTGCAGTAAAGTTCACGTAGATATTGTCTGTGTCAAAGATGGAGAGAAAATTGAAAGAAAGAGGGAGGAAAGAAGGGAGGGAGAGAGAGAGAGCGAGAGAGAGCGAGCGAGCGAGAGAGAGAGAGACAGAGAGAGAGAGACAGAGAGAGAGAGAGAGCGAGAGAGCGAGAGAGAGAGCGAGAGAGAGAGAGAGAGAGAGAGAGAGAGAGGGAGAGAGAGAGATGGGAAAAGAGAAGTGGGGAGAGGAAGGAATGGACCAATTTTTAGTTTCTTCTCTTAAGCCACAAGTCAAGTTCTGTTTTCAATTAAATTATTCATGGTTGAAAATGTGTCTCTTCATGGGGGACCCAATGTTTAGACATCGTGATTGGGAACTTCGATGTACAGTTTGTGTGTGTATTTGATTCTCACAGAGAAGTAGAAAAAAGAGCCTTCTGAATCTGTGTGCTGAGTCTAGAGAGACAAGTCAGTGGTACTGTTCTTCCAGAGGACGGAAGTTTGGTTTCCAGCACCCACATCAGGTGGTTCTCACCCACTTATAATTTCCATTCCAAGATTCACTGCCCTCTTCTGGTCTCTGCAAGCCCTGATACATGTGACATACATTCACACAAACACATACATACACAGGGATACATTTAAAAATATAAAACCTTTAAGAATCCACATACTGGAATTAGATTGTTCAGGAATCAAATCCTGGCTTCTTCCCTTAGTTTTGCCGCTTTGAGTTTAGTTCTTCAGACCTGGGTTTCCTTATCTGTAAAACAGAGAGACTTTTATAAACTAAGCACTAACTGAGTCCAAATAACGTAAGTACTGAGGTACGTGCCAGGAACATAGTAAGCATTCAGTTAGAGTTGTCTGTGTAGGGTCAGCAAGTTACTGAGCATTATCTTCAGTGATAGTGTGGCCTTGGATTCTGTGTTTGCCATGTATGGGAAACCTAGACTCTAATCTCTGAGAACTTCCTGCAGGCCTTGAGTTGACATTCTGGATACAAATACAGGCGTATTGGTGGAGGCAAAGACAAGACTATACCCATGGAACTTTCTGGCCAGCCCATCCAGCTGAGTCTGTGAACTCTGTCTTCAGTGAGAGACTCTGTCTCGGAAAAATGAGGTAGACAGCCCCCGAGGAAGTCATTCAAGTTCAGCTCCTAGCTCACAATCCCACATACATTCATACACATGTACAACATACTCCATGCACACACACACACACACACACATACAAACAAAATATGAGCATGTTTGGGTTGAACTTCACAATGGGCTGTGCTGAACCCCGATGCCCCTACCCTTTCTTTTAGACTATGTTTGATAATTACACTCATATATAGGGTTATGTTGGATAAGTACACACACATATAGAGTTATGTTTGATAATTACATACACATATAGGGTAAAGTTTGATGATTACATACACGTATAGGGTTATGTTTGATAATCACATACACATATAGAGTTAAGTTTGATAATAACAGACACATATAGGGTAAAGCTTGATAATTACACACACATAGAGTTTGATAATTACATACACATATAGGGTTAAGTTTGATAATTACATACACTATAGGTTTATGCTTGATAATTACACACACATATAGAGTTATGTTTGATAATTACATACACATATACGGTTATGTTTGATAATCACATACATGTGTAGGATGCATCATGACCATTTTACCAATGATCTCATCTCTTTCCCATTCTTGCCTACTCCTTTCTTCTTTGCAGTTGTCCCTATTATGCTTTCCCGTATTTTACTTGGTGTGTGCCCATCTTGTGCACGCAGCCGCAGAGGCTCTGTGTGTGCCCATCTTGTGCAGGCAGCCGCAGAGGCTCTGTGTGTGCTCATCTTGTGCAGGCAGCCGCAGAGGCTCTGTGTGTGCCCATCTTGTGCAGGCAGCCGCAGTGGCTCTGCTTGTAGCTGGGAAGTCTTTCCTATCACTCCTCTGCACACTTGTGATCTTTCTGTCTCCTCTTCCATCATCTTTTCTTGGCCTTGCAGGAGATGATACTGATGTACACTTTAGGACGGAGCACTCAGTGGGCAGATATTCCCAGCATGGTGACAAGTGGTGAGACTGTATTAATCTTGGTTCTCTGCAAAAAAAAAAAAAAAAAAGTTTCTTCAACCCAGGCTGCGAGCATCACTACTCTATGGGTATGAAAACAACTGCGCATTATCATCGTTTTACTGACATGTGCCCCTGACGTCCTTAGTGAGCCCTGCTGTAAGTTTTTTATTTGAAATTTTAATTATTCAAATAGATATACCATACAACGATCAAAATGGGACCGTTCACATCAGGAAGTTGGCTCCCAGATATATGTCTTTCCCTAAAATGTGCCTTGCACAGCCTTTTCCGTCAGCTTTCTTTCAGACGTATCACACCACAAGGTAGCTTATTAGACCTACTGCTTGGAAATTGAGCAACTTGGAAGGATGCAGAAAATGAGAGGAAGTGGAAGTGGATATGGACTGACCCTCGCTCAGGTCAATCCTCGTCCACTTCATTGCACCAGGACAGTCAAAATAAAGCCAGTCATATCTTATTCCCGGGGCTTGAAGAAAGCACACCAACAGAGGCCGGCAGTGCAGGGAGGGGGCAGGATTTTAACTTTTAAAGCTCTTTCTCTAGTTTTCTTTTGTGATATAGATATTAACCTGTAAGTCAGAACTATGTTTAAAAATATAGTTAGACTGAACTTTCCATATGGCCAGAATTCATTTTGAATTGCTTCAAAAAGAGAAACCATGTTTATCTTTTAAAAGAGATTTCAATTAATTTTAATTATGTATAGATATCTGTGCGTCTGTGTGTAGGTGTGTGCACTTAACATATGTGCCCTTAGAAGTTGAATGAGGTTGTGAACTGAAGTTCATCCATTGCAAGAGCAGTGCCCTCTCTTAACCATGGAACCTTCCCTACAACTCATGTGTTTATCTTCATATAGATTGAGGGAATGGTTTCTGAAGAACTGTGGGACATAAAACTGGACAAATAGCTGAGTTAATGACCCAGGCCTGCTGTCTCAGCGATTGAGGAGGCCAAAGCAGGAGGATGACAAGTTCAAAGTAAAGCTGAAATACAGAGAGAGAGTTCAAGGCCATTCTTGGAAACTTAGTGAGAACTGGTATTAAAGTAAGAACTAAGAAAAGGGCTGGGATATAGCTCAGTGGTATATTTATAGTCTGGAATGTGGGAGGCCCTGGGTTCAATTCCCAATGCTGCAGAATAACAACATGACAGATCCATGGAGAATGATGCTGTATTTTAAATAGAGACCGCACTCAGAAATTGCAAGCTGTATTATTAATGATGTAGAGAACACACACACTCATGCTCTCTCACACACACACCCCATATCACACGAGCAAAAACTATTTCTCAAAAGTTTAATCCTATCCCCAGTTGGACTAGCTCAATTGTCAAACATTTACAAAGAAGTTAGTTATGCTAATGTGTCTTCTATATTGTAGAGAAAGAATTTGGTGAAGGATCCATATTAACACGTTATTTTTTTTTCATTAAAGGGGTTTGTGTTTTAACAAGAAGAAAATGCGTCTTCCCTCCATCATTCCTCCCTTCCTCCCTCTGCCCCACTTCCCTCTCATGATTTGTATGATTTATAAGTTTTCCAAAGCACATTTAATAACACACACACAGACTGAGAGCTAATTAACTCTTGCAGAGAACATTTAGTCCCTCTCCGAGTTTTTAACTTTCAATTATTTTGAATGAAAGTTTTTTACTTTCAAGTATTTTATAGAGACATCTAAGGATGCTTCTCCTGGCTTTGGTTGTCAGAGAAGCTTGCCATATAGTAGGATCTAGAACATTTTGCAGTAAATGATCCAAAAGGAGAACACAAGATCAGCCCAATTTCTCACTGTGCTAAGCATGATCAAATTAAACTGCAGAAATAACCCAAAATTGCTGGCAAGGGAGATGGGAAAAGACAAAAATGCCAGAGAAGAAATAAGAATTTCTACCAAAAAAAAATAGACATTTTTTTCTTTGTTAGTAAGGCTCAGGCCAAAGGACAATGAGATTTGACATAAAATTTGAGCACACCGAGCCCTGGAAACCAGTGTCAGCATTTGGGTATTGTACACACATCTATAGACAGAGAGGATACAGCAACACAGCCTTTTAAACACTTCTCCATTGTGGGAGAATTGTCTTTACTTCTTTTTGTTTTGGATACAGTTTAATACTAGAAAGAATGTGAGATGAAGATCACGATATGATGTAAACCTGTTTTTTTTTTTTTTGTCTCCTGAGCTCATAGATTCCTGATTATTCTGTTTGTAATCATGGGGAAATTGGAACCATTGTGCATTACTTCTGAAGTTCTCAAACACTGGTATCTATTTCCCTTGCACGTTTGACTAATCCAACTGAAAATGATGGCATGAGTTGATAGTTATAATTGCTGGGAACTCAACTGGGCAACACCAACAATAGAGGTTGTAAGAATGCATCTCTCTCAGGTGTGAGCACCTATCCTGATTCCAGTGACCTTTAGGATGAACTTGTGGGCAGCATCTCCACCCTGACTTCTTGAGCTCCTGGTGAAATTGTGGATCTTAGAGCTTATTTAGAGGAAGTGGGTCTACTGCAGAGTCGAACTGAACCAAGGGGCTTGTCATGGTTATCTTCCTCCCCCTCCTCTTCTTGTTTTTCTTTTCCTCTTTTTCCCCTTTCTCCCTTCATCCTCCCCCCTCTTTCACTTTCTTTCTTAGCCAAGGTCCCGTCTGCCTCGGACTAGCTTCAAACTCATCAGGTAGCTTACGATGAAGTTGAACTCCTGGTCTTATGGCCACATTCCCAGTGCCGAGATGACAAACATTTACAGCCATCACTGGTTTACGTAGTGCAGAGGACTGAACCCAAGAACTTCTTTTGTACATGACAGACGAGTAGTCTACTGAGATCATTCCTAGGCGTGCATTCCATTCAATTCTTGCTATGAGGGTAATTTAGAAAGCGTTACTCTAAAATTTTACCTGCTTCGTTCTATTCTGGTTAATTCAGAAACACAGGCTATGTGAAGTGGAATCCAAAGGACTTGAGCCACATAAATCCCTATGGACTTGCACTGAGCAATGGATGCTTTCTGTCACTGAGTGATATGGGCAAACTCCCATCTGTATTGAGTCGTATAAAGTTTAAAATTGGCCTGATATTCAGAGATATGCACCCTATGTTGTTTGGATGACAAGTGAAGTGGTAACCAAGCTTTGTATTTCCTGTGGTGACTTCTCTTACCATTCAGAAATAACTAGTAGATGCACTAAAGAAAGTCCTGAGACCTTGTGAAGCCACAAAGAAAAGAATTGTACATGTTGGAACATTTTTAAACATAACCTGATATTAAAGTGTTATTACTTTTATAATCAATTACTCAAAGTCTGGATATTCAACTTTATCCAAGAAGGTGGGCAACCTGGTAGCAATTACACATAGAATAATGAAGATTCTTATACGCTTATATTTTTGCTTAACCTACTTAACAATAAGAAACACAGGACAAATAAGACAGACAAATATGCTGAGAGCTAGAGTCTTGAATCAATATTCCGGGCTTGCAATTCCCCATTTATTCAATCTCCAGCGTTGTGCTTTTCCTTTGCATTGTTACGGCTTTATTTATTTACTTAGTTATTTACAGCTACTTCATCTTCAGGTTTTTCGTATTCAAGACAAATTGCAGTCTAATGTACTGAAATCACTAAATGTACTTCATGGAGAAGAGAGGCCACATAGGTACATCTGAGTTAGTGACAGCAGAACAATCCAATCATTTATGCAAATGAAGTAACTTAAATGTTTTATGCATAAAAAGTCGAAGAAGTTGTACATTTCAGAAGTTAGTCTATTTATCAGAACCTGAAGAGCTTTTTATTTTTTGCAAAATATTTCTCTCTAAGCCATCTTGGTGGCATTTCATTTGTAATAAAAAGGAGGCTCTAAAAAAAAAAAATCCTCACACTTTCCCCGTCTGTAATCAGGAAGCCTGATTAACACAAGTTCAGTTTTCCATTGCAGAGCATCACTGCGATAAGATAAAGCCTCAGTTTCAGGGTTGAAATAATAATGCTTAATTCTGCTTGTGTTTTCACCTTGAGTATTTTGTTTTAACCAGAGCAGCTATAGTCCAAGTAATTACGATGCTGCAACTCTCTTTGAAGCCCAGAGCATCTAATCACTTAACAAAAAGGTTTTATTTCCATATGTTAGCAGCTTCCAATTGCAGATGTTTTAAAGCAGGCTAATGTGACAGACAGCTGCCACATCTCCAGCAATGATCACCAAGGACCTCTTTGCCCATCAGACACCATCTTGGATTTGTAAAAGGAAATAAAGTCACATTTAACTTCATCTGGATTTTAGTCCTCTATCAGCCTATGATAAAATGAGTTGTATTGATTTTCCTGAGAAAGGGAATGCTTGCTAAGCACCAAACACCATTTTCTTTGTAAGAACACACTCAGGTGAATACCATCTCCTCTCAGCCCTATACGCCTGGATGAGGCTTTGTTTATGCTGTTCTTTGAGATAACTTCAACAGATAAGTTGCAAAGAGAAGTTCTAAACAGTCTTTCTTACGATGCTGTACAATATTTACTTCATTCTCTTTATTAATACAGACCTTATTTCTATATTTATTTGGAGTAGAAAGCCAATATACTCACCTAAAATTTATACCATGAAAACATTCAAACAATCTTATTAGGAAAAAATAACAGGACCAATAAATAACCAAAGACAGCATCTCTGCAATTGATACCTGAGTGAGATCAAATCATTTCTTACATGTCCCAGAGAAAATTGAGAGAACCTTTGGGAAGACCTTGAGAACCTGACGTTATGTCTGTGAAAACTTTCTATCCCAAGAGATTCTGAACTATGACCTGCCACCAAAATTGGTATTAGTCTTAAAATCAATGTGCATCACGTGTTTATGATTTTGCTATATGACATTTGATCTCTGAATGTGGCTTGATTCAAGTTTAGAAAAATGTTGGCTACCCCAACTCAAATGAGAACCAAAGCATAAGGAAAGAGATCCTTGATCAAGCTTTGGTCTCTTGCCTAAGGTTAGAGAAAGTTCAACAATAGGAAAAGCATTACAGTAGATTTTAGACAAGATAAACACCCAGCATGCTCAAAAGTCAAATTGTATGTAGGTATTCAGAGCTACTTATGCCATTTGTAATAACAGGAAAGGTGGGGAAAAGTAAATCATTTAAAACCTAGAAGCTCTTCTCTGATGTAAATAGGTGTCAGAAATTGCAAGCTTATAAAAAAATACAAAATTTATCAGATAAATTATGGATGTTATCTGCGAGCTTTCAAAATAAAGGAACAGAAGAATGAAGAAAGTTAAGTTTTTCATGAAAACTCACTCTCCAACTGGAACAACAGGCTTCCGGAACCACCAGACTAGAGAAATACATAATATATTTACTGATTTCAGATGTGTATTGACTGAATTCATGAACAAGTGACTGAATGAATGAGGTAACTAGCTCATGTTCTTCTGAGCATTGCCAACACAATCCACACAAACATGTGTTATTATGCTCAGATGGAAGCTCAGAGCATTATTGTCTCTAATACCATAGAGCTGAGTCCTTGTGAAATGACTATTTGCATCATACCAAGCTTATTGTATATGAAGGGGTGCTACAAAACCTTGGCAGAGCTTTTTTGACTTTGTCTGAGGATACAAGAAGATGAAATCAAAGAAATATTTATAATTTACTAATTATATGATGATGATATAAGGGACAGTGGTCCATAGATGCAAACAACCCTGTCATTTGGCCATCATCCTTGCATTCAAAGATGGAATAATAAAAGACCTCAAAAATAGAGCTTTTTAATGAGTCTGTGGGGAAGAAAGCAAAAGAGACAACAATTGGCAGATAGGATACTGCCGTGGAAACTTTTTATTCTTATCATCAAGGGATGATAAGAGAGACAAACATGGAGGAATAATAGGAACTGATTTGGAATTCCACTTTGAATCTCCAGTACTTCTGATGCTACAAAAAACGAAATCCAATTACCAGAAGAGTCCTGAGGAAATATTTTCAATATTAGTCTGCACAAACACTTGGAAACAATGTTTTCAGAATCTTCTGGAATTATTTATTAGTTACTCAACGACCCTGTTGCTCATGTGCTGCAGGACACTGAGCACTGTGCGGAGAAATTGCAGGGTGTTATGTTACCTGATTTTTGTTTCTGTATTGTCATGATGACTACCTCCGGCTTGACACTGAACAGTTGAGCTGCTCTTCCGACAATCAGAAATACTTGCCTGATTTTGGATCTAATGGCCATTAAATTGTTGAGAAGAGCTAGTTGGTCAAATGTTACCTGAAGTACCAAGTAAACACTCACTCCAAAGCAAAACAAGGCAAGGGAAAAAAGTCCATGTTTAAAGATATGTACCGACTCCTGCCCAGGGAGCTTAGAGATTACTCTAGACATTGTGTCTTTAAGGCAATGCACATCAATATGCCTTCATTCAAGTACAGGCATGTGCAAAGCTTCCTTCTTTCATTTATTATGTTGAAATCCTCATACGTCTGTCAGTTCGCCTAAATAACTTTAATCATAGGCGCCATCGAAATAATTAGATGGATAGATGAAAAGAATGATGAGTTAAGAGTTCACCAAATTTCACGTCTGTTATTGCTGTGGATCCATTAACCATCAGTTTTCTACTTAGGTTTTTTCATCGTGTTAAAAGCCTCCATATTTTTTAATGAATGGCTTATCATCTTCCAGGCACAAGACATCATTATTTCAACTACAGGACAGTAAAACATTTTTGAACAAAAGGAACAGTAGAGACTCCCATGTGATGGATCTGTATTTATTTTTAAAGTAATCAATAGTTGTTTGCAAGTAATTGCATGCCATAATCCTTAAGTAAGACTGAAAATACACATCTGTGTTATGAGATGGGTCTAATATGTTCAAATTGGGAGACCAATTACAGATCTTCCTGAGGCACCTTGCTTGGTGAATTATTATGGCGACTCTTACATTGGCTGGCTTTGTACAGTCTATTCCTTGTGAATTTCAGAGGAAGGGTAAACTTCCTTGAACCACTGAACAACTGTACTTACTGAAGTTAAGTACTGCATTTTGTATAGAAATCAATGAAGCTAATCACACAAGCACAGTTCAACACATCCCACTCAGCCATCTTAAAAATACTTGACTATCATAATTGGTGTGCCGCTAAGCACACTTTGTTCTACAGATCTAAGCAAGATGAGGATTCTTCTCAATGCACCATACACAAGGGTATAATGAAAGATTCAAACTACAGAGCATTCTTGTCATTAGAGAGACTATTCCTGAAGTGGTTGCACAGGGCTAAAGTCTCTTGTTCCTATCCTTTAAAAATGAACAGCACTGAGCATGGCAAACATGCTAATTATTTTCAAGCAAACAATAAATTCAAAATTGGAGACATCTCTGAGGAGGAGAAAAAGGCATGCCTTTTATCCAAAAAGGAACTCATCAAGAATAATAACTACTGGCTTCAGAAGACATACCGGTTGAGATTGTGAGCTAAATGTTTAACACAGCATGCACTCTGTAAGCAATAGTTATCATATGAAGAAATTGTTTTTATTTTTGTTTTGCAGATGAGAAAATTGAGGCTGATATTGCTACCTACTATATACACAGCGATTACTAGCTGGGGTCTGGAGATTTTAATGTACATGTGAAATTAAACTAGGCAAAATTACAATTTGTTATTCTGTTGTTATTCAGTAATGTACTTTCACTGCCATGAGTTATGGTGTTTTAATCTGTCAGTAAATAAAATGTCCTTTAACTTAAAAAAAAAAAAAGAAAAGCTAGCAGGAATAAGCAAAAATAGCAGATCTGATGCTTCTTGTGATTGTGCCTGCAAATGCTTGTACCCCAAAAGCATTCTTGTATTTTGTTTGTAGAAGATCAGGAGAGGAATATCCCGTCTTTATTGCTGCTTACAGACTGAGCACGGTTATGGACCAAGAAGGGAAAACTGACATAACTGATTTTAGTTGTACCCTGGTCCTTTTTGTGTTAGATTATGTGGTTTTTCTGACATGAACAAATCTCTTCCTTTTTTTTTCTTGTTATTGTTTCAATTCTACAAAACCAAGGTTATTTCTACCTTCTATATATGACCCCAAATTATATTTTGTGTATTAGCATAAAAACAGACATGTGGATTAATGCAATCAAATTGAAGACCGTGATACTAATTAACTTACCTATGAACACGTGATTTTTGACAAAGAAACCCAAACTGTACAATGGAGAAAAAAAGCATCTTCAACAATGGTGCTGGCATACTTGCATGTTGACATGTAGAAGAATGCAAATAGATCCAGATCTATCTCCATGCTTAGTGTGATGCATTTGTATTAAGTAGCGTAAGCTCTCTGGCTCCAAGTAGTTCAAAGCAATGTTCTAATTGCAGCTGAAAATACTGAATGACTTGGATGTTTAGCTATACCAGGGGCTGTCAGAGCTATTTGTCTATCTAGGAAAGTTGGAGGAAAGAAATGCCTTACTTTTTCCTAACCTGGGATATTATAGTTCGTTCCACAATGAAAATCCAGTCAGCTATTTTCACAGCTTGTAAAGATTTTCACAAAGCAACTAATTACCTTTTGGGGTACAAGCATTTGCAGGCACAAACACAAGAAGCATCAGATTTGCTATTTTTGCTTATTCCTGCTAGCTTTTCTTTTTTCCCTTTTTTTTTAAGTTAAAGGACATTTTATTTACTGACAGATTAAAACGCCATAACTCACGGCAGTGAAAGTGCACTACTGAAGCCAGTACCAGGAACTGGTGTAACACACAATGTTTCGGCAATGCTACACGTGGTTTTGGCAAAGTGCTGTGATGTCCATTCTGTATAAAACTGACCATCTGTGACCAAAATAGTATAAAATGCATAAAAACAGAAACACAGTTAGATAGTGGCTCAAGAAAACAAGCTACCATTTATGCATAGATTGATGTACAGTATATAAACCTAATCAAAATGTCCCTTTTCAGTTTTCAAGTGATGAAAGAAACTGTGCCCATAAACACATTACAAAGGTGTAGTAATAGGAGCGGCGGGGCTACCCGGCCGCCCCCACGGCTAGCTTTACCCGAAATAATTACATGGACACTGTATTCTTTTAAACACTGCTTGGCCCTTTAGCTCTAGCCCTTTACTGGCTAATTCTGATATCCCGATCAACCCATCTCTAATAATCTGTGAGAACCGGTCTTACCGGGAAGATTCTAGCCTAGTCCATCCTGGGTCGGAGCTTCATGGTGTGTGTCTGCCCGGGAGCGGGACATGGCATCTCTCTCAGGCGTCTGCTCCCGAGAGGAGAGCTGTGGAGTCTGAGCTCACTTCCTCTTCCTCCCAGCGTTCTGTTTACTCCTCCCACCTATCTTCTAACCAATAAAATGGGCCAAGGCAGTTCCTTTATTAGCCAATGACCTTCCTCCATCACAAAGGCACACAACATAACCTGAAATGCTTCTCCATATCCACAGCTCACACCCTGCCTCCAGAAGGCCAATGTGTGAGCAAAGAAAGAAAGCCACTTCTTAAAATAACACACAATCATTGACTAAACTTCAAAACAAAGCTACACACACACCTGAGACCCCAAATGCACTTGCTAGCTTTTCAAACTCTCTATTATGACTTCTCAATCTCTGTGGTGACCTTCCCAGTGTCCCTTCACCAAATCTCAGATTAATTCATTTTCCAAAGTGTGTATTGAACATCATCTTGGTCTGTATTCTCATGCCGAACTGAGTATATCCACTCAGTTACCAGTTCACCATTTTGAATCCTACTTATCATGGATTAAGGATAAACAAATTGTAATACATCATGTCCAGAAATCACCACAAACTATTCTAGAGTCACTTCCAGTTCTCTCACAGCAATATTTTGCAAACTGTATAATGGTAACTATAGAAAAATTCTGGCAAGTTTTTAAATACACTTTTTAACAAACTCTTCAATAAATTTTTTGTTTAACCCATTACAATATACCTGTACAACCCGTCCATATCTTTAAATTCAGTTTAAACCATCATGTGGGCTTGCACAAAGTTGTCTCTGCCTTCCTGAAGCTTTGCTGGAATCCCCAGCAAAGTGGTCTCCCTTCTTCTGTGTATGGATTACATTTTATTTCCAAGTGTGTTTCTTAGGCATGCAGTGAATTATGCCATTGTCTTGTAAATCATTTGCAAGACTCATAAGGGGAGAGATTGTAGTCTACAGCAGATTAGAAAATTTTTAATGAATATTCTAAAATTAATGCTCACTATTTAACAATTCTTCATTAAAACTGAAACAAAGATTAATCAGATTGAACAAATTCCAACTAATATGTAAAAGATTTAAAAATCTCAATTCTCCCAAAAGTGTTTGCATTTCATAGAAAATGTGCTGAGTACACCTGATGTTATGCTTTGAGTTCTTCCCTCCCTCCTTCCCTCCCTCCCTTGTTCCCTACCTTCTTTCTGTCCACTTTTGCCTCTTACTATAGAACCAGGTGACCTTGATCTTGAGAGTCTATTCTCTTGCCTTAGATTCTCAAGTTTTGAGATTGCAGGTATTCTTTCTTGTTAATAAAACATTTTGTTTACACTTGTTTATTTGTTTCCATGTTTGTGCGCACATGGGGATCAGAGGAAAACTTATAGGAGTCATCTTCCTCCTTTCACCCTATGGGTCTCAGAGATCAAATTCGGTCATCCTGCTTGGTATCAAGTGCCTTTGCTCATTGCTATCTCCCCACCTCTGGCCTGCTTCTTCCACTACTACTATTGACACTTAATTTGCTTGGAGAAATACTACCTCTTTGGTTACACATTTTGAACTGAAGTTCATTTTTACAGTTTTGAATCTAGGGTTAGAACACAATACAGCAGTAGAGCTTTGGTGCAATAGAGCTTTTTAAGTTCTGATGACCACTGTGGTGAGATCAGCTATGAGCACATGCCCTTCTCACAGTCAACAGGTCTCACTGAGAACTGTCTACCGAGGCTATAAGAGGAATCCATCCTGATGATGTGCACTTAGGGCGGGGTGTCTCAGAAATATTAAGCGATGGATTCTTTCCATAATTCAGTATAGCTGAAGCCTTCCAAGTGACCAGAGTTAATTACACAAACAGAAAGCGTAAGATGCAGAAGCAGAAAAAGTTATGAGAGAGAGTTAAATGTGATCTCAAGCAAACAAGATTGGAAAGCGTAAAGGTGAGGGCTCCAGACTAGTTTTCTAGAACATTGCAGAGTTGTCCTATCAGGGAAGCTATGCCCACAGCCTGCACTCCTAAGTGTGGAGTAAGGAAAAGTGTCATTACAAGGTCACAATACAATAATATAAATATTGGAATAGGACTTCTCTTTTGGTTTCCTCAAACCTTGAGCCTGCACACCAGTGTCAGGGACCTTCCTCATATTGCAGAGCTAGAAATGACACGAGAGGATACTGATGGAGAGAATTCTCTTTCTTCACACCTTTTCAGGCCAACAAACCAATGAACATGAAGTGTACATGGGTTTTCTCCCTTTCCACCTCTCAGTGCCTCGAGTTGGAAGAAACTGTTCTGTTTTCTTTCCAATAAGAAACCGAGGCACCAGGAAGTCTAGGGAGTCACTTATTTTTGTTTTTGTTTATTTTGCTTCTTTGAGAAAGGGTCTCACTAGGTAGCTGAGGCTGGCCTGAAATTTGCTGTGTAGATGAGGCTAGCCTGGAATTGACAGAGATTTGCTTGCAGTAGCCTCCTGATTACTTGGACTAGAGGTGTATGCCTCCAAGTGTGGTCCAAGGGTCTCTAGTTTTAACTTTGCAGTCATGAATATAGAGGTATATACTCTTAACGGAAGTGAGAATAGCACAGAGTGGTGATTTATCCCAAAGATTTTTAGAAGCATTTTGTTCTCTTGAAATCTAAAGATTCTTGATGAATAGAGGAGGTTATTGTAGATGTGTTTCTGAGTAATTGAATCTCAAATAGTATAACCTAATGCAAACATTCTGCCAAATGGAAGAAAAATTCAGCAACTATCTGGAGTCAGCTTCCTAAGATATAGTATCTGGCATACAATAAGCCCTTTTATAAATATTTGAGACTTTATTCAATCAATAAGGACTCTCTTGCTTCTTTCAAAGACATTTCATTTTCTTCTAGTTGTACAATCACATTTCTTTCTAAGCTCTTGAATTTTTCACCAGCTATCATAGGGAATAAAGGTGACATGCAGGTTAAACAATCATTTTTAAGAAAGTTGATTGGTCTACATCATCAGTGTCCTCCACTTTTCAAACACTGCTAATCACGAACCAAGGATGGACGTTTCTCTATGACTGGTTTGTATTCTTAGTTTGAGAATATATTATAATAATTGAAAATTTAAGTGAAATAACATATTCATTTAATTTTCTTCAGTTGTGTGAATTTTGGTGATAGAGATAATGCAGAGAACAATAGCTCCATCAGGAAAATTCTTGTCTCACAAATATGGGGACCTCAATTTCCCTCTCAAGCATCAAAGTAAAATATCAGGGTATGGCTGTGTAAGCTCACATGAAATCCCAGAACTGAGACGTGTAGACAGGGCAGCCTCACCAAATCAGTGACCTCCAAGTGTGATGAAGGTTCCTGTCTCAAAAGAAGTAGCATGGTGTGGTGGCACACACACTTTTAATTCTAGCATTTAGGAGGCAGATATAGGTAGATCTCTATGAGTTCAAAGCCAGCACAGTGGTCAAAATGCCTTGTCTATATAGCAAGGTGAAGGCTATTCAGGGTTTCGTTGAGATCTTGCCTAAAAAACAAGAGACCAAACAGTAACTAAAAATTAACAAGATAGAAAACATATGATATCTAACACATATGCACCTGCAGTCAGATACATGAACATGCACACGCATACACCTACAGACACATACATTCCAATATACACACATATATATTCAAACTCACAAGTATACTCACAAAAGAACAAAATGGAATATGAACAAGGGAGAGATGTTTTAGAAATACTGTTCATGAGCAAAAGCATTCATAGGATACAGATATCATGAGAGAAACATACTGCTAATCCTGGGGCAGGATTGTGATCAGTATAACAACGCTCCTACAGCATCCAACAAGTGAATTAACTGGAGCTATGGAAAGTCTTGATAAACTCTGGAACTATAGTACTTGATCCACACTTCCTGTGACTGCAGATGTAGGATATTGCCCTGCTGAGACAAGTCAGCCACCAACCCAGTGTGTATTTGGGAATTACATAGGCCCTACATTGTTATACATTGTATAACTAATTCATGTTTTTCTGCTAATAAAACATGCACTGTGATTAAAATATAAAAATCTTATATGAAAACCAAAATTGCCATATAAAAGTAGATAATCCATGATGATTTCTCAGTGAAATTGGAAAATTGTAATTATAGATAGTGATGAGACACGATTTTCCCCTATCTCCCTGAAAATACATTCTAATGTCATGGTAATCTGTTTAGTTTCACATTCTCGTGTTTTATACCACTCTAATATTATAAAATGAAAAGATAAACCACCCTGTCACTCATAATCACACATGATTAGCAAACAGACATTATCTGACATGACACTTCAAAAATTCTTTCTTTCTGTTAAATGCTTTCCTTAGTACAATGGAAAGACAAACATTTTATTCATTAGAGTTCTCTCTCAGAGGAAAGTGAAAAAGGGAGATTGATAAGAAATTCACACTAGATAAAGAGCATGTTAAGATACATAAAAGCAAAATTAGTGAGCCAGAGTATATCCAGAGAGTGAAGACTCTACCATGGTCCCAGGGAGAAATGGGCTATATGCTGTTCCTCCCGTAGGTATCACTTCAGAATGGGAAGAACTGGGATAGAGGCTCTACTTAGCTTGCTATCTAAGTACATGCAAGAGATGACTTCACTTTTCAAAGTCATAGTGAGCAATTTGCTTGTGTTAATCCTTATCTACACACCAAATGTTGCCTGAGATGCACAGATAAAACTCCACACATGCAGCAAGTTTGCTACATAATGCATTTAATCCATACTATAGCATGAGCATAATGAATTAGACAAGCTGCATGTAGTTTCAAAGATTCCTTGAAAAACCTCTTTTTCAACACCCGAGTCCTAAACCATCTGCAAAATAAGAGCAAAGTGAAAGGAAGATGGTAGTCTAAAATACTCGCTATACTATTAATATTGTTCTCATTTTTAGGCATGAATAACCTCTGAAGAGAAATTGGTATCTTGATATTAAAACTCAAAATTATAATAGAATTTCCAATAGTCAAAGCTTTCTACCTCAAGATACTATTTGACCATCATAAGCAAACTCCCATATGTCTATAATTTATAATCAAGCTATATTTTGTGTGTGTGTGTGTGTGTGTGTGTGTAATGTCAGAATGAAATCTTATTATTCTATAAAAATTAATACACTCTGGCAAACTGGCCGTCTCGTGTAATTAGATTGGTGGCTCCCTAATTGTCATCAGAGAGCCTTCATCCAGTAACTAATAGAAGCAGATGCAGATATCCACAGCCAGTCACTGGGCTGAGCTCTGGGAGTCCTGCTAAAGAGAGCAGGGAGGGATAGTAGGGACAGGTTGTGGTGGGGTGTCAAGGTCATGCTGGAGGAACTCGTAGACAGCACGTCTGAGTTCACGGGAGCACACAGACTCTGGATCAACAGCTAGGAAACCTGTACGGAACCAACCAATAAGCAAGCAATCTCTCTCTCTCTCTCTGTGTGTGTGTGTGTGTGTGTGTGTGTGTGTGCATGTGTGACAGTTGTGTAGCTTGTTTGGGGGACCTCTAAAAGTGGGATCAGAACCTGGGCCTGCTGCTTGTGCTGGCTTTTGGGAATCTATTTCCAATGTCGAATTGCTTTGTACAGTCTTGATGCAGGGGGAGAAACTTGGTCCTGCCTCAATTTCATGTGCTATGGTTCGTTGATGTCCATGGGAGGCTTGTCCCTTTCTGAATGGAGGAGAAGACGTGGATTGGGTGGTAAAAGGGAGGTGGGGTGAGAGTGGGAGGAGAGGAGGGAGGGGAAAGTGCAGTTGGGATATAAAATAAATGAAAATATTGAATTAATAAAAAAAATGTTTTAAAAGAACCCAATTTCTATGGGTACTTCCACATTGCGGGGGCAGGGGTGGGAAGGAGAAGTTTAGCCTGGCTGAGAACCAGTTTGATTCCAAACTCTTTGATCTGATTAAAAAGTCAAGAGATGCTCTATCAAATGACAAAAGCATTTGTTCAACTATGTTCATAGCAGTATTATTTGTAATAGCCAGAACCTGGAAACAACCTAGATGCCCTTCAATGGAAGAATGGATGAAGAAAGTATGGAATATATACACGCTAGAGTACTATGCTGCATTAAAAAACAATGACTTCTCGAATTTTGCATGCAAATGGATGGAAATAGAAAACACTATCCTGAGTGAGGTGTCCCAGACCCAAAAAGATGAATATGGGATGTACTCACTCATAATTGGTTTCTAGCCATAAATAAGGACCAAGGAGTCTACAATAGGTGAACCTAAAGAAGCTAAGGAAGAAGGTGAACCGAAGGAAAAACATATAGTTGTCCTCTTCGCTAAGGGAAGTAGACCAAATTTCCGGGGAGAAAATGGGATCTTGGGGGGGGGGGGTGGGATGGGGGTAAGGGGAGATGGGGAGAGAAAAGGTAGAAGGGAAGGAGGGGGGACCTGGGAAACGGGAGAATTGGGATAAAGGAAAGGTGGATAGGGGAGCACGGAACCACAATTCTTAGTTAAGGGAGCCACTTTAGGGTGGGCAAGCGACTTGACCCTAGAGGGGTTCCCTAGTGCCCAAGATGAGGTTCCCAGTTAGTTCCTTGGGCAGCTGAGGATTGGGAACCTGAAATGACCCTATCCTAGAGCAATACTGACGAATATCTTGCATATCATCATAGAATCTTCATCTGGTGATGGATAGAGATCGAGACAGTGACCCACACAGGAGCACTGGACTGAGCTCCCAAGGTCCCAAGGAGGAGCAGAAGGAGGGAGAACATGAGCAAAGAATTCGGGACCACGAGGCGTGCATCCACCCACTGAGACAGAGGAGCTGATCTACGGGGAGCTCACCAAGGCCAGCTGGACTGTGACCGAAAAAGCATGGGATAAAACCGGACTCTCTGAACATGGCGAACAATGAGGGCTGATGAGACACCAAGGACAATGGCAGGGGGTTTTGATCCTACTTAATGTGCTGGCTTTGTGGGAGCCTAGCCAGTTTGGATGTTCACCTTCCTAGATATGGACGGAGGGGGGAGGACCTAGGACTTAACACAGGGCAGGGAACCCGGACTGCTCTGTGGACTGGAGAGGGAGGGGGAGAGGAGTGGGGGGAGGGGGAGAAGGGTGGGAGGAGGGGGAGAAGGGTGGGAGGAGGGGGAGAAGGGTGGGAGGAGGGGAAGGGAAATGGGAGGCTGGGAGGAGGTGGAAACTTGTTTTTTGTTTATGTTTTTTTTTCTTCTTTTCGCAATAAAAAAAAAAAAAGTCAAATGTGAGAAGGAAAGAGTGAAGAGGCCTAGAGGCCAGTAATCTGTGTAAGGGGATCTCCCAGTATCTTCTGCTATGAACAGCCCAGTGTTATAACACAGAATCCCAGTTGAAGAACTGCCTCCATCAGACTAGCCTGTGGCCATGTCTGTGTAGAATTTTCTTGAGAGATGTAGGAGGGCCCAGTCCACAATACACAGTGTCATGCCTGGGCAGGTATCTTGGGCTGTATAAGCAGCTGAATGCGAGTCTGGGAGCAAGCCAACAAGCAGCTTTCCTTAAAGGTTCCTGCTTCTGTTCCTGCTTGACTTTCTGCCCTGACTTTCCTCAGTGATGGACTGTGATTGGGATGGAGAAGCCAAAACAATCCTTTCCTTGTTTTGATCAGACTGTTTGATCATAGCAGCAGAAACCAGACCAGAACAGGTCAACGTGCTTTATATGGAAGGAAATATTACCGTGGAGGAACGTGTTTTCTTCCTTTTGTTTGTGTGATTGTCTCCATATGTCTATATCTGTGTGCACAAGCCAGGGGAGGCGAGAGGTCAGTGTCAGCTGTCTTCCTTAATAACACTACATGTTATTATTGAGACAGGGCTTTTTACTGAACTTGGAGTTTACACAGCTAATCCAGATGACCAGCAAACTCAAAGGATCTTCTCATCTTCACCTCCTTGGTGCTGGAACTAGGTGCGCATCACTGTACCTGAATTCCATGTTGGCACTGTGGGTCAAACTCAGCTCTCCAGGCTTGTGTGGCAGCCACATTGGTCATTACTGACTGAGTCATCCTCCCAAGTCCAAAACAGGGTATCATTCCTGTAAAAATACCGCTATAATTTTATATCTAAAAAAACAGATAATTATTTAATCTGAAACCAATTAGGTTTTGAGTAGCTATATTCCAGGGTTCAGTCTCACTAAGAATAAACACAATTCAAAACTCAGTTCATTAACTTGAACTGAGGGCTAACTTCATGTTTGGTGCTGGTGATACAAAACAAAACTTGTGTTTTCTGGTTTTAAGGTATGGACAAACCAAAGGTTTTGGACAAACCAAGGGTTTGGACATACCTTGTACTTCACCAAAACCAGTGGTGTATGTTAATTGTCATACCTGAAATACATATATCATGAAAGTGAGCTTCAGGGGGCTTAATTGTGCCAGAATGGCAATCCTAGGACTCCTGAAAGACCAACCCCCTTACGCGAGCCTAGAAGGTCAGTAAAAATTTATCAATTAGATAAATTTTAGAAAGGCATATCTGGGAAGCAGAAACAAAATATATGGAGTCTCTCTTGGAGGAGGGATGTGAGGTTTAGGAGAGGTTCAGGTCAGGCTGCCCTGGGAGGTTCTTGCCAGGGCTGGATCTAATGATGCTAATTTGCCTCTGAGTGGGAAGTGATAATGACAGACAGCATATGTGAAAGCAAGGCCAACAAAGGCTCCATTCTAAAGTACCTTATAGCTCACAACCCTACTTTATAGTTCATCCTGAGACTTACATTAGACATACTTGCTTTGTGATGGGAAATATCTACACAGAAGATAGAAGCTTTATACTATGAGAATATTTCCCTTTGTTTAGACACTCACATATGATAAATTGCAAACTAAAACAAGCAGGAATGTGTTCATAGTTAGCATATAAAAACTAGGCACTACAGACTCTGACTATCCCTGGATTTTCTCTTGTGTGTTCAATCAATGGTTTATTAAAAACAGTTGAAACAAATACATCTGAACTGACATAGAGAATTATTTGTGTGGTTACTATTCCTTGATCAAGACAATATGACAACATTGTGCTAGGCACCAGAAACAATCTAAAGAAGATTTAAAGGAAGGATGGATTTTCATAGAGCAGGTACACAGATGACATAAAGGATTTGAATATCTGTAAATGCTCTTGCATTCAGGGAGACCTTGAACTATACAGATTCAATGTATGGTTCACAATTCTAACAGATTTTCCCAAAGCAAAGTACTTTATGTGTCTGTGGGTATGTTTGTGTATGTGAGCATGCAGAAGGGGGGGGGGTAAGTGGCCAACTTTGAGTGTTTTCCACAGTCAGTCTCCATCTTATTAAGACAGTCTTACACTGGATCAACTTGTTGATCCAGTTAGACCCACTAGCCAGTGAGCAAGGCAGAAACTTGATCAAGTAGGCAGAATCCCCCAATTCAGTGTTTTCATTGCCCTTTTCTATGTAAATGAGACTGCAAAAAGATTCACTTAAAAACAACAAACAAAGCAGTAGGAACCAACCACAGAAACTGTCTGTGTTACATTTCCACACAATTGTTTACACAGGTTCATAGCTTTTACCTAAGTAAATTATGGAGTCATTTGATCAATCACGAACTCAAGTGAACCACTGATTTATTATAAAATAGTGAGTATTTATTATGTGATGAGCATGGTTCTTGGTAGTGGAGACGGGCTAATTAATAAAGAAAGGAATTCCTCCAGAAGGTCTCCATTCTGGTAGACCAGCCTCCCAAAGCCAAATGCTTGTCGAAATGGTGTAGAGTGTGAAGGAACAGGGGCATGGAGAAAATAAAGTAGATGGGGTAAATACGAAAGTCTGAAGGTTTACAGTTTCATATATGGTGGTCGCGGCAACCTTATGGGGTAGTGTGTGAGCAGATATAAAAGAGACTAGAGACTGAGCCACATGTAGGTAGGGGGCAGCAAAGAGAAGGTGATGTAGGATATACAAAAGGGCAGGTGTTGATTGGTTCAAGGAGTCTATCAGGGAAGACTTGTTAATGATTGATTCTATCATAGCAGAGGCAGTGGAATATGAGTAATAAAAGCTGGTTTACAGTTATTTTGGCTTAGAAAGCCATTCTTTACATCTTTTTTTTTAAGTTTGGAGAATGATTTTTTGTTCTATTACTTATCTACAGATTATAAGTACTATAGTAACAGCCACAACATTTGTACGATGGGGAGCAACACACCACAAATGCTAGCTCTTCTGGAGAAAATGATCATACATAGTAGTTAAAAGTATTTCATTGTCTTCAAAATACATTTTCAGCTGGCCTCTACTACTT
This sequence comes from Microtus oregoni, assembly GCF_018167655.1. Classification (NCBI taxonomy): domain Eukaryota; kingdom Metazoa; phylum Chordata; class Mammalia; order Rodentia; family Cricetidae; genus Microtus; species Microtus oregoni. The sequence continues at coordinate 57,139,055 of NW_024543059.1, read as the reverse complement.
TGAAGTTTAGCTACAGGACATAGCTATGGGCCCAATTTTAGTAATGAGGAAATGTGTTATGATACTCATTCGAGATCCTGTTCCTATTAAGGCTGGAATGAAAACTCAGTCTTTCTCATTTCTAGACTTAAGGTTTTTGTTTGTTTGTTTGCTTGTTTGTTTTTAATTCTGGCCCCACTGCCTCCCAGAGCTGTGCAGATGTGGACAAATTATCCAGAGAATGTGGGAATACGAGGTATAAAAATAAAGATTCAAGGCATGTGTGTATGTGCATGTGTGCACGCACACACATGCACCACACACTCACTTAATTTAAGAAAGGATGAAGATAATTAGTATTCAGAGCACTTGTGGTATTATCTTGCTGAGTTCTGTGTTATTAGGTCAAAGGGGCAACAGTGATTAGGTCACGTTGATGAAGATTTACCTTCAGACATACCAAGAGCCAGGCAACAGCTAGCGGTGAGATGAGGCCAGATGGCAGAGAACTTTAAATGTCACTAAAGCATTTGAGCTTTCTTTTGGCATCAAGACACTACTGACAATTTGTAGAAAGAGGAGTGATATGGAAAAACAAAATGCGTACATGAGCTTTTTTTCTTAATTTTAGGAAGAAAATCTGTTAGAATGGAAAAGAGGTAGAAAGAAAAAAGAGAGAGAGTTATTCAAAGAATATCTAGAATAATCCAAAGGGGAGAGAAAAAATTCACAGGTCTGTATTTGGATAAATTGATTAAGCTACATTAAATTAATTTCAAACCAATTCCTTCATTCATGTCTTTCTTTTTCTTCTTCCCCCTTCTCTCTCCTCTCTCTCTCTCTCTCTCTCTCTCTCTCCTTCCCTCCCTCCCTCCCTCTCTCTCTCTCTCTCTCTCTCTCCTTCTTTCTGGCAAAATCATCCTAGCCATGCTATATTTGGGAATTTGGTTATTTCCAGGGACCTTAGGTAGGACACATGCACGATAGAGACTCTTTTCTGGAATCTGTGCCTGTGTGCTGCTTTAGATTTCAGATATTAACTGTCTCAGTGTGACAGATTACAAGTGTTGTCTTGGAACCTATAAGGAAACACCAGTGCCCATGCTATGCAACATATATTTTAGAAAATGATCTTTGCTCCTCTACTGAAACAGCCACAGCTAACATATTTTGGATTTTGAAATGTCCTCACCTCTCTCCATCTGGCTGCTGTAGTAGCAACGTAAACAATGCACCAGAACATCTGACTGATAATTCCTAGTGTGACTTTAAGAAATATAGAGCAACTTATGAAGAAGTGAAGATGGTCCCCTGGGAAGCATAGAAGAGGTAGAAAAAGAAGTCACCAGCAAAGGCTGCAACCAAATGCCTTGCTTCAACTCACAGAGCAATGCATTGTCTGCCTTGCCAATAGCTTACAACAGAAGAAAATCCTGAGACATTCCTTAGTTATAGCCAAGCAGTAGACTTCCCAGTTGTCCCTGCTTATCTCTTGGTACACAAATAATTGAGTAAGATTTAGTTTATCTGAGGAAAATGGGAATTGAAATTTTCTTTACATATTTTGTATAATTTTTTTAAAAAACTTTGATTTGGATAGGCAATTATTTTTTCATATCCAAGTTTAATATAAAGACAAATAACTTGACTCAGTTCATGGTAATGGATCAAATTCCACTTGGAAATGGATAGCTTCTTCTTCTTCTTCTTCTTCTTCTTCTTCTTCTTCTTCTTCTTCTTCTTCCTCCTCCTCCTCCTCCTCCTCCTCCTCCTCCTCCTCCTCTTTTCAACAAGCAACCAATGACACTTCAAAATACCAGAAGTCATTTCATCCTGGGACTAGATTCAAATGGTAGGATAAAGAAAAAAGGTCCTAATGAAGCATCCTTACAGATTCCACTGGACCACTGAGTCTTCTAATTTGTATGCTGGTGGAGTGTTAAGTTTGTTTGATTTGCATGGGGCACTATAATTTGTAGAGAACAAGAAATAGATAATGTGGTAGAACAAAGAACAGGACAGATAGTAAAATAAATGAATGACAGATAGACCTTCAGACAGAGGCCAGCGTATAATTTATAGAAAGAAGTCAGGAAAGAAAGTAAGGGATAGTGACCAGAGAGTATTCTTGGTGCCCTGGTCTACGTGGCATTTTAAGTTTTTTGCTTATCACATTGAAGAATTGAATGCCTGTCTTCTTACAATTAGTGACCAATACATGCCATCAAGGTTAAGTGATCTTGGGCAGCATAAATCATTCTTTACATGCTTTGGAGAAGATTCAGAACATGGATAAATTGATGGGTGAGAACACTTTCTTTATTTTGCGAGTTATCTGTAAATAAGTAGGAGGATACACATCCAAGGAACCTCTACGATAAATAATTCATTGCTCTTATAAAAATTTCTTCACCCAAAGTAATTTTGTGCATATCCAGTATGACCTCATTGGAAGAGTTACAGCTCTCCAGGTCAGAAGAACACCACATCAAGATGCCTGAAAGAGATTTCTATGAGCCAGGTTACACTTTGGTCAACTCCAGCCATTCCTGGAGTTGGTGCGGTCAATGGAATTGTCCTTAGGATGACAGCCAGGGAGCTTGCCTAGGCCAAGATAAATGCATTAGGAAGCCGAAGAGGAACGCAGCTCAGTGGGCAGTGAAAATCAATGCGAGCAAATTGGCCCCTCTTTGCCTCGCCGCCTTGTCCTGTCCATTAAGCCCTATTTGCTGGTTCATGGTTGCTCACTTCATTTACTCTCTAATCCCTTTTTGCCAGCTTGGCATGTCTCCAGGTTAGTGCACTCCTGTTAATTGCCATTTCCTGCTACTGCCTGACTGTCACACGGCCTTATCACCTCATTACAGGGATTGGACATGAAATTCTACACGTGAAACTCGGTGTGAGGCTGGGTTTATTTAGGATTGGGATTTAAATCAGACATGATCTCACAGCTTCTTGGAAATGGAGAGTTTTCCATGTCCTCATACCTCCAAAGAAGCCGATTGACTGTGTTCATTTGACTTTCATGCTGTTTAGCTGCTGCTGCTGCTGCTGCGGTCTCTGTACTGCTGTAGGCCAGAAAGGTGGATGAGTCAAATACTCCTTGGTGCAAAGAGGCCTTTACAAATTGTCTTCCGATACGGAATCCAGCAGACCCCTCCTAGGTATAGAACTGATTTTATAATGTGGGAGTAACTGACCTCTGTCACTCTGTGTGTTCAATTACTACTATTATTTAGATTAGTAGACATGTGGAAAACAGATATATGATAAATTAAAAATTTAATACCCAGGACTGGGGATATAGCTTAGTTGGTAAGGTGCTTGCCTTGCGTACATGAGGAGCTGAGTAGTTCAGTCCCTCAGAATACACACACACACACACACACACACACACACACACACAAAGCAGAAAAAATTAAACCCAAAATCTGGATGGGGTAACAAGCACTTGTAATCTCAGCTTGACTTGTGGAGAATGGTTTGAAGAGAGGAGAAAGAGACAGCCTTGTTCCTGGGTTTGCTAGCAAAACCAGCCTAGCCTACTTGGTGAGCTACAGATCAATGAGGGATCCTGCCTCAAACACAAAGATGGGTAATGTCGAAGAATGACACCCAAAATTTTCCTCTTACCTGTAGCATAATTAATAAAAACCCAGAGACAGATATTGAGGTTCCACCTGAAGGTCAGAAAAGCGAAACAGTCAGCCACTAGCTCTTCCCTCTACCTCAGTCCAGAATGGCGATCCTTACTCCAGGAACCCTCACAATGAGACTGACCTTGAGCTATCTACTCCCATTTTTTATCCCTCTCTAGTGCTGGGATTAAAGATGTGCACCACTGGGATTAAAGTCACGCACCACCCTGTCTCTATGACACACTAGGGTGGCTACTGGGATTAAAGCCTTACAGACCACTGCCTGGTTTGTAAGGTTGACCAGGGTGGCTGTTCTGTTTTTCTAACCTTCAGGCAAATGAAATAGAGCTACACACACACCCTCTTGTTCCCATCAAGTATCCAAGTGACGACTTCTAAATCTTTTTTTTTTTTTAACACAACAGAATTTACTGAGCAGCTTCCAAAAGCCAACGCATTCTGAAAACAACTCTAAATTCCATTATTTCAATATTTTTTGTAATGGAGATGAGAGTTAGAGGTTGACAGGTAAGCCCCACAGATACACCAGCGATCTGACTCCAAAGCTCTTAGTGTGAAATAAACAACCCACTTCCTTCTTCACAATAAATCATCTTGTGGTAAACTAAAGGAAAATTCCATAATGTTGAGCTTCAAAAAAAAAAATGCTTCTGTTTGTGGAAAGAGTGAAAACACTTCAACCCAATACTTAGCTCATCTTCACTTAATAATACAAAATAGAAAAAATCTGCTGTTTAAGAGTTCTTGTGTTCCTCCCTTCTTCTTCCATTTCTCCATTCTTCCTCTTCTTCCTCTTTCCCCTCTCTCTCTCATCTATCTATCTATCTATCTATCTATCTATCTATCTATCTATCTATCTATCGAGATAGAGGCAAGGTTTCCCACTGTAAGCCTGGATGTCCTGGACCTTGCTCTGTAGACCAGGCTTGTTGCTGAAGGCCACACATAAAAACACTTTCTTATTTTCAACAACCTTGTTCACAGATCTGGAATCTTCATGGGTCCTGTTCCTTTCTTCTTTGCCATATTCATGCCTTTATGGGAGCATGTAGTTATGACTACACACTTGAAGGCTGTGAGCTGGAACAAACTCTCTACTTACATCTAAAATGACCTCCTGCGACCTTGAGTATTAATCTCTTTGCTCAACAAACTTTGGATTGAACAACTCCTGAGGCTCACGTCTCCTGTGGGATTTCTTGGTGAATTGGATTTTTTTTTTTTTTTAGATCTTGTGTGTATAATTTTGGAACTAGTAATTCATTATTTTCTAAGGTTCAGTTGTGTTCCTCACCCCATAAGCCAAAGTTGAAGGTCAGAGGGCTGCTTTTCTAAAATGCTCAAATTAGACAAATACCTCAGTTCTTAGAATGGTTTTTATTTGAACACAACCCAACTGAGGTTCTAATGAAGGACACACTGCAATGCCATCACCCCAGACAGCTTGCTTTCCCATACTTTGCTGGTTAAAGATTTATGCCAATGATAACTTTCTATTCAGTCCAAGTGCATACACAATGTTTAAACTAGATCAGGTTTTCAACAAGAAAGAGGCTAATTTTGTTTGTTGTACCATCAACTCTAAAATGCAGTTTTCCTATTAAATTCAAAGAAAAGTTGGATTTCTGTTTCTGAATTGAACCTTAGATTCTGAATAGAAATTTTAATTTAAATGGAAAATTGAAACTTCAGAATCTGAATACATGATTTTATACTGTTTTAAATAAAAAATAATTTAGTTAAGTGAGCAACTACCAAACTGTGGTTTTAATATGCAAGAATATGCATTTTTAAATTGCACAGGAAGATACACAGGCATGGTTTAAATCTTTTAAATATTGTATTTACAAGTAAGATGCTTATAATTATAATCCTTGTGAGCAAGATGGTCCTTTGAGGCATGTATGAGAAATTAATTATGAAATGTAGATAGAACCTCGCAGGGAAAATATTATCCGTGGTATTTTTCAATTTTGCAACATGTTAAGATAAATGTAATATCAGTGTGGTTGATTTCAGAATCATTTCCAAATTAATGTGTTTTTTTTTAAAAGGTTGTAGTTTGAGACATCTATTACAGAACACTTACTGTTTTTAAAATCTATTTTAGGTGATTCAGCATGGGAAATATTAGGGAGGCACAAAGGAAAGCAATCCCCCGAGTGTACGCATCATGTACATGTTCCTTGGGGTTACACTTAGGTGAAAATCAGTCCAAGTACCGGGATCTTCTGTAAAGACGAGTTTAAATAATTTTGATACAATCAGATGTGAATATTTCACAGACTGCATTGCTTCATTTAACTGCAGTTCCAATGTCAGAATTACAGATGATAAACTTTTCACCCATAGGAAGTTTGGGAAATAACAGAATCCCTATGCTGTCATCAAGAAAAGCCTTGTCCCACAGAAAAACAAAGGGGAAAGGCAATTGAAATACAAAGTGACACTTTCCAAAATTTCTTCTTCCTTCTTCTAACTTTAAGGTTAACAAAAATCAAAGATTCTAAACACGCCATCGTAACTTTTATAAATGTGCTCATGAATATATTTACAGCTTTAATTACAACATACATAACACATAAACAGGTTGCCAAATAGATTTTTGAGTTCAGTAAATCCAAGAATTAAAATAAAGCTCAGAGCTGCTCAGAATAATTAATTTAGTTTAATTCATATCTTTTTCACAATGGAATCAAGTAAGGCATCTTTAGATTTACTGAAATTAATCGTTCAACAGATATTCATTGTATTTAGTGAATTTAAGAATGTGTATAAGAAAGGAACCTTGTATTTAATTCAGTAGGCACCAGCAAGTTGGATTAATGAACTGTGGTATTTTGTGACATTTTATTAATATGCCTCCCCCCCCCCGTCCTTATATAGTTTTGTATACTTAGCAATTTTCTGCCAAGTAATGATCAACTGGTGACTAATTTCGCCTATCATCTATTTCTTGGGGAATGCAAAAATGCCTTTGTGTCATAACCGACAATGGTCTTTGGTATCTTTTTAAGCAATGCTTCATGCCAAACATTACTGGATTGAAAATCAGGGCAAAACACCCTTAGTGAAATGTTCTGCACTGTTGTGAAACAGTAGCTGAAGTGACATTAAAAACTAGAATTACACCACACACACACACACACACACACACACACACACACACACACACTAAAAGTAAGGGAAAAGAAATTTAGAAATAAAAGGTGCTGGAAATGTGGATTTCGAGATTATGCAGAATCCCTGGGAGCATGTGTATTTAGAAACATGGATGCCGATGCCATCATGTGAAAATCCCAGAAACCGATGCCTTCCACCAGGGCAGGTACTGACTGTAGTTACACAGCTGCTGCCTGTGGTTTTAGGTTATCAAGCCCAGAAATGCAGAAAAGGAGCGGTGAAGTTGTTGTTACCCATCAAAAAAGTGATGGGAAAAAGGGTGCAATTAAAGAGCAAAGAAAAACCAAGAAAATGAACATTTCATAATGAAGCCTAAAGAGACTTTTGGAACGACAGTGATGTCTGTGTCAAATATGACAAAAACAATGGATGGAACTAGAAAAAAGGCCATCCTGAGTGAGGTAACTCAGACCCAGAAAGACAAACATGGTATATACTCACTCATAAGTGTTTATTAGATGTAAAGCAAAGGATAACCAGCCTATAGTCCATGACCCCAGAGAAGTTAGGTAACAAGTGGAACCTTAAAAGAGACATATGCGGATTTCCCTGGGAAAGGGAAATAGACAAGTACTCCTGAGAAAATTCAGAGCATTGGGGTTGGGCAGAAGGAGAGGTGGAAGGGAGAAAAAAGTGATGAGGACATGAGGAAACAGGATGACTGAGCTGTGGAAAGGACAGAGAGGGAGAACAAGGAAAGAAATATCTTGATTGAGGAAGCTATGGTTGGGCTAGTAAGAAACCTGACAATTCCCAGGAATCCACAAGGATGACCCCAGCTAAGACTCTAAGCAATAGTGGAGAGGGGGCCTAAACCGGCCTTCCCCTGTAATCAGAGTGATGACTACCTTAACTGTCATCATAGAACCTTCAACCAAAACTTATGGAAGCAGATGCAAAGATCCACAGCTATCATTGGGCTAAGCTCCCCAAGTCTAGTTGAAAAGAGGGAGGAGAGAAAATATGAGCAAAGGGAACATGACCATAATGGGGATACCTCCAGAAACATATGACCTGAGCTAATGGTAGCTCACTGATTCTGAAGGGATACAGGGGAACTTGCATAGGTTCTCTGAATGTGGGGAACAGTTTTATGACTGGGGTAGTCTGTGGGGCCACTGGAAGTGGAAGCAGGATTTATTGCTAGTGCTTGAATTGGCTTTTTGGAGCCCATTCTCTTAGGAGGGATACGTTGCTAAACCTAGAAATAGGAGAGGAGGACCTTGGTCCTACCTCAGAGTGATGTGCTAGATATCGCTGACTCCTCATGGGAAGCCTTACCCTTTCTGAGGAGCAGATGGAAGGGGTTGGGTAGGTAGAAAGTGGGGGGAACTGAGAAAGAAACAAACAGGGAACTAGGATTGGGATATAAAACTAGAAAAGATTGTTTAAAATGTAAAAAAGCACAACAAAAGGAAAGAGGGCTAACAGATATTGTTGGGGTTGAATATTGAATCGTCATTGGCTGTATTAGGCACACTGGAAGGACTCAAGTCTGATTGCGTGGGCTGAAGAACAAAGAATATCAATGTATTCCACATGTAGCCCAGTGGTAGATATTAGTTTGTTCCCGAGCATGTAGCTCAGTGTAAGAGTCCCTGCCCAGCATGTGCAAAGCTACAGGTACTGCCCCAGTACCATCGAACGATGTCAGTGAACTAAATACATCAGACTTTACTCACTTATCTGGCATTTATACTATCATTCAGACAAACCTTCTCTGCTTACTTAGTATTAGACAAAACCTTAGAGTTGCCTCAGAACATCCCCACATGACTGTCAGCCTAATGATACATAGAGGCTCAGAGACCCAGAGAGGAGCCATCGTGCAGGTTTAGAGTAGAAATAGACTTTTCTCATTCTCCTACCTGTTTCCTTCTAAATATCCCTATCATGTTTATGGCTTGTGTTTCACTTGAGAGGACAGAGGTGTAGGAGTCTTTCACTCAGGGAAAGGGTACAGGATGCAGGGAACTGGAGTCCAGTCTTGCAACTGGCAGCTTTGACCTCAGACGTCTTCCTTGCACCCTCTAAGTTTTAAGCATCTGACCTGGAACAAGCACATACTGCTTGTGCTGATTTCGTAAGTTGTTCAGATGATAAAACAGATTATTTCAGGCAATGTATTTATCATTATGTCTCACACCATTAAGTGCTTAATACATGGTAACTGCTATAATTATTATTTATTATTATTATAATCTGTTCTTTAATTCCTAGTGAATATGAATAGGGACTTGTCCTCTGAGGAAACTGTCTGTTTTTATGAATATAATTCATCCATAAATATAGATCACTGTTTAGCGCATTTACACAAAATACACATGTGCACAAACATGCACATGCACACACATGCATATGTGCACACCACACACATGTACACACACAGTCACACACATGAAATGCTTCATTAGTAGGGAGACAGGAATTTTGGATTATGATAGAGGCTGATTGCATCACTTCCTGGTTTGTCTGACATAGGTTATACAACTTCCCTACTTATAATGGGAAAATAATAGTTTTACTATAAGGCCACTGAACAAACTGCATGTGGTAACATATACTAAAGTGGTTTAACAAGGACATTTAAGAAGTTAAATATATTTATATTTATACACCTTTATCATTGAATAGAAAAAATGGAATCGTATGATGTTTGTTATCAGTAAATTCATTCTGTCCTTCTGTCTTCTTTTTGTTATTGTTTTGAGTAATTCTGACACTTCCGTGAAGTCTCCAGGTTGATCTAAGTGTCAGGATCCATGAGAGGCAGCCTCTCAGAAGTAAAACCAAACACAAACAGTGTAGTCTCGTTCCTGGAGTTGGTATCTCCACGAAAAGAAAACAGCTCTGCATGAAGGAATGAAAACTCGAATTAGTGGAGATACTGCCCCAGTGGTCTGGGGGATCTGGGGGAGCAGAATACAATTCTGCATTTTCTTTCATTCTCTTTAACACAGAACCAAATTTCATTTTGTCTTTTGATGATCTCCTTTGCCTCATGGAACAACTGTTTTAAACCTAGTGAGGCTGGGTCATCTTCCACAGTTCTTTCCTCCTCCAGATACTTCACTAGATTTTCACTTTTAAATAAAATGGTTAACAATTTCTCTGGTGTATTTGAGATTTTTTTCAAAAGCATTTTTTTCAATCTAGTTTAATCTGTGCTTAATTTAATATATTAATTTTTAATTTAATATTTTATAATTTGAGCTAGTATATTTAAGGTGTATTACATCTTAATTTTATATATTCAATCAAAGTTTAATAAAGTTTCCCTTTAACATCTTGATTAAAAGGACTATTGCACAGTACTTATGCCTTTCAATTCCTTTCAATTAAACTCCAACCACTGCTGTCTCAGAGGGCTTCAGCATTCCATCAAGGGCTTGAAGCCTGAAGTCCAAAAAAAAAAAAAAAAAAAAAAAGTGCCAGCAGAAAAATCAAGAAATTTTGTTATCAAGATATTTCTGAGTATAAGGATTCCTGTATTTGTTAATCTAATACTAGCTACTGTGGAAGGGAAAGCCTCAAATCCCAGTGACTTACGGCAGTGAAAACTAATCACAAAACCAACCAAATTGCTGTTCCTGACTCAGGTGTGGTTCTAGTCCAGAAGATAAATCAGGTAACCAATATTATTCCAAGATGAGGAGCCACCATCTTCAACATCTGCAGCCAGATCATCCATTCTAGTGACAGGAGAGCACGTGGGGGCAGGACAGTGCTTGGGGAAAGAACAGCAGGTGGGTGAGAGGCTAGCACATAGGTGACAGGACAGAGCGTGGGTGACAGGACAGAGCGTGGGCGACAGGACAGAGCATGGGCGACAGGACAGAGCGTGGGCGACAGGACAGAGCGTGGGCGACAGGACAGAGCGTGGGCGACAGGACAGAGCGTGGACGACAGGACAGATCGTGGGCGACAGGACAGAGCGTGGGCGACAGGACAGAGCGTGGGCGACAGGACAGAGCGTGGACGACAGGACAGAGCATGGGCGACAGGACAGAGCGTGGGCAACAGGACAGAGCGTGGGCGACAGGACAGAGCGTGGGCAACAGGACAGAGCGTGGGCGACAGGACAGAGCATGGGTGGATGCCAGTGAGAGGAGGTAAACGTGTCCTCTAATGGGTTTACTTACATTCGTCTGACTGGAGTCCAGTCCCATGTCTCATGTCACTAATAAGTGACAGCCACATCTCCTGGTCCAGCTGTGTGATGGCCTACAGAGGAAATAGGTCCATTCATATGCATCATGTTATCTTCATTTGCATTTCAAGTTATATAAATCACTTACTAGATATTTAATTTCCACACTTTCTAGAATCTATCATGAAATCTAAGGTTGAGGAAATGAAAAAAAAATTTCCTGACTCAGAAATGTCCACTGAGAAAGAAAGTCAGCAAGGCAAAAAGCAAATGTATTAATTATTTTTCCCTGACTTTTGAATCAATTAATTGACAAGAAGAAATTTAATGCAATAAATTCTTTATTTGGCTTATCTTGTGTAACAGTTTCTTCCAAGATTTAAACATCCCATTGTGCAGGATGCTCCTTACATAAAAGATAAACAATTTAAAAATAGCCTCTGGAAGTTCCTGAAACTGACCAGACTCACTAGGCTTCTCCCTATCAGAGTAAGTAATAAAAGCCTGAGTCCCCTTCAGATGAACTGAAGCTGATCTTCCAAGAAGACACATATACACTGAACTGCAAAGACTCTCAGGGGAGTAAAACCGGATGCCAGGAAGAAACAGAAATAAGTCGAGCTGCCAGAAGAGGTTTAGAACAATTGAGACATCTGGAGAGGACACTCTCTAACCTGTTGAGCTTCCTACAGGCTGTGCAGTGTGCTCTAATTCCCAACATTTGTGAGCTGTCACTCAGGCTGGGGTGGGTCTAGGAGAAGCAACTCCTCACTCATATTCCTGTAAGTAACCCCAATAAAACCCACTGTGTCACAAAGTTGGACTTCTATAGTATCAAAACTTTGGTTTGTTGTGGGATCACTATTTAGGGTGTGTAGACGTGTGTTTTGTTTCTCTGCAGAAGTTTTGTAAAACAGCAGCATATGCTAGGAAATAATACAGTCCACAATCGTATGGTGACAGGAACATGTGGTAGCTGGTCTCAGTGAACTCAAGTCAGGAAGTAGATAGTGGAGAGAAAGTTAGACAGCATTATAATACCTTGAGCCACACCCACACTGCCAGTGACCATGTTCAGTTGAGCTCCACATACTAACCTACTGAAAATAGTATAACTAGCTGGGGTGCCATGTGCAGACACATGAGTCTACATAGCACATGCACCTACATATAACTACATTTGCTTTACTTTTCTGTTTGAGATAATTCCTAGTCAATAGGCTCAACCTCCTCTAGTAAAGTAAGACTCAAAGAGTGATAGATCCTAACAATCCACAAAGAGTGATGGAGGAAGGTCATTGGCTAATAAAGGAACTGCCTTGGCCCATTTTATTGGTTAGAGGATAGGTGGGAGGAGTAAACAGAACAGAACGCTGGGAGGACGAGGAAGTGAGCTCAGTCTCAACAGCTCTCCTCTCGGGAGCAGACGCCTGAGAGAGACGCCATGCCCCACTCCCGGGATGAAGCTCCGACCCAGGATGGACATAGGCTAGAATCTTCCCGGTAAGCGCACCTTGGGGTGCCATACACAGATGATTAGAAATGGGCTAAATTAATATGTGAGAATTAGCCTAGAAGAGAATGGGCCAAGCAGTGCTTATATGAATACAGTTTGTGTAAGCTAGCCGTGCGGGTGGCTGGGGTGCTGGGGATGCAGCCACGCCGCCTTTATTACTACAGTTGGCGCCCCACGTGATGGACTAAACCCATTTAAAAAACCTGAGAAGGCTTAAAAATAAGGGAGAGAGAGTTTAACACAGATTTTTGGTGTTTGTTGGTGGTGTGCTGTAGAGAGATTTCCTGATTCTGCAACAGTAGCAGAAAAAATGCTGTGTCATTTTAAAGCGCAACTTCCTGGGGCTGTGCCGCCATTGCGATCTCTGTCTGGCTCCTGCAGGAGACAGAGCTTTTGAATAGAGCATTTGGCGTAAAGTGATATGATTTGTTTGATGGCAACTAGACTCGCTGTGTTCTCGGGTCTGCTCTGCTTGTTAGAGGCAAGCATGCGCTTTCTTCTAAGAGAAGCTTCCTGACTCAGCTTTAGCTGCAAAACCCTGCAGCTCTTAAGAGGTCCTGCCACGAAACACTTAAATGGTGTTGACGAAAAGCTGAACACATGCTTTTCGGTTTTCAGCCATAGCAGGAAAAAAGCTGCGCTGTTTAAAAATGCCGGCTTTCTGGGCTGTCCTGCCAGGGCAAACTCTGACTCTTTTACGCAGGCAGTTTGTGTGGTTTGCAAGCACAGGCTGCTGAAGCTCGCTTGCTGGCTACAGCCAGTACCTCAGCCATGAGGCTGGAAAGCTAAGGAATGGACTGGATCTAGCTGGCAAAGCCACGCCTTGAGTCCTACTGAGATTGCTTGGTAAATTAAAGATTCATGTGGTCAGAAAAAGAGAGATATATAGTAAAGAGAGATTCAAAGACAAAGAAAATTTCTAAATGGTTTGAAGTGTGTTAAAAATATATGCAGACTAAAATTTAAAGTTCTTAAAGTAACAAAAAAAAAAAGGAAGAGAGTTGTTGTGTGTGGTAGTACACACCTTTAATCCCAGTGCCTAGAAGGCAGAGACAAACAGATCTCTGTGAGTTCGAGGTGTAGTAGTGTACACCTTTAATCCCGAATGCCTGGGAGGCAGAGACACCAGATCTCTGAGAGTTCAAAGACAGCCTGGTCTACAGAGTTACTTCAGGTCAAAGATACAGAGAACCTGTCTCAAAAAGCAAAGAGTTAAAAGTAAAAATAAACAAAATAGAGGTTAAAACAAAGCTGGACAAAGATGGAAAATACACAGAGAATTTTGATACTGTATGCTATTATGCTCTCTTTGAATTATTTGAATGCTGAGGAAGGAGCAACAGCTGCTAAAAGATATTTATTTATAAATGCTGCTGAACTAATCCAACATAGATATTTTGAATTTGGATCTAAGGATATGATACTTTGGAAAGGAGTTTCTTATTTTGTTTTCACAGAGAATGAGACGCTGTTCATTTCTTCTATCCCGATTTGGTATGATGGACCACACCCTCCTGAAGGGTTGGTGTGAACACCTTCAGAAAATTGCTTCGCTCAACTGCCAACTGAGATGAAACTAGCACACAGGTTATACCATGAAAGACCTAATTAACAACGCCCCCATTCAGCAGGAAGAAGTTTGGAGAGAAAAAACTGATCCCATGTTCCCAAATATGGTTTATAAACGTTCTTTAACATTTAAAGGGGGATATGATATAGGTATGAATAATTTGCATTAGTATAGATTTTGCTTTATTGATAGAGATTTACGGTCAATTCTGTTATATGTATATGTATTTCTGATATTGATTAAGGTGTTGTGATTGTGTAGTTCATTATTAAAATGTAATGTATAATTAGGAAATATAGGTTGTTGATGGATAATCATAAATAATAGCCAAGTTTGTAGACATGTTAGTTAATATTTTCTAGATGTGCATAGATATATTTTAGATAGGCATTCTTCATATTTTTCAAAGATTATAGAATACGGCGTTTTAAATGTTTTAATAACTGATGACTTTTCATGACAATGAGACACTCTGCTACTGGCAGCACCAATGTACTTCAAGAGGAAGATGGGCATCGAAGAGGCTCGTTATGGAATTTGATAGCCATTTGGGCAAGAAACTGCTCTTGCCTGGACTATTGCATAAACTGGACACAGAGAACCCACAGAGAGAGGACTACTGAACTTGCCTAATTTGAGATGATCTTTCGGGGTTCCTGATTCATGAAAGAGTCTGCGAGACATTCTGCAGGACACAACAGATAGTGACTGAACTGACTTTGAATTTTCCTGCTTTATGGAAATGTCTACTGGATACTATGGGCCTGAAGGCTGAAGGTTGATGCCCCAACAGTACAGAGGAAGTTTGGGTGACTGTCCAGGCAATGAGATGTCTATGTCATTTCTAGAGTTTTAAAAGTTGCTTTTTTCTTGTTTGCTTAGGTAGTATTGTATCTTTCTGGAGTCTTTGATGGAGTTAAGAATAGTTAGTTATAGTTTTCCTTAGTTATGATAAAGATTATTGTAACTTTTACTTGATAACTGTTTTGTTATATGTAATTTTGCTATGTTAAAGCTAAAGCCTTTTTTTTTTGTTGTTGTTTAAACCGAAAAAGGGGAAATGATGGAGGAAGGTCATTGGCTAATAAAGGAACTGCATGGCCCATTTCATTGGTTAGAGGATAGGTGGGAGGAGTAAACAGAACAGAACGCTGGGAGGAAGAGGAAGTGAGCTCAGTCTCAACAGCTCTCCTCTCAGGAGCAGACGCCTGAGAGAGACGCCATGTCCCGCTCCCAGGATGAAGCTCCGACCCAGGATGGACATAGGCTAGAATCTTCCTGGTAAGCGCACCTTGGGGTGCCATACACAGATGATTAGAAATGGGCTAAATTAATATGTGAGAATTAGCCTAGAAGAGAATGGGCCAAGCAGTGTTTAAATGAATACAGTTTGTGTGTTGTTATTTTGGGCATAAGCTAGCCGTGCGGGCGGCTGGGGTGCTGGGGACGCAGTCCCGCCGCCCTTATTACTACAAAAGAGTTCTTTGCAGGGAAACAGTATTTCTGTGTGTGAGTGACTGTAACTTAGGAGGACTCCAGAAAGCAGATACAAGTCTAGGCTCTCTCATTTCACAGACTACAGTCTGTCCTGCACTGGGAAACAATAAAAGGATGCTTTGAACTAACTGCATAAAAAGAAGGATGGACAGGAGAAAAGTGAGAGAGAGCTAGAGATGAGAAATTTGACAGAGCTACAGTGTGTGGTTCTAAAGGAGTGTTAACATTTGCAAACAAACAAGCAAAACCCAAACCCAAACCCAACCAAATAAACAAAACCAAAAGAAACACATTTTGAGTGATTTGAAGACCACTCACAAAACCCATAAGAAGTTTTTTTTGCCATTATTAACTTCAGGAAGCAAACTCAAACCATGATGAGATATCCCTGGACCCCTTAGAATGGCTGAAACTCAAAAGTCAGACCCTACCAATACTGGTAAGAAAGGGAATATAATGGATAGCTCACCTGGGGCTGATAGATTTAAAATGGCTTGACTACTTCATGCAAATATTTGGCAATTTTATGTTATTGCATACACGCTTACCATATGATCTAGCTATTTCATGCCAAGGTATTTTCCCAAGAGGAAGAAAAAGCATATGTCCACACAAAGATTTGTGCATGAGTAGTCACAGAGTTTCACTGAATAGTCAAACCTGGAAGCAACTCTGATGTCCATCATCAGGTTCCAGCAGCTGTGATTCATCATGGAATAGAATTCTCTCGAAGAGTGAAAATGACTAAATATTGATCAATGGTATAACACAAAGGAATCCCAAAATAACTATGTCAAGTGAAAGAAGCCCAATTAAAAAATAGTACATGCAAAGTATTAGAAAATATAAGCTACTCCAGACTGAAAGAAAATAGTATTATTTCTCCCTATGAAGATAGGAGAGAAAGTTTTGAGGTTGAGATAAGTATTCCTGAAACTTCTGGAACAGTTGAAGGTATTTTCATGTTTTAAGTGTGGTAACACTTTATATACAGAATAATTCATACCCAATGCATACCTTAAATGTGATATCTAAGGTTATCAAACCTAATAAAAACATTTTTTTTGGTAAAAAAAAAAAACATGTACTGATTTAAAATTAGGTATTGCACCTATGATACTCCTATCAAAATTATAACCCAAACTTGAACCTAATTTGAAGGACATTCTAACTGATATCTTAAGGTCATGGAAACACACACACATACACACACATGCACTGAAAGATTATTGAAAAATAAAAGAAGCATAGAGATGTAACAAATGCTTCATGATTTTGCATCAAATATGTGTATTTATTAAGGCTTTTGAATAGTAGGCAACCCATTCTCATGTCTGGATGCCAGAAAATAGTGAGTACCATGAGTCAATGTTAATTTCCTGGATTTGAGGGCCGTGTGTAGGCAGGTAAGTTTTGTAGTCTTGTCACAAATGTGCATCTGTTTTGTGTGGGAACCATAGATTGATGCGGTGCAGCACCTCCTTGACAGTTTAACTTTGTCTTCAAATAATTTCAGTATCTTCCTAGAAGATTACAACTGTCTAAAGAGTAAAGTAGTATAACTGAAAGCAAATTCTCCACTAGAAAAACAACTGAAGTGAAAAATGAGTAAGGGATTTGAAGAGATATTTGCCATCAGTTGATACAGGAATGGCAAGGAAGCCTCTTGATAGGGTCACCATAAATAGTCAGGGTGGAAATGCCAATCAAAACCACATAGGAATATCCTTACACACGTTTAATATTGAGAAGACAAATGCTATTGGCTTCTGGGAGACAAAATGTAGGGATGGATCTCTTTATATTTTGAGAAAAGGCTATGGGAGGGTACTTTAGAGAATAATTCTGCATTTTTAAAAAGAATGTAAATACACATGACTTAGTGATTTCACTTTGAGCCTTTACCCATGAAAAACAAAAATTATCTTTATGTAGAGACATATACAAACACATATTGGAAATTTATTTGTAATGTAAAGAAAAAAAGTATGTTTGCACCTAGTGAATGGATAGCAAATTATGACATATCCAACAGCAGACTATTCAACAGTGGAAAGCAGTCAACTCCTGGCATACTGCAATGTAAATGAGTCTCAGAATAGTTATTCTGAGTGAAAGGAATCCGGCTCACCAGGAACCATGCTCTGAGAATCTGTTCATATAAAATTGTAGAAAATAAAATTCTATAGTGACAGAAAGTAGAGCATTTACTACACAAAGAGTGTTAAAGGGAGGGGCTAGAGACAGGGATTCCAAATTGAGACCTTTCCGACAGCCATTGTAGGGGACAGTGTGGAGGAGGTTCTTCAGTCAGCTGAAAACGGAACTTCTATAACTGGTGTTGGGGCTAGGGATAGGTACGTGCAAAGGCATTGAAGTTGGTATGCTGAAGAGACAGTTATTCTCCCGCTTACTGCAATGCGCTTAGCAGTGGTGAAAGTATCTAGTAGACGGAGATCATTCAGGCAAAAAATTGAGAGCAATCCTCTCACTTTTGGAACTGGACAAGATCAGGTTAACTGAGATAAGTCAGGCACAGAAGACCAAACACTACAAGTTTTCACTCTTGTGTTGAACCTAAAACATTGATCTCACACAAGAAAATGGAACAGTAGCAGTTAGAGGCTAAGGGATAGGTAGGAGACGAGATGGAGTTGGAAAATAATAAGCAACTAGGAGATGAATTTGGCTGAAGTATGGAATGATGGAGGAACCATAACCTACAATCATTTGTTATCTATTTCCAAATAACTACAAAAGAAGTCCAAATGTCCCATGTACAGGAATGAAAGCAGGTTGAGATGGGCATGTGATTTACCCCGCAGTTCATCTTTGCTCATTGACAGTTACACTGAATTATCCTACCATACTTCAGGAGTATGAACCAATAAAAATCCTCAACTTTATGAAAAAAAAATGGATCATCCCTATGACACTTTTGAGGGTGATGTGTATGCTCATTCTCTCACTGTTGGTGTTTTATAAGTTCACCGCCTGGAATAGTAAACTTAATACTTGTACTTTACTATACATAAATTACTCTTAAAATTTAGTTCAACAAAGACAGGATGTAAATGGCTTCACCTAGTTCCTGATGATCTTAAGTAGCAAAGAACACACGCTTACTTCCTGAAGAGTGTATGATGACTGGTGTAGTTGAGAGGATGGTTAACATCTGTGTGTGATATCCAAGGCATTAAGACGATGTTTGGGAAGGATCCAAAAGAATTCCCTCCAGCCCTGAGCCAAAGGCATGATTCATAAGTTTTCTTTGAATCCGTTTCACCTTCCATGTTAATTATTAATGGGTTTTTGTTTACTGCTGTGAAAAACTTCCCAGTGGTGTGGAAGTCTAAAGACGCCAGACAAAGTCAATTGTCACAAAGGGAATTTGGATACTCTTTCCACCAACCTTAAGATGTACGTCAAAGGAGTCCTCTCACCAAGATATGATGATGCTCCTGCCAGTAAGTTTAGGATACAAGCACCAGGTTGCCTTGCTTAAGGAGCAAAAGTCTAGTGCAACAATGTCCATTGCTTTTCTTCTCTGAGTCAAAAGCCTCTTGATTTACTCTTCACAGGAGGGCAGTTTCCTCAGGCTGAGTTGCTAGAAAGCAAGGGTGTCTCTGAGAATCTGTGTAGCAACTCACAGAAAGCCTCCACCAGGTGAACTGCTGTGGGTTGTCAGCATAGTTCATGCTCTGTTCCTTAGAAAATGTAGACTTCCATGTGCTAAGGCTGAACTTCAACAAATACTCTTGTCTCCTGTGTTCACTCTTTAAGGTTACATGACTACCTCTTTCTGATAAGAGTGAGTGCATGCTGTGTAGCAGTTTTCCTCGAAATTAAAACTTTCCATCCTGCAGGAAATCTCCTTTAGGCAGATGCCAACCAACGCCAAACAGTTTCAGGAAGTCCTGAAGCTGACCAGATTTGCTAGGCGCCTCACTGCTAGAATAAGCAAGTAAGACAGTTGATAGTCATTCTCAGACAAACAAAATGGCAAAGGAAACTATGAGACCTGAACAACTGCCTGGAAGAAGCAGAAACCAGCCAAGTTGCCTGGAAGAGGTTTAGACCAACTGAGGCACATGGAAAGACCCCTCTCCAACCTGTTGAGCTGGCTAGAAAGTGCTGTACAATGCACTCCAGGTTCCCAGCATTTGTACACTGTTACCTATGCTGCTGGGGTGTTTTTTGGTGATGCAGCTGTCTTGGAGTCATTTCTATTCCTATAACCCCTCACCCATATTCCTGTAAGTAACTCCAAAAAAAAAAAAAAACTCATTAGGTCACCACGGTTGGACTTTGGTGGCATCCATACTTGGTTCATCATTAAGTGCCCAGTCTGGAGTAATAAATTTGTGTGTTGCATCTCTCCAGGAAAAATTTTGTCATACAACAGTGCATCATTTCAGGGCAAAGACTTTGCAGTTGTTCTTGGGAATTCTCATTTTCCTTGTGGAAAATAGAAGTTTCTCACTCAGTCTGAGTCCCTATTGAATACAATTATTAAGACATTCCTTGTCTGCTGTCAATGGACATATAATGTGAGAAAGAATGGCTTTCTTGCTTCGATCTCTACACTTTTAGAGCTGGTGTGGACACAGCACAATTCTAGGCTATCCTGGTTCATTATTTCCTTCTCTAAAGAACCTGCACATTAATAGTCACTAGCAATAATGCTCTTTTAAGGTTGTTTTCTGCCAAACACAGACTTAATTAGAAATAATGGCTGATAGAAGTTTATTGACTCAGAGTACTCTATCAGTATCCAGAATGTTCTAATGTATTAATTGCTGTAAGAAATGGGAAAGTATTTCTTTAATACAGGATAAAGTTGACAATTATCCAGTTTCCCAGTCTGTATTAAATTTTACTTCTTCAGCTACAGACTGGCTTTCTCTCTAGACCTAAGATTTGTCCGAGGAATATATAGGCCAACTATGATATGGAATGCTGGGAGTTAAGCATGTGGAAAATTAGCCAAGGCAGAATTTCAACCCAAGGTAGTGGTTCCTAGAGTAGATTAGATGAATGCCTAAATATCAGATCTCAGTGCTAAGATGAATATAGCTGTTTCATGCCTGGAAGACAATATGATACAGGTAAAAAAAATGTTGATATCTTAAAAACTTATTTCAACCATTTGATCATCCAAATGTTATCATCAATTCTAGACACAAAACATCTGTGATGGCTTGAATGAGAATTGTCCCTATAGGTTTCTATTTTACATATTTAGACCCTACATTGTTGGAAGTGTTTGGAAAGGAATAGGAGGTGTCGTCTAATTGAAAAAAGTGTATCACTGAGAATGAGCTTTCAAGTTTCAAAAACACTTACAGCATTACCAATGGATTTCCTTTCTTGAGGATGAAGAAGTGTGATTTTAACCGTTCCTGCTATCATGCCTTTGCTCTGCCATCATGAACACTAATCTATGGCAAGTCCAATTAAATTCTTTCCTTTATGAATTGCCTTGGTCATGGTGTTTTTTCAGTGATAGAAAAGTAACAAAGATAACATCTTCCACATAATGAACCTGAATTTTGTGTTTTCCTTGTTGTTTATTGAGGCATGCTGTCACAATCCTTGCTTCTGATAATTTAAGAGAATCAGGCTTAGTCAGAGACAGCATCAGCTGGGAATGTGTCAACTTTCTTCTTATTTCTGACTCTTTTTAGCTTAAACAACAACCTCATCATTGTCGTGAACACGTGTCTATAAAACACTACAAATAGCACTGACAGACAACACTTTTAAGGAAAAGAAACATAAATGTCACCCAATAACTCCTACAAATGGGAAATCCCTTATCCAATAAGCACAGAGGTCTTTTGATTTTTCATAAGTAGTTCTATGAGTTGGACCCTGCATGACCTCTATCAAAATGGTTGGCCAATATACTCAGATAAAACTTAAATTAAATGGCACATATGCATCACTATATTTTGATAATATTTTCATACTTAAGTTATTGACTGAATCAAATCCACTAAGTATTATGTATCAGAAAGATTAATGTCTGACATCCAAAGGTATATTCCAGAAATTAGTTGAGGCATGTGTGACAAGGACAGGAAGCTATATAGAAGACAATGCAACCTTCTGACCATTTTGATGCTCCAAGCTTCCAACATCCAACAGCTTGATGGAAAACATTCGGTGTTTAGCTTTCTTGATTGATGGGGAATTCATATAAATGAAGTTGGTTTTCTCATCAGCTGTAATTTAAGTTGTTAAAATGACTACCTCAAAAGGTGACAAACATACAAAGTTTGGGCCTGTGGTCTAAAATTACGAAATCACAGATGTGCTCTTGAATATTTAGCAACTTCTGGGAAAGAGTGCACACCTGCCATAAATACTGTCACCCATCTGGACAACAAGATTGGTACATTAAAGTTCAGCAGCTATGTAATGCTCACCAGAACAAGGAGAATCCAGAATATTCCTCTGCAAAGGATGAGGGAATGAGCTCTTTCTTGTAGACATATGATGAATAAAGGACCTGGGGAAGCAGACAGAGGGAGACAAGGAAGTAAGGGGACCACAAACTGTGAACCTATTAAAAGGCCAAGGAAAAAAGTAAAGTCCTGAAAAGCATAGGTGTTACCATTCCTGTCAGGAGAGGTACCTTCAGATGGACCTTGGTGGAAATCTGTCTAGATGTTCCAGCATTCCCCTTCTACTCTCTCTTCTACTCTCCTTGTCAGCCAGCCTCACATTCTAAATTCATAATGTGTTTTACACTCAGCAACTGATCTAGTCTTCCTAAAGTATATATTGGGCTAAATTATGCCTGTGCAGATTATCTTCTAAGGGAAGCACTCCCCACTAATAGTAAAGTATAAAGCACCTTATTGGTGTGGGAGTTCCTATGTCTATGTGTTGCTTGTATTGGTTAATGAATAAAGAAACTGCCTTGGCCTGATAGGGCAGAACTTATGTAGGTGGAAAGGACTTGACTGAATGCTGGGAGGAAGAAGGGCAGAGCCAGGGAGATGCCATGGAGCCTCCGGAGACAGACACTGGGAATTTTACCTGGTAAGCCACTGCCACATGGCGATACATAGATTAATAGAAATAAGTTAAATTAAGATGTAAGGGTTAGCCAATAAGATGCTAGAGCTAATGGGCCAAGCTGTGATTTAATGAATACAGTTTCTGTGTGGTTATTTTGGAGCTAAGCTAGAGGGGTGGCTGGGAACTGGGCAGCAGAACGAACAAGCATGCCTTCCTCCTACACCTTATAATAGTCTGAAAGACTGGCCAGGTATTGGTGGTGCCCATCTTTAATTCTAGTCCTTGCAGGAGGCAGAAGCAGGTGGATCTCTGTGAGTTCGGGGCCAGCCTTCTCTATAGAACAAGATCCAGTACAGACTCCAAAAAGCTATACAAGAAAGCCTGTCTTGATAAAACAAACCAGAAAGAAAGAAAGAAAGAAAGAAAGAAAGAAAGAAAAGGAAAAGTCTGAAAGACCCTAACTATTTTTCCTCATTTCTGATCTGTTTCTCCTTTGTTTATGATATCTGCACCACACTGACTTCCTTTCCAATCTTGCAAAACATCAAAGCAGTTTATTTCTTGGGCATATGTGCCTAATGTTAGCTCTGGGTGGCTGAGCGTCTCTGAAAATATTCCCTTACTATTTCATCTTCCCCTTAATAAGCTATCAGACCAGAGGTTTCAAAGGGGCCTCCCTCAAAATTATTTTCTTCCCAGCCATTTTCTATCTTCCAGCTTCCTGTGTCATAATATGTTTAATTTTTATTTCTTTTTCCAGTTTTAATTTGCTATTTCCAGCTTTAAAATCAAACCTCTGTAACAGAGAGACCTCAACTCTCTTCCACCTGTACGCAGCTCATAGGAAAGTGTCTCTCACACTGCAGAGCTGGAGTACACATTCTCAAACTAATCAAGCATCTTTTGTTCAAGTTGTGTTCAGGGAAAACTACTAAAATCTAGATCAGCATAAAATGAAGTTTGAAAATTAATGAAACAGCAAACCAAGGAAACAGAACATTTCATGAGGGAAAAGTAATTGTCTTTTTTGTTTCAGCTTGGTTACATGTGAGGTTTTCTGTTACATATTTTCCTCATTTGAGGATAAAGAAATTAAGTACATATGAAATAAAGAAAACTGGCAGTTTCTGTATAAAAGAAACAAAAAACTGTTGCTTTGGTATCCAGTGACAAGCAAATGAAAACTGGATGTTCTTATCCAACGCACACTCCTAACCCACTCACTGCTTCTCAAGTTTGCAAAGCAATTCAGACTGTGTTTATCTAAGGAGAAATTGCCAGCCTAATCAGATATGCCACTCACTCATTTAAACACATGTTATGGCATGTTGTGGGAGTAGGGTCCTCAACATTTGAGTATTGGTGAGACCACAGTGAGAGTCTCATTTAATTTTAATCATACCAAAACCACTCGTGGCTAAGGGCACAGCCACTGAATGTTAACTAAATATGTATGAAAGACATTTACTCTTTTACATAGCAGGGACCATGCCAAGAAAGGGAGATAAGTCAAGAGTGATTCTTCTCTAGGACACAGACATCCAAATCAGTTATTATCATGTAGTAAGAAAAAAAATCAGAGTTCATTTTGAGTTTCCAAAGACAAACATTGCTTTACATAGTAGATATAGAAATGTTTGTTGTAGGAAGCTGCTTGTTTGTTTCTCAGCCACCCAGACTCTTGAAATAACCACACAGAAACTGTATTATTTAAATCATTGCTTAGACAATCACTTAAGCATATTGTTAGCTATCTCTTACATCTAGAATTAACTCATTTCCAGTATTTTATATTTTACCTCGAGTCTCTGGCATATTTATCTCTGATGGTGGTTCCATGGCTTCTCCTCAACTCTATCCCCTTTCTTCCAGCATTCAGTTTAGGTTTCCCCACCTAGCTCTACTCTACCATATCACAGGCCTAAGACAGTTTCTTTATTAACCAATGGTGTTCACAGCATATAGAGGGAGAATCCCACATCAAATTTTTTAATAATAAATACTCATATAACAAAAGCCATTCTAAACATAATATTATTAAAGGGATCTAAGTATCATGGATCATGCTTGTAATCCTGAGGATAGGAAGAACAAGATATGCATGTGCCACAAAGCAAAGAGATGCCGATGACAGGTAACGTTGTTTTAAAGAAATATTTCTGTGTCTGCCGTGACAGTATATGCCTTTAATTCCAGCACTGGGTGGCAGAGTCAGGAGCATCTTTGTGTGGTTGGAGCCTATACAGGGAGCCAGTAGGGTAAAACCTTGCCAGAAAAAAAAGAAAAATTACCTCTACAACTCCACCCTATTAAAATTGGATTTGTCCAGGTGACTTCTCATCAAAGAGATGTGCCCCCAAAGTGACATAAATACTTTCTGCTATGATCCTTGAGATTCATTATGTGCCACTATCATAATTTTCCCTTCTAATAGGTGATTGCCTAGGTCTTGGGTAGCTTCCAGCATATCTGGAATAAAGATTGACTTTGAGCAGAAGAGTTCTTGACCTTCACTGAATATTCATGCAGAGTAAAGAAATAATTCTCTGTTCTTACAAACCACTGTGAGTCTGGGTGTTACTTGTGACCATAGAACAGATTAGCTAATTGGCAAGAAAGGGTGAGTACAAGACAGACACACTGTGAGGGCTTTTAAACTAGAGATTTCCTAAAGGTTAAGGATGGAAGATGATGTGTGCATGTGGACCAGAAGACTTCAACTTGATGTTAGGACTGTCTTCAAGCTCCAGAAATGAAGAAAGGGGAAAATAAAGGCATCAGGACCTTAACCACGTCAGAACTTCGAACTAAAATTGCATAATGACCAAGAATGATGGTCAGCCTGATAATTTGACAAGATAAAAAAGATTCCAGATAAAATTAACATCAAACAATTCAAAGAAATAAAACACTGCAGTTTCACAAGCTCAAGGTCATGACTTAAAATTTGAACCCATTATACAGATAGTATGCTTGTTTTTTTTTTTATGTCAACTTCACCCAAGCTAAAGACATCTGAGAGGAGGTAACCTCAGCTGAGAAAACAGTTTTATAAGATTGGGATGCAGACAAGCCTGCAGGATGTTTTCTTAATGGAGCTACTCTGGGGCTGTTGGTCCTGGATGATGTAAGAAAACAAGCTGAGCAAGCAGTGAGGAGGAAACCAGTAAGCAGAACCACTCCATGGCCTCTGCATCAGCTCCTAGATCCTCCCCTATTTGAGTTCCTTCTCTGACTTCCTTCAATGATAGCCTATAATGATGTAGAATTAGAAGCCAAACAAACCCTTTCCTTCCTAACTTGCTTTTGGTCATGGTGTTTCATCATAGCAGTAGTAACCCTGACAAAGACAGACAGCAATAGCTATAAGTCCAATAGTCACAAGAACCTACTGAAGGAGGTTCCAACATATTCTTCCTCTGACTGAGATGTAAACAGAAGTATGTCTTGAGGGTTCCCTTGCCTAAGATCTCATGGCTCACAAGCAAACAGCAAGATGCCTCAAATCTAGCTTTTGTTTCAATTTGCTAACCTGCAAAACTCAGCCTGTCTAAGGCTTGAAAGTTGACGTCTATTGTCCCTTCCATTGAGTGGACTAAGGTTTGATGTGAGAACACAAAATAGAGGTGCATACAGACCATGATAATTATCCTCCACATTTGAATATTGGCTTGGTCATGTGTTTTTTTTTTGAAATAATACCCACTCACGAGGTTGGAATGGCAGAGGTGATCAGTTTCTCACTCACATTGTCTAACTGACCAAGTGTCTGAATGCCTGCTCAGACTTGAGCTCACTACTGTGGTGAGGTGAAAGCAGGAAATCCAGAACATATTGATAAGAATAAAGTCATTTTAAAAGCGTGGTGGTATTAGTTTTAGAGGGCTACTGACAAATTAACAGAAATTGAAATTTTTCTACTTTAAATTATAACCAAACTCACACTAAAATGTTATTGATAGCTCTATAATAAATGTGTTGAGATAGGAAATTTTATAGAATTTAGGCTTGGAAACAAGTGATGATACAAGCAGCACCATCGCTTTCTATCTATCTATCTATCTATCTATCTATCTATCTAATTTTAAATTTATGAACTTGCAAAGAATTATCTTTTTAAATAGTTATTTTACTTTTCTATATGTGTATACCCATGCCCACAGAGCCCAGAAGATTGCATTAGGTTTCCTGGAGCTGGAGTTTCAGGTGGTCGTGTCATCATTTGTGATTGCTGGGAATTGATCTCGGATCCTCTGCAATAGCAACAAGTGATCCATGTCTCTATCCCCAGTATTACATTTTATTATGATGGTTTTTAACATAGTTTCTTTCTTTTTCTCCTTTCTTCTGTTTCCTCCCTGCTCTTCTTTGGGTCTTTCACTGTCGGCATCTGCATGACACTTTACCTCACATGTGACCTCTTGTCCTTTCTCCATTTCTCCACACCTCTTGGCCCCCTCTCATGATTTCCTGTCTAGTTTCATTGTCTACACCCACTCTCTACACCCTTATTTACATACATAGAAATATGGAAAGTTTGGATCAGCATATGAGAGAGAACAAGACGTGCAAAGTCTGTGTTCTTGAGAACTGGATTTCTTCACTTTAACCAAGCCCTTTGGGTCTATGCCCAGGAGGGGTAGAGTTGAGTCACTCTAGTTTAGACTCCACCAGTGAATAAGACATTATTTTGCTCACAGTATTGCCAGAACTTATTGCCATTTGCTTTCCTGGTCTTAGCCATTTTGGTTGGGGTAAAATGGACTCTCAAAGTCATTTCTTTTTGTTTGTTGTTATTTTTAAAATGTCATTTGTCTTTCTTTTTTTAATTAAAATTTTCACTCATTTTATATCCTGCCCACAGTTTCTCTTCCCTCCTCTCCTCTCATCTCTCCTCACTGCCTCTCTTCTGCCCCTACCATCCACTCCTATTCTGTTTCTGTCCCGCGGGGGCTGACGAATCAAGTTGGGAAGATTGGGAGTTGGAGAGAGGGGGAGAGTAATGAAAAATATGTCGAATAGCGGTGCATTTCAGGGAGAATCCCAGGAATCCACAAGGATTGTAGGAAGGTAAGAGCCACAAGGCTGAAAGATGAGCCAACCTCGAGTTTGCCTGAGGACCTAGCAACAGTCGCCGTCAGAAGTCCTGATAATGCCTAGTCAATAAGAGGCAACCACACAATGTCAATGGGTCGGAATGCAGCCTGGCTATGGTGGAGGAGGGTATATAAGACTCTCCCCATTGCCGAATAAATGAGTCTGCTTTGCCACTTGCCTGATTCCTGGAGTTTATGGCATTGACTCTGCGTCTTCTCAGACCCTCCCTGATGGTAAAAATTAGGATCCAGCTACAGATGATTGCCCCGCATCGCGACCCGGTCTGCGCTCTATGCGCTAGACCCCAGTTCGCGAGCTTCAGGCAAGGGACTGGACGTTGAGAATACACATGCAGAGACAGAGCGAATTGCGGACCTTTTAGCACTGATACCAAAAGCCCCTCTTTATTAGCACCATGTAGGCTTAAATACACTGCAGTCAATGGCCAACAGGTGAAAATCCCATCCTCTGATCCTCTAAGCCTGGCACAGCTTCTAGTAACTTCAATTAGAAGGTTCTAGGAGGGAAGAGTAGCTGAAGGCCAGGACTCATTAATCCCAACATCCAGCTGAAGGTTAGGACTCATTAGTATGAAGAGATCATGAGCCCAACTAAGACTTCTACAAATGGTGCAGAGGGTGTCTGAACTGGCAGTCATCTCCTGTGAACAGATTGGGGACTACCTTTAATTGTCATCCGAGAGCCTTCATCTGCTATCTGATGGAAACAAATGCAGAGATCTCAAAGTAGTTTCAATTAACATTTCTGCAACTGCTAAAGATGTTGAACATTATTTTATTGATTAAAAATGAAAAAAAAAAGATGGTGAACATTTGTATGTACTGTTGGCTTTCTGCGTTTCTTCCATAGAGAACTGTCTGCCCATTTCACCACTCACTGACTGACTGGCAGACAGTCCTTACTCAGATCATTTTCTATTCTGCTTGCCTTTCTCTCTGACTCCACCTAGACATCCAGTGTGCAACGAAAATCCACTTGGCCAATCTTTATCAATGCCTAGTTCATTCTTCTATATTCTAAGCTCATGAACCACGAGTATTTTCCTGATGAACTACACATGCTCCTATGCTGATATTCTCTTATCCCTTTATTCAGTATTGGCTCTCAACATTTAGGTCCTTGTGTATAGATTCCATTCCTTTTGTACAATGCCACTGAAAGGCTTCATTATCCATCACATGGGTCTTCAGAAAACATCTCAGCAGTTATCACTTCTGTAACTCTCCTCACCTCAGAAGACTGTACTTACTATTTCTGGGCTGATTTCTAAAATATAAATCCAATTCAACCTTTCCCTCTTAAGAACCATCAGATCTCCAGGATCTTGCAATTAAATTTAAATATTTCATTCCATAATCTGAATCGAAGAATAACAGCTGTGTTTCCTCACAAAGTGCAAACTGTTTGGTCATGCTACTGATTCCCTCCACTCCATAGCAAGGGCAACATCGTTGGGGAACTGATTCCCCTTCTCTAGGGTGTCTTACACTTGTCCTTCTTGTTTTTCTTCCTACTTTACTACCTTGTTTGGTGCAGCTTTGTCTCAAGCACTCAAAGTGACTCTCCACTTTTGGGCATGCATCCTTATTATTTCTCTCAGTAGATAAATTACTACCTGCCTGCAATCAAAAGATACTTATGATTTTTCTCTTGCTAAATCACTTCTGGTATGATCAGAATTGATACTGATATCATCTTATATTGTCAAAACAGAAATGCAAAAAGATATTTAATATTAAGATAAGCATGTAAAACTTTGCAATAAGTACAGATAGAGTGATTGTTTGTTTTTGGCTGGAGATGTGATCAGGTCAGCCTCAAAGTCACTGTGCAGCTTGGCTGGTCTTGAATTCACAGTGTGGTTACCTCAGCTGAGTTCTAGCACTAACACAGGACACATTTGGATTTTTCCCTGTTTTCTACTCTCAGAATCTACAAAATAGTGCTAAATCCCATGTGGAGACAATTTTTTTTCAATCGCCACTTTGTTCTACATGATGTGTTGTATTCAGAATGTAGAGGGGGAGGCTTTAGAATGCTTTATGGTGAATTAAAGTATACTAACCTAAAATTGTGGAGTATTTCCTAATTATTCTGGGGCTAATTGAAGCTATAATGTAACCATTGCCAATGAAAACACAGTCAGAGGTTTGAACTATTGAGGAACAAAACAGTATTTTTTCATTATTTTGAGAATACATATTCTGCATTAATAACCAAAGAACAATATTGATTTTGGATATAATCATATACACAGGACTGCTAAGGATTATAGAAATCTTTTGTTCTCCTTGTTTTCCTATGACTCTCATAAAAATGTGAAACTGTGTTTTATTATTCTCAAATCATTTATAGAATCCTACATAAATTTTAGACTGGATCTCTGCCTAACACAGCACACAGATCAAGGGTCTATATCCTAGTAAACTGCAATCCAGATCTTTGTGTCACACGTTTGCCAGTTTATGAGAATATTGGCCAGAAAATATTCTGTTCTCTAGTCTTTACATTTCAACACAGGGGAAAACTTGTACTGAGGAAAAGGAAGCTTAATTAAGATGAACCTCTGATGGAATTTAAAAACATACTTAGGCACCAAGTATATTTACAGGTTGGAACGTGATAGCTTACGAAACTGTAAGGACACAGCATATCACTCAGATTGCATCTTTGCCCAAAGTTTTAAAAGTAACTTTATGATTCTTTGAGAATTATACACCATGCACTCCAATCTCACTCATTTCCCAGTCCTTCCATATGTATCCTTCATCCTTGAAGCACCCCCCCACAAAAGAAAATTAAAAAATAAAAATATCAATTAAAAGGCTTTTGCTCCTCCATCTTTCCCACTCTCTATTACCTCTCCTTTCTTCTTAGTGTCACTGGAGCTGTGGTGTGTCACACAGGATACACTTACGTCCAAAACAGCTCTACTTGCAAGTTTTCATTGTAATGAATTGTTGGTTTGGTTTGAGACCTCTGGCCTTTGGTATACCATGAATACTGGACACTCACTGAGACTTCTCTTGCATATCCTGCTGTTGCCCTGAGTCATGAAGATTCTGCAGCTCTGGTTTTTCAGGACCAGTCTCTTACATACTTCAACAGGTATGTACCTTTAGTGTAGCTGTGCGGTAGCTGAGTTGGTCAGTCTGGGCTTCCTCTGGAACCACCACCCTCAGCCAAGGACCAGAACCAGATCTCCTGTGCCCATGACATTGGGGTCAGCTCTTCTGCACCTGCACTGAGGGTTAGACTTAGCTCTCCTATGGCTTGGGACATCAGGGCCAGCTCTCCCTCAGCAGCAGCCAGTGAAGGTCAATGGCAGATCTCCTGGGGACAGTAAAGGGCAGGGCTACCTTGGCATGGCCTTTTGGTTTCAACACATATTATTCTCACAATATTTAATGGATCTATTTCTAGTATGATCTATTTCTGATTACATTGCAATTGAAAAAAAGTGCATTAGTTCACTGAACTCCTAAGATGTAAGGAAGGCAAACTGATGAAGAATAATAGGTAAGAACTATACAGTAATGACAACCTGTTGAGAAAATGATGGTTAGGGTACTGTGGAACAGTCTTTGTACACAGTGAATATGTATTAGTCTCATTTGGTAATAAAGAGCTGCCTGGCGTATAACTGGGCAGAAAGAGATTGGGAGGGAGACCCAGACTTGGGGGACACTGGGAAGAAGGGTATAGTCTTGAAGAGATGTCATGAGTGAGCAGGATGGGAAGTATGTTCCTGAGGTAAATGAGACTTGTGGCAGCTCATAAATTAATAGAAATGGGCTAATTTATGTTATAAGAGCTTGTTAGTAATAAGCCTGAGCTATTGGCTGAGCATTTATAGTTCATAGTAAGTCTCTGTATCCATCATTTGGGAACTGGCGGGCAGAAAAGAAAAACTCCACCTACAGTGGGGTAGAGTGAGTGACTGCCTTCTGAGTCCCTCTGCTATGGGACAAATGAGGCTTGATCTTGCTCCTCAATGATTCATGCGTTGAAGCTTAATATCTGCTGTAAGGTATAGAGATCATGGAAACTTGACCTTCCTACAGACTTTGGCTGGAGTCATTAGATTAATACTCTGTGTTTGCTAGTGGCTTCAGAAGGAGAGATCAAAAGAAAACTCATACTCTCCATTATGTCACACAAAGCCCTGGTCTACCTTGGACAGTCTCTGCAAGAAGGCCATCACAGATGTAGCCAACAAGCCTGGGACTAGTGCTTTAAACCCAGATAAACTTTCCATTATAAGTTTCCAGCCTCAGGTGTTTCAGTACAGAAATGAAAAAACAACTCCTCCACCCGTCCTCTTAATATAGCTCTCCATGACTGCACAAGCCCCTCCAAGAATCTAGGAGGCTGAAATGATTATTCTAAACCAAGAGGTCAGTAGTTTAAAGCAATTTATTACTACAAAAAATACCAACCAAGGTAATTCAAAATGACATACTTTATGAATAAAAGAAAAGTTAGGAAAACCCATCTCTATTTCTTTAATGAAAGTGCTATTCTTTCTTAATATATGAATAGATTTGTTATGACAAAGAAATTAGAACATAGCACCTTAGTACATAAATAGAAATCAAACACCAAATACCATCCACAGTGCCTGTTCTTTGAATGCATAATCTACTGAAACTCTTTTTGTTTTTGCTGGCAAACAATAAGAGAGAGAGAGAGAGAGAGAGAGAGAGAGAGAGAGAGAGAAAGAGAGATTGTGGTCACTGACAGATGCTGACACAGCAGTTTTGTTTCTCAAGGGTAGAACATTTACTTTTTAATTAGACTGTAAACTCTTCCAGGAAAAGAGTCATGCTTTCATTTCTTTAAATACCAAGTAGTAGAGAGTTTGGCACATAGTAATCCCCTAAGAAACAGCCTGACCAGGTCAACTAATGAAGATTTGCTAATTGCTAATTGTTACCAGAAATTCTGATTTATAAATAGTCTGCTTCTCAGGCTAGAGAAAGAAAATAATGGATACTTAAATAGTGGAAAATCATAATAGTATTTAAAACATCCAAGAAAAGTTTCCTGGTTCTTACAAATAAAGAAATGTAAATATTTAAATGAATTGAGAAATTTTAATTGCAAATTTCATTTGGAACAGGGGATTATTCATAAGCACATATATATTTTAAAATAGCTACTCATCTTAAAAAAATCACAAATTGATTGGCAAAGACAACAGGACACAACGGAGGAAGAGTTTAGTAGTATTGTCTTAGATAACACAACTTTCATCCGTGCATGGTCTAAGCACATAAATCACTCCTTTAGATCATGTTAAAAAATAACTGGTGCATATTAACATAGGCGTGCATATTTACATTTCTTCCAAATGCATACTTTACATGTCTTAGTATAAGCACCTGCATATTAGCAGTTGTTATTTTTGTTTTTATCATCCTGCTAGAAAGTAGTAATTGATATCAAATCCATAGTTCATTAATGTCACAAACATGGGCGAGGTGTGGTGATATGTCTTTCATCCTAGCACTCAGGAGGCAGAGAAAGGTAGATCTCTGACTTTGACGCCTGCTTGATTTACACAGTGATTTCTAGAACACCTAGGGTTGCACAATAAGAACTTTTCTCAAAACAAACAGCAAAAAATGTTAAACTTAAGAACATGGGAATGATTTTCAAATTTGTGTACATAATGCATATGTCAGGGTATGTGCCACAGTGTGTGTGTGTGTGTGTGTGTGTGTGTGTGTGTGTATGTGTGTATGTGTGTGTGTGAAGTGAAAGGAAAAGTTTTGTAATCAATCATTTCCTTCCGTCTTTACATGGGTTTTGAGTATCAAACTCAAAGCATCAGCTTGTGCAGCAAGGGCTTTTCCTCATGGTCATGTCTCCAGCTCCAACTCATCAAATTCTTAGTATCACTTAGTGATATCACTTGAATGTCATCTGTTTAAACATCTTTGTGATGAGTTTTGTGTGAAGTAATACTTAAACATAGAGAACTAGGGCTGCAGAGTTCTTGGAGTCTATTGTTCATTAGCTAGTTCTGTACTCTCAGTTTTTACTGTATGGCATCTTTGTAAATATGCTTTCTTCCAATCATATTATTATGACACAATTTGAAACCTCTGCAGTTGATTGTTTCCTCTTGGGGATCCTGAAACCAGTCATGTTCTGCAAATGAGGCACAAACAACTCACATAAGTTTCCTTTAGGAGAGAACTCTCCACTCTGTTAGATTATTTGAGCCACATGAATATGCTTTGTTCTCGCATATGTACATGTGAGCTGGTACTGGGTAAGGTAAGAATGGTGCTGACTCACTGAGCGGAAACTTCATGTTCCTGCTTTGCATCAGTGTAGTCACGAAAGCCTGTTCCACTCAGTCTCCCATCTCTTATCTGAAACTAACTTTACCTTCTACCCTTTCTGCTAAACCTGTGGATGGCAATTTCTACCTCTAAACTGCATCAATATACTTCGAGGATTCAATCTCATAGTTAATTGCCTATAGCTTTGGCTTCTTACAGTCTCACACTGATTATTGCAACCGTCTCATGTCTTCTCACTTACATCTTTGTCTCTGCATTCCATTCTCAAGAGTCCAGCACCACCCGTGGCATGCAAAGGTATGACTGACCTTGACCCGTCATTTCTCTTATCTGACCACCTACAACTCTTTGCCTATTCTTCACTCCCCTCATCTCTCTATACTTTTAGGTCTGAAAAACCATTGCTAGTTCCAAACGACTTTGTACACAGTCCAAATATACAATGGCCAAGTCTCTCACATACCTGGGAATTTTCTTCAATGTTACATTACAGTGAGTTTTGTTCTTCTTTTTCTCTTTGCTGGTTCAGTCTTTCTCTTCTTACTTGTCTCTTCCTGCCTCCCCATGCCCAATCCACTCATTTTTCCTATAGAATATATTACTTTTCGATACAAAATACAATATGCTACTTACTGTCAGATATTTTATTACAATTTAATCTCCGAGGCAAGATTTTTTCCTGCTCTCTCCCTTGGTTTTACCCCAGCTGTCTAGTAATATATCTGAAACATTTATTGAATAATTAATAAATTTTATTTTCTTGATCATTTAATTGTATTTCTTGATCTCTGGTTCTTTATTAATCATGCTGCATGTGCTCAATTTCATTTTCTGACTTGAGTATGTATATGTAGGTATATAATTGATTTACTTATTTTATTAGTTTTTGTATAGAAATGTTTAGCCTGCATGCATGAATGGACACCATGTGTGTGTTCATTGCCTGCAGAGGCCAGAGCAGGGCATCAGGTATCCTGGGACTAGAATTACAGGGGTTGTGTGCCACCATGTGGGTGCTGGAAATCAGACCCAATCCACTGAAACAACATCAAGTCCTCTTAAGTGTGCCAAATATGTCCCCAAGATTTTAGCACATTTAAAGTAATAACTAATTTTCTGTTTTTGAGGTCTGTATTTTATGCTTATTGCAAGTTCTGATTGACATTGCAAGGCTTGAATATTTAAGTGACCACACTGATCATAACTTTACTTTGCAACAATGGGTTTTCTGGTCAGGAATATATGATGGGAAGAATGGTGGGAAAAAGCCCAGATAATAGAAATATTCTTTCAGTGTATTCTAAAAAACAGTTGTATTAGCACTAAGTTTCTTGATCTAATGACTAATTGATAAACCGGACAACAGACCCTCAGGACTTCATTGACAGAAACAGATTTTTAAGTTTAGTTGATCAGGTTAGAGTTACTAAGATTGCCTTAAGTTCATTTTTGCAAATGATTAAGGTTCTTCAAACACACAGTCATTACAATAATCTCCACCACTAAGAGTAATGCAATTAGTAAATTTGACCTCAAGTATGGTAAATACAGTCAATTAAGCAAGCACATAAAAGGACACTTGTTTTTATACAAAGGTTCATTCCCTTTAGATAAAATTGTGGTTGCTTTTTACAATTCTATTGTAACAGGGATCTCTAATATTCATGTTAACTAATTCTAACAATAGGTATGTTGTAGATCAGAATCCATTTTAAAGTAAGGAAATTGAGGATTTCTGTCAGCTCCTACCTAAAAAAATGAACAGGCAGAATTTGTGTGCCTTTTGTTCTCTGTCTTACACATCTGCCGTTGTCTCCACAGATCCCTTATAATTTCCATAATTTCCTATTATAAAATCATTTTTTAATTCGCATCCAAGTCTCCCAGGGATAGTTTTACTTCACTAGATGACTATAGTCTTCAGTGGGCTTAAGGATAATTTTCTTTTGTAATCCAGACCTTGTCATTCTTTCTGTAACTGTAGCATTGAATTACTGTATGAGCAGTTTCCTATTTGCTAATTTTGTTGATGTACATTGCACTGTACACATATGAAGAAAATGGTGTGGTCAAGTTTGACCTTCATCTTTGTCTGTGAATCTATCACCACCACAAGCAAGATAGCAAACCTCACTTCACCCTCAGTTTGCTCACATCCTATGTGTGATCACTCTTCT
This sequence comes from Microtus oregoni, assembly GCF_018167655.1. NCBI lineage: Eukaryota > Metazoa > Chordata > Mammalia > Rodentia > Cricetidae > Microtus > Microtus oregoni. The sequence goes on along the minus strand of NW_024543059.1, from coordinate 57,102,860 downwards.
TGGTTTCCTTGCTCCTTTGCAAACACAGACGGCATGTAGTGCTATATTATTTATATTTTGATTAATAAATCTTTCCTGAAGACCAGTGGAAAAGCTAAAGCCATTAGAGGCCATGCAATGGTGACTTATACCTTTATTACCAGGATTTGGGAGGCAGAGTCAGAGGGATCTTTGTGAGTTCAAGGCTACTGTGGGCTACACAAGATCAATGCAGAAGCAAATTCAGTTGGTGGTGGCTCACACACACCTTTAATTCGAGCCCTAGGGAGTCAAGCCTTTAATCCCAGCACTAGAGGGAATATAAAATGGGAAGAGAGAGAGGCTTTAGTCTGTTTAGTTTGAGGTTGCCCAGTCTTGGTAGAGGTAAGACTTCTCTAGTGGCTTGGTTGTTTTGCTTTTCTGGTTTTCAGGTTGAATCTCATTTTCTGTCTCATGGTTTTTATTATTTGTGCTACAACTGCTTTTTCTAAATTGTAGATGGGAATAGAATGTGAAATGTCCCTATATACCCATTCATTTGAGCATCTGATGCCTAAGATGGTGATGTTGCTTAGATGGTGGTGTGGTCTGGGGTTTTATGACTCAGACAATGTCTTGTTCTATGCTTCCCAACTCAGACAGGAAGTAACCAGCTCTCTTCTGTTCTTGCTGTCAGGCCTTCCCGCATATAGACTTAATTATTTTGAATTGTGAGTCATAACAAACAAAGCCTCCCTCTTCTTGCCATTTCTAGATATCTTGTCTCAGGGAGAAGTGGAGTAATAGAGTAAACAAAATGAATCATATAGCCTTTATTTTGTCCCTACCTCTTTCCTGGTTCTTTTCACCCAATATAATGATGCTGAGACTCCTCTGTATATGCTGTAAATCACAAATTCATTCATTTGATTGCTTAGTCCTATTTAATTGTGTGAATGCATACTGATTATTTTAACACTATGTGCTGATGTACACTTCACTGTCTGCAACTTCAGGCTATTGCAGATGAAATCACTATAAACACTCTCACAGCGAAATTTCTCATTTTCTTGGGTAAACACCTAGCTAAATTCATTGCCTGAGCTATGGTAATTTTTTTGGAGAAATCACTAAAACGTTGTCAGTCATTAGTTCCTGAGAGCTAATTTGCACTCTTTTCTATGGTCGTGTTTTAATTTCAGCCATGGCAATGGGGTTTGTTTCCATTTTCCTAATGACAGTGACACTGAGTGATGTTTTCTATCATTTGTCATTGTTAGTTTCTTCCTGGCTACTTCTACTCGTTTTTCAGTTCTGTGGAAACTATTTATTGTTGAAGTGTAAAAATTCTTTGTGTATTCTAGATGTTAATCTTTATTGGACATAATTGTCTCTCAGCATCTGTGACAGTCGGAATTTTTGTACTCCCTGTGAGTACCAGAACCTGCGAATTCTCAAATCCATTTTAAATAACACAGGGTGGCATTTGCATACAATCTTCATATATAACCCTGTGTGTTTCAGCTCAGATTATACTACTTTGTACAATGTAATACTATGTAAATACTATGCATGGGGTTATTATTCTGTATTGTTTATAGAATAATGACAAGAAAAATGTCTGCATATGTTTATGATGCATGGAATTTTTGAATAAAAGAACAGTTTCAACACACAGCTTGTTTAATACATAGATTATGATGTAACCCAGGGTTATAGAGAGACAGCATATATTTTAGGAACATTTTTGGCACTCACCACATCTTTTTCTTTTCTATACAATATCTTTTGAAGATCAGGAATGTTTCATTTTGATGAAGTTCTGTTTATTGATTTTTCTTTTACAAGTGCTTTTGTTGTGTGCTTGAAAATATCTACCAAATACTAGGTTACGAAAATTTTGTTTTCTTCTAGAAATTTTGTAGTTTTAGCTTTTACAATCTGTCTGTGACAACTATGATCATTCTAATTATAAGTGCATAAACTGTATGATAGAGGTTGGAGTCGATTTTATTCCATGTTTTGCCCACTCTTTCTGGACTATTTCTTGTGAAGACTATCTTTTCCCATTGACTTTCTTTGGTGCTTTTGTCAAAGACAATTGCATAAATATGGTGTCTATTTCTAGACTCTTTTTGGTTTTATTGAGTTTCTTATCTGTCTTTATGCCAATGCCACATCATCTTCACTACCACAGAACTTGAAACGCTCTAACATCTAACACTCTTTGGTTTCTTGAAGCTCTTGTTTTAACTTACATTGGCAAGAACAGAGTGATTGTCAACATTTGAATGTTTTGCGCAGAATTTCAAGATAATTTCCTCATTATGCCATTACAAGCCAGTGAACCATAATGCTGTCCATTGTGGCTGAGAGAACATGGACTGTTTCTTGTCCAATGTGAACGCTGAATATTTTCCTTCTCTTTTATCATTAAGTCTTGCCACTAGGTAGCTTCCTTTGAGAACTTGCTGACCAACACACAATGGAGAAGCCAAGAAAGACCATCAATGTATCTCTAGACAGCTTTCTTCTCTATGGGTGAAGTTGTTTACCCTGTGATACTGCATCACATCTAGGTCCCTGAGACTTCTGGCTTTCTGTTTCTGCTTCCTTGGTTCACAATGAGGGCTGAGTCACAACTGAGTTTCCTGTCTCTGCTTTAACTCTAACTTGGGTGTCCTTTCCAAAAATCATTATGGCTTCTGTGTAGGATGTTTTCTCTTAGGAGTTACTGTTAGGCACTACCCAAGGTTTGCCAGAAACCTGACCTCTTTCCTTCTGCTCATTGCCATTATTTTCTACTTACTCCTCAATGACTGAAAGTGAAGATTGTTGCACTTTCTCAAAGTCCTAAAATCCAAAGATTCCTCAAGACAGCAACCACCCATGTATGGAAGGCAACCTGCACTGGGTGTCATCCTGCCCCTCATAGTTGGTCTAAACACCCTCTTTTAAAAATGCAATGGTTTCCTTCTTCGGTTTCAATTCTGTGCACTCATGACTGATGAACTCTAGCTCCGTGTGATTGTCATAGTCTCATTGTCTTCTCTTTCAACGTCCTACTGAGACAGTGTTCTAGGTCATCTCTAAGAGGAACAAAATTCAGTTATCATACATTTGCTATTTTCTTTTCTGGTTTCAGAAATTGTGGTTTATTAAATTTTGCTAAACATTATTAACATTGTATAGTAGATTTATATACAATAAACCCTTTTAAATTTTTAAGATTAAAATCACACCAAGTAAAGCTTCTTAAGACAAGGACGTGTATCAAGAAATCAAGAGCAGCAAAAGAAAAAACAAAAATCGAATCAACAATCAGAAAGGAGGCACTGAATGCTTAAACCACCAAGAAATCTTTGAAATTCCTAGAGAAAAACAGAAAACAATGATATATGAAAGTGGAAACATAGTATACTAAAATATATTAGATGCAGTAAAGACAGTAATTGGGGGCAGTTATGGCATTATAGCACATTATAATTCCACAAATAAGAAATTAACTCTGCATAGTATATGGAAGACAAAAGATGTGTTAGCTCATTACTATATTAGCAGAAAGAAGAAAACAGTGATGACAAACATAAAAAAAATGAGAGGAGGGGATTCAAAGTCAGTGAAACCCAAAGTAGGACTTTTGGGTGAACCAAGCTAATAAAACTTCACTAGATAAAAAAGAAAAAAGAGAGCGATTATACCATGGATAAGTAGAATAAGAAATATGGGTATAGAAATACTTCTTATTCTTCAGAAATAGAAAATATTATAAAATCATCAATTGAGTAATGGAGCACCAACATGCCAGAGGCTTCAGGGGAAATAATCAAGTTCCAGAAGCATCCAAATAGAAGCTCAGAAGCTGACTTCCTCTTTCGCACATTAGACTACACAAATTCCTGGCTCCGAATAAATCTAACCTGTGGGTTTTGGAGCTTTATTTCATTTGGCTTTAGCCATAGAGACAAAACCATATTTTCCTTGTTCAAAAAATGTTTGAAGGGGCAGAGAGATCCACATACAAATAAATAGGAGAGTAACAGGGCTATGAGCTGCATAGTCCAAAGTAATTTTTTGCCTGACTCTTAATAGAAACCAGCAAAAATTTATCCTTACTGGAGAATTGTAGAAAAAAAAAATGTCTTTGAAAAGCAGAAATTCCTGGAGTGAACTGATTACAAGCAGCGATTTCAGCAGCTTTGAAGGACATTTCCTCAAGAGGGCCCACAGAAAATACTGCCTTTGTAAAGATTAGAAAAAGTGGCCCCCAAATTAAATAAAGGTCTCTCCTCAGAAATGGAATAAATTCTGGTGTTTGGAGCATGTATCAAAGTAATTATCAGTGTTAAAAAAATCATAAAATTATAACTGTAATGTTTGTAGTAGAATTTTATGGAGCATTTAAATAACACAGGAGATTCTGACCAGGTTAGTAAGGTTGAAACATTTTTTTTCTCATGTAGTAATTACTGATGATGAGTAGTGAAAATGGGCATAAAGTGAACTAAATGAGCAGGAGGGGCTTGAAACAATGAAGATCCCAGAAGACGTTTTCAGTCTCTGGGCTAAAATGTTGACTGAATCATAATACATGCCAAACAAAACAGCATCACTTGAATGCAGAAAATGAAGGGTTCCACTTGTTCACTGAACTCAGATAAGATCAGGAGATGGACACATTGTGTCTCAGGATTTCTGAATTTACTTCAAGGTCAAGGAAGCTGCATCGAAAAGGTTTAAATACGTGTGTGACACACACAAAAAAAAACTTATACAGGGAAATAATCTCTGTGCTATGGAAAATAGGGCTGTGAGCAACAAAGACGGGAGCATGAAGAGCGGTGCAGCCTTTAAAGGGCTATTGGAGCTCAGGCTAGAGGTGATGAATTTCCACGAGAGTAGTTGCCATGGCTATGTAGTTACCATGGTTATAAAGAGAAAATAGACTTGAGAAGCATTCGGACGAAATAAAAACATCTTGGTAATATGTTTTAGAAGGTGAATTAGCTACAAGAGATTCTTGATGAAATTTTGGCCTGTTGAACACGGGGACGATGGAGTCATTCATCGAAGCATAAATCCAAGAATTCTGTCTCTGGTTTGGTTTTGATTTGGAGGTTTTGGGTTGTCTTTGATATACACAGATGGAAGTGACATAAATGTCATGGAAGGTACAGGTCCGCAGTTGAGAGGATCTGTTCCCTGAGCCTTTGGCAACTGACAGTTCATGTTCTGCTCTGTGCTCCTGGCTACGCTAGCGACCTTGTATAAATGGGATGACATAACATTTATTTTGTTTCGACTGGCTTATTTCACTCAGGGTAATGTCCTTAAGAGTCATCCGTGTTGTAGTGCAAGTCAATTTTTCCTTCCTTGTAAAGGTAAAATATTTCACTGTGTGTGTGTGTAGATTGTTCCTTTTGCTCCTTGATAGATATCTAAGTTGATTATCTGCGTGGTGTGGTGTGGACGTAGATGAATAAGCATCTGTTGGAGTTCTGAGCATTTAAAACTCCTGATTATATGCTCAGAATAATTACTGGATTATATAGTAATTTAGCAAATTTTTTTGAATAACAACCTTACTATTTTCCATAAAATATTCATTATTTTACTATGAATATACGATTCTAACTTCTGAAAACCCTTACCAACATTTGCTGCTTGCTGTCTTTTGATTCTTTGTTTATTTCATGGCAGCCAACTTAATGTTTTGAAATTTGCCTCATTGGGACTTTAATGAGTATTTCTCTCAAAATTCAGAATGTAATATATCTTGTACCTGGTGGATGTATTTATGCATATCATATCATCTTTATGTCTATATATTTCTGTATGAGATTGATAACTCCCTTTTTATTTGTATTGTCAGCAAAATAACCTGATAGAGACAACTTGGGAGAGGAAGGATTCTTTTGGTTCAGTTTTGGAGTCTTCAGCCCCTTATTACTACTATATGAACATGGGGAACAGGCCGGGTTACAGCATGGGTGGCAGGAAACAGGGAGACAGTCCTGTTGGTAGGCTGTTACTGCTTTGACTCTGTTGTGATGCCCTGCTCATACGATGTTACCATCCACTTTCTGGTAGAACTTTCTTCCTCAGTTCTCTACCTAGGGAGTATCTTCACAGCTGTTCTCACAGATACACCTCATCAGCCAACCCAGCAGGTTGACAGGGAAAATGAGATGTCACTACAGTTGAATTCCTCATCCACTTTTAAACAGAGTCTTAATTTTACTATTGAGCTAGAGGAATTCTTTATATGACAGAGACATTGGCCTATGGCTAGATATAGAAGTTTCAAATATTCCCCAAATCACTTCCAAGCATAAAAAGTTCAGTTGGCTCAGACTTCTAGAAAGGAAGCTTGATGGTGTAGAAACAACAGGAAAACATCCAAGATGCTCTAGGAAAGAAACCGTGGGCTAATGATTTTTAACATGTCAATCTGACTTCAAATGTACATGTGTGGGAAAGATTATAGTGAATATACTAGAACTTAGACGGCATAGAAACTTTGTTTTGTATCAGTGTGTTAGCCTAGACCTACTAAGGAGCAATGGGACGTGAAAAGGATGAGAACTGACTATATTTCACTATAGAACTGAGATCAAAACATCCATAAGTGTTAGAAAGATGGAGGTTATAATTCCAGGAGTAGATGTCAGAAGGTCTAAAACTGAGCCACAAATGCCAAAATTTCCCTCCTTAATTAACAGAACCTGGCATTTAAAATCTTACATCATTGGATCAGGAAAGAAACCACTAAGCCAACATAATTTTTTATTGTGTTTCCATAAGGAGGAAAATACTTTTAATTGAATGAATTAGCATGAGATAGACATGAAAAATTTGAGCATTCCTGTATCCTGCAGTGCTGACTGGCAGGATTGACTTCCCTGTTTTTGCCTGTGTGATTTCCAGCTCTAAGTGGCACAAAGCAAGAGAGCAATACTCAACTGGAAGGAAAAACGTTGAGATACTTTGTGACTTTACTTGTGGAAATAAGAAGTTGGGATGAGTCTCCAGAAGAGGAAGGTCATTCCAGGAAACCCCTGATAAGAGGATAGGAAGACACTGGCAAAGCTAGCTATGTCACAGGGGTGAAGGAAGGAAAGGAAGCCTGGGGACACAGTAGGGATAAGGGAAGTAAAGGGAATTCACTTTATTTTTAAAATGATGCTCTTTCATTCCCTATGGAAAATATGGGATACTTAGAGATGTGCCACAGTGCATTGCGAAACAAGAATGAAATAAAACAAGCTATTAAACTTTAAATGAGGAAACAGCCCATGACATAGTAATAAAGACAGAGTTGCTATTAGCACCAACTCAAAACGAAGTGTGTTGACATTATAGTAGTAAGAAGTCACAAATATATAGCAGTGAGCTATGGAAGTTGGGAAAGAACAGGTGCACTGTATCCTTGCTTTGTTTTCTTTGACGTTGGAACAACTCCTGCAGACTTAAATGAAGATTTTGGAGCTTTCTTATAAAGAAAGAGGGGTTTAAAGAAGAAAAATGACTCATTTAGAGACTGGGATTTTGCAACGGGTTTCAAAAAAGGAGCAGGAATTTACAGAAAGACAAAAACTAGAGCAAAATAGCGAGTAGCTGTTCTCCATGTTCCTCAAGTGAGAACAAAACAAGAAATGGCTTACGTTGGTGACAAACCAATTTAAATTGCACATAAGTCAGAACTTCTAACTAAAAGAGTTTTGAGATGCTGGGTGCGGTGTTTCCTTCCTCTCTCCCTCCCTCTCCCCTCTCTTTTTTTCTTGTCTTGATCTAAATGTCAAAACCAACAAGATAGCTTCCCGACGATGTTCCTTAGAAATGCCCAAATTCCAGAACAGTGAACTTGTATGTGAGCTTACTGTCACATTTGTATTATTAATGCTCAAGCACTAAAGGCTTCTTATGCCAAGCATGATGATCTGCCCGGACACCTCAGTTTGAGAGGAACGCGTAAAGGAGCTTTAATTGCCCAAGGAGATCTGGGTTAACTGTAGAGAAGAATTTCTTGCTGGAAAGGAATGTGAAGAACCTAAGTGAAACCTCTGGGGATATGAAGGAGTGATGGGCAGAAGCCAAGCAGACAGGAAACAGCTAGAGAGTGACTATGCAAGGATCTTATTGCTGAGATTGTGAGGAATATGTGCCCAGGAATCTGACTGGAAGGCAGACGACACCAGTGTGAAGAGACACCAGTGTGAAGAGGAAAGGCAGATGACAGTGGGACTGTGCTGTCCTTTGGGCATCATAGAAGCAGGGTTGTGACATCATTTGAAGATCTTTTGAGATTTCTCTGCTCCATACTAGGGGAAGCAGAGATCAGGGATAACCCTGCTGTACAAAGATCCACCTTAGGAATACTTCTAGGACAGGTGAACATGGGTAGGAACTATTAGTGACTGCAGAGCTATGCCGTCAAGCAGGGGATTTTCTAGCCACTTCTCATCACAAACAACCTGAGGAGCTTAGATTTACTAGTCATCTTGACACCCATAGAATCACCTAAGAAGCGAGTCTCAAGGAGGGCTTGTCCAGATAATATTGGTCTATGTGAATGTCCACGGGGATTATATTGCTTTTATTTACTGAGGTGGGTATCGCCATTCCCCAGGCAGGGGATCCTAGATTGCATTAATCGCAAAGAAAGAGAGCCGAGCACAGACATGGTGTGCCTTAATCGACTGCTCTCTACTCTGACTGTGGATGCAAAGTGCAAGCTGTTTCAGTTCCTGCTGCCTCGCCTTCTCCACCAGGATGGGTGTGGCCGAAACTGTGGGCCATGCACCTTTTCTTTCAATCTTCCTCTCACCAGCATGGTTTATCAGAGCAACAGAAGACTGACCCAGTGAAGTTTTCTGTTGTTGTTGTTGTTTGGGTTTTCAGTTTTGCAATTGTAGTTGTTAATGCTGTGACTGTTAAAGCTTTGCCCAGATCTCCACAGTCAGCAAGCAGGCCACTCTTCCTCAGGTGACTGTGTTCTCAGTCATTATTCCAGGTACAGACATTGTAATATGGAGTTGCCGCTGACCACACTAATCTATTTGACTGCTACTTTGTTTACTGAGTTGTTGATCTGTTTAGAAATTGTGACTATTTGGGCAAATGTAGCTTTTCATTAATTGCTCATTGCATGTAGTTACTGATAAATTTGTCTAATTTCTTTTTTATGTTATGCTAATTTCAGATTTTTAAAAAGCCTTATTAAAATGCATCCTTTATTTCCTAGAGTTAAAAGATTAGTGATTTCCCCTTATGCATGAGAAAATGGAATAAGCCTTCCTTTGCTCCAGCGTTTGATAATGTTCTGCTCAGGAGAAAAACAAGTTTCCATCATGTAAGGATTCTCATTCGGCAGCTCACTGTGTCCTCTATTCGGCCCCCAGGAAAATATGATTAAGTTAATCGCATTTCTTTGGGTATATACAAATTAGGCTCATCGTACAACGTCCAGGAATTACTGTCCTCGTGTTTCACAATAGCGAGAATTAATTGAAATCCTTTAGGGTATATGAGGCCGGAAGTATGTCATGTTCATGGTATGGTAGGAAATAATTAGATCTGCAGTGAAGAGACACTCCCAATTAAAACTTTATGGGAAAATGATTCTGAAATTAGCTTCGAGGAAATGCAGTGGGAACAGAGCAGAGGCAAAAGGCAACATCTCTCAGTTCTATTAGCAAGTGTGTTTATATCCATGCAGGGAATCCGTTAACACCATTAGACTGCAATGCAATTGTGTGGTATCTGAGAGAAAACCAAGTCTATATCAGGCAAACAAAAGAGGCTACGGGAGACATATTTTTCTTGTAACGAGTCACAATGTTTATAGTAGTAATCTCTTACTTTTCACAATCAAGTCTGTCTTCCATTTTCACTAGGAAATATTACCATTGCAGATAGCATTCATAGAGTTTTAAAGGAAGGTATTGGCAAATACAGAAAAAAGTTTTTTCCTTAAATTTTAGAAATTATTTTTCAATTTCTCCAGTTTTATTTTCTGACTTTTTAATTAATAGATTATTTTCAGAAATGATGAAAAACAGTGTGTACATGCTCTTTCTGTGCTAGGTTGGTTGATACAGTTTCAAAATAGTCTGAAGTAAGGATATATATGTGGTGCCCTCATTTTTGTTTGGTTGCTTTTCTAAGAAATTCCAATATAACAACACTTAAAAAAACCTAATTTCTAGCATTTAAATAATAAAGTTTCAGAGTTGGAAATTTAGCTCAGTAGAAAAGTATTTGCTCAGCATATATACAACTCTGGGTTCCATCCTTAGCAACAGAAAATGAAATACTTACCATAGTGTCGATGTTTAAAGTAGACTTGCAGTCATTGGTGGGGCAGGAGCATTTGATTCTTGGGAGGGACTCTAAGATGACAAACAAAGGTCTCTGACCGGGCAACCACAATGCTCCCTGTGGGTACGTGGACGGAGGGATGTGCAGCACAGAATGAGGACAAACACTTTCTCTCTGAGCCATTCCTACACCTGCTGACGGACAGCTTTAAAACAGCTCCCTGGATGGTTACTGGCACTGACTTCTCTTGAGGGATGGCTGTGTTCTCTAGGCTTTTGTCATAATGCTCCAGTTTTAGTTTACACGGAACATCTTGTGATTTGGAGGAGACTGCTGCCCATTCATGTGCAGAATTTCAGTGCTCCACGAGTGAGCTATTAGGTACAAAGGAAAGCATTTTAAACAAATTGATTTTTCAGTGTAGAGCTTAAGTCCAAAAGGACTTCTTTGTGAAAAAGTCAAGATCAATAGTCCTGCGCCCAACTAAATTGAATCATGCCACAACTTCAATTTTTATAATAATTTTAATGTAAGATAAATAATAAGCTTGCTTTGGAATCTTCCTCAATGGTTGACCTAATTTCAGTAACAGTCACGTGTTCTTTTCATTGCAACATTTGCTGTTGACATCAGAACCATAAGCAGAATTTAAGAGCAAGAAACGTATGTTATGAACAGCAACCAAAGGCAGAAGCCTGGTGCGCCTTGGATTTTTTTTTTTTAACCTAAAGGCCATCAAAACTCAGCTCTATTATAAATATATATGTGGCAGGTAAATGAATACAAATGAAGAGAAAGGAGATTTCTGCTACTCTGTAGGAGCTGAGGAAACTATTTGTCCATTAATTATGGGCGATGATAACACTTTAAATGCATTAAACATGGCATCTTTAAAGACGACTGAGATAAGGACACTTGACAATACAAGCGCAAAATCCACACTTGATCAAATGACACCAATATTGGGGATGAGATCTGCTGATGGAGACTCTTTGTGTGTGGATAATGAATAGTTAATAGATTTGTTGTAATCTCCCATGTATCAGACGGGACACAACATGTTCATAAACAGCTACTCAAATAACCAGATGAACATGTCTTAAATTCATAACCTGTTAGGAGCCAAATGTATACCCTTGGATAGGGCAGGTGCAATTCATTGCATATGGGAGCCTATATTTACCTTATGTAATAAAATTGTGTGTGTGTGTATGTGTGTGTGTGTGTGTGTGTGTGTGATAATGGATCTAGAGGAAGGGAGAAAGGGGAGGGTGGCAGAGTAGATGTAGGAAATAAGGTCAAAATATTTAAATAAAATCTTTTATGAACCTGTCTTTAGGAAACCTACCGCAACATACAAAGAATAAATGCTAAAATATTTATATAAAATAAAAAATTTAAAATATGTATATAAGAAATTTTAGTTAAAGTAGGAACTCAAAAGTGGGGAGGGGAGAAGACTCCTCCCTCCATGGGAAAAGTGCTTCTCAAGAAAGCATGAATACCGTAGAGCTCTAGCACATGGCTGGTCATTGGAATGCTAGTTCTGGGGAGCAGAGACAGGAGGATCCTTGAGGGCTCACTGGGACAGTCAGTCTAGCAAATTGGTGAGCTCTAGGTTCAGGGGCCCTTGTCTCAACAATATAAGATGCAGAATCATAAAAAATCTGGCTTCCATCTCTGGCTCCCACACATACATACATATGCATGCATGTCCATCCACATACAAATGTGCACACACATGAATGTACACAGAAAAAAATACAAAGAAGTGACACATTAGTCAAAGCCTCATTATGATGAGGAGGAGAGTGTAGGTTCCTATCCTGCCCTGTTAGTATTTTACGCCATCCTGTCCTGTATGAGTAACTTAACGAGAACAGTCATTAGAACACGCTGGGACATACAATGACAAACAAGCCTGCGTCCATTCAGTCAGCAAGTTCCCAGTGCTCTGGAACTCTTTGCATTTAAAAGAGAAGAGAATAAAATAAAAACAGCAATTTATTTTTTCCAACCTTGGCAGGTGCTTCCGTCCGGCCTTGAGTGCATTCCGCTACATTTCACTGTCACACATAAAAAGCTTTTCATAAAAAGTGTAATTTGTACGTATTTTTGAAAATTAATTTGATAAAATATTCACTGCAAACAGACTAACTCCTCTATGTTTCTCAGCCAACACTACCAAGGGAGGACTCTGGCTTTCTTTCTCCCCTCGTTCTCCTTTTGAAACAGTTGTTGCTTAGATGCCAATTACAATGCATGCCTGGAAACAGATAATTGCTAAATTAATATCAACTGTTCATAAATCATAGGTTCATGAAAAATTAAGCAAACTTCTAACATGTGGGTAGACATAAAATTGGCAAATAAAAGGCTAAAAACTGATAGACCTCTGAGACCTCCATTTCTTCAAAAATCAGATAACTCTGTCATTATTCCTTATTAGGAAACAATTTCATAATAAATTTCTGAAATACCCAGGGCTTTCCAGTCATCAGGAGCAATATGTTTGGCCCTAAAAAATAAGTGTGAAATATTTGTACATGTAATAATGCTTGAAAATTTTATTTTTAATCATCACAATGCTTAATTTTCTGTTTATAAAAATTTTATGAAACGTTGCTTTTTGCCTTGTTTTTGTTTCTAAGTCTTGCTGTGTAGCCAGACTTGTTGAGATTTTTCTTTGTAACCTAGGCTGGACTCAAGCTGACAACCTTTTTCAACTTGGTCTCCTGAGTGCTAGGATTGCATGGTAACTGCTACCATGCCTAGCCAAAAACATTTTAAGCATATATCTTGAATTGAAAGCATGTTTGTAAAATGTGAGTTTTAAGGATATTTGAGGATGGGTTTAATCAGCAGATCTTGTCATCTTCCTCCTTGTAACACTTAATGTTATTCAACTTATCTGCACAGCTACTTTTGAGTCTGGGTTATGTATCACATACATTTTGGGATGTTTGGAATAGAGGAAATCTCCTGAACGCATGGTCTTATAGCCTCGTCTATCCAGGTTGTTTTTACAAGTTTTATTTTCCAAGTGTCTTCAGTGCTGCTGTGCTTGCAAACAGGAAGTACGGTCATTCTCCAATGACTTGCAATTTAATTCTTCAACTACTAATTCCATATGTGTGTGTTCATATGAACTGTCAATTTGATACAACCTAGAATTATCTGGGAAGAGTGTCTTAATGAGGAATTATTTACAACAGTGTGACCTATAGAGACATCTATCGAGGACTGTCTTGACTGTCAAACCCAACCCATTGTAGGCAGGACCATTTCCTTGGCATGGGGGTTCTGAACAGAATAAGATAGGTAAATGATAGCTGAGAGTCATCAAATGGGCTACATCAATTTATTTTTTCATGTTCTTTATTCTCAGTGCAATGTGTTAAGATGCTTAAGTTCCTGACTTCTTCATGAAGGACTGGAGGACTGGCTACTCCTTGAACTGAAAGCTGAACAAAGATTTGTCTCCCCTAACTTGTTCTGTGACATGATATATAATCACAGCAGCAGAAATGAAACTAGAATAGCCACACGTTATTGTTGTAACCTTTGATTTTCTCCTGTACTTTGCTTTAAAATCTACACCTCCTTATCTCTGGTCTCTTTCTCTTGCTTCTGACCCAACTGGAAATCTGATACAAAGATCCTTATCAAAATATACACCCCAAATTAAAACACTCATATTTACCACTTTCAATCCATGGCAATCTTTTCCTTTCTTAGTGATAATCGCCATTACCACTAGTTAAGAAATAACTGAATATTAAATATTGATCATATAATGGTTCATGGCTAGTCCTAGATAGCTAGTATTCCAAGTCAACTTTTCAATAATTGGTTTAGTGATATTGGTGCTGTGGTTTGAACATAAAGTGACCCCCCAGGTGAAAATGTCTAATACTTGGTCCCCAGTGGATGGCGCTGTTTGGGGAGGTTATGGAACCATTAAGAGTCTTACTGGAGGAAAGATGTCATTGAGGACAGGTTTTGAAGTTCTCTTGTTTGCTCTCTGCTTTCTGACTGCTAGGCTGCAGGCTCATGCAGCTGTGGCTTCCAGGACATGATGGACTGTATCCCCTCTGAAATTGTTTATAAGGTAAATCTTTCCTCTGTTAAGTTGCTTTTTTCAGGGAACATTATTACAGCTATAGGGATAAACTATTACCATTTGCAAGCGTTTTAACCTATTGGTGTCATAATTTGCTTCTCTGTGATGCGAGATTTCGATCGCAAAAATATTAGCAGAGTGGATATGATTCTGCGTGTTATCTAATTTGAACAAGATAGAACCTTAGTTTAAGAATTAGTTTTGCATTTTTTTACATTGTTGTAACTACTGCTGTTCATCATTTCAGAGTAAGCTTGATAGGGTCCTAAGACCATAAAACTGTGGGTTCCTCCCTGACTCTGGGTGGGTCTGAAGACTCACAGCAACTGCAACAGAATCGTCTCTGATTCCATGCCTCTTAATGAGTTCTCTTGTGAATTATGAGCGAATGGAATTCTGTGGCTGAGAACGGTCTTATCACCAAATGGTTTATTTCAAAGGGGTGCACCTTTGCTCTTCTACTCAAATCTGCTTTCAACTGGGACACTTGAAGAGCCAAGTTTCTGACTTGGCCTTGAATGTTTCTTTCAGCTCAGTTCTTAAGTGTCAGCCTTTGGCTGGGTATCCCTACCTACAGGGCTGAACTCTCCTGAGACAGTGCTGTCAGAGGTAAATATGCTGTGGACCAGAAGGAGAGATGACACGACTGGCTTTCCCCCACACTGCTCCAGCGAGGAAGGGTTAGAGCTGGGCCATTAATTAAAATGAGCCTCCTTTGTCGTCCCTGTATCGCACACACTCGCAAAGCCACAGGTCTCCAGCTGCAGAGCATACTCAGAAAAGTTGCCTGTGTGAGAAACCAGCCAAGAATAATAATTAGCTCTCTGACATGTCTGTTTCTAATGAGTTCCTTATTTATTTTCTAATTCCAGTGTCATGTCTATTAAGTTAACAAAATTCACAGTATTTCTAACATGCCTCTAATATATGTACATGCAAAAACATAGTTTATAAAGCTAAAACTTCTGTTCTATTGTATATTCACCCTGAATAAGTAGATGAATTGAACAATTAAAATGAGCCATAGGCAGTGAGAAACTCACATAAAATGTGAGTGTATACTAGAATACAAACTTTCATCAAAATCATCAATACACAAAATTGAACTTTTACAATTTCAACTTCTATTTACACTTTACATAAATTTTTATCAAGAGAACTCTGTCAAATAAACCACAGTTTTTCATGGATTTTACTCACAACACATCTCTCCTCCTTCCCCTTTTCTTTTATTAAATTATTAAGACAATGGTTCTCAACCTACCTAATGCACACAGTTCACCATGTTGTGATGACCCCCAGCCATCAAATTATTTTTGCTGCTACTTCACAATTGTTTTACTATTATGAGTTACAATGTAAATATCTGTGGGTTTCTGATGGTGTTAGCTGACCCCGGTGAAAAGCATCATTCAGCTCCCAAAGGGGTCACGACTCAGGTTGAGAATCACCGGCTTAAGGACTTTGTGTGTGTATTTATGTAGTGACTTTTGCTTTCACCCTCCACTCTGTCATCACCTTTCACCTCCTATGGAAACCATCTCAAAAAGTCCCAGTCTACTTCCTAGTAGCGCGCGCGCGCGCGCGCGCGCGCGCGTGTGTGTGTGTGTGTGTGTGTGTGCGAACTTGATTCATATTTTTCCCCAGCATGGTTGGGAAATTATTTATTGGGGGCAGAGTAACTTGCCAGTGACTACTTCACTGAACAAAGTGACTCCTTTGTCCAGAAGCCATTAACTGCCAAAGGTGATTTAGGGCAAACCCCTCACGATTTCACCATTGATGGTAAGGGTCCCATGAAGATGCTCTCACTTTTACCAAGAGATTATACCTAAGCAGAATGTCTAGGTGGTGTTCAGTTGCCCTTTAAAGAAGTGAATGGAAAGGACACTATAACCTTATCATCTTTGAGAAACTCAGGCCCTTCTCAACTAGAGAAATGAAATCAGAGTTCTGGTTTATGCTTATCAGTGTTGTTCCAAGAGCATCCAATTCCAAAGTCTGCAACTGAACATGGATAGTCCTTGATCAACTCCGCCTTTTCATAGACACTCAGTGTCCCACAATAATGATAGACTTTGTCTCCTCTTCTGTCCTTTCTTAACCAGTCATCATCCCTTCTGGCTTTCCTAGAAAGCCTGGAAAAGATTTAAAATATTTTTTCTGATGCTATGAAAATTTTAAGCAAGTGTTTCTTGGTACTAGAAGACATTTCTCCTTTTTTATTCTATTTTCCCTGAGGACTCATGCTGGCATATGGAGCTTTCTTCTTCCTCCCATTCTCCTTGGCTTTCTAGTTGTCCCATCTTATTAATCCCTACATTCAGGGAACTGAGTCTGTTGTTCCAAGATCCCATGGTCACTGCATTATACAAAACAATTTTCATTATATCATTGATTTTTCTCTTCAAAACTATTTGGTATATGGTCCTTGCCTTTAATGCAAGAACTCTAAAGAGGGAAGAAACCTTGTTCTTTACCGACAGGGGAGGTGTATAGGCTGACAATACTGGGGCAAGAATCCCACTGGCTAACACTCCTAAATTATATCCAGTTCCATGAATTACATGAGCCTTTATTTGGAAGTACTTTAGTTCTGAATGTCAAAATCCTGACGTGAATTATTTTAGCCCCAAAGGGAAGTTTGTGACTCATGACACAAGGAAGAGTTGAATAATCAGATGACCAAGAAAACTGACTCATTTGGAACCAAAAATATCAGGGGCAGAAGGTCATTAGAGTGTTTCTTCTTTATTTCTTGGGACTTTGCTTGTCAGTTTGATGCTCCAGTCCTGTAGATGCCTTTCTCCTAGTTCCAGAAGTTGGTAGTTTCAGAATTTTATGGCAGAAACCACTTGTTTGTTTGTTTTAACATCACAGAGAGGTCACCTATGCAACTCAGGTTCATTTTTGAAAATCATCCAGTGCCCTAGTATTCCTGGCTTGGGTTGGAGCCCATTTCTTGATCATTTGATTTTAGTCAGATTGACATAAAGCTACATAGACACTTGCTTGCCTTGAGAGAGTCATACATATTGCAATGAAGAGGAAATTGTAGAGGAGGTAAGCATGTTTCCGAACACATTAAAAGTTCACCATAAGCAACAGTGTGTTTCCACTTGTCAGAGAAGCACTCAGTATATCTTGCTTCTGGTACTGTATTTCCTATTGCCTGTGATATCTGTATCCACTCAGCACAGTTGTGGAAATTCCCAGAACTTTTTCTCAGTGTCTTCCTGGGTTGAGAGGGCTAACTTAGGTTCCTGCCTGTTATGATCTAAGAACTGTCCATGAAGATGAGATCCACAAAACAGGTTGCCATGGTTGAGCTACCTGGAAAAGTTAAGAACATAGTATTATGTGTCGGGAATTGTTTTCTTTGGGATGACATTTTTGTATTTGTTTTGTATCCTACAGGGATATTTGAAACTGTAGAAATTCTCATGTTGATAAGTTACATGTACTGATTATTAAAAAAAGTTAGAAGAAAAGATAAATGGTAGTGCAAGACAAGAATTGGGCATCAGAGGCCACAGTTTCAAAACCAGCCAGTAGTTTAACAGTGAACTTGAGTTAAGGAATCGTAGACTCCTCTGTGTGTATCCCCTCTGCTATTTCCTAGGTTCACTTGCCGTGTGGTACCAATAACCTCTCAGGTAAAGAACCCTAGGTTCCTCCACATGTCTCCCCTCTGCTCTTTCCTGGGTCCTCTGTCATGTGGTACCAATAACCTCCCAGCTAAAGAGCTGCAGGATTGTCTGCAGGACTTCTCCACCTGCTCGTCTCCCACGTTCCCTCTACATGTGGCGCAGAGTAACCTCCAGTGGCCAATTGTGGGTTGAAGATAATTAGCCTTTAATTATCATCAGTTACATTTTCACCTGTTCCGAATCCCCATAACTTTC
Organism: Microtus oregoni; assembly: GCF_018167655.1. Lineage (NCBI taxonomy): Eukaryota > Metazoa > Chordata > Mammalia > Rodentia > Cricetidae > Microtus > Microtus oregoni. Next base: position 57,084,554 of record NW_024543059.1, on the reverse strand, counting down.
AGTTTTCCAATTAGCTTATTCGTTCTCCAACAAGGAAGTGTGGAGAAACAGGCTTTCCCTTTGGGAACTGACCTGTTCCCACTAACATTTCAAGTTATATTTTAGCTCATGTAAGAACTCAAGGGAATCAACTTATTTTAATATACAAAAGCATATATGCACACACACACACACACCACACATGCACACACATACACACACACCACACATGCACACACACACAAACACCACACACACACACACACCACAAAAGCACACACCAAACACGCACACACACACACCACACATGCACACACACACATACCACACACGCACACACACACTCACATACCACACACACACACACACCACACATGCACACACACACACACACACCACACATGCACACACACACACCACACATGCGCACACACACACACCACACCACACCACAGACATCTCAGATCAAACGTGTGTTGCTCTTCCTGTAGTCGATGAATCCAACCAGACACTGGAAATCCTGTCTCTGGGGAGATCAGAACGATGAATATTATTTTGCAAAAGAATAGACGGATTCAAAATTTACGCAAATAGGCAAAGCCTTATTTTCAATCTAAAGAAAGTTTACTATTCTGTTCTCCTTTATGGTTGCATGTGTATAGAAGTCTAAACCAAAACAGTAGGATAGAAAAAGAATAAATAAATCGGTGCTTGGAAGATCTCAATGTGACAAAGAGTTAGTGAACGTTTCCACATGCCTGGAAAATTAACACAACACAGTCACTAACCTCACAAAAAGCAATTTGCAAAAAGAAAAAAGGGGAAGGTAGTTTACTCTGTCGACCTCTTAAGGCTTTATATCTTTGTATTGCATGATAGCATATATTCCTAGGGATGAAAGTATAGAGAAAACATGTAGGGCTGTTCTGGGAATACATGCTCATTAGCATGCAAATCATTTATCGAGATGCAAATAATTTAACTATAATGTTGTGAGTGTCCCCAGAGTAAATAATTTTCATTTTCATTGCTGAATATGATACAAACACCCATAATATTTTCCCTGAAAATTATAGTGCTTATTCTGAACTCCTTTTTTCTGCTAACAGATTTTATCTCCTGAATCTTGAAAGCATGTGAGTGACCACGTCATTTTGTTGACTCACAGGTAAAGGCTGGACAATGGAGAATCAAGAGCTGTGGTAGCAAGGAGCTTAAAGAATGCAGCCATTTTTAAAACGCTCCTGGGTTTCAGAGTACTGATTAAGTGCAGTGCTCAGTGATTTTTTCATAAATATTAATCAACTTATCATTTATCACCCTTTGTTATAATTATTAAATATTCAAAATATAATCAGTGTGTTATTTGGTTCCATGTCAAATATATATTTTCAAATTTAATAGAATAAATAATATCATTAATAAATAATTAGAAATAGCACCCTTTACAGTTTGTAAGTTGTAGAGATGAGTCTCCTGGGAAATTCTATTGTGCAAAGAATTATAGGTGATATTCTTGTTAAAATGTTTGACTTTCTAAGTGGCTCAAAATAGCTCATTGACATAGTTTAATGCTCATATTTTGAGTATTTTTATTTCTAAATTACCGTGAATAGTGATAAGGAAGCAAGGAAGAAAGGGATGGATGGAGGGAAGAATGAATAACGGAAGGAAGAAGAGAAGGAGGACGAATAGATGGAAGGAAGCAAAGAAGGGAAGAGGGAAGGACAGAAGGGAGGAATGAGGGAATGCCTTGATTGAGTAAATGAAGGAAGAAGGGCTGACAAATTAGCTCTGCAATACAAGGACGAACTAAATGACATCTCTTTCTAATCTGTCTGAATTGTTTGCCATGTTCCCTTAAATTTTTAACTTCCTTGTTTGCTAGCAGTTGTTATTATATAATGTAAAATGCTGTGGAGAAGGCCGTATTTTATTTTCTATATTGCTTCCTGTTTCCTGGTTTGAGGAGTCTCCATGATGCCCCAAAATTACGGAGTTAATTTATATTCTCAACAGTGCAAGGCAGTTTCTGTATCTCCACATCCTCCTCAGCATCTTAACTGGGGTCAAAGAAAGTCCCACTGTGGCTTTGATTAGAATTTTTCTGATAGTTGATGATAATGAACTTTTTTATGTATTTGTTTGTTATTTGGTTTTCTTCTTCTGGGAAGTTTCTATTAATATAATTTCTCTACATTGGATTAATTTTATTTAAAAGTATTTTTGAATTTCGTAAGTACTGTAGGAAGTAATTGTTTGTCATTTGACTACTAGGAATTTTTCAAATTATGTGCTCTTTTCATTTCATTTCTGGATATATGTCCAAAGAAAATAAAGTCAATGTACCAGAATGACACTTACACCGCCATGTTAGATGCCATTCTATCCATGAGCACTGATATATGGAGTCAGCATAGATGCCCACTGATATATGAGTGAATAAAGAAAATGCATAAATCTGCAATGGGATATTAGTCATGTAAGAGGAAATAAATGATATCATTGTCAGCAACAAAAATAACATTGGTTATCACTTTAAGTTAAATAGGTTATACATATTTATACATAAAAAGGCAATTACCAAATGGCTTCTCTCATTTGTTGAAGCTTTGAAGAAAAAGGTCAATCTCCATGTTAACTAGTGATTACTACAGGATGTTAAGGGGTGGGCATATTGAGATGCATACAAGGAGGGAAGCTAGATTTGATCACAACATGCTAAGCGTATGCATAGAAATATCATTCCAAATTTTATTAATGCCTATCATTAGAATGTTTAATTAGAAGTACAGTGAAATGCAATTTAAGATTGTTCACAGTTTGTTGTCTCCCTTCATCATTGATGCTTATTGTGAACATTATGGATTGCCTAGCCTCATCTTATAGAAAACCAATATTTTCTCATTGCTATATATTGCTATATCCCAGGTATTTGACTTCCCAAAAGCTCATGGCTTTGTTGAATAATGTGGTGTTGTTAGTGCTCCAAGCAGAGGTCCCAAAGCATGCTGGAAATGACCTAACATACCTTCATCACATCAAGAAACTCCTTTAATCTCTCTGAACAAACATGTTAGTTAACAGTGAGTTTTCCTTGTTTTCTTCAAGTGCCTTCAAGTGATGTAAGCAGTTCTACCCTCATACAGCAATCCATTAGACAATAAACACTGTCCAGGGTCTGTATTCCTACTTAACCACATTTTCCATTGTGTCTCATGGTTGTATGGTCCAAACATGGCTGCTTCTACTCCAGGTATCACATTCACGTTTACTGCAGTCCTAAAGGGTAGCAGGGAAGAATAGTGACTGCTGTCTTTACTGTTAAGATAAACAAACCATTCCCCATGCTGGCACCTTGCTTACTGTGCCTTCTTTAGAAGGAGTCAGTCTTACAAAATCGCTTGGCTGAAATTGAATTCCTGTTTCCTAAGTGAGTGCTTTCCAAATTCAAATAGATACATTTGCTACCATCCTCTTCCTCCTGCTGCTTTTTCTCCTCTTCCTCCTCTTTTTTCTCATTCTCCTCCACTCCACTCCCACACTGGATCCCTCTCCTGATGCTGTATAATACATCCTTGTGACAATGAAGAACTGTACTTGACTGAATAAAAGATGTTCTGGTTTGATCACCACTTTGACAGAATATAGAATTTTCTGGGGAGAGAATTTTAATTGAGACATTGTCTAGATTAAATTGGTCTGTAGGGGGGATTCTTTCCATTGCTAATTGATGCAATAAAATGAAGTCCACTGTGGGCAGCATCATTTCCTAAGAAAATGGTCTTTAACTCTATAGGAAAACTAGCTAAGGATAAGCCTGCCTTCCTGCCAGCAAGCAGCATCTTTCATGGTGCGTGCCACACGTCTTTGACTGAATTGAGTTCCTTTGTCATTGTGGCTGATATAGAATAGGAAGCAAGTCTGCCTTCAAATTCTGTCTTTGAGTTCCTGTCTTGACTCCTGTCAGTAATGGACTGTGACCTAGATTTATAAGTCACATAAATTCTTTTATCCTGTAAACTTTGGTCAGAGGGTTTTTTCATAGCAGCAAGAAAGGGGCTAAAACAAAGAGCTATCTATGAATGTCCCTTCAGAGTGCTGAATATCTAGCAGAAAAATATTGGGTTTTGATAACACAAAAGTGAAGGTATGCTGCATCCTGAAGATGGATATAGCAACATTGATGCACTGAAGATCAGAGTGCTGTTTTCATGATGTGAGATTCCCCTCTGTATGCTGTGATTGCCATTGAATAATAAAGAAACTGTTTTGGACCAATAGCAAGGCAGAAAGGATGTAGGTGGCGAAAACTAAACTGAATGCTGCGAGAAAGAAGGCAGAGTCGGGAGAAGCCATGTAGCCCCACCAGAGACAGATGCTGGGCTTTTATCTGGTAAGCCACAGCCACGTGGCAATACACAGATAACTGGAGATGGGTTAATTTAGGATATAAGAGTTAGTCAGACATATGCTTAAGCTATTGGTCAAACAGTATTGCATATAATATGGTTTCTGTGTGATTATTTTGGGGCTAAGCAGCCAGGTACAAACAAGTGGCCTTCATACTATATTTTCATACTGCCTTAAACTAGGAATATCATTGCTTTGAAGTTATCTCAGCTCACCAAATGAATTTGTGCTGTTCTACTGTCAGAAGTGTGAGATTAAAAATGCTTTTATTCTGTCATTATTACACAAAATATTTCTTTAAATGTCATATGTGTACATATATGCACATATATAATTATAAGATTAAATATGCTTGAAGACCTGTTGCTTTGTTTTAAACTAAAGTGCCCTGGAAATGGCAGCTGATTCCCTTGATAACGTTCCTGAGACTATCACAGTAGAAAAGTCTGTGTATACTGTTTACAAAAACAATGGAAAGGAAAAGAAACAAGTGAGAGTTATTAATAAAACTAAACATGCTTTGTCACCAACATTTGAGCATTGATTTATCCCAAATCACGTGACATTCCACAAAGGGTGTTACACTACTTGTTTAAGTATTTCATTTGAAACAATACAAAAGACAATTTGATTTGCCATGAAATGTTTTACAATTTCTCCCTTAGTAAACAGAGAATCTGTCATTAACAAGAACTTCAGCAGAAAAACCTTGCTGTTTACTTGCTTTCTGTCCAGAGTCTGGCTCAAGTTTTATAGCATGCATTTTTTTCAGACTAGAATTCAGACATGAAAATTAATAAACTATAAAAATAAGAAACACAAAGATATGTATGCTTATGTTTCAGCAACTTGTAGTGGCTGTCATTGTTTCTAGTTAAGAATAAATGCTCTTATGAGTTATGATTCATCTTTGAGGAAATACACTCAACAAATGAGTGTTAATGTAATAATAGATAAGTTTTACATATAGGGAAGTTGATTATAGCCATCCACTTTGCTTAATTATTGAACAATGATTTATTAAATATCTTCCATAGATTTAGGATCTACTGTAAAATTAGGTGACTAATCTATAAAAAATTGTGTAAAGATATGTGTTGGTTATCAACAATATACAGATTAAATACTATAATGTTTTAAAATGGAAAACATGATGACTATGTAAAGCCATGTTGGCCACAAAAATGAAGATTCATTTTTAAACTCAGTTACTCAATATGTTTTAAGTTACAGCATTATATATCCAAGAAACATCTTCCAAAGTTTTAGGCACAATACAATATTTACCAATGTCTTATTATCAATTGTCATGAAGAAAGGAGTCCACAGGCATTCCTGTTGTAAGAGGCAAGCATAGCTTACAACCAGAACTGGCCTGTTCAGCAGTGACAGCAAGTGACATACAAACTCATGTGTTTTAAGAATTAAATACAAGAATTAAACAAAGTTTTTACTTTTAAAAGTCTAGTAGTTTTATTCAGAAACCTTTAGGGATTTGTTTACAATTTTCAAAATCCTTATAACTCATTTGGCCAGTCAAGATTATTATGAGCTTTCTTTGAATATTGTAAACTTTGTAAAGCATGTTAATGAGGAGAGCTTCAACTTTTATCTATCAAAGAAGTTGGGTTGTAAAAATACTATATTAGTAGGATTCATGGAAAAGTTTGCAGAACTGTAAAGTGAGACTACATCACAGTCCAAAAGAATTTGGGGGTATGGGAAAGATTTTTATGAAGGAAACAGAAGTTTGGTTCATAATTTATACATCTGAATGTGTGTCAAAGGCTTGAGAAGTGGGAAGGAAAAAGGGAAAGGGAAACGTATCAGTCACATCACCAAAAATGAGAAGAATGAAGAACTGTCTTTTAGAGTGGTCCAGGTTGGAGACAAAGAAGACACATTGTATGGTGACGATTATAAAAAGGAAACTCTGATATGTTAGATGAAAAGCCAAGAGTGAGTCTTCCTGAAAACTTGGTTCCTGGCTTGTACAACAGCAGAGCTAATCAATAAAACAGAAGGCAGGGAAGCACAGACTGCAGAGTGAGGGAGATGCTGTGCTCAATTTGTGCGTTGTTGAATTTTAGAAGTCTAGAAGGTACCTAGGAGAAAGAATGGTGGCAGAAGCTCCAAAGAGATGTTTGGATTGAGTATACATAATTGGGCATGGAGGCCAGCTGGTATGTGGAGTTACCATATATACATAGAGGGACTTTCTGAGACCATGTGGATTAAGGAAAAGAAAAGATTTCGGGTAAAACCTGAAGAGACAAGAACGCCGAGAAGACCTGGGAAGAAGGGGAATGTTTGTGAGGATAATTAATCTATAGCTGAAATGTAACTTATTAAAAGGTATCATAAAGTCTAATAAAACGAACAACCTTTTCTGCATCAAGACCCAGAGTATATACTTTTGACTTTCTAGAAAATGTAGAGCTCAATAAAAATCAATTTAAAAAAGGTACCTTATGTGAAAGAATATGAAGAACTTCCCCCACTAATAGAAATAAAAAGAAACCCAGAATTTAACATTTCAGGAAATAAAGCAATACATACAAAAACACAAGCAGGTGTGTGTGTGTGTGTGTGTGTGTGTGTGTATGTGTGTGTGTGTGTGTGTGTATGCAAAAAAATACTGAAAATATTTCGTCATTTTGGATGCTTCACCTTGAAACTATTTGATTCTTAAGCACTGACACCTACCTGGAGGGCTGAGAATGCCCTTGAAAAGAGTTTGGAAGTTATTAGCATCTGTGGCATTTCAGATCAAGGACAATATTTTCGACTTATTATATTTGCTTCCTTCTCAAATCATATAAATGGAGTCGTGTGTGTATGTGTATGTGTGTGTTCAATGTATACATGGGCGAGCTCTTTTTTCCTCCAATTTCTTTTTCTATTCTTCAGCCACCAATCCTCTCCATTTCCCACCAATTTTCCCTACCCCACCCTGCCTTTGTCCAAGAAAGTAGCACACTGTGATTGAATCCTCATTTCACCTCAGCTCTCCCCCTTCTTTCCTTTCCTTTCTACTCCTTTTAAAATTTTCAAGTGCAATTTAGTTCGAATTCACAATGGAATAAGTTAATGGAAATTTTGAGAGTAGACAATCAAATCCACTTTAAAAATAGTTAATTTGAATCAAGAATATTCAAATAGGCAACATGAATTTCTAGGAAAAATATCATTTCCATCAAGCATGTCACCTTTGAAATAGTGAGTGTTGGGAGAGGTTTTAGCAGTGTGGGACATTTCAATGTGAATGATTAATACGGTGACTTAGTTTGGAACTGGAGAAAGACAATTTACTGGCTGACAAAATGTCCAGTTATATGTTTACATTTCCTCAGAATGGGAAACAGTCATAACACCTAGGGTATTAGCTTGCAGTTTATTGGTCTTTTGCATTTTACATAAAAAAGGTAGTTTCAGTGTTCAATTATTTGTGATAATATGCTGTGTTCACTCACCAAGAGGGAGGTAGAAGGTGTTTCATGGAACTTCACCATCTAGATGTTATTTAAAATAGAAACATTTAGGACACAGTTTGTTGTTTTGTGCAATTATTTAAGGGACGCTTGGAGCCGATATTAACAGTTTGCATCTTTTCAACAGTCCCTTACAGCAAACTTGTTTGGAATGAGTATATGAGGAAAGCCCATTAATGTTGGAAGGAGAACTGGGGCCTCATTTACTCTATGCACAGGAGCAGTCTCATTATAAATAAAGACAAACAAGTGCAGCATAAAGAGCATTTATCCCTTTTTAATGGACTTTTAAGTCAGTTCCTCAAGTTGTTGACGAATGTAATAAAATAAAATTAAATTAAAAGAAATGTCAAGGACAAGAAAACAAATTTAAAAATTAACAAAGCCCACAATAAATTAGCAATTACGTGTCCATCAAAGGTTTTAAAGGGGGTTGATCTCTGCAAAAAGTGGAAAAAATAGTCAACATTATCGTAGCTTTTGGAGGAACAATTATTATCATTGCAAATTACTTAAACTATTAAGCTGAGAATAATTCAGAAATATCATTAGCAGTCAAATTACTGAAAAGGCCTGTTTTCTTTCCCCCTTTGTTTAATTTAAACTTAATGTCTGCTTATTCTCACACAAGCAGAAAATGCTGATAAATAATTCCAGAGCATGCCTAAACATCTCCCTTCACAGCTAGCTTCTAATTTGATCTCTGGAGACCCTTCTCAGTAGCTGAATAAAATATTTTCATTTATTCTAGGAGAGCCTCCTCCAGCACACGTTTCTAATCTTGAACTGCTCAGTAATGCCTCCAGATGAAGTCCTCAGCAAATCATTAAACTTGTTCAATAACGACGTAACAAAGCACCGGAGAATTGGCATCAGGGCAGCAAAGAAGTTTCTCAAATGGAGAAAAAGAGGGAAAGAGAGAAAGAGGGGAAAAAAAACCTTAAATAAGCCAGTTTGAGTTTCTAGGGCAAGTTGGAGAGATTATTTAACATTTGAAACTTTGTAGCAATAGTCCATGGTGCCAGTTCGTCCGTCTGGCTCTGGCAGAACCTCACTTGTAGGTTGGAGCAGAGTCCCCGAAACTACATCTGCTTTTAGTGAGCTTCAGAGGGTGCCTGGGCCCCAGAACACATGCTGGACCCAGTGCATACAAACCATAGGGTCTGCTCATGAGCTTGTTTGTTCTTCATACAAATTAATGTCCCAAAGATCAGATAATGAAAATTACTTTCCCCAAACTGTCTGGATCCATCAAGATGCAATTTGATGAGACTAGAAGAAAGACTTGGGAAAAGCTAATTTTTTCTGTCCGAGGCTGGAAATTCATGATACATGTTGATGATTCATGCCATGTGAGGCACATTACTAATTAAACACATGCGTTAGCGAAATGAAACAACTTCTTAAAATATGAAGGTGTCAGACTCCACTCTAGGGAGGGGTTCGAATCGGGCGATTGCTGCTGAAGACAACTGCTGGGATTTAACTCACTAGCCTGGAGGAGTGACCGGTGTCCACCAAGTCTCACATTGTTCATTACCACGTGCACTCTTTTTTCATTCATTCATTCATTCATTCATTCATTCATTCAGTCCCTCTGTCTGTCTGTCTTTCTACTCCTACCTCCCTTAGTTTAAGAAGACCACTCTGCAGTGTCAGCTTCTTCCATAGGAGCAGAAAGGTGTTTCTTATACAAATCCTTAAGTTTTCCTTCAGAGTTCCAAGATCATAAACTTCAACAAATAAACAAGCAACAACAATAACAATAAAACAACTAAAAGCCAAACCCCTGTTTTATGGGATGGGTTTGTAGCTCAGAGTAGAAAATTCCTCTTAGCCAAGTTTAAGGCCCCGCATTCAGTTCTTCAGCCTTTACCTAAAAGCAAGGCAGGCACAACAGGTGCCTGTAATCTCACAACTGGAGAGGCAGAGATAGGGATCCACAGGGTCAGGTGATTAGTTAAATTAGCTGGAATTAGTGGACTCCAAGTTTAGGAAGAAACCCTGCCTCAAAATATAATATGATGAATGATTGAGGACATCTCCTGACTTCACACTAGGTCTTCCACAAGCATGCACATATATGAACACACATGCATGTCCACATGTATATCACATACACTTACATCCCCTCACCCAAATTGACCCGCCTTGCTCAGTCTTCCTATTTTCATACTAACTCTTCTGCTATCTAGGGACCTGTGTCCTCTTGAGTTGTTGCATGAATATTCTGGCTGTTCCTTCACCTATGCTTTCCTTACATTGTCTTAACCTTCAAGTTCTGTCCCTTTACCCAACAGCTCCCTCGGTTACTTTTTTCAGGTGGAGTTACAAACATTAGAGAAGATGTGGAGTGCTGAGGAGAACTCTGCTTTGCACATGTCTCCTCCTTTGCAATGCTTAGCTCTCTTCTCTCACAGATCCTTGCAGGTAACTTGGTGGTGCAGACAATAGGATCACGGAGAGACCCTAAAATAACAGCTTTTTTTATACCAGAGTTAAACACATGAACAACTGTTACATATGGAAGAAGAAGGCATCTGTGAGTGGAGATGGAGAATTTGTCCTTTATCTTTGACAAGTAGTAGCCTTTTTTAAAACAAACAAACAAACAAACAAACATATCTTTTCCCCCCTATTATATTCAGAGGCAACAAGCTTTTATTGCTCTCTTCATACAGAAAATGAGAAAAACAGTGCAGAGAAGTTGCATTGCAACTATGCATACACACAGTTAATACTTGGGAATTTCAAAGTATTTGAAACTTGGCTTCAATTACACATGTGGAAATGCTTTCTAATATAAAAAACCCTAAAATTTCAGATTCATTTAGAATTATAAAAGATATGACAATGTCCTAGCGAGTATCTAGATTGTAACCTATTTTATTATGATGGTTTTATGGAGTTCCTTTGAAAATGGCCACAGATCTCTACTGTATTTGCATATCTATTTCTTGCCCCCTCCCTTTCCTCTTCCCTCCATCCTTCTGTCCTTTCCTCCCTCCCTCTTTCCCTCCTTTTTCCCCCTTGGTCCTTCCTTTCCTGTTGGTTGAGCTGTGCTTGGGTGCCACCGACCACCTGACCCGGGTATGGGGGGTCTCGTGAGACATGGTTTCTCGAAGACCAGGCGAGTAAGGGTTTGGCAGTGACAAACAGAAATATACACAGAGGCAGTTTGAATCTGAATGTATTTTTCAGCTCTCAAATAAGGGTTTTTATACAAGTAAAATAGGCATTACAATTCTTAAAAGATGTGTTCAGTAAAGCAGTTACAAAAAACAAATTATCATAATCACCTGGCACAAAAAGACACAAAAATCAACCAAGTATTACATTTCCTGGACAGTGGGTTTAAAGAATCAATTACAAATGGAACAGACAACATCTTTAGTTACGAAACAAAACAATTCAATATATCACTTATAGTTAGTGGATGACTCCTAGGTCCAGATCAAGTTGATAAATTTTCATATGTAATCCTTAACTAACATCTAACTTTTATCTTCTTAAAAATCTTTAAAGTTCAATTTAAAGCTATACTTAAATAATGCTTTCTATACCATAATGTCAAAGCCAGCCTCATGTACACATGCATAGCCATACAAATTTATTGTCAGGAGGATAGTTTATCAAAACACTATTTTATAATTATGTAAATGATTATAAAGCAAAGAGCTAAATCCCTTAGAGAAAAGGTCATGGCCAATGACCCCAATTTAAGGGGGTAGCTTCTTCTTGGCCCAGGCAATCAGGAACATCTCGTAAGTACAGAAAGGAAATAGAAGCAGACAGACTGTTGTGAGAACTACGGCTCAATATTTTCTCTCCGGCCAGAGAGTTCCACAACCGGTTCCAGGAGACCTCCTCCCTTTGGAGTCAAATGCCTCAATCTGTGAAACTTGTCACACAGATTCTACTGGGGTTGGTGTGACACTTGAGTATTTGAATAAAAACACTCATGTGTCACCATTTACAAGCAAAACCAGAGGTGAGAGAAGTGGAGTTTGGAGCCAATCCTCCTGGTTCTACATACCGCTGTGTGATCTTTGGCATACTAGTTAGGTTCTCTTCACCTTAGTTTCCTCATCGAAAGAACCAGGAATGTTGTACCTATTCTAGAAACAGATATACTCTGCAGTCCCTCAAACGCTAGGCAAACAAGAGTGTTTTATTATTTTCATTAACCTGCAGTGCAGAGAATACCTCATTGGACCGCTGATTTCTGTCTCGCAGCATCACAAATACGTTCTGCCATTGGTTGACAATAACTTTCCCATTGTACGTCACCTACACCAGATGTTTCAGACTTTTTAATTAGGCTTCACTGTCTATGGAGACTCTTGTAACTAAAGCACAGGAGAGTTTAGTTCCTTGGAGGGTCTGTACTGAATCAGACTGTAGTAATGGGAATCCCAGCTAGCATGCTCTGGGGGAAACTATGGTTCCAGGGTCAGGCACATCTGTTCCTGTTCTATTGTTGTAATGTGTCTGTGAACGGGAAGGTAAAACTTAAAACCCTGCTTCAAGAACCAAGTTCAAGATCAGAACAGAATCAAGCACACAGGATTGCTATTTGTTTTCTTAAAGATATCATGTTTTCATCTCAAGATTTTCTTGGATGTGATCAATTAATTTTAACATTCATGTGTGTATATGTGTCTGAATCAGTATGCACACATGTGTATGAGGCCAGAGAAGGCATAGATAGCCTCTCCTTTCTTACTGTCCATCCCTTCCTATTGACATAGACACCCCCTTGGAACTTGAAGTTTGAGTCTTGGCTAGGCTTGGAAGTCAGCAAGTCCAGGGATTCTTCTGTCTGTACCCTTGTTATAGCTGGAGATACAGGCATTTTCCAGGATGCCTAGCTTGTTATGTGGATGCTGAGCTCTGAAATCTGCTCCTCATCATTATGTAGCAAGTTCTCTAAATTGCTGAGTTATCTCCAGTCTCTGATCACAAACTTTGCTGAGTCTCCACGTCTTGTAAAATCAGATTTCTTTCTTGTACCATTACTGAGAGGATAGAGTGAAATAATACCTATACAAGATCAGGCATATACTAATGACTTACCATAAAGGTACCTTCTTGAATTTTTATTTTCCCAGTTCTTGCACATTTTTTACAATCTTTCTTTTGAAGATAATTTACTAAAATATTCCACTCCTAAAGGAAATGTCACACCCTTTTTTTTCTTATCTATATTCACCCTCATAGGCCTGGTTCTTTTTCATTTGTTCCACGTCTATAGAAACATAAATTATTGGTTAGATTTTTGCCACTGTGATCAAAATTCTATGTTCTGGTTGTGAACTAAGATCATGAAGAAAGCTTCATCATGCTTCAGACCAACAAACTGTTTAAAAATATTTTTAAACTTGTCTTTATGAGTTTTACCAGACTGAGAAAAGCAGACTTATTCTTGTAAGAAGTTAGAGTCTTTGTGTTGATAATGCTTACTGTTTCTGTCTCATGAAGGTGCAGTCATTGCGCCAAGCAATGTGTATTCCAGTTTTTGCTTTTGTGTATCCCAATAAGTATTAATAAACTGGAACATATTTTCAAAATTATAACTAAATAAATATATTGTTGTTTTCTTTAGGAGGAGCTAGCAGAGCAAGGGCGTGGGTGAGCCAGCCCTAAAGATGTGACAGTAGGAGAGCCATCTCCACAGTCTGTCACATGGTGGCCCCTCACTCCTCACCTCATTCGCTACCTACTGCAGGCAGCAAGAGCTAATCCCCGGGTCATCCTGCCCCTCACCAGTTGCAGCATATGGGAGAGCAGGCCCTGAACCACTCCTGGACAGCACACAAGAGCTGACCCTGTTGGCAGAAGGTGAAGGTGACCCAGGTGTATGGGTGTGGTCACTGGAGACCAGCTCCTGCCTCTTCCCTTGTAAGCAAAGATAAGGGAAATCTACCCTCTCCCCACCCTTGTCACCTCTGGCAGGCAGGAGGGCCGACATGGGGGACATGAGAATGGTATAGTTGGTCCTGCCTGTCACCAAGTGCAGCAATCAGGAGAGCAGGTCCTGCACCTCCTTTGCGAAAAACAGAAGAACTGGCTCTGGTCGGGTAAGTGTGGGAAAATTGGACCTGAGACAATGAAAGTAGCAGAACTGGCCCTGCTCTTTTCTCGCTGCTACTTTGGGCGAGCTAGCCGGGACTGTCAGTAATTTTGTCTATTTTGTGGCCCATTGTCCAATGAAATCAGGCGTTGGTTCCAGAGTCGGGTTAACATTCAGTTGGTTGGACTGGATCGTAGAATTTTCTGGTGGACTCAGAAAAAGAAAGAGCTGGGAAGAATAGGTGGGACCAGAAGGTTACACGGACCTTTTCAAGCCAGGAAGTTTTTTTCTTTAATATTTGTTCCCAACTTTTACTTTATAATAAACGACAAAAGCAGCTGCATTATCTCGTACCCACATGGGGCATTATTAAACCATGGAAAGACAGTCTGTTTCTGCCGTCCCAGTCCCTGTAGCCACCACTGTAATGTTGTGGACAGTGTATTTCCCCACCCTTTCCCCCCAGCCTCTCCTAGCCTCCTTTATTGCAGTTGGGAGTTTTCCACTGTTGTCCTTTGAGGGAAAAACCCCTGATTCCTCACAGTTAATCTGTGTGTCCACCACTACCCTCCCAGGCCAATTCTGCTCAGCAAGCACAAGTACCACGGCAGAAGCTAATCTGGCTGTGTTGTACTTTAGATCCTAGGGTGCTGAACGAGAGCTGCTTTCGTGCTGCATCTTCGCCACCTGCTGGTTGAATATCATCACTACACCTGAATCCCTTTGCACAGAGAGCTCGATTATTAATTAATTAAACAAACAAACAAACAAACAAATAGATAATTCATAAATTAAATATAATTTGTTTTTGTTTTTCAAAACAATTGGAGCATGTCCTGGAACTAGCTTTTGTAGATCAGGCTGGCCTTGAACTCACAGAGATCCACCTGCCTCTGCTTCCCTAGTGCTGGGATTAAAGGCGTGCGCCACCACCGCAGAGTAAAAAAGAGAAAAAGAAGAGGGGGTAGGACACTATGAAAATATTTTCCATGTTTAAAATTGGACATATCACAATGTAGGGAAATAGGACCTTGGTTATTACTACTATGTAGATGGAAGTTTCTGTTCCACCTGGTTCCACAGCCATTCAGTCCCAAACAAACACACAGAGGCTTATATTAATTATAAACTGTTTGGACTATTTGCTCAGGCTTAAAATTAGCTAGCCCTTGCAACTTAAATTAACCCAAAAATCTTGTCTACGTTTAGTCACATAGCTTGGAACCTTTTCTCAGTAATGCATTCATCTTGTTTCCTCTACGCCTGGCTGATGACTGCTTCTCTGCCTGTCCTCTTCCCAGAATTCTCCTAGTCTGGTTGTCCCACCTATACTTCCTGCCTGACTACTGGTCAGTCAGCATTTTGTTAAACTAATATGAGTGCCAAATCTTTATGGGCTACAAGAGCCTTATCCCACAGCACTATATGAAGGGGATAAACAACTTAGCTGGGACTGACTTAATGTTGGTCATAATTGTTGTCAGTTTGATAATTCATATTTTATCCTTTAAAACATAGTTTGATGACTGTGCCAAATATGAGAAATTGGCTGATAAGATGCAAACTTTAGAAAAGGTTTACTAGTGAAAAAATATACAAGCCTTACAAATACTTGCTAGTGAAAATTCTAAAAAGTGTGACTGGTAAGATGCAAGTTTTAGAAATATTTACTAATGAAAAGAATAAAGCTGTGACTAATATTCAAGGCTTAGAGATACTTACTAATAGAAATAATAAAATTTGATTAATAAGACACAAGACTTAGAAATATTCACTAATAAAGACAGAGACAGAAGAATTTAGAGTAGAATCTACACCTCACCATACATTATGAAATTGAAGAGGGGCTGACGAATGTTATCAGAAAATCAATTTTAATTTATTCAGTCACCATACAGTAATGCTCATCAACTGACAGGCATCCCCAAGGCTATGGAATAGCTTACTGGAAACCTGCAATGTTTGATTTGAGGAGATTTAAGGAAGCAATAGTTTTATATGGTATGCATTCACTTCTTGTGAGGCAGATGTTAAATTTATGGTCAAGTTGAAATGGAATTATTCCACAAAACTGGAAAGATTTGGTTGCAACAATATTGAAAACTGATCCTCAGTTATGATGGAATATTGGTGGAATGAAAAGACTATGGTTATCAAACAATGAAGTAGGACTAGAAGTATTGAAATTTCCCTAGATCAATTCCTTACTCAAGGCAATTATGCTGATTTGCCAGGATAGTCTATACATGATGAACACACTTTGGCTCTGTGCTGTGCAACAGTATTGAATGCTTGGGACAGGGTTGAAGAAGCCAGAAAGAGGACAGAGCCATTATACATTTTCATGATGATACTCAGATAGGAAAGATGAGTTATAAAAATTTAAAGAAAATCAAAATGTCAGGTTTTTAAATTGTGGTAAACAAGGTCGTCTAAAAAGGAATTTTTCTAGAGATAATCCCAGAGGAAGACCCCAGAGTTCTGGAGTATGCAGAAAATGTGATGAAGGCTGTTATAGGAATAATAAATGCAAATCAATAAAGGCAAGGTAACCCTTTGTCATTGGGAAACATTTTGAGGTAGCTCTTGCAGTCCCCCATGTCAAATTTGGATCAGTAAGTCCCTGTCAGCATGGTGAAAACACCTCCACAGAGTATCAAGAGTGTAGCAGAGGCTAGAGGTTTCAAATCAGACAAATGAACACTTACAAGTAAAGATATAAGGATTAAGGTATGGCTCATTGGGTCACACTATAGTTTCCATGTTGAGATTTATTTATTTATTTATATTTATGTTTTGCTTTTATTTTTAGATTTTGTTGGGAGGATAGATAGGGTAGAGGATGGAAGAAAGGGGATATGGAGATGAGTGTGATTGGGATGTATGATATGAAAAACATAAAAGAATCAATAAAGGGGTCAAAATTAAAAAAAACAGGGAAGCTACTAGAAAATTGGATCTCCTAAAATTAAAGTAGAATGAACAAAATGGCAACAAACTGTTTTTAATTATTTGCTTCCTGATAGGCATTTTTTTTATCTAATTATCTCCGCTTTGGGGGGAAGTAAATATTGATGTTGAATTAAATTAGTGATGCTGGCCTCCTGGCCTCATACACATTTCATACTTTTTGCTTTGGAAATTTGTAGGCACCTTCTCTGTTTCATCTTTTGCTAGAGGTTGCGAGGTTCAGCTCACAAGCTACAGTCACAAAGTCACATAGAAGAGGAGCTAAAGTCATGAACACAGGGCATAGTAGAGTGGTGAGGGAACCCTGGAGAGGGAATTATATTTAGGGTATTTTTATTGGTGATAATGAAGACTGACGGAAAAGACAGAGAGAGGAGATGCCTTTGTTTTTAAACTTGTCACTTATGTCAGTGCGTGTACTGTGAGATCTCAGGAAGAAGGAAGAAACACCTTCTGGTCTTGGCTCATCATTCGGTTCCTCAATTTGTCCATGCCAAAACCAAACCAAACCAAGCCAAACCAAACCACACCAAAACAACTCCCAAAACAAAAGCTAATAGCAAATAGATATATGAGTAAGACTTTAGGTAATAAATCCATCTCTGCGACAAAATGCACTTAATATTTATTTTATGTGTGCTGACATTTGTCTTTATTTTTAATTGGCGAGTAGACCTTTAGAAATACATTGTCATAAGACTTTAATCCCAGAACTTAGGAGGCAGAGGCAGGCGGATCTCTGTGAGTTCGAGACCAGCCTGGTCTACAGAGCTAGTTCAGGATAGGCTCCAAAGCCACAGAGAAACCCTGTCTCGAAAAACCAAAAAAAAAAAAAAAAAAAAGACTATAACCTCCCCTGTAATTTCACTTAAATGCCAACAACTTGGCCTGGAGGTTTGACACAATTACTAA
This sequence comes from Microtus oregoni, assembly GCF_018167655.1. Classification (NCBI taxonomy): domain Eukaryota; kingdom Metazoa; phylum Chordata; class Mammalia; order Rodentia; family Cricetidae; genus Microtus; species Microtus oregoni. Next base: position 57,066,716 of record NW_024543059.1, on the reverse strand, counting down.
AGTGCTTGCTATGCAAGTATTAATACTTGATTTCTAATCACAACCCTCCCTAAAAACAGACACAAATATATATAGTTGTGATTACATCATGAAAAAGACAGAGGCAGGTAGATTTCTGGATCTTACTGGTTTGGCCACTAAGGTGGGAGTTCCAGAGAAAGATACCTGAAACATCTTCCACCATTCACAGACCTGTCACAGGTGTGCATGGTCACACATCCCTTCACATGTATATATGCACACATACAAAGCCAACTTCATGTAAGTTCTAGGAAGCAAGTTCTCCTAGCCATGTAAAAAACACATTTGATAGGAGAATTAACACCACTGATGGCTAAATCACATTCAGAAATTGTGATAGGTAGGTTTCTGGAAAGATTGTCAGTTCCCAAAGAAACCAAGGGCAAGGCTAATTTAGTACTTTGGATCCTCCAGCACCTCTCACCTGGAGCCACTAATTTAAACTTCTCAGGCTCATAGGGCTGGGCTTCCCTCCGTAAGCTTCTGATTCCTATATAATTCAGCTGTTTTGGGCATGTGCTCCCTTGGTTTTTGGCTCCTGGCTGGCTTACTCTTGCCTCTTGATCCAAGGCTCCTCTCTTGGTCAACTTGCCCTCTCTTCTCTCTTTTGCTCTATTAAACTTTCCCCCTCTTTCTCCTGTCAAGGCCCAGTTCTGTCTGGAACCTCCAGATACCTCTGGCTGTACTCTGTGTGACATCTACAATAAAACCCTTCCCCTCAGCCATACCCTAGAGTAGCCATGTTTTTATTTTTCCCTCAAAGATGTCCTTAGAATCTGAGACCAGTGTACCAATAGTACAGAATCCTGCCTTTCCTATGTGTTAAGGACTGTAGTTATGGTGAATTCACTTTAGGCCCCACTTCTGAAAGTGAAGTGAATGTGAGAATTTGTCAAATTCTCCTTCATTTGGTCAAAGGGGACATTATCTGGGTAGGTCAGTCATAGTCAAGAGAGTGGGAAATCAACTGGACCTTTCTGTTATGGGAGACTCTTGTTGACTTTGACAACTCAAGAAACTGTGTTCTGAGTTGCCTGTGTAGGTGTCTAGGTGATAAGGGAAGAGTGGAAAGCTGTGCCTGGCCAACAGCTCCAGGGAACATAGTGAACTCAGTCATAAAACTGCAAGAAAAGTCTGCCAAGAAGCAGTGAGCTGGGAATCACTTCTTCCCCTGCAGAGTTTCCACATGGGAAGGCAGCTGGCTGCAGCCTTGATATAAGGCTTCCAGGGCACAGAAGAAAAGAAAAGCCAGTTTGTGCCAGACTGATGACATGGAAAACTTGAGAAAGAGTAAGTACATGGTGTTTTAATTCCGTATATTTGCATTTTATTCCACACTAAAGGGAAACTGTTATAGCTATTAAAGCCTAGTTGGTATAGTTTGTGCTGGTGAGGAGGGTCACATACATTTAATCAACAAACTGTTTATTATTTTTTTACGCTTTATGGCAGAATCAGTGAGATACAGAATTTTTAGAACTTGTATTTGTTTTGTGCCCCCACAGGCTCAGTGTTCAAGGCTTGGTGTCTATAGGGCAATGGCAATTTGGAAAGTGACAGAAACTTGAAATAGGTTAGAAAGGCAAGACTTTGGTGGGCATATGTTATCCTGCCAGTGTTCCTTCCTCTCTGCCCCTTCTCTGCCATAATGGATACTTTGACTCTGTTTGCCAGAGAAAGCTGAATGTACCTAAACCACAGGCTGAAACCTCAACTGGTAGTAAAATATGTTCTTCCTCCTTTGATCTAGAGACTGTAAACTAGTGAACAGTTGTTTATATTAAAATGTGTAATATTTTGAACAAAATTGACCTTTAGGAAATACTTGTGGTAAAAACACCGTGTAAGGTAAGTTATGCTATGTTTTGAATTAGTAATAGAGCAGTCAGCTGTAAGGATTTGGATAGAATAAAATCCCCCATATCTACATGGAGTCTGTAATGGAATGAGTTTCATGAACCCTTCATGTACACTTATATACCCACAACAATATAGATGAATGTGTAATTATGGATGTAAAAGTGTAAATGAAGATATATTTCTTTATGTCTCCCAAGGGAAGATCATAGCAACTGGTCATCTAATATTAAATGGTCAGTCATGAAAACATACATAGCTAACGCTGTAAAGTCTGAGCACACTGTATTTTTGTATTTAGGGATGTTATGCATGTGTTCGTGTGTGTGCATGTGAGCTCGCGTGCACGTGCATGAACACATGTAACATCAATAAGTAAAAAAAATAGCCATGAATTTGAAACAATGAAAGGAAAGATATATGGGAGAGTTTGTAGGGAGGAAAAGAAAAGAGTAACTGATGTAATTATATTATACATCTCAAAAAAGAAAAGAGGCAATTTTAAAAAGAAGGCAGAATAAAGTCATTGTAGACCAAGAATCTTAGAATAAAGAAGTGAATATTTTCAAAAACAGTTCATTTCAATTTCAAAGTTGTGAGAAGATATGGAATATTGAAGAGAGAGCCTCTTTGCCTGATTCCAGCTTCCTACCACTTGCAGCAAAAACAGAAAATACTGGAAATTTAGCAGTAATTGGAAACATCACAGAAAAAAAATCATGAGAAGGACATATGACACAATTCAAATATTGAGATTGCTTGGCATCTGGAAACATGCAGGCAATAGTTTGTTTAGTTCCACTAAGAATTTTAGGTTCCCTCCAGATTCAAGTATGACCTGTATTCAACCTGGTAGATTTAGAGAGTGCCCACATGGTGTGAAATGTGATCAAGAAGCTTTGGGTGTAAACACCATCTACTCATTCGTTTTCCGCCTACCCAGACCCAAATAATGACACAGAAGCTATATTAATTACAACACATTTGGTCAATAGCTTAAGAATTTTTTTTAGCTAGCTCTTTCATCTTGAATTAATCCATTTCTACTAATCTATGTATCACAATGAGGCTGTGGCTTACCAGTCAGTTTCTGGCATCCTTCTCCTTTGGCAGCTACATAGTGTCTCTTTGACTCCACCTTCTCTCCCTCTCTGTCTCTTCCAGTCTGGCTATATTCTGCCCTGCCATAGGCTATAGCAGCTTCTTTATGAACCTATGATAATAAAACATTCACAGCATACAGAGGGAATCCTACATCATCTCCCCTTTTCTGTATAAATAGAAAGGAAGGTTTGAACTTTATCATTGTAAAATTACATATAACAAAACAGTTATCAAGCAAGAATTACAGTTACAATATTTTCTTGTGAGTCTAAAGTTTCATATGTAATTTATCTTTTATCATATCTAAGGAAAACTATAATTATAACTATCCTTCAACTCCATCAAAGACTTCATAATGATATAATATTACCCAAATAAAAAGGAAATTAATTGTAAGCAATGTTCAAAAATAAAATTGACAGACGTCTTGCTTCCTAGACAGTTGTCCAAATTTCTGTAATTTTGGAGCATCCATTTTTAGCCTACAGGCCCATTATATCCCGTAGACTTTTTAGTGAAGCAGGAAGATCTGTTGTGACTTGTACTAGTAAAGTTCTTGAGTTTCTTCCTTCTGTGTCCTGCATAATGTCTGCCATTTTCTTCTGTGAAGTAGGAATCCTGAAAAACCATCCCATCTTTTGGAAAGTTCAGCAGTCACTTTTCTGTGGGTCCGGCACATCCAGTTCATACAGCATACCATCAAGCAGTCCAGACAAGAGCAGTTTCTTGCACAAATGACTAACAAACTCCATAAGGAGCCCCTTCGATGCCCATCATCATCTTGAAGTAATTGGTGCTGCCAAAAGCAGACATGTTTTTTATTTTTTTATTAAATTTATTTATTTATTAAGGATTTCTGCCTCCTCCCCGCCACCACCTCCCATTTCCCTCACCCTCCCCCAATCAAGTCTCCCTCCCTCATCAGCTCGAAGAGCAATCAGGGTTCTATGACCTGAGGGAAGTCCAAGGACTGCCCACCTCCATCCAGGTTTAGTAAGGTGAGCATCCAAACTGCCTAGGCTCCCACAAAGCCAGTTCGTGCAGTAGGATCAAAAACCCATTGCCATTGTTCTTGAGTTCTCAGTAGTCCTCATTGTCCGCAATGTTTAGCGAGTCCGGTTTTATCCCAGGCTTTTTCAGACCCAGGACAGCTGGCCTTGGTGAGTTCCCGATAGAACATCCCCATTGTCTCAGTGTGTGGGTGTACCCCTCGTGGTCCTGAGTTCCTTGCTCGTGCTCCCTCTCCTTCTGCTCCTGATGTGGACCTTGAGATTTCTGTCTGGTGCTCCAATGTGGGTCTCTGTCTCTGTCTCCTTTCATCGCCTGATGAAGGTTAATATTCAGGAGGATGCCTATATGTTTGTCTTTGGATTCACCTTCTTATTTAGCTTCTCTAGGATCGCGAATTATAAGCTCTATGTCCTTTATTTATGGCTAGAAACCAAATATGAGTGACTACATCCCATGTTCCTCTTTTTGGGTCTGGCTTACCTCACTCAGGATAGTGTTTTTTATTTCCATCCATTTGTATGCAAAATTCAAGAAGTCCTTGTTTTTTTACTGCTGAATAATACTCTAATATATATATATTCCATACTTTCTTCATCCATTCTTCATTGAAGAGCATCTAGGTTGTTTCCAGGTTCTGGCTATTACAAACAATGCTGCTATGAACATTGTTGAGCATATACTTTTGTTGCATGATAGGGCCTCTCTTGGGTATATTCCCAAGAGTGATATTGCTGGGTCCAGGGGTAAGTTGATCCCGAATTTCCTGAGAAACCACCACACTGCTTTCCAGAGTGGTTGCACAAGTTGGCATTCCCACCAGCAATGGATGAGTGTACCCCTTTCTCCACAACCTCTCCAGCAAAGGCTATCATTAGTGTTTTTTATTTTAGCCATTCTGACAGGTGTAAGATGGTATCGTAAAGTTGTCTTGATTTGCATTTCCCTGATTGCTAAGGAAGTTGAGCATGACCTTAAGTGTCTTTTGGCCATTTGAACTTCTTCTGTTGAGAATTCTCTGTTCAGCTCAGTGCCCCACTTTATAATTGGGTTGATTAGCCTTTTATGGTCTAGTTTCTTGAGTTCTTTATATATTTTGGAGATCAGACCTTTGTCAGTTGCAGGGTTGGTGAAGATCTCCCAGTAAGTGGGTTGCCTTTTTGTCTTAGTGACAGTGTCCTTACAGAAGCTTCACAGTCTCAGGAGGTCCCATTTATTCAATGAGGCCCTTAATGTCTGTGCTGCTGGGGTTATACATTGGAAGTGGTCTCCTGTGCCCATGTGTTGTAGAGTACTTTCCACTTTCTCTTCTATCAGGTTCAGTGTGTTCGGACTGATATTGAGGTCTTTAATCCATTTGGACTTGAGTTTTGTGCATGGTGATGGATATGGATCTATTTTCATTCTTCTACAGATTGACATCCAGTTTTGCCAGCACAATTTGTTGAAGATGCTCTCTTTTTTCCATTGTATACTTTTAGCTCCTTTATCGAAAATCAGGTGTTCATAGGTTTGTGGGTTAAAGTCAGGGTCTTCTATTCGATTCCATTGGTCAACTTCTCTGTTTTTATGCCAATACCAAGCTGTTTTCAATATTGTAGCTCTGTAATAGAGTTTGAAGTCAGGGACGGTAATGCCTCCAGACAATCCCTTATTGTATAAGATTGTTTTGGCTATCCTGGGTTTTTTGTTTTTCCACATAAAGTTGATTATTGTCTTCTCCAGCTCTGTGAAGAATTTTGATGGGATTTTGATGGGGATTGCATTGAATCTATAGATTGCTTTTGGTAGAATTGCCATTTTTACTATGTTGATCCTCCCAATCCAAGAGCAAGGGAGGTCCTTCCATTTTCTGGTGTCCTCTTCAATTTCTTTCTTCAAAGACTTAAAGTTCTTGTCAAATAGATCTTTCACTTCCTTGGTCAGAGTTACCCCAAGATATTTTATGCTGTTTGTGGCTATCGTGAAAGGTGATGCTTCTCTGATTTCCCTCTCTGCTTCCTTATCCTTAGTGTATAGGAAGGTAACTGATTTTTCGGAGTTGATCTTGTATCCTGCCACAACTAAAGGAGTTTATCAGCTGTAGGACAAATTCGACAAAATTCAACACCCCTTTATGATAAAGGTCTTGAAGAGATTAGGGATACAAGGGTCATATACCTAAATATAATAAAAGCTATTTACAGCAAGCCGGCAGCTAACATCAAATTAAATGGAGAGAAACTCAAAGCCATCCCACTAAAATCAGGAACACGACAAGGATGTCCACTCTCTCCATACCTCTTCAATATAGTGCCTGAAGTTCTAGCAATAGCAATAAGACAACATAAGGGGATCAAGGGGATTCATACTGGAAAAGAAGAAGTTAAGCTTTCGTTATTTGCAGATGATATGATAGTGTACATAAGCGACCCCAAAAACTCTACCAAAAGCAGACATGTTTCGCTGTCAAGAAAAGTCTTAGTTCTTAAAACCTTTTAAATGCCATATTCTGTAGGTCTTTAAGTGTTGAAGATTGTATATCTAACTGAAATATATCTCTGTACATCTAGAAAACCAAACTAGCTTGACTACAGTTTGAATATTATAGATAATGTTCTATCTCTATTTATTAATTATATGTTATATTTTTAAATGAGCTGCACAAACAATACTTTAAACAAAAGCACAAATACACATACACAGTATAATAAATCAACCTTATGTTTTTATCAACAGACCAAGATCTATACCAATGCAAAGTATTTATATTTATATGTATATCATATTCACCTTTAAATGTAAACAAACTTTTATAAACAACAATTTTGGGAATTTGGACGTAGTTTTCTCCAAACTGCTTCTTGCTGTTTGTTGGGTGAAGTATTTTTAGTGTTTACAGGGATATTTTGGGAGGTCTTGTTCCATTAAACCATATTTGCTGGAAGGAATCCCTAAGTTATGGGCTCCAGTATCAGTGGGTAGGTAGTATATGAGGAGAATCAAGGGCATAGCTACCAAGATCTATACTTCCTACACTTTGATTGAAGTAGTATCTATGGAAACATTTGTGTGTGCTAATTCTGATGACTGTGTATTGTGCTGTTAGCAGGTATTTTAATCGTTCAGCTAATTGGCCTTGCTCTTCCTGAATTTCTTTGTAGAGAGCAATTATCTGAGACCAGGTTGTGGCAGCTTAGTCTTGCAAGAGATGTGTTTTCGTGAACCACTTAAAATAAACCGGGCTTGTTCAGCACCTGTCTTTACTCATCCCTCTTGCTCCCTTTCAATTTAGAGAGAGCTCTCAGAGGTAAACCACAGGAAGGCTTGCACAGGAATATTCCCTGAGGTCAAAGCTTATAGCTGCACCAGGTTGGAGACTCCAGGCATGTGAGAGCACTTTGGGAGATGGATTTTTACGGTGTCTGCCAAGTGGGAATTGGAGATAAGCAAAGCAAATGCTGGTCTTCTCATAACTTTACTTGCAAAGGTGAAAAATGAAGAAGCTTTTAATTAACAAAAATGGTTTTTAACAACAGTTTGAATTCCAAATCCTGTGGTTGGGAATGCATACATATGGAAGTGCAGTTCCGTTCAGTTGCCAGAATTTACAATCCATTTCCTCCCTGCAGTGTTTGAATCCATATGGGCATTAGGGAGGCCCAATTATTGTCAAAGAGGCTTCCGTATTTATGGGAGAAGATGGTTAATCTTGGGCAGCTTGTGAAAAGGTGCGTCTGTGCAATCCCAAACTCGATAACCTACTTAGCAAAAGCAGACAGCTAATAGGTGACTGCCTCAATGGGATTTTTTTTTATTAAAGCATAATTTTTAATGCATATTTTAGGGTATTTTGGGGAAACTTACAAACTTTTTAGGTACCCCAGAGAAATCAAATTTTAAAACTATTTTTTTTTAGGACTTGGCAGTCCTTCTATCCATAGAAACTAATCTGGAAAACTCGAGATTTTTTTTTTTTTACTCCAGTATTAGAACGAATATACTATGTAGATCTGAATAGCACCGCAGCATTGGCTCCCTGTGATTATGCAAACTCTGAAGCTATAATGCTTTTAATTTAAATACATAAGGATTTTCAAACATATAGGGGCTAATAAATAGTAATATTTTAACAAAACAAAGTAAATGTGCTTTAGTTCCTTTATACATATGTGTATATGTAGTTATATGCATGTACAGCTGTGTGCATGGATGTCTTCCTCTGTTGCTCTTACCTTGTTTTTTGAGGTAAGGTATATCATTGAACCTGGACCTCACCAGCTCAGCTAGACTAATTCTCCCTCTTGCAGCAGCCACTATTTCCCTGTAAATTTTTGGCTAAGGATGATACCCTATGAGATTTCCCCCTTCTTTGTTAGCATGCCTATTGACATTGGCATCGTTTGGGTCTTGTTTATCTACCATTTTAAGAAAGGCAGTCTCAAAGGAGACTTCATGGTCGTCTGGCTCTTAGAAATCTTCTGTCCCGTTACTGGCAGATTTACTCATATTATTACTCTTGGTAATTTGAACATTACCTTGGAGTAATCCTGAGCCACAGATATGGAAACTATATTGTAGATTTCAAGAATGATCATGCTAATTGGTTACCTAATACAAAGGTTTAGCCTTGAAACCATGCACACAGAAACAAAACTAGACTCAGCAGGTCATATATATGTGTATGTGTTTGTATGTAATGATAATAACCAAAGAAAAAGAGGCTATCAAATTGAGAATAGAGTGGAAAGGACATGGGAGAGGATTGGTTAGAGGGGGCATGAGAGTTGCTGGAGGAAAAAGGAAAGAGGAAAATGGTATGATTATATTTCAATTAAAATGTATTTAAAAAGATAGAAAGAAGGTGAAGTTTCTTAGAAAGGAAGATAGAGTAGAAGGGTGGGCTGAGCACTTCCAAAATACATCCTATGAAACTTTCAAATACCTAATTCAAATTGACTATTTGGCCAGCATGATGGATGGAAATGTTATCTCTACTCCTTGCTCCAGCACTGCCTTAAGAGTGCCTGACTTTTTAAATGAGTGCTTGGATTTGAACTCAGGTCTTCACACTTACATGGCAAACAATTTACAAAATGATCTATCACCGCAGCCCCTTTACAGTTCTTAGAATATATATATATATATATATATATATATATATATATATATATATAAAACTTTGCACTTTTGTGTTATCAATTAAAGCTTTCCATATAACAGTTTGGTTTCCAGACATTGAGGGATGTCACAGTAGGTGAATTTTATTGATGTCATTTTACATGGTTCTGCATATACATTTGCAAATATAACCCATAAATATATCTGTGTTTATTTTTCTTTGAATTTTGAACATTTCCTTTAATTGAACTTAACACAGCTTCCACATTTTAGAAAACGCAAAAATGGCTTACTTTTCATGCCAGAGCAGGGTGTCTCTGGAAAGCGGGCCTTTAGAAACTGGTATGCAGGTTTCAGATGGGTTGTTAGAAGCAGCACTCAGGGGAGACAAGGAGGTAGACACAGAATTGGCTGGTAAGATAAATTGCATGGCAGGGCCAGTTCAACCCCCAAATACGCCTCATGTTTTAGATTAATGGTTCTGTGTTGTGGCATTTGCAGTTGTCTTTGATTGCAAGGCAGCTAGTGGGTTCTGAGGAGGCCAATCTTGTACACTACCAGTGCTTGGCTTGGAAATTTCCTTGTAACTTCTTGTCCTGATCTGCTGAACTGAGACTCTCCTTTGTGTCTCTGCTACACTGAAATTCTAGGGTCAGGTTTTGTGTGATGTCAGGAATAGGAGGACTGTCAGTCAAATGGGTTGCACTATAATTGTATAGTGCTATAATATTAGGAGATGAGGAAGAACTTGAGTTATGAAGTAAACATAATGCTAATCATTTTTCAAGTTCTAAAACTGCTATAGATTTTTCCCTTTTTGATGATGGATAAGTGCATAAAATATACTCAGTAATGAAAGTGTAAGGTCCACTGTAAAGCCTCATAGCTTTAATATGGCTATTCTAATTGATTCTAAGTTCATTTGGATGTAGACTTTGGGTCCAGATAATGGCAGTGGTATGTGGTACTTTTCACTTGCAGGTTTTTCAAATTGAACTTACAGAAAGTCCCAGAACACAAAAAGAACAAGCATGATTCTGACAAGAAAGTATTAAATTTCTTCTTCTAAGCCTGGCTTAGGGAATGACAAAAGTGTCCATCAGAAAGAGGTGCAGATGACAGCACTCTCCTCATCTCCGCTCCCTCCCTCCCTTCCTCATTTTCTTCTCCTGTTTTACTTTTCCCCTTTCACAAAACAAAAGAGTGTACTGATCAGTGCTCTTCATTCCTCTTCCGTTGACTGTGTAAACAGCATCAGATTCTAGAGTGGATACGCCAGGGATATGGCCAGATTGACTGAAGGATTGTTTTGGAGCAAACAATACTTAAACATTCACTGAGGCACAAAGGTTGTGAGAACAGAATGCACACCTATTAAAATAGGCCATTACTATTAGAAAGAAATCAATTTGGGATCCCATTTGGCTCAAGTTGCGGTATCCCAAATATTTCAGAATGCTGGCTGCTCTTTCCATTTTTGGCATGTTCTTATCTTACTTAAATTTTAGTTCTACCTATAGAAAAGCTATTCATGTAAAGTAGGTTTAGGATAAACCCAGTGTTCACTTACTGAGACCCCCTGATTCCTATATGAAAATATGTTTATAAATAAAAGATTCAATTTTGTGTTAATTAATTCATGTGTACAAGTGTATATAACAGTGATGTTTACTCAGTAGTCATTATTTGGCTAAAAGTGATTTCCTAAAGCATAAATTATCAAGCAGAGTCTGAGATGTTGGCTCCTAGGATATACCATCTGTGATGATGCAGTCGTGTATCAAACTGAAAACACAGAAAAAGTCATACTTCAGGTTGCTCTGTCTTCACCCTCAAACTGATAACATCCTTCAGTTTTAAAATAGTTTCACATGTTCTGAAAAACTATTTGTTAAATTATTTCACACCCAGAGATTCCAATCATTGAGTACACCATATGAAAAATATGCATTTGCATGTGTGTAAGTATAAATGCTTGTGTGTATATGATGCTAATATTATGTTATTATATTATAATTATTATTTTATATTATGCACCAGGAAAGCTGCCTGTATGAGCTTTGACACTGAGAGAACTTAGAGGAAAGAAAAATCGGTGAGTTTTGTAAAGATGTTTTTTGAATTCGTTTGTGGTCCAGCCACATTGAAAAACAAATTGAGATGTTGAGGGCCAATTTTGAAATACTAGTTCATACTCACTGCTACAAACTATATTTATTGACTAAAACAACTTTTCAATTATTTGTCTAAGCATGGCTATGACTGTAGTTGTGCAACTTTATAGGTGTACTTATTTTTATTTTGCTCATCTTGTTTATTTTAATTGATATGCTTCCTCCACCTGGTCTTCTCATTCCCTTCTTTCCTCTTCCTCTACCTCCCTTTCTTCCTCTTCCATTTCCTCTTCCTCCTCCCTCCTCTTCCATTTCCTCTTTTCCTTCCCTCCTTCTCTTCCTCTCCCTTATTCTTTTCTCCTCCTCCTCCTCCTCCTCCTCCTCCTCCTCCTCCTCCTCCTCCTCTTTTTCTTCTTCTTCTTCTTCTTCTTCTTCTTCTTCTTCTTCTTCTTCTTCCTCTCTCTCTCTCTCTCTCTCTCTCTCTCTCTCTCTTTCTCTTTTGGTGTTGAGCACTGAACCCAAGGTTTCATACACACTTCACCACTGAACTACAAAGCAAGCCCCAAGAGGTTTTATTGAAGTGGAATGTCATTGAAAACAAAACGTTATTTTTCACACACTCTTCTTATCAATTATTCCAGCTATCTCTTTTAAAGTCAGGAAAGTGGAGATGAGAGCAAATTCAGTATGTTCATCCTTAGGTGTCTTTTCTCTGCTTTAGGATTAAGGAAGATTCCTGTGTATACAAGAACCCATACCACAGTCAGAGACCTGTGTTTATCAAGTGAAAATGTGAGGTCGAAAATACTCCTTAAGCTTGATGTTTACACAAATGTTTTCACATTAAAAAGTTGGTGTATACTTTCCTGTTGCTCATTTTAAGTACTGTATAAATGATAAAAGTTGACATGCATAACAAAACAATAATTATTAGTCAAATGTTCTTATATTTGTTTATAAATAGCTTTTTACATTCCTTTAGACTATTTTATTATTGAAATGTATAAGCAATAATTTTAAAAATATTTCTTTAGCTATTCACTGTTGAACATTTAAACTTTCTTTTTGATAAATTCAAACACTGACAAAGTGACAATCCTGAAAAGCATCTCAAAAACATAAAAACAAAATTATAAGTTATATATACACATGCATATATATACATACAATAATGCATGCACACACGTTCATGCTCTGAGTATTTTAGTGCCAATGTTTTATTCAACTTGTACATTCATGTATATAGTCATTCCCTGAGTATTTTTGTGCCAATATTTTATTCAACTTTTACCCGCATGACAAAAGTTCAAGGAAAAGTAGCATCGGTTCTATATCAAAATACTCACTCTTGCAAGTTATTTTTTAAGTGAAAATATTAATAAACTTATTTCATTTATTTGCCATTTTGGATATTTACTCTATAAATAAGGCTGAATGAACACGGGAGAATGTGTGCATTCAGGAAACCTTTCCTGCTCACTGCTTTTACACTCAGAGCTCACGCCCCACTGTACATCAATGGTCCTTTCTGCTTACTACGTGTCGTACCAGCATACTGGCTTCATCTCAACCCACCATGTATAAATGAGTAGTTGAATACCAAGGCTATCTTGTATTTATAAGTGGCTGAGTCTTTCACTTCTTTGGCATGTTGCATAATTTCATCCAAACATATAGGACCTAATACTACTCCTGTTACTGGATCTGAGCTTTGTGGTCAATCTTTAGAATGTTCTGAAAGTTTCATCAAAGTCTAGTCCAAGCTCATAATGTCCTTTGATGAAAGGATTAGGGCCATGCATGACCACAAAGAGCCAGTCATTCTTCCAGCCCTCAATATGCTTTCACTATTCACTAAGAAGTGATCAATTAAGAAAGCCAAAATCAAGATCCCAGGTTCTCTTAGGTTAATGAATACAAGGGCATGTTTACTGTCATCCTGCCCACACTATGTTTGACAAATACAGCTTATGAGAGTAAATTGTGTACATATTTGTTTCTCTCGGATGTTATATAGATACATAAAATCCATAAATACACATATATGTGTAAACATAACCTCATGCACACAGCAATATATATATAGAAAAACACACACACACGCACATATATATATATATATATATATATATATATATATATATATATATATATATATATGTATATGAGTATACACACACATGTGACTGGAAAGTAGAAATGAAACTGTCTAGGGGAGCAAAGAGGACATGGTAGAAAGAAAAATTAAGTGTCTGGGGAGAAATTTGTTCAATGGATACTTGTGTGACAGTGTCTTATGTAACACAGAAACATTGCTAATAAATATATATGATTTAGGCTGGAGAGATAGTTCAGCAGCTGAGAGTGCTTCCTGCCCTTCTTCAGAACCAGAATTTGGTACTCAACACCCATATTAGACAGCTCATCACTGTCAGCACCTCCAGTACCAGGGGATCTGAAATTCTCTTTGGTCTTCTATGGGGATCTGCACTTACATATGTACACACACAAAGACATATACCCAATTAGAAAGAATAAATATAAATAAATACACATCAAAATTGTAAATAATTGTATTATAATGAAATTATTAAATGGAGATCAGTATAGTCTAGACATAATCACTCTGTATTTTTCTTAAAGGAAATAAAATACAAATTTGATTTAATAGAGGAATTAGACTAAATTTCATGAAAGCATTGTCCCATATTTAATTTTAATTTTATTAACTCAACAAGTATTTTTGAACATCTCCTCTCCGGGTCTAGGCTTAATAGTCCTCCAACCCTCATGGAGTTGACCTTCTAGCAAAAGAGACAGGACACAATAAACACAGAGAACAATCAGCTACCTATTCAAGGATGGTGTGCTCCAGAGGAAAGGGAGCAAGGTGAGGGGTGCTATTGGATGCAAGAAGGAAAAGTGTTCTTCGTGGGGTCATGGGTTCTACATATGGATAACGTAAGGGAATGAGGACACAAAATTTAAGGTAGTAAATAATCATGCAAAAGGCCAATGCCGGGTTTCCATAGGACAGGCGAAGGACCATTGCAGATACTAAGAAGGGCATGGCACCCCTCATTTTTGTTTGAGGGTAGTTTCTCTAAGGGTGCCAAACTCAGTCGTCCCTTCCTGCTCGCCTGTTTGCTACAGTATTTCCCTTCACAGTTTCCATAGCGTCTGTTGCTGCTGCTCCTCCTCCACCATCCTCTTTCTTCTTTTTCTTTTCCCTCTGAGCTTTTCCCCCTTCTTCCAATTATTATTCCTTTTTCTCCTCTTCCTTTCTCTATTCCTCTTTGTCGGTCCTAGACTTACACATGGTAACAAGTACCCTTCTATGGAGTTTCACCCTCATCTCTCTTTATAGCTTTTGATTCTGAAAAGGTGTCCTTCTAAGAGACCAAATCTGGACTTGATCTCCCTCTGTGGCTCAGGCAGGCTTTGAGCTTGTGATTCTTCTTCCTTGACTTCCCAAGTAGCTGTGATTGTCAGCCTTTGCCTCCAGGTTTGGCTCCTGTCACATCACGTAGTTCCTATTTATAGGCTTATTGTTCATATTGCTTATATCATCTTTAGAATACAAACTCTAAAAAGTAAAGGTCACATTTATTTTTGTTACATATATTAAAATAATTACATATGTCTCAGTCATCTTATCAGTCTGCATTTTGTTTTTCAGTAGGTCACATCTTAAATATTTTCATAAAAAGGAAATCGATTTTAGAAGAAAGTCTATATTATGCTTGAGATTTTGAAACTGTATTCTGAATCCTAGACAACGATTTCAGTGAAATTATTAAGGCTACAGACAACAAGTTTCTTTACTGAACACAGATGCTTTTTCTCTGCCTTTTCTGACCATCCAATCCCCTTTAGAAGCTACCATCACCTCCACTCAAGTCGACCTCTTGGCTCAGGTCCCCCACATTCATACAGGTTGATCGTTTACATTGTCAGTCAGGAGCAAGAGAGTCATGCCATGTCTAACAAAAACTTGAAGAGTCAGTTCTTTCTCTTTCTTTTGCATTAAAACTTAAATTTAAGAAAATTGTTAATAATAAACATCCAATAGTGAAATTAACCAGACCCAAATTCCATACATTTGAGCAAACTTGTACCCAATTAGAAGGGAAGGCAGAAAGTCCAGTGTGGAGCTGCATAGCTTCAGAGTGGCTCTTTCTAGTGGATGTGTTCTTAGCTTTTCAGTGATGAAAACAAACATGATCAGGTGGTCTCAGAAGGAGGCAGATATGCATGGAAAGCAAAGGAGGGGTTATGCTGGAAATGGTGGGTTGATTTCGGTGATACCAGTCTTCTTTCCACATTGTGGCTGTTCCATCGCTCTACACTCAGGATTAATAATTTCTCCTTGCTAGTGTAGTTTGCTATGGATTTGTGTTATTAGCAAATCGAGTTTCAAACAACATAATATTTATGGCAATATCCAACCCACAGTGCTGTCATGATGTAGTTTGAGCATATCTTATATCTGCTAAGGATCATAGGAAAGTCATTTGAAAAGAATTATTTATATATTAAAATTAACTGATAACACTTCTAGAAAAAAGATCATCTTCCCCAAAATCGGAGGGAGCAAGTGATCATTTGGAGATTCAGCGTCTCAGTGTGTGCTCCCAGGAAGGGTCAGGTACTTGTCACCATGGCCCACAGCACAGCCTGGAACCAAGTTCCCACAGAAGGGCTCAATTGGTGGAGATATAACCTTTTTTTATGAATCTGACCTTTGAAACCAGCAGAGTGGGCAATAACCATTAACAGATCAAATATGAGAAATGTCAGGTGTGGAGTAAGCCTTGACAGAAAATATTTCATCCGCCTAAGCCTTGAACAATCACTGACAAGGCCTGGGAGGCCATTCTGCTGGCACCCTTCTCCCTTACTCTCTGTGATAAGGATGACAGGTCGCTTCTTTTAGTAGTGCCCTCTTTTGCTCAATGTTCAGCTACAAGAAGATCAAATTGACTCAAGCACACTATAATTCTGAGAAATTACCATTGCTAGATGACCTAGTTTTCTTCTTATTGCCACAGTGTGGGAGCCCTCATAGAGAAGAAGCTCAACAATTTTAAATACTCATGTCTGTATTTTTCTAGGCACTGTCTACTATGTAATGCTATTGCATATTCTTCTAGCCAGAGGCATCTTTAGCTAATTACTCCAAGTCTCCTTCCCCAATTGTTAAGCACTTCTCACAGCTTTAAGTCTAAGGTCACTGTAGAACTGATAACTGGGAGGCAGATAAAACTATTATTGGTGATCAGAGAACACTTGTTCTAACATTCTTCGATGATTATAATGAAATCATTTTTGCTAATATTTTTGTTTTATTTTAATGCAGTTGCTAGTTAGCCAGTTTGGTTATGAAGTGACGCAGTAATCCCACTAATACGGTTTTACACAGGTAATATCATGTTTGCATTGGCCTTGAATATCAGCAGGACCATCCGACAATCTAAGTTTATGTGCTGACTCAGGGCTAAACCTGTTAAAGATCTCTAGTCATTGCCAAAGTGAGAACTCCCATTAGTGACTTGTTTACGCATGTCTTTAATATGGACTTTGTTTCTCAATGGTAGGAGGGAAATTGTAAAGTGTTGCTTAGTCTGTGGCAGCAAACCCTGAGCTCTGGAAGTAAGCATGCTATCCATCACTATCCTCAGATCACAGGGGGACATGAATGCGTGCATCATCTACCACCCAATAAACACTAACAAGTCATGTTAAGGGAAGTTGAAACACAGGTTTGTAGCTACAGGGAAATGAGATGGGTACTGAAAGGGAAGGGGGACATTTGAGTTCTCTTCCTAACAGATACTTCTGTCTGCCTTCCTACGAAGTTTTATTTCCTTTGCACTCTGTACTTTCATCCTGATGACACGGCTATTATTTTATAGCGGTTTCCAGCCGTTAATTAATGAAGTGCACACAAGTGACATGACACCACCTTACCCAATTATCTCCAGCATCTATTTTTACAGCACAAAGCACTGCCGCTTTGTGGGCTGTCTTGTTCACAAATTGGCTCAGGAGGCAGTTACTTTAATAGCCAAAACAATGCAACAGTAGTGCCACACTGGTGACACGGGGTAATTGTAAATCACCATGTGAAATCTCATAAAGCTCACCATTAAAGCCCTAGTGATATCATGTAATAAAAGCTCCCGTTTCTACTGAGTTAAGCAGCTATCGCTCAGGTTACTGTGTAATCTCAGGAGTACCCTCATTACTTCATGTAGAATAGGACATGGCTGGCGGGTATGGTGGCCATAGGAACCAAAGGATCTCTCTCTCTCTCCCTCTCTTTGTCTCTTTCCCTCTGTCTCTCTGTCTCTGTCTCTGTCTCTCTCTCTCTCTCTCACACACACACACACACTCTGCAGTTCTCCCGTGTTTTGGATTTGTTCAAGCTCCTATTGATCTTCACGCTGCTTTCTCTCTCTAATCCACCCTCTTCCCTCTTCAGTCACCAGAGAGCTCCTGCCCTTTCATCAGACTTACACCTAGATCTTTGCTCAGTTTACATGTCCCTATAACCACATTGATTATTGATTTTCTTTTAGAGTTTGCTGCAGCAGCCTTTGTTTAATTAAAACTCATTTAGTGTATAAAATACTATTGCAGTGTTGTATCTAGAAAGAGAAGCAAGGACAAATCCTCTCTCTCTCTCTCTCTCTCTCTCTCTCTCTCTCTCTCTCTCTCTCTGTTTCAGGACTCGAGGCTCTCATCCATCTCACAGGGTGCTAGCTATAAAACCCAAAGATGACCTTGACCTCTGCACATCCCACTGTCTCTTTTCAAATGCTGGAATTACAGGTTTAGAACACCAGTCCCCGCTCTAAGCCTGCTGGGACTTTATGTACTCTTCCCAAGAACCTTGCCACCCAGTCCCCACTGACTAGACAAATGCAATATCCTTTTCCAAGGAAATGATGAGAAGACTTGGACTGCTTATGTGGCTGATGGAGTCAGTGGGATTGTTTATAGTGTCAGTTATGAAGATCTCCATTTAGTCATCGCTTATTAAGTACTCCACATTTTCTCAGAAAAGGAATAAATCTGCATGGTCTATGTCACTTGGAACATTTTTTAACCCTACTTGTATTCAGCAACATTACATATATTATCTATCTAACATCTGTTTATCTATTTTCTATTATCTATCTATATGTATATATATGTATATGTAGATAGATAGATAGATAGATAGATAGATAGATATCACTGGTTATTTTCATGAAGCTGGATCACTTACAATGAAGATGAAGGAAGTCTGGGGCTATGAAATTATTATTGGTATAAATTAACAATAAAGTCAATAACCACCCATCTTGTATGCAGTTCAATTGCTTCTGCTTTTACTAGTTTCTATTACCTCTGAGCATTTTGTCCCATTTTCCAAGAGATACTTTAAAGGTTTTCCCTTTGTTTTTTAAACTCTACCTATTGCTGTTGTTTTATCTGCAATAACTGTGTATGAGGTGTGCATTATGAGCCCCTTTCAAGCAAAGCTACACAAACTTGCTATTCTGAGCAGTATTTATACCTGCAGGAGGCCGCTTTCAACATCCTATGTACCATAGCATAAGGCAGTGGAGTTTTGAAAACTTCTCTCCTGAGCTTTAGAACTACGTGGTTAAGACACGTGGGAAAACTAGCTGTGCTGTTTACTCCATTTCTATGCTTAGATTTGGTTTTCAAAGGAAAACAAGTAGGAAGTGCCTGAATTCTTCAGACATTCATTAGTTCCCTGGGAATTGTGGCCAATTCTAAAATCTAATCTACTACAAAACCAACCTAGATGCCTAGATAGAGTTGTTGAGGAGCTGGTGATCAATCAAAGATATTGAGATGGCTCCTGCATTGGAGTAAGTTTAAGGCTTAGGAAGGCGAGACACTACACGTGTCCACAGATGTAGATGGAAGTTTTTATTTTGATTAAAAAATAGCTGTTAAAATTAATTAGAACTGTTTTATAAGGCAATATTTTTAACACAAAACACAGTAACAGCCGGGCGGTGGTGGCGCACGCCTCTAATCCCAGCACTCTGGAGGCAGAGGCAGGCGGATCTCTGTGAGTTCGAGGCCAGCCTGGTCTACAAGAGCTAGTTCCAGGACAGGAACCAAAAAGCTATGGAGAAACCCTGTCTCGAAAAATCAAAAAACAAAACAAAACAAACAAACAAAAAAAAAACCAACCACAGTAACATAGTTTTCTAGTAGGAAGTAAGCCATACTCTGTATTTCGTCATTTTTAGAATGATTATGAAAAGTAAGTACACTTAAAATATTACAAACTTGCATTTTTCTTCTGAGAAGGCTTTAGAAAGGAAAATAACTGTGTATTACATGTTAGATAACCCAGAGATTCAAATCCAGCAAAATGTGTAGAAACACATTGTTTACATGCTAAATATTTACCTAAGATGTGTACTTATGAAATAAACAGTTTAGTTAGAACACAATAAGTGTGTGTATATATGACTTTTTAGCTAGTTGGCCTTACTATGGAAACCGTCACATTAGACATATAGTAACTTGCTCGTGTTTTACCTTTCTCTCAGGCAGTTTATAGTGGCAGCAGATGATAGCTTACATTGAAAATAATTCAATGGTTTATTATGCCAAATTCACATCTAGTATTAACGTACTTGGCCAATATAAATGTCTGAAAAGATAAACATCCAATTGGATTCAATAAATTGGCAGCTGAGTGTTCACTGATGGAGGACAGGCTGTTGGGAAAGGACTGATAAACACAGACTCTACCTTACGTTTGTTCAGAACAGAGACAAATTTCTATGCTATGGTGTATATTTTTATTACTCTTGTAAGAAATTGCTACAACAATGGTGTGCTATTCATGTTTGTAATGTACAGACCGAGGCAGGAAGATAGCAAGCATGATTGTGAGATCACCATGGGCTACAGAGTGAAATTCTATTTCTGCTAAAAGATGGCAATGATGATGATGATGATGGTACCTTTGGGTGGAGAAGCAGGTATTGTAACTATCAGGAATGTTGAAAATTAATTGTGTTTTTTTTTTTCTCTGTTGAAAGTAGGGTAATGTGCTTGCTATTTTCAGACACCAAATAAGATAGTGTCAAAGAGAAGGCTGTTGTATAAGAAAATCAATAGGAATATCTAGCTGCCTGTTGTTGAGATTCTGCTAGACGTGCAAGCAGAAAGAAGTGAGGAGTGTAGGAGTTTTTCACTTAATAACAATGCTGGAGGCCTCCACTAAGAGCCAAAGGTGGCGTGTACAGGAAGGAGGAATCTCGCATACTGACTCTGCTGAGCTTTCTCCTTCTCTCCTGCTGACTCCTCCCATCTATACTCCAAAAAATATTCACTTGGTAGATACGAACAAAAAGCTACTTTTCTGTAGATTGTGTTCTCACCTTTAGAGATTAAACACTTGCTTACAAAATAGTCTCGTTTTCATGGATTTATAGTGGGGCTTCTATTAGCACTATTGATTCCTAAGCTAGATAATTTTTAGCCGTGGGAACAATCTGGCCATCTACAGGATGATCCACTGCATTGCTGACTTCTATCCACTAGATTTTGTTTATATTTCTCCCACATTATAAATATCAAAACTTGTCCACAGACATTGGAAAAATGTTTGCTAGACGCCTGAGTGTCTCCAGGTAAAAGTGATTTATTAATAACAGTATGAAATGACAGACTGAATTAGTAGACAAATAAATAATGCGATTTCATATACGAGGCGCACAATGATGAGATTAGAAGTTGTTGGTTACTGGAGATGGTACAGAGGTGATATCAGGCCAAGAGAGTTTTCTCCCTTTGATTATGGCCACACAGTCCCAAAATGCAATTGTTTCTGCTGGCTACAGACATTAGGTTTCCTTTTATTCTTTTTAAAAATGAATATGTATGTGGCATGCATGCATGCATGTATATAAGGGTGTGTCTTCTTGGAGTGTGGTGTGCACGGATATATGTATATAAGGGTGTGTGTAAACACAGACTGCATTTTGTAGACAGAAGTTTCTGTCCCTCCTGATCCCACAACCGTTTAGTTCCAAAGAAACACACAGAAGCTTACATTAAGTATAACATTGTTTGGCCAATGGTTCAGGCTTATTCCTAGATAGCTCTTATGTTTTTTTTTTTTTAATTTTTCGAGAAAGGGTTTCTCTGTTTCTCTGTAGCTTTAGAGCATGTCCTGGAACTAGTTCTTATAGACCAGCTATCCTTGAACTCACAGAGATCTGCCTGCCTCTGCCTCCTGAGTGCTGGGATTAAAGACGTGTGCCACCACCACTCAGTTTAGCCCTTAGATCTTAAATTAACACATTTCTATTAATCTATGTATTGCCATGAAGCTTTGATTTATCAGTAAGGTTCTAATGTCTTTCTCCTTGGGCAGCTACATGGTGTCTTCTTGACTCTGCCTATTCTTTCTCTATACTCTGTTTGGATTTCCTGCCTGGATTTACTCTGCTAAGCCATTGACCAAAATAGCTTTATTCATCAACCAATAAAATCAACACATATGCAGAAGGACATCCCATATCAGATGTGTTTGCTTGTGTATGTAGTGTGCATGTATGTACGAATATAAGGGTATGTTTGTATGTGAAGTGTACATGAATGTATGTATATAAGGGTGTGTTGGCTTGTGTGTGTAGTGTGCATGCATGTGAGTATATATGGGTATGTTTATTTGTGTATAAGTTATGCATGTATGTATAGAAGGTGTTTACTTTTGTGTGTAGTGTAAATGCGTAATGTATATATGGGTGTGCTTGTGTGTTTTGTGTACACACACATAAGTATATATGGGTATGTTTGCTTGTGTGTAGCTTATGGGTGCCTGAGATCATTTTCTGGGTTATGTGAAGAAGCCATGTTGGTACATGTGGCTTCTGCTGATCTCATTTACATGGGTTCTGGGAATCCAAATTATTATCTTCATGTTTGTTTGCTCTACTCCCTGAGAAAGCTCCCCAGCTCCTGTCCCCGGATTTCTTAAAGGACTGTTCATTCTTAAAGGACTGTGTCAAGAGAAGTACAATTCAAACAGCCCAGAGAAGAAATGGGATTTCTGCAGGTGGTGGGGCAAAACCGCATTCATGCCTTCTCAGGGCAGTAGGGCTGTGGAATTCAGGGTGTGGAGCTCTGCTCACAAATTTGTTACAGAAATGAAGGTATAGTCAGGAAACATAAATTACCACAGCAGGCATGAAAAAAATTAATGCACAAAATATTAATAATTTCCCCTGTCCTTCCTTCCTTAGAAATATCAGCTCTCAGGAATGTACTTTCCCCCCAGAGAGTTAGTTTTATAGGAATCATACTGGGTGGGACAGTAATGTGAAATTAGAAAGTCTTTTTATCAGATAATAATTCATCCTAAAATATAGTGCATCTCTAACACCATGAATTAAAATATATGTTGACAAAGAGCTATTGCCTTTTACACTGGGTAATACACTTGTATGGATTTATGGTTAGTATGTAATATTAAGTGGCCTGGACAGGGAGAGCTCATTGAGCTCTTGGGAGAGACTGTAACTAACGTTTCCTGCTGACTTACGTTTTCCATGGCACCTTAATAAGATTTATGGAATATTTAGTCTTTGATTCTTTAATTATAATTGGCAGGTGTCCCTGAAGTTGTAAAGCAATTAGGAAGCCTGGGGTTATTTGCTTATTACAGCTGCACTGGTGGACTTGATATTTCTAGGCTGTTTGTTATGTCTCCTTTCTATTCATTTTTCATTCTAGATTGGATCTCTGAAGAACAGCATCCTAGCTGTGGCCAGGACCTCGGGGCACAGACAAAGACAAGGAACCTGGAGAACACACAGGCAACTTTATTGCACATGAGATTTGACCGTAGAAGATAAAATTTAATACCTTACACTGTGAACCGATCTATAGACGATCACTAAAAGTAGAAGCTGATTGGTTCTTAAAAGCCACCACAAATTTTAATTCTGCTAGTACTTGAGAGACTGTAAAATATTTTTTTAAGATTTTAAAAAAATCTGCTTGAATGAATGCACCCTTTTCTTCTATACTTATGGACCAGAATTTTTAAATATAAATCTTTGAAGTACAAATGAATGGAAAAACAAATCCATTATCTTGATTCATTATACAGTCTCTTTGTTTTTGTCTTAATTCAGGATGGAATTTTACAATCTTCAAAGAGACACATTTCTATAAATTTCATGCACAAAAACATTTATGTCAATTCATTTTCCACAGACTTTTTCAGCTCTATCAATATTTTTGCAGATTATGATATATGATAAATATTCTCAAAGTGTTTATTTACTCAATAAATTTATGTTTCCTTAATACCACTTGCTAGGTTCTGGATGCATGCTAGTAAAAGCAAATGCAGTTCCTTCTCTCAAAAGTTTGCTGTCTAAAGGAGAAATTTTTATTCATCTAGTTCTTTCAGTGAATATATATTGTTTCTGACTCCTCTGTTGTATAATGAAACAAACCAAGTCCTGGATTTGTGGTATATTTGCTTAGCTGGAAGCATGGGGTGTAAACAAACGAGTATGTAATACAAGAAATAAAAATTAGTCAGTGTAAGTACGCTATACCATATATTTTGGAACTTTTACAATTTTTTTTTGTGACTATGATCAACACCTGATGGAGAAAGGGGATTTGTGACTCACTTCTTAAAGGACACATGGGGAGTGGAAGGCATTGCAGCAGGCGGTGGCAGGAAGCTGGTCACACTGCTGCTGTAGTCAGGTAGAAGAGAATTCACATAGAATGTGTTCAGGCTGTGTACTAGCAAGGCGTACTGATGGGGACCTCATTCCCCAGGAGAGGTACAACTGCCTAACAATTCCACAGTCTTGTTTGGGGATCAGGACTTCAAACACAGGAGGTAATGGACAAATGTCTCTATCAAGTCATTGCAATATCTATGGCCATTGTCCACAGCCTTCCTTCCTTCCTCTCTCTCTCTTTCTTATTTGAATTAAAATATTATGCGCAATAGCTTTTACTTTAAGCAATAAACAAGACATATGAATGTGAAAGAAGTTTTTCTTTAATACTTCATATTTCTGAATGGTAGAAGACTGTGACAGAGCCATAGGCTGCATAGATGGAAAATATTTAAGGCATAAAAAAATCTTCAGACTTATTTGTATGTAAATAGGAATGAAGGGAAAGGTTGAAGGTCACATCAGACAGAAATGATTCTTAGAAAAGTTGTTGGAAGGCATCTGAAGGTGTAGACATGTTTAGAAATTGTTTTATGTTTTTATTAATTCATTTATATAGTGTATATACATGTATATGCATATATATCCAAAAAGTGTACTTAGATATACATTGGTAAATATGGAAAAAGCTTAATCCTGTATTCACTAATATAATACCACAACCAGATTTGTAAGATGATATTTAGAGTAAAAATAATGACTAACTACATAGCAATGTGAGTTGCAAGAGAGGTATTGGAAGGCAGAAGATACTCTGTGGAATGGAGGCAAAGTCTGTGTAAAGAGACTGCACCTGGACATCATGGCTGCTGCTAGGCACTTAATGTGCAGGGTCCTCAGAGTTTGTTCTTTGTCTTCAGTTACAGCGAGGAAGTTGAAGCCCTGGAAAGACACCTTGGAGACAGAGGTTGGTGTATTGTCACCTTAGGTGTGGAGTCTGGCACTTATCCACAAATATGCAAAGCTGTGCAGAAGGACCTGACTTCATCTGAGGTGAATGTGACAAACAGAAGCTGCTTACTTTACAGTGGGGAATTTTCGGTATATCTTTTGCTCTATGAATGAAGTTTCCAAGAATAAGAATGTATTGAAATGTATAGCAGTAAGATAACCACAGCATGCCTACTTATGAAATAGCTAATTATAGATTATTCTTACCAGGTTTCAAATGGATTCTCTTTATACCTTAGTTGTCCTAGTGACTGATTTTAACTTCAATAATGTTATTACAACCTTCAAATCCAAATAGAATTGAAATGATTACAGTTTCACATTAAAATTTAAGTGTACTAAGTGTGAATTGAATTTTGGAGGTTGAAGGGACGGGTTTCGAACTCACCGAGTAGACTGTATGGCATGTATGCCTATACACAAGGAAGAAAAGTAATGCCTGAATATTTTTTTAAGTAAGTTCGTGTTGGCTCTGTATGGAACAAAGGCCTTCTGACTCCCAGGTAACATCTCCTTCCATTATATTACACTTGACGGTGATGATCTGTCAGAGAGATTCAGGCACAGGCTCATTGGCTGTCAGTCAACCCAAGCACAATCCACTAAATTGTGCTAATTCCCATAAAGACTGAGATGACACACGGCTGAAGGAGTCCCCCGTAGGATTTCGTTCACATAAATTTGCCCATTTATGGGAACTTTATCCTGCTCGGTGGAATCTTTTGTTCTCTTTATGCTATTCCTGTTGTCAGGAACCCAGGCCTTTCCAAGACTCAAGGAAGACCAAGTGAGGAAAAATGAGAAGAAAATGAAAGAGGTGCTCTCCTCTGCATGGAAGTAGGGCTTTCCAGGGATTGCCTGGAGTAAATGCAATGGGGAAGGCCTGAGGTGACTTTCCTGAGTGTCACAGAGTGGGGATGGATTCTGGTCTTAAGAAGGCCAGAGGCAAAGGAAGTTTGCATGTGAAGAGCCACTAACCCAGTCATTTAGTAAATACAGGAATATCACAGCTCAATGGGGCCTTAAAATGTGATCAAAATGCACAAAAATAAAATCTACAGCTGTATCTGTTCAATAGCTGTCATTACTAGCAGTTTTAGGTTCAATTTGTTAAAGATGCTTAACATGCTCAGAAAAAGACAGAAAGTTCTTACTTCACTTAGGAAAAGCATAGATTAAAGAAGGCAACACCAGGAAGAGAATTTCTTGGTGATGAAGGGGCCATCAGGCACTGCCTGGAACACTTGAGTCAGGAGGAACTTTTGCTTAGTAATCAAAAGCCACATTTAGAATGAAGGAAGCATAGTAGCTTAGGAAATCTCTAAATGAAGTACTTCAGGGATGCCTTCCTCTGCTGAAGAAGAATGAGATTTACAGGAGGATTTCCTTATAAGCAAGCTCTTATATTATACAATGCTCTTTCAAAAATTATGTTTATTTGCTAAAGAGTGTGTGTGTGTTTGTGTGTGTGTGTGTGTGTGTGTGTGTGTGCGTGAACATGCACACATCAGAGTTCACATGTGGAAATTAGCTCTCTTATTACAAGAGGTGGGCTTGCAATCAGATCCTTTGACTTGGTGGCAAGCATCTTTACTCAAGGAATCATCTCACTAACTGTCACATTTTCTAATATATTGATCTCATTATCCATTGTCACAATTCCAAATTTTTCATGGGTTCTATTCAAAATGAAAGTGGAATTTAAATACAAGATGAATGAAGCTTGGTAGCTGACAATATGCCATTCCAGGCCTTTCTTCTAATTTAAAGTATCTTTCAGAACTATATGACATGTGAATTTCATATATATTGGTTTCCTTACTGACCTTTGCTGTAAGATACTTCCATGCTGCAATGGCAACATGGGCATCCTCTCCTATTTATGTTATGCCTAGTGACACTTCCTAGAAATTCTTTATTCCATTGTTGTACAAACATCTCTCATTTAGAAGAGTCTTTTTTTTTATCAGAATGAAAGTTTTATTTTCGTTAACTCACAAAAAACCAATACAGTTGGTTCAAGGGGGCCAACACTTACCCAATCCCCAACACTATGAGCCTCAGGGAATAATATCTATACAGTTAGAACTCCTAATGGAGCTGTTAGGAATAAGTTTGCTCAGGGTCCACACATGCACTATTATGTAGGACCCACTTCAATTTCTTCAGTTTAAACTTCTTGATTAAATTAAACCATTTGCAATTCTGCACTGCCGCAGCACTTTGTTGAAGCCCTCGCAGAGCTTGACGTCACTCTGGTTCTGGGCACACTCCAGGAACTGTGTGATTTCAAGAGAGCAAGGTCCAAAAGACTGCTGGTTCATCACCTGGGCTCCCTGAGGCTCCTGGTAAGTGATGTCAGGCCTTGCAAGCTCAGCACTGGCACCTCCCCTGAAGGCCCCAGTGACGGTATGACCCAGGGTGTGGCCCACTGCAGAGCCCACAGCCACACCGGCTGCAGTGGTCGCCATCTGGGCCATCAGGCCTGGTTGCCGGGGTGCAGCAGCAGGTGAGCCAACTGCAGATGGTTCAGTCACTGTTGCTGGAAGATGAGCTGCAGGCGCTTGTCTAGGAGCAGGTCTCATCTGAGGGGCCCGGCTGGCCGGAGGGGCCACCCGGGAAGAGAGGCTTCGGCTTCCACGCGGCATCCTAGGTCCTCACACACTAGGAGTCCAAAGACTACGAACTGCAAAACGCCGACGAGCGTCCAGCAACTTCTCTACCAAGGAGAGCGGAACTAGAAGAGTCTTTGTCCTGTGTGTTTGTACTTCTATCCTTCATGTGTAGACCTCCTGACAAGGATTCCAGCCACTGCTGTGAGAATAGAAGCCATGTTAGAGGTGGAATTCCAAGACAGTAAATGAATGATTTTAGAAGGAATGAAAGTGGCTGGGGAAGCAGCTCAGTTGTTAGCAGGTTTTCTATGCAAGCACGAGGACTCTAATTATATCCCCCAAACTGCCATAAAAATCCAGGCACAGTAGCATGGGCTCTATTCCCAGAGACAGGGAGATGGAAAGCGATGGATTGCTGGTTCTCTCTGGCCAGCCAGCCTAGCCTAATTGACAAGCTCTGGGTCAAAGAAGAGTCCCTGCTGTCACCAAGAGGAAGAGGATGACTCCAGAGCAATGGGATTCAAGATTGCGCTTTGACCTTCACATGCACAAGCACACACACAGGCACACCTGTACAGGAACATACACACACACAAATACACACACATGACACACACACACACTGCATGAAAGATTGAATAAATTACTGAAGCCTCATTTCACCCACAGAGAAGTCTTTAGGAGCAAGAGGGCACTTATGCTTTCTGTGGGTAATTGCTGATCCATGCAGTCAGAACTCAGGAGAAATGGCAGTTATCAGGTAAAGGAGTCACAGCCAAAGAACATGAATAATATGGTAACGGCTTCTGCATATCTTTATCTCAGGCATGAACTTGATCATGGTTTTATCATGTGCCTTTGAACCTCAAGGCCTTTTTAAAATCAAGCAATTTTCAAAACAATTACACCCATCTTTTTTTGGCCATTCACTTTTATTTTTTTTTGCTTCAATATATCTCGTACTCTCAATGTCTCTTCTCAGATTCACTGGCTCTAATTACTCTTTGACTATTGAAACCTGGAGAAAATGTAGTTTGTTGCAGAAGAATAATGCTTTGATAAGAGAAAATGTGATTAGACTCAGTATCCTATGCCTTCCATTAAAGACATGTGATAGAATGGCATGAGTTCTCAGAACACTAGAACAAAATGGTATCTTTTTGAAACCATTTGCTTCATACTACAGAATATGTACCCAAAGTCACTTCACAAACTAAGTATCCTTGTCTTATATAAAAGAATTTGAAAGATAAGTATTGCATCTATTAGTTGAAGAAGTAAAAGACCAAGCCTGGCCTCTGCTTGTCTTCTTTTGTCTATTTTCTAACATAGTTTCTTCATCATAATGTGGACAATGAATTCCCTCAAGAAGTTTGCTAAATTATTATGACTATTGAGGATCAGAAAACTGAAACCATTGGTGTATCAATACTAGAAATAAAACCATTTGGACCAGGCAGTGGTGGTAAATGCCTTTAATACCAATCCTCAGGATAAAGAGGCAGTTCAAGGCCTACAAAGTGAGTTCCAGGACAACCAAAGCTACATCAAAAAAACTGTCTCAAAGCAAAACAAAATAAAAACCAGACAAACAAAGGAACAAACAAAAACCCATTTGGTGTTCCTAGATACACTAAACTACAGTGTCATCATTTATGGGGAGTTTGTGGAAGCACAGACATACAACTTGGCAGATAGAAAAGTGGCATTTAGTAAGTGTAAGACATTTTTATTCTGTTTATTGAAGAAAAAGAAGACACAGGGTTTTGAGCTTTTATTTACGGCTAGTGTGTTACCTCAAAGGGGTGGGTATATGATAAAATTTTTTATATCACTTGCTTTGAAAACATAAAAATAATGTTTACCATAATTATAAGGATAAGCAGTAATTTAAATGATATTAAAAGTAGCTAAAATTATTAGAGCATGTATTATTCATGAAGCAATGATCAGTTCTGTTGCTCTGTATTATTATAATTATTATTGTTATTATTTTTAGTGTGTGTGTGTGTGTGTGTATGAGAGAGAGAGAGAGAGAGAGAGAGAGAGAGAGAGAGGTGGGGAGGGCACATGTGCCATAACGGATTTCAAAGAATGACTTTGTGGAATTTATTTCTCCTTCCGTTTTTATTTGAGTTTCAGGAATTGAAATTATTTATTTCTCAGCCTTTCCCAAGTGCTTGACTGATGAACCATCTCAAGACTCCTGCTTGTGCTTTTATGACAAAGTAATAGAAAATTTTCTACAAGAAAATTTCTAAAAATGCCTTTCCTTTCCTTAAAATTCTAAAAATTAATTTCCAAGATGAAAGCTACCAATATCAATTATTTATTTATTTATTTTATTTTATTTTATTTTTTTTTATTGAGAAAAGGAAAAAAAAGTTTCCCCCTCCTCCCAGCCTCCCATTTCCCTCCCCCTCCTCCCACCCTTCTCCCCCTCCGCCCCACTTCTCTCCCCCTCTCTCTCCAGTCCAATGAGCAAGGACAATGGCATGGGGTTTTGATCCTACTTCATGTTCGGGCTTTGTGGGAGCCTAGCCAGTTTGGATGTTCACCTTCCTAGACATGGACGGAGGGGGGAGGACCTTGGACTTTCCACAGGGCAGGGAACCAATATCAATTATTTTAAATGAATCACTAAAAATGTTCAATTGATTCGTTTTCAAACATTTACATTTTCTTCCCATGTATACCAAGAGGAGGATTCCAGGAAGTCTAACCCAGACTGAAGATTTCTTTTAACCCTACCTGGTCCAAACATGAGACATCTCCCTGCTTCTACTCCTTAACTCTAGGAAGACAGGTTTGTTTTTTTCTTCCTGCAGAGACATGATTTAGAGCAATTACTGTGCACAGCTTGAAAGAACAAGACCTTTCTGCCCAAGAGGTAGCCTCTTGGCTTAATATCTTGGTTATTTAACATAATATTTTTAAAAATTTCATTCAAAGGTGAAGAATAGAAAGGCAAAACCCAACAGGCTATATTATTTCTTTGTCCTAAGTAAATGATCATTATTATTATATATTATGCTAATGAAGATTACCCTCATAAACAACATCATACAAAAAGGCAGCTAGCATCTTATCATATAAATTGATTGTAGAAACTTCTAGATTTTTCTCGCTAATAAAGCAAAATTAAATTACTTTTATAATAAAAAATGCTAGAGCATATTAACATAAAAATTATAGACATGACCCTCTATTTAAGTCTATTCTAGTCCCCAGTGACTGCAAATAAAAGAATATTGCCAAAACAAAGTTGGTGACTTTCAAAATGAGATCATGAAAGGTTATGTCATATCTGTCTGATTTTCTTGGGACACACTGCCTATGGGGAAAGTCAGATGTCCTATAAGAAGTTCTCCTATGCAGTGCAGATTAGTTTTTTTATGCTGAGGTCTTTGATCCATTTAAATTTGAGTTTTGTGCATGTCGACACATAGGGATCTATTTTCATTCTTCTACATGCTGACATCCAGTTATGCTAGCACCATTAGGTGAATATGCTTTCTTTTTTCCATTTTATATTTTTTGCTTCCTTGTCAAAGATCAGTTGTGTGTAGGTGTGTGGATTGATATTTGGGTCTTTGATTCAGTTCCATTGGTCCTTTTGTTTGTTTTTATATCAATACTAGGCTGTTTTCAGCACTGTAGCTCTGTAGTAGAGTTTGAAGTCAGGGATTATGATGCCTCCAGAAGTTCCTTTATTGTACAGGATTGTTTTGGCTATCCTGGGTTTTTTGCTTTTCTATGTGAAGTCAAGTATTGTTCGTTCAAAGTCTGTGAAGAATTTTACTGGGATTTCGATGGGCATTGCTTTGAATCTGTAAAAAGTGGGAAGCACACTTGAACACATGGGCACAGGAGACCACTTCCTAAATATAATCACAGCAGCACAGACACTGAGAGAAACAATGAATGAAACCTCCTGAAACTGAGAAGCTTCTGTAAAGCAAAGGACACAGTCAAAAAGACAAAATAGCAGCCTACAGAATGAGAAAAGATCTTTAACAATCCCACATCTGACAGAGGGCTGATCTCCAAAATATTAAGAACTCAAGAAATTGATCACCAAAAGAATAAATAATCCAATAAAAATGGGGTAGGACATAAACAGAGACTGTAAATAGAATACTTTAAAATGGCTGAAAAACATTTAAGGAAATGTCATTAGCCTCCAGAGAAATGTAAATCAAAACAACTCTGAGATTCCATCTTATACCTGTAAGAATTGCCAAGACCAAAAACACCAATGGCAACTTATGCTAGAGAGAATGTGGGATAAAGAGAACACTTCTGCATTTCTGGTGGGAGTGCAAACTGGTACAGCCATTTCAAATATCAATATGCCAATATTTTAGAAAAAAATCAAGAAACAACCTGCCTCAAGATCCAGCAATGGATAAAGAAAGTGTGGTACATTTATACAATGGAGCACTACACAACAATGAAAAACATAATGACATCTTGAAATTTGTCGGCAAATGGATGGATCTAGAAAACATCATATTGAGTGAGGTAACCCAGACCCGGAAAGCCAAATATCATATGTACACACTCCTAAGTGGCTTTTAGACATAAAGCAAAGAAAAACCAGCCTACAGTTCACAATTCCAGAGAATTTAGACTACAAAGAGAACTCTAAGAGATATACATGGATCTAATCTACATGGGAAGGATAAAAGACAAGATCTCCTGAGTAAATTGGGAGCATGGGGACCACAGAGAGGGTAGAAGGGGAGGGAAGAGGAAGGGAGAAGAGCGGACAAAAATATATAGCCCAATAAAAACAATAAAATAATTAAAAATAAGAAGTTACCCTACCTCGAGGCTGCCATGATAAAGGGTAACATGTGGCACTCTGGCCACCTTAAGAACTAGTCACACAGGGAGACTTTGAGATATCTGACCAAGAGCTGATGGCCTCTATAACCAGCCTAGAGAGTTCAGGTGAGAAGTTCCAGCCTAGTTCCCTTCCCAGTTCCTGAGTAATTATATCTCAGGAGTCCACACAGATGCCTGTCTTAGCTGCTAGAGCTGGAGCAATTATTTTCATCTCTTTTGCAACAAAACCATTAGGAAGCTCAGCTATTTGAAGTCACCTTCACCTTGTATAAGAGAGACAAGTTGTCGTACAGATTGTTAAAAATACAAACTTTGTGCTAAACAAAGAAGACTCACCACCCTCTACTTTAATCCTGATTTAATTTAGCTTATGATTTCAGGGAGGAAACGTCTGTAGCTAATATTGTTTTCTAGGTTTACAGTTAAATTGAGGCAAGCATTAAATCTCCAAAGTAGTCACAACACAGTAATAAGGAGAGATTATATTTTTCTTTTCTGAGTATTTCCTGTCTGAGATAGAATAAGTCAAGTATCACCATATACTTTCCTTGAAGAGACTTTTCTATTGTTTTATAGTAAAGGATATATCTCGTTTGAAACTTTCTGGTAGTTTGTCTAATTTCAGAAACTGTTGAGAACAAGACAAAGTTGAGCACAAATGTTAGGAAATAGGTGGAGGCTGGTGGGATATCTTTTCAGGATCAACAGGGAGATGAATTTAGAAATGAAAGCTTTGCCAAGGTCTGGGAAGAGAGCAGAATAACAGTATAATTCTGTGAACTATCAGCAAAATGTAGTTAAAGAGAGAATAATGTTTAAAACGAAGTAAATGAAAATGGAGCCTGCTGTGCACAAACATATTTGAGGGCATCCAGTAATCAGAGTTGTAAGTTCTTATCAATTAAAACAGACTTGGAAAGAAAGGGGTGCTTAGAAAGTAGGCTCCTTCTCTGCCTTATGACATCACCCTTGCCTACCCTGTATCTCATTGTATCTCCTTGCTTCTCTTGCTGATCCCTTTTTGTTCTTCCTGTCTCCTCCTCCTCCTTAGCCCCATCCTTTCTATAAGATCTTGCTTAGACAATTGCTATCTTGATGCCAAAGCCTTTATATAGTTCTGTTTCTTGTATTAGTTCCTCAATCCTAAGCCCTTACAACAGAAAATTTTATTCTCAACAGGTTGGAGCCAAAGCTTGCTGCTTTTCACCTGCAAGCTGTTCTGCTGACTAATCATCTAGCAAAATGAAGCCCTCTGTTTTTCTGTGTCTCCCTTTAATTGTCAGCAACAGGAATATAACCAGATGTGAAAATAAATTTCAGTGACATGCTAGAAAGAAAAGTTTGGTTTTATTTCTTTATTTCTCACATAACAAAAAGCACAGAGGTTATTACACAAAGAAGAAGAGTCTGTGCAGTGTCACCAGAAAGGACTCAGTGCCCTTCCATCTTCCCGCTGTACTGTAAGACCCTTTGTCCTGCCAG
The DNA here is from genome assembly GCF_018167655.1 of Microtus oregoni. Classification (NCBI taxonomy): domain Eukaryota; kingdom Metazoa; phylum Chordata; class Mammalia; order Rodentia; family Cricetidae; genus Microtus; species Microtus oregoni. The sequence continues at coordinate 57,032,858 of NW_024543059.1, read as the reverse complement.
GGAGAAAGGGGAAGGTGAATGTGAAGGGCAAACGTACACAGAGAGCATGCCTGTTAAGGGGGAATGTCTCAAAAAGTATCCGCAAGTCCCAAGCAGCAGATTCTTGTTTACAGAATTTGAGAACCATGATATCCCCAGCCGTGAGAGTCGTCAGAAGTAGTCATCGCATTTGGATACAAAATTATCTGTTCCAAATTGCAGTTCCAGGGGAAACCAAAGAAAGATGCAGAGGCACAAAGCAGCAGTTTCCTTCACGTTTCTAACTGTACAAGTGGAGAGAGTTGCTCTCTGGTTTTCTATTTCCTTTAAATCGCTGGGACTGCTTCTCTGTACCTTAACCCGGCAACATGTTTCATCAATTCCCATCAAATTTGCCCTTCTCTGCTTCTCTTTCCATTGCATTGCTGCAGCGTGCTGACCTCTCGTTCTCCTAAAAGCCAAGTCTACATTTTTATTCCCAGGATCTGGGCATGCTACCTTATTTAGAAAGGATTTTTGCTGATGTAATTAAGTTAAGGACGTTGAGAAGCAAAGATTATCCTGGATTATCCTGTTGGTCCCTAAATCCAATGATCCAGCTATTCTTATGAGGGTCTCATGGGGGAAATACAACTCAAAATCAGATTGGAGATGGATGAAGGCAGAAATCAGAAAGGTGTGCCTACAGCTATGTAGACTCAGGAGCCACTATAGAATAGGGTGGTGAGAACTTTTTCCCAGAGACTCCGTTCACCCTGATAATATCTTGAATTCAGACAAGGAGTTTCCAAAACCAAGAGAAAAAAATTTTGATAACTTTGTGTGATTAATGGTGTGGTGATTTATTATAGCCACCACAGGATATTAATATAATCACTTGGCATTTGTTTGGTTTCTTTTGTGGGGGGAAGGCAAACTAGCATTACAGCAAAAGTGCTACCCAGTCTCTTTCCTTCCATTCCTCTCTAATCCCATCTGTGCAATCTCCAGGTTAGTCTTTCTGCAACAAAAATCTCATTGCTTGTTTTATTTCCAACACCTTGTCATTGCCTGTAGCCTGAAGTGTGATTTCCTCATCAATCGTATTGATGCCTTTATCTTCAAGTACCTGCCTGAACAGATACCTTTGTTCTGGATTTGTAGCAGCACTGTGATTTTCCTACTCCTTTATGCCCTTTCTCTTCTGCCTCTTGTCTTCTTTTCTAGAATCACCATTTTTCTTTTCCTTATGTACAGATAAATGCTACCTTGTGCTCCATAATCTAAGGCCACAATTGAACCCAATAGCCACCCATTCTTCATGTGAAGTGTGCCTAGAGGTCTTCATGATTTCCAAGTCTATGGAATGACATGTGTATAAGAGCTGCAATGAAAAAATATTATAAAAGAACATATATTATCATCATTGGAGTTGGTTGCTATAGAAAACGCCAGTCTTTTGACAGCCAGAGGTAGGAGAAATGACTCATTTGATTACAGTGTCTTAGGAACCCTCCATGGATGATCTGCACAATGGCATCCAGGGGTGCTGTTAGAATTTCAGTGGCCTCAGAACCAAAGAAGACAGTCACAGAGCTTTCAGTTCTGGAAAGCAGTCCAAAGAAGAAAGATCTAGGTCCTGAACCCAAAGACAATGGAATTATGAAGTCCCATAGCAGAAGTAAGTGTCCTTCCTAGGCTAAGCAATTAATTCACCTTCCTCCTGCATTTGTCTTATGAACCTCCCCACAGCTGAGTGGTCCCCACACCCAGTAAGTGCAGCTGTTCCCCCATGCAGACATCTGAGTTTCAGGAGTACCCTTCTAGGAATAGCGAGCTTTGCTTGCTCTTTATGTCTTTCTGAATTCTGTCAACTTACTACCTGAAATTAGTTATTGTGGTGAGTGACTCCATCTTGACAAAACGATGCTTACTTTTGGAACTTTGTATCTTGAACAAATTCGTGGCCAAAATGACATGTGTTTGTTCTCATGGGAATCTTTGATGAGAAGACTGAGTGTTTCCTGTCATGTAATCCGTCAGAGTTTATCTCACTCCCACCCATTTTTCACAACTGGCTTTGTCTTTCCACTGATTCTCAGAACTACCTCTTTTTCTAACAAGTTTTCTTACTTACACAAGTCATGGTCAGTTTCTGTAGCTGAGAACCAAGCAGTGCTAACCTCCCAAATGGATATGCCTGCTTATTTGAAATTATAATTGATAGTAATGCATTACAGATAAGATCAAGGCAGGAAAAAGAGACAGTGGTTGGGTAGAAAGTGAATCTAATCTGTGTACTGTGACTACCAATTGTCTCCCATTGCTCAATGCCCTGTATTAACCAAGGGGAAAAAGCATTGTATGATATTGGGAGAAATTGAAAGTAAGAGTACATTAAAAATATAATTTCTGAAGTCTTTGCGAAATGTTAAATGTCAAAGATTCAAGATTATTTAAATTTACACAGAGCTGCTTAGAGGAGATCAACTAGGTAAAAACTGTGATGTTTGTCATGTCTAATTCCCGTAATTAAGAGCTGCTCTTTCGACTGAAAAGGCCTCTGTGGGATTATATTAATGGCATAATGGAGAGTCAAAGGAAAAAATCAAAACTATTATGAAAAAGAGGGATGTTGAAAAATGCATGAGCTGGAACCTTCAGGAAAGAAGAGTGTCTACTGTGCAGAATGATCAGGGTTCCGGGAATGGCCTGTAGTCTTTCACCCAGGACAGGGCAACTCCTCCATTCCTTAAATCTATACAGGCATTAGAAAAGGTCTCGACACAAAGATGTCAGTCAGTATCATAAACTCACTATCTAATTGTTTCCTCTAAGGAAAGAAAAAATGTTTATTACTTCTTCAAGAAATGACTGTTGGTTATTTATTTGAACAAGGGTTTAGAAAGCTGAGGATGGACTCAAACTCTCTGTGTTGTCAAGGATGCTCTTTAACTTCTGATCCTCTGCCTCCACCTTCCAGTGCTGGAATTTTTCCGGGGAGAGCAGTAAAGCTCAAGGGGAAACATTAAGAAGAACAAGATTCTATCCAATGCAATTTATTTCATTAAATCAACAATTAATGCTGTCTATTAACTGAGTAGGAGTATATACCATGAAAATCTAAACATACACATTTGTTAAAGATCAAACAAACTGAGTAAAAATTACAGCTAAAATGTATTAAAGTTAGGTAGGTTAGAAAGCCTACCATTAGGGAAAGTGAAGCAGAGTAACTGTCCAGGAGTTTGAGGCCAGTCTGGTTACCTACTGCCTTCTTGGCCAGGCTACATAGAGGGAGAACCTGTTTGAAAAAAAATTCATTAGCAAAATTCCACAAAAACTAAAAGATGCAGGACATAGCAGAGCATACCTGTGCCACAAATCCTTAGAAGTGGGAGAAAGATGATGAGGAGTTTAAGGTCGTCAATTCCAATCAGTTACCTAGTAAGTTTGAAAACAGCTTAGGGTACAAGGCTACAAGAGACTTTTGTCTCAAAAATACTAAAGCCAATCAAGTGTGCACACGTGTGTGTGTGCTGCATGTGTGCGCACATAGGGATCTGATCTATCTTTAATACATAAAAGAATTTGAGTATGTATTCAGAGTTAGTGAATTATTTTTATAACTTTAAAAGTTATTTTGAGATGAAATGGCTTGGTGGTTATACGCATTTGTCTTCATGCTTGGCAGAAAACTGACATCCGCTTCTGGAATCCACGTGGTAGAAGAAAACATTGGACTTCTAAAAGCTGTCTCCTGACCCCTAAATCTGCCTTTCAGTGTGTGTGCACTCACACACATGCACACACACACGTATATATACACATAAGTAAATAAACGAATATAAAAGATATTATGTGTACCTATTCTTTAAGGTATTCAAAAACTTATCTGTCTTGCACACCCTTAATAATTGTTTTTAAAGTAAAGAAACTAGAAATATTGATAACTGATTATAATAATAATCATAAATATATACAAATATTTCAAACTTTTGTGTGAGCATTCCTGTGTTTGTGACTTCTTTGAGCACTGGATTTCTCTCCTTGCAAATGCTGATTTTTTTCAATCACTCACTGTACAGTTGAAAGTGAAAGTCCTCAGTCATTCTCCTCTCTATGTGTCAGGTTTGTTCTTCTTCCTCAGTCCTTCTGTATGTGGATACTTATCCAGACATATGTGTATGTTAACTATCTTCCTGTGGCAAGGCATGTTGATTAACACAGAATACTTACAAAATTGGCTATCTTTTTAATAATTATATTTTAATTGAGCCACATATAGCACACATGATAACCACTCAAGTACTGTCTATTTGAACAATAATTCAAGGTACATCTTTTAATTTTATTGGTTTTATTGATACTGCTACAGTTTGTGATTTTTTTCCCACAGCTGTTTTTGTTCCTTGAAAATCATCCTTCCCATGAGCCTGACTGTAGCTCTAAGCATTTTATAGTAAATGGTTATGATCATTAAACACATGTAGTTAAAAACTTCTTCTCATTCATTTCCTTGGTCCTAGTTTTAATTTTTCATTATCTTTATTAATTTTATATATCAAACATAATTTTAAGCTCTCAAGTTAACAAGCTACATATCTTCTGCCTGTCTTTGCACAGACTTGCCTCACACAGGATGTATCTTTTCTCCATACAGCCTTCCAGTCAGCACTTTGGCTCTCATTCTGTCTGTGTGGCTGATGGCCTCCCATTTCTATCATCGACTGTGTTCCTTCGGGGCTTCCATCCTTGTGCTTTCTCTGGCTTGGCCTTCTGGCCTCCCAAACAGTGCTCCAGCTATGTCTCCAAGTCAGCCCCTAAGCAGCTCTCCACACCATGCTTCCCCGCTGTCTTGTATAGAATGTCCGTGATTGTCACAAGATGTTCTCTTTTGCATCAGCACAGATTGTTATGCATTCATTCATTATTCACGTAGCCATAGGCACCTCTTAAAGGCTTACTCGTTGTCACAGAGAGGTGGGGACAATGCATAGTGGCAAAACTCCTTTCAGGAACCTAGGGTTCTGCCTTCTAAATGGGAGACCTTGGAATCCTAGAGCCCTTAATCATCATTTTCATTTAACAAAATTTCAAACCACAAGCAAATTTTGCTTTATACTACAGTATAAAATCTACCTTCCTTTCTTGAACTGCATGAAAAAAGGAGAGAAAGATTGCCATAGTGTGAGATAGAATCTCATGAATTATCAGATCAGGGCTATTGGCAATTCTGTTACCATCTGTGAGGGAACCCTGGTGATTACTTTTGTGTTGAACATGACCAGTTTTTCACAAATAATGAAAACAATAATCAAATCCATGTAATCAATAAAACATCATGGTTTAAATTAAGTTTGTGAAATAATTTAAAAGCTTAGTTCTCAGCTTTACCTGAAGCTTAACTGGAAGCAGTATTGCACTGACAGTTTTTCTAGAAGTTTGCACAATTTCTTACACTGGGTGTCCCACAGGATAGCATTTCCGAGGCAATTACTGAAGAGTCTGGATCTTAGGAATTATAAAGTTGCATAGATGAAGCCATAAATATACAAATATAAAACTTAAACTGAACAACCCCACAATCAATACCAGTCAATCTGCTTATGAGTTCTAGAAGGGGAAGTGCTCCTTTCTTCTGAATCATTCTACCTATATAGAAATAAAATTCTATTTCACAGATTGCAGTTCATACACAGTGATCCTAGAATTCCTACAAGTAACACACAGAGAGATGATAGTTGGCTGAATAATGCCACTCAATGTTTGAGATTACTGCTTGCAATGTTTTTATGCATAGTCCAGATAGAAAGATGTTCAAATTAAATATATATACTTTCTTTTACTGAAAATAGATTATTTTCTCATACAATATATCCTGATTTTAGGCTTCATATCCCGAGTTCCTAGGAGTAATCATTAGCATCAGCTTAGATCAACAAAGATTTCAGGAAGTTTTCACTGCACTAGGGTTCCATATCAGTCCCCACCCCCTGCCCCAAATGTCCTCCAATTCCAGCTCTCTCTCCTTACACTCACCTGCTCATTCCCATTCCTGTTCCCACTCACACCCAGTCTACCTAGAAAATCTATTCTATTTTCCCCTCTCAGGGAGATCCATGGTCTCTACTAGACCCCATCTTCTTTACCTACCCTCTTTTGATTTACTGAATGTAGCTTAGTTACCATTTACTTAATGGTTAATATTTACTTACAGGTGAATACATACCGTATTTGTCTTTTCGATTCCGGGTTCTCTCACTCAGGATCATTTTTTTCCTAGTTCTGTCCATTTGCCTGTAAATTTCTTGCAGTTTTTTCTTTTATATTTTAAGAGAAAACAATATTTCTTTCATTTTACATATGAATCCAAGTTGCCACTCGCTCCTCTCCTCCCATTCCCTCCACTTTTTCCCCACCCCACCCCTATTCTCTCCTCAGAGAGGGTAAGGCACATTACTTTGGGGAAGGCCCAAGACCTTCCCTTCTATATCTAGGCTGTGCAAGGTATCCATTCAAAGAGAATAGGTTCCCAAACAGTCAGTACAAACAGTAGGGATAAATCCTGGTGCTACTGTCTTACAGAATTTTTTCAGTTTCTCAAGGTACAATTTATTAATTGTTGATGTTAATGCCTGAACTATTGCTATTTTGTTCAGAAAGTGATTTTCTGTGCCAATGCTTTCAAGGTTATTCCCAGCTTTCTCTTCTAACATGTTCAGTGTATCTGGTTTTATGTTGAGTTATTTGATCCACTTGTACTTCAGTTTTGTGTATGGTGATGAATATGGATTATTTGTGTTCTTGTACACGGAGATATCCAATTGGACCACCATTGTTGTTGAAGATGTTGTCCTTTTTCCAGTGTCCATTTCCAGTTTCTTTATCAAAAATAAGGTGTCCATAGGTGTGTGGACAGATATCTGGGTCTTAGATTCAATTCCATTTATCAATGTGTGTGTTACTATGACAACATCATGTCATTTTTATTACTATAGTTTTGTAGTACAACTTGAAGTCAGGAATGGTAATAGTTCCAGAAGTTCTTTTATTGTTCAGGGTTGTTTTTAACTATCCTAGGTTTTGTACTCTTTTGTTTTTCCATGTGAAATTGAGAATTGTTCTTTCAAGATCTGTAAAGATTGGGTTGGAATTTTCATAGGGACTGTTTAGGATCTGTACATTGCACTTGGTAGGATGCCATTTTTACTATGTTAATACTTCACATCCATGGATGCTTATGATATTAAAGATGAAATCCTACCCTTGTTAGTGTAGATCTGTAATTGCCTTGGAGGAGCTTTTTCAGACTAGAAAGTTCCAATTAAGTTAAGGAGAATCCAAATTATAAGGATCTAGCAGAAGAAGCCACTATGATTGTCTACATAATCTTACTAAGGGGTGGAAAATTTCAGTTCAAACAGTTATAAATACACAGTGACAAGGACAGAGAGACTGGTAGGTGCAGTGAACTGAGCCGTGTGGTTTTGAGTTTTAACTGACATAGCTAGGATAGATGCTGAGCAAATATTCTGTAGTAAAGGCCAGATAGGCAGGATGGCAAATATTTTGAAAAAAAAATACATATCTTTGAAAGGAACAATGCATTGGTCTCTTAGAAAACACTCTAAGGGGCTTTCAAGAGCTGTCTTAAAATATTTGGAAGACTGTAATCTTTAAGTTTAAAGATATATTTTTCCAAACTAAAAAGAAAAAAAAAGAAATCAGTTGGAGTTTTTGTTTTTTTAGGTTTTTGTTTTGTTTTGTTTTCCCTAGGGGGACTTTAGTTTACTATTAAGAGGTTTCCACTGTTCTAATGATCAAGAGAGTCTCTGGAAAGCTGATCATTTTACCACAGTCTCCCCAGACTGGTGGGGGCATTGCCAAGTTGGGACTGAGTCTCAAAGACAGAGGCAAACATTGACATATGAGTCTGTATTAAGGGATTATTATCTGTCCAGCTAAAACAGATAAAGCCAAAGAATTTGGGCCAGTTGGTAATTAATTGCTAAAATCTGTAACAGAGACAGATTATTAATAGTTTTTTACTTGGACATTCTTTCTTGTTCCTTTTTTATTGTGAAAAGTTGTGTACATTGGTAGTTTTATATTCTGGGAACCCATATTACAGAGAATAATGTTAATTTTGTCCTCAGAATGCTTTGTCTTTAGGTATATCCTGAAACTATTCATTATTTAAACAGCAATAGAGTGGTCAGTTAAATATTGAAAAAATTTTTCTCCATAATAAAACCCTTTCCTTAAGAAGCTGATAATAGTACCCTGAAGTCCTACATTCATAAAAGAATTAATTGTTATTGTAGGATAGACAGTACAGTGGCCTATGGATGCTTTTGTTTGTTTTAAGAATCTTGTGTAACATTTGTTACAAGTTGGATTTTCTAGAAGCAGATGCTGGCCTTTGAGAGGAAATGTGTCCTTGAACTTCTTTATTGGGAATCAGCAACTCCCATGAAGTACAGAGATGAACAAAACTTGACAACGAAGTAGCTCAGTTGTAGGTAGGCAAGACAAATCATCATGCCTTCCTCCTGGAATCTGTGGGACTCAGTAGTTCACAACTGTCAGCAATACTTGAGATGTTTGGCTCTTTGTGCCTCTAAATCGTCATAGCATTGATTCCTGTGAATGCGAAGAGTGCTTGTGGTTTGGGCAAGTTTTATCAGGTTCTTGGAGTTTTCTTAAGAATTAAGTAAAACACAGATAGATGGGAAAATAGCAAGGTAATTTTATTCAAAGCAAAGTAACTATCACATATAAATTCAGATTTTTCTTTGAAGCACCAGCTCACAATGATATAGAGTCTTATTATTGATTATGGTCCCTGATGAAGTTGAAGATGAGATAGTTACTGTTATAGTTTAAAAAGAAACTCACAAAAGAGGTATCAAATGTATAAGGTTGAGAGACATAAAGTTTAAATTGTTTATCTAAGAAAATTTTTTGAGGTCTAAAAAGATAATTTTAATATGATAATACACATTATGATAAAAATGGATTAGGTATAAAACTTTAATCAAGGTAAGTAGATAATAGAGTATTTTCTCTGAATATATGAAATGCAAATGGACTGGACACTGTGAGTGTAATTCTTACCTGATAATTGCTCTTATTGTTTATAGTTTTATTATGTTAGAGTTAAAACACTTTCTTTTTATTTAGACAGAAAGGGAGAGATGTTGCAGACTATTACCTTACACTATGTGAGTATGTGTCACTGTGATTTGTTTAATTAAGAGTTCAATGTCCCATAGTTTGGCAGGAAGAGGTTATGCAGGACTTCTGGGAGCAGGGAGGACTCTGAGAGAAAGGGGGTGGTCATGTTTCAGATCCCAGGAAGTAGATCATGCAGGAGGAGAAGTAAAAACCATGAGCCATGTAATAGCAAGTAGGTTAGTAGAAATGGATTAATTTAAGTTATAAGAGCTAGTTAGAAACAAGCCTAAGCTAAGGCTGAACTTTTACGATAGGATGTCTCTGTGTCATGATTTGGGGGCTGGCAGTCCATGAAAGCCTGTTATAGTAGTGTGGTTATATGATTTATGTCTCATCATCGGTCATATCTCTAGGCCTGTATGCAGGTTTTAGATCATAACACAATGAGGTGCCACAGGGTCACTAGGGCTCACCATCACCTCATGATTTTTGAGTTGCTTGTAGTAAGCTAGCAGGCTTTGGCTACTAACCCTTGGGAAGAGGGTCTTGCTTGATCCCTCACAGAGAAGAGCATACTAATCAGATGAGCCCAGTTTAGTGTTTACACCAAAGACCTCGTGCTTGTTTGAGTTTGAGAACAAGACCTGTAGAAGAGAACAGATACACAAAAGATTTATAGCTCAGAGAAACAGCTACATATGGTAAAGTAAAATAAATGAAGACTGTAATGATTGCAGATCTCCATATTCTCTGTTCCCTACCAAATGACAGGAGGGATGCAGCAAGGCAGTGTAGAAAGATGGGTAGAACCCTTTAAAGCTCCACCAAGTTTCAGCCAGGTCACTGGAGAACACAGAAGCAAAGCCACATCAGGACAATCTCCAAGCACCCTGACCTTCTCTGGGTTCTAGCTGGAAGGAGTCTGAATGAATGCATTTTGGTTCTATGGCTGTGCTGTGTCAAAATACACAGTGTGTGTGTGTGGGAAGAGTGTCCAACATATTTTTTGTCCCTGATGCAGGAGACCTGAGTAGCCAGACTCCATGCCTGCCTCTACCTGTTTCTGTTTAGTGACGCATGTGCAGCAGGGCTTTACTGAGAGTGGGGCCGCTGTGAAGAACGGCAACCTGCTCTGGATAGGCACCAAAACCTGAGCAGTTTTCAGTAGAGTGTGATCAGAACTGAGACACGGGTTTTAGATTTGCTGTAAGAACTTAACCCTTGGAGCCATTCATTTCCTCTTCTCTTCTGCATGGTACCCTTGAAAACCACCCATGGAAGATGATAAAATCTGTTATTACAGAAACCAGAACATTGTAGGGATCAGAGCAGCCTGCCCGGTAGAACTGATTTTGAGGATAAATACAGGTCTTTATATCTAGGCCATAAAACATTTCATTTTCTTGAAACTACAATCCATATTCACCATATCTAAATCTAATAATATCCAATATTATTATTGAATAGGGTACCTTGTTCTCATCCTTTCCAAAGAGGGGCTTCTCTTTGGTCTAGCTGATGACTCAGTAGAATTGTTGCGCATCCGTATTTCTGCAGGCCTGTGGCTCATTCTTTGTTTGGGAGACACATCATATCAGAACACACGAATAGCATGTATCAGGATCTCAGGAGCTGCAGGTTAATGTAAGTCTGTGTTCTGTGTATTAGTCATTCCAAAATGTCCCAGAAAGCAACCTGTCAGGTGCATGAAGGTCACTTTGAGGGCTGTAAATAAGAGGTAAGGTGAGGTAATGCTGTCAAACTCAGTCTTCCACCTGTACTTAACTAGACTCAAACAGTTCTGCAAAGCTGAATCAAATGAATGGAGCAACTAAAAATAAAACAGAAAGACCTAATTCTCTTCATAGAGAACTCTGAAACACTTCAACGCAATGCAATATTTGTTTGCATCGTGATATCATGAATGACAATGTTTATGCTTGGAAATTATCTTTGGAACTACTTCCCTACTCCACACTCAGTCCTAGAAATATATCCCTGGGGAAGCAGAATAAATCATCTGGTTTAGCTCAACTCAGAAATGAAGTCTGTCATAATGGTAGTGGTTGCTCTTCTACACTATTAAATAGGACAGATTCTGAGTTCAAGTTTAGAAGTTCAGAACAGGCCAAGTCAAAAATGAACAAATGACAGAAGTGGTGATGTGTGTTCCAGCCCAGCCAGAGCTGCGTCGTGAGATCCTGTTGAGAAACAGAGATAGATAGATAGATAGAGAGAGAGAGAGAGAGAGAGAGGAAGACTGAGAGAGGTAGAGATGGAGAGCACAAACATGAATCACAGTGTCCTGAAACTCCTCTAATCTAGGATTCTGGAGCAATTTTGAGCCATTAAGAAGAACAATACAGAATTAAAGGCATTTTAAATGAGGTAATACTTTAAAATTGCAAGAAAATTAAGAATCTGTTAATAAAATAACAGATCATATTGACAGTGCAAAATGCAAGCTTTTAGAGAATAATATTTTTATTGTCTGGCTTGAACAGAAAACACAAAGAATATGCTAAGGAAAAATGTACTTAAAAACAGATTGTTAGGTGGGGTGCAAATGACATACATTTTAATGAACATCTCATAAACCAGATTGCTGTATAATTTATCACAGAATATATTTTCAAATATACACATACACAGATATAACTTTAAATAGGTGACCTGATTCAAGTTTGTTTGTTTTGAGGGCATTTCAAGAGGTGGCTCAGTGGATAAAGGACTTGCTGTTAAGCATAAGAGTGGGGGTTCATCCCTGATAACCTATCACCCATACAAAGACTGGACATGCCACCGAGAATACTAGCAAAAATAAGCCAGAGCCAGGGGTTGATTACCCAAGGCTAAGTCTGATACCCAAAGTGAGATCTGCATTTGAGCAAGAGGTTGCGACTCAATATATAAGCTGGCTCAATAATGCAGAAAATGTCTGACACCAATATCTGGTCTTTAAGCATGTACTCACACATGTGCATAGACATCTGCACTTACACCTGTGAGCACGCATGGGACAGTCCCCCTTTCACACATACATGCGGAGAGAAAGGGAGGGAAAGAGAGAGAGAGAGACAGAGAGAGAGAGAGAGGTGCACATGCATGACTGTGTGCTTGTGTGGCATATCAATCATAATGATTCTCAGAACCTTATCTGTAATGTTTCATATGCTGACTGCCACCATTACCTTATCTCCTCACACATGGAAGCCTTGCCAACATAATCATGCACTGGAAGTCACACTTGGCCCATGTGTGCTGCTGATTCACTTCACACACCCACAAGCCTGACTCTTCACACTTAACTTTAAAAAAGGAATCTTATTCAAACTAAATTAAGAAAATGAGCTTTTATACCTTTTTCCCCCTCAAAGTTGCTGTGAGCAACTCCGGGGGGGGGGAGGGGCTCCATGCTTTTGTTTCAGAATAATGAGTTTGTTCCATTTTTCCCCATAACAACTAAGTCCTATCCTGATTGTTTTTACTTTGGTTGTACCTAAATTTGCAAGGACTGAATAGCAAATGGATTACTTCTTTTGTACTAGTAAGACCACTGACCCTGACATACACCTTGGAAAAGTTTTGGAGCTACAGATTCAAAAGGAGGCTTTATTTCTTGGTGTTTTTTCTTCTCCTATAATCAACTGTAAACGATATTGGAACTAGTGAGAATTTAGGTACATTTTTCACTCGAATTGAATTTTCTTTTCCATAATTTGACTTGGGGAAAAAAAAACAATAGTGATGGAAATTCTACCAAGACAGATTAATTCAGGGGTCAAGAAATAGCAAAGCAGGAGGAGAGAAGTTAATGAATCTTTACCATGTGAGGCAAGGTGCAGAAGGTCTTTGGAGAGGCCATGAGCCTGGTGGGGAAGGCACGGGTGGTTGGTTAAGGACACAAGGCTTTGAGATTGAATTCATCTTGATCAGCTGTTTGGGATGCATCATTTGTCAGGCAATCTCACTACTAGTATTTTCCAACCTATTTTATTCTATTGATAAATTGTATATTTTCTCCCATATTCATTTTAAATTTAAAATGAACATCTGGTAACTGCGTTCATTCATCTACGTTTCACCCATCAGAGCAGTCTTTGCTTTCTTTCTTGTCTGTCTGAGGAGTGTATAGGACTCTGAGGTAGACAGCTGGAGACTTAGAACCACCAAATATTGGTGGTTCATGTTAGGGTATGGTAACTTCTTCCTTCAGTTATTCAAGCAACCATTTTTTTTATTATTTGTTTATTTATTTTAATAATGTCCCCTCCTGTCTTTAGTGCACAAGGTCTCACCAATTTTATTCCTCTATTTAGTATTGTAGCAGAAATATCAGTGTGGAGGTCAAAACGGGAATTCCACATTTAATGGTTTGATGAGGGAAACCAGTAAAATAAACAGGAGAACAAAGAGGAAAGGCTATTTCTTACTGGGGAAGAAGGATGTTTTGTGTTACTATAAAAATAAAACTTGCTATTATTCTTTAAATTGTCCACCCAATATAAGTAAGCTTACCTATACACATGGTTATTTTGGAGCAACTAAGTTAATTCCTTTCTCACCTTCTTTCTTCAAATTTTCCAACGAACCTTTCTGAGGGATCAAGATACCTCATGCCTTGACGTTGTCTTCTTGCACTTCATAATCAGTGCTTTGGACTACCTTTCTGGTGCTCATCTATTTTGCAGGGTAAAGACCTCTATCTCACGTGGCTCATACACATCACACATCAAGCATATAGTTGGCCTAAAGTAAATCAGATAAGATTTTGGGAAAACACTTTCCCAAACTTTCCATCTAGAAAGGAAGAGCAGAGGCAGAATAATAATGGTCGTCTTACTACCTAAAATACTGCAGAAAGTAGGTCTTAGGATATCATCTTTTTTTTTATTTTTTTTATTTTCGAGACAGGGTTTCTTCATAGCTTTTTGGTTCCTGTCCTGGAACTAGCTCTTGTAGACCAGGCTGGCCTCGAACTCACAGAGATCCGCCTACTTCTGCCTCCCGAGCGCTGGGATTAAAGGCGTGCGCCACCACCGCCCAGCAGGATATTATCTTTTTAAAGTTTATTAACTTCACACATGTAAGCCAATCTTTTCACTGGCATATTTAATGCTACAGTCCTGCGGACAGGGTCCTAGTTGTGTGTAAAGATTTGTCGGGTTGTTTATTTGGCTTTCCTTTAAAACATCTTAAGTACATTCTTTTCCTTTTCCTTTTTCTTTTTGACACAATGTTGTCAAAGTTTGGTCACTTCACTTCAATTGAACTGGTTCTTTATGTAACATTCTTTCTTGCCTATGTCCCCATTAACCCTGCCTTGCAGGTCTCCAGATCTCTTACTAGTGCTTTACTTGGATCACCTAGGCTGGTTCTAGCAGCCTCATGCCTCACTCAAGAAAGACTGATAAACCAGGCTGTGTTTGCTGTCAAGCACTGGGTTTGCCGCACAGAGTCCCAAAGTGGAGCTGCTTAAGGACAGGCTGAAGCAAGTTTCAATTATCTGTTCTACTTCTCAGCCTATCTTCATAAGAAGGTAATTTATGTAATGATATTTAACGTCAGTTTTGATAGACAAATGTTTCACTGTCTGCAGCCAAGTTTACAAGGAGATGGAAAGATATCGTGCTGATTTAAAAACGTATGTCTATAAAGCTTTTAGTAGAGTTCTGGGTTTATGGAGATTTCAGAATCGCGATCTGTGAATATCCTTATTGTCACTATTAACAAGCAAGGATCTGGTACAAGGCTCTCTCTGGATAACCTTGAGGAAAATGAGATATCATGGATCCTTGAATTTAAATGCAAATTTCATTTCATCAACTAATTCCTGAACATCTCTTAAAGCAATATATTTACTTCACCTTAATTTTTGTAGAAACATTGCATCTTAAATGGCTCTTTAGCCTTTTATGTTATGAGGGCTTTGGTATTGTCTTATTGTATCTTGCTTTGTCCTGTCTGGCTATCTTCTATTGGAAACCTGCTTGTCCTGAGGAAGAAATAAAAAAGGAGTGGATCTGGGGAAGAGGGAAGTCAGGGAGGGAGTAAGGAGGGGTGTAGGGAGGGAGGAAGGAGGGGTGTAGGGAGGGAGGAAGGAGGGGTGTAGGGAGGGAGGAAGGAGGGTTGTAGGGAGGGAAAACTGTGGTTGGGCTATATTACATGAGAGGATAATCTATTTCCAAATAAAAAAGAAAGAAATCTAAGAAGCATAACATACTACTAATCTAGTGTTTGTGAACAAAGGAAAACACTTTCTTCAATCATTTTGCAGCTATTTCTGATTTTGGACAGTGATATAGAATTAGAACAAATTCAGATCTTTGGAACTAGGATTTAAATTTTTACTTCTTTTCCTTGAAAAAGTCTCCGGTGTTTGAAATCACTAGAGTGAATTTTAAATTACTAATTTATCATTTGTACGTTAAAACCTCATGGTACTTTCTACAGTAGAAAACATTTAAAGTTACTAAGAACCCTCAAAACAAACAGCACAAACTTCTGTTGCTTAGCTCTTATCTTGTTCATCTCTTACACAGTTTCAAGCCCCAGTGACAGCCAGAAACAAGCAAGGCAAGTGTGTGTTTGTATGTGAGTGTGTGTGAAAGAGAGAGAGATTAATATTTTTGATGTTAGAACTCTTTAATGTGGTACTCAGTTCCTGGATTCCTTGTTAGAAAGTCAGAATTGTAGGCTACCAAACCCTGCAGTAAGAAGATGACTACATGCATGAATTTCCATCTATGACCGAGATACAACACAAGGAAGGGACATACAAGGATTTTAATATTGTAATAATGAATCAGAATCTCAAGCAAACAGTCAACTTCGTCTATCTCTGAGGAAACCTCAGTTCAAAGGAGGACAAGAGGCAGATAGGGATAGCGAGGCCTGAATTCCAGGCACTAAGAAAGATTTGGTCAGCAAGAGACAATTACAAAATTACAAGTATACGAGACACTTGTCTTGAGCTGCCTTCTTTACAACTCTGAAACGTAAACAATGAAACATTCCTCAGAACAGTGGTTGAATGAGCTTGAGATGACATGTCTCAGGAGGATTCTAGACATCACTCAAACAGATAGGCTGCACAATGATGACATTAAAAACATCTCCACCTACAGAAGGAAGTAAAGTACAGGATACAGAAATGGTGCTTGAGATACTTTGGGTGTGTTATGAGAATGAATGACAGCAGATACCCGAAGATAGCATTGCTTAGAGGAGTGCATGGGATAAGGTGTAGAGGAAGGCCACAAAACCGCTGGGTAGACAGCAAAAAGGAACACTGTGGAACCTCGGGTATGACATCTAGGACTGCCCAGGATAGGAACAACTGGAGAACCACCACCACCGGGCTGCCCAGATATGCTTAAGCATTGCCAGTCCATAAACGATGATGAAATGATGAAACCAAGCCTCCTTTTATTCTAGGTTGCCCAGAAGGCATCACAGAACAGAGCTGGGGCTGGAGAGGGTAGATTCTCTGGGAGGAAACCACTCAAGTTTGACATCTTCTCTTCCACTGATTTGTGAGTTCTTTCGTGTGTAAAGGCACTCTTCTGAGTTAGCCAGTGTGACACTTTATTTCCAATTTTGTTATTTATGTGTCTTACTTCATTTGAGAACTTTATCTTAACCTTTCTGGGCAGTACTTAGCAGCAAGTTAGACATAGTTGGCTTTGAAAGCACACAGTTGGAAGGAGATTATAATTCCTTTAATTGCTTTATTAAGGCTGCAGGTGAAAGCTTTCCATCTGGGTCACATTTAACCTTACCACAGGTGAAGATTGAGGTCATGCTATTACGTTCCCTTCAGTGTGGCTGGGGCCGATGAGACTCAGGACCTCTCCTCTGAGGAGCAAATGCTTCTGTGTGAATACACACTTGCCTCTTTCCAGAGCATGTTAAACCTCTTGCTGTGTGGTTTAAGAAAGGTTAGTCTCAGGTTTGTTTATTAAAAGAAAAAAAATTTCTTGCTTTATGCAAAAATATAAATATTTCCCAGAACTTATCGAAAAATAAATTCTTCTTCTTCAGGAATGCTAAGGAAAAGCTTGTCAGGTAAATCTTTGAGAGTTGAAATTTACCCAAAGTATGTTGTCTCAAAGGTTGTTCATTTCTGGAAAACTGGGGGACAATGAAGTTACCCCATTCCAACACCTAACAACTGGTAATTCACAGCTCATAAGTATCTTAAGGAGCATGTTTTCCTTAAAAGAATTTGAATCTCTGTTTCTGAATACCATATTTTTATTGATTGTCAGCAAAGTATTTTGGTTCAAAGCGTTACATGACTCATAAATAAAACTATCTTTATCAAAATCTTCCCCAAGTCCAAACAGCCCATAAATTCATCTCACTTTAACTAGGATTCAAGTCCATTAGACACAGAGATGATAGACCATCCCACTAATGTTTCCCTTGGTTTTGCTGCGAATACCCCATCTCTGCAAAGGGGATTGACTGCTTCAGACAATTTTCCTAAATGGGATGTTATTGTTGTCTTAATTTTCGCATGTTCTCCATTAAGAGGCTTGCTTTATTTACGAGAGGCATCTGTGTGTTTTGCAGTGGCTCCTACTTAGCTCCTAAGTACAAGCTGGTTGCACTTAAATATTGATTTAAGTCCATAAAGTCCTGATGGTTTAGATATTGTCTGCATTCACTGATTTTACTTTCTAATAACTGAACTAAGAAATTTCCCTCTGTCATCTATCTTTCCATCATCTTCATGCCTATTGACCTAAATATACTAGAGATGTGGAAGGGACCTGATGTGCCTGTGATTTGCTAGGCCCTTTAAAAACAAACATATAATGACAAACGCATATATAATTTGAGAAATGAATTTGAGAAAGAAAACTTGAAAACTGTGCATTTTAAGAAGCACTCACAATATCATAAAATATAAATACTTTTTAAATGTATCACTTGTCTACAACATTCTTGTTACACATTTTATTACACGTTTTTTAAACATTCAAATCATATGCTTATCATGTAGTCATATATGATTATTCTATATTATTTCCATAGACTAGTAACTCTGTATTTTCTTATATAAATATTATTGTAAATATTTTGTTTTGGGGAGTTTTAGAAAATATCTCTCAACCTTTTATCTTATTATTAGCACTGATAAATGTGTTTTTAAAGCCAGGGGGTGGTGACAAATGCCTTTAATCTAGCACTCGGGAGGCAGAGGCAGGCGGATCTCTGTGAGTTCAAGACCTGCCTGGTCTACAAGAGCTAGTTCCAGGACAGGCTCAAGGCAACACAGAGAAACCCTGTCTTGAAAAACCAAAAAAGAAAAAAAAGTATTATTTAGGATTATTGTTAAATTTGGAAATACATCTCCTAATATTCTTTCATATATGAGGTACAAAATACAAGGGACTTTGTCCACTAATTATTGCTTACTTTCTAGATCAATTATCCCTAGGGCCGTTTGGTGCTGAGAGCAGTCATTATGGCATACTCATGTGCTGTCTGATCTCGAACTTTGAAGTGTCAGTCATTACTACTGGGTGTGAACTGGGTGACAAGAGTATCATAAAGACATCCACACAAGACTTGTTACCTCCTAACTGAAAAAAAAAATTAGTCAAAGACAGGAGTATTGGTTTGGCTTACAACTCCAGGAAATGCAGCCCATCCTGGCTGAGGAGGTATGGCCACAGCAATAGTAGATGTGGGTCTCATTTCACCTGCGTTCAGAAATCAAACTTCTTCTATATTGCACTGGGCCCATGACACATCTCATGGACCTGTACACATTTAGAATGGATTTCAAGATAATTCCTTCTAAATGTGCCCAGATATTTTATTTCCATGGTGGGATTCCCAATCAAGTTGAAATGAAGACTAGCCAATACATTGTAGCAATGTCTATCAAACCTGAATCAGAGATCCGTAACTTCTCTTCACCTGCATCTTGTCTCATTCACGGCATTGCATACAACTGAGGGAGTTGGAGGAGTAGGGCAAATGTGAGTAAGAGAAGATCGTATTACACCTTTACAAATGAAACCGTGCAGCCATATGAACACCTTGCTGGAAATTCTGCAACGGCCTTTACATTACAAAATGCAAATATAGGCCTGTATACCATTTCCTAAGATAGTTGTGGCCAGAAAGCTATTTAAATAAATCCTTCCTTCCTTCTATTGTTGCAAATGAGTTACACATCTAAGTATATGGAGTAGCTTTGCAGACCTGGATAAATCCACACTAGATTCAATTTGTAAAACGTGAGTCTTAATTGCTTTCTGGGAGCTAAAAATTTGTACATTCAGGGTGAATTGAATAAATGCCATATAATTGTTAGTGAAAGAAATGACATCTATAAAGGAAAAAATAGAATAAAAAATATGCTTTCCTGTGCTTCTCCTCAAAGAAGAAAGGCAGCATTCCTGAAAGCAAGACTGTCAGTGATGTCCAGACTATATTAGATGACTGTTGATGAAAGCCAGACTCGATGGGAAATGTCTTGGCCTAGAGTTCCTGAGAAACTCAGAAGAATGTGGCAGTCACTGGATACCAGGCTGTCCTGGGGGTTGAAGGGCCAGTAACTCCAAGACTCACAAAGGTACAAAGCAGATAAGACCTATGAACAAACAACCTGTGCGCATGCTGAGACAGCAATGATGAAAGGAGTATGGGATCTCAGAGGCCTGTCCCAACAGACTCCGTAGTTTCAGAAGAAAAACATTCTCAGGAGGAATTAGGCAGAGAGAATCACAGCCAGAATTCATCACAAGTCCAGAACTTTGGCTAATGCAGCAAAGAAAATCCAGTGATGCATAGAGCAGCAGTGGCCATGGCAGTCACAAAACACAGCAAAATAAAAATCAAGAATGTTAGGTGTTCCTGATTAGACTGGGGAAAGTTCTTTTCGTATGGGTGTGCACACAGAGACATGTGAACCCACAGAATACGGAAAAATGCTAAGTAAGAAACAGCAGCAATAGTTACTTCAGAAAGTTTGCTATATTTGAAATTGAACTTATGTGTCCAGAGCGGAAAACTGCCAAACAAATGTTGAGGCAATGGGCTCTTCAAAAGGCTCTTCCAACTCAGGAACTGATGGAGAGGGTGTTGAGAAGCACTGTTCACTGGCTAACTCAGCCTGGTTTCTATACACTGCAGGGGCACCTGTCTAGAGGTTGGCACTGCTCAGAGTAAACTACATCCGCCCACATCCATCACTGATTAAGACAATTCCCCCAGAGACTTGTCTACAGATCAATCTTATAGAGGCAGAATTAAGATTCCCTCTTCCCAGATGTATCTAGGTATATGTCAAGTTGACAAAGGACAACCAGGACACCAGTGCTGACACAAAATTGAGTTGCAGGTATTAGTGAAGAAAAGAAGAAAATATTTAATCTGGATGCAAAAGAAGATGTGGTTCACTCCTGAGTGGATTTAGGCCTGTAATGGATGCTCGTTCAACTCCCAGAGTGTGAAGTTGAACCCAAGGAGTCATTGGGTGGGACTGAAAATGCAAGAGGAAAAAAACTCGAAAACAAAATAAAGGTCTGTTTTCAACTCTCCCAATACATCAGATTTTATTCATGGTCTAATTAGGTGGTACTCTGATTTCCTTGAATCAACTACCAGAATGTGTAGAAGCATAGAAAGTGAGGCCAAATGACAAAGACCAAGGGAAAAGTGCTCATCTAAGAAGTCAAGGGAGGTCATGATCATGATAGAGAAATCTTTAGAGACAGCTGAACCCAGCTCATTGAAACTCATGAACTATGTTGACAGCTGTGGAGCCATGATGGGACTAAGCTAGGCCCTCCTTATGTGGGAGACAGTGGTGAAGCTTGGACTGTCTGAAGGGCCATGGCAGTAGGACCACAGTCCATCTCTGATGCATGAGCTAGTTTGTTGGAGCCCGTTCCCTGTGGTGGGATGCCATTCTCAGCCTTAATTCAGTGGGGAAGGACTTAGTCTTTCCCCAAATTAATGTGCCAAATTGTGTTGACTCCCCATGGGAGCCCTTACATGTTGGAAGGAATAGATGGAAGAGCAGTCTGGAGGGGAGGTGGTGAGAAAGGAGAGATGGAAGGGAGAGCTGTGGTTGGAATGTAAAATAAAGAAAATTTAAAAAGAAGTCAATTTTTGTGAGTGAGAAAAAAACAAAAGACAGAAGCAAATGTAACTAAGGAGAAATGAATAGTTGCAAAAGGAGAGAATGCTCTGAAGTCACTCTGTGGGTGGACCAATAATTACACATGCAGGAGGAGAGCAAATAGTGTGACCCTAGAGTCCAGGATATACACACAGATCCTCTGCTTTACAATACACCCTGCCAGTTCTCCGTGAAGAAACAACACTCCACTATGAGATGTAGTCACGTCAACAAACTGCACTAAGCCCTAGACTGACAAGTAGGTTGACCCTCATTCAGTCCAGCTGAGTTGAAAGATGATGGTACCCGTGGGGATATGTCAGATGGGATGGACTGAACTTTGTAAAGGAGCACAATCTGCCCTGCTTATGTGTGGAGCTAGGACTGTAGAAAACTTCTGCTCTAAGCCATGGAGTTCATTATTATTTTCTTTAATAGCAAGTGATAAACAAAATAAACACTGACATATATTTATCATAGATATCATCTCTTGTTCTATTCATACATTTATTTCTGTAAGGTATAAATTACAAACCTCACAGAACCTGAATTTGGAATCCCATCAGCAAAATTAAAGGCCAAGCGTATGCTTTTTCTCCCAGTTGGAGCTTTGGAGACAGATTACAGGGTGTTTGATGGCTAGCTAATCTACCCGATGAACTCCAGATTCAGGGAGAGACGGTGTCTGAAACAAAACAAGGTAAAGAATGTCAGAGCAGGCTACCCGAGGTTGCTCTCTCACCTCTACACATGTAGCGGCAACTGCATACACACATCCAACAATCCTCCCCTCATGATTTGGTGCCAGGGTAGCTGTGACCACCTATTTCACTGTGAATCATGAAACTGTGTCTTCTAATTGTAACAGACAGTGGTTGGCAAGGGCTCTTCCCTGCCTGAAGAGCACAGTTCTCTGGTCCACAGATGGTGCATAGGTAGCAAGTGACTGCGACAAATTAGGGGGATAAACATTTCAGAAACTGCATGTAATAAGAAAAGTTCATTTGTAGAGCTGTTGCAAGTGGTTCCTGCATGTTTTATGAATAGTAACCGTTGAAAAAGTATTGCTAAAAATGAAGGAGTTTCTTTCCAGACAAAAACAGTAGAACTTTCTCTGAGGGTGTCATCAGGTACGCATGTGATATTTTGAGGTATGGTGGGAATCGAGATGTAGAAGCATACCCAGCTGGTGAAGTTGTCTGCATCTTGGTCTCTCTAGAGGAAATTGCCATTCTGATCACAAACAATTTTTTCTTTAAGTTAAACATTTTATTCTCTTGGGCGTTTGTTGCCAATGGAGACAGAAATACCACGTTCATCTGGATTTAATACATTTCACACACATCTTGTCAAATGCACTATTTTCTCAGCAGAAGTAGAATTTTTAACAGTTTTTTGTGACTTTTGACACATCATCACTTAGGAAGCCTTCCTTTCAGGGACTGAGAGGGGTCTGGTGCAAAAGCTGGCTTTGTCTTGTTCACAAATGGATAAACAGATGTCATTTGTAGATTTTTCTGAACAAAACCCAAATGACATCATAGAAAAGAACCACCATGCAGTTTCTCTTCGTGTCTGGTTCTGCTAAGCATGATATCTTTGACTTGAAGACACAGAAATATGATCTGGTGACCTGCTTGTTTTCTGCCTGCCCGTAAATAATTACATTTAAAACATTTTCTTTCAACACGTTCCCCTTATAATGAATAGCACTACTTTACCTAGGAGAAGTTCCAAGCAACCCCCACCTCCCACCCTGGGATTTGCTTTGGTTAATTTTCGTTTATGAACTCACTTCCTAGGAATAGTAAGAGCAGTTCTCGGTGAGTGGAGACCCAGCAATTTGAGGGACTTGTTGACTTTATTGTTCAACGCCAATGTTCTAGAGCAGAAAAAAGTAATTTAAGATTAACCCTGTGTCGGTTTTCACTCTATGTAAAGTACAGAGCAGAGGATAAAGTATTTCTGACTTTCTTCTTTTCTTTCTTTTACTCTTTTCTTTCTTTATTTTTCTTTTTTTAATCTTAAACCATGGGGTTAGGTAGAAGCATCTTCATTGAAAGTTGGATTGTGAAGATGGAATTCTACACAAAGGAAAAAGACATATCTCACACATTTAGAATGTGTTCAAGAAATATCAGTCATCATTATTATGTAAAGTGTTGCTTTATATTTAATAATAGCAATAAAGTAATAATTAAATCAATTATTTTAATTTCTCGTACATGATTAAATTATCTAACTCTGTGGAAGTATCATCAATCATTACTGAAGATTTTTAATTTTTTAATGATAGTCTTTTCTACTGCTTTCATGCATGTTATGTAACCTCCTTCTAATTGTCCCAAGTACCTCAGAACGAGAAGCATCTGGCCAGATCAGTTCTGCTGTGCACCCCTTCCTTTCTCCACTGGGCAGGAAACTGGTGAAGAAGCCCGTGATGACAAGTTATTGATTTGACTAAACTAGAGAGTACTGTGTTTTCAGTCTCATTTCATTCTTGTGAAAACAGTGGTGACCATCATAAGGGGAAATGAGTTTCAGTGAGGTTACAGAACCTCTTCATTAGTGCTCAGACCCTATTTTAGTACTGACAAGATTTTCTAAAGCCCTCTGTTGTTTATAGTGTTAGGGCATTGTTATCAAGACTCCCAATAGGCGACTGTCCTGACACATTAGCATTTGCTATTTTGGAAGTAATTTTAGCTATTTCCCATTTCACACTGTCATTTAGAGTTGTAATGAATGGGGTCACTGATAATGGGGTCTGGAATAAATCAGGATGAGAGCTTAAGCTTCATGGCACTCAGAAAAAAAGAAATAAAAGGAGAAATGAAAAACAAAGCAATTGGCATAATATTCTCTTTTCTAAAGTTTCCATCTGTCTTATGGAGAAGAATTTTTTTTAATATTTTGAACTTTCTTTAATACACAGTTACAGAATTGTAGCTATGGTGAATCAGTGCATTACTGATTTAGTAACTATTTTTCAATATCTGAATATTTCTTGGTGTCCTGTGTATCCCTGTGACTGGCTCTGCCTTGGGTTTCTTGCCTCCGATGTGTTTGAAGTGTTTATCAGTTCAGGGGTGGAAAAAGAGGAAGGAGTTCCTAGGTAATTTGTCAGGAAGTTGCATGCACATAATAATGCTGTTAATTTCTTGCCCTAGGCTAGAGTAGACTATTCTATCTCTTCATTATTAATTCTCATTACTTGGCCTGGGATGTGAAGATTTCCTGGAAATTGACCACATATCTATTTAAACATTTTCTTCCACTCAGCAAGTTCTAGCAATCCTTGAAAGAAAATTAGAAACTTTGCTGAGAAATTTGGAGAGATATACCAAATATTCTAGATCAAAGTAACAAATGAACATGTGAGGTGGTTTAGGCAATAGGCATTTCTATTCATCTCAGTTTAAAGTGGACGGTGAGACAGTAGGAAAAGAAGGAGTCTAGGGGCATTTGGGTTTGATCCAATCCAACAGTCTGTCCTCTTAACAGAGATCCCAAGGTCACTTTGGAGTTTGTTCTGTCTTCATTCAGTCAGGTATGCAGGAAGTGATTACAAACTTTTTTCATCTCCTTGTATAGACCATTCTTATGGCTGTCCTGCAAGGAAGGCTGGCAAATACTATGCGTCTTCTTTGAAAAGAATGAAGCAGCTTAAAGACAACATCTGGTGGGTTTTGGACTGTTTGCATCTTCTGGTGGTATTCTTCTTTGTGGACCACAACAACACTTCTTGAGTACCTGTGGATCTCATGTATACTTGGCTTGCTTCCTGAGATTGCCATTCCCATATATGTCAATCCTTCTTAGGATGATGTACTTCCCTCAGGGCATATGTATTGCTCTAATGTATTAGTGCAGCATTTTGAGTACACACACACACACACACACACACACACAGAGAGAGAGAGAGAGAGAGAGAGAGAGAGAGAGAGAGAGAGAGAGAGATGTAAGTATGTACAATAATATATTGTATGTTCTCCAATTTGGAAAATTGATTTTGTTAAATACAGGAAGCCACAGGGATTAAATGATTGTCACAGAGCCTCTGAATCTCTGATAATACCTAATCAACATTCTTGGACTATTGAAGCGTTTCACAGATTGCTTTCCTACATGTGTTGAATTCGAAGCATTGCAGAACCTGTCTTTTGCTAATAAGAACTTATCAGCTTAGCTCATTTGCATAGGGAAACTAAATATGCAGTTAATTTGCACATTTAAAATGTATAAAAAACATTCCCTTGCACACCAGGGGGCTTTAAGTTGCACAAATAAGAAACTTTAACTCAAAGACAACCAGAAAAGCCCATGGATATACAAATAGAACTAATTGGTGTTTGGTTTATAGTTCCATGCTGACAACGATTAAGTTAATTATAAGGCACATAGTGCTAAATTACCATCTTTTTCATCCATTTTCTGTAATAGCAAGTGCCCCAGAGAGGTTCTGGTTCAAACTCTAGTTAGTCCAAGGATTGAGTTGAAACCATTTCTAAAGTTAACCAGTTAACATATTTCAAAATAATTAATGCCATTTTCAGAGAAAATATGAGGAGATCAAGAAGAGATATAGTTGGTTGGTTAAGGAGTCACTAGATCTCCAAATATTTAGACCATAATTCGGTCTTGAAAAATGAAATGACAATGCTGTGTTCTAAATGAACATTTTGTGGACAGATGAGGGTTAGTTTGTCTGGAAGCAACATGGCCAGTATCTACTGGGCGTATAGGAGGGAAACTAGACGTGAAGCCAAGGTCCTTAGAATGACTGGAAGGGAACTGAGAAGTGAAATAGATGGGAGCAAGAGCGGGCTGTTTGTAAATTAACAGTGTGTTACCATGACAATAATAAAGTTGCCCTTTGTGCTGTAGGGAGCAAAAATGGGTACCACCAAGACCTTCGTTTCCTTTTAAATTACAAGAGATTTATTCCCAAGTCACTAATGAGACCATTTCATTTGGATTTATTGAAACCATATGAGAATTCAAATCCATTCAACTAATGGAATTTACCAGAAGCAAAGAGAAAATCAGTTTCTCTCACATTTTTGGAAGAACTAGTTTTCAGAATTGGATTTCTTGTTCTGCTTGCAGTAGTGACCTTACAATGAAGATTTAGTCCAGTCATCTGTACTGTGCAAGTTCTGGAGCATCAATACCTCGGAAAGGCATGCCCAGAGCAAATAAGCATCCTCACTGGTACCTGGGTCATGAAGTATCAGAGGAAGTGGCTGTTAAATTTATTCTTGAAGAAATGTTTGAGGAATTTATAACAATCAGAATCTTTCATTGAACCCTTACACCCTTTAAAGACACATGTCATTCACTGATTGGAAAAGAAATCAGAGATTTTTTTAAAGCTAAAAAAGAAGATAAAGACAAATATGAATGCAAGTTGACCTCTCTTCCTTCTGTCTTTGCTTCTTGTTTCCTGTATGAATCTTGACAAATCATCAACCTGTATGTTCTGTAAATAATAGTGCTAAAATGCAAGTACCCAAGCAATTAGTGGTGTGGGATTACACCAGCTGGCCTACACAAGAGCCAGGGAAGACTGGAACAATTTCCAGTTGTTGTAATCACAAATTTTGGAGGAGAGACAGAAAAAAACGAAAACTATGTCAAACCACAAAGATTGATAGCACTGTGTTCTCTTTAACTTATAAAACTCCAGTTGCTTCGACTAGAGAATGAACCTGATGTTGCTGAGGCTACACATGCACAGTAGATGCAGAAAGTCTAAAATCTTTTTCTGAAGCACATATATTGCAAAGATCAAGTTATCAGGCGAGGAGGAGACCAGCAGTACTTTGATGATATTATTTTTATTTTTCATTTTTTTAAAGAATTTCTAATGGCATTATTAATGAAAGATTCACTCTCTCACTGATAATAAATACAGTGTGAAACCATGTGGTCATAACAACAAATGATTCCTTTTTTAAATGTATGCAGTTTTTTGCCTGTCAAAGTTTTGATATTTAAATCCATTACAAGCATAGGGTCATAAAGGATCCATGCCCTGCGAGCAAAACAGGAAAATTAGACGTATACTCCCAAAATTTGTTATATCTAGAAGGTTACTGGGGAAAATAATCTCTATGTTTTTGTCACCCTTTGCATGGTATCTGCTGGTATTATTGAAAACACAGTTTGACAAAACAGTCTACTGTACTGAAATTGTGCGCAAATGTTCCATTTTCTTTCCATATTCAACCGCTTGTACTGGGTTGCAGTGGACTATGGAGAGCCAGTAATTGAAGAATCATTTGGCCGTGTGCTTCAATGTCATGCTAGTCAAGAGAAATCTAAAGTTAGTGCACATGGCAGGTCCATAAAGATTATGACGATTGCTGTAAGACACACTTTTATTACTTAAACAATTAGCTGTGAGATTTCATTCTTCAAAATGCATTCTTTGGTTGACTCAATAATTTCTATTGCAATTTGCCTAGGTAGAATGAAATTAAACCCCAGAATGTTAATAACAGCAGAGGTAGAGAAAACTGAAATTTAAAAGATTACAATTCATAGTTAAAATTTACATAGCAAATTCTTTTTACTTAATTTCTTGGAACACAAATTTGTATAGATGTCTGCGTTTTATAGAATAAAATCCATTGGAAGAGGCTACACTGAATTAAATGATAAGGTCCTCACATTGCCTGTTTTCAGCAATGCAGAAATGATATTTTAGTTCCCATACATTTCTCTGTGTTTTAATTTATAAGTATATGCTGAATATAAGAGGAAAATTGGCAGCAAATAAATAGACAAACACAGCTTGGTGTTCCTATGTGTTCTTAAAAATGAACTAAAACACCTAGTCTTATGTATATAAAGATCTATTCAGTGATTATGAAAGAAACATTTAGAAGACTAAAATTCTAGCTTAAGGAATTTAAAGATATGGTTCATTCAAGGACAACATGTCTTCTAGGAAGAAGCACAAAGCCATCCTTGGACATTTCAGATATTGGGAATTCCTCATTGTTTATATGTTTTCTAGATATGCTGGTGGAAGGATGGCAATCTCTTTGTACTGATGGAGGAAGGTCATTGGTTAAAAAAATAAAGAAACTGCTTGGCTGGCCCTCATAGGTTAGAACACAGGTGGGTGGAGAAAACAGAACAGAACGCTGGGAGGAAGAGGAAGTGAGGTAAGATGCCTCAGACAGAGACGCCATGTGCAGCTCTCCAGGGCAGATGCGATTCAGCTCTGACCCAGGATGGATGTAGGCTAGAATCTTCCCGGTAAGCACACCTTGGGGTGCAACACAGATGATTAGAAATGGGCAAAATTAATATGTGAGAACCTCGAAGAGGCTAGATAGAAATAGGCCAAGCAGTGTTTAAATGAATACAGTTTGTGTGTTGTTATTTCGGGCATAAGCTAGCCAGGCGGCCAGGGTACTGGGGATGCAGCCCCGCCGCTCTTATTACTACATTGTACTCCTTCTATTTTCTATTAGTCTGTACAGTCGGGAATAAAGATTGAGTTCTTTTCCATACTAACCAGAGGAGTACATACTAAAAGCTAATATATCTTTTTAATGACTCAGGTAGGGCCATTGGGTGGGGCAGGAGAGAAATCAAATACCTCTACACACTAATTAGGGTTCATTGACTCAAAGAGCAGACGGCTCCTTGCTAATTGAAAAAAAAATGCTTTCCCTTTCTCGGTATGGATTTAGATCACAGTTGAAAAAAATGTAGCATCTACCCTTAGTAGATGGATTTGCTTTTATAATTCTATTGTTAAAGCATGGCATAAAGCAGAGTTACACTGGTAAGAATCTTTCTCAGGGAATGCTAATTGCAAGCTCCCCTTCCTTTGTGTGTTAGGCACATGGTTGTCATCTTTGACAGTGAGTAGTGACAGATTTCCATTGTGATTTGGCAAATATAAAAAGATGCTTAAGTTTACAAGATTTCTTGTGGAGTGGTGCCTGTGGATTAGTATCAATTCGTACTATACAGCAAAAATGTTTCACAGATTTTAAAAGAGCAATTTCTTTAATCTTTATAAGCATCCACTTATACAGTCACTATTGCTCTGATCGTTACCAAAATAAAAAAGTGTAAAATAGACAGGTTGATTAGATATAAAATGGCTACTTTATGAAAAAGTCAAGATATTTGCTGAAGTGACTGTAACCCAATTCATTGTTATTAATGTTGATATGTACAATGATGAATGAGTTATGACAATTGTGATGATGATGGTCGTGAGAATGGTGGTGATGATGCTATCTATTGAACTCTTGCTGTGTACAGATATTGTACAAATGAGCTATTTGGATATGTTAATTTATTTTATCCCTATCTTTACTGTTCTGTAAAAATCTGATAGAAAGTTGAGACAAATGCTTAATCATTCTTGAGTGAGGTTTTATACCATGAAGAACTTGCAGATCTTTCAAAGGGAATTTGGAGGCAATGGTCTGGATTAGGAAGTTCTTGACAATAATTCATGCACCTGTGAGGGGAACGGAGCCTGAGGCGGGAAGCACAGAAGACTTTCTTTAATGAGTACGTTCCTGAAGTTTAGGGGTCTTCCAAAGAAAGTTGGCAATAATAATGAGATTGTATTATTTGCCAGATTATATAAAAAATGTCTTCTGGAATTATCTAAATTCTTTATTAAAATGGCATATGTGTATATCAGATCTTATGTCCTCACCACAGGAAAATAAAGGGGACAGCTGTATTCTATTGCATGTCTTCTTACAAACATTCACAGTGGAGTGGGAACCTATCATGTTGGCCATGATATGAGTCCTGCTGGTCTTGGCTTGTAGCTAAGATATGTGGAGCAGTATTATAACATTAATAAATAAGTCTAAGAAAGAACACTTCAACATTGTTTGATAAAGTATTTTTTCCTTTTTCCCCTTTTCTTTCCCCCCGAGGCAAGGTTTCTCGGTAGCTTTGGAATTTGTCCTGGAACTATCTCTTGTAAACCAGCTCAAACCCACAGAGATATGCCTGTCTCTGCCTCCCGAGTGCTGAATATTTGTGGTATAAAGAGAAAAGCTATCATAGGGTGTTGTCATGATACGTTATTTTGACATTAAAGTAAATAATAACAAGAACTAATGGATCCTTAAGAAAATGCCTGCTTCTCTTACCAGATTCATCTGACCATGCTGAATTGACTCTAGACTTTAAGCTCAGTTATCTTAAATTGGAAGCTTGGAAATCTTTATTCAAAATAATTAGAATTGGAGGCTTAGAAATAAATACAAACTGCCCTATTGAGGAAAATTGTTATTTTTTTTCTTCTGAAATTAAAGCCTGATACAGAAAGTAAAGAAAGTCAATGTAAAAATCTACAACAAACAGCAGAAATACTTTAGAATGAATATTATTGACAGTATAAACGCATTCTAAATGCATTCAGGAGACAATGGTTTTTTGCCTCATTCATTTCAATGCCCACTCAACCCTATTTGAAGCCACAGCCATATGTGTGCCTGAAAGATCAATTCTTAAAATCCGAGGTTTCCAACAGTATCTGACCATTAGGGAGCAACAACACCCTTATAGTTGCCAGGGAAACAATGACAGGACTCAAGCCAGGAATCAATTAAACTAAGAAGACTATTGCATATCTTTGTTTTCTGGGAAGAGAACAGGTGTTTAATAATTTACATAAATTATGCAAAATCTAAAGCATTTACAGTAACTAGACACTTAGCAACAGACATGAATGAGGAAGTAAATTGGCTGATAATGTTCCTTGCTACAGCCTTGCCTGATCATGTTGCTACTGTTATGAATCTTTCTGTCAGCATTTTCATTATTAACACTATTTTTTCATGGACTTACCTTTCAGGTCTAAGTTCTCCCTCAGTTGGTTTTTAAAAGTTCATAGCAGATATACGTATTGCCTAGTAATGGATCTTATTTCTAGATTAAGACTTTCATGGGCATGAAATCAATAATTTAAATTATATTTAACATATTGAAACAAGGTTGTAATGGAATTAATTTAAATGCTTTTGAGTAACCAATACTTAGAAATGTCTCCACTCTAAAAATGTCCTTTAAATATTCTTTAAAATCTGTAAGAGAAATTGGAATTGTTAAATAATATTATGTGAACTGAGTGGTGGTTTCATCTGGAGACATAAATACAGAATCTAGAAGAGTAAACAGTTCATGATTTATAATCAGTAAATATTTTCTTCTCCCATTTAGATATTTTTCTATGTGCTTTGTCATATGCTATGCTCACCAGGGAGTAAGGGACTAAAACTGAGTGTCTGACTAAAACAAGCAGCTAGTCTAGCTGGGGGAGAAAAAAACACTGGCACTTGTAACAACAAACAAAAATGACAACTGTGTATATCTACATATTATGTTGGTATTGCAACCAACATTTTAGAATTCTAAATTATTTGTCATGTTAAAATGCACCATCTCTACACGGCTTTGTTACCATGTGCTAAAAAGGTGTGCTT
Organism: Microtus oregoni; assembly: GCF_018167655.1. NCBI lineage: Eukaryota > Metazoa > Chordata > Mammalia > Rodentia > Cricetidae > Microtus > Microtus oregoni. The sequence continues at coordinate 57,001,094 of NW_024543059.1, read as the reverse complement.
TCCAAGTTATTAACTAATATACAAACTGTTGAAGTGCAACCTCACAGTTAATACAAGCTACTGAATCTTGCTGGTATGTGAGATTCTTACCAACTGCGGCACATGAGCTCTTAGGAATAAGGCATTTTGATGTCTGTATGATATGCTAGGGACTTATAATTCCCTTAGCATTAACTGCTTGGGACAAACACATTAAATACGTCTTCTAGGCCTGGAAATTTAAACTCATTTTGCCAAACTAAAACCCTGGATAAATCCAAGCCTCCCTACTTGTATTGGTGAAACTAATGCAGTTTATCAGTGGGAATAAATCTACAACTGCTTTGACTAGTCTCATTTCAAATCCATGGCCTGAATCACACAAAGGTTAATACAGTTAGCTATTGTCACCCACTGACTAACACCTTTCATTTTCCCAGACTTGATACCTCCTTCCTTCCGCCCGAATTAACTAAATCTTTTGTTTCTTTTTTTACTGAAAAAGAAAAAAAATTCAGAAAATTAGTATTATCCATTATAACTAATTGCTTATGCCATTTCTGCCCTTACACGATTTTCTACACAGTATGTAAGTGAGTAGCATTGTGACCTCATAAGGTAATCCATCCTTGAGTGTGATAAATTCAAGTATGCAGTGTTCTTTAGATTCCAATACCAGGATATCCCTCAGTATTCACTGAGGCCTGGTTTTATAACTTCTCTAAGATGGCACCCTAGTTTCCTTCCTGCTGCTGTGGTTAAACACCTACAAAAATCAGCCAATGCAGGAGAGAAAGAGTTTATTTGGACTCAGAGTTTCAGGTTTTGGTCTACCCCTTCAGGGGTTCACAGTGTCATAGACTTGAGAAAGCCCATACTGTCACATCTACAATTAAGAGCAGGAAGAGTGAGGGTGTGTGGGCAGCTGCTTGTACTCAGCCCTGTCTCCATTCTTACATAGTTTCTGATCCCAAGCCTAGGGAGTAGTGCTATCAGCGATGGATTTGATCTTCTCACACCAATTAACTTATTAAAATAATTCCAAAGAGTATTTACAAGTCAGCCCAATGGAAACAACATGTACTTGCAGTGTTCTTCCTAGGTGATTCCTGGTTTTGTCAAGTTGATGTTTAAAAACATCATGAATACCAAAGTTTGTGGATGCTAGAAATGTTTATACTTATGGTATTGTGACTGTATATTTTCTCCACATATTCTCCTGTCTATAAATCACTTCTAGACTACTTATGTAATTTTTAATTTAACATAAATGCTATGATTGTAATTGTTATACTGTATTGCTTAGGTAATAATTCTAAGAAAAGGTATAGTTATGTTCAACCCATGCATTCTTTTTGTTCACATATTTTCTTTCTGTGGCTGGATGAAATAATATAGAACCCATAGATACTGAAGACAACTATAATAGACTAAGTCTCCTCAAGTCTACTCAAAGAAACAATATAACATTCCCTCCTTCCTGCTTCTACATCAGCACTATTATCGTATTGGGACTGGAAACTGTACTTTGGATGTTGCTATGGTTTGAATGTCTGCTATAAGCAGGCATCAGAAACTAACATTCAACACAGAAATATTGGGAGGTGGTCCAAATGGGGAGAACTAATTATCAAAGGGCTTTTGTCCACTGTATGTCCTCTAACAAGAGGCTGTAATTTCCTGTATTCTGTCTTCCACAAGAGGATGGCAAAGTCTTCATCAAATGTAGATCTCTAAATAGTGGGCATTCTAGTTCTTAGAACTGCAAGGAAGAAAATAATTCTATTATAAATGATCCAGTCTAAGATAGTCTGTTTTAGTTGCCCATAATTTTGTGCATATATCTGATCAAGTCTAGACATATATTAATATTATATTTATTTAAGCCATAAATTGGCAAAAATTCTTTTGTTATCATACTGAACAAGGTTCTTTTCTAAAGAGGAAGTTTCTTTAGAACTATGGTCCCAGGGAAGCTTGATCTCACCATCATCAAGGATGAAGAAGCTGCAGTCATGGCTCTTTGTCCTTACTGTTTTTAGATAAAGGTCAATATTTACCAATATCCTTACTAGAATATTGGAGGGCAGAGGTATCTTTAAAGAAGTTGGTTTTGTCTTCTATAGTCTTTCCCTAATGTGATTGTGCAATTTTGTGATTATATTAATAGGTAGTAAAATAGCTATAGCTATTAAAAAAGAAGTAGTTATTGTTTTGAGAAATTTAGTTAAGATAAGGAATATTATAATTTATTATGAGATTAGATTAATTTAGTCATTCACAATGAGAAGAGGGGGAATGTAGACTGTGTTCTATTTATTTAATGTGAAATCTTACAGTGACTAGATTCACTTTCATAACAAAGCTTACTCCTCTGTGCCCTTGACAGTTTGTACTCCAAACCACATTAAGTGTAGGGGGGTTAACTCAGATAGTGCTGTCTACAAAAGAAAACATTCTCTCATTTCTTTAATTCATTTGGATTAAAAAAGTAAACTTTTCAGGTTATATTTTCTACAAAATCCTCCACTTTTGCATGATGGTGCTGTGAAGTGTCCACTTAAAAACTGTTTGGAAGTCTGGATACTGTCCTCAAGGTAGCAATGTGAACAGCATGAGTTGGAGGCTATGCTCCGGATTTAGTAAGCTCCAGATTCCAAGGACTCCAAAATCACTATTCAGTCAGTAGATCCGTGGTCAATAAGAAAAAGGAGGCTGTGTTTAGGATGAAATTTTTATTTCTATACCCAATTATCTCATGAACCAAGTAAAATAAAAACATTTTTATTTTTTGAAATTCAAATGTCTCTGTTGTGCTTCGAATGTGGTATAACATACTCCATAGGCTTACATGTTTAACAATAAACTCCCAGATGCTGGCACTATTTGGGAGATTGTGAAAGTTTTTAGAGGTGAAGCCTTCCTTAAGTTACAAGGGCAAGCCTTGGGGTTCCATAGAACACCCTGCTTCCTGTTTATTCTCTGATTGTAGATAGAAGGTGACTGGACACCCCCTCTCCTTCCAACATGCTTCCTAAGCATAAAGGCCCTATCTGCTCAAACAGCAGCCAAAATTCACCCACCATTCCTTAGGTTACTTCTTCTCATATAGTCCTCCACAACGAGAGAGGTAACTACTGAAGGTTCCTAAAGTGGAGCTTTGTGGAGCCCTAATTGCGAGCCCTGTGTAATCTCTCTTCCCGTTCAACATACTTCTAATTTGCTGCTGAAAAGTCTTCTAAGATTCTCAAATCAGGTTAAAGATTGATGGCTCTAAATAAATTGAAAGCCTGTGGGAAAAAAATCATAAAAGCAGCCCCATAAGTTCTATGTTGGATACTCATTTAAAGGTGCATTTTTAATAGCTCTGTCCCAAACTAGAAAATGTATTGGACTAGATGTCCAAACATCAGGGAGGATTTGCTCCAGACACCACTCACAGCCACAATGATGCAAAAGCAAGAGGGTCTTTATTCTGTCATGACAGGGCCCTTCAGGTTTGGGATATGAAGGACATCCGATAGCTGTTACAGTCCATCTTTTAAAGCAAAAAGCCACAGACACAAGGGGGGAACATGTAGGTTGTTTTCCAACTTATTGGACTGGCTTATTCAAAGGGTTACGAGCAGTGATTGGTCTATTCTAGGGCAGGAGAATAGCTGCGTGGTCAGGTGATAAGGGAGAGCATCTGTGGTTCATCCTGACCTTGGTCCAGTGACTAAATCAATACATCAGGAACTGAGTCAACATTTGTGTGTTGTCTTTGCCTCAATTCCTAAAATGGAGTTACGTTTGAAGATTATTCACAAGGACACAGGGGGATGAGCAGTACAGCATGTGGTTATTTACAAAAACAAAGGAGGATAAGCAGTCCAGTATGTGTGTGTATGGTGGTGGTGGTGGTGGGGGCGACTGTCCCTTTTCCAAGATAGAGTGAGTGTAAGGTTTTAGAAAAATGTCTTAGGGTTGAGGGGGCTTTGAAATGCATTTAGAGTCTTTCAAATGGTCTCTTCACATTAACAATTAAGAAGAAAATGTAATAGCACTTGGCCAAACTCTTGGTGTTAAGCCCAGAGAGGGAGGAATAATAATCTTAGCAAAGGGGACCATAATTGGGATACCCACAGAAAGGGCTGAACTGAGCTAGTGGGAGTTCACTGACTCTGGACTGATAGCAAGGGGTCCTGCACAGGATCAAACTAGGCCCTCTGAATGTGAGTGACAGTTGTGAGGCTTGGGCAGTTTGAGGGGCCACTGGCAGTGTGTAGTAATAAGGGTGGTGGGGCTGCATCCCCAGCACCCCGGCTGCCTGGCTAGCTTATGCCCGAAATAACAACACACAAACTGGATTCATTTAATCACTGCTTGGCCCATTTCTATCTAGCCTCTTCTAGGCTAATTCTCACATATTAATTTAGCCCATTTCTAATCATCTGTGTAGCGTCCCTAGGTGCGCTTACCGGGAAGATTCTAGCCTATGTCCATCCTGGGTCGGAGCTTCATCCCTTGCATCTGCCTGTGAGCTGGGAGCATGGTGTCTCTCTGAGGCATCTGCTCCCGAGAGGAGAGCTGTGGAGTCTGAGTTCATTTCCTCTTCCTCCCAGCGTTCTGTTCTGTTTACTCCTCCCACCTATCTTCTAACCAATGAGGGCCAAGCAGTTTCTTTTTATTTAACCAATGACCTTCCTCCATCATTTCCCCTTTTTCGGTTTAAACAAAAAAAAAAAAGGCTTTAACTTTAACATAGCAAAATTACATATAACAAAACAGTTATCAAGTAAAAGTTACAATAATCTTTATCATAACTAAGGAAAACTATAACTATAACTATCCATTCTTCAAGTTTATCAAAGACTCCAGAAGAATATAATATTACCTAAGTAAACAAGAAATCCAAAACTCTAGAAATGACAGAGATATCTCACTGCCTGGACAGTCACCCAAAGTTCCTCTGTACCATTGGGGCATCCATCTTCAGCCTACAGGCCCACAATTTCCAGCAGACATTTCCACAAAGCAGGAAATTTCAAAGGCAGTCACTATCTGCTTGTCCTGAGGAATGTCTTGCAGACTCTTTCATGAATCAGGAACCCCGAAAGACCATCTCACCTTTAGGCAAGTTTAGCAGTCCTCTCTCTGCGGGTTCTCTGTGTCCAGTTTATGCAATAGTCCAGGCAAGAACAGTTTCTTGCCCAAATGGCTATCAAACTCCATTAAGGATGCTCTTTGATGCCCATCTTCTTCTTGGAGTAGATTGGTGTTGCCAGGAGCAGAGTGTCTCATTGTCATGAAAAACCCTAAGTTATTAAAACATTTAAAATGCCATAATCTATAATCTTTGAAAGATATGAAGAATGCCTATTAAAATATACCTATGTACATCTAGAAAATCTTAACTAACATGACTACAAGCTTGACTATTATGATTATCTATTAACAACCTATATACATTACATTTTTAAATGAACTACACAATCACAATAAATTAATCAAGATCAGAAACAATATACATATAACAAAACTGACCTTAAATTTATATCACTAAAGCAAAATCCATATCAATGCAAATTATTCATATCTATATCATCTCCCCCTTTAAATGTAAAAGAAATTTTATAAACCATATTTGGGAATATGGGAGCAGTTTTTTTTCTCTCCAAACTGCTTCCTGCTGAATGGGGGCATCGTTAATTAGGTCTTTCATGGTATAACCTGTGTGCTAGTTTCATCTCAGTTGGCAGTTGAGCGAAGCAATTTTCTGAAGGTGTTCACACCAACCCTTCAGGAGGACGTGGTCCATCATACCAAATCAGAATAGAAGAAATGAACAGGGTCTCATCCTCTGTGAAAACAAAATAAGAAACTCCTTTCCAAAGCATCGTGTCCTTAGATCCAAATTTCAAAATCAAGGCATTTTCAAAATATCTATGTTGGATTAGTTCAGCAGCATTTATAAACAAATATCTTTTAGTAGCTTTTGCTCGTTCCTCAGTATTCAAACAACTCAAAGACAGCATAATAGCATACAGTATCAAAAGTCCCTGTGTATTTTCCATCATCGTGCGGCTTTATTTTAATCTCTATTTCATTTCTTTTTACTTCTATTTTATATTCTCTGTATATCTTTGACCTGGAATAACTCTGTAGACCAGGCTGTCCTTAAACTCTCAGAGATACGCCTGTCTCTGCCTCCCAGGCATTGGGATTAAAGGTGTATGCTACTACACCTTGAACTCACAGAGATCTGTTTGCCTCTGCCTTCTAGGCACTGGGATTAAAGGCGTGTGCTACCACACCTTGAAGTCACAGAGGTCAATCTCCCTCTGCCTCCTAAGTTTTGGGATTAAAGGTGTGTACTACCACACCCAACAACTCTCTTCTTTTTGTTTTTTTTTTGTTTGTTTTTTAGTTTAAGAACTTCAACTTTTAGCCTGCATATATTTTTAACATGCTGTAAATCATTTAAACATTTTCTTTGTCTTTGATGCTCTTTTTACTGTATCTCTCTCTGTTTTTCTGACCACATGAGTCTTTAATTTACCAAGCAATATCAGTAGGACTAAAGCCTTGGCTTTGACGGCTGGATCCACCCCATTCCTTAGCTTTCCAGCCTCATGGCTGAGGTACTGGCTGTAGCCATGTTTACTGCCACAACTGTATGGCATTTCAAGGTCCCTGCCAGCAAGCGAGATTCAGCAGCCTGTGCTTGCAAACCGCACGAACCGCCTGCGTAAAAGAGTCAGAGTTTGCCCTGGCAGGACAGCCCAGAAAGCTGACATTTTTAAATGGCGCAGCTTTTTTCCTGCTACGGCTGAAAACCGAAAAGCATGCGTTCAGCTTTTTGTCAACACTGTTTAAGTGTTTCGTGGCAGGACCTCTTAAGACCTGCAGGGTTTTGCAGCTGAAGCTGAGTCAGGAAGCCTCTCTTAGATGAGAACGCTTGTTTGCCTCTAGCAAGCAGAGTAGACCTGAGAAATTGTTGCTATCCAGAAAACATGCTTTACTCTTTCCCAAGCTTTTTCAGGCTTTCTGTGGATTCAGTTGTCCACGTGGGCACCATTTTGTAGTGATAAGGGTGGCGGGGCTGCGTCCCCAGCACCCCGGCTGCCTGGCTAGCTTATGCCCGAAGTAACAACACACAAACTGTATTCATTTAATCACTGCTTGGCCCAGCAGAGGGACCAGGATTTATCCCTAGTGTTGACCAGGTATTTTAGAACCCATTCTTTTTGGAGGGACACCTTGCTCAGCCTAGACGTAGGAGGTAGGATCTCGGTCCTGCCTCAAGGGATGCATCAGACTTTGTTGACTCCCCTTGGGAGGCCTTACTCTCTCTGAGGTGTGGATTGGGTTTGAAATGGAGAGAAGGTGGGGGAAGAGGAGGAGGAGGAGGGAGGGTAAACTGGGATAGGGATGTAAAACAAGAGGACTTTTTTCAGATCTACTCCTTACCTTTAATAGCTCCTCTTGTTATACACAAGCAGCCTGCAGTTCAAGAAGAACCAGTTTATACAGGAGTGTTCCTTATGCTCTGTGATATGAAGTTCTACTATACTTCTCAACATTTTAGTTTTCAGATGGTAGGATGGCTTTGGAGCTTTAGTGGCTCTCCCTATGTGCTTAGTCAAGCAAATTCAAAGACATCATAGTTCGCTGCATAGTGATCAGTCTGTCAATTCGATGAGTGAAGAGTCTGTTGGATTTAGTGGCCATGTTTTCTCTCATACATTTGCTTAGTATTTTATTTTAAGGTAATAAATAAGGGTGCCAATTATATAAATTCTGTGTCTTTTTCAAAGCTTTAAGATGCTGAGAAAGTGTCCAGTATCTTTACTCATTAAAAAAAATGGTAACAGTACTGGTTCTGAAAGCTTATGGCGAGCATTCAGTGGGAAACTACATGCAGAATAGTCAGAATGATACACAATAGAAATTGGGAGTGGTGAGATACCTGGAGTCCCAGGGAGATTAGGAATTCAAGGTTATTTTTGGCTGCATAAGGAGTTCAAGATTAGCCTATGCTACATAACAGCCTGTGTCAAAACCACTGAAATAAACATATACAATAGTAAGGTCATTAGCTTTCTCTCTACTCAACTTTAAAGGCTGCTTCCCAAAGATGGAATAATCACAGTTTCTAAAAGTTTTTATTTGTTTCTTTGAAAACCCAGTGTTCTCTGCTGGATTAAGTGTATAAAAAACCGAACTGTCTGACTGGTAGCCACCATATGCCTTGCTGACTTTTATTTTATTTTACTTCTCAGATGATATCTCTCATCACATTAGTACAAAGCCCACTTCAAAATGCTTCACAGAGTCTTTGCAGCCTGTAATGAATTTTTTTAAAAAAAGGGTTTAAGTAAGCCTTTTAAAAACAGGAGTTTGCTGAGCTGAATAAAAGCTATCCTTAGAAATGTGTTTTCAACTGAAAAAAAAATCTACATGGAAGTGTTTACTGGTAAATCTGGTTTGATTATCCCCACCTGATGTGTCTCACCCTGTGGTCACCACAGGGTAGATTACATAATGCATACGAGTTTTGAAAACATATAATCCATTCTGCCTTGCCACAGTGCCTATGTTTCACGCTGACACATCGAGCTAAAACCCTGTCTGATATATCAAGCTCTTTATTTTGGCTTACTTGATGGTCTGGGAAGGGAAAAAGAGGGCATTAGTGTCTCCTTTTAGGCTCTCTTGGGTCCCTTTTAGAGTAATTTCTTTTCAGCAATGGACAAATATGTGTACGTGCTTGGCACAGCATTTTTGCCTTTGATAAACCACTCCCAGGACTAGCAAATTAATGAAATTGCATGCTGGTCACTCTCTGGAGGAATGAGGTATTGTTGTTCTTGACAACCATATCTGCTTGCTGTTATTCTGAAATCTTTCTTATTTTTGCTCCCGCTCCATGTCTCCATGGAAAGGCACTGATGGTCTCAAAGTTTTCATGGTCTCAACATGAAATGCCGTGCAGTGAGTTGCCATTCAAGTCATTCTAATATGTGTATTAATGCACAGTTTTTTAAATCATGAGGTAAAAAAGAAAAATAAATTGAATTGCTTCTCACCCAGTCCAACTTTATCTGAGCATCCACTGGAACACTTAGAATCACAGTTGCATTAATTCAGGGTTGGTGCCTTCAAAGAAATGAACCTCTTACTGAGTTCTAAAGCATTAGTAGCTGCAAAAGTAACACAAGGTAAAGCCTTAAAAATGTGACTCAAGTTATGGATCTTGAAATAATAGATTTTCTTTGGAGCTTAAAACAAGAAGAAGAAGATGCTTCTTCATTACCCAGGGCTTTACATAAGCAATGATTTGCTTTTGTTTGAGGAGTAAGAGAAGTGAAGCTTTGGGATGACACAAATGTAGTAAGCAGATGTTGTCTAGAGAGCTCACCAAAATCTGGGGGACTACAGACCTGAGAACGCAGAGACTCCATTCACTTCTGGAATCTTTTCCTAGCAGTGAGCCATTGACTTGTGAAAGGAACTTGGAATTGTTATACTTATTAGTAAGGGAAAGAGAATCCCCCTGTGCCTGCCATTGTCATATAGTTAACTTTGCCAAAGCCATCTTCTTAATCTGCTTTGGGAATATGGAAACTCCTTGATAACATCTTCATGGGTTATTATTTTTAGATTAATTTCTTCATGGAAGGATGGTTTATACATAAAATATATTGCTTTTCAAATTGGTGGAGATGAGGGATGCTTCTATTATTTCATTACTAGACTTTATGATTTCTCTGTTCTCTTACTCCTAGCCATACATTAGCCTACATTCTTCCTACTGGATATAAAAGAAATTTTAAGACACTCATTTATCAGTGATTTTCTCTTGTCTCTTTCCTTCCTTCTCCATTCCCTCAAATTACTATACTCTTCCATATAAAGTTGGTTACAAAAGTTTTCAATGCACAAAACCTATTCTGTCCAGATAGATGTAACTTCACACATTGGAAATTCACAATCTCAGAGAACCTAGACAATAAAGGGGCTCCTAAGAGAAGCATACATAGATCTAATCTACATAGGAAGTAGAAAAATAGAAGTTCTCCTGAGTAAACTGGGAGAGTAGGGACCATGGGAGAGGGTTGAAGGGGAGGGAAGAGAAAGGGAGATGAGTGGAGAGAAATATATAGCTCAATAGAAACAATTTTAAAAAGGGAGTTACTAATGAAAAAGAAACAAAGAAAAAAGAAAATGTCAAATTCTTGTACAGGTCGTCACTTCTACAGTTACTGATGCATACAATAGCCGGGAAGTCCTTATTTAAATATGGTGGGGCAGTTCTTGTGGGAGCATATAATTATGGTGAACTGAAAGAGTCTGAAAACACTGTGAGTATTATCTATTATCTACAGTCTCTGTAGACATCATATTGCATCCTTTATAAGCATGTGTGCAAAATAGATCTATTACTTAACTATAACGGCAGACTTTTCTGGCACATGTAAGCCGTAGAACCAATCATTTTATGTTAGTTCCTATAATTGTATATTTTTGTATAATTTCTGCCTACAGAGTGCAAATTTTTGTGAACTTTCTGCAAAAACACAGAGATTCAGATTCCTAATTCTTTTCCTTTTGAAAGAGGTTCTGTCAATATTCCTTCAAGTTGGAAGAGAGTGTGGGAGCAGATGGCTGTGGCGAACAGCACATTGAGATTGGGAAGCAGTACGCAGGTACTAGTGAAGACGACATTTGGTATTCCATAACAGTCTTGAAAATTAATTTTAAGTCAGGCTTGAAAATCATAATAAAGAGCAACTCATATATAATTCATTTCTTTATTCCAAGGGCTAATGTTCAGAGCATTAAATACAATATATGCTGAAAGAAGGCAAAGAAGTGTGATTTTCAATTAAATATATAAAGTGTGCTTAAAAGCCACTAACATAACCTTAGTTATTTTCCTAGGATCACTGGGTAAGTTTCTCAGCACCCTGAGACTTTTAGCTCCAAGGATTTCTTAAAATAAAAGAGAATACGAAGTGAAAGATTGCAAGGAAACTATTTTGAAAGTTTTAATTTTATATTTTATGCAGACTCTAGTTGAATTTTTGAAGGTAATTAGTTGGTCAGATTCCAGAAGTGGTAAATATTTTATACTTGTTCACTGAAACAGGTAGTGGGAATGTCAGACTCACACACATCATCAAAACCCAGGCAATTATCATCGATGCTAATGTGTACATGACTGCCTCTGGGGTTCACAGGTAATCAGAACTTTTATGAAGAGTTCAGCACATATTTCTATTTCTGTTTAAAATAAATATGGCTGTCTGAATAAAAGTTAGGTATTTTTGCAGAGGTGTTTGGAGAATGGTCATATCATGAAGGAAGGTTGATTTGTGACAATATCATCTATTTGGGTTATCACTTCTGATTATTTTAGTGGTACTGTAAGCAGAATATTCTTTAAATTAATAAAAAATTTCTAACAAAAACACTCAAATCTCTATTATTTTGAAAACAGAGGGAAAACGGCAAAGGAATTATTCCAGGAGAAGTAGCCCCATAAACCAAGATTTCACAACAGATGGGCATTGCTGTTGTGCTCATTAAGTGATATGTCTGTCTGTCTGTCTCTCTTTTTCTCTTTCCCTCCTTCTCATTCTTTTTTCCTGTAAATTAGTCTTCTAAAACAGATTTTAATTATTTAAAGCTGATAGTAGCTATAATTTCTGCCTTGAGAATATCTCCTTTAGAAAATCAGAAAAAATTCAATATAAATAGAAAAGATGTTTTATAATGCAAATGATGCTGGTATTGATGACCAGTAAAACTGTTCTGGCTTCCTTAGCAGCTACTTATAAAGTTTTGTAATTGTTTATATAACCTCTGAACTCATCATATGTGAGAATGGAAACCTTGCAGTACTATAGAGATTATAAGTACTATAGGAAATTAAGATATCTTACTCAATTTTATTGTTATTGTTTTGCTAATTGAGGGAAATATATATATATACATATATATATATATACATATATATGTTACTGACATGTCATCATGGAAGTACTCAATTTTAATTTTAAGACATTTATGTATAGTATAATGTTCTGTGCTATTTGGGAAGGGTGTGGCATAGATTCTTTGTGAAGTCTCACAATTACCTTGAAATAAGGACCCTAGAATCCTTTAACCACCTAGACACTGTGAGGATTACTCAAAGAGGAAACTGTGGTCTCTGTTTGCTACTTTGGGGTGTTGACTCCAATAAATATGAAAATCCATGCCTCTAATCAAAGATGAAAATTCTCCTACATTCACACCATGTTCACCAAATGCAAACTTGCATACCATGGGTCCACTGAAATTATTACGTTAATTGTTTATAATGACATACTACTTCATGATTCTCATTTGATGGTTTTAACAACTAGGGGCCTGAGTACTTGATCCTGGAGGAAGAATTTGGGTAGTAACACAGTGATGTAACTCATTTTCCATGTCTCAGATTTATTTGTTCTCTTATGCATGTCTCACCTTCCTGTACCACCTGTTAGAATCGTCCTTCATTTCATGTTCAGTTGTCTTGAGTTATCATATCCCCCCAGCCTTCCTAGACTTATCATGATATTGTCTTAGCATTCTTATATAATCTTATGTTAAAGTTATAAATTGCCTATTTGTGAAAACATATCTTGACAAGTATGAGAGGTCTATCTTCTGGATTAGATATGACTCGAACTTTGGAATGGATGTATTTAATGTATTGTGTACTTAATTTAAGATACTTATCAGTTCAGTCCTTAAATCAATTAAGACTTGGACCTTTATTGTCTACCAGTGGCTGTAAGCCTCTCAGAGTGTATTAAGAGAATGTCCCCTTATAGGTAGGGGCAGTATCAGTGAGAGTTCCTAAGTTGGTTGGCAAGTGCAATAGGAGGGTCTCAGACATCAAGAGGCTGTGGATTTAGTGGTTAATGTCTTTGAGTTAGTAAAATAAGAACCCAAGCAATGATGTCAGAGTGAACTGTTGATACTTACTCCCTGTTCTTAATGTTTCTTTTTAAGTCATTAAACCCTTAAAAAGATGATTTTGCTCTCTCTTCTCCCTATCTTTCATTCTTCCCAATAGAAATGAGCAACATTTGACTAGGGTTAGGAAAGGAAGAGATATATACAGACCAGTTCTTTGCTTTTTCTTTTCTTCCATGGATGAGCTGCCTGAAGGGGGCATGTGTCTTTCCTGGTGTTCAGTGTTCTCACTGCCCAGAGTACATAAATTCATCCCACTTGAAAGTGTATTTTGAAGAAGTACATATACTTATAGTATACGAAGTTTTGTAATGTTTGCATTCCACCCACAGTCCTTCCCTATCCCTCCTCCCACCCCCTACATCTCCACCCAGCCCACCACCATCCACTCCTCCTAATGGGAATTTAACCAAGTCTGGTCCATTAAATTGGGGGCATGACCAAGTCCCTCCTCACAGCATTAAATCTGAGTGCAGCATTCCACCATAGGGAATGGGCTCCAACCAGCTAGCTAATGTACCAGGGATATATCCTAGTCATACTACCAGGTGCCTCACAGAGAGTTCAAGCTTTACCACTGTATCCCACATATGGAGGGCTTAATCTACGAATCTTCTAAGATAGAGTATACATCCAGAAAGGTACAAAATGCATAAGAAGTATGTTGAATTATTAGAACTCACTGAATTGTTGCCATATCAAGAAAATACAATATTTTTAGAATCTACCTAGAGATTCTTTGTTCTTTCCAACTGCCACCCCCATTCCAATTTCAATAGCCCAAGCCAGTTAGCGTAGGTCTGTGCAATTGTCCCTTTACTATCTGACTTCTGTTACTCAACAATTATTCATTTCTTTCTTACTGAATAAAATTGTAATTTATTTTCATTCTTCAAGCATATTGATACATGTTAAATTTACCAGAATAGTCAATTTTGTTCTTTGACTATACCTCTTTTCAGTGTCTGGGAAGCCATTCAAACTCCAATGCTGACCCTTAATCCCTGTATTATTTTGGACTTCCTCTCTTTCACATGAAATAGAGGCCAGAATCATTGCTTAAAGATCTACACACTGTGAGGATTCCCTCTCATTATTTTTTTCAAGTCCATCCCTGAGTGAGGCTACAGTTAGCTGTCATTCTTGTTCAGCCTGCACCTACAACCTGAGCCAACAAATCTGCATTAATCATGGCTTCCATCATAGTCTTCCATTCCTTCCGACTCCTCACCAGAAGCACGTTTGGCTTTCATATCCCCGACAATATGCTCTTTATGAAAATAGCTGTATATCACTAAGATAATAGTCATTTTCTCTCTAGTACATCCATTTTTTTTTCTGAGTCCTGCCTGGAATCATATCTAATGTTCATATTTTACCAACAATCTCTGCAAAAGTTTGTTTTTCTCAACTTTTTACAAAAATCTTCCAGCATCTGTCCTTACTCCATTCCAAAACCATATTACAGTTTTAGTAACTGTTAAGAGTGTGTGTTTTGTCTTGTGATAGTTTTCATTTGTCTTTTTTAGACAGCATGTACTTTGACAATTTCATAAATGTGTATAATTTTGTGCCCTAATATATTATTCTAAAGCAGTGGCTCACAACCTCAACTGTGGCCTTGTTGGAAGTCACTTATTGGATATCCTGCATATTGGATATCTGCACTGCTATTCATAACAGTAGCAAACTTACAGGTGTGACATGGGAATGAAACAATTGTATGCCTGGGGGTCACCAGAACGTTAAGAACTGCATGTATTAAAGGGTCAATGAATTAGCAATGCTTTACTACTAAGGGCATTAGTTGTAGTAGAAAAGGGGCAAACACTATCTTATTTTACCTTAATTGCCTTCTTCAAGTCTGTCTCCAACACCAGGCCCTCACCATAGGAATTTTAAGTAGAACTTAGTTGCTGGGTTCTAACATCTCACTCTGAGGAGGGGATGATAAGGCACAGTTGTCAATGTCTCAGACACTGATAGTAAGGTAGAACGCATTTAGCTGACTTGTTTATTTGACAATCGGGAAGATTTATATATTCTCCCAGCACCCAAGCATTCTGATCTGTTGACAATTGATATCACCTGGTCATCCCTCATTAACTGGGAATGATCAGGACCTCTGATAGCACCAAGCAGACTACAGGTTTGCTCCTTTGGGCCTGGTAGGTCTTAATTTCCTATATATCCTCACTTTTTATTTTTTAAATGGGTTCACAGTGGGAGCCAGAGTTCTTTGCTCAGTCCTTGTTGACCCTGCTTCAGGAGGGCTCAGTCACTGGACTTTGCTTGTCTTAGGTTGGCCTGTCCCATAAGCTCTTACCTGTCATTGACTACCAACCCTCCAAGAGCATTCATTCCTGGAGATCTGCCAGGTTAGGGGGACAAGGCAACAGTCTTTTGAATTACAGATGCATAACTAGGCATGCATAACCTCCTGTGGAGGACTTGTGAGGATGCCTAAGAGCCATTATCACTTGAAGAGTCACCTTAGTTGCTGTTGTTGATGTCAGATCTGCTGCAGGAGACATTTAAAGAGAATAAGGATTAATACCACTCCACCAGTTAGTGTATGTGTGAGCATCCAGGAGGGATCCAATAGTATTTTTATTTGATGGCAAGCTTTTTCAAAAAAGGAAGAGCCATAACCTCTGCCAATAATGAATCATTGCGTTTGAGTAGTGGGCAAAGAGGACAAGAAAGGGGAGCACATCCATTACACATGCTGACTTATTTCCTCCTTGATGGAACCAGCTCCCATATTGGCATTGTGGAAATCTGAGGTAAAACACAAACACACACTCTTCCATGGGTTAGCAGGGGGATCAGTGGCTGTCATTGAAGGGAGATGGGATCTCTCTATCTTACCAGGGGCAGGGGTGTGTTCCTTTGTAGAGATGCCCAGTGCTTGAAAACTGGTCTGAGCCCTTTGTCATCAACACTGACAAAGTTCATATGGAAAGCATCCTCTGTTAAGGCCAGATGAAGATCTCTCCTAGCTTCTGGCCAAAGAGTCCTGGCCAACTGCTCCTTAAGAGTTCTGTTGGTCCTCTCCATAATGGCTTGTCCCTGTGTACTATAGGGATGCCAGTAGTACAGGAAATCTTCCAGGATCCCAGAAAGTCATTGAATTGTTAAGAAGCTTAGGCAGAGTCATAATACAGCCACATAGACACACATACACTTAAATTTAAAATAAGATAAATATGTTAAAATATAATAATATTTTACTGAATATATATTACATCTATTACCATCTATCATCTATCTGCCTATCTTCTATCTATCTATCTATCTATCTATCTATCTATCTATCTATCTATCTTCTATCTATTTATCTATTGCTTAGGCAACAAAAGGTACTAAAGAGTCAAAGATAAGTAAAGGGAAAAATAAAATTTTGAGGAGATAACAGAGTTTTGATAACAATAGCACCTAAATTTTTGGTTTACTTCTGCCCCACACCAGGTGGCTCTTCTGATATGAGACAGAAACTCTGAATTTTTCTTCTAGCAACATAGTTGAGTTTAGAAAAGGGGAGAGTCACGTTCCAACTCCAAAGTCAGCTTTGATTTTTTAGTTGAGTCAGGACTACAACTTTTCTAAGAAGTAATGAGGTATAGATACTTAGGTAGTGCGATCTAATATGCAACAGGTACCAGGGTACAGCCCTTTGAGTTTTTATTGGAATCTGAAAAGGCTAAGCTGATGTAAGGGATGGGAGTGAAGAAAGGTACTGCATGGGGCTGTATCTTTATTGGAAGTATAGAGAGCACTGCTAAGATCTTGATTTTTGGCAAGTGATTATCACTTAGTTTGATATTGTATCCAAAATGATTGTATCTGATAAACTATTCAGTTCAGGGATGGCCAGGAGACATTAGGCAGTACTGCCCAGTTAATCTCTAACTGTAGTTTCCTAAGGAAGAAAATTGACAATGCTCCAACTAAAGGCATTTCTCCAACCTAGGGCTCCAAGATCACCCAATTGTCCTGTGAATCTGAATACTTTTAATAGCAGGTCTACAAAAATATTGTTTGATCTCCAAATCAATATCATATTTTTTTTTCTGCAAAACCAATCTGGAATAATTTGTTTTTTGTCTACATTTTCAGACAAACCTTAAGACCATTGACTCTAAGGGGCTCCTGACAAATGTTCACTTTTGTGAAGCTGGAGGTGCTGAGGTGGGCATTTGCTCCCCACACAGTTGGATCTAAGATTTCTCGAAAGAGTTTCTCTATAAATTGACAAAGAAAGGGCCACAGTTGCTTTAGCATCTTATTTAGCCATTTTACTCCTTCGGTATCTGGAAAATGAACCCAGGTGAGCAGAGTGCAGGCATATACCCCCAGGCACAGGACTTGCTCTTTATGCCAACAGCATCAGCACATAGCACAGGCAGTCAACCTTGAGGCCATAGCTCTGTGGGTAACAGACAGGAAGCCCAAATGCCAGCAGCCCCCAACTGAAGATCAGTCTCCCAAGTAGCCAAGGGTGTACACTGGCAGCAGTAGCATGAATCTATTGTCACTGATGTATACACCCACCAGCTGGTGAGAGTCGCAGGGAACCAGAACTTGTGAGGACACACGGGAGCAGCCAGCTGCAACCTCTCTCTGCCAGACAGGCCCAAGCTCCCACTGTTCATTCTATCCACCAAAGTCCCAGCAGGCTCTGCAGAAGCAGCAGGTGTCCCAGATGGCTCTGGTCGGCTTGGACCCCTGGGATGTCCCAGGTCTCAGGCCCTAGGACCTCAGCTTTACAGCAACGTACTGCCATTCCTGGACAGGCTGCTGAAGCCGAAGGTGGGCACCAGGCTGCCCTCTGTGCACTACTGTGAGGTCTGCAGGGCCAACTGTGCAGGGCCTCAGACCTATTGGACCACCTGGAAGGACAGAAGCACCGTAAGAGGTAGGCAATTAAGATGATAGGCTCGCAGGCCAGCAGAGGTCCAAGAGGGGTTAGAGCCTTCATTGCCACCTGTGTGCTTGTCCTGTACCTATGCTGCTCATGTGAGGGACCTAAAGGTCTCCAAATTACACACCAGATTAAGGAAACCCCTCTTGGACCTCGGCCTCATCACGTATTAGACCTATACAAGTGAAAGCCAGACCGAGAGGGGGAATTAACGATGGGCTTTCACCCCAACCACTGGCAAAAAGAAAAACCATTTCTTTCTTTAGATTTTTAGTGGGTATATGAAGCAGTCTTAAGGGTAGGCCTGGTTCCCAGGGTTATTTGGCCAACAGAAAATGAATTTCATGGTAGTATTGTGTATTTTTTGTTTAATTTTTCTTTGTTTGGGCATTTTTGTCTTATTTGTCTTTTGCTTCTTTGTTTTGTTTTTGTTGTTTTTTTCCATGTTTTGTTTTTGTAATTTTTAGTGAGAGAAAATGAGTAAAAAGTTGGATGGGTTGGGAGATGGAGAGGATCTAGAGAAACTGGGGAAAGGGAATATGATGTTTTTTTTTCATTTAAAATAAAAATTTTGATTATGATCTTCAACTTTCTCCTACACTCTCAGTTAACACATGTAAATAAAAAGGCCCCTGGGACATCATTAATTACGAGTTGCTTGTCATAAATCCTTCAGTGTTTGTTCTAGATTTGTTTCTAAATTCCAGGACAGGTGCATTTTCTGGTATTAATGCCTACCTCCCAATTTCCTGCCAATGGAAGTTCTAATATATGTTCAATGCTTGCACACAGGTGTTCACCAATAATGTTGAGTCTCCATGGCCAACTAGGAAGGGAAGGAGCGAGCCTCAGATTCCAATCTGTCAGCTGCTTTCTCATACCTCTTCTAACTCAAGCTGTCCCACGTTGATTGTTCCGAGCAGGTGTGGAGATGGGGTTCAAGGCTTGTGATGCTTTCAAGGGGGCTGCAGCAGGTGTGAGGAGAGAAAGAAGCTGAAACGAGAGAAAGACACAAGAAACTTTTGATCTGGGGCAAGTCTGTAAGGCTCAAATGGACTTTCAATAGTTAGTCTCATTCTGTAACCCTATAACTTGCTGCCCCTGAGCATGTGATTCCTTGCTGAAGGTGAGAGTTGTTTGATAAATTAGACAGCAGGAGGGCACCCACTGTCTGTAGTTCATGCAGCTGGAAAGGAAGTCCTTCCCTGAAGAGTAGCTTGCAAGGTAGATCCCCATGTACAGTCCTGGCACTAGTCTACTAAGTGTACCTCTACAGTAAAGTTTCTGGACAATAGAATGTGTTTGCTTTACATTAGTTCATAATACCAACCTGATACAGAATAAGACTCCCAAAAGTGCTGGTGGTTTTATCTCTGGCAACTTTTGGAATAGTCTTTTGTTTTTGTTTTAATCATTGTTATGTAGTTATTTCATAAGAATCAAGATTTTCCTTCCTGGAGGAGAGTCATAGAATTAGCTAAATGACCTAGTTTTCTCATAATTTGTCTGCAGTGCTGCTGCAGACTTTTCTGTGATGCTGAGCCACCCATATTCCTGTAAGCATCTTACCCATACTTCAGCAAGTAATCCCTATAAACTTGTGATTTATGAAAGTTTGCTAGAATAGAATCTCCAAGTGCACCTATTCTAGCATCAAAACCCTACCCAGTAGGAATATCATTGCTTACATCTCCTGGGAAAAGGCACACAGAAAGAAGTCACTCTGGTTAGGTTAATGAGGGTGTTATATTTTATCATTTATTTATACTTAATGAGCTATTAGTAAAGTAATGCTCCCTTTCATATATGTAGATAATATACTTTTGGAATAATAGCTGTTAACTATTTTTCCCTTTTAAAAAATTACTGTATTACTGAAACTCCTTTTCAATTCTATATAATATAGGTATCTCTTTGGGGAGTATAATATTTGTGGTCCATGAATAGCGGAAAGGAGGCCAGCCACTGGAATTGGTCTAAAACACGCCCAGACACCAAATTCTTAACGCAGAGAGTTATTAGCATGGAGGGGCAAACTATGGCAGCAGAGACAGCAAGGAAGAGAGCAAGAGGGATGTTTCTGCAGGAACTGCAGGACTGGGATTGAAAGGGAAAAGGGAGCATCAGTGCTAAGGAGAGCTAGTAAATCCTGATTGGACATTTTAAACAAATAATGAATTCTGATTATTAGATCTTTGTGTTTTGTCTCAGGAATGAGCCAATGGCCAAATAAGGGAATAGACCTTGGGGACTAGCTTTAGGAATTTAACAGTTTTTAACAGGGGAAAGAAAAGAGGGTAAAAGGACAAAACCTCTATGATGTGGGACTCCGCTCTGTATGTTGTCAATACCATTGGTTAATAAAGAAACTGTCTTGGGCCTTCACAGGGAATAGAGGCAGGCGGGGAAACCTAAACTAAACACTGGGAGAAAGGAGGGTGGAGTCAGAGAGAAGCCATGTAGCCCCACCAGAGACAGATGCCAGAACTTTACTTGGTAAGCTACAGCCATGTGGCGATACACAAATTACTAGAAATGGGTTAAATTAAGATGTAAGAGTTAGCCATTAAGAAGCTAGAGCTAATGGGCCAATCACTGATTTAAATAATACAGTTTCTGTGTGATTATTTTGGGTCCGGGCTACTGGGCGGCCAGGAAACAAACAAACCTCCTTACAATACTTCGGTGCAGTGTTTGTAGTGCTCAGGCCTGTGTTTGCCATGGTTAGGCTTCTTAGAGTCCCTTCAAAGAGAAGTGGTAATTTTTGTGTTATTTGATATTTTAGTCATTTTTTAAAAATTAAAATGGATGCATCTTTCTATTTTGCTCATAAAATCCTAGGAACATAATTGTGTGCCCCCATAATATCTGCTAAATAGTTCTTGGTCTTTCTGTGTGCATCGGCTCTATGATTAGCACCATGTATGGGGTGGGGAAAGGAATAGGGCTGCTTTTGTTACAGCGTCATTAGCCAGAAGAATATAGATAATCCCCTAGCTATGTTAATGAGCAAACTTCCATTCAGAAAAGGCTAGAGCTTCTCATAGTAGCAAATATCCCCTGAGTCTCAGTGGCCCACAGTTCACAAATTTCACGTCTCTTTCATGTCCTTTGTCTTCTTTGAGTAAACTTCGCTCTCGTGCCACAGCCTGCATCTGCAACACTGACATCTTAGTGACAGTAAAAAGAGTCGAAAGCAAAGGCAAATCTTGAACTAGTCTATTCTAAGTCATTCATTAATTCATTTTACGCTGGCCAAAGTTAGTATCTGGTGAGTGAATTAAACATTCATGTATAGATTATTTTCATACAAAGAGGAAAACAAAATTTGGTGAACACATTGTGTCACATACTTGTATAGTCCAAGTGTGCTTGCTGAGGGCTAGACACCTTCTTGTCCATTTTTCTCATTATCACTCTTTTGATTTCTGGAGCTCATATATCTAAACAATCAATACGGTTTCCTCATTCTTTGTTCCATCACAATGTCTTGCTCCCCCCCACCCTTTTAAAATACATCGCTCTTGCACTTGCTTTCAAATTTTATTTTGAGAGTTTCTGTAAAGCCATCACTGACTTGAGCTGTGATTTGGATTTTATTGGTCCAATAATTCCTAAAATCATCTGAAAGGAATTTTCATTGTTCTTTTTGTCTATGTAAAGTAAGGTAATGTCTGCATAAACACACCATATTACAGACATATGCATTATATATTAGGAAGCAAACTAAACAGTGTCCAACACTGGTTTCATGGTAAGTGTGGGACTTGGGATTTAAGAGTTGTGAGGAAGTTGTAAGCAGCTGTCCATTTTACTATGAGACCAGAGTTGGATGTCAGAATATTTGACTGTAACAAAGATCACTGGATATGAATTGAGATCTTTTGTGCTACTACCAGGTCACATTCCAAACTCTTGGAGGACCAAGCATAAAGGAGAAGGGGGTAAATTCAATGGATGTAATAAAAATAAAACAAAGAAATAAAAGGAAACCCTATTCCAGTGAATGACAAGGGAATTATTTCTAGAGGAGCTATGATGTGAGGACGCTTCCTGATGATGGTCAGCAGCGGCAAAGAAAAGTCTTTAAGACCCTGCACTCTGATCAAGACCTACCACTACTTCCTTTTAATTCATTCATGTAGCTTATTTGTCGAGTTTCATGTTGAAAATCCTAACCATTTATGTTACAGAATGTGTTCTTACTTAAGGTGACAAATTTTACGACAGGGAAAAGTGTGACAGCTATATTTATTGCAGCAAGTAAAAATACATAAAAGGATATATAATTAAAATTTTGTTTGCTGAATTTCAGATCACACATTCAGAGAAAGCCTATTATGACTGAATTGTGAACAGAAACAGAGGAGGAGTGGATGGGGGGGCAGAGGAGAGGCAGGGGTAAGGAACAGAAGGAGAGGACGGAGGGGAAACTGAGGTTGGGTTGCAAAATAAATGAAAAAAATAAAAGAAAATTTGCAGAACTTTAAATTTTTTCTCTCATTTGTTTATTTTGTACTGTGGGAATTAATTATAAAATCTTATGATAATAGACCATTAAAGGCAAGCTTTCTAAATTTGTAAGCCCAAAAGTTTCAAGTTATGTTTCCCTAAGTAACTGTAATGAATATCTGTGTGCCAATAATAAGCCACAACATTAACACAATATGCTATTGTGCAAAATAAACTTAAAAGCCTCTTTATAGCCCCCACAAGCAACATCAAATTTTTAAAATTCTGGTATATTTTCAACATGTAATTTGAAAATATAACATAATATAAAATATTATAGCTTATTTTCATATGTAAGTCACTTTCTGTTTTAGCTCTATAAAAGTCACCTTTTCAATTTCAACAACACCTCTGTAGATTTCATTTTTTTAAAATGTAGCATACTTTTGAATATTTAAATAATTATTTGACTAGTTACCTGAAACTAATTTTAGAGAGAAAAAATATCAATTTTTATATTCACCATATTGCTAGAAAGTTGGGATCATAGTTAACTATGTATTGACAACTTTCTTTCAAGCAGCAGAGTTAAATGGTCTCAACTCAAAGCACAATCTTTCTCACCTGATTTCACACCATTTAGCTGAAAGAGTATGTTCCTTATAAATGCTTGACATTTTTCTGAATAGGAAGTAGCAAAATGCGATAGACAAATTATTAAACATTTGTCCTTATTACCCAGCAACAAGGAGAAGAGAGCACATGACTTAGTGATCTCTCCTTCTGAAGACAACAGCGTTCCAAAGGTCTTTAGCTAAGGCTGGGAGCTTATGAAAACCTTCTGCTCCATGCCGATATGCTGAATAGATGAAAAATTAGATTTCTTTACCAGTGTGGCTTCTGATTCATTGACCATGCTCCAGTGGCACTCAGAAGTATGTGGAAAGCACAAACTAGAGAACATGAAGCTGTGGAGTGGATCAGAAGGCATGGGGTGGGTCAGAATGTGTGGGGTGGGTCAGAAGGGGTAGGGTGGGTCAGAAGGGGTAGGGGTGGATCAGAAGGTGTAGTGGTGTGTCAGAAGGTGTTGGGGGTGGGTCAGAAGGTATGGGACAGGTCAGAAGGTGTGGGGTGGGTCAGAAGGGGTAGGGTGGGTCAGAAGGTGTGGGGTCAGAAGGTGTGGGGTGGGTCAGAAGGTGTGGAGTGGGTCAGAAGTTTAAAGCAGATTTGGTGAAATGTAAGGAAAGGATCAGGGTGAATATTATCAAAATGCATTGTAGAAAATTCTGAAATAATCAAAAAAAGTTTTTAAAAGTAGGCATTACTTTGTACTTTGAAGGGATAACTGTAACTTCACCCTTTGATCTTGATATATGAAGAACTGCTGCATATCTTGATTTGACTTAGTATGATCCTCTGTTCTGATCTCAAACTTCAGGGCTGAGAAGTTGCTCATTTCAGATCAGTGTCGTGAATGAATTTCCTTTATTTAACAACTTGAGGTCTTTGGACAACCCTGACAACTAGTTCATCACATAAATAATAGTCAGGAACATTATCAGGCTTGGAAATGTGTCTATACACTCAACCAAGGGCAAGAAGCAACATACATGAATAACCCTGTCCATCATTTGTGCCCACATGAATTCCTGGCTCATTGTGTGATGTTTATGAAGCAAATAGCAGGACTTCCTAACAAAGTCTAGAATATTCATTTCTTTTTATAAATAGCACAATTATAGATGACATAATGATACAGATACCTCCTATCAGTTCTTTCCTGCATCCATACTTGTGGGCAGCTTGTAGACCAAATTTTAAACACATTATCAGATGCGGTCGTCTGGATATAGCTACTCCAGGTAGCAACCCACATTTAAAATAAGGTGGTGAAGCAGATTGTTACCCATGACTTTTTTTCTATGTTGTCTCCATTAATGTGGTCTCATGCCTTTGTGTTTTTCCTATATGAATGTTTTAAGAAGGCCAAATGTTCACATGTTCTGAGTTAATGAACTCCAGGCTATCAAATGCTTCTTAAAAATGTGAGAAAAGCCCTAGATATATTCAATTTGCTGATTTTCATAGCATCATTTAGCAAATAGTTTGACTAATTGATGCATGTTAATATATATATATATATATATATATATATATATTTACGTTTATGTATGTATGTGTGTATATAAAGAGTTTTACAAATTGTGGAGGAAATTGTGTCGACATGACAACCTGTTAGCAGACCTTCTCCATCATCTCCACACCCTCAAAATTCCTCATGTCCATTAGCATATCAAGTGTTTACTACAAACCCTGAATAGTAAAGTCACCATCGTTCTTTATTTCTGTGCAGATGTTCCCTGTCTACCCATTTCCTATAAATGACATTTCACAAGGAGTCTTTCGCATGTGGCCTTTTCCATTCAATGTCGTGATCTTTGAGGTTCATCCAGTTAATATCCTGTGTCAATTACTCCATTTTTATAGCTAGTGTTCCAAACTGTTGATATATAGCTTCTGCACTTCCAAGAAGATACTTGTGCTTTTTCCATTTTTATGCTGGTATAGATATTGAACTCTAAACCAGTGTCTTACTGTGTTTATCTTCCGTAGGTAATGATAGCATCTCTGAGTCATAATTTATGTGTGTATTTTTCAGAATGCCAATACATTGCATCAAGTGGCTATAACATTTTATATTTCATCAATAGATCCAGATACTTCATGCCCCTCTGATCCAACCCTCATTATTTTTGGTTTGTCTGGGCATAGTCACCTAAGTGGATAGAAAGGAATACTGATTTAAATTTTAAAACTTGTGCTCTTCTTTTGATGACTGTATTTAAGCACCTTTTTACATGCTTACTGATTATGAGATTACTTTTAGTGAATTCAAGTCTTTTCCTCATTTTTAAATTTTGAAGAACTTTTAACTCAAAGATAAGATTTGCAATGATTTTCACCCATTCTCTGCTTACTTTATATTTTAATAGTATTTTTTTGAAATAGATAATTTCAAATTGGTGAGTTTTACATTTGTTTAATGAGTTTCTGACATTTAAGAATTCACCATGGAATGCAAGATCATAAAGATAGTTTTATGTACAAGGCTTGTAGTTTCTCCTCTAACACCTAGGTCTATTATCTACTGTGAATAAATTATTGCATATGGTGTGCAGGAAGGTTTTAATTAATAGTCTTGGATATCAAATAGACTATCCTTTCCCCATTGATTCCCTTGGCTCATTTGTACAAGATCAATTGACCATAAACATGAGGGTTTATTTCTGGACTCGATTCTGTTCCGTTGATCTCTGTCTATTCCTTGCCAGCACCATCTGTGATGACCGCAGCTTATAAAGTTTTGAAATTGGAACATCTACTTCCTATGAGTTTGACTCCAAACTCATCCTCCCTCTTCTAAAAAACTTTGCATCTCCACATGTATTTTAGGATCAGCTTGAAGAGTTCTGCAAATCAAAAGATTCCATTAACAATTGTGATCTTCAGGTCAAAGTGAGAAACCACCCTTCTAATTGAAAAACACTGAGTTTTTCAGTTCAGGGACATGTGCTATCACTGCATTGGTTTAATGTATTATGGCCTTCTTTAATCAGTCTGAAACATATTTGAGGTCTTAATACTTCAAATTTAAAATTTTATATGATTCTATTTCCCAGTACTTTGTTCTTCTCAGGGTTCTTTAGAAAGAAATGTTTGAATTTGTTTTTCATTTTTGTAATTACAATATAATTACATTTCTCCCTTTCCTTTCTTCCTCTAAACTATCTCATCTATCCATTCTTGCTCTCATTCAAATTCATGGCTTCTTTTTTTATTGTTATTGTGTATATATATGCATAAATACATATACATACACACATATATATTTCAAAATATAACCAGATCAGTTTTTATAATGTTAATCATATGTTTGCTTTCACGACTGACCTTTTGCACATAGGTAATCATCAGCTGACGTGCTTTTCCTTGATAAGACTGTTTCTCCCTTTCTCCGCGTTACTCAGCTGCCTTCAGTTCTTTATGCAGTATAGTTTGTGGTTTTTCTCGCATTTCCAAATTATTCATTGCCCTTAGAGATGCTACTCCTTTTCTTCCTCTTTTTGTAATGGAATTTGGAGACTGCCAAATCTTGTTGAAAATGGATCTGTTTATTTGTATTACTAGGCATTTATTTATTTAGTTTTTGCATTCATGCATTCCAACATTTGAGTATGAATTCACATGACACGTTCTGGGAGTGGTTCCCCTCACTTTGTTCTTGAGGCACAGGCTCTCTTTATTTTCTGAAACTGTGCTTCTTATTCAGGTTCCCTGCGTGATCACCTGTCTCCAGCTCCCAAACACTTAGAGATGCTGTACACAGCCAGCTGCAGAACTGCCCCATCTCCCATTCTTACATGAGTTCCGGGGATCAAACTCATGGAGTCAAGCTTGTACAAAACGTGTTGTTATCCACCAATGTATACCATGGGTCTTCAGTAAGTATCCTGAAAATCTGTTCAGCGTGGATTTTTCTGTGTTTTGATACAGAGAATCAAGTTACTTGATAAGAGATTTGCTTCTTCCTTTTCAGTTTGATTGAATACATTTTGTTTCTTTTGCTAACCTGGCTGCTCAGATGAGAACACCGCATGTGATCTAACAAGAGTCAAGAACGGCCATCCTTGCCTTGTCATTTGTCTCAGAGGAGAGCCCTGCATCACTCACCAGTGACTATGATCTTAGATGCAGGGTTGCCAAGCTGCCTCCACATGGAGAATTTAAATCAGAATAAGGATTCACTTGCAACCAGATTTTCTGCATCTACTGAGTTGATTGGATGCTTGCTGTTTTCTGCTCTACAGAATTGATCCGTGTAATCATTTAGATCACAAATCGGCCATGTATCTAAAAGATGTTTTTTGTCTGGTCACAGTTACCACTGATTTCTTTCATTATTTTAAATTTTCCTATTTTTTTTATTTTTGTACTAATTAATTTCTTTCTTCTCTCTGCTTTTGAAGCATTTTTCCATTGATTTGTAAAGCACACATTAAGGTTATTGTTTTTGTATTTTATCACTTAATATTTTAAATGATATAATTGTTTGAGGGTGCCATTGAAATAATCTTAGCCGAAAATACTATAAGGTTTTTGGCTTTCATACAATATTCAACCCTTTCTTTCAATCTTCCCTTGAATGAAAAACCTGGTTGTATTTTGATTAAAGTGCTTTTGCTAGAGCATTGAAACTTCCTTAACATTATTTTTTGCACTTTTATTCTTGCTTTTTATGAAAAAATCTTCTGGAGTTCACAATGCCACTTTAAGTGTAATATAATTTTTATCAGAAAAATTTTAAAAAAGTTTCCTTGATGGTAGTAATGACTTTTAATTACACTCCCTTGAACAGAGCTCTCATGTGGCTCCTTTATGGTGCAAGGAATACTGGGCTGTAAACCTAATTGCCTTTGGTGTGTTCCTTGCTGTGAAATCTGCCAGGTGGGAAACTTGTACTTTCATGGTGTTGGAGTGAAAGCCATGGTAATGAAACCTTCAAAATGTGCCTTCCTGAAGTCTGACCTACAGGAGTCTTCATTGTAACCCCATTAACTCTTTGCCCCAGGGGCTGCTAAACATTAATTTTTTTCTAGGCCTTAAGGTCGTAGATGCAGAGGAGAGAGGGAGAAACCTAGTTGTCTGTGAATTGTTGATTCTGCATTTGAAATATGTGGGGTCTCAGTGACTAGTCACTTAGCTTCTCTGAGGGTTTGCTGAGTCCTCACTGTATCACCCGTGGGTGGCAGACAGTCTTTCTCTCAGAGCTGTAGGAAAGACTAAGTGATTGAGGAACACTTTTCTCAGTCTCTGTCTCACAGATACTGGCCCCCAAATCAGAGGCCACTTCTCCGTAGCCTACTCCAGCAGAAAATATAATGCTGCCCTACCCACAATATCGTTTCCGTTGTTATAAGATCATAAAGAATTGTTTTGTTTCTTTTGTTTAGTGGTGCTTAGGTTCAAACCCAAGATCTCAAAGAGGTTATGAGAGAATAATTAATTCTGTGCTTTAAACTGAAGGTAGGTACATGCCTAACCCACATCACAGGTCTTTGTCCTTCTGGGGCTGAGTCAAGAGTCAAAGAACATCACTTCTAAATGAGCAATAATGCTATATGAGCTGGAGAATGGTAGGGGATTATTTTCTGCTTTGGATGTGCGAGAGGAAGTAAGAATAAAAATTAGCTGATTAAAATATATCAATAAAACATATTGTAAGACTTATTTACTATGTATTTGTATATCATACATGCAGAATATATGTTTCTCATTGTATACAAATATAAATTTCTGATGTTCGAAAATGTCAGTTTGCTCATAGATAATTGTGAAGAAAATGCAAAATAAATGAGATTCCATGAATATACAGACTAACTATTAATAAATAAGAAAGTCAATAAATATGAACACGCACATATATATTTATATATGTATACATATGTACATAATATAATTTTGGTTTTACTCAGTCAAAAATAAATGAGAAAATTAGTTCCAATAGAAATGACTATTAGTGATAATATTTTTGGTTTGTGGTAAGTAATCATTTGTGATATCTACAGAGGGTTATCAAACTATACCTATACTGAGTTAAAAGCAAAAGGCCCCACCCAGTCTCAAGTTGTCAGAGACGCAGAAAAGGGAGAGAAAGCTACTGTTCTGTGCAATGGTTTTAAGGTCACAAAATGTAGGTTTTATACTAGTTTTATCGTGTCTCACACTTTGTCCAAGCTTGGGAAATAAATGAAATCTGGACCATAGTGTCGTCTAAAAGACACGGTAAGAAGTGGCAGCTTTTCTGAGAAACCAGGATTAGAAGCAAATCTACCTGGAACAGACAAACATGAAGCAAGCAGAAAAACATTCTGTTTTGATTATATCAATTGCCATAGCCCTTGCCAGCTTTTCTATCCACTGCTTACTTACTGTCTCATTATTTCTTCAGAGAGGCTAAGGTTGAATGTATCATGGCCAATAGCAGAGTTGGTGTGAAGACATTTGTTCTTCTCATGGAGTAAGAGTGGAGAGGTCAGGTACATGGTGTCTATGGTGACTGCTGGCTGGGATGGAAGGGATGGTGTGTGTCTATAACTGGTCCCTGGAAATTAGGTCACTGTTCATGCTCTGTATTCCTTTCATTTTACTGAATTCACGGCTGAAAATTGCCAGCCACCTTTCTCTCGCATCTCCCTCCCTCATAACAGCGAAACTATAACTTCTGTGTTTCCTCTGCCTGAACCTGAGAGCAGGATTGGTACCTAATAAATCCTGCTCCTCTGACTGGGGGTGTATAGACACATGGCAACTTAAGGAAAACTAGTCAAAACTCATGAATGGTTAAAATATGCAGACCTTTCAGCAAAACTCATTACATGGAAAAAGTCTTCAGTAAGGCACTTAATGACCATGGCACGCTGAAGTTACTCCATTGTGTAGGAATGGCCAATGGGTAATACTTTCTCAGACAATTTTAGTAGAGGATTGGCAGAAGTCCTGTTAATTCTTACCTGAACTTTTCATCCTGAGCATATAGAGGCTATCAAATAAAAGCAAAAGCAACCACGGCTGAAATTATGGAATGACAAGAGAGATGAAAATGACAAGAAAGCTAAAGTAAACAATTTCTACATAGGAATGGCTTTACATAGCAAGTATAGGAAGCGGTGAGTAGTAAACACCTTGTAATTTCAATTTATCAAACATCCTAGCTCGTTCAGAAATTATTTTCTGATCTGTATGTTGTCTATTTGCCCTTTTTATAGCTCATTGAGTTTATTTAAGAATAATATTTTGTGGTTTTCCCCCTCTTAAAGGATTTTTTTAAAAAGCTGTAGCTACCATTGTTATCACGAGGATTATTCAGTTTGTCCAGTTCTTCATTATGCCTGAGGCTTGTATGTGCATGTTTGTGAATATGTGTGTATGGATATATGTGTGTTTGTGAGTATATATGTGTTTGTGAATATGTGTACATGTGTATACTTGTGAACATATGTGTGTGTGTGCCTATGTGAAGAAACAGCCCTCTCTTCCAGTTGTCATGAGCTGCATTCCTTACACAGGTGAATGGACACTATTTGCACTAGCTTCTTACAAAGTAAGAGTTTCTGTAGTATACCTGGGCAGGTGGAGCTGGGTCACAGGCAGCTTCCACTTTCTAGTTCAGGAAGAGAGTTAGTGGGTATCATATTGGAGGATCAAGAGGAAATGTTCTGTGCTTGGTCCTTGGCCAGGTGGCTGTTCTGCAACTGGTCTGCAGTTGAGTCTGGCTTTAGCTAGACTACAGTTAGGTCTCCAGTAGTACAGTTATTACTTGGAATATTGGTGGTTGTGGTTAGCCTCCATTCTAGGGAAAGACAGGACTGACTGCAGACCTGATTGTAAGCTGGATGGAGAGGAGAAGAAGAGTTTGCAGGAAGAAGGGTCCCCTGCCAAGGCTAATAGATCCTCAGTGGCCCGCCTGCACTTAGAAGTGGGTCTATATTGTCAAAGTAGTTTTCAATGGTCGGTTATTTCCTCTTTCTAAAAATGTTCAACAAATACTGACATTTAGAGTGTCCCAGACTCTCTTTGAACTTAATACACAAAGAAACAAGATTCCACTAAAGTCCTTGCTTTCAGGATTCAAATGGTTGTGTGTGTATGTGTGTGTGTGTGTTTGTGTGTGTGTGTGTGTGAATTTCATCTTGGTCATAGTTGTTGTTTGTTTTGAATAACAGTTTTTATTTATTATTTGAGAATTTCACATACATATCTATTGTGGCCATAGCCATGATCAATTCTGCTCTTTCTACCCTCTGCTCCTCCTCACTTCTGTTCCTCCTCAGTGCATTTCCCTCCTCTACATGTACTTTTTATAGTGTCATTAATAAAAACAGAATACATCTTTGACTTGATGAGCTAA
The DNA here is from genome assembly GCF_018167655.1 of Microtus oregoni. NCBI lineage: Eukaryota > Metazoa > Chordata > Mammalia > Rodentia > Cricetidae > Microtus > Microtus oregoni. The sequence continues at coordinate 56,969,778 of NW_024543059.1, read as the reverse complement.
GGGTCAGGAAATTCAGAGAATAAGAAGAAAGACATGTGATATATTAGTATTAAGAAAAACATATAAAAGTAGCAGACAATGTACTCTTTTATGCTGTTTTGCTTGTAGAAAGATACATCTAAATTTCATTTCCATAAATCGCCAACTCTATCACACTTTGTTTTGGTGATTTGATCAGAACATAAATGCCCATGGGCAGGCATGAAGAAGAGATTAAAAATTATAGTTTTATTATTAACTTACTCAATCACTTTGAAACTAGAAAAATAAATATTACCATTAGTTAATTTTTAAATTGTAACTTAAAAAAATTACCAACCAGCATTACTGTGTGTTCATTAAGCCAATTGTTTTGGAGGGATCAATTTAGTGTATGGATAGACACATTTGAAATCATTGAACATAGTGTAGTAGAAGCTGAAGGTTATAGCTATGTGGCCACACAGCAGGCGAGCCTCCCTTTCTGTAAAGGCGTGGGGAGGCACGAATGTTTCCTCTTTACTGTTTCCATGTTAAGAGACACTCAGAGTATTGTGTGGGTGTGAATCTTAGAAACAGAAATGGGATAATTCAATTAAACAGGGCACAAAGTGTGGCTCAGCACCATGTGGGTGTGAATCTTAGAAGCAGTAATGAAATAACTCAATTAAACAGGACACAATGTGTAGAATTTTCAAGTATGTTATTCAAATTAGCTAACAGATTATCTTGCTACAGAAACATTTTTTTTTGCAGTTAAATATAATTTTATGATTCTTGCCAGTTGAGAAGTCTTCCTGCCCATTCATTTCAAAAAGTTTTCCTTGACTGAATTTCATGTGCCAAGAAGTCCTCCCTTTACTGCCTCAAAAGTAAGACACTGGGCTGGGGAGACAGTTTAGTCAAGATAAAGTCTAAGTTTTACTCCTAGATCTCAAAAAAAGGAGAAAATGGGTGTGTCAGTGGGGTTGTAGTCCCTTGTAGTGTGCAGGAAGAGACAGGTGGGTCTCTGAAGCTTCTGGTCAGATAGCCTCACCTAGTTGGCAAACCCTAGGCCAAATGGGAGACTGTATTAAAAAGCAACAGACAATATCAAAGAAATAATATCCAATGTGGTCCTCTGGCTTACACACACACTGACGCGTACACACTTGCATCTGCACATGCATGTAGTCCCACATACACAAACATGCACGTTTAACACAAAATAGGATATCATTCCTGTCTGTAAACAAAATTTTTTTGTCAACCCTTCCCCTGTCCTGCGGCCACTTTTAAATAATCTCTCAGAGTCATAATATTAATCACAAACTATTTGGCTGATGGCTCAGTATTATTACTAACTACCTCTTACAACTTAAATTAACCCATTTCTATTATTCTATATTTTGCCACTTGGCTTTGTGTAGTTACCTATTCTCTAGTACATACTGTTGCTCCCACGGCTGGATGGCATCTCCCCTGACTTTGCCATTATTCTCTGTGTATCTCTGCTTGGATTTCTCACCTGGCTATAGACTAAAGCAGCATGTTTGTTATATATAAAAAAAAACATATTCAGAGGCTATAGGGGGTTATCCCACACCATTTCTCTTTAGATAATTTATGCTTACTAAGTGAAATGCATATAAATATATGTTATTATACACTTAGTATCATTGAAGTAAGCCATTTAGTTTTATTTCTGTCTTGCTTAATTTTACCTTTTTATTTTAATTTTATTGTTTGTAAGTACTTTATATCATAATGCAGAGAAGATTTTGAGAAGAAATTCCTCACATTATACAATGAACATTTAAGAAAAAACACTTTTTTGTTTTTTACTTTTAAGGCAATACAACATCTTATTTTCATTATGTATGCACAAAGGCAAAACTCTGAAGAAGGCCATCAGATCCTTCAGCCTTTACATAGGATCTAGTCACCTACTTCTTTTCTGGTCATAGATCTACCTCTACATCTCAGAGATAAACTGTTTTATTTCCTTTTTGCAGGAAGAACACAGGTCTCATAACAACCTACTTTGCCTGCCCTAACACAGCAAGAGCACACAATAGTTTTGTCAGAGGAGAAAGGACTCATATTGCATATATTATTCATTTCCTTTCCTTCTTTATACAGTGTTTCATCTCTTCGTGAATGAAAGAATCCAGACCCTAAAGGATCCCTTGTCTTTCAGATTTTCTTTTTAATAGACTTCTGTCACCTGTATCTGATCCTTTAATGGTTATAAACATTTTAACACAGACATTAACAGAGCGGGGAACATATAGCTTTTTTAGGAGTAAGAGAATGATCTAGAAACGTTGTTGAAGTACCAAGTCCATTTGATTACATATTAGAGTGGGATCAGGGAACTAGATGGGATATTTAATCTTCAAGGTCATGGCTGTCATTTAGAAGCACTTTAATAGAGTGATGAATATATTGTTACATATTAAGAGGGGACAAAGAAGAAGTGATCAGTGTAAACCAGTGCTTGGGGAGAAGACATCAAAAAGATGAAATGCACGGAGTTAGAGAATTAGCAATAACTTCAGGCAATTACAGAAAGGCAGACATGTCAGGGGTATAGGTTTTTCTAGCAAACCAAGTAATTGAAGGAATAGTAAGCTAGGAGCAGGAAACTATGTTTGCACTGATGGAAGATAGATTCAATGAAAATAAATTGACATGAGAGAAGCTGAACACTAAATAGTGAATAATATTTTATTTTCAAAAGGCATTATATGGGCAGTATAAAATATGATAAACATCAACTTTTAGTAAGATTATGAGGAAGTAGTAGGGGGAAAACAAGATGGAATGAGGCTAGACATGGTAAAAATAAATAAAAATGTGAAAAGCAAAGTCATCTGGGGAAATCAGGATAAGAGTTTAGATTGGGAAGTTGCAGAGATAACCTAGAACTTCAATGATAGAACCTTCAGGTCATTGACTAGATGCAGGAACTTGGAACTGACTGCTTACCCAGTCTTTAAGATTGCTCGTGCTATTCATTGCAATGTTAAGGTAAATATTATGAAGAAAAATTAGCTCTCAAACACCGATTTAAAGGTACAGAGTAGAAACTTCAGGAGGATAGTTAATTGACATATATATTCATTCATTTTCTCTCTGGGAAGTTTTGTATGCAGGTCTAGAGTTCAGTATAACAGCCTGAGTTGAAGGAAAAATAATCAGAGACATTGCATAATCATCATATTGTCTGTGAGCTAATAGGATTGAATGAAATCCCTCAGTAGACCAAAGAAAAGAGTAACTTAGGAGAAACAAAATATAAGGCACTAATAGTTAAAGAATAACCCAAAAATGAAGACCATCCTATGGGCCCTGTGATAGTTTAGTGAGATAAAAGGAGGGACCCTGGCCATATAAAGGCCAGGGATCTCTAATATTTCTTACATGCAAATGGCTTAAAGATTCCAGTAGTCATTAGTACAGAAAGGACTCTGTTGTATTTGCCAGTAAGAGCATCAGTGGTGAGTCTGGTGAGAATTATTTTAGGAAAATGAGAAATATGGAAACCTTACTTGTATAGCTTAAAGAGTCGTGGTGAGAAATTTGGCACAGAGAATGGACTCTTTCCTGGAAAGTCCTTGGAGACAAAGTGTGGTCCTCCTTTATCAAGTGACACCTCAGATCAGTACAACCTATGAATTGGTACCAGCAGATAATCAAGATTAAGGACCAACCAGAGGTCATGCAAAGGACACTATGAACTTGATGTAGGAGGCTCACAGAAAGAGTCAAACCAAAGGAGGAGAGGATGGCTGTCAGGGAGATGGAGAGGAACCCCCAGCAAGCAACGGCTGCTTCTAAACTCATTCCAAACACATTTAGCAAAAAAAGACACGATCAAAGCATTAGAGAATCCTGTCTCAGAAATCTGATTGTGCAACTCCAACTTGGCAATTAGTAGCTGAAAAACCGCATTCAGTGCCTGAAAACCACCCACGAGTACTTTGACATTTATTATACGTAAGAGAATACACAACCCTGATCTGAACCAAAATGAATGGAAAACAGAAAGCTATTTGCAATCATTTCAATCAAGTTTCTCCAAACATCAGACCACAGGGTGATATTGCCAAATCCAATAAATAATGTCTTGAGAAATAGCTCATTGCATTTTTTAAATACTTTGTATACACACATATGCGCGGTCATTCTAGAGAGAGCAGTCAGCTCAACCATTGTGAATAGCTGCATTTCACCATGGGCTGCAAGTTACAAACAAGCTAACTAAGTTTTCCATTGTTGACTTTTAAATGTTACAAGAAATAAGTAATGAAGAAACATATGTAAATTGTAGGGGTATTATTGTGGAATACCTTAACATATTGGATAGAGGCCTGAGAAATTAAAAATTCTAAATCCTTTAAGAGAAACACTTCTAAAGCCTGATTATAAAAGCAAGAGTGGGGCTTTGAAAGACGGCTCAGTCATTAAGACTGCAGGCTGCTTTTCCAGAGGACCCTGATTTGAGTCCTAGCACCCACATGGCAGCTAATAATTGTCTGCAACTCCAGATTTAAGAGGTTTGACACCCTTTTCTGGCCTCCATGGATACCAGGTAGACAAGTCATATAGGGACAAGCATTCAATGCACCCAAACACATAAGATTCAAAAAACAGCATGAAGAAAGTATTATAACTTAAACATTAACAAAAAGTTAACAAATAAAAATGTCTGCCTCCTTTCATTAAGAAAGCAAGTGATAAAAAATACTGGCAAGGAAGTAGACAGAAGGGAAACCTCATACATGGTTGCTAGGAATGGAAACTAATCTAGTCTCTATGGAAATCAGTATGGACATTTATCCAAAAATTAAAAATAGATCTTCTATAGGAATTTGCTCTACCACTCCTGGATATTTATCCAAAGGATGCAAGTCAACAGCTCACAACGTTATTCATGCTCCAGTGTTTACCTCCTCACTATTCACAATAGTGGCATTATGTACCAGCCTAAGTATGTATTGATCAAAGAATGGATAAGGAAGAGAATGCCACCCCCTTCCCTTCTCTCTGTATATGTGTGTATTTCAACCATAAACAGAATGGTAGTATTTAGTTTGTAGAAAAATGTGCACGAGTAGAGATAATTAAATTAAGCCAGCCTCAGGAGGAAGGACAGATGGCATGTTTTCTCTGATTTGTGGTTCCTAAATTTCTATGTAGATATATACAGTCATATGTCTGTATTAGACACCACTGTAGACGAAAAACTGTTGAGGTGAGAAAGGTGGCCTACTGGTAGGGAGTTTAGACAAGAGAGCAGAGAAGGATGGGCACTGAGGAAAGTGTGTTCAATAGAAAACCTTTGCTTGTACGAAGATTTTAAAAATAAATTTAATAAAATACACTTGACTAATGTCAAGGGGTGGCCTGGTCTTGTTTAACAGCATGCCACTTCCATGGTGTGACAGTATTGCTTTAGCTAGGCTCCTCATACTGCTAGCAGCCTTTAGGCATTCATACATAATCTTTAGAAGGAAAGGTTGCATCATGTTAGTTTTCTAGCAGTTCTGCTACTTATTTCTGACCACATGGTAGAACCAACAGGGTCAATTTTCTCTCCATTCTGAAGGTTGGAAGTTTAAGGATATGGTGTTGGAAAGCTTGGTTTATTCTGATGATTCAATGAGAGACTTCTGCTCCAGAAGGATGCCACCCAAGGTCACTTCTTCTCTGTGTCTTTACAACCTCTTCTTTTCTAGATGCTTACCTTTCCTTACAATAATGTGTGGCAATTTGAATAGCATCCATAGAATTGTTTATTCGAGAGCTTGGTCTGCTGTTGGTAGAGCTGTTTGGGAAGGGATAGGAGGTGTGGCCTTACTGAACAGGTGTGTCAGTTGGGATGTGCTTTGAGGTTTGAAAAGCCTGCCATTCTGGGTAAACTCTCTCTCTCTCTCTTAGTGTGCTATCTGTGAATCAGATGTATGCTCTCAGCTACTGCATCACCCCCATGTGTGATGCTCCCTGTCATGATGGTCACAAACTCTAACACGCTGGAACTCTGAGCCCCAACATGATATGATCTTTTTATATGCTACCTTGGTCATGCTGTTTTATTAATGCCAATAGAAAAGTAACTAAGACATAGTACCAGTTAATATTGGATCAGGGTTCCCTAGTATCCTCACTGAAACTTAATGCACTTATTGAAACCCTTCTTTGAATATAACCACACTCTGAGATGTGAGGGATGAGGAACTGAACAAATAAATTAAGGATGAGAGATATAATTAAGCTCTAATACACATCTTCAGGATCTATTACTAGATAAAAATGTTATTACAGATCTAGATCTCATAGCTTTGCTTTCTCGTGGTATCCATAGATCAGAAGCCTCTGGTTAGTTTAGTTTCTGCAGGACCTCAAGCAAGTTTTCACTATGGGTTTGGGTTTCTTGCCAAGCCTCTATGAGGGATCAGTTCTGATCTCACACGTTTGTTGGCAGAATTTACTTCTCTGCATCTTCTTAGAACCAACTTTTTTTTTCTTTCTGTGTGACTGTGGCCATTTCAGAAATTTGCTACATGGATATCGCCAACATAACCAACTTCTGTTATCAAAATCAGTGAAAGTCACTTAGTGGGAGTAATGCTCCAAACTTCAATCAGCAAGAAAGGGCATCAGTTCCCCTTACCTTTACCACAGTGGATGGTTAGAAATAGACTCAATAGGCAGAACATACAGAAGAACTTGAGCACCAGGAGGGAGGGATGCTGAGGCTCAACATACACTCATTCTATGCCAGCCTTCCCTTGCAGAGCTCCAGTGATTTAACGTTATTAAAAGCTCACAGAACACCATAGGAGGATAGCCTATCAGGCAATTAAGATAAAGTATGTCTCTCATCTCAGCATACATGATGGTCTACAATTTGTTTCCAACCCAGCTTTCTAAATAATATCCTTATCTATCCTTTGATTGCCATGTAACTCAGTGCTTTGCTCTTTGAGATCCCAGGATTCTACTAAAACTTTACTAAGTCGCCTTTCTAAATTCTTTGTATTTTTAAATTATACAAGCTCAGAGAATGTTTTCTTGCACTTTTCCAGCTGGGATGATATATCTCCTTAGTTTTTCATTCAACTGATAATTCTTCTGGGGAAATGATAAGATGTTTGCTATGAAATTTAGAGCAAAGAAAGGATCCAACTTTGTCCTTCCCTTGACATTTACGTTCGAGAGGAGGAGACAAGCACTCCAAAGAGTCAATTAAGGAGCTGTAGACAGAGCAATGAGCTGTGCAGAGACAGAACAGGCTACTCTTGGACTGCAAAGGAGAGTAACTTGGTTTTGGTTGGAGTACTCAGAAAAAATATGTGGCACTCAGCCTTCAAAAATGGAGTTAAAAATGAGGCAATGACTTCCAGTAACTGGAGGACTGTGAGGATAGCCTGCATTAGGACAGGGAATGATGTTCGCAGAAAGGAAGAAAGGCTAACTGACTCAAAGGCAATGCTTGTTCAGCCATATGAACAGTGCATCAGGACCCTGAAGAAGACTAGAAGTCTTAAAGGTGGCTCAAAGCCACCTTCATTTCTATATAAAGTTGTTGTCAGTAGGCTGCAAGAGCCATTAAGAAACAAGTGGTCCTATCACGTTTAAACGTTCAAAAGCCACTCATGTGATTTCTCGGGATAGAAGATAGATAAGAATAGGGTTATACGTTATCTTTGAGATTTTAATGTTTAACTGGAAATTAGTTGCTGATAACAGCATTGTTCATAGCCAGACACTGAAAACTGTATCCCATAATTCCATTAGTATTTATTTCACAGGACACATAAGTAAAAACGGTTTTCACATTTTTATAAGTTGTAAAAATGAAACAAAATATGTGAGATTGTGTATAGCCACAATACCTAAAATACTTACCATCTATATTTTTGTGAGAAAGCTGACATTGTGGTAACCACTTAACATTAATCTGTTGTGTGGTTTTCATTATATTCTTCAAGAAATGTGGTCACAATTCTGTGAGGTTTCCCAGTGTTTCTCCAACAGTGTCTTTTTCTCATCCAGCATCCACGTCTGATGATTGTGACTAAGAACCATGACTGATGAAGACATTTAATTTGATACGCTTGTGGGACAGTCAAGTTAAGACATTAAAACAGAGAGTCAGCTATCTGAGCCTGAAGCTCTGAGGAGAAGTCTTGGATGCAAAAAGGATTTGGGGAATTCTTGGGTTATAAATGTTATTTAACACTGCAGGAAGGGATAAGATTGTTTCAGAATGCAATAGAAAGTGACGGAACAATGTAGAACATGGAATAGCCCTACCGATAAAAACTAGGTCCGGAAAGGAAACTTGATTTTCCATCATTCTGTGGTCACATAGCAAATTACACTTGCAGTATTAGTAGTTATGCCTCACCTGAGAGGCATGAAAACAACCTCAGTGATTATATTCTAGTAAAGTGATTTCTTTATATGGTTTATTTCGTCTTGTGCTCCCACCTTAGACATGACACTTTATACATAGTAGAAACAATATGTCTCCATTCAAAATTAGCTTCTCAGTCTTTTAAATCTCTCCTCCAATTAAAAAAAATGCTTTAAATAAATTAGTTCAAAGTAGTCGTAACACAATTGCTTTTATGCTGGTTAAGTCAAGATTTTCTTTTGGTCTATTGACAGGGTGCTTAACAAAATTTTCAACTTTTTTCCCCCAGTAGCTATTTCTTAAACTACAGGATAGGTGATTATTGGGCCATTTTTAGACATCTCATGGGAGAGATGAATTGAGAAAAATCAATTTTGTACCTCTTAAATACAGATGTTATGTTTGCAAATAACTTTCTGTCATATTTGTATAATGTTGTCCCTACATGTTCTTGTGTACATGGATGTGTACATGTGAGCTCAAGAGCACATGTGAGTGCAAACATATGGAGACTAAAAGTCAACCGCAAATGTCTTTTAAAAATCTTTCTACACTTGTTTGGTTGCTTTGTGCCAGTGTCTCTCATTGACCCCTGAACATGCCCCCTTGGCTAGGTTAGTATCAGTGAGCTTCCAAAATCTGCTTGTCTCTCTTCTCAGCTCTGGATTATAGACATGCCATGCTGTGCCTGCAGTTTTTGTTTGTTTGGTTGGTTTGTTGGTGGTTTTGTTTTGATTTTCGAGACAGGGTTTCTCTGTGTAACAGTCCTGGCTGTCCTGGAACTCACTTTGTAGGCCAAGCTGGCCTTGAACTCACTGAGATTTGCCTTTCTCTGCCACCCAAGTGCTGGGATTAAAGGTGTGCACAACCACCACATGGCCAGTGCCTGTATTTTAATATTGGTGCTGCTGATCTAAAGTGAGGTCATCATACTTGCACAGAAAGCACTTCATCAATTGAGCCATCTTCTTCTTTCCACAGGATGCCAGAAATGTGTCATTGTTCCCAAATAATGTATCTTACAAACCTGATGAATACGCAGTAGGCTTAGCCGTGAATGCCCTACTTTAGTTACTTTTAGAAAGGCACATTGAATGAAGTCCATGTCATTCAAAAGCATTTAAAATTCCCAGTAAAAACTGTCTGCACTTTCCACTCTATAGGTTATCGTAGGCAAATAATTTTATCCAGTATGTTTTGCATTTGCATGTGTAACACAGTTATCTTGAATAATAATTAGTTTGAAATCCATCATAGACCTACCCTGAGCCAGCTACTCTACACGAACATAAATGAAAGACCACAGAGAACTCAGTCAGTGCAGAGTCCCTGGAAGGCACCCTTTCCAGTCCTCCTCCTGTTTTTCATCTACTAACATCGTTTATGAAATATATACTGTAATGGTGCAGTTTTGTAGTCTTCCTTTGAAAGGAATTTGCAATTGAAAAACTTTCATTAAACCTGCAGGTAAGAGTAATGTCAGCTGAATATCTGAAATATAGGATAGTCATATCATCTAGAGTTATATTACCTTAGGTCAGACCTCACTTTTTTATCATTTCCACACACAGGGCACTTTCTGGTGTTTCTCCATCCAAAACAGAGTTTTTCCAAATCACTGTTTGGCAAACCCTGTGTCCTCGGCCATAAGCCTTGATAAATGAAGTCCATGTTTCCTGTGTCACTGATACTGCCAAAGGCCAGGCAAAGATTTGTAAGAACTCTTATCACAAGTCCGAAAGTCACATTGAGAATGATTTGCACTGTGGCACTCGGATTTATGATCTTCAGTGTCGCTTTTGGTCCCCAGCACGCCCACTCACTAATCTATGTAAAACAAGGTGCGTGTAGACAGTTTCCAGGAGCTAACACTGTTAATTGTACAAAACTTAGAGATTGGGTATTGTGGAATATTAGTTGAAAATGTGTTACATTTTTTATGCTGTGAAACATCTGTTAAATGATGCAAAGGTGTGTTGCATTATTTTATCTCTCTTTTGTTTAATTCTGTGAAGTTGTTTTACTAAAACACCCGATGGTCTAATAAAGAGCTGAATGGCCAATAGCAAGACATGAGAAAGGATAGGTGGGGCTGGCAGGCAAAGAGAATAAACAGAAAAATGAAAAAAGGGATGGGGAGAGAAGGAGAGAGGACCAATCCAGCTACACAGCAAACCATAGAGTACAAATATGAAGTGGTAATCGTTTGAAATACTAGAATTTATGACATGAAATTTAACTCATTTCATCACATTTTTTAAAATTTATTCTTCTCTCACGTAATTTCTCCATCCCAGAATTGTGAAAATCTACTTCTCTTCCTATATCCCGAGCATACTGCACAATACTAGGAAACAGTAGACATAGGTTAATAGTTAATGAAAGAATAAATGGGTTAGTATGATTGCTGTCTTAATTCTGGTTAATATCCAAAAAGAAATCAGTTAAAGAACTGGTCGTGGTACTGAGCACATGTATTCTGATATAATTAGGAGATACCATGTTGATGGACACCAGGAAAGAGGGAAGAATGCCACAAATCTGGGATTGTGATTTGTGAGCTGGTTTTCTTTGCTTTATGTTTAAAAACCACTTATGAGGGGCTGGAGAGATGGCTCAGCGGTTAAGAGCACTGACTGTTCTACCAGAGGTCCTGAGTTCAATTCCCAGCAACCACATGGTGGCTCACAACCATCTCTAATAAGATCTGTTGCCAACTTCTGGCCTGCAGGGACACATGCAGACAGAACATTGTATACATAATAAATAAATAAATCTTAAAAAAACACTTATGAGTGAGTACATGTGATAATTATCTTTCTGGGTCTGGGTTACCTCACTCAAAATGATGTTTTCTAGCTCCATCCATACACCTGCAAACTTCAAGATGTCATTAATTTTTTTTTATGTGTGGTACTCCATCATGAAAATATACCACGTTTTCTTTTATCCATTCTTCTGTCAAAGGACAACAATGAGGGCCCTAAGAGAGACATACATAGTTCTATTCTACATGGATAGTGGAAAAAGACAAGATCTCTTGAGTAAATTGGGAGCATGGGGACTTGGGAGAGGGTTGAATGGGAGGGGAGCAGAGAAAAATGTAGCACTCAATAAATATCAATAAAATGTATTAAAAAAATAAAGAAAAAAAGAATTCCACAAATCAAGTCTAATTAAAAAACCATGCCTCTAACAGCAGATAGCCAAGCCTTATTTTGGCAAATGGAAAAAGGTGTTTAGTAATACTCCTCTTTCTAGAAAAATAAGGATTTCCTATTTTTGTACATCATTAAGTAGCTAAAAATTATTATTTAAAAGTTACATTTGCTTATTTTTACAAGCTTCCAACATTCTAGCACAGACAGTAGGATACAGCAGGCTATTCCTAGCTGTTCACTACTGTTCAAACAGAAACATTTAACATATCTAAGTCAAAATCTTTCCTTCTAGGCTCAATGTATCACTAAATTCTTCTAGATATTTCAGAGAGAGTACAACAATAAATAAAAATTAAATAAACTACTTCACTGTGTAATTATGCTGTCAAAGATTCAAACTGTCTTCTGAATAGAGATAGAGGTCACCTAGCACAGTTATTGGTAATCAAGCTTGGGTGTATGTATTTTAATGCTTGCTCCTCTGGAGATCAGTTTGGTTTCATACATTATTTCATTAATCCCTACCCCAATTTTGTAAAAAAGACAGCAGAGGGTACTTTTTGTGCTTAAAGTATTATTTCTGCTTGCTGTGGCAACCAGAGTCCATGTGTGTTAAACAACTGGGTGAGGGTCAAACCTTTTGTCAACTGCTAATTTTGATGGTTTTATTCTTAGTTCTGCCATTCCCTGTGTGAGCCACACCGCCTGCAGATGCATTCCCTCAGGCTTCGCTGTGTAGTATCCTGACCCATATCAGGGTTGGATTTTATTAAGTAACACAAGGTTAAACCTTTTACAAAATAGGCCCCGGGTCAACAGAGACTGCACTGCATCTTACTTTCTACAAGGTCTTCTTTATATGAATGCACTGTCAGAATAATTTCATAATCCATTGTTCTTCCGTGTTTGCAGATAGCCTTGTCTGTTTACTGGTGAATAGAGAGCACACAAACATGTCAAGGCAAAGCAGTGAAAATGCAGGATCCTACTGTCAGTAGAATTAATGTTTTCTCCTAACGGCATTACTACAACATCATAACACTCAGTGACTTTGATGTCAGGAACGTAAATGAAAGGAAACAGATTCTGAGCTGCATGATTGTCCTAAATCAATAGCAAACATTATTTGAATATTACACTGAACAGCTGTAATCCTAGTTTCACTTCTCAGCCCCAGGGCTGAAGCCGTTATGCTTAAAGAACAACAGTTACAAGCCAAAACAGCATTTTGAAAGGCATTCTGTCAGTTTGATTCAAAAAGAATTTCCTGTTCTGATGAAATATAATGTAAATTGATGAATGAATTTCTTTTTTGTAATGAAGAAGGCAAGGTCATCCCTACATAGGAATACATATGTATTTCATATGTATGAACCCCCAAAAAATGTTTGGCTGGGACCAGATCAAAACAGAAACAGGAAACAAGATGATTTCACAAGTGTCTAGAGATACTTTATAGTAGTGTTTCTTGGATCAGCATAAGGTGAGGCAAAATCTGACAGGTACTCACTGCTCCCCATGTAGAAGGTTTGCTAACTAAAGACTCTATGATAGCTTCCCCAAATCTCTCATTTTGCTCCAAGCAACCTTTGACTCATTGGGTAATTAATTCTTTTCACTAGAATGTGCTGTCCAAGTTCTTGAACACATTATTAAGCTCGTCTAGGATTCCTGGAGAGAAACAGAAAATAGACATTGTCCCAACGGTGAGCATTACTCTTAAAGGATAAATACCTCCACAGATGTTTCCCTGTAGATTCCTTGATGAGAATGGAGGCATCACTTCCTTCTCTTTATGTTAGTGCTTCCTCAATCCACAATCCCACTTTCTCCAAGTCATTCAGTCTCAGAGAGAACCATGGGCAGGATATCAGAGGCCTCTCAATGCCCTTCTGTCTCCTGTATCTGGTATTTGAGAATGGGATTGTCTCACATGCTCTGTGGCAATTCTCTCTCAAAAAAGGAGAGCAAATCCAACATTAGACTGGTTCGAAGAAATGGCTTCTTTCATCATGACAGATTTAACTGAACCTTTTTTAACCTTCCTTTTCTCCTCTGTTCTCTTTCTACTTCTTTCCCTGCTCTTCCTGTCTTTTACCATCCTTCCTCCCTCTCTTTTTGCCTCTTCTTCTCAGGCACACACTGTAATTCTACTTGGTCTTGTTTCCAAAGTCTGTTATTTTCCATTTATTTTTTGCACAGAAACACCTTTTCACTGCTCAATAAAAGTGTATTTGTGTTTCAGTTTTCTTTATTTACCATTAAAGTTTGTCATGGTCTTACTTCCAATAACCTTGGGGCTTCTAGTAACTGTATTTGCTGAAAAAAATCCTTTCAACAGTAGCAATGATACTTTGTTTTGTTTTATCAAAGAACAAGAGAAAAATAACTTCCATAGAAATCAGAGGGCTGCATCATTAAGACTGAATCTCCTTCAGTGTAGCATTGAGATTTTGGAAACTTCAAGCAAAAGTATTCAATATTGCTTTACTGAGATTTAACATTAGTTTTAACTTTTTAAAAAGTTAGCCAAGTATTTAGTCAATTTTTCTATAGATGGTATCCAAATATCATGTTTTTAAAGGCTCTAGGTGGATGTTTGGTTTTAATTGAATTACATAGATTAAATCTAAAAATAATTTTGGGGTTAGAAATTTTATGAAAGTCATTAATCGCATAACTTTCAGAAGCCAAATATTTATTTTTTTTAATATTTGCAAGCTGAAAGCAAATTGCAAGCTCATTCTTCTCTGACTTTGGTGTTCTCTGAAAGAGTACTTCTTGCATTTCTATTGCAAATCTGACATTTGGGGCACAATTTATAAATACTTTCCTTCAAATTTTGCATCATGAAAATTTTAAAAAGTAAGAAGGAAATGTATAAAACTCTCTCCCAAAAAAGCTGCATAAAATGAGTTGTTGAGACACTGGGTTGACAGAACATTTGCATTTGGTGGACTGTGCTATCTATGGACCTAGAGCCTCAACCTCTCATGCCATCTAGGAGTTTATTTTAAACCTCTTAATATTTGCAATGAAAAAGTAAGAGAAATACAATGAGCAGCAAATAAACATGAACGTGAGCCCCTGTAGCCTGCTAGCTCCATGTTATTTCTGTTGTATTTGATCTAAAGAAGCATTTGCAAGGAGGACTAACAAAACACATTTTGAAATAACTAGTTAAACCAATGACAAAATTGGTAAAGGAAAAGAGGGGAAATGGCTTTGATTTCCATTCTACTTAAGGTCACACACAGGTCATATTTCACACTGCCTCCATTTTCATATATTTTAATAGACTCTGTATAGGAAATTTAAATAATGATGGTGGAAAGAATCAGAACTCCAGGAGCATACCCGAACGTCACTTTAACACTAACCTCAAGGTGACGGACAAGGGAACAAAAGCAAAAGAAAGAACACTTTCTCTGAGTTAAAAGGCAAAAGACGTCTGTGCCCTAGCTATTGATGTGAAAGGAATATTTGATAGCAGTGGCCTTGTAACAGGACAGTCTGGGTTTAGAATTATTCCAGGAGATTGAGATTAAATACCAAAACATTTATTTTATTTAAAAATTCATTTTAAACGAGAGACAGAAGGGTCAGCTCTGTCCTTCAGTGTTTTCTAATGACAATAGCATAGCGGCTGAAATGGCGCTGGTTTCTTTCATGTCTTCCCCTCTGTGCCGGCCTCGCCAGAACCGGCATGCACTTCTAAATAACTTTGCTTTGGTTCCTCAGTAAAGGATGCATTTTGGGTCTTACTTATATCTGGGACTCCTGGTTCTTATGCCTTTTAAAGACACACGTAGCATCTTTTCAGATAATAGCTTATCTGCCAGGAAGAGGATAATTGCAGCTTCAAGCACAATTTCAGGCTTCCCAGGTTGAACTCTCTAAGTATCTCCTTCAGACATAACCTTAAAAAACAGCTTTCTTTCCCATGGGTGGTATTCTTCTTAGCGCTCTAATTTACATGTCTGTTTTCTTTTGCATTGTGTGACACATAAAATAATCTAAAGAAGTCCTGAGTGAACAGTACAATGTCTGCCACCCAATCGCTCGAGTCAGTGTGTAATAATTGAACTGAATATATAGATAGGCCATTATGAGACTTGTTAAAGTTTATGTCAGGTCCACACAATAATTACTGAAGGCCTAATTCAGACCAGCTTTCCCTCACAAAATCAAATAAAGGAGGTACTGGATACACCATGCTTCAGAGGGATTAGCCAATTCTCTCTGCACAGCGGTGACCTTTGTATCTCTCCGTTAACGAGTGGGAAAGATTTAACGGCACTGCGGGTGCCCTGCTATTTTCCGGCCATTATTTAAAACATGTCAAAATGAGTTCTGCAACGTTTCCGCCTTTTTAAACCTCACCTGTTCCCCACTCAAAAGTCACAATCCTCCCATCCTTCTTACCCTCTTTCCTCCCATTTTTTTTGCCCACCTTTCTACCTTTCCTCTCTCATTTTCTCCTTCCTTTCCTACTTTTTTCTAATCCATATTTCTTTTTCTTTTAGTCTTTCTGTTATCCTGTGTGTGTGTGTGTGTGTGTGTGTGTGCATACGTGCATGCATGTGTGTGCATGTGTGCATGATCTGCACACGCTGGAAGTCCTTTAAGACAGTTGCACTGCTTGTCCACCAGGAACAGAATGTCTACACTGATATTTGCCTTGGAGGTCGCCCCTTGTCTAGTGTTCTGTGATTTAATCGCACACTGGTTGCAGATCGGAATCTGTTAGAGGAAAGACAGATGCAGACTTGATGAGGTAATCCTTTGCCCTCCACATCATTCTTCACTTAAGTAGTAGTCAGCATGCAGCTTTAATTGGCAGTCAAATCAGAACTCTGTTGACGGTAGCTAAATGCATGTTACCTAATTGTATAATTACATAACTTCATGCAAAATTCAAGGTATGGATGCACTTCCTAAAGATGGAATCTCTGGGTATAAATCAATGATTTACTTTTTTGAAATCTTGAAAAGTTCATTTATTCATTGGCCTGTGACTTCATGGGTCAGTTAATTACTAGATTTCAAAGTTAATTAGGTTAATGGATATATAAGCAGTGCAACAGATATGGATCCAGTTATTTTAATGTTTCATAAATGCAGCTGCCTTTTAATCTTTTCCAGTGTTACAAATAATTAAAATTATGCACATTAAATGAAGGTTTATATTTTTCTTTTGTCTTCATGCACACTTGTCAATTGTGTCTACATTAACAGATATTTTAAAAACGTATAATTTTATTTAATTTTAATTGAAATGGATAATTATTTCGATTTCTTAAATGTTATCTTCATAGATTAATTGAAAAGATTGTGATGTGGCTTTTATCTGTCTTCTATTTACAATTGTTCGACCTATGGCTTTTCAATTTTATGAAACAATGGATAAAAATGTCAGTTCGAATTTTGAATTTAGGTGAGGGGCATGTTGTATTATACTCTACCACAATGTGGAGCAGCCTCAGCAAGCCACAGCTGCAAGCACTCCTAGTCAGCAGCATTAACAGCCAGTGTAGTGTGCTGCCCTATGTTATTCGGCTGTGATACCTAAAAGTTAGGCAAAATAAAGGCCTTTGGGAAAGAGCAAACTCACCCAAGACTTAAGCTCTCTGCTAGGTGAGGAGCATTTGTGACTGAATTTCTTACTCCCAAGGGAGGTCCCTTGCCTTAGACAATCCAATGACCCAGACTTCCCAGTAAGCAGGAACTTGTTCCCTTTCTAGAAAGTCCATTACATTCATTGGCATCTCCAGAAGTTTTAAAGTTCTTTATTTTTCTTTTAATGTTGAGTCAGTATTTTCCACTCTCCATCTTCTTCCCACCAGTTTCATTCTGTCACTGAGACTAGGTAACTAAACTGATTCCTTTCCCATGACGACCATTCAAACACTTGCACTCAGATGCCATGTTCTCTGTGTCTTTGGTTTTTTAACTACAAAAGCTCAACTGCCAGTGTCAAGCTGTAGAGGATGAACCTTCATAGAACCTCCAGTGTCCCAGACACCTTCAACTGCCAGAGTGAAGCTGTAGAGGATGAACCTTCATAGAACCTCCAGTGTCCCAGACACCTTCCTTTGGATGTTATCTAGTTCTGCTTAGAGGTTCCCAAAGGAAGATAGCCTACTCCACATATATACTATAAACAAAAAAAACTTCACAGAAGAGCCACTATTTGTTGCCTGATTACTTGTTATTTAATTTTAAGGTACTTGTTCAACCCATTTAATGCATAAATGATCAACTAAGGTAAAATAAATAAAGCCCTACAAGATAACTTCTCTTCTAACTTATGAAATTGCTGCAAATCAAGTTAAAGTTTGCAAGAAAAGATTCTGAACTCTCTAAATACACTGTTGTTGTGGCAGAATACTTTTGCATCTTATAAAGATTTGTCACTTGTTTTGATTTAATAAAAATGCTGATTGTCCAGTAGCCACACAGGAAGTATAGGCAGGGCAATCAGACTAGGAGTATTCTGGGAGGAGGAAAGGATCAGTCTGCAGTCACCAGGCAGACGGAGAGGAAGCAAGATGAGAATGCCTTACCGAGTAAGGTATCAAGCCATGCGACTAAACCCATGCATTATTTGTTTGGGTTAATTTTTATGCTAATACACACTATGAAATACTAACCTGAAAGAGTGGATGCTGTATCTGTCTGTTCTGTTCATCCTGTAAATAAATAATAAAGGTTTAAATCATGTTCAGAATCATCTAAATAAACAGGCAAACTATTCACATATAGTGTGCTAGGTTAGGTAAAACTCAACAAAGTAAAAGGACAAATTCCCCTACTCCTTTGAAATGTATCATCCTATAGTAAACTTCATAATGTACTATGGATAGATGTGCTACCATTCCCCTTTTACAATTATAAACCTAAGCTCTAATGAGTTATTAGAAATTGCATGGTTATGAAATGGTGTTCCTACTACTGAGTGATATCTAGGGAATCTAGTTTAAAAAAATCCAATGTGCTATCAGTAAAACTTTAATAAGCTGCAAGATGCTGACAAATAAGAATAAAGAAAAGGACACGTTGGCTACTTAATCCAAGAACAGTAGTGTCCACATTTCTTCTGGAAATGAAAAAAAAAGTGTTTGTGTATGAAGGAAGGTGAGTCTAGAGAGATGGCTCTCCTGGTACAATCCGTGTCCAGCATGCAGGAAGTCCTGACTTCAGTCCATGGCACCTCATAAACCAACCCTGTATGTTGGCACTGGCCTCTAATCTGAGCACTTGGGAGGGGAGAGCAGCAGGGTCAGATGATCGAGGTTATCTTTAATTACATCGCAAACTTCTAGTCCAGCCTGGGCTACATGAGAGCCTGCCTCAAATTCTTCCCCTATTGCCTGTTGACTTAAAGAAAGCTCCTGTCTAGCACTTGCTCAAACTGAAATACGAAGAATTCAAAATGGAAAGATTAAGAAGCTATCTCGATAATGTTTTCTTGTTGTTTATTGAAAGATTAAAATATTTATAATACAATTTTAATTTAAAAGACCTTAGAAGGCCTTGGGGATGATTTTTAGGAATTAGGATTTTATTTTCTGGTTGGGGCAACAATGGAAATAAACAACTTGCATTGTTTTTTTATACCATACTCACTACATCATCATGAAATGGAATATGCTAGAAGAGTTAATAATGGAATTGATTAGGTTTATTTGCTTGTCTCTAATAGAGGGTTGCAAGTAGCCGAAGTTCAGCATGTAGATTTGTGTAGCGGCGTAAGAAGAGGACCTGGCATGGATGTTTATGCTGGAGCCCTCAGTCAGAAGTGCCTGCTGTTCACCAGAATGCTTCACCAACAGTGCGACTTTCTGTTCCTGAAATTTCTTGTTAAGCATGCATCTCAGAGTGCCTATTCTTGCTGTCAGAAGTTTTATCATCTCCTACATGCTTGTCTTGTGGTTTCTTTATTCTTGTGACAATGGGATACTTATAATTTTAGTGCAACGATGATCCACTGGTTCTCTTAGATTTCTCCAGGTGCTTATATTTTTTCTTTCAACTCCTAGACTTCTCACACTCTTCATACATGGATGAGGTTACTGGACATAGCTTTCTACAGACAAAGTTATGTATGTGTTTAAGACTGTATTTGTGTACTCTTACCAATGCTTATTTAATACCAAACAACTACTACTGGATGAAACAATGTGATATGTGTGTGTGTGTGTGTGTGTGTGTGTGTGTGTGTATACATACATACACATGAGGAGAATGGTCCCATTACAAGATTATCTTCCTTTTGAAATGTTACAGATTGAAGGATATAAGAGATGTAGGTAACATTCTCCATAGACTAAGGTCCCACAGTTATAGAAAATAGTTTGAAGGTCATGTCACGGAGAGGTGATCAAGAACTACTCAGAAGATAAATCTGCACATCAACTAGTTTGATGATAAGAGAAAAAGGAAAGCACCAGCAAAGGCCCCGATGACTCTGAAGGTGCTGGTTAAGTCAATTCTAGGCAAACAATTGATAAGGAAAGGAGGTGATAGATGGCCGCTTTATAAGTTGAAAAAGGGGAAAATCATCAGTACAATTTGAGCAAATTAAACTGGTTTGCCTGTGGGTCACCTGAAAAAGACAGACAAAAATCCCCCTATGGCACCAGACCTAGAAAATACACTCTGCAGTCAAAAGCGTTTGGTAAGCTAGCAATGTGAACGCAATGGCCTCTATATTTGAAGACATTTGCAGGGCATTAACACTGAAAAGGTAAACAGAAGAATTCTTAGAGTTATTTCCGCTGGCCTAAGTAATCCATTGGTATATGCTTTTTCTAGTGTGGGCCAGTTTCCTAAACTCATGAGCTGTGCCTACAAAAGTAGCAAATGAGTCATCGTAGGATTGCCCTACATATTGTCACATAAAGCCCTAATGTGAAAGACCATAAGTGTATCTTTCTACGTCGAGCAATTCACTGCAGATACAGATTTTAAAAAAAATTAGTCCTTTGATATAATGAAAGAATAGAGAAAAGACGGTGGATTTAGATGGTATCACAATTGATGGAAACAATGAATTGTTAAATCATGAATTCTCAAGAATTTAATGGATGATATAACAGTAATTCTATCTAAAGGTAATGTTTTATATCTAATTTGAGTTTTGCATAACTTTATTAATTCTTTTAAGTATTTTTTATTTCCTTAGCATTTACAACCCTCTTGCTTAGTGTTTGCAAAACCTTGCTTGTAATTGAATACAATATAAAGCAAGAACCACTATCAACAGTTCCCGAAGCCTTTTTTTCCTCCTTACTTTATGAACTAGACTTATTTTATCTCCACTAGTTTTTAACTTTTTTTCCCCTTGAAATTGAAAATAGATTTTTCTCTCATACAATACTTCTCATGCAGTTTCTCCTCCCTGCGCTACTCTTAGCTCCCCCACCTCCTCCAGATCAACTTCACCTCCATTTCCTATTCAGGAAAGAGCTGACTTCTAACAGGTAACAGCTGAGCAGGACAAAGCAAGATAAGACAAGTCAAAAGCCCTCATATCGAGCCTGGACAAGGGAAGCCAATAGGAGGAAGAGTCCCAAGAGCAGGCAAAAATGTCAGAGATACACCCACTCCCACTGTTAGGAGTCCACAAAAACACTGAACTAAGAGTCCTAACTTATTCTCAACAATATATTTCTATTTTCCACTGCTACTCAAATGTCCTTTGAACTTAATTTGTGGCCATTGTCAATTCAAGAGTTTTCCAGATTTCAAACATGAAGTCATTTAAAGTTATTAAGTTCTTTCCTTCCTACATGTCTTGGGCTTCAAGGGCCCCTTTGACATATGTGTAGATTACATTTTAAAATAAATGATAATGGTTGAATTAAACAGAATATCTTTTTTTAACATGGAATATAAATTAGCTTCTTCTTTGACACTTAAAAATTTTTTCTTGGACTTAGACATAGACATTCAAGCTAAACCGTCATTAAGTTCTTTGTAGCTAAATCACAGAGTCATAAATTTAAGTATAAACTTATTAATGAAAATATAATAATATTGGGGGATAGTACCATCCATAAGGTACTATGAGAGCAAGAAGTTCTGCCCAGAACCCACACAAAAAAAGCTCTGTGTGAGGGCCTGTGTCTGTAATGCTATTCCTAGGAACAAAGAGACAGATGATCTCTAGGCATACTGTCAGGCAGTCTGAATCAAGATGAGCTTCTGGTCAGTGAGAGCGACTGTCTTAAAGAGGTAGACCAACTTCGTAAGAATGACACTCAAAGCTGTTGCCTAACTTATACATATATGTACTCTCCATATACATGTGGAACTGCAGGAACATGAACAGACATGTATATACATATACCCAAATAAAAAATAAACAGGATGTAATAAAGTCAATAATTTAAATTTGGTATAATTAAATAAAAAATCAAAATTTTTCAATCCTGATTATCATCAACGTAATAAGGCAATATAGCCTGACTATTTTTGTGAATTCTGCTTGTTTTACCCCCAGAATCATATACGCAGAATTTCTTTCAGTGATTAAATTGTATCTCAAGAGTATAGATTGCCAGTCCACTGTGGATTAAGCCAAACAATATAGTAAAAATGGAAAGAAGCACATTTTTCATTGCAGTCTATTTGGTGGTACCAACAGACTGTGATGGTAAGATCATGTCTTCTCACTCTTTAGAAGGGACTATTCCACTTCAGAACCACAGTACCTTGTTTTAGAGACCTGCAGATTAGAGCAAACTCATAAATGATTTGATTCAAGATCATATTCCTGAGCAGTCAGCATGTCTGTCATGTGGGCATTTATGTCGTAGCCAGATTAGATTTATTCTTCACCTCGTTGTCTGCTGCCGAGAACGGGTATGTAGCTGAAGCGATTTTATTAGCCGTGCTGCACGTGGAGTGCTCTTCGCAAGCTCCCTTTTATCACACTTTAAAAATCATTCTCTAATTTAACAACAATATTAAGAGAGCTCTTTCACTCAGCCCAATTACGGGAAAGCACACTCATTTTTTTTTAAGGGGTTAATCTTTAGGGATGAAACAGATTATCAGCTTTTGAACCAATTTAAGTACAATCTCCAGAAACAAAGCCAGGACAAATAATTATTGGCAGTTCACAGAAGGCATCCTGTGCCCACTGCTCGGCAGGATTCCGTTAAAGTCAGCTTGCTTGTCTTAATGGGAAACACCTGTGGTCCAAAATGCATGAAGACAAATCAAACTAACTGTGCTCTGAGACACTCAAACTAAATTATGGAAATAAAAATCTCCTGGTCTCAGCATCAGCCATGTCCCTCTCTCCCTTGAAACAGATATTAAAGAGAGACTGTTTAGAAAGTATTATTTCCTCAAGGTATTCCGGGACTCTCCACATTGTCAAAGACCACATCAACTAGAAGACAAATTCTCAAGACTCCTTCGCCATTGTTTCAGAGTCCCAGGAAACAATTCTTAAAGAGCAAGCTTGTGAAAAGCCATGCAAATTCCTTACATCTTAGACTTGGGGGATTATTCCCATATCAAAAAGTCACAGAAGGTTTTCTATACCACTTACACCAGAAAAGGGATTTAGAGTCTATCACTTTTTATATAAAGAAAAAAATTAACTTAGTTTTTTTTGAAATAGAGAAAAAATAAAGTTGTCAATATGATCTGATAAAATTGCACAAGATATAATAAAAATGACAAAATAATACACTGTGGATTAATGGATGCTTACAGGAAACTCAAAATTGGTCTTTGGAAAAATTATATGGAGAACCAAGGGAAGGAGAGGTTGTCTTGCTAGGGCACACATGTTGCTATCTATATCTGAGGTAAAATTTCTACTTTTGCTTTTGTGTTTTACTGGAAGAATAACCATTACATTAGACATTATAGTAGACAGTTTACTCAGAGCAGAAACATTTTCCTGGGGCTATTAAATTTGCAAGATACTGGAAAGGAATGACATATAACTTATTCCAATGATTTTCTGGCCAAAAATGACTTTTCTCTTTTGTAAAGGGAGAGGCAATCATCATAGGAAAAGCAACATCCAGGGACTCAGATGCCTGTGGAGTAAAGTGAGGCAGGAGGCTGTCCTTCTGCAGCTACACAGTCATCCAGGGGACTGGAAAACTCTTTCAGTTATGCCTCTTCACTCCTAGAGCCTGCCATGTTGCCCCTCCATTCGTCTAGATGGGGAAGTAGGTTTCTCACATTAGGGAAGGGGAAGCCACAGGTGATTGATGGCATCAAATGTGAGTGCAATTGTCCAAAAAAAAAAAACAAAAAAACAGTAGGGAGATTTGGGAATTGTGACAAACATGAAAGCATATGTTCCTCTAACAGAAACAATCCAGACAATCACACCATTTAGGCACAAGGCCCAGGGTTCCTCTATTGTCCAGCTATGCAATAACAAAACCTGAAATTCCCAAGTGTGGTAGCCTATGCCTGTAATCTCAGAGTTTGTAAAGCAGAAGCAGAAGCGGAAGGAGAAGCGGAAATGGCGGAAGCAGAAGCATTGCTATGGTTCTGATGCAGCACAAGTTACTTAGATAGTACCAAACCAGCATGGACAATAGAGAGAATCATGTCTCAACAAATGAATGAAACAAAACAAATGTAAAACTACCCCACTTAGCAGCAACTACCAACAACTGGATAAGAAAGTGAAACAGGTCATCTAGACTGAACCAGGAATCTGATATTTTAAATGCATCAGTTCACTTCTTAGTTTAAATCCATGTTTGATGAGGATTTGTGATCAAATGTCACCTTAAGTATACTTTTCATCCAACTGTCATTTAAACACAAAGTAAGTCAACACCCAGCAAGCTGAACTACACCTCATGTCTCTTGGCCTCGTGATTTCTGTTGGCACAGGTTTTGGCACTCCTGGTTATAGAAAGCAGACTCTAAGGCTAAACAAAAAGAAATTCAGAAATGAAGGAGAGTTGCATGCAACTCTCTCCAAAGCCCTGGTAACTACTTACCTGGAAAATTCCTAAAGGACCTGGAGAGTGGGTACTCCTTAATCCTGGACATTGAGTGCTCCTTAGTCCTGGACAAACATCAAATTAATACTTCTATTTTGCTTGACACTAACAATCAATATTATCTAGAAGTTGTCTATGCATTGCAATATATGTTCATTCCAAAAATATCATCTGCACTGAATTCAACATAGATACTGCAAAGTATGTTAAATGCTTTGAATATTAAACATGTTTCCTTGGTTTTTGTCAACTAGTTTTCTTGTCCCAAATTCTAAAGATCCACAAATGTTTACTAGTTTCTACATTCTTTTATTTATTTTTTCAAACTATAATTGTCAACTGTTGTGGAATTCCCTTCTATATGCTATGAATATGTTTTATTGCCACTGGTTATTAGAGAAGCTGTTTCAGCCAATGACTTAGTAGAGTAAAGCCAGACAGGAAATATGAACAGAGGTATAGAGAAAAAGTAGGCAGAGTCAGAGAGATGCCATGTAGCTGCCATAGGAGAAAGATGCCAGTCACCAGTCAGAACCTTACTGGTAGGTCACAGCCTCATAATGATACACAGATTAATAAAAATGGGTTAATTTAAGATGTAAGAGTTAGCTAGAAATATGCCTAAGCTATTGGCCAAACAGTGATGTAATAGTAGATTTTGTATCATTATTTAGGTCTGGGCAGCTGGGAAACAAATCAGCAGTCTCTTCCTATAGTCAATATTTTGTGTAAAAATGTTCTTTAAATTTCAACAAACATGTAATGTTTTTACTATAAAATGTGTACCATAGGACTGGAGAAGTGACCTGGTAGGTCACAGCATTTGCTTCAAGATCTTGAGGTAGGAAGTTGATACACCAAACTCACATAACAAGTTTGGTCTCTTATTCATGCTTGTAAGTACAGCTCCAAGAAGGAGCTTATAAGGCCAGAATTTTGCAGGGCAGAGACAAGAGGATTTCTTGGGCTTCCTGGTTTCCAGATGAGCTGGAGAAAAAAATATAAGTCTGAGATTCCTGGAAGAAAACAGGAAGTGACAGAAGAAAAAACCTGACACCCTCTTCTGATCTCTTCCTGTGTGCATGCAGGCTTACACAGATATGTATAACTCACACACACACATACACACAAAAATGTAAATAAGTATTCCATAAAATAAAACAATAGGATTGAGTGATTACTCCCTTCCAAAGCCATCTTACAGATCAAATTAATAGAAATGGAGCAATCCCTTAATAATAAAGTAGTTATTCATTATGTCAGCTGACTTCACATCATGGTCACATGTACCGAAGAGAAGAAGGGTAAATATTTTGGTCATGATTGGAGAGACTTCAGTCTGCAGTCACTAGTCCAACTATATCCGGATGAGGTGAAGCTTCACAGCCCAAAGGCCAGAGGAAAGCAAAGCTGCTCTGCTCATGAGAGGCAAGAAAGGAAGAAACAAAGGAAGTTAGTGGGTTGAGGGAAGGGGAAGTGAGCAGACGGGAGAGGACAGAGGACAGAATGAATCATAGGCACGGATACAGCTCTCAAGGGCAAGGCCTGAAGACACAGTCTGTTTCAGGGTCCACCCTCTAAGTTTCCACCATTTGCTAATAACACCCCATATTTTATTTTATTTTATTTTATTTTATTTTATTATTATTTTTTTTTTGATTTTTCGAGACAGGGTTTCTCTGTAGCTTTGGTGCCTGTCCTGGAACTAGCTCTTATAGACCAGGCTGGCCTCAAACTCCCAGAGATCCGCCTGCCTCTGCCTCCCAAGTGCTGGAATTAAAGGCGTGCGCCACCACCGCCCGGCCAACACCCCATATTTTAAACCCATCATTGGGTTGTCCCTACATAAGGACAGCTCTCTCATAACCTAATCAGTCCTTCAAAGTCCCATCACTGACAATTGCTGTTCTAAGGAACAAGCTTCCAACACATGAAACTTTGAGGGGGTATTTCCTATCAAAACTCTAATTACCATTAAAAGTGGAAAGAGTAATTTAATTCTGTTTTAAAATAGTGGGCTCAGTGTGCAAGCATCCCTGTCGTGTTATCTTCACTTCTGGAAGAGAATGCTAGGTTAAAAAGTTTTTGTTCTGCCCATACACCCTGAATCTTTAAGAAACAGGACTTGGTTTCATGAGATAGCTTCTGTAGTTTCTTCTGCCTTCTTCAACTTCAAACTAGTCCAGGTCTCATTTGATAACACTGTGGAAGCTAAAAACAAAAACACAGAAACGAAACCCAAAAGTTTCTGCTTTTGTGTTGCTGCTGTTGTTTAATGTGAATTTGGTTTCACAGACACCATTTCTGGAATCACACAATTCTTCAGTGCCAAGATGCTCACATTTGAACTCATATTTACGTGCTGATATCATGTCCAAAGTTGTCAGGTTGATAGTCGACTTCCTCTAAATGCCTCTGAACCGTAGTGGCTGTAGTTAGAACATAACTTTTGCTTTGTTCATTATTATTTTATCCCATTGCTGAAAGATTTCTTGTTATGGAATAGCATCTCTATCAGTGCAGAATTTAAATGCAGTATATAGATCTCCAAAAATTTGTTAGACAT
The DNA here is from genome assembly GCF_018167655.1 of Microtus oregoni. Taxonomy (NCBI): domain Eukaryota; kingdom Metazoa; phylum Chordata; class Mammalia; order Rodentia; family Cricetidae; genus Microtus; species Microtus oregoni. The sequence goes on along the minus strand of NW_024543059.1, from coordinate 56,942,670 downwards.
AATGACTCCAAGTTTCAGATTTTTTCAAATAACAAAAAGGACAGTTTCACATCCACTAATATCTATCCATACCATTTGCAATACTTCTCTATGGTTAGAGCTCTTGTTGATAGAAGGGAGTAGCATCAGACATTGGTATAACTTCTGAAGCCAACAGATTGTTTTGTTCTCAGAAAGATAGTCTCATCAATAATACCAATGAAACATAGCTGTGGTGATTGGAACCAAGGAAGAAACACTACTGCATTTAATGTTCCTGAACTGAGATTAAATGTAAGCTCTAGGGGTTAGGCATTGAGGAAGCAGAATCAGCATAGATGTAAATAATCTTGTTTTTTTTCTGTTATAATAGTTTCAGAGTATATAATAGTATTAAAAATTGACATAAAAATTGAGTGAAGCTCAAAGCAATAAAATGGACCCAACCATTATTTAGTTATTGGAACATCAAGGTCAGTTGCAGAATACAAAATCTCATTGTTTCCTTCACTGATCTGATTACATCATCTTAATTATTTTATGCTGTCATTGCCGACACCAATATTCACCAGACTGGTGACTTCCTGGACAGCCAGTCTATGAGAGGTGTTAAAAATCAATTCTTTGGAAGGAGTCAGAAGAAATGTGGTTCTAGTTAACTCTGGTTTACACCACCAACTGCTAACAAAGCTGTCAAAATGGAAAACGGTCCAGCTGCAGAGCATGGAAGAAATCTCTTGTTTGGATTCTGAATATGTGACAGAAAGAAAATGCTTATTTATAACCTTTCCATTGCTTTCTAAGACTAGTGAATTGTGCTGAACTGTGGGTCTTTTGTTTGCTGAATTTTCACACAGAAAATCGTCATCATCATTCTAATGATCTCTGGCATCCTAAACACAGTAGTGGGTGACAGTTCAGGGTGCTGAGGATTGAAACAAGACAGACCTCAGTGGCTTTGAGTTAAAAAGGCAGTGCATTAAGAATGAAAAATTCAAAGGAACATTGTTGGAGGAAGGCCACTTGTTCGTTCCCTGACTGCTCAGCCCCGAAATAATCACACAGAAACTATATTATTTAAAACATTGCTTGGCCCATTAGCTCTAGTTTCTTATTGACTAACTCTTACATATTAATTTAACCCATTTCTATTAATCTGTGTATCGCCACATGGCTGTGGCTTACTGTCAAGGATCTGGCTGGCAGCTTGAGTTGGTTCTCCTCTGGCAGCTCCATGGCATCTCTCAACTCCGCCTTCTTACTCCCAGCATTCAGTTTAGTTTTTCCCAACTGCTCTACTCTACCCTATCAGAGACCAAGGCAGATTCTTTATTTATTAATCAATAAAAGCAACACATATACAGAAGGTCTTCCCACACCAGTTAGTTTTACACTTTGAAAGAAAATTCGCAATCGTGTATAGATGAAATATGATGTAGTTTACTACCCACCATTATAAAGAAGGGAAAAATAATAAAAAATATTCACCCGAAAGATAATTTCAGAGACTGTAAGATTTAATTTAAGCAATTTATATGAAAGAGAAGGCGAGGGAGGACAGGGACATTAGGAGATGAAGGGATGTAAGGGAGAAGGAGAAGAGAATGAGCAAAAAGAAGAGACAGGGGAAAGGACTGGACAGGCACAGGTGAATGTGTGTGTTCTATTTCCCAGATCAACTCTTCAACAGAACTGCTGGAACATCACAGTCATGGGGAGAAGGCCAAGGCAAGCCAAACTTTGAAATTAAGCAGCACTGAATTCCGACTCGCAGGATTAAGGAATGCAAAATGCACTAGACTGTGAGAAACCTCGCCTACATTTGCAATGCCTTGCAAGTTAAAAATGTCACAATACATAAAAAAATAGTTTTTGTCTTTACCCCTCTGGACCAGTGGTCTGAGGTTTAACTTGCAGAACCTGAGGGACTCGGTGTTTGAATGGCCCAAATATGCATTCCCAGCATTGAAGTAAAATACAACGGAAGGGATGGGGAGGAATGAGGGATATTAGTTTCTTTGTGACTTTTTATGGAGGAAATAGGAGACACCTTTGCTCTCAGAAGGACTGGTAATCAGTGGTCTCAGATCCGAATATTTTCCGGTGGTCATAATTACACAAAGGGCTTTACGTATTCGCTTGTTTTTCATAAAACCAGCTGACCGACAAAAAACAAAAGAGACAACAACAACAATTTTTAACCTAGCTAGGAAAAGTGAAATGTGAGCCAACTAAACACAGCATCTCAAGGCTAAACCGATGACTGCTAACACTGTCCGGAAAGCCTGGGGTGGCTTGAAAGGGTTGGCGCTCTGGCCTCAGCACAGTAGCTCCCGCTGAAATTCTTCAGCTTTGATTAAGTTCACACAAACAAAACGGGCTCTCTTCCAACCCGCCTGCGTTCTCTGCGCAGCCCGATTCGTTTTCTCTAGATCTGCTTCACAGTCAGTCCCGGGGCATTAGTAAACTCCAAAGGTGTCCCAGGCATATGGCAAACCCCATGCTTCCCGCGCGGGGTTTGGCTTTGAGTGCTTCTGATGATTCTATGTCGGATGAAAACCCAGCTGGTGATTCCCTGAGCCCGACAGCTCTCTGCTTTTCTCCAAATGACCCAGGAGTGGATTTTCCTGTTTGAGGATTACCCTCTCCTACAAAGGCTCAGCTTCTGTTGTCCTGACCCTCTGGTCACCTCAGCATCCTGGAAAGGTAGCTGGAAAGACAGCTCATCTCCTTGCCCTGGCGCAGCAGCCAGGCTGAGGCCAGGTGGGTGTGCAGGAGCAGGTGAAAACGACCCATTAGTCGAAACAGAAACACATTTTTTAAGTAGGCTCATGTGTTCCATTCACCACTGCAGGTTTTGATTTCCTCTTTGAATTGTTTTCTTTTTAACTTGTGGTTTTCCTCTTAACCCTGTCGTTGGTTCATGTAATCAAAAAATTATCCATAACGGGAGTTGAAGGGGTCTTTTAAAATTTTTTTACATTCTATCTGGGGGAAATGCTAAGAGACTCTTTGAAGTCTGAAAACATCTGGGGTAGCCTAAATGTTTCCACACAGTGTAACTGGATAACGACTTATCTTTCTCCATCCACATCCCTCTTTTTTCTCACTTTGTCTCCGAAGGCTACTTCTCTCTGCCAGGAACATTCCCTACCCTTTCTTTGACTAAATTACTTTAGGAAACTACCAAAATAGATGCCTGGAAGTTGCCTGAGTTCTGGCTTAACAGCCCCACATAGTGCGATATACTTTTAAAATGTCAATTTTACAGCCATTGTAATTGTTAAGTGTGTAATAATTAAGAAAAACTCGATCTCACCCCTTTGGTCAGGGCTAAGCTGGCTGGTATGGTATCAATTTTTCTTCATGGGTGTTATTGATCAGCTCAATTCCTGGCCTACAGGCAGCATTTGATAATCTTTTAGTGGTGTAAAAGCTGGTAAGAGAGTCAGGGAAATAATGTACTTGCTGGTAAAATGTGAGGACCTGAGTTTGATACCCAACACGTACATATAAAGCTGAAATCCTGGCGCCCACTGGTTTAAAAAAAAAAAAAAACGTATTCAGGAGTTAGGGGTGAACAGATCCAGACAGTTTAGTCAAAACAGTGAGTTCTAGGTAAAACTGAGAGATTTTATCTCAAAAGACAAGGCAAACAGAGTTCTAAGACCAACACCCGGGATATACCCCAGGCTTCAACACCCATATACCTGTGCATATACACATGGAAAAACACATGAACAAACAGACACACAAAAGCACCGATGCACTCCGACACACAAACACACACAGAGACATACAAACACATACAAAGACACAAATATACATACAAACACACAGACACTCACACACAGATACACAGACACATACAGACAAACATAAACACAGACACATACGTACAAACACACACAGAGACACACACATACAGACAAATACACACAGAAACTCAAACACACAGACAGACACAGGCACACAAACATACACATTCACAGGCATACAAACACAGACAAATAGAGACAACACACACACATACACACAAAATGACTGGGTTGATGAGTAGATGGCGAAAGCCCTCAAGGACCTTTTAATGTCTACTCCATCAAGCATTTGGTGTTAGTTAGCACATACAATATTTGAAAGGATCATCCACTCAGGTTTACTGTTTAACAATTTTGTAATACACATTCCTAAAGGAATATTGTCATTTCAATTTAGAAAACAATGGCATTTTAGGAATTTTACTTTAAAATGTTAATCCAATAACTTCAATTTCCTTATAGCTTGGCCCCTTGCAGAACCGACTTGAAGATTGCAATCTCCCCTTTTCTCTTTTGTGTTTTTTCACGCCCAGTGCTGTGGCTGAGTCCTGTTTCCCCAGTGTGTTTTCTTTGCACATTTAATACTGACACCTGGATCCATCTCAAGGTCATTTTGGGGACCCCTGAGCCAGCAGACAGGAGGGGAAGTGCAGAGAATGGGGAAGCTGGTGAGAGAGAGAAGCACCTCAGGACCAGAACACGCTGGAAAGTGCAGAGCAGTGGCTTGTAAACCTGAGCAGATGCTCCTCTGGAGGGGGCTGGAAGCTGTCTGGGTCCTGTCAGCCTGAATGTTTTTAACATGTGTCTTGTTTTCAGGAGACTTTGCCGAAAGCCTTCCTGTCTGGAGCTCCAGGTTGGAAGACAGGCTCTTTAACAAGCACTTCCCCTTCCGCTCTTCAACGTGTCTCTGTTCTGAGTCTGAATAAGGAAGTGCTTGCTCTTTCTAAAGGGTGTCATGGGGCCAGGGATCTCTGACTTTGGGGTCTGAATGTCCAGCATGAGTCTCTGCTCACTGCTCATTCTTTGTTTGTATTTGAACCCCATCTGCTTTATTGTTGTGAGGACAACATAAGGCCTTGAAACCCTGGGTGAGTCAATCCAATCTACCACTCTTCCCTTCTTCTCAAGCTCATCGAGAATAAATACATCCTAAAAATATTATTGCCTAGTAATTTTTCAAGCCATTTACACTCTACCACATCCAAAGCATCAAAGCACAGTTATTAAAAAGCCCCATAGCTGGTATTGAGGATGGGTTTCTATAATCAAGGGATCTAAATAGGAGAAACAATTCCATTTAAACAATTTTCTCTTTTATAGATTTGGAAAGTAAGACTCAAAAGTTATATGGCTTTAGTTCAACTTATAACTGAGTAAAATCTCCTTCTCTTTCAAAAATGATTCTTTTTTAAAGGAATTCTTTGGTTTGTTGAGAATTTTAGGCTCTTTTTCAGGCTTCCCAGCAAAATAGTCAAAGAGATGTGAGTGTTTGGCTTTTCAGAAAGTTTTAAACGTTAGATCTCTGTTTAAAAACTGCACATGTGAATGAAATTTGCATATAATTTCATGGGATTTATAAAGTGCCTTAAGCCAATTTATGGATCTTTGACTTAATAACCCCTGTGGTATGGCATTATGAGCCCCATGACACAGAATTCCTTCACAGGACAGAGCTGCCTTGGGACTCCCAGGTCAGATGAAAGACAGCTTAGATTGGCTATAGAGAGAAACCCGCAATTTCTCATCAGCAGCACTGTTGATATTCTCGGGCATATAATTCATTGCAGTTGCTTCTGTCCTGTGCATTGTGGGAAGCTTCCCGCTAGCATCTGTCCTCTCCATTCACCAAGACCATCAGTTATTGCCTCCCTCACCACTCCCAGGTGTTAAGACTGCAAATGCCTCCAGAACTGTGCAAAATCTCCCAAGTCTGCAAAGCCCCAAGATGAGCTCAGCTGGATGAAGACAGTGTTTGAGTATCTTTCCTACGCTATCATTATTTCAGGTTTCTAGCTCTAGGAAAGTTTGTGTGTATGGAGTTCGGGAATCCTTAGAGCTCATCAGAGAGAAACAGATTCCTGACAGCTGCCAGACTGACCACCTGTGGTTTCGCCTTCAGCGCTAAGCTAGATAAGAGTGATGGGGGTGGGCAGATGCAGATATGCTCACAAATGCCTCTAGTCCATAGTCACCTCTGGGACAGGCTCTGGCCTTCACAATTCCCTGCTTTGAAGAGTAAGCCCCCTTGTACCATATCACGCTTTATAATTAAAGCTTGGCTAAAAAAAAAATCAAGTTTTCCATAGTGTCCAACTAATAAACATAGAAGTCAAAGGGGGTATATTTAAGAACCTAGAGTCATGTCTAAAGGACCAGAACCTGATAGGGTAAGGCACATTGCCTTGTGGAAGGTCCAAGGTCCTCCCTACTATATCTAGGTTGAGCAAGGTATCTATCCAAAGAGAATAGGTTCCCCAAAAAAGCCAGTAAAGCAGCAGGGATAAATCCTGGTATCACTGCCAGTGGCCCCTCAGTTTTTCCCAGTCATACTGCCACTGACATTCAGAAGGACTAGTTTGGACCTATGTCTGCTTCCTTTCTTGAAACTTGGCTGTAGAGAAATTCTGAGGAATCCACAAGGATGACCCCAGCTAAGACCCTAAGCTACAGTGGAGAGGGGATCCAATCTTGACTTGCTCTATAGTCAGACTGATGAATACATTAAATATCACCATAGAACCTTCATCCAGCAGCTGATGGAAACAGAAGTAGAGACCCAAAGCAGAGCACCCAAAGCTCAGTTGAAGAGTGAGAGGAGTGAGACTATGATCAAAGAGGCCAAAACCATGATGGGACGCCCACTGATACAGTTTATCTGTATAAATGGGAGCTCACTAACTCCAGTTAGCATTTTTTAATCGCATTGTCTTACAAAAGTTGTAATAATCAATTTAGGTTGTAATTGATGATTTGCAAATATCTTTTCCTCAATATAACTTGTTTATACTTTTTGAATAATGATGACAATGGGCTGTATCTCAGTCACTGGAGACCTTGGCTAGGATGCACAAAGAGAGCCTTGAGTTCAGTCTCTGGAGCCACAGAATACTAGGCACAATGGCGCATGCCTATAATCTCAACACTAAAAAGGTGGAGGCAAGGGATCAGGAGTTCAAGGTCAGCCTTGGCTAAAATCCAGAGGTGAAGGCCATCCTGTGCCAGGTGAGACAATCCACTGTTGAAAGGATAATTTTTTTGTGCTGTTACTTAACTCCTCAGAAAACCCAACACTTTCATCACAACTTGTCTCATGTATTATTTTTCTCTTTATCACTGAAAATTGTAGAACATTTCAGCGGTAAATTGCTTTGCCGGGTTTTTCTTTTCTTTTTATGAAAAATATATTTTTGTAAGTTTGAGTGTGTGTGTGTGTGTGTGTGTGTGTGTGTGTGCGTGTGTGTAAATGTGAGTGTGTGGATATCTCTGTATGTAAGTGTGTGTGTATACCTGTATCTTTCTATATGTATGTCACATATATACTGCCCAAAGCAAGAAATGCGCTGGAGTTACAGGTAGTTGTGAGCCACTGGACGTAGGTGCAGGGAACCATACTTTGATTCTCTGGAAGAACAACAAGTTTTTGTAAGCAATGAGCAATTTCTCCAACTCCATCTTGGTTTTCCTAACTTTTTCACAAGTGAGTGTAGAAAGTTTCTAGTCTGCTGAAGAGTTGGAAACAAATATATTCTGGAATTATGCATCACTCTGAGGAGGTGATAGATTGAGCTGTATCTCAGTCACTGGAGTGCTTGCCTAGGCTGCACAAAGGAAGTCTCAGGATGTGCATGAAGAGAAAGGCTGCAGGCTCTCCTTTGCACAGTCACATGGCATCGCTTGAGCTTTGCCATTTTGGAGGTCAGACCTGACGTACACGGTAGACATTAGTCTCTCTGGCAGAAGGAGTGTAATGAGAAAGTTGAAGGCCCCTGATTTTTCTTTCTGGGAACAAATGAACTATATTTGTTTTCCCCATGTTGCCAGCATTCTAATAATTTAAAATTGATTAGAGTTAATAATAAAATTCCCCAAGTAATCCAAGTCCCCAGGAAGCCAGGCCTCTGTTTGCTTGCTTCTCGGTGAGAAGTCTGGGGGAAGTCTATTTTAATTAATTTTCACCTTGGGTATAACAGCCTTATTTGGGGCTTGGAGAATTATACTTACACAAAACTGGAGACTCAACTTGCCTCATCCATGTTAGATGGGGCAGTATTGTCCAATCACAAGAAGACAGAGAAGACTGGCTTCAATTACTGTTCACCACAGGAGTGAAAATGCAAGGTGTTTGGCATTGGGAAGTCTGTGTGCTCTCTCCAAATTTCTTTCATATGGTCAGGATGCTTTAATTGACCTGATAAAATCTATTGGAATATGGATAACCAGATGTCCCCTTCAACCTCAAGCTAGCAATATATCAGGATGTTAATTTCTGAGACAGGTAAAGAGAGAGCTCGCACACTTTGTTCAAGATAAGGGATGAGCACTAACTTGGCCATTTGTTTAAGAAACTAGCATGGGTAGTTGCTCACAGGAAGCAACACAGGGTTGAAAATAGTAGCTTATTGGGAAAAGCAAAACTTACTACTGGAAAAGCTCAGAGATGTTGGTTCACAGCTAACCTCTAACATCCCCAGTTGAGTCTCTTGTGGCAACTTGCTCTCTGAAGAGTGTGTGCCAGAGTGTTTAAAGCCGGTGACTGGACTGTTTGATGGTAGTGGCATTATGTAAGAAATACACTCATGTTAGATGTGACACTGGGAAATTCTCAAAAAGGTAGCCTTATTTTTATTAAAATTCTGGGTTTATTTTATGATCTTTTCAATGAAAAAAAAAAGCCCTGCATCTATCTAATCTTCTTTCCCTAATCACAGAAGTGAGGCAATTTTCTAGTGAACTTCCAGACCTTCTCAAAGCTACCAGAAGAGTACATCGCTCTTTAAAACACAAAACAATTACTTTATTTTTTTTTCTCATTGTTAGTAATCTCTGTGGGAAATGTTACAAAGATTGTATGCTAAGGAAAGAAAAAAAATGTGTGTTGTTTTAATATTCTTTAGGCTTACAGAGATGAGGGATGATTGCTTAATTGCCCAATCTTAGAGAATTAGCTGGCATATCGTGCAACCAATCATTTAACCAACATTTACTGAGAGCAACAAAATACTACCGAGCAGTCTGAAGCTTCACACAGGCAGTACTGCACTGACTCTAGCATAAGCTGTGTGCTAAAAATTTCAATGAAACTTCAAGCTTCATCTCCCTCCCTATGTCTCTCTCTCTCTCTCTCTCTCTCTCTCTCTCTCTCTCTCTCTGTGTATGTTTCCATGTGTGAGCAGATGTATGTTTGCAGGTGCATGTGCCCCTAGGTATACCTGTGTGTAGATGTCAGAGATTAATACTTGTAGTCTCCCTTGAAAATAACCTACCTACCGGGCAGTGGTAGTGCACATCTTTAATCCCAGCACTCAGGAGGCAGAGGCAGGTGGATCTCTGTGAGTTCGAGACCAGCCTGGTCTACAAGAGCTATTTCCAAGACAGGCTCCAAAACCACAGAGAAACCCTGTCTCGAAAAACCAAAAAAATAAAAATAAATAAATAAATAAATGAATACATAAAAATGAAAATACCCTACCTTATATATTGAGGAGGGGCTACTAATTTTAGACCTAGTGTTTAAAGATTTGGCCCATCTAGCTTTCTGGCTTGCAGAGAGAATCCTATTTCTCTGCCTTTCCAGAGCAAGGATTATAGGCAGCTGCTGCTATGCCTGGCATTGAAAATGGGGTTGGAGATATGAACTCATGCTTTATTCACTGAACCATTTCCCCATGCCCTTATTCACTGTTTGAGGCAGATTTTCTTCGTATGAACTATGCAAGTAACAATTGTAATCATGATGATATTAAGTGCTTATGTGCGGACGCATCCTATTCCAATGAAGAGAGCTAAAGCACAATTGTTTCCCTGATACAATTCAACATATAATTTAAGTCTAATTGGATGTGTACTCTAATAAACACATGTAACTACAGACAACGTACAATCTTACAAGGCAGAATTAGAAGCTGAGGAAATAAAAATTGCGTGTAAAAAAAAAAAGGCAATTCATTGAGTAAGAAACTCACTCTGCAGCCAAGGCTGGCGTGAACTAACTCAAGGATCTCTTGTAGTACCAAAATCCTAAATTCTGAGATTACAGATATGAGACGCCACACCCAATGGCAATACACTTCAACACAATAAGGCAATGACTAAGTTCACGAAACAGCAAATTATTCAGTGTGGCTTAGCAAGCAGCCTAGTTTCATCTCTTTATATCTAATATATTTAAAGTTGACCTTGAATATTTCATAAGAATAACAAATTCTGAATATCTCTTCAGATGATGGTCATTTTTAAAAAAGGAATAATTGTGGCACAGCGCAAAATATATGTTTATTTTTCAAAAGCACTCAGGTGATGTGGTTTTGGATAAATTTCTGACTTCACTTTAAAATATGAGAACTTCAGCATGTACAGCATATGGATTGAAGACATTTGAGCCTGGAGTTAAATAATTTTCTCTGGGGGTGGGATGTCAGACTGCAAAAGGGAGAAAGCTGGAATGAATGTTAAAAGCACGAAAGACAAAAATCTTGTTGGCCTGTTGGTTGGAGAGCAAAGAAGAGTTTATCTTTGAGAATTTTTTCCCCTCCAGTTGTATCTTCAAATAAGTAGAGTCCTAATCCTGGCTACACATCTAACTTGCCTTCAACACGCTTCATTTTCCAGTTCTAGGCTTGAAGATAGTCAAGAACTTTGCCCTTGAGCTACATTGCCAGCCAGTCAGCCATTTATGTACATCTAAATTAACATTTGTTTTATTTAGTCTAAGAAGAAAATAATTGTGTGGAACTACAATAATCATGTATATTAAAAATGGACAGAAATGTTCTTTATGTTATTAGAAAATGTGTTGATTAGTTCCCTGGACAGGACCAATAATCATCAGATTGACAAGTTTTCTGTCTCACACTTTCCACAGCAAGCAAACAGAAGACGAGTTTGCCATAGCTGAACTCTGTTTCTTTCTATTTTTAGCCCAAGACTCCTGGCTTCTATTTCTTTTCCTCCTTCTACCACTCACTGTCCCAACCTCTTAATGCTGTTCTCACATACACATAGCTGTTGTTCTTTACTGTGATGTCCTTGTATTTCTGTGCATCACTCCCTTTGAGGATTCGGATACAGTTGCAAGGGGCAACACATTAAAGAGTGATTACTAACATACATAGGTCTAATGAGTTTACAAATTCCTTTTATGTTGTCCACTTGGGATATGGGAAGGGGCTGATTTAAAAATGGGTCAGGTAGAATTCTGTATTTGTCCTTGTCAAGAAAAAGTAGAATTTCTGCCAGCCTCTTAAATAAGAGTCTAATGCAGATTCTACCTGAGATTACAATGGCACGGAGCTTGTCTTCCAGGCTCTGGCTAGCTACACTCCACCACTGCTGCTGATCCTGGTGATCATTTCATGGTACTGGCATCTCTAAAATGCTGGGGTCTTCTGCAGCAACTGGACTGCACTTTCCCCAATAGCCTCTCCTAGTCTCTCTTCATGGTGCCAAGCTTCAACTTGTCTGCATGAACCCTTCAATCCTGGGTCGTCTTCATCCACTGAGGCTGCACTTTCACCAATGGGCTTTCCCAGCTGCTACTAGCACAAAACCTCACCTGTTCTCCTTGAATCTTTCATGCCTTCAAAACCAGTATCACCTGGGTGACTCTTATGCTGCCTTCTTGAGGTGCAACCTTGGTTGACCCTGGAACACAAATTCTGTGTGCTGATCCTAAGGAAATACTTCCCAGAAGATTTCACTTCAGTGATGTTGGTCTCTTCTTTTTTGAATTGATTTTTATTGAGCTCTACATATTTCTCTGCTCCCCTACCTGCCTATCCCCTCCCCCTTTAACCCTCCCCCAAAGTCCCCATGCTTTCAATTTATACAGGAAATCTTGTATTTTTCTACTTCCCATGTAGATTAGATCTATGTAAGTCTCTCTTAGTGTCCTCATTGTTGTCTAAGTTGTCTAGGATTGTGGTTTGTAGGCTGGTTTTCTTTGCTTTATGTTTAAAAACCACCTATGAGTGAGTACATGAGATAATTGTCTTTCTGTGTTTGGATTACTTCACTCAAAATAATGTTTTCTAGCTCCATCCATTTTCCTGCAAAATTCAAGATGTCGTTATTTTTTTTTTCTGCTGTGAAGTACTCTATTGTGTAAATGTACCACATTTTCTGTATTTATTCTTCAGTTGAAGGACAGTTAGGCTGTTTCCAGGTTCTGGCTATGACAAATAACGCTGCTATGAACATAATTGGGCACAGGGTCTCTTTTTAATCACCACTAATTTCTTAGCTCCAATTAACCAGCATCAATAGTCCCAGCAATTCAAAGGTTTCATTCTATGTTGCCAGTTTCTTATTAATTACTGCTGACTCTCAGTCCCAGCTGACCAGAACAACAGAATCACAACTGAAAACAGCAAATGTCCCTGATAGATTCTTTACAATTTTCTCGGAAACTTCAGCAGTCGAGCCTCTGTCTTCGGCTTTGCTTTCAACATTCTTATCTTCCAAGCTCCTCCAGAATACTTCATTGAGCTCTCAACACTCAGAAACATTTCTAGTCTAAAGTTCCAAAGTTCTTCCATAGTCCTCTGAAAAACAACATGGCCATCTATATCATTACAATACCCTACTCTTGGTATCACCTTGTTTTCAGGTTTATATTTGCTGTGATGAAACACCATGACCAAAAAGCAAGTTGAGAAGGGAAGCATTTTTTTTTTTGCTTATTCTTCCATATTACTGTTTATCACTGAAGAAACACAGGACAGGATCTCAAACAGGATAGGAATCTAGAGGCAGTAGCTGATGTAGAGGCCATAGAGAGGTGGCAGCACCTTTTAAAACAAGTTTCCTTCTTGATAACTTTTTTAAGTCTTGTGATGTTAGCACAATAACTGTTAAAGTTGACTCAATTCCACCAAAGCTATTTTTTCTCTCCATTTCTATCTCTTAACAAACTTACCAAGCAGACATGGTCAAAGATTAGGCAGCAGAGTTTATCTCTTGTGTTCGGGCCTCTTTCATGTGTTACATATCAAGGATAAAGAAGAAACAAAAAGGAAAGTGATTTGATTTAGTGTAAATGTAACTCTGGTTTGCAGAATTCACTATGAGTCACAATAAAATAGAGTCAAGGCAGATCAAATTCTAAGGTCCATTTACGTGATGTTAATTACATTCTTTCTAGATCTTATAGGCCAGCTCTAGGCAGAGCTGAAGTTTGAACTTATCAACACAGAAGGCAAGACAAGGCAAATGAAACAGCAGGAGGAAACTTCCTGACATGTTGACACAGTCCTGAATGTGCTCCTTCTGCTTAATTATAAAACAGAATAATTTGTGTGTCTCCCTGTGGTTACCAGGTTTTATTTTTCTCAGAATTTGAGTTACAAGGCCTATCTCCTCCAGGAAGGTAACTTTACAATAGAGGCAAGCCACTGAAGCAGCTAGTGGAATGAAAGCATTTGGCCTGAGGCCTAGGGCTATTGGTAAACCACAATTTCTTGTACTTCCCCTATAATTTAAATTAAGTAGCAACAAGACTTATAAACTCACATTATGACCCACACTTTACGATTCTTTTATATCTCCTGGGTTCTGATCACAATAGGACTTTCTCCTTCTGAAGCAATTTAACACAAACATTCCTTTGGCAGATTATAAAGCATGATTTTTTTTTTTAGTTGACCTTTTATAGGTGTGTCGGGTGCATATTGTACGCCCAGTTGGAAGAGGGGAAGAAAAGAAGAAACAATTGCGGTGTAAGTGTGGAAACATATGTGTTATGCACTTATGAAACAGATTTGCAAGTGAAAAAAAATGCTAAAAGATCTTAGCTCCAGTTTTTGCTTTTTTCCGTAGAAGGCAGATGAACAGAGTTTTGGCTGAACATTTAAGCCTGTTAAAGACTAAAAAGCTCAACATTTAGAAATTTCCTCGCTCTCAAAGTCATTTCATATACGCTCTCTTTCCCAGCCCCAACAAGGCTGTTTCTCTTCATAGCTGGAGAATGCCGCTTGCACCTGTGAATCTATTTCTAAGCTATAACTCCAGAACACTTGAGCTGAGTAAAGAAACAAGAAAATAAAGTTTTCACTTCACCATTTTATTATTATCGGTAACTTGAAAATAATGCCAGAAGTTTTTAGAGAATTATGATGTTAAAAATACTAGGAGAAGTACAAGAGGGAAAGCAAGTGATGAAAATATGCTGGCGACAGGTGTAAGATTTGGGTAGAGAAAGGATAGAGTTAGGAAGAAATATATGGGTTCCCTGTTTAATGTCTAAACTCTTAGCTATTCATATTAGTAGTAAAATTCTGAGCAACTTAAGGAGCATGCTTTGAGCTCTACATGGTTTGGGAGTGGCCAATGACCGTATCTCCAAAGGCTTCCTACTCTATAGAAAGGATCAACTTGTCAGCCAGTTTAGTTTCTTATCACCAAATCTTTTTCTCATAATTCTTTTCCAGAAAGATCAGAATTTAAGGGTGTTTTTTTTTAACTTGTGATAATAAATTTGTCTGGAATTAAAATTTGGAGACAAAGATAATACTGATGGTGATAAGCAAGATGAGCACCCAACTAGTCCAAGGACTTGTCTTAAGGGAAGTGTTAGCTACCATGAAAGCTAGCGAAGTTTAAAGGAGGCATTCATCTTTCCACAGAACAGTAACAAATAACAAAGTGAAGAAGGGTGAGGTAGGGACTTGAGAAATGATTCAATAGTTGGGAGCACTTGCTGCTTTTGTGGAAGACCTGGGTTCAGTTCCCAGGATAGATGTAGTGGCTCACAACTATTTGTAACTCTAGTTTCAGGGCACTTATGATCACATGGTACACAAATATAAAGGCAATAAAGGATTCATACTGAGGTAAGAAACACATCTATACTCCAAAAAGGTGGGATATGTCAGCTTCTATGAACAATCACTTGAATATGCCAATTATTTCATAACATGTGCATCAAATAATCATGATAAGTATCTTACACTTTGACACTTTAGTTTGTGTATCATTTAGCAATAAAGCTGGTATGGGAGAGAAGGATACATGACTATCCAGAAACTTAGATGTGTACATACAGACATTGTGTATATAACCTCATGACTAATACACAGGGAGTAATGATTTCTATTCTTTGGTAATATAAATGAATCAGGAAAATCTTAAGTGAAACAGGATAGACACAGAAATACTTAATGGGTGTCATTTAGTCACAGAATATGGAAACATCAAACACAGCTACAGAAGTATGATAGCTGCCAGAGACTGTACTAGAGAAATGAATAGAACTAAGTCAAAGTTTGAAACATTCAGATATAAGATTACTGAGCTATGGAGAGCCAACGTATGGACTAGCTAGTATATATAGTTCATATGTAGTTGAAACTTGCCAAGAAGGTAGATCAGTATCTCTACACATACATCTCACACACATGCAATACACACACACACACAAATATGTGAGGTAAAGAATACTATATATATGTCTGTAGGCTAATTTTTATATATTAAACATAATGATACATGTATAGTATATATAATACATCTTTAACATTTAAAATTATTGTACCAATAACACTGAAATCCTGAAACATTAAATAGAGAAAAAATCCACAATTGACCATCACTGGGAAACTTCCTTGATGAGCTTCCATTACTTACATCAAAGAAAGTCTGCTATAACACAACTCCATTGAGTCCTTTTTAAGTCTAACCTCTCATATCTGTTGTGTCCTTGTACAGCTATGATATTACCCATAATATCCCATGGCCTTCCTAAACTTTGAATGGTGTTCCTATGTATTAGTTGTAACTTCAAACCCCATTAGTTTTTACTTCAAATTCAAGGCAAAATAGAAATTGGTAGTTATTATCTTGTAGGGTGTCCATGACCTGACCACCTTCATTACAGGGTAAGTTGGAATTGTAGCTAACTAAACATAGCTCATATACCAGGATTTGACAGATATGGATACGTTTTAGTTGTACGTAATTTTTTTTTTTTAAAAAACATCTCTTTAGTGTTTTGTTTAAAGAAACCACCATGATGGCCACAACAAAAATTCTAATACCTTTTTGCTTTCTCGAGTTTCTGGATGAAGAGCACAGGTGGGAAGGCACAAGGAGACACAGGTGAACAGCTCTTTAGCTGGCTGAGTTATTATTTCCTGGAGCCCTAGCTGCGCTCCAGCACTGACGCTCTTGATCTGCAACTCACTCAAGTCTTTTCCTTACCACACTCATCTTACTGATTAGTGATCTTATTGCACACCTATCAGAACTTCCCAAACTCTCTATCGAAAATGTTTCCTCTTCTCCAGCCAAATACGCAGTCTGCTCCCCCTCTTAAGAGGAAAACATTTTTATAAGTTTTTTTTCTCAGAAATTATCTAAATTATAGTAAGTCCACACCACTTACCCTTTTCTATTTCTCTCATAATGTTCCTCTTAAAGATAAATTTGCTGTATCTTTCCTAAACTGATATTTCTTGTTGTGTTTTTGGGTACAAAAACATGGGTTGTTACAATTTTATATAAAAACATTAGGTTGAAAAATATCCACAGCTTTTGAAATTGATTCATAAAAATGTCTACTCTTTCCCTTTTCAAGTTGCACCAGAAAGAAATATCTTAGTGCCGGAACTCAATTTGTGAACAAAATGGGAAAGCAAAATAAAATAGAAAAATAACAGCCAGTAGACATTTTCCTCTCTATACACATTTCCCCAAAACTGCCAATTGGGGAGCGGTGTAATTTCAAACATTGGTTTCCAGAGGGAGAAAAAGACTTTTTTTTTTTTTTTTTTTTTTTTTAATCTTCTGGGTTGGTACAATTACCTTTAGTTTTACAGGTTACTGAAAAGTCACAAGAATTCAAATTCACAATTGGATATGAGACCAATATGTGAATTGTGCTTCTGGCTGCAATGTGGCCAGTGGTTCCCCTCACGTGACCTGTTGAGATTGTGTCGCACCAGACATACCTGGGAGATGTCAATAAAATAGCACCTACAATTTACAGGTGGATGGTATGTAAATTATCGGAAGAAATGAGATTCCCAAGGGGAGTGGCTCTATATCTGTCATGGAAGCTGAGAAGCATAAGAGAAGGTGCACAAAGTTCAACACACTTGCCTGTATTCCACCCATATTGATGGTTAATCGGCTAGTACCAAAGCCAACATTTTAAACTTTTTAATAGATTGATAATTTATATGGTGTAAGGTAGTGTTTCGGTCCTATTAGGATGGCTATGTTATTATACATGGTCCATTTTCTTTCCTCTGATATCTGAAAGTCAGAAGAAAAGAAAATGTGATAGAAGAGACAGTTTCTAGAAAAGGTGGCTTTCCGAAGGAAAAGGGTAGGAGATAAAGGATGGCTCCCTAGTTTTTTTTTTCCTGTTGTTGTATTTGTGTTATTTTGGTTAGATCTGTTTTTACAATCTTTTATAGTAGTGGTTAAACTCATTTTTAGTGTGTTATCTGGTAACTAAAGAAATTCAAGTTTATACTAGAAAATTCAGAAACAGATGAAAATCAGTGAGAGTTAAAAGTCAGTATTTTGTCATTTAAAATAAAATTAAGCTTTTATACACTTTACTTTGTGTATGGTATTGTACTTAAATATCTTACAAGATCTATCTGTGTTGCTTTGGAATGTGTTTAGGCGTATGTTGTTTTTACTCCCAGGAGGTAAAACTGCTAACATTTGAAACAAATCTTCACAACTTTTCCCCTCAGCACACATCAACTTTTTCACACATGCAAGTACACTCAAATTTCCTTTAACACAATTGGTATTGTCTTATTGTGTGTAACTTTTCAGAACTTGAATCTCTTAAAAATAGATTTGTCATTGATTTAAATATTTTGTGGCATAACTATTGTTGTTTGAATTGCCTGCCACACTTCCTTTAATTTATATTATTTGATATCCAATTTCTCCTGCACTGAATAAGATCACTAAATATATATTTATACTTCAGCACACAAATATTTAAAAGTATTTCAAAATTATATGGTGATTGTTAATGATAAGAAAACTTCCACATTGCATAGGATTATTCTCTGTGCTCGAAAATATCAGAAACAGATCTATTATTGACTCAGCACTATCAATTTGATTTTTTATTAATTTGTATATTATTTTCAAATCTTTTGGACTACTCAAGAATCATGTTTTTGAGCTGATTTTAAAATAACCTATTTGATGAAATAATTTTTATTTGGATTTTAAAATTGATTTCTTTCCAATTATTTTTTTAATGCACTAGTTTTCAAAAAGAGTGTATGGGTGGCCCCTTTACCTATTAAATTTCAGTGAGTTTTAAATTTTTCTTTCTTCATTATTTTCACCAAAAAGAGATCCACATTATATTGAAATAAAAATAAAATGGCTTTTCAATTTCTACAGATATTTTTTGTCTTTTTCATTTCTTGGACTAGGGACCAATTTGAAAAGTTTCAACTGATTGGCAGACGACCAGTTAGAACTCTTAGTTGTTCGCAGTTGTAGATAGAAACAATCTGTAGTTGGTGTGATCAAAATTCATTATTGTGATGTTATTCTACCTGGAGTGATGATCAAAGTGGTTTAGGACATCAACAGAACCACTATGTCAAGAGTTCTCAATCTGTTTACAGAGTCAAATATTAATTTTGTGATTTATGATATTCTTGGAAAGAATAAACATTAAGTTATTGTTGTTCCTAAATCTTTGCTGAGAATTAGAAAAATGTTATTTAATATTTATTAAATTTGGTGGGTCTTTGTCCATAGTGATTCATGCCAAGGCATGAATGTGGAAGGCAGAAGACAGCTTGAAAGAGTTCTTTCCCTCCTTTCAACAGGGATTGCAGGGATTGAACGCAAGCCTTGGTGGCAAGCACCATGACCAAAAGATTCATCTTGACTTGCCAAGAATTTTAAGTGTTTCTTCAAGGTAAGATTGCAATGGGATCTAAGCAAGTGAATGTTCACTTATTGCTTATCATTTGAATATACAAATCGAGGAAACTTAATTTATATAATTCATCAGGCAATGATGAAACATTTGAAAATGTTGCTTTAAGGAAAGTACAGAGTGTAGATAGCTCAAGGTTGTGGTATACCTGCAGGTTATGGTGTAAAACCGCAGAGTGTATGTGAGTGCTGGGGCAGGGCAGGAGCCAAGTATGTGGCATTCCTTTCGCAGTTACAGTTAAGGCAGAGACTTAACCCTTATAATCAGTTTTAGTTGATGCCTAGAACATTGAGTTCAAGTTCAAGAATTTTGACTGAGTTGCTCATGGTCACAGATCTTCTTGTCTTTTTCCGGTACATTCTAGGCCTAGAAAACCTAAACATTGACTGGCTGAGAAGGTTAATTTCTTACAAGGACCATTATTAGAAGACTAGATTTTACATAGTGTAGGATGGTAATTTGTAGCACCTCATATTTCAGTGTTCAAGAGAAGCCAATCTCCTTTAATTTGAGAATAATTCTTACAAATTTAATTATATTCACATTTCACAATGTATTATTAGTTTTTTCACAAACAATCAATATAAAACTTTAAAGAATTCACAGTGGCACACATTACCACGACCTTATCAAGAGCTTTTAGAGTATTGACTATAGCTTCACTATTTACAGGAATTAGTAAACCACGTACAATGTTTACAGTGCATAAAGATCTTGGGAGTAAATATTAACAACAAAAACTAAGATTTTTCTGAGTTGGCTGCTTGTTTTGTTATTTATGGGTTTAGATTCCAGATGCTTAGAAAACAAGTGATCATTTGCATTGTTAAAGTCCTTCACCCAGTTTGTATGAGAAAGGTATTTCTAAGAGATAATTAAATATATTATCTTTGAATGTCTTTATGTCATCAACCTTTCAGTAAATTTATATGGACAAGTTCCTTTCACTGATGAAGGAATAAGATACTAAATAATTCCACAGTCTATTCATAAGCTAAAAAAAATACTAAATGGCTGAAATACCAGCTGAAATGTAAGAACAACAGGAGAGTGTTTTATTAATATAACATTTAATGTATTCAGATTTTTTGCAATAACAAAGTTTTTTAACAACTATACTTATTATAGAGTCATGTTTATTTTAATATCATATTGTGGGAATATGATTATTTTTTGATCTTGGGGTACCAATAAAATTATATCTAGCGATCAACCTAAATTTATGTGTGGCACAGATAAATAAAGAGAAACACACAGGTGGCATAAAATAAATAGGCTAGACTAAAATGGAGGCCAGACCAATTATTTGAATTATACATTCCGAGTTGTTTTATTTTGACTTTAACAGACATCATGAACATAAACTTAAAATTTATCTTCATTCTTTCCCCCAGGTCATTAGCTGTCATGTTTTACTAAACACACACACTTACAATACATAAACTATATTTCTCTCAGACTAGCTATAAAATACCTGTTTAGTGCATATTAATTTTTAAAAAAAGACAAGCGTGGTCATGTGTCTTACATATAATTTTTAAGTTAGCCATCGAGGAGAATATAAAATGAGCACATAGCTTGTGGTTTACATGTGAGAACCCATCTGCTTCCCAAGTAGATGCACAATTTACCACCCGCAGCTCCCTGTATCAAATAATGTTTGCAAAATGACTCCTGTGGTCTGCAAGCCATGTTTAGGTACCAGAGTAATTTTCTGAGCCATAGAGAAGCAAATCACCATGAACCTGTCCCATTGGGTTCTGGTGGCACAGGAGTGAGGAGGATTGGGAGTGCTGACAGGTTAGGGAGCGTCGCAGTAGAAGCTGGCTATGGTCGTGCCTAATATAATTCCAACAGTGGGCAGTGGGGGCAGAAGGAACAGGAGGGGCAGAAGGATCAGAATCAATGACATAGCAAATTTGGAGAAATTCAGATATACCTTAATTTAGCATTAATCATTAGCCAACTATAAACATTATATTAGGCTATCAAAGTAGAACACTGGAATTCTGAATTGTCTCTGGGTTGCTGTGTGTCATTTTATTAATGAGCTTTAATTCTATTTTTGTATGTAGTACTTCAGACTTTCAAACCACAGTAACTCTATAAATAGGAATTCCCCTAAAATGTTTTGAATTTTAAAATCCTAATTATGACAGCTAAGAAAACAAGCGTATACTTGCAGTAGAACATCTATGGTATAGACCTGAGTCCTTCTCAAAGACAATGTATAATAACTAGAATCAATTTTCAATCCAATGAAAGATAACTTATCCATAGCCCAGTAAAAGATGAGTAAACATATAATCAAATGCATGTGTAATGTGTACTAATTCACATTTTTTCAAGAAACTATTCACTACACTTTTCCCAACCACAGAGCTAGATTTATTTGACTCCTTATCTTCTTTCTGAGCAATCAGAACTTCACAGTTTTTCAGAATGATCTAGTATTCTGGGATTTTCATAAAAATAGATGGTAGGTGATTTTCTTTTATGTCTCCTAGAATAAAACTGGGCAATCATATTTTTATCTCATTTCTTAAAAATAATTACTTATCAAATAATATTTATCTCAATCATCACTCAGTCTAATATATACTATTTTTATAAAAGTATATATATATATAAATATATATATTCTACAGAAGTATTATAAAGAAAAGAATAAGGTAAAATACCCAAAAATGAAATGAACACAAAACTAAAATCAAAATTACTTCACTATTGAATATAGATGTAAGAATCTTCTGATTTATAGATGTTGTACTTAAATGTATGTGTTAATAAAAATTTCAGGCATGACAAATAGTTAATAGTAAAACAATCTTGTAGGCTACTAGTTAACAAAAGTCATATTTGTTAAAACAAAGCATTCTAACACTGTTTTAAGCTCCTTACATAACTTAATCATTTCACATTTCGAAGCCCCTAAGATGAAGACACAATTATTATTCTTTCAAATTGACTGCTATGGTTAATGTTTATTGTCAATTTGATTGGATTTAGAATCATCCTGAAAACAGACAGCTTGTCTGAGATTTTCTAGTTCAGGTTATCTGAGCTGAGGAGATCGATAATAGATATGGGAACCATCATGAATGTGGGCAGTGCTACTCCATGGGCTTGATTCCCAAAGAAGGAGAAAATGAGGTGAGCAGCAGAATCCCTGTGATGTGACAGCTGCCTGCTTTCCGGCCTCCCTGACTTCCCTTCCACTGTGGCCTGAACCCTTCATTCTAAGGCAGACCAAGTCTTCCTTCTTCAAGTTACTTCTGTCAGGCTTACTGCCAGAGCAGCAAGAGAGCAACCAATGTGCTGACAAGAACTTTGTTGCACAGAGATTTAAGGCGGCTAATTAGTCAAGGGTAGTAGCGATAGAGCCCACTCTCTAACCTGGCTTTCCTGACTCATGTTTTGGCCACTCTCATCTTCTTTCTCACATAAACTTACCTCAAGGGAGTTGAGAATGACTCAATTAGACTCCCTTTACTCAGTCTGGAGGGAACTGATCTGTGTAATAAATGCTCAATAAATATTAATTTCAAGATTATGATAATGAGGTCATGATTAGCAAGTATAATCCCTCATGGATTCCATTTTTAGATACTGTGACTTACAAAATAAGCATAGAGATTTAAGTGTAAATATTTGGCATCATTTGGCAATCATTTTTGATGTTGTTTTTCTTGATACTGTGTACAATTGTTTTCTGTTTGTTAAGGATTTAACAACATTTATGAGAAAACTATATTAGATTCCCAGAACTCACAAGGTGGAAAAAGAAAATCAGTTCACGTAAGCTGTTTTCTGACTTACACACACACACACACCATGACACATTTCCCTCTGTCACACACACACACACACACACACACACACACACACACACACACGTGAGTACGCTCATGCACACACACACACAGAAACATTAAACTTTTAAAAATGCAAAGAAAACACAAGAAAAACTAAGGTGTACCCACATCAATGGCTTAGTGTTTTGCCTTGCATATTACACTGGACTAATTTTGTAATATTTTCTCTTTTCATGAATGATTGGACACTTGAAAGTAACAGGAAACAATTACTAATTAATTACGAGTCATCAGTACATACATAGTATTGACCTTGGTGTTGTTGCCCTGTGCCACTTCCATAGAACATACATTTGCATGACTGAAATTTCTCAAGATGCCCTCACATTTATAATTCCATTAATCCCTGACCATACTTAAGTACTTCTGCGGATCTGCCAGATAGATATATCTAGTTGAAATTATGTGTTACAATACACCTTCATGAAAGGGATCTGTTCAACCCTGCCCTACTAGGACCTATTTAAACCATCACTGCAATCAATACAATGAAGAAGCCATGACATAAAACATTTCAGAGCACCTAATTCACGTTTCTAGGGAAGGTGACCATTTTCTAGGCACTTAAGTTTCTCTTCATCAAAAAGAGTCCTACTTCTTTCAATGTTCAATTTCTAGATCTTTGGTCACATCCCATGGCCAAACTTGAGATCCTCAAGAGCTCTCAACTTGAGATCCATGGCCTGTGATTTGGCTTTTTATGAGATACTTCTTTGGTTGCAGTACACTGACCTCTGATATTATTGCATGGATGTCCTGCTTGCATAGTTCCTGCTGTCTCTGAGGATGCTGCTGGGCAGGCTGGACTTCTGCTGCTTTTGGTTCTCCTCTGGCTCTGATTTCTTTGTCCTGTGGAACAGCTGCTGCTGTATTTCAGCCAGGCATTAGATACACGGTGTGCTTCCGTTGTCTATTTTTTTCGTTCAAATAATGAATGTAGTTAGTTTACTCTCAAAAGATATGTGCAAGAAATATATGTATGTAAACTGATCATAAAAGCTGGAGATTTTACACTGTTGTGGCACACAGCATAAAAAGAGTTAACGTTGGATTTTGTTCACAAAGCTCCCTTAGTCTTGTCACGGATGGTTGTTTGGACATCATTGTTTGTCCCCCTTCCCTTTTTACTGTATTTCTGTGTTGAATAATTTTGTATGTTGACTACATTGACTAATGGTGCTCCATTGTTTGGTCTACAATATTATGTGGATATTAAGGTGAAGGTATTTTATGACTGCAATTAGTATTTTATCATTAAAAACATTTCAGTCTGGTACACTGTCACAGTTGATATATAATATGCTTTTGATGTGATTTTTCTTGTTGATAATTGGTCTTAGAGACTATTTTGACTCTACAATGATCATTTATATAAAGTTTTCATCACCTAATAAGGAGGATATGTTCAGTGAGAAGATTTTATCAGTGAGAGAAAGCCAAGTGTACTGACAATAACTAACGTGAAAAAGACCTAGGTGGTACAATCTTATGGTATCATATTCGATTTGCTACAAGTGTGATCCACCATTGTGAATGTGTACTGTAACCAAGAATGTGATCTGTCATCGTGAATGTGATCTTTGATGTGTGATTCCCCTCTGTATGCTGTGAATACCATTGGTTAATAAAGGAACTGCTTTGGACCTATAGCACGGCAGAACTTAACTAGATGGGGAAAACCAAACTGAATGCGGGAAGAAAGGAGGCAGAGTGAGAGAGAGGCCATGTAGCCCTGCCAGAGCTAAACACTGGGAACTGTACTGGGTAAGCCACAGCCTCATGGCGATATACAGATGAATAGAAATGGGTTAAATTAATATATAAGAGTTAGCCAATAAAATGTTCGGGCTAATGGGCCAAAGAGTGATTTAATTAATACAGTTTCTGTGTGATTATTTCGGGTCTGAGATGCTGAGCAGCTGGGAACAAACAGCAGCTTATTACAACAGATCTGCTATCATGAATGTGTCCTATCACCAAGAATATGATCTGCCATCATGAATACGATCTGCTACTGATGAGAGTTTCATGTTCTTTTCTTACTTTTGGCATGGTTGCTAGAATCTTTAACATAATTTTTTCATTTAAAGTTTCTGTGGTAAAATAGCTACAAAATTTGTGATTTTTAAAAACAATTAGGTATATGACTTACTGGCAGGGAATAGATTGATGATTTTATAGAACTGCATTTCAACAAATGAGGAGGCATTCACTACTCTCTGGAAACTGGGCAGGTGGTAAGCATTTTAAAGCACTTATTAATACCTGTTAAAATCAGTATTGTCAGTGTGGGTGAGAATTTCATTATGCCCTTATGATGATCATTGTTCTGCAAATAAAAGTAAAGACAATGCAAGATGGTTCAAACTGTCTCCCTTGTCAGTTGGTACCTGTGGGACTCTCTAGCTGGCTGCCTTGAGGAAAGAATGTGAGTCCATTAGTTATCTGGATTACCTTAAATTGGCAGCAGTGGTCGAGGGGGTTAGCAATCTGAGAGTGATCAGGAAGGAAGAAAGATACTGGAAGGAGAGAGAAAAAAATTATAGAGATGAGGACAAAGAGTGTCAAGCTCCACAGAATATAAAATGTGAGCCTTTCTTGCCCAAGGAACTCCAGAGAGAGCTTCCAAATCTTTATAGCTGAAGGTGTCATAGTCTTCACACACAGATGTATAATACTGGTCAGGCCTAAGGGCTAAGGAATCCTTTCTGGTCAAAAGCAGAAAGAGGTAAAAATCAAGGAATAGCCAGGGCTTTCTAATTCTCCTGTGATTACTTCAAGTAAAGGGGACATTCATGAAATAATGCCTCCATGAGCAACTGAAAGGCTCTTTCTCTTTGCAAATTTTCCTGTGCTATACACTAGCAGTGACCAGATGGAACAAAGCAAAAGGCTTTCATCTCCTTTTAAATTACACACACACAAACACACACACACACACACACACACACACACACACATTTATCTCTTTATTTTGACTTAACTTACACATGAGAACATCACACAGCTGGTTTCAGAAAACCATCACTTAGGTATACTCTGTACATCTGAATGAACTTAAAGACAATTCTAAAGTAACAGAGCTTTTACACTTTCACTTTGTTATTTATTTATTATTTACTTATTTATTCTGGTTTCTGGAAGTTGTATGCAAGCTCCTCCTCTAATACTTACAGAGCCGCTTGCTAGAGTCCAGGTGAGTAGAAGAATTTCTGACTTTTATGAATTCCTCTGTTCTTAGACCTGAGATTCTTCTGAAAATTTCAAACCTTCAGTGGCCTCTGGTATGCCCAAAGGAGATACATCAGTCAGGTTCTGCCTATGTGTGTACAGGGAGACAGGTTCCCAACAGAGTTCCTTCTCTATGTTCTCCTATTGTAACTCTCTTTCCTTTCTATGTTCTTAAAATTAGGATGATACAATTGGACCTCTTCCCAAATTGTTAGTTCATTAGGTCTATGTGCTAAAGGTTCAGTCCTTAGCATGTTTCACAAGGAAGTAGTGGAAACCATTAAAATATGTGCCACAGTGGAAACTTAATGCTGTTGTGTGGTATCTCATAGTATGTCAGGGTATACTAGTCGTTTTCTCCCTATACTTTCTGAATTCATGAAGACAGTGGTTTTCTCTATTGTGCGCTCCCTATGTGAAGTACTGCTTACCGTATACTCCCAAAGCAACATGGCCATGACCATGTACCTAGTGCCCTCTGTGATAGCACACAATAATTTCCTCATTGTAGATGTTTCTTTATCCTGGGAATTGAATCCAAAGACTTGCTACTGCTACCAATGTTTTGTGAATATTTTATCACTTCTTGTTTATATGTTTTTTTCCACAAGCATTTCTCTAAAAATGTGTGTGTGTGCCCGTGTCCCATGTTTACATACGACTGCAAAACCATAAAAGAGTTCTGAATCCCTTGGAACTCTACTTCACAAGTAGTTGTAAACCATCTATTCTGGATTCTGGAAATTGAAATCAAGTCCTCTTGTAAGGTGGCCATTGTCTTAATCAGAGTCATCTCTTATCACCCCCACAGGAGTTTCTTACTCCTATGAATAATTTCATTTTGATGAGATATAGTACATTCATTTTTCTTTTTAAGCTCTTCTTAAGAATTTTTTATCTATTGATGAAAAAATATTCTTATCCTTTTCCTCTAATGATTTGTTCCTGAATTTCACACATTATCTATGAAACATCTTACTTTTTTGTGTGATGTGAGAAATGTAGACACGTATTTCCCTGTTTCTGGACAGCTGATTGTTGTAGCTTCATTTGTTGAAAAACATTCCTTCCACTAACGAAGTGTTGTTGGCATTTAGAAAATTGTATAATCATTTCTGTGTAAGACAAGTTTTGATTGTGTATTATCCCATTCATGTCTTTGCTTATCTTTATACAATGTCTAATCAACACAATGCAGCTTTCATATGGTAACTATTAGTAAGTTATTAAGTCAGTACATTCACTTTTTTATTACTTAGTAGCAAATTGGCCACATTAGCAATTTAAGACAATAGCTGTATTATCTCACATCTATGTAGGTTGGAAATCCAGGCATTGCCTGACTGGGCTTTCACTCACATCCCATGGGTTTAAATTAAGATATCAGATGGGTGAATTCATATCTTGAGTTTTGGCTCTTTTCCCAAGTTCATTTAGATACTTGGAAGAATGCAGTTTCTGAAATTTGTGGGATTAAGGTCCACATATTCTTGCCAAATTTAAACTAGGAGACAGTCTTAGTTCATGGCTGTTATCTGCGTTCTCAGGGCATGCCCCCCACCCCACCTTCTAAATTAACTGGGCAAATATCTCACATTAGATTCCTCTCACACTTCAATTCTCCATCCCTGCTGGATTTCAGATTCAAATTCAGAGTATTTCTGCATCTAGCTTCAATCTCCCTTTCTAATCTCAGTTCACTACAGGACCTGTACCTCATCCCATACATTAATCATACCCGCTACCCCAGAGTCTCAGGAACAGACACAGGAGTAGAGAGTGTTAGGGCCTTTCCTAGCGTCCCATTTTCCCCAGATAGGAAGTTCCCTCTTCCTCCATCCTTTGAAACTCCCTTGTCCTTCCTAGAATCTTAAAATTTACTTGAATATTTTGTAAAGAGATTGTAAATTTCATCTTTAAAAGTTTGGTGTTACATTGAATCAGTAATTTGGGGAAAACTGAAAATTTAAGGGTATTGAATCTTCCAACACCTGAACTTCATATATAAGCAATAATTTTATTTGTTTTTGTTTTTGTTTGTTTGGTTGGTTTTTGTTTTCGTTTTTTTGTTTTTTTTCGAGACAGGGTTTCTCTGTGGTTTTGGAGCCTGTCCTGGAACTAGCTCTCGTAGACCAGGCTGGTCTCGAACTCACAGAGATCCACCTGCCTCTGCCTCCTGAGTGCTGGGATTAAAGGCGTGTGCCACCACCGCCCAGCTAAGCAATAATTTTAAATGACTTTCAGTGCGTGTGTTCTAAAATATTTGAGACTTGGTGCTCATTTGAGTTTTTAGTTCTCAATGACTTTCTGATTCTGTGTAATCTGTCTTTCTGTCACATGACCTTGTCAGAGGGTTGGGAACTATGTGTTTTTCCAGAAGTATCTTATATCATGATGGAACCAGTAGCAATGAAGTTGTCTCTGAGTAGAAACAATTACATATTTTTGTTTAAGTCTGGATATCTTATTTACTTCATGTGACTTTTATATAGAGAGTGGAAGGGACAAAAAATGGACAGTTTTGCTGATTTAGAGTTTAGGAGGAAAGAATTCAAACCTCATTACTGAAAGCAGACTCAGATTTAGGCTATTTGTATTTATCCTTCACCTGATTGGGGGACTCCATTGTATTGGCACTTTGAGGAGTAATTCTTGGTAAGTTGTGCATGCATACTGATTTACATCCATGTGTTCACTAGAACTTGAGGATATCATATTTTTCCTTTTTTAGATTAGTATGTCCTTTGTTCTCACATAGCTTTTTGAACACTAAACTGATGTTGTCTTCCAGTGATGAGTTGCATGTGATATTAGTGCATAATGAGTTTTCAATATAATCCTGGCTTGAATTCTCTAACACACTACCATGTATTGTTATATCTTGCTAAGGAGTTTTACTTTTAGGTCCCAATAAATGCTGGTATACTTTTTTTGTTTTTTACACGCACATTCTAAGCATGTGTTCTTCCTCTGAGGTACATGCCCGGTCATTTTCTATTCCATTTCAATGATTCCTCTCAGGTTTTGATATTTGGATTATGATATATTGGTAATACAGATTATAATTGATTTTTCTCTATATTTTATTATAACCTGTATTTATGAAGTATGAGCTAGTAAATACAATCAACTTTAAGTTAACTCGTAAACTGAAGTGGTTCTGGAATTTTGGGGAAATTAAAATCTAATGTATTAGACTTGTAAAATATTTTAGAAGTTGTGCTTCTCATGGAGTTCATTTGAGGTAAGACGTAAGATTTCTTGCATTATGATTATAATATTGCATATGATTTTTTCCTGTGTTCCTCAGAACCATAGTGATGTTCTTTTTTTCTGATATTGATTGAACTTTTTGTAATTGCTTGATCAGACTACTGACTTATCAAGTTTATTAATTAAAATGCACTTATATTAAGAACATTAAAATAATTAAATTTATTATTTTTTTGATGCTCATTTGCTTGTGTTGGTTTTTCCTCATTTATCTGAAGGTTCTGTTTTATGTGTATCTGTATACATTCCTTCCTGACACAGAAAATTATTCAAGGACTGTCCTGTTCTTGACGGTATTCTTGCCTTGGAGACGAGACTATTACTTTTAACACTATGACACTTGATTGTCTTCTGTTTGGTCTCTGTCTAGTTAGCTTTATCCTTTGTAACTTTTTATATTTAACCTATTTGTGTCTTCACTGAAAAATGTCTTTTTCTTCGGGACACCAGATACCTGTGCCTTACATGTTCATGTTTTCAGACACACTTAGTTTCTAAACAGTTATCTGAACAATTGCATTGTACGGTCACAAATCACTGCTATTAATGACGCTATCTATACATTGACGTAAGCTTGACAGTCTCATTTTTTCTATAATTCCATACACTTATTTATTGTTCTTTTCTTATACTGTGAGGTTGGCCTAATTATTAAGAGCTTTTATGTATTTATTAATTTATTTTGCCTACTATGGGCATGAGATAGCAGGTGTGTCATGGGACGTGTGTGGTGGCCCAAGGACAACATGAGAAAGATGGTTCTCTTCTTCTAACATGTGGGCCATGAGGACTGAACTAGGGACATCAAGCATGGCAGCAAACCCCTTTGTCCACAGAGCCATCTCTCAGCCAATTAAGTTTATCTTTAATTTAGTATATTTCAGTTGTTCCCACTGTGTTACTCTTAATGTTTTTTTTTTTTTGTAAGAATTGGATGTGCAAACATTTTATCAGTCCATTCACAGCTAGACTTACCTTTTCAGGTAAAATGCAACACATTCTCAACATTATAGATCTGGGCTTTCAATCCATTTTGTTATTATTACCACATTGTTTTCATTTCTCTTCAGCACAAAATGCATTTCTTTCCTTTTACTGCCATTTCTGGCATCATTCTGAGAAGCAACTTTCATTGTTTTCCACATTGAATAGCTGTTTCTTTATTTCTGCTCTGAGAATCATGAGTTTTTATTGAGCTATTATTTTGTAGTTCATTCTTCCAATTAAAATTATGTTTCTTTAATCTTTGTATCTCTATTTTTCAAACTGTATATTTTTCACTAATATAGTCCCATTTCCCTGGTTATTTCTAACACTTCAAAGATTCTGTTCAGACCACAGAATCATTTTTTATATGTCATACCCTTTTGTTCTAGACTTTTTTTTTGTTTCTATTTTTCCTGCTATAATTTCTTTACATAAATCAGGTGCCATTTTCTCTCTGACTTTGTGAACATATACATTATAATCACATTATATTCTGAATTAAATGTAATACACAGGTTTAATCAGAATAGTTTTTATTGCCTCCTTTCAAGAAGAAACAAGCTATTTTTGTTCTTTTTATTTTCATGTCTGATGATTTTAATTGTGTTCTGGATGTTATTAATGAATCAATTTAAAATATCTTGATTACCTCTGAAGAGTTCCTTGTGTTTGAATGTACTGGTTTCAAACTCCTCACTCTGTTTCTTCCTCATGTCTACACCCATCTGTAGCTATGTTCATCATTGTGTGTTTCTACAGATATCCTCCTCCATAATGCTCAGGTCTTTATAACAAAATAATTTTATTATTTGTGTGAATTTTACATACACAGTTGAGATTTAAAGCTTATCCATTCTCATTTCTTTTCTTTCTAAAGTTCTTCATATCTTTCTTATTTTATTTTTAAACTAATGTAACAAAGACTCAGGTTTCCAAATGGAATTTTTATACATTGTGTTCATCCTTCTCTCATTTCTCCCATTTCTCTGGCCTGTTTAGCTTGATGCTTCCTATAGACCTAGAATGGCCTGTTTCTGCTTTGTTCTGCTGTTGTCTACATCCTTCCCTACCCCTTGTTATTTCCGGTCCTCAGAGCCCTTCTCTAGTGTCTTCACCTTCATCCTCATTTGTTCTTAGCTGGGCACATGGATTTAACAGTTACAGACTAGGACCTTCTATAAACCAGAATCTATAGTATTTCCCATTGTGGTGTTACCTTGCTTGATATACTGTTTTCCAGTTCCATCTATTTTATTGAATATTGAATTTCATTATTCTTCATGACTGAATACAATTCTATAGTATCTATGGACCACATTTCATTCCCCATGCAACAATGGATGGCCAGGTTCCTTTTCTTGGTATTGTGAAAAGAGTGCCAATAGACACTGATGTGCAAGTGTTTCTGTGGTAGATGGACAGGCCTGTTTGTGTGCATGCATGCCCAGGAATAGTACAACTGAATCATATGAATATCTGTTTTAACTTTTTAGATGCCTGTATGCTGATTTTCAGTGTCTCCACCAGCTTTAACCCCACTAACAGATGCTGAGGGCTTCTTGTTCCCCACATTCTTGCCATTATTTATTGTTGTTTCATGATGTCAAGTGCTCCATTCTGGTTGGGATTGATAGACTCTCCCAGTAGCTTTAATTTTAATTTCTGGTAGTTTAAGGCAGTGAATACTGATCACCTCTCAATAGAGGAATAACCTCCAGGTTTTACATTTACCAGTTCCATATAATAACATTTTAAAATCTGCTCAGATTCCATAATAATTGGCAGTATTGGTTTAATTTACTTAAACATAACTTGAAGAAGGAAATTAAATTAGGTATTTTTAAATGTTATTTCCCAATAGGACTTCAGTGAGTAATTATTTTAACTTTGATTTACTTGGTAGTTAAATGAGCACAAGTTTTGCTGAAGCCAGAAAGGTAGCTATACATGGAGCAGCCCTGTTTGTAGCTCAAGTGTATTTGCTTGTAGGTCCCTATAGCCTCCACTCTCGAGTGAAGGGCCAAGCTTGCAAAATATTCCATAGTTTCAATTTGGCAGAAGCTATACACATTTTTTTTGTTAAAACATTCATAAAGTCTGTTATGAAAAAGTGTGATGTCTGTGTCTTCTAGAATCTGGGATGCACACTCTAAAATCTGAATAGAAACTGAATATCTTAAGAAACCAGGGCACTACTTAGACATTCCAGCAAAAAGTCACCCAGCCAGCATTCATGAATATCATAGGTGTGGTACCCAGAATATGCTAGAGACTGGTAGTAAAGAATCGAATTAGATGTACCACCCACCCCACAATCTTCCATTGTAGTAGACATGTAAATAGCTGATTGACAATTACTATAATGAATGTGAGTTTGAAGTGCTAGTTGGTGCTGTCTGAGAACAGAGAATAGAAACAATCTAGATTGTGGTACCAACAAAGATTTAAAGTGATATCTACACTCCATTGAAAGTAAGCATTGCCAAGTAATAAAACATGCAGCAAGTATTTTAGATTGATCAAGAATCCCCTGAGGTTTAGAGGATGAATAGAGAAGCCTGCTTGGAGGAACGGAAAAAGTCATTGGTAGTGATAGAGAGGAGGGAGAACGATGACAGGAAAAACACTGGCAAGTCTCACTGGCGAGTTTTCAGGGCTTCTCTTTCTCTTCTGAGAAGCTTAAACTTTTTTTAAGGACTCTGAGAATTAAACAATGCGACTTGATCAGATTTGGCTTCTATAGGCATCATCTCGATTAATGAATTAGACACAGATTGGAAACTGAAAGTACTTCAGAGAAAAGGTTTGGTTTATGAATTATATCCATAGCCTAGCAAGCAACACTGGAGATTGGATTAGAAATGGTCATGTTGGGACCAGAATTACATCCCTGCCCCAAATAGATGAAGATAACACTTCGAATCATAGACTAATAGAAAGTAAAAAGGAGGGACAACTGTATTTACATAATGCATTGGGATGATATCTTTAATGGTGTAGCCTGACCTAAGCTTTAAAGTTAAAGTCTTATGTGTGACAATTAGTCTCTTCTGTCTCCTTCGTCTATAGACATCACATTTTGGAAATGCCTCGGAGCTTATTTGTGTTCTCATTTGATCTCAATCCAGTGATCTGGAAAACATCTGTGTACACGTTCATGTATATGTAAAACAGTCAAACCAAAAGAATGTGATTTTGAGCCCTTGTATAATAATCTCTTTCTTGCTTAGAATTCAGGGTGAGATTCTAACCTAGCTACTGGCATAAATGCAAGGACACTTGTATGAAAGCTTAACACACAGCAGGAAAAAAAAAGAGTTGCCCCAAAAATGGTAGGAAAACATGGAAATATCAAAATGAAAAAAAGCTTTTTACCAGTCTGCAGATTTGACTCAATGGAATGAGGGGGAATGGGGAAAAAGCCAGGTAGATGTAGCCCCAGCCTTGCCAAAACTAACCAGTTCAACAGATGGCTGTAATTTATTGAGTGTGAGTCCCCTTTCCCAAAGGAAAGGGGTCAAACTCGATGTTATCAAAACCGACTCCAGTTTTAAAAGTTCTCCAAGGCTTTTCTGAATAGAAGAGTGTAATGGCATCTCTACCTCTCTAAACGTGAGATGATAGGGACATGTTTTTGGTATCCACAGTACAAAAATTAACATTGTATGAAACCTATTTATACTGGCATACAAAATGATAAAAAGACACACTTTTGTAGCTGAACCTGTGCTACACATATTTCTGTTAGTATGCATTGACTTATCCACTTTTTTGACATTCATTTAGAACTATTTAACAAGGTAATTAGAAGTACTTAATTTTAAGTATAAAAATTCCTGTGTTCTTGACTTTAAACATTAGCAGACATAAGCGCAGAGGCTTATATAAATTAGAAACATATGTCTAATGATATCATAACGTAGATGGAAAAACACTCATTAAGTGTTATAAATAGCAAGAGTTTACATGACCTCTTGTTTAACTTTCTGAAGGGGAATCTACAGTATAATATAATATGGAATAATATGCTTGTATAATTTTGTTTTCAAGTATGGAAATCTTTCCCCTATGTTCATGTCCAAAGGCACGGGTTAAATTAGATACAAGTAAATAGCTGTAACACAAATAATTTTCAATCATTTACATGAAAATAGAAAGACAAGCATTAGATAGTCACCACAGGTAAATAAAATACCAACCTTTCATAAGTACCTGAATGACATTAGGCTCTCAAATGACCTAGTGTGGTTTTGAGCCCAAGTTCAGATCCTTGCCAGATGGGGCCACCTTAGTGAAAATGTGTAGGTTTCCAGACTTCAATTAGCTTTCAAAGGATTGCCATATCTCTTGCTATTTTTTTTTTTGGATAAAGATGTATACAATATAAAAGAAAATGCTTTATTTTGCAAAACTATTGCAACAAACTGAAAAACTACCCAAATAGGCTTAAAAACTAAATAAAAGTCATAATATGAGTCTAAAATGTTCAGATGAATATAGGTACACAATCAGGATAGCTAAGAATCTCCCTCTAATTTCCTTTTTCTATTTCTTCCTATTTTGCTGCTATTGTCTGTCAGTCTCCCATCACAATCAGCCGTTCTATATCTAAAGTATTTTAGTAGCTAACGATGCTAATGAACGTAAAATTGCATTTTCCACAATAATTTCAGTAGTTTTTCTTGGAACTACTTTAATGTCTGAATTAACACCAGGTTGGTATTGATTCATGCTGTTGGCTTGACTAAAAAGACAACTAAACAACAAAGCAACAAAAATATTGGGTGCTAAGAGGTACAGCGGGTATTGGTCATCTCTTGGTGTTGAAGATGTTCCCTGGTACTGACAATATACTTTATCAAGGAGTTCAGGTGTTATTCTTGACTCCATTACTCACCATACAAGCCTAGGCACCCCGTGAATAGGGAGTTTCCTCAAGACAACTGTGGGGTATGACGCGGAACCAGTTTTACAGCATTCTTCAGAGGCCAGGAACGCCTCTGAAGAGCCAAGTTGGCTGATAGAGGTTCACACAGCATTGCTTAATTTGTCATTTTATCGTCTAATTTGTTGCATCATTCAAGCTTCTCTCCCTGTTTTCTGGACTTTCTGCACAGAGGAGTTTAGTAATCTGATGACCTCCTCAGTGATCCCTGCCTTCCTTCTTCTTCCTGAAAATTTCATTTATCTAATCATATATCTTTGTTGCGTGAGCAGCTTCAGAATGCCTGGATTCACACTGGTGGTTACACAATGGAAAAGGTATGGTTCTATTTCACAGTCACATATTTTCTGAAAGGGAAACAGAAGACAATAGATGTGCTGGGTTTTGTTTTGTGTAAAAAAATATTAATTAAAAATGCACTACTCGTGAGAACATATTTAAATATTTTATTTTAGCATTTCTATGATTCTTGTTTGCTTATGTTCATCTCCCCTCAATGAGATCAAGAGGTCTCATTACTGAACTCTATTAAAATTTCAAGGAAGACTGCATATCCATTTTTCTTAATTTATTCCATGAAACTTAAAAGAAGAAGAAGCTGACAACTGTTGAATCTCTTTTGAAATGAGTTTCTCTTCTGGCTGGCACAGACTTCATTTTTATTCTTCCTCCACCAAAATAGTTTTTTCTTTATGGAAGTCCCAAACCTTTAAGACCATTGTTTCAAAACTCTATAGCTATATGAAAGAGTTCCAACGTACTGTTTTTACATGGAATCAACAACTGGACTGAGCTCTCAAGGTCCATTTGACAAGAAAAAGGGAGAATATGAGCAAGGAAGTCAGGACCATGAGGGGTTGGTTGGTTCACCCACTGATACAGTGTGCCTGAGCTAATGGGAGCTCACCAACTCCAGCTGGACTGGAACTGAACGAGCATGAACTGGACCCTCTGAATATGGTTGACAATTGGGGCAGACTGAATGGCCAGAAGAGAAACTTATTTCTAAAAAGAGATTCAACAGTTGTCAGCTTCTTCTTCTTTTTTTTTCTTTCCATAAACTGGAGACTAGAACTGAGACAATGATGACTGGAGGGGGCGGCGGCCCAACAGTGACTCCTTAGGTATGCACGAGGCATATCACTTGCTCTTTGTTTAAACGTAAACCTCTTGTAGGTCCACTCAAGATGGGCCAAGGATCTCACTGGGCCTCATCACTATGTAGTCATATTGAATAAATCTCCTTTCTCTCCTATTCACTGTTACCTGTCTGTCTCTTTAATGTCCACTGAGGATGACTCGCTGAACCTGGCTTATTAGTGCTGCCAGGTCCCAAACTGTGCCTCTGGCAAGCTCTAGTAACATTACTAAATTTTGCCAAATAATTTGTAAAAGAACATTTACAGAATATGTTGAGGACCATTGTTTGAAGTTTTATAATTAAGGTTCAGCTTATGAATCTTAACCCTTTACTGTCTCAATTTTATGGAACCACCAAAAAATCACGGATAAAAAGATTGCTGATGTACCATTGAAAACCAAAAAAAGTATAATCTATTCACCAGATTTTTTAAAAAAAAATTTGTGTTAAACAGGAAGACAGAATTGGATCCCAATAATGATGTCAATCTTTGAATATAACATAAACAAAATAGAGAGATAGAATTTACATGTAATGATAAAAAAGAGATTTTTACTCTCAACCAATGAGAGATATAGAAATATAACAGAGAAGTGATTTTTTACTGAAATGAAAAAGAGTGACACTTCTAGAAATTCCCAGCTTTCATTCTTATAATTTCATAAGAGAGATTTCTAAGAACAGAGAACAGTCCTAACTCTGTGTAAGATTTCAAAGGCTTTGAATTGAGGGGAAAGAGAACCAAACTGTATACTCAAGATCAGACATATGGTCCCAAGTTAAGAAAAGGCCTTATTGAAAGTAATGAAACAGAACCTCAGAAACTGAATCATGAATGACATCAGTGTCTAAGCTCCCCAGATCCCTAATAAAAGCTGAACAAAACTGAACAGGGTGAAAAGAGGTCCAAGGTATGAAAGACAAGCATGAATCTAAGTACATCTAATGAGAATTCTAGGAGAAAAAAGCTTATATAATCCAGTGTATGAGTATGTAATTAAAATAATAACAAAGAGAACCTGGAGAAATGGCTCAGTGGTTAAAAGCACTGGCTTCCTCCTTTGGTCTGCTCTGCCCTCTTATCCTGAACACTTATGTTATTGGATGAAGGCAGTATTTATTCTAACTTCCTTCATGTAGAATGGTGAGAAAATTTCTCTCCGTGACCTTTAAAATGTTCCTCATCTGCTTGAACAATCGTCTTAGTAGC
This sequence comes from Microtus oregoni, assembly GCF_018167655.1. Lineage (NCBI taxonomy): Eukaryota > Metazoa > Chordata > Mammalia > Rodentia > Cricetidae > Microtus > Microtus oregoni. The sequence goes on along the minus strand of NW_024543059.1, from coordinate 56,905,069 downwards.
TTTAATAATGATAAAGTAGGATTTGAAGAAGTTAGAATAATTAAATGCAATGATTTTTTTAAAGGTTCTTTTTCTTGGGAATGTAAGGTGTGTGCGTATATGTGTGTATTTGTGTAGAGCCCAGAGGTCTACTATAGATGCCATTCTTCAAAATTTTTCTGCCTTATTTTTTTTTGAAAAGGTCTCACATTGGGACCTACTTCTCATCAATTAGGTTAGAATGGCTGGACGTTGAGCCCCAGGGATCTGTCTCTGCCTCCCGAGCACTGACATTGAATGTGCATGTCCATGCTGTTCTTTTTATCTGGGTCCTGGGGATCAAACTCTGGTCCCTATGCTTGCAAGGCAAGCAATTTACCAATGGAATCATCGACTCAGCATTGAAGGGCTATTTTCTGAACACTATTTTGATGTTTCGAAATAAAATATAATTATTGTAAATTCACTTTAGTGTGTGTTTGCATGCTTGTGTGATGTGGGTCTATCCATTGAGAGTGGCATACGTGAAGGTCAGAGGTCAACCATGGCTGGTAGCCTTTTCCTTCCACCTTGTTTGGAACAATTTCTCTTTTTTGTTTTTTTTTTTTTTGGTTTTGTTTTGCTTTGCTTTCCTGTGGTGTATGCTAGGCTGCTGGCCCACAGACGTCTTCAGATCCTTCGGTTTCCATCTGCCATCTTTCTGTAGGTACACTGATATGACATAATATGTTACTCTGCCCATCTTTCTGTGATTTCCCGTGATCCAAACTAGGGTCTCACACTTGTATGGTAAGAGTTTTAACCAGTAAACAATCTTTGCCAATTCCTAATAGTCTTTACTAATGAGTTCAAATGGAAAGATTATATTGTTATGTCAATACTATAATATTAATAGGCATCATATTTTAAAATTAATAATAATTCTCCAGTGGAAAATCATGGAAATATTTCCATCAATGTCAAATGAAAAAAATGCCATAAACAACTTTCAAGACTACTTCATCAGTGAGATCTAATGAGAAAACTGAGAGGTGAAAATATTGGAACAAAAATGGTAGTATATTTATTTGCTGTTAGATCATATTATGACCATTATTCCGAATAAAAACAGAAAACACTGAAAAACAATAAATTGGTAAGATAATTTAGTAAGTTATATAAATTAATTATCAGGTATGAAAAATCAACAGCTAGTGCATTCAGATGAATTATTACTAGAATTTATAATAAAAAATTAACATACTTCCAAAAGTCATGGATCACATAAAGCCTAAGATTAACTGTAGGCAGAAAGTCAAAAACCATACAAAAATTTTGTACTGCTTTTTGGAGAGGTAGAAAGAAGGCAAAGGAACATACCTGTGTGGCTGTGTTTAAAGGTGTACACTGTAGCTTCACTGAGATAAAAAGGGCAGCGACATTGAGAAGCTTTCTTGTGCTGGGTCAAATCAGTGAGAGATGTCTTAAAATATAATACTTCAACTGAGACATGAAAACTCAAGAGTTTCTCTTGGCTGGAATTTAAAAGCAGGAGTTTCAGAAATAGAAAGTACTATATTAAATCACACTGGCTTCTCTGCAACTAGTGATTGACTGGGCACAGAGGAGCCAATCACACGAAGGAAACTGTGGGGACAAAGAATTTTGCATTCGCCTCTGTATGGAAACAGTGTCAGTGACACCCGCCTTGAAAACACAGTGTTGTTGACTCTCCATGACTTTGGATAATTCTTAGGTGGAGACAAATAATAGAACTCCAAGTACAGAGAATACTCCAAATTCTCAGAAGTGGTGTAACTCAAGGCATGCACATTGTCATACACTTATTTTTGATAAATCTCCCATGTAATTCGAAATGATGTATATAGTCAAAGGGTGACATAAGTGTTTAAATGTATAATTAATATTGTCCATGTCACAACTGCTTTCTTGTGAAGCATGATAAATATTTCTTTAAATAATATTCCTCCATTTTAAGTAACAAAACTTGAATTTGCTGTTGTTATAGCTTGCTAGAATTATACCTGAGAAGTTCTATGAAGTTTATAAAATTCTATTAAGTATTAAGCCTCCCAATGTATTTAAACATTTAATCTACAAAGGAACAGAAATTTATCTAAAATATAAATTCATAGTTAGTGAATTGAGAGACAGTCAAAATTAAAATGGTAGGAAAACTGCAAATCTCTTTCACAAATAAACAATTCTTGAGTTATTAATGTTAAGTATTTGTATAAAATAATGTATCAATTGCTTAATGGAAGAGAGACATCCAGTATTCTGAATCCAGATGCTTGAATATAGAACATTGCAAATCCCAACAGTGTTAAATGACTGACCACAGGGGTGGGATGTTTCAGCATCCATTATGTGTGTCCCTGAATTTGGTGAGGGAAATACTAAAATATTTTTAGATTTTTATTGAATTGATAAATAAGATGTTTGTAGTACTCCTATCAAGTCAGAAAAGCAAATGTCACAGAAAAGGTAAACACCAAGGGAACTTTGTAATCAAATATGGTAGGTAAGATATTTACAAAGATGTAATGTATTCCTTCTAGAAACCCATATCCAATATTTCTAAGGGAAACTTTGCTTGCCCCATCCCACTCCCTGCACTCTCTCCATCCCACCTCCTTCATTTTCTCCCTTCCTCCCAGCAACATACCCTACCTTGAATTTGTCCTTTCCCAGTGTTTTAAAAGACTTTAACATTTTTATCTTTAGTCTGAGCAAATAGAATTTTCAAAGAATGCTTTCCATCTTCCTTCCATTTATTCCACAACTTTCAGAAATGCATTTTTATTTTTGGATAAAAAAGTCTTCATCATATTTTCTAGAGCTCTTTTTCTGACATTTAGAATTCAATGATGATTGAATTCTCTCTCTCTCTCTCTCTTTCTCTCTCTTTCTCTTCTTGTCTTTTTGTCCTCGGTGGATATGGTAGGTCTAATCTTTCCTTTCATATGACATCCAGGCAGAGCAACACACAATGACTATTATACACGCACAGCAATTATAAAGCCACATTGTTTATAGAATAACATGTGTGGTTTCTGACTAATTTTAGTGTCTAGCAATTAGATAACAAAAGAATCATTTATTTATTGGAGCTGTGTTAACACCCACAGATTGGAGAACAAACTTGATTAACATAATCATGTGGAAATTTAAATGTGAACCCTATCTGAAAATCATCAGCTCTGGGAATTTTGTGTGAATGCTTTCCTCTCTTGAATATTTGTCTGTAAATCTCTAAAACATGAAAAATAATGGCTCTCCCATTTAGATATATTAAGTGAAGATTCACATACTTGCATGACTAAGGTTGGTGTATTAGTATAATTTTACACAGTAATTATCTATGTGTAAATGAAGCTATTGTATCTTGTATCTTTGGAATTAGCCAGCTTAGCTATAAACCGTCATATGTCGATTTTTGTGAAGAGTTCATGCATGTGTGTGTAGACAGTGGTGTGTGAGTGTGTGTGCAGATACTACAGTGCAAATGGGTCATAAAAGAGGATACAAAGTTGATAATTTTTCTATCAATTCTGTCGGCTTTATTTTGGTGGTAGATAATGAATAAAAATAAAATAAATGTGTAAGTGTAAAACTAAAGGTAAAGCTTCAGAATCACTGCCATAATTGTATAAAAGTTCATGGAGATGTATAAGGTTAGAGGTCCAAGTGTTTGTGTGGCTACCTTAATTTAGCTGTGTGATGTTTATATTTATGAATTCATTACAATAAAGTGATTTTTATTTAAAAATTAAAACATAGAAAAATAAAACGGTGGCATTTTTTATATTCTTCATTTTTAAAGAATAAGTACAGCTTGTTTTTCAAGATGTAATTTTATTAGTGTTGGCCTTTCAATGTGCACACAGTCATACCATCTACGGACTTCTGGGAATGGCAAGGTAATAGATTTGACTTTATTATTCTTTTCCTGACTTTCAACAAGGTCTGAGCTTTCTTTGGGAGGAGAGAACCAGCAGTATCTAAAGTAACGAGAAACATAGAGCATGGGCATGCCAGTGTGTGGACAAATGTGATGTGTGTGGACAAATTTGGGGTTTGGTCTTGGAGTCAGCAATTCTTTTTGTTTTTGTTTTGTTTTATTTTATTTTAAAAATAATGACCTCTTGAAATTTGAAGGCAAATGGATGGATCTAGAAACCATCATGTTGATTGAGGTAACCCAGACCCAGAAAGACAATTATCATATGTACTCACTCTTAAGTGGCTTTTAGACATAAAGCAAAGAAAAATTAGCTACAATTCACAATCCCAGAGAACCTAGACAACAATGAGGACCTCAAGAGTGACATACATGGATTTAATCTACATGATAATAGAAAAACACAAGATCTCCAGAGTTAATTGGGACCGTGGGGACCATGGGAGAAGGTAGAAGGGGAAGGAAGAGAAAGAGAAGGGAGTAGAGAAAAATACATAGTTCAATAAAACAATATTAAAAACAGCTTTTAAAATAAATATTATAAAAATCATCTTGATAAACTTACAAGGTCAGTTTAGTTTTACTTCTTTGTTGCATCTATTTTTTTCTGTTTATGAATAATATATGATCTTCCAGGGAATTAAACAAAATAACCATTCATTTAACTGTTCTGTAAGGCAAGGAAAGGCATGTAGAAGACCCAAGCACTAAGACACAACCCCAAGTGACTTCTAACTGGCTATAGTTAGAGGTAAGACTGGGGTGAGTTTTGCCTCTCCCAGGTCTAAGAAAATTTAGAGAAGTGTTGGGATGCCACTGACCTGGTCAGCAAATGCACCTGCCATATTTAGGAGATGGCTGTTTGTATAAGCAAATCTGTGAGATATTCTGAGAACAGCAAGAGGAAGAATTTACTGAAAAGGGGATAAAGGCCCAGCCCTTGAAGCTGGTATGTGATCATTTTCTATTCATTCTCCTTTCCTGTCACTGTGTTTGCGTTCATAAGAAACTCTCAATAAATCTGTGATGAGTGTGCAAACATTAATCATTCCATTCTTTCAACGTTGGTTATAGAGTTTTTAGACTCATGTGGCTGATAATATTCATATTATAGTTAATAGGGATTGTAGATATGAATGTACAGCATTTCTATTACACAGTTAGAGATAGTCAGTCAAATGCCCCAAGGAGAAAACTAAGCAACATACTTAAGAAAGTCAAGATTTAGAACTCAGGTTTCCTTTTAAATAACGAAACACATCTCAAAGGCTGGTAATCTGTGCAGTGAGTGGGAAATTCCACCCAAGTATTCTGGTAGTGGAGTGGCAGTTCCCCTAATGAGTCAGAGCACCAACTAATTATCCTTAAATAATGCGAATGAAAATCCCATGTTACTAGAGATGGCAGCATGCAAAGACAATATCATCTCTCCACCTAGGGTAGAATGTGCCAGCAGAGAAGAAGAGGTGCATCTTAAACGGACGGCTAATACTCCATATTACAAACTTGACAGATTATGACATCAGGCTGATACCCAATCCATCTGTTAGCTGTGCAGGACAGAGCACATATTGTCACGGTGATTAGGCCAGGTGGCACCTCATTTGATATCACAGCTGTCCTGAGCTTTCACTCTGAAACCCAACACCATGTGAAACATCCCTTGTTTGAGGTCATGTTGAAAAGAAAGAAGAGCAGCTGGGACAGATTCTTAACACATCTCACGTGGAGATTCCTTAGCTAGCATTCAAAAAATAAAACCTTTTTGTAGTTCGTAATGAGGGATGAAGATTTGAAGCCTGAAGGTAGCTGTTTGCTTTAATATGGAATAGTTTTTGAATTTGCGATCAGCTCACCAAGTTATGCAAAGGGTGAGGTAAGTAGGGCAGTGGAATTACAATTTGTAAGTACTGCCTGCATCTCTACATGGTCTCATATCTCATTTAACTTTTCTAAAGGGAGCTATATATGGGCATAAATGAATAAATGAATTCGTAAAACCTTCCTTCAGATTATGGCTTTAGGTTGCGAGGTAGATTGAGTCCTCCCCGACTGTAAGGGGGTGTACAACAGAAAAGGACTGGTTAAGCCCACTCAAAAGTTGCATTTTGTAGATTTTATCATCGTCCCCTACACAAGAATGGTACGGCTAAATCAACCCTAAGATAGATAGCACTTCAGTTTGGATTTCCTTATCCCCTCTTCTTGTAGAAGACAGGACTAGCCTGCAGACCTTACTTCATGTCCACCTGCCGTTGAAATAAGCTTCCTCTTAAAAGAAAATATATTTTAGAAAATTTAAAGTCAAAGATAAACTTCTGATGATAAAAATTTCTTTTTGTTTGACAAGGGCCTAGAATAAGAAGGGTCACCTCAATAGAAGATTGTTCTTCTTTGAAGACAGACTAATCTTGAAGGCCTGCATGTAGGCTACTCGTCCCTCTCTGCAGTTCCGCTTGAGAGATCCCTTTTTATTTTTCTGGTTTCTTGGTTTGCTCCAGATTTTATACTCTGAAAATCTGAAGCTGTGCTCTTCTATGTTAAGTCCATGTTCTGAAGAAAACACCAGCACATTTAATAATGAGTATATTTAATAGATGAAAAGTTATTTCTAAAAAGTGAAAAAAAATAAGATGTCACAGAGCAGGGTGGCAGTCCTATAGTCTAGGCTTTGGTGTATGCTCTTGTCTGATATACAGCAAATCTCAATGATACAAAATCTCTAAATAATTTGCTTAGACAATTTCAAGTTGATGATAAACTCAGATGTCTTCATGTACACCTGTTTCTTATGGATAATAGTCTTTCTCACACTGGGTAACTCTTCTGAAATGCTAATAAAAAAAAAACAAAAAGGAAACTCCGAACTTTGAGTAAGAGAGAGAGCTTGAGAAGGAATTAGAAAAAGCTGGGTTGTAAGCATGTGAAAAGTAGCAAAATAATCCATGAAGGTAGCATTTCTGGTGCTGTGAAATACTCAGTTCTGTAAAGAAGGCAAAGGCAAGAAGTTCACCTTTGATACCATACCAAAGTACGCTCTAAAGGGCCTTCTCATTGATTATTTATTCTTTAAGGTATCATGCTTTCACTGATGCCCTGTTGATGAAGCACTACACTGTGTGAAATTTGGTGATGCTGTGTATTTTCTCCAGTAGAAACAGAATAATTTCTGTGGTATGTCAGAGCTGCTGGAACCTCTGACTTGTATTACTCTCTTAGGTATCACCAGCTTTGTCTTTAACTCAGCAAACTTCTCTCATGTCAGGTTTTCCTTAACCAGGTGTAATCTGTCTGTATAAAACACTATGTCAGTTGCCTTTTCCAATATTCTGTTTCCTTACAGATTACCTCAATATATATTTGTAAACTTAAATGATAACAATTCAGCATTGTTCATTTGTCAAGGAATAATTGGGCTAACCACGGTAAAAATATGAATTTTAGGTATGAGATGGAGTTTTGGATTGTGATTATGACGAATCATCAATGGCTTTTGGAAAAATAATCATTTTATAGATATTGATTCTACACGATCCATGAGCATAGGATGTCTTTCCATTTTATAGTATCCTTCTTTATCTTTCTTCAGAAGTTTAATATTTTCCTTGTAGATGCCTATTACCTCCTCTTTTAGGTTTAATCCTCGATTATTAATTTTCCTTGAGGTTCTTGTGAATGGTAGTGTATGCAAGATTTATGTCTCTGTATTGTTTTGTGTAAGTTAATTCTGTGTCTTGCCACATTGCTGAAGTTGTTTATTGTTTTTCAAAGTTTTCTAGTATAATGCATCCCATTTCTTGGGCATAATATCATGCCTCTGTAAATAGTGATAGCTTAAGTTCTTATTTTCGTGTTTGTATCCCTTTAATATCCTTATTGCTAAATCTAGAGCATTGACTACAATATTGTCAAAGAGTGGGATGGGGAATATCCCTCTTATGTTCCTGACCAGTGTGTTGCTTCAATTTTCTCCATTTATGATAATGTTGACTATGGGTTTCTCAGATATCACATCAATTATATTAAGGTATTTTCCCTCTGGCCCTACAAACTTTTGTTATGAAGTAATGTTGAATTTTGTCAAAGATTATTTTTGCACCTATTGAGATGTTCATGTGATTTTTTTTTGTTTTTAAATCTATTAAGTTATTTATTACAATTATTGACTTGCTTTTGTTGCCCTAGTTAGTTTGATGTCAACCTCACATATGCTAGAATCTTCAGACAGGATGGAACATCAGTTGAGAAAATACCACTATAAGACTGTGCTATTGGCTAACCTGTAGGACATTTTCTTATTTAATGATTTTTGGGACAGGACTCCATCAATTGTGGGTGGTGCCAACCATGAGCTGGTGGTTCTTGGTTCTATAGGAAAGCTGGCTGATAAAGTCATGGTGAACAAGCCACTTCCATGGCTTCTGCATCAGCTCCTGCTTCCAGGTTACTGCCCTGCATGAGTGCCTATTCTGACTTTCTTCAATAATGAATAGTGATATGGAAGTGTAAAGCAAATAAACCCTTTGTTCCCCAAGTTGTTTTGGACATAGTGTTTATCATAACAATAGCAATCCAAACTAAGAAATATGTAGAGCCATATCTACATTTCAAGGATGTGGTGGATATATGGACTACATGCAAATGTGTTTATAAATAGACATAAATAGTTTAAGTAAAAAGTTTCCATCTAGAATAACAATATTCCCTCCAAGAACCATAGACCATCTAATAAAATTCCTAATACCAAACACGAGAAGGCTTTTTTAGAGTAGTTCATCAGGGCTGTCCAAGTGACTGCCAAAGCATATCAGCTAATATCCTTTCCCTTAGTCACCTAGCCACCTACCTGCCAGTCCAGAGGTGTGTGTGTGTGTGTGTGTGTGTGTGTGTGTGTGTAAGGGGAGGTGTTCATGAAAAAAAATGCTGAAAGAATTTGTATCCTTTGTTGCCTGCATAGTCCTCTATGCTACTAGCAAGCTATAATATACAATGTAACACACTGGAATATCAACACTTAGTTGTAATGCAACAAATGTATTAAATTATAATAAAGAACACTTAAGTATGTTAATTTTTTCAAAATACATGAATTATATACATTTTAACATCAAAATTCCTCTTCGTAAATTATGACAGTCTTCTCTAAATAGTTTACTTCTATTCTTTATTGGCCTGTGATGTCACCATGATATACACATAAGGTGTTTTTGAAAGACAATTGGTTCAGACTGAACAAATCATCACCAATGGAAGCTAAGATTTTGCTATGGTGTTCCCGTCTTGGAGAGTTAAAAGGGTGTTGCTCACTGGCAAGTAGTTGAAGTAATTTGGTTTTAAAATTTATGAAGTAGCATTTTTTAATTCAGTTTGAATGTTAAATCCTATTGGAGAAAGACTGAATGTATTTTGCTCAAGTGATATGTTTTAAAATGAAGTTCTGAAATGTTGTCTTCACTTTGTAATTCTGATAAATAGTTATTGAATTCCTGTTCTAGTACACCCTTCCTTCAGAAAAGGACTTATTCTTAGCTACAGAAGAAAAATCCACTTCAGGAATGCCTTTAACCTGTATGCAAGAATCTTTAAAAAACCAGGTCTTTGGTATATCATGTTTTATACTGTGTAAGAGGGGTTTTGTATATTAGAGACCAAATGTGTAATGGTATTAATTCCATATGTGTGCATCAGAGGACAAGCAGGGATGCTTGCTACAGGAGGTGAAAATAGAGCCATGATGGAAAAATGCCATAAATACAATAGTAAGTTTTACAATTGAACAGGAGGGAGGGATTTTTATATGAAACTATCATCTTTTAGTTATTGAATTCTGAGACCTTGATATTGAGATGAACAATTTTGTGTTCTAGGGTTACCCTCCCTGAGATAATTTCACATATTTTACTTGTAATTGAATGACATGACCCAATGCATGTCATCACCAATACCCACTCCTCTCTAAAGAGGACTAGAAATGAGCATAGTTATCTTTTATAATTATATTCAAATGATATACTTCAAAGATATAAGGGTTTTAGAAAGATTTTTCTTCGTAAAAGATGGTGAAATTTATTTTCCTAACTTGTATGTAAAAATCATTATTATTTCATATCTTTAGGACAAATAAATTTTTATTATACTTAAAAGTTTCTTATTATTCTTCAATACCTTAAACTAATATTTCACTCTAGGCAGACATTTGCCAGCATTTTTCTTTGTGTTATAAATTTGTTGGGGCATTTTGATAACATTCACATTTTATTTTAATTCTTCATTCGTTCCTTACAAAGGTTGATGCATCCATAGTCATCACTATTGGACTTTGTGCTTAGTTCCTGACAAGGACAAGAATTACCCTTCCTGCCCATGTGTCTTGCTTTTGCTGTGAACAACTGAAAGGTTGGTATAGACAGAGGAGTCACGGAAATACATGGTTTGGCTTGAGAACTTGTGTGTCCTCTCTATCTCTTACCATGCTCTGCTCATGACTCCCATATATGTCATCAAAAATAGAAAAGACTAAACATGATAGGAAGGTCATGGCATTTCGGATTTTATCTTGTGTGGCAAGATGCTGCAGAAATATGCCTAAATCAGAAGCTAGCTCCAAAACTGGGTTGCTAATGTCATGAAAACTAAATATATATAGTTTTGGCTTTCAGGAAATGTGACAGACAGCAATGAAAATATGATGGCAGGGAGGATAACTGGGAGCTCTGCTGTGAAGTGAGAAGGATCTGGTGAAACCATCACCTCTGATAACCTGGAAGGCAGAAGATGAGTCTTAGGAATTTGTAGTGTGGGATAATGAGGTTTAATGGCAGTCTATCAGCTGCCTTTGGTGGTCGTTAGGAGACGCATTTGAAATAGTGTCTCAAAAAGAATACTGGATATGATTTTGACATGTGAAGTTGATTGGAGTCACTTTTTTTCCAAACCTAAAATAAAAATTTGACAGAACTCTATTACCATTCTGGATTAAAAAGAGACTGTGAATACTGAACATTGGAAAAGGCAACTGGCCCCCAATTTTGGCTAGGCAGCAAGCAGGCTAAATAAAAAAAAAAAATACTCTCTCCTATTGCCAGGCAGGATATGTTCTTCCCAGTCCTTCTCAAATGTAGTGGAGGAAGGACGGTGATAAAGGGTCCTGCAGAGATAACAGAGTGATGGCTCACACCTTCAAAGCCGTAGTAAGAGGGAAGGCTAGCGGCCCTGTTCCATAAAGCATAAGTGTGTCTACGAGCTATGTTTGTGTTTCTTCCATTCTGTCTTTCTGATTAAGGCTTGAAAAGCTTTGTTGGGGCTAGAGGTTCAGTGCTTAACAGCATGGACTGCTCTTACAGAGGACCCAGGTTTGCTTCACATAGCCTAGTAGGCATCTCCTAGCTGTCCATAGCTCCACAACCAGGGCATTTGATGCCCTCTTCTAGCCTCAAAGGGGAGCCACGTATGAAGTTTTTACACAAACATATGAGCAAGCATAACACCCATACATAAAGAGTACATTTTTAAAAGTATTTTAAGCGGCCCCCTATTGGCTACTCTTGCTGGGTAAAATGAAAGAGAGTGAATTTATCTATTTTAGTAAATGTTTTTCTGGATCAAAAGAGCTAAATATAAGTCCGAGGTTATAGAGCTGAGTGAATAATCGAGAAAGACGATTGGTAGAGGTTATGGACAATTCTGAGCAATCATTCCCACCATGTTCATTCTAGCAGCCTGTGTTCTTTGCCACACGACACTGATATTATACTCTGCTCTGATATTCTGAGCAATCAAACAGAGTATATAGAATATATAGAAGTATATTTTATTAAAGTGTGGTTTTCACATTATATGATTGTTGATCTTTTTAAATGTCCTTTTTAGATTGTGATCCTACATTGTTTTCCTTTTATGAATGCCAGAAACTTAGTAATACTTTCTTCAAAAAATAATAAATTAGAACTACTCTCCCCAAAACATACAAAAAATTAAATCATAAATTATCAAATTTAATTCTGACAAACTAGTTTATTTCATATATTGATATTTATATATGTTTTAACTTGTTTGTTTTTCAAAAAGTCCTCTCTATGAGTGTGAAAATTCAGTCACTTAAATTTGAAAGGATATTTATTTCTGTTATTGAAATTTTAATGGAATGAATTGAGACATCAAAGATGAAGTTATTTTTCTACGTTACCTTCAGTGATATCATTAATATTTTCTTCAGTCTAATGTTGCCTGTAGTTCATGTGATGAGAATCTTCTCATCCCTCCTGCTATGTGCTCTCATTCAGACCTAAGGCTTCCTCTGCTGAGTGCCCCTGAATTTTCCCATCATATCTGTGATGAAGAATTCTTTAAAAGCCACTTTGGATTTTGATCAATCATAATTGATCATTTCCATCTAAAATTTTATGCCATGCAGAAAAAAAAAACAATTATACCCTCCACATAAACTTAAGATTAAGCCATTTTTTCATTTATTTCATTGTTCATTCCCTCTGTGGTTCCCAGTAAACACTGTAGTTTGAGGAATAAGTTCTAGTTGTGTTAATTTCTCTCTCATGATTTCCATTTTTTACCCTCTCTCCACTCTGAGAGATTGACATTGTTTTATAAGCCAGGTCAGTCTATAATATACAGCTAAGCCTCTTCTGTTACTTATCCTGGTTTATACCTGAGTTCAGCATCAGCAACAGCAGAATCCTCAGTGGAAGTGATATATTCCCTTCATTCCCTGTGAGTCAGCTTCTTCCGCAATCACCTGTCAATCACAGTATAGGATTACTGCTTTTGCTTTCAATATTCTCTCTACAGCCTCTTTTTATATTGTGCATTTACCATGTCTTATTTTTTCAGTAAGTTCTTATTTATTCTTTACACTTAAAATCTTCTTTCTACATATGCAGTAATTGTAACAATTTTGAGACACATTTTTCTTGTTTATAACTATGTTTATTTTGTTTTGTTTTTATCAAGAACTAAACTTTTGATAATGTTAAATTCTACTAGTTTTGCTATATAGAAAGGTGCACTGAACAAAACTGTACTTTTTTTTTTAAACATAGTCATCTTTATTATTCAACAGTTTAAGAATCAGATAAGGGAATGATGCCATATACAGATTGGGTCTTCCTATCTCAAAAAAAAAAATCAAGATGGTTTGTTGTAGCTGTAACTATGGACAATCTGAGCTAGATAATTCTTGCTCTGGGACTTTCTGCCCAGGTAATTCTAGATTGTCTCTAGTTGACAGTTAAACTACACAGCACTGCAAACATGACCATTGCAAGGCCAATAGCATGAATAGAAAATAACACTTGCATGTACAAATTTTTCTGATGAGAACACATGAATGTTGGGTCACTAAAGGAGATCACTAAAGACCATCTCAAGATAAGAAGATGCTTGTTTAACTTCTGTTTAACAAAGACACTGCACTGATGAACAAAACACTAAAAAGTTAAACAACATAAAAAATTCAAACAAATCCTTAAATTTTAAAATAGCTGCCTTTTGTTGCTGTGACGCTATTGGTTTTGGCTGCAAATAATGTATCCTTTTATACCAGAGGAATGCATCCCTCTATGATTGTCTCTTTGTAGTAGTTTTCTTGCTATTGAAGTACTTACTTGTGTAGCGACATTTATTTAAGTGTGAATTCCCAAAGACTTGTAGAATGAGCGCAAGGAGAAAAGTGAGGAAGAGTTTTATGAGGCAATAATCCAGTTCCCTTATTACAAAGCTCTAACCAGCCTTCAGCCTTATAGTTTATCCACACGGGAATCCAATTATGGCCTCATGAAACAGCTCGGTGCCCCTATTATGACTTAAATATAATTGTGTTTAAAGACCTTGTTGATTCCATTTAGTAGAATTCGTTTTCATCTTATATCACCCGAGCAGTGCCTTCTAATAACCTTGATGATATTTTGATGTGTGCCCAATTATATTTTCAAGATGAAAAGCAATGCTTTTTAATGTCAAGCTTTCAGTAGGCAAAAATGTCTCTGGTCTTTCTTCATTTAATCTTATAGCTCACACTCTCTCTTTTTCTCCCCAGAGATAATTTGCTTAAACTTAGTAAAAGTTAATTATTTCTTCATTCTGACTAACACAGTGTGAAAATAAAAGAAATTTTTATCTTGTGTATTCATTATCCTTAAAGAAACTTTCATAGTGCCCATCTGGTTTTCAGTGATATTCATTAAATATCATATATTCAAACATAAGATTATATATATATAATATATACCCAAATTACACCATTTTAGAATGTGTAAGTATGCTCAATTCATCTAATACACCAAATATTAGTATCCTATGCTTTTGGAATTGGAATATTGTGACAAAAAAACATGAGAATTAGATGACCTCTCTTCTGAGTTAGTTATTTGCCTGTGTGCCTCACTCAGTAGTCAGTATTTCTGTTATACAGTATTGTATCTGATATATATATACACAAATATAACAACTCATAAAAGAAAGATTGTTGATAAAAGAAATCCATGAGGAAATCTGGCCAAAGATATTTTTGTAGCAATTAAAGATCATGAGCTACCCAACAGAAACAAAAATTATCATCTTCATAGAATGAATTTTGACATTCAGACAAGAAAATGGATAAGTCTGAGATTGCGTCAAAACTCATAACACATTATGGAGATAATTGCACGGTCTCCAGTTTTCTTTGGCTAATTTATTTAAAACGCAGTTTGGTAAGAACCGGGGATTTGGTTTTCTGTTAATATTGCTTTCAGTTTTAGATAATTGTTTTATTTATATAATTACTTTATTGCATTATAGTAAGATCCATAGATGTTATGCTTGGCTCACACACTTTCTTCCTGTAAGGTGTGAGGCGTTTCCTAGGCACGAGCTACATGATCACCCATTCTCAACTGGACAATCATAGCATTAACTCATGGGGTTCAGATTTTGTTTTTGTTTTTTTTCTCAAGATGATACATTTTGCTAAAGTTTATAAAATAAAACACTTCACAAACTCTGTTTTTCTTCATATAAGAATCTGTGTATCACTTAGGAATAAATCTTGGGTTTCTTCTTAAACACTTTAACTTAAAAATCATCCCAACATCCCAAATGATGTGCCAGTTTGAATTCTACTAAACACAAGAAATGTTGTTTACGAAGGGCAGGTTCCATTCTGAAGGCGTGTTGCGGTCTAGAGTGTTTTACTCTCTATTGGATTTAGTGTTATTCATGAATTATTTTTAAATTTTATTATTGGTTAGAAGTTGGTGTGTTTAGGAAGGAGATTGAAGAGGACTTGGCCTTCAGACTTCCGTAAAAAATAACTGCGCATTCATGATCAGAATATAACTAATACAGAAAGAAGCAAACGTCTTGTAGTTTTCTGGCTTTCAGTTATGGCTCAATTACTTGTCAGTCTAAACCAGCGTCAATTTTCCTTAAAAACTAATGAGGAAAATGTCCTTCTAGGACAGACTTTCAAAGAGAGCTTTCCTCAGCAACATCCTAATTGAGGGAGGTCTTAAAGAGGAAAGATTTCTAGCTGAAAGGTCATGAAAAGAAAAAAAATCTATTAAAAAACCCATCCTTTACATCATCATAAACATGTGCGGACTTGACTAACCAACTTCATGGAATTTTTAGAAAACAATTTTTCTTACAAACAAAGGGAACCAGAGTCAAATCTGTTCACTTTCATTATATTACTCCTTCGTCTTTTGACGCAGCACTACGAAGGCTCTGAACATTTATGTGCTAATATTTTCCTGTTCCCTAGGAAAATGACATCAGAGAAGTTCACAAGGATCATTTCCGTCTACCTCATAGGGGTGTCGTGAAAATATCCATTAACATTTACGGAGTTCTTTGAATTCTTCAAATGAAAGGCGCTACATAAGAGCAAAATAAATACTTTTAAAAGCAACATTTGAATAATTTAACTGTAAACGAATCAAACACATATGCACTGGATTTATGCAAACACAGCCTGGATCTAAGCATTGAAGTTCTTGGCTAATACTGCTTTAGGTTTTATGAATTGGAAATACTTTAAACACGGTTGACATAGTCGCTCTTTGCTAGTATTAAATAATTCAAGGAAATAGTACTTACAGTTATTCATAAGAATCATCGAAGAATCATTCACATTTCTAATAATGGTCTCACAAATTCTCAGGAGAAGCTCATGTTGTTAAGATTTACTTCAGATCAACATTAATTATTGGTTTCATTAAAGAGTAATTGCATATAATATTTTTTATTTTCTATTTATTCAATTAATATTTGATTACAGATAATTTTAGACTTTATTAAACCTAGTAGAATGTACAAAAATCTTATCAAAAATTTTGCTAAAACACTGAAAAAATTTGAGTTGTCTCAAAGATCATTGAAGTGAATCTCCAGTCTTGGAAACTCAAACATTATATTTTATGGGCCACAGAAAGTTGGAGGAATAGACGAAGCAGTCATTAAAGAGTTGTGGCAGAAGTTGCCATTAATGAACGTTATATGCAGACCAAGTTGATGCGACATTAGACATTTTCAATTAAAGGTCATTAGACATTTTCAATTAAAATCATTTTCTTTCTAAAGAGAACATTTTTTGCCAGACTAACACAATTAATGTTTTATATTCCTGTTATTTCCTTTAACACCATGGAAAAATATCCGCTTATAATTGAGAATTGCAACTATAAAAAAACTAAGATTCCTGTTCTGAATTGCACTCACTCCAGGTTGGATTCCAGTTAATGCTTGCAGCTTTTCCTGCCTCTTTGTGGTGCAGTTTTGTTGCTCAGGTGGATAGAGTGTCAAATGTGGCCTACCTTTGAAAGTATTTCTCATATGTAATTCTATATAATGAATCATACTTAGAGCTGGCAATGAAGGTGGCAAAAGAACATCATCAAGCTTCACCCAAGTAATTCGCAGAGACTGCACAAGGCAACATGAGTGCCTTGCTGATGATAAAGCAGTCCTAAGGAAGAAAGTATTCAAACTCTATTGGTTCAAGTTCTCTCCTAGCCAACCTGACTACCCTTTCCACCACAATGCTCTTCCTGATGGCTTCTCATGGTAATGAGCTCAGGTACAAAGCGTCTCTGGAAGCGATTACTTTGGTAGTAGCTGGAAAGACTCTGGGTGTTAGGTGTCATGCATTCACTTTGTAGCACGGAGAACCCACTTCCACATGTTCACTGACTGAACTGTTGAAAGCTATGAGTGATTTCATTTCAACCTCAACAGGGAGAGAGACATTTGTGTGTGCTTTTCCCAGATTTTAGATTTTGATTTTATTATCTTTGCAATAGCTTTGCTTATTTTTTCATTCAATGTTAGAAACAATAGAAAAGGATGAGAAAGGTAATTCATAAAAATATAAATTATTTATAATGAAATTGACACAGTAAAACAGTAAGAATGTGTGGGTCCTTAGGTTAAAAAAAAAAAAAGGTCAGCTTAAAATCTGCTGTTTCTAACAGAGTCTAAATGGATGAATATTTATTCCAATCTATTTTCAAGAGAGAAAGGAAAACCAAGACGGAAACTTCAGTGGCACAGGCAGACTCTTCTGACTAGGTGAAGGTTTTAGGGTAAATGGTGAATAAATGCATATAAAAGGGGATGAGAAAGTCTTCTAAAATCATTTTTTGTTTTATTTGTGCAGATCTTCCATAGAAACCAAGTTAATGTCATCCTCCCCAAATACCAGAAATATCAACAAACAACCTCACTTAAAACTAAGTAAAATTTAGAAGGCAGGTTTTAAGGTACTTTTGCATTTCTGATGATCACTCCAAAGGCCATGTAGTTTGAGATAGAATTTCCTGTATCTCTGCCTTTCTTTTTAAATGTCCAAGTAACTTCAGACCTTTATACTCTTGAATATGACCAGATCACATTTATAATACCTGGTTTGAACTCTGTAGTTCAGAACAAATGGCTGTTCTAAGAGGAAAATAAAATCATTCATGGGTCACCTTATAAATAACAATTATTCATAAGCCATAAACTTTTATAATTTTCTCACAATGAGGATAATGTTGCCTTATAGAAGCATAGGATAGGATTTTTGCAGATTCTCAGTTTTGCTATTTTAAGATTCCGGTTCTTTGTGAAATGTGAAGTTTTGTGAACTTGCTTTGGATGTAGCTTGTCGCAAAGGCCACGGAGAAATCCTAAACTCGTGTGTGTGTGTGTGTGTGTGTGTGTGTGTGTGTGTGTGATAGTCTTGTTCCCATCCATGACCTCTTCATTGAGAAGAGAGAGAGGAAGGAAGTAAGAAAGTGAGGTATTTCTCTGATGACAAGTCAGTTTAAGAGAACCCTCTCATCAATGAGCATACTCTACAAAGGCAAGCAGGACTGGTTTCTTTTACGAAGAAAAAATAACGCTAACATATTGTTGATGGCTTGTAATCTTTTGAAAGCGTGGGTACATGTTCTCAATAAGACTTCAGAAAGTTCAACTTGATTTTACATAAGGACTTCATTTGTGGAGTATAAAAATATCCTCAGTTAAGTTAATGGCTAGGAGACAGGAAGTAAAATTCAAGTGTAATGTTTTATTTGAAAAATTCATTTAAAAAGACATGTTAATAAACACTGAATTACTAGGCAAGAGTTGATTTTCTTAAATGGCCAAACAGTTAAGACCATATATGACATTGTTATTCTCTTTACTGGATCAGCAGAGGTACTCATGTTGAAATTGCGTAATGCTGGAGCCTCCCCTGGCTTAAGAAGTCGCACTGGGAATGATATTCAAGTACAAATCGCGTGCAAAGTATAAAATGCTAAGAATAAGGCTAATTGAATTTTCCAGTTACCCGTCAGAGCCGATCTGACCCTAGGTGTGGAAACACATCAGCTCATGCTCTGTCTCGTTCAGCGACATGTTTGTGGAGCTGAAACTGTTGACTCTGATGAATGTGGCTATGTTAATGATTTCCAGCATCTCTTATGTAGCATGAAATGAGCTCATTCTGCCCTTTGGTCACAGTGTTTTACAAGCAGCTAACTGAATAATAGTAATAATTAGCTTTAATATAGTTCTCATCAAAGAATTTTAAAATGCTTTGGCAAAGAATGAAACTGCACAGGGTTCGGGAATGCACAGGCTCGGTCGGCTGTTACTCACAAGGCTAACGTGAAGCTCTCAGAGCAGAAGTGACTCTCCGCAGATGTATGCAAAGACCAGTCAAAGATTCATGAGTCCATGGTCGGAATCCTGGCTCCGACTTCATTGATCCAAAACTGGACCTCACATTTATTAGAGAGACATATTTGTCTTTCAGAGCCAACCAGAGGCATGCATTTCTTACAGCTCGACCTCAGCTTCATAATGAATAATAAAAAGGAATTGGCAGGGAATGAGAAAGTTGAACTGGTAGATGTGTAATGAGGTTGGCAATTCTTTTCAAATATGGCAGACAGAAATAGTATCTTTTGCATCTATGACTCCTTTTTGGTATAATTTTAATCTTCCTTGTTTATAGAGAATATGCTTATTGATGAACAAAAGAGTAAACATTCTTTTTCCTATCCAAATATTTAGGATTAGACTTTATTATTTTTAGTAGATAGATAAACATTGAGTAATTCTGCAGCAAAAAGGAAAACCCTGGACATTTCTTCTATTTGTTCTTGTTTCACCTAGGAATAGAAGCAATGGTTCACCAATTACTACTCACTTAAGAAAGAAATAGGAAGTAAAGGCTTCACATAAATACACATTTCCTTAGTAGGGGACATAGACATACAAACAGACATGTACACTCACAAAGGGAGACAGGGAAATGAGAAAAACACAGAGAAACAGAGATTGAGAATATTATTTGTTGACTGTTTTCATAGAAATTATTTTTTTCAATTTTGTTACTAATGCAAATATTTTATTTGCATTGTATTCTTTACTTATGAGATTAATAATCATCCTTTGTAATAATCTGCTATATTAAGTCTAGATGACTTTAAAGATCTATAACATTTATTTTCTTGGAGCAGTCTGGATATTGAGTCTAAATAATATCTCATGCTGTGCAAAACATCTGTTAGGTAAATGCTGAAAATTCGATGGAATTGATGGCCTTTTTAAAATTTTTGCTATTTTTGTTTGGAGACAACAGCAGTGAAAATATTGTATTGACTAAGATGAGTTTTCTCTCTTTCTTTCTCTCTCTGTCTCCCTTTTGTCCTTCCTTTCTTCCTCCCTCCCCCTTCCTTCCTTTCTTTCTTTCTTTCTTTCTTTCTTTCTTTCTTTCTTTCTTATTCTTTCTTCTTTTAATAATGAGTTCAGGTTCAGTGTGTCCTTACTCCATGGACATAAGGTAAAAAGTGATAAAAGTGGACACAGTTGTGCCCTTCTGTGTTCCAAGTGTGCAATGAGCAAATGTATCTAGATATGGTGAGTGAAACAAACGTATTTAAAAGCAAATGCTGGTTCAGAAGAGAATTAGAAGAGGTCACTGGCTACCAGCCAAAGTACAGGTCGTAAGTACCAACTGCTGATGAGAGTCTTGGCTGTTTAGGATTTTTGAACTATTTAGGTAGCTTAAAGGTTTGTTTCGTAAACTGAATTCTGTAAGAAGTTACATAAAATTTTTCCACCATAAGAGAGATCGTGATATTTATAAGCATCTGACAGATGTGCTGTAAGAACTTTCTGTCATGGTGCTTCCAATTAAATCATTCATTCATCTTGTATTTCTAATATCTGATTAAAACCTTGACTTAAACATAGAATGCACATGTGTTGATATGCACAAAAAGGTTGACTCTTATCTCACCTTAATTTTTGTGCAGTGTGTGTAATAGGCATTTGTGTCTAGTTTAGTTTTATATTATATCAGTGCAATTTCTTTTAGAAAACAGGACAGCTTTCAGATAAAGAGTTCCACTCTCTGAAAAAAAAAGAAGAAAATTATTGAGTGTCAAACAAATTTGAGATTGCTTTAAGTATCTCACTTTTAGAGTACCCAACAATATTCTGATTGATTAGGAAAGAGTTTAACCATGGAAACTACATGGATCAGTTTAACCCTTCTCCTCCTCTTCATTCATCTTGGAATGAGATAATGAAGTACGACTAGTGTAGGAGAGATGTCACTTCTCGATGAAGAATTCATCTGTGAATAGCTGCCGACATCATGGTGTACAGCAGCATTTAAGCATTATTTATGGTTTGAATGAGGTTAAACTTTTGGCAGTATTGCAGAGTGCAGGGGGAAAAACCTAATTGTAGAATTTTAGAAGTAGATCCAGAGTATTCATCTTTTTTAAAAAGATAATTGAACTCATTGAAATATTATTAACTAATACAATCTAATTTACTTTTAAAACCCAGGTGAATTTTTTCTTTAAGATCAATGATTTCTCAAGCTACTTTTCCCACTTTATATTTGCTGAGAGGGAATTCATATACAGACCTTACATTATATTATCTCTTATAATATAATGAATTGCTAAGTTACATAAAAATAAATTTTTCTACTTAGTACATCTTTCCAGGTTCAGATGTGTTCCTTGCTGTAGCATGTTTTCATGTGAAGTGTCTAGTCTTCTTTGTAACAGATCCATATTACATGTAATACGGCAACAGTTATGGAGTTTGAGAACACAAGGTTTCGCTAAACAGGAACTGTGCAGAATTAGATGCCCGAAACACATCTCATGGAGATTAAAAACAAATGCAGAGACGTTCATAAAGTTTCATTAAATTGCAGCACACACAGAAAAACTCCATAAATGCCTCCTTTCATTCTTCCTTCTCCCGAGAGACTTATTCCTCACAGTATGGTAGCCGCCTTGGGTAATCTGTCTTTTCCTCCCACTGATTGAAACAGAAAACTAAAGCCAACCAAAAATATGTTCATGACGCATTATGCTTGTGTATTGTTACTGAAAAAATGAAACAGAATAAAACACCAGAAACAGCAAATAGATGGTCTTTGGCTATTTAGGGTTACAATTTTGGTTCTCAAAATTTTGGATATCATTTCTTCTCATGAAAAATAAACTAACAGAATTAACTTAAGAAGAAAAGTATCTTTTTTAAAAGGATAAAAATTATTTATACATACTAATAACTTTAGCTTTCAATGTTCCAAGTCTATACTGAAGGCTGATGACTGAAATAGCCATAAGTACAATGTGCATGAGAATGATGGGATGGCTTTGGGGTAGTAGTTGATTTAAAATGACTGCAGGTTTGTTTTATAAGCATAGAACCAATGAATATCCATGACAAATAAATACAATACAATTTCAAATAAATCATAAAGTCCTAAAAGCAATGTAGATGTATGTAAAATAGAAGCAGCTCCATGGGTAATCTTTTTCCATATTAATTTGAGACCTCCTGGTGGGTTCCTGAGAGAGTGGAAAAAAGCAACTAATGCCCATTTTTCTGCAGCAGGAATGTCCCTGGAGATCCTTCGGTAGTCCTTGGCTTTAATATCATACTTACTCTTTGCTCTCTGTCAATTGCTCAGATACCAACTTCCGTGAGGTGAAACAAAGGGGAAGTGGGTTATGCTCACTCGCTTGTATGTGTGGTAGTCTGCTGGTCTTGGTACTTTGCCTGACAGTTTGTAAATGATGGAAAAATAAGATCAACTGGAGAAATCTGAATCGTTAGTTTCAACCGGTTTTGATGGTCAGCCTAGGTAAAATACCAAAATCCTACTCATGGCTCTGATAAACTTGAGCAACGGTGCCCTCGATTCTGGCAGTCACTCTGAGTTCTCTAGAGTAATAGATTCAAGAAAACATGCAAAGATGTGTAATGCTAATGTCAGAAGTTGGCAGACATGATGGCAGAGGCTGGCAAGCCCCAAAGTCAGAAGAAGAGCAAATGAAAATCTTAGGAAAGTGAAGGGGAAGATCTGAGAGCCCCAGGACTGGGGTTGGGGGAAGGTCCGGCTCCAGACTGCGGCATAGCAGGCTTGAACCTCAGAAAGTCCTGAGGTTTAGACTTCAGTCAAAACCATGCAGTTGGGAAGAAGCATCATATGAGGATACTGGGGGTGTTGGTGAGATATATTGGTGCAGATATTTCAAATATATTCAAACATATTTCATTGTATACATGTATGAAATTCTCACAAAAAAGAAAAAAATATTTTAAAATAAAAGATTTAAACAGAACATTGCCACTGAACATCCTAAAAGAAACCCTGAGGGTTGAGGTTGAACAGGTGCTTGGTATCCTGTAGTCCAATCTTTTTGGAACAGGACGGTGACCCCTGCAATGGACAGGTTTTTAGGGTTGAATATGAACCTTGCTTTTGGTCGTTATTCTTGCATGGTCAGTTTCATTCCTTATCCTACTAGAATTTCTCAGAAACCTTTAGTTTCTCTGTTCATGGAAGAATTGGTTTTCTCTTAGTTTATTGGAAACAGGAACATCCTGACTTTGTCCTTTCTAGCTGCCATTGCTTCTTTGCATTGATTTTGCAGCTTTCTTTTCTTTGTTAGCCTCCTAGATCTTAGAAGTGAGTCACTGTTTCATCTTGTGCCCATTCCTTGCTCTGCCTTTGTTATTTCTCCAGGTATTGAATAATATTTACAACACTGGTTTTAAATATCATCACAGCCCTAGTGTGTAGTCTATCTCTGCATAATAAAAGGTTTCTGTAAGGGATTAAATAAATTAATATGCAGACTGTGTAAGCTATGACACTAAGTAGATATTTTATCCTGTCTATTTATCAATTCATTTCTAGGAATGAGTTCCTGTGGGATTTTATTAGTTGGATTTCCCTCTTATTCTTATTTTTCCTTGGATGTTTGCTGTCTTTCTCCTTTGTGTACATGTGTGTAATCTGTCTTTCTGTCTGTGTGTGTGTGTACCTATGTATATATGTACTATAAAATTAAGCATAGAAAATATTCCTAAGGTGTAGTCTGACACTAAGATCCTACATACACATCTTCTTTTACTTCAGTAAATCAATTCTATGTTGTCTATTCCTATTGGAATAATCAATACCTTACAGACTGAAGTTTTCAATATAAAGACAACCAAATTCTGGATCCAGGACTAGTGTTAAGCTTCTTGATCTATGATTTATTTGTATTTAGGATATATTTAGGGTCCATCATGTAACTATGTGAATATCGCTCCATTTTTTAAGCAGTTAGAACAAAATGAAGATGAATGTTTATTACAAAGGAAAAAGACAAGATTGGAGGGTTAATATGCACCAATTCTTTGAGTTCACTTTCTGGCTATTTAAAAAAAACACAAATACAAAGTAGCAATTACTATGAACATGCAAACCAGATTCTTTCTCATGTCATTTACAATATCTGTTTGCAGCCATAGAGATTAACTCCAGCTCATTTTAAAGCTTAGCCTAAGTTCAACTGTAATTAACGTCCAAAGGGGTATTAGAAATTCTGTAATTAGAGATTGTTTCTCTTTCCAATTTTCAAGTAAAAATATATTTAGTTTTAATGAAGGGACATTAAAGCCTCTTAGTCAAAAATAAATTTTGTTTCAAACTACGCTGACTTGATAGTTATGTAAATATTAAAAGGGTGAGAATCTGTTATGAGCTTCTTAAATTTAAAATAATTATCTGCTATAGCTTGAGGATCATTGAACCAATTTTGACAGTACTTATTTAGTATTCTTCAAATCATCACAACTTCTAGTAACTTTCAAAAGTACAAGTACAGAGTGGATATGTTACACACAGGGAAGTAGGACCTCTAGTCTTTCATATGCGTAGAGGGACATGAATGGATGGATAGTTTTAGAAACTCCTTAAGTGTTATACCCAGAATCTTAAGTAGGTACTCAAAGACGGAAAGTAATTTAACTCTATCAACAGACATTTATTAATTAGCTATTGTATGTAAGACATTCATTTTCATTCCTGTGGCTTCTAACATTGTTTTGAAGATAGCCAGAGGATATCACTGTGCCTACCCAACTGAGAGGATTACTTAAGGCAGGAAGCTTTTCTTCTGACTCAGGTTTGAGGCACTGCCCATTATGTTGGGGATGGCACGATGCAGAATTGGCTGTTCATGGCAGGGGAATTGTAAAGATGCTTCTTCACATCGCCAGTGGACAGAGGGCTTGGGCTCAGAATCCCAAATGTAAATCTTCAGCGAGCTATTTTCTCCAGTTAGGCCTCACCCCTCAAAATCTCTGCAGTCTCCTGAAATAGCATCATGAGTTGACAGCCATTTTACACAGACACCATAACACCAACTGTCTTCAATCCTTGCTCTAGATTCCATGGTGGTTGCCCTGAGATTGTTTGTGACTTACGTGAAGAGTGGGCAGATAACAGACCATGCATTCAAGGCCTAAACCAAAGAGGCAGAACTGAAGACAGGTATTGGTGAAGACAGTAAGTAGCGGGGTTCCCATGCTTCACCATGGCCATTTTTGGGGGGTTCTTGTCTTAGGCCTTCAGGAATGCCCCTGACACTCTTACTTTGGGGATAACCCTATTTAAAAAAAAAGTTCCAAAATTCATACAAAGGCTACAAAGCTAGACACGTAGGTGTGGTTGGTTGAACTAAGCAGAATCCCATGGCCAATCAGCCAGCAGTGAGTGGGGAAGAGGACAGCCTGGAAACAAACTCTATGGGCGTGGGCCACGGCAAGACTTTGGGCTTTATTTATTGATTTGCTGTTAGAACTTATTCCTTAAAGAAAAAAATGAAAGCATAATACTATAGATTCTGGTGTTTGGAAAATGACAGGACCAAGTAGTTAAGAGGCAGGAAGATAGAAAGATACTGGAGATGTTGTAAGGGGATCAGGCAGAGTGGTGCACGTAACTAAGTTTGTTGTTATTAAGAGATCATGCTTAGGATTGATTTTTCAGGGCTATTTTGTTGATACATGTGACCAGAATGGCAAACAGAAAAAAATCAATCACAAAAATGCTTGACTCTGTTTCTTGAGGGTGATGCTCAACTGAAGGTGCTACTTTTTGCTCAGACAAAGAATGCTTGGAAATAAAAGTGTTATCTGTACATATGTAGCTACAATGCCTATATATGAACTGCCATTTGTTTGTGATGTGTGTGGGCACACCAGTTTACCCACTGAGTTGAGAGGTGAAGGAAGAAGGCAACTTACTCAATGCAGAGATCATCTGTAAAGCCATGGGAATGTACAGCATCACTCACTGGAAATGTGGCTTTAGACAGGAAAAAAGGGGTAGAAAATGAAACACAGGAATTCAAGTGATCCTGGAAAGGAAAAACATTTAAAGAAATCCGGGGGGGGGGATGCTAGAAAACAAGAGTCAAGTCAGAGAAAAAGAATTAAATCTAGTGAACTTTTAGAAGTGGAACTGTGTAGAACATATTGTCAAGAGATAAGTGACAGTGAGTTGGATTTATTTGCTGGTAATTGGCTTAAGAGTCATTCTTTGGACTGGCTTAATGGTAAATTTCTTCTCCACAGGCACCCTTCTTTCCTAGACTCTGAAATTAAAACACTTGGCAGAAGACAGCAATCTCCCAGATGCATCGATACTTCAGTCTATGGCATCTGAAAAGTTGGTTTTTCTTACCACAACTAGTTAAGCACTGAATGCCCACTGTACTCTGTCCCCCGCTGTGAGTTGCTGAGTCCAGAATCCAATGATACATCCTGGGCCATTAAGTAGCTAACAGCCTAATTACTCCTCATTAAGTTGTAGGTTTGACTTACTTTGGAGTTGTAAATTTGTGTTACCTCTTTCAGGAGAAAAATACCTTCAGATCTAAATATATAAAAATGAGTTCCTTGTCACAGTTACTTTGGAATTAAAATTTTAAAGAACCCATAGAAAAATAATCCTCATCTTCAACTTTGCTGAAAGACCATGAAGAACAAAAGCACGTGCGGTCTGTGTAAGTTGGCAGAAATCCTCGTCTGGCACTTTCCAAATTGTTTTAGCATCGTTTAGCAAGAATCTATCACAAATTATGGATGATGATAATTTCGCAGTGTGTGGAAGCAGATGGAGGAGATGAATTGACAGAAAGAATGCTTCTCCCTAGAAAACTGATTGGTAATAGTAATTATTTGTAGAAAAGGCAAAAAAAGTCAAGAATGACCTACTGACTATTTTATAGGTGTATATATTAATTCAAAATCTTATTCTAATGGAATAAACTTTTCTTCTACGCAAAACTAAAGAAAATACTACCAAGAAACTACTTTCCAGTTATAGACACTGTAATTTATGGAAGATTCTGAGTTCTCTTCAGGAATAATTGTTTATTAAAATTTCATTTTTCTAAGGAAAATAATTAATTCAATTGACAGTTAACTGAAGAAAGATTTCATAATGATTGCAGCTTATTTATCCTTAGAGGTAAAATTACCAACGATTTTTAACCAATGAGGTCAATTTTCTATCTTTTTTTTTTTTAACTCATGAAAAAGTTTGGAAAAATCATGAAGTCTGTGTAAAGTGGTAATATGTCAGAGAAAATGAGTGAAAATATAACCAAGGTTTATTCTATATTTATTCATTATGTTACCTGGTAGTTTATTAAAATGTGATTCTAGGTAGGTAAATATGCCTGAGGCTTTAATGTTTCCCTAGCAAGCATGAAGATGTCAATCCCTAGAACACATATAAATGCTGGGTGGCCTTCCTGTCTGTTACTTCAGCCTCAGGGGTGAGGAAGGATCCAAGGAGCTGGTTAGCAAGAGATAGTTGGGAGATCCTGCTTAAAAAAAAAGAATATGGGGGAAGGGGGTAGAGGGAGAGGAAGGTTCTCTACATCACCAGGGGCTTCCAAATGTGGCCTACACACATGTGAGCATACATATAATATATGCAGCTACACACATGAGCATGCATAATGCCTACCCTCCATATATATGTGTATATACATATATATAGTAATATATATATGTATATATAGTATATATATACATATATATATAGTAAAAGAATGAAAATATGATTCTAAATTATGAGCTCTATGTTCAGAATATCTGGGTTAAATTCTGAGACACCAAATCTATGCAGACAAGAAGACCTGGTGTACAAGCTTTTTCTATGCTACTTTCCGGGTAGCACATGCAATGACCCAAGCTTCTCTCTGCCTCCACGTCTATCATTGTGCTTCATTTGGTCATGTCTTATATGTCTTATATAGATTAGAAATTAGGCAATTCATGAACATAGCATCTCAGTAAATATGAAATCCAACCACATATTCTTCTAGGCAGCCTCTACAGGCTTATCATGGTCCCAAGCGTTAGGATGCCCTGTTTACTCTGTTCCCTTCTCATACCGCTATCCTCTCAAAGTGATTTTTCTGAGCATAGTTTTCTGCAAATGCTGAGCTTCTTGTTGTCCTCGAACATACAGCTCTCATCCTAGTCTCCTGAATCTGAATTTGCTGTTCTTCTGGAGGAGCTTTCTTCCCTCAGCTTCCTTCAGGACATTCTCCTCCTGCAGGTCTTCCTTCAGATGAAGTTCCTTGCCTAGGCTCTACATTGGAATCACCTTGATCCTTCTTCCTTCGTTAACACTTTCCCCCCAGAGGACTGATTATCATCCACATGTTGTAGTTACTTACTTTGTTTCCTTTGTCGGAACTGGTCAGAATGTGAACCCTATGAGGAGGGTTTCACCCAACCATTTTTGTTCCTATGAACTAGTAAATTGCAACTTTATTATGTATTAATGTTGTGATTGGGATTCTGGCCTGGTTGTTGATGCAGACACTCAGCTAAGTTATTATGTTGCCTTAGAGATAAAGTAAAACAAGAAGCTTCAAAATACTCCACTGTGCAGGGTACTTTGAGGGTTAAATAGAATAGTATTGTGCAGCTTCCCAATTCACTGTGTGGCAGATAAAAATAATTGAGCTTTATGTAATTTACAACTGAATGAAGAAGAAATGATTATATACATACTCACACACGTACACATATATAATATATGATGATATGTTATATAAAACAACGTATGGCAGTATATAAAGCATATATTTATAATATGTATATATATATGCTACCTATATATGTGGTGTGTGTGTGTGTGTGTGTGTGTGTGTTTGTGTGTGCATATAGACAGATGTATGGGTGGATGAATGGACAGATAGATGATAGATAGATAGATAGATAGATAGATAGATAGATAGATAGACAAACAAAACAGAGTGAGACAGAAGAGAATTTTTTTCCTGCCTGCTTATTAAGGACAGGAAGCTCTGTTAATTTAATGCTCTGGGAATTTTTCTGGGAACCAGATTATTACCCAAGAACTCATTTGTTCCTTGACTCATTCCTGCCTCTTAGTTGTTGTTTTCAGTCTTGAAATATATCCTTCAGAGAACACATGTGATTCTTATCAATGTAATCACCTGGGAAAAGATTATCAGGGGAACATGTAGAGTTGCAGTTGATGTGGTAGCCACTGCAGTGAGGTAGACAGAGACCTGTTCTCCGGGAACTGTGTGTGTTTGAGTCAGGGGGCATCACAGGATAATTTAGGAGTAATAATAATGAATCATAAGAAGGTTAATTTGGGGGGTTAACTATAGGAGAGCTTTGGAATAGTAGTCTGGGTTCAGTGTTGTCAGAGAGCACGAACAGTTCTAATACCTCAGTATCTTTTCTTAGACATGGAAGTGGGGTACATTGGTTGCCTAGAAAGATAGCAGCAGCTGCCTGTTATGGCGGCCATGCTTTACAAGACAATGTGGTTACTGCTTACACTCAGTCAAGAACACTGTAATATGAGACAGTAACTTTTGAGATTCTTAATCTCTGAGCTTGTTTATGATAGTAGGAAAAGACCATACTGTTTCTCCAAAGACTGAGTAGGCCCACCCCCAGCATCCTCATGGACTAACTACAAAAGTGAGGCTCACTCAAAAATGTCATGGGTGGCTTGTCCCTTTCTCAGGCTATGTAATCTGATATATGCACATTTATTGTCAGTTGGCTCTTGTGATTTCACCACTGCCATTTTCTTTGGCAAGTGATAAGCCACTTAATAAGTTTAGTCAAATTTTGATGAATCATTCTTAACATACATAACTCTTTGGGGGAATATGTGCCTCCATAATTTCATATCTAAAACCATTCTAATAAATTTGTAATGCAATTTGGTACAGTTTGCTATTTAACTTTCCTTAGCTATGCAATAGTAAATATCTAGTTATACATAGCTTAATAATACTTAGGAACAAATAATTGTGGTCAGATATATTTGTAATGTACATATAATTTATAAAGTTGTATTATTAAAATTAAATATTATTTGTGAGAATGATACAGATTTAAAATTGTCACTATAAAACTTTTGGTAACTGAGTCATAAAGAAACATCCAACTCCTTCGAGTCCATTAAATAATATCAGTTTTCATAAAACCACACTACTCACTTTTTGTTGTTGTTCTCTATTAGGACATTTTGCATTTTACAGCTCAGTTTTAGTAATATTTTATGTCCACTTAAATATCAGATGTTAATACCTAAGAATATATGTGTTATTCTGAAAAAAGAAATACTTTTAATATTGTTGATTTAAATCTTATTAGATTAGTTTCTTTTGAGGATAAATGGGTCTCATGTCTGTCTATAACCTATGAATCACTGATGCACCATATTTTATTATGTATATATGTATATTTATTTTCTATATTTGTATCTTCTAATCATTTCTGTCGTCTATCATGTATCAGTCTGTTTATCTGTCTATCCTCTATCAGTCTATCATCTATCTGTTTATATCTCATCCATGTTGCTTAGTCTTGATTGTCATCTATTTTGGATTTAGAGCCACCTAGACAGTACCCTTCTGGGTGTGTCTGTAATGACATTTCCAATAAGTTAAGTTAAGGAGTGTTGTCTAATTCTGAATATGGGCAGAATTGTTTCAGAATTGAATTCTGAAAGAAATACCGAGAGAAGAGAAAGCCATATGCTTCCTGCCTGCAGACACAGTGACCAATTGTGCCCTCTCCTGCCACAGCTAGACCCTCTCCACTGCCATATGTCCATCCTCTGATAAACTGGACCCCCAAACTATGATTTCAAGAATAAACTTGCTTTAGTGGTCTTGTGTCATGTGTTTTTTCCTACAGATAAGAAAAGGAAGTGACTGCTGTGTGTGCCTTCTTTCAATGGATACAAAACATATAATATCCAATATATATTTATACAGATACATATATAATTATATCCCATATCATCTTGTAACTCTGCATATTCACCTAGCCAAATCCCTTGTTTTGTAAGGCAGACATTAAATTATCCTTAAAGGCATATAAAAATCGCACCCAGGATCTCAAGTTATTATTATTTTTTTTAATCAGAGTCAAGCATTTTTCTCTATGGCACTTGTCTTCTCTTTGGGTTAAGCTGAAAATCCCCCGTGGAGATGTCTTTTTTTTCTATAGTGGTTTTTATAAATTCACCATTTATTATTTGGGAAACTCAGGAAGAACAGAGAATAAAATTGTCAAATTCCTTTTATTCTACCACATTCTGCTAGCTTAAAAAGGGCTTCCTTGATCATAAAATGATCCAACAAAGGTTAGACATAGGTGACATTCGATTTTATATCACAGGATGAGAGTTTCAGAAATGATGAACTCTTTTGTTGATAACGCCAAAGCAGCCTATACTTTTTTACGTTATTTTGCAAATTATTGAATTCTTTCTCAAATTGTCACCTAAATCAAGAATTTTAAAACTTCACCAAACTGTGATAAAAGTCTCGGGAATTTGAAAAATGGAGTATCTCCATGCATCTCTTATCTTATATAGAACACATATGTGCTTTGATAAAGAGTCAGGTGGAACTCCTGGATTTTAAAAATGTCACTCCATGCCCATTTCAGTGTTTGTTACTCAGGGTTTGAGGAGATGTTTGAAAATGGATTAAATAGAGTAAGACACATTATCTTTAAAATTCAACGTTACATTACAAAATGATTGGCTAATGGAAATTATAAAATAATCATCTAGAAATCACAAAGAAAATTCTGATGGATTCATTGCAGTAATTTAAAATGTTTTGCATCATTTTTGCTCTGGATAAATGAAGTTTTTAAAAGAGGTTTTAGGCTCATAAATTTAATTGAGATTTCACGTGTTTCCCACAAGTCCTCTTTCCTTTCACCCCACAAACCGCCCATCTGCATGTGTGACACATTTGCAAAATGAAACACTCAATTATAGAACTATTTTCTGGGTGCCAATCTAGTCAGTGTTTTACACTGGGGAAGCCATCCTTTCTTAGCACCTCATAAAAGGAAAATCCAGCCTCTTAGAAAAGACCATGTTTACTGTGCACTTGGGTCTGTGCTTAAATTAAGGTCTCCTACTGTCTGAAGTAGGTTCCACACTACAGGTGGGTAAGACGCTGTACAGCTCTGTAAGAATGCACACCATGTACACCTTGAAAATACAAATGCAATCACAAAACAGTATGTCCCATATTTACAGCAAATGCCCAGGAGAAGAAAAATCAACTCATCATAGTTGTCAGTGAAATGGATGGTGAAAGACTGTCATACAACAGATCTGCTATTGGATGTTCTCTCTCTCTCTCTCTCTCTCTCTCTCTCTCTCTCTCTCCTCACTTTCTCCTCTCTCTCTCTCTTGACTTTCTCCTCTCTCTCACCTTCCTCTCTCTAACACCACACACACACACACACACACACACACACACACACACTCACACGCACACGCACACTCTAGGTTGCTAGGCTGCAGCAGCATCGTCAACCTTAATGATAATAACCCTTCCATAAACATAATTTTCGAGCCTCAGGAACAAATACCTCTTTGGCACCCTGAGAGAATATTGCACATACATCATCAATCTCTTTCAAATCACAATTTACAAGCTTTACTTTTGGTGGACTCCAGCCATTTGTGAGCATAACCCCAGGAGTCCGCCCTGGGATGAGCTTCCACATTGTACTCTAAACATCCAGCAGTGTTGCTGGGTGTGATAGTACCCGTTTGGAAGCATATGCTTGACAAAGACATCACTTACAAGCTGCAGATGCTACACTGTCATGGCACCTACCCAAACAGCTGCTTATTGATGCCTGCTTCAGACAGTGGTAGAAGGGAACAGATATTTCTATGTGGATCCTGAAGCCAATTCATCTGTTTCTTCTGCAAATTATTGCTGGAATACAGAAGAACCAGGTCATGGTGACCCCAGAACAAACAACATGGGAGGGAAAGTTGAGAGAAAAAGAAAATCAAAGATTGTGAAATAATTCTTTGTGTGAGAAGAATTTCTGTTAACGAGACTTGTATTTTGCAAATCTCAGACAGTCATATAGGAAATGCCATCTTTTTGGATGTTTCTCTCACAGCCCAGAATGAAGTCTGAGTTCTGCAGCTGAATTCATTTAGTATATGCCTAAACTCACCCTGGCTCCCTGCTCTGGAAACAGATGCACATCCATTATTAATTGTTGACTATTGCAGTCATCATCTGGGTAGAAAAGCTAAACCCCATCAGGAAAACAGGCAAACACTGTGATTACTGGAAAACACAGGCAGATAGTCAATATGTCTGTATCCAGTAAGGTTGTAGCTACTGATCTGTTCAGCAACGTTTATGAAGGGACCTTTCCAATGCAAATGTTTACTACAGCCAAGTTATGCAAACCAGAAGAATCATAAAGTCGAGTCCTTGATGGAGAAGTCAAAATTGTTATTCTCCCTTCCCAAGCCTAGCAAATTATGTGCATATATAGAGAGAAGGGAGGAGAGAAGGAAATACTGTCATAAAACTTTAGTCTGAGCTATAAATCTCAGGACTTTTATAGTTTTATTATATTATAGAAAATGGCGGGACTCAAATCCAAGCACACAGGAAGTCTAGTGATAAGCAAACAGATAAAAGAAAACACACTTATTAGAAAGATTCAACTGTTCATTATGAAGCAAAATGGTACATGTTTTTTTTCCTCTTGCTAGGTTTTCCTGTTCTGTAGTGTAGGCTGGGAAGTTTGAGTTTTTCAACTTACTTTTAATTTTTTTTTGAGATCATATTTATATTATTTCTCTTTTTCCTTTTCTTTCTTGAACCCCCCCACATACTTTTTTGCTCTTTTTTTAAAATTCATGACCTCTGTTTTTTATTATTACATATATATATATATATATATACATACATATATATATATATGTATGTGAGTGTGCATATATGTGTGTTTTTAAGTATAACCTGTTAGTCTGTGTGATGTTGCTTGTATATATACTTTCAGGGATTATCATTTTGTGAGAGACAGAAAACAAGGGAACTTACTGTGAGACCTTGTCTCCTAGTAATGCCAGAAGTATTCTCATTAAGACTAACCAACATGACTGCCTAATGATGAGCTGAAAAATGATGACACCAAGAGACATCCAAAGTGGACGGGGGAAGCCTCAACCCTATAGAAATCAAAGGCAACTAAAGATTGCTGAGAGTGGGAGAAACAGTGTCCCCAGGGAAGAACACACCATAGCTGATCCAACACTCAATGGTCATGTTTGAGTTTCAAGGCTTAATTTATTGAATCGGAAGGAACTAAAGGTTTGAAAGGTACATGTTCTTCTGTACAGTAGTGGGTTTAGAAACTGACAATTGTTGGAAGGTAATATTGAAATAGGGCTTCACTGTTTTAAAATTGTCCAAATACTTTGAAAGAATAATTGTACTTTTCTAACTGATCTCAAGGACAGTATTTGAAATTCAAATAGATAGTTCTAAGGATATAATCATTGTCAAATAATCAAACACCAGGTAAGTATCAATGACAGAAACAGTTAAGTTAATGATGGTATGGTTATGCTGTCATAACAGGAAGAACTGAAATCGCATATCTTGTTTACTCAGTTATACAACATATAAAAGGTGGTGTATGTTATGATGCTAAACCAGGTTTAAATTTAACCACACCTTTTATACAAGGTAATTTTCTTAAAGAAATACATGCTTAGAAAAAGTTAGAAGAAAACATTAAAATGTTAATCATTTTTCTTAGCAATAAACCTAAATTGTTAACTTATCTTTTAATTCAGTGTGGTATACATATTTATTTAATTATTTTGTAAATCCTAATTTAGAATTAGTGGATCTAAAAAAAAAACACAATACACTTATCAAACACTCCCTTTGGAGTGGGGATTAAGGATGAAACAAAATACCCCGACCTTAGTGTATCAAAGTCAAGTGGAGCTGTTTCTGGGTCTCATCTTGGTGACTAGAGAGAAGTATTGGGTCACTCTGTGCAAAACCATCACATCTGTGTGTTCTATCTTAAGCGTCCAAGCACCTTTGTTTACTGTATTGAAAGGCAGGGCTCCATGATGGAAGATCAGCCTATATCATTTGGCTGCCACTCGAGTAATGGCTGAGAAAGGCAGAGTTATTTATTCTCTCCACACAGTTGGACAAACCACAGCGATAACTCACTGTGACCTGAAGCACATGGTAGCTTGTTTACTTACCCTGAGAAGATGATAGGTGGTGAGCAATGAAAAGTGTACATGAGCTATAACTGCTCTTGGGATGCATCTTTATTTTTTCATAATTTCTTTTTTAAATGTTAAAAGATTTGCTTTGGTGATTCTTAACCCGGATGTTTGTCCACTAACACTGGTAGTTTGGGGTTGCTGCAGTTTACATTAACACCAAAAATGGTAAAAGTATTAGAAATGCGTGTGTGCATCTCTGCTAAGTACTTTCTTTAATTTAGGATTCTTT
The DNA here is from genome assembly GCF_018167655.1 of Microtus oregoni. Lineage (NCBI taxonomy): Eukaryota > Metazoa > Chordata > Mammalia > Rodentia > Cricetidae > Microtus > Microtus oregoni. The sequence continues at coordinate 56,869,432 of NW_024543059.1, read as the reverse complement.
GTGTGCTTGCATACTTTTAGGAAGAGTCCTTTCAGTCTCTACTTCATCCTTCTCTGCATAAGAAATATCAACTCACTCTTGAAAACTAAACTTGGGGCTGTTTTACTGAAGTCCTGGCTGAGTCCAGATCCTTATGTATCAGAATTATTGTGGTCAAATTATTCTTCATAAACTGCAGATGCAGAAATAAATTGTTATTAGTTTTCAATATGTTTCTTTTATATCTATGTTTATGAGTCCTACTGTAGCAATGAAAAAATATGAGCATTGCTCTTGTTTGTGTCTCCTATTTAACTTATCTACAGTAAAATATTTATACCTTGGCTTACTATGTTCCTACAATTTTAACATAACTCTCATATTTTCCCTTTTATAACTGAGTTTACACTCAAAAGCTAAATCATATCTTTTTACCTAGTATTTTATATCAATTTTAATGTTCCATTTTTACATTAAACTATATTTTATATTATCAATTTTTATTAAGTAATATCCTCATGTATGAGTGTTAAATTACTTGCATGATTTATGGAGAACTATGCAGTCATTAAAAAGAATGCAGTAAACCGAGTTTTCTGGTGCACTTTGGAAAAATAACGAATGGAAATAATCTGTGTGGGTTACAGACTTCTGTTTTTATTAGGTTATAATCAGGAATGATCACCCTCGTTACACAAAAGCGAAATATTCAATAATATCTTACCTTTCCTTTAGAACATCAGAATTTTGATTGCACAAGACAATAAAGCAACACAAATTCCCAAGTACCTCAGAGGATTAAAATAAAACACTGCTTTTTGTTTTTGTTGTTGTTTTTCAACCTTCAGCAGAATATGGGAGGGAAATGTGACAAAATAGGATTTAGAAAACTAGCTAAAATGTCAACAAATTTTCATAGGCTGAATAAAGATTGATTTAGAGTCCCTGGATGCATGAAATAAAATAAAAGCATATTGTCCTTCAAAGACTCTTCTTTACAGGCCTCCACTCAGAAATGATGGCAAAGACCAGGTTTCAAACATCCATGATAGATAGGCACCAACATCTGCTGATTTTTCCCTCACCCTTCTTTGATAAAGCAAACATGTTACATCTGCAGTTTGGAGGAATTCCTCTGTCCCAGCCACAGATATTATACCACAATGCATCAACTATCGGTATCAGCTATCAGATATAGTGAAGGAGTACTCAACACTTCCTCCATTGGTCCCAGGTGAAGGTACTCTGTTCTTGAAGAACAGGTAGAAGCCAGACTTTGGTCTCTGTAGAAGGAGTAGGGAGAATTTGTGTTTAAATGAAATTGTGTTATTTATACCTTGATTGAGCTAAATGATACCCAAATGGCTAGTAACATATTCTTCCTCTGTGTTTTCATGAGAGCATTTCTGGAAAGGTGTTAGGAAGAGAATTTTGAATGCAATTTCTGAATTGTTTCCTTTTTGATCCAGGCACTGGGGATGTGATAAAATGAAGAGGTGGAGACGTGAGGTGACGAGATGAGGCAAACTCCTTCCTCATGAAAGGGTCAAGTACTATTGTGAAAGGACTTCAGAGAGGAGCCTCATCCCTTTTTGTCTTCCCTCTGCCGTTTGGGAACTACATGTCTCTTCTGGAGAAGGGATCATCAGGACAGCATCTTGGAAATAGGAAACTGTCAATTGGAGTCCCATCTTTACTTCCCAGCTTTTGGGACTGCTAGAGAGAAATTTATGCCCTTCATAAATCAGCAACTTTAAGGTGTTGTGAAGAAGCCACATAAAGAAGACTAAGACCATTAGATGTCAATAAAACTTAATTTCAACAATTCCATAGCCTAATATAAATGACTTATTTATACATTCTTTATTACCTTTATCATTGAATCATTGTACTTCCAATTGGTCACTTAACTGACAAAACATACAGATAGATAATTTCATACTTATTTACCCTGAAATAGGATTAAACGATTCTATTGTCAAGGAAGAGAAATGTCAAGAGAAACCTCCACAAGTGAACAGGTGTGACCCCTGATTCCAGACAGGTTTAACTGAAGATAGAAGACTCACCCTGAGCGTAGCTGGCAATATTCCTCTGGTCATGGTCCAGAGTGATTATGGAAAGAGAGGCAAGACTGAACTGAAGCCTAGCTTTCACCACTGTGCTTCTGGATGGCAGATGCAGTATGACCACTAACACCAGACTTCTATCACCATGCCTCTCTTCAAATTGTGGTTCAGAATAAACACTGCCTCTCTTAAGCAACTTTTCCTCATGTACCTATTCATAATGATAAAAAAACTGGGTAGGGGGAGCCCAATTCAGGTCTAAATGGCATTTTGGGCCAAGATAATGGTTTGCACAAAGCACATGAGCATATAAGTTTCCACATGCTAAACAATCTCAATGGAAAGGTGTTTTGTGTCCAGTTAATTTGCTTTTCTAGGAGAAGTCTGTCTTAGTGCAAAACATAAATAGAGGCAGTAATTAACACCTGGGAGTACTTCAGAACTGCATCTGGTTGTGTCATCCAGGAGCAGGCTGTGGGGTCTTCCTGGGGGAAAAAACAAAGTGATTAGAAAGGCCACTCCAGCATTAATGAAACAAACAGGTAAGACAAGAACGGGAAGAAATCCCGATGATGGTAGCTGCCAGGTAATATGACCTGAGTGAACAGTGGAAGTGACCTAAAATACACACTATAATAACATGGTAGATTACAGGTATGATTCAACGCTTGCCATAGCAAGGTGCCAGTCATCTTTCCAGTTACAATTTCTTGCTTGTTTCAATAGAGAATATTAAATTCAGTCTTGTTAAGTTTCATTAGGCATGAAACATCAGTTCTATATTTTTGGCATTGTAGGAGGCTTATCATATTGGAAATAGAACTTCAGCCTAGCATTTAACTTTTTGTGTATCATGACATGATAGTAGAAAACTTGGAGAGAGCAGAGTGCCTGCTTAGGCTTAGTCATTGACTAAAAAAATAATATAATATAGTGATGAAGAGCTAATATGAATGGGAGGTGTCAAGGAATGTCTATGGTATGATTTGACTTGGTTAGCACGGATTTGTCATTGCTGAAAGTGATGAGTATTCAGACTGCATCAGTTGGTAACACAGGGAAAGGGCTTCTGATACCAGATCAAAGTCCCAGTCACAATAGGTTGCAAAGAGAAGCACCCATGATTTGGAATTTTGTTCAATGAACATAAACTGCCTACCAGATTGGGTTTTATGAGACTAAAGTAAATTATGAATTTTCTCTGCAGCTCAGCCTAAAGTCATCTCACTGTGGCAAAGGGATTCATTGGCTAAGGACGTGTTGTGTTGTCTCTTTAAATTATATTCTTATTTATATTTTTTAGGATAACATGAAATGCTATTATTAATCTGATTATATTTGGTAGTGTTCTTCCTTTTTGTTGTTTTTTTCCATTTGTATTTTATAAGACAAAAGTAAATATCCTTCAAAAGAACTATACTAGTCATGATACAATCACAAAATAAAATAAAGCACAAAAGCAAGATGTGCAAACTCTTTTCAGGATTAACTTCAAATGTGGCTAATAAAAATCTCTCTCATCCAACAGGAAATACTAATCTGAAAAAAATTAGAAGAAAGAAACTTTTGAGTAATATTCACTATTGCATTTGGTCCTACATATTTTAAAGTGAAGAAACCGCGTTCAGAGTGAGAAAGAAGTCTGGGCCATTACCACAGTAACCTCACATAGTAGCTGACAAGAAGGTTTCTGCAACAAGAATTGCCTGGATTGTTATAAGATAAAATGAAGCCAAATCAAAACTAGAAAGTCTCAGGGAGCTAAAAAAAAAGTTTTCAAAAAGAAGCCAATGTTAAGAATATTTAAAATCTGTCAGAGGAATTTCCCTATGGATTGAGGCTGTGAGATTAATCTGATGTCTGAGAGATGCTAGCGCAAACAAGAAGGGCAGGATACAACAGCGGACTATAAGTAAACAAGATGCCGAGCACTTGTTGGGAACCATCCATCAAGCAGGAAAAAGAGGAAAGAGTATGTTAATGAGTAATTCCAGAAATGTTAATGTATCATTAATATGTCAATAACATAATCAATGTCAAAAGTCAATCAAATGTGACTGACTTTGAGATAAATAGGAATGCTGTGGACTGACATCTTGCTCACCTACAAACAGAATGGACTGAAGACATAAATGCTATTGGAGAGATACAGAGAGAGAGATTCGGGGCATTCACGGAGATTTGTCAGGTAATGCTGGCCAGCCGCAATCTCCACTGACTCATACTCGGCCAAATTTTCTGTACTAAACCAGGGGAGTTGGAGCTGCTTTCTTTTATCCCAAAGCTTCCTGTCTGTGAGTATAATGCCCCCCAAACACAATGCCTGATCCACACCACATGTATCACTTCTCAAAACTTATCTTTCTCTCTTTCTTTCTTTATTTATTTTTCTTTTCTTTTTTTTTTTTTTTTTAAATTTTCTAGACAGGGTTTCTCCGTAGCTTTTTGGTTCCTGTCCTGGAACTAGCTCTTGTAGACCAGGCTGACCTCGAACTCACAGAGATCGGCTTACCTCTGCCTCCCGAGTGCTGGGATTAAAGACGTGCGCCGCCACTGCCCGGCTTTTAAAACTTCTTTCTTCATGCGTCCTTTTGCTCCACCTGTGAGACAGTCACATCTGGTATTCCTGGTGTGCCTAAAGTTCTCATTTATCTCAGGACTCACTGTGGTGACCTTCATGCCTCAGGCTTCCACGTGTTTGGGTTACACGTGTGAAACACCACACCCAACATCAGTTAGCCTTGGAGACAATCTTTGTTTTAACATGGAGAATTTGATTCTTTCAGAATGCCGACCTATGTTTTTTTCTCCATGAGTTTATTTATTTAAAATTTGGCTTTTATAAGTACCCCATCCTTGACTATTTTTAAAGGTTTAGGCATCAAGATAATTCTTAATCATATTATAAATTTTAAAACCTCAAGTTACTCACTGAATTTTAAGATGTATGCTAGCCAATCTATCTTTCAATTGTTGTATTTTCAAAAACAGACATTTAATTTTAATTCTGTCTGTTTCACACTGTACAACAATAGGCTTCTTGGTCCTGGGGGCTTCCTTTTCATGGGCAGTTCTTCCCTTTCAGTGCTTTGTACAAATCTGGCAAGTTCTCATCCATTTGAGATGAGTATTGGTAACTTACAAGCTCTGTGTTGCAGCCTGTGCTCCTTTCTAACAACCAGGGCTCGGTATCTTCAGGATGCGTTCCGTAAGTTCAACATTTTAGTGCCAATGAATTCTAAAATGGAAACTATTTACTTGTAACTGTGCTTGGTATTTTCTGTATCTGCTCAATAATGATAAAGTGGGTGGTGTTTTGTTCTTTAATTCTTTATCATCTCTTCTCTATTTGCAGGTACTGTCAGTATTTCCAGGTGAAGTCTGATCAAAAGAATGTTGGACTATAGCATCATTAATTTTCTTCTTTAATTTATTACTTAATCTGCTTTTCTCTCCACTATTTATTTGCTTTTAATTCTACATATTTGTAAAAACATTTAATTTTAATTAAATTCTAAGGTTTTGATTATCTCATTTATCTTATTTATTTTGGTTATAGTTTCACAATGAAGATTAACTGAGAAATTATTTTGTTTCGTTCATTTGACAAATACAAGTTAGTCTCTTAATGAACAATAAATAATAGAAAATCAATCCAGTGACTGCCATACATTTCATGTAAAATCTTTTGTGTCTCTGTAGAGGGAAGGAAAGACCAAAGGGAGGACAAAAGCAAGGTCACTTAGGTCTGAAGTTTAATTCACTCTGTATTTTCAGGACCAGTGTCTTAGATTCTTCTGTTGCCCGCAAGGGAATGTGAACATTAAATTGGTAAGACTACTAATCTCTTAATAAAATTACACTTTAATTATGGGGTCTATACAAGTAAGTTGTTCACCGTGCAAAGAGCAATACATTCCCCTTGGATAAATCTGACAATTTATAAATCGTTATGTTTTTAATATTTCTCTCTCTCAAGATCTCTCTCTCTCTCTCTTTTTCATGTGTGTGTGTGTGTGTGGCCAGAAGTTGAAATTAAATGTGTGCCTCTAGCACTTTCCACATTATTCTCTGAAAAAGAGACTTTCTCTAAATCTAGGACTCCACAGTTTAGTGATATTTGCCTAACAACCAAGTCCCAGGATCCTTCTGTTTCCTCCTGCACAGTACTGGGATTAAAAGTTCTTACTGGCCTTTACTTGGGTTCTAGGAAAGCCTTTTAATCAGCAAGCCATCTCCCTGGCCCAAGAAAATTCTTTACTGCTTTTTTTTTCAAGCATCAGCATTGTCTCCCCATTGCTAGTGATCTTTTCCAGAGTACAGAATATTCCTGTACAGGAGAGATAGTTCTTCCTATGGTGTGAAAGGGAGGTTAGTGTTCTTACTGTGCATTACAAGAGGCCAATATTACCTTTCGCTTAAAGTGTTGTGAATGTATTTCTTTTTCCTTTTCTACTATCCCATATGGGACTCAGAGGCTACCACCACGACCATACAAGGCAAAATGTTAGTTTCATCATTGTCATGGCTGTGAGCAATGAACAGTTTATAATCTCAACCCCAAAACTTTTTTTTTAAGGCCAACATCTTTGAAAGTGTGTTGAAGTAACCTAGCAACTTACTGGGAGAATAAAACACCAGAACATCTGCCATCCTTGATAGACTATGGTTGCTTTGAAATCAGCTGTTTTGATATTTCAAAAGTACCAAATTGTGTAGCCATGTAATTGCATCCTAGAAACTTTGTTTCTATCCATGATTATCTCAAGTTTGATTACAGGTGAATAGCAGGGAGCAGAGATAGACCATGCAAACCAATAGTATGTAGCCAGTGGCTGTAGAAGAACAAGTCTGGCCAAGAATGACAAAGGTAGGTTACATAAGAGAAGCTATAATCTTGGATGGATGCTGCTAGAGAGTACAATAAGGACATGGTAACCCCTGCAATTCCACTCTCCATCAACCTGACTGACTGTATTTGCAATCACCCCCTGGGCGTAACCTTGAGTTTGTCTCCGGAGCCATCTCCAGAGAAGTTGAACTGAGGGAAAAGCCACCTTGTATTTGAATGACACCAACTGGGATGTGGTCCTAAACGGAATGAAAAGGTGGCACTGAGAAAGTGAATTTTGCACAGCAATACAAATTTCTCCCTGCTTCCCAACTGTGGACACAATGCAGCCAACCATTGCTTCATGTACACTCTCTGCTATGAAGCACTGCATCTTCTCAAAACCTGGAGGCAACACAGAGTCTCCTGGTGATAGTAGCTTTTGTCCCTTAGACAAACAAACACACAAACAACAGGAAAATGTTACAGTGTGACTTAGGAGGCACAACTACTGACAGTTTACAGTGCAACTGTACAGAGTAGCTGCTATTCAGGATGGAGACAGTAGGGATCTTCTATGTGAACGAGAACAATAACTGGCTGAGCATGCGCCATGATAGCAGCCGAAGGTCAGCGTGTACAGGGATGCAGCATGGTTCCAGGACTCAGGCTGTGCGAGTTTTGTGGGTAGATCTTAATTAATTAAGGCTTTGCTCGAGATCACAAAAATTCTTACAGTAGCAGGAAGGAGCCATTTATTCTGTATGTTTTGGATATCTGTACCCTAATAAGTATAGCAGCCATTTATTATCACATCTACTTGGTGTTTGGCACCGTGCTACACACTGTCACTGTGCTACTTAACATGAGAACAACTGTACATGGCAAGCACTATCACTAACTTCACCTAGTGGCTGGAGGTAACAGGTTTAGAAAGACAGTTAGACTCTAAAAAAGGAAGGGACTTCACACTCAGGTCTACTGGTCCCAAATACCTTGCAAATAACCACCATACCTATGGTTTCTTTGTGTTCATTTTCCAACCTAAAACTGAAGCACTTTGATTATTCAGGAAGGGGCTTTGCAATAGCTTCATTTATCTTAATTTCATATTTCTCTTCAATAGACACACATAGAGTAGTTCTTATTGTTATCAAAATGATTTAAGCCTCAAACACCGGAGTATAGTTTTAGCATTAATCCCATTATTTAATTCTGTTTCATTGGTTTTGTGTTATTCTTGAAGGAAGAAAATACTATTTTTCATATCTCATTTGTTGTGTTATATCTATCTAGAATTTTGAAAATGACAACAATTTTTTCATGCATTCTAGTATTCTTAATTATATGGTATATTCTGGTAATACTATTGTGTGCTTAGATCTCCGACTTCACAGGGTAAGAACAAATGTTCTCAATTTGTTGGATTTTTTTTTCTATTCTCAAGTCTGGAAAAATAATTTTTTGGAAACTCTCTGCTTCCCAGAATTCAGCAAAAGCTCATTAAGAGTTTGGTCTCTTGAATAAAGAATTAATAACAAGTTGAAATTAGATAGGCTCCAATGATCTATATTTTAAAGTTAGGACATGTGCCAGGGGTGCAACTAGACTCTGCTAAATCCACAGAGTCCCCGATCTTATCTATTTCCATCCTCTGCTTTTGTGGAAGGGAACAGGGCACACCTAGCAGTGGAGTTTGCTCAAAATATATCTTCCTGAAACTTGGGAAAGTCTAGCTGCCCTGTGAAACAAACCAAGGTTGATGAATGCAGAGCCAGTACCTAGATCTTGAGGAGAGACCTCTACAGTGGTCACAGTCCTATATTGTCCATTTCATTTGATTTCTTGTGGAAGGAAATAGCTTTCTTTTTGACTCTTTATATTATCAATTTCAAAAGAAAGACAACATCTACAACTACTTAGTGTGTTGTAACTTATAACATTACTCGCTTATATTCCCTTTGAAAATGTTTACAAGAATGAATTCCTCTGAATATTTTTGGTTTATTTCTAGTTGCTGATGTATGCTTTAAAGGACACATCTGAATTCCTTCCCTTAATTCTGGATCACTGTTACTAATGAAGCACAGGGAAATTATGGAAAGAAATGCAATGCAATGGGAAACTTTTTCGTCAAATAACAAATGTTAGACATTAATATCCTTTGTTGTCAGGGCATTAGATTTCATGGTAAAATAAACCACGGTTTTCATTATTACATTTCCATTACTGGTATTGAATGTCTACGCTCTCCTTAGAATGATTACTTTGTGAACTCCTTCATCAATACCTGAATTCTATGGAGCACTGTGGAATGTTCAAAAATATGAGGTTCTAATAATAGCAGATAATTATTAAGTCATCACATTCAAATCCTGTTGTCATGACATCTTAATGAAATTATGCAGCTTTTGGAGAAGGGTTTATAGCAAATAAGCCTCCAAAGATTTTCATGTGTAAAGAATGCCAATATTTGATTTACATTTATTAACTTTATGAAGCATAATAATCTCTAATGGTACAAGGCATTGAAAATATGCAATATTGCTATGGAGTTAAAACTGCTTCTAGTTGTGACAGCAGCTGACTTAACGAGCCGGTTCCAGTAATAATTGAGTTTCTGTGCTTTTCTTTTAATTTTGCTACCTGATGCTACCTGAGAGTAGTCGACTTTATTTCAGAATCCCATTAGGTAGCATTATAAGATCCTATTTCCTGGGGTTTTAAAATCTAATTGTCAGTCAATGCACTATGGCAAGCCTGGCTTGCCTTTGATTCTCAGGGCTCTTCGTGGTGGGAAAAAAACAGAAGAAGTATGCTCCATCATCCTGTCAAGGAGGTTTCTTAACAAATTACCTTTCCTCTCAAAAGAAAACACACAGAGGCGTTTTTGTTGCTTTAACAATTCTTATAGTTCATATCTTCCTTTCTGGGCTATTACAGGAACCAGAAACTGAATACCAGTGCCTAGCCCAGACAGGCTGACAACTGATGTCCTTAAGATTTATGAAGAAATATAAGTATGTAATGGCTGTATCAGGCTAAGCTATGCCACTCAGGATTCTTAGACCTGCTTCTGAGCCTTTGCTTTGTCTCAGACAAAAATCACCTACAAAGATTTAACCTGACCTGAAAGAACACTGGGACCTGAGAGAGACCTGGAATTTGAAAATTAATGTGTTCATTATTTTTAGGTATTTGGTGATAAAATGTGTCCTCCCTATCGATTGAAAGTACATAATTTAAAAAGCATTAAGCCTTCTATTTTTTACTTCTGGCACATGGTTGTTTTTATAAAAATAATTTTAAAATCACACTTTTTTCAGTGCCGTCCAATTAATGGTGGGTTTTCACTAAGTCTCACTCTTGCTATGACTCCAGAGTGAACAGCCCAATGTCAGAGAAACATTAAGTCAGGTATTAAATTAGCTAGATATTTTTGTAAACCCAGGGTAGACATATTTAGAGTATAAGGATATAAACTCTGAGGAATTTTTACAAAGACAAAAATATATCTGTAGCCCATTCAAATTGTGTGTTCCTTACTAAATCTTCCTTCTGTGTAAGTATACCCCTCTCTGTATTTAAATAAATGTCCTTTAAAGGTCACAGAGAGAAGGAGCAGCTGTTTGAACACTGTGATAGCAAGGTGGTTTATGTCACAGTTACTGATTGACCAAGGAGAAAGAAATAAAGCCATGTCTGTCTTCCTCCAAGATACTAAAGAGCCTGTTCATTTGTTTTTACTTTGAACTGGGAAAATCGCTTCACAAGGGGTTTTGAATTGATCTGTCAAAACACACCGAAGAGGATCTGCTTCCAGTATGGAGTTCACCTGACTGTTCCTGTCTCCCCTGAATGTTTTAGTCCATCTGTGACTTCTCTAGATTTCATTAAGTGCATTAGGCTCCGTGGCTGCAAGCTCAGCTCTTCTCCTCTCACAGAGTCTGCGGCAGATCATCTGGATTTACAGTTGAGCTAGCCTGGTTACAGCAGCATATGCATCTTGCTCCAGAGCTTGCTGGGGCACCTGGGACTGAGACACTGGCCCATATCTCATTTCCCATTGTTTCACATAGGAGACCTCACTCCCAAAGGGGTCAGTTCCAAAATAGTAAAATTTCCCTCATAAAGGTAAACACACAAGAACAGTTATAAAAACAGAATTGTATATTCATAAAAACTCCAAGAAACTCCAAATGAATAAAAGTCAAATCAAAACACACACATAAAAACAAGAAAATGCTTGATTGCCCTAAAATGACAAAAGTCCTAGAAATACAGTAAAAAGGACAGTTCTTTCAGAAAGTGTTCACACAAATGGGCACATGATGGGCAAAGACCGTACCAGATGCTGGGTGTAAAATTTTAAATGCTTTAGTTCCTTAGCTATTCATAGTCTATCTGAACACAACCTTAACTTTATCTTTTTTTAAAACACAATCATGATACCACAAGGGACTTTTTCACAGCTGGAGAGATTTCATAAACCTTGGTCTTCATGACTCCAAAGTCGCAGCTCACTGCAGTCCATATGCCATGGAGTTCTTGGAACAGAAAGACAAAGTTTTGAGCTTTTCTCTTTTGGCTCTTTTTAGCTTTACTACATCCCTGTTTTCAGTGCTTTTCATTGACTTGTTTGACTGCAAAGACAATGATAAATGCCCAAGCACACCATTTTATTTTGTAGACTGTGCTGAGTTCTCTTTACTTTAGGCCGTTACTTTGAAATATAAATAAGTATAAATAGAATTGAAATATGCCATGAGTTTCTGAAACACAAACAAAGATTTAGAACCACCAGCATAACACATCATAAGAAAGAGCAGACACGGATATCAGATCAGACAGGATCTTTTAAAAACTCGTTGCAAACAGAGTTTCAGAGGCCACTGTCTTGAAGTTATTAGGACTAAATGCGGGGAATTGGGAGACATGTTTTTATTCATGTTCTTTGACTTCTGTCTACAGACTGAGTTTCCCTTCAGTTGTAGTTAGTTGACTCCTACTTTAACTAAGCAAAAGTTTGTCAGCCACAGATTTCTTATGAAGAAATTGAATGAAAATGAAGTTGCCTAAGCTATGGCAAACAAAAGATTAATGGGTATTTTTAACTAGTGTTGCAAAATAAGAGTCGTAAAAGAGAATTTGCAGGCAAATTATAGGATGTTAGCCGTTTCTACAAAATACCTTCTTTTATGTTTAGAACTGTCTCAGTCCAGTGGAAGGAGCTAAATGAATTAAAATAGGATCTTAAAACTTGGCACTACTGTTAGGGAAGTACAATTTATCCATGGGACATGCAGACCAAACAGCTGAGATTAACAGCTGTTAATAAACACAAGGTAGTGTTTACTTATCAGAGTGATTTTGAAGAAAGAAAATTCTAGAAAGGCCTTGAAAAGGGAAAAATAAAAAAAAATAAAATAAAGAAATCCACCAAGGATTAGAATCTGAATAAACAGGAAAGGAAAACCAATGCCCTGTGTACTGGACTACTCTAGACCTCTTCCAATCCTAGCATGTGCCTAAGAACTCCACTAAATCACAGAAGGCCAATAGCAGCCTCCAATTTGTTCTGTGGCTAGAAACATCAACATAAATTCTCACACATTCAGAGTTTTCCATCTGATTTCAGAATTCTAGATTTTTTTTTTTTTTTAAGGAGGAGAAATTTTAAAAAGATCTCTTATTCTGTTCTAGGCTAGTCTCTGACTGACTTCGTTATCTCATGTGGCCTGGAGTTCATGACACTCTTCCAGCCACAGACTATTAGTGTTCAGATCCCAAGTGTGGAACACTATATCTGTCTTTCCTTCATTCATGAATTCCTCCCACAAAAGCTGTATTAAACACCTACTGCCACAGCACACTTCATGGAAGCTACCCTGAAATCAGCTTTTCAACAAGGCTATGTCCTCATGTGTGACCTGACATTAGTCAGGATGAAGTAAATGAGGCTTGACCCAACAGCTCTGCTTTGGACTCTATGTTGGGTACACTTGGATCCAAGATATGTTTCAGTTCAGGCATCTACTGTTTGCTTATTCTAATATCTGGACGGAGAGTTCATTTCTGCCTCAGTAGTATTTTCATTCCTAACACACTGTAGTTTGTTGAGAACCAATCTGGTACCTGCAACTAATATTTGTACTTAGCTTCTATGCTCCACAGCATAAGAAGGAATACATCTCCACTCATCAGTGTGAGTCTGTAGCTGCTGTATGACACCCACAATTGTAAGAATTATTTACTAGGAGGCTTTTTAAGCAGAGTATCTTGAAATTCTACATTGCTACTAAACAATTTGCTGTGATTTCAGAAGAATTAATTATTCCAATTACTTGGGGATTATATAAAACCAAAGGTATGTATCAAGCTGTAGATACATGTTAAAATAACTTTTAGATTCAAGGAAGAAGTAACACTTATGTGACAAGGTATGAGGAAAATATTTCTCTTCTATTGAACGGATTTATCCATTCTATAAAATATTACATTTAATATTTGTCCTATGTTAGGTATGGTTCTTCAGAACCAAACACCCAGAACAAAGACATAATTATTTGCCTGCAGAAGTCTAACTGTTTATATATTAAGAGACTACAAGAACGACAGAAAGAACAAATGTAAGCTAAGGGAAGCTATGTATGTTTCCCCAAATCCACACAGGGGCTATCTGGAACATGATGCCAGAAACATCATGTTTCTGTAGTGGTAGGTAATAGTGCCTTTGGATACTGTGGTATAAAGCAAGTTTATGGGCAATCCCTAACAGTCTCTCTTTACTTCCTTCTTTTATGGCAGAAAGATATTTCCTTAAAAAAAACTAATTGTTTTATAAATAAATATAATAAAGAAAGTTCTTTCCAAATAAATTTTTAGCACAATTAATAAAAACTCAGAGACAGATATTGGAGTTCAACCTGAAGGTCCGAAGAGCAAAGCAGCCAACCACTGACTCTTACCTCTACCTCAGCTAGAAAATGGTGATCTTGCCTCCAGGAATCCTCAGAACGAGACTGTCCTGGGAGCCGATTCCTCCCATTTTATAATCTGCTCTAGTTTTGGGATTAAAGGCATGAACCACTACCATCCAGTTTCTATGACAACCTAGTGTGGCTACTGTGATTAAAGGGGTGTCACCTGTCACCACTGCAAAGCTGACCAGGGTGGGTGTTTTTCTCTCTGATCTTCAGGCAAGCTTTATTTATTAAAATACAAATGAAATATCACTACAATATTTAATGCCATTTAATGATTTTTCACACTGCGTCCTGGTTACTGAAGGTAGCAATGGAATTTTATACACTACTCTTGCATTAGGGGTTAAAATAAACAAAGATACCAGTTGTTAAAGGTTTTATAATCAACCAAGGCAAACAAATAAAGGAAACTCTAGGTATATATTTCAAATACACCAATAGAGACAGATGGATGGGACCAAGAAAAATGCACTAAGGGTCAATTTGTTTCCATTATCCCCATCATGGAGATTAAAAATATTTGTGTCTACATTTATTTATTTCAATTTATTAGTGTCAGTACTGTGACAATGAGCTTGTTTTGTAAAATATTCCTTATTGTTGTCTAACGTAATGATAAAGGATCACATTTGTAAGCAGAGGATCCACTTACAGCTAAATGAAAATTTGAAAAAGACAGGCTAAAATTTCTCTTAGCAGACAGTCTCTGTAAGTAAACAGGAAGTGTGTAATTCTTGATCCTGAGTAGACAGAAATATACTAATCGCAGAAAAAGCTAATTAAAATATATAGGCACAAGCTAAATTGTGAGAAAATTATGTATATAAATTTATGTGTGTATTATGTGTGTGCTTCCCCCCCTCTCGTGTGTGTGTGTTTGTATACAAACACATGAATTGGACTTTTAAATCAGAGAAGGAAGAGTTTGAGCTCCAGCGTGTGTACTAAACATTTCACATTGTGTCAATGATTTAATGAGATACTAATGCTGTTGAAGTATTCACATAATGAATGACTGCTAGTGAAACTTAGACAATTGTCCTCAATAGTATTCTAACAATCATTGCATGAAATACTTAAGTAATATAAACAAGGAAAGAGAAATGTACATAGCATATGTTGGACAACACAATCACTTTTTTAGATAAAATAATAACATTAATTAATAGTGTTATTATTTAATTGTGTCTGTGTGTGCCTCTATGTGGTCTATTGCGTGTGAGTGTCATGCTGACTGAGGCTGGAAGATGGAGCGTGGTTATCTGGAGCTGGAGTTACAGGCAACTGTGAGCTGCCCAATGTGAGCACTGGGAATTGAATCTGAATCATTCTTGAGAGCAGTACTGCATAGGCTCTTAACCACTGAGCCGTCTCTTCAGCTTTATTCACAAAATTATATATATATATATATATATATATATATGTACATATATACATACACACACTTATTAAGATGTTAATATCTTTTTAATAAGTTTTTATATATAGTTGTTTATATTATTACATTTTCAGTATTAAGAAATACATTTATTTGAGATTGTACAGAGCAACTTATACATTGTATAACTTGAAAAATTGACCCAGAGTATAATAGTTCTTTTCCTTGTTAGTCCTACTAGCTAGTGTGTGTATTTATTGCACTCAACACTATAATGTGCTGGTGTCACAGTCTGCCCGGCTAAGCAATGTACACAGAGAAATAAGTGACCATTCTTATTAATCACCAACAGTTTCTGTTACTGTCAGACCACAAGAATTAAATTGCATTCCCATTAAATCCCCTTTTTTGATATTAAAATATCTCTAACCTCATCACAGCTTGTTGAGCAGTCCATTCCTTTAAGCTATTAATCTCATTTTACAACCTCCCTGGCCAAGTCATTCACTTTAAAAGAACTTCCCTTTTGCCGTCTTGTAAAGACCAAATAGCTCTTTCTAACCCTCAAAAGGGAAGGAAGTGATCTATTCTTTATTACACTTTATTATGTCCTTTTAAAAATCTTATCATGTATTAGCAGTAATATTCATGACACTGGAGTACACTTACAATAGTCAGCTCTCACGGTTATCAAAAAGCTTCATTTTAGCATTTAATCAACTCTAAAAGCAATTCATTGCTTCGGCTATTCCCCATGCAATGCACATTATCCACAAGCACTTTCCTTTCTACCTAGAGCAAGATGGCATAGGGGATGGAGCATGGTTCCAGGAGGGACTTAGCTGACTTTTAAAAGGGCATTTTAATTTCCATAATAGCTCCTCTAAGGAGCCTTCTGAATGGTACTTTAGTCTACCAAGTTGGGGGAAATCGTAAAAGCACTGTGTTGGTCTCTGTATTCAGGGCCCCTTTCAGGAAACGAGCAGGTGTCTTGACATGGCCTCAAGCAAGACTGAATTATGTACTTGTGGTAGAAGCTTGTTTTATGATAGTATTGATTCATAGAAAGCCCTGCCCAAGTGAAAGCCTCTTCTTTGCCTGCCTGTGATACCTATCACTCTTTCTAATGGGAACACTCCTTAGAAGCATGCTCCCTGAGTTTAAGTGAAGAGTTTGGAAATTCGGAAAGTGCATGGACCATCCCATCTGTCCCATAGGGCATTAATTCTAAAAGTCTCAGGAGCAGGTGAGCTCTTACTTTACCTCTTGCTACCGTTACTGTGATGGTCTTAGCCTCATGAAAGGACAAACTCAGTCAGTCTTTATATATAACATCCTGTCTCTTTCTCACTCTAACGCTGGGGATACTGAGGCAGAAAGATCATTTCTCTGGTAACCTTCAATCCAAACGTATGTCTTAGTTTATCACACATGACTGAATGGTGTATTTAATAATTGTTTATACTCCATGCATACTGGTTTTATTTATTATGATATCTACACCTCTGACGCGTCACCAGCACTTTGATAATTACTGTTTGTATTTATGAAACATTTTGTGGATATTTTACAAACTCACAACTATAAAATTAGTATGGGAAATCTCTCTTTATCAATCCAATCCTGTTATTACTACCAGATCTGAGCTCTAATATACATGCCTGATACTATTTGGAACCACATGAAATCCCATTAACCCTTACATAGGACAATACACACATACATGTGCTCACATACCAAATATTTTAGTATACTCGCCTCTAGATTTTTCTTTAATTCTTAGGGAAAGAAGGGCACCTGTTTTATTGTATTATAGCCTTTCACTGTGTAAGCCTTACATATGTACTTGGATGATGTACCATGTTTTTTAAAATCTTGTGATGAATTACATCATTTAATATGACATTCTCATGAAGCGCTTTGTGAACTTAAACTAATTTTGTTTTTAATGATCTATGTTCATATCTTGCAGGAAGACTAAAAACTTAACCTGATGACCTTAAAGAGAATAAGATGCAGATAGTAGGCAAAAAGTGGAATAAGAATAAACAAAACAATATTTTCAATGTAATGATGCCTAGTGATATTCTGCTATACTCTCAGATTCGTGTCTAAGCCAATTGTCATCAAAAAGCCTTCATCTAGCAACTGATGAAAACAGATGAAGAGCTGGGCGGTGGTGGCGCACACCTTTAATCCCAGCACTCAGGAGGCAGAGGCAGGCGGATCTCTGGGAGTTCGAGGCCAGCCTGGTCTACAGAGCTAGTTCCGGGACGGGCACCAAAGCTACAGAGAAACCCTGTCTCGAAAAACCAAAAAAAAAAAAAAAAAAAAAAAAAAAAAAGGATGAAGAGACCCACAGACAAGCTCAGGGAATCCTGCTGAAGAGAGAATGGAAAGATTCTAGGAACCAGAGAAGTCAGGGATATCGTAAGACAACATAAGACAACCCACGGAATCAACTAACCTGGTTTTATAGGAGCTCACAGAGACTGAACTGCAACCAGGTTGCCTGCAAGGGACTGATCTAGGCCCTCTGCATATGTGACAGTTGCATAGTTTGCTCTTCTTGTTGAACTTCTAACAGTGAGAGCAGGGACTATCTTTGATTCTTTTGCTGGCTTTTGGGACCATTCCCCTCATACTGTGTTGCTTTGCCCCATCTTAATACAAGTCTTACTGCAACTTACTGATGTGCTGTTTGGTTAAGGGCAGATCCATAGGAGGTCTGCCCTTTTCTGAATAATGATGGAGGAGGAAAGGATTAAGGCAGGGACAGAGAGGAGGTGGAGGAGAGGAACTGGAAGGATAGGAGGGAGGGGAAACTACAATAGAGATGTCAAATAAATAAATTTTAAAAATTAAAAAAAGTGCACATATGATAAAGGAAATTAAAACATGGGAAAATTCATCTGAAAAAAAAATAGAAGAAAACATTTCTCAGCACAGAACTCGGCCCTGTTTCAAATTTCACACACAAAAAGGAGGGGTGAAAGCCAAGATAGCCGTTGGGTGATGGTGGTAGTAGAGAATGAAAACCTCCCATGAGCAAAGGACCTTCCTTGCTGAGGATGTGGCAGGGTGGACAATTCCAAACTGCAGGGATAATCAATGGATTTGATGCCATGGTTAGGAATTCTCCCTAAAATGACTGAGCAGATCTCCTGCAAAACTTCCAGGCCACACATAGACGGACAGTGAAGCCTAAGGTCAGAGGGTTCTGGAGGAGGGCTTGGAGGAGCATGCCTAGAGTTAGGCCAGAAACAAATTTTTAGTTAATATCCTCTTGCCTCCTGATGACTATAATGCATAAAATATGCCCAAATTTGAAGATTTTGTTTTATTCCATGCATAAGCTAATTAGATTGGTAATTATTTTAATTCCCAAAATAAAAGTGAGTCTCAGAAAAAGCAGGTGCCCAAAGTCTCATCACTATAAGGCAGAATGAAATGTCAAAACCAGCTCCTGCTTCTGCTGTAGGAGACTCCAGAATTTCAGCCTCACCGCTTGTCAGTGAGCTCACAGACTTCAGACGAGCCTTCATAGTGTAGTGTGATACAGTGGGCTACTAGAGTTCAAGCACGCATCCACTGGGATTATACCACTCCAAAAGTTGCAAACAGTGTGCCGTCTATAGGCTCCTCAATGTAATGGCTTTGACATGGCTCAAATAATTGTTCTTCACGGAGTGTGGCTGTCATAAAGTGAGTAAAGAAGTGAGTATTGTTCAACACCATGAAATGAAATTCAAAGA
Source organism: Microtus oregoni (assembly GCF_018167655.1). Classification (NCBI taxonomy): domain Eukaryota; kingdom Metazoa; phylum Chordata; class Mammalia; order Rodentia; family Cricetidae; genus Microtus; species Microtus oregoni. Next base: position 56,850,434 of record NW_024543059.1, on the reverse strand, counting down.
TAAAATGAGCTTCATTTACATCAAATGAGACACTATTTTTAAACTATGTGTTTAAGTTCGGAGGAAAGGAAGCTGTGGGATATTTGATTGCACTCTGACATTCCTAGACTGTGTTGATGAAGTTAACTTCAAATCAAGGGGTGGAGCCAGATTCTAGCTTGCCAGAACTAGGCATAGAGAAGCCAGGAATAGAAAAGGGAAGACAGACAGGAAGGAAAAGGCAGGGACTTGGATTTCATACACTCTGTTCAGTCTGGGACTTGCGTAAAGAAGAGACTCTGGCTGGGTCTCAGATAAGAAAAGGAAGGTCAGCTTGTCGCTCCTTCTTAACTTCTTTGCACTCCATTATCTGACTCTTGAGCTTTTATTGATAATCAAACAATTTAGCAAAGCAAAAATAATAATAATTTTTTTTATTTTCCCCTTTATTAATTGTACTTTTAAAATGTGTGAACTCTAATAATTTTACAGAGAAATATTGGGAAATTATTTCGTACTTGTTTAAAACTTTCAAAGTTTCAAAGTTTTGCTGAAGACCAATACCACAGACACCCTCCTTGTATAACCATTTACTCTTCTGGATGAGAGGCTGACAAGCAAAACAAGAAGTTGTATGTCGACATGCAAGCATTAATCTCACTTAAATTTCTGAATGAGCGGATGGGTGGATTTCCCAATAGTAAAGTTGCACCCCAAATTGATCAAGTTCAGCATCATCAACAGATGTCCCTAAAACCATTAACAGCTAATGGATTGCATAAAGGGAGCTAATAGCTCATTTGTCTACTCTAAATCCCATCAACTCAACCTTTAAAAACCCCACTTTCTTCTCATTACAGAATTAAGTCCATTGTCCTTTAATTTTTAAATGATGAGTATTTCAAATCAATTAAGGCCAAAAGACCAATTATCTGTTGAATTTGTGACAGCCAGAGTGTTTTGAATAGCTGCTGGAAAGAACTAGCTTGGGTAGAGCAGGCTGCAGACTGATGAATCAGGAAGAGGAACCAAAAGCAGATGCATGTAATGTTAATGTATGCATGTTTGTTCCCAAAGGACTATTAAAGAAGATGTGTGTGTCTCCTTCCTACAGTTCCCAGGGGTTTTTAATAATGAAAGCTGATATTTAAAGGTGTTTGCATTTTCTCTACCTATTTGAGGGGTTTAAAATTTTCTCATTTGTATCGTATTGTTATATAGCCCCCTTAATGTTATAGTACCCGTGGTTATCATCTGTGACTTGTTCTGTAATTAAACATAGTGCTCATTTATGCTACTTATTCTTAGACCAGAACCACTAGATTCCTTCGAGTTCTTTGTTTATCCTCTAGAAGGGTCCTTCTCCCTCTAACTGCAGTCACATAAATGCACACAGCTATGCAAAATTGCGGTATGCTTATTGCATTGCTTCAGAAGGTTCTAGTCTTGGGATTTTAATGTATTTTTACTTGTCACTCTGTCACTGAATAGGAAGCTATATTTAGTGAGTTAAGAATAATGGCTTTACTTTTGCTCCTAGTAAACAATGACATGAATGCAAATCTCAGGTAAGGAAGCAAGTTTGGAAATGTGAGATACTTCAGCTACATGCTATATTCTTGAAATTGCTACTCTGCAATAAGCATTCCCTTATTTTTATGTGATCTGACTTCATCTAACATATTTTATTGGAAAAAATAACAAGCTTTTACTTAGAATTTAATTGCTTAACTCTTAGCATATGAATAAGGAATATTTCAAATTTGATTTAATACCACCTGATTGTTAAACTTAATTAAAATGAGCTAATTTTGAAGGAGACTAAATTAAATGGGGGGATATGTAAGTGGAAGCCTGTTGAGTAAAAAGCCTGATTCCCTATTTTTAAGAATTAAAATATAATTCACACACAGGAAAATAATATTTAACATAAAATTATGCAAGTTTTGGCAAATGCACGTGATTCCATGACCATTAACAAGAACAATAGAACATTACCATCAAGTCAAAACCTCTCCGTGTTACTCTGTAGTCAGTCTCCACATTTACACACTGGAGCATTTTCTGAATTTTCTGATGAGTATTACAAATGCAATGTAAGGGTACAAGCACACGCACATGAAAACATACACACACTCACGCACACACCCATATACACTCATGCACACACACACACCCATACACACTCACTCACACACACCCACACACACACGCACACCCATGATCCTGCTCAAAGTCAGATTGGAATTGTGTAGAATCTTCACAAAAGTCAAAGAATAACAATCTCATAGGTAAGCCACACAATCATGAGCAAAATAAAGTTGCATTTTTTTATGTTTAGGCCTTCATTAATCAATATTTTATAGCTTTGTTTGGGTTAGTCTGACATGTTGGTAAATGAATCTATACTGGATATATAACTATGTGATAGATATAGAAGAAATAAATTATATATTTGGTGGTCATTGTAAATAGCATTATTAATTTTAATACCCTATTGATTTTTCTTTTCCTAGTAAATGTAGCTTTTCTACCTTGCCCCTTGTACGTTATAACTTCATTAAACTCACCACTAAGTGTACTACTTTTTCATATTGTTTTTATAGATTTCTCACAAAGTTTTCCATTAATAGTGTCCCTTTCCAACTAGTTTGCAATTGTGACTTACTATTTCCTTCACAAACACACACTGTATCTGACAGTGCATAAGGTGTCAGTGTTTGATGATGAGCATGCCATGTGTCTGGCCTCAGCACAATTAAGGTGTCGTCCTTGAACCACGTCAATTTTCTTATAGGTCTGTGTTTCCTTTCTCGTTTAATCAATATCAGTGATGAGTGGATGCCAATTTCTTTCATTCTATTGCCCACACTGCAACTATTTGTATCATTTTTCAGATTTTATGAGGTGTTGTTATCTTAAAAATAACATTCCTGGAGTAAGCCATTTATATTCCTGATGTTTTGATAATTTGATTTCTGTGGCACTCATTTTGTTAGCATTTTGTTGAGTCTCTTTACCCCATGATCATGATAGATATGAGAATTTTATCCCTTTTTAGTGTGCTTTTCTTTAGGATATTTTCTTAGTGTCTTTGTCTTTCTTCCACATACATAGTTTGATGCATAAAGTGAATTGAGAAGTATTAATTCTTTAAATTCTGAAATAATTTATATAAAATATATTCTATTTTTCTTAAAATATCTCAATAGAATTAACTTGTAAAAATGCCTGAAACTGAGGTTGTCATTTTTTTTGCAAAACTTTTACTTACAAATTGAATTTTCTTAGTAGATTTAGAAATGTTTGGGTTATTTATTATAACATGAAAGTGATTTGTGTCTTTCAAAGAGTTTGTCAATGTCGTATGGTCAACAATTATAAAATGCTACCATTGTTTTTTAGAGTAGCCAACTACATTTTTACTGAATTTCAGGACCACTCTGTAAGACAGAAACAATGTTTGATATGATTACTGAAACAAAGTATCAGACTTGATAGATCGTGGGCCTTCGGGGAAACTTAATACTATTATTCTGCTAAAATCTCATTGTAACAAAATGATACTCAATGAAATATTGGTGTACACAAAGATTAGAGAACTACTCAGTTCTCATTAGAGAAGCTTCTTGCAGTGATGATAATTAGCACACAGAACCACATCAGGACAATGTGGAGAGAATGTGAGGCTCTGGGGTCCTCAGCCCTGAATGGGATGTCTTTGTTATTCCCCTTCACTGAAAGATCAGGGATCTATTGGGAAAAGGGAGTAGAAAGATGGGAAGAATCAGAGGTGGTGGACGATCTTAAGAAGACAGCATTTTTCAGGCAAAATGGATGAACAGAGACTATGACAGCACACACAGAACCTAAAACAAGCTCAAAATAACTAAAACTTCAATACGGAGGAGGAAAAATATGCACAAAAATCTCACCCCTGGCCAAGAAGATCGCCACAAATCATAGCTTTCGAGAAAAATCAGTTTTAATCAGTATAGTAGTACAGGATATATTAAACACTCTAGTAGACCCCATGCTCAGGAGCAGATGACAAACACAAACTTGAATGTAAGGTTTTTAGTGGATTTTTTTCTGTTCTTTATTATTTAAGACAGAGAGAGAGAGAGAGAGAGAGAGAGAGAGAGAGAGAGAACATAAAATTGATTGAAGAGGAGGAGAAAAGGATCTGAGAGCAGTTGTGGATGGCAACAGATATAACACAAATTACAAAAAAACTATGAAATTCTCAAAAATAGATTTTAAACAGAAAGAAACGAAATAAAGAGCATGAGTCTTCTTCTCCAGGTTGATTCTACCTTGAGGTTTTGAATGAGGATCATGGGAAACTGGACTGTGCTTCATTTTTGAATCTGTGGCTTCTTTCAGTGTCCCGTATGTTTCAATTGGTGAATATTTTGGAGAGAAGTGTAAAGATTTACCCATCTCTTTTTCACTTTTCACCCTTAGGCATGACCCAACCTCTGCCTGACAGCAACATGTTGCCGATGGGAACTGGGACTGTGGCTTAACAAAATCCCAGACGTATTTAAAGCATTGTAACACAACGTGTGACTGATTTTATACTTTGTTGCACACACTTCAGGAGTGTGGACTTTGCAGTTGACAGTGTCCTGTTACAACATCAGAAGACAGGACTTGTTGCTAGCTGACCTGTTGTGCCTGACCTTGAGAGAGGGACTTTGGTCTTCTTATCTTTCTCTGGAATTATTATTTGCTTTCAATTTTATTCCTAGGCTGGTGATAGGCGTAGGCTCTTATATTCTGGTTCAATCCAGGACTCAGGCCTCTGGTTTCCAAGGATGGAGATTGCCCTAGCCTCATTCATATATAGGGGAATTTCCAGAGTCTTGACTTTCAGATTCTGTTTTTCTATCTTAGTATTAAACAGAGAATCTTCTTTTTTTTTGGTTCTTTTCTTTTAGATATAATGAGTTTTTATCCATGGCCCTCAAATGATACCTTTTGTTGCCCTGTTCCTAACAGCTTTGTGCTTTTGTTCTATGGAGGACACTAAGGAAAGGGCTCATGGTGGTGACTTGTGCCTTTTGCATGGTGATCTCTGATCCCTGAGAACACATGCTATGGGCATTCTCTGTGTGATTACGCCTCAGTTTAGGTTTCTATTGCTAAGAGGAAACATGATGGCCAAAAGCAAGCTGAGGAGGAAAGGGTTTATTTAGCTTACACTTCCACATCACTGTACATCATCAAAGGAAGTCAGGACAGGAACTCAAGAAGAGAAGAAACCTGAGGCAGGAGCTGATGTAGAAGCTTACTGACTTGCTTCTTATAGCTTGTCAGCCTTCTTTCTTGTAGAACTCAGGACCACATAGCCAAGGATAGCACCACCCGCAGAAGGCTTAACTGTCTCTCAATGATCACTAATTAAGAAAATGCTTACAGCTAGATCTTATAGAGGCATTTTCTCGATTGAACTTCCCTCCTCTCTGATGACTCTAACTTGTGTCAAGCTGACATAAGTCACCCAGTATAGAACAGAAGGTGTAGCTTCTAGATGCTCTTGGAATTGGGCAAGGATTCTTCCTATGATAAATGTGTTCCTATTCCATGTTCCATCATAATGTACCACACCCAGGCTTTATATGCTCATTTAAAACTGTTGAAGACATCTTCTAATTGTCCAAATGGGTTTTTACATGTCCTGTACAGAAGTGAGTGAAAATTTTGGGTCTTTAGACTTTGTTGAACTGATTTATTTATTGTTACCTTTGTGAATGTTGCATTAGATGTAAATTCTCCCTAGCCTCCTACCCACAAAAGAAAGACAATAGCAATAATGTAAAGAGCTTCATAATTTGTTATATCTGAGTTAGAGATGTACATGATACAAGACAGCATGACAAGGAGAGGGATGACATTCATTTATATGCATATGTGTAAACACAGGAACGGGAGCGTGACTGTCAGTAGGTAAGAAAGTACCATGGATGGTAGAAAATGCCAGACTTATGTGGTCAGAAATAAGATGCATTTATTATTAAGTGGGGTCAACCCAATAGCTCCTTCATATATGACCTAATGATGTCCCTATAGTTTAACAGAACACGAATTTCCTTACAAATATGAGAGCATGTAAGATCTGAGTTGCTCATTGTGTCTATCTGTAATTTTGCGGGATAAGAGTTATTGAAATGTTTAACTGAAAGCCATTTTGAATTCCTAATCTAAACATTTTTGATACAGCATATGCTGACATATTTGATGGCTCCCGAGTTTCAAAGACTATGGGAATTTTTTTTCCTCCATGTTTTTAGAGATTTAGTAGCTGTTACGAGAAATTTGGCATAAAAGTCTCATAGGGAAATATGCGTGGTATTCTCCAAAATGGGTCTTTGCTTTAAATATCCAACATTTTAAAAACTTTGAAAAATTAGACAATTTTTTTTTCATGAAATAAAGGTTATGTGTTCTGATTGTGCCAGAAAAACTGGCGACAGGATTGATTTGGGGCACACATGTTGAGCTGGCTTCCTTACCATGGGTGGTTCTAATAAAGAAATATTTAAATATGAACCTTCTGGCTTTTATTCCAAAGATGGAAATATCAGAAATTAAATAGCTGTCCTGCTTCAATTGTGTTATATAATACATAGAGTTTAATGGGCCACAGCTTGGAATGGAATTTTGTTTGTTAATGAAATCAAAATTCATTATTCATAGACAAAAATAGGTACGAGCATGAATGTTAGATATGGTATTCAATGAAAATTATGGGCACTGTAATGAATTCAATGCAGTTTCATCTCCTATACAAAAAACAAAACAGAACAAAAACTTTTTACTGAATTTTAAGCAGCACCTTGGAAGCATACCATACAATGGGTACACAGATTGATATATTTTCATAGCTAAAGTTTCCATTTAATCAGCTTTGAGATAAAATCAAAAATGAAACAGTTCCTGATATCATCCAAAGTTATAGGCACACCCTTAAATTTTCAAGTATTCCTGTTTGAGAGAGCCAGGTCCTACCTTGACTTTTATTAGTTTTTGTGTTTTATATGAATTAAGCCTCCCCATGTGTGTTCTTTGTTTTCTGATTTTGTTAGCTATATTCACTGTATCCTAGGTTATTAGATCTTATTTATTTTCATTTTGCACACAGGCATTATTTCGTGTAGCTATGGCATGTTTTCTGAGATAACATCCATGGAAGGACTGCCATTTGTTGGGGTGGTGAGCACTGGAATGAACTCTATCTTAGGTAGATGAGTGCACATTGTGATAGGCACATGCTTAGCAAGAAATTTTTGAGATGGAGCATGCCTATGCATTGGTAACTTTTTCCACACAGACTTAGGGTTCAGGTCTAATAATTGGTATATCCACTTGTATGTTCTTCATGAAAATTTCAGGAACATGATGCCCTTGTTAAAATATTTTCCATTGTGTTCATGTTGGCAATTCTGGTGTGTTTCCATGGTGCTAATTTTCATCTTACGTTGCATTATCCCATTGTGTCATGTACTTAAAAGTCTGTAAATTTCAAGTTTTTAAGCAAATGTTTTCTTGTATGAAATGTCTGCCACAAGAATCAACCTATCTGTAATGGACAAACTGTGTCTTACTGATTGGTTATTAAAGATATTCATGCATTTGGAGACTCAAAATTGTCGAACATAAAGAGCAGAAGCCCTTCGGTCTACCAGCTTTTTTCTGTCTTGTGACAGGTGATTTTTTAACAAACCAAACTTCTTGAGTTTAAGAACTTCTAATTCAGTAAGTTCCTCTCTTAGGATCAACATTGTTTTGTTTCTTTGAGGAATTTCTTTCTGCTCATTTTTATCTATCTTGTTAAAAGCTACAGAGATTTAGTATTCAGGATTTGATATACCATGGATATTTACTTGATTTAAATAAAACATTAGGTAGGAATACAAACATTTTCTTGGAAAAGGAAGTAGACAGCATCAAAGAAAGGGCTCAGTACCATAATTTGAAAATAGCATAATTTGTCTTAAATCAGTGAGGATTTTTCTGTAGATATCTTCCATCGCCAACATAGTCCATGATGGATCAGTATGTCACTGTCCACATGCCTATATTTTATAGAAGACGTTAATGTGTAGAGTAAATAAATCAGCAATGCCTGTCTTTAAGTTTTCTTTGACCATTTTGTTTAACAAGCTCTCACTCCCTTATATAATTTAAAGACTGTTTTGCCTCCTACAAATTAAACACACATACATATACAAACAGAGACTGGTATACCATCATAAGCATACTGTATCTATGCATTAATCTGGAAAAAACTGATACAAACTTGTTAAATTTTAAAATCTTCTCTGTGATTTTTCTGTTCTTTTCTAAATTTTGTGTCAATGTTACCTACAAACCTCTTTTAAATTTATTTTTACATTTAATTTATGTGCTACTGCTGTTAAATGGAATCAATAATAGCCTTATGCAGGCTTTATTCCTAAAATTGAAAACTCTAAAGATATATATTATAACTTTGATGATTGTGATTATACTATTCAGTAATCTTTTTATTAATATTTTATTTAATCAGGTTACATTTAAATATTTTACATTTACTAGATCGATTTTCATATTTGGATATGAAAAGAAAAATGGGATAAAAGAAAATGAAGATAGACATCACCAGTTATTTACCTATTCTAGCTGAACTGGTAAAATATTAAGACAAAGTACTTAATATTTTTACCCAAATTACTGAAGTGTTGCCTGAAATTTTGATGCAAACGTCTATAAGTGGGCCAGATTTGATGGGAAGATTTTGAACACATAATATATTGAACAGCATGTGTTGTGAATGCAGTTGGGTGAGTTAGAAATTTAGAAAACAAATCTGCATTGCCAATATTACATTGGAAGCCATTCCTACATATATATTATTTAAATCCATTAAACAAAATTAAATAACGGAAGGAATGAATAAAGAAGGAGACAGGAAGAGGGAAATGCATTTTTCTTGGAAAAAATCAACAAGAAGAGACTAAGAAGAGATTCAAGTATAGTGAGGGAGAGCATGGGCCATTTGAATATCTGGGATGGGTACCTGACCTAGTGTTTTTTGTAGTTCCATGCATTTACCTGCAAATCTCATGATTTTACTGGTTTTGTCTTGTTGTTTTGTTTTGCAATGTAATGGAACTCCATTGTATGTACGTGTGTGTGTGTGTGTGTGTGTATTTTTCATTAGCTTCAAAACTTTAGATCTAAGTACATAACCCAAAGAAACTGCAGAAACTGAAAAAGCGAAGGGGAGCATGAGTTGAAGGAAGATGCTAAGAGTGATAATATGCATGAGAAACAGAAACAGTCTCTGGTTTTGAAAGCATGGTTTTCTCAAGCAGATCGAGGATTATTAACCACAAGTGGATAGAAAAGGATGTGTGTGGAGATTGAGATTACTGCAATACATTCAAGAGCAGCAGTCTGGGCTATGTTCCTTTTATACAACCATTTTTTCACCAATGGGAGATAAACACAGAGCCATAGAACGGAGGTCTGACCCGTTCGTTCCTTTGTTTAGTTCTGCTAGAGTTAAGACTGGCAGACATAGATTTACTAGTGAGCATTTTTTTTTTCTGCTGCTATAGATCTCTGAAAGAGTTTCTAGTAATTGTTCGTTTTTCCTTTTACTTCAAACCTAAGCTTGATGTTCCATTACCATGTCCTCATTGCTCTTGGGTGCTTCAGGGTCCCTTGCTGGTTTGCCTAAGCCAAAATGCTGTCCACATAAAGCTTCTCAAAAGTGCTTCCATTAGATTGTGCCATCTGTTTTCAGAGTAGAAGAGTAATTGGTACCAGATGTAGCCTCAAGAAAGAAACTTAAAATCAAGATTGTGGGTTTTTTCCCTGTTTATATGCTTTAGAAGTGCATATATAATCTAAAGTGTAGGGTGATAGACAATAATGAGCAAATATTGGCACGTCAATTTCAATGAGCAGTGAGCCTCGGTAAGGAAGAAGTGACAGAAGATGAGCTTTGGAGCCAACTGTCTATGGCATGTAGTAGCTATGCTAATACTAGGTATTTCATTGTTTGTAACATGATATCGCTTCTCAGTAGATCCAAGATAGTAGACAGAAAATTGAAATGCTGATCATCTCGCATCCTATTTTCAATGTTCAGATGGATATTTTAGAAATACAGGTTCCTTGTTTCCTGAAGTTATAGAATGTAATCCAAAGCCTGACTGTAGCAATAGTCAAACTTCCAAACTAATTAAAACTACAGCTTTGCCCAAAATTTTGACTAAGAACAGGACCTTCTTGGGAAAGATTAGAAAACGGAGGTAGAGGGTAGACATAGTGGAGAAGAAGTAGACTAAATTGATCAATTTCCGTTTCATAAGCATCTAGAATTAGCAATGAATGTGTCTCCATTCTGTATAAACTGGACCAGTTGTCTTTTCGCTAAATTTTGCTTATCATATAGACTCATTTTACCAACCTGAATATTTCATAGGTCTCCTGGCAGAGTAGGATATCAGTAACACATAAAAGGAGAGGTGCAGACACCAACCAAGGAGAAAATAGGTTTTGTTGGTTAAGAAGTTGTAGGATCTTGTCAATTTGCATGAAGAAAAGCCAGGAGTTTATTAAAGACAGAGGTCCTAATGGTGTAGCCTAAGAAGCATGACACAACAGTTGAGAACGGGTTAGATTTATTGAAATAAATGCAGTCTCTTAACATACAAGATTTCTGTCAGTTTAAACTACAAGTGAGCATTAATAACATGTGTGGATGTTTAATTTAAGACAGACTTACAATGGGCGAAAGTGAGTTGCTGGAACCTGCAGGAAAAACTGAATTGGAAGGATTCCTGAAGGCTGAGGAGATGTTGAATATAGAGCATTGTATACTACTATTCCCTAACTTCAATCCTATAAAAACCTGGAGAATCCACATTTCTCTATGTCTTCTCAGAGAATATTTGTTAATGCTATTTTCAGAAGCTAGAGCTCATAGTAGAATTCTGTCAGGAATTGGGTTCCCCAGTTCTCAAAGGAGTGGAGTCCAGAGAACGCACAGTAGAAATAGTACTGGTTTGCTGTATCACGAACAGGCAGCTACCATAACACCTTCAGAGAATATTCCCAAACAGAGCACCATCCAAATATAACTAACTGATCATTATATATTTGGAGATAAACATATTAGGAATGGTTACTAAGGTGTGGCTTGGGACGCATGAGTGGAAAGTGAGGCCAAGAAGAAGAAAACGCAGCTCAGGTTGCTATTCTTGACTCACTGCCTCTCTTTCAATTCTAGATAGGGGCTATTTCATGAAATTCAGGTGTGATCATGATAAAAAGCAGGCCTCCTTGAGGAAACATAATTCGGTGTGGCCCCAAGAAGTCAAAACTTGCTTCTACCAGAGAAATATGAAGTATTTTATATGATAACTGTCAATAATATAGAATAAAACACAACCCCCTAGATTTTGTAAATTCTGTCTATAAAGTTATCCTAATGTCCTGAACTGTAAAGCAACCTGTAGATTTGGGTAGGTAGACTAAGAGATATTCTCACTTTATACCAAACTCATGATAATTATCTTTTCAGTCTCAAAATAAACTATGAATGTAAATATGTTTAATAGACATAAAAATAACCATGCTGTCTCCTTATCTGTAGAAATGTGTGCTATTAAGATGAGCATTGCCTACAAGAGAGTACTAGAATGCCAAACATATCTGTATGTCTTAGCTGGGGTTTTTATTGCTGTGAAGAGAAACCATAACCATGGCAATTCCTAAAGTAAAGCATTTAATTGGGGCTGCCTTTTAGTTCAGATGTTTAACTCTATGTAAATTTCAAATATTACATAAACCTGCCAATGAGATACAGAAATGGGACATATAGTACATTTTTACTATACCCCATACCTATCTGTTTAGTCAAGAGAATCCTCTTGAAATATTTCTTGCATTGGGAAAATGTGGAGGAATTGCTGAAGTCAATGATGCTGCTGGAATAATCTTCTGGAAAACTACAGATCCTATTATATTCACAGATATTTTTTACCGAGGATTTTAGGCTTCTGCTAGCCTTTGATAGAGTCTAGCATACTCAACAATGAGACACATAATACTGTGTGGGACTTACATTTTCTGCTGAAATGAATGATAATTACTGCATAGGATTCCAGAAATAAATGAATATCAAAGCATTCCATGTTGCTCCAAGTGTTCCTACACAAACATATTTGTCACAAAGTCTTCTATTAAGTCCTACAGCTTCAGAAAGGGGTAGCCCCAAATGACATGGATGAGGAACACGAGCAGGATAGCTGTTTGCCCTAAAAAAGCTTGAGGAGCTGCCTTAAGTTGTAAGCAGTAGTGGAGGGATTGATATTATGCTGTTACTTGTATTTCTCCCCAATTCATCAGTAGAAAAGCTAATCATCAGCCAGGCAGTGATGGCGCACACCTTTAATCACAGCACTCGGGAGGCAGAGGCAGGTGGATCTCTGTGAGTTTGAGACCAGCCTGGTCTACAAGAGCTAGTTCCAGGACAGGCTCCAAAACTACAGTGAAACCCTGTCTTCAGAAACCAAAAGAAAAAAAAGGGAAAAGAATAGCTAATCATTAATTTTATTGTGGTAGTAGACTGGGGTTTACAATTTGACTATATTCTCTGTAATGTGTTACTAATGTGCAGATTTTAGGTATGGGAAACTAAGTTGAGTAGGCTCTAAGGGGGTCTTCAATCAATTAATAGGTTAAAATCCTTATGAAAGAGGGGGTTGTACACTCTTACACTTTTATTTGCATTGTTTATACATTTTAGTTTATATTTTTATTACATCAAACTGTACAGATTAAGACATTTTGGATGGCCAGAAAGACAGTGTAAGCTGGGAAGAATGTGACCAAGGAATTCTACATCACTCCAGGAGTAGAAGTTTTAGCTTCTATCCTATCACCTCATGCCATACACCATGAGAGGTCACTGTGTGCATGGTAGAGCATATTGCAAACTTGTCTGAATTGAGAGCCACGTTATTACCACTGTGCATTCTGCACACAGCTCAGCAACAGGCAGGGATGAGTCCAGACTGTTGATACCGTTGTCAAGCCTGATTTCACAGTGAAAATGGGCTGTCCCTGTACAATGAGGGTATGGTTATGAAATACTTGAAAAGCTAATAAGCTGTTTTGGAGGATTTGGGGATTTCTAAGTGGAGGATGTCTAGTTTTACTTTTGTTGTGATAAATACTATGAGCAAGACTGGGGAGGAAAGGTATTATTTCAACTTACATGTTAGAGTCTTTCATTAGAGATGCCAGGGGACGAACTTGAGCAAGAGAAGAGGCAGGAATCATGAGGAAAGTTGTCCACTGCTTTGATATCAGGCCCATTTTTGCTACTTTTCTTATACAACCCAGATCCACCTACCTAGGGATGTACTACTCACAGTATGCTGGACTCTCCTAAATCGGTTATCAGTCAAGCAAATTCCCCATAGAAATGCGCACAGGCCAACCTGATGGAGAAAAATATTCAATTGAGATTTCCTCTTCCAAAGTGTATCAATATGACAGCCAAAACTGTCATAATAGGAGAGATGCTAAAAATAAACTAAATTAGAACCCCTTGTACTTCTCTTTCCTCTTTATGGACGGCTGCTTTACGGTGCAAGCTAACTATACTAGTACTCGTCTGTAAGGCTGGCACTAGGCTACCAGGATCTTTCCCTTCTGACAGAGACTGACCCATGTGAATGCTCAGTTATGCTTCCTGAGGGATGGAGAGTGAGAGTGTGGGCTCGTTCTGAGTTCCACAATCTCCTCTTTCCACTTTTTTTATTTTTTTAAAAATATTTATTTATTTATTTATTTACTTATTTATTTATTATGTATAAAATGTTCTGTCTGTGGTGCAGGTCAGAAGAGAGCACCAGACCTCATTACAGATGGTTGTGAGCCACCATGTGGTTGCTGGGAATTGAACTCAGGACCTTTGGAAGAGCAGGCAATGCTCTTAACCTCTGAGCCATTTCTCTTTCCGCTTTTGAAAGCTCCCAGCACCCAACAGCTTTGCAAAGGGAATTGCCCCACAGCTATTCATGTGACAGCACCCTTTGTCTGAAAAGGGCTTTCCTCTATTTCTTAGAAAACACTTATCTTTCTAAATACATTCAAGGGCAACATTTCTTGGAAATCTTCCTGACCCTCTAAGCCATTCTTTTTTTTTTCATGTTTTCTAGATGGTTTTTATTTCTTGTTTCTAATCACATATCATAGATATGTTAGTATTTACTCACTGTGACCCAGAGAGTAAATTTCATTTAGCATAACACTAATTTTGTTTACTAATTTTCGAACTTACATGGACTCCTCAGCTTTTTAATTATTCATTCAAAACATTACTTTTTGGTTTATTATGACATTGTTTATTGTCTATTTGTTTTTTCGAGACAAGGGTTTCTGGTTGTCCTGGAACTTAAGTCTGTCCGAGAACCAGGCTGGCCTAGAACTCGGGAATTTTTACATACATACATACATGCATACACACACACGTAAGTGTATGCATGTATGTATGTATGTATGTGAGTTTTTTGGAACAGTTTCTCTGAATAGCTTTGGAGACTGTCCTGAAACTATCTCTTTTTGACTAGACTCGCCTTAAATTTAAAGAGATCCACCTGCCTCTGCCTCCCAAGTTCTGAGATTAAAGGCCTGCACCACCATTACCTGGCTATTTCACTTAAGATAGTAAACAGTGCCGGGTGTGGTACCACATGTGTTTAATCCCAGGGCTGGGGGGCAGAGGCAGACTGATCTTTATGAGTTCTAGGCCAGCCTTTAAGCCATTCTTGCCTCTAATCTTTGGTAATCTCATTTTTTTTTTGTATATCCAAGGCTCTGTCCTAAACACACTTTACTGGAGCCGCCAGTCCTTGCGGCCCTTGTTTCCCAACACAGATTATATATATTCTAGTCTATAAACATATTACCTGACATTTTGAAAATTTCTAGCAATATTTCTTAAATCAAAGAAAAAGGTATCACCTAATATTAGGAGACATTGGAGGACATGCAATGGAGTTACTTGCTTGCTAAAGGACTTCTTTGTATGTTGGGATGGTGCTGTTTGGTACCAATTTACTGTATAATAAAAGATGTTGAAAGCAAATTTGTGGTTTCTGTTTTGTCCGCAGAGAGCTTTAAGTTTTAATGCAAATGCTTTGGTGTGGGTGCATCTTTGGTTGTCTTCATCTCTGACTAAGCAGTGGCAAGAGAATGAACCCCCATATGCAACAAACAATATCTTAGAGATGTGAATATATACTCAGCCCACATTATTCCACTGGGCCTTTTCCTAGGGAATTTGAGCCTGGGGCAAAACCGTTTCTCAAGATCTGTCTGTTTCCCAATCTAAGTGCCCTAACTAAATGCTAAAGATTGCACAAAATTGAGCAATTAAGAATTCAAGAAAAATCTTTCTGAACATTTTAAAGACACTTACTTCTGATTATCCCATGTTTCCATTAAACCCCTGATCTTATTTGAAGTTATGAGTATAACTTTAGGAATTGTCTCCCCACACATTAGAAAGAAGTACAGTGAGTCATATTGATTTTAATTGTGTTTTGAGGTATACTCTCTTAATTAAATTATCCTATGACAAATTAAAAGGAGCTCAGTAGGAAGTTGCTTTTGTTTCTAAGAAATAGTTTGGTGGTGTATATCATCAAAATGTAGACTTCACCCGAAGACTAACAAAAATTGCTGAAACTATGTAAACTCTATAAGCCCTCCAGGCCTCATAGGTTAGCTCTCAAAGTGACCATCACATGTACAATCCTAGATAATATTGGTGGGACATGAATGTGAGAGAGAAGGATGTGGGAAGAGGACAGACATTTGTGATAGAGAGCCGAGAGTAGTCATCATGTGAGGATGCCAGATGTACAAAGATGTGTCCAACTCT
This sequence comes from Microtus oregoni, assembly GCF_018167655.1. Taxonomy (NCBI): domain Eukaryota; kingdom Metazoa; phylum Chordata; class Mammalia; order Rodentia; family Cricetidae; genus Microtus; species Microtus oregoni. Next base: position 56,834,500 of record NW_024543059.1, on the reverse strand, counting down.
GAAGTTTCAGGTCATATGTATATGCATTGAAAGTACCTTTAAATGATCTTTTTCTGGGTCCTGTGGTTGTGCCTGGCATCTCTTTCAACCAATGTATTAAGTTGGCTTTGATATTCCATTGCCATCATCAGAAAAATTTTTCCTACACTAATGCTTAGAATTAAATGTGCTTTGGTGAGCAATACAATAAAGTGTGTTTCTTACCAAAATGATTAATTTTCCATTAATTGTATACCAGTGGATATGATTCATTCATTCCCTATACAGACAAATTCATATGTATATTTGAAGTATATTTCAAGACAAACAGGAAACAACAAGAAGATTTTAACACTTTAGACATTTTTCTTTCTATAACTTAGTGAACGGTTGTTTCTGTCCTGTGTGGGAGTGCTGCATCTTTGAGACAAAGACAAGAGCATTTAACCTGTCCTGCAAATAAAATAACTTATTTTAGCAAGCCAGCTTCCTCATTACAAACGTCCTGGAATGACTTTGCTTATACAGAGCACAGAGAACTCAAAGTCGAGCAAAGGCATGATTGTGTCCTTAAAGGCAGCTGACACTCTGACGGGGAGGCTTGGGGATCACCGTGGAATAGTCAGCTCTTTGATTGTTTGCATCAAGGTCTCACCATGCAGCCCTGGCTAGCTTGGAATTTGATATTTAAGCCATGCGGGTCTTGAACTCATAGAAACTCATCTGCCTTTATTGCTCCAGTGTTTGGATTAAAAGCATGAAGCACCATGCCTGGCTTCACCTCTTCTGTTAAATGCTACGTGTTAAGTTCTACAAATATGTTCACCACAATACTTCCATGATATATGGACATCATTCTGAAATGTTCTATGACTCTAGTATTAAATCCTAAATAACCACAGCTTATTTATCAAAGCTGATTAAGTAAATCACATATTCTAAGTAATACTGCTTAAAAGAAAAACAAATTATTTAAGACACCTCCACTGAAAAATCTTTATAATGAAATAGTATTAAGTATATTTAAACTCTTATGTAGTCATACTAAAACTAGATGACAAAACAGTTTTTGATAATTCAAAAATTTGGTTTCTTTTACATCAAAAATATCATGTATTGTTATAAATATGATATGACAGATTCATTTATCTTAATAAGTGGTCTGTGAAGAGCTAAAAAATATTTCTCCAAAAATGTGTCTGAGGTTGTCTGCTTTAATGTTTAATACTTCTGCCTAAATTATGAGCAAGTATTCACTTTGTCAAATTTTCAAAATCAAATTTAATTACATTAGAAGACATCCATCATACTATGACATTCTATTATGTCTTCATTTGCGTTATTTCCAAAATGCTTATGCAAAAAATACATTGTGTTTCACTCTGTATTAAATTATCTCAGTCATAACACCATTATTCATTTTACAGAGAAATAAAAGCATGAGACATTTCTCCCTTCTATAGTCGAGATCATACACAATGTGGCCATGCTTCTGACATTGTTCAGAAAATAATCCTAAAACTCAGAAACTCAAAGAACTGACACGAAGTTGAATGGGATAAAGAGAGGGATGGAGACATTGTTCAGATTTATATGAACACAACCAGAAAGGGATGGACAGGCTGTGATTGATGCTCTAGAGGCTCTGACACATCCTGAGATTAAAAATTGGTTTTGAAAATGGCAGGTACCTGCCAACAACCTGAGAGAAGTAAAGATATCTTTGCTGAGTATTTTGTTGATCGAGTATGATGTGTCAGACTTGAACTTATGTACGCCCAGAGATTCATCAATCTGTCCAAAATTTTTAGCTCTCAGGAAAAATGAAAATCATGAAAAAGTTATATTGGGGCCTGCAAAGATTTTTTTATTGGTCTGTAGTTCCTTTTCAGAGTGGAATCAATAGGGACGATATAGTTATCTACTCTAAGCTGTTTATTTTTTATTCTGTTCGTTTCTGCATAAAAACTAATGTTGTGGGGGAGGGGAATCCTGCTTTCAGTATTAGACAAGATAAATAACTGTCAGGTGATGAAAACCACAATAATAGACTTTTAATGTTGGAAATGATTTTAGGGTGTGTTCAATCTATAAAATGAGGACACAAAATTGAAATTTCCAGAGGTATAAACTATTGTTCTGCAGTTGTTTAAAATTAGTCAGTAGAAGGCAGAAGTTTCTTTATCAGCAAGTGGCTCAAGAGTATCTAAGGAAACCCAAACAGTGACCATCGGTGTGGCTTAGCCTACTATTTTCATGTCTTTGCCAATGTTAGGAATTACTTTATCACCCTTTTTAGTATAAAGGAAGAAGGATATAATTCTCATATGATAATTAATATAGGTTCGATCCTGTAAGACAACCTCATTTAATACATAGTGGATGATGAGTCTGGATTATATAGTTGGGTGCACTGTCATACATGCAAGAGAAAGCTGAGGAGTTGGTGACTAGGTGACCGAGAAAAATGATGGGAGCAATCAGAGGCATGAAAGGAACTCAGCTCACTGTTGATTTTCCTGAATTCATATATAGTCATTTCATATATAACCAAAAATGTATATGCACTTAATACTCATAAAACATTAGTTTAGAACCTGAGAGCCAGGGAAGTAGTGTGGAAGCCTTGGCATGCTGTTGTGAGGCCAAAACAGAGATTTTTTTTCATTTCCTTTTACTTTATTAATTCAATGACACCAATTTAATGTTGAAGGAGAATAAAAATTAGTGAGACACATTTTTTCTTAGCCATTGCCCGCTGCTCTCAGTTCACATTGTGTTGAAATCAGATGATCTAACTCTAATTTTTATGCTGAGTATCTTCTCCTGTTCACTAACATGCTTGCTCATGCCGTCTTCACTCTTCTGTCACTCTGACAGTCATCTGGTGGACATACAAAGGACACTTTCATTAACACTCTCCCAGCTGTCGTGAGCATGGCCTCTGCACTCTGCAAATGATGTGCTCCAAGCTCTCTACGATGGCTGAAGCCATAGCTTGGCTTGATGTTTTCTAATGTATGGTCCCAACTTCATCTTTATTTTTCTATTTACCATACTCCAACATTTTGTCCAAATGTTGAAGTTTACTGTAGTTCTCTCTGAATTACTTTACTCTTCTATTTAAATCCTAATTCGGTATGTTTATATATGTCTGATCATTCTGTCTGGGAAGATGAAGTCAGTATTTCATTTCTTCATTAATCTACTTTCCCAGTAAGGTGTTAACGTACAGTTTTCTGATAACAACTCAGGCACCTTTGCAAACATTTCTACTTTTTGACATTCTCTGTTCAACATCATTTGTGCATTTTTATCTTCATGTCTGCTCTCTTGAGCATTGCAATGAAATTTAGGATCTGTAGTTTCAAAAGGAATATAAATAAAATGAATAGATCATTCTAGAAGGTAATGAAGCTATAGTCATTTCTTTCATTTCTTTTATGATTAAGCTCTTCACTGTAAACCTCAGTAAAATGACACTTCTCTAGCCAAGCAGCAATGGCACAAGGGTATCCCTAGAAAGCATACTTTGATGCATGCAGGGCCTGTGTGGTAGCTCTCACTAGAGGAGAATAAAAACCCAAAGTCTGAATAATCCAATGTGGTGATATTTTGTTTGTGCAAATAAAGCTTGCCTGAGGATCAGAGTATGGAGCAAGCCACTAGTTACCCAGAGAGGCCAAGGAGTGGTGTCACACACAGTTAATCCCAGTACTCAGGAGGCAGAGGCAGGGCAATTTCTATGAATTCAAGGTCACACTGGGCTATACTAGATTGATCCAGTCTCAAAGAGAAACAGAGCCAGGAGGTATTGACTCACACCTTTAATTCAAGCACTTGGGAATCACATGCCTTTAATCCCAACACAATGGAAGTTGAGAGAGAAACGAACGTGGCTGGGTGGAGAGAGGGATACAAGGTGGGAGGAGACAAAAGCTCAAGATATTTTATCTGAGGACTTGTAGAGACAGGATAACACACTCATTCTGAAGATTGATGAAGACAGGATCTTGTTCACCTTTGTCTGAGGACTCGGCAGAAGTAAAAGTTCTCTCTAGTGCCTGGCTCCTTTACTTCTCTGATCTTTCAGCATTTACCCTGATATCTGACTCTAGGTTGTTATTATGAAAACCAATTAGAATTCTTGCTACAATACGAAAAATTTATACTCCCATCTGTCATTTTTATCCCATTTCTTCTGAGAGTACACACTAATACAGGAATCCAGAGAAGAACTGATGAACCCATGACAGAGGGAAGCTTCAGTAGATACTAAATAAAACAATAAGGTTGGCAGAGTCCATAGTTTTGAAGCTGCTTAGCGATTAGTCAGGTTTATTTAAGTAATGGTTGCTAGGAATTTTTCCTAACACGAGCTCTCTGCTGATGCAAAAAACCCAAATCAAGCCAAATCACAACAAGCCAAATTTAAAAATATCCAAATTTAATATGATTCCTGCGCTCTCAGGTGGCCCCGAGAGGGAACTGGGAGGTGCAAACTTGACCAAGGTGAAGGGGGATAAAGAAGACCATGTGTTCCTCTTTTGAGAGCTCACTTAAATGCCCTGTGGGAGTGGTGCTGACCCCCCCACGCGAAGGGGTTAGGACCTGGCATGCTGGAATTTGCAGTCCAGACCAATATAACTTTCAAGTCTGGGGGCTGGGATAAATGCGAGGGGCTGGCATTTATACCAGCTTAACCATGACATGTTAAATTCTCTTAGATAATTAAAGAACCACAATCTATTTTCATTTAAGAAAAATAACCAAGCATAGTGGTGTACACCTTTTATCCCAGCACTCTGCCAACCTGGCCCATGGAAGAAGTCCCAGGCCAGCCAGGGCTATATAGAGAATAATCATCTCAAAAATTATAAATAAATTAATAAAATTAAAAGAAAGAAAATAATGAAGATTTTATAGCTGATAATTTAAAGATTTATGTGAAGGAATTTTTAAAAATAACTTCCACTTTTTAAAACACAAAGTAGCAGCAGTAAGTGGGACAGAATGACGTCATGACGTGAGTAAGCACAGCATATCAGTTACTGGTATCTCTCAGAATATGTGACTTTTCTATGTGCATCTTCCTTCCGGGCCATTTCGGAGAAGTGGAGATTTTACTGATATTGCCTCACTCAACCTTGGCTTGAAATATTTTGGTTCCTCGGGGTACCATGTTTTAGGACAGCATTGGTATGCCATATTATATTATGTCCTAAAATCTCTCTGCTCATCTCTGAATGGCTGGCATCTGGTCCCAAACGTTAACTTATCTATTGGCTTAAGAAAGAGGTACTAATTACCTGGTAACACTGGGTAGAGGCTAAGGCTCCTGGGTAAGTAAGGTGTAGTCTTACCATCAAAGTTTTCTGGAAAGACTTGGAGAAAATGGATCTCGCCTCAACATACAAAAAGCTCCACCACAAACTTGTGAGGGTGAATGTGGACACAGATTAACATCTTAGATAAGATAAAGGAAAATCACGCCATAAAACAACCTAAATATCATATGCATTACCATTGTGAGGGTGATGGACTTTTCAAACTCAATATTCATGCATTGGATCAATATTTTTTAAAAAAATATATTAGGTGAAACATAAATTTAAGGACATAAAATTTAATGTGCCCTGGTTTTATTCCCAAGTAAAATGAAATAGAAAGCCTCAGGATGATGGAATTCCATGTAAATCTCTTAGGCTGTTTGAACAAAGCCGTCTATTTGATCCAAAATAGTATAAATGTGAACAAAAATAAAACAGAGTACAAATGATTTCTTTAAAAAATCACAGAAACAGGGGCTGGAGAGATGGCTCAGAGGTTAAGAGCACTGCCTGCTCTTCCAAAGGTCCTGAGTTCAATTCCCAGCAACCACATGGTGGCTCACAACCATCTGTAATGAGGTCTGGTGCCCTCTTCTGGCCTGCAGGCATACACACAGACAGAATATTGTATACATAATTAATAAATAAATAAATATTTAAAAAAAATCACAGAAACATTTATATAAATTAAAACTCTGACTGAACGTTTTGTTTATAGGATAAATAGAAAGAATGAAATTTGTTTAAAGAACTAAAAATATGTACATATCAATGAGGGTTTTGTAATTATATTTTATCTTAACAACTTTATTGACATACACTTCAAAAATAGAAAATTGGAAATTTTGAATTCTACATGCATCCATCAGTCCATTAACAAAATATAAAGTTCCAATGTAATGGCCTAATGCCTCTCTGTGCTACTTTGATCTCATCCTTTTCCATTTCTAGTCAATCCCAGACACCAAAAAATCTCTTTAAAGTTACTATAGATTTAAATTCATTTTCTATAATTTTATGAACACCATATCCTATAAAAATAAGCACTTTTCACTCACTATCATTATTTTGAGACTCATCTATGTCATAACAAATAGTGTTTGATCATTCTTATTTTTGCTGTGTATTATTTCATACAATTAATACATTATGGAAGAACATCACTTTTATGATAATTTACATTGTTTCCAATTTTTAAATATCATTAAATACTAAAACTTATGTTACATATGTTTTCTTTTGTGTGTGTGCATTAACTTTTGTGTGCATGAGTTTTCTTGGATAACCACCTAGATGTACAATGTCTGATACTTGTGAACCTATCAATTTAGGCAATTACAAAATTTGCTTTCCTAGCAAGTACACTGTTCTATTTTGTCTGACTGTAAGAATTACAGTTAATTCATGTCCTTGCCAACTTTTGGTGTGGCCAGGCTTCAATGTTAGCTCTTCTGTTTGGTTTGATGTGCTTATTAATCCTGGGTGTTAATTTGTGTTTTCTGATGATTAGTAGCAACTAACACCTTCTCATGAACTTTCCCCATATATCTTCAGTAACGGATTAGTTAAAAACTTCTACTGAGAATTTTATGTGTTGACTCAAGAACAATGGCAATGGGTTTTTTCATCCTACTGCACGTACTGGCTTTGGGGGAGCCTAGGCAGTTTGGATGCTCACCTTACTAGACCTGGATGGAGGTGATTGGTTCTTGGACTTCCCACAGGTCAGGGAACCCTGATTGCTCTTCGAGCTGATGAGGGACAGGGACTTGATCAGGGGAGGGGGAGGGAAATGGGAGGCGGTGGCGGGGAGGAGGCAGAAATCTTTAATAAATAAATAAATAAATAAATAAATAAATAAATAAAAAGAATTTTGTGTGTATCTATTCTGAAACTGAGTTTTACCAACTATAGAATAAACTAATATTTTCTCAGGTCTGTGACATGTTTTCTTTCTTTTACAGCAAAACTTGAAGTGATGATGTTTCTATGTTTTTATCAAGTATAATTTTTATGTACTTTTCTGAAATACACTTTTGAAAACATCTAAGAAATGTTGATGCCTGGTGTGGTGCACGCTTTTGGTCCCAGCACTTTGGAGGTAGACCTCTGTGAATCTAAGGCCATCATGATCTCTATCCCAGGTTCCAGGTCACGAAGTACCACATAGTGAGATCCTGTTTATAAAAAGAAAGGTGAAAAATATCATCTAAATCTCCAACCATTTTGAGGTAAATTTTGCATTTCTTGTTTCCCTTTTGTAAAACATAAACAGTTTGGTCTTACAGCACTGGTTTAAAGAGGCACTCTTTTCTCAGGTGAATCACCTTTGAATTTGTGTTTAGAATCAGTTTCCAATCTACCTGTAGGTCTGCTTCTGGAAAACTGATTTGCAGCAGTGACATATTTGTAAGCCAGCCTGTACTGAATTTTGATCTAAGTTTACTCTTAAAATCTGATTGTGAGGGAGGGGGACTTGATCGGGGGAGGGGGAGGGAAATGGGAGGCGGTGGCGGGGAGGAGGCAGAAATCCTTAATAAATAAATAAATTTAAAAAAATCTGATTGTGATAGTTTCCCAGGTATATTATTCTTTACAGTTTGAGCTGTACAATCTCATTTGACTGTTTGGAAGAAATTCTGAGCATCATGTCCAGTTTGGCAAGGAAATTAGCAAAACCGAAATCTGCTGTGGTCTTCATTGATGACAAACTTATTAACATTCAAGAAGGTTGGCATTTTAGCAGTATAGTGTTTAATTCATCAAAATATTGGGCTGCCTGTTAGCTCAAGTGTTCATTGTAATTTCTCTCAGTAATGCTTTGAAGGCCTTTTGCATTCAGATCTTGTATTTAGATTGTTAAATTTATGCCGAAGTGCCTTGTAAGTTTTTACACAAGCAAAAATACTATTTAAAATATTTTTATATCCAGTAGAGATTATTTCTATCAATCTTGTATCTCACAACCTTGCTAAGTTCAGTTCTAAGTTTCTTTAGTTTAGAAAAAAGTATATTAAAATTTCCTCTGTATAGACTACCCTCCTTTTTTTTCCTAAAAACTCTTGCCACTTGTTCTCATCTATATGAACTCATGAACTTCTTTTCTCTTTCTGTTCAGGCATGCAGAGGGTAAGTGTTGATGAATTTGTCAGACTAGAAATTCTTGTGTTATTCATAATTTAACTTAGAAAAGAATAAGTCTTTGGAAAGTATATATTCTGAGAAGCTTAGGATTCTCAGAGACTTTGAATGCTGCCATCATTTCATATTTGAAGAGTAATTTTATCAGTAGTCTGTATTGGATTTTTATTTAATTTTTGGTAGCAGTTTATTTTCCATTTCATGACAGCATTGAACCTGTGAGCTCCCTGCCTGTTTCTGGAGTCCTGTTTCTAGTTTACAGGCAAACATACCATATTTTCTTTAATTTATATTAAAATTTCACAATGGTTTCCCTATATTTATTGATATAACCATGTGGTTTGGATTTTAATGAATATGGTAATTCTTGGATATCAAATGAATCTTTTATTCTTGGGTAAGCCACTTTGTGATAATGTATTACCCACTTTCTGTTTTCTGGAAGAAGTTTGTAGATGATTTATGTAATCTTTGTTCTTTATTTTATAGAAATTAGAGAATGAATCTATTCGGGGCTGTAGTTTATTTTACAGTGAGACTGTCTAGTCAGTGTTTTTACAATAGGGTTGTTTGAGCTTATTTCTCCCAAGAGTAAGCTCCAAGTCTGCATCTCCTCCACCGGACTCTGGTTTATGAAGAATTCTCACATAGTTATTCACAGGTTTTCATTTCATTATACTCAAAAGGGTTTCATTCTCCAATTTTCTTTCAAATCATGAGTTCTACTCCTTTATGTGGTTATAATATTTTTTTTCTTTCCTACACAGTTCTACTGTCTCTCTGTTCTTCATTCTTTACATGACATTTTCTACTCATAGATTCTTTCAGATTTTTTCATAAACACACACACACACACACACACAGTATTTTGTGTGGGATTGGAAAAAAATGTGTTCATGCCACCAGATAAGACTAAAATCACAACCATAATTTTTGAGACAAATTTGAAGCAAGCTTTATTAACTACGACCCAAATTGATAGACACTTTCCAAGTGCATACTCAGAATTCTCAGAGAATGGCATAAAATTTCATAAGGCGGGGGCTTGTAATGGCAAACCCCACAAAGTTAGGTACTTTCTACCTTTATCCAATCAAGGTCAAGCATACATATTGATATACTTCACACCTATGTCCCACCTACCTACATGTGATCAAGTGTATTCTGTGCACATGTGATCAAGTACATTCTGTGCAGCTGGGCAATCAATCTTGTGTATAGAAGTGGAATCATGTGGCTCATTATCGTGCATAAACAACATTTCCCAGCTTTCCTGGAAATGATCAGTCCTTGAGCAAGCTGGGCTTACAGGTTAAAGGCACTTTTGTTGTATAGATCTCTTAAGCACGATAATTTAAACTTACAACATAACTTTAGCCCTCACAAATGCTCAACTGGTTATAAATGCTCACTGTTTTCATAGGACTAGAGTTCACAACTCAGGAACCTCCAAATCCTTGTAAAATAAGCTTTAAAAATCATTTCCACATAATTTTCAAAGATATTTACAAAGTATAAAATATAAGATCACATTTTCTCTTCGTATTTAAAATCTTTTATTTTACTCCTTATTTTCCTTCATTATTTCAATGATAAATATTTTTCCATTGCTTTTATTCTGTGGAATGTATGTTCCCTAGGCAAATTATTATTTTTCCTCTTTACTGCTGCAGGTGCTCCTTCCACTCCTTCAGCCAATAGCCTTTGAGATACCATCCACTGGGGTGTGGTCTCTTTCACTTTAAAAAGCAGCAGCAGCCCTCCTCTTGCTCTCTTGCTTCCAACTCTGGTTCTGGCAACTGGACTTCTTTTCTGGTCGTGTAGACAGCGTTCTGTAAGTTTTATCCCCTCAAATAAGTAACCCCTTTATAATTCCAAACTGGTGTGGGATTTTTTTCATGCATTACTTTACCAATGTTTTTTACAAATGTTTTTAATCTTGTGTGTGTGTGTGTGTGTGTGTGTGTGTGTGTGTGTGTGTTGAGGTTCAGTAAACTTCTTTATTTTTTAATTTATTTTTCAAGACCATTTCTCTGTGTAGCCCCAGCTGTCCTGGAAGTTACTCTATAGATCAAGCTGGCCTCAAATGCAAATATCTGACTAACTCTGCCTCCCAAGTGCTGAGATTAAATTTGTATATCATTACCACTTGGCAGTAATCGTCTTTAATAGATATTAAGTTTTGCTTTGACCCATTTACATGCAGTAGAGAATTGTTAACTTTCCATGAGTTTATAGGATTTCTGTTGTTTTGAACATCCAGTTTTAATCTGTAGTTGTCTAATGTGATGAAGGGAGTCTTTTCAATACTCTTGTATTTATTGAGACTTGCTTTCTGTCCAACTATGTAGTCAATTTTGGAGAAAGTTCCATGAGATACAGATTAGTAGGTGCATGTATTCTTTTGTGTTTCTGTGAAATGTTCTATATCTATTAGGTCCATTTGTATTGTCTGTTATCTCCACTATTTCTCTGTTTAATTTTTCCTAGAGGGAATGTCTACTGGTTAGACTTGGGTATTGAAGTTTTTTCTTTGTTAGTGTGTGAGGATCAATATGTGATTTAAGCTGTAGTGCTGTTTTTTGTTTGTTTGTTTTTTTTACAAACTAATACTCCTGACACAAAACATTCAGGGAATTTGGGACAATATGAAAAGATCAAACCTAAAAATAATAGGAATAGAGAAAGGAGAAGAAAACAAGCTCAAAGCCCAAAAATTGTTTTCCACAATATCATAGAAGAAAACTTTTCTAACCTAAAGAAGGAGATGTCTATAAAGGTACGAGAATCTTATAGAACAGCAAGTAGAGTAGATCAGAAAAGAAAGTCCCCTTGCCACATAATTATCAGAACACTAAACACCAGAACAAATAAAGAGTATCAAAATCTGCAAAAAAGACCAAGTAACATGTAAAAGCAAACATATTAGAATTCCACTTGACCTCACAGTGGAGTCTCTAAAAGTAAAAGGGCCTGGACAGATGTACTTCAAACTCTATGGGACCACAGATGACAGCCCAAACTACTGTACCCAACAAATCTTTCAATCACCACAGAAAGTGAAACAAGATATTCCATAATAAAAATAAAACTTTAACGGTATTTAGCTACAAATCCACCCTATAGAAGGTGCTAGAAGGAAACCTCCAACCTAAGGAAGTTAAATTATACACATGAAAACACAGGAAATAAAATAACCTCACACTAACAACATCAAAAGAAGGAAGACATACAGATGTACCACCATCACCATCACCATCACCTCCACCACTACCACCAACCAAAAGCAAAGTAATAGAAATTGACAATCATTTGTCATTGATATCTCCCAGCATCAATGGTCTCAGTTCTGTAATGAAAAAAAAGAAAAACACAAGTTAACAGATGGATATGAAATAAGAATCTATCCTTTACCTGCTTCCAAAATTAAAATAAAATAAGCATCACCTCAGGTTAAAAGTTGGAAAAGGGTATTCCAAGAAAATGGACATAAGACGCAAACTGGTGTAGCCATTTTAATAGACTTTAAACCAAAACTAATCAGAAGAGATGTGGAAGGACACTGCATACTCATCAAAGAAAAATCCATCAAGGGGACATCTCAGTTCTGAACATCTGTGCCCAGGCACAAGGTCATCTAAGTTTGTAAAGAATGTCTCTTTAATTCTAGTCATGCAAAGTTCTGTCTTTTCAGATGATTGATTTAATTTCCCTATAGATAACTGACAGTTTTCTAGAATTGAGATAAATTTATAGAAACTATCCAATAGTTATGGGTCTTGCTCTAATGATTTATTGAAATAGACCTGCACTGTCTAAGACTAATTATATTCATTATTTAAGTATTCTGTGTATGCAAGTTGAGAATACAATGTCCTTCGATGGTGACATTTTGTTCCTTGCTGGGTAGATGTAGATATCCTTGTCAATTTCTTGGTGAATTATTGATACTCTTCCATTTCGCACATTATTATCTTTAAAAATTTTTATACATTTTTAATTAAAAGGTATTATGTCACTTTACCCTTTACTTTTTTCCTATCACTTCCTCCTGGTGACCTCCTTCCAGCTCCATCCATATTCGTCAAAACTGATAGCCTCTTTTATATATGCATATGTATGTACACATATAAAAATATAGCCTGTTTTATGCATGTATAAGGTTTCAGGGCTGACACTTTCTATTGGGTAACCAAGAAGAGTGCTTATTCTGGCCGAGGCCAATTCTCACTCTTCTAATTGTCATTGGTTGCTTGCAGTGATTTTTCCAGGGGTGAGGACCCCATGAAACTTCCCAACTTCCATGTTAACTATTTTCCAGGGGTGAGGACCCATGAAACTTCCTAACTTCCATGTTAACTATTTTTCCAGGGGTGAGGACCCCATGAAACTTCCCAACTTCCATGTTAACAGATGTACTGATTTTGCCACTGTTTCACTCTTATTTTTGTAGCCATTTCTAGGCAAGTCTGTTTTCCAACTTTGGCTCATTGTACAACTTGTGAGATGCCCAGCATTCTGTCATGTCCAAAAGGGGGAATCTCTGTCTGCAGTCCTCCACACTCCATCTATAGGACTCTCTTATACTTCCATAGGTCCTCTGATTTGTCTACTTGTTCTCAGAGACTTTGTAGAATCTATAGGACCCGATCATACTGGGTATCCACAGATTCTCCATACACTGCACAGATCACCAAACCATTGGAAGTTATCTCCCAGTCTTCATTACTCTGAGGTCACTGTCTTGAAATACCTGAAAAAAAAACATAGAATAATCTTTTTGTTTTGATTTCTTTTGTTTCTCAAAAGAGAGTATTTTTTCTCTATCTTGGCTAGAAAAATAAGGCTGCATTAATTTTATAAAACCCACTGCTGATGACTCAATTTTCCATCAACATAGAATTCAACTGTGTACTAAATTATGTTTTCAAAGACAGAGAATTTTCATAACTTTCTTAACTAATGTATACAACTTCATTATTGAAAAAAATATTTCTTGGGATTCATGACTTATTTTTGCCTTGGTCTCTTGAACTAGGCAAAATGCTCATGATATAAACTTTTGATTGATGGCTTTTGTGAATAAAACAGCAAATGATAACAGGTAAAAGAGAAAATAAAAATTAGAATCCAGAGTTAAACTTCTGATATACTTCTAACTAGACATTTGTATTTTCTCCAAACTCTACATAAATTACCACCTTTTAATGGAACTATATTTCTAAGGAAGTCACCAATGTCGAGTGAGGTGGAGACCTGATTGGGAAGAATTAGCTTCCTTATGCATAGAGATGATTTATCCAGGATACACATAGAAAACATTATTTATGAAGGGCTAGATTTGGAGGATTGACTTTCAGCAGGTTGGAAACTTTAAATAGCTAAGGAGACTCCAATAGCACTGCCCATAGGTGGCTTTTGCCTCACTATTGTCCACTCATCAGGTTTCAGGGTATATTAAAGTAGATTGAGATATTTAGTGACAGAAATTCATGTTTGTAAAATTCCCACCCCTCTCTTATTTTGGTTTTAGTACATTGGATAGAGAAATATATGGCATATCACTACTAATTTAAAGGAATTTTCCATGGGAAGATTTGGTTCTTGATTTACCCCTGAATTTCTAAGGTTTATATCAGAAGTGACAGGAAGGACTCTCATTGGGATGACAAGCCATTGAAGTTTGCCAGCATCTCCTTTTTCTCATTTCTTGTCAGTTCTAAACATTTTAAGTTTACACATTAATGTTCAAAACAATAATTGTGTTTAGAAAATAAGTGTCATTTGTTAAACTGACAAGTTGAGTCTTTCTATAGTTTCTGTTTTCTTCCAAAAAAATCAAAGACCTCTTGTCTTTTAAATGAATCTCATGGAATATGTTCATGGACCTACTGTATATATGACCAAGGACTGAAACAACCTAAAGTAGGACCTCAAATTATTTTTACTATGATTGGTTTAATTTTTATTACTTACAGAAAAATATCGGCTAATTCTCCTAACACATTTTTGAGTTTATAAAGCAATGGGGGTTCACATTGCCCTTTAAACCACCCCCATGTCATATGCCATATATATCTGTCACGCCATGGCTTCATTTCACAAATGACAGGATTGGGATAGACAGAGCATAAATGACTTATCTATGGTCACTCAATTAAAAAGTGGTGAGATTTACTCATAGCTGTGATCTTGCTTATGTATACAGATTTATTCAGTATCAGTTCTTATCTGCTGATATACAGGTCAAATAGAAACTTTGCACATTGCAAGTCCAGGATTAAGGTTATACTAGAAACTTTTTTCTCCGATGGTAAACGTATGATGCACAGCAAGCTAATAACATACAACATACATAGGTCATGAAAGTGGGAAAGAAATAATATTATTGTTCAGAGTGTTAGAACTATGCCCTAACATAGATACTTCTATTCTAGAAAGATGGCTATGACTTACAACCAACATGATAAAATTTAGAAATTTTTAAAAATGTCTCTGATAGTAATGAAATTGGCTTAAAACAGCTCAGTTTTAGAAGGAAAGTCCGTAACTAATTGACAAATGGTTGGAAAGCCGGTCAGAACAGGTGAAAGGAGTAATGAGATATCCCAGAGGATGCATTTACATATTTGTTAAAAAAGAATATAAAGTTCAAATTGATCTCTTGGCCACTAAAAGAAGGTAACTCATCATTGACCCATGCTGCCATTGCAACACACTCCTCTGCAGCATGTAGACACACGTGGTGTGTGATCCGAATATGTCTTGGGACTTTCAACACAAGGATGCAATTTGCTTAAGACAACCTTGTTACTTCCTCTTCCGAATTTGCCCATTTATATCTCCACAGACTAAGAGGAGCTAATTCACTTAATAGATATAATAGCACCTCAAAAAAGGTTATTAATCTGAAACATGTGTTCCAAATAAAGGCCATATTTCAAAAGGCAAGGGGCAAGCATGGCGTGACACTTTATCAATATCAGTTCAAGTGGAAGTGTTCATTGCTCCCTTATCAAGGCTTGGTTAAAAAAAAAATTTACACCTGGTGCCTGATGAACAATTGGCAGCATTTATTGCTATTATCTACTCTTCTTAAATAAGACTTTTGTAAGGTTACCACTCTACACAATTTCTTGTTAATCTTTTGTTCCCTGATTTTGTAAAAACCTGAGGTTTCATGTTTCCACGAAAACACTCCTTTCAGAATTAGACAAAGACATATGGTCTCTTGAAAAATGTTGTCATTCTTCCAGCAGCCAAGTGGAAAGATTTGTGACAGAGTCTACTCATAAAGCTTAGGGACAAATGCATGAAGGCTTGCCAGCCTTGAAGGGACTACTATCCAAATCTTAAATCTCTAATGTGGTTTCTGCAACCTCTTTAGAGGTTTGATTCTTCAAATGTGTTTATGATTTAGCACCGACCTTCACATCACACCATTATAAAATATCTGAGATTGCATATAATCTGTCAAAAACATCATGCTATTTAAAGTAATTCTTCTGAAAGTTATCTGCCCTTAATTTGTATAGAGGGAGGCACGAGTTGAAGTATTACAGATCTCCGTGTCTGGTAGCCTAACAGTGCAGCTCATACCAGCTCATAAAGGATAATAACAAAGCTAAGTGAGTTTATTTATTCCGTGTGCAGTAACGGTTAGCTTTACAAGGACTGCTGGCCTTCTAGAGAGATCTGTGTAGCTTGAAGTACATGCCTGGTATGTGAACCTGTGGACCTCACTTTGGAAGAGCACCTCCAAAGAAATCACAGGGTTAATGTTGATGTAAAGTTTTTTTTTTCTAAACAACGAGCCCCAGTTTTAAAATACATGCACATTTTGGCCAATTGTTCAATACTTATTATAATATAACTTAGGATGATATGCATGCCATTTTGTCTTCATTACTTGATCAACTTCTTTGATCTTACAAGCATCTAGGTAAATTCTAAGGATTTCAATGTTTGCTAAATATTTAGAGAAAGGTCATTCAGTTGGAGGCAAAACTTAGGATTATCTAATGGATTTGACATACACACAATAAATTGGGTTGTTATAATAAATTAACAAGCGAATATTTACATTTTCAAATGCATTTTATTCAGAAAACCCTTACCGTCAATGCAATGCAGAATGAATGTGTGAAATTGATATATTATGTGGCATAGTTAACATCAAGTGTGTTTTTGTTCATGTATAAAACTCAAGGAGTGAACACTAGGAATTCAGTAAATAAAGTGCTATTTTTAGAATGTAAAATTTAAACTAATGTATTATAAAATTATATATATGCATATATATATACACACACACATATATATTGAGCTAAAGTGAATATGTGTGAAGAATAGTGGGTTTTGTATCTTTAGGGTTAAAGAATTGTCATGTTATACTGTTTTTCCTGCAGACAGGATAAAGGAAAGACTTTTAGTTTTATATTTTAATTTTTATAAAGACAGAGATGTTGATGCCAAGTTATTCAAGGATGAAAAATTTGCAAATAAGTTCTGAGAACAATGTATAAATCCGAGTCAATTAACATTGTGGACAGAAGAGTCTGTATGGACCACCTCATGGATTTTCATCACTCTTGAATTGTGGCAAGTGGTCATCAAAATAACCATCATCAATACTGGAAAGAAATATGAATGGCCTTTGGAAATGTTGGGGGAATTCTGATAAAAATAATACTATAAATTTTAGTTTTTTAAAACTTATTTAGGTGGTAATTATTCACTGCATTGGAACTGAATCTTGTTTTTATTCTTAACAAGGAAGACATTATATGTCTATGTATGTATATATTTATATGTGTGTATATATGCATATATAATTAGAAGCTAAAATGTATACGCTTTTCTATACTATTGACTGTTGTTAATTGACTCTGACTTAAACGTTGTTCTCATGCATATTAAAATGTGTGTATACAAACATGTATACATATGCATACAATTATACATACATGGAAAATAGACTTGCTATATAAATTCTAAATTTTTAATAGTAAGTAAATGATGTTTTTGTGAATCTCATTTAGAAAACACACACCTGATGCAGTTTTGTTAAACAGTCTATATAATATTGAAAAATTTCAAATTTGTGACAGAGAATAAGAGCAGGCATGGACTAATTTACTTTATGCTTTCTAGCCTAAAACAATCGAAGCATTGGTTAAGTATCACACAAATATATGATTTCTAATCCTTCTTTTTATACTTACAGGAAGGGGTTCAGTTAGAAAAAAAAATTTCTTAGTATACATAAAAATGTTATATATATATATTTGATAGATTCCTTAGTTTATTTAAATGTACTGTATACAGTGTATTTCATTAATAATTATATTATTATATTTTTTACTGATAACCAACTTTTACATTAATTGTGTAAAAAAGTGTACATACCTAAGGAAAATAAATAACAGAGGAACCTATAAATAACAGAGGAAATACTTGCAGTTGGAATTCAGTCCCAGAGATTCAAACTGTAGTCCACTGAGTATGTCACAAGTAGCATTGTGTATAGACCACAATGCATATTTCACTTGCTGAGAATTTACCATCCTCAAGCTTTATGATTTATATGTTGTTTTTATTCATAAATTATGTGTTTAAAATTCATCCATGTTCATATTATTTATTTTATTGCAAATATTTTGCAAATATCTTAGATAAGTCAAAATGTTTGCAAAATTAATAAATTAATTAATTAGCATCAGTTAGAATGAACTGGCTTTGTTAATTAAAATGTTTCTTTCAGAAGCTTCAAGAACTCCCCTGAATCTGTATCCTTTTGTAGTGAATAATGCATCTTATATTTGGAGATTTCTCTCCCACCCACTAGTTCCAGAATAACTACTCAGAGGCTTAATGTTACTTATAAATGCTTGGTTGATTGTTCAGGCTCATTATTAGCTAGCTCTTATATTTATTTCTTATCTATGCTTCCCTGCATGGTTCACATGTTTTTACATTATTTTTACATGTCTTTTTTACTTGGCGGCTGACTGAATTCTCCCAGGCTCTACTCTTTTTCTCCTGTATATCTGCTTTCATCCCTTGCCTGGCTCTATTCTGCCTGTCATAGGCCAAAACCGCTTTATTTGTCAATCAATGAGAGCAACACATATTCATCACATGCAGAAAGACCATCCTGCAGCAACATTTAGTGAAGTAACAGTATAAAAAATAATCATTGTAAAAATATCAACTCTACCTTCTGGCAACACACTACAAAAGGATATCTATGCACCTCTAATTTAAGTCTTCTAATTAATATTTCCCTTGCGTTTTAATGGTCTTTGACCTAATAGCTAATTTTCCATTGTCTTGCAATGTTTGAAAGTCTTTTGTTTATAAAACAACTAAAATATTTGGTTCCATGATTTTTAGTAAGACATAATGAACATATTGAGAAATGTAATGATATTTTTGAAACAAATATGGAGTTTCTGTATAGAAATATATTGCATCATTGAGCACTTAGTTAATTCCTAAGATACAATAGAAATGCAAGAAGAAAGTTATCTCTGGCTGATAAACAAAATGACTTTCTAAACAATTGGTCATTATCATTACTCATACACTGGAAAGCTTGCAGGTTTTAAAGGGTTATATTCATGTAAGATTAAAGTCCTGAAGGACTTTTTTAAAGAAGAAAGGAAAGCAAGGGAAGAAACTGCCTGAATCATCTCTCTTCACTAGAGTTTAAATCTTGATGGGAAGCAGCTGAGTGATACAGATTTGGGAGAAGATGACACCAAACGAGGTAGGAACATCTGAAAGTTGTCAGGCTCCCACCACCAACTGGTGGCATATGTAAATTGAGTTGCAGTCTTTGAAAACTCATGATTAAGTGCTCAGACAGCTCAGTAGCAGATGTTCCACTCCCCTATCATCCATGTTGAAACCCTCATGCTAATTAGGAATGTGGACAAATGTCACATATGGATTCGAGTGGAAATTTCTGAAGGATATTAAGTACAGATTTGGCATCTGATTGAAAGGACTCAATGGGAAGCAGAGAGAAGAAATCACCCCGTATGGAGATTATGATGGCAGAGTCAATAGTTTTGGGGATACCTTATTAATTTTATTTTACCATGGTTTATTGCTAACACCTGGCTTTATTTTTTGAAGACTGAATTTTAATAACACAGAGCCAGTCATCACATATGGGTAAAATGGTAATGTTAAGAAAGCTTATGGTATGTAACGAAATGGTTATAACCAGATTCTAACCAAGGAAGCCCACCATTATTTCCACAATAACCCTTTTCTTTAGCCATCCTTATTTTCCTTATACATTCCTAATCTAGTTGGAGTTTGTTAAGTTACAGAAAGTGTTTATTAATGGCTTTATTTTTTAACGGCTGTTTTTTTCTTGTTAAATAAAAATATCATTTCCTATAGGCTGTGGAAAGACATTGGCAAAAGTCCGAGGGCATCATAATAAATGCTATTTAATATATAGGCAGATATTTTTGTAGGTGAGACTAAACTTTCTATGATAGGAAATGGTCAAAAAATGTAAAGTCTTTGACATAGCAGGCCTATGATTGTGTAATGTAAGATAAAATGAAATAACACTATATGGACTCAATAGGTTATATTTGGAAATAAACATGTAAATACAAATACATACATGTATATAAGAACTGGAAAAAAGAGGCTATGAATTTAAAGGAGAGTGGTATGTGTAGGTTTGGAGTTAGAATAAGGAGGTGATAAATGTTATAATTAAAGTCCAGTCTCAAAAGTAAACAAAAAAGTGAGCTTTATATACAACAGCTCTAGTCAACGACCTGGGTGATCCTTCTGTTCACCCATTTTATCAGTGAGGCCCCTTGACAGGACCATTGCATCTATTTCATACTGCTCCACATCTGTCAGTATTATCCTTGAACCTGCCATAAGTCTCCTTAAGACTAATGCAACACCAGCTTTTTAAAGGGTCACTGAATCAACTGTCCTTTTCTGTGTGTTTCTTTCCCTATCTCATCAATCCTCTAAAACAGCAAAAGTGGAAATCTTCAGATTAATTTCTTATCTGTTGAGAATCTATCACTGACATCCACCAAACACAGTGAAGTGTAAAATTCCCAACTATGGTCTTTAAAGTTTTAATAAGCCATTCTCTGTCTGTTTCATGTCACTTCTTACCATCTTTAATTCTCCTGGTGTTTTTGAACCAAGCCACAACAACTTTAAGTAATTTTGTATACCCTGTGTAACAAGGAGCCTGGACTGTGATATCAGCCACGATCTCCGAGTATCAAAGTCTTTTTGTGTTGTTTTTTTTTTTTGATTTTTTTTAATGTACACTTGGGGTTAAACAACTTCTCAGTCAGGTTGTTTTATGAATTATTGTGTAACAAATGACTTCATACTATAGTGGTTTAAAACATGTTTTCTATATGACAATTTCTTTGTTTCAGGGGAGGCTTAGTTCAGAGATTGGTTGAGTACTTGTGACTCAGAGCCTTTAGCAAGTATATAGCCAAGATATCATGTAGAACTATGTCATTCTCATGAGCTCACTGAAGGATAGTCTACTGTAAATGCACACATGTACAGCTTAATACTACTAATGAGTATTGAACAGGGTTTCATATCACATGTGCTTTTTTATAGTGCTGTTTGCAAAAGAATTGGCTTTTGTCAGGGTAAGTTATCCAGAGAAGGGAGAAAAGGGACTAAGACAAAAGATGTCTTTTGTAACTAGTTTCAAGTTCATAGCTACTTCTGTTGTGTTATATTCTATAGAAACTGATCAGTGAGTGTGGTCCTAAGTGTTGAGTTTGAGTACATGGGTTTTACTGTTTTGACACTATTTTATACTGTTTTACTATTCTGAGATTCATGTCACTTGCATATGAACATTTCCCAAACCTTCCAACAACCTAACACTGGATCCTACCCAGAGTTCAGAGTCAAAAATCTCACCATTTAAATCAGTTCTTGGAGAAGATGAGGCTCTTAACTCAAGTTATTTAAATAGTGTTTGTTTGTTTAAGCTAAAGACTATGAAACTTAAGATACAGTATCTGCTCTCATCTCCCCACATGTATTTAATGTTGATATAATTGTGAAACAAGTGTAAGATAACCCCTAAAGGCTTTTTCTTCTCATGCCAGTGATAGTGAAGACACTGAGGTATGGAGATTCTGAAATCTACACAGATAAATTGAAGAAAATCCTTGATTACTTTCCTTATTGGGAACACATTTCCTTCAGGTGGTCAGCTCTGCACTAGAGGGCACTGGCCTCAGTCTCTGAGCATTGCAGTTTTGTAAAGGGAACTGATTATCTTTGATAGAACACTATCTGGATATTTGAATTGTTGGAAGCATCTGTATTTCAGCTTCTTGTACTAGTTCTGTCTCTCTAAATCATTTCTGGTACCATATTAAAACATCACCTTCTAGCTATTACAAATAATGCTACTATGAACATAGTTGAAGAAATGTCACTGTAGTATGATTGAGCATCCTTTGGGTATATGCCCAAGAGTGGTATTGCTGGGTCTTGAGGTAGGTTGCTTTCCAATTTTATGCAAAACCACCATACTGATTTCCAAAGTGGTTGTACAAGTTTGTACTCCCACAAGCAATGGAGGAATGTCCCTCTTGCTCCACATCCTCTCTAGCATAAGCTATTATTGGTGGTTTTGGTCTTAGCCATTCTGATTGGTGTAAGATGGTATTTCAAAGTTATTTTGATTTGAATTTCCCTGATGGCTAAGGATATTGAACATTTCTTGAAGTTCTTAATATTAAGAGATTTTTCTGTTGAGAATACTGTTTAGGTCTGTAACCTATTTTGGAATTGGATTATTTGGTGTTTTGATATTGAATTTCTTGAGTTCCTTATATATTTTGGAGATCAGTCCTCTGTCTGATGTGGGGTTGGTGAAGACCTTTTATCATTGAGTGGGCTGCCTTTTAGTCTTATTGACTGTGTCCTTTGCTTTATAGATTCTTCTCAGTTTCAGGAGGTCCCATTTATTAATTGTTGTTCTTAGTGTCTGTGCTACTGGTGTTATGTATGTATATATTATATTATACATATATTAGTGGTATCCTGTGCCCACGCATTGAACGCTACTTTCCAATTTTTCTTCTACAGGTTTAGTGTGTGGTCAGATTTATATTGAGGTCTTTAATTTATTTGGACTTGAGTTTTGTGCATGAGGACAGATATAGATCTGTTTGCATTCTTATACATGTTGACGTGCAGTTATGCCAGCACCAACCTGGAAACAACCTAAATGCCCCTCAACTGAAGAATGGATAAAGAAAATGTGGTACATTTATACATTGGAATACTACTCAGAGGTAAAAAAACAATGGCACCTTGAAATTTGCATGCAAATGGGTTGAACTAGAAAAAAAATCATCCTGAGTGAGGTAACCTAGAAAGATGTAAATGGATGGCTAACTCTTACATATTAGTTTAAGCCATTTCTATTAATCTGTATATCATCACGAGTTCATGGCTTACCAACAAAGTCTCACTATCTCCAGTGACCGGTCCATGGCATCTTTCCGACTCTGCCCTTTTTTTTTTCAGCATGCAGTTCTGTCTTTCCTGCCTACCTAACTTCTGCCCTATCAACAGGCCCAAAACAGTTTCTTGATTAACCAGTGAAAACAACGCAAAGACAGAAGGACCTCCTACACTATTTCCCGTTTCTGTTTAAACATAAAAAAGGCTTTAACATAGTCACACAACTGCCAAGAACTATACATTCAATAAAGTGATTCCTATTGATATTCTGCTATAATAGTAGACCAGAAGACTGCATAATAGTCATCAAAAGGGCTTCATCCACCAACTAATGGAAGTAGATGCAGAGACCCACAGTCAATCATTAGGTAGAGTTTGGAAAATTCCCCAGAAGAGTGAGAGGAAGTATTGTAGGAACCAGAGGACATCACAAGAACACAGTCTATAGAATCAACTAACCAGGGCTTATAGGGGGTCACAAAGACTGAAGAGACAGCCAGGGAGCCTCTAGGGGTCTGACCTAGGTGCTCTGCGTGTATGCTATGGTTGTATAGCTTGGTATTCACGTGGGACTCCTAACAGTGGGGAAAAGGGCTGCCTCTGACTCTTTGGGAGGCTTTTGGGACCTTTATCCTAATACTGAGTTGCTTCATCTAGTCTTGATTTAATGTATCTAGTCTTATTGAAAATTGTTTTGCCATATTTGGCTAATATCCCTGAGAGGCCTACAATTTTCTGGTGATAAAGGAGGGGGAAGGGGTATGGAGGAGAGGGGTGAAGGGAGAGGAACAGGGAGGTGAGGAGAAACTGTGGTAAGGATGAGTGAGAATATGAGGATATGAGAGAAGAAGAAATGAATTAAAAAGTTGAATTGCAAATATGTTAGAAAATAGACTATTATAGAAAAAGGTTATTTGCAAAATTTTGAAGTTTTGTCTATCTGGGTGTGGGTTACCTCACTCTGGATGCTTTTTTTTTAGTTCCATCCATTTGCCTGCAAATTTCATGATGTCATTATTTTCACTGCTGTGTAGTACTTCATTGTGTAACTGTACCAAATTTTCTTTATCCATTCTTCAGTTGAAGGGAAATTAGGTTGTTTTCAGGTTCTGTTTATTACAAATAATACCACTGTGAACCCAGTTGATCATATGTCCTTGTAGTATGATTGAGCATCATTTGGATAAATACCCAAAAGTGGTATTGTGGGATCTTGAGGTAGATTGTTTCCTAATTTTCTGAGAAATCTCTATACTGACTGCCAAAGCAGATGAAGTTTGTACTCCCACCAGCACCGGAGAAGTGATTCACTTACTCCACATCCTCTCCAACATAAGCTGTCATCAATGTTTTTGATATTTACCATTCTGACAGGTATAGGATGGAATCTTGGAGTTGTTTTGATTTGCATTTCTCTGATGATGAAAGATGTTGAACATTTCCTTTTAGTGTCATTCATTCAGTTATTTGAGATTTGTCTTTTGAAAGTTCTCTGTTTAGATCTATATGCCATTTTTTTGGATTATTTGTTCTTTTGATGTTGTTTCTTGAGTTCTTTGAATATTTTGGAGATCTGTCCTCTGTTAGATGTTGGGTTGGTGAAGATCGTTTCCTAATCTCTAGACTGCCATTTTGTCTTGTGGACCATTTCCTTTGCTTTACAGAATCTTTTCAGTTTTAGCAGGTCCCATTTATTAATTGTTGCTCTCAGTGTCTGTGTTACTAGGGTTATATTTAGGGAGTGGTCTCCTGTGTCAAAGTTCAAGTGTGCTTCCCACTTCTCTTCTATGAGATTCAGTATGGTTGGTTTCATATTGAGGTCTTTGATCCTTTGGACTTGAGAATTGTGTATGCTGGTAGAATGGATCTATCTGCATTATGCTACATATTGATATCCAGTTATGCCAGCATCATTTGTTAAATATGCTTTCTTTTT
This sequence comes from Microtus oregoni, assembly GCF_018167655.1. NCBI lineage: Eukaryota > Metazoa > Chordata > Mammalia > Rodentia > Cricetidae > Microtus > Microtus oregoni. The sequence continues at coordinate 56,809,603 of NW_024543059.1, read as the reverse complement.
TCCATTTTATACTTTTAGCTTCTTTGTCAAAAATTAGGTGTTCATAGATGTATGGATTGATATCCAGGTCTTTGATTCAATTCCATTGGTCTCACTCATAAGTGACTTCTGAACATAAAGCAAAGAAAAACCAACCTACCGTGCACAACCCCAGACAATCTAGAGAACAAAGAGGACCCTAAAAGAAACATACATGTATCTTCATAGGAAGGAGAAAAAGAAAAGATCTCTTGAGTAAAATGGGAGTGTGGGGGTCACAGGAGAGGATAGAAGGAAAGAGGGAGGCAGGGAATAGAACATAGAAACATGTATAGGTGTTGAAGTACGGATCGGCGAGGCTGTGTCCCGCCACCCGGCTAGCTTTACCCGAAATAATTACACGGAAACTGTATTCTTTTAAACACTGCCTGACCCATTAGTTTCAGTTTCATATTGGCTAGCTTTTACATATTGATCTAACCCATTTCTATTAATCTGTGTAGCCCACGAGCTGGCTTACCAGGAATGATCTTAACCTGCGTCTGTCTGGAGTGGGAGAATCATGGCGACTCCCTGACTCAGCTTCTTTCTCCCAGCATTCCGTTCTGTTTACTCCGCCTACCTAAGGGTTGGCCTATCAAATGGGTCTAGGCAGTTTCTTTATTAATAAGAAATCACTCCCACATCATTTCCCTTTTTTCTGTTTAAACAAAAAAGAAAGGCTTTAACTTTAACATAGTAAAATTACATATAGCAAAACAGTTATCAAGCAAGAATTACAGTTACAATATTTATATCTATTTTATCTTTTATCATAACTAAGGAAAACTATAACTATCTATTCATTCTTCAACTCCATCAAAGACTCCAGAAGGATATAATACTACCTAAGTAAACAAGAAATAAGAAAACTCTAGAAATGACAGAGACATCTCGCTGCCTGGACAGTCACCCAAAGTTCTTTTGTACCTTTGGGGCATCCATCTTCAGCCTTTAGGCCCAAAGTATCTAGCAGACATTTCCATGAAGCAGGAAATTCCAAAGACAGTTCAGTCACTATCTGCTGTGTCCTGCAGAATGTCTCGCAGACTCTTTCATGAGTCAGGAACCCCGAAAGACCATCTCACCTTTAGGCAAGTTCAGCAGTCCTCTCTCTGAGGGTTCTCTGTGTCCATTTTATGCAACAGTCCAGGCAAGAGCAGTTTCTTGCCCAAATGGCTATCCAACTCCATAAGGATCCTCTTCGATGCCCATCTTCCTCTCGAAATAGATTGGTGCCACCAGGAGCAGATATGTCTCATTGTCATGAAAAGTCCTAAGTTATTAAAACATTAAATGCCATATTCTGCAGTCTTTGAAAGATATGAAGAATGTCTATCTAACTGAAATGTATCTCTATATATCTAGAAAATCTAACTAACATGACTACAAGCTTGACTATTATTGATGATTAACCATTAACCTATATTTTTTAATTATACATTACATTTTTAAATGAACTACACAATCACAATACCTTAATCAAGATCAGAAATACATATACATATAACAAAATTGACTGTAAAATCCACACCAATGCAAATTACTCATACCTATATCATTTCCCCCTTTAAATGTAAAAGAACATTTACAAACAATATTTTGGGAACATGGGCGCAGTTTTTTCTCTCCAAACTGCTTCCTGCTGAATGGGGGCGTCGTTAATTAGGTCTTTCATGGTATAACCTGTGTGCTAGTTTCATCTCAGTTGGCAGTTGAGCGAAGCAATTTTCTGAAGATGTTCACAACAACCTTTCAGGAGGGCGTGGTCTATCATACCAAATTGTAATAGAAGAAATCCATAGGGTCTGGTCCTCTGTGAAAACAAAAGAAGACCCTCTCCAAAGCATCATATTCTTAAACCCAAATTTTGAAATCGTAATACCCTTATATCCATTCTGGTTTAGCTTAGCAGCCCATGTAATGAAATGTCTCTCTGTATTTAGCTCCTTTACAGTCAAAAATTTTAAAGAAAACACAATGTACATAATCCAGACTCTCTGTGAATTTTCCATTTTTACGTGGCTTATTTTTCTTAATTTCTTTTAATCTCTTAACTATCTGTACTCTGTCTCTTTAAAGACTTTACCCTTTTTTTTTTAAACCATTAACTTTATTCTCTATATTCTTTTCTTCTCTCTCTCAAGCCTACGTACACTTATCCAACAATGTGGTCTTTTATGTCTGAATCTGTTTTATTGTGAATCTGTAACATTTTTTTTACTATCCAGGAGCATTTTTTAAAATGTTAAGCAGTTCTTAAAAACTTAAGTTGCGCCATGTACAGGTAATACGGTACCGCCTGTGTCCTGCCCAGTTGAAACCTTAAATGCGCTGTTTTATGGTAATTACGGTAGTTCCTGCCTGAGACCAGCACAGTTCAGCATGGCAGAGCTGAGCCAAGCCGCTCCTGCCTCAGAGCCATTTGGTGCCTCTGAGCCACACACAGTTTAAGGCACACAGCAGTCCACATTGCCATCAAGCAAGCCGTAGAGCTTTACTCCAAATGTTCCATTTAAAAGCTCTGTCTCCCACAGGAGCCAGACAGAGATCGCAATGGCGGCATAGCCCAGAAAGCCGGCATTTTAAAACAGCCAGTTTTTTCTGCTGTTGAGTCAGGACAATTTCTTTGCGGCACGCAACCCACAAACAGCAAAAAGCTGTCTTAAATTCTTTTTCTCTCCTTTTTAAGTCCTCTCAGGTTTTACGTGGAGTTCATTAGCACGTTGGGAGCCACTCTGTTGAAATACGGATCGGCGAGGCTGTGTCCCGCCACCCGGCTAGCTTTACCCGAAATAATTACACGGAAACTGTATTCTTTTAAACACTGCCTGACCCATTAGTTTCAGTTTCATATTGGCTAGCTTTTACATATTGATCTAACCCATTTCTATTAATCTGTGTAGCCCACGAGCTGGCTTACCAGGAATGATCTTAACCTGCGTCTGTCTGGAGTGGGAGAATCATGGCGACTCCCTGACTCAGCTTCTTTCTCCCAGCATTCCGTTCTGTTTACTCCGCCTACCTAAGGGTTGGCCTATCAAATGGGTCTAGGCAGTTTCTTTATTAATAAGAAATCACTCCCACATCATATAGGTCATAAAAACAATAAAAATAAATAAATTAGATATATTAAATAGGCTGTATAGACGATTTTTTTCTTTCTACTTCGTACTGTTAATGTGTTTACGGCTCTTTTTCATCCTGGCAATCAACACAAATATCACTTCAGGATAATTTTCATTGTACTTGAGAAAAGCAGATGTGAAAACCATCCCAAGGAGATCCAGCCTTCCTAATGTTCACATTGGTAAATGCTATGTCCATGAGCATTGTCATGCTGCTATTCACTGCACTGTGGATCTGCCACAAGCAAAAACATTTTTACTTCATTTCTTCTTCTTTTTAACTTTTCTCTTTTCTTTCTTATTGTTTTCAAGACAATATATTTGATCAAGAACATGTCAAGTCAATTCATATATTTACTTTCTTTGTACTGCAGTGTGAATTGTGTTACCAACATATTGCTTATAGAAATTTTTTCTTATTATATATAGGTTTGTAAACTCAGAGTTGTAATGAATCTAAAGAAATAATGTCAACTCAAACCACTTTGTGCTACTTTCCTGTGTAATTCATCTTTGGAGTTTCAAATAAAACTCCATTGCACTGTAAATAAAACTCCCAGGGTCTGAGCAAAGACCCCAATGGGTCCCATTCCCTCTTAGCTAAAGGAATCATCTATGATCTTTGCTGACACTTTATGGATCTGCCCTTCTTCCCTCCTAACCACCTGCAAATCCCAGTCCATTCAAAGTGCCCCCTTCTGAATCTTTAGCTGGGGCTCTATCTGTTTCTATATTGAATTTATAAAGGATGTGTTGACACGATTTTAACAAAAGCTCTGTTATAGCAAGGGAGAAGCTAGGAAGAGGAAGAAATGAGTTTCTTTGTTCAAACCAGAGCAAACCAGATGGTTTTATAAGCTACAGTAACTAAATAATATATCATTGATTCCAGCGTGAATAATAAAGGTGTTCAGGGACTGTTAGTCTCATATGTGAGGTTTTAGTTTCCAATATCTAGCAATCTGGAAACCTGCCATGGTAATAATTACTTCATGTGGGTCACAAACCACTTCAAAGAAAAGCCATGATACAGTAGAAGCACTTTGAAGAACATTTCATGAAACTGAATAAATGGAACATAAATTTATATCTTATTTTAAAATATCAAAGATCATGTTGGTTCTTAACATGACTCTTGCAGTGGACTGAATGCTTCTGTTTTGTTTTTTTTCAGCCTTTTCAATTGATAGAGTTCTGTGCCATACTGCATTAACGTCCCTTGTAATCGGGCACTGGTCTGTTGTTTCAGTGAAATATAAGGTTTAAATATTGATGCATGAAGCAGTTTTAGAGTTTTTATTAGCACAGATTGTGAAGCTTATTACAGAAATCTTAAGCTGACAGCTTTACACCAGCAGTCTAATCATTTCTCTTGGCAATCATTTTTTATTTTTCTTTTTTATATTTTTTAATTTTTTATTTATTTCATATACCATCCACAGTTTTCCCTCCTCTCTCTCCTTCTATTTTCTTCCTCCACATGCTTTCTAACCCTCCTCAGAAAGGGTAAGGCCTCCCATGGGGAGTCAACGAACCTGGTATATCAAGTTGAGTCAGGACTAAACTCCTTCCCCGTGCAACAAGACTGAGTAGGAGATCATTTTTAAGTGTAGAGTCCATTCTTATTTGAAATACTACAAAGTCCATAAGGGTTAACTTTCTTTAAAGAGTGCTTCAGTATTTATATCAGCAAGAAAAGCAGTCTTCCTAATACATCTCTGGAATTCCATCAGTTTTCTCATGCACCTCATGATGGCATAGCTGTATCTATTACATAAATGAGAACTTCAGATAAGGAAGGCAGGATTTCAAATGCTTATGTCCACCCAGAAGGAAATTCAGCTAATTCAACTGGAAAAAAAATAGGTTGCCACACATAATGAACTATGTGTAAATGGCAACTGCTCGTTCGTTTCCCAGCTGTTCGGACACAAATAATTACACAGAAACTACATTAATTACAACATTGTTTGGCCAATTGCTTAGACATATTCTTAGCTGGCTTATGTCTTTAATCAGCTCATTTCTATTAATCTGTGTATCGCCACGAGGATGTGGCCTACCGGTAAGGTTCCTGGTGTCCTTCTCCTTTGGCAGCTTCATGGTGTCTCCTTGACTCTGCCTACTCTCTCTATATATATTTCTGTTCAGATTTCTTGCCTGGCTTTACTTTGCTAAGTCATTGGCCAAAACACCTTCACTTATAAGCCAATAAAAGCAACACATATACAGAAGTACATCCTACATCATCTCCCCTTTTCTGTCTAATTAAAATGAAAAACTTTACTTAACGTAGTAAAATTGCATATACAAAACATTTATTAAGCAAGAATTATAGGTACAAAATCTAGTCCATTTACATTTAACAAATTAAGGAAAATACTTTATATTTACCCTATATTTGTGAGTCTAGAGTTTTATATTTACTTTATCTTTTATTAAGCAACACATACACAGAAGTACATCCCACATCACTTATGAAGCAATTTTAGCCAGATTATCACATAATTTTAATGTTTTATTTATAAGTAGATTACTTTTCCTATATTTAAAAGAAAAAGAAAATGAATAGATAGAAATTATTTATTCTTTTTCCATTTGAAGGAACGTTATTTATTTCATTCTATTTATTTTTTCTAATTCTTTAACTGAAATGTGGACTTTTTTAGTGAATATGATATACAGCTTTTTAAAATTTCAACTCTCTGCCTGAAATTTATCTTATTTATGAGTTTAAATTGGACAGTTATGAAGATTATTTTTAATGTATTACATAGAGTTTCCATCACTGTAACAAAATACATGAAGCATCAATGGCAGAGGAGGAATGATTGACTGGATCTCATGGTTTCATGATTGCTTAGGAGTTTAGGACATAGTGGAACACTGTGGGAGAGCATATCTATTGACTTCATGTTATTAAGGCAAGTGAAAGAGAGAAGTAAGTACCTGGGTAATAGTTTTCCTCTCCAAACATATTCCCAATGATCTAACTCTCCCCTCTCACCCAATAGTAGAATGATTTAAACCTACTAGCTAAAAACTAAGCCTTCAACAAACAAGCTTTGTGTGATAATCAAGATTCAAAACAGAATATTTACCATTTTATTATAATTGAGAAAATCAAATGCTTTACTAAATATCCAACAATGCATTGGCTAAGATTTAAAGCTATTGTTCCTCAAACCTATTTCAAAAATATGCGTGAAATGTAAGATTGAGCACTCAGGGATATAAGTCTCTTGTCACTATGGTGTCTTAGCCATTATTTACATTCTATATTCTAACACAGTATAATTTGATAATTGAATTTTTAAACAAATGACACTTTTAAAAAGTTCTAAAGAGTTATTACCAAAACTAAATTCTTGGTGATAAAAATACCTTTATCTAAAATATCCATTTACTGCCTCTAATGTCAAGTTTATTCTAAAGGTTATTTCAAGTTTTTTGTTTTTCTATACTTCAACACCCAGAAAATAATAGTTTTAATTAAAGTAACTCAAAATATAGGTGACAGTTGAAAAAGATATATTTATCTTTCACTGAATGAATATGGCACCAAGTAGGTATAGGTAGTCAAAGGCAACAATAGGCACTGCATATTTCCAAAGAGTGAAGAGGCTCGGGGAGTGCCAAAGAAGGGATCAATCAATGTGTTTCCTAAGGTACAGATTGTCTAAAACTTAATGTTCCCCCTTTGCTCTTCATTGCAGAATGACTATATTATAGAGAAAAAGAATATATTTAGCATAGGTAACACAGACTGCTCACTCTAAGACACATTCCAGAAACTTTCAAAAAGCCTGAAAATGTGAGGAAATATTGGTTCATGTGCACATGAGTAGAGCTGAAGCAGGAAATTAACTCACGATGTAAATAAAAAAATTAGCAAATGATGTGCAAAAATATTTAAGCTCTACCTGTGACTTGTGTCTCATTGGGGGAAAAGTGTCAGCAGACCTCTCCTGTGTTAGATGAAATCCTAAGGGTGGCCCCTGTGATCTTATCCTTGCATATTCTTGACAGCTTTAACATCTGTCCTTTGCAAGAAGTTGACAAGGAGACAGGCGTCCTAGGACTTTACAGATGACCAGCAAATGGCAGGGGTGACTAATCTAGTCATGAAACTCATACAGGGACAGCTATTGAAGAGAGAGGAATTTATTACATCACCACGGACTAGAGAAGGCCACAACAAGCAATGTGCGAGCTAAGAATGACCTTCACTCCACAGAGGCAAAGAAAGAGAGCCCTCTCTCTCACAACCAGAGGAACTGAATTTGATCAAATCATGAAGAACTTGTCTGTTCAAGGCCACAAACTGTAGATAGTAGCTTACCCCAGTAGAGGCTTGATTTTACCGCTGAACGCATTCTGCCAAAACCCAATGGAACCAACTCAGACATCTCACCTTCAGACTGTTAAAAAAATACACAAATAGCAGTTCAAGTCAGTAAGTTTATAGTGATATCCAGCAAGAGAAACTTAATATTAGCAAGATTAATTTGTGCATTAAATATGATAATGCTTGCATCGACAAGTTGTAAGCATCCAATAATAAGTAGCACTTTTGTTGTCCTTGCAACAGCTGTTACTCAAATAAATACTCAAGGAATCCCAGGTATTGTGTTTAAGAAGGTAACGATCACACATACGTAGTCTAATGTATATGCAAGACTGTGAGTATATGTGTATTATATAAAGCCGTGAATGAACATGCTTGTGTGTGTACATGCATACACTTGTTTGGGTTTACATACAATGTTTAAAGTTACATTGGGGAGAATTAAGACTGCTTCATCCTATATAGCATAAAAGGATTAGAAAAGTACCTTTTTTTTTTTTTTTTTTTTTGGTTTTTCGAGACAGGGTTTCTCTGTGGTTTTGGAGCCTGTCCTGGAACTAGCTCTTGTAGACCAGGCTGGTCTCGAACTCACAAAGATCCGCCTGCCTCTGCCTCCCAAGTGCTGGGATTAAAGGCGTGTGCCACCACCGCCCGGCACAGAAAAGTACCTTTAAACACAAATGCCTCTCTTCCAGCCCCAGAGAAAGCATTTCATAAACACCATCCAAATTACTTAGTGTCTCGGAAGTCAGAGCCAACATGAGGCTACAACAGCCAGGGCTATCTTTAAATAAATCATAAGTAAAGCTTGAAAAAAAAAAAAGAAGGTAACGATCTTGCTCCATGGAGTCCTGAATATTGTACAGTTTCCAATCTTCTAGGAACTGTCCCAGATTGTATACTAATAGAGTCCTCAATTATGACCTCAATTATGATCAGTAATTAGGAGTGACAGATGATGATGTAGAAAATACATCGTTAATGCTATCATCGAGACCTGTACTTGAAATAATGAGGGTTGTATTTTGGTCACAGAAAAGATAAGAACATGGGATGAATCAAGTCCAGAAAGGAGAATGAGTATCTAAGCATCCTCTTCTGCCACAGTGATGATAAGGAGAATGTCTGGATGTGAAAAAAAAAATCTTTTACTGTAATTCTATTGCTATTTTATGCTATACTTCTGGGTCATTGTAATGTGCTTATAATAACTAATTTCCAAGTAGGAACTGTGGCATTTAAGCTCTGTCCTTTTTTTCCCCTTCCAATTTTTTTTATTGATTTATCAAATCTTTATCTTAAGATATTTATAAGTTGTGGGCACCATATCAGGCTTAGTGACATGATTGTGAGATCCATATAATTCTAAGAATTACCAAGATAAGAGAATGCATTTATGCCCTAAAGGCCAAAGGTCCAGGTAGCCTACGTCGTTCCTTCTTTAAAACTCATAAAATTAAAGATAGCTTATTTACTATTTTCAAAATTTGTTAAAGCTATGTTCTACCTAAAACTTTTAGAAAATTAGAATATTTAAAATGTTCATATTCTTCCAAAAAGCTATGCTTATAGCTGGCATTAGTGATGATAGAGACATTTTATGTGGCATAAGAAAATATTCCTTAAAATTATGTCACAAAGAATATTCCGCTATTAAGGTGTTATACAGTGAACATTGTCTATAGTTTCTTTTTAAATTTTTTTTTAGCTTCGATACTATAACTAAATGTCAGTGGATAGCATGATGTCCAACCTGTGGGTAATGACTGTGAATATACCCAACACATTTGAAAATGACAAAATCCTGCCACAGTGTCAACAGCTTGGATACTCCTGGAAAGTAAAAGTGATGTAAAAAGTGAAGTGCGTATCTCTCGCTTATGTGGTTTTAATAGTATTATTTCTAATTAATCGTTAAAGTAATTGACTAGAGAATGGCTCTTAACTGTTCCTGGAAGAAATCATATCTTTATTTTGACAGTTTCATCAATGTCATTTTCCCTGTCCCATTTAACAATAATTGTGGTACAGAACACCATAAAATGTAAAGTCTTAGTTCTAGAAGACTGCTGATAATGTGAAGTCATTTTCAGGGAAATGAGTCACAAAGAAAAGTTTCCAACTTTGAGTTCATTTTATTACAGACACAAGGTGCATTGTACAGGCCTGCATTTTGTGTGTTCTGTGTTTTCTTCAATGACATTTCGTTATATTTATAGCCTCTATGACCATTTACATTGCATTACTTTAATAATCTTCTTTTAAAACCCTTTGGAAGCAATTTGTCATTAGACAAGCTAATTGTGTGAATCTACTGTTTAAAAACATGAATATTCAAATTATAAAAAGAAGCATTTTATAGACTTTCATTAACTTATAAATAAACACTCGATTTTTATGTTTAAAATTGCTTATTAAAACATTTCTGTGAAGATCTTAAAAATGAATGTACAATTTTTTGGTGCTTCTTATGAACAGAAACATCTAAATTCTTTTCTTCTTTGTTCACTGTGATCCATTTCAACTCCACTTGAATGCTTCTTCCGAAGAAGACCCTTGGTAAGATTCAATGGAAAAATAAGAATAAGAGTGCGACTAGAGGAAAAAAAAAGAAGATCCCAATAAATATGATGAAGATAAAAAGAAGTAGCTGCTCTTTGTGGTACCTGTAAGAGTAAAAAACAAATATCTATAGTTAGAAAACATCTTCAAATTTTAGAAAAAATATTTCAAGAGTCACAGTTTATATGATATGAATCTTAAAGAAGGTGGGGTATCTAATGCAGAAAAAAACAGCTTACAATGTACAAAATCATTGTTGTATTTTTTTAGATATTTAATAGAAAACGATATCAGATTGTAGATTTGGTTATTAAAATTGTGATTTTCATTAAGAGCATAAATCATTATATATTCAATACTAGGGAATAGTCATTCATGTAGAATTAATATTAGTTGTCATGGATCCATTGGTTCTTTTCTTTTTACTATGTTTTAAAATCTTTGCCACCTCTTCACAAGAATCTGAACCTTCTAGAATTATTCTAACAATATTTTATTCATTTCCCCATTCATATCAAGGGAGGAAATAAATTGTGACATTGAGTTAGGCAGATGTCATAGTTAGCTACAGTTTTCAGCATTACACAAGCCTAGAGTCACCTGGGAAGATGAAACCACAACAGAAATATGACTCTGATCATACTTATTGACAGCCATGACTGAGGCACTGATTTTGGATACAGATTGATGTTGGAGAATACAGTGCACTGTGGATGGTACCTTCTCTAGGAAAGATGGACCTGATTGGAAAAGAAAGGTAGGTAAAAGGAGCTGGGGAGCAATACACTAAGCAACTCAGCATGTAGCATTTCTCTGTGGTCTCTGCTGCAAGCTCCTGCTTTGAGTTCCTGCCTTGGCTTTGCTTGATGACATGCTGTAACCTATAAGATGAAATAACTCCTCACCAAACTGCCTTACACCAAGAAATTTATCACACCATCCATAAAGCAAACTTTAACAACAAGCAACATTTCCTATGCTGGGTCTGTCATTTGTAGACTATATTATAGTTAGCAAATTGCTTAGTATCGCAGCATATTAAGAGTGATTCTTACTATATGCTTCGTAGAAGATTGAATACCAAATCTCTCATGAAAAGAAAGCGCTTTTTCCCTGGCAAGTAATTGCTAGTGATTTATTCCTTGCGATTATTTCTATATCTCACAATAATAAGAAGATATCATGTATCTTAATATATAGTTATTTTTAATTATATTCTTAACAGCCTGGAATAAAAAGGTACAAATTTTATCTCAGTGAATAAGTGATGTAATTCCAGCCAAAAGATAATTACCTTAATCAACTGGGTTACTACACTCTAAATCAGTCTTCTTGGGTTTGAAGTCTGGGAGTCTGGGGCCAGGGTACTCGCATGCTTGGTTTCTTTTGAGGCAAATATTCCTAGCTTTTAGGCATGGCACACCCCACCATGTGCTCCTACGATCTCTATCTGTGGCTATAGAGGAAAACATGAGTGAGCTCATAAACACATCCCTCAAAGCCTAATGAAACTCTACTCTTATGAACTCAATTAATCTTGTAGGCTACATCTCTGACACAGTTGCACTGGGCATCAAGACTACAGCACAAGAGTTTCAGAATGCCACAACTCAGTACATAATGTAAAAGATATTGCTATAATTAAGGAAAAGAAAATTAGATTGACAATCTCAGATGAAAGAACTGTGAGGAAAAACAATGTCTTTCAGGTACGCTGCCATAGTAATTCAGCAATTAAGACAGTTATTTTCTTCTGTGAAATTCGGCCATTGATAAAGATCTATATCAGGATGTTGGCAGTGAGGATGTGACATGAGGATAAAGGCAGATACGACTCAGTTCTGCTCCAAATGGATATAACTTGACATCTACTTGGCCAAAGGCTGAAAAAAGCTATTCAATCTGGGATGTCTTTGAGATTGCTGGTCTAGATGTCTAGAAAAGAATGATGTAATATCAGAAGTAGAAGAAAAATTAAAAGAAATAGATTAAAGAGGACAGGACAGAAGAATGTGTTGGGTTAATTTGCACCTCTTTGGAAGTCAGTTGACAACTTGCTCATTCTTATCTGCTCTTATTCCTAAGCAAGAACCTCAATGAATAGGAAATTACAGATGGTCCTGAACTCAGGGATACCTTATTGGTGTTAGCCAAGAATCCCCTGAAAAGCCAGTGAATTTGGTGTCTCATATATACAATGCATTGTTTTTAGGAATTCTCTATAGTCACCAAAATCAAAGAAACAGAATAAAATATGGAAGGGTGGTTTGTTCAATTGTTTCAAATATCACAGATCCTTGGTGATCTCTGATGAAAAAAATAATGTATAATTAAAAAATTAAAATAGTTCCATTAACGGACTATAGAAATGATCCCTGGAACACCTTTAATTCTAGCACTTGTTGAGGCAGAGGCAGGCCTCAACAAGTTGAGTTGAGACCAGCCTGGTCTACAAGAGCTAGTTCCAGGACAGGCTCCAAAACCACAGAGAAACCCTGTCTCAAAAAAACAAACAAAACAAAATATATATATATATATATATATATATATATATATATTTCCATTAAAAAATTGCAATTTTTTTTACTGTGTCTGAGTAATGGAGGCGTTTCATATCAAGGAAATTTATCACAAATCCATCCAAAATCTTAATAACAAATAACTGGTAAACAGAGGTGATTGTCTCAGAAATGAGGGCTCTTTTTGGATTTTTACCCATCTTCTGTCTACACAGCTTCTTTTTTTTTTGCAGTCATTCATGTGAAAAGCACAAAGTCTTGCTCCAGACAGCTGCAGAACCACATGAATCTCTCCAGGGAGTCCTGGATTCCTTGAAGGATACTCTGTGTAAAATGGCATTCCACAAGGTTCATGGGCACTTTTTGTTTTACTTTGTTATCTAATAAAAACTCTTCGTGACCCAGGGTGAAAATGGGAGGTAAGTGGGGATTTTATAGCAAAGTGCAGAGAGAGCTCACGGGAAAGAGTTCATAACTTCTGTTTAAAATGAACTTGTCAATGGGAGGAGGGTAAGAGCCATTTGTACAGCTGCAGCAGGCACTGTGAGAAAGTCTTCAGCAACTTAATAAACACTCTAGTCTTTGGCCACTGGGTAGTGAGAAATAAAATGTATTTTAAAAAAAACAACCTTTCTTTCATTTTTTTCCCTTCCAATGAATGAATTAATGGAAGAAAATAGAACACATCGCTATTCATGTGTCTCTGAGAACTCTCTTGTCATGAAGGAAAATTATAGACAATTTTCTTTGCCACCTCTTCATATGCACAATAAAAATGGAAGATATTAGACATATGTTGTTTTGTTCAATGCTTGATAGCTTAGGAGTTTTGACAGTTTAATGATTTTATTAACGACTTTATTTTGTACTAACTTAAAAAATTTATTATTTCATTTCAATTGGTTCTTGTAGACACCAAGAAATAACATTGTTCACAGGAAATTCAAGTGAAACCTTTGGGAAAATTAATAGTTTTTCCAGACATCTTGCCCATAAATAGGCAGAACAAACTACAGAGCATCACAAAGGTGCTTTATATGCTTGTGTGTTTTAAGCAAATGAAATGACTTACTGACTAAAACATATGTACTATTATTGATTGTACTAGTCATATGTGGATATACCAATAATAGTAAAATACCAGCATATATAATTGTGTCTCCACTCACATGGTGTGTGCCTGTTCATGTGTGTGCACACGTAGTAAAGTGCACACACCTATGGAAAACAGAGATCAACTGCTGTCTATGTAACCATGCCCAACATCTTTACCTACATGCTACCCATCAGTCTCAGTGCCTTATCCTCGGGGAATAGGCACTTCACCAAATGACTATCTCCTCTGTCCCCCATATGCAATTTTTTCAATTAACTATTAAGTACCTCAGTTGCTTTGTTCTTATTCTCAGTGATCATGTGGATCTGGGGACAATGGCATGAACTGGCACAGGATCGATAAAGCATAGTTCTACTAAACAGTCCTGAATGATCTAAACAATATTTTAGACTCAGGCACCATCCTCTGTCGACTGATCACTGAAAAATGCAGTTGAGATGAACATGTCAATTAAGTGAGTAAAGTCTCCTTCAAGACAGACTAGGAGGTATGACTAGGTATATGACCTGTGATCACTTTTTAAACTCTCAAAATTACTATTATTTGTTTCTTAGAATTTAGTATCGTTTATTAATTTAAATAGAATGCAGAACTCGATACTGTGGGTCATTATCAAGCTGTCTTTTGTAGAACACCACACTCCACTTCTCATGTTACATCAAATTCATTTGTGAACTGTATATGACACCGAAATGAAATGAGGTCTAAGTTGTGACCAAGTACTCAACAAATGCGGTCTCCTGCATGCACTTACAATGCCGCTGGGCATTGGGTGATGGGAGAAAGTGAACTAACTGAGGTGTGGGAGTTGCTGCGAAGAATCTTGTGAGTGATGTAAAGAAATGTTTGCAAACTTCAATAAAATCATGCAGTCCTGCAATTGAGAACAGCAGACAAATTCAGTTGGCATGTAACAAGGGAAATCAGATGGCTGTTTGAGGTAAGGAGCCTGGCAGCCTGAGCTATGAAGAAGGTGAGCTACTGAATGTGACGAGTCTTAAGTATGGTTATCTGGGTAGCTTTCTATATCTTAGCACAGCATTAAGGATTTTCAGCTCTGTTTTCGCATGTGTATCATGATGTCATCATTGATATCTAGAAACAAATTAGGAACACTTGGGAAAGCACTCAATTAGAGTTTGCCTGAATGATTTTCCTCATCCCTTAATAGCCACTATTGAACAGGTTGTGGAAATAAAGTGGGCCATCCTAAAGGTCACCATCAAGTTTAATTATAATCACTTGCTTCATTTTATTTGGTGCAATGTCTGTGTGTGATTGTGGTATTCACAGCATTCATAGTCTCTGATCTGATTCCCTGAATGCTGTGCCCACAGAGAGTTGTCAAACCATCTGTGAATGTCATGAATGCTGTACCCACAGAGAGCTGTCAAACCATCTGTGAATGTCATGAGGTTTTCACCTCCATCCCTCACTTACAATGTTTCTCAAATGTCAGTCATCCATTCATCAGTCTTGCTCATCCTTCATAATCAAAGTCCAGTTCCAACTCTGTGTTCATTTGTAAGTTCCAGAAAGCATGTGTCCTGTGTTTGGTGTGTATCCCGTACCTTGCTAGGCTCAAGGGAATATCATGAATAAATAATCATAATAATAAAAGTAATAATTAAAAAAACAAAGGCACTGTCCTCATGAAGTTTGGTGTCTCTGTGAAGAGCCAGAGAAATATGAAATAAGCATGCAACATTAAGGAGACAGTTGGTGCATGAGACAAACCACACATAATTAAGTACACGAGCTGGCTCAAAAGGCAGCTGTGGAAAGAATGCTTAAAAATATTCTAGAATGAAATAATCAAGGAAGCCATGAAACTTTGTGAGGAAAGAATGCCTGGCAAGTACAAGGCAAAATACAACTTTTGCAAAAAGAAAGTGGGGAAGAAAATGGAAGCAAGAGAGGGCTTAAGGAGGACGGTGGGTCCAAGTGGACTAGGAACTTGCCAAGCACTTGTATTGAGTTTAAATGCATGTGACAAAAGCCGCTGGAAGTCTAGAAAAGCGATGATTTGTTTTAAGATTTAGAATGACCCTTGCCTTCCAAATGTGGCATAGATTAGAAGGTAAGGCTTAGAAATGGGGAACCATCTGGAAAGGATTGAAGTAGGAAGATAATAAAATGAATGACTACATCAAGAGAGATGAGCAGTATGAAACTCATCAGATTCAAGATCCACTTGAATCAGGGTACACTGCCTGCAGCATGTGAGCTGGAGAGGCCTTGTAAAGGAAAATTTAAAGGATTTTTCTCAAAAGGTCAAAAAGAGCAGTTCTCTCTCTCTCTCTCTCTCTCTCTCTCTCTCTCTCTCTCATTTTATCTATGAAAATCTTGGTTTTACTAGGAATTCTGGTGGGAAGTGAGTTGATAGCTATGTAGAAACAGTTATAGTTTGAGAGTCAGTAGATAATTGATGATCCTGAGAAGACAAGGGTTTGATTGAATTCTTGAATTCCCAGGGATAGAGGAAAATGTAGACCTATTTACCTAATAGGTCTCTAATTTACTCTTGTATCAGAAATGTTCTTCCTGAATATACCATACACCAATCACACATAGCTGTTGGATAAATATCTACTTGAAAACATTGTTGTGACATGGTCAAGATATTTTGAAGAATACATTTAGGGAAAAAATAGATATTATAAAATAAAATAATATATTGAAACATAATAATATTTTTTCAAATCTAATGTTTTACTTTTTCTTTATTTTTCCATTACTTGATATTTGTAGCTCAACTGTATTTCATTTGTTTGCATCTTAGTAAATCTGGATGAAAACTTGTTAGTATTCTGTTGTTTCTTTCATTAGAGACCAGGCTCTATTTCCGTGATGACTTTTGTCTGTGTCACGAACCACCATCACACAGATCCGCCTTTTCCATACATTCCCCAGTTTGTAAGGACTCAGAATCACAGTCTATTGGCTCCATGAGTCCCTCCTCATGTTCTGCACAGCATGCAATAGTGAACGCTATAGATAGACTGCACACTCCGGGACAGCACACCTCTGCCTGCAGGCAGGTATCTGCAGATGATAGGCTGCAGGTGTTTGCCTGCAGGAACTCATTGAAAGTCAATGCAAATGAGGCCATTTTCTCTAGCAGAAGACATTAACCTGCAGGAACCTTGTAGGCACAGGTGTATTTTGAGACCATAATTGTGTACTTCTTAAACATATGCATAGCACTATACATTACTCATAAATACTAGGTCAACAAAGTGAGAAGGCCCCAGTAAAGTAGGGAAAAGAAAGAGTCATGCAAGGAGTATGGTCCAGCTTGAGATGATGTCTATATTTCCTTCCTTCCATTTAAGCTTCATGTGTCCACCAGCAAAAGCACTCTGGTTCTGCCATGATTGTCAGGAAAGAAAGTCTTAAGAAATGTTGAAGTGCTGTGAAGAATAGAAAATATAAGAAAGCTCGGTGTAACTCACTTGGAATTCTGCCGCATTTTAAACACAGCGATATTGTATTTAAACTAAGCTTAAAAAAATCAAAATTGTTTTTTTGGTTTCTGAGTTATACAAGAAAACATTACTAAGTCTCAATAATTCTTCAAGGTCACATTGAGTTGCAAATTCAAATAGGAATTGAACAAATGTTATACATGTTCTGCCTTTTAAAGTTGTTACCACTTTCCATTAAATTTTATCAGGGAAATCTGTGAAAAGAAACTCACCTCAATCTTAAACTAACCACCTCATGGTGATCTTTGTCTAAGCAAGAAGACTTTTACTGTTTCTAGGGTGTGCTCTTCACAGCCACCCTCATGCTGATATACTGCCTTAGGAATCTGTCATTAAAATTGGATAATATTCCTACCATCACCTTTGACAGTGTTACTGTCCCAACCTGAGAAATGCATTGTCTGTTTCCTACACACCTTCTCACCCTTGCCCTCACAACATGTGCTCTGATAGAATCAAACTCTATAGCAAATCCTTAAAATGAAAACCGTCTTTGAACGCTCACTGGATTTGAATGCATGTGATTTTTTTTTTTTTTGAAATTTAAGACAGCATTGGTGGGGGTAGAAAAGAAGCTACAAGGCCTTAAGCTTATCTTGCAACATTCAAATTAAAATATACATTTGACATTTGGAGGTGATTTAGCTCTACTAAAGTTTCATGTGCATGTGGGTGCTTAATAAATAATTTTTGGTGATGAGCCAGGACCATGCTGCAAATAGGGACTGTACATATGCTCTTTGGTATTAATGAAGAAACATATGTTTAACAACACTTCCCTCAAAGCATGGGACATATTGCCTCCACCCTTTACTGAGCATCTCCTCCAAAAAGGCATCCTCATCTTGAAATACAAGTGCTTTAACATCTAGGAAAGTTCTCCTCTTGTGATTCTTCTTCATGCTTGCCAATAGTGTAACCTTCAAAACCACAAATCTGATAGTGCCTGTGTAGCTTAAAGCTTTTGCGATCTGTCGCAGGGCACCTGGGACCTTTCCCGCATTTACAATCTGACTCTTATGCAGTTTCCTGTCTTGGTTTTCACAGGGCTCTAAAGCAGCCTATTAATAGCTGTATTGTTCACCGCTCTCTGCACACATCATGAATTTTCACATCTCAGGGCCCTTTTTAGTACTATTTAATCAGCCTGGAATGTGTTTTCTAAACTCCTCTACATGTTAAAGTTGACTTCGACTTGGATTGTGTTTTTGCAGCATTCTTCCCAGACTCCATGGCCCTTTACTACTCCATCCTGATTAATTTCAGCTAATTTCCAAGTAGGCTACTTGGATGTGCACTCACAAACTGTCCTGCATTTTCTTTACTGAGTGAGGGACTATACCATAGCAATAGAGGTTGCTAGGTCTATACCACATCTTTGGAAATATTCTTTTCATCTGCTCAACTAAATCTCGATCCTCAATTTTATCAAGTAGTTTTAGTAAATAGTCTTTAATTTCATGAAATACTAGGCTTTTTTAAGAGAAAGTGGATATTACACATGAATAACATAGTAATTTGTAAAATACAGAGAGAGAAAGGAGAAACATGGTCAATTATCTGTGTTCCCAGGGTCAGGAATAAGTGTTTTAAACAGTAAATATATTCTGTTAGAGAGATTTGAGCATGTTTATTTGGTGTAAGATATTTTTTACTTATTATAGTGTAGCCTGTAATAATTTGATAGACACACAAACCTAGAAATGATCAAGTCAGGGTGGTTAGCATGTTCTCTCTTCAGATGGTTGGAATACTTTTTTGCTGGCTTCTTTTTCTTTTCGTTACTTTGAAATGTGAACTAATTTTAGGATTTTAGTGACCCTTCTGTGTTGTGTTTTTCCTATGTAGTTGCTTTTGGTGTAGTTATGTACACACTCGATTACTCTCACACCTATCTTGCCACTGGTCACTGTTGGGCCCTCTAATTTCGTGAGATCATCTTTTAGAATTTATACAAAATGACTAAGAACAAATGATGTTTGTCTCTTTTTTACCCAGCTTATTTCATTTAATGTGATATTCTCCAGTTCCATTTGTGTTCTCAGAAGTAACAGAATTTCTTTCTCTTTGTGACTGATAACATTCATAGTGTGTGGATGTCTTTACCTTTATCCACTTGTCTGTTAATAAGCAACTTGGTTGTTTGGTTACCAAGGCTATTGTGAAGAGTAGCTTGTTACAATGACTTCATTTACTTTAAATACACAGCCAGTAGTAGTAGAGTTGTTGGTTTAAATGACTGTTCTCTCTTGAGTTTTTGGTTTTCTTTTGTTTTGTAGAATATCCAGACTGTTTCTTATATGGCTATGCTATTTTGCGTTTTTCTCTGTCAATAGTATTTATTCTCTCTTTTCATCACTTCCCCACAAGCATGTTTTATTTTGCTCGGTGTGTTCAGCTTTTTATTATTTGCTTTTTTCATGCAAGATTTTGCTTACAGTTTATATGGTCTTTAACTTGTTATCCTAACACTTTAAATTTACAATGTGTTTTGATCATAACAACCTCCACTTCTCCCCCTCTGTTTTTCTGAATTCTCTTCAGTCCCTTCCTCCCTCTCCCAATTTCATGCCTGCTTTTGTTTTGTTTTATTTTTGTTTAATTGGTGTTGTTCACACATCTTGGAGCACAGCATGAAGAACCTTGAGCCCAAAGATCTCCAGAGAAACCAGGAATGTTATGCATACAGGATTATATTTCCAAAGGGAAAGATGAAACACCATATTCTTCCATCCAGAGAACTGGAAGTGATTGACAGCCTGGTGATCTGTGTTACCTGCTGGACCAGGCCATATCAAGCTCTTGCCATAAACACCTGAACTGGCTTTAGTAGTTCCTTATAGCCAAACCCTTATAGCCAACGGCTCCCCCATGTCCCCACAATCAGGACAAGAGGTGGCTAATAGTCCACGTGACCTCTACATTATCTGTCTGACTGAGACCAGGTCAGACACTTAGGCCCTGAAGCTAGTAAAGGTAGTATATTTCTAGAACCAATCTTGAAAGAGATACCATGGACCCTGAGTGGATTTTTAATGTAATTATGCTTCTTTGTGTACTGGGGATTGTATTACACCAGTAATTTTTTTTTTCAAATTCTACTGGGCTTAACTATATTGGGAATAAGCTTCCTATTCTAAGACTCTTCAAGGTGTGATCCAAGTTGAGGAAGTCAGTCTTCACCAGGTTTTCATTTCCTACTGAGGCAGTGTGCCTGTCCTAATGGGAGCTCATCAAATCCAGCTGGACCGGGTCTGAAAGAGCATGTGATCAAACCGGACTCTCTGAATGTGGCTGACAATGGGGGCTGACTGAGAATCCATTGATAAGGTGATGGGACTTGTTTTTACAACATGTTCTGGCTTTTTGGGACCCTAGTCTATCTGGATGCACAGCTCGCTAGGCCTGGATGTAGAGCGGAGGGCCTTGGACTTCCCACAGGGCAGGGTTCCCGCCCTCTCTCAAGCAGGGAGGGGGAGGGGTGTGTGTGAGTAGGGGAGTGGGAGGGGATTGGGAGGAGGGAAGGAAGTGTAAATATTTGAATGGAAAAATTAAAAAAAATAAAAAATTAAAAAAAATAAAAAATTAAAAAAATAAAAAATAAAAATAAAAACAAAACCAAAAAAAATGATTCTTCCTTCTCAGCAGCTCCTCACCTTAGGGTGGAGACTCATGAGTTGTTCCTGGTCCCGCTGAAGTTTGGATTAGGTTGATCTTGTGCAAGCCTTGTTCAGGAAACCAGAACTGCTCTAAGTTATCTGTCATAATAAGGCCACTTTTATTACTATATATTTTCTCACATATAAAAATGTTGCTTTTCTTTAGAAAATGTATACATTTTAACATATATACAAATTTTATCTATTCGTCCTCTTCTCTTATATGAGAATGTAAGCTGTATCCACATTTCTAAATTTTTTCTTTCCACTTACACTGTAAAATCTTATGTTCATACAGGTGCTCTTAAGTGATGGATTGCTTTAGACTGATACTTGGGTAGTCATCATCTGTTTTGTTGTTGTTGTTGTTGTTATAGTTACAGTGTTTCTTTGTGCTCTTTGTCTACATTTGGGGGGCCGTTTTATTGATGTGAATAACTAGGCAGTAGTTGAAGAAAATGATTTCATCTGAATTAAGGAAATATAGATTTATTAAATGTATTCTGTACAACACAGACTGAACCCATTGCTTCTTTATTCAACAAAAACCAGGCATAGAAAAATGTGAGTATTAAATACCAGAGCTATCAATTTATATTTCAATTTCCCCTTGGGTTATTTTTTCAGACCTTTAGCTCATGTGAAAAGATACACCACTTTAGACCTGAGTAGCCAGCAATCTTCCCAGCTCTCTGAAAAGACACACAGGCTTCCATGAGATATTTACATCCCACTGCCTAGACGGAATATTATTGTTCTTGGCTCCTATTTCTCCTCCTCCTATTCCTCTCTTCCTCTGTGGCTAGTCCACTCCTGCTCTAGTCCTCACCTCTTTCTTCCCTCCCTTTACTCTTCTTCGTGTTCTTGTTAGAGATTACTCTGGTTCCTGCCTCACGGTTTCTCGGAAGTCAAAGGCAGAATTCCCAGACTCTGTACGACCTGCAGTGGTTACTCCCCTTTATATTACAGAAGAGGAGTGTTTTTGTCAGGATTTGAAGGCTGTTGCTATCCGCAGGCTCTGAGGCATTCTGTTTTCTTCTGAATGTCTTTCACTCTCTGAGCAGTTGTCTTTGTGAACAGACAGCTACATCGTTTCTTTTCTCCCTGCTATTTTACTGCTCCTCGGGCAAAGTAAGTAGTGCTCTTTATGAGAAAAAAGGACAACTCCCAGCTTTTGAATACTTCATTAGGCATGTCTTCCTGCAGTACCAGACTGCCAGTTTCTCTGGCCACACAACAACATTTGATTATTTAACTACTTCCTTCCACCAGTTCTATTCTGACCTGTTGTGGGGTGATATTGTATCTTACATACACAGTTTTTTTTTTTTTCCTTTCTGGAAAGAGAGGTATACGTAATAAGGAAGTGTTCAGTGTTGCTCCTGTACTCTTAGGAGAGCATGAGGTTCAGTTTGATTGCTTCATTCCCCCTTTGATGAAAGGACCTAGTAAGGACTAAATTAAGAACTCAAGTTGTCATTTTTTTAAGGGAGAGTTTTATGCAAAGAATACACAGATCTGATAGACTCAGCGAAAATCTATGCTCTATTTATGAATAGAGGCAGACATAGCTCAGAAATTTTATCTCAAATAAAAACTTTAACTAGTATGTAAAGTAGTAGACACCTTCCAGTTTAAATATAACTATTTGAAGAATAAGGAAGAGAAGACATTTCTAGAAAAAAACTTCTGTATACAAAGTACTGACAGTTAGGGTTCAGTTTTTAACCTCTTGTTTACAAACAAGGTTTTTTTTTCTGAAATTAGAGAAGCATTTGAATTGCAGAAAATCAATTAGAAAATTAATTTTGGAGTAAATAACATGTATTTGGAAGACTGGGTCTCGTGTTTCAATGCGAGGAAGCATTCCATTGTCTTCATTAGGTTTTGGCTTCACAGTTATGATATTTATTATAGAAGACAACGTAGAAGGCAGAAAAGCTGGACTTTTCTGTCTTGTCACATGCAAGTGTCCCTCCATTTGACTGTGGACATGGAAGCCATCTGATGGTAGCAGAAGCATGTCATGGCAGAGCAAACTCAACACTTAGAACCTTTGCTTGCATGCGTGCTGGCTGCATCAGCAACTATCCTGAAAATAAATATTTCTCTCTGTAGGAATGATTTCAGCTGTCATTGCTCCTCATAGCTTCTTTAAATCTAATCTTCGATAATAATGGCTGGAAATGATTTTTAAAAAAACCTATATACAGCGTTTTCCCCTCAGAACCCAAATGTACCTTTGCGTGTCTTAAATTATAGAAGAAACTAGACAATAAGATTTCCCTGAATTCTATTTTCTCTGTAAATTTGAGGGAAAAACATATGTTGCCCTCTAGATTTACTTCTATCCCCCAGTAGTAGCATTTACTATATAGGATTTCTGTTCAATAGATTTTTTCTAAAAAAAAAAAAAAAAAAAAAAAACTATGGATTTGAAAAACAACAATGTGCACTCAGCTCTGTGGGCACCCCGAACTACTTTCTGCATCTTATCATTTCCTAACAAGCTCATGGGTGACTGATCACCTCTCTGTTGTGATATTGTCACCAAGTAGCTTACTCTTCTAAAACTCTAAATGAATTGTAGCAATGTAAACCTGTACCCACAGCAGTTAGAAATATTGCTTGCAAAATTTAAGTTTTGATTCATTGGTCAAGAAGATTAATTAGTTTCTTTCTTATCAAGTTATCTTGTTTGTGCATGTCTGATTTGAGTAGGGAAGTCCTGTTTACGTGGAAGCTAGAAGGAAACATTTGGTGTCTTTCTCAATAACTCTGTAACTATTTTCTGCAGCAGGGTCTCTCACTGAAGCTGAAGATAGACTGCCTGGATAACAGACAAGAAGAAACCTTTAGTCTGTTCCTTTCTAGTACTGGGAACACAGATGTGCATTGCATCTTGCTCTTTCTTCTTTGTTTTTTAAATTAATATTTTGGTTTCACACAAATGTATTACTAAAAATATTGTTAATACATTGTATTCTTATTGCAATTTCCCCTCCTCAAATTTCTCCTATATAATCTCCCTACCCACCAAACTCCAGGCTTTCTCTCACTCTCTTTTTTAAAGAATGAACATACAAGAAAATAAAGAAACAAAAAACAAAGCAAATATACATAAAATGCACATATACACACATATGTAGACACACAGGTACACACAAGTATGTTTCTAAAGTGTTTTCTGGGATCAAAACTCAGGTTGTATGACAAGCCTGTTATCAACTAAGCCATCTCCCTTTACCATGTTAATTGCAAGTAAGATGCTGTCAGCTGCACACACGATGATAGCCTTCCAGCCTATGGATGTTCATAGTCTCATATAACTAGCATTTGATCTCCATATGAATTTCAGGGTTTATACAGGTATGTATATATGTATATGTATATGTGTGTGTGTTCTCTCCTAGTATACCAGAAAATTGGGGGGAAGGGTAAAAAGTATCTAAAACATAGTACTAGAATTAAATATTAAAATAACACACTAGAATACTACTAGTTTGTTTTAACTTTTAACATAATATATTTTTCAGGTGGCAGAATTCTATCGAATAAAAGATACTTACAATAAAGTCTTTACTGAAGTGCTTTAGACCCCACATTGAAAGAATTTGTTTAAAAGTCTCTGAGCCCCATTGACTTCTACAGTTCTGGCATTAGACATTCAGCTGCCTGTTTTAGTTGACATATCAATCTATCTTTCCCTTGGCTATGCTTTGGTAAGTGAACTCTATTGTCTTAATCAGAAGGCAGGGGGATGAAATTGGAGAGCAATGCTGTTAAGGGTGAACCGTGTGGGGAAAGTAAATGTAACTTTACATTTGAGTTAGCGTTGAAGTAAAAATGCCTAAATAAATCTATGGATAGACAGTCAGTTCAAATAGTCTAACATCAGAAAACAGAATTCCCAATGATACTGGGTAGATTGATTGAATGGATATAGCTTTAGTAAATCTGGCCTTGTGGTAGGAAAACTTTTCTGTGAGCAGGCACTTCATGCTCAATTGCACATGTAACTCAGAAGTTTCAATGAGGTCTCCATTCCCTCACTCCCTGGGGTAAACTATTCAGCAGTTGCAAGTTTCTCCGCATGTCCTGTTGTCCTCCTCTGTTAAATGCTGTTGGAAAAATTCCTGGCAAATTTTTAAGATGTAGCTATTGTAGTTATTGGATGTTTGGGACATTAACACTTTTGAGGCTATTAATAATTCTGCAAGTATTTATGAATGTTAAAGAAGAATTTAACAGCATCAACACTGCTGGATCTCTCTGCTGATAAACACTGTGTGGTTTTAACAAGTTAGCACAGCTTTATGACTCAGTCAGTTTCAGGTGAGAGAACTTCCACATTCTATGTTCAATGGAAGAAAATTTTTCGGTGAGAAATATTGTTCAAATTTTTTTACAGACTTTTGATATTTCCAGAAAGATTAACACAAAACACTCCCTTCATGTTTAGTACCCACGTAGCCCCTCTGACAGATGTTGTCAAATTGGAATGATACACAATTGGCCAGCTTCATTTCTAATCTCTGTGGTATATAGCTTATAAGCTAGAAAATGTGGGGAGCAATAATAAAGTCATGGTAAACAGATCTTGCTCAGCACTTTGGTTGGAGAGAATAGTTTGAATTGTGCTTTATAAAAACCATTTTGCAATTATTGTTTGTCGTTGCACTGAGCTGTATGCTAAGGTATGATGGAGGAAGGTCATTGGTTAAGTAATAAAGAAACTGCTTGGCCTCATAGGTTAAAACATAGGTGGGAGGAGTAAACAGAACAGAATGCTGGGAGGAAGAGGAAGTGAGCTCAGAGGCCAAGCTCCCCTCTCCTGGGCAGATGCCATGAAGCAAGCTGCCAGGTCAGACATGCTGAATCTTTCCAGTAAGACTGATGCAACACAGATTATTAGAGATGGGTTGATCAGGATATGAGAATTAGCCTGTAAGGGCTAGAGTTAATGGGTCAAGCAGTGTTTAAAAGAATACAATTTGTGTGTTGTTATTTCTGGTATAAAGTTAGCCGTGAGTGAGCTGGGCGGGACGAAAAGCAGGCCTGCAGCTCCTACAACAAAGGTATTTTAATTTAGATGACATAAGACAGCATAATTTATGATAAATAACTTTTAAATTATAAAGAAATTCTAAAAGCATTAGTGAGGGTATGGTCTGTGTGTGTACTTGTTTGTGTGTGTGTGTGTGTGTATACATGCACTCCATTATAGCATGTGGAAGTCAAAGGACAATGTGGAATTGATTTCCCCTTCCATGTTTTCTTGACTTCTGAGGACTGAATTTAGATCACCAGGTTTCTGTGATAAACACCTTTAAAGCTGAACTATCTCACGGTCCCGTATAAATACATTTTCCTAAAGAAGGAAAAACAATTGCCAATTTTATTTAGTAGCCAGTTCTCTGCAATATTTTTAAAATGTTTGCTGTCAAAATCACCTGAAATCTTTTACAAATTGTTAGCTTATATTTGAAATTAAGACGTGGAAGAGGTGGGGAATACTGAAGGAATGGAGGTCAATGTCTCTGGAAAGCAGGTCCACTCAAATGCACTCGCATGCACTAACCCTGTAGGAATTCTGCCTGGGTTCAATGCTCTAAACCAATACAATGATTGAAACATTCTAGGACTAACTTTCAAAACATAGCAAGCTTGCCTTGTGTTGTCAGAACGTTCTTTGCTTGCAGGTAGTTTATTTTTCAACAACGAAATAACGATGAGTGTAAATTATTTCTTTCATTAATGACAGTTCTTCAGGATTCCAGAGAGGAACTGGGGATAATCAGTGGTGTTTCAGGGAGAAATAAAAACTAAAATCTTGTTGGAAACGTCCCTGTCTATCCATGCAAGTCTATTATTTTCCATGACATAATAAAGCATGAAAATCATCACGAATCATCAAGAAAACTGTAGTTCACATCCGAAATTTTGTTTAATTTTAGATCATCACAGGAGTAGGTCATACTCAGTGGTACACTGAAAGGGTCTTGGGAGTCTGTGATGGAGGTTTATTGTTTGTGGCTTGGGTTTTAATCACGCCACAGAGGCTTTGTGCTCCAGGCCTTGAATTTGTCTATCCCCTGCTGGAAGTGTCAGGATACATAGAAAGAGCATTGTAAACAAAAGGTAGGTTATGGTGTGCTACTGGAGGGAACAGAAGACTAGCATCCTCCTCGTCCTGTGATTTCTGACTAAATCAGGCAAATACATACTTCTGCCACTCATTTTCACCACGACAGACACTTCACTCCAGGACCAAGAACAAAAGTCTCACGGTCCTTAACCTGCAAAACCGTCAGCTGTAATCAATCCATCATGCATTTAAAGTTGACTTCTTATTGAGATATTTGTTCCAGCAACATAGAGCTGTTATATTACATTATATTTTATATAATAGTTGACTTACAACTTTCTAAAACATTTCACACCGCATTAGTGTTGAAAATACATGTAGTCTAAAATAAAATTCTACTCAGGGCTTTTGTTCTTTTCTACCATATAACTTTAAACTATTTCTTAGGAATGATTGGCAGTATGGTTTCTAATTTCACATATTTCAAGAGGAAATCAGTTTTTTTGCTGGTTGAGCCATGCATTTATGCATTTAATCTCAAAGACCCATTTCTGGCTGAGACACCTTTTCAGCGGGATTCAGATTTTATTTGCTTGCATGTTGTGAATGTTGTGTTCATTTGATTATTTTTAATAGTCTCAACTGTTGATGGCTCATGATAGGGCAATTAACAAAATTAGTATAATATATAATATAATAGTGAAATTCTCTGCCATTTTAAATAATGCTTTGTAAAAAAAATTAGTAAAAAGAATGGCAAGAGCAAAGAGGGTCATCCATCCACATTATAAACAAAATGAGATAAAAGTGAACATTGTTGGACACTTGCTACATACAGCATTCAAAATTGTAGACTATTTTCATAATATCCATTGCAGTTCTTAAGAAGGAAACACAATCAGACACCATAAAGAAAGTCGTCAAGTGCTTATAAAAGTCACCAGGTTTTAATGTATTTGGTACTCTTGTGGTAGGATAGTTGTAGATAGCCAATTTAGCCAAAACAGATTGACCAGTATCAAGGATTTTCTTCCAGGACTCCTCATCTGAGATGACTTCACAGATTTACTTGGGCTTTCCTTATGTGTTTTGCACAAGACCTTCTCAGAATAGAGATAACCCAAATTTTGCTCAGATAGAACACTGAGATGCAGCTCTATTTCATGAAGAAGAAAAAAAAGTGCAGTTAAATGTGAAATTTTTTAAGTTTTGTCTGTGCTCACAGGTGTGCGTGCGTGTGTGTGTTTGTGTATGTGTGTGCACATGCGCGCACATGCATGCAAATACCAACAGGCCCAAGGAATTTATGGAGTTCTGGAGCTGGAGTCATGGGTGCTTTTGGGTATAAGAAACTGATCTTTTCTCCTCTGGGAGGCAGCAAATGCTCTTTATCTCTGAGCTATCTTTCAGTCCCTTAAATAAAGATTTTAAATAATTACCAGTGAACATAGCCTGAACTAACTAACACAAAGATTATAAACCTGGATTTTAAATTTAACCCATATTAGTTCACAGAGAATATTCCATGACTTTGCTTTTTTTACCACTTTCTTCAGCATAGCAATTAAATAAAGTATCCCACAAAAATTACAAGAAGCATTTTCATAAAATCATTGATCAAACTATAAAACTAGCTCTCACATTATTACTGCTAATTTTCTTTGTTATTATTTATTCAATGGCTACATAGTCAAGTGCAGCCCTCTTTATTATGCAATTAATTATTTATAATTGAATGGTGTTACAGTAACCTTTTTATTCAAAACCCTACTAAAATGTCTAAGAAAAGATGCATTCTGGGACTAAATTGATAAAGAGATAGTAAAGGTACTGCTGAATCTGCAGAGCATGCAGGCCTGGCTAGAATGGGCATTTGGGTCTCTCTCTCTCTCTCTCTCTCTCTCTCTCTCTCTCTCTCTCACACACACACACACACACACTACACCAATTTATGCATACAACAGGCACACACACACAAATCTGTTTTTTATGGAACCACTGTTTTAGAATTTGTTGATCATACTATGAAGCTGCTGTTGCTGCTCTCTTATAACATATTTATATGCAACTGATTGAGTGTTGCCAATTAAAACCATTCAGGAAATGGTCCAGTAGGGCAGACCTCTGTTGTTGTATTGGCCCTGGGTTTAAAATCTTACACTGTCAGTGCATATGAGCTTGAATAATCAAATTGCTCAGAAATATGAGGGACATGATTTAGCATTTGAAATTGAAAGGGCAACATGACCACAGAGGTGTCCTGGAATATAGACTTTAAGAAAGCAAATTTAGCATGGTTGTACAGGTTGTATTCCCCCCCCCCCCCCCCCGTCGTGTGTGTATGTGTGTGTGTGTGTTCTCATTTAGTTAACCTCTACAAACTAAATGTTTGTAGTGCTGGCTCTCACCAAAGTGCATAGGAGGATCGAACTGGCTTTGTGCGAGCCTAACCTGTTTGGATGCTCACCTTCCTGGACCTGGATAGAAGTGGGAGGACCTTGGACTTCCTGCAGGGCAGGGAATATGGATTGCTCTTCAGTATGGAGAGGGAAGGGGAATGGAGTGGGAGGAGGGGGAGAGGAGTGGGGAGAGGGGGAGGGGAGTGGGGAGAGGGGAGTGGGGGGAGGGGGAGATGTGTGGGAGGAGGGAGAGGGAAATGGGAAACAGGGAGGAGGCAGAATTTTTTTTCAACAACTAAAAAAACAACAACAACAACAAAAAAGTGCATGGCAGGTTTTAGCTTTGCCCACACATCTAATTCTTTATATCAGATTCTCTTGCTATTTCTGTCTCTTCTTTACCTCACAGATTTTCAGTTCTATTCTACGTATATTCCAGGAGATGCATCCTTCTTTCTCTTGAGTCATCTCTTCAAATGGTCGAGATTTAGAATATCTTACCAGGTTCTTTATCATGAATTTTGTTCTTGTGATTAACAGAATTTTCTGGCAATTTCATTCCATTCATTTAAATAAAAGTCTATATTAAATTCAGTTTATTTTAACAGCTGTCACTGGGAGATCACATCTCTAGACAATATAGGAGTAATCTTTAGAATTACAGACACTGTAACTGTTTGAAGTGTATCAAATCAGTAGGACAAACACATCAATAGTAGTTGTCCAATTAAGACTTCATTAGGTTACTTCATGCTTTACAATTCATGTGAAGGTTTGAACAGCTTAATATTTAAAAATATTGCATAGTTTTTTAAAACTGAAAAGGTATAGAAATGATAAATGATATCAGAAAAATATTTGTTCACTAAATTAAAATTCAATTGTCAATTCTTTCAATTACTTCCTGGATGTAATTTGTATCATCCAAAGTATCACCAAATATGTATCTTTGTACCCTGGCTTCACGAACATGTTCTTCCTTTTATTTATTTTTTTTTATTAAGAAAAGAAGAAAAAAAACATAAACAAAAAACAAGTTTCCACCTCCTCCCAGCCTCCCATTTCCCTCCCCCTCCTCCCACCCTTCTCCCCCTCCTCCCACCCATCTCCCCCTCCCCCAACTTCTCTCCCCCTCCCTCTCCAGTCCACAGAGCAGTCCGGGTTCCCTGCCCTGTGGTAAGTCCTAGGTCCTCCCCCCTCCGTCCATATCTAGGAAGGTGAACATCCAAACTGGCTAGGCTTCCACAAAGCCATCACATTAAGTAGGATCAAAACCCCGTGCCATTGTCCTTGGCTTCTCATCAGCCCTCATTGTTCGCCATGTTCAGAGAGTCCGGTTTTATCCCATGCTTTTTCGGTCAGAGTCCAGCTGGCCTTGGTGAGCTCCCAGTAGATCAGCTCCACTGTCTCAGTGGGTGGGTGCACGCCTCGTGGTCCCAACTTCTTTGCTCATGTTCTCCCTCCTTCTGCTCCTCATTGGGACCTTGGGAGTTCAGTCCAGTGCTCATGTGTGGGTCTCTGTCTCTATCTCTATCCATCACCAGATGAAGGTTCTATGATGATATGCAAGATATTCGTCAGTATTGCTCTAGGATAGGTTCATTTCAGGTTCCCAATCCTCAGCTGCCCAAGGAACTAACTGGGAACCTCATCTTGGGCACTTGGGAGCCCCTCTAGGGTCAAGTCTCTTGCCCACCCTAACGTGGCTCCCTTAACTAAGAATTGTGGTTCTGTGCTCCCCTGTCCAACCTTCCTTTATTCCAATCCTCCTGTTTTCCCAAGGCCCCCCCTCCTTCCCTTCTAACTTTTCTCTCCCCATCTCCACTTACCCCCATCCCACCCCACCCCCAAGATCCTAATTTTCTCCCCGGCAATTTTGTCTACTTCCCTTAGCCAAGAGGATAACTATATGTTTTTCCTTGGGTTCACCTTCTTACTTAGCTTCTTTAGATTCACCTATTGTAGACTCTGTGACCCTTATTTATGGCTAGAAACCAATTATGAGCGAGTACATCCCATGTTCATCTTTTTGGGTCTGGGACACCTCACTCAGGATAGTGTTTTCTATTTCCATCCATTTGCATGCAAAATTCGAGAAGTCATTGTTTTTTACCGCAGCGTAGTACTCTAGCATGTATATATTCCATACTTTCTTCATCCATTCTTCCATTGAAGGGCATCTAGGTTGTTTCCAGGTTCTGGCTATTACAAATAATACTGCTATGAACATAGTTGAACAAATGCTTTTGTCATATGATAGAGCATCTCTTGGGTATATTCCCAGGAGTGGTATTGCTGGGTCCAGGGGTAAGTTGATCCCGAATTTCCTGAGAAACCGAAACACTGACTTCCACAGTGGTTGCACAAGATTGCATTCCCACCAGCAATGGATGAGGGTACCCGTTCCTCCACAGCCTCTCCAGCAAAGGTTATCCTTGGTGTTTTTGAATTTAGCCATTCTGACAGGTGTAAGATGATATCTCAAAGTCGTTTTGATTTGCATTTCCCTGATTGCTAAGGAAGTTGAGCACAACTTTAAGTGTCTTTTGGCCATCTGAACTTCTTCTGTTGAGAATTCTCTGTTCAGATCAGTGCTCCATTTTTTAATTGGGTTAATTAGCATTTTAAAGTCTAGTTTCTTGAGTTCTCTATATATTTTGGAGATCAGACCTTTGTCTGTTGTGGGGTTGGTGAAGATCTTCTCCCAGTCAGTAGGTTGCCTTTGTGTCTTAGTGACTATGTCCTTTGCTTTACAGAAGCTTCTCAGTTTAAGTAGGTCCCATTTATTCAATGTTGCCCTTAATGTCTGTGCTTCTGGGGTTATACATAGGAAGCGATCTCCTGTGCCCATCTCCTGTAGGGTACTTCCCACTTTCTCTTCTATCAGGTTCAGTGTGTTCGGGCTGATATTGAGGTCTTTAATCCATTTGGACTTGAGTTTTGTGCACGGTGATAGATAAGGGTCTATTTTCATTCTTCTACAGGATGACATCCAGTTGTGCCAGCACCATTTGTTGAAGATGCTTTCTTTCTTCCATTGTATACTTTTAGCTCCTTTATCAAAAATGAGGTGTTCATAGGTTTGTGGGATAACATCCGGGTCTTCTATACGATTCCATTGGTCGACTTCTTTGTTTTTATGCCAGTACCACACTGTTTTCATTACTGTAGCTCTGTAATAGAGTTTGAAGTCAGGGATGGTAATGCCTCCAGAAGATCCTTTATTGTATAGGATTGTTTTGGCTATCCTGCGTTTTTTGTTTTTCCATATAAAGTTGATTATTGTCCTCTCCAGATCTGTGAAGAATTTTGATGGGATCTTGATGGGGATTGCATTGAATCTATAAATTGCCTTTGGTAGAATTGCCATTTTTACTATGTTGATCCTCCCAATCCAAGAGAAAGGGAGGTCCATCCATTTTTTGGTGTCCTCTTCAATTTCTTTCTTCAATGCCTTAAAGTTCTTGTCAAATAGATCTTTCACTTCCTTGGTTAGATTTACCCCAAGATATTTTATGCTGTTTTTGGCTATTGTGAATGGTGAAGCTTCTCTGATTTCCCTCTCTGCTTCCATATCCTTTGTGTATAAGAGGGCGACTGATTTTTTGGAGTTGATCTTGTATCCTGCCACATTACTAAAGGTGTTTATCAGCTGTAAAAGTTCTTTGGTGGAGTTTTGGGGGTCGCCTATGTACACTATCATATCATCTGCAAATAACGAAAGTTTAACTTCTTTTTTTCCAATTCGAATCCCCTTGATTCCATTATGTTGTCTTATTGCTATTGCTAGAACTTCAAGCACTATATTGAAGAGGTATGGCGAAAGTGGACAGCCTTGTAGTGTTCCTGAGTTAAGTGGGATGGCTTTGAATTTCTCTCCGTTTAATTTGATGTTAGCTGTCGGCTTGCTGTATATAGCTTTTATTATATTTAGGTATGACCCTTGTATCCCTAATCTCTCCAAGACTTTTAACATAAATGGATGTTGAATTTTGTCAAATGCTTTTTCAGCATCTAATGAAATGATCATATGGTTTTTTTCTTTCAGTTTATTTATATGCTGGATTACATTGATAGATTTGCGTATGTTGAACCATCCCTGCATCTCAGGAATGAAGCCTACTTGATCATAATGGATTATTTTTCGGATGTGTTCTTGGATTCGATTTGCCAGTATTTTGTTGAGGATTTTTGCGTTGATATTCATGAGTGAGATTGGCCTGTAGTTCTCTTTCCTGGTTGAGTCTTTGTGTGGTTTTGGTATCAGAGTAATTGTGGCTTCATAAAAGGAGTTTGGTAATGACCCTTCTGTTTCTATATTGTGGAATACATTAAGGAGTATAGGTATTAGATCTTCTTGGAAGTTCTGGTAGAATTCCACATTGAAACCATCTGGTCCTGGGCTTTTTTTGGTAGTGAGGTTTTTGATAACCTCTTCTAATTCTTCGCGACTAACAGGTCTATTTAGATTGTTCACCAGGTCCTGATTTAACTTTGGTATATGATATTTATCTAAAAAAGTATCCATTTCCTTTACATTTTCCAATTTTGTGGCATATAGGCTTTTGTAGTAAGATCTAATGATTCTCTGAATTTCCTCTGTGTCTGTGGTTATGTCCCCCTTTTCATTTGTGATCTTATTAATTTGCAAATTCTCTCTCTGCCGTTTGATTAGCTTGGTTTGTCAATATTGTTGATTTTCTCCAGGAACCAGCTTTTTGTTTCATTGATTCTTTGTATTGTTTTCTGTTTCTATTTTGTTGATTTCAGCCCTCAGTTTGATTATTTCCAGTCTTCTACTCCTCCTAGGTGAGTCTGCTTCTTTTTTTTTTTCTAGAGCTTTCAGGTGGGCTGTTAAGTCTCCAATGTGAGCTTTCTCTGTTTTCTTTAAGTGGGCACTTAGTGATATGAACTTTCCCCTTAGGACTGCTTTCATAGTGTCCCATAAGTTTGAGTATGTTGTTTCTTTATTTTCATTGAATTCCAGGAAGACTTTAATTTCTTCATTTATTTCTTCCTTAATCCAGGTATGGTTCAATAGTTGGCTGTTCAGTTTCCATGACTTTGTATGCTTTCTGGGGGTAGCATTATTGTTGAATTCTAACTTTAATCCATGGTGATCTGATAAGACACAGGTGGTTACTAATATTTTTTTGTAACTGTGGATGTTTGCTTTGTTACCGACTATTTGGTCGATTTTCGAGAAGGTTCCATGAGCTGCAGAGAAGAAGGTATATTCTTTCCTATTTGGATGGAATGTTCTATAGATGTCTGTTAAGTCCATTTGATTCATTACCTCCATTAATTCTCTTATTTCTCTGTTAGGTTTCTGGCTGATTGACCTGTCCATTGGTGAGAGAGGAGTGTTGAAGTCTCCTACTATTAGTGTGTGCGGTTTGATGGCTGCCTTGAATTTTAGCAATGTTTCTTTTATGTACGTGGGTGCTTTTATATTAGGGGCATAGATGTTCAGGATTGAGACTTCATCCTGATGAACTGTTCCTGTTATGAGTATAAAATGCCCCTCTCCATCTCTTCTGATTGATTTAAGTTTGAAGTCAACTTTGTTAGAGATTAGTATGGCCACACTTGCTTGTGTCTTAGGTCCATTTGCTTGATAAGCCTTTTCCCAGCCTTTTACTCTGAGTAGGTGCCTGTCTTTGTGGTTGAGGTGTGTTTCTTGTAAACAGCAGAATGTTGGATCCTGTTTTCGTATCCAATCTCTTAGCCTGTGCCTTTTTATAGGTGAGTTGAGTCCATTGACATTAAGTGATATTAATGACCAGTGGTTGTTAACTCCGGTCATTTTTTTAGTCGTAGAGTTTGTGTGTTTCCCTTCTTTGATTTGTGTTGGTGAAGGGTCTCTAGATGTCTGAGTTATTGTGGTCATTGTTGGACTCCTTTGTTAGTGATTTTCCTTCTATTACTTTCTGAAAGGCTGGATTTGTGGCTGCGTATTATTTAAATTTTCTTTTATCCTGGAAAATTTTATTTTCTCCATTTATTGTGAACAAAAGCTTGGCTGGGTATACTAATCTAGGCTTGCATCCATGGTCTCTCAGTTTCTGCAGTACATCTATCCAGGACCTTCTGGCTTTCATGGTTTCCATGGAGAAGTCAGGTGTAAGTCTGATAGGCTTACCTTTATAAGTAATTTGGCCTTTTTCCTTTGCAGCTCTTAATATTCTTTCCTTATTCTGTATGCTTTGTGTTTTGATAATTATATGGCGAGGGGATGTTTTTTTTTTTTTTGATCCAGCCTATTCGGTGTTCTGTATGCTTCTTGCACCTTCATAGGTATATCTTTCTTTATGTTGGGAAAGTTTTCTTCTATAATTTTATTAAATATATTTTCTGGACCATTGAGCTGCCCTTCTTCTCCTTCTTCTACTCCTATTATTCTTAGGTTTGGTCTTTTTATTGTGTCCCATATTTCCTGAATGTTTTGTGATGAGAGTTTGTTGGACTTGCTGTTTTTTTTGATCAGTGTGTTTATTTTCTCTATGGTATCTTCAGAATCCGAGAGTCTTTCTTCTATCTCTTGTATTCTGCTGGTTATGCTTGTTTCTGTAGTCTCTATTCGTTTACCTAGATTTTCCATGTCCAGCCGGCCCTCTGTTTGTATTTTCTTCTTTGCCTCCATTTCAGTTTTCAGGTCTTGAACTGTTTCCATTATCTGTTTGATTGTTTTTTTTTTTTTTGGTTTTCTAGGGTATCATTCACTGATTTATTCAATTCTTCAAACTTTCTGTTATATTTCTCATCCATTTCTATAAGGGCGTTTTTTACATGCTGTTTAAGGGTGTCAATCACTTTCATGAAGTCAATCTTTTCTCCTTCTTCTTGATTAAGGGGTTCTTGTCCTCCCGTTGTGAGGTCGCTTGTTTCTGGTGGCTTCATGTTGCTTTTCAGCTTGTTGGGCGAATTCTTGCCTTGATGTCGGCCCATCTCTTCTTCCAAATGCCCCCTTATGGTCTTCTTTTACCGGATCAGGTCTCCTTGCCTACCCAACACTGGCTCTCCCCAATGTTGGCTCTCCTGGCGCCGAGAGATCAGGCCTCCGTGCTGGTTGGGCAGCTCGCAAACAAAGCACCTACCCCGCTTGGTGCAGGCAGGCCACAGAAACAAAGGAACTGCTGCCCGCCCGGGCGCCCCGAGTACTCGGACCCAGCGCCCAGACAGGCTGGGCTGGGCGATGCCACGCACCAAAAGAGGGCGGTGGGGCCGAAGTGGGGAGGGCTCTGGACGGAAGTTGGGTGGGCCAGGAAGAAAGAGGCAGCACCCAGGGAGTAGAGGCCCTGCAGAGAGCCCAAGAAGGACAGGGGGCCAATAAACCCCCGAGCTCACCAAATATGTAGCTTTGTACCCTGCCTTCACGAACATGTTCTTCCTTTTATTTTATTTTTTGCACTTTCTGCATATGTTTTGTGTCATATTTAGAACACTGACTCTGGAGGTTCCATGATTAGTACTGCTCTTCATTGGCTATGTAATCACACACTACTAATTTATTTAGAAAGCTTTTTGAACCTAAATCCTGCCACCTTTAGTATGTGATGTAACAGGTTACTTTTTTTCTTTTTGTTTGTCGAGACAGGGTATCACTGTGTAACAGTTTTAGCCATTCTGGAACAAGCGTGGTAGACCAGGCTGGCCTCAAATCACAGATACTCACCTGCCTCTGCCTTCCTAGTGCTGGGATTAAAGGTGTGTGCCAACACTGCTCAGCAACAAGTAATTCTATGTGTCTATGTGAGGGTGTGGTTTTGTATAATAAAAATATAAACTTTGATCAAGCAGATTTCTTCTCTAACTGTGGTGAGTCTTATCTAATCCCCACCAAAAAGATGAGTTATAAAGACAGATCTCAGGAAACAGAAATTTCTAGAAGAGTACCCTTGCACTAAAATGCAGAATTTGATCAATGGGTCCTCACCCTGTTGGGACACATGGCAGATATGGAGTGACTCAGATAGTGAGTGCCTTTGGAATTTCCTGCTTGATGAAAATGTCTGCTGGATACTATGGCCCTGAAGGCTGAAGATGGATGCCCCAACAGTACAAAAGAACTTTGGGTGACTGTCCAGGCAGCGAGATGTCTTTGTCATTTCTAGAGTTTGAAGTTTCTTAGTTATTGTTTACTTAGGTAATATTATATCTTTCTGGAGTCTTTGATGGAGTTAAGAATAGTTAGTTATAGTTATAGTTTTCCTTAGTTATGATAAAGATTATTGTAATTTTTACTTGATAACTGTTTTGTTATATGTAATTTTGCTATGTTAAAGTTAAAGCCTTTTTTTTGTTTAAACAGAAAAAGGGGAAGTGATGTGGGAGTGTCATATATCAATCTGTTGATTTCATTGGTTAAGCAATAAAGAAACTGCTTGGCCCTGTGGGTGGAGTAAACAGAACAAAATTCTGGGAGGAAGAGGAAGTGAGGTCAGACTCCACATCTCTCCTCTCGGGAGCAGATGCCTCAGAGAGAGACG
The DNA here is from genome assembly GCF_018167655.1 of Microtus oregoni. Lineage (NCBI taxonomy): Eukaryota > Metazoa > Chordata > Mammalia > Rodentia > Cricetidae > Microtus > Microtus oregoni. Next base: position 56,771,788 of record NW_024543059.1, on the reverse strand, counting down.
CCATGCCCCGCTCCCAGGCAGACACTACCATGAAGCTCCGACCCAGGATGGACTAGGCTAGAATCTTCCTGGTAAGACCGGTTCTCACAGATTATTAGAGATGGGTTGATCGGCATATCAGAATTATTCAGTAAGGGCTAGAGCTAAAGGGCCAAGCAGTGTTTAAATGAATACAGTTTGTGTGTTGTTATTTCTGGTAAAGTTAGCCGTGTGGGCGGCTGGGGTGTTGGGGACGCAGCCCCACCGCCCTTATTACTACAGTTGGAATTTAAACTAGCTTACACTAGTAGTTTGTTGATATTCAACAGATAATGAGTAGAGACCTGTTTCAAACTTTTAAAATATCGCACACTGGTTCTTGAGTTTCTTGTATTATCCAAGGGCATCTAACCACCAAGACTGGAGACCACGGGGCTGTGCTTTATATTCTGGCCTTGAAGGCACATCATGCATGTGACAGCCTCTCTCTCTCACAGTAGCTGCAGTTATTCAGGAAATGACATTTCTGTGTATGTACATTCAATAATGACTGAAAAAAATCACAAAACCATTATTGATTTTAGTCCTATTGTAAATTTCTCTATTGGTAAAATATATTACAAATTAGTTTCCTTAACTTGAATTTAAGAAGGGGGAAATAATCCTGTGTGTGATATTTTACGATCACAGTTAAGTAGTACTTTATCCATTTTCATCCCTTCTATCTGTAACTGTTGGCCACAAAGCCATGAGTAATCCCTTTTTCCTCGTCATTTTGAATTGCATTATGTTTAAATAAGAAAGTTGAATCAGAAGTTCCACAAAGGCATCCAAGTTTTAGAAAGCTTTGCTCCTCAATATTATGTGGAAAGGTCCTGTAGATTCTGCTTTCTGAAAACAAAATACTTTTCTATTATTGTAGCAATTGATATTTAATGGTAAAATTAAGCTTATATGCATTAAATTATTTGTATATTAGCATTTTATTCTGGCAAAAGCACATGTAAATTATTTTACAATTTTTGCAATTTCCATTAATTGAAATAGTGTGTGTGTGTGTGTGTGTGTGTGTGTGTTTGTGTGTGTGTGTAAAACATTCAAAACTTAAGCACATATACACAAAATCTATCAAATCTTCTGTCATGGAAAATCACCCAGTTTGAATAATAAATTTCTTTCACAGAAAGTTACAAATATCAAATTTACTTTGTAAATAGATCCCTATGTCTTCTGATGACTGAAATGTGAGTGTATCATCTGACATCATTTCATATAACATTTGAGATTGTTCTTATGCTCCCTCTTACTTAGACTTCTTCAGAAGCAACAAATGAGACATATATTTCATTTATTTTATTACAACAGAAAGAGAGAAGAGTGAAAAATCACTAAAATAAGTAGATTATAACAAATTGTACTACCGAACACACTAGCTGCAGAAGAAACTAAATGTCTTTATTTGCAAGAATATCTTATCCATGAAAAATGCCATGGGGTTCTATAAGTCTACTTAAACCTGTTAGATTACCATGGATAGGAAATAAGTTCAAAAAGGAACTCTATCCCTGTCATTTTAAATTAATTTTACTTGTAACTTAGTGACGAGTTAGTTTCTGCACTTCCTCCAAGCAGCAACTAATACGAATCTTGGTAGAAAGAATGCTAAGACTCCAATTCCCTCCCAGCTGGAGCGGTGTTTAGACAGACTCCATAAGAACCCTCCATCATCTGTAGAACACACTTTTAAAACTCTTGTTTTATCTGCTCCTGTTTATTATTGCAGAACATACTTGATTTCAGTTCTTAGCTGCCACAGAAACTCCTGCATCGTGGGAAGTCTATTTTGACAGAGAACGGTGGGACACCTTGCTAAAGAGCCTGGCAGATACAATCAATAATTTCTTAATGTCCGTCTACAAAACCTGTATCTACAATCTTGGCTTTAATTTTGACCGGTAAAGGTAAATCTCTATAAGACTTCTCTGGTTAGGTCTTACCTGCGAAATCCAGAACTTCAGCTCAGAAGAGAGTCCCATAAATTCCTTTTCCTGCTTGGTATAACCGCCACACCTTCTCAGAGAATCCTTGCTCTCACTAAGCTCTGTTCATTTTAGTTTACTAAGTTGCTTACTTACCCATTCGGAAGTTGCTATTGGCTTTCACCTTCTTAAGAATTCCAGGCCACATTGAGTTTTGATCTATACTATCAATAAAATCCTGTCCTCTACGTTTTTTTTTTCCTCAAAGTGTTGCTATGGGAATAACACCTCCTATGATGCTTTCCTAAGCACTTCCCTTCATATTCTCTTTCCCCTACTTAATTTCATCTATTTGCCATCACTACTCTGTTCCATCTGCAGCAGAAATGTGTAATTGTTTTTCTTTACAAATAAAATAAGTATTCTCTCCCCCCCCCACAGAAACAGAAATTCCTACTTCACTTTTCATTCACCGCCATCTGATCCCCAGCCTACAAGACATGTCCTTGTATGTCTTAAGTCCGCTTTCTACCACTACAACAGAATACCTGGGACTGAGAAGCATGTAAAGAAAGGTGATTAATTCAGGGGATTGTAGATGAGGACACAATGTTTTGGTAGGAACAATTGATGAAGTCCTAGTGCTGCATCATAACGTGGCAGAAAAAGTGGAAGCAGAAGCGTATGGTGCCTGTTTTGTAATAATCCTTCCTCATGGTAACTGATCTGCTGCTGGGAATACTGCATTATTCCCTAGATACAACACCATAAACTCTTAAGACTGCCACCACCTCCTATTCTAGTTACTTCAGGGGCTACGTTTGCACACAGTTTTTTTTTAAATTTAATTTTATGTATATGGGTATTTTGCTGGCACATATGGGCATTTCTCCTGGAACTGAAGTTGCAGACCATCGTGAGTTGCCATGTGGATGCTTGGTATTGCCACCTGGGTCCTTTGGAGTACGAAACAGGGCTCTTAGCCATTGAGCTGTCTCCAGATCTAGCACATACATTTAAAAAGGACAAATTATATTTAAACCACAGGGTTGGTCTCTCTTTCACACTCCTGTCTTTCTATTTGTACACAAATTCAGCGTGCATAGTAACGTGCCTGCCCACTCCTTTGTTCAAGCACAGATTCTTAAGACCTAGGCCTGCAATGTAGAGACAGTCTGTTCCCTATTACTCTAAATATGTTGCTAAAATACTATTGCTTGTTTTAGACCCACAGTTTATGAAACCTCATCTAATATCAGGAATGATTTGTATTCTTAGAGCATTCAATTTTATTTCCAGTGTATTACAGTCTCAATTAGATCATAGTGCTCTTTCCGTGTTCCTCAAGCCAAGAGTTCCTATCATCTTCCTCTTTGTGTTATTATAGGTTGGTGCATGTAAATTGTTGTTATAGTAAAGTTAGTTGAACTGTAACTCAAACCAACAGAATTATTATAAACATTAGAAGGAGTGATTTGCTGCCCTCTGCATTTCCCATGCCCCAGCTTCTGTGAAAGCCACAGAAAACTGTTCCTGTGTTGTTAGAAGTCACCTAATGTGGAAACTGCAGAGCATAGTTCCTCACCCTCTTTTCCCCAGTGCAGAGTTCCACTGGCACCATGGCACAGCCTCATCTAATTAGGACCCTTGAAGCTTCTGCTGTAAACTTGATCATCACAATGGTCATATCATGTTTTGTGTCTTCTGCCACATAACACAGTTCCTAATGTAAAGCTCACAAAACACGTTTGACAGAAAACTGAATTATGAGAAGACTCCAGATATGAGGAGACTGGGAAATACAGCTTTCCTTTTCTAGCCTTGGCAGTAAATGATTGCATATTAAAGAGTGTTTGGAGCAGGGATTATCAGAGCCATAGCATAGCATCTTCAAATCTCTCCTGTAAAGACTTGTTACTTACATGTGCCCTTCATCCCTAACCAGGACTCCTGAACAGGAGTGTTTGGAATCACAACCAAAGCCCAAGCAACATGCAAATGAACTATCATAATGTGAAGTTGTGCCACATCAGAGACATCTTTTTTTCCTGATGGACTACCTCATCTATAAAGCGACCACACCCTTTCCTTGATGTCCTTCCTATGAGCCAAGATAATATTAAGAAATATAGTATAATCTACAGAAAATACTAGAGTACAAAAAAGAGGAATATGCAAGAGGGAAGTTGTAATAATAAATATAAACATAATCAAAACTAAGAATGAGTGGTAAGCTGATGATGATTGTGTATAATGATGGAGATGGCCTCATTGGAGCTTATATAGTCCTTCTGTCTCCCTCAGGCAAATATTCATTTGCCTCTTACCAGTGCTTCCCAGGATTCTTCACTGCCTCAGTAATTTAAAATTATTGTCTGAACTCTCAGAGGTCCTTCTATGTTGGAGTCATGTAGCTTCCCCATTAAATTTTGATCAAAAGGTATGACAGTTCAATCAAATACACCAAGGATATGCTGGACATTACGTCCTTCCAAGGTCTCCAATGTTCACTATTTACCGTATTCTCCCTAATTTATGATGATTAATCATGTTTCCTTCCATATGCTCTTGGTTAATTCTGATTTACTGTCATGATAAACATTGGATTACCAGGTTGAAGCCAAATAGATTCGATACGATGTTCCATGGGGAACAATTTCTTGAGTGTGAGACCTCTAAATCAGGGAATATTAGGACCAGAAGTTAAGAATATAAGAACTGGAAGTAATGTTTTATAATAAGATCACTAGCTAAAGAAATGAAAAATGCCAATTCTATTCTCATTCTTCCTGGCTAGACCCTTGTATCTCACCCATCTAAAAAAAAAAAAAAAAAAAAAGGCAGCTCTGCAATACTTGCTGCTTTGAAAAGGTATTTGTGGGAAGAGACTGTTCTTTCATTCCCTAGCAGTGTAGACTTGAATAATGACACACCTTGCATCCCAGAACTAGAGAGGAATAAAAGACAGGAGGAGAGAGATCTCAGTCTCGGTTTCATTCTGAGGATTCTTAGAGGCAAGATCGCCATTTTGGTCTAAGGTAGAGGTAAGAGTCAGTGATTCAGTTTGAGCCCCAATATCTGTCTCTAGGCTTCTATTCATTGTATATCAGTGTTTATGATATGATACTGTAACAGAGATTCCTCTCGACAAGGAAACAAGGCATAAAGGCTGTGAATTGTAACATTTACTTCAAATGTCCAGGTAACCGGCTAAAATTTAAGAATTATATGGTTGAAAGGCATAAGTAAGCTGCTTGTATTCTCTATCATAATGTCTATGCTAATGAAACAGATGCAAGCCTAGTCTGAGTTTAAATTCTAGTTGCATTTAAACCCAAAAACCAAAGAAAAGTTGATAAAGTCTTATAAATGGAGGTCTTAAATAAACTACTGTTGAATTGATGCTCGGTAGGTATATCAAGTATTGTTGTATTTTAATAGCAGTCAAAATATTATTTGTATGGAGGCATTTAAAATTTTAGCTTTGTTTTAAGGCCTTAAAAGCCTGTGAGATTAGACAAGATTCCTAGCTTCCTATGATGAGAAGAAGGCAAGTGTGGTGCTTTTTGAACTCCACAAGTTTTCCTTAAAGCTCTGTTGAGTCATCATGAGGTGGCGTGGGTGATTAAAACTAACTCAAAGATGGCATCTCCCATCCTAAATGATATATTTGGATGGTACAGATTTTTCTCTTTTGTCAACCTTATTTTCCTGAGATAAGGATGCTGTCTGCTTTTCATGTTTCAGGAAGCTATGGTTCAGATATTCAGAAAGTTTTACGTTTCCACTGAAAGGTATCAGAAAATAGATAGGACTTATCTCAAGGTCCAACAACATGGAAACTAAACAGACAAGGAGTAGATGGGACCATGGAGCTGAAAAAACACTGCAATGATTTGTTTGTTAGAACTAATAAAATATAAATAAGCATTATTAACATGAAAAATATCTATTTACATTTGAATAGTCTCAGAAAAACACACAAAAATATAAACAACATTTCAATCTATTTTATCTCAACAAAATTAATAAATCATGCATTTCAAAAAATATCTTTCAAATCTTATTGATTGCAATGAAAGTGAAGTCTTACACATCATGTATAAAACCAACTTTAAAAAAAAGACAATAATCTTTGTATAAATACATTTTTAACATTATTTTTGTTAAAAACCTATTTATGATCTTGATTTAAGCTTAGTGAACAGCTGTAAATTGGCATTTAAATCAACACTTTGTCATCATGTTTATTACGTAAAAGTTTAGATAACCTGTCTTGTTTTAGAGAATTTTCAGTGATTCTTTTTTAATAAAAAATTAAAGTATTGTATTGGATTCCTAAAGAAGAAAATAGCATGCGTACCACAGATCACAGAAAATATTTCATTAAAGAAAAGTCAGTGAAGCAGCTCTCAGAATAGTAAGATGCTTCCTTTCCATGGAATGTTCTTGACAGTAAGATTTTGAAGAGATCTAAGAGTCTGACCTTTCTCTTGCCTAAACTAAGTAGACTTTTAACATGAGCACATCTGGTTTATGTTCCTAAACCTCTGGCCTTTAAAAGCTTTCTTCCAAATTCACACAAAATACCACTCAGGATTGCTTGACACTCTGACCCTTCCCTGTAGGTGGTGAGCTAAATAAAGTGATTCTGTAGATTCAAGAATTTAGCATGCGTATGCCCAGTTAGCATTTATATCACGGAGTGATTAAACAACACCACAGTTCATACACATGATTTGAACAATTTGACATTTTGAAGTCATAATTGCAAAATATTATTGTCTTCTAGGAAGCAGATTTGCTTCTCCTGTAAATAATTATATTGGCATCATTATCTGGTAATTGAAAACAAGGCACAATGTGATAAAAACATGTTTTTGTTGGTTTCTTTTAAATCTCTGATGCCGATACAAGGGAAAAAGACACTGACAGGGTGGTCAACTTGAGTCTATAAATCTCTATGTCCAGCCAACATTTAAAAACTCGTTGGTACTCAATTGAGTTAAGCATTAAATGCGCATTGGCTAGGAAGATTTCCTTTCTACAAGGCCCACTAATAAAACAGGCTGAGTCATTTGTGTCAACTGTAATTCTTCCTGACGGTCCCTTCCATTTGCCTTGAGGACATACCAGTTCAAAAGCGTTCAGCGCACTACAGCATGCATAACAGGTAATCTGCCTAATTAAATCCAATAAGGATGCTCTAAGTGAAATGCTGCAGAGTGCCTGTAACCTCTGTTTCACCCTCCCTTTGCACCAGGGCCTCGGAGATTGAGACTCCCCAGCCATTAACTCAAGTGTTTACACTCGAAGCTCAGACTCTACTTTGCCAGAATGGCTCATTTCACATTTTACAAATCTGTTTTCTCATTTATAGGCAGAATTTAATTCATCAATGTTTCTATATTTTAGTTCTCAACTTTTTCTGATAGTGAATGCGCTAATATATAGTTACATTGGCAATTCATAATGCCAGCATCACACTGTGGCTGGGTTGTGAAATTCAGAGATCCTTCTAATCAGATTTATATCCATATTTTGAGTGCATTCATTTGCTATATTTCAATGAATTATTAATTAGGACCAACAATAAAATATTATTTTGCTCAGATGCACAGCAATAAGAAAGATACCCCAGAGAAATATGTCTGACAGCTCAAATCAAAATGGCCCAAATTCACTCATAGGTTAGGGATGCATCTCAGCATGATATGTATTTGCTTATCAAAAACTCTCAGTGTGTGTTTTTCTCAGCTTGTCAATGTTTTGTCAGAAGAACAAAAGCCAAACTTTAGCAGTTCAAGAAACTTCAATTTAAAGATTAGTAAAAAAATATGGCAGATGAATAAGGGTTTTTTTCTGAGAATATTACACTGAAAATTAATAACTCTGATTTTCATTCAAGTGCAATCATTAGAACTAGAATCATTACTATGTGTAACCAAACTGCATATTATATTTTATTTGATCTAGTTCTATTGATGTAAAAATACTACCCCTTCTCATACTCCCTTCTAATCATCCTTTCTGTTCTGCTCAGTAAAATAGTAAGAGAGAAACCTCATTTTAATCAATGGCCCATCCTTTCTCTTTTATTGTGCACATTATCCTGACAGCCAAATCGATGCTACTGACTCATTCCACATTCATCAAAAAAGGTGGTTCCTTTCTCTAATCTATACACAGACTTTCAGGTTGGCCTTCATACAGCATTTGCTTTTTCAGTCTTACCAACGGCTCAGATAAAACATCTCCAATCTGTTGCTGGCATCTGTCAGAGGGATATTGCAGAGGCACAAACCCAGGTCTTACGTCTTTCCAGGTAGACCTTGGAACTCTTCAGTTGAGTGGCTCAGTGTCTAGTGACAGATGACTCACTTATCTATCTTTGGATAAAGTTAATCATATGCACATAGCTAGAAATAATGAGCTCCCAAAGGGCTGAAGTTGACCAAAGACACACACACACACACACACACACACACACACGCACGCACGCACGCGCACACACACACACATTCCTGATTTTAGGTCTAAATAGTTGGGGGTAAAGGAAGTGGGTAGCTTGGGTATAAGCTTTTTTGGCTAGAACTAAGTTTCATTTCCTGCTGTGTGAAGACCTTACATGTACACGGATTGTCTGTTTTTCCAAAAGAGATGATGAAAATCACTCAGAAAACAAAAAAGGAAAGAGTCCGTACTATGTTTCCATGCCAGAGATGGAGATGTGGATAACAAGCAGTAGTTCTTATAATTGAACAACACTCCAAATTCTAAAATCAACATTTTATATGAAAATCTCTTTTCATCATGGCTTACAAATATATCTGCCACATCCAATATCTAAATTTGTACAAGTTACTTATTCAGAAGGCATTTATTAAAAATATTCATTTTATCTATTTCTCTCTCCCTCCCTCTTGCTACTCTACCTCTTTGTATCTTTCTGTTTCTCTCTTTATGAGTGTGTGTGTGTGTGTGTGTGTGTGTGTGTGTGTGTGTTACTGCTAACAATCATGGAAGCCAGAAGATGAATACCCAGAAAGCAAAGTTACAATCATTTGTGAGATGCTTCATATGAATGGTGGGGATGGAATTTAGGTCTTCTGGAAGAGAAAATAAAACAAAAAACAAAAATAAACAAAACACTTTAACCACTGAGCAAACTCTCTAGCTCCACCCTCCACCCCACAGAGGATCTTCAAAATCTGCATTTCAAAACCTCGCAGCTAGTCTCACTGCCCTTAAAGAACCACAATAAATATTGCTTGTTTCTCTCATAGAAGTCTTAGAATAGAAGGTAAAAACTGTCAGTTGATGCTTTTGAATTCATTAAATTTTAATTTTTTTTGGTGTGGTTTATTAATCTTTGCATAAGTTTTCACATAAAATTGAGTGTTAATCTTCCTTTGAGGAATAGGAAATTTAGTTGTAGCAGCTCAGATTATCTCGTGGTACAAACCGAGTAGATCTGAAGCAAGGTCCCCCTCCCATTGCTGTTTAGTCTCCGTCTGGCAAACAGCATGCCATATATCTCTTAACAGCACACTTTCTGTTGCCCTAGAAGCTTGTCTTGGAATTAAGTTTTACAATACTGAAATGCTTAATACTTAGCATTTTTTTTTTTTGCCTGTCCTGTCTCTAGGAGGTATTGCTACATTGCCGAGCTCAGTCCCATTTAAACATGAACCTGTCACTTTTTATTTCCCAATAAATACTTATGCTTTTACGTGAATGCTTAAAACATACATACATGCATTTTCTTAGATACTGAAATAATCTAGTCCACAGACATTCATTAAATACTGAATAAACTAAAAGTGATACCATTTACAGAATGACAACTGTAATGCTGGTCCTGGCCTACTGAGCAAGAAAGAGCACATTTGATACAAAATTGTAATGAATGATGAAGTACTCTGTGATGTAATTCTAATGGCTGCAAGAGCAGTATAACATAGACCATGTGACTGAGAACAGTATAATCTCATAAGGCCATGATATAAAGGACATGAAGACTGTGCTATTTGATTAAGTCTTGAACATGTAGTTAATTCAGAGAAGAAACAGTATAGGAGAATGAGAAAAGACCAGTAAGACAAATCTATGAAAAAGGTCCACACATTCACATAGCTGGAGTTTTATAACTCAAGATGTAAAGAAGGAGTGGGGAGAAGATCTCCATGCTGATCAGTGTCCCACCAGCATGTCCATCAGTTGGATTGCTCTACAGAAGAGTAAGGATCTTAAGGCATTAGATGAACACATGGAAGAGGAGTGTAAAAATGTGGTCAAACATAGATTCTAGCTAGTCCTAAGATTTCTGTACAGACCAAATCTCCTTTAATGTAGGGACTCTACCAGGTACTTTGATAAGATGATCATTCATTCTATGAGCAAATACAAAAGGCAAAACTTTAAACTATCAGCAGTGACATAATATGGCTCTCTCCTTTTTTTCTGTATAAAAGTTGTAAAACTTGTAGTGCTATTGCATTCTCCAGTGTGCCTATTAATGCATGAGAAAATCCCAGTATCCACACTAAGTTAATACTTGTCTTCTTGTGCCCCCAAATAAGCACAAGACCACACTTTTGCCTCTTGGTTTTACATTTAATTATCCTTCTTTTAATAAACGCTACTCATAAAACTTTTAAAATGGAATAACATATTAATGTTCCATCCTGTTTATTATGTTAAAACCATTCCCCTTTTGCAAGATCACAGAAATGAATGATATTCATAATTTTATCTCCTTGATAATAACATTTGTAGGATCAACATTACAAATGAATGTTCTACCCAAAATAAACAGACTCTGTAACTTTCAAGGTTATTATAAGAGGTATGTTTCTACTTGCTGTGAACACATAATTCTGCCAAAATGAGGTTTTGTTAGTTTTATTATTATGAGTGAAAAAGGTGAAATGAAACACAGAGATGTGAAACATTGCCTGGCTCTGGTGTGAATCTCCAGATGTCATCTCCTTCCTTGGCTTACATCATTTTTTCATGTTAATATTGAGAGTGACATGGGTTTTGTCTTCAACTGTTCCCAGTACTCATTGCTTAAAACCTTTGTTTTTAATTAAAATACATTATTAAAACACAGATTTGTGTTAACAGACATTATTAAAGTTTTCTAAAAAGAGACAAAAGGCACAATGTATTTATTTGGGGACCAAATATGAAAGAATATCACTAGAGATGTGACCCGAGCTGCCAGGTTCCAGAAGCCACTGAATTTCATAGTGTAAAGCCCACAGCAATGGAAATAGTTTAATTATTAGAAAAATATTAAGTGATCTTAAAATAATTGTTTAATGCCATTCTTATAATTAATGCCCTAGTGCAGCTTAATATCAAGCCCAACTTGTAGCAAATCCCCATGATTTAAATTTTTAAGAACCCCAAACTAATTTGAGAAAAATAAGTTATTATTTTTTTTAAGTTCTAAACATTAAGATGTTTGGTCTTTGTGCTCATTTTTAGCAATGGTCAACTTTTACTATCATTAATTTAATCCAAGGAAAATCTGTGCCAAAATTAAGACCCTAGAATCATTGGGTCAAATCTTAATCAATAAAAAGTGAGAAAATATCAATAATTAGCATCAATCATTAATTGCTTGATTATTCTGCTGCCTGAAAGGAGGTGTTTTTTTGCTGTTGTTATTTTATTTTGTCTCATATAAGCACTCCAGATAAACACCCTACAGAACTTAAGGGCATAAGGAAATCTTTTGCATGTGTAATGCTGGTCGCCACTTTATAACAGGTCTTATAGCACCGCAGGGTCACTTGCTTCTGGTTTTTCTCCTTCACTTTGACCCTTGCGCTGTTGTCCAGTTAAATGCCTCTGTGTCATGTATGTTATTGTTAATGTCTGTTTGTAGCAAACACTCATCACTAAACATGCCTTAACTTAGATATGAGTGTATTTAAATATTGCAAATATTTGGACCTCATCTCTTATAATCTGTCTTGTTTGATGCTGTGTTTCCACCATTTCAGCTGGCTTTCTTTGACACCACTGCCCAAACAGAAGTGGATATGTTACCTTATCTTTTTTTTTTTTTTTTTTTTTTTTTTGCTATGTGTGTAAAATTCTATTCCCAAAGATAATGGAAGACCCTTATGACATCACACTTGGGTGCATATATGTGTACCTGCTGTGACCTGAAGACAAAGGAAATATCCACCCAATATCTGGCTTTTGCAGCTAGGAGTATTATTTTCAATTGCCTTTGACCTTTGTGTAGATATCAAGTTTTGTCTTATAGGCTGCCTACATCCTAATTACTTGTGTAAGAAAGCAAATAAAATTTTTCTGTTGTTGTTATTTCTAACTTATCATGGTCCTGAAGCCTGTACATGTTGAGGTGTCTAGATTTTTAACTTTTTCCTGGTCTTGGTTGTAAGGCAGAAATGACCCAGCAGCAGACTCGGTCCTGTGCTTTGGTGTGCTTTGATTCACAAAACTATTCTTCCCTATTCTTTCTCTACTTTTTAGATTCTTTGTATGGTTTCTTCATAAATAATTTCCAAGTGTGGGAACTGTACATACATTAAAAAAGAAAAAAATGTCCACACCATTTTCTAAGCATGTGGGACCTAAATAGCTGGCTTCTGAGGAATTCCCAGGTCTGGAAGGAAATCTCATGGATGGTTCAAGCCATAGATAATTGGTAAAGAAGTGTTTTATAACTAGCTCCTGAAAAGTATCTGAAGATATCAAGAGTCAGTGCATTTATAATGCAATATACTGCTGCTTAGAAACCTACACGACTCTCCCTGTTTGACAATTGTTGGGAGCAGTGAGACCCCAGATCCTGAATTTCTTGTAATCCACTGATCTGAGTGCCTCCAGCTGCTCTGAGCACGAGACCTTCAGGAGTTCCTGATGGCAGGAGAGTGGTTTCTGGTGGGTTTGGCTGGGGTGTGGCTATCTCTATATAACCTTCCCTGAACACAATAAAGGGGGCATTCTTGGGGAATTCAAGGATGACCCGTGTTGCTGTCTCTCTCTCTCTCTCTGTTTATATATATTTTAACCTCCAGCCCCCTTGCCCGAAGCTCGCAAACTGGGTGCCAGCGGACAGAGTGCAAACACGGGGGCATGGTGCGCAGCAGACAATTATTGTCAAAATACAACCAGTTAATGATGGACAGTGTAGATGGTAGAAAATGCCATGAATATGATCAATATGGATGGTAATGGAAGATAACTGAATGACTTGAACTTTAAAAGGACTTTTCAATGTCTACTAATCCTACGGCAGTATCTTTTAAATATTGTTTAATAGAAGATGTATCTCCATAAAAATATCACCTTGGCAATCAAATCAGTATTAAAGAATATTTTTTGATGAAACTGAACTCTCAAAATCCATCCAGTGTGTTAACTGAACACACAATGGAAACTTATCTACTCCTATGCGATATATACACTGGCATTCATATTGCTCAAAATTTAGATGTCACTTCTATGCTTCCAGAACCTTCAATACAAGAATTTTTACATTGCATTTTTTTGTTTTATTGTTACACATTTTATTTTTTGCTTTAAAATGAATTTACAAACTCTAAACTTATATTGAAATTGATGAGAGTGATCCTATGTGACTGATTACTTGAATGATTGTTCTTCCTTTTCCCACAGATTCACTCTTCCAAAAGAAATTGACTCTACTTCCAGTTTAAGAAATATACCAAACTGGTTCGGATAAAAACTATTCTGCCCAGTTCTGAAGTATACCATACTCCTAGCCTACTTTCCATATATATATATATATATATATATATATATATATATATATATATTACCAAACTTCCTACTCTGTAGTCATAGCTGCTTGAACCACAAATAGAGGTTGATCTAATAAAATAGAAAATCTGATGGTTCATAATTCTTAACTGTCAGGAGATAGAATTTAGTTGCTTAAGAACCTGACTTTCTAGTCCACATTGTTATTGAAAATTGTCAATATATTAAGTTGCTATTGAATTTCTTGAGCCATGGCTTTGTCTTAATGACATTATTCTTTACTCAGTTTCCTCAGTCTGATCAAACATAGACCAAACCCTGGGGAAATGCAGTGCCTGGCTCATTGCAAAGTCTAGCGCTCTCAGATTGGACTTTTTACCATGCAAATCTTGAAGAAGAGAACTGGAATTTTAATAACATTACAAGCCTATTGCGCTGCCCAGAGTAGAGCCTGAAGGAAGACTTCTGTCATGTCCCTAGAGTTATCAAATATATATTTCTGGATTTAAATAATTTTTGTAGGTAGCAAAAATGTGTATTTTCAACTGTTTAAAGTACTTCTATATTTTCTACTAGCACTTCCCTTGGAAAAACAAATATCTTTTCTGAGTATCTCATTTTGATTTTGAATGACTTATTTTGTTATTCATCATCTGTGTGCTTTAGGTTTGTTTTTTCATTTTGTATTATTTTCTTGAGAATTCCACCTAACTTTTTCTTTAATGCTATTTAGATGTCAACATCCTGGTGTGTTTTATTACCAACTTTTTTCTTTTGCTGTCATCTTCATTCCTTTCTCCTAGTATAACTGAGAAACTCAATAACACAAGCAAAAGCAATGTGGGTGTCCTGGATGGTAAATAGAGGATCATGGGTTTAGCTTTCTGTCAAGAAATGTCTTTACATCCTTCATTATTGGAACTCTTTTCAGTGAAACTCTATTTCTTGAGATCTCCTAAATAAGACTTTTATTTTTCACCCACAGCTGCTTAGCACACATAATTTTAAATGCCATAAGAGAGCTGTATCCATTTTGGCTAGGACTGTACTCTTCATTGTATGAACCTAGACATGCTGGGAATGATGCTAACAGTGAAACCCTGTTTATATCATGAGTAATATTTACATTTTACTATACCTTAATGTTCATCTACAATTTCTAATTCTTTGTTGACAGTTAATCCATAGTACTTCAAAACAGAATTATGTTTGCAAAGTAATCTACAAAAAAATTTCATATAAAATCTTTTAAATGTTCATATATATTGACCTTTAAATATGACTAGATAATAATTTGGGGTATACATTTATGCTTAATTCTTCCATCTTTGTTATTTCCTTTCCATTCTTTAAAATTTTAACAGTTAGAAGGCATATGCTGTGAACTTGAATAAAATAAAAAGCCAAGAAATGAAATAGAATTTATTTTAATAATCTTAACATCTGCATAACAATGAGAAGCCAATAAACCTCTTGGACAATACAGTGTGCACAGGGCAGGCTTAGGGCTTCTCCAGTCAAGTTGTCAGTGTTGTTGTACCAGTAACAGAGGCTCATTCCACCAGTTATTCCTCTGCTTGTAGACCCAGAAACCGTGAACACGCTAAGATTAGGAGAAAATTCAGAGAATAACGAAGATAATTTTATCCCCATATATATGCAAGGTAGATTTACAAAAAGTCATTTTTAAAATCACTGAAAGCACATTTTCTACATACATTAGTTTGTGAACTGATTTTTTTTTACTTGTAGGTATTTTCAGAAACTAGTTCTGTTCCTCCTAAAATTGTAACTGTATTTGAATAAATATTTTACTATTCAAATTCTCCATCTATTACTCAATGATATGTTGGAAAGGGGCAAAAGAAGTACATGTTATAACAATTATATTTTATTTCTAATTGAGCTCATTGATATTACCATTTTAAAGACAATACTTATTTTTCTGTTATTGATGAAGAGAATTATTTTTCACACAATGTGTGTCAATTCAAACCTAAAATTAGATACAGAGCTATGTTTGAAAGAACTAATTTTACAGAAGTGAGATCCTAAGGAATTTATAAATAATCTGACGATTCCAAAGATTCCTTAGATTTCACCATCTTTTCTTGATTTCACACTCACAACATTCTAGTCTACTTTATTTATTTCCTCTCTCATGAGACTTAATGCTTCCCAGAAATGACCTCTTAATGTAGTAAATTGAGAAGTAACTGCTAATTACTAATTGTTATTGCAATGCTTGACCTGATCTCAAGAGCTGAGAACCAAACCTCTGTCTCTAGAGTGTAAAGAATTCTAATAGTTGGCCTCCAAGTTGACACGGAGCACATACTAGCAATTGAGGGACTTTAAAGTGTTACCTTTAATGAACAGCATTAGAAGGAATGCGTTCTGAAGCTCAGACTGGGGGGGGGGGGGGTGCTTCCCTAACACATTTAAATACCAAACCTCTCTATTCATTTACAAGAAACACATCCCTGAAAAGACTATCAGAGTGTATTCCACAGCCCCATCTGTGAGAGGGTTATCAGAATGTCCCACTGCCCCATTCCTGAGAAGTTATGAATGTCCCACCACCTTGTCCGTGAGAAGAGTATTAGAATGTCACACCGCACCATCCATACAATATTAATAATTTCAAACTGTTAACAGTTGTGTCGTCCCTGGGTGTGGGGTGCACATGTTGCAGTTAACTGAGCAGTATAATGTTTCCAAACATGCTAACAGGGTTGTTTTTTTTTTTTTTTTTTTTTTCTGTTACTGGTATTAACCATGAAAAGGTATTTCCAAGTAATTAAGCCTTAAACTCCTGCTGGTTTGGAAATCACGAACTTTCGAATTCGCATTCAAATTATTCAGCACTCACCACTGGCACGGAAACAATAAACTGCAACTTTGCTAGTGAAAGCCACAATGAGATCGATTGTTAACTTTTGTCTTTAGCATAGGAGAAACGCAAAGTTGCTCACATGGCAAATTAGCAACATAACTCTAAAATGACCTCATTTTCTCTGGAAGTTTATGAGGTCTTGGGTTTAAGTCACACACAAAAATAATGCCGATTGCAAAATAAATACTTGAAAGCTTATGTGTATGGGAGCTGAGGGAAAGATAGAACTAAAGATCTGGATCAATAACGAACTGAACTTTGAGGTGTTATCAATTTTTTATGAGAACTGTGTATCCACTTGACAATTCTAAAGTTAGAAAGTACACATATGGTAGCTAGATAGAAATTGAAAGTGTATTTATATTATCAAGATGACTATGAGTTACTCAATGCACAGACCACAAACTCTCTCACAAGTCTCTTAAACCATGTGGAGATATTTTACATAGGAGTCTATTTCTGTACCTCCAGGAAGAGAGTAATATGAGCTGGGTATGAAATAGTTTTTTATTAAAAATAGCTTTCAAAAGTTTTAGGGAAAATTATACATATATATAATTATACATATATATATGTATAATTTTCCCTTAGAGATGTATTTTTTCAAGACTTAACTTTCTCATAACAGAGTTATGCTACAAAATCAACAATGAACTTTTAAGTATGTTTAGATAGTGCTAGTGAGCTAGGCACATTGGTTCATGGAAACTGTAGTATGTAACCAGATTGTAATGCCCAAATCTGCGAAGTCCCCCAAAAGTCAACAAGGACACCAAGTCCTATATGTAAAAGCAAAGAGCCTTTATTTTATGCAAGTTTGCAAACTTGGTCTCTCCACATGTCCAATGTATTGAAATAATTGGAGAGCCCAAGCTCAGTTAGAGTTGGTTTTTATAGTAGTAAAGGTGGGGGTGAGAGGTTTCTGAGGCTTAGGACCCCTGATTGGCTGACATTTGTCTAGGGGTGTCCTAGTGAATGTGTGCTGGCAGGTGATTCTATCTACAGCAGTTGGAACATTAGGCATTTCCTTTGGAGGGTCTGTTCTTGGGTGGGGCTCAGGTAATCTTAGTTTATGGTCCTTGGTACAACTAGGTATTGCTTCAGGGTAAACTACTGAGACTCAAGCCTCCATTAAACTTATCTATGGCTGAGTCCTACTCTGACAGGTGATAATGGTTGGAAGTAAAGAACTTCCTTTGGGTAATCTGTTCATATTTAGCTCATTATGGCTGGTTGCTACAAAGACACATTATTGAAAATGGAAGGTGCTGTTAATGATTTCCCTTGTCTTTGTTCAAGTAATCATTCTTTTCAAAACTTAATTTAAATATTTTATTTATTTCTTAAATTTAGTTTTACTCATCACTTTTTTCCTCCCTCAAATAAGCTATAGGCAGCTGTTGATTGCAGGAGCAGAATTAGTTTCTCCCAGGGCTGAGCCTCCTTATTTGTAGTCCAATGCAGAGTGCTTAGCCTAGAAGTCATATACAAACATGTAGTACTGATTAACAGAAGTTTTCTATTTCAACTTGTAGATAAACTCAAAAGTTCAGATTATATGTTTATATGTTTATATGTTTGAGAATACCCATGTATGATTATGATTATGATTATGTGTTTGCACATAATATTTGTGTGTGTGTCTGTGTCTGTTTATAAGTATATAGTATGTATTAGTGTGCATGTGTGTAACATGAGGGCCTGCTTGTTGGGGTTTCTGTTCTGCCCGGTTTCCACAGTCATTATGTCCCTAAGAATCACACAAAAGGTCTACATAAGTTATAAAACTGATTGGCCCATTAGCTCAGGCTTCTTATTAACTCTTATAACTTATATTAGCCCATTATTCTAGTATATGTTAGCTACATGGATCACTACCTTTTTCAGTGGGGCAGGTCACATCCTGCTTCTTCGGTGTCTGGACAGGACTGGAGAGAAATGGGCTTCCACCTTCCAAGAATTCTCCTGTTCTCATTGCCCCACTTCTACTTCCTGTTTGGTTGTCCCCCGTATACTTCCTGCCTGGTTACTGGCCAATCAGCACTTATTTAAAACATAAATGACAGAATATAGAATTATCCCACACTGCATGTGTAAGTATATAGCGTGTGTGTGTGTGTGTGTGTGTGTGTGTGTGTGTGTGTTAATGAACCACCTTGGTGCAATTTCTCTGGATGCTTTGCGACACTATTATAACACACCACAAGCAAAGAGGTTGGTCAAACTTGAACTAAATGAAAATGTAACTTTATTTGTTATTCAGTTTTACAGACTTATTCAAAGAATCTTACATTATCATTTTTCCTTGTCTTTTTTGGGACGCATAAACAAATTTGTGATAATTAACAAAGAAAGTTTGAGCTGGCTGTCTCTGACTCAACCATAGGCCATCTGGATATTAGAAAAAACTGATAGTCTACATTTTTACAAAGTCTTTGTTATAAAAGACAATGCCTCACTTTAAGAAAAATTACATAAAATTCTGGTTATACATTTGAGAAAAGAGAGAGAGAATGAATAAAGGAGTAAATTTTATTCACTCATCTTTAAGAGAAAGAATACTAAAAATAAAGAAAGCAAGACAAGGATATACTTTCATTTTTAACTTATTTATTTTTTTATTTTCTTATTTTCCCTATGGTTCCATTGAAACATGCCACTAATAAAAGTTAACTTGGAATCTCAATTTCAGAAATGAGGATTCCCATCAACAAATTTCCTTTTACTTGCTCCCCATTTTGCATATGGTGCTGGGAATTTTCTGAGATTTTTGAAATTTCTATTAAGAATTTTAGATATCCCTGTAAAAATTCTAAGTTTTTAGCTCTATATAATTTGGCAAACCTATGTTAAACATACACCATCAAAACCCATTTCATAATCCCCATAGTTCAAGTTCATATACAAATTGTCTTTCCTTGTGAATATTTCTTTTCTTTTATGAACTAACCATCCCTGATAGCATTTTAGTGAAGAATAGATCAAAATAAGATAATGCGCTATCATGCATCTCTTTATAGTGACAATTTTCTTCTCAAGATAGCAATATTAAATTGAAAATTCTCATCTCATGTGACACCAGTCCTTGCTCACCATTGTTATTTTCCCTCCCAAGACCATGACTATGTGGTTTAAGAGAAGAGACTATTACAATTTTATTCTATTAGAAGAGACTAAGGCTAGAAGAGTCTAAGTGCATCTCGCATCATGTTGTTTGCAAGCCTGGACACAAAACTGACATCTGCAATTTTCTTGCAAAAGTATACTCTCGCAAAATGAACAAACCATTTCCTCTCAAAAAGGAAAAATGACAGAGGAAAATATGTCATTATACTACCACTATTGCTAGATGCTGGGTGCTTTAACCAGTGTTTCTAAAAGAGATATGAGATTTGTTTGGTTATTGGTACTCCAGTCATTTAAAATCTGTAAATAGTTTGTAATTCTAATTTGTACAATATCTACAAAATAGATAGTGGTACCACATGCATAAAATGCATATATCACCCTTACCTAATCTTTATGTTTTAATCATTAATTTTAAAAACTTTATTAAGAACTTTGCTGTGGTTTCAAAAATGTATTAAGAACAACTTATTAGCAGACAGACATGGGTAAGTGTGATGTCATTCATTTAAAAAATATACATAAATATGTACAGCATAAATGTCAGCAATGGATAAATGGTTGGGATTGGCTGCTCTGCAATGCTATCTTTAGGCAAATATACCATGACTAAAGATATATTAGGAAAGCACTGGTGATTGTGGACTTACTAGAATTTGTCTAGCCCTGCTGGACATCAGTAACATGTGAATGACAATATTCTCCCCTTAAAGGCTCTCCTTAGAGGGTTGAGTGCCTGCGTTGTCTATACTTTCTAAGGCTTAAAGCCAAACATTCCACAACTGGCAAGCGTAGAGACTGCGCGAGCTTATTAAAGAATCATGCCAACAGCAAACATGGACAGTCCTTTCTGATTAGATTTTACTGCTACAGTGATGCAAAATTCGATATTGTTTTTTCAACCCATTCTGGCATCATTTTCTATTCACCGACAATAGCTTGGCTTTATTCTATCAGTCATTAAAGACTGTCGACTCTGACTTTTGATTGTGTCTTAAGCACACAAAAAATTTATTGGTCTATTTATGAGTTTAGTGCTTTAAAATTATCAAATGCTTTATAATTACCCGTGAAAATGTAAACCTAATAGAAAACATTTATACTCTGATGTTTTATAGTTTGAATTATATAGAAATTGCATTTTCAGAGTTTTATGGTAATATTAGATGTAAATTATTTTGGAGGTTTTTACATTCACTTTTAATTATTTTTGTTTACTTAAAAAATTCAGTTACTTTGCAATTCAAATTTTTTAGAAAAACAATGAATAATGATTTAAATGTGACTTATATTTAGGGAAATTTATAGCCTTAAGAACATAAACATGTGTGCAAAACTATATTTATGATATTGTTGGAATTGTTCAAGTACAAAGTGGGCTGTTAGACATGATGCCCTCAGATCACTCCCCACCACGGTATTCTCTACTAATCCTATTGAATAATATCTTATTTTACATATTTTTCTAAATTGTTTACTGAAACATGTGTTTCTGAAACTCACTTGGAATATCAGTAATTCAACATTGGTCACAGTGATGCTAAGATTTAGCAAAGCATGATATAACACATACTAAGAGTTAAATCAGAGAGCAACTCTGGGAACTTAACAATTGTGGAGCATAGAGAGTGTGGTCCTGTGTCTAATCCACTCTCTGACCATACACATACTGCAGTGTGGATTACCACTCCAAACAAACAAAAATCTTATTTTCTGCAATGGTTCAGGGTTCCTTTCCTCTACAAGTAAAGATAATTATAATCAAAGAATTTAACTTATCATCTTTTCTTCATGTCAATATCTGCCTTATTTAATTCCACTGATTTTAAATGGTATTTGTAAATGCCAGGTCTACTTTGTGATGGCATTATTTTTTCAGTTGTAGTGATTTTCTCGTTTTGTAAAATGAAGGGAATCAAATGTCCAACATATTTCCCTTCTTAGTAAATTTCCAGCATATGATCTATTACTGTTACCCCAAGGACAATCCTGGGTTGAAGATCTTTAGAGAATTCCATCATGTTCATCCTAACTTTGAGCTCATTGAAAAGCAGCTCAAAATTTCCTCTTCTCCCCCGGGGTCTTTATTTCATATCTGCTTCTCTACTTGTTTCTTTAATGTTTATTTCTCTTTAGATCTTACAAGAAACTTCACAAGCTTCAGTCTCTTGATACTTTTACACCAATCACATTTTTGCCATAATTAAGAAAATCGAATGACCTTGTGCTTTAGAGCATTTATAATATTAACATATAAAGGACCACAGTATCATCTCCTCCGGTCTGAACTTCATCTCCTGCTACCATCGGCATTTGAAGGGTTTGTCATGGTATGTTTCTCTTGAGGGCAGTTATGGTGACCAAAGCCAAGGAAAATGGCAATCAAAATTGTTGGTAGTGTATGAGAATCCCTTGGCAAGATCAACTGGGAGACATGAACCTATAGACAATGAAAAAAGGAAATCACTAACATCGAGATTGAATGTAGACTATGTATAAGGTAGAAGCAGAGAGTTTCAAACAGGAATTGAAAATATTTTATGGTACAATTATCAATTTCTTTTTGAAGTTTTTCAAGTAAGCTAAAAATAAAAATTTAATTTTAGTTGATGAACTACCCAAATTGGTATTCAGTAGTTTTCTCTGTGCTTGCTGATAGGGCAACTTCTTAGTTAGTGTTTTATTGCAATGAAGAGACATCATAACCAAGGCAACTCCTATCTAAGAAAGAAATTAACTGAGGTTTTCTCAGTTTCAGAGGTTTAATCCATTATCATTGTGACCGGTATTATGAGCAGGCAGGCACTGGAACAGGAGCTAAGAGCTACATTCTGATTTATAGGCAGAGGGAAGAAGGGGGAGAAAGGGAGGGAGGGAGAGAGAGAGAGAGAGAGAGAGAGAGAGAGAGAGAGAGAAACAGAGAGACTGGGCCTTGTATGGGGTTTTGAAACCCCACCTCCACTGAAATATTTCCTTAAGCTCACATTTTATAATCCTTATAGTGTTATTCCATGATGACTAAGCATTCAAATATTCGAGTCAGAGGGGGCCATTCTTATTCAAACATGCAAAGTCCCTCATGGTAGAGGTTTAACCCTGTCTTCCTTGCAATAGTGAACTGAAATTGCTTGGAAACCATTGGCCCAAATGAACCCTCTCACCTCTTAAGTGGTTTCTATCAGTGTTTGGTCAGAGTAATTGTTGTTCCCTTGCAACACTACAACTCCCAACATCCCTCTGGACGGCAAGCGCGGGACACATTTCCCAGAAGCCTTTGCATCCTCTGTTAAAAGCAAGGACAAGCCACGAGTTCGCCCCTTCCCTCCCCTTCTTAACCCTTCCCTTTGTCCCTTCCTTTCACTTTTCCTAGTGTGTTTTCCCTTCCCATTAAAAGTGTACCTACCATGTGGTACCGCCGCGTGTCTGTGTCTTTTCCCTGCGTAATCGTCTTTACCCCATAGGACAAACAGAAATTAAGAACAACATTTTGGTGCCGCCTCATCGACTCGGAGACCTCTCCGTCCGGTGCCCGAGGCTTTGCCTCTGGGCTTCACCGACAAGGTCCAAAGAACCGACAGCCTTCGCTCACCACCACCTGTTTCCACGGCCATTTCAACAGCTTCATCCTGATCCGTGAGTTACCCTGGGTTGGCTTCCTTCCCCCTGGGGCGTTCAAAGACTGTCTGGCAGGCTTTCTTTGCACACCTCGGGCTAAGGCTAGGTTGCTAACCCACTCCCCCGTTTTTTTTTGCCCTCGGCCGAAACGCTCAGTCCGCGCACCCGGAGTTCGGTGCTCCGGGCTTTTTTCTCCTTCTTTCTTCCTTTTTTTTCTAACTTTTTCCTGTCCACTTTCGGGCCACTTTTTGTGGCACCTCCGGGCCCTGTGCCCTAAAGAGCTTAATCGCCTCCTCCCAGCCGGGACTTTCTCTCCCGTATGGTTGCTGGGCTCGGGGCAGTTAAGTGTTAACACGCCCCAAATTCGCACGGACGCCTGCGTTTTTGGCTTGCCGTGTTCGCGGTACTCTGTTGGTACCTTTTGCGGCTGGGCTGCACTTCGGCCATGGGCTCAAAAAATTCTAAACCGGTCCCCCCATCTTCCCCGCTCGGGCAGCTTCTGGAAGCTCTCGAACCCCACGCCCTCATTCCCTCCATAAAACTTTCCAAGTTAACATGGCTTTGTTCCAAGACTTGGCCTAAATACAATTTACAGGGCTCTATTCGCTGGCCTTCTCAGGGATCATTTGACCCTGACACGCTGCGGGAGCTGGCAAATTTTTGTCACCGGTCAGCTAAATGGAAGGAATTAATGAACCCTCCGCTCCGACCATGGACCCCGATGACGACCCCCCGCCTCCCCGACCTCGTGACACCACTCCTTCCCGCCCTGCCCAATCGGGGGCCACCTCCTCTATCCCCCCTCCTTCAAAAGTTTCTTTTAGGTACAAAAAGGAGTTGCCTACACCTTCCCCCCACGCCTCTAAACACTCCATTCCTAGGTCTCCAGGAGTTCTGCGTAAACATCCTTCTGGGTCGCCTTCCTGTTCCTCCGAATCCCCCAAAAAATCTCATTCCCCCCCGTCTCATATATCCCAGCCTTTCCGATCCAGCTTCACCTAACTTCTCTAGCAGCAGGACTCGACTGCGAAGACAATTAACAATTTCTTCCCAGCACAGGAGGCACAGTAGGCGGGCCGAATCGACTTTGGATTCTTCGTCTCACCTCCCCGCCCCACCCCTCTGCCTCGGTCTTCCAAGACCCCTTCAGGCGCTAACCCCACCCGCCGCCTTGCGCCTAATTTCACCCCTCCCCTTACGCGCTCACGAGCCGCTGCCACAGCAGCAGACCCTGATCAACCCAAACCAGCTACCGTTCTGCCCTTACGAGAGGTAGCTGGGGTTGAGGGCCCACTTCGGGTACACGTCCCCTTCGCCTTATCGGAACTTTCACATATTTCTAAGCTACTAGGGTCATATACGGCTAACCCCACTAATTTCACAAAAGAGTTTCAATATTTAACCCAATCTTACAGCCTAACTTATCATGATATTTATATGATTCTCTTTAACAACTTGCTTCCTGAGGAACGCCGACGGGTCTGGGAGCAGGCGAGACTGCATGCTGACGAAGTACACCAGACTCAGCCTTCTCACCCACCTGGTGCAGAGGCAGTGCCCGAACAGGAACCCCACTGGGATTACAACTCCCCCGGGGGCATTCTGTCCAGAGACCGATTCTTAACCTGCCTTCTGGTGGGATTAAGAAAGGCGGCTCTCAAACCAGTCAATTATTCTAAACTTGCAGAAATATTTCAGGATACAAACGAGAATCCTTCCGCATTTCTTGACCATCTCACCAAAGCTATGCTACAGTTCACAAACATGGATCCAGAATCCAACGAGGGCAGACAGCTCCTGATGTCCCACTTTGTCAACCAGTCCTACTCAGACATCAAGGCAAAGCTCAGACGTTTGGAGAAGGGTCCCTTAACTCCACAGGCACAGATCCTGGAGATGGCCTTCAAGATCTACCACTCAAGGAATGACAAGGCCAGAAATCATTGCCACGTGATCACCGCACCCGCCAGGCCAGCCGAGCCCTCAGTCTCAGAACATCTTTGCCTTCACCTGGACAGATCCTGATAAGATGTCACAAGAACTCCACCTCTACTGGCTCAAGATAATCCTTCATACACGGTGACTCAAACCGGACCCTGTACTCTTAAGTTCCAAAGGACGCCGGATTCAGCCCCCCTACTACAGTCTAAGGACAACAATGGTCCCGATCCGTCACTGTGTTAACACACCCTCCCTTCTTTAAATTCATAAATAACCGTCTAGCTGTCGTTACAGGTACCCCCAACAAATGCGAAGACAAGTGGTAAGCAGATTCTCCTCTACAAAGCTCTTACGTAACAGGTCAGACGCTGACTGCAGCAGCGGCTCCCTAAAATGTTAAGAGATGTATGGTTAGAATCTATTTCTTTTAAGACAGTTTCCTTAAGCTCCGGGATGCCAGCCCAACGGATCAAACACAAAGGAATAAGTATCACTTAATTTTTTTATCATTTCTTATCCCCGGACATCCTAAGACCCTCTCCCCCCCCTCTTCACCCCACCTCTCCAAAAATCCCCCCCTCTTTTAATTTTTTCTTTTACTAATGCAACTTTTGCCTTCCAGCATCTTAATGATGACCCAGCTACTCAGGAAAAGCCACACAGATTTCTTCAATCAGCGGCATCAGACGACAGCCAGGACTTCAAACATCAGCGACCGACTACACCAGCCAGCAACCCTGGACATGGACATCAGTGACCAACTGCACCAGCGACCGCAAACGCCAGTGGGACATTGCCAAGATAATCGGACATTCCCTGGACCCCTCAACGCCCAAAGTCAGCAGGAAGCAGCCATGAGAGACTGGACTACGCCCCCATTCCCTACCCTTTAAGGTCCCCCAATTTTTTTTAATCAAACCAAAAGGGTGAAATGTTGTTCCCTTGCAACACTACAACTCCCAACATCCCTCTGGACGGCAAGCGCGGGACACATTTCCCAGAAGCCTTTGCATCCTCTGTTAAAAGCAAGGACAAGCCACGAGTTCGCCCCTTCCCTCCCCTTCTTAACCCTTCCCTTTGTCCCTTCCTTTCACTTTTCCTAGTGTGTTTTCCCTTCCCATTAAAAGTGTACCTACCACGTGGTACCGCCGCGTGTCTGTGTCTTTTCCCTGCGTAATCGTCTTTACCCCATAGGACAAACAGAAATTAAGAACAACAGTAATGATTAAATAAATACAGCTGCCGATGAAGTAACCCTGCCAATCTGAACCGAGGAAAAACAAATGAGATGCCACACTTTCAAGAATTCTGAGCACATACCTGTAACATTAGAAAACAACAGAAAGCAACAGGAGTAAACCACTACATTTAGAATTTAGAAAAAAAAAAAAAAACCTGGATCCCTGGTTGATCCCTGGAAGAATCTGATCTAGTAGTTGACACAACCTACTATCTCTCAAAGACTAGAGAATGAAACCCAAATTAGATGGAATCAAGATGAAAACGCTGCACTGAGAAAAGCTACCAAGTCATGTGGCTAAACATAGATCAGAAATACGGGTTAACTTAAGTTGTAAGAGCTAGTTAATAATAAGTCTGAGTGGCACACACCTTTAATCCCAGCCCTCAGAAGATAAAGGCAGGTGGATCTCTGCCAGTTCAATACCAGCCTGGTCTACAAGAGCTGGTTCCAGGACAGGTACCAAAGTTATAATGAAACCTCATCCCAAAAAACAGGGAAAAAAAAGCCTAAGCTAATAAGACTTAATATGGGCTTCAGTATGTTTCTTTGGGACTGAACAGCTGTAGCATCATGCAGGAAAGAAACTTCAGTCTACAAATAGTCTACAAACACTTGTCAAGGATTTCCACATAAAGCATGAGAAAGCTTTAAAAAAATGATTCTAGACAGGCAGAGTCAAGCACAGCTTCTTTGTAGCAATATTGTCTTGGGTGGGCCCTACTTGCTGATGGCAAGCACAGGTACAGCTCCTTTAACAGAGGCTGCCTGACTCAGCCTTAGCAACAAAACCGTGCTGCTCTTTTAAGAGGCGCCATCCCCACTTAAATGTTTTTTTATGAGCAGCCAGAGGCATGCTTCTTGGTGGTGATATGAACCTAAACCTCCACAGAATTGTGGTTAAAAAAATGTGGATCCCAGCAGCACCTCAGCCATGAAACTAATCTCTCAGGAAGCAAAAGAGTGGGACCGATCGAGCTGCCAAAGCTACGACTTTAATCTTAGCCATATCATGTAACAAATTAAAGACTTATGTGGTCAGAAAAATGAAGATATACAGTAAAGACAGAATCAGATAAAAAAAATCTTAGCAGTTTACAGTAAAAATTTAACTTTTTTGTTTTTTAATTTCTTTTTTATTACTTTATAAATAATACCAATCAAAATTTCCACTTACCCCCTTCTCCCACTTCCTTCCTTCTCCCCCCCCTACTTCCCACCCCCTTAAAGTCCTAAGAGAGGGCAAGGTACCCTGCCCTGTGGGAAGTCCAAGCCCTCCCTGCTACATCCAGGCTTAGGAAGCTATGCTTCCAAAGAGAATAGGATCCCAAAAAGCCAGTACATGCAGTTGAGTCAAATCCCAGTGCCATTATCATTGTCCCCTCAGTCTGCTGCAATTGTCAGCCACATTCAGAGGGTCCGGTTTGATCCCATGCTCGTTCAGTTCCAGTCCAGCTGGAGTTGGTGAGCTCCCATTAGCTCAGGCACACTGTCTCAGTGGGTGGACCAACTCCTCATGGTCCTGACTTCCTTGTTCATATTCTCCCTCCTTCTGCTCTTCAACTGGACCTTGGGAACTCAGTCCAATGCTCCGACATGGGTCTCTGTCTCTATCTCCATCTGTCACTGGACGAAGGTTCTATGGTGATATTCAAGATAGTCATCAGTCTAACTATGGAACAAGGCCAGTTCACACATCCTCTCCTCCACTGCCTAGGGTCCTAGCTGGGGTCCTCCCCGGGGACTCCTGGGAACCCCTCTAGAGTCAAGCCTCTTGCCAACCCCAAAATAGCTCCCTCAATTAAGATATCTTCTTCCCTGCTCCCTATCTGTCTGTCCTCCTTCTCAACCATCCCACTCCCCCAAGCTCTCCCTGACCCTCCCCTTCTCCCTCTTCCCTTCCCTCCCTCTTTTCCCTTCCCCCTACCCCATGCTCCCAACTCTACCTACCTCAGAAAATTGGAAAAATTTAAAAAGTTTACACTTAAAAATATGTGCAGGCTTGGGAGAGAAAAGACAAAGGATAGAGAAAGTATTTTAAACAAAGAAATAGAGTAGTTGGGGGTGTGGCACACACCTTTAATCCCATCATTTGGTAGGCAGAGGCAGGCAGATCTTTGTGAGTTCAAGAGCAGCCTAGTCTATTGAGTGAGTTCCAGGACAGTCAGTGATACACAGAAAAGCCCTCTTGCAAGAAACCAGAAAGTAAAAATAGGAATAAAAGTAGATTGAATAAAATAAAAAAAACCACATAAAGATGGAAAATATACAGAGAAACTTAAACTTGATTCTGTATGTTATTGTGTTGTCTTTGAATTGTTTGACTGCTGAGGAAGGAGTAACAGCTGCTAAAAGACATTTGATTATAAATGCTGATGGATTTATCTAACCTACATATTTTGAAAATGCCTTGACTTCAAATTTTAATTCAAAAGCAATATTACCTTGGATCAGAGGTTTTGTTTTTGTTTTCACAAGAACTGAAAGGCTGTGAATTCAATCCAGGTTAAGAAAAATAAGACCCTATTAAAAATCTCTGATGGGAACAGCTACCCCAGGTGATTCAGTGTTTCAGAGAATATCTGCTGTTGTTTCTTCTTACTTCTCTATCCAGAATATATTCAAGACTGCTGGTTGAGATGATCCAGCCTCAGAATACTACAGTCAGGACTTGAACATAATCTTAAATTTTCTTTGAGTGCCCATAAGATTACCAGTGCCTGCAATCAGCAGAAAATAGCCTAGAAAACTATGTTTGCCTTTAATTAGTGTGTTAGTTACAAGTTATTATGGATAATGGTCAGGAGAAAAGAAGCTAAACAGGCTGGGCAGGGTGGAAAACACCTTTAATTCCAGTATTCAAGAGGCAGGCAGATCTCTGTGAGTTCAAAGCAGCCTGGTCTACAAGAGCTAGTTCCATACAGGCTCTAAAAGCTACAGAGAAACCCTGTCTTGAAAAACAAAACAAAATAAACAAACAAAGAAAGCTAAACAAAGAAGATTAGATTCAGGTTTTGAAAGGAAAAATGGGATGGGGGAACTGCTTTGGGATAATGCATTGGTTTAATAAAACTCTGATTGGCCAATCTAGGCAGGAAGTATAGGCAGGGCAACTATACTAAGAGAATTCTGGGGAGAGGAAAGGCAAAGACACAGTCACCAGCCAGATGCAGAGGAAGCAAGATAAGAGTGCCTCCCGGATAAAAGGTACAAGTGGCTAGACATGAATGAGAAATATAGGTTAATTTAAGTTGTAAGAACTAGTTAATAATGAGCATAAGCTAAAAGGCCTACCAGTTTTTAATTAATGTGAGCCTCTGCGTGTTTTTTGGGACTGAATGGCTGAAGGACCAGGTAGAACAAAACCTCTGTTTACCATAATATTCAAGTAATTTATAATGATTTAAGAACTACTCATAAGTAGACTTTTCTGTTCCAAAATCACAGATAACAATTAATTTACTAAATCTTTCATGCCCCATTAAAAATATATAGATATCTTTCCTGTTCTATTAACTCAATCATTTATTTATATACCTTTTGATATATTGATGAAGAATGTTTTGTTGATTTAATTTTCAAACAAATTTGGGATACAATTCCCCAAGATATTATAGTTGAAAAGGAAATGCTAAGTTGCAGCATCATGGCAAGAAGATGCTGTATCCTATTTATCTCTGAACCCTTATTGTCTATAGTGAAGGAGGATCAACATTTGATAAGTAGTGTATTAGTTTTCTATTGCTGTTGTAAAAAATTTGCACTAAGGGCTTAGTGACTGACAAAAACAAACACTCATTGTGTATTTCAAGAAGTCAAAAGCAAAGGTAGAGTTGCTGGCTGAGAGCCAGAGTGTCAGCCTAGTTATTTACTTCCACAGGTTCCCAGAGGAGAACCCATTTATTTACCTTTTCAGTGTCTAGAGGCTATTTGTGTTCCTGGGCTCACCGCCACATTCTTCATCGCTCTGATCTCTTCTTTGTATCATGTCATCTGTCATTAACTGATTCTTCTCTCTTGCTCCCCTAAGAGCTCTTGTTATTACATTAGGCACACACAAATTACATAGGATAAACCCTCCACTTCAAAATTCTCAATCAGTCCAACAAATTCTATTTTGCAGAGTAGAGTAACATAATCGCAAGGCCTTATAGTCCAGGTTTTAATACATGAATGCCATTAGGGAAACCATGAGTTGATCCATTACAAATAGAGAGAGATATAAAGGAATAGTTTATCTGTTTCAAATAGGAGATAAAAAGGAATACAAGAGAAAACTAATACTGTGTGAGGGAGTTTTTGTTATCAGTTCATCCATGGAACAGGTCTTTGCTGCTGCCCACTATGGGCTCTTGTCCCACTGAGTCTTCGCTGTGCTCTGTAAACTCACAATTAGACATGACAATTAGAGTATGTGTGACCAAATGGTCTGTCTGGGCGCAGTAT
The DNA here is from genome assembly GCF_018167655.1 of Microtus oregoni. Lineage (NCBI taxonomy): Eukaryota > Metazoa > Chordata > Mammalia > Rodentia > Cricetidae > Microtus > Microtus oregoni. Next base: position 56,740,797 of record NW_024543059.1, on the reverse strand, counting down.
TGGATTTCTGGGAGTATGCAAGGTGGCTGAACCCAGTTTGTGTTTACTGCCCCAGGAACTATCTGGACAATTTACATCACTGCTTAACAATTAATATTTTGGAAATTAAAATATTATCTTTAATTTATTTTCTTTTGCCTTTTCTCTCTTTATGTTCTTCTCTACTCTTTGGGCACAATGATGTTTGATTTTTTTTTTTAGTAATAATATCATTGCTTTTATCACTATCATTAACTTATGAGTTAAAAATTTTCATGATTTTTGCTTCTTTGTTTTTAATAGGCTGCCTTTTAGATTGCTGTGAGTTTCTCAATTGCTTATTATATTTGTAGAACTTTATATCCTATTACAGTATACAAGACACTAAACCCTTGTATTTTTTTTTCTTCAACAAGATAATTTGCTACGAGCTAAGTTTTTCATCCTACTTGATAATATGTCCACATTTGGCCCAAAGAAGCATACTTTTTTCTCGTCTATTGTTATGTTTACTTAAGTAGATGCATTGACAGCATCAAGGCAAAGGAAGACAAGGAGAATTGCAGGTTGAGGTACATAGGGATAAGTGTCTGAAAGGAAGGCAGATTATGCTGACTTTAAATGGAAAGGACAATGAAAAGATAGGTTGTGCACACTGGTTTACATGCTGTCATTGGAAATTGTGGGACAAGAACCTAGAATAGTCCCATGGGTTTGCTTTGGAAGACTAACAATGACTGGTGTCTTGGAATGTAATGACATATTGTGATCTACAGGGGTGTTAAAGCATAACATTTCAGAAACCCCGCCTGTCAGTCAGCTACAGGAGAGTATTTAGAGTACAACAAGGCTCAGGCAAATGCTCAGGTAGTGAGTGGTGGCTGTCCATCTGGGAGCAGGAGCGAGTGTGATAGAGAAAATGAACAAAGAGAAAATAGGGAGTAGGGATGGGGCACGGAAGAGAGGAGGGGGATATTGGTGAAAATTATGTAAGTACAGTGTGTCTGTATAACATTCTCAAGCTAATTTTTAAATTGTGAAAGGGAAAAACCAGAGAAAGCTATTTTTACAAGTAAATGATTTAATCTATTTTTAATCAATAGGATTTATTGTGATGATAAAAATATCTTAATAGGTTTTTCCTTAAATCATCACATCACGGATAATTCAAGAATATGTGTACTAGGTTTACAAGTTAGATAAAATAGTAGTTAATAATTGGTAATGTGCTCAAGATAATGTTAAAATTTGAAATAAGCAAGAAGAAAAATTTACTGAGAAGTACCCTCAATTTAAAAGCAAAGCATTTCTTTGTCCTTTTGACAGACAGGGTCTTATAAAACCCTTTGTTTCTTAACAGTAGAAGAAAGTGCTGTTTACCAGAGACAAGGCATTCTTCTAGTTCAGCTTCACCAATGTAAATGTACTATACAAACCCACTTTAATTCTTGAAATTAAGTTTAATTTAGAACTGTTTTACAGTTAAAATCCATTTTTAATGAGAAACAGAAATCAAACTATTGGTTTAAATTTGAAACAAATTTGAACCATCATAAAAATTGGCAGAAACCTGGTGAAAGGGAAACTCCCAGTAACCCACATGGATGACCCCAGCTAAGACTCCAACCTATAGTGGAGAGGGTGTCTGAACTGGCCTTCCCCTGTAATAAGATTGGTGACTATCCTAATTGTCACCATAGAACCTCCACCCAGTAACTGATAGAAACAAATGCAGAGATTCACATCCAAGCACTGGTCCAAGATCCTGAAATCTAGTGGATGAGACGGAAGGAGGATTGTATGACCAAAGGAGGTGTGGCGGGGGAGGGTCAAAATCATTATGGAGAAACCCATAGAGATATCTGACCTGAGTTGTGGGAGCTCACAAACTCTAGACTGAAAGCTAGGGAGCTTGCATGGGTCTGACCTAGGCCCTCTGCTTGTGGGTGACAGTTGTGTACCTTGGTGTATTTGTGGGTCCCCTAGCAGTGGGACAAGAATCTGTCCCTGGAGTGTGAGCTGGCTTTTTGGAACCCACTCTGTATGCTGGGAGGCTTTGCTCCGCCTTAATGCAGGTAGGAGGAGCTTGGTATGCTAGGCTTTGTTGACTCCCCATGGGAATCCTTACTCTTACTGAGGAGTGGATGAGTGGAGAAAGGAAGTGGGGGGGGGGAGGAAAGGGAAGCTGTAGTTGATAGATAAAATAATTTAAAAATTTAAAATAAAAAACAAATGATCAAAAATCATCAAAACTATAAAATAATTTCTAATTTTGAAACCTTAGCGAGGTCTTGATGAGGCAGTATTGTATGATAGTGGACTATTTAGTATTTACTATAGAATGTTACTAAGCATTGCTACATATTTTAACTAAAGGTCATCATATGAAACTCTCCATCACAAAATAGTAGCATATGACGGGGTGAATATAACCTGGCCTATTATACAAGTTGTTTCTGTTAATTCAATTAACACATATTCTTAACCAAGTGTTCACTCTAGTCTAGATACTCGTTCTAACAAGCAGAGTTATATCATAAATATTATTCTTTTGATTGTGAAGGTTTGTGCTATAGAACTGTGGTACGTGTGGTTCTGACCCAGCTTATTTATTGTAGTGGTTATTTTCTCACTACTGTCAGAGGCTACTTGGTAGAAACTAGATTGGATGGGAGAATTTACATGGCTTACGGTTTAGAAGACAAAGAGACTTTTCATAATAGAATAGGCACTGTGTTGGGACAGTCACAGCTGTGCACCAGAAGTGTTAGATGAATTGCTGAGAACTGGAAAGAATGGAAATCATGGAGTTCAGCTGGAGCTACGGCCAAGCTATGGTCCTTACCACCTGCCCAGAGAACAACTTCCTCCAGGAGGAAACGGCTCCCAGAGCTTTCACAACTTCTCTTTAGTTAGTGTTCTCTTATTGTGGATAGATGTCATGACCTAGACAGCTTAAGAAAGAAAACCCCCAATTCAGGCTAGCTTGCAGCTTTTGAGGATGAGTCATGATCGTGGTGGGGAGCAGGATGGTGGGACAGCATGGTGCTGGAGCAGTAGCGTGTTGTTCTACAAATAGGAGGCAGAGACAGACAGACAAACAGAGAGACAAAGAAAAAGAGAAGAGACAGGGCCTAGCATAAGCTTTTTATATTCACCATCAAATATATATATATATATATATATATATATATATATATATCATGAATGTATAGTATATGGGATTATTTTAATTAAAAACACTACAGTGTGCACAAACAGCACCACCAGTTGGTGATGGAATGTTCAAATATGATTCTATCAGGAATATCCAACCCCAAAACCTTAACATTGATAGAAACCACCACCTTAAGAATTTGAAGCCTAGTATAGAAGGCATACATGTAACGTAATGAGTGACAGAATTGGAGTGTATTGAATGTAACTTTTAGTGTGTCCCATGATAATGTACCAAAGTACTATCAGGAGGTGAAATTTTTCTTATATACGTGAGAATGAGTAAAGGTTAAACTATTGGAAACTACATAGTGATCTCATCATATTGTGCTTAGCAAAGATCACTTGGACAATATGTTACAACACATTCTGGGTCACAGACCATGGTTTCTGTTAAAATAAAAAAAAAAAATCAAGGACTCTCTGAAGCCTGAAAATATTTGCAAGTTTGTCATTTGTTTTGCATATAAACAATATAAGGCTTTGACATAAATACTAAATAATTTGCTTCAGTTCCTTTGGTTAAGAACTTGATGATAATCAAATTTATTTTCAAGAAGCATTTCCCCTTTAAAAAATCCTTTAGAGACATGGTGCTTAAGTTGAAAGTGCTTCTTGTGTTTGCAAAAGACTTTAGTTCCTTGAACTCATGTGAGGTGGCTCATAACTCCCTGTAACTCCAGCTCTAGGGGATCTGACACTTAATTCTGGCCTCCTTGGGCACTGTTATGACCATAACCAGTACACACACAAACACACATGAATGCATATTTTTTAAGTTAAATCTTTTAGAAAAGAAAAAAAAAGTTCTTGACTGAGAACTCTAAGTCGAAGTGTCTAGCAGGGAAAGGGCTCTTTGCCGTTCTGTAATCTCTGCCATTCATTTTGTAAGCACCATAAATTATTACAGTGGCGAAACGGCCTAAGAATCATAGCATTCTGTCGTCATTGAAGCTTTGTATTTTAAATTCAATCAGAAATTAGGTACTCAGGAGGCATTGCTTAAGTGTTTACATGAATCTCCTCGATGTTCTTACATTTCCTATAGTAGATGTGAAGCATAGCTGGACATAGTGGTGTACATCTGTAATCTCAGCACTTGGGAGGCAGAGCCAAGAGGATCTCTCTAATTTCAGGTTCAGCCTGGTGAGATGCTGCATCATATAAATAAGTAAACATATGCATAGATATACCTAAAGAAATAGTGAATAAATAAGGGGTAGATGTAGGCTATTAAATATTTTCGTGGAATTTAGACATTTCAATTTTCACTCACAGCCACATTTGTAACTGAACTGAGTTATGCATAAAATGTTCTGCGTATTTATCATGCCTTCTTTCTATTTAATAAATAGGATTTCCACCAGGTCCAAGCTCAGAAACAAATCATTGTGATTGTCTTTTAAGCCTCAGTCCCTTTGTCTTTGTGAATAACACTCTACAGTAATAACCTCATCATCTCAACTCCTTTGGTATTTATTGTAAGGACATTAATTCTGATGGGCTCATTTAGCATTAATGTGGATGTCATGAGCACTTCACCAGGAACGGGATTTCTCCTGGAATTCATCATTAATTAGCCAGGTCATTCCTTCAAAGCATTAGCCTTAGAACAGCCACACTCAACACATGGCTTTCAACACAGCACATCAAGGCTCTTTCTGTCAGGAGGGCCACTTCCACGTACTTGAGTCTATTGAGAGAAAGTTATGGGAGTGAGCAGGATACAATAGACAAGGTGTGGTAATTACCAGACAGCTGATTAATGGAAAGCTAAGGTTTTAATTGAGCTTCTGTGGTCCCTACAATAGCGTGAATTGAATAAGGAACTTGATTGCACTTTAAATTTCTTTGGCGTATAAAAAAGCAATAGCGTTAAATAAAAGACTCAAATAAGTGCTTCAGCTTTCATAGAAAGCGTTAAAAAAATAAAAGCCACCACAGTTTAAAACTGTAGTAATTGGTGCCTTAATGAGGGACTATCTTGGCTAGAAACACTTGTATATTCTTAAGTGAAAGCATTTTTAATGATAAAAAGCATATTTTTGGATCTTGTAGCGTTTATCTGAAAAAAATATAAATTTTGAAAGTAACTGTGATTTTATTGCATTATTCTCTATTATGGAACTAAGGCAGCTATTTCGTCTGGATACACTACTATCAAGGTCAACCTATTTTTCATTAAAATAGCAAGAAAGTTGAAGTGTCTTAACTACATCATTGTGTTCTCTATGATATCCTGCATCTTCCCCCAAACCATTTGATTAAATGGAAAAGCATTTAAGATGAGTGTAAATGGGCAGAGGTGTTGAGTTCACTCTTACGGAGTGGCTTCTTGCTAACAAATCCTCTCTACATTCTGACATTGCAGAAATTCCTTTCACTTTGTAACTTAACTTAGAGAGAATAAAAGGAAGATATACTGAGAGAGACAGGGACAGGGACAAAGAAATAGAAACACGCAGAGAGAAACAAACAGTCCTCACCATGACATTCATGTTGCTTCCATATTTTAGATACTGTGGCTCATTCTGCAAAAACAATGCTATTACCAATGTTTCGCTGAGACGTTCACTTCTTTGTTTGTTTGCTGTGAGGTGGGGAGAAACACTGAAACTAGGTTTGTGAGGTTCACATTGGGGAAGACTCTGGGTTATGTTCCCCAGCCAATTCCAAGGTCAACCTGAGAGATACAAAGCTCCCCTAATTCTTACCCAAATCTTTTCCAAAGATTGCTGCTCCTAATTTGTACCTTTAATACTAGCCACTGTTAGAAGTACATGATGACATAACACTGTTGCATGGTTGGTTAGTTTTTATTCTGACTAGTGGTATTAAGTAGCTTTTAAAATTTTTATATTTTATCTTGCCATTCTTTTCTTTCTTGAAATTTTCTTTTCTTACCCAAATACATTATTCTAGCACTACTAAAATCTCAAAGTTTTTGTTTTTATTTTATGTACCAAATCAACCGAACTGAGTGAACACTCGATCCTGGGTCTGAAGAATGGGCTCAGCAGTTAAGCTGCCTTTTTACATACATACTGTCCATCGGTTTATCTTGTCTGAAGGGATGTCTACTTGATTGTGATACCTAGTTTTTAATCATATTACATATTTTGTGCTGTTGTGATATATATATATATATTTGTCCCTAGTGATTTTTATTTGTTTGTTTTATAACAGCAAGGAATCTTAGTTGAGTGTCATTTCCTTCTTTATTTTGGGCATCACATCCAAGAAATTGCTGTCAAGATCTATTTCCTTATTTTCAGTGTGTGTGTGGGGGGGTAAGAATATGTGAAAATTTGTAGAGCAATAGTTATTCACATTTCCAGGATACTTGGTTAGTTACCATGAGTGCTGAGATCTCAACCCTCATCCTCGAGAGCAAGGGTTCTTAACTGCTCAGCCACCTCTCCAGAGTCTAGGTGCGGTGGTTCAAATGAGCATGGCTCCCACAGGCTAATACATTTGAATGTTTGGTCACTAGGGAGAGGCACTAACTGAGAGGGATTAGGAGGTGTGGCTTATTAGAGGAAGTGTGTCACTGGGGGGTGGACTTTAGGGTTTCAAAAGTCCAAGTCAGGTCCAGAGACTTCTCTTTTCCTGCTGCCTGGGGATCATGATGCAGAACTCTCAGGTGCTTTTCCAGCACCATGACCGCCTGCATGCTGCCAGAATTCTCATTATGGTGGCAATGGACTAAACTGAGAAACAGAAAATGCTTTATATTACAAGATATGGTATCTCATCACTCCAACAGAACACTGACACTCTAGAATTTCTCATATTTTATGGAAGTCTATAATTCACTTTGGGTTGGCTTTACTTTTTAATATTTAATAAAAATTAGATTCTAACATATTGATTCAAATCAATTAAAATACTAAATATTTTATAGGAACTTCATTGACACCACCTGTCAGTCTGGACAGGAATCACTTCTTGTGTTACTGAAGGGACTGAGGATGCCTTCAAGTCAGAAAAATATCAGACCCTGGATTTTAATGACAACTCAAAAATTTTGAGAGAGATAAGATTAACATCTCCTTAAAATGATGGCAATTGATTGTTTGCATAGATCCCAATGACCTGGCTGATCCCTGGAGAAGGTCTTCTGGCCCAGCCCCATGCCTTCCTTGACTCTTAGGAAGGATAAGGAAGTCTTGAGTCTGGGACATGGCTGATCTTGTGAACTTAAACTCCAAACTGATTTACTTATATGATTTCCAAAGGTTGGTACCTATCTTCAATGTGGTTATACCTTCTTGATTACACGATGAAAACATCTATTGTAATTGTGGGGTGATGGCCAAAAGACCTCAGCAGCTCAGCAAGGACTCTGAAAGAGTATCTAAGTAGTACAAGGAAGTAGGTGGTGTTGTGTTTCCTCTGGCTGTGGGCAGCCCCAGCTCCTGTACTCTATGCCCTTCTGGAGTCAACAGTAAGACAGTAGATACACACTGGAGAAAGCAAACGAGTAGAACCAGCATGAAGCTCAGTGAGCTGGCAGTGGAATGCCACTAAGCATATTCAGTCAGGAACTGTGAAATCTGGAATGTACTTTTGTGAAATTCTAGAGCAGTGTTTTATAGGGAATGGGATACACTAGGTGATACTTTTTTCTCTCTTTGTTATGAGTGTTAAGATAACTAAATAGTTCACTCTTTGCACTAGAATATTCACTTCATCAACACCATCTGATAAAGAGGTCAGTTTTGTGCTAGTTTGGATTCCTGTCACATCTGAAGGGGTGATTTCTTATATCAGGCTTGATTCAATTCTGTACTCTGCTTTAATGGTCTACAGTCTGACATTATAACAGTACCACAGTGTGCTGATGGCTGCTGCTTTGTGCTAAGTTTTCAAGTCACAGAGTAGGAGACATTCACCTTTGTTCTTTTTCAAGATTATTTGAGTTATTTATGAAGTTTTGTGACTTCATGGGAGTTTTAGGATTTTTTCCCTTATTTTTGAAGAAATTTCATAAACATAGGGTACATTTTCACTGCTTAACATCTTCCTCCCATCATTAAAATATGCCCATGTGCTTTTTACTATTATGTTTTTATTACTTAAAACTATTCTTAAATTTAAATATATTTTGATCACATTCTTCCCTCTCTCAAGTCCCCCTCCCTTCCCATGAAACTTTAAGTTCTTTCTCAAAAAAACAAACAAGTCACATATACCAGCTGGTTGAGGGAAAATGAGTTTTCACCAATAGAGTGACACTGGGTATACCAACCATTCCATGAAAGGCCTTGTGTTCAATAATAGTTCAAAAACATATAATGTGTTATGTTAGTAGTATAGAGCCTCCTTGATTCTCTTATTTGTGAGCATTTCAACTTGCTCTTTTATATGTTGTTGGCAATAGAACTATTTCCTTGATTTTTTTCAGACAATTTATTTTTAGTGTGTAGAAACACAACTGAATTTTATAGGCTGATTTTATGTCCTGAAACTTTATTGAATTCATTAATTAGCCATGTCGTATGTGTGTTTGGGTTTTGGTGAGTCACTGATGGATTTTGTGCTATGTAGACAGCCTGGCCCCCTGAGAGGCAGAGTTGGAAGCTTGATACCAGTGAGATGGTGGAGAATAGATGGGGCCTTAGAGTGGCACCCTTGTGATAGTAGTGACATGGCATGCCCACCTCAAGGAAGCGCCTAGATATGCAGGCGGGTGGCTCTTCTGGCGAACTTCAGCGTGGCTGATTTCTGCACTATACTTACCCTAACTGCAGCAACTTCATAACTGAATTTGAGATTCTTTTTGTTACGTTTTTTTTCCTTTTTATTGATTTTATTGGGCGATATATCTTTCTTTGCTCCCTCCCCTCTCTTTCTCTCTCTCACTTCTACCCTCTCCCATGATCCATATGCTCCCAATTTATTCAGGATATCTTGATTTTTCTACTTTCTATGTAGACTAGATCTGTGTATATCTCTCTTAGGGTCCTTTTTTGTTGTCTAGGTTCTCTGGGATTCTGAATTGTAGGCTGGTTTTACTTTGCTTTTTGTCTAAAATCCACTTATTAGTAAGGACACATTATATTTGTCTTTCTAGGTCTGGGTTACCTCACTCAGTATGATGTTTTCTAGATCTATCCATTTGCCTGCAATTTTCAAGATGTCATTATTTTTTACACTGTGTAGTACTCCATTGTATAAATGTAGCACATCTTCTTTATCAGTTCTTCAGTCAAGGGGCATAAACATAAACAAAAATTCCTTAACTACTTAAATTTTTAAAATACTTCCAAGTAATTACTGATTAACAAATAAGTCAAAACTGTAAATATGGTCTAATTGGACCATAATAATTCCAGAAAACCCATACATCTTTATGGGCCTCTAACATGCATCGTTGAGAGTTAAAGTCATAAATTATTAGTGTAAACCTTGCCACATTATGCCTTCCAGTTTCTATGAACTTCACCTGGATTTTCATTTTCTTTCTGGCGAATCTGCCTAGCCTCTTCACATTTGGAACTGTTTATGGAGCCAGGGTGTTAATGGGATTACTTATTAAACAGTATGGTGCTACTTTTGTAGAGGATTATGCTGGATCACCATTCATCACCTACTCAGAATTCCTGTGAGCTGAAAATACATTGATGAATTTCATTTTATGAGGGACGAGATCATGATAAAACACAACCTGCGTAATTTTCATGTAAAATGGCACAAATTTATACACATGATTCTCTATATGACAAATTGCTTACTCTTTGCTAAGGTTCTTCAAAGAAAGCCTCTAATTTCTGTTTTCCTTACTTCTTAAGGCAACAGCTCTTCATAGCACACTCGGGGAAAGCAGGAAACGGTAAGACAGACAAGTTCCCTACTGATCTGTGTTCATCTATCCTTTCCAACCCATTCACTCTCTGTTACCCTGCTGCCTAAAAGCTGGGCTAATGAGATGGATCACTGGGTATGGGCACCTGCTAAGAAGCTTTATACTTGAGTTCTATGATAAAAAGAAGGATCATGTAATGCATGATTGCTCTTACAAACACGTGTGTGTGTGTGTGTGTGTGTGCATGTAATTAATTTTTAAAAGAAAAACAGTGCCTTTCCCAAGCTCAGATTTGGATCAAGGGGAAGGATGGTATTGAGGACCACATTGAAAATTCTTGTGCTAATTCTCTTTTTAAAAATATTTTTTGAGAATTTTATAATAAATATAATATTTAGAGCATTTCCATTCTTTCTTCCAACTCTTCGTATATCCTATCCTTAGCTAAGAGTCATGGCTTCTTCTCTAATTATTACTGGTATTGGGTCAGGAGGGGACCTTGTGAAGTTTCTCCCATCCAAGTAGGCAGGTGAACTGGTCTGGTCATTATGCAAGCCTTATTAAGGAAGCCACATGGTTTCACTTTCAATATCATTTCGGGAAAATGCTGTCTGGGAGCATGTATCCTAGTTCTCCAACTCTGACAATCATTTTGCTCACATTTCGAGATAGCCCTTGAGCCTCAGGTGTAGGTGTTGTGCTGTAGATGGAGAAGTCAGGGCTAGATGTTCTACATTCACTTTTTCTTGGCATTGCTTTCAGATGTGAATATCTCTAGTAGCTTCTCTTTGCTGAACAACAGGGTCCTCGAGGAAAGTTAATAGCAATACTTATCTGTGGATGAAAGAATATGTGTTTAGGAAGCAGTTAGAAATTATCCCAGTTTGGTAAAATACAAGTAGTAAGTTCTCCCTAAAATCTCTGGCTTCTCCAGGCACAGATAGATGGCTAGGTTTACAGTACCAGGAGTGAGTTCATTTCTGTTGAGCCAGACTTAACTTCAATTAAACAACTGTTGGTTGTTTCCATGGTATAAGAGATACGCTTGTACTTTTGGAGATATTTGCCATACTGGTTACTTTTGTGTTTTTAATTTTTACACCTTAGTAGGACTGGAAATTGCTTTTCTACACTGATAACTTGTTCATATACACCTTTAGATACACGAAGCGTGTTACTCAGGGAGGAGATTTTCAGTATAGTTTAAGCTCAATTCCTCCACATCTGAGTTTGAACAGTGTGGGATCTTCAGCAGTAACATCTTACTTTCAAGTTCTGAGAGACAACCAAGTGCAATAGTAAAAGTCCATCCAATTCTTAGGGCACATTTTCCCCCTGCCAACAGTTAAATTGAATAGATGCATTCTTTTTCTGAAACAAAACTATGGAACATCTAAGAGAGCATACAATGGCCACCATCTGCAGCAGGCATGCATGACAATGGAAATACTTTAAACCAGATTTTACAAACAGAAATGAATCATGTCTGTATGCTAGAACCCTCACTGATACTGTTTCTAAGTTGAAGTTTTGTGAACTAGGACTTAAAAGATATGGTCACAGGCAGGTTGCTGACTCCGACAATAATGTGTTTTTCTTAGAAGCCTGAAGACATAAGTTTGGATCTCCAGAGACACAACAGAAAACTGGACTGAGATAATATGCATGGAATTTCAATAAAGCCAGTACCATAAGATGGCATGTAGAAATGGGAAAATCAACATAATCTCAATATCCAACTAGCCTAGCATTAGCAGTGAAGAAAAGAGACTGCTTCCCAAATCAAGTAGAAGGTGAAACTGAAAAGAGACCTCCAGATGCATATCATTGTATATATGGCACTGTACACACCCATGTACATGCAAGCTACACATATTAATATCACACATGTTATAATTAAAATATGAATGATTACCCTAACTAGAACCGTTTTAAGAACTTTTGTGTTTGGATGCTTTAAAACTCAAGGTACGGGGGTATTTATCCTAAATTTTGTGAGATAAGTGATGGCTCTCTGGGAGATTAATAGGTATTGTCGATTTCTGTAACCTAGACCATACAAAAATGTCACCTGGAAAGCAATTCACGATCTCCACAGAGAAGCATATGCTAGTTGCTGGGGGAGCACCTATCTGCCCATCTGTTTAGGAACTGGCAAATTTGGAGCCTTGGCTTGCTCCAGAGAGCTTACTGTTAAGTGTCTTAATATTTAGCTAAGAATGTTGTAGGATTGTTGATCTAAAACCCATTTATCAAAACAGCTCCCTGAAGTATTATCTTTCCATGCACCTAATTGCTATATCTTTTTTTAATTAGAGGTAACAACAGAGACCAATAAAAGAAGCACCTGGATCCCCACTATCCGAAACAAGCAAATGCTACTGCTTCAACTTATTGCTTAAAAAGAGTGTTGAATGAAAATTGTTGTAGCACAAATAATAAAATCTCATAAATATTGTGGTTCAAGCTGAAAGATCAGAGAAGCAAAGGAGTCAGCTATTAGAGAGAACTTTTACCACTATCAAATCTTCAGACTGAAAGAGTGAGATCGTGTCTTCATGAGTCCTCAGACTGAACACTGAGACTAAACTGAACTTTCTGCATCATATTCCTTTCTAATGCTAGGATTAAAGGTGTGTCATCCCAGGTGCTGAGATCAAGGGTGTGAACTCTGATTTTCATTTAGTCTGATTTACTCTATGTAGCCTGGGGTGGCCTTGAGTCTTGGGATGAAAGGTGTGTGACCCCACTCTTTAGCCTCTCTGGCTAACTAGTGTGGCTGCTGGAATTAAAGGTGTGTGCCAATACTGGCCTGTATGGCTGACTAGTGTGGCTAGCTTTGCACTCTGATCATTAGGCAAGCTTATTTATTAAAATACAAATAAAATAGCACTCTAAAATGTCTTAAAAATGAATGGCCTTTACATTTACCTTCCCCATCTCTACTGATCATAGATCATTCTACTACAGATATAACTTTATTGAAAATTCTCAGTTTAAACATCATGTTTGTGTCTTTGATCCACTATATTTATCATCAGGAGTAATGTGTAATCTTACATAATGAGATTAAACCATTTTCATTAGTGATATTATACATGGTTTTCTTGGAAAACATCTGTGATCAGAGGTATACTGTCTAAAGGAGTCTGAAATAAATGGAAGATTTACAAGGAAGACACCAGAAACAGAGAGAAAATTTATCCTCTTGAAAGATAATTTGAAGACAGACACAGTTAGAATACTAGATCAAATAGGATTCATTCATTTTAGGCTGAAAAATTGATGGAATTCAGATGACAAGATATGGATTTCTACACCTACACCATCTCCACTTTTGTTCCAAGCACTTACTTTTTGTTTTTGAATGAGATGTATTGAATTTTGATACTATACTTTTAGCAGGAGTAGGTTTTGATACTGTATTACATGTGAATAAGGTTGTGATACATGGATAGGGAGAACTTTCGTTGAGGCATGGGTTTTGTTAGAACTCAGTCAAGGATATTTTACATAGCTCAGGTGATGATGTTTTGGAGTTCTGAGATGGTATTTTATTGACAGTTTTGGCCTTTGGTATTGCATTTTTTAAACCTTGGTATCTGATAATTACTCATAGATAGATTGGTGTCTTTGTAGACCAAAAGTTGAAGAAACACTTGCTGAGTAATGTCACCCTTTCACTCTTTCGTTTCAACCAATGAAAATGTTGCCAAGGAGAACAAAGGGTTTTGCCTTATTGGTTAAGTTGAGGGACTTACAGGTAAGTGAAGTACCGTACATCATTAGGTAGATATAAAGTACCCATGTGGCATTGAATCTGGAGAACCTTTCTGTATGCAATCATAAGGACACAGTTGTCAAAGGGTGATGAGGGAAAAAGGTATGGTTCTTGTACCTCATTTAAAATATTGATGCTTGAGGCTGGAGAGATAACTCAAGAGAACTCAAAAGAATTTAATAGATGGAATTTCTATTTCATTCGTGTGAATAAGCTACTCCAAGTTTTACATAAACACACACTATTATTTTGCTTTTTTTAGCATCACACCTATATTGCAAGACTGCCCTGCATTCCTCTAAATAGTTTTAAGATTGTTCTTGGAAAGATTTCAGGCATCTCTGTATTATCCTCCATAACTGTCATGTGATTCCTTCATGTTTAACTGTTTCCCTGTGGGCTGTGATAACACCTCCTGGCACTGTGAACTAGAAATTGTCCATCCCACCACGTTCCACTGAAGGACCATGTGAAAAAGAAGCCTCAGAATATTCTTTCTTGTTTTTCTGCTCCTCTAGATCCATGTTAACACCCAGCTGTGAAATCTATTCTACATTCCTGTGTATGCCAACATTTTCTCCAATAATGAATATTCCTGTCTGCTTTGTACAGTAACAACTGAAATATTTTAAATGGCATTTTCTAAGGACTTAATTTGTGACAATCATATCAGGGTCATATTATATTATCACGTCTACACATTACTGCAAGGTAAAGCCTCTTAATAGCTTGTTTTTCCATACAAGGATGAATAAGAATATTGCAAAAACCTTCAGATGTTTTTTTTTTTACCATCAAGTAACAGATGCAGATTGAACACAGAACTGTCTGATAGCAGAATTTAACCTCTTAAACAAGATACAATAACAAACACCTTAAACATATCTCATTGTTGTGGTTTTAGCTGGTTACCACGCTAATGTTTTACTCTGCATTTCATTTCTCAAGAAAAACAAGCTGATATATATGGGTAGCATTATTATCATTGTAATTCAGATACTAAAATTTGAAGACATTATCTGACTCATGATCATACAGTAAGTAGCAAAAGGTGACAGAGAGTGAACCCTATCAGGAGCTTGCCTGTTCTTTCACACCTTCTCCACAGTACCCTGAATCCTCAATGACTTGCTGAACTTTAAATAACTTCTCTGAATTGTCACTTCATTGTATTCCAGCCTCTTCTTCCAAGACCTGATGGATGAGAGCAGAGTCTATACTTAGAATGTCTCTTTCTCACCTTCACTTGCCCTTCATCCCTGAACTAGAACTTCTGTCCTAGAAAAGATTTCCAAAGAACACGTTATTTACCTCGTTGAGACACTGAAGATCAACGTTCAGACATCAGTGCCGTAGGATCAACTTTGTGACTCTAAAGAAATGTAATATGAATGTCTGCTGCTGAGCATAGTAGTTGAATATAAAATATTGGAAGACGTGTTTAGAGATTTTTTAACATCATATCATTAGATGCATTTCATATGTCATTTCCTAATAATACAGTCAGATATTTTTTAATTAATATGCAGTACACTGTCCTTTGCATAATATCATCTTACTGTTTCATTTCAGGTGGCATAAAGCGTTTTCCAGAATTTTTAGGGAGAGTACATTTTGAATTCTTGCTGTATTTGCCTTTATTGAGATGTTTCTTCCTCCTAATATGCAAAAGAAGTTCACTGAGTCAAAATATTACTTCTCGAAAGTAATTATTATCAAATACCAGTGCAGAAAAAAAATGCTATTATCCTATGACACAGCCACAAAAATTCCCTGAAGGAAGTTGTAACAAACAAAGCAACAAAGAATGCAAGAGAAAGATTAGTTACATCCAAGCCTCATTAACCCAGCACTGGGAGGGTGGGCATAGTGCCATCAATCACACACATTGAAAATGGGATGATTCCTAGTGCCATGGACTTTCAATAATCTTTGCACTTTATGACATGAAGATATTTGAAAAATAAGTGTTTTATAAGGCAAGAATATCTAACATAAGCAATCATTAGAGTTATCTATTACATGATCTGAGCTTTTCAGATTTGCAGCTCAGAAATGACTTTTATTAATGATCTTTGATAACAGTTCTTCATAACAAAAAATCTGAGAGAAATGCATATTTAGATAATATTGTAAAATGTGGTCTGCAGTGCTTTAGACAATAATTTTGGTGTTCCCCAAAAGAAATATACCTTCATTTGAACAGAACATTGTCCTAGTATTGCCCAGCTAATTAACTACATATGCCACAGAATGTATCTTAAAAGTCTGTTTTAATATTTAGGATGGAAACAAGGCATTTAATAGCAGTGTAAGATTATGAACAATGACTTATACTTCAAGCCTAAACGCTGTAATGAGAGAACATATTTTGAATTGTATAACCCGATTTAAATGCCAGATTTAAATAGTAAATCATATGCAATTTATTTAAAGCTTATATTCAGCCTTCATATCCAAATGTCACTTCCTTTTATTAATGGGAAACAATGTTTAAAAGCCAAAAGCATTGCTAAAAGAAAGTGGTGTGTCTGGAAAAATCATAAATAACCCTGAGCACTTTATATGTTAAGTCTACTAGAAATGCAAAATGATTATATATGAGTACATTTGAACAGAGCTGTTGATACTCTAAAAAATGCTGAAGTAACTCCGAAAATTCTACATTGTGTTTGCCATAGCATTTTGTGTGAAATAAAATTTCAGTATATTAAAAATGGAATTATTTAAGAGATTCAAATGCATTTTCTCATTGTACAATTAAAGCTTATACCTATACATACACATGTAAAACCACAAGGCATGCACCCTCTCCTTCCCCTTGTGGTTTTGTGGTAACTTACTTTGGCTGTTCTCTCTCTCCCTGCTCTTAGTAGAGACTCTTATTCCTTTTGTTTTCTTGCCTAGCATGCATTCTCCATGTGTGGAGTCTCCGATTAACAAAGAAGATGTTGGCTCTTTTGAAGGTGTTTCAGAGTCAGAAAGTGGTGGTGGCGTACACCTTTAACCAAGCACTTGGTAGGCAAAGACATACAGATCTCTGTGAGTTCGAGGCCAGCCTGGTCTACAGAGCAAGTTTCAGGACAGCCAAAACTCATACAAAGAGAAACCCTTTCACAGAAAAGTATAAATTAGGAATGATGTTGGCAAAGTCAATTTAAAAAGGTCTCAACTTGGTAATAATTGAATCTAGAAAACAAATGATGGAATTTCTGTAAGAAATGTTCAGTTTCTTCTCCCACCCCCTGAAAATATGCAGGGACAAAGAATCAGTCTTGAGCAACTGAATCCATGAATATTTTTCAATGTTGACCAGCTTTTATTCCTTCTATGCAACCACAATCTCATGTTTTACTTAAAAATGACTAAGTATTTATTTTTATATTATAACATAGTTGATTGAAATCTTTCAAGAATATTTTATACTAAATATGTATTTTAATGCAGCTATCTATGTAGAATTTCCATGATGTAGTAGAAAACAAGAAATTGGCAGATAAATAACTTTTATTTGATGAAACCAATAGATGTGTAAAACAATAGTGATGAATCTGTTTTTAACTGCAATCAATTTCAAAGACAATATTCAATTAAAGCTTTAATTTGAGAAATGCAAAGAAGCTGCTTTGTGACATATATTTATCTCAGTAGCAAGTAGTTTGGATACTGAAATAAAATCTTCTTTGAATGTCTAATACAATTTTCTTTTATTAAATACTTATGCAGTCAAGTTAAAAAATAGACTAGAAAAAATATCAGTTTTACTAATTTATCATTAAGTCTGAATCACCACCATCTTCTTTCACAATAGAAACAGTTTGGAGAATTTATTCACTTGTGTGAAAGACAATCTTTCAACTACTTCTGGTTCAACCTCTTACGCTGCATTATATATGAGTTGCCGCCAAGTATTATCCCAGTTTACTTTGAGTACATGGTTTAAGCAATTGACTTGCCCGTAACAAAAAAGGCATGAGTATATAATGTTAATACTCATAAACGGTAAGTCATTTTGTTCTCTAATAATTCTGTTCTCTTTAGATTAAAAAATAACCTTAGAAATTTGACATAGTAGTCAATCTGAAAGACATAACGTAGGAACAGAAACAAGAGGCTTATGGCTTCATAGCTGACCCTGTACACATGCAGCTACCTCACTGAAACCAAGGAAAGCTGACATAGCTCACGAAGCAGGGACGTGTTAGACAGGACTCAAGTCTGAGAAAAGTGATGTTTTTAAAAGCTACTCTTAGATAAAGACATTATGAAAGCACTATTACTTTTATTAGTTTTTATAAAGATAAATAATATTTATTATACTGTTATTTCTGTGTGCTGGAATACAATGCAAATATATAACTATGTGTGATCAGAATTTAAAAAAATAAATTTATGAAAACAAATAAAATTAATTAATATTAAGATAAATGTGTATAATTAAAATGTTTGTAGGTAAAATTTACCCCAATATATTTCTCAGAAGTGTTTTAAGGTTGGAAAAAAATTGTTCATTCCCAGTTTTTTTTTATTATGTTGACTAAAATCCATTAAATAGTATCAAAGTGATAAGTACTACTGATCAAAAACTCTTCAGAAGTATTATGATTTCATGGACCCAAATTTTACAATGTAGGTAAAATATAGTTAACAAAAAGCAATGTGCTGAGGAAGATAAATTAAGAAACAATGCCTAAATATCATCTGACAAGGACCAAAGTAGCCCATGAGCAGAAGCAGTTGGGGTATAATGGGGTATACACCTCTCACTGTGCTGCTTCATAGTAAGCCATACAAGCAGTGTTCTCATGATGACGAAAACATTAACGGTATTAGCCTGATTTGTAATTTAAAACACACGAAAGAACTCCATCCAGACACACCCAGTTTGTGGAAGACTTCCAATGTAGTTCTGTAGAAACATGAAAACCAAAGAGAAATTTCCCAAATCTAAGAGCCAACCTACTAGTTAACACTCTGCTGGCAAGGAATTGAAGCCTCACTGAGATTAAGTCCATGACAGAGGGAGATAAAACACTGGATTGCCCAGAGCAAATTCTGGACCAGGGCTTATTCACGGGAGCAGAGAACACAGAACTAAGGCCAATAAGCAGAATTCATGGGTCAATTAACACACGCCTAAGGTACATGCTGAGGCAGGAGGCCTTGGGCTAGCAAGTAGCATATTTTCAATGAAATCACTTCCTATAACCAGAGAAATGATATGAAAGGCTGGGCACTTGGGGAGCCGAAAAAATACCTTAAAAGCAAAACAGTGAAAATAAAATTGAGTTTATCTCATTGCAAAACTCTCTAATGTATAAATAAAAATCTCAGACACATGAATTAATTGTTGATGTGCAATTTCATTTTCTTGAAGAAAGAGGGGAGCCAGCTGGTGAGGTATCTTTTGTTCCGAGACATTTGCATTCAATGATACATTTACTGGGACGCTCTCGGTAAGATTGCACTCAATTAATATTTTAAAAATTTCCAAAGATTTCTTTTATTTTGCTTTTATGTATGTGTTTGCCTGCCTGGATGATTTTGTGTCCCATGAGCAAGAAGAGAGCATCAGACTCTGTGGAACTGCAGAGATGTGGCTTACCCCCAAACAGTGAGTTCTCTCAACTGCTGAGTTGTCTCTCTAGCCCCATTTTGTTTAAGTTATGCAGATCAAGTAAAGATAAGAAAACAGAATGGAGAAAAGTGTTCATTGGTTACTGTTGGAACCTTCTTCCCAATACCCTTTCTAATGAGGAAGCCATTTGCAATTGGTATCTGCTGGGAAAGAGAAAATCAGGTTTCTTCAATGTAGTGGGGTATATCAATTACACTCCAGGGAAGGCTCTCCTGCTCACGAGTAGTTGGATAACACACATACACACACACACACACACACACACACACACACACACACACACACACACACAATTCTCAGTGTTTATTTGGTTTTTGTTATTGCTATTTGGTTTTGTTTGTGCCTTTTGTTTTGTTGTTGCTGTTGTTATTGTTGACTCCTTCTCTCAGTTGCCAGCAACTGGCATTAGCGCCTCAGCTCAGCTAATCAGGAGACCCTTTCTCGTCCATGTTGTAATTTTAAGGCTCTTATCCTTGTGGTGATCTTTTGAGGGTAAACCCAGCTTCTGGCAATTCATGTGTGTAGCATCCACTCCATTCCTAAGGACCAGTTCTCCTCTCTGTCCTCCTGTCTCTCTCTTCCTGTTGCTCTATGAGCCCTGGGATATGTGTGTTAGTTTTGGCTGAATATTCATAGTTGCTTTTTCCCCCCAGCCTTTTGAATAGTTGTAATTCTATATTAACCATAATACTCTGAAATAAAAAAAAAAGTCTCTGACCAAAGAGAGCATCAAAATACTTTAGATATAAGTATAAATAATTAGAAGATAATTTGACAAGATGATCATACATTAAAACAATATAAATAGGTTCCCTATAGGCTTATAGCTTCTTGAGCCATGGATTTCGACCATGTTTACAGTACATGAACTTTTTCTGCAGACCTTAAATACAATCAAGAGTGCAGTTGGTTACCTTCCTAAGTAGTCTTGCCAGCACTGCACCATTTTGCTTGTCTGGTCTTCATTGCAGCACACAGGGTACAGCTATAGCTGTAAATGCACATTCACACTTTACACTGAATGATTCCCCAAACATTTTGCACAAATCTTGTCTACTGTGTTATGCTCTTGGTAGGTGGGTCCTTTGTGTTATTATTGCATGGAAGAGAACCATCATTAGTGGCCTTCCTATTCTTACAGAGGGTTCCAGAAGGCACTTGCCATCTGTCCTGAGAATTCTTATTGAGAATGAGGTTCTGTGAATCAGTGAAGAGGCCTACAGCAAACATCAAATCTGCTAATGTTCTGATGTGACTTTTGGAATCCTAACTTGCACAGTAGCATAGTTCTACTGAGTATATGCTACTTAATCTGTGCTTTTAGATAATATTACTACCACCAATTACAGATACAAAGGCTGGAGAGTGTCATTTAGATGATTCACTGTCTATCAAGATATTAAATAATGAAAGATGAAATTCAAACATAGACAATGCTTTTTATTATTATCAAATTTATTTTTAATTAAAAATATAAATGTTAACATATTAACAAAATAACATATGATGTTTTAATAGACACATCAAACAGATATCTCACTCCAAATATTTTTTTTATTTTTCTGTGAAAACTTATAATTTTTGAAGTGTTCAGTTCATCGCCATCAATAGCAATATTCATGCACTAATTTTAAGGGTCTCCTTTTCCATCTACACTCAACAGTATTGTTGACTTTAGTCTTTTTGCAAAGACTAAATCATAAGTGGCAAAAGTGATAGTTCACCTTGGTGTTCTTTTCCATCTTCCACGTTAACAGAGACACCGAGCATTTCTTCATACAATCTGGCCAATTATACATCTTCTTTTGTAAAATATCTAGCTAGCTCAGTTATTTGTTTCCAAAAATCATCTTATTTTAGATGCTCCACTTCAAACTTAACTAATTTTTTGAAAATACTAAATGCTCATCAGTATAGTCTTCCAAGCTTCCCCCTCCTTCTGCAGTCTGTGTCTTCACTCTTCCTTGCAGAGAAAAAGCGTTTCAGTGTGTTGTAACACCATTTGTTTCCTATGTTTTCGTGGCCTTTAAAATAAATCATATCCCATTGTCCTCAATATTTTCACTTGTTTCCTTCTTCTAATTTCATAGTTTCAGGTTATAAATGGATCCTTAAGTGAGATTCATAATGTGCTATCATTCACTCTGTTTTACTATGATAACTGCTCAGATAGGTTTTCTCCTTTTATATAGTAGATATAATGAAGAAGGCATAAACTAAAAAAATTCAAATGACAGATTATTTTTTACTTTGCATTCCTGAGACTTTCTCAAAAAGTTTAGGACTTGAGCTAAACCTCATATTTTCTCAGTTTTTACTATTACTTTTATTATCAGCATAGGGAAGCTTTGAAGCATCTATATAAGCAAAAAATAAAGGTACATATATTTCAGAAATGGACTATAATGGTCTGTAAATGTGCTGCAATTCAAATGAAAAGTCAATGTAGGAATAAAAAATAGATTCCGTACTGACAACAGATAACAGACACATTGGAAACCAGAAAAGATAGGGTTAACTTTTTCTCTAGTCAGTATGGAGCCATTGAAAATTTTGACCTGTAGGAATTGACAGAACTAGAGATGTATTTAGATAGGAATCATTTGGCAGAAACATACAGAATTGATTGAATTAAATGTGCTTGAAAGATTGAAAGATTGGAAAGCCATCAAAAAGTATCATGTGGAAGATACATTGTGTGTATTAGTTGTCTTTCTTCTGCTGAAATGTTTATTTTGTAGAGTTTTAGAGGATTGGCTTTCTTACTGAATTTCAAATTTGAGTCTCCTGTCATTTCCCCAGGGATGCATGAAGTATAGACTTTGGAGTATTCAATTTTTTATTTCTGTTTAAGAACCCATATGTATAAGTCAAAGCAAGAGAGAATTTATTCATATCAAGAACAATTAAACGTAAAGGACCATCCCAGCATTGGAATTTTTTTTCCACTGAGGTCTTTGAAACATTTAATAGTAAAGATGTTTTTCCAGTTCAAGTAATCTGTTAAAATATGAACTTTTAAATTTCTTTACATATTTATGCCTTTTAAACGTTTTTTCCTAAGAAACGTTGATATTTTGAAGCTAAGTTATCATCTGAGTGTGTGGGCATACACTATTTTTTTTTAAAAAAATTTATCACATTGCTTGTTTGCTTTGTGTGTATATATGTAGATGCACCCGTGCTATATCATGGATATAGAGTATAGGGATGACGTATTGGAAACAGTTTTGCCTCCCATCATGTGCGTTCAGGTCACATCATTAGGCTTGAAAGCAAACACCTTTACCACCTATTCCATCTTAGTGATGCCACCTGAATTTTTAATACAAGTTAAAACCTTTAAAATTCTAGGTACAGCAACATGTGGTCTTGTGTTTCAATTCATATCATTACATTATTATTTTATTTTTCTTATACTTAGCTTAAGGTTCTTAGCTTAAGAATCAATTAGTCACATTTGATTGGACACTAGCTAATTACTACTTCATGTGGAAGCCTAGGTTAGGAGGAGTCGAAAACCAGTTTTGGAAAAAAATTAACCAAACTACTGCAGCTTACTAAAAGAATGCATTTTATTCTATTTACTACCATGAGTTTTAAAATAATATTTTCTCATATTTGTCCTCATTCAAAACAAAGAACACAATATAGTGTTCTATACTAAATGTCACTTGTATAGGAATGTAGGCCCAATTAAGGAAAACTAAATGCTGTGAAAAGATTCAATGAGAAAATTTGAGAAAGAATAAAACTCCTTAAAATTACCCTAATTAACCCAAAGGAACTGACACTACTGGAAATATATTTTGTAAATGAGTAAATTGGTGTTTAACTATGCTGTGATGGCATCCGATTAATAAACCTGGTGGGTAGCTGCTGTTGACAGGGTGCGCGGAGGTTTCTTCTGCATCACACAACACTGCTGAGCTCACTCTGCTTTACAGATGAGGAAACCGCAGGGTCTGACTTTGGTCTGATGAACTAAATGAGAAACTCATCAAGGATCTGTCTATGTTGGTCCAATATCAACTTGTTCTATGACATCTCTAAACAATTTTCTTTACTTAGTTGTTTATAATCTTGTTTTATCCAAGTACAGTATAAATTATTTGTTAAATTATTCACAGTTTTTCCCCACACTAGCTGAAATATCAACTGCTGAAGCAAGAGACTAATTTCTTTCTTATCGCCATGTGTTGAATCTACCAGGTGAATATTGGAATTATATTCAAATTATACTCAATAAGAGCTAAATAAGTCCTTATTGAAGAAAGAATATATGATGGTACAAGAAACAACATGTCAACATTAGTCTCGGTTTGTTGATATCTAACCACAGAAATATTATCACATAGCATTACTTCCTAAATGATTATTGGCCAAGTTTAAGTTCGACATTATAATATGGTTTTAACAGAAGACCAATGTGAAAACCATTATTTATTTTTGGTTTTTGGTCCTCTTAACATCTTTATATTTGAAATACCACAAAAATAAAAGCTTAACAAGTGGAGCCAAAGGTCTCACAACTACAATTACTTATAGGACACTTTCTTGGGATATAACAAAGACAAATGTCAGTTGACATTGTCCAAAACAAAACTCAACAGTGAGTTACTAGGCGACTTTGAATATGTCACTCAGTCCCTCTCTATGGGGCAACGATAACTGTTCAGATTGGCTTAAAGCCCAGTCGGATCCTTGAATCCCACATGGTACAAGGAGGGAACAGACTTCTGAAAGTTATCTTCTAGAAATGGAATAACAAAGAAAATAGTACTGGACACTAAAATTTGCCTTGATCTTAATACATTATTAGCAAATAAAATCCTTAGTTCAGCACTTGGTATAGAATAAACAATTTTGTAAAATTCAAGATTGATAGTAAACCCTACCTTTCAATTATATCCAAGTAGTTTAGGAATCTTATTTCAAAAACAAAAGACAATTTATATAATCAGTAACATACATTTTAATGCCTTCATAGACTTTTTATATTTTTTGTGAAAGAATGATTTTATTGGACTCAGTATTTTCATTGGACATTAAATTAGTAATTGTGCATGGTTTTGCTTATAGTTGTGAAGTCTTTGAAACGGAGAGATCAAACAGAACTATTTGAATCACTTGATTGACGTATAATAAAACCATTAAAGATTTCTGAGGAAGACTTGTTTTCATTAACAACATTGAAAATATGAGCATACATAATTTATTAAAAGGATCTAGACATGAGTTAACTATCAATGATTTAAGCATTTAATTGTTGAATATTTTTGTTGTATAAAGAAAAATAGTTAAACTACCTTCCTGTTGTAAGATTTATTTCCTATTTACATACCATTTCAATTTTTCAAATGTGTTTCGTTAAGTTTAAACATATTTTACAGCTTTACTTTTTGTATTTTATATAATTCCTATACCTAAACTTAGCAATTAGGATGAAGAAATTGTGATAACCTGTTGTCTCATCACCTACATCATGTATTAGCATAGCATATTGTGTAGAGCTTGCAGTGGTCCATTGAGTGACTTAGAGAAGTCATGAAAGACTGAATTCTAAAATGTTGCATATCATCGGACAGACTTGTCTCACCAACTATTTTTGGTGGTGTTTTCTCTGTACACCCTGAGTTGCAGAAGTCTTAATCTTTCTCATCACATTCTTGTCCACAGGGAACACAAAGAAGCTTTAGAAACCTCTGCTCCCAGGTATTTCTGCCAATCAAGGTAATCCAGGAAATAAACACAACAATGAGAAAAGACCCTGGTCCTTTGTTCACCAATGTGGCATCCCACTGCAGGCGGGATCTAAACCTCAGCAACACAGAGCTGACCTTTCAATCTGAGAGTCTGTGTCTGATCCTGACTCCCACAGGCACAGGTTCATTGCATTCTGCCTGTCTGTTGCTCCTCTGTTATAATTTCCCCTTATCTTTCAACTGTTGGCTATCAATAGCATACGAACTAAACACTACTATCTTGTTGTGAAATTCAAGTACTGAACATAGAGCCATCACCTGGCTATCTGTCTGTTTACCTTTCATCTACACACCTATTATCTATTTTTTAATAACCCATCAGAGCGCATTCGTAATCAGTGGTTGCAACTATTCTGTCTGTCTTTGCTTTCTGAGACTGAGATATATTTGCCGTCATATACATGACATCAAACAATCAAAATGCAGCAACGATTTTCTTTTTCTTTTTTGACTGACATTTGGTTTATTTTTATGATTTCACACCAAACATTTTAAGAACCCATTTCTTTATATATTTCTATTCCCAACAAATTTTGAGTTAATTATAAAATTCTATTGAAAGTTAATTCAAGGAGTTTTATTGAACAATAAAAAACTTTAGGCATCTAGGAACTTTTTTTTTTCTCTGAAATAATTGCTTCTTTCCAGCTGGCATAAAGCTACCTGACCCTCTAGTACATTTTCACTTCTAACCAACTGAAAGTTAATGAACCACAGATTACACTGGGGAAGAGAATTTACTTTTTACAAGGAACCGGAGTGTATTGAGTGGGGTGAGGCTTACTTACGAATCTCTCAATTAGCTTAGGAAGTATTTTGACTTTTATGTTCTCTGTGCTTTCCCAATACATCAAAAGTATTCTTTTCATTTTGTTTAGCATGATTTCTAATAATAAAAACACCCAGATAGACTTTTCTAAATCTATAATTTGTCTTTTATGACAGTCTTCTACCAAAATTTCAGAGATTGGGTACAGACCCTCAGACTCTGTTGTCTTTGGTTGGGGGAGGGGGAGGAAAAGTAACTATAAAGTCTTTATCAATTCCTGAAAGTAACAAAGTTAAATTCAAATAATGATCCTGCAACATTGTTTTAAAATTGTGTGTATGCGTATATGTGTGTGTAGATATCCTTTAACATATAAATATTGAAGGGAAGGAGAGGAATTGTTTTATAATGTCAAAAACATTTTAGTGCGGGTTGGTGAGATGTCTCAGAGCATAAGGACACATACTCTACAATCCTGGGGACCTGAGAAGGATCCCTAAAACTCTCATAAAGGGGGAAACAGAGAACCAACTCCAAAAAGTTGTTCTCCAGTTTACACAGATGTGTGCTTACCCACATACACTATGGAGACACAATAACAGCAATGATGAAATAAAACTGTAATGATTATTCTAATATAGAAAATAGACTCCTTCTGTTGCAATTAATGGTTTGCAAGATTATTTATGACATAATCTTTAAATTCCATTTTTAAAAATTTTAACATTTGTGATGGTTTGAATAATAATAGCCACCATGCTCCCATTCATTGTGGTCATGGACTCACCTCTGAATCTGTAATCAGGCCCCCAATTAAATGCTTTCTCTTACGCATTGTCTTGTTCATGGTATCTCTTCACAGCAATAGAAAAGTAACTAAGACAACATTCTGCCCTCTTATACTACTTTTGTTCAATATTTATCTATTTTATATATGTGTATGTTTTGTCTCTCTCTTTGTGTGTGTGTGTGTGTGTGTGTGTGTGTGTGTGTGTATGTGTGTATTTCTGATGCCTTTGGAAGTCATAAAAGGACACTGGGTCTTTTGGAACGGTAGTTACTGATGCCTATGAGCCACCAGGTGAATACTGGTAACTAAACTTAGGTCTTCTGTAAGAGCTTTCTCTTTTCCACTAAACCATCTCTCTAAGATTTTACAATCTTCAAATTCTTTATTTTTTTTTTTTTGATTTTTCGAAACAGGGTTTCTCCGTAGCTTTTGGTTCCTGTCCTGGAACTAGCTCTTGTAGACCAGGCTGGCCTCGAACTCACAGAGATCCACCTGCCTCTGCCTCCCAAGTGCTGGGATTAACGGCGTGCGCCACCACCGTCCGGCTTACAATCTTCAAATTCTTATAAATGCAAAGGGAAGAATATCCATTTGCTAATCCATTTGGTCATTTATTTTAAATGAACAGTTTCAAAATCTGTTAAATCATAAAACCCAAACCTAAATAGAAAGTTAATTAAATACTAAACATGGTGCATTATTTTGAAGAAATAAATAAAAAAGTGGAGAAGCTCTTCTAATTTAGAAAAGACCATTTGCTTTCATTTTACTTTCCACTCTAAGAACTAAATCAAAATCATTCTTCTAGAATGTCATGGTATAGCAAATAGAAGTTGGTGGTTCCATGTTTGAAGGAGTAATGCACATTAAAGGAAATGTCTCTGTGTATATACACATGCCCTTGTGCGCTCACACACACACAGAACATGAGGGGACATTTGTTCATTTTTATCTTAGAGTTTCCATTCATTACTTTCTCAAAGTTTGGGACTATCAATGAATATTAATAGAACATTATATTTAGGATTAGAGACTAAATATAATGATTACTGCCACATATCTCTGCATTGAAAGATGTTGAGCAATAGATTTCCCTCGGATTTGAAAATACTTATCAATGTAATAATGAGATTGAAAATTATAAACAAATACGGAAAACTGGAACTCCTATTTTAATCTTTATCCTAACGGTGAATCAACTGAGAAAACGATGCTACATGATCTATTGGTACAAAATGAGGCTGCAGGTCCTATTGGTACAACATCGATCGTTTTTGGGATACTGTGGCTTACCCTGGGGTTGGATGGGATTTCTATGAATAAGAAGTTGTGGATCTTACCAGTTTTCAATGGTTAAGTTAAGATGTTTTAGTGTTGTTTGTTTATCATTCTTTATCCCACAGATATCTAACCATTGTGTTTCCTGTTGATAGCAGTATTCTAAGGAATAAATTTATCTTAAATAGCTCTCTTATCTTCAATAGTGTTAGCCTTGTTACTGTCATAGTCGGGGAAACAAGCATAAGTCTTATTACAAGGTTATGCCTTCTTAATGAAAGTAGCTACAAAGAGTCACAGGTGTGAGTTTCAAGGCTTTCATGGGTCTGCAGCTACGCTATAAGAGTGTCTGCAGACTGTTCAAGCTAGCCCCAGACCTTGTTCCCCTTTACACATTGCTAAGTTTTCAGGTATGCAGAACTAAGTTATAAAATCAAGCACGATCACAGCCACAGTTTTATAAAATGCTCACAAAGGCGAGAGGTGTGGAGAAAGTCTTGTTTAAAGAATCTCTGACGCAATGACAGGTGAAACTGTGAGCGTGAAGCCAACACCACAGTCATGACCCGAGGTTAGTGAGATTTCTGCAATGTGGGACATAAACTGAGGAAATCTTCAGACAAGAAGCTTCCAAAAGAGCCATGCAATAACTGTGGCATGAGGTAGTCTTCTCCCAGCTTGCTGACGCTTCGATGATGACACCATATATCCCAGATGATTGCCTCACCTTCTGAAGCACCTATTATGAGTATTTGTGAGGCTTTGGATCACAGTTTCTCAGCCTCTGCTCCGTTTTCTTCTATTTATTTTTCTTTTTGTTGTAATTCTAGAAAGTATTTATTAGATTGTCTTCAAGCAGGCGATTCTTCCTCTGTGCCTACTCAGATCTACTGTTGATCTGTGTCGTGTGAGCAACTGTACATCACTGTTGCTGGACTTTTCCTCCCAAGATCTTTTACTTTTTAAGACTTTGTCCACTATTTTGATGTACTCCATATGGAGAGATGTAGGGCTATGTTATTCACTGATACTTTTGACACCATTTCTTTATTGGAGGGGCATATTATAAAATACTTTATACAAGATCTTTTTCTGCTGTCAAAATGCCTGACTTATTACATAGACAACTTTGTTTGTGTTATCAAAACTTATTTGTTTGTATACCTTTCAATATATTTTTTTAAAATAATTTGTCTCAAGTAAGACAGTATGGTATACCTAGATATCGGATTACCATGTTCTTCGGGGGTTACTGCTGCTGCTACTTGTGATGTTTCTGATTATTTCATTAAAGCTTGTATTGTTTGTCATGTGTATACACAGTTGTTTGTTAATTCACATCAATGTATTAGTAATTAAATGGAATTGTCTTTCTTTAAGTCCTTGAAGTAGTGAAGAAGTTTTTGTTTGCTTGGGAATGTCCTGATGCTTAAGGAAGGCAGTTTATAGCTGTCTTCAGCTTCATTATCTTTCATAAAGCCCCAAGGTCATAAGGACTAGGGGCTTTGTTGGATCTTTCTTGCTCATATGCAGTCATATGAAACCCCCTGGCCTTCGGGCTTTTCTGAGGGTGAATCTGAGCTTTGCACGTTTCATTGTGCACAGGGCTACTCATTCATGCTTATCTTTTCTTTTCAAACTCATGCTTATTTTCTTATTGGGCTCAACAGCAATCATTGCCCTAGGCATTGTGTGATATTAAACAATTTCTACTGATTATTTTGACAATTGCCCCTGGAGAAAAGGCTGATTGCACTAGGGAGGCTTGGAGTCAGGTCAAATAAAGTCAAGTTCTGAGATTTGAGTTTTCCTAGACTTCCCAAAGTTCAAAAAGGCAGGTTTTTGAGCATAGTGCATTGAGAGAACTCGCTCAGTCACCTCAAGTGGCTGCCTCTCTGCTCATTTCTATTATGATGGTGGGCTCTAGGGTTTGCAAAAACACCTGCCCCTGGAATGAGGAAATGAAAACAAGCCAATTAAAGCGCAGCAAAAATCCCCATGTTGCTCCAAAGTAAGCTGTTTGCCTAATTGTGGGAAGTCTAGGTTGTTGTGTATCTCAAGATGAATTTCAGAGTTCTGAAAAATCCATTTGCCTGCATTCTCACTGTGAATACATATATGCAGACGAAGAGCTTCATAGATGTCAGGGAGCTTCCGGAAGTCCCCTTGGCCTTACTTTTAGCAGTGCTCTCTGACTATTGATGAACCAGAACACTTGGAAATCTGTAATAGTTGCCTCCTGATCCGCCAAACGTTATATCACGTTATAAGTCAATTACTGATTAATAATGGCAGCATGAAGGTGAGTATGGTGATGGTATTTAACACGCATGTGAACTTGCTGTTTCAGTCATTGTGCAAACACTTTGTATATGCCGAGGAATTTATCTCTCATTTATCCTATGATTTTCAAACTCAAAGCACAAATAGAGTAAGCAACACAACGCAAAAGACTGAATATAGTCTAATAAATCCTGAGTAAATAAAGTTCTGGTAAATTTACATAGACTCTAGTATGTGTTACTGAAGCCTATGAAAGTGATAAATATTGAACATTTAACTGCAGATTCAGAAGAAAAAAAAACGCAAAAATGGCAGGAAATTTCTATGATTTTCACTTTATATTAATCATTAATAGGACACATGCATGATTCGAGGACTAAAACTCCGTGCTGGCAGTGACTTTATGGCGAGGATGTGAAGTGTACCAGATGCATTGTAGGTGGCCTCAGCCATGAACAGAGCAGACATGGCGATTAAAGATGTATTGAGGATTACAGAATCTTGAAAGGCCCATGGCAATGATGCAGTAAGATTTTGAACTGAGGTAAAACTGATCCAGCAGATCTTGATCTGCGCTGCTGTACTGTGGGTCATCGTGATTCTGTGAACGAATTATTACACTAATAATGCCCACTGCATCACAATTGAACTTATGCAATGTCAGCACTCATCTCTCGGTACAGATAGGAAATTAAATCCATCTTGAGCAGAAATAATTTGTATGCTTTTGATAAGTAATATAGTGAGTAAAAATTTAAAGACTTTCTCAATTCCTTTAAGTACAGATAAATTCTATACTACTAGTAAGGTTTAACTCATTTAATTATAATTTTAGATGAGAATTAAGAAAAAAACTGGCCTGAATTAATCAGTTTCTGCACTTCTTAACATAAAAGGCCCCACTCTTTTTATACACTTCAACCATATTTCATATATGGGCTGTATTTGCCGTGCATACCTGTAAGTATCGGACTCTGGAGACTGAGGCAAGAGGATGGCTATCAAGGTCAAGGTTTGTCTTCATTTTGTTAGATGACCTTCTTTTTAAGAAAATGTAGCTCAAAACCTGTACATTCCATTTTGTAGGACATGTTAAAGCATTTAAAAATGTACCAAGTTACAATATTTGTTAATTAAACATGGCCAGAGAAAATTAGGGGAAAAAGATTAACTTTTATAAACTTTAAATGTTTTATGTAAAATTTTGTTTTATTTATTTGTAATATGACTATTGTGTTAAATTTACATTTATCTAGAGCATTGCCTAATTAGGAATTATTGAATTTTTACAGAGTCCTCTTAATCTTAGTTTTTTTGTACATACCATACGAATGGTATAGTGCAGTTATCAATGCTTTACTACGCCATTGTTATACAATCTCAGCTTTGGAAGTTATGAGTTCCCATGGAAAAAAAAAAATAAAAACCCACATCAGCCAAGCCATTTCCCAGTCCTTGTCCACTGAGGTCACATTTTAGTTATTATAAACAGGAGCAATACAACATATTTTCAATTTATTTCTCAAATGCTATATAATATTCCTTTGGTTTTTCTGAAAGTGCTATTATTTTATAATGATTTTAATCTTGAATAAGTATATAATCTTGAATAATTTTGACATTTTTATATATTTAAAGAATTGTTATTAACAATTGGAGAAGTTGAATTGAGTAAATATAAGCAGCCTGCATTCTGTGTATTTCATTTAAATCCTATCAGAATTATGCTAATAAATATATTTATAATTCTCTTTTATGAAAATAATTTCCGCTCGCCTTGTAGCACAGAACTATTTGTTTACAAGTAGCATGCAATGTGTTTGTGAGCACTCCTTTGTTCTGATAAATATTAAAGCCTTCCTTTCTAGTAGTGAGCAACTACTTTTAGGTTATTTTTTCAGTAGCTTGGGGTGGGTATTACCAAGATAACAAATTCATGAAGTGGCAAAAAAATTAACATTTGGCTTCATTATGAAGAGTTCCATATTGAAATCAGGGTACTTCTATTTCATTTTGTCCTCTTAATACAAGGCTAATTATGACATAAAAGAATAAATTCATGAGCACACTATTTATCACTAGCTCTGTGTAGCAAAGAGGTTTTATTAGGAAAGAGTCCTCATTTTCCTAGACTGTTCCTGATTTCATCATGAAATTAAACAGCTATACAAAAATCATGCAACACATAAAAACCTTTGCCACTGTAATAACTCTGCTGTCTCAGTGAATTAGTCTGCTACCATATCTCAAGTAGCATCTCTATATTTCAACAATATTCTTTTTATATATTTAGAGAGTATACTATATAATAAGTAAATGTGGAAATAAAATGTTATTATGCTAGCGATTTAGATATCTAAAATATTCTTCATGATTAGTACTCTAAATAAAGGTAATTGACAGATCCTCTTTACTTCCTATAGTGTCAGTGGTAATCAAAATAGTAATAAATTACAAGGTACTTACCACATATGACTCTTATGCTTTTGTAGATATGATACTGGAACACATATTATATCTGTGATCCAACCCTTTAGTACTCTGATAGGCAACAAGCTCAACAGCTGCCTTTGATGGTCAGGAAATGTTTGGTTGGTGGATTTTGTCACTAATCTTTATTTTCAGTAACAAGTGAGTGATAGCTATTGAATATTGTATTGTGACCCAGTTATAAAGCTAGAGGATGTTTATATAGCAAGACAAAAAGATAGTGCAATGCAGATAACCCCCCCCAAGTAATGTTCAATCTCTTTTCATCTGTGCCTCCCAGTTTATAAATATTACTGAGATTTGTTATTGCAATTTGTATAATCCATGTCCAAAAACATGTTCCAATTTTTGTTTGTTTTTCAATACATCCCAAACCAGTTTCTCCCCTTGCTCCATCCTCCTAGACCCCATCCCTCTGAATCACTCCTCCTCTTTTCCTTTCAGAAAAGAGCAGACCTTCTAGGGATAAACCAAATATTTATAACAATCTGCAATAAGACTAGGCACAATCGTGCATATCAGGGCTGGGAGAGGCAACCTAGTGGGATAAAAAGCGTCCCTGGAGCAGGTAAAAAGTCAGAGATACCCCCATTTCCACCCTAGGAGTTCCACAAAAACACCACACTAGCAACCATAGTATATAAGCAAAGGACCAAGACCCGTGCAGGTTCTGGATTGCTACTTCACTCTGTGAGTCCCTATGAGCCCTGCACAGCTGATTTTGTGGGCCATGTCAGAAACATGTTTTAAATTCTATGCAAGATGCTGACATTCTCTGTGGGTAGCTTTTGTCATTAAACGTTGGCTTCTGCTACTGGTAAGAGGCTCAATGGTGAAAAAAGCAACAACCCAGATTGAGCTTCGTGAAAACATGTTTATTGTCCCCATTTTATACACTGGGGCTAGTAGAAGTGTAGATCCATAGATCTTTGCACAAATTCGAGTTGTATGGCACGTGACTTTTCCAGTTATGGTAACTGAGTGTGTGTGCAAGTATCAGTGATATCCTTCCTTTTTATTAATGAGACAATTTTTCAGACACTTTGAGTGATAAAATTTTATCTGATAATTTATTTGACAAAATTTCATATGGTCATATAATAAGGAAATCAAAACTCTTGTCACTGATGTAATATTTTAATGTGATAGTACTGTAGCTGTATATCTGTGTGTTATTGTTATTCTCTATCAAAATTATGATATCATTCAGTTGAAGGTGATGCTGGTTAATTTTATTCCATAGAGTTCATTCATTGTCAAAATCTAAGTAAAGGACCAAAATAATTCAGGGATACCAATTTATTTCTACTTAAATTTCTATTTTCAGGCACAGAAAACACCACACACATCCAAACTGTATTTTATTGAATATATATTCTTATTTCAGAATCATGTGCTAAGTGTGTTTTTCAATATTTGAGCCCATAAAAATGTATCAAGAACTACATTCCTTGAAAATTGCTTATCAGCAACCCTATGGGAGCTGATGGTCTCTTTCCCTCAGATCACCTGATAAATATTGCTGAAACCCATCTAACTGTTTTTGCTAGTTTATGCATGTATAGGATGATAAACAGCTTCTGGAGAAAAAAGTAAGTTCTTAATGGACCTTATTGTTTCAGAATGATTGTTAACCAAAACATGTCAATACACTTATTGTTTAATAGAATTCTTGATGGCATGTGCAATAGTTCACATATATCATAGGAGTAACCATCACTCTCTGATTGGATACAGGGTCAGTTCCATCCAAAGAAGGAATTTCAGCTTGGCATTGTTATCTGGACTAGTGAAGAACCTGTTACTAGGTCATAGGCCGTAAGGAGAGAAACGACTGGTATCATTCTATTAACAAAGTATAAAATTAACTCCTTTTCCACTTTTCTTTCTTTCTTTCTTTTCTTTTTTTTTTTTTTTTGCATTTCTCAAAATTCAGCAGAAAGCACTTCATTCAACAATAGCTGGTGATTAACACCAAGATCCACAGCTGGTCAATTGCAAAGAGTTACAGACTGTGGAATGGTCAGTCCTCAGTTGGGCACCATCATTTATTCTCCCTGATTTCAAGATTCAGAAGTCATTGAGGCAGAGTGGGCAGAAAAATTGCAAGGACATGAGGTAGTGGATGGGCTGCAATCAAACTGTTATCCAAACCCTAGGACTGTCACACATATGAACTCTCAGTAGTGTGGCAGCAAGCTGAAGACCTGTGCGAGATGAAGTCAGCAAAATCCTAGCAGGGAGGGAAGAAGTAGTCACAAATTCCCTTCCATAGCTAAAAAGTTGTTGGAAATGTATGATTGCCGGAAGAGATAATGTCAGTTGTTTTCAAAGATGTCAGGCCTGAGAAGCTACTGTGATCTCTTACATAATCTATACAGGTACACAAATTGGCAGCATTGAGTGGGATGAGGTGATAAATAATCA
This sequence comes from Microtus oregoni, assembly GCF_018167655.1. NCBI lineage: Eukaryota > Metazoa > Chordata > Mammalia > Rodentia > Cricetidae > Microtus > Microtus oregoni. The sequence continues at coordinate 56,705,573 of NW_024543059.1, read as the reverse complement.
AAACTGAACAAATCAGAGACCATGAAGCTGAAGGGAGTAGCAGTGGAAGAATGGAGAAGGTGAATCAGAGAAAACAGGAGGTGGACCTGAATAAAACATAGCATACGTGTATAAAATCCTTTACAACAATAACAACAAGACCTTATTCATTTTTCTATTTACTTTAAGATTTCTGACAGTGTTACACATGCCTCTCTGGTTTCTGTGGGCACAGAGGAGCATGACCTTTGATGTTTTGAACTTCTTCCATTGACGAATTGGATGTAAAATAAATTGTAGCCAGGATAACTACTTAATTAGAGTTCTTGTACATTTAGAAATGGAAAGAAGAGAATGCTGCCAAACAAATTAATGGCAACCTTGAGTTGTTTACAAGGAAGACTTAGCAAAGCCTTTTCTGAAAGAGTTGCATGTTAACATTTAGTGAGCAGTCATCCAGGCAAAGAGTCGAGGAAGGGTCTTCCAGAACTCTCTCCTGTACTCATACAGAAGCATAGTTAGGTGGACGAGAAGACTCAGCAAACAGCAGATTACTCTGAATCACTCATCATCAAAATAATTGGAATCAAAAAAGTTTTCCAAAGAAACCCATTCTCCAGGAAAACATAGCTCCAAGTGTGCAATGCTTAACATTCAAAACTATGAACTTCCTTATATGTCCAAAACTGCTCAGTTGATATGTACATATCCTGTTTTTATTTTATTTAATTATTCCCTGCTCTGTGGATAGAAACTTCAGGTGTAGAACACTGAATACTTAACAATCTAGTCAGAAACTGGTTGTTCTGAAGAATTACATCACTGTGGTACTGAGATCTGATTCTTCCCACCAGCTTGGAAACACATACAATATAAATATACAAATATATTACATATATAAGTTTATATGACGATATATAAATATATTGCATTATTATTGCTGTTGTTATTATTATTATTATTATGTTTCTGAACACAGTAGATATTTTCTTTTCCTTATCTCTGATCAAATGTCTTCCACTTATTGGTATGCTTTTAGCATACTCTCTTCGAGTACTTCCCTCAAGGTCCAAGCGAAAGCCCATCACTTGTTTGAAGCTTTTTTCTACCATAGAAGTTATTTATTTCTCCCAATTCTAATCTCCTTCTGCACTTACAAGTCATTTGGTGACTGGCATTTATTGACTTGCATGGTTATTTTAATGTGCATTTCAAAAGCACCGCATTTTGATGTTGAAAGGGGAATTAGAGTTCACTTGGTCCACCAGATTTCAGAGGTCAAGTTTTACTCTGAATTATTTCAACCCATATGTCAAATAAATTTTGCTTGAGTAGCTTCTCTGACAGACAGCTAGATATCTTTTGATTAAGTATTTTTTTGGCATCTAGAAGAGAATAAATGTGAAGCCCATTCATATCTAGCAACGGTTTCTCATCTTCATAAAGCTATCTTCCTTTTTCCTGGCCTCACAAGCTTTCAAGTTTTCAGGTTCCTTGGTCGCAGTGATTATTATTTTCTAAGATACTCCTAGAGTATTATGAGATAAAAGTACTATCAGCTGTATTGAAATAGTTGTCCTCTATTTTAAATTTTGCAACAGACAGCATAGTCAAAATATCTTACATTTAATAACTATAAAATTGAGATTATCTTATGCTATAGCCTCACATATTTATTAACAACACATTACTAAATCAGATATTCTCTTCATTGACTATTGTAGTCACTCAAAAACTTTGCTGAATTTTTAATTTTATCATGTGTCATCTGAAATTAGGAAGTTGAAAGAGACTAGTGAAGGGCAGAATGTTTCTTTTTCTAATACTAAGTCGATTCCTATAGTGAGAAGCCTCTTTACTGTCTTGCCTCGATTCCATAATATAATGAGCCACAAAGCAAACAGGTGCTCACTAAGCTTCTTAGGGAGACAGGATGATTTGTTTATATGGGGTTTTGTTTGTATGGACAGGGACAACTGCATTAAATCTTTATTTGCAGAGCATAATTCCTAAGAAAATGACTTAAAGGAAATGGTTGTTTATTTTGGCTTATGATTTGAAGGTATCAGTCCTTTATCGTCAGGAGACCGTGGTGGAGCAGAGATGTTCACCTCACAGTGAACAATAAACACATAAAGAAATCTCCTACAATCTTTAGCTCGTCTGCTGTCCACTTATCTGCTCTCCTCTTATACACTTGGCTCTCCTGTGTTTTTTTTTTAATCTGTGAACAATCAGATAAAGCCATTTGCCCTTCTTTATCTTCTACATAGAATGGTGAATGCCTTAAAGCTTCACTTCTCTCACCAAACAATGGCAATAGTGTCTTTGGAAAATATCACTCTGAGTCTGATGAAAATTTTAAATTTTATAGTATAGGCTTACATTATTAAAAAGTAATATTTATTTATTATGTATACAATATTCTGTCTGCATGTGTGCCTGCAGGCTTACATTTTTGTTGTTGTTGTTTCTGGAGTCGTCGTGATTTATTAACTGAATCAAGCAAAGTCATTAATAAGAAGTGTAACCGATGTCAAGGTCTTGGGCAAATTGTAGTTGAAGTGAGATGCAACAAGCCATTATTTTGGCGAGGAAATTATATAGCCACTCGAGGACTGTCTTCAGTCTAATTGTCTTGGCTCTAGGAAGGTGTCACTGCAGCCTTCCTAGTACCTTGGATGGGACCTAGTGAATTACTAGGCCTTCTGGAAATTCTTGATGAAGAGAAGGAAAACTCCCCAAAGGGACATCATTCTGGCTACTGAGATGTGAGATTACTTGGGATGTGCTTTAGCCTTCTCTGACATGGCATCTATTTAATGGAAGCACTTGATATGCATTGTAAATCTGGATCGTTCTAACAAGGCTCCCAGCTTGGTGGGGGTTCTAGTTTACTCTCTGTTGCTCTAATAAATACTGTGACAAAAAGTCATATGGGGAGAACAGAGCTGTGTCAGCTCACTGGTCACAATCCATCATCAGGGAAAGCCAGGGCGGGAACTCCAGGCAGGAGCCAGGTCAGTCACAAAGCAAAGACCATAGGAGAGTCTGGCTTCTGGTTTACTCTCCCTGGCTCTCTCAGCTACCTTTCTGATACAGTCCAGGATGAATGATGCCACTCACAGTGGGCTGGACCTTCCCCGCTTACATTTTTGTACATATCTCTTGATATTATGATTCTTCTCAGTGTGAATAAGCACAGAAACTTAAAGATAAATGATGTGATGTAGACTACAAACCAGCTAGTTAAGTCTCTATTCCACTATCCCACTATACTGATGTCCTTTCCACCCTAGAGGCTATATATTTTTAATTCAATGTTCAGTTTCCCTTATAACTAGAGAGTAAAATTTTAATTTAGACCTTAAAAGGAGAGGATGCTCCTAGAGATTCTATCAGTGTGGGATTGCTAAAATTTAGTCATGATTCCTTAGCCCACGGTTAGCCTTCTGATTCTACATTATTTTAATCAATGCTAAGGAAGCAGATTTATTATTCAATATTTGATTGTGACTTTGTGATTATCAGCCAGCTAGGATTCTTTTCTCTTTAAAGTGGAGTAGGTCCCTTCGCTCCTTTTGATCCCATTGTCTAAAATGGCAATGTTCAACTTTTTCAAAGTTCAGATGACTAAAAGTTTATAGAAGATAGCATAACTTTTTAAATTTTCCTTCTCTTTTTCAGTTTTCTGATTTGAAAAAAAGACAACTGTCAAAACTTGATCCTTTACAAATAAGAACAAAACAAAATAAATTGGGTCAAGGTGTGGGACTTGTCCTCAGAAAATCAAGAAAGCCGTCAGAGATAAGGAAGTATGACAAACACAACTAGGCCATCCCCTCTGTATTGAGGTTATAATCTCCTATTGTTCAGGAAACATGAAGCATTAAGAGCCTACACTCTGAGACAATCTTCTGTCTCTTTCTAACGGATTCAGTGGGCATTTGCTTCTTGACATTTATAATATGAAACTTAAGGAAATATCTAATTGATATAGTTTTTGTAGAACTACACAATTTTTTCATGTAGTACATGTCTAATTGCTTCTCCATATAATGAGTACCTCGCATATGACTTAAGACTTCAGTTAGTCTTCTATTTCTTTTGACAATGAGTGAACAAATCTGGTCAATGTGGTAGTCAGTATTAGTGTCATCAGGGTCTTGGTGAATGCCTAGGACATCATGAATCGCATCCTCCTCTGTGTCTTTGAGAATTTTACCAGAAAAAGATTTATTGTGAGGTAAAGACCTTTGTTTGTGATGGATTCCAGTATTTTGTAAGTAGGCCTGAAGAGACAAAGTTGTGTGAGTTAGAAGTGGAAGATTCAGGACTGTTGGTCATTTCCTTTCTCTCTAAACTAAAATAGTTTTGTTCTCTGTGTTTTCCATGTCTAAAATATCATAATGTTCAACTGTATTAAAGGCTTTATATTTTATCTTTCAAAATATAGCCTATTTCCTTCCTCCCTTTATGATAATGTTACTTTGTGGCTAGCCAACACAGAAAACAGACATCTGTGAATGTATGTTAAATTGGAAGAGCTGGGGTTAATTAGAATTATTGTCTTGATATTTGGCTATGATGAGATTAGAGGGAAGCTGTGGGATTAGGGCTGTTATGGGCATCAGCAAAATTATTATCACATTAGATGAAAATAGGATTAAGTTTACCCAGTACTGAAGGAGGCAAATGAATGATAAGGATTGGGTATTCTGGTAGATACATTGCTTGGGAGTAGTAATGTAGAGAGATGCTTAAAATGATGGTTAGAGAAACTGCAGTTACTAAAAATGTCCTGGTTTTGTGAATGGCCTAGTGGAGCATGGACAAGATGAAGTATATAACAGAGAATTCAGTCATCACAGATCACTAATGTTTTGGAAAAACTAATGTTTTGGAAAAAGTACGAAAATGGTAATAAAGTCACCAAAAGACAAGATAGGAGTAGTCTTGAAAGGAAGGACTAGAAACCAAGAGTTTAGGAATTCTTACATACCTGATGGATGTTAGATATCTACAAAAGGGTGGATAAGCAGGAGTTATAATCTATATGATGAGAAGAAAAGAACAAAGTAAGGTCATGAACAACAAGGAAATTATGTAAAGAAAAGAGACAGTAGTGGCTATAGCTGTATGGATAATATCAAAGAATGAAGTTAGCTCCAGAATATAATACTTTATTCATTAAAAATAGAATGCAATTTCTGCACTCTAAAGTATTTCAGAAAAACAGGTACTTTTACTAAAATACTTAAGCCAAAGGCTCCTGGTGATTAAGAGGTACCAAGCAAAGTCTGTCCAATCTATCTTTTCTCCACATTACAGATACTTAGTAAAATACTAATTAATTCGTAATGATGTAGTGTCCAGCAGATAGTGAAACAATCATTAGAAATCAGAACAAAAGATTGTTCTAATATATTAGGGAATTTAAATCATACCAAGACCAAGCTAAACAAAAGTCAATCATAATCACAAATTTTGTTCTCCCACAACTATTTTTATTCTTGAAAACCTACCTTGACCTCTCAAATCCTTTAACATCCCTAAACTCTGTAAACAGTCCCATTACTATTTGTACCAGATTTACAATTAAGGTTTTATGCTCATCATTTTCTTTGGTACAAAAGAAATGGAAGAAAAAAATCCATAGAAAAGGAAATTTGGTTTGCAAGCAAGTATATGGAAAGCTATTCCATATTGCACAGCTATTTGAAAATACATATTAAAATTAAATTTAGATAATGTTTTGCAACAATCTGAATTGGAAAACTTTAACTAAAATACTAAGCAAATATTAGCAGTAATTTGGGAAAACTATTTTGTGTGGACTGTACTAGGGACAAGCCTGAACCACCCAGGAAACAACTTGCTCTCTTAACTAATACAAAGCATGCATTTGCTAGATGCCAAGATAAAGTGATATTTTGTTTGTGTTTTAACAAATAAAGATTGCCTGGAGATTAGAGTGCAGGGTTAAGCCACTGGATTTTAGGGGGTGGTGGCTCACACTTTTGGTCCCAACACTTGGGATCCCATACCTTTAATCTCAGCACTAAGCAAGTGGAGACAGGAGTGATATGGCTAAGTGGAGAGAGGAATATAAGGCAAGATGAGTCTGAGGAAGAGGAACAGGATGTCTGAGGTTTGGTGGAGACAGATGTAGTCTGGAGATGCATTCTGAAGACAGCATCGTCCCTTTGGTCTGAGCATTGATACAGGCAAAAGAAATTTCTAGTGGGTTGGCTGCTTCTCTGATCTTTAGCATTAACTCTTGTATCTGACTCTAGGATTTTATTAATAAGATCAACTAGAATTTGTGCTACACCCAGCAATTTCATATATTAGACAAATGACTAAGCAGTGCATGTCTATTTACTGCATTATCTGCAGATGCATATAAATCTGGAATTTCTTAGAATAAATTATTTGATTGCAAAAAATCTAATGTAGTAGAACAATATCACTGTACAATATCCTTATAGAAAAGCAACACATTCTGAGTCACAGCAGGTTCCAGAGGATTTTCTACATAGCTACACATATTCAAGAGCATATTTTAAAATAATACCTTCATATTCAGAATTAAAAGTGGTACTAATTGCAAGTTTTCTATGCTAGATATGTAATTAACTTCATGGCAGTTAGTTGAAACAATTTAACCTAGTACCATGATTAGATAGAAGATGTCATTGTAAATTGGTGTATACGAAAGAAAATCATTCACGATCTGTAACTAACTCTAAGATCCAACTCTTGAAATAGCTTAGATGAACTGAATCCCTATCATTTCAGAGCCAAAGATAAATCTTTAAAGTCTCAACTAGTAGAGGTCAGTATTGAAAAGACAGCTTTTTTTAATATCGGGAATTCTTTCAGAGATGTGTGCAAGTTTCAGTGACCTTAGGGGACATTTGTTGATGCATGTCCAAATGAAAATACAGAGAAACACATGATCACCTGGCATTCCCAAATGGCAGATAATATTTTAAACTTTATTTTATCTTTCAAATTGCACCCATGAAATGTTGAGAGGACTTCTTTTATTAGCATCAAACTTTTTTGTTGTAAAGAAACAATAGGTTCCTATGTAGGATAAAATATAACAATCCTCTTAATTAATGAATAAAACATATTAATAAAAGAATGAATATGTAATGTTGCATAAGGATCCTACAGCATGAACTGGTTTTGTGGGAGCCTAGTCTATTTGGATGCTCACCTTCCTAGACCTGGATGGAGGGGGAGGACCTTGGACTTCCTACAGGGCAGGAAACCCTGACTGCTCTTTGGGCTGGAGAGGGAGGGGAAGAGGAGTGGGGAGAGGGGGAGGAGAGTGGGGAGAGGGGGAGAGGAGGAGAGGAGTGGGGAGAGGGGGAGGGAAATGGGAGGTGGGGAGGAGGCAGAAATTTTTTCAACAAAAAAAAGAAAAAGAAGCAATTTTACTTACACATTTATTGCTGTTAGAAATTGATTGATAGATATGAGATTACAAATGTATTAGATGTCAAAAAGTCAAGTTATTGATAATTGGCTTAACATGAAGGAGACATTTGATTAGTGACAATGACAGGTATAGACTAGGACAATCCCAACAGTAAAACAGGTCAATAGCAGGTTGTATTTCCATTAAAAGAGACACGTTTGAAGGTCATATGGTTTGAGAAGAGGGCTTAGTCACTAGAGTTAAGAATACTAAAAATATAGATGAGTAGGTACAACCAGTTAAGGGCAGATATTTAGCTGCATAGATGCCTCAGTCAATAAAATTCCTGCCATGTGAGAAGACATGAGATGAATCCTTAGAATTTTAAACACACACACACACACACACACACACACACACACGAGTAGGCTGCTGAAGTTCACAAGGAAGAGTCTGAAAGTGTTTAGTGTAATCAAATACTAATCTGAGCAGATGGAATTCAAGAAACTAATGTGTGTAACGTATTCTCTTATTCCTTCAGCTTGAGAAATGAGAAAGAGAAAATTATTTTCTAATGAATGACTGGGCATTTTAGATAACTCAAAAAGATAGTACGTTGATGTAAAATTTACCTCTTAAAGAAAAGTAAGAAGAGATGAGACTATTAGAATTTATTATTATCAAGAATGTAGAATATGGAATTGAGAGGGTGATTGTAATTCAGACTCACTAAGTGGCATCACAGAAAGTGTCAGTGCCTTTATCAAGAAACTACAAAGTCCAGTAAGTTTCTGTTGGGAGACTGACCAGAAAATCAGGAAAATTACTTTTCTTGTCTATGAAACTGAGAGTGTGAAACAACAGATGTTTACTAGATTTGTGAAGCTTAAGTGAATTAATCTATGTAAAGGGGTTTTAATCATCTGTGGCACTTAGAGATGGATTGATCAATATTAGCTGTCATCACCATTAGTTCCTCTGTTCTCAAGTATTACTTTATAACTGAGTGGAATCTAGCACACTGGGCATTCATTTTGCAACCTTGGCTATAAGATTATTTGAGTTGCTACTCCGGTTTACCTACATTGTCTTAACTGTACTGAATGTTAGAGTAAAGAAGATGGCCAATATAGACATACTTTTCATCTTGGCAGAGCAATGTGAATGGGGAGCTAGGCAATTAAGTGAGTTAAAATGGAGAGGGGGTGACCCAGGAGAATCACATGTGGATAAAAGTGCATTAAATACCAAGCCTTTCCCAGTAGTAATTTCTAAGTGTTGCCCCAGTGTTTGTAGAGATAAGGAAGTCCTCATTAAGAGATGAAATACCTCAGATTCTTTTCTTAATCCCATTAAGTTTAAGGAAGCATAATTTGTAAACCTACTGGGAGTATAATGAATTATGGTAGGAATTCAAGTAAGAAAGGGCCCTTATAGAAAAGAATTTCAACGACTTTACTTGTATAGCATCACAAGAAATATTATTAAAAGAATAAAAATCATCATTCCTTCTCTGAGGTCTTTTTCACACCATTCTTTCTTCCAAGAATCCTTTCTTACTCCTGTAAGATTTCTGTGACAGATGTTCAAGAACTGGGAGAGGAAGCTATTCAAAAGCCATTTCCAATGAAAAGCTAATTGAAAAAGAAAAATTAGTTTTCTCCAAGTGAGAAACAAATCTCACTTGTGAAATAGATAACTTGTAAGAGTAGGCAACATGCCCAGCAATAAATGATGAACAAAATCAAAAACAAATTCAATGGCATTTTGTATGGATTTTGTCTCATACTGTTGTGCAAGGCTCCTCCTCCTTCCCCTCTTCTTCTTCTTCTTCTTCTCCTCCTCCTCCTCCTCCTCCTCCTCCTCCTTCTTCTTCTTCTTCTCCACCTTCTCCTCTCCTCCTTTTCCTTCTCCCCTTCCTTCTCTTTCTCCTCCTTCTCCTTCACCATATAGAACATTTGTGTTGTTTTCTGTTTTTATGGGATTCCTGTGTGTGCAATAAATCATGTGTGCCTCTGCATCTATATGTGCTCCTTGGGTTTTTTTCTTTGGCTTTTCCCCCCTCTTTTCCTAATCTAATTCATTTGCTTTTCCTTAAATGTCTGTTTAATTTATAAAAGACAGAAATGGTATGAATCTGAAAGGGAGAGAAGGTGTAGAGAGGGGAAACTTTAATCAGAATTTATTTTATGAAACCAATACTGACGAATATCTTGCATATCACCATAGAACCTTCATCTGGTGATGGATGGAGATAGAGACAGAGGCCCACAGTGGAGCCCTGGACTGAGCTCCCAAGGTCCCAATGAGGAGAGGAAGGAGGGAGAAGATGAGTAAGGAAGTCAGGACCACGAGGGGTGCACCCACCCACTGAGACAGTGGGGCTGATCTATTGGAAGTTCACCAAGGCCAGCTGGACTATGACTGAAAATGCATGGGTTAAAACTAGACTCTCTGGAGAGATGGCTCAGTGGTTGAGAGCATTGCCTGCTCTTCCAAAGGTCCTGAGTTCGGTTCCCAGCAACCACATGGTGGCTCACAGCCATCTGTGGGGAGGTCTGGCGCCCTCTTCTGGCCTTCAGGCATACACACAGACAGAGTGTTGTATACATAATAAATAAATAAATAAATAAATATTAAAAAAAAACAGACTCTCTGAACATGGTGAGCAATGAGGGCTGATGAGAAGCCAAGGACAATGGCACGGGGTTTTGATCCTACTTCAGGTTCGGGCTTTGTGGGAGCCTAGCCAGTTTGGATGTTCACCTTCCTAGACATGGACAGAGGGGGGAGGACATTGGACTTTCCACAGGACAGGGAACCCTGACTGCTCTTTGGACTGGAGAGGGAGGGGGAGAGGAGTGGGGGGAGGGGAAGAAGGGTGGGAGGAGGGGGAGGGAAATGGGAGGCTGGGAGGAGGAGGAGGCTGAAACTTTTTTTTTTCTCAATAAAATAAAAAAAAAAGAAAAAAAATTAAACCAAAAGGAATAAGTTGAAGTGTGCAGTGCTCCGTGCTTAAGAACACTTGCCTGATTTACAGAGGACCTGGGTCCAGTTCCCTCCATTCACATGCTAATTAACAACCATCTGTAACTACAGTTTCAGGGTATCCACAACCTCTTCTGACTTGTGCAGGCACCAGGCACACATGTGGTACAGAGTCATATGTATAGAAAAATGTTTATATGCATAAAAATATAATAAGTAAAACTTAAATCAATTAAAGACTGAAGTACATTAGCAAACAAAAATTTTGATTAGGCAGTTAAATTAGTTCAGTCTCCCTTTGAAAAAAATAGGGGAAATAATTTTGAAAAAATATAAAAAAATACCCTGAAGAATGGAAAACATTTTGTTATCAGGAAGATCATGTTACCATTTATCCTGACACTTTATTTATAAGCTTTAACATTATTAATATTACTTTGATATTGTTTTAAAATATACTCTTTCTTCTCTTCTTGTCCCTGTACCTTATGGATCAAACAATAAGACTTGACTAGTGAAGTTAGGTTTACAGTGTCACTGAACTATTTCCCCAGATAAGAGCGAGTTACTTGTGGTCAAATGCTGAATAAATGACGGGGAACAGATGAATTGGGAAAGATATAAAACCTAGAAGCTTTACACCAAAATTGCAGTGCAAACTCAGGAGTCATTTTAGAGAACACCCATCATGTTGACCAATGTTTTCAGGAAACACTGTTTAGGGCCAAAACATTTTTTCTCTAATCCTTTTCTTCAACACTATTTCATCATAAGACTATTATGCTAGTAAGCCTTAAAATCAACTGGAAAGTCATTTCAGTCTTTATAAAAATCTATACTTAGTTAGTAATCTATCTAGAACCCACTGCCCCCCAAAAATGCCAGAAAATAAAGAGGTGTCAAGTGCAGCAGCACTTAAGGCATTACGGCTGCCGCCCTCCATGTTAACCTGTGACCCGTGGGTGTTTGGGTAATAATTTATTCATTAAACCATTAACTCTCTTTCCAGCAGCTTCCCCTATGAATTTTTAACTGGGGCAATTCTCTAGATAACTTTCTCTTCCAGCTAGCCCTACCATTTCTCTCTCGTGCTGCTCCCACCTGGCTCGGACCAGAACGAGATAGCATGCTGAAATTCCTCTTGCTAGATGTCAGTTCTCTGAACCATTGGACAACTGCCTTGATCCCTGCCCATGCTACATGTACCATTTGCTCATGTTTGCTTATTTTCTCTGGCTGGTTTCAGTGCTTCCATTGTATTCAGGAAGAGTAAAACCTGCAGTTCCTGCTTTCTTCAAATCCGGGAAAGAGCCCTCAGATGACTGCTTTTTCTTATAGCCTCGAAGCAATGTCCACAGAGGGCTATGAAACCAGAGACCAAAGGCGTCCTCTGCCAACCAGTCTGCACTTTGTAGTCACTGACTGGTGCTGAGTTTCATATCAGATCTTGGGATCTGGCTTCAGATGTTTAGTAGGAGGGTATGGAACACTTGAGCACTTTCTTTTTAAGTGCTGGTGATTATTATCTGTGTTGTTAATTTTCTTTTGTCCTATAAAACTTGGCCCTAGCTGGATGACTCAAACATTATTTCAGTGTAACTCTTAGTTCTTTTAAGTAGGTAAGATATTTAAAACATTTACAACCATAAAGGCAAATAGGCTGATGTGTGTGTGTGTGTGTGTGTGTGTGTGTGTGTGTGTATGTATCTACTTCTCCATGTGTAAGCATGTACATAGAAAATGGAGGCGAGTCTGGGCTAGGTGTTAGCTTCTAGGGTCTTTGAAAAGTTCCCAGTGGAGTAATTGCATTTTTATTAACTCACTTCCTCTCTCAGGAATTCAATGAATTAAGGAGGTTGCTTTGTGCCCTTCCTAGATCTTTATGGTGTTGTCAGATTTCACCCTGCAGTGGCTACACTTTCTCAACAAATAAAGCCAAAATGGAGTCATGAAATCATTTTGCTTATGTTAATGAATTTTGCAATTCTCCCTCATTTTGAAGAAAGTGCGGGAAAGAAAAGATGAGAGTAACATGGTTAGAAAAAAACCAAGGTGGCCAAAAAAATTCTTGGTTTAAAAAGAGTTTTATTTTAGTTCTATGCCATCCCTTCAATTTTGATGATTTTTATCCCATAATGTGAAATCAATGGATTTACCATCTTATAGGTATGCCACTTGGACTGTGTAGCAAACAACAGAAAGACTGTTTTCAATAGAAAGACTTACCTCTCTCTCTCTCTCTCTCTCTCTCTCTCTCTCTCTCTCACACACACACACACACACACACACACACATACACACACATACAGAGCCAGGCAGCAGATACAGCTATTTGGTTTTTGTCTCTGAATAATGTCTGGTGACAACACAGATGTTAAACACGAAATATTACAGGGATTAATTCACAGTGCTCTAGTTTGAATCCAAGGTCATGTGCAGTGCAAACAATAAGTTACGCCCAGCATTCTGTAGTGGCAATTAAGGACCACCTAGGGTGGGGGTGAAACTGAAGGTGCCTCTGACCCTAGGAGGTCGGCACTCACTTCAGTGCACTGCCTCTCAATGCCTCCATATAAATTAAACAAAAGTGAATTTTCTCCCCTTTAGGGAACAAACAATCCATGCATTAGATCCTGCAGCCTAAGCATTTCCTGCTCTGGAATCGCAGCTGAATCTCCACTAAACAGCAATTAGCATTTTAATAGTATTAATAACATTCCCGATTTTAACAATCTGAAGCCTTCTGCTTTTTTATTGATGTCTTTTGTTGCAATATTGTCTAATAGTGTGCACAGGGTAGCAAAACATAACCAATTAGAGCATTTGCCAAACAGCAAAAAAGCTGGATCATTTCAATTCTGTTCACCTAAATATAAACATGATCGTGTGTGAATAACATTTCCAACTAGCAAGACTAAGAGAGACATGAGCTACAGAAGCCCTAGAGTCCACTCCTTACTGATCTTCAAAAGTAGAGGAACTGACAGTTTCCAAAATTAATGTCAAAATGCAGATCAAATCTGGTGATACGTAGAGTTTCTGAAACTTGAGATATCTATCAGGTTTGTATTAGAGCAAGTGCCCAGTGCACAGGGTGAAAGGATTTCTAGTGTTAGTCCTTAAGAAGGCACCAAGAGGACAACACAATTACTCCTGAAATATGGAGAAGATTTTTCCTGAAGATATAAGGGAGGAAGCAGGCAGAGGGAAGAGTTCAAACTGAACATGGCCTGTAGAATAAACTGGACCATGAGAAAAGAGAAGTAAGGAAAGTGAGAGAGGAGTCACAGGCCGAGAGACAGGGGCATAGCTAAAATGGCTGAGTTATATGGACCTCAGGCTGGGGTGGGGGAGCAGAAGCCCAGCCTCTGGGAGGAAAAGGTGTAGGGTAGCTGTTGGGATTAGAAGGGCTTGGAGGAGCCTCACATGCTTGTCTTCGGTTTCTTAGAAACATACTCAGTCCTCTCTTCCTGAGGAGAAACTGTTTCTGTAATACCTTAAAATTAAAAACAGAAAAAAAAACAAAACAAAACATTTGTTTCAGTTAATTCATTCTACCTTTGTTAGGGACAAAGCCCTCTACCCACCCATTCCCAACCCCTACCCACCAAAATGGGAGATGGTCCTAAGAGAAGGATTTGGCTTGGATTGTTATCTGGTAAATAATTATAAAGAAGGGTTTTTGTTAACAGTTTGCTTTTTCCTAAGAACCACCCTTAAGCCTCCAGGCACGCCCCTCAACCTACCCCTATGGTCTAATGAAGTTCTAGCAAGGGCACCTAGTCCCAGGTCAATCTGAAAGGCCTGGCCTAGCTCAGTTAAGATCCCCACCTGTGCTGAGGTCAGTAATTCATCTTGCTTTTCTGCCAATTTGCTCCTCTTTCTGACCCACTCCCTTGGCAATTTCATTCCCAATAAACCTCTCTTTCTAGGTAGATTTGCTTCTGCCGTCACTTATAACCCATTAACAGAGCTCACAAGAAATAAGTGACTTTGAGAATTTACCCTCTGCTAAGCAGTTAGTCAGTCTAGTATTTTAATCTTCCGCAAACTTCTTTTTGAATCTTTTATTTTTTCCTCTTTGTTATAAACTCTGAATGTTAAATATGTTATTTCTTCAAGAGCCAGAGTTTAAAAGCTTACCTTCTAATACTTACTGAACATCATATAACCTTCTTTGTGGGCTCTTTTTTTTTTTTTAATTGAATATAATACCAGGAAAAGAGGCTGGACATTCCCAAATGGAATAAATTCCTAGGACCTAATTTAGCCCTTTGATGGACTCACTCTGCTTGCATTCCATTCTGGGAATAATCTTGAGAGCTTATAAAGTGCACATTGGACCTTTCAAGACCCAGATAGCAATCTCTGTGATTCATCTGAGGTGACACGTCATCATTGGCATTTCCAACAAGCTCCCTAGGTTACGGTAAAATCTAACTCAGGGAGCCCTGACTAGCCTGAATAAGAGTGGCTGTACACTCACATGATAACAAGAGAGGTGTCGTAGGAGCACTTTGGATCCCTGCCACAGGGGTTTCAATCTTAGATCAGTTACCTGGTGTACACGAGATGATGCCCATCAAGCAGGGTGGTGTTCCTGAAAGACTATGCTTCCAAAGGAGGAGTACCAATGGAATAAAATACATACATGATGGAAAAATTTTCAGATAACAGAATTACAGTATTTCCTCCCATTCTCAAATTCATTGGATTGTAATTCCTGCACAGCATGTATCTCTTTATATTTTTGGTAATAAACAGCAAGCATGGAAATCTGTTTTCAGAAGCAGCTGGGTGGCCGAAAACCAACAAGCACCCACTTCTCCCTGCAACACTTCCTAAGTCTGACTCATCATAATAAACTCATGCAGGGTACACATTACAGCTTGTCACCTGTGTTACATCCGAGTTCCCTGAACCAACTGTAACTCTAGCCTTTAAAATGAACCAGATTCAATAGTATTTTATTATAAGATTTGAACACTCTAAAGTTTAGATGGAACTTGGTTAAGACATATTTAATGCCCCTTCTATATTCAGAATTTTACAGTTTGAGTAAACCATAAGTGGAATACAACTTTAAGATTTATTATGCAGTTGTAGCAACCTTTGTTCAAGAACTCTGGAGGAACAAGGAGGTAGATCGTTGAGTATAAGGCTAGCCTGTGCTACATAGTAATTTGCAGGACACCTAGAGTTGCATAATGAAGTTCTAGCTCGAAAAGTAAATGAATGAATAAACTGATGAGATTAAAGTCACAAATATGCTTGCTGTCTTTTCTGCTTAAGATTGTATCTTGTTGTTTTGCTTTACATTTTGCTTCATTATGATTCCTTCAGGAGCTCTGAACATGTCTGGTTATTTCTATACAAGTGAGAGGTGCTCCAAGTTTCACAAACCACACATACACCTTCTGCTGCCAAGGAAACTAGCCAACTCATTTACAATTTGTGTTGTGAATGAATAGCCCTTGAGAAAGTAAGAACTCCTTAAGTCCCAGGTTCATATTCTTCTAGAGGTCAACTTGACTTTCCAAGTCAATTACAAAATGTTAAAAAATTTCCATCTCAAAATCATATTTTTCCAACTTGCTTAATTTCTTTGTAGACTCACATAAGGCTGCAGAGAAAAAAATAATTATTTTGCAATGAGATTTAGAGATCAGAATAAAAACAGCAGTTATTTTGACTCTTATGACATGAATATTCAAAATAATATATAGAATTTAAGAACCTAACAGTAATTAAAGTCTTTTAACCGATTAATCATTAACTGGAAGTGAAAGAGTAACATTGCAGGCATATTTTAAGGACAGATGACATAATGGTAATAATGAGATCAATTTCCCCATTTTTAGTATGTTCCCATTCTTTCAAAAGTAAAGTGAGGCAGAGGATCCTGATCTTTGAAATGTTGGATGCTAATAAGTAATCCTAAACTGACTATCAATGAGTCTTGTAAATAACAGAGGTAGGGATTGCTTCCTCCAAACACATTTCTTGGAGTTAAGTCATCATATAGTCAATATATAGGCAATAAGCCAGTTGGTCTCATAAGGTCACTTCTTCATGAAAGAGATAATGTCTATCCTTGTGTAAAATTATTTTTTTGTATTGTAATTTTAATCAGAACTTTCACTTTATCAGAAAATGGAAGAAAATATATTTCCTTTAACACTCAGCCTTGCAATGCACAGCTACCTGTACAAATAAGAACCTGAGTAATTACAATGTTCTTTGAGCATTCTGTTGGAAAAACAGGTTCAACAAAGTCCTAATGGCTAGACTTCATGCTCAAGAACTTGGTAAAAATTTTAAAAATCAACATGTGCTATAATCATGTGGACTTTTAATCGGAGCACAGTGTTGCTCTAGTGGAGTAAAACTGGATTAAACAAATGAGTAAAATGAAATAGTTCATAATGTCTCAAGGGACCTACAGTTACACAGCTCAGAGCTTTACACGAATAGGATGGCAGGTCCTGTGTCTGCATAGTCTACACGTTTTCATCTTTCATGGTGACTTGCAGAACAAACACAGTCAATGACAATGTGTATCAAGTTCAGAGCAAATGGCAGAAGCAAGAAAAAGATGTGTCTCATCAGTCTGCTCACTTGAAGCCATAAATGACCTGAAGGGTTAGTCCCACAGTTCCGTCATTTGCACTATTTTGTCACCAATAATGAGTTTATTTGAAATGTTTAACTTATTTCAGATCACTAAATACTTCTTCTAGACAATGGAACCCTTCATTTGATGTGACGTTTACCTAGGATAAATACACATAAAACAGATTTTGTTCCTCAGATGCTCTTTCATTTTAGCGATTTTACATTTCAGGATCTACAAAAATTATAAAAACATTTGACTTTCAGTAAAATGTTGTATCATATCTTTCTCATTAGGCAAAATTTTATGCAGTAGCTAAGCAAGGTTACCAAAGGGCTATTTCATTAAGCAATATATTAAACAAGTTCATGAGTGAAATAAGCATTTTGTTTCATTATTATGAAAAAGGTATATTAGAAGTGCTAACATAGATATAAATTTGTCTGTCACTCATAATAAAATAAGTCATTGTGAAATATATATCTTAAAATTTTCTATTGGGCCAAGCTGGTATTCTTCAATTAGTCATAAAGCAATAAATACAAAAGGTTTTTTGCCTAATCTTTGAAATCAGTCTATGTTTAAATCACATTTCAACACTTCTATAAGCAATTATTCAATATATATAATATTTATATACACATGTATATATAATACACACACACACACACACACACATATATATATATATATATATATATATATATATATATATATTTCTTGTATAGTCTAGTCACTCTGCTCCTTTGATATTTGTAGGTATTTTTGGTGTGGAGGATTCTAATGAGATTTCAAAAGATACATGCACTGTGGTCCGGCAAAATGGCTTAAGCAGAACAATAAGCACTTGCTGCCAAGCCTGACAAATTGCATTTGATCCATGAGATCCACATGGTATAAAAAGAGAACTGCCATTCTAAACCCAAGGAATGTTCATTGTAACAACTTTGAATTATTATGATACTTTTAGTTATTATGACTGTTATTAAAATAAAAGCAAGGGATAAAAAGTAAAACCACAGTGGAACTCAACAACGTGAAAGGATTTTTAAAAATAATTTTGGTCGAAGATTATTTTAACAATGAACTGTCATTTCTTCTTGTCTGATATAAACTTTGAAGTAAAATATATATTAAAATATCTTTTCTCTTTTCAATTGGAGTTGTGTTATATTTTAAGTCAGGAAAAATGATGACAGTATCAACATAGAGACACTGTCATCAACAGACCATCTTGGTACTTAGTTTGCCAATATTACAGCTGAAAGCCAAAGCTCCTTAAGTGTGTATTGGTCTTTCTAACTCGTGCTCTTTTATGATGATTAAAGAGAGAATTTTTAGAAGCAGGAAGATCACAGTTAAAAAAAAATCAAAAGCCAAGGTTGATGTCAAATCAATGACCAGGTTTGGCTGAATTTTTTTACTATTTTTAGTTTCAGCATTGATCTGATCTGGAAAGTACTCTGCACACTATGAAATCAGCAGAGTACCTTTTATGCAGTGATATGTTAGATGAAATAGAAAATAATTTCCCACACACAAAATCAACAAGTTATTAAGTTAAATAGAAACAGAGTATATTTTATTGAACATTCAGTTAGAGTGTAGAGAATTACTGGTTTTTCACTGGTTCCTTTCTGCAATGATTATCATTGGGTAGTAGAACAATCAAGTTCTTAGCAGAAATGATATTTTTCTTTTCCTCCTTAGTTCAAATATCGTGTCTGGATGCTTCTGTTCTCCTGGTGGGGCTTTGTGTAAATGAACCAACAATTATTAGAACATTTTGCAAGTCTA
The DNA here is from genome assembly GCF_018167655.1 of Microtus oregoni. Lineage (NCBI taxonomy): Eukaryota > Metazoa > Chordata > Mammalia > Rodentia > Cricetidae > Microtus > Microtus oregoni. The sequence goes on along the minus strand of NW_024543059.1, from coordinate 56,686,764 downwards.
AAATTTACATGGTATGTAACATCCTGAACTTCTTAGCCTGATCAACCCTAAATGCACACATATTAGGAAGCATGTGAACACAGTTACTTAACACAAAGCTTATTCATAATGAAAATTGGACCATCATGTGCAGCTTATCAAACACAGTCATGGGATAAAAATATAAAGCCATTGTAAAGTTTCATGTTTATACCAACCTGGTAACGTAGAGAAATCAGTAAATCAAACCATTTTAATTTGAGAACCATATGATGTAGTAAGGAGGAGAGAGGCAGCCCAGCTAGCTTAGACATGAAATACTCACACAGAAACTGTATTTATTAAATCACTGCTTGGCCCATTAGCTCTAGCTTCTTATTGGCTAATTCTTACATATTAATTTAACCCATTTCTTTTAATCTGTTTATTACCACGTGGCAGTGGCTTATTGGCAAAGTTTTGGCAAGTCTGACTCTGGTGGCAGCTCGATGGCTTTTCTCTGTCTCTGCCCTTCTTTCTTCCAGCATACAGCCTAGCTTTCCTCACCTAGTTCTGTTCTGCCCTTTCCATAGGGTCAAAGCAGTTCTTTATTCATTAACCAATAAAAACAACATATGGACAGAGGATCTCCTATAGCAACATGACTATTATTATCATTTCTATTATATTTTAGAACAACTGAGCTAGTTCCTCATGGTAAACTCTTACAGATGAGAAAATGCTAATCCTTCTTCGGTTTCCTTGTCAACCATCTTCTCATGCTTTGGAATGGAATTTGAAGCCTGCATGCCACCATATTCTGCCACAATGATAATAAGCTAAACTTCTGAACTATACGTCACCCCAATTAAATATACTCCTTTATCAAAGTCGCCATGATCATGGTGTCCTCACAGCACTAGATTTATAACTTAGACAATACCCCAAATTACCTGAATTATTATATTTTTATCAAAAGAAAAATAAAATGAATGTTACAAAGTTGGAAAACTAAATTTTTTGTGTAAGTAATGTTATTTGTTAAAAAAACAATGCATAGTTTATTCAGGAAATAGCTTTCACCTTTGATGTATGCAATATAGTAACTGTGGGATTGACAGTATAACGCACTGAAATTTGGAACTCAATCCATTAATCATTTCTACACACCAAGTAGTTAAAACTACTTCTCATAATTTAGTTTCAAAAACAGTCTGTGTAACCTGCCTAAGTGTGACAATAATGAGAATAGGCTCATAATATGTAAACAAAGCCATAAGTCTACTGGGCATCTATCTATACCCATGTGTCTAGTCTATTACTGTAAAATAGTAAATACATTTGCTAAGGTAAGTCAGAATATCTTTCATTCTAGTAGAACAGAAATTTTAAAGAATTGAGTCACTTCAACTACCCATTCACATCATTCCTGCTCAATCATGACTCTGACTCATGTGTGATAATTGACAAGAGACACATTCTGTTTCACTTTGAGGCAGTGTTTGCATGTTCCTAGCCTCTTTCAATTGTTCCATGTAGGCAATAGCCTTTCAGATTTGTTAAAAACAAAATATTACTTAATTATGTCCTTTGTGATATTTTGAAAGTAATAAGAGAAAAAGAAAATTCTCAATTGAAATAAAAACAGAGACATAGGTGTTTGAAAGGAACTTTCCTTATAGACCCCTGATTTCAGAGCTGATGGTATAGCTGCAAAAACCTTTTTTGAAATCTGTGATACTTTGGGGATGTAGAGCCAAAATGGTTGAAGAGAGTCACTACATCCATGTCTTTGGAGGAAACAGTCTGGCCCTAATTCTTGTCCTGTTCTATCTGCTTCCTACTTTCCACACTGCAACACCCTGTGGCTCATCTTCTTCCAGCATCGACAGAGCCATTTTCAGCTCTTCCCTAACAGCACTGACTGAAAACTGTGAAACCAAATTGAATGTTTTGTCTCTAAAGTTGTCTCTTTATAGTATTTTGTTATAGACTCAATGGTAACTTATAGAGAAGATTAGTATTGGAAAGTGTGTGAGGTTATTTTTATTTTCATTTTTCCCAGCTAAACCTCACTATGCAATAGAACAGGAAGACAAGACAATTAGAACATTGTGAGATGAAGAGGTTAGAGAAGACTTCAAGAATTCAAAAAAACTAGAATGCTGACAAAGAACAAACAGTAAAACCTACTCTTAAGAGTCTTCACAGGGAAACACAGACACTAATTGTTAATTAGACAAGAAGCCATTGATGTTACTTTCTGGCCAAGCATCTGTCTATATTCTGCTCGTGTCTTAAATATGCAAGTTTTATTGAATTCAAAAGTCGTGAACTAAATAATTTGGTGGAAGCTATTTCAAGGCAGCCTATCACCCATAATATGTCATGGCTATTTCTGGATGCTTTTAGCTTTGTTTACAAGAGAATCGCCAAAAAAAAAAAAAAACGAGAGAAGAAATTTGAATTTAAAGTTGAATACAACGTAAGTGTGTGCAAAAAGCTGAGTGACATTAAGAAATTTTGCAAGCTAAACATCTGCAGTCAATGGGGAGGTGGCGTGAGAGGATTTTAGAAGATGAAATAACTCTACAATGTGTAAATCTGAAAACACATTTGAAAAAATTACCTGAAAAAAAAATGCTGCTGGGTGCTCTGCTGGAAAAGAGCTCATTAGACAAGGGTTTTCCTGATCAGTGGGTAAGGCCAGGTAGTTGATGGTTAATCAGTCTAGTGACATACATAATATAAAATAACACATTGTTTTATGCAAGTAAGAAAAGACAACCTTGATTACGCAGCTATTTACGATCCCAAATCATTCCCATCTTCATCTCATAGTTTACAAATCCTACTTTACCCGTGCTCAACATTAAATCTCTCCATTTCAGAAGCTAAAAACTTCACCCATTGGAAGGGAAAGTCATTGGTTTCTTAAACCAATATTGTTGTGGGTCATTTATAACTTACTATTGCCTTGAGGTCTGTACCACTGTCTTCTGATTCTGTAGTTTTTTTGAAACTTGACATTGATATTTGTGACACAAACTGTCAGCTTCGTATGGGGAAAACTCAGCTTCTCTCATTAATATTAAACTTCTGAGCAGATATGGTGGTTATGTTGCTGATACAAGCATTTCTTTTTAAGGCTGAAGAAATTCATATATTGCTATTGACACGGTAATTGAAATCATATTCAGTAAAATAAATGATGTCATTACACTCATACATTCTAAAAGGAAGGACAGTAGTGGACCGAAGGAAGGAAATGTGTCGTATCACTAAATATGCAACAGCTCTTACCCTTCTTAAAGGAAAGAAACAATGAGAAGAATTACTGTAGGCATCCGTTACTGTTCTAATAAGCGTCAAAGGGATTGTGATAAAGAAAAGTTATTGTCAGTCATTGCCACAGAATATAGCTGAATCGCTACATCTTTATATGACACTGCTGGCAAGTACAAATTGGATGTAAATCACGTCTCTAGCATCCCACTTTGCAATGGACTTCAGTTGTACTAAACACAGAATTTGGATGGGAGGAGACAGGAAGTCAGATTCTCATTTCTAACAACTCCTAACAGAAAACTCCAGAGTCTGCCGAGAACACTAGAAACTGTGGGCAGTGTGAGATCTGCTCTTGACAGCTGATGAGAAATGGCCTTCCCTCCTTTTTGCCTCTTGTATTTTATTTTTTAGTTGGCATAAAAACTAGAGGCAATTTTCCTTTCACTGTCTACCTCAACTCAAAGGTGTCCCTTTGAAGGTAGACATGGGCGGAATATTTTCTAACACTCTAAATCACCTCTCCCCACTCCTTTCCCTTTTGATATATTCCATTCATTTGAAGTAGAAGTTTTATTTTGGAAATAAATCAATAGTGAAAAAAATTACATTCTGCTTAGGGACTGGCTAAATGAATAAAGCTCTAGTGTTCTGCCCTTACACTTTTTTTTTCTTAACAAAATTGGTGCATGTTTAGATAAACTGGCCTTCTAGTCCATTGCCCTTACTCATAGCACATACTTAAATCCACCTTACTATCAGAAAAACACGATGCCATCTTCTGCTCCTTGTCACACTTGAAGAGAATTGTGTATTGGTTACTACCTCATTGTAATTTTGTGTATAAGGAAACCTAACTTCAATGACACACCTTGATTTGCTTGGTTAAGAGAGGCAAAGAGAGGACTCCAGATTCTGTAGTGGTGGAGTGACATACAGCGGGGAACTGCTTAAACAGGATGTTGGGAACCAAACTGTTCTGAGAGAGTTTGTTTGCTGAGCCATCTGCATCTCATGAGCTATATCATGAAAACATGAGATTTCAAATTTAATTCCTAAATTCCTTCTTATAATGCAAATAACCTCAGTTAATTTTTTTCACATTATAGAAATTCTATGTAAATCACCAAGTTAAAATAATTTGGTTTTTTTTATTGCTGTCAATATTATCGAAACTGATTGACATTCTTTTCTTATAGAACATAATTGTAGTTGGAAAATTGAACTGAAGTCTAATTGGGCATGTAGAATTTTTCATGGGCTGCCATGTGAAAAACTATAGTCTTGACACTAATCCCAATGAATCAGAGTGGCCTTCTTTCATCTCTAACATTTGAGGACTTTGTTTTTGATTAGTTTTGTTTCTCTTTTTTCTTTTTATTATTTTTGCTTTTTATTTACTTATTCATTTTTAGCCACATCAGGAAAACCCTGGTACAGGTCATTGAGAAATCAATGGGAAAATCTGTTACATAGTTGGATCTAAGAATCATATGATTTTCCTTTTTGTCTTTAAAATCCTTTCCTGTTTCCTTTGTTTTTCTGTTATTTCATCAGATTGATGTTTCGCAACACATTGTTCCCTTAGCTTCATGAAAGGACTCCCTATAGCCAACTGACTATTAGACTTGCCAAATTATTTAGCACTGGGTTGGAGTGAGAGATTCTGCCTCACTATATAAAGTGATACAGAAAGATACACCAAACACAGTAGCAAATATACCCATGTGCATCCACATACACAAGGGCATTTATATAGACATCACTTCACACACACATATAGACACAAAAACAATTTTTTTTAGATATATGGGTTTTCCTGAAAAAAATTAGCTTTATCATCAGTTAGTTATTTCCTTACTCAAAGTGATAATGTCTTAGAACTAAGGGAATGATGATGCTGGACGGTCAAGTAAATGAGCTTCAAATATTCTCTGTCATGTTGCCAAGAAAACCTATTTCACCTCTTTATTTTTAAATTTTCTCATCTTCAAAGCTGTAACAAGGTGATTTACACTATAATGACCGGTGGAAGTGAGATAAGATGCATCTCAACTTCTCTCTGGTACATAATCACAGTACATGCTCCATCAAAGCCCCTGTTATTATTGTTGTTGCTTTTGTTTTTGTATTTTCCTGAAGTTGTTATTATTAATTGGTCAGTTTATCTTTAGGAAAAAGGCAATGCTCTCATTAACCTTCTGTATTTGTTTTTTGTAATGCCTCCCAGAAATTATTAAATGAACACATTTGAAAGCAGAGTTACATGTACTGACAATTGATCTTTGGAGAATGACAGCAAAAGGCAGAAATTTCCCTGCTACTGGGAGACCTCAGAAGCCATGCCCATTGTTCACAGCTATGATCCATAAGATGCTGCTCTCTTCCTGGATACCATATGTTTTTGTATTATTGGATGAATTTTACTTTGGGTGGTTATTGAGTTAGTTGTTATAAGAAACTGTCCAGGTTATCAGTAATTGTATACTTTCAAAAACTGAAGTGAGTTTATTTAAAATGGAAAGGAATTGTTCATGAACAACAACAAATTTTCAGATGCATTTTCTCAAATTGAAGTTGGAGTTCATGGTTTTACTGAAGCTTCATCTAAAGGCGAAGTGGTTCATAATTATGTCAGATGTTAGCTACTGGTATGTAGACACCATTCCCAGGTGATAGGCTAGCAAACAAATCCTTAGGAACTCCAGGCCTTTCTGAGCAAGTCTTTCCCTAATCTGAATACAATTATGCTACTTGATAAAATATTAAACATGTGATGCCAATTATGACAAAAACACAGTGAATATTTATTAACTATTGAGATCATTGTGGCATTTTTAAGTAAATATTCTTTATTTAAAAGTTTAAGAGGTCTTGGAAGTAGATATTTGACTGAATTATATACTTATCTATGAGAAACTTGAAAACAAATACTGATACAATTAAAAAGATTAAAAATAGTAAAAAATAGAAGATAAATGTTATCAGAGCAGTAAGGAAAAATGAATATATCCAATAAAAAATCAACTCATGTTAATAACACTGTTTCTTTCACTGTCTTATCACTTCCTTCCTTCTATTTGAATGTACTCTGCTCACCTACTACCTATTAAATGAGACCATGCCACTTTAGGAGCACAAATCTTGGCTCTTACCTAACAATTGTTGTTACTTTAAATATTATATTAAAGTACCTTTCCTTTTCCATTGAAATTAAGCAACATACAAACTAAATAGTTAACCCCAGTCAAAGCAAAACTATAGATATGTGTGCATGCACACACACACACACACACACACACACACATACACACACACACACACACACATACACACACACACACACACACACACTACACATGACTGAAGATATTTTGTGGAAGTTTGAAGCATGAAATAAACGCAGGTTCATATTACTATATTGAAATACTGTAAGAAAGTCACATGGTATATTTCCTAGAACACATTTTCTGTTACGGGGTTGTTACATAGCTGATATGAGGCCAGAGCACATAGATGTGTTTGATTTTATGTGATTCTTAAACTAATGAAAGGTTCTAAGTGAACCATATTACACACACACACACACACACACACACACACACACATGCCCCGTGACTGAAATATTTAATAACCATGTATACTTTGTTTTAGCCTTGATAGTTCACGTGGCTTTCTCATTTTATCCTCAAATTATCTTATGTGAGATTGAAGAGGGCAGTTCTAAGGAATTAAAAAAAGCAATAGATAAATACACAATTAATAATTTATCTTAGCTGTGATAGAGAGGAAAGCATTTAGTAGATAGCAATTAAAAGCCAACTGATTAAACACAAGCAATTATAAACAATGCATGAAGATACATTAATACTGCTTGCCTTGGTAAAATGATAACTTTTAGTGATCAGATAGGACTGACTAGTGGCCTTATTCAATATAGTGGGTAATTTTGGCTCTAGTACTTACCTTTCTTCACAGCATGTTTGTAAAGTCTTTTCTCCAATATGTACCTTTGGTATCTCTGTAAAAAAAAAGAAAGAAAAAAGAAAAAAAAAGAAACAAAACAAAACAGGTAGTTGCATTTGGTGAACTAGAATGTCTATCTGTGTTATTGTGAACTAGAATGTCTATCTGTGTTATTGTGAACTAGAATGTCTATCTGTGTTATTGTGAACTAGAATGTCTATCTGTGTTATTGTGAACTAGAATGTCTATCTGTGTTATTGTGAACTAGAATGTCTATCTGTGTTATTGTGAACTAGAATGTCTATCTGTGTTATTGTGAACTAGAATGTCTATCTGTGTTATTGTGAACTAGAATGTCTATCTGTGTTATTCTGTTGGTCTACGTGGCTGTTTCGGGCCTGTGCCATTTTGTCTTTAATAGTGTGGTTCCGTAGTATAATTTGCAGTCAAAACATGTAATAGCACCGGTAGTCTAAATTCTGTTTAAGATTTCTTTGACTATCCTTGGCTTTTTATGCCTCTATATAAGCTCTTAGGTTGTTTGGTCTATGTCATAACAGAATGATCCCAGAATTTTTATTAGGTTTGCATTCAATCTGTGGACTGTTTTTAGTAGCATGGACATTTACATAATTTCTTTTATTCAGAGTTTTAAATTTTTCATTGCAGAACTCATTTGTTTGTCTTAGTGAACTTTATCACTAAATATTTGAATTCTTGTGCTTTTGGGAAATCAGCTTGTTAACTAGATGTCTTCTTCAATGTGTACGTCCTTGGTATATGGAAAGACTACTGGTTTGGATGAGTTCATTTTGTATCCTGATACACTGTGGAAAACATTTAACATCTCTACAGTTTTTTTTTCAAGGGGAGTAGTGGTTTTATTATGAATATGACAATATTTAAAAGTAAGGATATTTTGACTTTTTATTTTGTTTTCTTTTTTCATCTCATTGCTCTAAGAATTCAATACCATATGGAGTAGGATAGAGAAAGTGACCATCCTTGTTTTGTTCCTAAACTTACTGTGATTCTGTCAATTTGATGCATTTGGCAAGACTTTGGCTATAGGTTTGTCAAGCACAGTCTTACACTATTTAGGTAAAATTCCCCATCCCTAGCCTTTCCATGACTTTCACAATGAAGGAATACTGAATTTTTTAATACTTTTTTATTGCTTTATAAATAATACCATTCAAAATTTCCACCTCCTCCCATTTCCCTCCTGCTTCCCCACTCACCCTCCCCACTCCCCCTCCAGTCCTAAGAGAGGGCAGGGTACATTGACCTGTGGGAAGTCCAAGGCCCTTCCTCCTCCATCCAGGCCTAGGAAGGTGTGCATCCAAACAGACTAGGATCCCAAAAAGCCAGTACATGCAGTAGAATCAAATCTCAGTGCCATTATCATTGGCTTCTCAGTCAGCCCCCATTGTCAGCCACATTCAGAGAGTCTGGTTTTATCCCATGCTCATTCAGTCCCAGTCCAGCTGGCCTTGGTGAGTTCCCATTAGATCAGTTTCACTGTCTCAGTGGGTGGACCAACACCTCGCTGTTCTGACTTCCTTGCTCATCTTCTCCCCCCCCCCCCCTTCTGCTCTTCACCTTGGGAGCTCAGTCCAGTGCTCCGATGTGGGTCTCTGTCTCTATCTATGGTGATATTCAAGATATTCATTAGTGTGGCTATGGGCAAGGCCAGTTCAGGCACCCTCTCCTTTATTACCCAAGGACCTAGCTGGGGACATCCCCGTGGACATCTGGGAACCCCTCTAGAGCCGAGTCTCTGGCCAACCCTAAAATGGCTCCCTTAATTAAGATATCTTCTTCCGCCGGGTGGTGGTGGCACACGCCTTTAATCCCAGCACTCGGGAGGCAGAGGCAGGTGGATCTCTGTGAGTTCGAGGCCAGCCTGGTCTTCAAGAGCTAGTTCCAGGACAGGAACCAAAAAGCTACGGAGAAACCCTGTCTCGAAAAATAAAATAATAATAATAATAATAATAATAATAATAATTAATAAAAAGATATCTTCTTCCCTGTTCCCATATCTGGCCTTCCTCCATCTCAACCATCCCACTCCCCTAAACTCTCCCCAATCCTCCCCTTCTCCCTTCTGTCTCTCCTTCTCTCCTTCCCCCCACCCCACAAATAATTTTCTGCATCTATAGAGACAATCAAGTCACACAGTGTATTAATCTTTCTTCTTGTCTCTGTGACAACGTAACTGTGAAGGGAAAACACACCTTGAATACCAGCAGCATCATCTCATGGGCTGGGATAAAGACTGGATAAAAAGAGGAAAATGAATGAAGTACTAGCACCAGCATTCATAGATCAGAACTTGCAGACTACAGACCCAGTGTGGCCAGGCACCTTCGGCCACCTCCATCATGTCTTCCCTGCACGACTGACTGTTCCCTAAAACCGTGAGCCAAAGCAAATCTTTCTTCTTAAGTTGTGTTTGGTAGTTATGTTGTGTCCAGAGGTGATTCTGCTCCATCAAGCTGAAAATAAATATTAACCATTATACATGGATATATTAATTATGAGCTGATAAATTGCTTTTATACAAAGGAATAAAATAACTTACTGTACATTGCTGTGTTTGGTCATTATGGGGACCGAGCTCTATGTTTGCTATCATCTGAGGCACTGTAATTTCATTGTTATAGCTTTTGAAGACATCATTCAAAAACTACACTGATTTCCCACCTTCCATACTCACTCACCCAAAATCCTGAGGAAAATATTTCAAATGAAACTGTACAAGGAAGGCAGTTTCTTAAATTTTGAGAAAGATTCACCCTTTTGACATTCATACTTAGTACTGACTTCAAATTCAACACTGTAATAAAGCATTTCATAGGTGTGGCTTTGCAATTCAGAGAAGGGCAACGCGAGAATCTGCTAGAATTATTTACCCACTTTATATCTGCACTCTTGGAAATGGTACAGGAAGGGTATTCATACCATTGAAAACTAAAAGGAAACTCTGTTAACAATTTCAAATAGTGTAAAGGAAAAAAAAAAAAACAACCAAAAAGTAGGAAACAAAAAAGTGAAGTTTTGGTCGGGCGGTGGTGGTGCACGCCTTTAATCCCAGCACTCGGGAGGCAGAGGCAGGGGGATCTCTGTGAGTTCGAGGCCAGCCTGGTCTACAAAGCTAGTTCCAGGTCAGGCTCCAAAACCACAGAGAAACCCTGTCTTCAAAAACAAAACAAAACAAAACAAAACAAAAAAAGTGAAGTTTTACAAATGTTAGAATTCATTAGAGATGAGACTGTTGATAATTACATAAAGTGATATATAAAACTGGTCAGCTTTTATGTGAAATAATCGTATCCTGATACATTGCACTTTGATGAAAAGCTATTTTTTTTAATTAAAAAGAGTTTTCTTTGGAAAATGTGTTTGCTTTATTTTTGCCTGAATTTTCCGTTTTAAAACTTAAGAGTATTCAGTGAGCGCACCAACATGAGCCTGGCATTCTATATTCTCACCGTTGTGCCATGTTTCGATATTATTATTTTTATTCTATTTTTTATTATTTTTAACAGAGGATCTCTCACAGATTTATGAGTCTGTCTTGAGTATGGGAGTATTTGATCAGCAAGTCCCCAGGATCCACCTATCTCTGAATTTTAATGCATGGATACTAGATATGTACAGGAAGGAAGAAGGCTCATTTATAAGACAACTTCCTTGATGCTGTTTTCATTGTTTATTCACTATTCTGAATTTTTCTTCCATCTTGAAAATATTTTTAAATTCATGTTTAGCAGCTTCCATTCTAACTAATCCCAAATGTGACATTTAAGAGTTTGTGGATTTAATTGAAAATCACTTTGTTTCCTGGAAGAAAAACATCAAAATTTTTATGTATTTGTTTTTAAAGTGCTTTCTTTTTTTCCAGATATTCATTACATGGCTGAAGAGATGATTTCTCAGGCAGGGACACTGAAGAGTGCCGTGAACTCTGTATGTTTTTATATGAAGTTAGTGCTAGATTTTTCCATTAGATTTAGTGGAAAACATAGGAACTACATTTAGCGAGATGTCAAATCAGAATCCAAGTGTCATTCCGCTTTGAACTGCTGCTTAGTACTGGAGGAACACGTCTATCATGCATGTCTTGGAAATGGCTGCTTTGCTTATTGAATTATTCTTAGCCTCCGATGAAGGATGGCCTTTGAAGGTAAACAGGATGCCGGAAAAGAGGGGGAGAAGTGGAGCACTGCCGAACCACTTGGCAGGAGAGAGCTTTATTTTCTTCTTGAGTTTCCACTCCCGTGTTTCTTTGAAATCTCACTTTGAAAGAATAGTTATGTCTAAACGTCTTTAAAAACATATGATGTCAATTTGACAGCATGATTAGTGCTTGGCTGTTGCAATGACGCAATTATCTGTTTTTGCAGGGCTAATAATTGGCTTTTGCACTTTTTATCTTTCAGTGTTAAGTAGTTTTGTGTACTTAATCACAGTCTTTTTTTTTTTCTTTCAAAGTGAACAGTTTGGCAGATCTCATTCAATGTGTGTTAAGGAACTGAGTAAGAAAGAATTCTATCCCAGCTCCGTAGTGTAGAATCTTTATTAGTTAGGTTCTTGATGGAGACAAAACTAATATGGACAGGCATAACTGCATACAGGCAAATGGATTTTTCAAGGAAGTAGTGCATATGACTGTGGTGGCTGAGAAGTTCCATGGCATTCTGTAAGCAAACTAGAGACTTTAGGAGGCCGGTATTGTTGCACAGCCTACATCTAAAGGGATCAAAACTGGGAAGGATGACAATGTATATCTGAGGATATGGGAGGTCAATATTTTGAGTCCTGGATTACTGGAAACTTGGAGCACTGACATCACGGCCAAAGAAGGAAATGCCATTCGAGCTTGGGTAAAGAGATAAAAGTGCTTCCGTGTTTCTTCTTCCTAGGCTCAGGGCACAGTGCCTGTTCCATTGATGGTTGATCTTACCCTCTTAGTATACATAAAACAACACAAAGATCTTTTCTTATAACTGTTTCAGTAATGTACACAAAATGATGTTGCAATTAGTTTTTATGTATTTGTCTGACATAGCATGATGTAACTGTATTGTGTAACAGTGAAAATACACTAGGCCTACTCTATAATTTTTATTACTCATTTTAATATTGGGCATCTTGACATCCATGATTACAATCGACAGCCATGGTTTAGAGTTGAAAAAGGAAATAAACCTTAGGAAAAGGTGGTTTGAAATTCTGTATTAAATATGTGAATATTTTATATAAATAACTTTGGAATGGTGTTGATTCTAGGACTTGTAAATTATCAGAGAAATACTCAGAGAAGGGCGTAAGTGGTGCATATAACAGCCTCTAAAGGACATGTAGTTTAGGAAGGGGGTAAAGCTAAAGAACATGTAGACTGGACAATAGGGGTGATGAACATTGGTGTGCCCTGTGTACCACTCTAAGGTAGGATACTTGTCCTGTTGGAAGCATTGGAAGGAACTTTTCAGACTTTTGTGTTAGAGACTAACTTGGGGAGATAACTCAGTGAGTAAGAGTTCTTGCTTTGAAAGCATGCAGACCTTAATCCCAACCTCTACTATGCTTTAAAATGGTGGGCGTAGCTCCACATGCCTATAATCCCAGCACTGGGACGAAGGCAGAGACAGGGCAATCTACAAAGTGCCTTAGCCCATCAGACTAAGAGGAACAGCAAGTTTCTGGTTCGGTGAGAGACTATCTTAAAACAAATAAGGTGAAAATCTATCTGAATACCCCTGGTGTTCTGTTCTGGCCTCTGTTTAGCCACGCACAGGTGTGTTCATGAGCTCCCTGACATGGATTTCACACAAACATACACACACCATAGCTATTAACAGAATGCTTTTGCCTTTTATAAATGCTAATTTATTTTATCACAGAAATATTTTACAATGTAGTCCTCATTTTATACATGAGCACAATGGCTCTGTGCAAATACTTCAGAACTTGACCCACCTAATGCAGGATCAGTTTTGTATTTAAACTTAGCTCTTAAGCCTGGCTGCTGGTTAAAATCATCTAGAGAGCTTCTTAATCAGTATTTAAAATAATTATGATACTTAGACACATTCTGAGAAATTCTAATTTAATTGACCAGCAGTCTAGACCATAGTCCCTCACAAAGATAAGGTTAAAACTCATTGATTTTCTTAATTGAAGGAGTGGTTGTGAATAAAAATTAAGGCTTTCAATAAAGTTGAGTAAAGAGTAATAGAGCCCTGGATGAGGATGAAGAAGAAAGAAAAACTTACAAATGGCTGATCCTCAGGATTCTTCTCAAACATATGTAACAAATAGAAGTGAAAATGTTTTAATTTACAATATTTGTATTAGAATATAAATATGTCCAGGCAGCTGTGCAGACTTAGTTGATCTCCTTTATTCACCATTTTCATATTTGCAAGTTTGTCTGTTTTACAGAATTTAACTGTATCCCATAATAAATATGTATAGGCAAGCAAGTTCAGAGAAGCAGGTAGAAAAGAAAATGAATCCTTCAACCTGTTTCTTCTGAAATAAGAACTGGTCCCAGCTTAGCTAAAAAAAAAATACTCTCTTATTTTCAGTTCCTATACTGCTACACACTGTTGCAGGAGATTCTCCCGCTCCTCCAGCCTATAGCTGCTGAGATACCAGCCCATTGGGGCGTGGTCTCTCTCCCTTTAAAAAAGTGGCCACTTCCCTCTCCTCTCTCTCTCCACTTCCTGCTCCACCGGCAACTAGACTCCCTTCCTGGTTGCATAGAGGGCTGTTGCCTGGGACAGTGATCTGTAAGTTTTTTCCCCTTTAAATAAATACCACCCTATTAATCATAATTCCAAACTGGTGTGGCATTGTTTGTGACTCAGTTGCCCCCCCCCCTCAGCTGCCGTCCCTTCCTCAGCCGCCGCCTGTGCCTTGCAGCGGCACCTTGGCCTCCCCACGTGGATTTAAACTCCACAGGCCCTCGTAGTCTGCCCGTGTAGTTTGCTCTTTTCGGAGTCATTTTCAAATCTCCCTTGCAAGCACAGCTCTTAAGTGGCGTGAACCAGAGCATGTGGTTACTGAAAGCTACAACCCCTCAGGGTGACTCTGTCACGTGGAGGCATAAGTGGCTTCCAGGTTGCTCTTCTCTACCCCTGGATTCTGGGTTTCTGGTTCTGTCTCTGGAATTGATTTAATTACATTTACTTTGTTGAGAAACTTGCATTTTCCAGTTTTTAACATCTACTAAGGCACCGAAACAGGACCCCGTTTTTATCGCGACTTGGCAACAGCGCCACCTGCTGGATAATAGGTAATATGGCAGTTTTCGTTTCTAACGCAAATTTTATTGCTTTGTTTTCACTAATTCAATGGACTATGGATTACGTCATACAAGGTTTATATGATTATGGGGATACCTTGATTTGCTTGTTACTAGGTTTTAGTTTTCTTTTCTATATTCTATCATTAAGGAAGAATATGGCACTCCTAAGAACGATAAAATCAAAGACCAAAGCTAAGAGTCTGTATAAATGGCACTTTTATTGAAGGCTTATTAGACACAGGTGTGGATGTAAGTATCATTACCCCAGAATCTTGGCATCCGAATTGGCCTCTTCAAGAGGTAGATGTTCAGTTCCTGGGAATTGGAACCCTATCTAGTGTAAAACAAAGCACAAGATGGGTTGAATGCATAGGGCCCGAAGGACAAATAGGAAGACTAAGGCCATATATAGCCAATATTGCCATAAATTTATGGGGCCGTGACCTGCTACAGCAATGGAATACCCAGATTAACATTCCTGTAGTTCCAGGAACTCATAATTCTGGGAAGGATATGATGAGGTATTATGGAAAAAGGTCACCAGCCATTCAGGCTGTACAAGAACATACAGCAAATACCAAACCTTTAGAGGTACCAACAGCCCTACCTTTAAAATGGCTAACTGAGAAGCCAATATGGATCAAACAGTGGCCTCTAGCTGACAATAAACTACAGGCATTGGAACAGCTGGTGCAAGAGCAACTAGATGCTCACCATATTGAAGAATCAACCAGCCCTTGGAATTATTCTGTGTTTGTTGTAAAAAAGAAATCTGGTAAATGGAGAATGGTAACAGATCTAAGAGCTGTCAACAAAGTAATTCAACCTATGGGCCCACTACAATCTGGAATTCCTTTTCCTTCTCTGTTACCAAAAGGATGGCCTTTTATTGTTATTGATTTGAAAGATTGTTTTTTCACTATACTGTTACAAGAAAAGGATAGAGAAAAATTTGCCTTCACAGTGCCTACTTATAATAATTCTCAGCCTAATAGGAGATATCAATGGACTATCCTCCCACAGAGTATGCTCAATAGTCCTACACTGTGGCAATATTTTGTAAGTAAGCCATTGGAAATAATTCGTAAACAATTCCCCAAGTCCATAATTTATCATTACATAGATGGCATCTTGTTATCTGATTCAAATAAAGATACTTTAGAAAGGATGTTTGAAGAAGTAAAGAAAGTCTTGCCTAGGTGGGGATTGCAAATTGCCCCTGAAAAGATTCAAAGAGGAAATTCTATTAATTACCTAGGTTACAGAATAGGGTTAGAGAAAATTAAAACGCAAAAGGCACAAATTAGGAGAGACTGGTTAAAGACTCTTAATGACTTCCAAAGATTGTTAGGAGACATTTCCAGTCTACGACCAGCTGTTGGGCTAACACCTGATCTAATAGTTCATTTGAACAAAACCTTAGATGGTGATAAAGATTTGAATAGTCCAAGAAAACTGACAGCTGAATCAGAAAAGGAACTGACAATGATTGAGAAAAAATTACAGGAGGCACATTTGGATAGGGTGAACCCAAATCTTAGCTGCATCCTAGTCATATTGCCTTCCAGAATTTCTCATACAGGGATTCTAATGCAGAGGGAAGATATTATTTTAGAGTGGATATTTATACCTAATAAACCAAGTAAAAAATTAAAAACTTATGTGGAAAAAGTCTCTGAATTAATTATAAAAGGTAAGCTGAGACTTCGTCAACTAGCAGGTATAGACCAGCAGAAATTATAGTGCCTTTTACTACTGAAGAAATAAAAAAGTTATGGGAAGACAATGAACTGTGGCAAAGAGCTTGTGCTAATTTTTTGGGAGAAATTAATAGCAACTATCCCAAAAGTGGTAGATTTAACCTCATAAAAAGAACTTCTTGGGTTCTTCCTAGAATTGTACGTGATGCTCCAATAACTGGAGCCTGTACGTTCTATACTGATGCAAATAAATCAGGGAAAGCAGGTTACAAGTCAGATGAATTGAGTAATGTGGAACAAAGCCCTTATAATTCTCTCCAGAAGGCAGAATTATATGCCATTCTTATTGTGCTATGGGATTTTAAAGAACCTCTTAATATAGTTACAGATTCACAATATGCAGAAAGAGTTATCTTGCATATTGAAACCTCTGAATTTATACCAGATGACACAGAGTTGACTTCATTGTTTATCCAGGTACAAGACATAATCAGGAACAGGCTTTGTCCGATGAACATAGCACACATCCGGTCCCATACAGGTCTGCCTGGTCCTCTAGCCCAAGGCAACGCTGAGATTGATCAATTATTGATTGGAAGTGTGTTGCAGGCCTCAGAATTTCATAAGAAGCATCATGTCAATAGTAAAGGCCTAAAGAAAGAATTTTCCATTACTTGGCAACAAGATAAGGACATTATAAAGAGATGTCCTACTTGTTCTTTCTATAATCAGACACTGTTGCCTGCAGCGAGTAACCCAAAGGGTACTAAGAGAACTGAAATCTGGCAGATGGATGTGTTCCACTTTATGGAATTTGGTAAATTAAAATATGTACACCATACCATAGACACGTATTCAGGTTTTCAATGGGCTACTGCCCTGAGCTCAGAAAAGGCTGATTCTGTAATCACACATTTATTGGAAGTTATGGCCATCATGGGTATACCTGCGCAAATAAAGACAGATAATGGTCCAGCATATGTATCTAAGAAAATGAAACGCTTTTTTGATTATTATAATATAAAACACATTACAGGTATACCAAATAATCCTACAGGTCAGGCAGTTATAGAAAGATCAAATCGTACTATAAAGGATATGCTGAACAAACAGAAAGGGACAGAAAATACCCCCAGAAATAGATTACATAATGCTTAATTAACCTTGAATTTTCTTAACGCTAATGAGAAAGGAACGACAGCAGCAGAAAGACATTGGATAATGGAAAAGTCTGCTGAACTAAATCAACCGATTTATTTCAAGGATGTGCTGACCTCTCAATGGAAGCCAGGAGATGTGCTACATTGGGGAAGGGGTTTTGCTCTTGTTTCCACAGGAGAAGAAAAATTGTGGATACCATCAAAATTAATAAAGTTTCGATTTGAAGAGGTGAAACCTCTTGGAAAGGAGGAATGACAACTCATCCACAATGTTGATATTCATACAGGTGGTAAGAAAAACATTTAAAATGGGGGCAGGGTTCTGTTCTTATCTCCAGAGGAAAACACTCATCTTTGAAAAATTCAAGGGACCCTGGATGTTTGGATACTGACAGATGGAAAAATACCTGCCCAATAGGAAATATCAAGAAAACTGAATGGGTTGTGTAAGTAAAATATATTAAAACATATTTCTAAATTTATAAAGCTGGTTTTGAAGTTGGACTCTGGCTCAGTCCCTCTCCAATTCCAAGCCTGTTAGTAAGAAAAGAACCCAGAGTTTCTGGAGTTTCTGTCTCATGTCAAGAGCCAAGATATGGGACAGAAAGAAATATGAGTTTAGAAAACATCTTTGCTTTTCTTCATATCTATCATACTTTTCATTGAATATATCTATCATGCCTTTCTATATATATATATATATATATGTGTGTGTGTGTGTGTGTGTGTGTGTGTCTATATGATTAATGTTTAAGTTTTTCATAATGAACAATGAGTTTTTCCTGAAGTGACATTTGAAGTTTCCAGGAAGAAGATGGGGCCCCATAACAACAACTCCACCTGGTTGATATGACGTCATGATACTGATAGCACTACTACAAGACCTGCTTTGGGTACAAGCTGCACAAGACAGTTCCAACTTGGTTAGCTGAAATGGTGCATATCTTATACAACATTTTGGCCAGACCTGCACAAAATACTCAGAGACTATTGGCACTTTTAAAAGACATTGATCTTGAAATTTAACCATCATTTTACTTTCACATGATCCCCCAGAAAGAATGACAGCTGGAAGTAATTCTAGAGGACGATGTCCCCTCTCCCAGTAAAGTTTGCCCTTGGGTTTAGGGACATCATTTAGGGGTTGATTATAATTAGTATACAATTGAGGGTTGTGGGAGGAATTTTATAAGCTCAGGGATCATTTTGAAAAAAAAAATGAGGGATGATGGGATACTATATTTGTAATTGTGAGTTACTGTTTTTAGACAAATATATTGGCATAGAATCTTGTATATTGATACAAAGTTAAATTATATTGACTATTGTATGCATGCATGTTTCTACCTCTGTTTAAAACATTTTTTAATGTATTGACATATATTGTTTTGATATATTTATATTGTATATATTTACCATATTGCAGTGTACATTTCTACCTCTGATTAAGAAACTTATATAATATTTGTGTATTGATATATATTTACCTACTGCAATGTATATTTGTACATTGTTTATATTTGGAGGTCATTGTCCTCATTTGTTTCAAAGTCGTTTATTTTCTTAGTCTTTAAGTTAGATAGATATTGAGAATTATATAGATTAATAGTCATCTAAGTTTGTCATTTATAATTAGACTAATCAGGTTCCTTAGATATGTAGAGATTATACTCAGTATAGATAGATAATCTTCAACTTCTTCAAAGAGCTGTATAAAATGGCCTTTAATCTAACTCAGAGTTTTGTGGTAGTGAGACACAATTGCTCCTGGCAACACAGCTCTATTCCCGAGAGAATGTTAAGCACCAAAGACACTCCACCTGGAGCCTTTCTTTTTGGCAGAACTGGCCTTTGGGCAAAGAAATGCCCATACCTCAACCACTGACAAAGATACAGAGCATGCATCAATGGATAAAACAGGACTGTCATATCCTGCCACGACAGGGTAAGATAGTTTTGAAAAAGTTGCTTGCCTTTGAAAATGGTATGCAAGTTATGTTAGGCCTTAGCCAAAGTTGGTTGCTAACGCTGCTAAAGTGACTTTGGGTGATTATCCAGGTAGCTAGTTGTCTCTGATTTGTTGCATGTTTTGGAAGTTGTTTTACTGAACTTCCTAATTACCCAGGTAACATTATTTCCCTTCTCAGATCTTTGATGGGGTTGAAGACTATATAAATGTAGTTACTTTGTCTCATGACTTGGCCAAGTTATTTGTTATACAAGACCTAAGCTAGTTAGAATAGGATATTTGTACTTATTGTATATAATTTCATAGTAGGTTTAGAACTTTCTTATTTAAACAAAAGGGGGAGGTGTTGCGGGAGGTTTTCCCGCTCCTCCAGCCTATAGCTGCTGAGATACCAGCCCATTGGGGCGTGGTCTCTCTCCCTTTAAAAAAGTGGCCGCTTCCCTCTCCTCTCTCTCTCCACTTCCTGCTCTGCTGGTGACTAGACTCCCTTCCTGGTTGCGTAGAGGACTGTTGCCTGGGACAGTGATCTGTAAGTTTTTTCCCCTTTAAATAAATACCACCCTATTATTCATAATTCCAAACTGGTGTGGCATTGTTTGTGACTTATGCCTTCAACACACCATGTCTCTTTCAAGATACACACTTCCCTTCCCTCTTCTTGTTGCTGCTGGTGGCAGTGACAGTGGCTCTGCAGGCTTCACATGGTCCTCTAGTATACTATTGACGGGCTAGATAGCACACAAGGCCTGTTGTGTTCCTTGTGGAGAAAAATGCATGTAAGTCGTGAGTTATGGCACTATTGTCCATAAGTTCAATGTTAATGGGTTAGCACCATAAACTCAGAAGGAGTCCTTCAGCCAGAAAACACATTGAAACGGGGTCATTTTTTGACTAATTGGAAAAAAAGTTGCATAATCAGAATTCTGGGAACATATCCTGTGTTTCACACTGGCTCAAGGGTTAAACATCTTATAAACAGAGTTCCCAGTGACCTTGAAGAGTATAACATTTATGACAGTTTCCAGCTGTGTGTGCAATTATTCCATTTACCTTATGCGTTTAACAAAATAATCTTATATACAATATATTCATTAATTTTATGTGTTCATTTGGCAGTCCATACCATGTCTCTGCAGTTGACAGAAAACTGCTTTGGGTGTGTGTGTGTTAGGGTGTTACTGGATGAGTTGAATTTGTGAAATTTTAGACCAAGTCAAGCAAATTGCCCCCACTAATGGCCTTGGGTTCATCCAATCAGTTTCAGGCTTGAATACAGCACTAAGGCTGATATTCTTAGCTGCCATGGAACTGTGAAATGATTTTATTTTGTTGTGGAATGGAACTGCTGTCCCTACGCCTCCAGCTTCACAGGCATTTGTGCTGTAAGTGGTCAATAGGTTCCACTGAGTCTTCAGCTCCAAAGGAAATGGCAGTTCTAAAGAAATGTTCGTGTGAGCACAGATGTGTATGTGTCTATATATAAACCTGTATATGTAAATATATAGAGAGACATATATGTGTGCACACATGCACACATAAATATGTAGTATATACCTCTAAATGAATCTGAGATATTTACTTAGATAATAATAGGTAATTTTATTTAGTGTTTACTAGTTTAATGAATAGTTACTAAGGGCCCACTATGTGCCTTCTCTATAATTGCCTGGGGACTTAGAAATTGACAAGACAACTTCTCCCCTCATAAATTACTAGCTCATTTGAATTGGGCATGACTCAATTAATCTGCTGCTTGTGATTGATTAAATCTAGCTACTTGTAAACATGAACACTGTTAATTTGTGTTATATTTTGTTCACATAATAGTTCTAGCTGGACATTTAGTTATTCAGTATATGGAGAATTCTTCAGATGGGTGTCCTCCTGCCCATTCAATGTAGGGCACTCATTCAGGAAATATTGACAGAAAACTGAGATGAAGGAAAACAACCTAGGAAGCTTACCACAGTTCCCAGTCTCACATTTTACATCAAAGCATCAGAATTAAACAGCATTGTTAGGATAAGTAAAGGTAATGAATCTTGCTCATTGCTAGACTGTGTTAGTATGTGCACAGTAGGAGGACAGCAGGTACTGCTGTTGTCTTTGGAGTGTACTGGCTACGCCAACCGATCATCAAATGGAATGGCCGACAAGTCAGTAAGTAACTAAGCTAACTTTCTTGGTAACGAGCCAAGCTGAAATACACAGTGTAACAACATCTTTAGAGTCAATAAGAATAAAAAGTAAGACTGTGTCACTCTAAGGTTTAGGTTACTATTAAGCAGACACCAATAGTCACAGTTTTCACTGAATGAATATCAGTAGAGGTAACCTTAGGGTTACTTTTGCTGTGATAAAATATGATGGCTAAAACTTGGGGAGGAAAGGAGTTTATTTCTCTCACAGTTCCACATAGCAAGCAGTTCATCATCAAATTCAGTGAGAGCAGGAATTCAAGCAGGGCAGGATGCTGGAGGCAGGAGCTGATGCAGAGGCAACAGAGGAGTGTTGCTTACTGGCTTGTCTAAGGCTTGCTCAACCGGTTTTTCTTAGGAACCCAGGAATTCCTACTCAGGGAGGGTAACCACCTACAAAAGGCTCAGCTGTTCTGATGGATCATTAATGAAGACAATGACTTACAGTCACATTCTATGGAGACATTTTCTCAAAATGAGGTTGCCTGCATGCATCTACCTCTAGTTTATTTCAAATTGACAGAAAACTAGGCAGGGAAGTACATAAAGATATAAAATAAATACATTTGCACCATTCTCCAGGAAGCGGTAAATAAATACATTTATCTTTTTAGAGTACTTAAGGTTTTATTTTTATCCTTTAAAATTAACTGATTTGACTACCCTTGATTGAGAATATTTTAATAGATAAAGTATCCAGAATAGAACAATTGAATAATTCTCACAGAACTGACATAGGAGAGTCTTAAACGTGTATTTGTTTGCTGTGTATTTGCCATGGGTAGGCAACAAACAAATGCTAAATAAAGTAGGTAGTTATGGCATAGTATTCCAAGTATGTTATAACCAGTGTATTTAAGACTCATAGTCTCAATAGGAAAGAAAATAATCAAATCTTAATTTTAACTAATATAAAACAAATTAGGTAAAATCCTATAGTCCTAAATTTTCATTGTGTTTTCACAAGTGTTAATATTTATATCTATTTTTATAGATTGTAATTATCACTGTTTTCTCTGTCTGAGTCTATCTGTCTTTTTCTCTGTCTTTTAGAAGCAATGACCAAGCTCAATAATATTTGTTATACACAGGACTTTGATCTTGGTCTGTAGTTGGGATTTTTTTTTTATTAAAAAAATATTGGAGCCGGTCGATGGTGGCGCACGCCTTTAATCCCAGCACTCGGGAGGCAGAGGCAGGCGGATCTCTGTGAGTTCGAGACCAGCCTGGTCTACAGAGCTAGTTCCAGGACAGGCTCCAAAAGCCACAGAGAAACCCTGTCTCGAAAAACCAAAAAAAAAAAAAAAAAAAATATTGCTTCTTAGATAATAGCTGAATTCATGTTTGGACAGGAAATACAGAACATAAACACACAACAGTCTTTTTATTGTTAGTAAGGAATGCAAACCCTGACAGATTCATGTCTATGGTCCACATCTGCCCTAAAGCCCACTGTGCCTAAAGAAAGTCCTTTGATAATTCATTTAACCTCATGACTTCAGGATTTGTGATAATATTTTTACTTTAGTGGCATGTAGCCAATCACCCCAATTTAAAAATTTAAACTAACAGCAAAGAATGTATGAGTGTTATGTATGTGCACATGTGTATGTGCTGTATATATATATATATATATATATATATATATATATATATATATACACATCTGTGTGGTATATGTAATCTGTGTGTATATGTCTGTATATGTAATGCATGTGTATATGTGTATGTATGTGTGTGAGCACATGCATATGTGTGTGCTGTGTGCTTATTGTGTGTATGTAATTTACATATTGCAGTGTGTCTTCTGTGCATGTAATGTGTATGTATATGGGTTTTGTACAGATGTGTAATGTGTGTGTATATGTGTGTGTTCTGTGCATGTAATGTGTGTATATGTATGTGTATATGTGTTTATGTATGTGTGTATAGTGTGTTCATATGTGTGTGTTCTGTGTAAGTAGTGTGCGTGTATGTGTGTATAATGTGTGTATATGTATGTGTTTGTGTATGTGTGTGTGTCCGAATTTAAAGCTCTAGGGTGAAGGATCTCCTATAGCTTTTGCTTCTGTTGCTACTGAAAACCTTGTTTGCATTCTAGTTACTGACTAAGGACATTAGTTGCTTTTGTTTTGTTTTGTTTTGTTTTGTTTTGTTTTGTTTTGTTGTCAATGAAGTTTCTGCTCAGGGAAACTCACAAAAGGGCAGCTAGCTACCAGGAAGGGGTGAGAGCTGCACAGTGTGAGTCAGAGAAGGTAAGTCTAAATGTTAATCTAAAGACATCAGCTGCTGACGTTACAGTAACGTTGTTTTCTCATTGCTCCCACCCTCACTATGTATTCCTTTTCAGGCTTGCAATATCCTAAGTTTTCTATATCACTTCTTGGAAGCTCCTGCAGGTAATAGACTTGTAAACTTCCCTCCCATGTTCTTTTCCACAGTGAGATCTCTTATGACCATGTCAATAGTCAGAGTCTCCTCTCATCTTTGGGAATTTAGATCAATTAGTTAGCAAGAACTAGGTGACTTTATTTGCTCATTTGAATGGCATACAACGACAATTTTCAAATTTGAAACTCTAAGAGAATGATAGCTGTTTGGAAGCCTCAGTTCTGGAACAATCCTTGGAATTCAAAATGGTTGACCCAAGTCATGGGAGAGCTGAGCTACACTGAGAAGCCACGTATAACCATCTGGCAAAGCCACAACTGAGTACAACCCTCTCCTGACCATCTACTGTCAGTCACAGAAACAGCCATCTTGAATCTTCCCACTGAGCCCAGAATTAATGTAGCTCAGTAAGCAGTGAAGCCCAGTAAGGGCTCTGAGATGCAGAGGTATAATAAAACAACACAGTACAAGCAAAGAGACCCAATGACACAGTATGATTTGAGATACAATGTCCACCATTTTTCAGAATTTAACACAAATACATGTGATTGATGTTATGGTTTTAGAAAAACATGATTTTGAAAAATTCTAATTCATCTTACTTGTATTATACAAACTTCAACTCCAAGTATAGTGATAATCTTCTTTTGATAACAACATATCTGTTTCTCCCTTTTTGTGGGTGATCTAATGCGTGGCACAAAGATCAAATTTCTTCTTTCTCATGACTTTGAACCTGAGCTCTTTAAACACTAATTATCTACAATTTATAAAGCTGTTTATTAGTTAATTTAGATAAATAGTAGACAAGAAATGAACGGTGAGTCAAAAGCATTTATATGTGTTGATGTATAATAGTGTTTGCACCATTGCTGCTGGAAGATGTTGTTTTTAAGTTTTGGTGTTTCAGCCCCATTTCTTTAATGTTTCATGTGTACTTAACGCTTGGATGGCTTTTACACTTCTCCACACCAACAAAATGTGAGATTTGTATCAGAATTTAGCTTAATGTCAATTCAAACTGCACTTGCTTTTCTTCATTTTAATCAACATTTTTAGATAATAGCGCATCAAATCAAAACACTTTCAAATACTTCAGCTTTTTCAAATTGGTGAATTTTCATCCAGAAGTTGCATAAAAGAATTATCCATTGTTTACTTTACGAGTCTGTGTCTGTTTCAAAATGTATTTCAAACATATACTTTCAGTCAAAGCCCTGTATCTGCATTGAACTTGTTTATCATCAGTCTAAACCAATGTGTGGCCAAGTGAGGCATCTTGGAGGAAGTCATCAAATGGTAACCTCAACATTTTAACAAATACATTTTGATTTTTTTTTATTGTTGCAGCAAGTTTGCTGCAGAGATGGACTAAGGTTGTGCCCTTTCCTTTTCTTATAATCTTTGACTCAGGAAAGAGGAAGGATAATTAATGTTTCGTGTAGTCTGGGAAATGCTATCAGCTTTTAGCAGACTTATTAAAGTCTGGTTGGTTTTGAACAGCATGCTGCTTGTTTTCATGGGCTGTCTGTGGAAACTGGCATGGGTTCATGAGGTCATATAAACATAAGAGGATGTAAATACTGCGTGAGAATCAAAGTAGAGAAAATGAAGAAGATCAAAGTGATTTAGTTTACAGCTTTCATGGAATGTGAGGCCAGAATTTGACTTCTTTTCCTGATGATATGAACCATATCCTTTGTAGACTGATTCCTGTGTGGTACAGCACTGCTAAAATTACTAATGTATTGAAGTATTGCCCCCTTTTTTCCCTTTAATCTGAAATAGGAAAGTAAGACTTAAAACCGGAACAAATCAAGACTATGAGAATAATTTCAAATAAATAAGATATCAGAGTCTTTAATTGTTGGAAAATTGAGAAGAAATAGTGCAGGGCTTACAAATCTCCTGAACCTTTGTCTCTTTGTGTGTGTATGTATGTATGTATATATATATATATATATATATATATATATATATATATATATAGTCTTTATTAAATCAAATTAACCAAAGAAAGAGATATTTAATAGCTATAAATTTGTTATGAAACCTAGATATGTTTCTGGTGAAGGCCAACCATATCTCATGGCTATTCCATGTACACTCTGCATTTCATACATTTCTGAGTTTTGAACTTACATTCTGGATCTCGGGACATCAAGACATTGTTGAACTTCTCATTTTTAGATGTAGTCAGTACCCAGGATTGTGAAAAGGAGCTTTATGGAGTTAAAAAGGACTCACAAGTCATTTTTCTCCATCCTGCCTTTTGGTACAGCTCAAGAAGGACTTCAGGACTTTATCAAGGAAGCACTTAAATCTGAGGCTGTGCTAACCCAGATCCTTCCTTCCACAGTTACTGAGAAGAAAAGAAGAAAAGAACAAAGAAACAACAACAAAAGGGGCCTTAGTAAGTACGGTCCCAACCACAATGCCGTTGCCTTGATATTTTCCTACGGCAAACTTGGCTAAGGATGACTACAAATATTAAAATCAAGACTCAAAATTTGTCAAGCATAAACTTACCTTTTCTGAGGAACATGAGTGGAGTTGCTTTTGGGAAAACAAATGAACTGTAGCGCATCTGTCATTTTCTAAGTGGCGCACTTTTGTTTGAGTAAGTATATTCTCTGAAGTCCAGAGACTCCTAGTGCTATTCCTTCTCTACTTCCTTCCTTCCTTCTTTCCTCCCTTCCTTTCTTTTTCAATCA
The DNA here is from genome assembly GCF_018167655.1 of Microtus oregoni. NCBI lineage: Eukaryota > Metazoa > Chordata > Mammalia > Rodentia > Cricetidae > Microtus > Microtus oregoni. Next base: position 56,660,105 of record NW_024543059.1, on the reverse strand, counting down.
GTTTCTTTAAGTGTTCACTTTCTCAGAGGGTCGGTTGTTCAAGAAAACTGTTTCTCCTTCATGATTGCTACTATGTAGGACATTTTACAGAGAGCTGATGTCAGCTTCTCTACAGCATGAATTCTGACCCAGAGCAAGATAGGCCCTGCTAGACTAGCTCACAGCCCTCCACTTCCCCTTAGGCAGATCTGCCTGAGCGGCAGCTGCTGCTGACACTTGTACTGGGGTCTGGTCCCACAGCTCCTGGGATGAAACGTGCAGGTGAGGTCGATAGGCAGGAGCAACAGCAAGACAGAGGCACAAGGCAGGGGTATCTTTTTCATATTCTTGTATGAAACGTTTCTGTGAACTATGGCAAAAAAAAAATAGATTGAGGAGGATTGTACAGCAGGGAGTATTGATGATGTTAGAGCTGATTTTCCCTTTTATCTCTTAGGTTAAATTTGACAGTGTCTGCTTATGTATGCATAAAATGACTCTCCCTGAACAACCCAGAGCAGGTGCCCTGAAAGGTTAAAGGAAATATAGATGAAATAATTTCCCAGTTTTTATTACTATATTTAAGTGGTTTTCTACAGGGAAATAAATCTGTCATTAAAGTACATCTTCTATTGTGTTTCTTTTTCTGTATAAAACATTCAATTTATAAAAAGTTTTAATGACTATTTTATGGGGTCTTTTAAAAAATATATATCATAAGTTAGGTAAATGGAAATATTTTTACTTTTCTTTCCCCAAAATACCCTGTGCACTTTTATAGCCTGCATTTTTTTGAAGGATATCAGGACTTGTGATCCATTTCACTGGTTTTCATGGCAAATGTCAAAGTTTTCTGTCTTAATCTAATGGATATCATTTTGGAGAAAGTGTTTTTATATATGGTGGAGATACCTGAGTCCATAAAGTGATGCCTGTAATACATGAGGCCTTGAATCTGATGCTTAGAACTCACAGATGAAGCCCAGAGTTGAAGTAGGACCTCCCTGTAAACCAGGCACAGAGGCAGGAGAATTACTGGGTTCCACTGACCAAATAACCTCTCTCAGGCAAATGAAATCAGATTCCTGTGAGAGACATTCTTGTCTCAAAAAAAGAGGGGTAAGTGACATTTGGGAAAAGACAGCTCAGATTTTCCTCTGACCTTTACATGTGCTAAAACCACGCATAGACTCATATGCACACATACGAAAACATAGAGGGGAAGGGAATGGAGGGAGGTTAGGAGAGAGAGAGAGTTACCAAATGTCTTTTAAAGACTGAGAGACATTTTTTTTTACTTTAATATCAGTTTTCTTACTATATTTATAGAAGAAACTAATTTTGAAAACAAATAATGGATAATCTGAAGGAATCTTAGGGACTAATAGAGACTAACTACATATAAGTTTCTGTGATTTAAAGAGTAACAAGACTTCTGTTTTTCTTTTTAAAAGGAAAGAATACATTCCAGTTTTCCTTTTCTTTCCTAATTCTTCCAGATTTCCTCACTGTCCCTTCAAAATCCTTCAGGTCTGAGCACAAACACGCACGCACACATTCTTTTAGGCCAACACGCAATTCCCTTACCTGTTTGAAGAAGAAATGCCTTCTACAGTCACATGCCAGAGGCCACAGTTCCACAAAAGTCACGGGTCAATAAAGATCACTTACATTTCTTATGAGTTCTTTTCATCTTTCTTTTCTCCTAGGGGGCAGGGCAAGGAGAAAGGAGAAAAGGTATAAATGTCAAGGGTTCCATCTGTCAAGTACTTAAAGACACTCTCCTCCTTCCCAGAAATGGTCCTTATCCTTCTGTTCTTTGTCATAGGAAAGATGACCCTTTCTCTTCAATCCTGCATCACATGATGCTCTCGGTTTCAAAACAAAGATAAAAGACTCCACACTCTTTCTTCATGATACACAGAAAAGTAAGTTGAGATTAGTAGGTTTTCTTTAAATTTTGCTTTGGAGGTCATAAGAAGAATGATCAATATTGTATGTGAGTTTAAAACAGTTGACATACATTCTCTTAGTTAACATGTGTTTCTTCAATGCTGTTTTGTTGCTATAGCAAATGATTTGATAGTATCAATTTAAAGGATATGAGATACGTTTTACTTCATGGTTTCAGAAATTCCAGGCCAAAGCCAGGAACATCCCTTCATTTGCACCTGAGGTGAGACATGAAAATGCGCAGCACAGTCTGCTTATCTCATGTTGGTTGGGGAGGGGTGTGGGCTTTCAAGTAGCCCTCATTTAGTTCATCAGCCCCAGTAACTGAAACAAATTATGAATTTATCAATTAATTATTTCATTAAATTAGAAGCGATTATTTAAAATTCTCAATGATTGTATCCACTAGATGAGGAAAGAGCCTCCAAAACATGAGATATTTTGGGGACTGTTTCACACCCAAGCAGTAAATAACGACCATGGACAAAAACTTCAAGCAATTAAGTTACCATTTGGTTGAAACATTGTATCATACCTAATTACTTGAGGTCCACTATTTACATGACTGTTTTGTTTTACAGGTGTCAATCTTGAATTCTATGAATTCTGGTCATAACAATGAGAAGTTATGAACAGAAACAAAATTCTCACCATTGAACCTATACTTTCCACAAAAGAGCGAGGCTCACACACAGGAAATGATTAAGTCAGGATGCTCTTTAGTTTCTTATTTTGAAAGTTTAGAAATGCTATGATATTTGGAATGTTCCTCTTTCAATTTTCTGCTCTTGATATGCTACTGAAATGAAATATGTGGTTAAAACATGTTCTGCGTGCCAAAGGATGTTCAGACCCCTCATTCATTCCTAGAAAATGTCCTAACATTGATCTCTGGAATCATCTAGCAAAGAAAAAATGTATAACATGATATAGCATCCAAACCACTATTAGGAATAGATCTCTGATTCCTATTAGTGAATGAAGGGCTACATCATATCTAAATTATGTTTATTTTTGCTTCCGTCTTATACACACACACACATACACACAAATACATATATAAAATTCTCATGCATGCATGTATGTGCTTGTCTTTCCATTACTACTAGACAATGAAAAAAACTCAGGTAATTTGCAAAGTATAATGAAAGTGATGAGAAAATTTGATTGCACAACTCTGTCTTTTTTTTCTCATTAACTGGAGGAAGAGAACTTTGTCCAAATGAAGTAGAAAGGAAGGGTCATTGTCTAATTAAAGCAGCAAAAGAAAACCGATTACATGGATGTGTTGCTCTTCAAGGACAATTACAACCTATTGAGTGAGATCAATAATTCAATAAGAATTAGTAAATTAAATAATTTGCAATTGGGAAACATTCTGGAGGCAGTGTGGAAACCTAGTGCTGTGGAAACTTCTTGGAATCTATGAGGGTGACTCGAGTCAGAACTCTTAGAAATGGAGGATATGGAGTCTGAACTGACCATCCTTAGGAGTGACATAAGGCTGCCAGTGGTGAGAATGTTCAAGAATTCAGTTGAGTTGTTAGCCAAAGAAGTCTCTCAGAGATCACAAAGCAGAACAAGTTAATTCTAGGAAACAGGGTTGCTCTCTGCAAACTGAGAGCAAGGCTCCATTGCCTAGGATGACATCCATGTATGTCACTCAGTGGAAGTAGAGAGGCTGAGCTGCAGACTGAATGGAACTTTCAACCCTAGGTTCTAGTCTTTTTTGGCATGGTAAGACACTCTGAAGGCTACAAAAGAGAAGCAATCCATTCACAAATCCTGTGACCTTCAACTTGTCCTGCCAGCAAGATGTGCTGGGACAATGGTGACACAGAACTCTTAGGAGGGGCCAACCAATGTTTGGCTTATCTTGAGTCCCATGCCACTAGAGGGAGCCCACACCTTACACTGTTTAGATAGCCGAGAAATCTAGAATAGAAATATACAAGACTGAAAAAAAAAGGAAGAAAAGAAGGAAGGAAAGAAGAAAGAAAGAAAAGAAAAGAAAGAAAAAAAGAAAGAAAGAAAGAGGAAGGAAGATGGAGGGAGAATGGAAGGAAGGAGAGAAAAAGAAAAAAAAATTAATTATATTTTTCTATACTCATAGATTGGTGCCTTGTCCAGTTATCATCAGAGAGGCTTCCTCTAGCAGCAGATGGGAGCTGGTGTAGGAACACACAGTCAGCATTATGCAGAGAGTCTAAGTTGGAAGACCCCATAGGGTCCCTCCCCCTTAGAGAGCTGGGAACCCCAGGGAAGTGGGAGTTTCTGTAGGAGTCAGAGGGGATGGGGGACATCAATAGAATGTGGCCTACAGAATCAACTAAGCGGGTCTCATAGACTCACAGAAACTGAAGGGGCAAGTCCTTGGCTGCATGGGTCTGCACCAGGTCCTCTGAATATATGTGATGGCTTATAGCTTGGTAATTTTGTGGGGCTTCTGACAGTGGCGATGGATATGTCTCTGACTCTTTTGCCTGTTCATGAGACTCTTATCCTTCTATTTGTTTGCATTGTCCAGCTTCAATATGAGGACTTTTGCTTTGTCATGTTGTACCTTGGCTTATCCTATTTGGTTGTCTCTTAGAAGTCTGCTCATTTCTGAAGGGAAATGGAGGGAGAGTGGATCTTGGGGAGAGGGAGAATGGGGGCACTTGAGAAGAGTGGAGGGAAACTATGGTAGGGATATATTGTATGAATGGAGAATCTGTTTTCTATTTTAAAAAAGAAAAAAATGAGATATTAAGTAATTAAAAAGGCTTGAAAGACTCATGTTTGAATTTTCATTTTTAAGTACATGTGTATGATATCACAGTGACAGAGAACTCCCATCCACAAGACTGGCAGCAAAACTGTATTCTCCATATTCTCTGGGCAGAAAGCTGAGACGGAGGCCTTGTCTGTCACTCCATAATGCTAAACTTATATGCAGTAGGATGGTGACTGGTAGTTTGCTAGTTTGTAATATGTATGTGTCCATTCAACTGTCGTTGAAAAGCTGCTATAGATTTGATTGTATGCTGTTTAAATTTCCATCATACAGAATTGAGTAAGACCATAGAGGACTAGAACGTCGTGACCAAAGGAAATATGAAGCCATTTGTGTGGGAATTCCCTGAGAACTTTAAGCATTTTCTGTGTTATTAGATTAATTTCATAAGGATTATATTTGCATATAGTCCATTTGAATTGGCAGTCGTCTATTTTTCCTCAAAGAGTTTGCACTTATAAGCATGCTATCTACTGGTATATACTGTCATAGCATGGCAGTGTGACCCCACCTACCCAAATGGATTGAATCACATTGGAGAATTGGAAAGGAAGGCTAGGTGAATACTTTAATTTTTTTTAAGTACATATCACACATCGTGTTTGGGATTTTCCCTATCATTATCTGCACACAGTCCTTTGAAACAATTCCATAAGAATGGGTTTAGTCATGATGAAATGTTTCTGAAAAATAACTCCTCTTTATAGTGGGTTTTTTTAACATAGCAAAACAATTTATTTTCAAAACCTGGAACTGTTGACCCTTTCCTTAAGGGACAATGGGTAGTTTCATGATTAAATGCTCATGCAAATGAGATACATATTCACTCAGCTAAGGACTGTGCTCAAGTGAAGAGATTAACAATCTCTTTGGACATATCTCTCTGGGTCCATCTTCAGACTTTCACGGTGGTGCTACTTCAGGTCATGAGAGAAAAGCTGATTAACTCGTGCCTTACTTCAAGCTGTTTTCACAGGGCTCAGGTCTTCATTTTAAACTGATGTTTAAAAGTAATTATATTTGTAATTGTCCTCACCTTGCTGTGGTTAGAACACACTGCCTTCCCTTCCAATCAAGATAGGAAAACTTAAGACAGATTCTGCAGGAGAGTAAAAAGGGTCATGTTCAATTTCAAGCCACAAGCTGTCAAAACCCCAGTCCTCTCCTGGCCCAGTCATTTTATACTTTATAAGTAATCCCACTTGAGGCATGTTTATATGCCTCGATGCTTTCGGACATGTTCACTGACAGAACACATTCCTTGAAGAAATATATCAAAACTGTTTATCTCCCTGAGTGTTACCCTAAGCCCTGTCAGTGCTAATGACATCAGGATGAGGATTAAATAAATCCTTGGGAGAGTGGCTATGGGTATTTCTTCATTCAAATCACAAACACAGGAATGTTTGCCCAAATGGGTAACAGATATATCGACCTCGGATGCATTCGGTGGAAAGCTCAGACAGAGAATTCCAGATTTGCAGTCAATGGTGGGTTCATAGACAGTGGTAGCTTCACACAGGCTGTGAGAAAGAATATTTATGCAAAAATTACAAAAATGAGGACCATCAAACCTTACTGGAACAAAAGTAAAGTCAAATATTTTAAACTGTTGAACAGGCAATGATGATTTGTTGGGTCATCTTCTGTCCTCACTTTACCCAAATCCTAACCTGGGTAAATCATTTATCCTCAGGGGTACCAAGCTCTTAATGACACATGTAAGTAAGTTCTGTGAATGATGAAGTTTTCAATTTTTTTCAAAAATTAGGATATTTGGCCGGGCGGTGGTGGCGCACGCCTTTAATCCCAGCACTCAGGAGGCAGAGGCAGGCGGATCTCTGTGAGTTCGAGACCAGCCTGGTCTACAAGAGCTAGTTCCAGGACAGGCTCCAAAACCACAAAGAAACCCTGTCTCAAAAAACCAAAAAAAAAAATAGGATATTTATTTGCTTTCAAATAAAAATTATGTATTTTAAGGAACAGACATTTTTTAACATCTTCTTTCTATACATACTTAACTGCTGATTTAAAGACAACCCTCCACAAGAGATTTACAGCAAAAGATATGTGTCCAACATAATTTAAATGTATTTAACTTCAAAATGTTTTCTTCATAAAACTATAGAGATTAGATATTTTAAGACCTTTTGTTGATTTTCATTTATTTAGTACATCTAAAAATGATTTAATAGGCTTAAAGTATCTGATTGACAAGAACATCGCATTTGATATGGAGATTAAGTTTAAGAAGTAATTAGAGATACTTTTGTACTGAACAAGTAAACTTACTTTCATTGCTAATGGCTTTAAGGCAACGATCTGCTTCACCTTGATTCCACAACTATTTGTTAAAGGGTAGTCTTTACCTTCATTCCAAAATATTCAATTCCAAAAGACACATTAAAGTAGTTAATATTGTAACTTATATTCTGGAATAAATATTTAATTCCTTAAAATTTTTCTTTAAAATTTACAGAAAATATGTCTTTCATTAGATTCAGACTCACCAAGTTTGCGTTGACGATATAGAATCTTTCTTCTAATTACTGACTCATATTCTATTATGCATGTTATTAAAGTTAGGACAATATTGTTTTTATTATTACTTCTATTGCTTTTCTAAACTTTTGAAATACTTGTGAAGGATTATGCAAATCTGTAGTATCTTATGAATTTGAGAACTAATTTGATATCTTAGTGAGATCTTGAAGCATAAAAAAGATTCATCTCTGACTAAACTTACTAACAGTTTGCAATGTTTTAATAAAAAAAACACGTGAAAGTCTTCAAATGATAGTTATAGAATTCTTTTATTTTTTTAAAAAAATGTGTTATATCTCATACTCTTCAAAAGAATATGAATGTCCTTTTTATTACTAGGTACTATACAACCGCTTCTTAGGGAAATAACCAAAGAGTGTGGGAATAAGCTAACTTCACTATGTCTAATAGTATGAACTACCTTTGAGGATAAAATCACCCTATGGAAAGTTGAGGAATTATTGCATATTACCATAAAGTAAATTTCTGGTATGAGCACATGAGTATATTTCACTTAATTAAGAGTAAATACAGCTTTAGAGTTGAAATCTCGCCGTTCTATTTTCACTTTCTTTTTGACAGTGTCTGTCTTTGTTTATAGCATGGACAAGAAAAGCCGCTGGAGAGAGCCGTCAACAGCCCATTAAGGCAGAGCTGCTCCACTTGCCATCACCGACTCTGAAAGGGATCTGGCAGACTGTGGCGGGCTTCACTGAGGAAAAAAAAAGACGGAGTTCAAATACAAGCAGTCTTTATTTACTTATTCTATGTTTTACTATTCACTCTGCTGAGAGCCACATTCTGAGCATCAGAAAACAAACTTTTAACACAAAAGTGGATGCGTTTTTGATCACTGTCTTCAGCCGGATCGCATTAGCTTGAGAAACAGTGCAAGTGAGCACTTCCAGCTCCTGAGTTTGCTGTGGTGGAGTTAGCAGAGTGCTCAAATCCCACTGGGGTTTACAAGTTTTATCTGAATATAAAAGAGCAATATCCAGTGTTGCCCGAGTTGAACATAAATAAATTAAGGCATTTCTTCATGAAAATGAATAACAACGGAAGTATTTTAGAGTGCATTTCTCTTGGAGGAAGGAAAGTCACCGTTCTCTTATTCTAACAGACATCCTTACCGTGCACTGTAGTTTCCAGAATAACCCAGCGGATGCAGTTCACACTTACACAAAATCTAAATATATGTCAGATGCACATTTTACAATACATGCAAACTTACTTGTAATGGGTATAAATGCACATAGCCTTCCATCTTCATGAAACTGGAGTCCAGTCACTGAAATTGTTTGCCATTGTGCTTATCACAGAATATTTGCTTCTGCTCAGTGTATTGGATGCCATTATTAGCAACAGAAGTTAAAATCCATTGTTGAATCTGTATTTGGTTTGAGCTGATTCAATTTGGGGGATGTTGCATGATGAATGCAATCTTTTGCAAGTAACCTTTCACCAACTCTTAAAAAGAATTTGACTTTCTGGGAAATATCCAGAGTTTTAGCATAGAGTTTTAAATTATTACCTAGACTAGGGTATTCCCTTCATAAAGGCAGATAAAAAATTCACTCACTGATGCTACAAAATTGGATAAAAATTCAAGCAGGATATTATGGCAAGGAATAATTGAGAATTTCTTTAGCACATTGTTTGTGGTTTGAAATTCTGACAATGGATACTGACCTATGATTTTTACATTTCATGTTGTGCTGTCTTTGATTCACTACTCTAGGGCATCAGTTTGCACTGATGGTGACAGCCAGCTGCATAGAGGTCTTCTGCTGACGTATTGTCATAGAATTCCAATTGTTTAGTGTAAGCAGCAAGTCTACACATTTTTTTTTTTCGAGACAGCGTTTCTCTGTGGTTTTGGAGCCTGTCCTGGAACTAGCTCTTGTAGACCAGGCTGGTCTTGAACTCCCAGAGATCCACCTGCCTCTGCCTCCCAAGTGCTGGGATTAAAGGCGTGCGCCACCACCGCCCAGCAAGTCTACACAATTTTTAACATGCCTCTTAAAGTGGACAGTTCACACAGAATAGAATATTGGTTATTATTTGCAAAGTCTGCTTTCTAGACTTTATATTTTTGGAAATCTTTCCAAATGGTGGAGTGGCCATGTGCGGGAAGACTCCCTGGTCCTTGCCTGTAGTGAAGATATCTCTATATCTTCCCATTTACATGTTTATCTATCATATCAAATCTATCCATCTATTGTCTGTCTATTGATCATGTATCATCTATCAACCATCCTTTGTATATCACATATTATGCCTTGCCTAACCACCATTTACCTTTAATCATCTATTATCTATATCTATATATTATCTATATTTCTCTATAATCTTCTGCCCATCTCCCTATAATCCATGTATTATCTATCTCCAGCATCTATCTACCTGTCTATATCATCTACCTACTTATTAATTCACCTATCTTTCAACTTATCTGTTTACTCACCTACCTGACCTGCCAGTTGCATTTGTAAATATTTTATTACCTTTTCAGCAAATTAGTTAACTTAAAAAAGACAAAGATATATATATATATATATATATATATATATATATATATATATATTGGTTTTTTGAGACAGGGTTTCTCTGTGGTTTTGGAGCCTGTCCCGGAACTAGCTCTTGTAGACCAGGCTAGTCTCGAACTCACAGAGATCCGCCTGTCTCTGCCTCCCGAGTGCTGGGATTAAAGGCGTGTGCCACCACCGCCCGGCAAGACAAAGATATTTGAGAATCTTTCATTAGCAATATGATAATATCTTTAGACATAGAAATATTTTTATAAATGATGAGGAAAATTCTTCCAGATTTTCTCCATTAATACATATTACGGACACACACACGAACACACACACACACACACACACACACACACACAGACATCACTTTAAGAGTCCAAGGCAATATGTATCTTTTAACCAAGCATCATGACATGCAAGTTTAATACAATTACTTGATAACACTTAGGAGTCCAAGGAAAGGTTGAACTCAATAACTAGATACAGGATAGCATGGCCTATGAGAAACTCTATTTCAATAAATAAAGAACAAAGTGAAAATGGTTAATCTCTAAAATTTTCCTCTCAGAATTCTGATGTTCACCTAGAAAACTAACAAAGATCTTCTTATTGTTTTCCTTGCATACACTGTATTTTCTTTTTGTATCTGAATACAATTTGGAGTCCTCTAATGACTGTTGTTCCAGAGTATATGATTCATAAATAAACCACTAAGGCTCTGTGAAGGTGAAATTTTCACCTTTTTCAACGGATGACATGCTTGCTTATTTCTAGAACATCATTTTATAATATCATACGAATGAATAATTTCCACCATCTCAGGATATGACTACATATTTTTCAGGGAATGTTTGTTTCAAACAATTAACTTATTTGTTATTGCTGCTAGGTATTCAAATCCAGGACCAAATGCATTGTGTGCCAGAGCTCCATCACGGAGCTGTTCTCCAAACCCCTTAGTGAGAATAGTCCTTATCAGTTCATCAAGTAGGACCACATATGCTTTCAGTCTTAAGAAGAGGAACATGGTACTATGGACATCCTTGAGACAAATGGATACTAGCTGACCAATTTACCCGACCTTTTGTGATTTTGATTTTATTTCCCTCACATCAGGTACCTGTTCATAGAGTAAAACTTATAAAGTAATGATCCAGATACCTAAGTTTTAAGTTGCTGCACAGTAAATACTCTAGGTCAAATAAGGATGAATAACACCTCATTAATTTCGAACTTATATTATTTTAATAATAGGATTTAAGACTTTACATTCTTCATTTAAAGTTTTGTTTTCTTTGCTATCTCTGCCATTTATAATCTTATTTTCCATGTCAATATTTGCCTGTGATGAACTATTCTGAAAGTAATTATGCAGCTATGAATTACTTTTCTAGAACGTGTTTCACATATACAACTAGAAAACTCAAACACAAAGACACTTTTAAAAATGTTTGGACTCTTTCAAAGCTTTACTTAAATTCTGCACTAACGGTTTTGAATGGTTGTAGGTGACATAACTCTTTAAAATGGTCATTTATGCAAAAAAGTCAGAGTATTAGACATGTTTCTTTATATAATGTAATAATTCCTCCTGGAAATCATAAAGGAATATTTAAGCAAATGAAATGAGTGCTTTGAGTGCCATATCATCCACTCTTGTGAATATTCATGAACTCAAAGATTCGAGCAATCACACTACTCTTTTTTTGTCCTCCTTTTTAATGTGGAAAGCAAGGGCATTCTATTTGAGATTAACATTAACACAATGTCATGATTGAACATTTAAGTGAAAAAAAGCCGGGGAAATCATTTTCTTATTTTTCTGGTAATCTGGTAATGTATCTCAGAGCATGAAACTGCATAGAGACAGGAGCTCTTCCTGGGAAAATCACTGTTGTTTCTCATTCTCCCACAAAGATTCCTAAAGAGAACGAAAGGAAATCTCATGTCATGAACAAGCAGAGATTCACAAGACATCAAACCGGACAAAACATTCCTAAATTCTTCTAGTTTACACCAAAAAGCTTTGCCAACGGTGTGTAAAGTACAGAATGTTTGGAAGAGAAATAAATGGGTGTGGAGGAGATAATCCTGAAGCAATGTCCCACCCTGATACTCCATTGGTTTCAATATTTAACAGATTGCCTGGCATGTCCCATGACCATAAAGTTTACCTGCCCTGGTGCCGCATTTGCTCAGAGTTATCACAGGGATTGATGTGGAAATACTCTTTCAGTCTTCTCCAATAAGCTAATCACCCATGATTGCTTAAATCCTCTCTAACACAATTTAGATCGACATGCAAAGAAGTCTTCCTTATCTAGACATTTTCTTTATATTTAGGTTTCTTCAGAAAAGTAAAATAACATTATTTAGTTTAGTGAAAAATTTATTTGAAAGCATATTCCATTACCTTTTCTTGTTAATATTTAATTCCCAGAAAATACTAGTTGAAAATATTGAACAATAGAATTAGAAATTTGAAATAATTTTACTTGATAACATTATTTTAAGGACAAACTAAAAGTGATACAACATGAATAAATTTTTAGGACTCAGAACTGAATTTTCTATACTTTCATAGGTAAGTTTTTCCACATATAGATAAAAAGAGAAGGAAGGTATGACATGGGTTTGTGAAATGGAAATATTTTAGGAGATTATTTGGAGAAAATTTAGAACTGAGTATATGGTTCAGTTGCTAAAGTGCTTACAATGTAAACACAAGGACTTAAATTTGGACCCAGTAAGCCCACACAAACAGCATAAAGAAGAAACACTTATCTGTACACTTGTGCTGCCACTTGGGGTGGGGCCTGAGAGCAAGTGGCTCCTACTAGTCCTTAGGCCAGCTAGTCCAGTTGTATCAGATTGAGTCTCATCAGGATGTGCTATCTCAGAAGATAAGGGGGAGGCCAATATAGATAAGCTCTTGATGTTAACCTCTGACATTTACATACATGGGTACATATATGCAGTGTCATGTGCATATGCACGTGTGTTCATCCATGTACCATGAACACATACAAAATGCAGAAATAGTTTGTTAGAGATTTGGATTAAGAAAAGTCAGGTGCAATTGATGAGAAGGATGTAGTCCATACACGTTCTAGTTGGTTCCATGATTAAAAATGTATTTATTAAAAATAGTCCTTTAGATACAACTGGAAATATATATATATATGTATATATACATACATATATATATATATTTCCTGAATCATTTTTTTACAAATAAAATAAATTTAACTTTTAAATCATCATATTCTATTTCTTGAAATTGAAATCTATTATTGAAGGAAAATGAGGTGATTCTCTGGTCTAGTAGATTTGGACTGGAGATGAGATTTAGCCGTATGAGAATGCAGAGACTCTAATGGAAGAGTATGGACCATTTTTGTTATAAATTAAAAGAAGACATTGTGTTCTGCATAGTTTCCTCCCAGAGACTAATCAAAAATTCTTTCATGCTTTAGAAAGTCTCTTTTTAATTTTTTTCATGGGGCACAGATCTGTGTGCAGGTAAATGTATTTGTCCACATATATGTGTTTGTGTGCTTGCATTATGTATGAAGTTGTACCATTGTATATGGCACTGTTCCCATGTGTCCACTGACACTATAATGTCACACTCAAGAGTACTGAGCACCCTCTGTGATAAGTCCTATCATTGGCCTGAAGTTCACCAATTAGGCTACATGGAATGGTCAGAGAATTCCAAGGGTTCCTCTGACTCTGCTCCCTCAGGACTGTAGTTATAAGTCTTGTATTTTGTGTTCAAATTATTTGTCAAAATTATTAATAGAGTCACTAATCAATGAGTCTAAAAATAAATATTTTTGAAGTTATATTACTATATTACTGATGTGGGATTTCCCTCTGTATTATGAAAATGTTTTATTGCCATTGGTTAATAAAAAAGCTTCTTTTGCCTATGGCAGGGCAGAATATAGGTAGGCGGGAAATCTAAATTGAATGCAGGGAGAAAGAAGGTAGAGTCAGGCACACGTCATTTATCTGCCAAAGGATTAAGAATCAGGAACCTTACAAGTAAGTTACAGCCTTGTGGCGATATATAGATTAATAGAAATGGGTTAACTTAAGATGTAAGAGCTTGCTAGGAATATGGCTGAACCACTGGCCAAACAGTGTTGTAATTAATACAGTTTCTATGTAATTATCTGGGTCTGGGCAGCTGGGAAATGAACACGCAGTCTTTCCTTGCATATTATAGTTTTATACTGTTTATAGTTTTGTACTGTTTTGATTTAGGAAACTAATAGTAATATGTTCCCCTTAGAACCTATGAGTTTTCAAGTTATGATTTCTAGGATAGATTTAGAACATATATGATGGGTTTCCTCTTATAAAGTGGGTCCTCAGTTCACTGAGGATGTGGTTGGTGACTCATATTCTCCAGTTTTGCTTACTGGGGTGGGCTGCCAAGAGAAATTACCAGTGTAAGAAGGGTTAATGTAAGCATCATTCTAATTTTCTGGTGGTGAATAATGTAATTATACATTGGAATGTGTATAGTTAACAATTGGTGCATTCAAGACTGATGATTGTCATTCAATGGAAAACGACAGGAAACGTGGAGACTAGTTCCTGTAGCTAGCTAGCTTCCTGTCACAGATGCACTGTAACCAGGTTTCTTCCACAGATTTGTTCCCCTAATAATGTCCAACTCATCACATCTTTCTTTTGGGTTAGGATATGATTTCAAGAGACATTCAGACATCATAGTAAAGAGATGTGAGTTTGTTTACCAATGATATTCAGTTCCTTCTAGCTTTTATTTGTACTGGGACCTTTCAGTGTTTCTTATGTACACAGCTACATTAACAGTGGGTTTTTTTTTTCAGTTTTCATATTCTGTATTCTCAGTCTCCTTACTAAAGATCTATTCTTGTTCATTTTTATGTATTTCCTTGGGGCTCACAAGTAAAGAAGGCACTTTAAAGATTCTTAGAATGAGGCCATTGGAAACCCCAAGAGACTGTATTTCAATGTCTGTTTGACCAGGAGCTCCAAATAACAGCATGTGAGACAAATCACATGCATTGCAAAGTTTTCACTGTTTCTTCACTAAAAACAGTCCTTATAGTCTGAGATAATTGAAAATTATTAAAAAGAATATTTCTTCATTACTATAAAAATTATATAAAATTCAAATTCCAGTATTGATAAAGAATGCTTTTTATTTATTATTGTTTGTCATTGTTGATGTGGAATTCCCCTTTGTATACTGTGAATGTGTTTTACAGCCATTGGTTAGTAAAAAAAACCCGCTTTGGCCTATAGCAGGGCAAAACATTACAAGGCAGAAAATGCAAGCAGAGATAGAGGAGGAAGGAAGATAAATTCAGGCAGATGTCATGTAGCTGCCAAAGGATAAAGAGATCAGAGCCTTACCAGTAAGCCACAGCCTTGTGTCAATACACAGATTAATAGATGTGGATTAGTTTAAGATGTAATAGCTACCAAGGAATATGCATACGCAATTGGCTAAACAGTATTGCCATTAATACAGTTTTTATGTGACTTTTTTTGTGCCTAGGTGGTTAGCAAATGAAATGCAGTCTCTGTTCACACATTGTTTTCTGAATGCAGGGGCACAATTAGGAAGTTGTGGCATGGGGTATACAACCCACAAAGTCCAGCAGTTTTATTCTCCAGTGACATGTGCAGCAAGATTTTATCTATCTAAGTTATTCGGGCCTCCGTCATTTCTTTGTTTTCCAGCAGTATACTAAAGAGGGTGTCCATACAATTCCTCTCTGAGGAAGTGAGGTAACAACGTAAAATTCTGAGATCTGACTTTATAGGAAGCTTCTGGCATCCCTGCTTCATTATGAGAGAAAGGGTAAGAAAGAACCATGTCAGCAAGAGTGGCTGAAATTCAATTATCTCCCTCTACCTTTATTTTTTCCTTCGTAGTTCAGTGTTTTATAACTCCTGCTTCTATAGCCCTGCTCCCAAGCCAGTTTTTCTTTAGTATTTTAGATAAACAAAGTACTTTCTTAGGCACCCTAAGTCTGAACCTTAAAATAAAATCTATTCCTCTTTTGTTTCAGACCGATTACCTGGTGAATTTGGAAATCACTTGACAAGCCTGAGAACTGCCAATCCGTAAGTGCCATTCTAAATATAAGCAATTTATTTGGTGCTAACAGTAGGTTTAAGAAAGAAACAGCATCTGTGTAGAAGTCAGACCAGGAACCTGTAAATCCCCTTTTGCTGTCATTTATAGAAGTTAACATTTATTTGTCTAACAAGCCCTCTAAGAAATGGTTCACCCGTAGTACACTTCACTTAGTCCTGACAAAAACCCTATAATATGCAGTCTACTATTATTTTATTTAACAAATGAAGGCAAAATAACACAGATATTAATTACACTGGCATAGCACATTTTGTTCGTAGGTAATAAGGACAAGATTTGATTTTGCTTGTTTGTTTTTGAACAGTCTCAAGTTACTAATCCTGTGTACATCTGTATGGAGAAACAAAGCCTTTGAGAGACAAACTGAAGCAGAAAGAGAAGGAGACAAAGAAACACTCTAGGGATTTTAGAAAAGGCACATTAATCTTGAGTAAAACGATATTAATAATTTTGTGTTTGGGAGTTAAAATTCAATTGCATTATTTTTCTCTTCCTTTTCTTCTCTTGAATCCCCGCCATTTCCTGAATCTGCCTTGCTCCCCTTTGAAATCAAGACTTCTTTTTCTTTATTTGTTATATGTGTGTATCAATAACATATATAAACATGCTGAAATATATAAAATATATAAATACATGTTACTTAGTACAGTTAATGTTACTTGTACATGTAGGACTTTTGGGTTCATGAGCCATCAGTATTCAATAATAATTATGGGACTCAGCCCTGGGGAAGACTATTTCTTCCACACTCAACTTTCCTTAGCTGTTTGTATTTCTTTGTCTATATGTGGGGGCCCATGAGATTAACCCCCCACACATTAGCATAGGACATAGAAAGTGTGAAAAATAAGACTACCTTTGTAGCACTTAGTAACACACTCATCAACGATTCTACACTTTAAAAGTAAAATGTTTTAGGACAGTGTGGCTGCGCTATAATTATTGTGAAAGAATTGCAGTTATTCTAGGTTTAAGGCAAAAAAAGAGGTTTACTAGGTATAGCCTTCAATTCAGTGAAGACAAGTTCTCATGGTGCTCTCCTGGTAGCAGTGGTCTAGGTAGAACTGGCAGGAGGAGAGTTTTGTTCATCCTGCTTCGTTTTCCACCCGTTGTCTCATGTATTCTCACACTGGAACCCATAATTCAGCTTTAAAAGTCTCCATTTTTAAGTCTTTAAAGATTCCAGCATTTTAAAAGGCCAGAGTCTCTTCACCTAGATCTTAGAAAATAAAATTAAGTTACAAATTTCCACCTTATAATGTCCCCAGTAGACATGGCTATACAAAAGGAAGAGCAGAGATATGGCAGTAACATCAAAAGAAACCAAAATCCTTGCAAACACCAAATCCTTTAACTTCATGTCCAGCATCTGAGTCACATAACGTAATTTTCTGGGCTTTAGAACAGGCTTAATTGGTCCACTCACTTCCAGCTAGGTAGGATGTAACATAGAACCTTCTTCTTTAGGCTGGTACCATTCCACTCCTGCAGCTGACCTTGACAGCTATCTCATAGTCCTGCCATATTGAGTATCATGGTATCTTCAGTATCACTGCAGCATCACCTTCTGGCTCCATGTAATGGCTCTCAGAGCCTTTCCACGGGCTGCAGCCATGATACATAGTACAGGGTCTCTGCTTCTCTCTATAGCCTCCTCAGTCTTTCAGATCTAGTATTATGTGGATTATAATTATGATATTGCTAAATTATGCTACCATTTTAAGTTGTAGCCTTGTCCATTGAAACTACAGCGGTTTCTGCTACTGTGTGCTGGCCCTGGAGATACAGTGTCCTAGGCAGTTGCTTTAGGAGCAGTGAGGGCTCTCAACTTAGCCTTTCTTCCTGAAAGTGAATTTGGATCTTATAAGAAGCCTCCTCCAAAGGGTAGAATATTGCCTTCAGGATAGATTTATGTTCAGAAATTTCTCCACAATTAAGCTAATCTCTTTATTAATGAAAGCCGCTCACTCAATACAGGCTTCAGCAATATTTGGTCTTAAAATTTACCTTGCCAAACAAATTAGTTAATCATCTTTAAACTTTGTTTTATATAAGTTCTCAGAACAAGAGTGGAATCAAAGCATGTTTTTGGCTCAAATTCTCATGGATAACACCCTTGCAAGTTCCTGATCAGAGTTCCTCTTAATTTCTGAAATTTCATGAGCCATACTCCTCCACTCTTCTGTTTTCCCTTGTCACTCTTGTATTCCAGGCTCCCTCCAGAATGGACCATTTTTTGTCTACCAGGATGACTCATCAAGCTCTGTTTGCAACCATCTCTAGTTACCCACTGATATAACAAAGACTTTGGGACTCTTTAAAAGAATATTTCCAAAGCTTTAAAGGTGCATAGTCAGGCTTATCACAGGAATGGCCCCACTTTTCAGTATCTTTCTGCCTTAGTATCACCACCCATTGCTGTGAGTAAAATGATATTAATAATTTTGTATTTGACATTAACTTACAAAAGCTCAGGTTTACTTTTCTAACATTTCCAGATTACAGCTGTTGCTGCAGGAAATCAAGGTGGAAGTGATTTGAGGCAAGACAAGAACAGCTTGCTTTTGGCTTTTATGATGTTTATAGAGTACAGTACCTACACCTAGGGTATGGTGTCGCTTACCTTTAGACTGGGTTTTCACACACTGACTAATGCAATGAAATACACACACACACATATGTAGTGACAGATCAATTTAATCTTGATAATTCTACATTGTGACACCCTTTTCATCAGACTTTACATTGTATTATGAAATTGTTGAGAAGGACAATTAACCATCACAGGAGGTAAGGCAAAAGTATAACTACATAATTTCAAAATGCTTCTTTTTATTGAAAAAAATACTCAAAATATCATTATTAACTTATTTGATTCTTATTTGAGTGGACTTTCAAGTGATAAAGTGCTTTCTTAGGTAATATTTTAATTATATAAGATATTAATGGGGGATGAATAGGAAGAGGTCTGATATTGAATGATGTTTCTGTTTTCCTTGATTGAATCTTGGTAAAATAATCCATTTGATGTTCTGATTTTCTTAAACTTACAGTTCATACTATACATCTTTTCAGAGAAATATAGGTAGCAATGTTAAATTTTAGAGTAAGAAAATATATTTATGTGTATCTATAAATCCCAATAAAATAAATAACCTTGCATGTAATGTTTGGATACAAATTTATTGTGATACCTTTAATGCTTTTAGGCCTCAATGTGTACACATAAACATATTTTATGCATGCTAAGTAAAAAAGAAAGAAAAACATATCCATTATCTCTATAAAATAATATCTGGAATTGCCAGAGTTCAGACTAGTTTCCTGGAACTGAAAAATGATGAAATTTTTTATTATGTTATGAATAGGAAATTGTGGAGAAAATCAAAGGTGAATCACTCATCAGGGTTTAATATAGTTTCTTATTTTTACATAAAAGATTTAGGATACATTGAATTGCATTCAGTGATACAATTATATTCGTTTCCTAGGACCTTGAGAAACTTCCACAAATATAGTGGCTTAAAAGATCAGTTATTCTTTCCTAGTTCTGAAGCTGAGAGCAACGCTGGGTATTGGCAGAGCCATACTTTCCCCAAATATTCCTGGAGTGTGTCATTCTCTGTTCCTGACCTGAGTTTCTAGTGGCCCACATGTTTTGTTACCCCTTGGCTTGTATATGCACTATGCTACCACTGTATTATCATCTTACAGTATTCCTTCTATTTCTGTCTGCCTGTCTGTGTTACTGTGTTCAAATACCTATAGTCTGTTCCTTATAAAGAGTATATTCTTGGGGTTATGGGTCATGCTGACTTTTTTACATCTTTTTATTTTGATGACACTCAGAGATCTTGTTTCTAAATTACTCTATATTGACAGGTAGCAGGTATTAAGATTTCACCTGGCACTGGGCCTTTTATTTGATAGTCTATGGTTTCATTGAGAGGTATTATTGCTTCACTATAATTAAGTGAATTTAAACACATTTTAAATATGTATATATAAGTATACTACAGGAATCTTTTATAGTTGTTTGTTTCTATATATTTTCAAAGTTGTTTATTGCTAGCTATTTCTCCCAATAATGATGCCTACTATGCCCTCCCATCCTGGCCAGAAAATATCTGTTTTAATTAGGGGCCCACATACAGGGAGAGGGTGCCCAAACCTGTCACTTCCTGAATAACCAGGAACCAGAGACCAGATAGCACAGAGACCTAGGGTAGAACAAAACACAACTGGCCCAAAACTTAATTAGTTAATCTCTCTCTCTCTCTCTCTCTCTCTCTCTCTCTCTCTTCCTCTCTCTCTCTCTCTTTTGTTTGGACTATTTGGAGTCCTGGTCTTCAGCTGCTCTTCCCTGCTAGAGCCTTCTGATTAGAGTTACTAAAAGCTGTGTCTTGCCTTGAGAATCAGAGGATAAGGTTTTTACCTGTAGGCCCAATTCACTGCTGGGTATATAAGCCTTCATGGTGCTATTGAATAAAGGGCTTCTTACCAGTGATTAGACGTTCATGTGTCTGTCTGTCTCTGTGTGTGTTTGTGTATTTCAACCTACAGCCCCTTGCCCGAAGCTCACGAACTGAATTGTAGCACATACAGAGCAGAAGGGGGAACAGTGCACTGCTATTGTAGGTCCCACTGATATGGGGAACTAGAGAACGCTGAGAAGTCGCCCTTGGAAGGTGAGGGTGGATTGGGGTATATGTTAATCCTGATGTCCTTCACTCGGGTTTCGGTTCCAGACCATGCAGAAGCTTCTCTCTCTCTCTCTCTCTCTCTCTCTCTCTCTCTCTCTTTCTCTCTCTCTTTCTCCCCCTCCCCTCTCTCTCTCTCTCTCTCTCTCTCTCTCTCTCTCTCTCTCTCTCTCTCTCTGTCTCTGCAAAAAATAATTCCAATGTCCCAATGATTCCTAATGGTATTCTGCTAAACTTGTAGACTGCTGTCTTCTTCTGTTGTCTTCTGAGGATATTTTTTTTACCTTATCTTATTGTACCTTGTTTAGTTGTGTTTGATTGTTGTCTTTTGAAGGGCTGCTCTTTTCTAAAGAGAAATAGAGCAGGGTAGGGGGGAGGGGAAATGGGGAGAGCTGGGAGGGAGGGGGCAACTGTGGTCAGATATATTGTATGAGAGAAGAATCTATTTTAATTAAAAATAAAAAGAGAAATTTCTATTCCCATTTTTTCACTGTGGTGGTATCTACCTCTCTATTTATCTATGTGTGTATGTTTCTATTTTATGTTCAGATTTTCTGTCTGCTGGATACTCTGTGGGCTGCCTCTTACCTCCAATTTTTTTAAAAAAATCAAGCTGATACTAACCTAGAAACTTTATCACACTGACTAGATTTCAGAGCTTTGGAATTTGCTATGCACGTATTGCAGAAGAAAAATAATTAGCATTCTTACTTACCTAGCTGTGGACCCACTGTCCTGGCAAGATATGCCCACTAGTGCTGTAGTACCATGAAAGCTAAGGGAGCAACCAACCAGTTTCTGAAGTCTACCATATAAGATGGAAGCTTTAACCAGGGTAGAAGCCCATATCCAGCTAGGTCATAGACGATGTGGGAAGAGCCTAATACAAGTATTTACCTAAATGAGCACAGTACTGAACTACATCCTAGGTTCTTACCTTGATACCTATAGATCAGTGCTTTCTTCAGCCCTCATTAGAAAAGATTGTTTATATTGTGGATAGTGATGAATACAGAGCCCCACACTGGTCAACATTCAGAGGATGAGAGAATGGAGCAACCTCTCCTCTGAATGAATTAACTATATTATGTCTCATTCCTCCCACAAAGTTGACCTGAACATACACGAAGTGTGTATGATCTTCATGTAGTATACTTCTGTATCAGCAGCTAAACTATATATTCTAAACTTGGAAGCTGTATGGAACATATGAACTATGATGGGGCCATCATGCACTATACTGACACATGATTCAGTCAACAGATATCCTACCATGTATGAGGAAATGAATCATGGAAATCCACCCCTAACAGACTGAATATTTCTGGGAGTTATTGGAAGTTCATTGATTCCAGAGAGGAAAAATCAGGCTTTTATTCCATGCCTAATAAGTTCCTCTTATTTCAATGGATGGTCCTATACCTGTGAACAAACATGCAGCTCTAAATGGACTTGGAGGGTCAAAAATGATAGATAGATAGATAGATAGATAGATAGATAGATAGAGAACATGGTGGAGTGGAGTTAGGAGGAAAAATGGTGAAGATACAGAGGAAAATTGGAGAGAAGGAATTGGGGATGAATTTGATTAAAACGCATTATATGCATGTACCAATTTTTTTATTTTCATAATGGGGCCAGCAATTTAATTCAACAAGTTTTCACTAATAAGTTCAGCAATACATTTAAAATACTGACTATAATACCAAGAGTAAAAATAATGTTGCAATAATTTTAAATAATTATTTATAAATTTTATTTTCTTAGAACTCACATTAGCATTATTAAAAACACAACTAAAGCTGAAATGAAGAACTTTAAATATAAATTTAGGTACTTGTGTCAGAATTGGCTAGGATTCAATGCACTAATCCTCTAATCTAAAACAATAGCTAGAAATACCCAGGATTATACTAATCATGTATATATTTATCATCAAAAGTGGTTTCAGATCATTCAAGTTCCTTGGGGTCACAGTTTGTTAAAGCTCGCTGCTTTGTAATTTTTCTCCCTATTAAGCTAAAAAAATCTTTTTATGAATGAGATGCATCTACACATCTCTACAGAACACATTTAACTTATATTTTTCTCTTATTTTATTATTTATCAAAACACATGTCATAATTTACATCAAAGGTGAAGGAAATATTACATCATCACTGACTAGCAATAGGATAGAACATCATTTTTATTTTTTCATTTACCGACCTACATTCCACCATGCTTGGATATCTCCTAACACTTGGTATTCTACTTTTCAGTCTAATAGCAAAAGAAATATGTAGTAAGGAGGCTGCTTGTTGGTTACCAGCCACATGGCCCCGAACTAAACAAAGAGAAACTGTATTAATTAAATCACTGCTTGACCCATAAGCTCTAGGTTCTTATTTGCTAACTCTTACATCTTAATTTAACCAATTTCTAGTAATCTGTGTATCACCATGTGACTGTGGTTTACCAGCAAGATTCCAGCTGGCATCTGTCTCCAATGAGGCTCCATGACTCCTCTCTGACTCTGCCTTCTTCCTCCCAGCATTCACTTTAGTTTTCCTGGCCTAGCCCTGTTCTCCTATCGCTCTGCTATAGGCCCAAAGCAGTTCCTTTATTAACCCATGATATTCACAGCATACAAAGGTGAATCCCACATCAGAAATATGTAAAATAAAATTAAATGCCATTGGGAATATATCACAGATGTTACAATGATGAGGTTTTAAATGACATTTTCAACTTTTCTATCATATGAAATGCATGTGAACGTTCCTTTATTAAACCTCATTATCATTTTAACCTCTACTATGTGCTCAACATTTACATCGAAACTTGTCAGAATCATGTGACCATTCAACACAGGAAATTCAATGTTACATCCATGTAGATTACTAAATATATTTTTTAAATATTTATTTATTTATTATGTATACAATATTCTGTCTGTGTGTATGTCTACAGGCCAGAAGAGGGCACCAGACCTCATTCCAGATGGTTGTGAGCCACCATGTGGTTGCTGGGAATTGAACTCAGGACCTTTGGAAGAGCAGGCAATGCTCTTAACCACTGAGCCATCTCTCCAGCCCCCTAGATTACTAAATATTAAAAGATAAATGTGAATATTAAAACAATCTACCATAAAATATATGAAAAAGACTTCCAAAGTTTGTTATTTTAACTATGTCAAATGATACAAAATGAAAAACAGGAAAATTACTACTTTTTACAATATTAACCTGCTCATCATTGAAACAGTGTATTCTTGCTTGGTCCTGACAAAGAAACACAGAGGTTGCAAGGGGAATCTGTCAGAAAACTCTCTAACAGAGGGCTAATTAGTGTGTTTGCAGAACTGTCAGCTAAGACTTTTTTATCAGTGGAGAATAAATGAAGGTAGATTTGAGAGATATGCCAATAAAATTTGGGGTCACATGTACTCATATGAATATCCTTTAGCTCAAACTTTTGAGAAACTAATAAAAAGTTGTTGCTTTAATTTGCTACTTCTCCTTGATAACTGGAGAAAAAAGTACTCATATAAGAAATCATTGTTTTATTTAAATATATATTATAGGCACAATTTTAGCAAATAGCATAGCAATGTGTCTTGCAGTATTGTATTGTTTCAGAGCTCACAAGTATGCTTGATTTATCTACTTCAAAGGACCTATGGAAGAAATTTGAATTTCTAGACAAAGGTGCTGGGCATGAGCAAGTGAAGATGAAACATGTTTGGGACTCAGAGTCTGCACAACGGGACATTTTCCCTGCTAACTAAGGGCTTTTATTTCAGGCAGGCAGATAGTAACATGCAAAAAGAGTCAGAAGAAACAGCTAAAGTCTTTTTCCACTCACTTTATAACTGATCTGAGATTACTGCTAGCTTTTCCCTCTCTAGAAAGCTTTGAAAAAAATTCTAAATTTTCCACAAAATATCAGTATTTCAGGTGTAGAGAATTAATCACTCGATGGTGTTACCTATGTTTTCAAGGTCTGCAAGAAGCAGTAATTTGAAATTACATTCTGCAATATATTTATTCATTGTACTTTCCTTGTTGCTGTGCTAAAGCATAACTACCAAGACAACTCACAGAAGCCTGATTCAGACCTACAGATCCCAAACTACAGTGCATAATGGGAGGGACCTTTGGACAACTTATTAAACAGTGTTCAGTTCAAGCCTTTTCAAATCTTCTCAGCTAATGAGCAGAAAATTGCTATATTGCCCATTATAATTTTTTTAAACATATATGGTTTTGGATAACTGTGATTGGTTTATATTAGTTATTGAACTGGATAGAATTATTTAAATGAAAAAAATTAATTTTTTATAGCTGAAATATTAAGTATGTTCATAACCCTGAATTTGTAGATCTAATAAATGCAAACTTTTTGAATTCTAAGTATATACTAAATATTTCTAGTAAGAATATAGTGTTCATATTTCCAAGTTGAAAATTTTTGGGCAATATTTTAAAGGTGTGTGGGATAAAAATGCAAGTATCATTATAGTGACTGAACCAGTTATACATAGGAATATATATGTATAACAAATATATTTATGTATGCATAACTGTTATAAAAAAGGCTGTGAATTTTCAGCATAGGAAAGGGAATATTGAAGGATGTGGATGGGGAAAGTAAAAGGTAAAATGTAATTAAAATGCAACTTCAAAAATAAACAAAGTAAAGAAATTTTTAAAATGTACTAAAATGGCTTCTTAATAATTTTATATTGATTAGATGTTTAGATGGCATTTTTGCGGTAACTATAATTAAAGAATTTTAATTTCTTTTAAATTATTTTAAGCACATCTACTAATGAATCTAAATATTTAGATGACATTTAGAATATTATAGTTCATGGTTTCTGACATAAATTTTTATATTTTAATATATACATATATACACATATATATGTATACACACACACACACACACACACACACACACACACACACATATATATATATATATATATATATATATATATATATATATATGCACATACATACATGCACATCCAGGACTCAGTTTTCTGGAATTTGTGCTGAAAAGTCTACATGATCCAGTAGTTGTTGAATAGGAAAGAGAGTTGAGTACCTCATGGTCTTCAGTACCTGGGTTATCCGTAACTCACAGATTAGAAACCAGATGCTAAATTTTGCTGCTTATGCATTATTTTAAAATGAAGCATCAGTTACTACAAATAAAATAAATAACAGTGAGAAATCAGTATTTATTTTCAGAAATATTGAAGCGGAGATAGGACAGCAAAGTGACATCAGAGGTAAAGATACTGCTAACAAGGAGTTTAATAGCTAATGACAGACATAAAACCTGAGTCCTTAGAGACTCTGAGTAGTTGGTGCTTAGTTTCCCTCACAGACTAGTCTAAAACCTAAAATTTAATAAATCAACAGGCGAAGAATGTCTTTTCAAATGTATGATTTAAATAGTAAGATTTAAAGAAAATGATCTGTGAATTTATTAATTAAATATGTCAGTTTTATGAGACGCAGTGAGATGTTCCTGAATGTGGCTATTGTGAGCATTAATGGGTATGCTAATTCACAATGTTAGTTCTGAGATAAGGAAATAGTTTAGCTTGTACAGCACTTGCCCTCTAAGTCTGAAGTTCTGAGTTGGAGGACCAGAGCATGCCTGGCAAGGTGGCAAGCACTGCAATCCCAGGCCCCTGAAAGTGGAGACAGGTAGATTCCTGGAATTTGCTTGTCTGTAAATCTCCCTGAATGAATGAATTTCAGGCCAGTGTGAGATGTTATCTCATAAAACAAGGTAGGTGGCATTTTGAGGTATGAAAACCAAGGTTTGCTTTTGTCATATCTTTGCATACAGTCACCTGCACATACTTGAACATCTACAAACGTGTACATACACACACATGCACACTCACACACACAGTGCATGCTCGTGACAAGAAAAGGAAAATGAGCAAATGAGATAGACATTTTCTTTCTACCTCTGATTGGCCTCTCCAATTGTGCAGCGTACCAAACTGCAGTTTTTTTGCCCAAGGCTAAATCTATGCTAATTTTTTGCTCTACAGTATGTTGATGTTTTTTCCTAACAGGTAAACCTGAATTGTTGTCGAGTCTTTTTCTTCCTCCCACATTAATACAACAGATCTTACTGACGGTTTCTTGTTCTATAAGGCAAAGGACACCACCACTCAGACAAAGAAGAAGCCTACAGAATCGGAAAATATTTTAACCAACTCTTCGTTTAACAGTTTTCTAATATCCAAAATATATAAAGAGCTCAAACAATCAGATATAAAACACAAAGAAACAAATCAATTAAACGCTGGAGAACAGATCTAAATGGAGAATTCTCAATAGAGAAATTTCAAATGACTGAGAAACATTTAAAGAAATGTTCACTACCCTTAGCCATCAAGGAAATGAAATCAAAACAAATTTTAGAGTCCATCTTACATTTGTCAGAGGACTAAGAACAATAAAACATGTGACACCTCATGCCATTAAGTATTTGGTTCTAGGGGAACACTCCTCCATTGTTGGAGGGAGTGCATCCCGGAAATCAAGCCACAGTGGACATCAGTAGGGCCATTGCTCCAAAATTGGGAATCAACCTACCTCAAGACACAGCTACACCATTATTGGTTAAATACCCAAAGGATGTACTGTCTTACCACAATGACACTTGTTTAATTGTGTTCATAGCGGCTCTATTAGTAATATCTAGAAACTTAAAACACCTAGATGTCCCTCAACTGAAGAATGGATAAAAAAAATCTGACAATTTTACAGAATAGAGTGTTATTTAGTTTTTAAAAATGGTATTATGAAATTTTCAGGCACATGAATGGTTCTAGAAAAAATAATCTTGAGGGAGGTAACCCAGGTCCAGAAAGATAAATATGGTATGTATTGACTTATAAGTGGATATTAGTTATTAAGTGAAGGATAAGCAATGTTTGCTTGTTCAGTAACAAAAAAAAATTTCAGCTCATTTGCTTGGTTAAATAATTAGTCATATAGGAAATTATGAATTCGGTGGATGACAAATGTAATACAAAAGATGAAATAAAAACAAATATGTGTACTGAAAATAAAAATATCATTATTATAAATTTGTGAACATGTGGAAATATAGCAAATCAACAACTTTTCAAAATGTGGCATGGCACACTCGAAACAACAGGTAGTAACAAAGTATTCTAGTGCTGGTATTCTTTCTAAGAAATATTAAAACCCACACATGCATAAGGAAAACTGAAGCCAAGCACAAAATCTGTACCATTAGCTATTATTCACAGTATGGACATGAAATTTACACATATGTTGTGAATACTAAAACCACAAATTAATTTCATACAATTCCTAATAAGCAATATTTATTTTATATAAATTGCCAGTTCTATTGCAGTGGGTACAGAAAAGAAAATATATTTCTAGTAGATAAGAACATAAAAGATGGCAGCCAAATTATTGAACCACATTGTAATGGGTGTAAAGAAAACATATGGACTAGAATCTCATTCTTAACAATTATTTTATAGCAATGCACACACCTGCACAACAAAATACTCACCTCATTAATTTAAGAAGGAATTCGCAATGGCCTTTAATAAAAAATAGCTCAATACCCTTAGGCAATAGAAAGAGTCTGTTGTAGAAAAGTGCACAAAATGGAATACTAAACAACTCTAGGCACATAAACGACTGGTATATGCCATACTGTGGATTAATTTTACAAATAACAACATTGAGGGAAATTAGTGAGATTTACAAGGACACCTACTTCTCTGTTCCCCTTCATGGGAAGATCTACTTATTCTGCTTTGTTAATTAGTTTTGCTGTCTTTTGCAGAGAGGATGGTGGAGGGGGGCTCTTTCACAGAGGGCTTTTCTAAGGTATGGGATGAATTGCTATGCTATTTGCCTTTGGTGGTCTTTTCCAGTTTACTAGGTTTGTGATGATGATTTTAGTATGAGTGTATTTCCATTAGAAAAATCAGGGTGTATCCTTAACATTAAGTATCTGTTCCTCTTTTATTTTATTTTATTATTTGCAGAAAATGTTCAATTTCTATTCTTGTTTATAAATCCTTGAATTTGGAGCATTGGGTGGAAAAATAAAAGTTAATAAGAGATGCAATTTAAATCGAGGTATGAGTAAATTATAAATAAGTCAAGTGATTGACTCAAATCAAACCATGAATTGGAAAAGTTACTCATTATTCAGTTCCAGAAATTCAGGATTATGTGGTATCTGAGGTTCAGTTTTAGCTCTACAGGATATTGCTCACCATCCATGCTTTCACTACAGTGATTTTCATTGAGGAACATGGTGTTACATAGTTTCTTGTGGAAAACGAGTATAATTGTAATCAGAGGAAATAGTGTTAGAATTCATTGGAATCTGTGAACACTTCATATTGGCCAGACAGAATTTCCAGCAGGAATTTGAAATGAGTTATTTGCAGGAATTTTAGGTGCAGTGAACTTAATGAAATCAAGGTGCCCTGTTTATGACCAACAGCTGAATTTTCTTCATCGACACTATGTATGAAGCAGAGTTAATAGTCTTTCTCCACAGCCACAATTCATATTCAGGAAAAAACCTTGATAGAAAATCTCATAGTTTTCAATCTAATGCTGACACTTATAGAATTTAGTGTGGCTATGCACTTTTTATTGGCTCCTTTCATGAGAAAAATAATTATTCTCTGGAATGTAAGAAAGTATACGTTCTCATCTACTATGTACAGAATAAGAAATCTAAGCGGGTCCTGCTTTATTAAAGGGGAGAAGAAAAAGACCCATGACAATTCTCCCCTCTGAAAATGTGGGTTTATTATTTGACATTTTCTTAACAGTAGGTTATTGAGATATTATGTGGAAACATGGCAGAAAATGCATAGATTGTTTTGGATTTTAAATTATTTTTTTTTTAACAAATGTCACACTTGGTGTTAAATAGCTGGTGTCTGGAGGAAGGATGTGTAGCCCTAAATGAGACAGATTCTCATGGCATCTTGATTGTTAGACTGTATCATGTAACAATTTGTAGGAATGAATTATTATCAGTCAGGGAAAGGAATAATGGCTATTGAAATATGAAATTTACTTATTCTAAATTTTAGCTTTTAACCTTTAAGGGGATTTAAAATTTAGCTTAATGTAAAGGATCAATCTATTAAAATTCACAATTCTTCTTGCAATTAAAAGTTAGTATTTATTATATGTGCTATTAATTAATAAACCACTTTGCATGTATACCAAGAAACTTTACAAAGCATCATACTATGGAATGTTCCTTATTTAAAATACAAGTTGTATAGCTATAAGGTCAAGCATAAATGAATGTTCTCTATTTATTTCAGAACCTTTCATTCTACATAGTTTTACCTTGTTTGTAAAAGTGCAGATGCCCTTAAATCTCCCCTGGAGTGTGGATAGCAATTAGCCACTGTGAACAAAGGCTGTCTTCTCTGTGTGGAGAGGGTGTCAGAAGGAGTCACTCCCTTTGAAGCTCCCTTTCTGAACTTTGTCTTTGCTTTAGTCAAGCAAATTTATTCATGGTCAAGACTCCAACTAAATGCAATGTCAATTTGCAGTCATCAAAGAAAGCAATATTTGGACAATGAACATCATGTTCAGATAGGGTTTGAATTTGTAAGGAAGGAAGTTAAAATTTTTCTTAAAATCTGTATCCATATTATAAATGACAGAGTTGTAGAAGATCTGATTTGGAATGAAGTTTGCTGATTCTATGTCCATGTTTACTGACTAAACTTTCATGACAATTTGCCCTGGAAAAAATAAATAAAGCCTCTTACAGTACTGAAAAAGAACACACCCATTGGGCTGTTTTTGGTTGTTCATTTCACCTGTTTCTCGGGAACTTAAAGTTAGAAATAACATTCAAATAAAAGTAGAGATAAGTGTGCTGTGTGGCCAAAGAGTCATTACTAAGTTCATGTGTCAAAAAAAAAAAATTAAGCTAGTTCTCACGGACAGAATTTCAAAAGGCTGAGCCACACAAGATTGAGAGTAGAATCTATTTATATTTTTCTCCCTCTCTCCTCCGATCTCTGCCCTCTCTTCCAAAGATTTTACTATCTCGCTGAGTCTGCCCGATAATGCCTATAGAACTTGGTCTGGTCCTGAGTCTGTGATCTCCTTTTCAGTGCTTTGCAATGCTGAAAGCTTCAGGCTGCACCACCAAACCCAACCGAGTCTGAAGTCTCAGCCCTAAGTGTTGACACAATTGAAAGAATCCCAGAAAGAAATAGTTTTAATCAGAATCTTGAAGACGTTGAAGGCATAACAGTTGTAAACTGGTGCATTGAAGAACAATGTATGAAAACTGGCAAGGTGCTTTAAAGGAGGATATGTATGTACCTCAAATCTCAGAAATTCATTCTGTGGAAGACTTAAAACAAAAACTAAGTTAATAATAGCCCTCATTTGAGAGTTAAGAACCAAAATAGTTCTGAACATATAGCAAAATTTCACATTTCATTAGACATGTCCTGGAAGATCCTAGTGTCTAAGCAAGTTTAAAGATCATAGAACCTTCCTCAGTCACCTGAAGGGGAACATTAGAGAAACTACTAACCAACTAGACCTGACATTCCTCCTTCTTCTCCTCACCATAAGAATTGTTAGTTTTCTACAAAGGTCAGTCTTCTAGATATCTTATTTCATTCAAACTTGGTTTGCCATAAAATGCTACCATTTATTATTATTTTCTTCATTTGAAACATAAATTTTAACAGGTCATTCTCTGAAGCTTGATCACTGTTCACGTTTTCCAATGTCTAGAAGTCGAAAATATGGCAAACTTGATTCTTACTATAACTGTGGGGTACATGTAACTCAGTTATGAGGAACATCACACAATTTTATAGCATAGCTCCACTGTGTATTATATTGACTAAATGTTACCGTGATCCTGCCTCCTTTTTACCTTAGTCTCTGCAGTAACCCTGTACTTTGCGGTAAGACAGCGGAGAAGTCACGCTTCCTGTTGCAGACTGTGCATGAGATTTGCCTTTAGTCAGGGTTTAAGGGTTTGCTTATCTTCTCAGGGGGATTTTAAATCCTTTAAATGAGATTTTTCTTTTTATATCTTCTTTTGAATTTGAGTATTTTTCTTCTTTCCAAATCTCCATAGCACATAAAGTTTTTTGTTGTTGTCTTTTTTTTTTTTTCCAGAAAGAGTCTCTAACCTCCACTAGCTCATGGTGGAGTCATACTTCTTTTCTCTTAATGACCTGTGAAATGAATAATAGGAAATTGCTGCTATTATTTAGATGATTTCTCTTCTAAGTGTTCATGCATTCAAAGTTTTGTCCCTAGTGCAATAATGTAAGAAGTAGCATTCTTTGAAATTTGGGCTTTGAGTAGGTACTTAAATTTCTACTAGCTAACTTCAGTGCAGGGTGCAGGAGCTTCATGAGACATTGAATGGTTTTATAAGAAATGTTTGAATGAAAAATAACAAGTCCATCCTGCAATCCTTGGTCCCACTTCTCATATTTAGATAATATTTCTTTCCCACACCCTCATTATCACCTTGGCAATACAGGCCATGGGATTTTTACTAGACTAGTATCAAACCCTGAATTCTCAACCAATTCTTTAAAAAGTATCCATATTCACGTATTTCAAGAACAGGAAATCAGACATCCATATTTCATTATTATGGCTATTTCATGTGTTTTGAGGCTTTGGTTATAGTGAAAAGACCAGTTGTCAGTGGTTTGCAGTAATAATTGAACTTGGAGTAGCCATGAGAAGACTCTCATAGTTAACACTCCTTTTCTGAATGAGTTGATTTCCTTAACAGGGTTACTTTTAAATAAGAAGGTATTATTTTTAAAATAACCCTAAATTTGTTGTTTTTGCTACCCAGTTTGATCAAGTTTTGCACCTGGCAATTAAAATGAAATAATTAAATTCAGTACATAATTAGTTATTGATGATTCTGTGGACATTAAGAAAGGATAAGAGCCATGAGATGGGTGCCCTTGAGTTCACTGAAATTGCTGTATTTTGCCAGTTTTATATTCAGGATTAATATATAAAGAAAATAAATATGCACACCAAAATCAAAGAGTTTAATTTCTTCTTGTATACATAGATTCATATGTAACAAAGCTGTCATTTAGCAATGAAAAATCAAATCATTAGCATCTGTCATCCTTTAAAGACCTGAAGGCAGAAAAGCAAAATTACATAAATTTTATGTTCTGCTATAGTGGCAGAATACACTCGCTTTTCTAACCCTATTTTGAACAGCATTAGTCTACATGTGAAGACAGAGTTCACATCATGCTAGTGCCTTCCTCACCTGTTCCATTAGGAAGAAGGTTTCCAGCACATGTAGTTGAGAGAGGAGGGATTTGAGCAAAGTAAGCAGATGGAGAGCCTTCAGTTAGTCTATGAGCAAAGGAGCATGATGACGCACACATTGTCACATCGCAGTGGCAGGACTATGAGAGGAAGAATTGTGGGGATAGAGATAGTAGAGAAACAACATGGTTTTGACTTATTTTTCTTGGTATATAGTAACTATACATACTTTTGGTACTTATATCATATATATTGTGACATTTCAATATGTTTGCAGAGATTAAACCATGTTATTGATGTATATATCAGCATAATATTTTTGCTACGAACATTAAGCATCTTTTTAACTATTTTGAAATACCTAGATACAGTGTGTTTCATACACAAAAAGTAGCAAGTTTGAGCTCTAGCATCACACATACTAAAATATCACCAAAACCGAAAACAAACAAAAGAAGAAAAAACCTAATGAACATACAATTGATTGTTGTAATCATATTTATGCCATGTACTATAGAGAACATAAATATAATTTCTTATATCTGAATAGAGATGTCTATTTATTTAAAATGCAATATAATATTTCTCCTTAAAATCTACAAGTTTTGTTTTTATTGATACAAAGCAAAATATTTTTGTGTCTCTACAGCATAATTTCTGAGTTATTAAGTATGTTAAAAGACAGATTTACTAGAATTTGTATGAATGATCTCTGAATGCATGTCACACATCAGCTACAGAACCCACCATGGTAAAATTTATGAATAGAATGTGTGAGGCATGTAAACATATACCATGTTGGCCATTATATTTGTTAGCTATTATTGAACTCATTGCATTAGCAATCATATTTTTAGGCATTCTTTTGGTAACTTCTGAAAAAATAAATAGTAAAACAATTAGGTAATTTGAAATGCAACAAGAGTTTTTTTCTTTTATTTCGTATTTGATATTCTAATTACACCAAAATAAAATAATTCATTAAAGTTATACTAAATCTTATTAACAGTATAAGAGTACTCAAGAGACTCCCACATTCCAATGAACACAGAAAATCCTAACATGTGAATTGGGGCTGCCTCACAAATCTTAGTACAGAGGGCCTTTGAAATTGATAATGTGACTTGAAGATATAGATTTTCGATGAAAATATTTGAAACAAATACAAGGACACATATCATTCTATATAATGTTTCCCAACTTTCAACTCCATCTTTTCCTAATGACACAACTAAGGAGGCCATCTCTTCATTTATCTTGTAGAGATGAACGTGATTTGCTAATGCCTAAATGTGCTAATGTTGGATAATAATAATTCAGATTTCACATCTCAAAATGCATTGTAGAATATAATGTAAAGCAGAAACAATTCAAATGTTATAGAGGGCACGAATGTCTAGAATGTCTCTTTTAAGTCTAGAATGAATGAAACTTGAAATAGAAAGAAATCTGGAAGTATTTTTTAAAGCAGGCAAATTCATGCCAATTATTACTATGCAGCAAACTTTTGACCAGATCATAGAAAAATCATTACAGCTATGATAATCTAATTTATTAATGTTGAATTATGTTTGCATAAACATTTGTTCATTATAGAACAAAAAGATGCATGTTGGCAAACATAGTTTTGATCGTTGTAAAATAATTACAATCTGATACCACAAAGCATTCAGTGTGGTAAGGAATTGCAGCATCTTCCAACACTGAAGCAAAGATTTAACTTAGCATCTGAAGTCGACTTTAATAGCTCTAGAATTTTCAAAAAATTTTTGCAACTTAAACTACCAATGAGGATTATATAAGTCTTGAACACAGCTGAGATATGAGAGGATTGCTGGTTTGGTGGTAGTGTCTCAAGCTGGCTGAAGTTGCAGAAAACACACAATATGAGTGATGGGAAAACACTGAGACATTGTAAATAAATAATTGTATTTTTCTTGTTTTGATATAAAAAAATTTTGCTGTTCCTTTTCTCAAAGAAAATATTCTCTTTATGGCTTCCTACAGTCTCACGTGCTGTGAATTTATACTTATAAGTAGACATATGCTTCCCCACTGGATTTAACATAACAATCTGCAATCTGCAAGCTGGAGAACAGCTATGGGCCATTACAATAAGGAAAAGATGCTGCATGCCTGAAAGCTGTCTTCTGCAACACATCTGTCATTTCACAATTAAACAGACAGGAGTACACCAGGACAACTGATGACAGACATGGTCAGCCCCTCGCATAGCAGACTTTTGCCTTAACGTGCTTTTCAGAACCCACTGGCAGCCTTAAGTATGAAAACTCAGCAGCACTGAAACTTAAGGAAAGGCACGATGGTGTTTCATGGTCCAGGGTGCTTTTCAATAAACCTAAACTTTTAGTGACAGATGAAGAACTTAAGCTGCTTACAATAATTCTACAAATGAGGTGTGTGTAAGAAGATTGCATTAAAATGAGTTTCAGTTGACATGGACTCACAAGTGTGGCGGATGGTGTTTCCAATTCTCATTAAAGGACTTGAGAAGTGTGAAAGTTCTCCAAAACACTTCTTGATACTCCATATATGTTTATGTATATCTTGATGTATGAGTTTTACCAGGAAAACTTCTTGAAAGAATATTTGGGATGAAAAGTATATTCATAACATGAATTAAACAAGAGCTCCGTTTGATCTTTCCTGAAGAGAAGTACATTTACATTTTCAAATGTTATCGTTTATTTGAGTGCTAGAGTTTCTGTAAGACATTGTAGAAAATATCATACTTGCTTGACAGAGAACAGAGTTTGGCCATAGGTGAAGAGATTTACAAATCGGCAGTGAACACATTTCTAGTATTTGATGAATCTTTCAGTTCCTTGTCAATATTACAATGATTAAGACATTATTTTGATACCCATGCTCAAGGCTTATAATAAGCAAAAATCCTTATTTAAAAGTTGCAAATTGTTTTTCATAAATATCCTTGATATTATTTTGATATTATTATGCCCAACACAGTTCTTTTATAAATAGGTACACAAGCCAAACAAAGCTTAAAAATCAGGATACTCTAATGTCTATTTAAAATTTAGGAAGTATAAAAGGGCCTTCTTATTAAGAGAAACTGAAACATTCAGTTGTATTACAAGAACATTGACTTTTATTGTTCTAAATTAAAAGATGGATATTTTGTTTTGAAAAAGTAAAATAATTATTTACTTATGTAAGTGTTTTTCTGTGAATTATATTTATGTACCATTCAAAAAATAAATTTACCTCAGAGAAAGCTAAATAACACTAAGATTTCCATGACTTACCTTCATGACTTTTACAAGCTGAAGTTTGGTCCTGTGATTTAAAGTTAATAATTTAACATGTTAATAATATTTTAGATGTGGATTGTTGAACATCAGCACGGAGATTATTTAAATGAATATTTAATTTTTATTCACCTTGCCAGAAGACAGAACATGTGTTTAATTGCCTGATAAAGATGAAAAGAGAATCAGTACAAGTGTTAATGTAGAAAAAAGGTTGTGAATTAAAATAGACATTTGTATCCTACATATGGGCTACAAATAAATACTTGTCATTTGGAATCTTATAATAAACAATACAGCACAATTTCCCTTTATTTTTCTACTAAAAAAATGGGTCTATATGAGAGACACATATTTTCAAAATGCTCATTGTAATTTGACCCTGTTTTTATGAATATCTAAAATAACCTGATGAATATTTTATTAGTCTAAGATAGTGCAGTGCACAGAATGGATACCTGAGAAATAATACTTTTTTTGTGTATTCCTTTTGCACTTACTGCCAAGAAAACACTCCAGAGAAGGTGCCATTAAGGCAGGAAAGAACATCAACCCACTGATAGACAGTCAAGATGTTGCTCTGAGCGAAGTCCTTTGAAACTTGGAGAAAGGAATATTTTAATACTAATATGGAAAGAAGGTGAAATTCAAGGGGGAAATAGAGTCTAAACTACAAACACCACACTTATGTATACTGGATGTTTTTTCTCTTGGCAGGAACTCAGCAATTGAGGGACAATGTATCACATAAATACATATGCACACCAGGAGTCTGTGTGAAATAAGAGCTTAGTTCCTTGTGTGCCTTAGAAGCACATACAGGTCAATTAAAGAGACATACCCTTATGAACACAAATCACTTGACTGTCACTCAAGGTGGTCTACGGTAAATACTGTCTAAGCACTGCCAAGTACACGTACATCACTTCTTTTGGCTCAGTGTAAGAGTGGATATGGGGCAGAGGCTCCACAGAATTGTAAATCAAGACAACATTGTCATCTAATGTCTGTGGTCATTGACCTGCCCCTCTAACCCTTTGTTCTGCGATCTCTCCTCAATCTTGTTGTTTAAGGATTAAAGGCCCACATTGTGAAGAAGGGCAGGATCAGGACTATAGATGTTCATTGCCGATTCCCTTACTTCCTTATTATAGAGTCTGATCCATATTTTCATGTCCCTATCTTGACAAGTGCTGATTTCCAACGTCCAATTCTTTTGTACAGTTGATCTGATTTAAACAGCCACAACATAGGTGATAAATTAGTACTAAAGCCAATTCTTATATAAATAGCTTCAGGATTAAGGAAGAAACTGTCTGGCCATTTTTAATTTATATGCATGTATATTTGAGTATACACATATATGTACAAGTGCCTATGGAGTATAGAAGAGAACATTTGATTCTCTAGATCAGAAGCAATAGGAGGTATGGGCTGCTTGTTTTATGTGGGCAATAGGAACTAATTTTGGGTCCTCTTGAAGATCAGCAAGCATTCCTAACCAATGAATCCCCCCCCCCCCAGTGTGTGATATTTTGTAAATGGGGGATTAAATCAAATTAGCCTGAAGTTATGCCTCTAACCTCAACTATATTCTTACCTGATTAGATAAAACTGTTTTTTTTTTATCATGTTCATTTAAGTTATAGATGAGTTCAGTTTCAAGAGCTAAAATTTGTGAACACTAATGTTTGGTGATACTAACCTTTTCAATAAGTCACTGTCCTTGGTGAGCAGAGTCAACCACATCCCTAAGAGTGAGACCAGAGTCGTTGTTAGGTGTCCAAATTCATTCATTTGAGCTACACGGAGCTCCTTTCTAAAGAGATTGTTTCTAAAAATACACAATTACACTTCTACTAGAAATGAAGTATTTCCAATTACATGCTTCCCTGTGGGCAAAAAAAAAAAAAAAAAACAAAGAACATCTTCACGTAAAATGTTTACAGCCAGATGGACTGGTAGAGGATATTCTTTTCCCAGTCCAATCCAAGTCCCGAACTCCCTCGAAGCTTTCTCAGCAATATGCCATGCGATGTTTGAGTTAGCACTTTGAGCTACTTCATTCTTGGAAACATGTCCAGTTAGGGATTTTATGCCAGCATACCAGAGGAATTGTTATTTTCCAGAATCCCCAAATGAATAAGACATTCAAGTGTCTGCTGTCATTGCTCTTTTTTGTTTGTAAGTAAAAGAAGATTTAGGTGTCATGATGAGAGCCCCTGCTAAAACTTTACAATCGCATCACTGGGTACTCTTTTACACTAAACAGATATGTGAACCATTGGCAAGTGAGCTAAGAGTTTCACATTTTGATCCCAGAGCTGTCATTAATTTCTTTTGCTATAATGAATGTGTCACCCAAGTCTTCTCTACTTCACTCTTCTTATCCAAACTCACATAATAAGATGATAATATTCACTGACTCTAGAGTATTGGAATAATGAGCAATTTAATGGGATAAATTTATGGTTAAAATATCTGGAAAATCAGCTAACTTTTTAATATATACAATATAAACATATTAGATATACTCATCATTTTTGATGTGAGGTCTCTGCAATTATTACAGAAGATAAAGCATTTATTTATGGGCTAAAAGGAAGAATAAAGATGTTTTCTTTTGGAGTTTCTTGGCATTCTATATGAAGGTACAGAATGAAATTAGAGTGTCATGTATTTGTTGGGCAAATCTGGAGATGTGTGAAACTGACATTTCATACAATAAATTGCTTTTATTATTCTCATATGATATAAATTGTATATGCTGGGCATTTGATGAAGAATGGAAGCTCTAGTACTTGTATCTATTTAAATGCAAAGTAAATAAATCTAACAAATTAACACAAGCAGTAAAAGATAACAGAGCACAACATTTCAAACTATTGAATGGTGCCGGTGTCTCAAAATCCGTTAGGCAACATCACTGTACCTTGGTCAAGGGAGTATGGCCTTTTAGGAAGCATCTTCTATGATAGCTCCTCTTAAGGATCTTGAGAATTCAAGCAATTCCTAACGTGTCTTTGCTCTATTATAGCTTGGAGCTAAAGTAAATTAATTTTTCCCCAACAAAGAAAATATCAAATTTCATGGAACATATTATTGTTTATATATCGCTCATTGAGCTAAAAAATATTTTCTGTGACTAAATAATCATGCTGGCACCTTAGTCTATATCTGAAGAAGTACTGTGATTTTCTTCATTCTGATAACAATGAATAAAAAATATATTAACAATTTGAAATTTGTTAATTACATATATTAATTTAATTTAAAAGCTCATTTGCTTATAAAGAAGATATGAAACACACACTGAGTTGGAATGGTTTTAGAGACTTTTTTGAACTTTCTGTAAATGCAGAAAATTATTGTTTTGAGATATTAAATATACATATTAAATAAACACTGTTCTTCCTTACATCTACCTTTAAATTATGCAGTGTTAATCACAAACAAATAATTGAAGATAGGGACTATGGCCTATACACTGTTTATAGCCATAGAGA
The DNA here is from genome assembly GCF_018167655.1 of Microtus oregoni. Taxonomy (NCBI): domain Eukaryota; kingdom Metazoa; phylum Chordata; class Mammalia; order Rodentia; family Cricetidae; genus Microtus; species Microtus oregoni. The sequence continues at coordinate 56,620,313 of NW_024543059.1, read as the reverse complement.
TTGTTAGTTTATGGCTTTATTAAGTATCTATAATAATTTGTTGGGCAGATGAATTATTCATTTTAGATTATGTATATCAGTTAATATTGGAAAGTTTAAACTACATATGAATACAATATGTGTTCCATAAACTAGTAGAAAAGCCACATTGATAATTCAAAAGCCTAGAATATATTAAAAATTCATATTTAGGAATAATTTCCACCTCTACAAAATTAAATGTACTTTATAGAAGGAAGTAACTTTTTAAAGGACAGAGTAAAGTTTCAAGCAGAGAGGGTCAAAACCTTTCATTCTTCAAGTCTAACTTTCTACCGTGACCCATGACAAAGCTAGGATCCTCTCCTTTACCACTATTGCATAATACTTTCTCACTTTTACGTAGATATACATGTTGAGTAAAAATTAATGTAGACCTCCTTAAACATTGACCAATATCCTGGATACAGCCACATGCTCTATTCTGACTCTTTCCTTGGGTTATAGACATGGAAGCTGGTTCATCCAAATTTAAAAGAAATGAAAAGAATAACTGATAAGACTTTGAGAAAATTCTGGTTTTACAGAATATTATTATAAAATAAAAATTTATTTAGGGGCCTGTATTTCTGAGATAAAATTATTTTCAGTTGCAGACTCGAAGTTGGTGAAGCATTCTTATGGATATGAGTTTGCAGTTGTTCACCTACTCTTTAGTCCAAATTTAATGATTTTTCAAAGGTGAAATAAACAAAGCCAAGTATCTGTTAAGATACTAGCTTATAGATTATTTATAAATGCTAACATTTAGGATTGTGAAATATTAATTCGAAAAATATACTGAGTTTTGAAAAACAACTTAAAAGTAGGCTTTACGATGGAGCTGGAGGAGGGAAAATTGACAATATATAAGGAAAAAATTTAAAAGTGACCCACGAATTCTGATAGTTTCCCATCACCCTTGCCCTGCAGATCAAAGCTAAGAATCTTTTCTTAGAGTTGGAAATTAACTCAGATTTGTATTCAAAAGTTCTCATGGAATCAGTAGTCAAATTATGTAAAGAGAAATGCTGTATTATAATAAAGACAGATTGTAGATCATTATTATTTTGGTGCAATTATATGTTAGTATTAATTTATCAAGTGAAGAAATTCAGTAGTGATATGGAGAGCCTTCTAAGAACCTGTGAAAAGCTTGTGGGTCTTTTTGCTTACTACAATGCCAGCAATTCCATAAGATTTTACATCAAAATTGAAATTTCTAGATTATAGCATATATTTTCCATAAGGAAGAGAGAATTGTGTCTTTGCGTATACGCAGGAATGCACGCACGCACACACACACATACACACATACACTCACACACACACACACCCACCCTCAACATTATAGTTGAACGATTAAAATGTAAGAGTTTTAAAAATAACACTAGTGATTTTGTAATATAAAATGATTTGATTGTAATATTTTATTCTGTATTGACCATATACTTTAAAGATTGCGTCCACAATTTATAATTTTGAAAAGATTGATTTCTGAATTTTGTGACTGGTATCATTTTAGATGAACTTTCCAAATCAACTTCTACTTCCTCATGCCTCGGTTTCCACAGGACAAGACAAAGCCATTAATGATGAACAGCCTCCAAGGGATAAGTTTCAGCGTTAGTTAATGTTTGTAAAGCTTCCACTGAGAGTTGAGGCTGAATAATGAAACAGAATCTCAGCGTTGCATGATCATTTTTGTTTTCCTCGATACTCTCCAAGAGGCTTCTTGCCAACTGTTAAAATTTCAGCTGCCAGAATGGGGGTTTCTCTTTTAATTTTGGAAGGAAAAGTGTGCATTCTTGAACATCTGGGGCTCACCTTGGCATAATTCCAACTGTGCTTCTTTGGAATCAGGCACATGATGTGTGATGGACAGCAAGCACGGAGGAATTCAGATCCAATTTTAAGCCTGCTGTTTCAATTCATAATTTAGCTCACATATTAAACCTATTAGGAAAAGCAGAATATCAGTAACACACTTGAGATTTATTGAAGTTTTTATGTGAGAAGATTTTGCTTCAAATAAAATCTCATTAAAAGCATGTTATGGGGATTGGGCCAGCAGAATGGGATTCAAGTTTTGGACAGTTCCACCCAGAGTAGCTTTCCGTAAATGTCAAATCCAAGAAATGCACAAACATTCAAAATGTTGTTATAAAACATTTATTTTCTTCATTCGTTCAAAAGTAAATATTGGAAATGTGTGTGTGTGTGTGTGTGTGTGTGTGTGTGTGTGTGTGTGCATGCATGCGTGTGCATTCATGTCTGAACATGGATGCTTATGTCATGGTGTGCAATGTGGAGGCCACAGGAATATCTCAGCTGTACACAATGTTTCACGTAGGTCCCCTTTGATGTGTTTCCAGTGTTTTACTTTGACCTATGAGTCTTTGGGTACTTACCTGTTTCTGCATCCCCTTTCCCAGAGGATATGGTTTCCTGATATTCACACTATGCCAATGCATCTAGTTTTTCTATGTGTGTTTTGGGCCTACCAGTGAGCCATGACTCTGACCAAAATTCTTTTTTTTTTTCTTTTTGAGTCAAATTTTACTTGGACAGAATGAAGAGCACAGTTTAAGTCACGTTGTGTACCACTGGGGAGCAGCTGTAGGACCTGGAATGACCTGAGGATGTGCTATGGTGTTCCCTGTGCTGCATGCAGCCTGTTCTAGCCACCCAGAGCATGCTTGATAAAAGGAAGCAAGAATGATATACTCAAGTGCACCTAGATGACGCAGACTCAGTTGGGGTTTTCATTTCTATGAATTTTATTTTTGTGATATAGCCATTATAGGTCAATCAGAATTAATCAAATTTTATTCACTTCAAATAAGTAATGTCCTTTTTAAGATTAAAGTCCCATTGAGCGTGGACTACATGGGACATATGTAAGTACAGACTGATAAGAATGCTTGAGGTTGCCGGGCGGTGGTGGCTCACGCCTTTAATCCCAGCACTCGGGAGGCAGAGGCAGGCGGATCTCTGTGAGTTCGAGGCCAGCCTGGTCTACAAGAGCTAGCTCCAGGACAGGAACCAAAAGCTATGGAGAAACCCTGTCTCGAAAAAAAAAAAAAAAAAAGAATGCTTGAGGTTTTTTTTGTTTTTTTTTTCATGTTTCAGGAAATTAACTTTTATGAGAGGTAACTAAGAAAGTGGTGAGGAAATAAAATAGTAGTTTCATTATATTAACTCAATGAGTTCAGAAAAATTTCCAAGTGTTTATGTCCCAATTTGGACTATAGCATTTCTCAAAAGCTTCTCCCCAGTGATAAAGATACATGCCACGTGAGGTTAAATAGGCCATTGCAAAGGAAATATTGAACAATTATTTTAAAAGTACGATGACTTATCTTTAAATTTTTATCTTTTAAGAATTTTGTACGTGAGTACCATTCTCACACCAATTTCAGCTCTCCCTCTATTCCCCAAATTGCTCCAATGAGTCTCTTCACTCCCTCTGAAGTTCACAACTTCTTTAATTTGAATTATTATTGTTACATATTATATGCTAAGCTACATGGTGACTCAGAATGATTAAAAGGACACTTGAAGCAGGGGAAACTACATTAGATCTACATCTTGAAATAAAGTAGATAAAAGAAAGAAGGAAGCTAGAAAGAAGACAAAGCTGTCCAATATAATAGTAAAGCCTCATGAAAGGTGGTACAGGAAAACTTCTGTATATGTGTTACTTTTATTTGTTAATGAATAAAGAAGCTGCTTTCGGCCAATGGCTTAACAGAATATAGCCAGGCTGAAAGAGATATATATAGAGAGTAGGCAGAGTCGGGGAGAAGCCATGTAGCTCAACAGGAGACAGACGCTGTATGAAGCCTTGCCAGTAAGCCACAACCACATGGTGATACACAGATTAATAGAAATGGGTTAAGTTAAGATATAAGAGCTAGCCAATAAGGAGACAGAGCTAATAGTCCAAGCAGTGATTTATTTAACACAATTTCTGAGTGGTTATTTCATGACTGGTCAGCCGGGAACAAACAAGCGGCCTCCCACAACAAATTGGTGCACCAATGTGCCTAACTACATCCACATAAAACCTGAGAAAGCTTGGAAAGGAATTCTGGACACAAAAATAACAAATTTTAGCTGCATTTGGGGGAGTTGGTGGCATTCCACACCTCCCTTAAAAGAAGTCTTTCTGATTCAATGGTAGCAGAAACACAAACAAAAAAATGTGGTTTCAATATGGTGGCTCCCTGGGCCATGTTGCCAGCACAAACTTTGGCTTTTTCAGAAGACTAAGCAATTAAATGGGGTTTGTGAGCAGAGTGCTACAACTTGCTTAATGGCTACATAGACACACTGTGCGCCTGAAAATGGGACTATGACCATGGCTCGTGCTGAACAGACATCTGCCATGTTGGACTGGGCAGAACCAAAAGGCAAAGAAGCCTTAGTTGTACCATTTTAAAAAGGGCTCCTGGACAGAAAAGGATTTCAGATGCACAATAGGAAAGATCCACACATAAAAGACGTCTAAACAAGACACCCTATGTTTAAAAATGCCCATAGGCTTGAGGGATAGAAGAAAAGAGTAAAGAGAGTAAATGTAATATAAAAGAGTGCAGACAGTCATAGATTAAAGGAGTAAAGATATTAAAATAAATATTAAACTTATAGAAAAATATTAGAGTAAGAAAAATAAGCCACTTAAAGATAGAATATATACAGAGAGTCTGAATTATATATATCATTGTGTTTCTTGAAATTTTTTGACTGTGAAGGAGTTAAATACAGAGAGACATTTTATTGTATGGGCTGGTAAGCTAAACCAACATATATATTTTGTTTTGTTTGGTTTGTTTATTTATTTATTTATTGGAAATTTCCACCTCCTCCCATCCTCCCATTCCCTTTCCTCTTCCCCCCTCCCCCTTGCTCTTCAGTCCTAAGAGAAGTCAGGGTGCCCTGCCCTGTGGGAAGTCCAAGGCTCCCCCTCCATCCAGGTCTAGGAAGGTGTGCATCCAAACAGACTAGGCACCCAAAAAGCCAGTACATGCAGTAGAATCAAAATCTGGTGTGATTATCATTGGCTTTTCAGTCTTCCCTCATTGTCAGACACATTCAGAGAGTCCAGTTTGATCTCATGCTCATTCAGTCCCAGTCCAGCTGTACTTGGTGATCTCCCATTAGATCAGTCCCGCCGTCTCCGTGGGTGAATGCACCCCTCGTGGTCCTGACTTCCTTGCTCATGTTCTCCCTCCTTCTGCTCTTCATCTGGACCTTGGGAGCTCAGTCCAGTGCTCCAATGTGGGCCTCTGTCTCTATCTCCATCTATCGCCAGATGAAGGCTCTATGGTGATATGCAAGATATTCATCAGTGTGACTATGGGAGAAGGCCAGTTCAGGCACCCTCTCTTCTGCTGCCCATAGACCTAGCTGAGGAAATCCCCTTGGACACCTGGGAACCCCTCTATATCTAAGTTTCTTACCAACCCTAAAATTGCTCCCTTAGTTAAGATATCTTCTTCCTGATCCCATATCCACCCTTTCTCCATCTCAACCATCCCATTCCTCCAAGCTCTCCCCAATCTTCCCATTCTTACTTCTCTCTCCCCTTCTCCCCTTCCCCACAACCCACCCCCATCGCTCTGCTCAGAACTTTTGCCCAGGAATCTTGTCTACTTCTAATATCCAGGAGGATTACTATATGTTTTTCTTTGGCTTCACCTTCTTATTTAGCTTCTCTAGGATGACAAACTATATACTCAATGTCCTTTGTTTATGACTAGAATCCACTTATGAGTGAGTACATATCATATTCCTCTTTTTGGGTCTGGGTTATCTCACTCAGTAAAGTGTTTTCTATTTCCATCTATTTTCATGCAAAATTCATGGATAAGTCTGCTGGAGACTATGGGCCTGTAGGCTGAAGATAGATGCCCCAATGCTACAGAAGAACTTTGGTTGACTCTCTAGGCAGTGAGATATCTCTGTCAATTCTAGATCTTTGGAAGTTGCTTACAACATACTTCCTGTTTTCTTAGGTAATTTTATATCCTATTAATTGCTTGTTAATATTTTGTTTCTGAGAACATCACATTTCTCAAGATTTACTTCTTCCTTCTTTTTTACCACTTCTATGTACTATAACTTACAATTCTACAGTTTCTCAGACTCTAGAAATTTAATTCCGTGCAGTGTTATCTTCCCCAGAATAATATATTGACACAGATGCCTTGGATTACAGCTAAAACAAGTAGAATATTTTATTAAGATGGGAAAATGGCCTTCCAGTCATGCTAGATTTCCCTAGTTATGAATGCAATGCTAACTGCTCTGCAGAAAAAGATCATATTAAAACCCAGAGAGATGCAGTAATCATATCTCATCTGACTGACATAAGGAGAAGGTGGACTTGGATCCCTGGACAACTCTGGTATTCGATGCCTAAGTACTTATTTAGCCTTTTCAAGTTAAACTATCAATTTGAATTTTTAGTTAATATATTTTTATTAATTAATAGAGAATTACACACAATGTATTTTAGTCATTCTATCCTCACTTCTACTTTCGAACTTCTAGATCAGTTCAGACCCTTTTTGAGCTATCTCACAGATGATGTCCTGGTCCTCTGCCTTTTAGAATCTGAGCTTTGGAAAAAGCTGCAAGGCCATGATAAACTGAAGCCAATAACCAGCAATGCCTTCAAATAGTACTGAGATGCAGTCAGTGACCATGGTGGTTAAGGGAAGTGGCAGAAGTAGGTTCTCCTTTTATTTCCAAGCCCACACTAGCCATGGGTGTTTGTTCAATTCATAGCACCAGGCATGAATTCCCTCTCGCTGAGTTGGCCCTAACTCCCGATAGCTGACTGCTGGTTACACTCACAATATAGGTACCACCATTAGGAATATCTTGCCATGTCAGTCGTTATGTTTTTCAGGCATTATAACTGAATAGGACTATTGCTATTGATGGCTTTTTTTGGCAGCTTGAATGATTCCTAAAAAATTTTGAGAGCTAGTCTTCAGTGAGGAAACCTCTGGCTCAGATTCTTATCTATTTCTCCAAATCTTTTTCTGAAACATCTGGTGTCTTTAGCAATGGGGTCTTATCTTCTGGAGGCACCAAAATTAAAACAATTCTGTACTCCAGTAAGTTTCATTTTATATGTTAATATTGAGATGAGATTCTTCTTAGTTAATTGATAATAGCTTCTGTTACTGCTACATAGGACAAAGTTCAAAGAGAGAACAGACCCAGGAAGCCAGAAAAAATGTTTTGCACAGAGTGAGACCTACTAGGAGAAATGTGAAAAAAAATTAAACAAATATCAAATCAGAAAAAACAAGCCAGTTGTCAAAATGAAAAACAGTGCAGTCTGTAAGAGCACTTGGTGGAGCAAGTAGAAATCGCACTTGGATCTTACCACCCACTCTAGAAGTCAAGCATGACTGTCTGTACCTACAGTGATGGGCTATCTGAGACAAAGTTCAGAGGATGAAGAGGGAGTAAGGCAAAGACTGATGGATCAGGACACTCAGCATCCTCTGGACTATGATCTGAGGTCACAAGAAACCCCTCACACACATATGCACACATACAACACACTCACAATTAATATGAAGAGGTATCTCTATGTGATCAATTTTATAAGTGTGCAGATAGCATATTTGCTTATAGGATATGTTTATCAGAGTTAAGAATTAATAGACAAGGAACTCATAGTTCATGATACCTGTGCATGATAATACAGTGTTACTTATCAAAATCCTTTTTCTTTTCCAGTGTTAGACTAATCATTGAAGCATGTTCTATTCCTGTGCTTGAGTGTGGTCAGCCTCAATAGAATAGTAGAATAAAAAGAGCAGTACTCATTATGAAATGAACACAGTCAAAGCTTAATTATGATATTTTCCCATATCTGCTAGGAAATTCTGATGCATTCACGTTAGTAACATGACTCCATTGATTTACATACATCATGTTATTGGCAAACAAAGGTACCTGAGGGATGATCACACTTTGATAGTCCCAGCCATTCATGAATATGTGAGGACTGCTGAGAATTTCAAGGTTATAGTCAAACAGATATGAACATGTCCTCAGAGCTTTGCGATTCTTATTGAAATTATCTACAGAGGTGATCTTTAGAGAGTATAAGAATCCTAATGAATTTCTAAGCACACCTATAAAATCCTATTTTATTTCTCCTTGTGAAAAAATGTCTAGTACAGTCACATTTATCTCATTCATTACAATTGCTGAATGATTTGTGTAGTACATTTGAACTCCCAAACATTTTATTATAAAAATAATATAAAAATAAAATGTTACAGATGTATATAAGTATACTGATTTCAATATTCTTTTGATGTGATTTCCCTCTGTATGCTGTGATTACCCTTCATGAATGAAGGAGCTAGATGGGGAAAACTAAGCTGAATCCTGGTAGAAAGAAGGCAGAGTCAGGAGAAGCCATGTAGCCCCCACTGGCGAAGGACATCAGAACAATAGCCAATAAGTAGCATCCATGTGGCAATACACAATTAATAGAAATGGGTTAAATTAATATGTAAGAGTTAGCCAATAAGAAGCTAGAGCTAATGGGTCAAGCAGTGATTTAAATAATATAGTTTGTTTGTGATTATTTCTGTACGCCAGAACTTTAACGGGTAAGCCACAGACACATGGCAATACACAGCTTAATAGAAATGGGTTAAATTAATATGTAAGAGTTAGCCAATAAGAAGCTAGAGCTAATGGGCCAAACAGTGATTATTTCGGGGCTAAGCATCCAGGTACCACCAAACAGCCCCTTTCTTACAACATTCTTTCTCATACTGAAAATGTGGGTGCTTGCTTGTAATTTGCTATCAAGTAAAATAATGACGATCATTGCTTTGCATATTTTTAGTAAAAGTAAGATTCCCTGTATTTTGAGGCAAGTTTTCCAATCTCCTTCCATTTTTAGGGTTCAGTCTTTGTTTTATTTTTCTTCTTTGATCCCTCTGATCCTACTTTCCATGAAAGCCTCACATTAGATTTTACATGTGAGGCTACTATAATGAAACATTTATCTATCTGCTTTCATCCTGACAATAAGCTAACCTCTGACAGCCAAGACACAAGGCCTGCCATTCTACCATTTCATCACACAAGAAAAGAGTCAAACCTTTTCTTGTTATGGAAGTAATGTTCTAGGAAAATCCTAATTTCATATTCATGATCTCTTTCTTGGCTAATTGGAACTCAGCCGTGGTTAAGAGTATAGGTCTACGTGTCTGGGTCTATGATCCTCTGTCAGTTTGGATGTGTACAGAAGTCCAAATATAGTATTGCCACCAAACATCTCACAGAAGCCTTGGGTGGGGGTTGCAACCTGAGGCCTTGGTGGTGTCTAGGGGCCAGAATCTTCCTGACTAGTGGCTAGTGCTTCCACCCAGAGCCAGAATGTCATCTAGGTCCAAGCTGCTGCTGGGGGTTATGTCTGGCTGTTTGATCCAGCTTCAACTGTTGTCTGTGTTGATGACTGTGTCTGTTATCTTTGATCCACCACCTTGGGAGGCCACAGGAACAATGTGTGATGAAATAAGGGGGGCAAGCTAAGCCATTTCTTCTGTTCACTGGCTAAGGGAAAGCAGGCCCTGCCTCTTCCTGGACTCTGCAGCGAGAGAGCTGGCCTTGACTCCCACAGGACAGCTGGCTCCTCCCTTCATTACAGGCAAGGGAGAACTTATCCTGATGAGATGTGTGTAGAGAAGCTTGAGTTGCCTCCTTGTCTGAGGACAGTGGACACAGCCACTTTGACTGACCAGCTCAGATACCACCCAGGCTATCCCTAACATCCACCCCATCTAGGACCTGTTGGAGATCAGGAAGCAACCAGCCCTGTAGAACAGTACCCACAGGATATCCATGACTCAGGGAGGCCCCAGGCTATCCCAGAGGAGTTCTGGTGAGAATCCAAGGATGGTGATTTACCAGAAACCAGAGACCTTGTACCAGACCAGAGAATCGTTGTAATGAGCTGTTATGAGAATTTGATCAGCCGTGGCACTTGCTTTGTTCTGTATTCCTGAGTCTATTTTCCATTGAACCCCTTAATAAATTATTGACCAGACATTGTGGGTTCTTACATCAATGAACATTTACTAAATTTAGTAAAGCTGATTGGGTAAAAAAAAATACTATGTGGCACACTGCTACCAATGCCACCAGGATGGATGAAAAGTTATTGGACAGGCTGGAAAGATGAGAAGCAAAGACCGTTTGTTTGTTTGCTTGCTTGCTTTGCTTTCAATTTTTTTCAGGGGTGCTACAGGGGTGAGGGGAGGGTATCAGGAGATTGAGAGGTGAGAGGAATTAGGGTGTACAATGTGGAATTCCCAAGGAGGTAATAGAGCAATTATGTTTTAAAAAATAGCAGTAAAGGTTACAAAAAAGGAAGGAAGGAAGGAAGGAAGGAAGGAAGGAAGGAAGGAAAAAGGAAGGAAAAAAGGAAGGAAAGGAAAGAAAGGAGAAAAGAATATAGGCTCAACTGTGTCAGATTGGCTAAACTGAATCCCAGCACTGTACAATCTGTATAACATTTGACTAGACAGACCCTCTGAACCTTAGTTACTTAATGTTTGAAAAAAGAAACAGAGATAGTCCACTCATTGATAATTATGCCCTTAGGGCAATATTAACAAGCATGAGTAAGTAAAGATGGGGTGCTTACAAGAGATACTGAGTGTAACTAAGTATTTTCCTGTTCTTTTTTTTTTTTAGATGGTTATTATGGATTGGATGGCACTAGGTGTGCCATATGTATTGGAAAATAAGGTTGAAAGCTAAATGATTCTGAACATAATACTTTTCAGCTCTGTGAGAAAAATGCTTACAGAAATCACAATTCTGAAATATAATATACACACTATCATAATGTATTTTAAGTGTACAGAAAATAACTGACCATGTTTTGCATATCAAGTTTTCCAGTGAGTTACATTCAGTTTGGGTTTGTGGAATATGTAACATATCAGAGAAAGAAGGAAACAAAACAGGCAAAACTCAGACTACTAAAACATTACCAGTGTTCAGTTTTTTTTTAAAAAAAAAATCAGCATTTTTTTAGTTCAGAAGTGGTTCACTAGTTAGTAACAAGCCTGATATATTGACTGAGCATTTATAATTAATATTAGACCTCTGTGTGGTTAGTTGGGATCAGCTTATGGGACAGAAACTTCCAGCTACAGAACAATTGATTTCCTAAGGTAGCATGATATTTAGCATTTTTAATTGCTACATAAAGAACAACCAGCTTCTAAGGAGTCACTTCACTCTGTAATCAGGAATACTCCCCATTTCTCTATTAATGTTTTTTTTCTTTCTTTAGAACCAGTTTCATCATTTAAAGCTAATATTCTGTCCTTCTCAGTACCAGTCTACGTCTCTGGCAGATCTCGGGATGTGGCTTCTTTAACACTCTCCCACTCACCTCAGTTTTCCCTTTCTGAGTCTCAGGGCCCCTCTTCCCCTTGGCTATCTGCACCTTTTGGGTTACCTTTTCCTCCAGCAGATGCTCCTGTGCTCTGAGGTATTTCCTCCCCTCGATTCCTCTTAGTCTTAGAAACACACACTTGTAGCCTGTTAATATACAGTTGTTTGTCTTTCTTAGTAGTGGAAGGCACAAAAGACACAGTAGAGAAAAGGGAAGACCTATGGGGGATCAGAAGGCATGTCACTTTGAAGGCTGTGGCTTTTTAGTTAAAATGTTTCCCTAACAACACAGGCCTACCCGACTAAAGGAATACAGGAGCATTTAGATAGCAGAAACAACAGAACAACAGCTTCCCATGCTTTTCCAGAAAATAAATCAAAGTATAGCTGAGAGTCTTCTACTTCCTGCTGATTTTGTTTTTCTAAAAACCCATATTGATTTCTTCCACCTCACAGATTCATAAATGTTATTAAAAATGAATGGCAGGTCTGATTTAAATTAAATGTCAGGTGGTTGATAGGTTTCATAATACTTTTTTAAAATTTTAATGACATTCTTACTTGATTTGGTATTAGAGGCATGCAAAACATGGAATGCCAAAATCCACAATGATGTGTGAAAGCAAAGTGCATGAATAATGACACCCTTGCTCTTTAGAACAGCAAAAAAAGGAATGGAATATAATGTTTGCTACAGCTTTTTCCAGTGCCACACAAGTTAAATTAGGCTAAACAAAATCCCTACATTTGACCTTGCCATTCTTATTCTTGCCTTACCTTTTAAAAGCTTTACTATATTTTCTCTCTCTCTCTCTCTCTCTCTCTCTCTCTCTCTATCTATCTCTTTGTGTGTGTGTGTGTGTGTGTGTGTGTTTGTGTATGTGTGTGTGCATGTGCACACAAATAGGGAATGCAAGCACATGCATGCCAAGGCACTTGTGAAGGTCAAAAGACAACTTCTGGGAATTGGTTGACTATGTAAGTCCAAAGGATCAAACTCAAGCTGCTAGGCTTGGCACCAAGAGCCTTTCACCACTGAGCCACCTTACCCACCCTATTCATGTCTTTTTAAACAGGAAAAATGTGTGAATAATTGGTAATTCATTGCTGATTGAGAAAGACCTTCTATCTGCCTATGAAAATTAAAGTGGAGGGTTATACCTTAATAAGATCTATCAAAATCCTTTCAGGACCAGTGTCAACCTTTCTGAATGCCACAATCAATGGGCGAGGGAATAAAAAGAGGTTGTTTTATTCGCTCAAAATGGCTTGTCATCTGTTTTAAAGGTCCAGATGAGTAAAATAGACTTTGTATGTGCTTAAAGGCACAGAGTTTCCCTCCTAGCCCCTTCCTTTGCCCAGGTGAGAGCTCACTGGATGAAATAGCCTGATGGTCATACATCTCTAAGAGGTGTACACTTTCACATTTGATGACTCTTAATTTCGCCCTGCACCTGATCTCCCCCACCTTGAAAGTTCTCAATTAACCAGAAGGAAGAAGCAACAGCGGTCTGGGAACTTGACGAGTTTATCTCTGGCAGACAATTTGTGTTATTTTCTCTCTTTGTGGAGCTCACCCCATGCTGCTCCTTGCGATCCAAAGTACCCCTTTCATTTTTTCTGACAGTGCTCAGGGAGGATGCTGGCACACGCTGCTATCTCTACTTAACTGTGTGCTATTTGGCCCCCTGTGAATCATCTCTGTTGAATTTTCTTTTCCTTTTATCTTTTTCTTTTCTGTTTTCATTTTTTTTCAACTCCTGCTGACAAAACCTGAAAAGACAACTTGCATCCTTAATAGACAGAGCACCCTGTTCCCAGCAGGGTGACCCAGGCATTCACTGCTCAAGTATGTTCATACTCCTTAGGAAAACAAAAACAAAACAAAAAATAAAACCAAAAAAACCAAAAAAGAAAAAAAACCAAAAAAGCAAAACTGTCTTTTCATCACAAGCTGTCTGAAAAATCTTTCTGCTTCTCAGAGGACCTATCTATTCATCCATGCCAATTATTTACTTTCTTTGAAAGGAGGAGGAAAAGATAAATAAAATGTTATTGCCAGAACTGTAGCAAATAGTAATCTATTTGATCCCTGCTAGTGGTGCTTTCATTTCCACCATCAGCTGAAGAATTAAAAGACAGGAAACAGCTTGTATGAAGTGAAAGCTTATTCACAAAGTTGAGAGGATTCTGTCATAGAGAAGGGGTCCCACACCGCTTGGGGGATTCCTGACTCTAAGAGGGTTTGGGTTGTTATTGGGTTTATTTCCTACTCTTCCCTTCTTTAGTTGGTCTAAATGTGACTATGTATTTGGTCTCTGCTCCTGTCCAGACTCTCAGAAATACCTGAATTGTTTATTAGTTGAATAAATACAGGCAAACAAACATTGTCTGCCCTTTATAAAACAGGTGTGAAAGACCAGCACTGTTTGAGGGGGCGGGGGCTGTGTTTTAGAGAAATAGAAACTTTTTATTTCTATTTGGAGGGACAAAAACCCACAACCCCCCCAAAACCAGAGCTATTTTATATGTCCTTATAGGTGAGGACCCTAGGACTAACAGCCTCCTTTACACATTCCCCTTTCTCCCCCAACAGGACAAATATAAACTAGTTCAGGGATGAGTCACCATGTAATCAAAAAGGGACAGTTGAAAGAGCTCAGTGTTCCTAGGATTCCAAGCCTGAAATACTAGGACTCAAAGGGACCAAAGTCAACCAACTTCCTCATGTTGTCCTCTGGCCTGTACAAGTAACCCCATAAACATAAACATAAAAAATAAGTAAGTAATAGATGTAATTAAAATTGAAATGTCTTTAGTTAAGCTTCAAATATTTTTCAATAGTATAATAACTCATTTTCCCAATAGACTTTTAAAATAATACTATTATCTTCCATTTTAAAAGAAATAATCTGTCCTGCCAGCATCTACTAGAGTGATTGGAATCACGGCATCAGCATGTTTAAAGCAACACTAATTAGCTGATTAGAATTAATGGAAGTCAAAGGTGGTTTTATTTGTTTGTTTGTTTGTTTTTGTTTTTGCCATTTCTTGTTAAATATGAGTGGGTGCAAATTCCTTAATGTACATGGGTAAAGACTGTTTGTGTGTGGTGAGTGTGTGCCTGTGTATGCGTACTTGTATAACTACATGATTGTGTGTGTGTGTGTGCATGTAAATGTGTATATGTTTCCACAGAAAGATCACAACTTTCAGTAACATGAACAAATAATTACCTTGTTGTGATTGAGTCTCATTTTGTCATTCATGTCAATCTTTACAGCTAAATTGACTGAGTTCTAATTCATATTCTTTAAGAATTTATTTGTTTTTGGAAGTAAAGCAATTAAAACAATTAGATATGTAAAAAGGAAAACCTTACGACTTTTTTATCTTTTTAAAAATCATATACATGATGGAAATAGAAAACACTATCCTGAGTGAGGTAAGCCAGACCCAAAAAAAGGAACATGGGAAGTACTCACTCATATTTGGTTTCTAGCCATAAACAAAGGACATTGAGCTTATAATTAGTGATCCTAGAGAAGCTAAATAAGGAGAACCCAAAGAAAAACATATAAGCATCCTCCTGAATATTAACCTTAATCAGGCGATGAAAGGAGACAGAGACAGAGACCCACTTTGGAGCACCGGACAGAAATCTCAAGGTCCAAATCAGGAGCAGAAGGAGAGAGAGTATGAGCATGGAACTCAGGACCGCGAGGGGTGCACCCACACACTGAGACAATGGGGATGTTCTATCGGGAACTCACCAAGGCCAGCTGGCCTGGGTCTGAAAAAGCCTGGGATAAAACCGGACTCGCTAAACATAGCGGACAATGAGGACTACTGAGAACTCAAGAACGATGGCAATGGATTTTTGATCCTACTGCACATACTGTGTTTGTGGGAGCCTACGCAGTTTGGATGCTCACCTTACTAAACCTGGATGGAGGTGGGTGGTCCTTGGACTTCCCACAGGGCAGGGAACCCTGATAGTTCTATGGGCTGACAAGGGAGGGGAACTTGATTGAGGGAGGGGGAGGGAAATGGGAGGCGGTGGCGGGGAAGAGACAGAAATCTTTAATAAATAAATAAACGGGAAAAAAACAAAAAAAAATCATATACATACAAAATGATTACAAGACAGAAAGAGGAGTCTGGATTGTATCATCAGTTGCTCTTCCAGTTCCGCTGGGGAATCAGTTCTCCACTGCTGCACCATAACCTCATTCCCCAAAGGCCAAGAAGAATCAAAGCCTTAGCTCTGCCAGTTCCCTCACCATCCCAGAGAGCATGTAACCCTCATGCTCAGTTCTTATCTGGTCATGTACCCAGAGAAGACTCTGCCCATAGAAATAAATCACCCCAACACCATTGGGTGGTGAGACTGAATTTCCACAACATTTCCCCCTTTTTGTCTAATTAAGAAGGTTCTAATGCTAACATAAAATTATATACAGTAAACAATTATCAAGTATTCTGAAGAAGAAAGAAAGCATAATGACGTAAGCAAAAATAAGACTACAACCAAAACAACAACATTGAGTAAGAATCACATTCTAGATGTCCAGACCACAAATAAATGGCAATTTACAGTGTTTGTTTCAACAGTTGACCTTTCCTGCAGAGTCCAAGTCTTGTATGTAATATCCCCTTAGCTAAGATTGGAGAGGTGTAAGAGCAATTCATTTGTATGTTAATAAATAAAGCTTGCTTGAAGTTCATAGAGTAAAACAGCTGCACTGGTCAGCCTCTCAGACCAGGATGCAATGACACACACCTTTAGTCCCAGTAGTCACTCTATTTTGCCCTAGAAACCAGGTGGTGCCTTTAATCATAACAGTATATGCCTTTAAACCCAACCCTAAAGAGGATTGTGAGATGATAAGAAACAGCTCTCAAACTCAGTCTCATTTTGAGATTCCTGAAGGCAGGATCAGAATTTCAGACTGAGGTCTAGGTAAGAACCAGTGGCTGGCTACTTTGCTTTCTTGAACTTCAGGTTAAACCCCAAGTTCTCTCCTTCTCTCTGTGTGATTTTATTAATTATGCTTCAAAGAATGTTATAACTGTAACTCTCTAGTCTTCAATCCAATCAAAGACCTGAGTAGGAAAGTAATATAACCTGAGTAAGCAGGAAGTACAAGCAAGTAACTTCCAAAAAATTGCAAGAAGTAACAGAAACACTGGCTGCCTGGACAGTCACCCAAGGATTCTCTGCTAATTTTGGACATCCAACTTTGGCTAAGGGCCTAGAATAACTGAAGGACCATTTTCAGAAGGAGGAAAATTTGGACGACTGTCCTACTCTGTCGAGGTAAGGATCAGAAGTTGCTCTTTCTTTTGTCCTGCTTGTCCAGATTGGACAGCATGCTTACTCTCAGAAGTTGAGGCAAGGGCAGTTTGTTTTTTTTGTTTTTTTTTTTTTGTCCAATAGGTTAGTTTTTCCATGAAGAAAACAAACTTGATATGGAGTATGTTTAGTGCCCATGATCTTCTTAGGAGTAGCTGGGGACATCTCTCTGGATACCTGGGAGCCCCTCTACAGTCAAGTCTCTTGCCAACCCTAAGATGGCTCCCTTAATTAAGAATATACTTCCCTGCTCCCATATCCACCCTTCCTTTATCCCAATCATCCCATTCCCCGAAGCTCTCCCCATCCTCCCCTTCTCATTTTTCTCTCCCCAATTCCACATACCCCCATCCCACCCCACCCTCAAGTTCCCAATTTTTTGCCCGGCAATCTTGTCTACTTCCAATATCCAGGAGGATAACTTATTGAGCTTCTCTAGAATCACAAATTTTAGGCTCAATATCCTTTACTTATGGCTAGAAAACAATTATGAGTGAGTACATCCCATGTTCATCTTTTTGGGTCTGGGTTACCTCACTCAGGATAGTGTTTTCTATTTCCATTGATTTTACCGCTGAGTAGTAATCTAATATGTATATATTCCACACTTTCTTCATCCATTCTTCCATTGAAGGACATCTACATTCTTTCCATGATCTGGCTATTACAAATAATGCTGCTATGAACATAGTTGAACAAATGCTTTTGTAATATGATAGGGCATCTCTTGGGTATATTCCCAAGAGGAGTATTTCTGGGTCCTGGGGTAATTTGATCCCGAATTTCCTGAGAAACCGCCACACTGATTTCCAAAGTGGTTGCACAAGTTAGCATTCCCACCAGCAATGGATGAGTGTACCCCATACTCCACACCCTCTCCAGCAAAGGCTATCATTGGTATTTTTGATTTTAGCCATTCTGACAGGTGTAAGCTGGTATCTCAAAGTTGTTTTTCCCTGATCAGCTAAGGAGGTTGAGCATGATCTTAAGTTTTGGCCATTTGAACTTCTTCTGTTGAGAATTCTCTGTTCAGTTCAGTGTCCCATGTTTTATTTTTTTTTCTTCCTGTCAAAATATGACAACAGGTAGTTTAATTACTTTTTCTTTCTCCTCCCAACCTCCCATTTCCCTCCCCCTTCTCCCACCCTTCTCCCCCTCCCCCCACTCCTCTCCCCCTCCCTTTCCAGTCCAAAGAGCAGTCAGGGTTCCCTGCCCTGTGGAAAGTCCAAGGTCCTCCCCCCTCCGTCCATATCTAGGAAGGTGAACATCCAAACTGGCTAGGCTCCCACAAAGCCAGAACATGAAGTAGGATCAAAACCCCGTGCCATTGTCCTTGTCTTCTCATCAGCCCTCATTGTTCGCCATGTTCAGAGAGTCCGGTTTTATCCCATGCTTTTTCTGTCATAGTCCAGCTGGCCTTGGTGAGCTCCCAATAGATCAGTCCCACTATCTCAGTGGGTGGGTGCACCCCTTGTGGTCCTGACTTCCTTGCTCATGTTCTCCCTCCTTCTGTTCCTCATTGGGACCTTGGGAGCAATGGATGAGGGTACCCCTTCCTCCACAACCTCTCCAGCAAAGGCTATCATTGATGTTTTTGATTTTAGCCATTCTGACAGGTGTAAGATGATATCTCAAAGTTGTTTTGATTTGCATTTCCTTGATCACTAAGGAGGTTGAGCATGGATTACATTGATAGATTTGCGTATGTTGAACCAGCCCTGCATCTCTGGGATGAAGCCTACTTGATCTGATTTTTAGCAACCTGAGGTTGTATAAGCTTCTACATTTCTAGTGTTGCTTGCCACAATCACTAAAAGATATACATTTCCAGTTTATGATATATTTTTCAGATTCTTGAATGTTTGTCATAAATCAATAAATTTGGGGACTATATTGTAAAACATGATTGATAAAAACTCAGAGAGAAAAATTGGGGTTCAGCCTGAAGATCTGAACAGCAAAAGAGCCAGCCACAGGTTCTTACCTCCACCTCAGTCCAAAATGATGATCCTGTCTCCAGGAATCTCAGATTGACACTGTGACTGAGAGCTGTGTCCTCCTGTCTTCTAATCCTCTCTAGTCCTGAGATGCAAGGTGTGCACAACTACTGCCTGGTTTCTATGGCAATCTAGTGCGGCTACTGGGATTAAAGATGTGTGTTATTGTTGCCTGGTTTATAAAGCTGGCCAGTGTGGTTTAATTTTCTGATTCTCAGACAATTTTTCTTTACTAAAACACAAGGGAAATGCCTCCACAACACTGCTGAATTTGATAAAGTGAAATTACAGTCCAGTCTATGTTATCCTAAATGGCCCCCTTTCATAATGTCTATTACTATTTCTCATAAATAGGTGATCTTGTATTTGTTATTTCCTTATAATTCAATTTATACTCTAACTTTCTTGAAATCTATCCAAAGTAGAATCTCTCATGGTATTCCAGGGCTGCACAATTAGATCACCATAATGTTTTGAACTCTTATCTTTCCAGGTTATGTGGACTCAATACAAATAGTCAAACTTCACCCATTATGATTCTGCCTCTCAGGCATATAAGTCTTTAACTGGACATTCTCTAAAAGGGAAATCACTGTGACAGGAACTCATGGTAAAATAGCTTGGGAGAATGTGACAAATGGTGCTGGCACAACTGGATGTCAACTTGTAGAAGAATGAAAATAGACCCATATCTCTCACCGTGCACAAAACTCAAGTCCAAATGGATTAAAGACCTCAATATCAGCCCGAACACACTGAACCTGATAGAAGAGAAAGTGGGAAATACCCTATAACAGATGGGCACAGGAGATCGCTTCCTATGTATAACCCCAACAGCACAGACATTAAGGGCAACATTGAATAAATGGGACCTACTTAAACTGAGAAGCTTCTGTAAAGCAAAGGACATGGTCACTAAGACACAAAGGCAACCTACTGACTGGGAGAAGATCTTCACCAACCCCACAACAGACAAAGGTCTGATCTCCAAAATATATAGAGAACTCAAGAAACTAGACTTTAAAATGCTAATTAACCCAATTAAAAAATGGGGCACTGAACTGAACAGAGAATTCTCAACAGAAGAAGTTCAAATGGCCAAAAGACACTTAAGGTCATGCTCAACTTCCTTAGCAATCAGGGAAATGCAAATCAAACAACTTTGAGATATCATCTTACACCTGTCAGAATGGCTAAAGTCAATAACACCAAGGATAACCTTTGCTGGAGAGGCTGTGGAGGAACGGGTACCCTCATCCATTGCTGGTGGGAATGCAATCTTGTGCAACCACTGTGGAAGTCAGTGTTTCGGTTTCTCAGGAAATTCGGGATCAACTTACCCCTGGACCCAGCAATACCACTCTTGGGAATATACCCAAGAGATGCTCTATCAAATGACAAAAGCATTTGTTCAACTATGTTCATAGCAGTATTATTTGTAATAGCCAGAACCTGGAAAAAACCTAGATGCCCTTCAATGGAAGAATGGATGAAGAAAGTATGGAATATATACACGCTAGAGTACTACGCTGCGGTAAAAAACAATGACTTCTCGAATTTTGCATGCAAATGGATGGAAATAGAAAACACTATCCTGAGTGAGGTGTCCCAGACCCAAAAAGATGAACATGGGATGTACTCACTCATAATTGGTTTCTAGCCTTAAATAAGGGTCACGGAGTCTACAATAGGTGAACCTAAAGAAGCTAAGTAAGAAGGTGATCCCAAGGAAAAACATATAGTTATCCTCTTGGCTAAGGGAAGTAGACCAAATTTCCGGGGAGAAAATGGGATCTTGGGGGTGGGGTGGGATGGGGGTAAGGGGAGATGGGGAGAGAAAAGGTAGAAGGGAAGGAGGGGGGACCTGGGGAAACAGGAGAATTGGGATAAAGGAAAGGTGGATAGGGGAGCACGGAACCACAATTCTTAGTTAAGGGAACCACTTTAGGGTGGGCAAGAGACTTGACCCTAGAGGGGCTCCCTAGTGCCCAAGATGAGGTTCCCAGTTAGTTCCTTGGGCAGCTGAGGATTGGGAACCTGAAATGACCCTATCCTAGAGCAATACTGATGAATATCTTGCATATCATCATAGAATCTTCATCTGGTGATGGATAGAGATAGAGACTGAGACCCACACAGGAGCACTGGACTGAGCTCCCAAGATCCCAAGGAGGAGCAGAAGGAGGGAGAACATGAGCAAAGAATTCGGGACCACGAGGCGTGCATCCACCCACTGAGACAGTGGAGCTGATCTACTGGGAGCTCACCAAGGCCAGCTGAACTGTGACCGAAAAAGCATGGGATAAAACCGGACTCTCTGAACATGGCGAACAATGAGGGCTGATGAGACACCAAGGACAATGGCAGGGGGTTTTGATCCTACTTAATGTGCTGGCTTTGTGGGAGCCTAGCCAGTTTGGATGTTCACCTTCCTAGATATGGACGGAGGGGGGAGGACCTAGGACTTAACACAGGGCAGGGAACCCGGACTGCTCTGTGGACTGGAGAGGGAGGGGGAGAGGAGTGGGGGGAGGGGGAGAAGGGTGGGAGGAGGGGGAGAAGGGTGGGAGGAGGGGGAGAAGGATGGGAGGAGGGGAAGGGAAATGGGAGGCTGGGAGGAGGTGGAAACTTGTTTTTGTTTATGTTTTTTTTTTCTTCTTTTCGCAATAAAAAAAAAAATGTGAGTACCTCCATACGTCATGATCCTGAAACTTCTAGTGGGTTGAGAGTCCCTATGAAAGGCAGGCGACATTTGAATGAGTCCTCAGGGGTATTGATGGTCCTATGTTGCCTGAGAGATTTATTCTGAACTAAATACAAGCTATGTTTGCTTTAGTGAGAATGTACTTCTCAACTTCTCATCACAGAGAAGATACCCACATAGTTAAAGAGATGTGCAGGTAGCCAGGCAGGAAGTATAGGCAGGGCTATCAGGAAGGAAGTAGAGGCAGGTTAACAAGATGCTCACCTTAGGAGACCTGGATAGAGGTGGGCGGTCCTTGGGCTTCCCACAGGTCAGGGAACCCTGATTGCTCTTCTAGCAGATGAGGGAGGGGGACTTGATCGGGGGAGGGGTAGGGAAATCGGAAGCAGTTGCGGGGAGGAGGCAGAAATCCTTAATAAATAAATAAATTAAAACAAGAAAAGAATAGGAGGACTGTGGGAAGAGGAAAGACTCAGTTTGCACTCACCACCGAGACACAGAAGAAGCCAGACACAGAGCAAGCAAGATGTGATTGCCTCACTGAAAAAGGTACCAAACTATGTGGCTAACACAGACAAAAATTATAAACTAATATAAGTTATAAGAGTTAATAAGGCCTGAGCTAATAGGCTAATCAGTTTATAATTAATGTAGCCCTCTGTGTGTTTATTAAAATAATTTGTTATTATTAATATTTATTTGTTAAACAGATGTGGAACCTGGTAGGACAGAAATCTCAGTCAACGTTAGTCTTTTATTGTTATTTTGTTCTATTGCTTAGTGTGCTACTCCTGCCCACCCCGTGTGTCAGTGAACTCAGCTACTCCTCCCCACCCCATGTGTCAGTGAGCTCAGCTACTCCTTCTCAAGCTCATGTCTTAGTGAGCTCAGCTACTCCTTCCTGATTCTCACATCTCTGTGAGCTCTGCTACTCCTTCCCCACCCCTATGTGTCAATTAGCTCAGTTACTCCTCCCCCACCCAAGGTGTCAATGAGCTCAGCTATTCCTCCCCCACTGTCATATCTCAGTGAGTTCGGCTATTCCTCTCCAACCCATGTGTCAATTAGCTCTGCTACTCCTCCCCCATGCCCCATGTGTCAGTGAGCTCAGCTATTCCTTCACTACTATGTGTCAGTTAGCTCAATACATTTTTATTACTTTCAAGTCTGTCCCATGATTAACACTAACGGAGGACCCCTTTAACTTCCAGAGATTATCATGGGCATGTTGTGTGGCCTTTGCCCCACTTTCTCTTTTCTGAGGTACAGGACTGCATTGGCTTCAGCTGTTTTCTACATGACTTGTGTTACCCTTGCAGGTCTCTTTCCCTTTCCCCGGAGCACTTTGTATCTAACAATTCTACAACCTGTTCTCAGGCCTCTGTGTTGTGGAACATTGGTGACACTGGAAATAACGTCGAGAGATTATCTAATTTCTGAGGACCAGGAATATAATCTCCAGGAAGTGTAGCATGAATGCTTTCCTCTGCTGTAGGATGTTCTTTTCCAACTGAATTGATGATGGCTTCAAAAAGACCTTAAATTCTTTCAATGTTTCCCTGTGCTGTTTTCTTTCACTGAACTATAATTATCAAGTTATTCTGTGTATACAGTGTCTAAACACTGCCCGAAGCATAGTGCTCTACTCAACACAGTACATGTGAGGACTTTATTAAATTTATTTTTCTCTTGATTCCATTTAGCAAGCATCCTTATTTACATATCATTGAAAAATTATGACTGTATTTTCTAAAGCCTTAGAGAAAATAAGTACAAGAATAGCACCTTTTCATGTGTAAATTAATTTTAACATTACTTAGTGATGCCTAATTTTGTCTTGGATATTGTGAACAAGAAGTTTAGTGAGTGAACATAGTTCATCTACTCATGTACTCTATTTCATAGGAAAATCCATTCTACTGAGAAAGAAACAAGTTATTTGCATCTACACATGGCTTTCAACAGTCCAGCAACTTTAAATTCCTACATTGCAAATAGAAAGATGTCACAGCCTACTGTGCCTTCCTTTGTTGTACCCTCTTCTTCCACTTTCTGATTAGGTTTTCAAAGATTTACTCTTTATACCTTTTAGGGATCTAAAGCAACTTCTGTGTCTCCTTCAAGCCCTCTGTCTAACAGGGGACCAGTATTGTTTGACAGTGGCTTGCCTGCCCTTACTGCTGGGCTGACTTTAGTTGAGTGCACAGTTCTCGAGCTCCAGTTAAAAGTCATTGCTCTGGAGTGCTGTCAGAAAGAATGTGTGTTCAGAGTTTCTCAGAATTCATAGTGCAAACACTGATGACAATGCTCAGACACTACACTGTGCCCAGGTAACCAATGGCTAAAAATTGAAACATATTTTGTCGCACAACTGCACGCTCAACATATTTGCCTTTAAACGTGTGTGCACACACACATGCCTCCCCCCCACACACAAATCTTTGCTACTAAATCACACAAAAATTATAATGAGTATCTTTTGTATGATTTTTGAAATTAGATATTTTAAGTATCCTTCTGAAACAACTGTTCTCATCATCTTATACTGTTGGGTAGCATCTAGTTCATGCAGAACAGTGGTAAGTTCAACTGGTCTTGAGCTACCGGGGGCATAGCAGTTTCCTGTGTGTGTGTGGGATCTCTAGAGCATTTTGTGGAAAGCATGGATTAGTTTTTCAGCTACTTAGTAGACATGGTTTAATCCTTTGTTTAGACTTTCTTCAGAGAAGGTCTTTCAAACCCACCACATAAATACTTGATCCCCAGGACCCTAGAATAATTTTCCTATTTTTCAAATTTGTGCTGAGCCCAGGAAACCTGCATAAACGTGAGTGCACAGGGAGTTGAATATCAGCATGTGAGGGTGGAATTGGGCCCGTAATGGGCATAGAAATAAAGAGAATAATGACTTGAAACCTGTGTACTTAAGTGTGTGCTTCCCATTTCTGACTGAAAATGGTGCTCACGTGAAAGCCAATTTTCTCTTTATGAACTGAACTCATAATTAGAAACTTGAACTATAATAGTCACAAAATGGTGCTTATAATATACACATATTACATTTGATTAGATTTTGTGCTAGGGAAAGTTTCCTTTGTATTAACTGGGCATTTAATTCCAACACCGCAGAAAGTAACTTTGAAACGGTAAGCTGAGGATTGTCTCCTGCTCCAGCACTAGAGAGGGTCACTGCAGCCCGCAGAGCATCAAGGCCAGCACTGCCTGAGCTTGACATGCCAATTGTCACTTTATTTTTTTTTTAATTTCATCTTAAGTTATTTTTAATTGGTGTGATTGCTTTGTCCACAGTGTAAGTCTGGGACCAGGATTTGCATTTAGAATGCTGTAAAATACACTGTTCCTTTGGGTGTACTAAAGAAAGCAGCATGTACCGATTCACATAAATCAAGATAAGAATACTAAATGCAGAGCGATTTGATTAGGTACTAAATTAGAAACATTACAAGATTGTGGTCTTACAGCCACCAGGAACTTCAGTCATCTTACATCTATAGCATTGTCTAGTGTGCAAAATCAAAATGACAGCTTTAAGAGATAAAGGCAATCTTTGCACATTGAGCTTCATCATTTTTGCCAGTTTATCTGGGTTAGGAGGTGTAATGTGATATTATATACACATGTTCTATAAACATTGAGATTTTATAGACATGTCAAAAGGGTACCACTCCATGTGAAATAAAGTGAATTACAACCTTGTAAAAACTCCAGGATTTGCTCTAATTGGGGGGATTCTCTTTCTAGCATCTGAAATTCCCAGGAGAAACTGGAGCTAGGCGAGTGTAAATCTTAGTCTAAGAGTAGTCAGACCAGTGCTGTGTAGTTGTTCCATGGCAAGAATCAAAATCTCCCTTGCTTTTTTCATAAAATTAAAATGAAAATATACATGTCACAGGCTAAAAGCAACCTCTGGAGATTTTCAAGTTTATTTACATATACGATATAGAGAGTTTGTCTCTCAGTCTTAAATGCATGTTTTGAATGTACACCATAACAGTTTTATTTAAAATCGTAGCCCTTGCTCTTCTAAAACATATATAATAAATTTATCTATGTAAGATGCATATTAGAAAATTTCCTTTTGTCTTAGTGAATTCACTTTAAATGTAATCTATATTCCCCTCATCTTGTATTCTATGGATGACATTGCTATGCGCCTGATTTTATTTCTGATGTATAAGAGATGTTTGGCAAGTGATATCATCCCTTTTCTTATCAAGTTTTACAGCTTTTATGTTGCCAGTACAACCCATTTAAACTCATATTCATTCTGTGTGTATTGGCTGTTAGTGAGATTTCTTCTTTCTATGCCCTCTTATAATTAGAAAGAAGGCCCCGAAGGGCCCAATTAGCCAACATGTGAATGTAATTATAACTCTTGACTTTTCCTTTTCACTCTTTGTATGTATGTCTGTGTAGTATATAGCAAAACCTAGCTGGGAGGAAGACCCAGCCAGAAATAAATTCTATCTTGCACGCTAAGCTAATTTATGGCAAGCATTCATAGAGTTTCCTCGGAGACTCAGCTTTCTTCTGTGTCTATTTAGGGAGTTGGTGTACAGAGCCACTTACACAACCAACTCTCTTCCCAAGGGGAAGTTGAACTAATCAGCCCAGTTTGCTATCAGTCTGTGACTGATGCCTAAGCCCCAATCCAAGCTGAGTCCATTAGGATCCTTAAGAATACTGAACATTGGTTAGCAAGTAAGTAAGATATGCTGTGCAATCAGCAGAAGTTTATTAAAGAAATTAAATTGTATTTGTAGAAAGAGAAGACTTTGGAGCAAGAATTAAGGCTCTCCCAAAGATATTCATTCTAAGGCCTGAGTTTCTAGATTATAATGATGTTATCACAAATACTCAGGGTTGGCCACAGGCAGACATATACCCTACTCATATAATGCTTTTTTATATATCTGTGGGCATTTCTTTCTTCTCTGGGGTCATTTAAAGTTTATCTCTGCACATAGTAAAACTCAAAAGACACACTGGTCATTGAAAACAAGGCATTTTTAGTGTACTGGTGAAGAGAAGACTAGCTTTCTTTCACTTCATACCAAGCAGGAAAATTAAGGTGACTAGAAGACTATTTGGCTTGCTCCCAGTCAATACCAATCAGGAAAATTAAAGTTCACAAGGATTCACAGGCATTTTGTGCATTGTACCTGATGTTTGCAACCTAGGTGGATGTTGCATCAGATTCATAGTAACACCTCGTCTAAGCTCCACAGTCATGGTCATTCAGGCATTCAGGGTTTTATCTAGAAAGTGCTAGTCATAGACTGATGTTAATGATGCCCCATCCTGCTCCAGACTCAACTGCATCTGTGAGAGCTTCTACTTTCTGACAGTAGGAAAACAGTATCTGTTAGTAGAACATATTGTAAAGTGGAAGAAAAAATTCTGAGTTCCACACCTTAACATATATATCCTTCACAGCTTTTGTTTTTTTTCCTTTCTAAAGCAAACAAAATGATAAGTATAAGAAAGAAAATTATGTAGAAAAACAGAAAGAAAATTATGATAGGAATTGAATGTGGTACTATAGTTAAATAAGCTTAGTTCTCATTAATTACTGTCATTACAATCCAGAGAAGGCACATGCCCGTATATAAAAATAAACTATTGTTATAAAAATAAGAGAGCAAATCACAAAATAGTGGAATAGGTTGGAAATTAGTGGTTCAGTTAACCTAAAGTGCACAATGCATCATCAGAAACAAGAGAGAACAGAGAACCCGCTTCAACATAAGATGGTTGGAGTGAACTAACTCCAGAAAAAACACATACTGTATACACATATGTATAAATGTATGTATATATGTGTGTATGTATCTTTGTAGATATATCCAATGCATTTAAAAGTAAAATTGCAAAATCAGTTAACATCCAAGGAGATTGTGATGTGAGATTCTCCTCACATATTCTATGAATATGTCTTATTACCATTTGGTTAATAAAGAAGCTGCTTAAGCTTATTGGAGAGCAGAATATATCCAAGCTGAAAGACAATATATAGAGAGAGTAGGCAGAGTCAGAGAGATGTCACATAACTGCCAAAGAAGAAGAACCCGAAAACTTTTCCATAAGGTACAGCCTTGGCAACAGACAGATGAATAGAAGTGTGTTAATTCAAGATGTAAGAGCTAGCTAGAAATATGCCTGAGTTGAACAATGTTGTAATTAATATAGTTTCTGTGTGATTATTCAGGTCTGGGTAGCCGGGAAATGAACAGGCATTCTCCATTTGCAAGTTTGACAATTATTGCTACATTAAAATTATTTTTATCAGTGACTACAAATTAATAATAAACCATTATGTAAAATGAAGGATTATTCAAAATGTAGGGTATAAAAAATGAGCTATACAATTTGAATTTTGAGTAAGTCCATAACGTGCATAAGAATTTTAACTAGGTTTCAAAGGATATCGATTCTAAGATTAAGTAAAAACACACAAAAAAAAATTGTAAGGAAGTTCATGCTGACTAAGGAGGAGCCTTTTCATAAAGGAAAAAGACAACAGTGTTTTTGGAGAACTAAACCCAAGAATCAATTCTGGTCTTTTTCCACTTATCACTCAGAGAGAGTATGCAATGGAAGACTGAAATTTTAACGTGAGTATTTAAGCTAGAAATAGAAAAGGGATTCTTTAGAACATATCTGTGTGCATAAACACACACACACACACACACACACACACACACACACACACCTACCTTTATTTATGCCTGCATAGTTAGCTCAACAAAGAAAAGTGCTTGCTACCAAGCCTGACAAACTGAGCTTGCTGTGACCCACATGGTGGGATGGAAAGCCAACTTCTGGCAGTTCTGTGACTTCTACATATGATCTCTGTACACATACTCCCAACTTCTGGCAGTTCTTCTGTGACTTCCACGTATGCATCTTGGTACACATACTCCCACATATTTGAACATATAAAAAATGGAAAAATAGCATATAGTAAGATAAAATTGAATTTCTCAGGTTAAAAAATAAATTTATGTAAGAAAATTGTTTAATAGTAGATTAAGTATAGCTGATCATAGAATCAGTAGATTGGAAGACAGTTCAGAAAGGAATATATTAATTACCTTGGAGAAGAAAAGGTAACGTATAGAAACAGAAACTTATTCAGAGCTGAAATGACACATAAATTATCCTCAAAGAGTCTTACATGAAGACGCTCACGATCCACCTATTTGCTGCCCCCAAAGTCACTGTGAGCTACCTTGGGAGATGATGCAGCTGTTCAGACACATCAGGATTGTTGGCTCTTCTTCCAGAAACCTGATCCTTTTCCAGGCCTACTGCCTTCCATGGCAATGTTTTCTTATTTCTTCTCCCTTAGACTTTCTTTTGAATGCTCATCTACCATCAACTTTTTTATCTTCTCTTGATGATCTTAGTAAACAAGTGTTTTCATAGTTATAAAAGAAATACCTGATGTTTACTGATTTGCACACTGTTAAATTTTTCTCAAGAATATGAGTAATCTTCAGTAAAGAAGATGAAATCATTCCCCAATCATAATTAAATTTTACAATAAAACAAAAAATATTAAAGTATTTATGCTGAAAAAAACTATAGAGAACTGTTTGGTGGATAACATATTGCTGTAATTTTATTACATATAATATTGATCTAGAACCAGAGATGTATTATTTAAAATTCTCTTCAATGCCTTTAACATAGATGATCTAGTCTCTCTCATTTTACTAAAACTGAAATTAAGACTCAAAGATAATATTAGCTTCTCCAGTGTCTTATAAGATAGTAGGTGATGACCAGATGAGCTACAAAGTCCAAATATTATATATGTATATATAAAATCAAAAGGACAAACTATTTACTTCTCCTGTGAAACTAAAATGCCTTGAATATTGAAAGGAGAACAAAAGAGATGATATTTTGCTTAAATGTGGCAACAGTTATATCAATATCTTTATATAGTACATGTTTAAATTATGGTTCTCTGGAGATTTTATTTTATTCTCTGATGCTACTAATTTCAAATATTTACTTCAATAATAGATGTCTAACATTTTTGAGTTCAAAACATTGGCAGGTAAAAATATTATTTGGCACTATATGTAAAATCATAATTATTTGTGAATGAGCTACAAGCTAAATGTTTTCTACCTTGAAAAATGATATTCAAAAGTCCTTAAGAGTGCCATCTTAGTTGTGATATGCTTCTAATTTATTATTGTAACTTTATTTTTAAAATATTTCTCAATGGCTTCATTTTCTTTTGACTGAAATTGTCACAAAGCCTTCTGTGATATCATGAATGAAATATAGAAAAGACCTTTGTATCCCAGACAGCTATGACCACCCTTTCCATTTTCATTAAAAAAAAAAAAAAAAAAAAACAACTCTGAAGTGGATGGCTTCAAAGATGTTTTACAGATTGAAGTCCTAATGCATGGGAGAATTCCATTGCAAGCAGTTCCTTCAAAGCACTTCAGCACACGCTGGGCGATGGGAGGGAACTCAAGAGCCCTCTTAATCTTGCTTAGATCTTTCCATTAATAGAGTGTTATAAAATTACCTTTAGCATACATGAGAAAAAAGGGGTCTAACTGGGAGAACCTTGTCTCTGCCCTCCCCGAGTCATCTTCCATCAAGTAGAGTTTTACACATCATTCTAACTAAAGACAATTTCAGCTGCAAAAGATTATTTTGGTTTGAAATTATTTTATTAAATATTGAATATTCTATTCCTTGGAAACATATGGCATGCAAATGTTAAGAATTTCAACAAAAGCCAGCATCTCACTGAAAAGGCATTCTCTTAAAAGTGGGTACATAAGGGATTTGTTAAAGTATTTATTATTTTTAATTTGTTTATGTTCACCATTTCATATATATGTCCTTTCATATATATATATCTCCTTTGATCAAAGTCCCTGCATTATCCTCATTTATCCCCTAGTTCTTCCCAAGCCCCTCCCCTTTACCTTTATGCACTTTATTGTGATCTACAGCATCAAAAATTAGTTGTCTGCACTTGGTTTACTTGAGTCAAGACTATATGCCAATTTCAACACTACTGATGATTGTGACACACTCCCTGAAACCTTTAAATATCTATAGCTACAAATGTTTAAAAAAATATTACTGCTTATCTTTCAAAGTGCAATGGTATCACCATAAAGTTGAAGTTTACAAACTACACAAAGTTAATGTCTGTAACAAAATGAACTACTATTTAACCTAGTTATGCAGAGAGGCATGTTGGTTCTGAACTGTGATGCTATCGTAGCACATGAACTGTATCACATTTGAAGAGCATAGTGATACAAAATGCTAATTTCATGGGCATGAGAATCTGGGCAGCAAACCGACCATTCAACAAAACCAAGAATACTGCTAATACAAGAAAAAGTTAAAACATTTGCCAATTAATGAAAGTCTGCTTTATTTTTACCAACAGTTAAGCAAAATACTAAAGAAAACTTTCATATGTTAATTGCTCCTGAGAAGTCTTCAATAAGCAAAAGCTGTATTTTTAGATATTAGCTCAACCCCCCTAAATTATCAACCATTGCATAGTTTAAGTATATAAAATAGAGATGATGATTTTGAAAACAATGTAAAATGTATGTATGTTTCTAGAAGGAAGGCATGCTATTGTGCTAGTTTTGTTGTTGTTTATTTTTTCCTTTTGCATTTCAATTTGTTTTAAACTTGTGATAGAACAGATTTAACTTCTTGGATGACTATTAGTTCTTGTATCCCAGGTAGCAAAAGGAAAAAAAAGTCAAACCAAACCCAACAAAATACACATACTTGCTATTTAATTATGAACAAATATCTACATTGTGTGTGTATAATTTGTATGACCATGTAGTGTATAGTAAAGGGCACTCCATTTGGATTCTATCTACTCACAAGATAACCTTAAATATATAGCCAAATGACAATGATTCACCTCATCTATCTGCAATAGCACAGTATTATTTGTATTGTAGTATTGTAGTATAGTGACTAAAAGTAATTTTTGAGCAGATGCTTTCAATGGTAATGTCTGATTACCATCTACTAGCCATAATTATGTTTAACTCTGAAGGCTCCACTTAGAGTGGTCATTGGAATGCATTTTCTCTCTAGTTTATAGCTCCTTTTCCCTCTAGTTTATGGCTGGACAACTTACTTCCCTCTACTTAATAGAGTAGGGAGTCCAACTGTGATGACCTGCCTAAATTGGATGACTAGAAAAAACATAGACCGGGAACGACATTCTCAATTCATCGTTGCTCTCCACCCATTATCCCCACCATCACCTCTGCTAATAACATGAGTTTTACTTGATGAAATCCCTGTAAATCTATTGGACGATTTACAAGGACTCTTTTTGTCTCAGAGATTTAAACATAGATTGGATGCTTGGGTAAATATTATGCCGTTTTTATAAAATGAAAGTTTGACTGCAGCACCATTAAATAGTTGGGAACCAATAAATAAGACAGCATTCCAATCCAGGCAAATCATTAAGTAAAACAGCAGTGAAATTTATAAATGTGAAGGCAAACCTTTCAAAACCAGGATATAGCTCTCATATATACGAGAGAGAGACAGAGAGACAGAGAGAGAGAGGGGAGGGGGGAGGGGAGAAAAGAGGGAGGGAAGGAGGGAGGGAGAGGGAGAGAGATATATTTGGGTGGCCTTTGCATAGCACAGGATATTGTGGGGTGCTTCATAACCACTCACTTGAAAAACTTCTCTTAACTGTAGCACTCATTTCCTCCCCATACTGAATGACGTATTCATCTCCAGTATTCTACCATCAACCTTTAATGGACTCAGTGTCTATGTTATGATTTCTTTTGGTATCAGCACTGCTATAAGAAGAGTAGCCTGCTTTCCTTCACTTCACTTAATTGTTTTTAAATGTCAGTTTTTGGTTTATTTATTTGACATAAAGCTCATTTATCATTCTTGGCCCCTTCTGCATGTCTTGCTGACCCCGCTGCTTTATGAGGAAGGATGTATCAGCCCATTTTCGGGAAGTATTCTTTTTTTGTGGGTCTACTTGTGTTCGTTTATTTATTCAATCTTTAGGACTGAAAAATGAGTAAACAGAACTTCATAGACAACCTGGAATATAAATCAAAGAATGGCTACAGAGGGGTTTTAGTAAGGACTTAAAAGTGAGCAATAAGCTTGAGCCTTCTGTTGGGGCCATGACTAGCTGCAATTACTCATGACCATGTATGATGTATTCAATGAGACTGAAAACCCATTTCAGAACATGTAAAATTGCTTTATGTCTTTGTTCTAGTTATTATCTCGGTGACGCTTTTTTTTTCTTTTTAAAAATATTTATTTATTTATTTATTTGTAAGACAAGTCCAAATGAAGGCACATGCTGCAAAGCAGCAGACCTGTGCTCGTCAACATTTTTTTTTAATTTATTTATCTGCCTCCTCCCCGCAACCGCTTCCCATTTCCCTCCCCCTCCCCCGATCAAGTCCCCCTCCCTCATCTGCTTGAAGAGCAATCAGGGTTCCCTGACCTGTGGGAAGCCCAAGGACTGCCCACCTCTATCCAGGTCTCCTAAGGTGAGCATCCAAACTGCCTAGGCTCCCCCAAAGCCAGTACGTACAGTAGGATCAAACATGGGATGTACTCACTCATATTTGGTTTCTAGCCATAAATAAAGGACATTGAGCTTATAATTCATGTTCCTAGAGAAGCTAAATAAGAAGGTGAATCCAAAGACAAACACATAGGCATCCTCATGAATATTAACCTTCATCAGGCGATGAAAGGAGACAGAGACAGAGACCCACATGGGAGCACCGGACAGAAATCTCAAGGTCCAAAGCAGGAGCAGAAGGAGACGGAGCACGAGCAAGGAACTAAGGACCACGAGGGGTGCACCCACACACTGAGACAATGGGGATGTTCTATCGGGAACTCACCAAGGCCAGCTGGCCTAGGTCTGAAAAAGCATGTGATAAATCCGGACTAGCTGAACATAGCGGACAATGAGGACTACTGAGAACTCAGTGATGCTTTTGAATTGTACAATCATTCTAAGCTTTGAATTCTAAGGAACAAATGACAAAAGACGCTAATAAGCAATTCTGAGTATAGTAGCAATGTTTCTGGTAAAATATATGTATGTACATATTTTATTTTGGAAGAATATGTCTGTAATTCTTTTTGCCTGTCAGTAAAGGAAATGAGATGAGATTGGGAAGAAATTCAAATTATAGAGTGCTTGACTTATGAGCAGGACATGGATAGCATCTCCAGTACCACATAAACCAAGAGTGGTTGTGGATACCTATGATCCCAACACTTGGAGACAGAACACTATTAGAAGTTGAAGGAAATCCTTGGCTAAGGAATTCAAGCTCATCCTGAAACACAAGAGACCCTGAATCAGAAAATGAATAAATACATAACAAAATTCAAATGACCAAGTCCCTGAGAAGGAGTTATAGTCCTGCAGAAAGAAATGTAGAAATGTGTATTGTGGTGAACTTGATTTTTTTTTTTTTTTTTTGGTTTATCGAGACAGGGTTTCTCTGTGTTTTCTGGAGCCTGTCCTGGAACTAGCTTTTGTAGACCTGGCTGGTCTCGAACTCACAGAGATCCGCCTGTCTCTGCCTCCCAAGTGCTGGGATTAAAGGCGTGTGCCACCACCGCCCGCCTTACAGTTGATTTTTGATTAAAGAGCAAGCAACACTTTTAAAGAAACGGTGGCTTCAGTGTGTCTCTTCTTCAAACTAACAAATATCTAAGAGCAGCAGCTTATTTTTTTTTCTTTTTTTTTCTGATTCCCAAATCTTTATTTTTATTTATTTGTTTGGTTGGTTGTTTTTATTTTTATTGAGCTCTACATTTTTCTCTGCAACAGCTTATTTTTAAGAAGTGGTAACTGACTAGGACTAGGAATTTTCTAGGCATGTAAAGTACTTGTTTAAACGTATGAAAATATGCACTTAGATCTCTAGCATCACATAAAAATGTTGGGTATGGCTGTGTGCATCTGTTATCCTGATGCTGAGACAGAAGGGTTCCTGCAGCTTCTGAGTCAGCCAGTCTGGCCATGCCGGATGCTTGGGAGAAAACAGGTATTGATGATCTTTCCCAGCTTTGAATCTTTTGACCCACAGTACAATCCTACAAGGAAGATGTGCCCAGTTGTGCAATAACAGCAGTCTGTGATGGGGTTAACCAACTGTTCTCTGATTGAATTTGAGGCTCAGTTCTCAGACGAACTCCAAGCCATGAGTTGTAAGTCTGATCAACAAGTCATGCTAGGAAACATCATAGGCCTAAGGGGTAAGATGAATACTGTAGCTAACTTGGCATAGCATCATCAAACTGTCTTGTAACTACTTATGTTTAGGTCCATAGCCAAATCTACTCTCTGTCTTAATCAAAGATGTTTCTCTTCAGTGAGTGATGAATGCAGAGACTCATAACTATACAAGGTGCTGACAATAAGTGAGAGATGAGTGCTCAGTCCTAAATAGGACATTTAAACTACCTTTTCTAAGTAGCTCATCAACCCTCCTAGATAGCATGTGGAGGGGGAGGGAGGTAGAAATAATATACGATCCAGAAGATAACAGAAACGGAAAAGTGCCATCTTCCGAGTAAGACAAGGAAAATGAAAAGCCCACAGTACCTTCAGATGCCTGCATTGTGCCTATGCAAGAATAGGGTTAGCAATAATCAGACATGGATGGAGACAAACTCAGCAGGACAGTAAACTTGAGTGCTGAACTATTCACTGCTGATAGATTCAGGGAGTAACTGAATTCAGTTCTGTACCCACAGCTGACCACACCAGGTTCTCATAGATTGTTCCAACTCAATGATCACAAATTAAAATAAAACTATGGGCCTTGGAAAGGGATTGTGCTGGGCCAGGTGAAGTTGATAGTGGTGGGAGGAAGATGAGAGATGGTGGGCAAAGAAGAGTTATTACACCGCATTATTTACATGTATGAAATTGTCCCAGCACAACTTAATAAAAAATGAATTATAAGATTTACTTGTTATATGAATTCTTTATATTTCTATTCTAAAACTAAGTTTGAGAATATTATTAGCTACTTATTCAAGGAAATATTATTACAATATAAATCTTCTTTAGTTGCCAATGTGCATAAACTCTCTTTTTCCTTTCATTTTTTGGGGTGGGGTGGGGTGGGATTTTCAATACAGGATTTCTCTCTGTAGCTTTGGAATCTGTCCCGGAACTTGCTCTGTAGACCAGGCTGGCCTCAAACTCACAGAAATTCACATGCCTCTGCCTCCCAAGTGCTGGGATTAAAAGTGAACACCACCAATTGCTCAGCTGAAATATCTCTTTTCCAATTTTATATGTGACTTATTTGGATTTCTAATATTTTAAATATATCATTTTAAACAAATGTCAGAATAAACTCAGTACAGTGCGGCAATTTGTAAATTGTAAGAGAGGAATATTTTAACTACTTAGATCATTATTCATAATTCGAAGTCTGATATACTCATTCTTGAGTATTTTAAAATATATTTGTGGAAATTTTAGAAGATGCTCTCATCAATTTATTTTCCATGAACAAACAAGTAAAAGCTTATCATTTTAAAACCACAATTTACTTGAATCAATCTTAGAATAAGTCAACTCTGTTGGAAATTGAGTTATATGTCTTTTCTCCATAATTTTTGTTTTTAACTTTTTTCTATCTTACACTACCCGGAAAAACCTTGTTCTTTACTTTTTTCATATTTGGTTTGAAGATATAATGAGCTAGTAAAAATATCTTTCCTTTGAAGTTAGTGCCAGATGCCGAAGGACTGGGGTAATTTTCGAAAGGGGAGATTTGGATTATGGAATGTACATGGTAAGGATGCAATGTGACAATCATCAGTAGGCATGTACTGGGGACAGAGATCACAGTAAATCTGCCACTACGTGTATAGTGCGCTTTTCAGCACAAGAATGTTGAATGAAGACTACAATTTATGCAGAATATGGAATTTGTGGTATTATATTTAGAGCATCTGTAATTAATTAACATTAAAAGTTACCATTTTGTAATGACTTTTAAATTTTGTTTTTCAATTGAAGAAATTAAAACGATGAAAATATTCACAAATAACTCCATCTTATTTTTAATATCTTTTACTATT
The DNA here is from genome assembly GCF_018167655.1 of Microtus oregoni. Classification (NCBI taxonomy): domain Eukaryota; kingdom Metazoa; phylum Chordata; class Mammalia; order Rodentia; family Cricetidae; genus Microtus; species Microtus oregoni. Next base: position 56,583,610 of record NW_024543059.1, on the reverse strand, counting down.
ACGAGGCACTTTTTCCAGACCATCACAATCCTAAAATATAAAGATTTCATATTTCATATTCAACTTTGAAACATTGTCTCTAACTAAAAGTACTGAAGGTCATGACCAAACTAATTCAGAGATATTGATGATAGAGATAATCCATCCTAAAATCAAGTTTAAAGTATTAAAATCCGTAAATTGAAGATATACTTTCAAATAGAAATGATCTGTTTAATTTCTCTGCTTGATTAATTTGTAGAGAATTTTGAAAAGCCCACCTCCATGGTCAGTGTTCCTTGAGCATGTGAGGAAGTTCCAGTTTTCATTAGTGCTGTATCTACGTGCTGCCCTTAAACTTAAGCTGTTAAATGTTGTAAAAGTGCTTAACCCCAAGGAATGGTGTTCACGAGGTGTGTTAAGGCGCTAAGATCACACCTGTGCTTTTCAGTTCAAGCACACTTGTTTTAAACTGAATCTCAACTTAAAAGTAAAGTATTTCTATCTTATGTGCACATCTTGAAAACTGCTCATTTAAGTTCTATGCCAATGAAAAGTAGATAGGACAGAGCCTTGACAGACTTAATTTGTTTTCTGTAATCTGTGGGTTTCCTGTATGTCCTTTTACATTAATTTTTCTTACTGTATAACATTCTACTACATAAGTAAGCTACAATGTGTTATTCATATGCATGTGGAGTAGGAAATTAAGAGTATCAATTAATATAGTGAAATATCAATGAACAAAAAGTATTTTCATAGCATTTGAGAAAGGAAGTCTTTCTTAAAATGGACAGAATTTAATACTGATTATGAAAAAAGTTGAAATAATTCATAACTTAGATTATTTTCACCAATAGCAAATTTTTAAAAAGAAACATGTACATCACAAGCAGAGAAACTTTTACAGCTCTATACTTCTTTGTAAAAATATGCTATAACTTTTATAATAAAAAACGACATTCAACTAAAATTTATCAGAATACTTCCAAATACATTTCTCACAAGAGTCATCAAAGAGTCAACTGTCACACAAAATGTTCATGACCCCATTTCTCCACTAGAAAACATGACATAAAACCATAAAGATTGATAATTACATTCTTATTATAATAAAAATATAAGTGTCTATCAATATTAATATTGTTTTGGGGTTTGAGCTCTTATTTATTATTTATTACTTATGATATAATAAATTTTGGATTTATATGGTAAAGTTAATTAACTGAATATCTGTGGCTCAAGAATTGCATGATTAAGAAATATCTAAAGGAAATTAAAATACACAGTTATCAGAAGGTATGTATGTTCTCCTTCCTTCCAAGGAGACACTGTCTTCCAATGAAATCCTGTGTCTAGGAGGATCACAGTACCTATCAAGGAAGTTGGTAGTAATATTTAATAAATGGATTAAAGTCAAATAACCTTCTAAACATAGATGTTTATACCCATAGACTAGTGCTGCTACCATCCATGATTGGAGAAACTTGATTTTGCAGAGGCTGACACTAAATACAGGCTCATAAATAGTCATGAACCTATGAATGAGTGATTGCTAAGTCTTCAGTCCTACATTGGATAGCTGTAGCACCCTTTAAGGACAAGGAGACATGGTCAAAGAAGTGGTCAAATAATTAAAAGACACAGATTATGAAGAGTGTTATGGAGCACTGTCTTATGATCAAAGTAGGCCAAGGGGATCATAGACTTACTTTCATTGTGGTCCTCTACACACACAAAAAAAAAGCCTGAAAGTAAGAAAAAAACTAATTAAAAAGAACAAGAGGGTAAGCAGGACAGGGAGTAGATGAGAAAGTGTAATGAGCATGCAAATGTAATCATAATACATTGCATATGTATATGTACATGAGGACTGGCAGAAAAGTTTTCTAATATAAGCCTTATTAATAAGCCCATTATGAAACAATACATCCATCCAAAGAGAAGAGATTATTTGTGGAACACAATAACTTCTAGCAATAGTCATACCCATTATGTTTGTATCTTCCCTAATGGACAAAATCTATATAGATGTCATACTTTTCAAATTTAGTCTTTGGGCAAACAATTTTGACTGACAAACAACTGTTTTAATTAACCTTTGTATTGGTAGAGTGAGCTTTGATAAATAACTTGATATATTTACGAACTATTATCCTCTTCTCTATGGATCTACTTGCTAAGCTCCTGTTTGCTTTTTTTTTAAGAAGTTTCACTATACCCTTACTAGTATATTTGTTCTGCTTTCTTATATTCATAAATGCTATAGTAATTAGAATTACTATTAATGTTGAGCCAGTTTTAGAGAATATAGGTAGCATTTTTATTTGCTTTCTGCCAATGTGAAACACCATGACCAAGAGCAACTTGGCATGCTTCTTAGAGGTTACAGTCTGTCACGGGGAGAAATCAGGTAGGAACTTGAAGCAGAGACTACAAAGGAACACTGATCACTGGTGTCCGTCTAGACTCCTGTTTAGTTACCTATTTTGTGTATTTCAAACCCACCACTCTTATGGGTGCCACTTTTCATAGTGGGTTGGATCCACTTATCAAATAGCAATCAAGAAAATTCCCACAGAAATATCAATAGGAAAATTTGATGGAGGCAATTCTTCAGCTGAGCTTCCCTCTTCCCAGATGTGCCCATTTGACACCCAAGGTTGTCTCTCATAGTTGGAATGATGTGAGAGGAGAAGACAATGTTCTTTTTATCATTGGAAGCAATTTTAATCATCTCAAAATAGTTTTATTTTAAAGGAGAGAATCAGTATACGTAGACATGAGAAGAAATTCATATACCTTCCCCAACATTCTATCATGGTTATTCAGTAGGAACACAAGGTAACAGACTCCACTGAGGGTTTTGAAGCATGGAATTGTCTTTGATGGAATTCTTGTTGCTCAACTCAGAAGGCAACATTGACCGTCGATACCCAGAATATTCTTAAACAAGCCCTCAAGACATTCTAGGCTGGAGATGAACATATTGCCTTTTTTTTAAAATAAAATCTTTTTTTTTAATTGAGAAAAGGAGAAAAAGAAAAAAAAAAACAAGTTTCCACCTCCTCCCAGCCTCCCATTTCCCTCTCCCTCCTCCCTCCCTTCTCCCCCTCCTCCCACCCTTCTCCCCCTCCCCACACTCCTTTCCCCCTCCCTCTCGAGTCCAAAGAGCAGTTAGGGTTTTCTGCAATGTGGTAAGTCCTAGGTCCTCCCCGCTCTGTCCATATCTAGGAAGGTGAACATCCAAACTGGCTAGGCTCCCACCAAGCCAGCACATTAAGCAGGATCAAAACCCCGTGCCATTGTCCTTTGCTTCTCATCAGCCCTCTTTGTTCGCCATGTTCAGAGAGTCCGTTTTATCCCATGCTTTTTCTGTCACAGTCCAGCTGGCCTTGGCGAGCTCCCAGTAGATCAGCCCCACTGTCTCAGTGGGTGGGTGCACCCCTCGTGGTCCCGACTTCTTTGCTCATGTTCTCCCTCCTTCTGCTCCTCATTGGGACCTTGAGAGCTCAGTCCAGTGCTCCAGTGAGGGTCTCTGTCTCTATCTCCATCCATCGCCAGATGAAGGTTCTATGATGATATACAAGATATTCGTCATTATTTCTCTAGGATAGGGTCATTTCAGGTTCCCTATCCTCAGCTGCCCAGGAACTAACCGGGGACCTCGGCTTGGGCACCTAGGAGCCCCTCTAGGGTCAGGTCTATTGCCAACCCTAAAGTGGCTCCCTTAACTAAGAATTGTGGTTCCGTGCTCCCCTGTCCAACCTTCCTTTATCCCAATCCTCCTGTTTCCCCAAGGCCCCCCCTCCTTCCCTTCTAACTTTTCTCTCCCCATCTCCACTTACCCACATCCCATCCCACCCCCAAGATCCCAATTTTCTCCGCGGCAATTTTGTCTACTTCCCTTAGCCAAGAGGATAACTATATGTTTTTCCTTGGGTTCACCTTCTTACTTAGCTTACTTAGATTCACCTATTGTAGACTCCGTGATCCGAATTTATGGCTAGAAACCAATTATGAGTGAGTACATCCCATGTTCTTCTTTTTGGGTCTGGGATACCTCACTCAGGATAGTGTTTTCTATTTCCATCCATTTGCATGCAAAATTCGAGAAGTCATTGTTTTTTACCGCAGCGTAGTACTCTAATGTGTATATATTCCATACTTTCTTCATCCATTCTTCCATTGAAGAGCATCTAGGTTGTTTCCAGGTTCTGGCTATTACAAATAATACTGCTATGAACATAGTTGAACAAATGCTTTTGTCATATGATAGGGCATCTCTTGGGTATATTCCCAAGAGTGGTATTGCTGGGTCCAGGGGTAGGTTGATCCCGAATTTCCTGAGAAACCGAAACACTGACTTCCACAGTGGTTGCACAAGATTGCATTCCCACCAGCAATGGATGAGGGTACCCGTTCCTCCACAGCCTCTCCAGCAAAGGTTATCCTTGGTGTTTTTGACTTTAGCCATTCTGACAGGTGTAAGATGATATCTCAAAGTTGTTTTGATTTGCATTTCCCTAATTGCTAAGGAAGTTGAGCACGACCTTAAGTGTCTTTTGGCCATTTGAACTTCTTCTGTTGAGAATTCTCTGTTCAGTTCAGTGCCCCATTTTTTAATTGGGTTAATTAGCCTTTTAAAGTCTAGTTTCTTGAGTTCTCTATATATTTTGGAGATCAGACCTTGGTCTGTTGCGGGGTTGGTGAAGATCTTCTCCCAGTCAGTAGGTTGCCTTTGTGTCTTAGTGATAGTGTCCTTTGCTTTACAGAAGCTTCTCAGTTTTAGTAGGTCCCATTTATTCAATGTTGCCCTTAAAGTCTGTGCTGTTGGGGTTATACATAGGAAGCAATCTCCTGTGCCCATCTGTTGTAGGGTATTTCCCACTTTCTCTTCTATCATTTTTAGTGTGTTCGGGCTGATATTGATGTCTTTAATCCATTTGGATTTTTTTTTTTTGGTTTTTCGAGACAGGGTTTCTCTGTGGTTTTGGAGCCTGTCCTGGAACTAGATCTTGTAGACCAGGCTGGTCTTGAATTCACAGAGATCTGCCTGCCTCTGCCTCCCGAGTGCTGGGTTTAATCCATTTGGACTTGAGTTTTGTGCACGGTGAGAGATATGGGTCTATTTTCATTCTTCTACAGGTTGACATCCAGTTGTGCCAGCACCATTTGTTGAAGATGCTTTCTTTCTTCCATTGTATACTTTTAGCTCCTTTATCAAAAATGAGGTGTTCATTGGTTTGTGGGTTAAAATCTGGGTCTTCTATACGATTCTATTGGTCGACTTCTCTGTTTTTATGCCAGTACCACACTGTTTTCATTACTGTAGCTCTGTAATAGAGTTTGAAGTCAGGGATGGTAATGCCTCCAGAAGATCCTTTATGGTATAGGATTGTTTTGGCTATCTTGGGTTTTTTGTTTTTCCATATAAAGTTTATTATTGTCCTCTCCAGATCTGTGAAGAATTTTGATGGGATCTTGTTGGGAATTGCACTGAATCTATAAATTGCCTTAGGTAGAATTGCCATTTTTACTATGTTGATCCTCCCAATCCAAGAGCAAGGGAGGTCCATCCATTTTTTGGTATCCTCTTCAATTTCTTTCTTCAATGCCTTAAAGTTCTTGTCAAATAGATCTTTCACTTCCTTGGTTAGAGTTACCCCAAGATATTTTATGCTGTTTGTGGCTATCGTGAAAGGTGAAGCTTCTCTGATTTCCCTCTCTGCTTCCATATACTTTGTGTATAAGAGGGCGACTGATTTTTTGGAGTTGATCTTGTATCCTGCCACATTCAAAAAGCTGTTTATCAGCTGTAAAAGTTCTTTGGTGGAGTTTTGGGGGTCGCTTAAGTACACTATCATATCATCTGCGAATTACGAAAGTTTAACTTCTTCCTTTCCAATTCGAATCCCCTTGATCCCCTTATGTTGTCTTATTGCTATTGCTAGAACTTCAAGCACGATACTGAAGAGGTATGGCGAGAGTGGACAGCCTTGTCGTGTTCCTGAGTTAAGCGGGATGGCTTTGAGTTTCTCTCCATTTAATTTGATGTTAGCTGTCGGCTTGCTGTATATAGCTTTTATTATATTTAGGTATGACCCTTGTATCCCTAATCTCTCCAAGACTTTTAACATAAATGGATGTTGAATTTTGTCGAATGCTATTTCAGCATCTAATGAAATGATCATATGGTATTTTTCTTTCAGTTTATTTATATGCTGGATTACATTGATAGATTTTCGTATGTTGAACCGGCCCTGCATCTCAGGAATGAAGCCTACATCATCATAATGGATAATTTTTCGGATGTGTTCTTGGATTCGGTTTGCCAGTATTTTGTTGAGAATTTTTGCGTCGATGTTCATGAGTGAGATTGGCCTGTATTTCTCTTTCCTGGTTGAGTCTTTGTGTGGTTTTGGTATCAGAGTAACTGTAGCTTCATAAAAGGAATTAGGTAATGACCCTTCTGTTTCTATATTGTGGAATATGTTAAGGAGTATAGGTATTAGCTCTTCTTGGAAGTTCTGGTAGAATTCCGCATTGAAGCCATCTGGACCTGGGCTTTTTTTGGTAGGGAGGTTTTTGATAACAGCTTCTAATTCTTCGCGGCCAACAGGTCTGTTTAGATTGTTCACCTGGTCCTGGTGTAACTTTGGTATATGGTATTTATCTTAAAAAGTGTCCATTTCTTTTACATTTTCCAGTTTTGTGTTATACAGGCTTTTGTAAAAAGATCTAATGATTCTCTGAATTTCCTTGGTGTCTGTGGTTATGTCCCCCTTTTCATTTCTGATCTTATTAATTTGTGTATTCTCTCTCTGCCGTTTGATTAGTTTGGATAGGGGTTTGTCAATCTTGTTGATTTTCTCCAGGAACCAGCTTTTTGTTTCATTGATTCTTTGGATTGTTTTCTGTGTTTCTATTTTGTTGATTTCAGCCCTCAGTTTGATTATTTCCAGTCTTCTACTCCTCCTAGGTGAGTCTGCTTCTTTTTTTTCTAGATCTTTCAGGTGGGCTGTTAAGTCTCCAATATGTGCTTTCTCTGTTTTCTTTAATTGGGCACTTAGTGCAATGAACTTTCCTCTTAGCACTGCTTTCATAGTGTCCCATAAGTTCGAGTATGTTGTTTCTTTATTTTCATTGAATTCAAGGAAGACTTTAATTTCTTTCTTTATTTCTTCCTTAATCCAGGTATGGTTCAGTAGTTGACTGTTCAGTTTCCATGAGTTTGTAGGTTTTCTGGGGGTAGGATTGTTGTTGAATTCTAACTTTAATCCATGGTGATCTGATAAGACACAAGTGGTTACTAATATTTTTTTGTAACTGTGTAAGTTAGCTTTGCTACCGAGTATGTGGTCAATTTTCGAGAAGGTTCCAAGAGCTGCAGAGAAGAAGGTATATTCTTTCCTCTTTGGGTGGAATAATCTATAGATGTCTGTTAAGTCCATTTGCTTCATTACCTCCATTAATTCTCTAATTTCTCTGTTAGGTTTCTGTTTGATTGACCTGTCCATTGGTGAGAGAGGAGTGTTGAAGTCTCCTACTATTAGTGTATGTGGTTTGATGGCTGCCTTGAATTTTAGCAATGTTTCTTTTATGTACGTGGGTGCTTTTATATTAAGGGCATAGATATTCAGGATTGAGACTTCATCCTGATGAATTATTCCTGTTATGAGTATAAAATGTCCCTCTCCATCTCCTCTGATTGATTTAAGTTTGAAGTCAACTTTGTTAGAAGTTAGTATGGCCACACCTGCTTGTTTCTTAGGATCATTTGCTTGATAAGCCTTTTCCCAGCCCTTTACTCTGAGTAGGTGCCTGTCTTTGTGGTTGAGGTGTGTTTCTTGTAAACAGCAGAATGTCAGATCCTGTTTTCGTATCCAATCTCTTAGCCTGTGCCTTTTAATAGGTGAGTTGAGTCCATTGACATTAAGTGATATTAATGACCAGTGGTTGTTTACTCCGGTCACTTTTTTAGTAGTAGGGTTTGTGTGTTTCCCTTCTTTGATTTGTGTTGGTGAAGAGTCTCTAGATGACTGAGTCATTGTGGGTATGGTTGGACTCCTTGGTTAGTGATTTTCCTTCTATTATTTTCTGCAAGGCTGAATTTGTGGCTACATATTGTTTAAATTTGTTTTTATCCTGGAAAATTTTGTTTTCTCCATTTATAGTGAACGTAAGCTTGGCTGGATATAGTAGTCTGGGCTTGCATCCATGATCTCTTAGTTTTTGCAGTACATCTATCCAGGACCTTCTGGCTTTCATGGTTTCCATAGAGAAGTCAGTTGTAAGTCTGATAGGTTTACCTTTATAAGTAACCTGGCCTTTTTCCTTTGCGGCTCTTAATATTCTTTCTTTATTCTGTATATTTTGTGTTTTGATTATTATACGGCGAGGAAATGTTTTTTTTTTTTTTTTGATCCAGCCTATTTGGTGTTCTGTATGCTTCTTGAACCTTCATAGGTACCTCTTTCTTCAGGTTGGGAAAGTTTTCTTCTATAATTTTATTAAGTATATTTTCTGGACCGTTGAGCAGCCCTTCTTCTCCTTCTTCTACTCCAATTATTCTTAGGTTTGGTCTTTTGATTGTGTCCCAGATTTCCTGAATGTTTGGTGATGAGAATTTGTTGGTTTTGCTGTTTTCTTTGATCAGTGTGTTTATTTTCTCTATGGTATCTTCAGTGTCTGACATTCTTCTATCTCTTGTAATCTGTTGTTAGTACTTGTTTCTGTAGTTCTTGTTCGTTTACCCAGATTTTCCATCTCCATTCTTCCCTCGGCTTGTGCTTTCTTCATTGCTTCCATTTCATTCTTCAACTCTTGAACCGCTTCCCTAACCTGTTTGATTGTTTTTCTTGTTTCTCTTGGTTTTCTTGCGTGTCTTTGAGCGATTTATTCATTTCCTCTACCTTTTTGTTTGTGATCTCTAATTGTTTATGGCAGTTTTTCACCTCTTGTTTAAGGTCCTCTATTCTTTTCATATAGTTCACTTTTGAGTCGATATCTTCTATTTCTTCTGGAGTAGGGTGTACAGTTCTTCTTATTTCGGGATCCCTGGATTCTGGTGGTGTCATCTTGCCTTTCAGGTTGTTGGAGGAATTCTTGCATTGGTGCCTTCCCATCTCTTCCTTCAAATGGAGCCAGGAGAGCCCTGGTGTCTTGGTCCAGTCTTTGGTGTGATTGACTCTCTGGGTATATCTCTTCAGTGTAGAAGCATGAACCGTTCCCGTCCAGATGGGATTCCTCAGCAATTAAACAGGGCCGCCGGTAGCCCAAAGATCCAGGGCCAGATGGATGAAGGGAACAAGGGGGAGGGGGTATCCAGGTGCGCACAGGAAGCCTGGCGCCAGAGCTGAAGGTGCCCGGGCTCCCTTACAGGGGACCCTGAGGCCTGCCCGGTAGGCAGGCACTCACCGCTCTGGGTGGGTAGCCTTAGTGTAGGAGCTTAGGACTGTTCTTGAGCACTGGTCCTAGCATACAGCAGGGCAGGGTTGGGGAGGAGTGCTGGGGGGGCTGGGTCATGCAAAAGAAAGACAGCCCTGCAGAAGGAGCTAGGGGAGGGGGGTTTGTGCTCTCTTTCGGGACAGTCCGCCCCTGGATAGCACACACTCACCCGTCCTGATGGGATTCCTCAGCAACTCACATATTGCCTTTTGGATATCCTTATTTGTTTGATCTTCATTGTATCTCTACATTGGTTGACAAACATGACCTATTACCATTTACAGTAAATACGTGTGTATATTTTCTGTCTGCACAGGAAAAGTTCTCTTCAGTTATACTTTTGTCATGGAACAGCTAAAAAGATGGATTATCTCATTGATCAAATGATTATACTGCTATATTTCACAGATTTTTATTTGCCATACATACACTGGATGCTCACATATGCTTGCCATCTTAAATACTTTTAAGATAAACAACCTCAGTACATAATCTGATGAGACATCTCCTAAAATTATGATTAAATGATAATTACTTTCTATCTATGGTGTTGAAAGAGAATAACATATTTTAGAGCCTCCCATATGCTAGGCACAGCTTTCTGTGACATATTGGTAAATATTACCTCTGCCTTGGTTCATGGTATCTCTGATAGACACTTCTGGAGCAGAACCAAGAAGTCAGGGAGTACAGGAACAGTAACTGAAAGCAGAGAGGACAAAGTTCTGTAAAACAATTATAGAATGTCTTTCTAATCCAGTGAGTATGAGAAAGAGTATTAATGAAGCAGGTGGGAGGAGGAAATTAAGTTTAATAACTGAAAGAAAAATCAAGATGAATATTATGTCATAAGGGTTTTTTTCTACTTGATTCTTAAAGACAATATGGATAGTAAAAACATGTGGAAAAAATCAGCCTCATGAGTAATAGTAGAATCTATTTGAAGTCCCTGCCTTATTTCCTTAATAAATTGCTGTCAGGCCTTGTAAAAGGTAGGTCCAATCAAGGACAGGCAAAGAAGAAGACGCAAATCTTGAAAAAGTACTGTCTTCTGCTGGAGTCAGAGACATAAGGGGGTGACTAAATGTTTCACTAGCATCGATGGTGACCTTGTGAAGTCTTGGATGAGCCACAGCAATGTAAATCAGGACAGAAATGCTTGCTAGTTGTAAGGGCAATTGGAAAAGGGGTTGTTTACTGAGTACGATAACGACTTCCACAGTTCCCATGGAAAACAATGGCCATCCAAGAAATGAAAAGAATAGACAACTAGAAGAAGACAGAAGAGGAATCTGAGAGGGGTTACAGGAAGATTGGTTCAACCCTTTGGAAATAAAAATTTATTTATAAATCTTGAAAATAAAAGAGAGTCGGGCGGTGGTGGCGCATGCCTTTAATCCCAGCACTCGAGAGGCAGAGGCAGGCGGATCTCTGTGAGTTCGAGGCCAGCCTGGTCTACAAAGCTAGTTCCAGGACAGGAACCAAAAAGCTACGGAGAAACCCTGTCTCGAAAAACCAAAAATAAATAAATAAATAATAAGAAAAAGAAAATAAAAGAGAATGTGAATCTAAAGAAATACATTTCCTCTAAGGTTTTAAGTTACACTTAAGTGTTAAAACACCTGAACTGATCTAACTGACAAACCGTTAGGAAAGATTATCATAATGATGGTTGCTCTCAAATAATATGCCTAATGAATTCTTAAGGAACGTTGATATATGTCTGTAGGCTGTCACTTTCAAGTGCTTGGAATGTTTTCCAGAACACAAAGGAAGAGCTGCATTACTCATTTCCTAGACAGAGAGCTAATATAAAAACCTGATATATGTTGGTGGAAGGCCTGCTTGTTGGTTTCCAGCTGCCTGGCTAGCTTAGACCTGAAATAATCACACATAAGCTGTATTAATTAAATCACTGCTTGGCCCATTAGCTCTAGCTTCTTATTGGTTAACTCATATTAACTTAACCCATGTCTATTAATCTGTATATCACCACATGGCTGTGGTTTACCGGCTAAAGTCCTGAGTGTCTATCTCTGGTAGCTCCATGGCTTCTCTCTGACTCCACCTTCCTCTTCCCATGTTATAGGCCAAGACAGTTCTTTATTCATTAACCGATAAAAGCAACACATAGACAGAAGGACTTCCCACACCAGAGATAGTTTTAATAAATGAAGAAAATAGCTGGAAATTCACCATTATAATCTATGAATGAAAAGAAGCAATTTTAGATTCATTTTAGTAGCTGATATAACACAAATTATAAGTATTTTCTTGATCAAGACTCCAAATCCCACAGAAACTGATTAAAAATCACAACATTGCTAAGAAGCTCTTTAAATGACGTAGTGAAGCTATGATGATGGCAGTCACTCACATTTCCTGTGATCACCTTCAGTTTACCCAGTCCTGTTCACACTGGTCTCAAAGTCCTATGGTTTGTGCTGCTGTTTTCCAGATACTTGAAATCATCAATGTATGATGCAGAGAGAGCAAGGAACTTTTCCCTGAAGAGTATCTAGGAAGTGGTAAAACTGGGCATCAGGTTTTTTACTTAAGAATTTGTATATGAAAGTTAAATGTCTCTAGAGGTGTCAGAGGTCACTTTACATATTGCTACATGTTTGTGAAAATCATGTCTGTTTCCTCTTGAGAAAATCTGGTTGGATAGAGAGCCAGAAAAAGAAGACTGCATTGGTGAAGATATTTGAATTTTCTTATAATGGAACATGAACTCAAGGCTTTGTCTGCAAGGCTCATTCAATATCACTAAAGTTCATCTATAAAAAAATCATTCAGCATTTTTAAATATGCAAGCAAGGGGAATATCATATGATTTTAATATTAATTTTATTGGTATGTGATCTTGTGAAAGGTGCCCAACTTGTTATTTAATAAGAAAAGGCATTGTCAGCTGGGCAGTGGTAACATATACCTTTAACTCCAGCACTTGGGAGGCAGAGGCTGGCAGATCAGAATGAGTTTGAGGGCAGCCTGTTTTACATAGGGAGTTCCAGAACAGGCAGAGACACAGAGAAAAATACTGTATAAATAAAAAATTAAAACACATTGACATTGAGTGTACACTTCTGATGGCATAGTAAAGTTTTAAAAAGTTACAAGTCTATGAGATATTTTCTGTACAGTTGCATATCAAAGAAAAGTTGTGTAATTTGAGAAAGTTCACCTAGAAGTATGAATATCACAGAAAATTATAAGATATATTTAATTTTAAAACATATTTATATGTGTGATTATTCAACTATACTGCTGTATTATTTTTGATTACAAAAATTAAGGGTATAAATTGGTGAAATACATGAAAGGTCAAGGAGAAACTGTGGTGGAAGGATCTAAATCAAAAGACATTGTAGTAACAGAATAAGAAAGGAGATTGATCTGTAAATGGACTAGCCTTTGATTCTTTGCTACAGCTCCAACAGCTTTGTAGTCAAGGACAAACACATTCTATGCCATTCCTAAAGGACAAATGACATTTCCACACATCTTCCAGTGTTATAGCAGAAAAATATTATATACCTGTGATTTTCAAGGACAGCTTTGGAAGAAAAAGTCACTTTTTCTTAAAATATTACAATTTTTATGAAATCTATTATTTACTATTAAAAATGAAACAAAAATAAGCTCTTCAAGAACATAATTATGAAGACTCCTGAAAAATTCAAGCTATCGTTTACAATGAGCAAAACTTCATTGAATGTCTCTTATGGATCAATAGGAAATATTTCATCATTCATGGCATTCATGGTCTATCAATAATATGAAAATAAATAATGATTGAGTAAGAAACGATACCTATTAGTGGCTATAGAATATATTTATTTTCTACTTAAAAGCTTCATCATGACAAATTGTCAAAATGATCTAGGCTATCAGAGTAACCAGATCTCTACTGTTTTTCCCATGTTATAGATTTTATTTTTATGAATATTCCAGGATGTTTTTATTTTATTTTAATTTTATTGAAGAGATCCTTCTTTTATATAATACATCCTGACAGTATCCACTCTCTCAGCTCGTTCCAGCTTAACCCAATCTCCTTTTTCCCCCAGATCTACTTCCCCTCTGTTTCCCTGCAGCAAAGAGCAAGTCTCCCTGAGCCAACAATTAAACACCATAAAACAGGACATGATAAGATAAGATGAAGGCTCCCATATCCTCATATCAAGGATAGACACAGCAATTCAATAGGAGAAAAAGAGTTCCATGAGCAGGCAAAAGAGTCATAGTCATACACATTACCACTGTCAGGATTCACACAAGAATAAGATAATAGCCATAACATATATGCTCAGGACCTAGTGCAAATGGGTACAAGTCCCATGATTAGCTCTTCACTGTTTGTAATCCCATATGAGCCTGGATTGGTTGATTCAGTGGGCTATGTTCTCCTGGTGTACTCCATCCTTTCATATTCCCTCTCATTTGTGGGGTTCCCTGATCTCAAAGTGGAGGGTCCCTATGGAGACCTTCAATTTAGAAGCTTCTTATATTGTCTAGGTGTTGTACTTTGCACCTCCTCCCATCTGCTTCTGACAGGAGACTGTCTGGTGACTAGACAAGGCACCAATCTATGAGTATAGAAGAATATCTTTAGGAATCATTCTTTGACATTTTTTTGGATAATTTTGTTTACATCATTTTTTTAGATAAATAATTTCAATAACTGAGTGTTCTCCCAGTACAATGATTGACTGACAATTACTTTCCACCTACCACACTGAGACAAAACTATATAGACTTTGACTTTGAAAGATGATCATCAAAATTGTTTAATAATTGCTGTTTTTGCTCAAACATATTTTAGTTCCCGAAACCTGAGAACGTAATTTTATACTCCAAAGCTTTACATTATAGGCCAAATTTTTGTAGGGCAGTAATCATAATGAAATTGAGAACTTACAGGTTTTTTAAGAAGTTGGCAATGACTTCACAGGTGTTTCTCAATATAGATAGAGTATGTAGAAAAAGCTGGGGAATTGTTTTGACAACATTTAACGTCTTCTGGAAGATAGTTTTCTGAAAAATTTCCAAAAATTGCTGAGGAGTGTTTTGTGATTAACAAAAATAGTGTAAACATAACAATTGCAGATCCTCAACATCATACAGTATTCTCAGACCTGGTTTTGGGTAATTGTAGTTTTAGAGGTCTCAAAAAATTCAGGTACATCCCTATTTTTTATGATTTTTTTTTATTTTACATTTTGACTACTGCAAAGAAGAAATACCATCCAACATAGAAATTATAAATCGGTGAATTTTGATTAAAAGGTATATCTTTAAATTTTCTGTTGCTAGGCATGGTAGCATATACAGCACTTGGTTGCAATAGATCAGGGGCAGATCGATCTGTTAGCTCCAGGACAGTGTGATTTGCATAGTGTTTCAGACCAGCCATTGCAACATAATAGACCCTCTATTACAAAAACAATAACAAAGTTGTTATATTTATTTATTGAGGGGGCTGGAGCATACCATGGTGTGCCTGAGTAGATCAGAGCACAACTTGGAAGAGTCTGTTCTTTCCTTCAACTATGTATATCCTAACAATAGGATGCAGATCTTCAGACTTGGTGGAGAGAGTCCTATGAGGTGAGTTATCTTGTCTGTCCTGTGGTTTGTTACAACTAAAGTGCCAAATCTAGTAAATTACCTTAGTTATCTATCATCATTATTTATTGCCTATTAGTTTATCATCCATCTATATTTTTATTTATCCCTATCTTGAAAATCTCAAATGTATATAGCCATAATACAAAGTTTTATACACACACACACACACTTTTATTCTGGATATTCGGCAAGACCTAACATCATAAATCTCTATAGTTAAACGTAACCCTGACTAAACAAACCTTATAGAAACTCCATATCTGATTGGCTCACCTAGCAAAAAGAATCACCAACAAAATGGTAGAGATGTAATCAGAAGTAAAACTGAGAAGAAATGATTTTATTTATACATAAATTTTAAAATAATTACATTTTCGCCTACCAATTCACCCATTCATTTGACAAATTTTCTTTAGGCTTACCATAAATCAAATAGATAGGAGGATCAGTAAAGTAAGGAAATGGGCCTATACCTCTGTCATTGTAGAGGTAAGAATTCAGAGGGGGAAACAGTTATTTTGGATGGGAAGTGAGGAGGATCCACGACCTATTCAGGAAGGGGAAAGTGTATGACCAAATTATATCATAGAAAAAAGTATAATTAAATAATAGTAATGCTATTATTCATTTGTTTATCTATTTTTACAAAATGCACTAATCCCAGCGCATATCTCCTCACTCTGCAGTAAGGCTTCCAAAGCTGCCTTTACTAAGCAATTGCATCCACTTACAGCATTACAAATATACTATTTTCAAAACTCAGGTTAGTCTCTTGCTCAGCTTTGTCTAGTGCCTTGCCATCTGATGCAGAGTGAAATCCCTGCACGGGGTGTCCAGCTCTGGTCTACTGTGTATGTGGACAGTCGGTATGGAATGTTGTCTACCATGAGTGTTCTCTGTACCCTGGTGTTTCCTTTACCAAAACTACTGACTGCACTCAATATGAACCTAATGAATATTTTTAGACCGAATGAACAAATAAGTGAAAAATACTAATGATGAATGACAGGTTTTCTTGCCATTGAACTTTTTGTTTGCATCATTAAAATATTTAACCAATATTTTATTTTCCTATTATTCCAGATGAATTTTCATTCATGAATTTTCTTTATGAGCAAAACAGGCATGTGTTATATTGTGTTTAGGTCATAGTCCTATGTTTTAAAGATAAATTTTGGAAAGTAGGATGCTTGAAAATTATTTAATTGTTCCAATAGCGAATAATCTAAAAATACCAATTATTTTGAATGAATGTGTAGTTTCAAAACAAATGATATTTAGTTGAGAGGTTGACTCCGTATTTACCTCCAAATTTCACCTCAACCTATTTTGAGATCATTATTTCCCTGCTTTTTGTCTTGGTTTGTGTTGAATTAAGTTTTATTTGGGTTTCTCCAGTAAAACTTCCGAAGAATAAATTGTTTAGGTAAGAAGCACAAAAGTGAGTTTTAATGTGTATAAAGTATGAGTCTCAGAAAAAAGTTTTAAATCTTACTTCTAAAAATCCAATAGTTTTATTTTAAGAATCGAACAGAAAGCATAAATAAGCCACCCAGCATGATCCATCTACTACTGCTTGACTGGGAAGTGGATTAAAATCTTAAATTGTTGCCGAGGCTATCCATGTTAAAAAAAGAACTCGAGCCTCAGAGCTGAGAGCAATCAAAGCTCCCATTTCAGCAGCACTCTTTCCTATGGAGCTAATCTATGCAAGGAGTGTTTGTCATTTAAGCAGTCCTACTGCAAAGCCCAGGATGGCACTATGTTGCCAAAAGAAGGACCTTCTGACAGTTACTTTGGAAGGAGAAGGAAGGAGTAAAGGGGGCTATTCACATTTAGCTCACATTTTAAAATAAAGAGAAAGTAAAGAGAACTTTCCAAATTTGACATCAACTCTACCACACACACACACCCCGCCCCCGCTTTCCTATAAAGCACTGTTTTAGTTTAGAAAGATTTGAAATTGACATTTAAATGGTGGTGGGGCAATTCTCTTTCTCCACCATGCGAGATGGTCTCTGGAAATGTACAATTATGCTGTCATGCTGAGCACTCCACATTGGACAGAGTTTAATTATTAATGTGTTTCCCTCAGAGAATGACTCGATCATGTCACAACTCTAGACAAATACAGCAATGCTAAATCATAAAATATTCACGTGAATACTGCAGAAGTGACAGGAAGTTAATTCTATGAACACTTTTGATATTACCAGAAAATTAGTTTCAAACGCATAAGACTGAAATAAATGTGCTCATAATTTGCTCAAGGGTAACGCTCATCTTGCAATCAGTTGGTGTCTTTTCATAAATGTTACAAGTATTCAACATGGCTTTATGATAAAGAGAACAGCTAATGTAATGTATTATTTGTAGACAATGTTTTACTTGTAAACAGCAGGGAGTGAAAAATAGCACTCTCAGAAATATTTAAACTCCAGTAATATTCTGCTATTTATCATTTTGTTGAATGGAAGAAGTGCCATCAACCAAAAAAAACGAAAAAAAAAAAAACATTGTTCTCTAAAGATTGAGAAGCTTAGGGAATAGTATCAAGATGTTAAACTTTTCATTTTAGAGAACTTATCTCTCTTAATCTAAAAACTGAGACATGATGATTAATTTCTTAAGATGATTTGTTGACCAACATGAACAAATATGAAGTTACAAATTTTAGAGACTAAATGATGTTCTCAAGAAAATTTATTCACTATTCTGGGATAGCTTAAAGATGTTAGTATAGTATATGATTCAATTGTTTGCATACTTATTCTCAAACTGTATCAACTAAAATATCCAAAAATGTCAACAGTTCTATCATTTATTATTATCATGTCTATTATATGAAGCTTCATGCATAAATTATCCAATATGTAAGCAAATGAATAGAAAATTAATAAAAGAGCAATTCTCATTTAAACATCAAAACATTAAATGAGTGAATATATGGTAAATGTACTTCACAATCAAAAATACTTCCAAAAGTTATTCCGAATGGCTGTCCGTCATTACTTTTACCAGAAGATTTTTTTGTGTTCTGAGATAAGTGTTAAGTGGCCAAAATTTGCTGTGAATAGTTACTTATCCAAGCTAAGCTAATAAGACAACTTCCTGTGACTGGAACACCTTGACCCTTTTGGAGATGAGTTGTGACTGATGGTAATCTTTAGAGAAAGCCTAAAACCCTGGCACAAATGTCACATTCTTTACATCATCATGAGTTTATACTTCTCTTTCTCCTGATGGAAACCTTCCACTTCAATCAGCCATACATTGTCTTATTTTTAGAAACCAAAGTTTAATTCACAACATTCTATACAACAGAAGATATTTTGACAGTGTCCTACTACATTGATTTTTTTCCATTTTAAACAAAAATGTGACATTGAAGCCAGGCGGTGGTGGCACACGCCTTTAATCCCAGCACTCGGGAGGCAAAGGCAGGTGCATCTCTGTGAGTTCGAGGCCAGCCTGGTCTACAAGAGCTAGTTCCAGGACAGGCTTGAAAGCTACAGAGAAACCTTGTCTCAAAAAACTACAAAAAAAGTGATATATTACAATGTCCAGACATTTAGACTTTGCACATTTTTATTGGGCATGTCTATTCAATATAAATAAATAATATAATTGGTATTTGGCATTCTTTTTATATTGTGTGCAAAAGTGCTATAATAAAATAATAAGAGAGCAGAGCTATAAATGAATGAATCATTAACCACTTTTGTTTAATCATTTAAAAAATACAGAAATTATTTCATTAATTATGATATAAAGGTACTTCTTTTCCTAACTTTCTATCATTTAATCTTTGTGCTTCTCACATCAAGCATCTTGATCCCATTCATTTCCTATTATTGCATATCCACCCTCTGACCTTGCTGGCTTCTCCCCAATAAAATATAAGAGAAAAAAGAAAGAAAAAGAGGGTACTATCTTGTCATGGAAGCTGTAAGTACGACATAGAGAATCATGCAGCAAACCCTTTTGTTCATATACCTTTACATGCACGTACTTATTGCAAGAGCCAGTGGTCTGGTTTGTGCTATACTATTGATGGTGGACCCTCACAGGGATCTTATTGCTTATCCTAAGATAACAAATGGCATAGTAAATATAGTAAATGGCTGCATTATATATACAAAGGACAGAAAAGCATGAAACTGGAGACATTTTAAGAGTAAAACAATGATTCAGTATTCTTCTAAATTTGTGCTGCAATATAATTTTTACAAGTTAACTATCTTAATATTCACTTTATAAGTGCATATTTTTTCAGGAATGCTGATTTATATGACTAATGAGAGGTGTGATGCTTAAGAATTGGTTCTTGAAAACAAGTATGGAAAGCACCATGCTTGTGAGGCCTTTCCCAGGAGCCAAGACAATTGCCATGACAAAGAAAATTTTTTCTATCCTCAATTAGGAAAGAAATGTAAAAAACCTTTACATAGCAGAATACAACTGAATGTTAAAGGAGGCATAAATTTAAAAGATTATGAAGTTTAGATTAAAGAAAATAGAGAATTCTAGAAGATTAAGGCAATGATGGAAGTATTAACTAATAATGTAGCTTGGAAAAGAGAAAAATGGTCAGTAGGTATTTATGGACCTAATGCCAGATAGCAAGTTAAAAATGTCACTATGACCAAAATAGGACACAAATTAAAATACACTCAGGGACTGTTGCAAGTTATTTTATTATACTATGTAAAATATATTATTGTGATTTTTTTTAATAAAATGGCCAGCAGCTAGGCAGGAGGCATAGGCTGAATTTCTGGACAGAGAGAGCTCTAGAAAGAAAAAAGTGGGTGTCACCAGCCAGAATTCAAGGAAGCAGGACATACAGGAAGAGATGTAAAACCAAGTGCCATGTGGCAGCTTATAGAATTACAGAAATGAGTTAACGTGAGTTATAAGAGCTAGTTAGAAAGAAGCCTAAGCTAAGGTCAAGCTTTCATATTTACTAAGTCTCCATGTCATTATTTGGGAGCTGGTATGACAGAGAAAAACTGGTTATATATGGGGCTTGAATATTCACCATAGGGTCCAAAAAATGTAAGAAAAGTTGTGGACATGGAGTTGGATGGACTTTCTAGTCCTGCAGCTTCTCAGGTGGGCTAGAGCTTGACACATGGAGGTACAACTACTGATGCTGCCTATGGGCTGGAGCCACGGACCAGTGCCATGCATCAGCATCATGTGTTAAATTGAGCCACACAGTGGCTGACATAGCAGTTTGAGTCTTTAAAGAAAGTATAATCAAAAAATAAGCTGTATAAGGATGGGAAACACACAGGGTACCTGGGCTCTTTAATTTTGTTTTGTTGGATTTGAATTTTTTGAATACTCATGAGTGAACTATAGCTGTTGCGAGACATTGGATTGTGGAAGGGACTGCTGAATTAAATCAGCCTAGATACTTTAAAGATATCTTTGTTTCAGAATAGAAATTACAATATGTTGCATTGCCGGGGGGGGGGGGCGGGGGGGTCTGCTTTTGTTTCCAAAGAAAATGAAAAGCTATGGAGTCCTTCAAAGTTAATCAAGATTAAATATGATTAGGGGAGGCCTCCTGAAAATATTGATTACCAACATGAAAAAAGAAACAAAGAAGGAGTACAGGACAGGTGACATACATGCTAAGCCTTCTCCCATGGGAAGAGCTCTGAGACTAGAGGAAATCCATGATGAATCTTTTGACTACATAATCTCCATGACTTATTTTTATCTGCTATATTACCTTTATCTCTGCCATATGGCACAGATAGAGGTTTGGTTACATAGTTCAAATAGAAAGAAGTATATAGTTGACAGATGTCTTTTATGTAATCAAATATAAAACAAAAATCATTTTACCTGACTTGTGCACACTATACATTTCATAGTTGTGTTATTGCAGATATAAGTTACTTTTAAAATTTTGTGTGTTTTCAGAAAAAAAAAGAGCAGATACCAATAAAGACAAGTAGTTCAAATGATACTCAGAATGACTCTGTTATAGTTTCCTCAAAAATCTATTTCTGGAACAACTTCTGAGCTGCTAGTTGAGATGGTCTAGCCTCATACTCTATCCCAGTAAAGACTTCAGATAATTCCTACTCTTTCCCATTTTATAGATACTAGACAACAGTCAGCTCTCCCAGGAATTGATCAGTATCACAAATTTGTCAGGGTCCCCTCAAGATGCAATGGCCCCAGGCCAACATTAAGGAGTCTAGAGAAGATGATGTCCCTATTGCCTAGAGGTGGGTGGGTGGATTTTTGGTCATTTGGGGGACTATGTCTATTTGTCTTCATTTAGAGAACATGGTTACAAGTTGTTATTGGTCATTATCAGATAAAAAGCTGAACAAAGGAGATTAGTATCGAGTATCTCCTTCTGAAGGGAAAAAAGGGGGATATAGTATAGAAATGATGGAATAAAAAGGTGAGATGTTGAGTCTACATTTTAACTAAAAAACAACTACTAGCTTCAAATATTTTCTATTTATATGGATTTTTGTATTAAAAATGCAATTAAAAGCTCTAGGCCTTAAAATCTATTATTATAAAACATAAATGTAATTAAAAATTACAGCTTAGTCATCTATAGCAATGGAACTTGTAGCCATGTTAGGTATGTTTTCAACGTCATATGGAAACATATTTTAAATATATAGATGGTCTTCAAGGACTTAAGAGATCTGGAAAATTTGACATTTTAAAGTAATATTATCATAAAGCTTCTCTTGACAGTGAGACATATCTTCTCCTGTTAGCACCTATTTACTTCAAAAGAGGATGACAGGCATCAAATAACTTCCATATGGAGTTTTCTTTCTTTGCAGCAAAGATGGGCACTGGGTAAGAAACTACCCTTGTCTTGATTGTTGAAAGTATACAGTCTACACTGGACAAGCAGGACAAAATGAAGATGACTGCCAAACTTTACCAAGAGACAGTATGATAGTCCTTTAAAAATTTCTTGCTTCAGAAAAAAGTCTGTCATATATTCTAGACTTGTAGTCCAGAGATGGATGACCAATGTTGCAGAGGAACCTTGGGTGATTGTCTAAGAAGCCAGCTGTTTCCATCTTTTCTATAGTTTTGTCAGTTGCTTTCTCTGTACTTTCTGTTTACAGTAATATTATATAATTTCTTTATCTCTTATGGGGATATAGCTATATAGCTATATATATATATAGCTATAGTTTTACAGTTTTTCTTGTTACCAAATTCAGAAAAGACACTTATGTTGTAAATTTATTAGGCTGAATGGAAATTTATTAGGTTGAATGTTGTATGAATGCTGTTCATTCGTTTCCCAGCCTCCCGACAGCTCAGACCCAAAATAATCACGCTGAAACTCATTGTTTAAATCACTGCTTGGCCCATTAGCTCTAGCTTCTTATTGGTTAACTCTTACATGAATCTGTGCATCACCACGAGGTTGTGGTCTACCAGCAAAGTTTTAGCATGTCTGTCTCCAGCATGAGCTCCATGGCTTCACTCTGCCTCTGCCTCCTTTCTCTGAGCATTCAGTTTCATTTCCCCTCCCACCTATTTAAGTTCTGCCCTATCAATAGGACAAGACAGTTTCTTTATTCACCAATGGTATTCAAAACATACAGAGGGGAATCCCACATCAGCTGAAAAACATAAAAAACTAAGTTGTTTATCTAAAATGATATTTTAAGGTATAAAAAGATACCTTTAGAATTGTAATATAAGTTATAATAGAAAATGGTTTATGTATAGAACTTTGTACTCACTAAGAGAGGATGCATAACACAGTACTGGACATTATAAATGCAAATCTTACCTGATAATTGTTCTAATTGTACATAGCTTTACCATGTGAGAGTTAAAACTTTTCCTTTTTATTTAGATAAAGGGGGGGGTGTTGCAAGTTATTCAGTTATACCATGTAAAGATATGACATTATAATTGGTTTAATAAATGGCTAAGAGCTATACAGGAATTGTAGGCAGACTTCTGACCCAGAGAGCTCTGGGAGGAAGAAAGGGGGAGTCACCAGCTAGAAGCAGAGGAAGGACAGACAGGAGGAGAGGTAAAACTATGAGCCACATGGTGGTATGTAGATTAAGAGAAAAGGGTTAATTTAAATTATAAGCACTAGTTAGAAAAAAGCCTAAGCTAAGGTCGAGCTTCATAATTTATAAGTCTCCAGGTCATTATTTGGGAGCTGATGGAACTGAGAAAGATTTATTACAAGGATCCAAAGAAAGCTGTCTTCTGCCTCTAATAATCTAATTTCTGTGTTGATAAAGACATTTGTTTTCTATATGGTTTAGAAAAAGCAAGAGTATTGTTTCCATTACTTTGTATATTTCTGCAGTTCTTGGAATCACTTAGAAGCAATACAGTAAGAGATTTTTATTTTTTGTATTTTAGTCAGATCACCAATGAAACTCACATAAGTATATCCAATAAGTGTGATTATTTATTTATCTACACTTAACAACCAGTGTAAGGACACCGAACTAGTTTCTTTACTCAGTACCTTTTTGCCTAGTTGTCTTCTGGATAAGCCTATATCCTTGCATTTATGGTTTGTTTGTTTGCTTGCTTTTAGTGTTTCTAGCACTTTTCCTGTCAATGTCCAATTTAAGTACCCTTAATATATCAGACAAATTGAATGGACTAAATTATCACATGAGAAAATAATGAGACCTCACAAATTTGCACCAAATTCTTATTTTTCACTATAAACTTATCTTTTAACTGTTTTATAAATATATCATCATTTTATTTGTCTGTGCGACAGTTCAAACTGTCTCTATATATTATCCCAAGTCCACACTGTCTATTCTCAACCCTCTTAGTTAAACCCCACTTAATTATCCTAGTTATTCAAATAAAAGTATAAAGTGCCATTTTTGATGAATTTTATTCAATTTTTTTGCCAGATCCTTAGGATGCTAACTGTGGTATGTATCCAGAGCCTAACACTTTTTTTTTTTTGCCACTTTAACTTATCCTTATCTTTATCTTACATCTGCTATTCTTGTTTTCTTTGTTTCTGGCCTTGTTTTCATTCAAATAATTGTCAAATTTTGTCAATGTTGAAATATAAATCAGATCCTAATTTCTTTTATTCCACAACTATAAAAAAATACCCATTTTTCTCAGAACAAAAGTCAAAATCCCTGGATGTTTCTATTTATGTGTTGATACTTTTAGCTCAGATTACTTCATGCTAGCAGGTTTCTGAGACACACAATGTGTGCCCTGAGAATCTGCTGTGCAGTTATTCAATCAAACATCAATCTATGTTATTCTGTGAAGATATTTGATGTGATTAACATCTGAAGTCAGATGGTTCTCAGTGAGGGGGATTACTCTGGATAATCTGGGGATGACATGGTTACTTGAAAAGACTGAAGAGCAGTTCTGAGCTTTCCCTGAAGAAGAAATTCTTCTTCAGGCTTGCATATCAGCTAGAGCCTGACATGTTCCACCAGATACAGGGCATCCCTAAGCTTCTTCTAACAGGAAACCTCTCAATCAAACACTCTTGAATATTCTACTCTCGTTGCTCCATCATCTAGAGATTTTCTCTTTGTGGAGCTAAAGAGATATGACATATAGGATTAACAACTACTCAAGGAATTCCCTAACTATCAATCAATGCATTTACTAATTTCGTATACTCTCCTATTTATATTTGCCTTAAATTTTAACAGTGTAGTTACAAGAATAAAACACACATGTGTGAAAAACGCATTCAACAAATTATGAAGAACATATATGTTTACAAAATACATAGTAGAACAATTGGGCATAGGTTTGTCTTGAATGATTTCATTAGGAAATTTGTTGGATTTCAGGAATCAAAATGGTTTGGTACTCTAAATACTATGAAAATGACATATTTATTTATTTTTACTGCTTTGGGAATTTAAAATGCCTTTTGATAAGTACATTGACACTCATGAATTATACATATAATGAAGATAAAGGACACTACCGTGAATAAGGATGTATTTATGTATCATTTTCCCATTGCCCCAGTCAATGAATATACTTGCAGTGTACCTTAACATGCATGCATATTTTTGAGTATTTATCATATTTTAAGTTTATGTATATGTTTATGTAGCATTTGTATTCATTATGTATCTTCCTTGCTTGCTTCCTACTTCAACTTGATGTAAAACCCCAAAGATAAGGATTAATGTCTTTTTGGTTCACTGACATGCTACTGTTTCTTAGAACGATGTTTGGCATAATATGTACTAATAAATATTTTTAGAGAATGCATGAAGTTCTTGATATATATATATATATATATATATATATATATATATATATATTCCAAGATTTGAAATGATTTGCTTACTGCTATTTTCCAGAAACTTTACACTACATTATAGTTGGTACGATTAGTCATCTTTGAAATTCTGGAGTGTGCAACCTGAGCTACACATACAGCATCTTTATTAAATACCCAACACCCCAATACACACTCATACCATATAATACATGTATGTACACAAACACAGACAAAAGCACACAGATACACACACATATATTTTGTACATTGTATTGTGCTGGCATTCTAAAATTTATATATAATAATGTATATACTCTATAACAAATTTTGAGGACATGCACTATCTTACTAAATTGTATAATTATACATTACATAATACATCATATATCTGTTCTGTAGCTTTCATCAGCTGGCAGCAGACACATATATTAATTTATTAAATTTTATAATTACATAAAAGATATATGAATTCTTTGTCTAGTTCATAGCATGCTATAGTGCACATGAACCTGAAACACACACATACGTACTTGGAGGCACTTCATTGAATTACACATAGCATAAGTGCTAATCAATATTTTTGACAGAATGTATGAGATTCTTGATATATATACTGAGATTTGATATGATTTGCTTACGAGATTGAAGTCTGTAAGATGGGTAAATGTTAAAATTGTGTAGTATCATTCTAGTACTAGAGGAAAAGACATACCCTGGAAAAAGAATTGTTAATGATGCTAAAGTCATGAAATATCAAGATACTAGTATATGGATTGGGTTGTGCATTGGTAAAATCACAGTGTGAAGTTATAGTTTGGCAATATATACTGTGGTTAAAAGATTTAATTTTCATGTCATGCTACTTTTCTGAATCATTTTTTTTTATTTTTTACAAAAGTGAAAATGGAAGACCATCAAAATACTTGCATAAGAATACTTTTAGAAGTTTTATTCCTGGTAGTCATGAACTGGAAACCACTTAAGGATTCACGAAAAGTGTGAGATGAATAAATACAATTATATGTTTATAGGATGGATCCTAGTATAGAAATATTATTTGATTTTTTTTTCAAAAAAAACATTTGAGCAGAAATGTTGTTTGGCCTATGCATGGATTTTCAATGACCACTTAGAAAACAAATGATCATTGTATTCTATTTCCAATTTATTCCTAGGATGAGGTAATGTGTGAGTCAGGTAACATGCTTTTGAATTTGAAATCTTTGAAGCAGAACTGGGAGCATGTAAAGTTCATACTAGCATGAAAACAAAAGTTCAATTCTTAGTATTCATAGAAAAAAAAAGCCAGATAGTCACTGGTGGTAGTAGGTTCTTACCAGACAGGTAATCAGACCTTACTGGCAAACTAGAGGCCAGTGAAAGATGCTGCACTAAAATACAAGGACCCCAATCCTTTGAAATTCAATTTTTATAGAAAATATAAGAAGAAAAATAAATTTTGTCTGCTTATACATGGGGGGGGGTCTCTTTTTTCTAAAGTAAGGTGAAATTCTGTTTCTGACTGAAAAGATACAAAGAAATCTGAGCTATATCATTATGGAATATAATTAAAATCTCCCCAAGTGCTGAATAGTTTTGCTATAGAATCTAATTAAACTCTCCCAAAGGACTGTAGAGTCTCAGGTATTCACACTTTACAATTGAGGGACTCTGCCATAGTCACAAGCTGATTTTTTCTTTTGAAACATGAACACACACCTCTGGTGTTTGGTAAATCTAATCTTCATTTATACAATTACAAATGCACTCCCCACTGCTCATTCTAGACCCCAAGCTCCTAAGTGAACTTATTCAAAAATGACCCACTTATATATAACACAAACTTATCTCTCCCATATGCTACAGCTACACAGAAATATGACAGAAGAAACTAATTCTAAACCCAGTGAAATGAAGAAACCTTAAAGATATGCAATGAAGAAAGAAATTAGAAAGAGAAGATATGCTTTATAATTCTACTTATCTGAAAGTCAAAGGTCTAACTGATCTACCACATGGAAAGACATAATAATGTTCACTTTTAGATGGGGACACAAATGAGAATTTTATGACAGAAGAATTTCATATAACTTGTTTTGTGGTTGGTTATGTATATATAATTGAATTTTACACTTAGAGTTTGGGTTTCTTTACCATTGCCATTGTATGAACAATAAAATATCTCTGAAAATACTATTACTTCTATTAAAGAGCTCAGGTTGTCTTTTACAGCTACTCAGAGTAGCTGGGACAAGTTTTTTATATTATAAAAATTTATAAAAATATAGGAGATATTGATTTTTTGAGAATGGCACTCGAGATGCCAAGTGAAGGATCTTATTTAGAGAGAAGGTTGTCTTTGATTATATTTTCAGGTAATTCAAAACATGGGAGGTTAAATTAAATTTGAAGATTAAAGAAATCTCAGTTCTAAAAGTTTGTCTAACATTTAAATAGCTTTTTTGAAAGTATGTTTAAACACCTGAGCTGGATAAAGTGCACATGTTTCTAAATCTGAAAATTCTGTGATCATCAGGGCTTAAACATTAAGATGACTCAGTTGAGGCTGTAGAGCTGGGATGTAGATCAAGGCACCATCTCAGTCAGTGCCGTTGACTTGAAGTGTATATTCTGTCTGTACTCTGTGACATCAAAGTTTGATACAGGTCAAGTGAGTATTTTGTGAAGCCTCCATTATAAAAATAAAACATTGATAGGTTAAATTTAGATTATCACCTGCTGATAAGTCCAAACATTTGTGGATTTTTCTTTTATTAGATTTTCTCAGTTAAAAATAAGGAGCTCAGTATTCAGTAGGCTTCGGAGATAGCAGTAAAGTCTCATCTTTATAAGCTGAAGGGACAAAGCTTTGGAAAGGGGGATATCACACTAGGATACAGTAGAGTAAAGACCCTCCTTGATTTCATCAAGTTTACAAGACATTAAGAAATTTCCACAAAGAGGAGGCCTTGCCATTTCTATCTGTAGGTGGAACAGTCACTGAGTACAGATTAAGCCGGATGAGGAGTTGAGACTGTGTCTGAGGTACAATAGTACCTTACATGGCAGTGGAGGGAACGGACTCCCAGCATTTGAATGACTTATAGTTGAACTCTCCTGAATACATCACTTTACCCAATTGGTCCATGGGGATCAACTAAAGATTTTATCTTAACTAAAATCTTAACTCATGATTCTGAGTTAACCCATTTCCTGAAAGAACATCTGGTGGAAGGTTACAGTGACAAACTAATATCTCACTGCTGCGTCTGTCCTTGAAAATAAAACCAATAACCACCTTCTGCTTCTTGTACCATTAAGAATGGATTTACCTTAGATTCAAGTAGCAGTGCTACCAATGTGGTTCATCTGTGGCACTCCTCAGAAATCAACGTCTCTTTTGTATTTACTGTGCCCGTAACAGACTGTGCTGACCTTGATAATTCACAGAGGTAAACATCAATCCATTGGTATTTTAATCACAAAGCAGCTGAAACTGGGTAGCTTGTAAAATATGTGGACCTGTTTTCCATAGTTCTGAACTGAAAACATTCAAGGTTAAGGTTTCTTTGTCCTTGCTTCCCAGGGATGCCTGCTGCTTTTGAAGATTCATGATGGAATGCTTCACCCTCTGTAGATTGTAGGCTCTGTCCACACATGGTGATGTGGATCTATCAATAAATGGTATGGAGATTGTTCTTCTTAAGTTGTTAAACCATCACATGCAAACAGTTACATCCATTTCCTAGTTTAAGTACCCACCTTGCCAGTAAGTCTCATTCTTGGCATTTGGAGTCATCACAGGTAGGAGAATTCAACTCAATCATGTTTCCGACTATTTTCATCAAGTCCTGAATCTAGCATTCTATCCCCTCTGTATGGTGTGAATACCATTGGTTAATATAGAAATTGCTTTGGACCTATAGCTGGGCAAAACTTAGTTAGATGGGGAAAGCTAGGCTGAGTGCTGGGAGAAGGAAGGCTGAATCAGAGAGAAGCCATGGAGCCTTTACCAGAAACAGACATGCTGAAACTTTGCTGGTAAGCCACTGCCATGTGGCGAAACACACAGTAATCGAGATGGGTTAAATTTATATGTAAGAGATAAGCCAATAAGAAACTAGAGCTAATTGGCCAAGCAATGATTTAATTAATACATTTTCTGTGTGATTATTTTGGGCCTAAGCTAGCTGGGTAGCCAGGAACCAACAAGTGGCACCCCATGTTGCATTTAAAATGAGAGGTGGAAGAAAGAAGAGACAAAATTTTGTTAACTATACATATAGGGATAATACTGTTAACTCACACAGAATCAGGGTGTATAAATAATGTTATTGTGCAGGAAAACAGTAAATCTGTTAGATTTTGATCTTTGAAGAATCAATTAAACATCTTAAAGTGATATTTAGCTTACTGGATATTCTCCAATTCCCAAGGCCAGTTGATCAGAGGAGAAGAAAAGGTTACTATGCTCGGAGTTCCTTTATAAAATTCTTCCTCACAGCAGCTGTCTTGAATAGGAGTTATGATATATTTCAAGTGCTACAAGAGATAATAAAAGTCCAACTCTCACCGCTTAAGCAGCAAAATCATCCTTATGTTCATATTCTGCTTGCATTTTATGATCACAGGCTTCAGGCTATGATCATATTCTCTTCCTATTTTGTGAGCATATTATTCAAAGTGCTTTGTTAATTAGGTTTGTCATTGTTAAGTTCCAGGTAGTTATTGAACTTGCAGAATTAAAAGGTTATGGCTTCTGTTGTCTAGGAAAAAGATGTACTGTAATAAAATACTATTTTGTTTCCTTTCATTACTTTTGTTGTGGTGTTGTGAAACATCTAATTTTCAACCCGTAAATTTATGTTATGTGGTATTCTCAGGCTCTTGAGCTTACAGTTTAAACTTAATTTTACACTCAATAAGTCTTCAGTTTTATAAAACCTCATGTTTGTCAGCATTCCTCTGTTTTGATATGATCCTGAAATCCCATTTCTCTGCTGTCCCAACTGCAGATGGTAAAGTACTTCTCAGAAGTTATCACTTGTTCTGTCTCCTCAATGCTTGCAAACCAAATTATATTGGAAGAATTCAGACTCAAATCAGTTTCCAATTTTGTACAATGGAAAGTTTATAGTTTTATAGTTTGAACTTAATGAATCGTTTCTCTCTCTCTTTCTCTCTCTCTCGTAATTTATACTTGCAGTTGAAGCTTCCATCATTTTTTTCTCAAAACTAAAACTTCAGATCATGTCACAATACTTAATAGAGTAATTTATATATCTCAGAAATTATTACTGAGATACTTATTATCAGAACTAAACTTACAGGACTGAAAAATCCAAGAACTATAGATTTTTCTTGGAAATGAAAAACAATTTTAATTATAAATATCACCAGTAAAACCTGGTAGATATGTCATATAGGTTCAAATATAATATATTTGCATAATTCTTGTTTGAGCAAATGATTCTCCATCATAAACAAGGTGACTGTTAACTTGTGCATTTGTAGTTAACAGAATGTTGGGCTAAGTCTTTAGAGCTTGACCATCTAATTCTTCCTTTTTATCCTGGTGATCTTGAACTAATTATCATCTATAAGCTTTAATAATATCTGATTTGTAAAAGTAAATAATAGTTAAGATAGGGAAAATAATATTGATAACAGAGTTGCTGTAAGATTTAAGCCAGCTCACTGGTTGAAGTATAGAACACACGCCCGTGTCATACCAAGTGAAGAGTTAAAAGGTTTGAGAGCTCTGTAGAGAACTGGAGAGTTTATGATCAGTTCCCAGACAGTTCTAGAGCTTTCTCTGTATTCTGTTCATGTCATGTGACTTCACAACGCTCTGACAAAATGACTTCCTGGGTGTCTGGTTGTGGCAATTCTGTCAAAAGATCAGAGAAGCACTTGTTGGTTGGATTTGGTCCCACAAAATCTCTGTCGTCACTATGGACAAATCTAGAAGACAAAGAACACATTGTTATAGTTGAATTGTCCCAAAGCTGTGGTGGATATCACTTTAGTTAGACTGATCTCACACCAGCTTTCAGACAGGTGAAAAGGCAGATCAACTGAACTATGATCTTTTATTTTTTTTATTGATTTGCAAATATTTTATTGAGAATATTTGCATCTATGTTCTTAAGGGAAATTGGTGCATAATTGTTTTTGTCTGGTATTTTTCAGTTTTCTAATATAAAAATATTTTTTAATTTTACATACCAACCTCAGTTCACCTGTGTAGTAGGGTAGGCTGCTTGTTGGTTCTCGACCACTTTGCCCCGAAATAATCAAGAAGAAATTGTATTAATTAAATCACTGCTTGGCCCATTAGCTCTAGTTTCTTATTGGCTAACTCTTACATGTTAATTTAACCCATTTCTATTAATTTGGCTGTGGCTTACTTGCTAAAATTCTGTCTGGTTCCAGTGGAGATATATGGTTTCTCTCTAACTCCTTCTTTCTCCCATCATTCCATTTAGTTTTCCCTACCTGGCTCTGTTCCCCTATAGCTCTGCTATAGGCCCAAAGCACTTCCTTTATTAACCAATGATATTCACAGCATACAGAAAGGAATCCCACATCACACCTGTTCTCCAATTTTCCCAATCCTAAATCCATCCCCTTCTCACCTCCATCCTCATCTTGGAATGGCAGACTTTGTTGTTGACTCCCCAAGGGACCTTAAGCCCTCTGATGAGCCATGATCCTTGATTTATCTATTCAAGGCACAGTTGACTCAACACTAATTAAATATTAACTACTAATATTTAATATATTTAATCTATTAAATTGGATTATATTACTCATTGGCAGTTTTGGAGTTTTTTTTGTTATTTCACTGGTAGCCATATGTATGTCTTCTCACACTGATTTGTTATTCTTGTGGTTATTTAAGACAAAATCTATATATCTCAATGATTATTTTATATAGGACAGTAATAGTCTATTGCTCATGCTTAGAAAGTCTTATTGTGTTTCTTCAAATAAAGCACATACACATTTAAGTATTAAATTAGTATGATAGTCTGTCTTTATTTTGAGAGCTTGTTATGTATCGATATTTAAGTGCAAATAAGGCTGAATATATAGATTGTAATAAAAATTTTTTAAGAAACAGGTTTAGATATAAGGCACACGAGAAAGTTAGATAATTATAGTTTTATTCCTAATATTTTACTATTTATAATTTTACCCATTATCAATACCAAATGGTTGAATATGATTCAAAAAATGCATAAGATACATTAGAAAATTTGTTAGCAATTATGCTAAATAATACTATGTTGGAAACTGATTACCAAAACATCCAAATGAATAATTGAAAATTTGCCATCATTTACAGAAATGTATAACTTATTCATACAGAAAAAAGGGAAGGTAACATCATTTCTGGAAATCTAAAAAAGAAGGTATTATTTAATGTATGACCAGCTTTTCTGTCTGAGTGTATGAATTTTGAGTAAGGAGAAATATTTGACTTAAAGAAATCACAATGGTGTTTGGTATAAACCTAAAGGTGGAGGAGACAGACAGTGGAATAAAACATAAAAGGATGAAATGAAAGACTTTAAATACAATGATTTAAATAAGGAGAGTGAGAAAGAGCAGCCTGGGAATGGAGATGAGTTTTAATTTTAAGGACATATGAAAAACAATTGATACTGACATCAGATTTTGCCCTACGGGGGAAGCTACTTAGCAGATGTGTCACCACTATGTTTATTAATCAGAACACTGACTTCCCCAAGACCAGTCATAGTAAAATATGTAAAATGTGACTCGGATGACAATGAAAGGAACTCACAGGGAATCATATGTAGAAGAACCTGGGAAGAGTACAGCCTGTCACGTTAGCATGGAAGATGGCTCATCAGCATTCAGTGATACATGAAATCTGTAAGAGTGAAACACCATTGAAGATGAAGAAAAACAGAGCATTTGTTGATGCTATATCCGGGATGTCATTTGTTCCTCCTGAAGCTCAATTTTTAGAATTCAGTCTTCGATGTCAAGGAGTTGCTGGAAAACCTTTTAAGGTCTGTGTCTACAGGGAGGTTAAAGAATCCATTGAGCATTTCCCTTTCCAGGATCAAATTTTGTCTTAGTTTCCATAAGAGGAAGGCACCAAAACTCTGAGTTTGGACCAGTCTAATTCTGAGCACAATTCTATCTTTGCTCTTTGGCAATGTAACCATGAAAGTCTCTCTCTCAGGTGAGAAGAAGTCAACTGAATACACTTGAACACCTGAAACTGAACTAAGTTAACTGTTTCTTCACAGCTACCCTGCCTCTGATGTCTCAATATAGTAATGAAAAGATGATTGAAACAATTACTAACAGTATTTCCTTTTCAGAGTTGTGAAACAATAAAACTACATAATGCTAATGAAGAAAGGTAGACAGAGACTCAATCATGGTGGATAAATCATGGTGTCTGTACCAAAAATGAAATGAGGCTAAATGAAGTTTAGATAGAGTACATAGAAAAATGGTAGTGCAAATATAAAAGCAATTAATGTTGAACAGATGCAGCTTATCTAGGGAAATTGACCTGAGTTTGTATGGACATGGAAGGGAAGAAAGAAGTATTAAGAAAAATATGTAGAGAAACAGTTGAAGGATTCAGGGAAAGAAAAGAGCTGAACAGAATGTAGAGATAAATACAATTTTGTATTTAGCATTTGGGGAGCAAGTGCCAGTTCAGATACTTTTGAAAGTTTGTGGTCACTCATTTAAGTTTTAAACATAAGTATTCACAGCTGTAATATTCAAAATATTGTGTACTCACTATTGTATTAAATTAAATTATCATTAATTGAAATAGTTGATTATTTTAGGCAATAAAGATGATCACCTTGAAGCTTATATGTTGTAGGTATTTCCTTAAAAGGTAATTTAAATGGAAAAGCATGTATGAGAAACAAAGGATAACCATAGAAACAGAAAACAAAACTTGTGGGAGAGGCTGCTGCCTAATTATCATAACAAAATATGGATTTTATATTATAAACATATTTCTGGATAAAGTTTTTCACATGTGAGATGTATGTGCATATATATTTACTTTTACTGTATATAACATTAATCTATAAAAAAACGAATAACTGTTGATGATAGAGAAGATACCATAGCAAAATATAATTCATTTTACCGTGTAGATAATAGAAATGAAATTAAATAAATAAGGATAGCCTCCATTAAATAAAAACAGGACTTCTTTTTCCCAAGTAAACAAAAATCATAGCTTTTATTTAGAAAACAGTGTCCTATGGAGGTACTCTTAAGTACTAAAAAAGTTACTTTTTTCAAGAGATGTATTTCCTTCCCTTAAGATGGAAACATCTGTTTAAGAAAAATGACAAACATCTCAAACTTTGGCCACACAAACTACTCTCATCACAGAACGGAATGTTTTCATTTTACCTCATACTAACACAATAAGTAAAGAATCCTGAAGAGTTATGTTTAGAAAAATTGATGTTTAGAAAAATTGTACTCACAGAACAAATGAGTCCACATAGGTTTGCTATTCATAAAGTAGGCTCATTAGTTTGGTTTCAAACTTTTATCCAGAATTACAGAATTTCAAGTAATCAGAAAGAAGGCATGAATAGCCAGCTAAAAGATGTTCACAATGATTTGTGTTTGCACCCTTTCTGGGTGGTCTGTTTGTTGGCCAATCACATTGTTTTCTATACTATGGACTTCTTTTATTTATTTGTGGTCTCCTAATCTTATGACTTGAAAGTCACATAGGATTCAATGAGAATATTTTTTAAAGATTTAAAAAGAGAAATAAAGAACTAAAGGAAAAGGAAATACTTTGTCAATGAACTAGAACTAAATTAAATATTGCTCTAGAGTGAATATCAATAGAAATGCTTTTCTAGCATTACCTTTTCTTCTTTTTTTCTGTTGGAGGTTTATAAAATAAGTAACTAGCTTAACCTGTCAACTGGACATACCCCACAGAAATCAGAGAGGACTCTTCTGAGACTTTGCAGAGATCTGATTGGCAGGAAGGCGTATTTGTGGGGCTTATCTTGATTGATTATTGACAGAAGACAAAAAGTAGGCTCAGTCTGCTCCTGGTAGTAACATCCCTAGGTGGCATAAGAAAACTAGCTAAGTATTGGCCTAGGAGGATGTCAGTAAGCAGTCCATGTTCCATCACACACAGTTTTTACTTCAAGGAAAAAGATGTCTTCTTGAGTTTCTGCTTTGACTTCCTTCAAGAACGGAATGTAACCCGGAAGCTTATTTTAACACTTTCCTCCCTACTTTTATTTAGTTCAAATGTTTTTTTTTTCTTCAGAAAAACAGAACGATTCTAGGAAAGATACCAATGCCATTTAACAGAGGAAGTATACATTTTAGGGAAAATGAAAGACAGGCATATTTTCATAAATAATCATTAGAAAGGAAAGAGAAGAAGGTGGGTGAGAATACGTGTTGAGCCCCTTCGCAGCTCACTCAAATTCTCACCAATGCTGGGTGACCTCTACTGTGCTTTGAAAATGAAATAGTCACCAAAGGTGCATGTGTTCAGAGATATAGTCTGGAATGTTGACATTTGGCAATCAATTACAGCAGGATGGCTCTGAAGTAATCAATGGATTGATCTATTGATACTTTCATAGTGTAATAAAACATCAGGAGGTGGCAGGAACCAGCAATTTATCATTGCAGACTGTGTTTATGCACTGTATCTTCTTCCCAGCCTTTTCTTCTGACTGTCTCTGTTTCCTGCTGAATCAGGACTAGCATCTTCATGCAGTCTTCTCCCAAGTATAATGTTGAAACTTATCTTGGAATCCAAGCTGCGGGGACAAAAGAACATGAACTGAAACCTCTGAAACCATGAGCCAGAATTCCTTTATCCTTCTTCAACTTGTTTCCCCAAGATATTTATCTGGATGACAGAAAACTGACTCACATCATCTCTCAAAAAGACCCTGCATTCTTGTCATATAGACTTGAGCCTTGGTCAGTAAAACTATGAGCCTAAGGCTGGGAATTTTAAGTACCCAGTATGCTGGCAAGGTAATAAGTCCTATACCACCAGGAAATCACTTCAATAGGTCATGAAGTCAAAGTAGGAAGGGTTTCAGAAATGATGTTCTTGCCCTCACTTCATGTTTCAGACAGGCAGCTGCTTTCTAGGCAGCCGCTGTGTTTAGAAGACAGCAATAGAGAATGGCTGTTAATGTGACCATACGGGTCTGGCTCCGCTGCCGCTTATTCATGTAACTATTCTCAATCAGGCTCACAACTGTGATCCCCGGTGCATGTGTGATCATAAGAGGACTCCGGGAAAATTGGATGGAACGGAAAAAAGGTTTTTCTTTTACATTCAATTTGCTTTGGTTATAGAGACCCAATCATTGTATCTTTCATGATGTGTTAAAAGGAATTGCGGTCCAAGGGCTATTGTGGCAGATGTCATACAGTATTCATAAGGCACCGTATTGGGAGATTCAGAGACCTAGAAGTCCCACCACTCTCCTTGATGTCCTATGTCTCATCCCATCCATGTCAAGAGTCCTTGTTCTTGGGTCTCTTCCTCATGGGAAAACACAAAAGGCAATGAATAACCCGTTATCCACATAATAAGTTTTACTCTCGGTTTTTGTCTGTGAAAATGAATAGCTATCTTTGGGGCCAATTTTCGAAGTCATAGGTTCTGGGCCTTGTTGTTACTTACTATCTGAAGTTAGGCAAGTCATTTAACCTCTCTGAGCTCCAGTTATCACATCTATGGAATTGAAATTATAATAGCTCTCTTGCAGGGTGTTATGGGTCAAACATAGTACTGCAAGTGAGCAGGTTTTGCACTCTGCAAAGTAAAATGTATTAGGGACCACAGTTGCTCTTATATGGTGCACCAGGCATGTAAAAGAGAATTTAATTTTTCAGACAGGGTATCTCTGTAGCCTTGGAGTCTGTCCTGGAACTCACTTTGAAAACCAGGCTGGCCTCAAACTCACAGAGATCCTCCTGTCTCTGCCTCCTGAGTGCTGGGATTAAAGGCGTGTGCCACCACCTCTTGGGCAGAAATTATTTTTATTGCTTCCTGTAAGTCAGGACAAACAGAGTTTGCCAAGAAAGACATTTCTTGTACTTGGGTTTCCAATAGGATAGGCAAACAATTACTTCAGGATTTAACTGGCTCTATTTTATTCTTTAAAGAATAAACAGAGTAAACACAGACACATACACACACTCACGTGCATGCATGTGTATATACATGGAGAAAAATATTATTCACTTCATAATGTCCAATGGGATTAATATATTTTTAATAGAGGAATATTAAAATCAAAAACTTCCAATTTCCACTCATGTTTTGTCTAGCCTAAGTGTAAGACTAAAACTTGAGGTCAGTGTTAGGCATCTTACATGAATCCTTTGAATTTTTATTTTTCCATAAGGAAAAATAATAATTGAATATTTATGCATGCTATGCTTACACCTCCAAAATGGTCATATTATTTTAAGGACAAACTTTGACTAAAGAGAGCCTCTTTCTTTTCAGTGAAGGATTCTGTTACATCCAGTTCTGTTAATGGAAGGTTGAATCATATAAGGAATCCATGATTAAATGAAAGGGTGAAAGAGAGGAAGTGGAAAAGAGGGGAGGATGAAAGAGAGATGAAGCAATTGAGGGAAAACTTATGCGTAACCTATACTGTAAAGTGAACCCCAGTTCTTTACAGGCTGGGAATATTAAGCTCGGAAGGGAAAGGAGAAGATAGGCAGAGGAGATTGAATGGAGTCATTTGGGATAAAGATTTGAGTATAAAAAATTGAAAGTGGGAACTAAATTGCTGTCATGAATGTGTCTTATTTAGGGCTAAGAATCACCTATAGAGAGTATATGAAATGCAGAAGCATATGGCTTGTATATATTTTAAACTATGATTATATTTGTGTAAATGCAAAGATGTTATGTTGTGCAATTGTTGACATTTTAAATGTCCCAGGGAAAACTACCCAGGGATATCAGCAGAAACACCTTACAATAGAGAATGCTGCTTAGCTTTCCAAGTTGTTTATAATTAGTCAAGTTTAGTGACTAGTCACCAGGCCTAAATTTTCTAGAAGTTTACTTTCTTAGATTCTCTGATAACTTACTAAAGTGGTCTCAAATTATAAACCAATAAAATAGATGATTTACCAAAACTAACAGTTAATAAAATTATACTCTAGTCTCTGTTTAAAATGTGTTCCATTATACATCAGTAGAACATTTGCTTTGTATACATTCATTAGACAAAATTAATCATTCTTTCTGCAAAATCTAGCATCTTGATATATTGCATTAAATGTTGGATTTATTAGGCTATTAAGCAAATGCTTTTAAATTTCTTCTTAATATGTACAAAATACTGTCCATCTAATTCTTTGAAATCATTTCATTAACTATTAATGGTATCTTATTGAGTAGAGACTAGGCCTAAATCCAAAGACAATAGCATCGATGAAACAAATTCCCATCAAAAAGTACTATATAATAATAAAGAAGTTGTTTCTCTTTATTTTCTAACTCATTTGAAAGTGCAGTCATGCTGTAATTGAATCAACAAAATTATTTTTAATTTCTAAAACAGATTGTCTGATACAAAAAATATTCAATTTATTTTTCTCACCAAATGAAAGTAGCAATTTAACTTAATTAAAATACATGAAAATTTGTTTATCCACTACTAGAGACCAGAGGCAGACATGAAAAATAATAACTATGCCATTTGAAAACTATATTTTTGCTAATGAAGAATTGATATCACAATACTTGTACTGCTTGGACAATATTTGGGAAGATTGTAAGTAAGCCAAGAATAAACTGGTGATTATTTCTTAAACATTGTGTACTTCACATTTATTTCCAGAAAACAATGACTATCTTTTAGACTAAATATTCAATATCCTGAAAACAAGAAACAGATTAACAGCTAGAAGAAAACTGCATTTCATGTTAGAACCCTTTCTGAGCTGTCTCCCACTATAAAGAAAGTAAATTATAGAAAAAAAAACTGTGTGATAAAATAAGAATATCGACCTTCTAATGACTTTGAGGAAGAATTCCAGAAGACAAACTTCACCTTGACTGTGATTTAAGCTTTCTTTTGGAACTGTGCCTTCATTTTACTGGCATATAAAAGCTCACATCATCATTTCTAAATAGAGTTTCCACCGTAATGGGTTATTAATATTGCCAGTGCTGTTGACTGAGAATCTCAATGGGCGTGAGTGCACTGTAAATTTAACACTAAGTATTAACTGACTGTCACTGAAAGCTGTTGCATATGAAGAAAGTCCTCCTCCATGTTCTGAGACACTAGTAACTTTATTGGCATCTTCTTTTTGGTCTTTCCCACCAAAACCCTTTTAAATTTATATGCTAAGAAGGAAATGAACTGATCATTGCAACAAATCTGGGCTCAAATTAATAATGTGGGAAGCACAGATTGTATTAAGCACAAAACACTATAAATTCTACTTTAGTGTGTTATATATTTTAAAAATGTATAACAATTTCATAAAAAAAGACAATTTTATAAACTTTAAAAATTGAAGTTCTTAGTACAAAATTGTGTAAAATTCAAGATGTGAGCATAAAATTAATACTAAGATCATATTCTAGATTGTCTCTGGCATGGGCTAGGTAGGATTTTACTAAGTACATTGTTAGTTTCTCCAAGGCAATGTACAATTTTGAAAGATTTTCTACTTTTTGTGATCAAAGCCTGTGTTATACAACAAGTGAAGCTCATACATGTATTGTTCAGATATTAATAAAATAATTGCTTTATGGCTATTGCATGAAATATAATAAAAAACCCAGTGGTGGGTTTTGTACCAGCAGCAATTTTTAATTGGGATATTGTAGAGAGAACGTTTGGGGAGGAATAAGGTTAGTCCATCTGCCTGATGTTGTGTTCTCTGCTCTCTTAGGTATTTGGGGCTTAAATGTTTCTTCTGTGATGGAAATCTTCCTCACTCTTACCCTTTTCTTTAAGGTTCCTTTCTTCCAAGAAGTGATTACAGCATCCTCTCCTTATTTCCTACTGCCATCAGATTCAAGATACTTAATATCCATCACTTGCTTTTAGACTCTCATGAAGGTTGTCTACACATGAACATTGGTAGTAATGATTTTCTGAGTAAATTCTAGGAAATTTAGACATTTAACAGAGTGTTGGGAAGCGTTACATGCAGGAAGGCCCTAAGGTGGAATTACCCTCCACTGGGTGGGTGGTAAGTAAAATCTATGGCTCTTGTGCTTCTTGGCTTTCTAAATTCTCCACTTCCCAGTGTAAGTTTCTGACTCTTCTCAAATATTTCTGATAATTATTTACATTTATTGCTAGCCTTGGCCTTTCTCCTTCATCATGAGATAATTTTCATTGGGCAATTGTTCACATGTTCTTTGGCCATTTCAAGACCTCACATGTGCTTTGGCCATTTCAAGATCTCTCTCCTGGTGAAACTTTTTCTGCTGTTTCTGTTTCCACTTTGGGAATGTTGCTGGCCCATTGTGCGTCCCACACATCAGTGCTGCTGTTTGCCTCCCTTTGCTATTTTGGGTCTAACTCTCACTTATCCCTTGTTTCATGTTCTTTATCATGACACCAAGTCAGCCACTTAGGATGTGGGTACCAAAGGAGATGAATTAGAAAAACAAATTTTGTCCAATAGTAACTTTAAAATAGTCCACAGTGTTTTCACCACTACCTCATTGCTACTGAAAGACTGTCACACCAGACACACCAAACATACAAAACTGTATCCTAGAATTTTGCTTTCTTATCAAATTTATCTTTGTATTTATTTCCTGAAGATATTCAGGACACTGACTAACAAACTTAAATTTTAAAATTCCTCTTTTTATCTAGTTTAAATCTCTGGTTTTAGTATTTAAGATCTTGGCATAAGACAGAATTTGCTCTCATGATGATAACTTCTTCTTGCGTTAAAAAGTCTGCATCTAACACCAAATGTGAAATTTTTGTTATGAACCTGTTTATGAAATTCTGTTCATATTCTTTTTCTTTTTTTATTCCCTGAAAATGTTTTCAAAGTTTAATACCAGCCTGATAAAATTTCACAATTTGTCTTTAGCAACAAAAAGTATTGTTGATATATGGCATTGTATCTTCGTTCCCTGAGTGTGATTTAGATACCACTTTTGTTTTAACCAAACTCAGCCACATGAAGATCTTTAAAAATTGTGGTATATACTTTTGGTGTCCTTGAACAATTGGCTCTCTAAAAGTATTTGTCATTCCTAATTAATGCATTGTTTCAATGATAAATTCCCTACTTCTATATGAGATAAAATAGACTATAAACACATTTACATAATTTGCCTACAACTTTAAATTGCTTGCTTAGTTTATTGTGTCTTAAAATTTTGTTCTATTAATAAATAATGTAATTATATCATAATAAGAATTATTTTAGGGCTGGAGAGATGGCTCAGAGGTTAAGAGCATTGTCTGCTCTTCCAAAGGTCCTGAGTTCAATTCCCAGCAACCACATGGTGGCTCACAACCATCTGTAATGCCCTCTTCTGGCCATACACACACACAGAATATTGTATACATAATAAATAAATAAATTTAAAAAAAAGAATTATTTTAGTTAACATGATAAACATTTTATTCTGTCATTCTATTTCTTATGTTCTAATTAACAATTCTAGCTTCTATGAAAAAAAAATTATTATTTCAAACAGAAACAAGGCAGAAATTAACAACCCCTTTGTGATATCCGATTTACATAGATTAACAATGAAAGAAGTTTGATGTAATTCATCAAACTACATGACACCCGGGCCTATTAGGCCTGGGTAGATGAGCTTTTCTATGATTGGTGGGTCCTAACTGGATAGGAAAAGAGTTGATGACAGGACAAATTTATTCTGACAACGAAAACCCTATTTTAAAGCCCATGTACCAATGGTGGTGGCCCACTATTATCCTCAGAGCATATGATGGATAAAGTAATAGGTTTTAATATTTAGATTTATCATTTAAAATATGTGTTCTTAGAAAAACACTATGACTTCTTAGATGTGCATTCTAGATATTACAATGCTGTATAGGGATCATAATTCATTTCTGTATCATTCTCATATAAATAAATAGGAACTGTGAAAGAATTTTACATTAAATGAACATTATTAACCCTATGCAATTGCGTACAACACTGACTGTTTTAATAATTTTATAGTATCTTATTTAAGCTCCATAAGCACCCTACAAATGAACTGATATTAACTCTCTGAAATGACATCATAGAATTTTCTATTGCACTTTTCTAAATGATATCATCTTCCAGTAAAATATTTTCAACACTATTTATATTTATAAGATAGTTTCATACCAGAATTGTAGAATTTGACACATTGAAAAGAAACCAAAAGAAAACAGTTCTGCTCTCTGAAGGAAGGTAGGCAAATGATTCATTTGAATAATCGGTCTTGATAGAATGCAGTCTTCCTGGTCTCTGGCAGAGCACAGGAAACATTTGTCTTTGGGAATGAAGCAGGGCAGGAAGTCCCAGGGGTGGATCTAGGATGAAATTTCTTAAACCAGCTCTATGAAGTTCTCTTGTAGAGAACTCATGTGCCACAGAAGAAACAAGCTGTTATACTTTCTAAATTCTAGAATTTTTTAACTTATTGTAAATGGAGACTACTTGTTCATTTCCCAGACCCCCAGACCTGAATATTCACACAGAAACTATATTAATTACAACATTGTTTGACCGATAACTTAGGCATATTTCTAGCTACTCTTGTATCTTCAAATAACTCTTTTTATATTAATTTCTGTTACTGAAAAGGTTCTGGGCATCTTCCTCCTTTGGCAGCTACATGGCATTTCTCTGACTTCATTCTTCTCTTGCTTTATTCTGTCATGTCACAGGCGAAAGAAACTTCTTTATTAACCAATGGTAATAAAGCATAATCATAGCATACAGAGGGAAATCCCACATCTCCCCTTTTCTTTCTAAATAAAATGAAATGTTCTTACTTTAAAATAGCAACATTACATATACAGAAGTTATTAAACAATAATTATAGTTACAATATTTAATCTATTTACATTTGGCAAATTAAGGAAAATACTCTATTATCTATCTTATTTTGTGAATTTAAAGGAAAACTATAAATATAACTATCTGTCTTCAACTCCATAAAGACCCCAGAAGGATATAATATTACCTAAGTAAACAGAATGTACATTGTAAGCAACTTCCAAAACTTTAGAACTGACAGAGACATCTTATTGCCTAGACAGTCACCCAGAGTTTTGTAATGCTGGGGCATCCATCTTCAGCCTACCAGCCCATAGTATCTGGTTGACTTTTCCATGAAGTAAAAAATTTAAAGACCTGTTTTGTCTTGTCATGGCAAATTTTATCAGTTGCTGTCTTCTGTGTCCTGCAGAATGTCTGGCAGTTTCTTCTGTGAAGTTGGAACTGTGAAGGACTATCCCATTATTTGGAAAGTTCAGCAATCACTTTTCTGTGAGTCTTGCATGTCCAGTTCATACAACATA
The DNA here is from genome assembly GCF_018167655.1 of Microtus oregoni. NCBI lineage: Eukaryota > Metazoa > Chordata > Mammalia > Rodentia > Cricetidae > Microtus > Microtus oregoni. Next base: position 56,539,690 of record NW_024543059.1, on the reverse strand, counting down.
CCATCAATAAGTCCAGGCAAGAGCAGTTTCTTGCCAAATGGCTAGCCTTGTCACATTGAAGGCAAAATTCATAACAAGTTTCTTCAATGCCCATTGACCTCTCTGAAGTAATTGATGCTGTCAGAAGTAGACATGTCTCACTGTTGAGGAAAGTCTAAATTCATAAAACATTTTTAAATGCCAGATTCTGTAGGTCTTTGGAAGGTTTGAAGAATACATATCCATCTGAAATATACCTTTCTACATCTGGAAAACCTAACGTGACTACAAGTTTTACTATTATAGATGAGTATTTATTAATCCACGTATTTATTTATACATTACATTTTAAATGAGCTACATAACCATAATACCTTAAATAAGATTAGAAATAAATGTACTCAATGTAGCAAATTGACCATAAATTTGTATCAATATACCAAGATCAATATCAATGCAAAGTATTCATCTCTAAATCACCTTATTACTTCTCTCATTTGGTAAGTTGTTCATGTATAAAAGCATACAAAAAATTTGGTACAGTAGTAGATAGAGAGAAAATAAACTATCTTAAAATTATTGCGATTCTGTAATTTAGAATTATATATGTATATCATATATTCTTATGATAATCTGACTTGAAAGATTTTTTTTTTTTTTGGATTTTCGAGACAGGGTTTCTCTGTGGCTTTGGAGCCTGTCCTGGAACTAGCTCTGTAGACCAGGCTGGTCTCGAACTCACAGAGATCCGCCTGCCTCTGCCTCCTGAGTGCTGGGATTAAAGACGTGCGCCACCACCGCCCGGCTTGATTTTTTTAATTGTATGGGCATTAAGCCTTTATTTCCGAGTGATCATTGCTATTACTATATGTATAGTTCTCAGAATTTTACATTAATCAGTGAATTAATAATTTATTAATTTAGATTAATTAATAAATAATTAAGAAGTGGTATGGGCCATTTTTTAGTTATACCTTTTTCACATTTTGAAAATAATAAAGATAATCCCTGAGACTCTCAAAATCCTGTATCTGAAGGTTAGAAAATATTGTAATATATATTATTTTTTAAGATATAAATGTTATTTCTACTGCATGTACTGTTTTTTGGGGGAACCTATTCTCTTTGGATGGATACATTGATCAGCCTAGATAAGGTAGGGAAGGCCTTGGACCTTCACCAAAGCAATGTGCTTTACCTCCTCTGAGGATTGGATGGGGGTGAGATGGGAGGAGGGGAGGGAGTGGGAACTTGGATTGGTATGTATAATGAAAAAAAGATAGCCTTTTTTTGTAAAGAAAATTTAAAAAGGAAAAAAGATATAAAAGCACATACAAGTGCATGACTACTGAACTAAGAATTGGCAATCTATAAAGATAACAAAACAGTTCCACAGCGCTCTAATTCAGTGACCCCTACAAACCAATCTGGACAAGCCTAGAAAATAGTTCAGAGGGATTCTGGAGAGATTTGTGTCTTAGGCTAAGTAAATGCTTGCTGAGCAACAGAAACTGATTAGTTTGTAGAGACACAAGTGAGTGAAGTTCTCTGCAAATTCTCGGGTGTATTTTTCGAGAACATCTTAATAGGAATGGTGAATTCTGCCTCATAAGTACAAAATTCAGCTCTCATTGGAGGTTTGGTTGAACAAATATAAAAGAAGAATGTTCTAAATGCCTGGCCATGACAAGATTGTGTTTGTTTCCTGGGTAACTGATGATTACTCAGAATCAGGTGGTTTTAAGCCATCTTGAATGTCATTGTGTTCAAGAAGTGAAAATAGCCATGTGGAATTCAGGCAGCAAGTTCTGTAGAGCCTGAATTTTAGAACACAGGAGCTGAAAAATCTAGGGAGCCAGGAATTGCCAACATTCCTTGAAGGTTTTTAACAGCACCCTACAACTGTAGTCCAGGAAATATAAAACCTAAAACCCAATTGTTTACCCTTCTCTACATACATTCATGATTCGTGGTCCTATTTATAAAAGAAACAGAAATAACAGAAAATAAAAGTTATTTTCTTATTTATACAAAGTATCTGAGTCACAACTAGACACCAGGTACTGGTAGAAGGTTTCTAGACAAGCATGTTTTTAATACTTGGAAGATGCTAAGTCGGAAATAGTTTCTATGTGGTGTCAGATCACAAGAAAGGGGCAACCTAAGCTTGTCAAGATGTGGGCTTTGCGAAGTAAGGTGTTTCTTCTTCGTGTTAGATCTGCACATACAGACCTTTCAACAAATTTGCTATATGTATAAACAAAATTATTTTCTAAGATGGTTGTCTCAGAAATGACTGTCATTGGTCCAAATGGGAAGTACATGAAAGAAAATAGATGGCTATGAGCAATTCAGCATTGTTACAAATAGGAAGGAGATACAGGGAAAACATGAAGGCTGGTAGCATGTGCATGATCCCAGGCCCTGAAAGCCCACTCAAACAATTTCTGTACACTTTCTCCAAATTCAAAGTCATTTTCTTTAATAGAAAAGAATGATAAGGATGTTGCAGAAGTCTGTGTTCTTGCTGCCATCTCTACATAGTAACACTACACGGCTTTACTTAGAAATAGGCACATTTCTTCATTATTTGAGTTCTGCTTGTCTTGCAAAGATGCCCTTGTTTCATCTCTCCTCCTGTTCATTTCATTAAGCATTTTGCTCCATAAATATTTTTTATTCTTACAGTTTCTTGTAAAATGTTTTTACTGTTGAGTATGCCATTTCTTTATATGTATTTACTTTTATTCTTTATAAAAAGCTCTTATAAAACCTTAACTGCCCAGAAATGTGCATGCAAATGTTTCTGGATGTCCACACTCACTTGGTGGTTCTGCATAATTCTGAACATTATTTTCAGAATTTCTGTTTCTTATCATTCTACCAGTTTTCAAAAATTTCCATCATAGGATTCTGCTATCAGATAACTAATATTCTTTTGACAGTTTGGTAAATTACAGAGTACATGTAATGCCATGAGATAAATTTTTGATGTTAATAGAGTATAATTTAGGTGAATAATCCCTGTTCAAATTTCCAGCCAACCTTTTCTTTTCACATTAGCTAAACCCATTTTCTTCTTGTAGAATATGACTACCATAAATACGTTCAAAGTTGTACTAAATTATCATTTTTGTTTCTTCCCTTCATGTCAGTTCTGTCACAAATTTTCTGCATGTGGGTAGGTAGCCTTCTGTGTTTTAATTTTTTATGTATACTTAACCCTTTAAAAATCAGTATCCATAATCAGTATCATTCTTTCACCTGTCATTTATTATTTCCCTATTGTGATATTTAGTCTTAAATTCCCCCAAACTATTATTATTCATTAGTCCTTCCTCTTAGAATATTCCTTCTTCAGACTCTTTTTTAAGTCACTCATGATATGTGGTTTTTAAAAATTATTCATGGTGCCGATTCTATTTGTCATTGAATAATTTTTAGCAATTATCAAAATTATCAAAAATTTTATTTTAGAATGAATCACCATTTTATTTGGTTCCAAATATATAACCAATTTTCATGAATTAATATTCATCAATATATTTTTCTGTATAAAGGCACACAAATCTTCTATATAAAAATACACTTTCTCAGTTTGAGTAATCATGCATATGCTAAATAGTTTCTCATATGAAGATGTGGCTGAGGTGCTGTCAAATAGCTGCAAATTTTTGTTGTGTATATGTATTCATTTCTACCCATAGTCAGAACAAGTTAGTACAGTCTTTGTTGTGGAGAGAATTATTTTCAAACTTTTATGAACAAATCTACTGAATAAACCACAAAACACTCTAGTAAGAGGGCGAATTTGTCTGAGGTGTGACATCTGTCTTCTTCCACTTCAGAATAAGAAATCCTGCTTTGTGGATCTTCATATTGAAGCCAACATCTGTACTTCCTGGAGTTCACCTCTTGATCTGTGGATTCATAGCAATGACACTCTTCATCCCCTAACTCACAGAATGTAGACTATGCGATACCACTAACTTTATGACCCTGTAAGCTAACTTCATACTTTAGTTCTGATTACATAGGTATATATTACTCCTGATACATGTTTAACCAGGAAGAGACATTATCTACTTATAATATAACATCCTACGGAAATATCCATAGCTTTAAAATATCGTTTTTTATTCTTGGGAGGCTTTAGTACTGAAAAACAGGACACCAAAATTTGACATTTCACAGCTAGTCTTTGTTAAACGTTTGCCATATTACCTATGTGGATGAAATTTAACACATATGCCTTATACTAAATTCATATTTAAAATGGGCATTTCTTCTATTAATGTCCTTAATAATAGACATTTTTAGTCTAGGCCCAATCAAAATAATTCATTTGGCCCACTTGGCTAAATAATTTATGTTTTCATTCAAACCTATGGTGAAGATCTACTATACCAATTTTCCTAACCAATTTCATTAATTCCCAATTCCCAATCTATGGAACATATTGTGTGTTTGTGTGTTTGTGTGTGTGTGTGTGCATGTATTATATACTTTTGAAATTCCTAGATACTACAACTGTGTGATAGATGTTGGCCTTGCTGTTGTGTGGTATTGAATGAGCACAGCACTGCTCTTTTCCACATTAACATCTTCCAATTAGAAAACAATGTGCCTGGAAGACTAGTGGCTTTGAAATCCATTGTGAAGTATTTTATGTTTTGATTGCTGAAAATACATTGATTTTGATTATGAAAATACATTGTGAAATATTTTATGTTTTGATAGCTGAAATTAAAAGACAAATGAACAAGACTAATCCACCATCTAGTATAGAATGTAGGAGCATTTTTCAAGCTGTTTAGCTTGTGGGTTTGATTTACATTTTTCAGAAGCCACCATATTAACAAAAAGATAGTGAAATAATTAAAAGTGAAATATAAGAATATTGATAAAATGGAGTATTTAGCTAGTCCAAGTTATGAAAAATAAGACCCTGGGTTCAACTCCAGTGGCAAACAAAACAGAACAGAATGAATCAAATGAAACTAGAGCAATCCTAAAACCTCCAACAACAAAACCTTCGGGACAAATAATCTGAAATTAAATCCATGGATTCTGCCCAATATTTGTGCCTCCTCTATGGTGTGTAACCAATTATCGTAGGTTTTTTACACTTACATAAGATGATGCTTTATTTTCACTCTAAAACATGCATGCAAAAGGAAAAGTTTCTAGGAAATTAATTTTTTACACAGGAAATCTCTTCCCTCTCTTCTGCTGGTAAACTGTTTCATATCCATGTGTGAGGCAGCTGGTATATTAGAGAAAAATACAGGTTTGGTTTTAATTTTCAGTTGCTAGTATTCAAAGTCTGGTGTATGATGCTTTACTCTTTTGCTCTTTTTGGCTTTTTGTCTTTTGAAAGACCTGCCACCCAGCTCCCAAATAAATTACATGGATGCTTATTCTTGTGAATGTCCAGTTTCAGCTTGGCTGGTTTATTGCTAGCTTTTCTTAACTTGAACTATCCCACCTATCTTTGTCCTTGGGATTTTAATCTTTCTCGATTTCTGTACACCTTTTCTTTCCTTCTTACTCTGTGTCTGCCCGTGTTGCTGCCTGTCTGTGGGACAGGCTTCTGAAGTCCTCCTCCTTCCTCTCTCATTTTCTCTTCCCTTTTCTTTCATATTTCTCCTCATATTTATCTTATCTGCCTGCCAGCCCTGCCTAATTTTCTCTCATGCCTTGCTATTGGCTGTTCAGCTCTATATTAGACCATCAGGTGTTTTAGACAGGCACAACAGCACAGTTTCACTGAGCTAAACAAATGCTACATAAACAAAAGTAACACACTTTAAAATAATATTCCCAACAGAAGTCAGTAAAATTGTATATTGTGATGTTTAGGACCCAGGCTTTTTAAGAATCGAGGAATTTGGTATTTTTCTTTCACTTAATTTGTGATGTTTGAAGAAAGGATATTTTTTATATTCTGTTCCTCATCACAGTGCTAAGAAAATGATTCTGAAGACTGAGTGTGGTCATGAACAGAAGAAAGGTGCCGAGACCGTTGGCTTGAATCAAAACGGTAAATTCATACTCGGCTTCTGGGGTGGGGGAATCGCTAAGCTTATTTACTTATTTACTATTGAATCTAAAATAATATGGTGGAACAGAGAAAACTGTGAGTCATAACCAAACCATTCCTGTGGTATGCACAGAGAGAAAGACATTGTTTTGTAGCAAATACAGAAGTTCAGGTGAAAAATACACACTCCTCAAACATTATTAGAGAGATTAGATACTTCTATTCAATCAGTAACAGATGCTTAGTAGAAGAAGCCCACTAGAGATCTAGCAACGTTGTCTAAATGTGAAATATAGCAGAAAAGAGACTAAATGTTTTGTTAATGTTTAAATTATAACCAAGGGTGATGAAAAAGGGTAAACATGAGAAGAACAGCAAGTTTTCCAGAGTGGAAGATGATGGTAAACTTTATAGGGATTGTAAGAAGAAACAGAGAAAATATGGACTTACAGAAGTAAAAAACTGTTTTAAATTCTTTATAAGTATGACCTCAGATTAACTGGTCTCATAGGGAAGAAGTTGAATGGAGCTTTATTGGAATTGAATGTAAGATAAAGCAGTTCTCAGCTCTCTTCTGGACTCAAGTAAGCAATACCCAAGAATCTATATAGACAGAAGAAGGGCTGCAGGGTGGGTGTGGTCAAACAGGCCTGAGGCACAAGATCCAGGAGAACTCTACAGACCATTGAAAGGAATTTGGAGCTACGTATAGCCTTTGTCAATACTAAGATTTAAAGCACTGAAGTGAAACAAGATGCATTAAAATACACCTATGCAGTTCGGATGAGGCTGTGCAGGGAAGGGCACAGATTGGTCCAGCTGGCCATTGAGAAGATAGACCCTGGGCTAGTTCACAAGAGTGTAATATGTGCATATAGAAGGTCAGCCAGTTCTATAGTTCAGATAATCTTATTAATCAATTTATAATTATCTTCTCATTTCAAATACATAAAAGCACAGTCTATTTATATTTTGCTTTTGTTTGATTTTTTCCATTGGAGTAAATATTGACACATAAGGTAGCCAATGCTCTCCATTCTTATTGTTCTTCAGAAATTGTTGTAGTGAATGTTTTTTAAATAGTGATTTCAGATTGGATTCTACATTGTAAGAGTTAGCCTTCCTTCCTTCTTCCTTCTCAGCTTTGTTAAGGAAGTCATGGTTACTATAGGACCACTAACTCTCAGTTGTAGTGCTCTCTCATAATGTTCCCTACCTCAGTTGGTAGCTTCCTGTTGTAAATGTTACAGCACATATCCCAAAACTCAAGTCCAAATAGATCAAAGACCTCGACATAAAGCCTAAAGCTCTCTTCATAGCCATCCATCTCATGGCTCAATCATAACTGCCCTAAGATGTCATAAGGCTCTCTCTCTCTCTCAACAGAGATCATTTTGACGCGTATTTTTATGCCCAGTATTTCTGGAGAAATCCTGAAGCTGTCCAGTCTGTATACCAGATATAATATCCATACTTTTGTTAAAGTCAATTTAGGAATGTTAACAAGAAAACTGTGTCAGCTTCATTCATGAAATTTGTGGACTTTTTATATAAGTTGTTCCACATAGAAAGAGACAACCTCTGATTTCATTGAATGTCATCCTTTGATATGGACATTAGCAATGTTATAGCCATTTTATGTTGTTACTGAGATACCCTGAGGACCATAAACCAATGACAAAGACATCAGACATCATCCTGAAAAAAAAAATTGGAAGATATGACTCAAGAGATGGTTTAGCAGTTAAGAGGATTTGGTATTTTTGCAGAGGACAGAACACTCATCGTGGTTCCAAATCTAACTGTAACTCTAGTTCTAGGGGATGCAACACACTCTTCTGGCTCCACGGGAAGTGAGCATTAGGCATAGCACACATTCATTCATGAAGTCCGGCACTCATATATGTAAAATAAAATAAATAGCTCTTTAAAAATAGGAAGACTCTGGATACCTGAAAAAGCAAATTCCCTGTACAAAAACACTTTTTATTTTATCACATTAAGTGATGCTTATTTCTTTTTTTTTTTTTTTTTTTTTTTTTTTTTTTTTTTTTTTTTTTTTTTTTGGTTTTTCGAGCCAGGGTTTCTCTGTGGCTTTGGAGCCTGTCCTGGAACTAGCTCTTGTAGACCAGGCTGGTCTCGAACTCACAGAGATCCACCTGCCTCTGCCTCCCGAGTGCTGGGATTAAAGGCGTGTGCTACCATCGCCCGGCCTGATGCTTATTTCTTAATCCATTCTAAGTTGATGGTCTGTTTGTCCTCAGACACATCATGATCAGTTAAAAGAGCAAAGTTTCTAAAAGGGGTTTTTATTCTTTTGTAATAAATACAGTAGTCACTTATCAATACTGTCACTGTCATTTCCAGTATTTTGTTTTGTACTTGGTTTAAATCCAAAATTTATACAATCAGATATCAATAACTGCAGATGAGTGCAAATGTTTTAAGGTACTAGATTAATGTTATAATCCATTTAAAATCAACCTGATAATATGATATTTACTGTTGTCTGTTGGTAGTCATCAAAATCTAAAATTGATAGATTCTAGGATATCCACACCATGTAAACTAAACCCAATTTTTCCTTTCTTCTATTCTGTATTTTTTATAATTTGTTACATTTTAACACATCAAATAACAAGACACACAATAAAATTTAATATATAATTCAACATTTAAATTTTTTCATGTCCATTAATAAAACATTTTGTTTGTGCTTAATGCATGCTATTTTTCATATCTTGATATTAAACTATTGAGCTATATAAATATTTTTGTTGACTCATTATGCTACAGAGATTAAGAACATGTCTGTATAAACACATTTGCTATAGATTTCTAAAACTTGAGGTCATTATGTATATTAGTGAGTGGTCATTCATGGTTTAAATATATAAAGTAAGGTTCATAACTATTATACAATAGAAGTAAGCTGTTTTGGTAGTCAAGTCTTCATACCCAGGGTTTTTCAACAATCAAAACCCACTTTCTCAATAATGAATTTGTGGCTGTGGACATGACCCAGTGAGAAAAATACTTGTACAAGAATGAAGATTTGAGTGTGGAGCCCTAACCACTGCATAAAATCCAGAAGTGGTGACAGATTCTGTAACCCCAGTAGGGCTAGCCAAAGTCTAAATGGCGTCTCCATTGGCAATAGAGACCCTGTCTAAACATTCCGTAGTCAATGATGGTGGGAGGTGCTTAAATAAGTCAGCCTCTGGCTTCTGCATGCTCAGGAACAGAAAAAAATCTTAACTCCACACATAAGCATGAATAATAAAGTAATAGAAACTGTTTCCAATATAATCCAAACACTCAACAGCATAGAACAATGCTCTAATTGAAACTCTGATGATGTAACCTATCTGTGAGGGCAGAGCAAGGGAAAAGATACACCTGTTTCTTTGTCTGAGGGATTTCTACCATTTCTTACTTGTCATTTTAAGCCACTGTTTAAATCCTATAAATGTAGGATTAACTCCTAAATATATTATTTATTTTTATGTTTGTGTTCTTTTGCCTACATGCATACGTATTTACAGTGTGTGTGCCTGTTGCTCTAGAAGCCAGAAGTTGCCCTGGAGTTGCAGTTACATTCATGTAACTAATGTTGTCTCTGGGAACCAAACCTGAGTCTTCTTCAAGAGCAGTGAGTGTTTGAATTATGGAACCATCCTTTAATTGTTTTCTGATATGTTTCCCAATGTGTTGATCTCCCAGCTCAATAAAACAAAACAAAACATAACAAAACTGTGAAATGTAGTGAACTGCTCTTTCTTTTTAAACAAAATAATCAAAACAACTACCTACCAGAATAAGTTCCAATTTTGTTGTAGCTCCATTGAAGATAAAATACTGTTTTAATACAGCTAGAAAGTTTCAGGACAGCCAAGTCTCTTGGACAGGGAAACTCTGTCTCAGAAAAAAACAAATAAACCATAAACAAAACAAACAAACAAAAAAAAACCATAAACTAGAGATTGAGAATGCTTCACAAATAGACTTAGCATCTCAGGTCTCCAAATCTCAAATCCTGTCGTGTTCTGCATCCCCATTGATGAGAGCTGTATACTAACTTTCCACTTAATATTTATATTTAAGAACGATCATATTGATCCAACACCTTGGACAAATGATGTTCTCAAAGCATATTTATAGTTTGTATAGTCTATGGAGTTATATTTATATATAAAAAGATTTCTGTTGAAACTTCATTGAGTTCAATCATCTAAATTAGACCCAAGAATAAGAAACAACAGGGAAGACAACACTATGCTAATGTTCATCTTACCTTTTTTATGCCTCAGTCCATGGACTTATTTGCCTAATTGTTCCCAAGATGCCATGCCTTGAATTTCCCTTTCTACTAATCATTGTTTATTAGGGATCAGGAAGTGCTGACCTTTAACGCTCTCAGAAGACCCTTTCCTTATTACTAAAACATAGCCATTTCTCTGGTCCTCCACAGAGTAGGCTAAATTCACCAGATTCCCTAGTGGAAATGTGAGATAAGTAAACAGAACAATAAAAACCTAGGACTCAAAAAAAAAAAAAAAAAAAAACGACGACCTAGGACTCCAAAAATCAAGAATGTCTGCTATTGTATTTTGTATTACATGAATTGCTAACAGAGTTGAACTTTTTAAGTATAGGTAGTATTTCTCTTTATAATTCAATATGTTTATCATGTTGATACAGGAAACTTTTAAAACTAGGAACAACATACAATTAGTAATCTCAAATATAGCAATATATACTAATAAAATTGCAAGTAATGTTATTTTTATGGTTAAGGTATATTAAATAAGATAAGGGATACTTCAAACAATTATTGTGATATTGCAGCAATTATTCTGATAACCAACACCATCTATAATGTCATAAGTGACAAACCAGGTAGTATTTCCTGTGCTATGGTTGCATAGGAAAAGGGTGACTGTTGTCCTCAGAGTGGCATTAACAATGAAATGATAGAGACTTTATGGGTCCTTAGAACAGGGTGCAATTAAAAACCTAAAAATCCGTTGATTCTGAAATTTTTCATTCTATGGAGTTGGACTACAAAACTACAGATGAAAGGGAATGTCTGTACGGATCATTGTACCAAAATAAAATATGGCGTCCAAATACTACTGTGTACTAATGGGTTTGATTGATGATCAGTTATTAGGTATATAAATATGTTTGTGTAGACACTTACAATTCATATATTCATAAAGATGCCTATATGGACATACAGCTCATTAAAGGTTTCAAAAGTTATGTACATTGCTGATTATTTAAACAAATGAAGGGGCTTGATATTACATCTCTTTGCTTTTAGTAAAGCCTGTGAGTATATACTGCAGGGTGACGTACAGTAGTCTTACCCTTAAAAAGCTACAACAGATTTTTTTATAAAGTTTAATCATGTTTATAGTTTACTGCCATAGTTTCATAACTGTCAATCTCATAAAATACTGACAAAAATTAAGTTACGGGAGAAAAAGTTTATTTTCCAGTTTAGAATCTATTCTTGTGATATGTCAAGACAGAAAGAATTAGAAACAACTGTTAATTCATATCCATAGTCCCCATAGCTGTGAAAAATAAACTCATGTTCAGTGCACTATTCACCATAATAAATTCTTCTGTGTGTAGGGAATGTTGTCACCCACAGTGGGATGGGCCTTCCTGTATCAGTTAAAGTTAGTAATTCAGAGAGTTCATTACAGACATGCACACAGGCCAAGCTAATCCAGGTATTTCTTCATTCAAATTTTTTTCTCAGATAATTCTTAAATGACTATGGTATGAAAATGTTAAATGTACCATTCCAGAAAGAAGGTATGTTTAAGTTTTAAATGATCCTACTATTATAAAGTGTACAATTATTTCTTTTTAAAATTAGTTGCTTTGCTTAATGTCTCATTATGCCTAATTGATAAGTTGGTCCTGGTCATAGGCACGTGATTAGGATAAAGAAGAGCATAAACAGAAGCCTGACTTCGGATGGTTCTACTTAAAAGTTTTTTTTTTTAATTTCCTACAATTTTATTAGGAAACTATTGTATGTTAAGTCTCAGAGAGATGTAAATGGTCATTATTCTCTTTTGTTTTCAATATCATCCATTAAGAATTTGTATCATGTCTCTAAAGGATAAGAAGGGACTAATTAATACATAAATTATATGTATATATATGTTCATAAATTCATATTAAGATAGAAAGTATTAATAAATTGAATATTGTTGAATCTTAAAATAAAAATACAAATAAAACAATATATAACATAATAATGATATATTTATAATAGAAATATAATGTATATGATATTATATAGCTATAAACATATAAATAAAATGATATAACTTTAAATATTAATTTGATAAAGTAAAGCTAAATAAAGGACATAAGATTATGTAGATGTGTTGCTTATACCAGCCCCACCTCTCCCTATGCTATAAGAATACGAGGTGTCTCCATGCACTGTGAATCTGGGGACTCAAGAGCAACCGATGCTACAGGCGGCTGGATCTACACACTCTATTGGTTATGCCACACACAATTTGTTTTACATTGTTTAAGTAATGTTATCATTTTCCCTCTCAATTTTCTGTTCTATGTGAACAGAATAATAAAATAGCTATCAGGACATAATGTTTATTTATATAAAAGATGGGAATTCCAACACAGGATAAAAAAGTACAGTGACTCTTAGCCCTTGCTTGCGTTAGCAAGGGTAGGTTAGAAACATTCTGCAAATGTTGGTAGACTCTGGCTCTTTTCCCTCAATCAATAATGCACAGAATATCTCACGGTATGCAAATGGTTTGTTAGAATAGTGTGTTTGGCTGTGCAAACTCTCACAAGGTGAAATGGAGGGTCAAACGTATGGAAACTTTTTGCTCACAGAAAGCCTTTCTTCTGTTCTTTTTTATATGATTGTACTAGTTGGTATAGGGAAGAGAATGCCAGTGTTTCTGAGCTTTCCTTTACAAGACCAAAACAGTGGCTCACAGTTTACTAAACACTAACTTCTTTGGTTCATAATGGTTTACAACGTTCATGCTATTGCTTGAGACCTGCTTCTTGTTCAGGTATTCTCATTTGCATCACTGCATGATATACAAGAAATAGTTTCATGCTCTTTACAGTGTCATCTATTTTCCCACAGCTGCTGACAGAGGTGATTCTAGTTTGAGACCAAATCAGACAAGAAAAATGAAATGAATAATTTTAAATGCGCCATGGCTTAATTCATGGCAATATTGTTTTGAAGCCCATGTTTTAATGTTACTTGGAAGCTACATACATGAAAACATGCTTGATCATGGAGAAGTTTCGGAGAACCAGCCATTGTCCTATTCCTAATAAAGTATTATGACTGATCTTATTCTTTCTATGACTTTGTTCCTTAATCAATGTGTATTATTCTCTGATGACCTCAAATCATGTGATAAAATAATAGGAGACCTGTTAGACCAAGTTTTAACTACAATGTAATGAAAAAAAAAAACATTGTACTACACGCTGAATTCTGAAAAAAGATTTAAACAGACCCGTTCTTCGTACTCTGAAGGGCACACATACCCTCAGTCCCCAAAAGTACTGGGATCTACTAAGCTTGTGCAAGTGCAGTGTGCGCTGCCTCACACCACAGGCAGGGTAGCCATCCCCTCCACTGCTCTGTTATCACCTCATTCATAACTCTTCATCACACTTGCTGGTTCTGTCCGCACCACATTTTTAACTCATTATTTCTGTCTCCCCGTAAGACATCTAGTCCTGGAGGTCAGGTCTTTTCATTGCTTGCAGAGCTGCAGTACCTGGCATGGACCCTCATTGTGAAATGAGCAAATGGTGAACAAATGACTGAGCACTGAGATGGGATAGACAGAAATGCTATCTGAGTGCAGCTTGCAAAACAGGTCTGTTCCTTTGCCTCTGTCCAAAGCAAAATCCTGGGAGGGAATATGGCGAGAACATCAGTAATTCATAGTACTAATAGCATTTTTTCACTTAGTATAAACTATTTTCTTTGTGTGTTAGCACTCTTAACTTTCCCACTTTATTATTCCTGATCCAGCATAAAATCAGATCATAACAAGTCAACAGACTGAAATATCTTTTTATGCAGGTCTATTGAAATGATCATGCTTAACTAACTAAACCTACGTCTTTAATGCAGTGACTGTTTTGACTTGCCCTGAGGCTAACATTTTTTTGAATATGCAAATACATTAAGGTTTTGATTTTGTGACCAGAGGAGAGTCTGTATTATCTGAAACTGAAAAGGAAAATGCAGTATATTTTCATTGTAATCACTGATACATAATAAAATGAATTCTCATATGCATATGCTGCTTAAATGTATTTATCTATTTATACATAGATTTTTATGGTGGCAATGACCTTGAGGAGAAAAATATTCCTAAATGTCTTGAAAATATCATGTAAGATTGTATGAAATTTCATTTTGGGAACACTATTTTTCTTTTGTAAGATGTTTTGAACAGCAGACAGGTTTCAGGGCACATAGTTTAAAGCAACATCAGAGTTATAATGAAGCCATAATGTGCTTTTATTACTCAAGCTTTACAAGCAGTTCAGGGATAGCTGGATTGTATTATCACCACTATTGAGAAAAGCATGGCGCACTTTAACAGGACAACAGGAACACCTGCCAGCAGAGAGCTGTTAGATGTGAGGTTCCCCATCGCTCAGTTCAGCTAACAAACCACTTTACATGGGCTCCTAATGTCTGTGTTCTATCAGAACTGTATTTTCGCTGTCCACTCTTCAGGCATATTGCAGAGAGCTCTTCATCAATTTTCAGCGTTCTTTTTTTATTCTCCCGAGAAACCAATAAACTAGGACATTTTAGCAAAAACCTCTTATTTGCTTAAGCACGTGCCCATTGTTAACATGTATCTGACAATCCTTTGAGAGTTACATAATAAAATCATTTATCTTATTCTGAATTTGTCTTGAATATTACCTCTATAATCTTCCCATCATTAAAAAAGTCCTTATTTTAAAAACTGATGAGGTGTTGGAAATCACTTGATTACACTGTAATTAATATATGATAGGTGCATTTTGTTTTCTGTCTAAAGATGACTGCTAGAGAGAGCTACTTAGGGTTAAAAGTTGGTGATTATTTTTCTGTTTAAATCTTTGCTCTTTTGTTTCTCTTAATGATGGAGTTGGGATCAGGTATTTGCGTGCTCAGAAGTTCTGAAATGTAAAATACAGCCTTTGATACTAATTGCCTTGAGAGATAACCATTATCCATGTCTTAAATTTGTATTGCCATCAATTTCCCCTTCTTTGTGAATGTTGTATTCATAGGGTTTCCTGAGTAGACAGCACTGTAAATCAGTGTTATTGGTGATATTTCAAACAAAACTTTCACAGAGCCAGTCACTGCCCTTTGAGTGGTTTCTTGTATAAAGGTCAAATAAAGTTGATATTAACTTACAAATTATGTTATTAAAGGAAAATGACTAACAATTTTTGTACATCTTAATAACAATGTAATGAACTTATGTTTAATTCCAAGTTCCCTATAGTTATAAAAACTTTGCTGGACTATAAAACTAATGCCACAGGGTAATATAGAAATTATTATCATGATGAAAATCAGAAAATATCAGAACTGCTGTTTTACATCAAGACTTTATAGAGGACGTGGCAATATTAACACTTTCAAAATTTACTACAAAATAAATGAGATCAAATCATAACCCCTTACTGCTCACTGAATTGCTCTCATGTTCAGTGGATAAAAATCAAGGATGTTTCAGCAGAATAAGTGGGTGTGTGGTATGTGTGTCTGTAGAGGGGAGGAGGTCTCCTTAATTTAAGAACACATCTCTTGTAATTTTATTTCACAAGCATTTTTGCGGTGGAGGTGCCAAGCAGTCCCTGGTAATCAAATATTCTCCTGTGGGTTTTCTTCTGTCTAACTACATGGCCATGAAGGTAAGCCCATACTATGTAAAGTACATGCTCAAAACAATAATCTACAGCCATAACAACTTAGTACACCTGGGCATGCATATACTGGAAAAGGAATAATGGCCCCCTAGAGTAAGTAGTGAGTGCTGAATCTGACTTCGCTTGTACAGTCTGGGCTTCAGAGCAAACAAAACACAATCAAAAATCGCAGACCCCACCATTCAGAAAGATTCTCCTCAATAACAAAATACATGACCTGAACAAATTAAAAAAAGGAACAGTAATTTGGCAGGGAAAATAAATTAATTGTGCATAGAAATTGCAATGTTCTTCAGGTAGGCTAATCTATCTTGCAATCCAGCCAATATTTCTTACTAAGATGACATCCATCCATTTTCTATTGCAGCGCTGCATTCAATACATCCAGTGCCACAGTCATTCATCATCCAGTACCATGATTGTACTTCACAATTATGCTTCTTTGGGGGGCTTTGTAAGAGAAATAGTGCAATAGACACCGAAGATTTAATTAAAGAGCAAAATATATGAGCGCTCTGGCTGAAGGAATACTGTGTACCTTGAATTTGAAGGTAAATTTGATGAAGATATGTTATTAATTAACATATTTTGGCCATAGATTGTTTCTAGTCTTTAGGTTGTTAAGATATTCTTAACAACTTAATTTTACTAGAAAGGAGTGAGGGATGACATCAAAAATAGGAAGAATAAGAGAAATAATGAAAATCAAGATATCCTTGTGCCCTGTATAAAATAACCCATTTGAAGAGTCAAGTGCAGGGTGTCTATCTGGGGGTTCCTTTAACTATGTTAACTTCTTTTAATGACATTCATTTGTTGTTAGTATAAGGAGAACTCTCTTAGCCTCCACGTTTAGTAGGTTCATTTCTATGCAGTACAGACCCCTCTGAAAAGAAGTGTTCACTTCGCAGAAGAAGAAAGCAAAGAATAAAGAGACCTGCTCTCTTGCCTAGGGTTACAATATAAGTTAGTGGAAAAAAAGCATATTAAAATTCAGGTCTCCAGAGTTCCAGTGTTTTAATTAGCTTAATAATCCATGCTAACTTTCATGATTGCTAGGGTTTAGGTTTTGGTATTCTCAACGTTGTTCTCAACACCTATGAAAAATGGGTGCCCTTCATCAGGTTAATGTGAACTATGAGTTACACCAATTAGGCACAGCCTAATCTTTGTTCCTTATCCACCTCCAGGGTGCTTAGTGCAGTGTGAACACATTCCCTTATTTTACATTCAAAAGAGCTTTGCCCACTTCTTTGGAAATTTTCCCGTTACAGTATTAATGTCAAAAACAAAACAATTATTTGACTGTTTCCATATACAAAGTTAAATGAAGTCATAAAATTCACATCAATTATAATAAAAAATTTAATGCTCAGTATCTTGTCTACAGCTGCAGCACTAATAAGAATTGGAAGAGGTATTGGTTCTCTGGCTTTTTCAAAGGATCACAACATATGATTTTTTTGTCTGTAAGTTCAATTTGTAAATAATTAATTTGATATCACTAGATTAATCAATAAATAGGTTTGACAAATACAGGCTTATCAAGTTCTTTATATATAAAAACATTTCCTTAGATCTAATTTTACTTATTTACAACTTATATTGTAAATATATTTATATTGTAAATCCCATCTATTACTTTTTTAGTTTATTCACATAGTTATTTGATGAGTATTGAGCCAACTAAGGGGTTTAAAATCAGGAAGGGATTTTAGGTTGTGCTATAATTAATCTTTTAGAATGATTATTGTAAGTGGATGCTAGATGGAATGAACCAAGATTTTCTATCAAGATGCATTATATAGAAATTCTGCATTGAAGAAGTTAGTATTGTCATACTAAGGACAGTAGAAGACTATCCAGCAAAGATAAAAGTTGAAAAAAGAAACTTTACTGAATTTCTAATTGGGAAGAGAATGAACAACCAAGGGAACAATCACTGTTTATTACACACAGAGAAATGCAAAGAAAATCAGTAGTGCGGAGATGCAGGGTATGATTCTGCTAAGCCAGATATTTTGGAAAATTACACAAAATTTCCCAAACTGTGGGCTGTCCCTAAGGTTTTGGTGTACTCAGTATGACAAAGAAGTCCCTGGGCGTATTACATCAATGACTTATATGATTACTGCCCAAGGAGATCATTTGGTATGGATCTGAATAAAGGAAAGGAGAGTTTAAGTGTTGGGAGTGACCCTAGCCTTAAGTAACTGGAGAACTACTAAGACAGGATTTCAGAACATGGATTGAAAAGTTACTGTGCCCTGAACAATGATAGTGCTGATATAGGTGGAGTGTATTGAGCTGTGCTTTGAAGGTGAAATCAACTGACTATAATTTTCTATGGGCAATAATGATATGCTGAGATAAGACAAGATGTTATCATCAGTAACTATCAATTTTCCACTTATAAACCTGATTATTTTGTTTTGTTTTGTTTATTTCTTGTTTCTGTATTTGTTTGTGACAGGGTCTCACTTGGCTAGCCTGGAACTGGCAACAGAACAGGCTTCCTTTAAGCTCATTATGATCCTCGTGCTTCTACCACTAGGGTGTTAGGATCAAAGTGCCATTACCAGAGTCAAGTGGATTTTAATGAATTAGGAAAAGCTTATAACAAAGGGGTTAGAGAAGGAAAACAGCATTTTGTTTGTCCGTATTAAGTTTGAGATATTTATATTTTTCCCATGTGTATTTTGTTCATATTCTTTCCCCTCCTCCCACATCTTCCATATCCTTCCTCTCAAGAATCTCTAACAAACAAACAAGAATCAGCAAGAGGGAAAACAAAACAAAATGTCCATAGAAAGTGGAGCCCATTTTGTGTTGTTCAACTCCTCCTGAGCATGGTGTCAGTCCTAGGACATGGTTGGGATTACCAAGTTACTCTCCACTGGGAATAACTAATTCTTTCCTTCCCAGAAGGTATGAATAATGAACAGCTTCTTGGTCAAGAGTGAGACTTTCTGCCCAATTTCTCTTTGTACTGAGATTTGTTTTCCCTTAGGATCCATGAACTATCTAGTTTTTGGTTTTTGGACCCTTTAGCACTGTCAGATGTGGGTTCCATCTCATGGACTGGCCTTGATTCCAATTCATATGTGATTGATTTCATCCATCTGCTGTTGTATCAGTAAAACTTGCAAGTGCCCTCTTATACAGTGTTTATCACTAGGTGCCAATGCTCACTTTTTTCTACTTGTGTAGTATACAAACCACCTTTCAGCACCTTGGACATTAACCGTCTAGTTGGGCACCAGCTCAATTTCTCTATGTTTAATAACATAAGTAAATTCTCTTCAATAATGTTTATAAATTTAACCTTTTTTTCTAGTGGGCAGTTAGATATTGGGAATATCAATATACAGAATTGAAAGACACATTAAATTCTAACACACGTCTTTGTTTCACTAGTATAAGATGATTTTGCACGAAATCCAAAATTATTTAGATTTAGCAAGTATATTCTGTTTAAACATAGAACTGTAATATACAACTAATCCTAAAGTAAATTTAAATTTTATAATGATTGTTAAACTAATTTGCTTAGAAGCATATAAATTTTTCTAGTCATACACCACAGGATTCACAAGAGCAAATTCTTGTCAGTATTTCAACAGTTTTGGAACAATTTATCAAAACTTGATATGAACAAATTTTGAATAGAAGCATCATGAATGTCAAAAATTCAAAACTGGAAACATTCAGCAGCATTTAAATATGGTCTGTCTTTTAGTTAAATACTATTCTTCATATATTTACCATGCCATATGATCTTGAATTCACTTTAAGTGTCATCCTCAATCCAAATAAGGTGACAGGGTATGATCATGTAATTAGTGTGGAGATATATTCAAGGTTAGAGAAAATATTCCCTCTGTATAGGCTGAAGGTATGGTTTGTTGAGCAAGAATTCTAAAATAATGTACTTGGAAAGTGGGATGTGTTCTTTCTCGTGACAGAATTGGCCCACTGCCCATTGTCTTCTCCAATACACATTTCTCCTGCCCTTGATATAATTTCACTTAATTTAGTGAGTTACTGAAGACATTGTGATAAACAAATATTTGTTCCAAATATTAAGAAACTCAGTTGTTACTCAAAGTAATAGGCTCTTGTTTTTTTGTTGTTGTTGTTCTTGTTCTTGTTGTTTTTGTTTTTTTGTTTGTTTTGTTTTGTTTTTTTGATTTTCGAGACAGGGTTTCTCCATAGCTTTTGGTTCCTGTCCTAGAACTAGCTCTTGTAGACCAGGCTGGCCTCGAAATCACAGAGATCCATCTGCCTCTGCCTCCTGAGTGCTGGGATTAAAGGCATGCGCCACCACTACCTGGCATGGGCTCTTGTTTTAAATATCAAGTAAACACTATATTAGGAAATAACTTTGCAATTTTCACTGACTGAAAATTTGGGTCAAGATGACAAATATTGGGACTCTGTGGCGGTCATAATTGTACCATGACTACAACTGATTCAATGGTGTGATACTCATCTATACCTTTTTTTTCCCCCAGTAACCAGTGCATACGGGGATTTTCACATGCAATAAATGTCTTACATTAGTCAATTCTAAAATCGTGAGATTGTGTGGTCTGACATCACTTAATCATATATACCCTTCCTGGATATAAAAGGAAAAATCAAGGATCACAGATACAACATTTAAAAAATTCATTTTGAGGTGTATTCTATTCTGGTTTAGATTAATTGGACCATGTGTCAAGAGAATCTGTATATTGTAAGGGCAGAGAGAAGGTGAAACAAAAAATAGGGGCCTCAGTTCTATAACTATAGTCTATAGACCTTAAATTTGATGGAACAGTAAATAAATTTGGAAGAGCAAAGTTTCCCCAAATGAACAGTTTTTAAACCATTTGATAGTTTGTCTTTATAAACCTAAGTAGAAACCAAAACACATGCAACCACTTTGGAAAGCAGTATGGCGGTTTCTCAGGAAATTCGGGATCAACTTACCCCTGGACCCAGCAATACCACTCTTGGGAATATACCCAAGAGAGGCCTTATCATACAACAAAAGTATATGCTCTACAATGTTCATAGCAGCATTGTTTGTGATAGCCAGAACCTGGAAACAACCTAGATGCCCTTCAATGGAAGAATGGATGAAGAAAGTATGGAATATATACATATTAGAGTACTACTCAGCAGTAAGAAACAAGGACTTCTTGAATTTTGCATACAAATGGATGGAAATAGAAAACACTATCCTGAGTGAGGTAAGCCAGACCCAAAAAGAGGAACATGGGATGTACTCACTCATATTTGGTTTCTAGCCATAAACCAAGAACATTGAGCCTATAATTAGTGATCCTAGAGAAGCTAAATAAGGAGAACCCAAAGAAAAACATATAGGCATCCTTCTGAATATTAACCTTCAGCAAGCGATGAAAGGAGACAGAGACAGAGACCCACATTGGAGCACAGGACTGAAATCTCAAGGTCCAAATCAGGAGCAGAAGGAGACGGAGCACGAGCAAGGAACTCAGGACCGCGAGGGGTGCACCCACACACTGAGACAATGGGGATGTTCTACTGGGAACTCACCAAGACCAGCTGGCCTGGGTCTGGAAAAACCTGGGATAAAACCGGACTCTCTGAACATAGCAGACAATGAGGACTACTGAGAACTCAAGAACAATGGCAATGGGTTTCTGATCCTACTGCACGCACTGGCTTTGTGGGAGCCTAGGCAGTTTGGATGCTCAACTTACTAGACCTGGATGGAGGTGGGGGTTCCTTGGACTTCCCACAGGACAGGGAACCCTGATTGCTTTTCGGGCTGAGGGGGGGGACTTAATTGGGGGAGGGGGAGGGAAATGGGAGGCGGTGGCGGGGAAGAGACAGAAATCTTTAATAAATAAATAAATTAAAAAATTTAAAAAAAAGAAAGAAACCAAAACACATACATCTGAACTTGTGAACTTAAGATAATAGGTACTGGTAATTATTAAATTGTGGTAATTTGTTAAATACAAATAAAAAAAATTCCTACAACTATGTCAAGAATGATGAATGACCGTCTAGCATGCTTATACCAAAATCATTAGCTTGGATTTTTATTCATAGCTAGTGGAGTTGAGACTCCTGTATGTGAGAGAAACAACCTAGTTTGGTTTGGTTGTTTGTTTCATAGCTAGATTCTGGGTCTCCACTATTTCCTTGAAACTCAATTCTCAGAGATACATGCAGAGGTGCAGAGAAAGTCAGATAATGGACTTTCTCTGAACACGTTGGATAGTTTTCATGAAGAGAACTATCTGCACAAGAAGCAAAAATCCTTTACACTAGGTACTAAGGGTCTTGGATCTTTCCCTACAGTGAGAGATGTTTAGTAAACTGTGTTAACTGTCAGTTTGCCTTTTGCTCTGTGAGTGGCCTGTTTCTTTCCTTCTAGGTCCATTTCTTCGCAAAATCTCAGTTATGGATGAAAAGTCAGGAACCATCTGCATAGCCTATACCTGCAATCCTTCTATTGAATAAAATGACTGTAAGCACCCGTGAGGCATATGATCCTAAGGGGTTATTTGTTGTAGAATGTTTGTCAGCATAGCATGAAAGAAGACATCTGCACACCATAAGGCTTCAATTTTAATATAAAATAAATGTACTTTTGTCACTTACAGATAAGAAAATCCTTAATATGTACATATGATTTATCTCAATCTTACTCAAAATTTATATTACTACGATTATTGTTCTTACCACACTAAAACAATATTTATTCATGAATAAAATTCTTGCATTTTGAACAAGTCAACCCATCTATTCTCTCCCTCCAATTCTTCCTGACTTTCCTAACACTAGTTTCTTTTTTTTTAATCCAATGAGTCCACTTAGTTCAGCCTGTATGTTTGTGGGTGTAGGCCCACTAACTGCAATGTGGTAGCTTCTCTGGGATCACATCCCAAAGGGAAAGTTAGTCTTGCTCAGTCAGGAGCCATCAATTGCCAATAGCTCTTTAGGTAAGTGGTGGACTTCAAGTGAACTATGCACCTCTATTCTGGGATTTTACCCAAAAAAGGTTCTGCACAGGGTTTTGAGTATCTTACAACTATTTGTGCAATAGCCCTGACACATCTGACAAAAAATTATTCCTAATTTATGTTCTTACATTCTTTTTGTTTCCTCTTCCTAAATGACCTGTGAGTTAGGGTTGGGGACTGATATAGGTAATCACCTCAAGCTTAGTGTAGCACGAACTCTCATTTTCTTCTCATTGGTCAGTCCTGTGTACCAGGCTTTTTCTTTTGGGCCACCCACCAACTTCCAAATCATGACACAGAAACTTCTTATTAGTTATGATGCTTGGCCTAGCTTAGGCTCATTTCTGGATAGTTCTTTTATCTTAACCTGCTTTTCTTTAGGTACCTTTTGTCTTGGGGCTTTTTACTTTTCATTCCTTCTGTATATCTTACTTTAACTGCTTCTCATGTAGAGCTGGCTCGCAGCTGCCTGGCTTGTTACCCAATGTGTGATCTCCCTCATTCTCTCCTCTCACTCTTTTCTAGCTTAGAATTCTCCTTTTTATTCTCTCTGCCTGCCAGCCCTTCCTTATCCTTCTCTTGACTCTCTATTTGTCATTCAGCTTTTTAGTAGAACAGGTGCCTTAGGAAGGCAAGGTCAAACAAATGCAACACATCTTTACATCATTAAACAAATGCAGCATAAACAAATGTGTCACACCATTACGTAGTTAAAGTAACATTCTGCAGCATATACAAATGTAACACATCTTCGACTACTGAAACTTATATTCCACAACAGTTCCTCTTGTGTATAAAAAAAGAAAGTTTTTCATTTTAACATAGTAAGACTAAATATAATCAGAATTATTATCAAATAAGAATTGCATTTAACAATTTGGAGAAATCACTATTATCAGTCCTGTCTTGATGAGTCCAAATCACTGTACCTAATTTACCTTCTATCATAACTAAGGAAAACTGTAACTATAACTATCCAGTCTTCACCTTCAACAAAGACCCAAGAAGGATATAATATTAGCTGAGTAGTCAGAAAGTGCAGCGCAAGCCACTTCTAAAACTATAGGAATGACAGAGACATCTGCTTGCTTAGACAGTCACTCAGGTTTTCTCTGCAATGTTGGGGCAACCATCTTCAGCCTATAGTCATAGAATATCTGACAGACTTTTCTATGAAGCAGGGATTTTGAAGAACTATCCTGTCTTTTCTCGGCATAATTCAATAGTCTTTTTTCTTTGTGCCTTGCTTGTCTAGTTTGTACAGCATAGTCTCAGCAATCAAGACAAGGGTATTTTCTTGCCCAAATGGCTACCTTTGCCATAATGATAGCAACTCCATATGGAAGGTTTTTGATGCTCATCATCCTTTCTGAAGTAGATTGGGATACATTGATGCTTGGTCCTCTTGCTCCTAAAACAGACAAACTTTCAATGGTAACATACATATCTGCACTGACACAAGTATGGACTGTGCACTGTATTCAAGCCAGCCAAGGATGATTTCTTTTTGTTTTATGTTTAAACAGGTAAAACACATATCAACTCTCTTGGAGTTTGTTCTTGGTTTATTTCTTTATATCTGTAGCCATATTTTCCCAGCAGCTGTCATTTGATCATCAGCATTCAAAAAATCTAAATTAATACAACACGCATGATCCAGACTCCATGTATACTCCCATTTTTTGTGGCTGATCCTTTACTATTTACTATGTTCTATGACCATTTATACCCACTTTTTCTTTCTTTCTTAAGCATAAGTACATTTTTAAACACCCGAGAACCTGTTTAGAGGTTTTGTTTTGTTTTTTTCAATCTGGACCTATAGTTACTGTTTATTTCTAGCCTTTTATGTCTGAATAACAAAACCTTAATCTGCTAAGCAACTGCTCAGGTCCCCACCTAAGCTTTGGTGGCTCTGATCCTAACTGTGTTGTGAGAGCTGAGCCTTAAACTTGCAGGCTGATCCAAAGGTTTGTTTCCCAGGAACTGCATCCAACAGCCCCAGGTTTAGGAAAGGGTGTTCATCTTGTGTCAGGGGTTTGTACTTAGCCTTTTGTTTCTACTTCATGTACAGGCTTTTTTTTTTCTATGTGGAAATTTGGGCTACTTGGTGGGCACCATTTTGTACCAGGCTTTTTCTTTTAGTCCACCAACCAGCTCTCAAGTCAAAACACAGGGACTTATTATAAATTACGAATGCTTGGTCTAGGTTAGACTTAATTCAGTCTTGCTCTTTTAACTTAAATTGGTTCTTTTTTCTACCTTTTGCCAGGCTTGTTGCCCCAGGCATGATCTCCCTCATTCTCTCCTCTCGTTCTTTCTTTTTCCTTTTTTTATTTTTATTTTTTCCATTCAGATATTTACACTTCCTTCCCTCCTCCCAATCCCTCCCTACTTGAAAGAGGGCAGGGAACCCTGCCCTGTGGGAATTCCAAGGCTCTCCCTGCTACATCCAGGCCTAGGAAGCTGTGCATCCATATAGACTAGGGTCCCAAAAAGCGAGAATATGCCATAAAAACAAGTCCCAGTGCCTATATCAATGGCTTCTCAATCAGCCCCCATTGTCAGCCACAGAGAGACTGGTTTGATCACATGCTCTTTCAGACCGGGTCCAGCTGGATTTTGTGAGCTCCCGTTAGAACAGGCACACTGCCTCAGTTGGTGGACCAACCCCTCACGGTCCTGACTTCCTTGCGTCTTCTCCCTCCTTCTGCCCTTCAACTGGACCTTGGAAGCTCAGAGACCTGGATGAGGGTCTCTGTCTCTATCTCATTCTTTTCAAACCTAGATTTCTCCGACTTATTCGATTTGTCAGCTCTGCCTTATCCCTCTCCTGCCTATTCTATTGGCCATTCAGCTTTGTATTAGACTATTCTGGTGCCTTAGACAGGCAAGGTCAAACAAATGCAACATGTCTTTACATAATTAAACACTTAATTCTTACATCGTTAAGCAAAAGCAGCATAGACAAATGTGTCACCCCATTACACAGTTAAAGAAATACTCTGCAGCTTAAATAAATGTAACAGATCTTTGTCTAGTGAAAGGAAGATTCCATAAAAGTCAAACATCTCTACATCAACCAACATGCAGTAAGATAAAAAGCGTCTCTGAGGCAGATGAGAATATGTCTTCACCTATGTGTAAAAAGGTAAGAACTCAGGGGTTTTTCTACAACAACTTTTTTTTTACTTCCTTTTTATTTATCCATTGTGGCTTTTACACCAGGCTCTTCTATCCCATTCATTTCCCCATTCCTTTATATTCACTCTCTGACTTTGTAAACCACCATCCCCAAAACAAAATAAAATTTAAGAGAAAAAAAAGGAAAAAGGAAAAAAGAACAAAAGGAAAAATTTTGACATGGATCTGCAGTATGGCAGTAAATCACGCAGTAAACTCTTTTGTTCATATTTCATTAGTTGCAAGTTTTTGTTGCAAAGATTCATTGGTCTGTATGTGACTTCATGCAGCTATGCTGCAACAAATAGCAACATATGTTTTGAAGAAATTCTGTGCTCTTTTTTGTTTTTGTTTTTGTTTTGTTGAGGCAGGGTCTCACTATGTAGCTCTGACTATTCTTGAATTCACTCTGTAGACCAGGCTAGCCATGAACTCATGAAGATATCCCTCACCAGTATTGGAATTTAAAACAATATCCACTATTCCTTCCTACTCTGTGCTATTTTAATGCTGCTTAAGCAACAGTAGAAAAAAATTAGTTTTCAAGGCTACCCCAGGACAAGCTTCTGTGTGGAGCATCAGGCTTGTTCACTTAGTCATAGATTATAATCTACGCAAAGCCAGTTTTACCCAATATAAGGGAAACTAGTTTATGTACTTAGGCCACGCACACACAGTGACCCATCTGGAAATGGAAATGGGTCAGTTTCAGCCAGCCGCCAGGTAATATGACAGTGCAGATGAGGGAGCAGAAACAAATGATTGCCACCCGAGTAGACAGTACTGTCAGGCTGCTCCCAGAGGAGATTCAGACACTGACCTCATCATGAGTGTCGGGTTTTCTGGTCAAACGTTCATCTTTGATCTCTGCTCTTGTCATTTTCTACTCTACAAGCTCATTTCATTTTTAGTGTTATCGCCTATCATTTAATGAAAACAGACCTTGAAATATATATAAAAAATGTGGTGATAATGAGTTGTATGAGCTTTTTGTTGAACAACATATTGTCAAAGGAGAATACCCCCAGGAAGAGAAACCCTGGGATGGAGTTCTTAAGACAATATTTGACTTTTATGTGAATTTGCCTAGTTCAGGGCCTTGGATTACTCAAGAGATAAGAGCTCAGTGGTAGCCTGTGAAATCCGTGCCATGGGAGCCCTGCCACAGATTCGTGCTCCCACTGTGACTTCACCCAGCAGCTCAGCCTAAAACAAAGAAAACAAATTCCCATGAAAGCCAAAGGAAAGGGTCACGGAAAGGAGAGGCAGAACTCATTAATTTATTTTCAGGCCCGAGGGTTCATTCTTTAAAATGTGTGCCACATGGTCACGTGCTGCTCACACATTTTTTTTTCTTTTGTTTTAAAGCATGCCCTCTCCAGCTTGTCTTGCCAGAGCTGGCTGCCCTTCAGCTCCATGCCCTGGGGTTAGCTCAAGCAGCCTTGTAAATTCAAAACCAGGAGATTTTGTGATTCAACCCAGGTGGGCTTGCCTCATGACAGAGTTTACTCCTTAAATAATTTTATAGTGGTTAATTATTTACCTGAAATAGAAATAAGTTCAAACAATAAAATTCACATCCTCGCCTTAGTGGGTAAATTCTTTTTGTTCATAATTCCTACATCATTTAAATTGAACATGTGGGTGGCTTTTATTTTGGGGGGAATCACAGAGTGAAAAGACAGTAAATGATTACATCTGATATTTAGGTATCTTCTCAGGTGTTGGTGTAAGGCAGGGAATTTGAAGTGGTACATACTAAATTCAGACTTTTGTTATCCTCCTCCCTGATCTGATTTCCTCTCTCTCTCTCTCTCTCTCTTTCTCTCTCTCTCTCTCTCCCTCTCTCTCCTGTTTGCCCTCTTCTTCCCTCTTCAATTTGTTTATCACTTGCAAGGACCAGAGGAAGGTGGCAGATGCCCTGTTCTCTTGCTCTCTGTTTTACTTCCCGGGTAAGGGTCCCTCATTATATTTAGATGGTGGTAAGCAAGTCTGATCCTTCTGTTTTAGCCTCTGGCAAGACTAGGGTTACAGGTATGTGTGTTTATGCCAGCATTGTATGTACATTCTTGACAAACTGCCAAACCTATTTTTCATGTTTTCTATCAAGAAGCAGAGAAGGAAGGAGACTAGGAAGAAATGCTGGGGGGTAGAGGGATTAGGGTCAGGAGGAAGAGTAGAAGAAAAAAAAGTAGGTTAAACAGCATTTGTAACTATTATGTTTTCTCCATGCCTTGTAAATCATCTTAGATTTGTTTTGAGACATCGAGAAAAGAATTGTTCTGAACTTTATAAGTTGTGGTCCATGTTGCATATCCAAAAGTGTTTTCATTTTTTTCATAGTAACAATATTTCTATTAAAATAAAAACCATTAACCCATTCCTATGCAAATAATTAAATGCTTGTGAACATCTTTAAAAGGCATCCATTGACAATCCTAACTATGTTTGAATTGTATGCAACAGATACAAAATATAAAATTAAAATGAATGGCAGGAAAATCATTTTAAGAAATGAGAGTAAATCACTTTTTAAAAAATATTTCTTAAAAATCATTTTAAGAAACTGCTTTCCATTATATATATTAGTGGTGTTAAAACCTTTAAATTCTATTGAAATTTGTGCTTGCTGCATAATTAGCATGCAGTATCATTTTGAGAAATCTAATTCAAAATGGTACTTCAGAATTATTGCCAAGTCTGTTCGGTATCTTTACTAAGACTTTGTTTACATGCTTAATGATTGTCATTATTGTAAAAGTCAAGTGGTAAAAATTCATAGAGCCAACCAAAGAAGTGCAAATGCCTGCATTTGCGAAATCTTGAAATTCATATTTCATACTTATTCAATAATAATGTAGATATTTTGTAGAGTTTTTTGACTGGGAGGTTTTGAGTTTATCTCATTTTCATTCACTAATCTTTCAAAAAAGTGACTTATTTTAATATTTTAAAAAAACTTTATTGTCCTCTTTATGCATATCTGAATGTTGGTTCTTGGAAGTGCATGCAGTTCCAGTTAGGACCAAAGGAGGGTATGGGATTCCCTTGGGCTAGTGAAAGGTAGTTAGCTGTGAGCATCCAGCAGTTACTGGACACTGAACGTTGGGTTTCAGTAAGAGTAGCGTGAAATCTTTACTGCTGAGTAACTTCTCCAGCCCCATATTTTCATGTTTCTTTTATATGATATACTCCAAAGCCCTTACAGCTTACATTGGGAAGATCTGTAATTATATAATTAGAAATACGTTGTAAAGCATATCGGCACGAGAATTGTTGTGAGGGACATCCTTTTCAGGAATAAATTTATATAAAAGAATGTATTTCTCTCTAGAGTACAAAGTCTCATAAAAAGCAACTGTTTCATAACTTCTAATTAAAATGTGAGAATTCTGGAATGTTTATTTTGTAAAGAAAAGATGCAAATTCTTTTAAGTACATTATCCTAAGTAGAATAACTCTTGTCAGCATGCAAGACTTGTTTTGACAATAACGTCACTAAACTTCTGTGAGTTTTAATGTAGGAAATGCATTGCCTCTATGTTCACCTTTGTAAATTACAATTCCTGTAATATCCTGACAAAAGATAAACTACAACTGACACCTGAGTGCACAGGTTCAGATCTCTGTCTCTTCTGAGTATATAACCAATGCCAGTTTCACCCAGTGTTACAGTGGGACAAAGTATGTCTAGTGATTTTTCATTTACTCTCAGTTAATGTACATCCATTATATATATATATATATATATATATATATATATATATGTGTGTGTGTGTGTGTGTGTGTGTGTGTTACAATTTTGAAACTTTGATTTTATAAGAATATTTTTATATATGTGGAAAATTGTAAAAATAGTATACAGATAATTTTAATGTCCTCTATTGATGTGGGATTCCTCTCTGTATGCTGTGAAAAGCATTGGTTAATAAAGAAGCTGATTTGGGCTTGTGTTAGGTCAAGGTAGAGCTAGGCACGGAAAACTAAATGGAATGCTAGGAGAAAGAAGGCCGAGTCAGGGAGATGCCATGTAGCTGCCAGAGGGGAAAGATGCAAGTTGTGAGCTTGAACCTTGCCGGTAGGCCACAAATCTCGTGATAAAATATAAAACAATAGAAACTGGTTAATTTAATATGTAATTGCAAATAACATAGTTTTTTGTGATTATTTTATGGTCTGGCCAGCCAAGAATAAACAAGTGGCCTCCACAAACAAGTAATAGAAATATGAGAAAATAATGAAAATATGATTTTTAAAGATCTAACTCTTATGAACTGTTGCCAATATGAACGTTCTGATACCAACTTGATAGTTGAGTCACATCATACAGATGTGAAGCCTGTGTGTACAAGCATGGGATATGATAGCCCAATTCACGTAAGACAGTCACACTGCTGGTCTTGCTTAGGCTGTGTGAGACATATCATCAATGTATGCTTGTTCTGTACAGGCATTTCACAAGTCCCGATGGAGATGGAAGTGGATGAATAAGGAAGAAACTATAACTATCCTGATGACAGTTAGTAGTGCAGTCTGAGAGGTGGGATTTTAATCTGGGGTTGCTGTTCACTCACAAAACCATGGTGCTGAATTGGCTAAAATTTTATAAACTTTGCTTTATTCATTTAGTAAATCATGACGGGTGCTTTATGAGATTGGTACAAGGAATTTATGAGAATCCACATGTCAAGTGATCAGTAAGACACAAATAGCTGCATTCTTTATTAGATCACTTAATGATGGTGATAATGATGATGGTACTTTAGATTATTTTGGATATTAAAGTTATAAGAACTATAATAAGCTAGTAAAACCCTTTAATTCACTGAAATAACCAAGAAGAATTTGGGTACATGAGGATTTTCTTGGTCAATTTTGACTATCAAATTGATTAGATTGAGAAGTGCCTAGGAAATGAGGAAAGCACCCCTGGGCAAACCCGTGATGATGTTAACTGAGGGAAGAAACTGTCCTGGATGTGAGGGGGTCCTGTGGGATTAGAAAGGAAAGAAAGACAGATAACATTTCTCCTCCCCTGTTTCTGCATACCCCAGCAACCAGGACCTTAGTTAAATTTTTCCTCAAAATAGGCAACACTGGAAAAAATGCGTGAAGAAGAACTTAAAGACAGTCATTCCCTTTGGGCAATAAATATAACGAGAGATGTGGGTGGGGTATTACACTTCTGTAGTTCCAGCAATTAGAAGTTAAGGCAAAGGATCAAGAGGTCAACACCATCATCAGCAACACAGTGACTTTCAGGCCAGGATGGAAACAAAAAGACTGTCTCAAAAAACAAAATGAAAACAAAAATAAACATAAAGTAGTCATATGTGTTTGTTTTATGAAGAGCACTGTAGGGTAAAGACAGCTAGCTCTCTGATTAAGAACTCTGGTTGCCCTTCCAGTGTAACCAGGTTCAGTTCTCAGCACCTGTGTGACAGCTCACAGCCATCTGTAAATCCAGTCCCAAGGAATCGAATGCCTTCTTCTAATTCCCACATGTGCCAGGCATGTATGTGGTACACAGATGTACTTGAAGACACAGCACTCATACACAAAAATCAAAAAGTAAAAATACTGAAAATAAGTTGAACAGTTTTTCAAAGAAAGTTTAACTGGGGTTTACCCATGGCTGAGCACGCATTTGGAGACAGATAATGAACCCTGATAGGATTCCTTAGTCATAGTCCTTTAAGAACTAGTAATATTAGGGTATAGAATGGCTTTTTATTGAATGGAGAAGCTTAGACTTTATTTGACCTTAAATACTTTAATTGATGGTATCAAGTTATCATTTTGGCAATACAACCGCATGTTGTAAAAGCCAAACAGCTAGATAAGTGGTTGTAGCATTTCCAGCATTGTAGTTTCTGTGGCCACTGAGTATAAAGGAACAGAACATTTTCAACAGAATTCTTAGCTAATAAACAAAAGCACATGCTTTTCCAATCTTTGATATTATCAATTAAGAGTGAAAAGCCATAAGGAGACATTTGCTTTGTAAAGCCTAGAGTTGATTACACATACGAATGCTAAGGTCCCTGCTGGCTTCATTTACCTGTTGACAAATTCACATGATGGATTTCACTTTACTAGTGTCCAAAAAACAATGTGCAGTAAACTCTTAAAAGAGAGATAAGTAATAAGCCTTAAACTTCCATTTCAGCTATACTTTTTTTTCCCATCAGAGAATCACACAAACTCCCCTGTTAGGTCAGTGATGCCAGACAGCTAATTTCTCTGCCCAAACACGATGTACAGACTTGCTGACTTTACAGTATCCTGTGTTTCAAGATCCTCAAGGATATTAATAAAATTCTATTTCTTATGGGAACTTCAGATTTTTCCCCAGGAAAGATAACAAATCACTATCTGTTATCTCCAAATATTAAGGTAATTAGTGCTGGGTGAATTAAAAAGCAAAGTACAGCATTTATAGCAGTCCAGATACATGCTGAAGTTTGGAGGATGCTTACTTGAACTTTTATCAAAATTAAGGAAATTATGGTGTTTGCAAAATTGAAGTAGCAAGTCTAGGGGGAAAGGGTTATCTTGCAAGATTTCTGGAGCATCGTGTTGCCTGATTGAACTGAAGATACTATGTGCACAGTCATTCCATTCAGGAATTTATCAGGACTCTGAATTTCCTTAAAATGAAATGAAAAACTTTAAAAATGCAGAGACCTTAAGGCAAAACTGTGCTTCCAAAATATTCATAAATGACTCTTGGAGAATCTGTTTTGTGATCCTTGCATGGGATTTTTGATGTTCATTTTAAAGAAATGATCCCTGACCTCCCATTCATTAGTATGTAAGGTGGAAGAAGCACCCAGGGATTCCAAAATAACCAAACCCTGAAATGGGTGTCCAGGGGTAGTCCAGGGCCTGGTGAACAATAGGCCTGGTATCTGTGGTGGTCACTAAATCAGATTGTCGAGTATCGCTTCACATACCATTGTTCTGACTTGTGCTGATTCCTTTTTTCTGGTGCTGACAAGACATGAGATAGTTTAAGTTTGGCTTTGAAAATTATCTTTCTGATTTATACAAAGCACTTACACCAGCGAAGAGGCAGCTCCTTTTGCATTCTGCTTCAATTATCTTGAGTCCATTTCTGAAACTCAGCCAGCTCCTGCTGGTGTACTCTAAAATGCTGTCAGGTCATTAGCTCAGTCAACATGTTCTAGCGGGTGTGTGTGTGTGTGTGCGTGCACGCACGCGTGTGAGTGTGTGTGCGTGTATGTTTTAAAACTTGCAAACATGACTGTTTTCCCATAAATTGTATGCAACAATATTTTTTTTTTTTTTGATTTTCGAACAGGGTTTCTCCATAGCTTTTGGTTCCTGTCCTGGAACTAGCTCTTGTAGAACAGGCTGGCCTCGAACTCACAGAGATCCACCTGCCTCTGCCTCCTGAGTGCTGGGATTAAAGGCGTGCATCACCACCGCCCGGCTAACAATATTTTTAAAAACAGTTTGTATTTATCCAGGGATGAGCAAGATTTTAGACCTCTCAGCATAAAAAGGTCCAAATTAGTGACCTTGAGCAGACAGAAATACTAACTTGTTCTGTGACTTTTCTCTACATACTAAAATTAAATCTAAAGTAAGAAAATAAGTAGTTCTTGAAACAAAGACAATATGGTATAAGTAAACACCAGTGTTTCTTAAATGAGTTACATTTCCTTATTCCAAAGTAAGTTTGTGTGTGTATGTATGTGTGCATGTACACAAGTGTGTGTGCATATGCTTCTCCTAAACATCTCTCTGGGAAAGAACATGACATTATTTATAAAGTAATTGATAAAGTGTTAAGAGAACAGAATAGAATAGTTTATTTCTCAAATAATATGCAAGATAATAGTTGGAAACAAACGGGTTTGTGGAAAGTGAAGAAAAGCATTTGTAGTTTTGCTGATTTGAACATATGGTATGAGCAGAAGCCGAGCAGGCTTTTGCAACAATGTCACATCGCATCACTTTGTGTTGATTTCTATGGCACGATGCAAGATCAGCTGGTTTTTAATGAATGAACTTCCTTCAATAGCTCAACAAGGGAAGGTTTGATGCTGCAAATCTGGTGGTGTCCTTTGGGATTTTATGTTTCTTTTTTATATTTTCTGTAAATTCATACAGATTTTTGTTGTATTTTACCTCTTATCTTGAGTGAATTGGTAACAAGAATGTAAGTGAAGTAATTTTTGCATTAACTGGAGGGGGGAACTTTCCACATCTAGGTGTAAGGAAGAAATCAGGTAATATGGTTTTGGTGGGAGCTGTACCAGAAATTGGCAAAAATTAGTTTTGTGTGGAGGATGGGAAATCAGAACGGCTACAGGACTGGACTCTCAGGACTCTGCATCCTGAGCTTGCAATGGGCATTGTCAGTAGCTCCTTTTCCCTCACGTAAAACACTTCACATTTATAATACCCAACTTCATTTCTACAACAGCAGCAACAATATTTCAGGCTTGGCATGGTTGCTTATACCTATAATCCAGACCACAGGAAGCTAAGGCAGATGGGCTATCATGAGTTTGAGGTTGGATTTGGTTAAAGAGTGAATTCCAAACCAACCTTGCCTTAGATTAAGATACGATTTCAAAAAGTAATAACCAAAATAGGTAAATTTCAAAGTCTATAGTTTTTCCATAGGAAAACAAAACAAATATTAAGCAACAAATATTTTATCAAAATCTCGTTTTAAACAATAAAAATTATTGCTTTTAAGGATGAGTGTTGTGGAATAATCCTTCTGTACACTGAGATGTGTTACTCTCATTGTTAAAGAGTCGACTGACCAAGAGCTAGGCAGGAAAAGGTTAGGTAGGAGACCAAACTGAGAGGATGTTGAGAGGAAGGAGGGTAGATTCATAGGGAGTCACCAGACAGATACAAATGAACCAACTAACATGCCACACTGAGTAAAGATACTTTCATGGAGTAGAGTGTAGATAAGAAGTACAGGTTGATTTAAGATGCAAGCGCTAGTTAGTAAGAAGCATAAGCTATCGTCTGAGCATGTATAGTCTCTGAGTGGCTATTTGGGAGCTGTCTGGCAGGACAGAGAAAGTCCTTCAACAGATGAGGGGAAGGTTTGATGTATTTAGTGCTTTTCAGGCAGCCATGAGATCCTTAGTTTGAATTTCTGCAACCCATTAAAAGCCTGGTGTGTTGGGATGTGTCTGGAGTCCAACCGTTTTGAGAAGGGCATGAGTAATGTACAGAGGAAAAACCCCTGAAGTTTGCAGGCATGTTACCTCAGGTATGAAATGACAACCAACAAACAGTTAATGGCAGGAATAAGGTAAAAATGAATGGTTATTACAGAGCTGTCCTTTAATTTCCCATCTGCTTGCAAGCACCCATGTGCTATCTCTCTCTCTTTCTTTCTGAAACTCAACATGTTTTAGATAAAAATTATCAACTTCTGAATACTATCCGAAAAACATCTTCCTCCTTTTTATTTGAGAGTATTGTCTAAGTTATCAGTCATCTTTAATTAAGTGAACAACTTTTAAACACTGTACATGCACACACACACACACACACAAATGCACACATTGAGAACAATGAGTCAAAGGAAATTAAATGATTATATAGTCTTTATGTGTGTTCCTGTTATGAAACAATACACAAATATTAGATGACACCTAAGAGAGGGCAAAATAACCAAAATGGTGTTAATCCATGGGTGTGTGTGTGTGAATTATTTGCCTAACCAATTTCATACACAAACAAGCAATGAGAGATGGCAATAGATAGGGTAGCGGGTTTGTTTTTGTTTTTAATGCTAGCATAAAATAAGTCAGAAATATGAGTTATTTTGTGTTATATTGTCTAAATATGGAGAAACAGCAGATTTTATTACTCTTTTTTAAAGAAGGTTAAGTGGGGAAGAAAATCCATTACTGTTTTCAATTAGTATAGATAGTACACTTATTCTAGCAGGGACTCTGTTAATTGCTTTACATGGATTATTTAATTGTATTTTCATTAATATCCCATTTTAGATTTAAGAAGAAGGCAGAGAGAGTTACAGTCGATAAGCAATTTGTTTACAGTCAGTGCCTAGTGAATGGTACAACAGGAACTGTAGACCACCACCCTTCGGCGCACCAAAGCATTCCAGGATGTAACAAAAGTGGGATGGGGCAGAATGACGGTTATGTTTGATCTCTAGGAGTCAGGCAAGTAGAAATCTCCAATAGCATAGATAACCAGGCATGAGAAGAACACCTCAGTGGGAAAACAGTGTGTCCCATATTCTTATTTTTTAGTTTAAAATGGAGTAAAGTAAAGACACAAAGAAGGATGAAGGGACTTACAGTCTGGTATGCATGCATCAGCAGTGGGTTAAAGGTTTGATGGCATCTAGGATACCATGGGCATCAACAACACAAAACAATTTAACAAAGAATTCAACCTGATATCACAGCTCAACTGTATCTCCCGAAGAGGGAAAGGTCATTTGGGTCTTAGATATTTGGTCATATTTAATGCAGTGTTGCTGATTTTCTGGAAATAATTTATCCAGAGTATGTGGGTGGGAGCTAATTTGGATTGGGACCAAAAGGCTAATCCTTTACAGCTGCTTCTTTCTTTCTTTCTTTTTTCTTTCTTTCTTTCTTTCTTTCTTTATTTCCTGCCTGCTTGTTTTCTTTCCTTCTTGCTTTCTTTTTTTTTCTTTCTTTCTTTTTGAATAGCACAGTATTTTGAGTTATTCTCTTTTTTTCCTTCTGTCGGCACTAAGTTCTGAGGTTTGTTCTACAAATGGGTTGCATAACTTAAGTAATAGCAGCTGTTCATTTGTGTTTCTTTTTCTAATTTAAAATCAATACACACACACACACACACACACACACACACACACACACAAACTCAATACATTATACCTAATACCTAGTTTGATCACATTCATCTTCCATCTCCTTCTGCCAGTTCCTTGTCTAGTCATATTCATTCTCCCATTTTCATTCATACATTTTTTTAATATCACTGATGCCTGAATGCACATAGTTGTTCCTCTATCTAAAGGACATGAGTAGCCTTTCGGAGGATTTCCTCCTTGAAGAAAATTAATTCTTCGTCCCCCGTTCAATTCCCAACAGCTTTTTGATGAGGGGTTGGAATTCTTGTGCCCCTGCTCTCTCTATTATGTTTCATGCTATTTTGCTAAATTTCTCAGCAGCAGACAGAGGCAAAATAATATTTTAAAGAAAGTAAACAGGGAATCCTAAATAACTTTTTGTTGTAGTTGAAAAGCTGCATCTTTGTCTCATAACCTGGGATGACAACCAATTATAAAATCTACAAGATCATCAGTCAGTAACACAAACATGGGAAGTTCCATAAATTTTATGAAAACATTGAGAAAATAATAGAAAACTGTTATTTAAAGTTTTATTTAGAAGACTATAATATTTTCAGCCCTTTTAATGTTTATTTGTAGAACTGAATAAAAGTCCACTTCTCTAAGAGGTAAGTCCCCTGCACAGATAATATCAAAAATCAGCTGCCCTTTTCAATATTTGCAGAGAATTCTTAGTATATATGCACAAGGCTTAACAAAATAATAAAAATATGTAATCATTTAATAATTACATTTTAAAAAATTATTTAGTTATATTTAAATCAAACAGTATTTCTAAAACATACTCTATATATTTATAAAATATACTATGTAAGTTTCATTAGGAGAAAAGTAATGAGATAGATATTAAAATACACATCATTTGTCATAAGAAACATAATAACTAGCTAAGGTTAAATTTTATTCCCTTCATATTTCACTACCTAGTTTAGGTTGGTATGGTCTACCTCACTTATAAGTTATCAGTTTCCAGTATGTTGAAATAAAAACCATTTGAAAGCTCGAGAACTTATCTTTAATGACTAAAGAAACATTTCAGTTAATCTGTTTATACCTTGTATTGTTTCGGTTGTAGGAATTAGTAGGACATATACTCGTCTAAATGAAGCAGTGAATGAGTGTGTTTTACATCTCTTGCATTCAACAAATGGACTATGGTATGTTTCAGTCTTCAGATACTCAAAGATGAATTGTATTTCTGAGAAAATCGCTCTGATTGGGTAAAACAAATGAAAGTGACTTAATGTTTTTGATTATATTTATCTTATGTTTTATTGAATCTGACCACTGATTCCTTATGTTTCATTTTCCCACTTGAGAAGAACTGGAAGCAAGAGGAGTTAAAAGATGTTAGTCAGGGATTATCTCTTAAATGTAGCCAGCCTGCCAAACATCACACTTTAGAACAGGAAATCTTCTTTTCCTCTATTCTACAAAAAAAAAAAAAGAAAAAAAAAGCAAATGTTTCAGAGATAATCCCTGATTCTTGCAAAGGCAGTTTAATTTAAAACCATAAGATGATACAGAGAATCTCATAAAAATGTTTTATGAAGACTGATTTTTAAAATGGTTCATTTTCTATAAAAATGTTTATGGATTTTTAATAGATAGTCTCTGTAGAGTCATTTTTCTTGAGTCTATTACTTTTTATGCTTTCTGGCAGTATGGTGTCATTTTCATTCCATGTGAATTTTTGAAGAAAAAATAATCAGAGCTAATGTCTCTGAAAACTTACCCTCTTGTTATAATTAACTTGATTGCCAGTCTATCTTGCTCGTGTGTCAAGAGAACTTGCTTGTCAAGAATAACTCGCCAATGGCGAGTAGTACTTGAGGCTGCCTATGTCGATGTTCCTGTACTGTAACATGCATGACGTCCAAACATTCTTCTTCAGTTTTGCCTTTCTGCATCTCCTTTTTCATCTTTGTCGAGAAAAGCATTTGATAAATACACAGTTCATATAATTTCCAGTATTAATCTAAGTAGACATCAAATTTTAGGCCAGAAGAAGAAATAAGAATCACCAGTGTGTCTAGTCTAGTATCTGAGTTCTTACCAGAGTCATGTAAATAATGGGGTCATGGCTCCCCTTTTTTGGATTACAGACTACCTTGATTGATTTTTATGTAATCTATTGGTCTCTTTCATTAATATCTCTTCAATTAATTATTTTTTGTTACCTACTATTTTTGGTTTGAACTGTGTTCTAATAGCCGAAGACAAATCATTAGATAATCTAGTTCTAAATTGTCTTAGAACTCTTTCAGCTGTATGCCTAGGGTCTGCTCAATTGGGCTGTTTCCATGAATTCTTGACTTCAGTTTTCATTTTCTATGATTTCTTCTTTACCTAACATTCATTCAAAGTATTTTCTGTCCTTTTTACATATTTGTGTGTAGTTTCTGTGATTTGCTTATTATTGGGTTTTAGTGTTAATTTGCAATAAACTGTTAAAATATGATAAGTTTTTTATTTTTAAGACTTTTTTGACTTGCAATGTAATTGATTTTAGAGAGGATTCCATGTGATTTTGAGAGAAAAATATGCGTTCCCTATGCTTTCTTTGGAATATTCTCCAAACATAAATCCAATTTATTTGTGGTATGATTTAGCAACTAATTTGTCCAGCTGATTATTGGTTCAGAAGACCTATCTAACAGTGAGAGCAGAGCCCTGAAGTCTCTCAAGATTATTGTTTCAGAACCTACCTGACTTCCTGGCATTTAGTCTGTGAAATTTGAAACCCCAATATTTGGTTCATAACTATAATTATGATATTTTCTTAATGATTTCCCCAACTTTATGCTCTTATTAATTTGTGTCAACAATCTTTCTCTTTTCTGAGTGGCTTGAGCTTGAAGTCTCCTCCGTCAGGGACAATAGTTATGGAGGTTTATTTTTGTCTCTGTGTTTGGTGCTCTCACTCCTACTCTTTCTTTCTCAGCCCCACGCCCAGACTAATGTGTGTGTCTTGTAGATAACAGATAGTTATAACTTGATTTTTCCATGTCGACAGTCAGTATTCTGAGTGTGTTCTTATACTTAATCCATGCATGTATTAGCATTCCAAATATATAGTTATGATAGCTTTTCAATCATTTTAAATATATCTTAAGATAAGAACAAACATTTTCATTAAAAATTGTCTGGGCCCCTTTTATTCCCTGTAAATATTCAAGAAATATCAGTTTTATTGATATTATAAGGATTTACAGATGTACTTTAGGAAAGATTACAATTTACTACATGTTGGATTTTCATTTAGTAATTTAAGTTGTTTCTGTTACTCATTTATTGTTATATATTATAGTAATTCCCAACCATTTATTCTGTCTAATTTATAGAGAAATTGTCATCAACCAAATGAACATTTTAATTAGATGTTTTGTTAAGTTAGGTTTGTGTCAGAATTAACATTAATAAAGAATATATTTCTGATTACCAAAGAAATATTTTCTAATTAAAGCAATTCTACATAACAGGGAAATCAGTAAGGAAGCAAACACCT
This sequence comes from Microtus oregoni, assembly GCF_018167655.1. Classification (NCBI taxonomy): domain Eukaryota; kingdom Metazoa; phylum Chordata; class Mammalia; order Rodentia; family Cricetidae; genus Microtus; species Microtus oregoni. Next base: position 56,499,113 of record NW_024543059.1, on the reverse strand, counting down.
ATTGTAAATATTTTTCTATTCTCATTAAATATTTGCATTATGGGTATTTCTACTCATGGTAAAATTAGCATCATATTGTATATGGGTATTAATTTGCATTTTTAAATTCACAAAATTTAAACTGACCAATAGTATATCATCATAAACATATAAAATTAGTATTTTATTCATTTCCGTTTATGCTGACTGTTTTTAGTCCTGGCTTATTATAAATATCATTCTTCCTTATAATAAACTTTGCTAGCCCCGCGGAATTCTTTGGTACAGGAGTCAGGGAAATTTGGCTTGCTATCTATTTTTTTGGCTGCTATTTTATGAGATCACAAACACAGTCAATTTTTATGTTTTTCTTAAGGCACATCATATAATACAATAGGAGAATTGAAATGTTGAGAAGAAGATAAGAGGCCTGCTGGACTAACAGCTCGCTAGAGGACTTGTCAGAGTGAGTGAAATGCTGGATTCTACGTTAGAGTGAAATACCAGGCATGAACTTTCTTGGTAATGGTGAATTCATGATTCTGTAAGTGTTAGCACGGTATACATTTTCTACTGAAGCTCTGATATTTATAAAACTTTATCTGAGCATGTTGTAGGAGTATGGGTGTCAATCCTAATTAACAAGATTAAGTACAATACTTAAGACTTGTTCAAAGTGTTTTCATTCTGTTTCCCATAGGGACTTTAAAAAATGATGATGCAATTTATTCACAGATTAAAAAATAAACGTATATTCCCTTTCTTTAAGCATTCTCTCAGTATTTTTAAGTCATAATTCTGCCATTTGATGTTTCCCACAGGTGTGTGCTCCTTAGGCACTCTGTAGAGTCAGAGCATCCTCAGGTGATGGAGGCAGCATTTGGCAGTAGCCATGGGGATAATGATTAATGAGAAAGTTAATGCAGGTTCGGGGATACCCATCCACTGAGTACAAATGCAGACCTAGTAGTAGTATATCTCCATAAACACCAGGAAGCTGTCTCTTTTCCTGCTGCAGGAATATATTCAACTTTCACTAGACCTGTGCCTTTACCTTTAGCAGTCTGCACCTTATCTTCTACACAAAACAATAAGGATATATTTATTATTTTATGTTTTTCAAAGCTGTATCAATGAGTGCCATATGTACATAGTGATACAAATAATATTTTTATTTACTGAAAAAAGACTAAAAGGCAGGAAGATTTTTTTTTCCTCCCTACTGAAGAGTAACTATTACACTCTAGGTATGATTTGTAACAAAATTGTTGAGAAAATGTTTGTGCAATAACAAAATACAAATGATTTCTTATTTTTCTATTTATATGTCCTTTAAGTGTATGGTGTTTTGTCTTAATGCATGTCTGGGCAACACATGTGTATTCAGTGATGGGAGATATTAGAAGAGCACATGTGATCCTCTGGACTGAGTCATAGGGACTGCTCTGAACTGCCATTTGGGTGTTGTGACTTGTATCATGGTTCGGTGGAAGAGCACGTGATGTCTTCCGTGCTGAGCCGTCTCTCAGCTCCCCAGAACTTCCATTCTTTAGACTTGGAGCTGCACAAGAGAAGCAGAGATCTCTTCTCTCTTTATGCACCACAATGATATCACGATTGCTTATTTGCCTGATTTTTGCTACTGTCACATCTTGTTTAAAGAATTCGAAGTACATTCCTAAAAGATTAGATATCCTTCTTACTACGTTAGAATTCTGATCCCTGATTAGCTTGACTTCCATATCAGAGTAAGGCTATTATTGGTATCTTCCCTTTATACATTACAGAAGGTAAATGCTTATGCTATCTCAGTTTGTGGGTTTTTTTTTTATGAAATGAAATAAATCTTTACTACAACTTTTCCACTTCAGTCATGGTTCAGTCATGGTGTTTATTCATGAAAGTAGTTCTCAGAATGTCAAGTTTTTGTGGGGTTTGTGTGTGTGTGTGTGTGTGTGTGTGTGTGTGTGTGTGTGGTGGGGGAGATAATACATTTCTCTGAATCTGAAGGGTAATGGTAAAGCAGAATTAAGGTTTATTGAAAATTCTACATTTATAATGATTTAATATTCCTTTTTGAGATTATGTACTTCCAGGAACATTGTTCCTTACTGTAACAAATTTCTTACCTGGAATATATAAGAAGGAAACATTTTTCATTTTGCTTGCATTTCCTTTGTTAAAGCCACAATGACCTCCATCTGTAAGAGAACATTTCAACATGTAGAAGAATGAAAATAGATCCATATCTATTGCCATTCACAAAATTCAAGACCAAATAAATTAAAGATGTCAACAAAGCCATCCACACTCACCCTCATAGAAGAGAAAGTGTGAAGTACACTTGAACACATTGGCACAGGAGACCACTTCCTAAATATATACCCCAGTAGCACAGACACTGCGAGAAACAATTAATAAATGGGATCTCCAGGAACTGAAAAGCTTCTTTAAAGCAAAGAACACAGTCAACAAGACAAAAAGACAGCCTACATAATAGGAATAGATCTTCATCAACCCCACATCAGACAGAGGACTTATTTCCAAAATATACAAAGAACTCGAGAAATTGGGCATCAAAATAACAAATAATCCAACAAAAACAAGGTATAGACCAAAACAGAGAACTCTCAACAGAGGAGTCTAAAATGGCTAACAGACACTTAACGAAATGGTCAACATGCTTAGCCACCCTGAGAAATGCAAATCAAAACAACTCTGAGATTCCATCTTACACCTGGAAGAATGGCAACAATCAAAAACACTGATGATAACTTATGCTGGAAAGTTTGTGGGGTAAAGGGTACATTCCTGTATTGCTGGTGGGAGTGAAAACTGGTACATCTCTTTTGGATATCAGTATGGCAATTTCTCAGAAAATTAGAAACAACCTTACTCAACACCCAGCAATAACACTTTTGGGTATATTCCTAAAGGATGCTCAATCATACTACAAGACATATGCTCAACTCCGTTTACAATAGTATTGTTTGTCATAGCCAGAATATTGAATAAACCTAAATGTCCCTCAACCAAAGAATAGATAAGAAAAATGTGGTACATTTACACAATGGAGTACTACACAGCAGAAAAAATAATTACACCTTGAAATTTTCAGGCAAATGGATGGTTTTAGAAAACATAATATTGAGTGAGGTAACTCAGACTCAGAAAGACAATTATCATATGTACTCACTCATAAGTGGCGTTTAGACATAAAGCAAATAAAACCAGCCTACAAATCACTATCCCAGAGAACCTAGACAACAATGAAGACCCTAAGACAGACATATATGGATCTAATCTACATGGAAAGTAGAAAAAGACAAGATCTCCTGAGTAGATTGGGAGCATGGGGACCATGGAAGAGGGTTGGAGTAGAGATGAAAGGAAGGGGGGGGGGAGCAGAGAAAAATATATAGCTCAATAAAATAAATGAAAAAGTAAGGAATAAAAATCATGTCTGTTTTTGTGGATATGGATGTCATTTGAAATCTTTAATGAGCTTTTGGAAGTGCCAGGTCCTGACACTCTTGCTTTGGTCTCATCTTTACAGGCTTAGCTCATAATTTACTGTTATTGAATGAGAATGGTGTCCATGTCCTTGCATTCTGAGTCTCTTTCTTTCTCTCAAGGAATCACATTTAAGTTTCAGAAGAGTTTGCTCTTTTGACTTCAGAATATAGTATTGGGACAATGATGATAGAGGTTTCTGTAGTGTGATAAGGTTTTATTATGATGATGGCGATGATGAGACAACCACTAGCCTATGATAGAAAAAAAAAACAGTACCATGCACAAAAACTCCTTTGAATAGTTGGTCAGGCCATCCAAGTGACTCCTCTGTATTGTTCATATAGATTGTCAATGTAGCCCTTGATTGCCTCTTACACATTGTAGGTTGGACCCTACGCCTGAAGACATCACACATTTAGGACAAAGGACTTGGATGATGTAAGCTGGATTTTGCATGACAGTCTCTTTGCAGCACTCTAGCTTCCATGGTTCCAGAAAATACAATGTAGGATGCCAATGAAGGGAAGCAATTAAATAGCCGTATCCAACTCAATACCTATGAACAGTAATAATTTCCAGCATTGTAAGATATAAATAAAGGGTAAGGAAGTGACACTCACATATATGTAAAACCAATAGTTTTCTAATTGGACTTAAGTCCTATACCTAACAGGAAGTAAAGCATACCCAGTGTTTAAATCCTATGCAGCTTCTCTGGGCTAGTGAGGTCATGGAACTTTGAAATCAATCTTTTCTCACTATGTGCCTAGACCCGCATAATTCCTTACTACAGTCTAACTCTCATCTTTACAGTCACATGTAGCTACAGCTACCACTGCTCCTCAGAGAAGCCCCTCTTTACAGCAAATAAAAACCATGACAAAAAAAATGGCTACTGGAAACTGTAACGAAATCAGTGGATTGTGAGGTGCCAGGCCCAATGGATAGAGCTACATAAAATCCCTGTACCAATGGATAAGACATCATCAATAGGACTTAGAAAGGTTGTAGGATTCAAAATATCAGGAAACCTGCTGTTAAACAATCCCTAGATATGACAACATAAAATATTGGAACTGTAGCATTATTAATGGACATATTAATGCATAAGTGGGGAAGGTTCATGGCTTCCCACCACTTCAGAACAAATGACTGCTGAGGGAAAAAGAAGTAGCCATTTCTAAAACTGAATCAACCTACTTGTTGGTTGTCCAGTGCACAGAGATTGGCCCTGAAACCATATACAAAACAAAAACAGGACTAATCAAGTTGTATGCATATGCACATATAGATATATTTGTGCAAAGCATACATATATACATATAAGTGTATATAACAATCAAAGAAAAAGAGGCTATCCTCTTGAGAGGGAGGCAGGAAAGGATTGTAGGAAAGAAGGCTAGGAGCGATTGTAGGGAGGAGTGGGAGAGGAAAATGATATAACTCAATTTCAAATTTAAAAAATTAAAAAACAAACAAATTAAGAAATATATAAGTCTCAAGACAATGGTGAAAAAGGTTGTATTTATATATAAGGAACTTCCATCATACTGCATGAATTTTGCATGCCGAATTTGGAATAAACATTTTATTATGTTGTACAAAGACTATATCCAATAAATATTTCATGACAACCCATAAACTCTGTTATTATTTGTATTTTCATAATATAATAGACTTGCATCCAAAGAGCATTTATACAAAGATATGTTTTTCTTTTTGTTTACAATACAACCATCTCTTTTTCCCAGTAAATCAATTCTGTACCATAACCATGCATACCTGATGTGTGCCCTAAATAGCCTGTCATAAAAATCAGCATTTAAACTCTTACTTAACGCAGGAAATTTGATTTACTAGAATATGTACCTTGATTGCCATAGGAAAATGTTTACAGGGGTTTTGTAGTGTTAAAATTGCATCTGATTTCTTTGTAGTTAAATGTAAGAAGAATACAAAGAATAAAGATGAATGGTTGACTAATACAGAGGTCCTACATTGTAGTTATAGGACACATTGATAAATGTAGGGTGTCATTAATTAACTCTATTCATGTGTGAATGTTAACGGTTTGCTTTACTTATGCTATGCTTCCTAGGATAAATTATAATTATACTAGGGAAGTTTAGCTGGCTTCTTCGTTGATAAGCCCTAACGCTGAACCAATCATAGCTTTTTGGGTGAGAGAAGTCTGTTATTACAATCCCATGTATCAGCATTAAGCATAACAAAATTGTTTTAAAATGCTGCAATCTTTTCCACTGCAGTAACTCTTCATTTTGTAGTTAGTGATTTATCCAACTTATCTGAACTAGGATTTTAAAGCTTAAACTACAAGTTTAAAGGAAAATTTGAACACAGATGATTGAGAGATTGAACCAGGACGTTAGTATTTTATGTTTTGTCGTTAAGTCTATTTGTTTCTTTTTTCTCTGTCACAATTTTTCTTCATGAATTCTAGTCAATTTTTAAACAAATCACTGCATAGTTGTCTTTTTTTAACATATACATTTGTTTTTTGGGTCTCGGTTCTCTTTTTCTTTCTTCCCCTGCACATCCTTTTCATTTCCATGGTTTCATTTATTGATACTTTGCACTTATATCTGAAGTCTACAATTCCAGACATGGCTTCAAAAATCTGAATTAATAATGTCATGCTCACAAAAAATACTATTTGACATGCTAAAATAATCTTCAATTAAACAACATCCCTTTTCCTTTCTTTTTCTCACTATTTATAAGAAAACAAAAGCCAAATCAACTCTCTGGCCCTCTAGATTCATGTAACACAAAAGAAGAAAAAAACATGATAAAGAAAAAAGCTCCCCTTTTCCTTTCTTTTTCTCACTATCTATAAGAAAACAAAAGCCAAATCAACTCTCTGGCCCTCTAGATTTATATAACACAAAAGAACAAAAAGACATGATAAAGAAAAAAGCTCCCAGAATTTCTAGAAGATCTTGACCTTCAGCCTGGAGACAAAGGACCAACAGTGTTCAAGACAGAAAAAAGAGCTGTACCAGTTGTCTTTAAGCTAGAAAACATTTAAACTCTTGGTTTTGTTCTCCTTTATTTCACTTTACGAAGCATGAACACAGTGAATTTTACATTCTCAACAACAACCCAACAACAAACTCTTCTGATGCTTTAATTAGAAGTATCATTATGGACTCCAACATGTAGAAAACAACATCTAATATTCATGGAGACAAAAGCAGATCCTATCAAATTTAACATTCTATTGAGAATTAGGGCAAATTGCAAAACAAATTCCCCAACCACAGTAACTAACTAAGAAACTATTATAAACCTTTCTCACCTGTACCAAAATCATTAATTTAAATGACTTCTCAGAGCAATTGTTTAACCTGTTAAGAAAATCAGAAATCATCTAAAGTCTCTTTCTCCACAGTTATTCAGTTATCAAAGACTATTTGTTTCATCTCAACTATATCTGCTTTTCTTATTCGGACTCTCTTGGAAATAACTTCAGATTTTTAAGCAATCTTAGTTTTATGATGTCAAGATTTAATCACTCCCACTTTATCCATCCTGATTTCTGTTTGTGATGTTTCTTAATTTTATATTTTGATGATATCAATGTTGCTTAATGATTTCTAAAATTTGAAAGTAAATTGATTTACTCTGGCCAGAGGCTAATTTTTTTAAGTATAATTTTATTTTGATTATATCAATGTTGTTTAATTCTTTCTAAAATTGGAGAATAAATGGTTTCCTTTGGAAGGAGACTAATTTTTTTAAAGTAAAACCTCTGCCACTGCCTTCATTTTTATATCATTTTATATCATTATGGCTCATCAAAAGACAACCCTGTGGCCTTCAACCATTGAACAGGGTTTTTTGCTGTTTTTTTATAAATATCTCACCAGGTTTAAAGGGGATCTTCAGTTAACCCTTCCTTTGTTCTTCCTAACATAAGTAAAGACTTTATTATCTGTGTTTGCATATCACCTCAGAGAGAACACTGTTATGGGCATAATGATGCTGGATAGATATTTATCACACATCTTTCTAAACCGGAAGGTTCTACAGTCTTGGAGAAAGTTTTGGTATATTTTTTGCACATTTAGCTAACAGTATTTAAGATAGATACTGTTTTGTTCAAAATAGCATATAACAAAAATGATATTCATTCAACTACCAGAAGTGCCTCTATAATTTATAAGTTCTTTTATGGGCATGTTGACGTATATAACCACAGAGTAGAGATATTGCTTACTTCCTCAATTTTTTTTCTTTTTTTCCCTCTCTTTGGAGTATTAACTATCCCTTGAAAGTATTCTCAATTTATGTGCTTTTCTGAGTTATGTTTTATATTTTTAGTTTTTTTCTAGTTATGTAATAATTCACATTGTGTTCCTAAGACTGTTTTTTTTTTTAAATAGATAAAATCTCCCAGAGTTTTTAAGAAAAGAAACAGTTGATGGCACTATTATTCAGTAAAAGTAAATAACTGTTTTTTGAAACAGTTAAAATATTTTTGGTGTCTCATATCTAAAATTAAAACAATTGTCCTTAATCTACTATGATATATTTAGATATGATTATCTCTTCTTTGCTCTTGGCTAGCTAAGTCAGGATACTTTTGACTAGATACAACTAATCATATTTACTAAATCTGAAAAATATTACATATTTACAAAATCTTTTACAGGACACTCTCATAATGTAAAGTCACAAAAACTATAACCATATGTAGAATATACATCCTTAGTCCCACAGTATGGGATAGAATTTAGCAAACTATACACTGAACACAATTAATATGTAGAATATGCAAAAAGCTCAAAATATGGAGTAAAATAATGATTCATTCATAAAACAGACCTGTTATATGAATAGAAAATTTTTGAAAAAAGAAAAGAAATGGTTAAGAAATATATTTAAAAGCAAACAGTTAATTATTGTTAGTAATTAGGAGATTGCGAACAACTTTGAGATTTATCTTGCCTTAGTAACAATCGCAAAGACTAAGGATCAACCACCAATAAATGTAAGAGTACATGTGTGTAAAAGCGGTTTCTCATTCTCCGTCAGCGGATTGTATACTCATGAAGACACTCTGGAAGTCAGTATGGGAACCCTCAAAACCCTTCAAGCATGTATACCACATAACCTACCTATACTACTCCTTGGAATATCCTAAAACACTTGGCATCCTGTTTGCTGATGCATGGTCATTGTTGATCTAGTCACAGTAACAAGGAAACAGAAACTACCTAACTGCCCTTCAACTAATGAATAAACAATGAAAATGTTACACATACAAACTATGGAATATTATGTAGCTATAAAGACAATGAAATCGTGAACTATAAGGTGAACGGATGTATCTAGAAAAGATCCTATTGAGTGGGACAATCCATATCCAAAGGGACAAATGTTGCATGTTCTGTATCATATTAAGTTTCTAGTTCCAAATCTTCAGATTTGTGTATATAACCTACAGAAACTGCAAAACCTGAGAGGAAAACCCAAACAAAAAACAAAAACAAAAGAAAAAACAGACCAGGGAGTGAGTGAAGAAGAGCAATAGAGAGGGGAAAAGAAGAAAACAAATGTTTGAAGGGGAAAATTGGGAAAGTGGAGAGAACTTTAGTGGGGAGGGGGCAGGAGTGTCTAAAATGCCATGAGTAAATGTGTTATTATCTGTCTACCTAAAATTACAAGCATGTAAGTCATTGTGCACATATACATATAAAATTTAATTGAAAATTTCTCTGCTGCACTCAATATTCACCCCCATGATCTTTACATTATCTAACACACACCCTTTCCTGAAAGGTTCTATTTTCCGTTGGTGGTCAGGATTGTCCAAGAGATGCTCAGGTCATTGTCGGCTATTTCTATTGCCCTCGGTTGTTTCTTAAAGATGGAGGATAAATCCCTAACACTGATGACAACATGCACTTCAGACACAGAACACAGAGGGATCCCAAGTCCGTACCTCTAATCATAGAGGGGACAGGGGAAGTGGGGGGTGAAGTGGGGAGAAGTGAAGAAAGGGTAAATTGTGGTCAGGATGCATTGTATGAGAGAAGAATCTATTTCCAACTTAAAAACATTTCTGTATAAAAATCCTGTTAAATAAGTTTTCTGAGGAAAAACTGGAGAATTGGAACTTCAAAGGAAGTGATCGTAATTGTTTGTTAAAGGAATTTAAAAGACCTGAATTGAGTTTGGGAGCATGATTATAGAGAAGGGTGGAATTCCACAGTTTTGTGATTTAACCACAGGAATGAACCTATGAGAGATGAGCTCTGGGAACTGAGGAGGACCCTGGTGTGTCAACTTTACCATCTGCTTTAGAAAGCAACAAGGCCCAGGTGGAGGCCCCAGGAGGGTTTGACAGATTTCAATTTCCTGGGAGTCATGCAGGACATTAGTTTCAGAAGTTTGGAATGAATTTGATTCAGGATTTTGGTTTTGTTTATCGGAATACAAGTACTGGTTTAAATATAACTTTAAACATTTTTAATTGGAGCAAGACTACTGGAAATCTAGGAGTAAAATCAAATATAGAATATAAATTTTGAAAGTTTGCTTTGGAAAAGGTCAAGTGTTTTTTCTTAAAGGTGGAATTATTGGCTCAGAGAAAAATAAGCTTTTTGTTTTATATTTTCTGTACTCAAATTGCATTCTTCCACATTGTAATCTAATTCAATAACTCTAATAATTGCTTCCAAAGTCTGGTTAGAAATTCCAATATCTAAGGACTTTTGCCTCTGTGAAAAACTTCCTTAATTTTATCTACATTTGAATTTTTGCCTACACATATTTCAATAGATTCCCTAGACAGTTTTTAGTTCTTTAGTCAATAACTATTTATGTAGAATGTAATGCTATGATACTTTTGTCAAGCCTGTGTATACAATATTTAAATGCAGACTTTCAAAGTGTTCATATTCTAACTGAATTTACAAAATGGGATGTATAATAAAGTGTAAGAAATGCATAATTCTATCTCACTTTGTATTCCAATACTGACTTATTTCATCTTTCTTTGACCTATAACAGGGATAAAAGGCAATAATTTGTATCAATAACTCACTCAGATTGAAGTAGAAGAAATGATTTCTCTATTTAGTTGTTAGACTTTCTGTTTGAAGGGATGGAATAGTTGCACATTTTTTCCAACCATTTGATTTTCCATTGAATTCTCAAATTCAGTTTCTTCTCTTTGAATGTAAAAAAAGTTATAGTTAAAAAGCATATACTAATGTTTTTCTTTAATTTAGTCTGTACCATATTGCCCTGCATATAATTTCACTGTGTCAATAATTTTTAATGCAAATTAAGATAACGTATTTTTAACCTTCAGCAGCGTATTTTACTAATGATTAGTAATTTAAAAAACAATTTCAACCTAATAAGCTTCTATATGTGTCCATTAAGAAGTGAAGTACAATTGTTTTTATGACCTAATACATCTGGTCAAAGACCTTCATAATATTTTAACATAAACTATTTGTCTAAACCTTAACAGTTTTTAAAATATTGTCTTTTATTTTATTGAAATATTGTTGTTTTTCAAAAATCAAGTAATAATTCATAGATCTCAAGGTCAAGCAAAATACATCTCATATTTCTTCTCATTCAGACATATTGAAATGCTCTTTCTTCTAGCAATCATCATGGAAACATATTTTTAAAATGTTAAGTTTGGTAGCAATTACTTATGGGCTTGTGTGTGAGCCACATTTTAACTTCATTTTGCAGTAAAACTAGTTAAATCAGACAGCAGAAAAGACTGTTGAAGTATAAAAATTACCACTAAGCAGCTTTATTCACAGATTTCCTGAGAAAGTTTGCAAAGTCTATTATTTTGCAGACAAATTTATTAGTTCTGCATTTCACTGAGGATTAGCATCCCTAAGAATGCTCCACATTCTGGTGTACCTTGCTGCCTCTTCTCGTCTCTTTTGTTCTTTGCTCCAAATCCCATGTGTCCTCACTATCTGTCTTTTTATATTGCAACTTGACTATCTGTAACATAGGTTATCAAAGGAAAACTTACTTCTTTGGGCACATCTATCTGAACATGGATGAGACTTCTCTGGTGGGGAAACTGATTCATCTCAGAAGCCAACAGCAAGTCTCTGCAATGAACCAGAGAGCAAGCTCAAGGGTGAGAATGGGATCCAAGAGTTCTGCAGTGTGCCATGTGTGGGCAGAGGGGCTCTGTTCTGCAGTGTGCCATGTTTGGGCAGAGGGGCTCTGTTCTGCAGTGTGCCATGTGTGGGCAGAGGGGCTCTGTTCTGCAGTGTGCCATGTGCGGGCAGAGGGGCTCTGTTCTGCAGTGTGGCTGTGTGGGCAGAGGGGCTCTGTTCTGCAGTGTGCCATGTGTGGGCAGAGGGGCTCTGTTCTCTGGTTAGACTCACCATCTGGCAGAATATGGAGGGAAGAAACGTCTCTGTGACATTCACTGCACTGAGAAACAAAACTTTGTGTGTGACCTTTTCATACTTTTACTGATGTTTCCTATTTAAGAATGCCAAAGTTTATTTCTGATGCTCAAGAACATTTGCCCTCAAGTGACTATAGCAAAGATGTGTGATCATTACCAGGACGGCCTAAAGGGCACCACTTTCCTCACAGGGTGAGTATATGTAGGACCACTTAGGGAGATGGGTGGTGAATAGTATTTGCTTATTTATCCTTCTGAGTGTATTTACAGAAAGTAGTTTGATGCCACTTCTACGCAGCACACAGCCAGAAGTTCATTCTTATACCATTTGTAGTGTAACGGCAGAACTGAGCTCCTTTCTCACACTTATCAAGACCTTTCTAAACTCTGGACTTCCCATTCACCGATTCGTTCTTTCTCATCAGAAAACCCATGCTACTGCGCACTGACTCAAAGGCATCCTCATTTACACGTGCTTGACTCCTTTTGAGAGGCATAAACCCTGAAAACTTCCCTTGAGTCACACGCATTTCACTTTTAAGGATAGTTTTTTGAATATATCCATTCAAGAGAGTTTACACAATGTGAAGCTGGGTCACAAAGACACACAAATGTGTACATTATTCCAAATTGTTCTACATTGCCCGTAGAATATTCAGTATTTCATTAATAGTATGTGTGAGACAAGTGCTGCAGACTGAATGGAAATTCAGATGTAATTATAACAAACCTAGGAAGATAAAAACCAAGAAGATAAAATTATTATATGCTCAAGTTTTTATTTCTTATTTTGAATTACTTCTAATGTAGCTTATCTTAATGAAATGATCTTTCTATCAATCACCATGAAAACATATTTTAATATGTATTTAAGTTTAGTGGCAACAACTTATGGTCTTGTGAGAGAGCCACATTTTAACTTAATTTAACAATACAGCTAAGTTAAATCAGACAGTAGAAAAGATTGCTGAAGTACAAAATTTACCACAATAATAAATATCTATAAAATGTTATTTTTGTTTCAATATCTGCTAAAGTTGTATATTAAACTTTTTAATTTAAGATAACATTATTTGTGTAAGTTTCTGTTGAATATGATGTTAACAGAACTTTCATTAATGCTATTTTTCATATGGGATCATATTAATTAAAAATAAAATATAATTAGACATGAAACAAAGGAGGTTGAAATTAATTTGCATCTGCCTTTTGGGGAAAAGACATTGTTTTATTTCAATGAATTGGGAATTTGCAGAATATTTTTTCCTAAGGTCACTGTGTTATGTTATTTATTATATTGCAATAAAAAAGCTACCACTTGTTATCAATTGTGCTTTTTCCTAATCACAAGGTTTGTGATTTGTCAACTGTAGCCTTATACTGAATACACTCTTCTGATTTTATTGAGTGTAGATTCAGGAAGTTTACAGTGTTTGTCTATGTCACCCAACAGAACTATTTTAATATGTATTTAGTGCCAACTGTATCTGTGAATCCTAAAATTAATCAGCTAGTGAGGTATTTCCCTGTCAAGGTGGATGATAGCAAGGGCTTCTAGAAACCATATCCTGTATTTTTATGTCACTTTGGACAGGTGCTTTTGAAACTTTTGGAATGGGAGTCAGGATAACAAGAAGGAAATCTGGAAAAGAAAAAAATGTGAGGAAGAGAGTACACAGTATAAACAGAGAAGAGGGACAGAAATCAGGAGTAACAACTGCATTAGAATTTAGTAAAAGTCCAGGGTAGAAACATTCCCATATTTTTCTCTAGGATTTCATGGGTCAGAGAAATCTGCCATTCTTGGTCTTTATTAAATTATTTTTGCTTGTTTGTTTTCACTTTTCCTTTTGTTTAATTCTAAGGTACCTTCCCACCAGGGCAGCTGCCACTGTGTTCCTCTCAGCTTCTCAACTTGTATGGCTCTTCCTTGTCAATGAAGGTCTTCATACCCGAGGCCAATTTGTAGTTCTTTCCTGTAGCTAAAGCAGCTGCTTTCTTATAAGTGTCTGAGTCTCAGTATGGATAGTACTGACTGTGGCTATTTATATTATCATGACATCTGTAGGACATGAGCCCTAAAGGACTGGAGAAAAATCATAGCACAAGAGATCATGAGAAGTGGTCTCAGTGTTTAACATTTTGTTCATAGTAGGTTAGAATAATAAATATATAAGTGTAACCTCCAGCCTGGCATGGATTCTGAAGAGCATTGGCCTTTAAGGATATTTTTTTTTTCCTAAGAATATTGAAAGCTGGCTGATCAAGGCTGAACGGTGCTTAGGTCTCAAAAAACTTGCCAATGGGGGAAAAAAAATGGAAGTAGTAAAGACAAACATAGCCAGAGGTGTTCATGTCACAATCAGCAGAAGTGTCTAGAAATAAAGACAGGTGATATGCTTCAAACCACACCAGGTTCCATACTTTCATTAATAAAACTCATCTATTTCTTTAAAATTTTATGTGGAATTTTTAACTAGATATTAAGTCTCAGACATTTCTACAATATATTTTTGGAAGAGCTAATGCTTTCCATAATTTAACAAATAGAACATTGAGTTTTCATGTTTTTCTCAAAAACTAAAGCAAAGCAAATGTAATTCTAAGATACTTCTATGAATGTGATAATTCTGCATTACATGTTGTCTTCAGTGAAAATATCAACATGGTATGTGGGATGCTATGTTACTTAATAAAAGCAAAATATGTAAGTGACACTTTTTGCACTCAAACCATTGTTTGGGGATATTTTATTTCTGTCTCTGACTAAATATCAAAATCAAATTTACTACAGTTCACTTCATGAAGTAGAACAGTGACCCCTTTTATGCCATGATTGATGAATTACTTTACAATGTTCCTCATCTCCCAGCACCTGATACAGATTAAATATTATGCCTACTCCCAGAACTTATTGTACTACCAATTGTCTTCGAAAGAGGCTACTAGTATATTTTAAAGAGGAAATACATATCTGATCAAAGGTTTGTTTAAAACTCATTTGATATTTAATGTAGACTCTCTTATATGAGTAATATATTATGAAAAAAATTAGATACCTGATATTTTCCTTTATATTCATCATTAAAATTTAGATCGGTGTTCTCCAATTGGCTATTTGGGAGTGATCATACAAGTTAGGAGACAGGAGGTCAAAGGCTCATTGGCCAGCATCAGCATCGTCCCTTATGAACTAAAGGACACTGAAGGTTCAAGATGCAAAACACAAAAACAAAAAAATGCAAAACTTTTCTTAAATGTGTAGATGGAAATATGGCAGCACTGCCCTTCCTCTATCATGAAAGTTTTTGTTTTGTTTTGCTTTTGTTTATTTGTTTGGGAAATGATATACAACAGCTTATTGACTCCTCCCACTAATATAACTGGAACTACTACCTAGATGGGAGTTTAAGACTTTCCTAAGCTGGATTTAGATGTTCTGATCCTCTATGCCTGGAACATGCCTGAAAATTTGTATTTCTATTTCCCAGATAATGCTCATGGAGTTTCTATAATAACTACAGGTGAAGAATTGTAATCTTGGGATGAAGAAGAGGCTTGATGTGTCAAGCATGTCCAGAAAATGTGAATATCTGACTTCAGACACCAGAATCTACATAAATGCAGGCCCAGTATTGTGAAGTTAGTCAAAATCCTACCATTTATGTAAAAAAAGTTTGAGGTAGAAAAAGGAAAAGTCATGAAGCTTACTTGTCAGTTAGCCTGGCGTAAGCATCTGCATATATCAAGAGATCATGGCTCAAAAGATGCTGAAGGTAAGCAATTTTCATATAAATTCTTCTGATCTTCGCATGTGTGCATGACACACAAGAATACATGCACACAAACAAATGCATACAGGCACACACATACACACAGACGCATACAGACACACACATACATACATACACACATGCATACATACACAGACACATGCACACACACAAACACATTCACACAAACATGCACATACTGACATGCATACACCCATGTGCACAGACACATACATACATATATACACACATGCATGCACACATACATACACAGGCATATGCATACACACAGATGCACAGACATACAGAAGACACTAAGAATTACTTTGTACTAAAGATTACAAAGCAGAAACCTGTTAATCAATTATTCATTTAAATCTTTCTCTTAAAAATGAGCCATGTTTCCGTTAGTTAAGGGAGCCACCTTAGGGTTGGCAAGAGACTTGAACCTAGAGTGGCTCCCAGATACCCAAGCCGAGGTCCCCAGTTAGTTCCTTGGGCAGCTGAGGATGGGGAACCTGAAATGACCATATCCTAGAGCAATACTGACGAATATCTTGCATATCATCATAGAACCTTCATCTGGTGATGGATGGAGACAGAGACAGAGACCCACACTGGAGCACTGGACTGAGCTCCCTATGTCCCGATGAGGAGCAGAAGGAGGGAGAACATGAGCAAAGAAGTCGGGACCACGAGGGGAGCACCCACCCACTGAGACAGTGGAGCTGATCTATTGGGAGCTCACCAAGGCCAGCTGAACTGTGACTGAAAAAGCATGGGATAAAACTGGATTCTCTGAGCATGGCGAACAATGAGGGCTGATTAGAACCCAAGGACAATGGCACGGGGTTTTGAACCTATGTAATGTGCTGGCTTTGTGGGAGCCTAGCCAGTTTGGATGTTCACCTTCCTAGAAATGCACGGAGGGGGGAGGACCTAGGACTTACCACAGGGTAGGGAAATCTGACTGCTCTTTGGGCTGGAGAGGGAGGGGGAGAGGAGTGGGGAAGGGGGAGAAGGGTGGGAGGAGGGGGAGGGAAATGGGAGGCTGGGAGGAGGAGGAAATTTGTTTTTTTTTTTCTTTTCTCAATAAAAAAAAGTTAAAAAAAATGAGCCATGTTTTTTCCTCCTTTACAGTTTTTTTCATGTTTCCCCCTCTTTTTCTGCTTAATTCATTGTTTCCTCAGTGGTGAACACCACAGGTATTAGCCAAAAAAAAAAAAAAAAAAGGAACAAGAAATGTCTGATGTGATTGAAGATGGGCTTATTTGGGCTACTTTCTTCTATGTGACTGCCAAGAATGGAGCTTGACTTTAAGTAGTTAAAGGATATCTGGGTTTTAGACTTTGTTACTATAGTTATCTTTAGAATACCCTGTGCTTCATGTAACCCATAGGAGGCTTTGGGCATGGGTCTAAGGTTCCAGTTGTTATTTATTTTTAGTTTTGTTTATTTATTTGTCCCCCACCCTCCTGTTATTCTCAGCATTCATTTTTTTATGGCTTTGCTGGTCACAGAGCTGCTAACTGCCAAAAACTTTTTCTATTTTTCTCATCAGCTGATTACTACTAATCCTTCCTATACTCTTGGCCAGGACTGGGAAGGTTAGCTATCATGTCTTGACACTGAGCACCAACCTAGGAACTCACATGTTAATGTCTTCCTTACCAGGTGGTCAAACCCTGGCTGATGGAGGAAGGTCATTGGCTAATAAAGGAACTTCCCTGGCCCATTTTATTGGCTAGAGGATAGGTGGGAGGAGTAAACAGAACAGAACGTTGGGAGGAAGAGGAAGTGAGGTCAGACTCCACAGCTCTGCTCTCAACTGTAGTAATAAGGGCGGCGGCGGGGCTGCGTCCCCAACACCCCAGCCGCCTGCCCGGCTAGCTTATGCCCCAAAATAATTACACGGACACTGTATTCTTTTAAACACTGCTTGGCCCTTTAGCCCTAGCCCTTACTGGCTAATTCTGTTATCCCGATCAACCCATCTCTAACAATCTGTGAGAACCGGTCTTACCGGGAAAGGTTCAGCATGTCTAACCTGGCAGCTTGCTTCATCGTGTGCGTCTGCCAGGGAGCAGGGCATGGCGTCTCTGCTGAGGCATCTGCTCCGGAGAGTAGAGCTGTGGAGTCTGACCTCACTTCCTCTTCCTCCCAGGAGTTCTGTTTACTCCTCCCACCTATCCTCTAGCCAATAAAATGGGCCAGGGCAGTTCCTTTATTAGCCAATGACCTTCCTCCATCACCTGGCAGGCAAGTGGATCCTGAGGTCATTGACTTCATCCCTGGATTAATGCATTGGTGCTTTCAAAATACTTCCTTTTGCTTGAATGTATGTTTGTAGAAGTATGTTTGGTACAGAGAGTGTCTCTGTCTTTCTCTATTTCTCCCCCCTCTCTCTTTCTCCCTTTCCCTTGCCCACTCCCTTTATCTCAAAACGCCCTACTTAAAGTCTGTCTGTATGCCATATATGTCTTTCATCTGTAGTGGGCTCTCACCTGACATTGTTTAGTTTCACCCGCTCAAAAGGACCCTCTCGTGGAGAATTCGGATATTGATTTTGAGAGACTCATCAGGATCTCCTGGCAATTCCTCCTGCCTGCTGATGGTTTGAGGAACGCCAGAACCCTGTAACCTTCAACACAATCACTCTTCCAACTCCCGAATCCCCGGAGCCCTTCACCCAACATGCCAAAACTGGAAGTAATAGTAGGCCCATCTCCCATCTTTAGCCGTGTTTCAATGAATCAGGATTCATCTTCTGACACTGGGTTTTTGCCTTCTGTAACCAGTCAGTGATGGTCTCCTCCTTTAATCCTAGTACTGGGGAGGCAGAAGCAGGTTAATCTCTGTAAGTTGGAGGTCAGTCTGATCTACACAGTGAGATCCAAGACAAGAAGGACTATACAGAAAAATCCTGTCTTGAAAACAAACAGATAAACAAAAAAGCAAACAATGCAGGTTACCATTGGCAGCAGTGGACTCATTGTTGACACACAGAATAAAAGAAGGGCAGGGTCATGTAGAAAGAGATGACACAATGAATTATTATTTCTTCTATCTCAAGATTTAGTAAGATTCAATTACCCAACTCTACGAAAAATCAATTTGTAAGGATAAACATTACTCTCCAAAAAGATGAATATACTATAATTATGGTTGTTGTCTTGAGACAGAAAATTGACAAAGAAGTGTGCTAAAGAACTGGTATTCCCTAATAGTTTGGTTGTGGAACAGATTCTTTAGCTGTAAATATCAAAAAATAAAGTCTATAAGTTGAACACCTTCATAGGATCTCTGAGGGTGTTAAGTTTCTGTTTACTCTGTGCTAGGAATAATTTCCACACATATGAAAAAGCATAGGCTGAAGTTTTCAATCATATATCAGTTGTTTCCAAGATAAACTTTTAGGGAATTTAATAGAGAGGGTATCCATTACTTGGCCATTCCAATTAATGAAGGCAGATTGAACAGCTTGTATGTCACTTATAAGAAACTTATTAAGTAAAATTTGGAAAGCACATGGAGCAAATTACAGATGTATTCCCAACACAAAGTGCTGGTGCTGCCAGGACTACTTGTTCAATAAATACCTGCTGAATAATAAAATCGATTTCAGTTAAAAAGGAGTACTCATAAAACTAAGTTTATTTACACTCTTCCTTCATTTCAGTCATGATTCCCTCAAATTTAAGAATGCACTGTAAAATACAATTTGGAACATTTCTTTAAAATCCATGAATATTAATACCTCCACTTTTACTGCTCTATTCCATTGGTTAGAATTTTATGTACTAATCAAATAATTTACTGTAGTTGGCTACAGTTTAGGGGATATACTTTAAAAATGTAAAAAGATTTGTAAAGTCAAAGAAAGTGCTACAGAATGACACTTTATGCAGGAGGGACCTAGAGCAGCTTGTCAGAATGAGAAATCAATTTATTTGTTTTGAGAAGGTAATTTTGATAATTTAAAATGGAATATTTTGTGTGTGTGCTACTGTAAGTCCCTTGAGGATTTCTAACTGTAAAACACAATTGGATATGTTTAATGAATAGTGTCATTGATTGTACAATTATGCCTATAATTTGAATGATTTGAATATATTCATTCACAGCCTCAAATTAAATAGTACTCACCAATTCAGCCAATCATGAGGATCATTACATGCAATTTTATGTGATTTTTTTTTTTAAAAAAATCTTTACTGTAGTTCTCTTCCACATGATGCTGAGTGGCAATCCAAACAAATGTTTAGGTGGTTGGACTATGACATCCCTCTTCTCTATGATGAGTAAACTGGTAATGGGAAAGAATTGGCCTTCTTTTATCCCTGAGTATCCAGTATGCGTACTTCAAACTGTGCACTCGATTAAAGAGTTAGTTTCACAGAGGGGAAGGGCGTGATTCAGTCCAGAGTACATGAAATCTAACCTTTCACTTTTTCCCTGTAATTCATGATGAATGCATCTGCATCCTGAAAGAAACCTTTAAGTGAGCATGAACCCTTATTATATAGTTATCTTCAGAAAAGATCATGGAAGTCTTAGAGGTTAAGAATCATACTCTCAAAAAACTAATTAGCTATGGCATTTATCTTAAAAAGAGCTAAATCAGCATGCCCAATCTTATACACAGAGCCATTTATCAGAGGACAGATGGTCCCCTAAAAGTGAAACTAAACAATTCTTGAAACATGACAATCCATTTATCTTAATGTGAACATCCTCTAGCAGATATCAAAAAACAACTTAGGCAGATTTATAACTTTTGAACTATATTCTGCATGCTACTGGCATCCAAGAAAGAATGTTTGCACCTAATAATATGATTCATATTTGTAAATGGCACAGGAAAATGTAAAGTAGCTCAAATATTTTGATTATGTTAAGAATTATATTAGTAGAAAGATAGCATTTATCATCAATATTTCTTTATGATTTCTATTCTATTATAAGACAAAACTATCTGTAATTTTCTTCTAAATATCTCTGTCTGCCTGGACATTTGCAATCTGGATATATCTTGTTAGGCTGCATACTTTCATATTAAATCGGATAAAAATTGTGTATATATTCTACTTTATGTTTTTAATTCATGCACTCATTTTTCATTTATTCAGGAAGCATTTATTGGATGACTGCTCTGAAAACTGTCAAGAAATGGAAATAAAGACATAAATCAATGATCTCTGTTTCTGCCCTTAAGCATCTCTCATCCTAAGAAAGAGACAAGTAATTGTGTAATTATTGTATAGTAGAATCAAAACATAAAAATATAGTGAGTGAATGAATTGTTGAAAATAATAATTTATGTTTTCCTCTCTGTTTCTCAATTTTTTTAGCCCTTTCTTTTCCCATCCTAGCGAACCCTTCCCTCATTCTGTTCCCTAGCTTCTTTTTGGATTCTTAGGTTCAAGGATACACAATCTGATGAGAAGGAAAAGCACCAAGAATTTGGCAAAAGATGGGGATTAAACACAATAAATAAAGGCAGAATCGAGCTAGAAAAGAATTGTATGTATTAAAGAGTAAAAGGCAGCATTTAGGAGCAAGAGATGAAATCTGAGGGCAGTAGGTCCCTGTGGGTAACATCTAATCTTACTCTTTCTGAGGGCTGATCCAGAAGAGCAGAAGATGGAATATTGCATTCTCTAAACACAGCAGTAAGATTTGGCTTCCAAAGGAAAAGGTGTCATTCTGCTTGTCTTCGGTATATGGTTCAAGTAAATGAGAAAAGTGGGTTATTCTAGTCAGATGTTGAGTGATTCATATAAAATGCTCAATGCATACACACGATTCTACTGCAGTGGTTTGTTCGTTTCATTTTGCATTCATTCAATAAGCTTTTAAAACACTCATTGAAACCTGGGATGAAAAAATTAGACCCAGCAGAATTCCAAATTGCCTTGAATTACCCAATAGAGTTATCTTCTCCATTGAATGCAAGAAATTGCATGAATTACCACATTCAGGCCTATATTCCTCTACAGAGCAATAAATTTATGCTACTTTGTATGGGCATAAGCTAATCACAGGTGTGAGTGTTATCCATCTGGAAGCAGTAGAAGACAGATTTTAAACATAAGAGTATACATTTTCTAGCATTAAAATGCAGAGAATCACAGGTCAAATCATGTTGGCTGGTTCTGGTATCGAGACTGACCTCTACTGATAGTTAGCAAGAAACATAATTGAGATTGCAGAAATCTGAACTTAACAACAATTTAGTAGTGCCTGGAAACAGATTTCCCAAAAGGGTCTATAAGTAAGAATTAGATATTGTTAACATTTTGTTTCTAGTTTTGGTCAAGGCTTTAAAAGCGGTGCTAGAAAGATGACTCATGTTTTAGGAGTATTGGCTGCTCTTTCATAGGACACAGGTGTGACTTCCAGAACCAACATGGCAGCTAACAACCATCTGTGAGTGAGCTCCAGTGAATCTGATACGCTTTTGACCTTTACTGGCACTTCATGTTTGTGGTGCATAAATGCACAGACATACATGCAAGCAAAACATCCATACACATATAAAAGAAGTAAATAGTAAACAAGCTCTTATCTTAAAAATTGAGGTAGTAAATATAGTTTTAGTTTTCTGTGGTTGCAAGAATTATATTAAAAAAGTAGCAGAAAAAATGAACACAAGATTGGATAAAAGTAACTAATGCACCCCGTAGAACCAAAAATCTAATAGTGAAAGATGGGCATTAAAAGAACTATATCATTTACAAAACCAAATATGAATTTTTTAAATATATTTGGGAACAGAAGAAAGCTGTCACCTGAAGACGCTATGTCAAGATTTTGAATTTTAAGTAAAAATTTTCAAGAATGAAAAAATTTAGTCACAATCTGTTTGGGTGCACACCTTCCTAGACCTGGATGGAGGAGGGAGGGCCTTGGACATCCCAGAGGGCAGGGTACCCTGACTTCTCTTAGGACTGGAAAAGGAAGGGGGAGAAGGGAGGGAGAGGGAAATGGGAGGAGGGGAGGAGATGGAAAATTTTAATAAATAAATAAATGAAAAAAAATTAGTCATGAGAGTCAGGGCTTACCAATCTGAGAATGTATAAAATTAACTGCAAATATTCTGAAATGAAACATGGCAAGAATGACAAGGTGAGTGTTTCAGAAGCTGTAAGCAATGATGGAGCGGGAATGATCAGAGAGCTGCCATAATATTGCAATGAGGACTCTTACAGAGACCAGTGTCAAATTCCACCTTTGCCTTCTGTTGTGAAGGGAATATGATTAGTGTTTCGTGCAAAGGCAGGGCATGATGTGACTTTGTGTCCAGAGTGGCAACTGCAGCCGCTGAGAAGCAATGGAACAAGTAAGAGAGCAGCTCTTGTGGTTTAGTCTTAAAACATGACCATCAGAGCTCAAGTGTTAAACACTTAATCACAGTTAAGGGACCCTTGAAGGTCTTTGTCTCTGTTAATAGATGAGTTACTGTCATCCGCTTTCTGAAAGGCATGAGATGGGCCTCATTGTTCCATCACATGCTGCTGCAGGGATATTTCCACCTTTACTATGATAGTCTTATATGTAATAATTATACAACCTAAAAAATATTAGATCAAATAGTGTCTTAAGAAGAGTAATATGGTGTCACTCACAGACTTCCATAAATCCCTGTAGCTAAACTCCCAGTGAGATTATGGTGTGCTCAGTAAAATTATTTCAACAATAAAAACCCAGTTGAATGTAAGCTACATGAGGTCAATGTTTTGTTTTACTTTTTAAAAAGACTTACTTACTTTATTTTTGCATCCGTGAAAGTGTGTGTTTCTGCATGAATGTATGCTGTATTTGTGTAAGTACTCACAGAGGCCATTAGAAGGTGTGGGGCTCTGACATCACAGGCAGTTGTGAGCTACCAGATCTGGGTGCTGGGAACTAAACCCTTGTCCACTGAAAGAGAAGTACATGCTTGTCCTGCTGGATGAGCCATCCTTTTAGCCCTGCTGACCCTTTCTAGTCTATCTTCCTGAGTGAGAAATTTCTAATGCTCAGAATATAATTAGTTAACCAGTTTTCCAAAACTGAAGCTACATACGAAACAACCAATCATTGCAAATCACCCATTCATCATTTTGTCTCCAAAACTGGAAGAACTTGGGAATATATAGAAACTGATGGAACATATATTTCTACCACAGTCATGAACACATATTATGATTCTTGGCTCATTTTCAAAATATCATTTCCCCTATATGGCTGAACAAATATATATGAAGTTTCTTTAGCACTATAGAAGTCTTTTACTTGTAATTATAAAGAATCAGAAATAAGATACTTGATTGATACGATATAAGAATCCAATAAACTATGTATTTATGTATAAATTCATGAGCTAGTGGTTTTAGATCTTTTAGATCTTATCTAATATTATTAATTACTTCTGAAGGAGTCTTTCATTCAATATGCAATTAGCATTCTTATGCAAATGCTAATAATGCACAACAACATTAATGAGAAAAATGGGTATAAATGAATTTCTGGCCTGCTTCTTCACAGATTTAATCCTAGTACCAAAAGTTGATGCATACAAAGAATATGTCAGAATCCAGAGAGGGCCTGTTAGGTGATTACAAATGTTAACAGAAATGTCCAGTCTCTGTCAGTAATGAAGTTGTATCTTAAGATGGTTAAATTGTATACTCCAGTAAATTTTTATGACTGGGTTCAAACCTAGGGAAGAATTACAGTTATGTGAATGTACTCAACAAATGGGTTGATTCCATTCAATATGCAAGATTCACTATGATCTTAAAGATTACTTCATCATTGTCTTTTGATTACTTTAAATACAGTGTTGTATTCTAAATGTAAGATATTCCTGATGGGCTTATATTTGAGCAATTGCTCCCCAGCTAGTGGAAGTATTTGAGACAGCCCTAAGAATACTATTTTCCTCTTTATCTTACCACCTTCCAACCATCACTGAGCATTCTGCCACAACCTTTTTTCTCCACATCATCTTTTCTGTAAAACAGATTGATAGATAAAGCAGCTCTACAATAATGCTCCAATATGGCTTCTTTGGAAGAGACTGAGAATGCCCCTGCCATGAACTGCTCCCTTTCTCTTTAAGAAAAGAAGCCCTGGAATGTTCATCATATTATCACCAAGAGAGAGCTGATAGCCCTTCTTTGATTCACCCATGGGTCTCCTTTCTAATAAATAGAATTTCCGTGAACTGCTCCAAATTGTCATCTCCCTACATAATACTCATATATTACTAATCAGAATGCACATATTCATACATTCACAAGTGAAATATCAAAATTAAAGTTTAAACAACAAAATCTAATCAGTCTGGCACTAAGAAGGAATAAAGGACTTATTCCAAGATAATGACCACCATCCTCACTTCTCATGATAGAAATTTACCTTATGTATCACCAAAGCACAGCTTTCTTATCAATGAATGAGAGACTCCAGAGGTGGGGAAAAACCAAGGTTACACCACAACAATCCTGTAGGTACTAGATAAGGAAGCAATGTGGCTATCACAGTATGCTCAGACTGCCCAATGCAGCATGCCTGGAAAACTGAATGATGATGCTTCAGAACTTTGGGTATCATTTCACACTTGTAGCTCTTGCATGTTAATATCTTATCCTGTATTTCAATTCTAGCATATATCAGGAAGCTTCACTAAGGGATTATTACTGATACTGGTCATTAACACCTTCTGAATTTTATGTCAAACCTCCTACTTGAAATATTTTTCAAATAGCTTTACTGTTTTAATTTCTTTAAAAAGAATATTTAGGTGGGAAGAAGGCTCAGTGAGTACAGATCTTGTGATGCATGGATGAGGAACTTACTTTGCATTCCCTGAACCAATACAATAGACAGACTGGATAGTGGATGTGAAGAGATGGGAGGTGAAGCAAGAAGAGTTCGAAGAAAATGGGACAGGAAGATGGGAAAACATACTGGCTTACACAAGCGACCCTATTCAAGTGAGACAGAAGACAGGAACCGTATTCAACACCGCTCTGATCTCTGCAAGTGTAACATGACACACCTGTTCTTGTATTCACACACATGCATGGAATATTATGCATGAGTTATATGCACACATTAAAATTAACAGGGACTTTTGCTTTAAATTCATTAATATTCCCACGTATTAAGAACTTATTTGTTTTGATACCAGACCACTCCAAAATATATTAATTTTGTATAACAGACATTCTGTCCTATACAACAATAGTTCAAATATAAGAATGAAAAAAAAAAAAAACATTGTAGGCGGGAGGCTGTTAGTTCGTTCCTGGCTGCTCAGCCCCAAAATAATTACACAGACACCATATTATTTGCTGTGTTCTTTGGCCAATAGCTTAAGCATATTTCTAGCTTTCTCTTTATTCTATACTAACCTATCTCCATTAATCTGTGCATCGCCATGAGGTAGTAGCCTATCGACAACATTTCCCCAAGCTCCAGCAGAAACTTCTGTCAATAGCAGCAGTTACGTGGCTTCTCACTAACTCTGCCTACTCTCTCCTCTTTGATCTGCTTGGAATTCCCGCCTTGCCTATTCTGCTAAGCCATTGGCTGAAACGAATCTATTCATTAACCAATAAAAGCAACACATGGACAGAAAGACTTCCCACATGAAACAATCACATTTGATTAGCAATAAATTTTTAGACTTAACTCAAACTTTACAATTTTGTCAGTGATGAGCTTCATAGTAAACAAACACAGTAAGCCTTTATCTGTTTGGTTTATTTACCACCTTTTTGCCATCTTTCAGTTAGAGGTGTTTTGTCCCTCCTCACACTTAGAATCTGGACACTTCAAAAGAACCCATGATTATAGTTTTGTCTGAAAAGAACTTGTGCCTACATTGGGTTTCTCTGGAGTATTTTGATAATCGGAATTCTTTAACTACAGATAGTAGTAGACATCTAAGAAGTGATGTGTTTCACTGTGTGATTTCAGGAGGGCACAATTTAATGTTACTGATTTTTTAAATTATTTTTTTACTCCAAATTTTTCTAATTTGTAATGAATAAAAGTTTGTTGGCATCCATCAATGACTTACTTAGGGTGTCTGTGGCTGTGATTTAACACTCTTACCAACAATAAATAAAAATAAGATGGGAATGGACTGGCTTGTTTCATGTTAAAACTCTAGGTCACATTCTATCAAGGCAGAGTCAGGATAGGAACTCAAAACAGGAACTTGGAGACAGGATTTGAAGCAAATACTACAGAGGAACTCCTTTTACTGATTTGCTTTTTGTGTCTTGTTCAGTTTGCATCTTAAATACCCAACAACCACTTGCCCAGGAGGGGCACCTTCCACAGTGGCCTGGGCCCTCCAACACTGATCATTTATTAAGAAAACACTCTAAAGGCAAGTTTTAAAACAATTTTATGCCTGGGCAGTGGTGGAGCTGTTCTTTAATCCCCACACTGGGGAGGCAGAGGCAGGTGGATCTCTTTGAGTTCATGGCCAGCTTGATCTATAAGAGCTAGTTCCAGGACAGGCTCCAAAGCTGCAGAGAAACCCTGTCTCAGAAAAAAAATAAAATAAAATAAAAACAATTTTATGTAGACGTTTACATGAAGGTTCTTCTCAGACAATGTCTACTTTTGTGTCAAATTCCAGCCAGTATAATTAATATGTGATGGCATTGTTGCTTAACTTTTGTCCATTAGTCTAAAATTCATTGATAATTCTTGTCTGAATGTTTGTTACCCTGACTCATTTTTTAACAAGTCATACTAATTATTTGACACATTTATTAATTAAGACAACCAATACTTTCGCTCTCATATACATAAAACACTGGATGAAGTTCAAAGGGTATTTTATCTATAAGGTAACAGCCCCTAGCATTATGGAAATATGCAATTTATTATAGGAAATATACTTAATATTGAATTATATTGCAGGTAAAGTTTAAAATAAGGTAATAGAGACCAAGAACAAAAACTTATACATTTTTTTTTTTTGTCCTGAGGAGTCTAGACAGTGTTGAGTCAGGGATGCTAAAGGAGCCAGCAGCTGGAACCACAGAGGAAATCCCTAGAGAAGTGAGCAATTGACATTTCGTGAATGTGATGCACATACATGGTCCTGTCCATGGTTCAGTCACAGCTGCAGCAACCTTTCATTTGTATTTTAATAAGTAAAGCTTGCCTGAAGTTCAGAAAATAAAACAGCTACCCTGATCAACCTTACAGATGAGGCAATGGTGACACACACTTTTAATCCCGCTAGCCACACTAGTTTGCCAAAGAAACCAGGCAGTACTGATGCATGCCTTTAACACCAGCACTAGAGAGGAATATAAAATAGGAGGGGACAGTTCTCAGACACAGACTCATTCTGAGATTCCTGCAGGCAGGATCGCCATTTCGAACTGAGGTAGAGGTTGTCTGTTTGGCTTTTCTTCCTTCAGGTTGAACCCCAATTTTTGTCTATGGGATTTTATCAATTGTGCTACACACAGACAACTGAACATGACATAATTCAGGATTATCTCCCATGTGTATTGATGGAAACTGGTCAGTTCCAGTTCACTGTAAAATCCAACTATTTTGGTGAACATATTTAAGATTTAAGGATGGACAAAATGGCAGTTTTGAGAAGTATTAAGTAAAAGTGAAACCACACTACAAGTTGAAGAGATTAATAGTATGATTACCCTGTGGTGTTAATTGAGACAAATTCTGATGAAATTATACTGCCTCTACTGCCTCAAATGTAATGCTTTTCTCATATTTTCTCTGTAATGTGGTCTTGTTACTCCCCCATAAAAACATAAAGCCCAATTGTTCTTCCTCAGACTTTGAGCTGTCTTTAGTAACCCATTTACACTATATTGAAAAGTAATTCATGCCATATAATTCTAAGTCTTGATCAAAGGTAGCCTTAAAGAATCTGGTCTGATGTAACAACATTTTTACTCTATGGATGTTTACCTTTGGTACTCAAGTCATCATGGGAAGATTCTAGAGTAACAGTGTTGGCTGAATAAAGATTTCAAATTTTCCCATTTGATGTAAATAAAGAAACCTTTTTGAAATGGTGTTTTAGTGCCTAGCAGTTTAAACACCACTAACACACTGCACTGAAATCAACCCGCTATCTCATCTTTTGAATCTTCCAAAAAATACCACAAATATTCTCAGATAGTGAAAGACGAGTTAAATTTTGTGACCATCAAGATTTCCAGTCCACAGAATTAAGGAGGATGACAAAAATATTAAATTGTCTCAGGGTGTCTTTGCATGGTGCCATAGTATTTGGAATGAGCAGTTATGAGATGATTTATTGGCCAAGTTTATATTTTATCTTCACCTAACTGGCATTCTTGAAGATTAAAAAACAAACATTGTCTGATAGGTACCTAAAAGTGAAAATCATATATTAGTGATAAATCCAGCATATTGGAAGCTGGTGTCTCCCTTTGAGAGAGTAGTCATCATATCTAGTTCTGATCTTTCTTGACCATGGAAGACTGAGCTTAATTTGTTACTCTTTATGTATTACCACTTGCTTGTTTTGGCCAGTATGTTCTAATGAATTAAAATGAGCAAAATGACAGGGAAGGATTCAGTGAGTCTTTCTCATGCTTTCCTTTTCCTTGGGTGCTGAGTCTGGAATTAGTTATTATTACTGAATCTTGACTTGACTGACAGCGGCCCTGGAGAGTCATTCAACATACCGAGGACTTGTTATAAACAAAAAATTAACTATTATGCATTGACTGGCCAAGTCTGGGGGATGTTTGTCACCACAGATTAGTCTTCTATGCTGTGACTTGTCATACAGGGAATGCAGAAGGAGGACTTAGTTTCCATAACAAGTGAGTTAGAACCATATTTGTTGTTTTGTTTTCTTTTAATTGCATGGAAATTGGCTCCTGGGTGAAACCACCGATGAATTCCCTAGCAATTGCTCCTTTCAGCTTTTCTGTTATAAAATAGTTCACAATATTTATTTAAAAGTTCCAATACAGTAAAAATATATTCCAAGCATTACTTAGATGACATTGAATGTAATATGAGGCAAATAGAGATGTTGACACAGGAATAAACACAGTATTTTTAAAGAATGCACAAAATTCCAGGGCGGTCATTATCGATGAACGTGATTGCAATATTGCATTGTAAAATGCATGCTATAAAATGTTGAAGTGCAATGTCATGTTTGTGAAGGATGTCTCGACCCTCTAGGAATGTGACTATGAAAAGTGAAAAAGATAACAAATCAAACATAGGACAAATGGGTCACCTCTGATCATGAAAAGGCGTTTCTATACTGAGTTATGGTGGGACCATATCAAAGTGTGTGTGGCAGACAGGAACTCAGTTGGACTACAACTCAAAACACAGAGAGTAGAGTTGAAGTAAGAATATTAGCTTTCTTTCTCATTGAAATAACCAACACATGACAAAAATGAGCTTACAGGTGAAAGATTTTATGCTGCAAAAAGAAGTTTTCCTAGTGAGTGGTCAGGACCACACTCATCTGTGGGTGGTAGGGAAAATATTTCAGATGTGTTTGGTGTTGCACTAGTTTGGAAAATTGGTGGGCGATTTGCTTGATATCCACTAATAAGGATGATTTTTCTCTTGTGGATCAGGTGTTAAATACAATTAGAGAGTGGTTTGTATGTTTTTTGTTTTTGTTTTTGTTTTTTTAGAAAGGAAAGACAGATTTACATGATCTCCAAATTGAGGGTTTGAGGTACAGTCATTAATGGCAAGGAAGTCTTGGCAACAAGAGGAGCCTTAGGGAACTGCTGCCATTACATCAACAGTCAGGAAACAGAGAGAGATGAGAGATGAGTGACAGGGCTTGCCTCTCTTTCCCATTTTATTTAGTACTGTAACCTAGAACACTACAATTCACTGTCTGGGCAGGAATTACTTCTCTTTATCTCACTTAGATAATTTTTCATAGACATGCCTGGAGGTTGTTTTTGCTTTTGTTTCTGTTTTTCTAGTAGGTGATTCCTATCTTATTAAATTGCAGTCAACAGTAACTATTTCATAAATTCAGAAATTTTGTTTGAATGCTGTATCTATTTATAGAAAATTTAAAGACAAATGACATCAAATAGAACTTCATTTTGTCAGGAGAGGGATGGGGTATGGATTCATTTGAACAAGAGAACTATGGTAAAATGTTATATTTAAGAATAAAGTCACAGTCCTGCGAGTTTCTTCCTTCTCTCTGCAGCTGGCCTCTGGCCTCTGGCCTCTAGCCACTTCCCTCGTGTCATGGCCCCGAAACGGCAATCTTCGCTTCTGACTCAGTCCAAGAAACCCAAATCGGCTCCGTCCCCGAAATTGGAGGACAAGTCTGCCACTCCCGGCCTGCCGAAGGGAGAAAAAGAACAGCAAGAAGCAATTGAACACATTGACGAAGTACAAAATGAAATAGACAGACTTAATGAACAAGCAAGTGAGGAAATACTAAAAGTAGAACAAAAATATAATAAACTCCGCCAACCGTTTTTTCAGAAGAGGTCAGAATTGATCACTAAAATCCCAAATTTTTGGGTAACCACATTTGTCAACCATCCACAAGTGTCTGCACTGCTTGGGGAGGAAGACGAAGAGGCTCTGCATTATTTAACCAGAGTTGAAGTAACAGAATTTGAAGACATTAAATCAGGTTACAGAATAGATTTTTATTTTGATGAAAATCCCTACTTCGAAAATAAAGTTCTCTCCAAAGAATTTCATCTGAATGAGAGTGGTGACCCATCCTCAAAGTCCACTGAAATCAAATGGAAATCTGGAAAGGATTTGACAAAACGCTCGAGTCAAACACAGAATAAGGCCAGCAGGAAGAGACAACACGAAGAGCCAGAGAGCTTCTTTACCTGGTTTACTGACCACTCTGATGCAGGTGCAGATGAGTTAGGAGAAGTCATCAAAGATGACATTTGGCCAAACCCCTTGCAGTACTATTTGGTTCCTGATATGGACGATGAATAGGGAGAGGCAGAAGATGATGACTATGATGATGAAGAAGAAGAAGGCTTGGAAGATATTGATGAAGAAGGAGATGAAGGTGAAGAAGATGAAGATGAAGATGATGATGAAGGGGAAGAAGGAGAGGAGGATGAAGGCGGGGATGACTAGCAGAGAAGACTGATGGATTCCGACTCTCTTTTTTATTTTCTTTTTATTAAATTTCTCCAGTCCCTGGGAGCAAGTTGCAGTCATTTCCCTCCCGTCCCCAATCCCTCTTGTGCTCAGTCGCCCTGTTTCTGAGGTCTCGCTTCTCAATACCATGGTTCTCAACTTATTTTTGGGGAAATGTCTTGAGCAAAATACAATGGGAAAAGAAAGAATCTCCACTACTCTGTTCTACATTAATTTTTATCTTTTCTTGTCTTGAACTGTGGATTCAACACCACCACCACCATGTTCTGTGGGAAAAAAGAAAAGCCCTCCAGCCCCTTTGGCTCTGCTGGAGGCTGGAGGGTGCTAGGCCCCTGTGTAGTAGTGCATAGAATTCTAGCTTTTTTTCCTTTCTCTGTATATTGGGCTCAGAGATTACACTGTGTCTATGTGAATACAGACAGTTAGCATTTACCAACATGTATCTGTCTACTTTCTCTTGTTTAATAAAAAGAAAAAAAAGGGGGGGTTAGAAGGTCAGCAAGGGTGGGTTTGAGGTGTCTGGGGGGGTAAGTGGGCATTGTGACAACATGGCTTCTCCTTTGGCATGTTTAATTGTGATGTTTAACAGACATCCTTGCAGTTTAAGATGACACTTTTAAAATAAAATTCTCTCCTAAAGATGACTCGAGCCCTACCACTCAATGGGAGAATCAGCAGAACCTGTAGGGGTTTATTTGGAGTTCACATTCTCTGTTGTAACTTTATTTTTAATTTTTTTTTTATTTTTAGTTTTTTGGTTTTCACTGAAAGGAAAAGATGCTCATTTTAAATGTTGAAGTGTACAAGTTGCTTTGTTACAATAAAACCAATGTATACACAAAGAAAAAACAAACAAAAAAAAAGAATAAAGTCACAGAAAAAAAAACAATAGTTATATTTCCAGCATTGTCAAACCAACAAACATTTGACTCCTGAAGAAAGGAAGACTTAAAATTAAGAAAACAAGATGTAGAGAAACATTTTTAGGTGTTCTTGAAAAAAATGTAACAATTTCTATCAGAAAGTTTTTTTCAGTTTGAGAAAAATGGGGAAATTGAAGGGAAGTTTTGTTTTGGATCATACATATATGTTTCTCTCCATGTTTGTGGATGATGCTGCAGCTCTGTGGTGAAGAAAGGTTATTGAGGTAGGGTATCTCACCTCGTTGGTAGTCAAGAAGGAGAGTGAGACTGTGAACAATAGGCTGGGGAAGACACATGTCTTTCTAGATGGAACCTGCTTTTTCCAATTAGGTCACACTTCTTCCCACTCCCTCCTAATTCTGTCATACTATGAATCAACCAAGAGATTAGACAACTTGATCTGTTGATTATATCAGAGCCCTCGGGATCTGTTAGTTTCCCAAAAGTCTATCCACTGGCAGCAAGTCTTGAACACGAGACTCATCAACTTTCAATCATATAGTATCCAAACTATCATGGAATTCTTAAAACTAATAAACTCTCATTATGTTTCCTTGATTACTCTCCACTCACTCTTCTAAATTATTTATCATTTAGTTTTTTATTTGTGGGTTTTTTTTTTTTGTTGTTGGTTTTTTCTGCTTACCATTCTGTATTAGATGAGGTTCTCCGGAGAGACAGATGAATAGACTATATAATGAAATAGATGAAGAAGACTTTATTAGGGGAGTCAGATCAAGCAGTTAGGAATACTAGTATGTTCCATATAGATCATCTAAAAGCTTGAGAACCTCAGATAATAATTGCCTGCATCCATCCAAATCTAAGGCCTCAAAACACAAAAAGCCAAAGAAGTATTTTTCCATATAAGGCAAAAAGAAAAGTCCTAAAATCTCAGAAGGTTGAATAAATTCTCAGGTTCTGCAGTTCTGAAGTCCAGAATTAAGCGAAGGATAGACTGACTTCAGAAATGATAGGTAGAGAGATAGACGTCATATCTTTACAGGGTACACGCTGTAGTATTTTTGTAGTGTCCAATATATACCAAGAAATTGTACAAATTTAAACAGTGGGTATTCATAGTCCTTACATTAAGAGCATATTGTTTTTTAGCAAATATTATGTTTTAACATGCAGTTTAACAATTTTTAATAATAAACATATCATCATATTTTGAACTATTAGCATTTTTCTGAGTCCCTTATTTCTTGTTACCTGAAGAGTATATGCTGAAGAAAAGAAAGGAAACAGAAGGCTTTGCCTGGATCTCCTGTGTGCCCTGAACATGCTCTGTGTCAGGAAGATAAGGCTTTTGCCACTGAAGAGTTAGGTTTGTACTGCCTAAGAGAGCATATTTTTCTTTTATCTTATCTTAGAATATGTTCTTCTAAGGAAATGGCATTTTTATCTTCATTTTTATCTCACGAAGTTGTTAATGTACAATATCATTGAACAATCAACAAGTGACTGTACTCGGCACACTCTGTAGACTGGAGAGTTATCATTTATAAAGTAAATTCACATTCGTTCATGAACCTGAGAGACTGAAGGCCATTTTTAAATGTTTCTGTTTTAAAATATTGTTAGATAATTTACTTAAGAATCATTTGTCTTGGAAGATGGATTTAGTTGAGAATTTTGATTTAAAATATTTCAAAATGAAATATAAAGTCATTCTTTGCATAGGCGTCAGTCTGGAATCATCACAGGTCCAAGAGACAATTGTGTTAAACTTCATTTTTAATACTTTGATTTACTACCTCTGTATTCATGATAAATAATTTAAAAGGTCCTTAGTTTTTATTTTAAGTAGTAAAGAATAAAAATTGAAAACCGAGAAAATAAAAAAAAACTAACTTCTTTTCCTACACATATTAAATATTAAAAATACAACAAAGCCTGAAAATTTTGGAATACCGTATCAGCGGCAAGTTTCATCTCTGTTAGCGCTTTTCTCTATTATTATTAAATAATGACAAACAACATTTTTGAATTAGAAACATATGAAGTCTAATTTACTTATTTTCAGTTTGACCATTCTGACACCAAGTCAACAAGTCTCTCAGTTTTTAAGCAGAGTAAAAAACATTTGAAAGATACAAAGAGCATACAGCTCTTCAGTAAGAAAAATAAATATGAGAGCACAAAACACGATTACAGGCAATCGAAAGACTATGACATCTCTGAAGTCACACCAAGGAACATTCATTTAGTTATTTTTTTAAAAGAAGATTCTAATAAATTTATGAACATTTTTGAAATTAATTTTTAAAAAATAAAAAGTTGCTAATCACATTGTCGTATGTTTTGTAATATTTTTTGGCTGCCTTTTGACAATGAGAAAAACATAGCCTCCAAATAAGACACTGTTTTTGAAAATATATTTTATTCATTATATATGCACATGTTATTTTATATATATATACATATTTGTGTACATATGTATGTATGTCTGTGCACATGCATGCACACAGACACACACATACACACACGTAAATTTATAAATACAGTCAGCTCAGTTCCTATAACGCTATTTGTATGTATATTTAAGACATGGCCACATTCTATTAGATACCAAACTGTGTGGGACTCTTCCCTGGAGAAAGCTATTCTTCCCACTCTCGGTATTGCTTAGTTGCTTATAGCTCTTTGTGTAGGCTTGAGACCTTAGTCCTAACACCCTTCCGTGTTAGCATATCTACTGATATCCTTGCTGTTCAGGTCTTGTTTAGGCAGCCGTGTTGATGAGAGCTCCTGGGTATAGCTTCTCTGATATTTCTAGGAAACAAAATTTCACAGCATACTTATTGTTCATCTAAGTTTTATATTCTTTGCATGTTCCTTCCATTACATTCTCTGTACCTTAGAGGGAAGAATGTTATAGTTGCATTGATTGTGTTTGAAACCATTCAATCTTTTGTTCTTTGCATTTTGGTCACTTCTGATGTTCTGAAACGGTCTCTGTCTGTGGCAAACAGATTTTTATTTGATAAGGGGCGAGGATAATATTTATCTGTAGATATAAAGGTAAATGTTTAGAAGGTAGTTAGGGATTATGCTAGTTCTTAAAGTAGTTGTTGCAGATTCTCCTCCAAAATGCACAACTTTAACCCCAGACAGTTGCTCAACTCTACAGTATCGGGCATGATTTCCCATTTACTGAGTAACCTTAAGTCCAGTTAGA
The DNA here is from genome assembly GCF_018167655.1 of Microtus oregoni. Classification (NCBI taxonomy): domain Eukaryota; kingdom Metazoa; phylum Chordata; class Mammalia; order Rodentia; family Cricetidae; genus Microtus; species Microtus oregoni. Next base: position 56,463,146 of record NW_024543059.1, on the reverse strand, counting down.
GAGTTGTTGGTTACCAGCAAGCTATGTATGTCACTATTCCACCTTAGGAATATTTTGCCGTGATGGCCATTGTTGTGGTAGGACTATTGCTGTTTCCTTCCCATGAAAGTTTAAAGGGCACCTTCTGGTACCAAGAATGCTAGTCTTTAGAGAAGTTGCTTTCAGATAGCAGCCAGTTCAAATCCTCTGTGTTCTGTCTGTGCACGTTGTCTTCAACAACAGGGGCTTAATCTTCATCTATAATCATCAACCTGTATTTCAGGTGTCACTTGGACAACATTGAACAAGAACTCAAAAAGAAGTCTTATCATGCCTGGTGTTTGGGTCTTCGTTAGGCTGTGTCTGGAAGCATTGCCAGACTTGGTGAGAATATCCCTGAGCCCACATGTGCAAATGGATACAGCGATTTATATATAATATTAAGTCCATAGACAGTAATAAGATTTCTTGTGATTTTTCAGGCATCGGATACAGTGACTTATATATAATATTAAGTCTGTAGACAGGAATAAGATTTCTTATGATTTTTCAGGCATCGTCTGTGATTTGCCCTGCTCCCCACTTCTTCTATATGGATACCCCTTCTCCTCCCTGATTAGATGCTCCTATCATTCCCATTCATTCTTTTAAATAACTCTTCCTTCTGGATATTCCTTAAGTGTTAAATGATAGTTGCTAATGAATTGTTAAGTAAACATGTGTCTTAACCGTCAGAAAAACCCTATTACTTACAGAGTCTTCAGGGAGAATATAATCATAAAAACCATTGTGTCTGATAACTATATTGTTTAGGTTCTTCCCAGTCAACAATCACAGTCTACTACATGTTAGCATATTTTCAATCAATATAAATTTAAAATAGTTTATTCTAAATGATAAAAAAGCAGAATGGTTATTATGCTCAAGCATTGTTAAATAATCAACATAGGCAACGTGGTGAGGACCTTTCTCTTTTAAAGGAAATGTGTATAGTCACGTTTTATATATATTTAAGCTCAGAAACTGCATTTTAATATTGAATTGCTAAGTGAAAATTCACATGTAGCAGGCACTTCAATTTGGAACTTATATGTACTTGAGTATGTTCAGACTATTCAGTTTGAAGCATCTCTGGGATTACAATCAGAATGTTTCAAAATTTCATTCTGTCTGATTGTTAATTGATGTGCAACTGAAACAATGGGCCTCGTGTACAATAACCATTTTTAATGTAAAAATGATATTGATGTGGTAGCAATCATCCTTTCTCCAAAACAAAGCTCTCAACCTGCAGAGTTTTTAGGGGAAAGTATGGTGAGTGCTATGTACCATAATGCTGAGATTATAACCTACCTGTAGTCCTTAAAGTAGTTACTAAACAATAGACTTTTCCGGCTCATCAGTAAGCAACATTTCTAGGATATTTTATGTGAATACTGTTCATTAAGTTTGTATATATTTTAATAAGCAAGAATGAAATAAAATCCTCAATACTGTTATGTTTTTAAATAAAAAAGACTTTGTTTATGAAAATTGGAAAAAGATATGTCAGTAAGTATTAGACATATGGAACTGCCGGATGAGCAGTTGTATCTTTTTGCAGTCAAAAGAACACATCCCATTGAAAGACCCTACAGACCCCCTCCTCAAAACCCGCAGCTACCATGCTCCCGGGGGAACGTCCTGTTTGCTTTAAAAAAACTCTCCGGATCAGCAGCCAGCCTGCTCCCGTAAGAACATCTCATGTGATTCCCCAAATCCCCCCTCCTTCCCTTCTACCTTTTCTCTCCCCATCTCCCCTTACCCCCATCCCACCCCACCCCCAAGATCCTAATTTTCTCCCCAGCAATTGGGTCTACTTCCCTTAGCCAAGAGGATAACTATATGTTTTTCCTTGGGTTCACCTTCTTACTTAGCTTCTTTAGGTTCACCTATTGTAGACTCCGTGGCCCTAATTTATGGCTAGAAACCAATTATGAGCGAGTACATCCCATGTTCATCTTTTTGGGTCTGGGACACCTCAAAGGAAAGGTGTATAGGGGAGCACGGAACCACAATTCTTAGTTAAGGGAACCACATTAGGGTGAGCAAGAGATTTGACCCTAGAGGGGCTCCCAAGTGCCCAACATGAGGTTCCCAGTTAGTTCCTTGGGTAGCTGAGGATTGGGAACCTGAAATGACCCTATCCGAGAGCAATACTGACGAATATCTTGCATATCATCATAGAACCTTCATCTGGTGATGGATGGTGACAGAGACAGAGACCCACACTGGAGCACTGGACTGAGCTCCCAAGGTCCCAATGAGGAGCAGAAGGAGGGAGAACATGAGCAAAGAAGTCGGGACCACGAGGCGTGCACCCACCCACTGAGACAGTGGAGCTGATCTACTGGGAGCTCACCAAGGCCAGCTGGACTGTGACCGAAAAAGCATGGGATAAAACTGGACTCTCTGAACATGGCGAACAATGAGGGCTGATGAGACGCCAAGGACAATGGCACGGGGTTTTGATCCTACTTAATGTGCTGGCTTTGTGGAAGCCTAGCCAGTTTGGATGTTCACCTTCCTAGATATGGACGGAGGGGGGAGGACCTAGGACTTACCACAGGGCAGGGAACCTGGACTGCTCTGTGGACTGGAGAGGGAGGGGGAGAGGAGTGGGGGGAGGGGTAGAAGGGTGGGAGGAGGGGGAGAAGGGTGGGAGGAGGGGGAGGGAAATGGGAGGCTGGGAGGAGGTGGAAACTTGTTTTTTGTTTATGTTTTTTTTTCTTCTTTTCTTAATAAAAAAAATTATTAAAAAAAAAAAAGAACATCTCATGTGCCTGAGAGAGCAGGAGATAGAGATAGGAAGACTGCAAGGCAAGATGTCAATAAGATAGGATGTCAACAAAGCAGGTTAGCTATAAGATAGGAACAGGATGATTGTTGCCAGGCATCCATGCTGAGAGAGGAAACCTTTCATGCATAACCACGCTTTTGCTTCTGTAAACTTGCTTCTTGCTGACACCCATGCTGAGAGGGGAAACCATTCATGCCCCCGCCTCATTCCGGTCGATCGATAACCACGCTTTTGCTTCTGTAAACTTGCTTTTTGCTCTTCCCTATAAAAAGCCCGCCCTCCAGTTGGCAGGTGCGCAAATCTTCCGAGAGATCTTGCTGCCCACAGGTACCTGTGTCTACTCAATAAACCTCTTGCGATTTGCATCCGTGCGGTCTCGGCCTGTTCCTTGGCGTTGGGGAGGTCTCCTCCTGAAAAGAGGTCCTCGTCGAGGGTCTTTCACCATGTTTGGGGAGAACCTCCGTAAACAAGCAAGTAGTAAAAGAATAAGCCTCAATATTTTTTTAATCATTAGGTAATAAAGAAATAGAACAATTATCATCACCTTGAAACAATATTTCAAGTTTTTTTTTAAGTTTTAGAGAAAGTTAATTTTAAGGAGACGGGCGTCAAATAAGCATGTGGCACACATTTCCACTTCTATTATCTCTGGATTATTATTTTATTTGTCTCTGTGTAACACCAAAAAGTGCTAAAATCTCATAAAAGAAATTTTGCTAGCATATAAGGATTATCTCCAACTACTGAAATGAAAAAAAAACAAAAATGTGGAAGTATTTAAAGCGATTGTGAAATTTGATCTCAGCTACTGAAGATATTTTAACTAGCAAGATTCCATTGATCTTCTACAAAGCTTTGTCAACGAAAGCTTTTTTCTTCAAATTGATTCTCCATTTTCTCTTCTCATTTCCTCAACAATGCACAGCAGGAATCTCTGTCTACAGATGGAAAACAGGATCTAGCTCTAGGCATATGGATAAAACAAAGAAGCCTCGATTAAAGGGGGAGAAAAAGACTGCTGTTCCTATTTGAACTTAAAATTATTGATCTTGTCAATCAGTTACAAACACTGAGCGCCATTTAATTCGGTAATGAGCATTAATGGCATAGGAACATGGCTGACCATTTTAAAAGGAAAAAGAAAAATCTGCAGGATAATAGTATATTGCTATTTTTTTCTGTGGCCCAATGTCTGTTAGGGTGTGTTCTATTTCACAGATATGAAGTCAGTCTTGAGTTTCTTAGAATTGACAGGGCTCCGTGTAGAACTCAAACTACTCATGTGTATTAGGAGGGGACAACTTCAGTGTGAATTTTTCAGGTCTTTTCTATTTCCTTTAGATAAAGAGAAGAGCATTTGAATTAGATAAAAGCTTTTAAAAAAGGAGAAGAAAAGTGATCAAAGATACTAAGTGGCTGAGAGAAGATGATTTTTTTGTAGCATTACTTAAAATAGACAAGTCAAAGAACTGAACAAGGTGAAGGCATCACAGTCATTATTACTTGCTCTGCAGAAGAAATACAGATGCTATTGGGTCCTCCCAACACTCTGCAACTGCCTCTCACCTTCACTGACATCCATGCCCTGGAGCTCATCAGAAATTCAGACTCTGCCAAGCCTTTCCTTCAGTCACTGGAAGCATTTTGTTATTTTCTTTTTAGCAGGCTAGTAGCATTTGAAATGTTATTGTAAGCAAAAAGAAACCTCGTCTGACTGAAGATGATATGTATCATTCCTACAGGCAGAGCATTCATGAAGTCCCCAGTGAATACTCTTCTGTGCTTTTCCATAAAGTCTGGATGTGAAATTCTGAATCTGTTTAATGTAGGAACCAACCATGATAAGCTAAATAGAAACAGACCACCCAAAGGAAGTTCTTTACTTCCAACCATTATCACCTGCCAGAGTAGGACTCAGCCATAGATAAGTTTAATGGAGGCCTGAGTCTCAGTAGTTTAACCTGAAGCAATACCTGGTTGCAGGAAGAACCACAAACTGAGATTACCTGAGCACCACCCAAGAACGGAGCATCCAAAGGAAATGCCTGACGTTCCAACCGCTGTAGATAGGACCACCTGCCAGCAAAGACACCCCTAGACCAATGGCAGCCAGTCGGGTCCTGAAACTTAGAAACCCCTCACCCACACCTTTACTACTATAGAAACCCAACTCTTGAGCTTGGAGCTCTCTGATCACTCCAATACGTTGGACATTTGGAGAGACGCACTTTGCAAACTTGCATAAAATAAAGGCTTTTTGTTTTTATGTGTAAGACTTGGTCTCCTTTCTGGTTTTGGGGGGACTTCGCGGATCTGGGCATAACATTTAACCTTAGGGTGTGTGTGGTCATCACCAACAAAGCTACATCAGTCACGTGCGGTTTTCCAACCAAACTGCAGTTCATGCTTCAGACACTTCTGCTCAACTGTCACCTCCCAATGAAGTCACTCCCAACCTTCCTTACTTTTACTTAATGTAATATGTCGATGATTTGTGCTAATGAAGGGACATGGAAAAACAGAAATATCCCATCAGAACATAGTTGATTCTATATTTTACTTATCTAAACTATGAAACTGTGAAACTTGCCAGCACCATTCATCATCATAAAGTGTTTTGGCCCAGAAAGTTTAAAATTTCAATTTCAAGTTTGAATCTGGAAAGCAGCATACTTAATATAGGCTTTTTTTGTTTTTCCCAGTGTCAATTCAAAAGTAATTTATGTTGCTGTCTCACTTTATGAATGAAGATAAAATGCAAAATCAGTTCATTGTGTAAGTCCTTTATGATTATCCATCAGCCTGTATCGGGGGGAAGTAATATGTTACGTAGAAAATTCAATTAAATTAATATTTTAACATTAAGAAAATCTAAATTGAAGCTAAAATCATCAGAAAAGGTTAGTAAGATTGGTTTTATAGCATTAAGTAAAAGAACATCTCATAAATAATTTTGAACTTAGTTTCTTCAATCTACTTCATGAAATGATGTGCTAAATCCAAGAACAAAAAAATTTTCATTGAGGTTAATCTAAAAAATATTCATATGCTAAATTCTCATTGTATGTCGTTTGTTTAATACAACAAAATTAGTGTTTTTTGGAGAAAATCTCAGCATTTTTATTATAATTGAGAAAAGATATAGGCCTTTGGAAAACTTTGGATTGAGCAAGTAAGTTGAATGATTTTTAAAAAGAAGATATTCTCTTCTCTTTTTTCTCTTAGTTGAGTTTTATTTTCATGAATCCTAAATGCCTTCTCATTAGTAACACTCCTAAGAATATTAATTGTACGTGTTCATTTAAATAGCTCTAAATTTTTGTGTCAAAAGAAATACATACACATATGTCTCGTAGCCATTTAAAATAAGGAATATGTTTTCAAGCTCTTGAAGTATTAGTATCCATAGTTAATCCTACATGCATGGCCTTGAACTATCAGGTATTTACATAATATAGTAGATATATGCAATGTTATAAAGAAGAAAATACCAGGGAAGAAAAGTTGCCAAGTCCAGATACATATAGATACCTTTAGATGGATGTAGAAGTTTAATAATAAAAGCAAGACTGTTATTAGAAAGAAGAGAACTACACAGAACACAGAAAACTAGAATAAACAAAATTTAAATAAATAAAATATTAAATTAAGGAGCAAAACTAGAGCTGGAAAACATTAAATTGAAACAAGAATGAGAATTTGAATATACAAAATGTGGTTTGCACTGTGTCAAAAATTATTGTTGATTCTTCACAATGTCCAATGGGGGTAGACATATTTTACCAGTGAGAACTCATAAGGCACATGGACAATTTATTTTTTCTGAACTATGAAAGAAAGTAGTAGCCAAAAGGAAAAAAACATCACACCAATGGCAAAATTGAAAGACTAGCAAGAACCTGTAAAAAAAAAAAAAGCATCATAATGGCTCTACCACAGGATGAGACAAGTCATTCCAAGAGCACTAAGGGCAATTTAAATATAATTTCAAAGAGAGACATAGCAAAAGATAGCCTGCTTCCTCGGCCAGATGGTGTAACATTAGCAGATGACATTGGAAGGACTGAGTGACTATTTTGCTTCTGTTTTCTCAATCAGGATAAAAATGATATTCAAACTGGGAAGGTAGGACAAACAAGGAAATCCAACCCTGACAAGCAAGAGATAGTAAGAAAGCACTTAGCTGCTCAATGAGCTCACATTACCAGACAGAGATGCATTACCTCCCCCAGGACTGACTTCGTGTGTCACTGGATGTCAGTGTCTGACTCACTGAGCCAATGTGTCTATTCTTCTCTGTGGCAGCAGTGGCTCTCCGGCCCAGGCCCGCATCTTTTCCTTTTAGAACTATTCTTAAGGACTTTATCTACCCTTCCTTTATCCACCCTTCCTGGCTCTGCCTCTCTTTTCCTTAAGATTAGTCTCCACACAACTTTTGTGATGAACTTTCCAGAAAAACCATATTCATAGCCATCTACTTCTTACCTGTTTCTCTGGATGTTTTAAATGGGCCTCTTCATTTCAGCGTAAGTGCGGCTCTTCTAACATCTTTTCTTAGCATTTGATCTCATATCATAAATTACCTGACCTAACTGAGCTGCTCCTCTGTGCAGTGGCCCCATGTATTCCTGTGCATTGCAGCATTCTATGTTTGCTGACTTTCGTGAGCTTGGACGCTTCTGATAATATGTTTGCGGTAATTCTCTTGAGTACTTTGTTCTTTGTATCAAAATTTGCAGCAAAATTTGGTATACTATGAATCTTCCTTTTTGAGAAATCTCAAAGTAATTGAGTATGGTTTATGTATATTCAAATCTTGTGGCCAAATATTCTCCTGAGTTAAATGTAACTTTTATTAAACAACTCAGTATAAATACAAAATTTTTAATATTCTTTATTTGTAAGATTATATGTAATATTTTAAAAATAAAGTTTGTTTTAATTAAAACCATAACATTGCATAGATTTCAGAAGGTAAGAATTATCTTCTTGTTTACCTCTGTTTTGCCTGTATACTAGTCCCTGTAACCAGGGGGAATTAACCCTGCTCATGTCTCTGGGTGTGCATGCATATTTCTGTATATGTGTTTTAGTTCACCTATCAACTTATGTGATTCGCCTCATTCTTTTTTAAATGACAAACTATTCCTTAGAGATGATCACAGCATAGAACAGGAACAGAATGGATATGAGCAAGGGGAAGATTGTTCTTCACACAGCGAACCTAATTCTGCTGTGTCAAATTTATTATGATGCTTACCTGTAAGCAGGCGATGCTGTGGGCTGCTTAAATCAGTCTCTTCTTAGCCAGTTCCAGCTTTCTTGAAGGTTTCACAATGTAAGTTTCTTTCTTTGCTGAGACTGACTCTAGCATTTCAGGGACATTTAAGTATGTTTTCCACTAACTTTAGAACTAAGTGTTAAGAAGCATGGAATTCCAATATGCAAGACCTCCTAAAGAGAGAGCAATCTTCTGCCAATTCGTGACTGCATTTGCATCCTGACTTTTCAGGCATGCCTGAAATTGCATTCTGAGTGGGAAAAAAAAAACCATGGAACTAAATTAATTGTGGTGAATATATATATATATATGAATGAGTGAACATCCACCAATAGAAGTGTCTCTAAATGTGCTTTTGTCTTTCATTTCCATATGTTTTCAGGCAAAAAAAAAGCAAAATAAAAAAATAACTTACTGAATAAACATCTATTAAATAGATACATGTGCTGATGAGGCTAACACCAAAAGAACTGTAGTTTGAAATTATCCTGACAAGGCATAAAAATGAAAACAACAAGAACACCACAGAAATCACGGTTCATAAGCGGCTCAGGAGGGCAGCGTTCAGGAATGCTGGCAGCTGCTTTTCTGCCCAGTCATCAGCATGTGATCCATTGTCGATTACAGTGATATTGGTGTCTAGCCTGTGAGTGGTCTGCCCAGTCATCCGCATGTGATCCACTGTGAATTACATTGACTTTACTGTCTGGTCTGCAAGTGGTACTGATTTCACACTGTGCAGGAAGTAGTGTAAGGCGACCTCTTGCTCCACTCCCCCCGTTTGAGCAGGAGCATTGACAAACTGAAGAATCACTGAAGCTCGATCAAAGAGAAATAGCAGAAATGAATGGGTATATGTTTCCTCAGATGGGAAGAGACAAATGCACAAATAATTCACAGGTCTCTGAATACTTGAAATTCGGTCTTTAATGCAAAATTTGATGCTTTCTGAGGTGGTCTGGATTAGTGGATGCAAACTACAGCCAAAAACTTAGCTCACTACACAGAACATTAACACAAAAGTCAGCTGTAATGGAAAAGGAAACAAAAAATTAAAGACATTGTGTAAAACAGTAAGTTTTCATCTTACAAGAGGTGGCCACATCATCCATAGTGATAGTTCATTGTCTGTCAACTTGAGTAAATTTAGAATTATTATGGAGAAGCATCTCTGAGTTTTTCTATAAGAGTTCTTCCAGAGATTCACTGAAGAAGGCAGATAGATCCTCTGGGAATTGAGTGTTACCATCCCTATCAGTTGGTTTCCTATACTGATTAAAAATGAAAAGGCAAAAGGTGTACCAGTATTTCTCCTTCTCTAAATCCCTAGTGCTGGCACTCCATGTACAAGCATCATGCCCTTACTTCCGCAATACAGGCACTCTTACCATCACACCACAAGAAAGGAATGCTCAAACTGTTAGCTAAAATGAGCCCTTCTGTCAGTCGCTCTTGTTGTGTGTTAGATCACAACATTGAGAAAAGTAAACACATTTTGTACTCAGAGTCTTGTATTGACTATTAACTGATCCAAGTGACTGTCAATAATCGTAATGATTTTTTTTTGTAAAAATAGTGTCCTTAAAATAACTAATGTGAACAGTTCATAATATGCCTTTCATATGATCCTTAAGTCTATGATATGAAACATTTATTTAATCATAACAACAACCTTGTCTGCTGAATCAGGTTTTTATTATCCCTAAAGCTTAGAAGTACCACACACTTATCCCTAATTTTACATGCAAGTCATAGTAAAGCTGGCCACCTACTTCTTTGCCACTGCTTTTAAACTTCATGATGTCCATAACTGGAGCACACATTTTATTTAAAAAAACACATCACCTTTGCACAAGTTTAGATGCCTGGCTGCCAGTGAGTGCATCTTGTCCTTTAATGAGTACCAGGGCTATTTTTGGTGGATGTTTATTAAGCGTCTGCACATCATTGGGTGTCTAAGAATAACAGCTGCAGGTGCTCTTGAGTTAGAGACCATAACTGTTTCTGTGACCCTTAGAGTCTCATTCTGAGAGGGAATCTCCCATGTTAACTGAATTCTTTCTGTGTCTAGCCTATATGCAGTGGTAGTTCAGAAAAATTCCAGAAGGAATACAGGCTACAAAGAGGTGATGGTTTCAAATTATTCTCTGTCAATTATAAGCTACATTGCCCTTGGGCTAGATCTTAATCTACCTAGGTATAATTTTTCTCACCTACAGAAATATGAGAATAGTAACAACATTTAGAAATATAACATGGTTGAAATAATTCAGAGTTGCAGTGATGATCCCACAAGGAAACACATAGAGAAGGTTCTTAGGGCAGTAAATGAGACATGGGAAATGCTAGAGAAATGTTCGCATTCTTGTGATGATAGAGGAGATGACATCTGCCAATGTGATGCTCTGGATACATAAGAAGCAGCCAGCATATGTGCACTCATGCACAACACAAATCATGACAATAAACATCAGTGTGCTTACATTTCTGCAGTGTAGTTAACAGAATTTTAGCATCGCAATCATTTCTTAAAAGTATTGTAATCAAAATGTGTTTTTCTCAGTATTGAGTGCTATTCCATGAATTGTTAAAAATTCTCATCCTCACTGAGTTTCTTAGTGACGGCCACAGCTGCACAGCAGTCACTGACTGGCCTGGCAGCTTGAAGGTCAAGGGTGCAGTAGCTTTAGGTCCTCGGCACTTCAGCATTTAGGCCCTAGTCCAGTCAATTTAAGACTACAGAGATTTGTTCTTTCCTCTGAGACAAGACACAGCAGGCTCTTATCAAGCAGTTGTCCCCAGGGAAGAAAACTCCCTCCAGGACAAGCTAGCCAACCACATCAAAAAAGGGCAAGTGAGGGCCAGTCCCCTACGTCTCCTGAGTGAACACTTAGAGTTATGAAAAGGCCTTCAGAGTGTCATGATAAATAAGTGGAAAATAACACTGAGGAGGGTGTGTGGGATGATTTAGCAGACAGCTGGGCCACTGTGGTTGGTCGTCAGAATCTTGAGTGGTTTCTTAAACCTTCTGGCCAGAACAGCAAAGAATTTAGAGAAAAGACAATGGCCTTGGAAAGGTCGTTTTCTCAGATATATCCTGGCAGTATCAAGGATTTCGGACATAGAGATTTTGTTGTCCGTTTGTATGCAACGAAGAAAGACAAAAGCCCAGGTCTCTTTCTCTTACACAACACCCAAGACGTTTAATGAAAACTAGCAGAAGATTCAGCATTTAAGATATTACTCTGCTCTCTGTATGACTCTTTATATTTGTTTTTTTAGCATCTTGAATCAGTTTTTAAAATGAACCATTTTATTTGGGCTTCTACAGGATTAGAATAATTTATACAAAGTAATTCTGGCATTTGTTTGAACTATGCTTTTCAATAAATTCATTAAAAGCAAACCACAAGTGCAGTGTAACCAGCTATGAGACAAGGCTTTGTAAACTTCTGAAATAAATTCTTTAAAATATGTGTTAAGAATAAATGGTAAGAAACACCTGGGAATCTGGAAATGAGAATGCATTTATACTACATGCTAATTTTTTCTACTCTAGGATGAAAATGAAAAGAAAATTATAAAATATTCTATGCATCATTATTTCTCATAACCTCAAAATTCAGATACTTTACATGTGCTAACTCTTTTGCTGGTAAATCTATTAGAGTAGTTAGAAAGGTCAGAAAAGATCAGGCATATGAGAGAGTTAATAAAATGGAAATCAAGAAAGCTGAGATTCAGCTTTCTTGTACTGATCATTAAAATTAAGAAAACGCAGGACTTTTAGAAACTTACATCATTGAAAATTAGAAGGGGTAATTTCAATCATGTTCTGCCTGCATGGTTTTGTGCTAGTACATGGAACATTGCATGGTTTTCTACTGGCTTTATTTTTGTTTTAGCCCTAATGAAGTAGATCAGGTCTCCACCAGGCCTTACCTCTGCTCCTGTGTTGACAATAAGAGAAGACTTGCCATGCGTGCCACTTTAATTTAACAACATTTACTGTCTGCTTTTTGCCACATGCTGACTCTCCTGTTATTGGCTGTTAGTCAACCAATGTACTTTTTCCATTCCAGAATGAAGCTTGAGTTCTGTGAAGGGAAATCGATGAACATGCAATGAACTAACCTTGCCAAAGGTGGAGGCATGTGGGGACCCAAGAGAAGTAGGAGAGCCCCCAAAGAAACTGTAGAGTTAGCCAGCCCAATCTGCCTCTTTCACAGATGTGGAAATGTGTTCGAGAGTAAACTCTTAGTTTAAGGTCATGGAGTTTATTAAAACACGTAAAGCCTGGAAGGCAAGTCTTTTAGGATCAAGTAAAGGGCTCTTTTACATTTAAATCGCACCCTTCCCCGTTTGGGGAGCTTAAATAACTTTGATTATTATAGACATCAGCATGTTTAATGCAAGAATGTAATATAAACTGTAAGTCCTTCTGAGAAGTGAAGTATAGAAGGAATGAATTAAATTTCTTACTGAGTAAATATCACTTTACAGCTTTCTAATAACATTGCCCTTGATTGGGTATGTTTCAAAAAAAGACTATAAAATCCAAAATTGCCACTTTGGCAAAGTACAAACCTTCCTGAGAGAGGTTATGACAGAGGTACACTTTTGTCCATATTTTTGTCCAGAAAATATCTGAAAGTTTACTTAGACTGATGAGAACAGTTGTTCCTAATCTCTTGAAAACTTTGCCATCTTGCATATGAATGTCTTTTCCTTCCGGATTTAATTGAGATATATTGTATGATTAACTCTGTATCCATTTCAAACTATAATGCATCTACAAACATCTGAAAATGATAAACGTGTAATATGTGTATGTGTATATCTTTACAATGCATGCTATACATGACAGAAATCTTCATTGTTTGAAAGAATCTCTGCATAGCCATTTTACAGCACTGACTAATGGAGCCTGTGTTGCCGTGTATTTTATGCTCAATATGATATCAGTCCTTCGAATGGACTGAGCTGTCACCAGCCTTAGAAATTTTTGTGAAATAAAACACTGAGTGAAAGCACATCTGTAGTCTTCTCATCGGTTACAGTATTTCCCTGGCATACTTTGGAGAAGGTAGAATGGATTGTCTTTATCACATATACAGTTGGGATATAAAAATTTTTTAAAAAATATTTAAAAAATTAAATAAGCATTTTAACTTTAAAATAGTTTCCTCTCTGTGAAAGAGGTCATTACTGACATCTGCTGGGGCCAGTGGGTCTTGCAAATGAGTTTTGAATTGGTCAGTTGGTTCTGAGGGAAAGGACAGAAGCTTGATATGCTTGGGCCACAATAATTGGTGTTTATCTCTTTTCTTTACTTGTGTTTTTATCTCTTTTGAGACAGGATTTCCCTGTGTAGCCTTGGGTGTCCAGGAATTCGTTCTGCAGACCAACTTGGCTCCTACCTCAGAGACCTTCTTGCCTCTGTCCCAAGTATGTCAGTGTATAAGGTGTGCATCATTTACCACAGCCAGCTCGTGTTTATTTTTAATTCACATTGCTTGAGCATGGAGCTAGGTCTCTTTAAAGGCAAGAAAAGACAGCTCTGCTATAGGAACTTCTGTATAGCTGCCAAATATCAGGTTTGGATTATAACATATTTACCTCAGTTTGCCTCACGTCTAAAATCTAAAAAATATCTACATAAGCCGGGCTTTGGTGGTGCACGCCTTTAATCCCAGCACTCTGGAGACAAAGGCAGGCAGATCTCTGTGAGTTTGAGGCCAGCCTGGTCTATAAGAGCTAGTGCCAGGACAGGCTCCAAAGCTACAGAGAAACCCTGTCTCAAAAAAACTAAAAAAAAAATGTACATAAATCCTCCCAGTAAAACAATGACCATTATGAAGAGAACTAAATCCGGGCTAAAAGATTTGTAAGCCATCCCACAACTGGGTGTTCAATGCTTTTTTTTTTTTTTTGTTCGTGTGAAACTTTGGTCTTCTGAGGAAAACAGCAAGAACAGAGAACCAGGCCAACCATCAGTCCTTGTACATGAAAAGCATGTGTATCTTCTTTTTGGTTTTTTATTACACTCAGATTTTTTTCTATAACTAGGATACATTTGTACATAACTCACTCAAACTGTATTGCAAATGCCTGTTTGCCTTGCTTCTTATCAGCCCATTTCTGATCAGATAACAAAGCATGGATGACACTGTCCTCTTTCTCAAGTAAAGGGAACTGACAACAGCTCTCTGCTCTCACATCCCTACTTTTACATCCCAGTAGGACTGGGATCTCCTGCATTTACTTGGACTGTAAAAGATGATGGCTGCCCTCTAGTGACAAGACATCCCTGTTGTTTGGAAATAGGGCATGTGTAAAGCAGATGGCCTTTTTTCTAGTCACACATTGAAGTATGGGAAACCTTTTATAAAGAGAAGAATAGAAAGGACTTTAAATATATATTTAATTATGATGAATACTATGTTTCAGGAGTACGCACATGCAATACAGATATACACACTTATATGTGTGTATGTTTTTCCAATCATAGCACATTACCGACAATCATGAATTTCTCCAGAAGTTAACCTTTATCAAATTTAAGTGTTAGTTAAATAGCCCATTCTAATAACCATTGAGCAACTGTTAGAGCTTTGAATGCTCAAAGGCCAATACATAACCTCTGACAATACTGCTTACTGAATTCTCCTTCCATCTCCCGAACAATTCTTCAGCATACTTTCCCTGACAAAGAGAACACACTTTGTTCATCTGACAAGCAATTTGTATTTCTAACCAGCTTCAGAGCAATTACTTTTCCCTAATTGCTAAGATGTCTAGAGCTGTATTTAGATGGCCACACATGCCTGAGTGCATCGGGCCACATTTAAAATTCCACCAGGAAGACTGTCATTGCCCCAATCAATAGTAGGAAAGCACAAAAACCTAGACCACCAGGCAAGTTAGCCTTCTCATTTCACATCGGCTACAAGGTACTGCCTGGCAATGTTTGATTTAATTAATTTCAAATTAAAGAAAAGAAAACAAAGAAAGAAAAAAAAAGAAACACGGTGTTTCAGCCTGTGGCTGATAGGACTGAATCAAAAGAAAGCTCATTGCAGATCAGGCTGGAGTATACCTGCTTCTATGATGTTTGAAAGCAATCCAAATCATCATTCCACACCTCATTTTCACCTTCCCAAAACCAAAGACATTTTCTTCAATGGGTAAATGTTTTCTTAATAAAAAGTAAGTATTTAAAATTGAGAGCAAATGCAGATAAGGCTTTGAAGAAAGAACTGTTCTTATATTCTGATAGTGTGAATTTCAATCAAACCAGTTAGTATGGAAATCAACATGTATGACCCTCATCAAACTAAAAATAGAAGTAGCCTATAGATCAGCAGCATCATTCCTGGTGTGTGGAGGGAAGACTCTTCAATAGCAGTGAACACAGCCCCGGCACTCACATGATTGTTGCTTCACTAGCCCAATAGGGAATTAACTATTTCAATGAGATTCAAGGGTCAATGTTATAATTGGAGGTTAAAAATAAGATATAGAAGATTTTGGTACAACTTCAAATGATCTCCCCAAAATACATAAATTGCAACGGAAACGTGTAAATCTAAAGTACTAGAACTCACATACTGTCTTCAAAAAGTCACCGAGTTTGAACCATGGGGAATTAAGAGTCCTGGCACCCAGCATCAATAGATGAGACTCTCGTCAATGAGACTGACGATAGTTTGTTCAAGATGAATAACCACAGCTGCCAACTTTAAATAACAAAGCTTCCAACTTTAAAATAAGACTTTTAAAGTAATTGACCAGCACTCCTCAATAATTTTAAGTTTGTAAAATGTGAGGGGATAGTAAAAGTAATAATAAAAACCCCACAAAAACCAGAACTGTCACAGACCAGGAGAAAGTAAAAGGACAAGCAATACATGAAATGAGAATCCTGTCTGAAACTGAATAGTAGCAACGAGAAAATGATTTAAGAAACCACTGGAATCCAAATAGTTTCTAGAGTCATGTACCCATGACAGAATGATAATTTAGTATATTGTCATTGTGTAGGTTAACCTAAGAAAAGAGCAGACAGAACGCTTGGCTCTATTCTTCAATATATCAAAGTCTAATTTTGAAAGTGAAAGTGTATAAAAATAATGAACGGGTGGTATGTTCCAAATATGAAGTAAAATAAATTTCCTTGGTTTTGAGCAATTAGTGAAGTGTAGAGAATAGGTTTTCATATTACCATTTGTGGAGCAGAGGGCTTGAGGCATTAGAAACTTAGAATATAATGCATTCATACTGAAACATTTGCCCCTAATGAATAATAATCACACCATTGTATTTTTTTGTTTCTTTTTTTTTGTTTTTTTTTGTTTTTTTTTTTTTTTTTGATTTTCAAGACAGGGTTTCTCTGTGGTTTTGGAGCCTTTCCGGGAACTAGTTCTTGTAGACCAGGCTGGTCTCGAACTCCCAGAGATCTGCCTGCCTCTGCCTCCCGAGTGCTGGGATTAAAGGCGTGCGCCACCACCGCCAGGCTTAATCACACCATTGTAATAATGTGAATAAAACATAATGCATTTTGAGCATTCGGACCTCCTATGGCCAAAGTGGTAGAAGCTTGATTATGGATATATATATATATATATATATAGGATTTTTTTTTTGTTTTGACAGTGTAAAGTTATACATGATACTAGCAGAAATTTGGTTGTAGAAATAGGGAGAATGAAACCAAATGGAGACTGCTATCGGTATCATGATATACTATAGAAATATGAATTGCTTGTAAAACGGCAGTAATTTTTCAGCACACTTGGTGGGGGACATAAGACAGAGACATCAAAATATCTTTTTCCTTAGTTCATTAAGGTAAAGAGAGCAGTATCTAGGGTCAAATCAGAAGGCATATGTATTTGATTTTTATAATATATTACATATGATGTTTAAGAATATCTGAAAGTCTATAATAATTATAACTTCTAATACAGTTAATGTTATTTAACCTGAATTATAATTATTTTATTATATATTTTGATATCAAATAAAAGTGAATTTTTCCTCCAGTGCTATGCCTGGATAAAATGAACAGTATGAATGTATACATCTTAGATATATCATGTAAATGACATTATATAAAAATGTCATCTTATTTTTATAACATTATTTATTGAGTGATCTTTATATGCCTATAAATCCTTGTTTGTGATCTGAACTGAGTTTGATATTTTCTCCTAGGTGTTTCAAGAATATTTTATAATTTGATTAGCTGATTATATTTACTATAAGTTCCTCAAGAGTATGAGCCACTATTTCCTTCTTCTCCTTGCCTCTCCTCTCCTCTCTTCCCCATCTCCTCTCTTTGCCTTTCCTCTGCTCTCCTCTCCTCTCTTCTCTTCATTCCCTCCCATCCTTTCCTTCCATTCCCTCCCCTCCTTGTCTTCGCCCTCTTTTTGCCCGCTCCTTACATTCCTTTACCCTTCTTTCTTCACTTCATTGTGTCTTTCTCAGAGATGCAATTCTATCCTGAACCATTTTCTCTCGTGTTCTCTATTAAGGATATTACTAAAGAAACTTAAACATGCTCCTTAAATTTTATCAAAGTGAAGCCAGGTGGTGGTGGTTTATGACTTTAATTCTAGCACATGGGAGACAGAGTCACTCAGATCTCTGAGATTGAGATGACATCGAGGCCAGCCTGGTCTACAAAAGCTAGTCTCAGGACAAGGTCCAAAGCTACAGAGGAACCCTGTCCCCAAAACCCAAATACATAAATAAACAAACAAACAAACAAATAAATAAATAAATGGATGGATCAATCAATCAATCAATAAATAAATAAATAAATAATTTAAAAGCCTAGCAAAGTAGAAATACGTTGAGATCAAGGGTTGTTGTTCTTTCTTATATTTCTATTTTCTGGACACTTAGAGTGTTTACAGTACTGCTGTTTTTCATCGTCTGGGGGGCTGTGGTTGTAATACCTCTACTACCTATACCCAAAAGGATATCCAGCCATACAGCGATTAAGTCTGTAATAGATAATATTATATTTACTCATAACTTATTTGTGCCCTCTTGTTTATTTTCAATCATATTTAGATTAGTGACAATGCCATCTAGAATGGAAATTGAATTCCAAGCTTTGAATTGTTTAGCAAATATAACCAAAATCATTTACATATAGTTATTATATATATAATATATAATATATATATGTGTGTGTGTGTGTGTGTGTGTGTGTAGGAGGAAAGAAAGAAAGAAAGAAAGAAAGAAAGAAAGAAAGAAAGGGACAAGGGAGAAGAAGGGAGATAAAGGAAAAGCTTAAAGTTCTACAATCTTGATTTTGCAGTGGCTTCTCAAGTATGTATTAATACATAAACTACATGTGACATATATATGTTGGACTTTAATTTTACATATATTGGCATTTTGATAATTTGTATAAGTCTAAATTATATGCAGAAGAACACATAATTTGAATTTAATTGAATCAGTACTATATCTATTATGTCCTTTATATGTTTTTAGATACTTTGCAATATAAAAATGTAGATCTGTACTAGTATCGTTAAAATAAAATTCATATCTCAAGAATTAGAAGTCAAAATTGCACTTTGCTAATTTTTCTGAAAGAGAATATGCAGGTAATAAATGGAAAAATACAACTTTGGAGTTTAGTTTTTAAAAGCCACTCTTGGAAAGTGAGCAGTACTAGGAACACCTATGCTTTTGCCTCTAGTACTGCTTTATTCCATTTTTTCCTACACATGAGGCCTTTCTTATTCCCCTCTCGGTGACTCAAAGAAATCTAATACACAGATTCTCTTGTCAAGAACAAAATATTTTAATTAAAGTTGATATCACATAGTCTCACTTAAAATGCTCCGAGGAGGTAACTTACTATCTTAATATTACTCATCTGGGTGCTGTAGATCCTAACAATAGTTCAGAAATCTAAGAATAAGACGAAAATCATTCATGGAAGACAGTTCTGAAGAAGGTCAACTCCAGTCATTCATTGCTTATAAGTCTTTAAAATCTTAAATGCATTTTATTGTTAACATCATAATTTATTATAATGAGGATACTGAGATAATATTTCACTATGTGTCCTCAAGACACGCTCTTTGGACATCAAAGAAATATTATAAATTGAGTTATCTCTATAACCAAAGGTCCTGAAATTAGTACCTGTGGATGTTACATTACTAGAAATTGAGTCATTTCAAAATGATCTCTGATTAATATGTGTGTTGTAATAAGAAGAGCTACATTGGATAATAAAAAATAAATATAGTTATATAAGGTGAAAATATGAAGGCCAAGATTTGGGTATTGCTTTTGTAAGTCAACGAATGAAGAAGATCGCCAGGCAAATTTTCTGAGTGAAGGAAAAACATTGATTAGATTGTATATCATTACTGTTAGAAATACCCGTTTAACAGTCTCACTGACTTGAGTCTAGCTTTCACAAACTCTCATATAATGAATTCGTAGTTTTAGAGCCAAAAAGCTCAGAGTACTTTATTGTACCAATTCTGGGAAACACAAGCAAATAAAGTGTACAACCCACCAACACTTATACAAAAAAACACATGTACCAACTTTATTAGAAACAAGACCTTAACTTTTTATCTAGATTCACTAACTTACAAAAATCAAAGAAAGTTATCTGAACTAAACAAAGAATATATACACTATTTTTTACACTCTTTCATGTGTTGCCTATGGTCTATACTACAGAATGCAAAATAGTATTACACATATATCAATGACAGATTGATTGATTGTTGTGAAAATAACAACTACTAGGTTCAACATTATGATTTCAAGGAAATTCTGTCATTCGTGGTCAGTTGTAGTCTAGAACTATTTCATACTAGGAAACACTTTTGGTTTCCTTTTCTCAGGTGGATAGCCCTTAACCCATACATTTATGGGCAGTACTAGCTCAACTTAGAAGGTTAACAAAAGAAATAAGGGGGCAATCGAAGTAGTAGAGGATATATAGGGAGTGGATATAAACACAGCTCATTGAACACATGAACAAAATTTCAATAATTAGAAACGATGTAATTACCTATATTCTCATCATTTTTCTATTTAGAAACCATTGTGTAGCTACAAGTATGGCAAGCATGAGAGGGAGAGATGGACCGAGGAAGAGAGAGATTGGATAACTGACCTTTGGATGTCTGTGAATACAAAAAACACCATACTACCAACAAGTTTTTATATGTTAGGAATTCAGAAACTAGGATTCATAACAACCTTTTTTTTCGCAAATATTCCACATATTATGAACTGAGGATTCATTTGTTAAAAATAAAATTCCTCATACTGACCATAAGGAAACCCTTTTTATATTCATACTTCATAAAATTGTATACAGAATGTGGCCAAAGCTGATTTTAGCTCTGTTATCTCTCATCATGTGATTTAATTGGGGAATCTACACATTGTACAGCTAATAGAAAATTTCATTAGTAATCTTCCTATTATTTCTCACATTTCTATTAGTTTCCCTGTTAATTTTACTCTACTAAGTTTCTAAAGAAATCTGTGACAACATTTTTATTCATTCAACTATCCAGTTAAAAAAGAAAATCTTAGACACTATTGTTCAAAATGTACTACATTATTGTTATCCTCTGATCTATGATAATACATTTATCCTTCTTATATTAAGTAAGCATTTGATAAATATCTCTAATTAACTTCTGTGGTATTAAGCACTGCAGCCAGTCCTGGAAGTGGTTAGTTGAACAGTGCAGAACTATATTTCAGGAGCTGACAGTAGAATAATCAAGACACATGTACTACACTCGCAATATTTTAAGCTGCTACGTTCTGTAGAGTTGTGATGAACAACAAATTACCAGATCATGAATCACTATATCTGAGGGAAATACGTGGAACCAAATAGACTCTTAAGACACAGTTATGGAATGAGAGCAGAAACAATCAGGCAGATATCAACTGGGAAAACACTCGTTGCAAAACTTAAAAAAAATTATCATCAGGTGATGCCTACAAATGACACAGGTAAATTACATGAATATTGAGTTCAGGGTTGAACATGCATCTGAAGCCAGAGCTCCATCAAGAATGAGAAATGCCTGTGTGTATATGGATGAGAAAACAATATTGATATAACTGAGACTAAGTGACGTTTTTTTTTTTTTTTTGGTTGAAACAGAGAAGGCAGAGAGAAGTATGTATGTAAGATTTGGGGAACAATCAGTAATGGAAATTATGAAATTATGACAAGGAAAAGTTCTGTTAATGTCAGCAAGCTTCCTGTCTTAAAGAAAATAATATTTGTCAATTACCACGATTTTGGTGGAATGTTTTTTTATTTGGAAAATTACGTCAACTCAAAATTCACACATTGACTGTTTTTCTGTAGCATTTTAAAGTGCACTCAATTTGTAAGAAGGGCATTTCAATTAATAATTGGCTTAATATAAGGGTAATAGGGTGTTCCTAGCCCACTCTTACTGATGGTCTTCTGTATTGAAGAGATTAAAACCCAGAAAACTCCAGACTGTGTCCTCGAAGAACATGTGATGATGCAATGTGAATATGGACATTTCAAGTCAAGTACAGATGACTTAGAAGACGGAAAGCCTGTCAACACCTTGATTTTGAGATTCCAGACCAATGAGAAAATTCAGTTTTGCTATTTAATACAATCAGTATTTCATTATTGTAGGACTTGCCAATTAAGACAACCTCTGTAAATATACTTTGTTTTTTTTATGATCTATGTCTTTTCAGCATTTACAGGTCTTGGATAGCATATGCTTTCAGTTTAAAATGTTTATTCATTCATTAACAACCTCATCTTTCTTACTGTGCTATAAAATTCAAAGGCTACAACCTTTATCGTATCATATTTCTCTAGCTTTCCTTAGTACTTTCCTCAATGTTTTGCGAGAAGTATTAAATATTTTAAGACTAACCATACTCATAAAATATTTTCTGTGATTTAATCCAATTATAAAATATAAACAACTAATGTTTTATTTTCCATTAACAGAGTGATATTTTTAAGAAGGCATCACATTAATACCAAACCCAAATAGTATCTTAGAAAAATTATAATGCTCAAATTAAAATTAACAATTCAACAAAGGTATAGTTGTTTTCAATAAATTAGATAATTATTGGTATAATAACCATTTTTCCTTTACAAAAGAAAATCTCTGTCCTCCTACCATACTCCTAGCACCTCTGAAAAGACTTTTAAACAAATTTGAACTCACGGGAAGGAAATACTGATGGTCTCTTTATATGAATTCCAGGAACAACCTTTCCCTGTGTTTGACATCCTTCACTAAGCTGTATTTGATCTATCTTAGTTTATATTTTACCAATTCATGGGAGGAAACAACACCTTCCTCAGCTGACTATACAAGTTCTACGATGTGTTTTTTACTCTGTAGGTTTTGAAAGAATCAATATGAATTACTAAATGAAAATCTTAGTGCTAGACATAGGATAACTTCATTCAAACTATTACTCAGAGCGGACCCAGTAACACGTAGAATGACACTGGTGCCTCCATTCTTGGTTACCTGCTATAGGCAGATGCTGAGACCCTACTGCTAAACATTCCACTAGGTTTGGATGCAGATCATAGAGAAATCACCCTCAGATGACAAGGAAAATATCTCCCTGATTGCAAGATTAGATAGTGTCTTAGCTGAGGTTTCTATTGATGTGAAGAGACAATGATTACAACAACATAATAGAAAATAAGTTGGGAGGGTAAAAAGGTAGTCTGAGGAGTAGAGAAAGATGTAGAAGTGGATAGAAGGTTAACAGCCATGGCCACAATACATGTTTTAAATTTCTCAGTGTCCTTAGCAGCTGAAACTGTCTCCCATCCACTCTAACACTGGCCCCAGCGTCCCTATTCCCTACCATGCACTCTACCGCTTTGACCTTCTTCAGACGAGACAGGTGTTGACCCTCAGAGAACACAATCTGAATAAAGCCGGAGAGGAAAGACCACAGCAGCAGCATGGGTGGAGGCACTGAGGGAGACAGAGAAGGAAAAGCAGTTCTCAAGAATAGC
Source organism: Microtus oregoni (assembly GCF_018167655.1). NCBI lineage: Eukaryota > Metazoa > Chordata > Mammalia > Rodentia > Cricetidae > Microtus > Microtus oregoni. The sequence goes on along the minus strand of NW_024543059.1, from coordinate 56,439,983 downwards.
GGCTGTTGTAATAAGACTGCTACAGTGTTCCTGGCTGCTCAGCCCTAAAATAACCACAAAGCAACTATATTATTTAAATCATTGCTTGGCCCTCTAGCCCTAGCTTCTTATTGGCTAACTCTTACATCTTAAGTTAACCTATCTTCATTAATCTGTGCATCACCTCGAGGTTATGGCCTACCAGCTGGGAGAGGGGATGTTGTCTTCTAGAATTATTTCCAGCTGTCATGGGGGTGATGTTCTTTCTATGGGAGCCTGTGAAAGTAAAATGATAGGTTCCAAGATTACTGTCTGGTATAATTTCAAATAGTCTCTGAGTATTTAGTAGGGTTTTTCTGAGGTTCCTATTTGGAGTTCTGGCCAGAATGTTGTAAAAATGTGCACCATTTCACCAGTGGACAGAAACCTCAGTCAACACTCTGGGTCTATGGATTTTAGCATGGATATCCAATACTTTATAGTTAATATCCAATTTTGAGTGAGTACCTACCATGTTTGTGATTCTGGATCACAACATTTTACCTCACTCAGGATATTTTTTTTTTAGTTCTGTGCTTTAGCCCTCCATTTTCCTGATGTCATTGTTTTTAATAGCTGAGTAATACTTGATTACTTTGATTGAAGGACTTCTAGGTTATTGAAAGAGAAGCTTCCATGAGTCTACAAAGATGCTCTCAGCTCCTGGAAATAGTAGATACACAGCCTGAACTGGAAATCTCCTGTCATTAGATTGACGACTATCCTGGTAGAATAAAACAAAGAGATTTCCAGCCAAAAACCAATATCTTTCATCTCTGTGTGGAAAGAAGCAGACCATCATCTCAATTTTCATGCTCTTTTTATATTTTGTAGTTATTTCAACACTTAGCATTATTTGGATAATATGTCTGTTGCTTGTAAGCCATTTGTTTTAAGGTGGTCTCATTTGCAAATGTTAAATAAGTAATGTAAGAAAAATTCAGAAATCTATACAGATGGCTCTTATAGTCGAAGAAAGTATTGTGTTCAAGGAATATGATAGGCTTGCAAGTTTCTTGAAGAACTTTCTTTAGAATTTTCTATAAGTGATCTAGCAGCAATTATTTACTAGATACATGTGATTTTGAGTGTTTCTGTGAAATGACCTGTTGTGATTGAAGAAGACACTTATCACCACCACTGTCCTCTTTCTTCTTTGCCAGGGACTTCAATCCTCACCACAAATACAGCCCAGGAATACCACTGCTGTACTCGTCTGACGTTCTGAGCAAGATCAATCCATCAGTTTCTTCCACCAGGAACTGAGTTGCTGTGACATCACCATCAGGCACAGCCCTGTCCTAGAAAACCAACTGAGCTTGACCAAAATAAGCAGCCATTTATTTTCAACCAGGGAGACTCAGTCTCAGTAGAGTTTTAAATAGAAGTTACTTCTGCTGGTGTGGGTCCAGGACTGCCTCTGCAGGGCTAAAAGGAAGGGAAAAGGCAGCACCATGTACTCACATCCAACAAATCAACCCAGCACTCCGGGTGGAATCTCAGCTGCGATTGAAAGACTGGAGGGTACCATTGTTTATATTTACAAGTAAAAAGACAAAATTGGGTTTATTTGTTTTTTAACTAAGTTTCCAGAAGATTGACAGATGATGAATAGAGAGACAGAAAAGAGAATAATTCTGAGAATCATAAAATCTTATGACCTTATAGCCAATGCCTCCTTTCTGTGGACTCCATATTTCCTTCTTTTTCTTGTGCTTAGGGCTTTTGGGCAACACCAGAAGTTTTATTTCTGTGTGTGTATGTCTGTGTATGTCTCTGTGTGTGTGCACATGTACGTGCAATGTCTATTTGTCTGTGAGTGTGTCTGTGCAGTGTATGTACATATGGAGAACAGAGGTTGACATCAGAATTCTTCCATTATCACTTTAGACATTATTTTTGTGACAGGATCTCTTACTTAGCACATAGTTGATCTACTGGCTAGATTGTCTGGTCACCAACTTCTTTGGCTCCAACCAGCTCTATTCCAACCATTAGTATGGTCAGAGAAATGTGTAGCCATGCTTGCTTTATTTTAGGGATCCAAATTTAGATTCTTAAACTTGCATGGCAAGCATATTGCCCACTGGGCCTTATCCCCTGCCTAGAGTCACATTTCTGGTGTAAAATCCATTCATATTTTTACAACTATCAATTTATTTACCAATTTCAAAATGGACTACTTTTTAGAATGTTTATGATGGAGTATGTCTCTTCATGATTTTTCTACATATGTTCTTTACCTACAAGGAGACTGTCTCTTTATGATTTCTCTACATGTTCTTTACCTACAGCTTCTGTATGAAGTAGAAAAGCCTTTCTTGTTGTGTTCTTGATATGTGTATGCAACTAGAGTCTTAACACTTGCAGTTATATTACCTGGCCTTTATAACCTCCTCAAGCAAAACAGTGTGCTTGAATATTACATTTTCCAGGAAAAATTGAAATGGGCATAGTACTAATTATAATGTTTTACAATTCTTATTTCTATATTTTTCATTAGAACAGTATCTATAAAACAATTTGTGCACATACAAAAGAAAATATCACTAGAACAGTAGATTGCAGAGGTATATGTAGCTAGCTGAACTTATTTACCTGCAATCTTTAATATAACTTGAACATAAATTTATTTAAAAGAAGTTTTTTTTTCAACTACATGCTTCACTTGGTAACTTGAACAGAAATAAAACCCTTCCAGCATTAATAAGGGCAGTTTCATTTGAAGTACTTTTCAAAGTAAAGTTGATCAACATAGAGTGAAATTATTAAGAAAGTTTGCAAGACAGGAGCATGGATTTGAAGAACATCTTTTAGTGCTGGTAGGGACAATTGGCAGTTTATTTCATAGAGTGGTAAATTGTAAACAAAGATGCATTCTGATGAACTACACATCATACAACTTTTAGAATTGTTTCTAAAACACCAGAATCAGTGTTTCTCAAAGACAGGAAAAGCTGTCCTTGGGTAGGGTACTTAATGAAACCATAGTGGATTTAATCTGAAGCTCTTTGGAAGTGGATCGTCAAAGCTGCTTGGTTATCATGTATGAAACATCAGGGACTCCTCTGTCAGCATATTGTAATTACTGCTCATTTTGAACATAGAGGAACATTTAAAAATTGATCACTCTGTCCTTGGTGAGAGACAAAAAACATAGGCTCCATCAGGCCTTCTCTAGACTCCTAAGGCTAAGTGGCTTCTGGTCTTCAAACTCTGCTGTTTTCTTTTTCATTTTTTCTAATTCCCAATTCTTGAGAAATCTGTAAGTCAAGACAAGTTTAGAAGATAGTGTTCACAGCATGGAATTTCATAGGAATAAAATACTCAGTAAGTTCCTATTGCTATAAATTAATGTAGATGTCATCTATTATAAATTAAAGAACACTAATCTTCATGAAAAACACATTGACAATAATGTAGTTAAAGGTTCAGTTAAAGACATATTATTCACACTATAAATAGACCTTCTATGAATATAAGGATAAATTAAATTAGTCAGAAGTAATCAGCAGCAAATATCTTCTTGCTTCATGGCAAGAGAGGAGAGGAAATTTGAAATTCTGTGGCACTTAGACTATGGTGTGATATGAAAGCAATATCTCAACCAGATCTGGAGCTCACACAGAGTCAGAGAGCTCACACGGGGTCAGAGAGCTCACACGGGGTCAGAGAACACTTCTTTAAAACATGACATGACACTATGCTTGGTTTGCTTGGGAAGCTATAATAAATTAACTGTGGCTTTGTATAAAACAAACTCATCCCTTTCCTGTAGTAGTCAAAAAGTCAAGAAGCTTGAGAATCTATAACAAATTGACATGGTTTTATACAAAAAAACTCATCCATTCCCCTTAGGAGTTAGTTCAATGCCAAAGTACCAGTAGTGTCACGTTGCTTGTTGATATTTGAAGGAGGGGAAAATGTCTTCCCTTTCTTTTCTGTACTTCGGTTGACTCCCTGAAATTCTTTGCATTTCTTAGTTTGTGACAGTTTTGTTTCAATTGTCTTCTCATGGCTTTGAAACCCTCTATGGATAGGAACATGTCATTGGATTTGGCTTATACTCCTGATCTAGTAGGATTGGTACTAATTGTTAATAAGTTACTATTATCATGTCATCTTTATAACACACTGCAGAATTCATGATATCTAAACAAAAGTTATCAAGCTCAAGTAAATGTATATTTGAAAAAGAAAGTTTGGTACGTAATATATTCTAGAATATATGAACACATACCATAGACATGGGTAGTAACAACACAATAAATGATTGTATTCACAACCACCTTGAAGAACCAAACTGTATTTGGAACTGCATATAGGATTAAGGATAATGGGCTTCTGCCAGGATCAGAAGTGCGTCAAAGTTAGCTACATAACTGAACTCTACACTTCAGATTCTCGGATGATGGAACACAAAACTTCTATCTGGATTATTGTGGTAGAACTTGGATACACTTCTACTAAAGACATTTCTCTCATTCATCAATTGTCACTGCTCATGTAACTTTGAAGAGTAGGTATATGAGTCTTGTAAATTCAGAACAGTATGAGTCCTGTAACTTTCATGGAACTCCTAACTCTTGCATGTTTCAAGGATGTTCTAAATCCTTTGTGTCTTCTATGTACCGTTAAGTGGGAAGGTTTCAGTACATAGTGCTAATGTGCTCTGGGTTAATGTTATCAGTCTCACCACATTAGACACTCGTGGATCCTCCTTTGCAGGAGTGGCATTCCGGCTGCAGCATCTTGCAGACATCAGTTGCTTGGCTTGTAGGCTTGTATTTAGTAAAGAAGACAGCACTTGTGTTTGTGTGTTTTTTTTTAAATCAGAAATATCAAGATTAATGTCAGGTTTCTTTTTTTATTCTTACAGTAGCATTAATCAGAAAGTAGGTTTAAGGAAGACTTGTAGATAGTAATCAAAAGAATTAAAGCCCACGTGTAGGAAATGATAGAAGGAAGCTCACATGATTTACATTTTTTTGTCTCTGTTCTCACTTAACTCTTTCAATAGAGAAAGATATCCATAATCTCACGAAATAAAAAAGAAGAGTATTATTTGTTTTTCAGTTTTAGCTGCATCTTGGACAAGACTTCTCAGATAGAAACTGCCATCTGCTAAGAATTCCCTATGTTTATTGAAAATTCAATCAGAAAATTCTGGGCTTTTATTTCTTTTAATAGTTTACACATGAAAAATCACTGATATCTTTCTTGAAAAACCAATATTTTCATTTACATTGCCTTTATTCTGAAAGCTAATGACATCTTTGTTCCCTGTTGTCTTCTTGCAGCACTGGGGAGTAAATACAGCAAGAACAAGGGAAGACATGAGCAGTTTGAACACCCTTGAATGAAGAACAGGTACTTTCTATGCAGAATACTTTGTTCATTAGTTTATTAAAGGATTTGCAAACTTTGGTTGAATTTATATTATTATCAATGAAATTGTTACGTTTCTGGCTTTTTATTAGACATAGGATAGCCAAGAAGAAAAAAAAAAACAAAAACAAGAAAGTGTCTTGCTTGCTTCTGGGAGTCCTGGCAAGCAGGCAATAAATATTAGCTAGTTTATCTGAATATAAAACAGGTTTAAATCAACCAAGTTTGTAAAGCAGAATTTTAAGTGGAACATTGCTCAAATGATATATGAAAATTGCTTCCAACAAGATTCCCTACATTTCTTTATTCCTAAATTAATATCATCATATTCTCATATTTAGATGCTTTTCAGATCAAACATTTGAAACTACTTTAAGTCCTTATCTTGACATTTGTTAAGACTTCTTGTGCAAAAGATTGTTAACATCTTCTTGGAAAATAATTAAATGTTAAGTACAATTCATGAAACAGGAATGAGAAGTCCAAGCTCAGCTGTGCTGCAAGGGAACCACAGAGAGAGAGAACACCTGGGCCCTGGGCCCGTTTTTCTCCAGATCCCAGAAAGCCACACCCTAACTTGGTCCCACTCTTTTTTTTTCTTTTCTTTTTTTTTTTATTGAGAAACGGAGAAAAAAAAAAGTTTCCACCTCCTCCCAGCCTCCCATTTCCCTCCCCCTCCTCCCACCCTTCTCCCCCTCCTCCCACCCTTCTCCCCCTCCCCCCACTACTTTCCCCCTCCGTCTCCAGTCCAAAGAGCAGTCAGGGTTTTCTGCCCTGTGGTAAGTCCTAGGTCCTCCCCCCTCCGTCCATATCTAGGAAGGTGAACATCCAAACTGGCTAGGCTCCCACCAAGCCAGCACATTAAGCAGGATCAAAACCCCGTGCCATTGTCCTTTGCGTCTCATCAGCCCTCATTGTTCGCCATGTTCAGAGAGTCCAGTTTTATCCCATGCTTTTTCAGTTACAGTCCAGCTGGCCTTGGTGAGCTCCCAATAGATCAGCTCCACTGTCTCAGTGGGTGGGTGCACCCCTCGTGGTCCCGACTTCTTTGCTCATGTTCTCCTTCCTTCTGCTCCTCATTGGGACCTTGGGAGCTCAGTCCAGTGCTCCAGTGTGGTTCTCTGTCTCTATCTCCATCCATCACCAGATGAAGGTTCTATGGTGATATGCAAGATATTCGTCAGTATTAATATAGAAGGGTCATTACCTAATTCCTTTTATGAAGCTACAGTTACTCTGATACCAAAACCACACAAAGACTCAACCAGGAAAGAGAATTACAGGCCAATCTCACTCATGAACATCGACGCAAAAATCCTCAACAAAATACTGGCAAACCGAATCAAAGAACACATCCGAAAAATTATCCATTATGATTAAGTAGGCTTCATTCCTGAGATGCAGGGCTGGTCCCACTCTTAAAGGTAATTGGTTAACAAAGCTTCCCCATCAAAGAATGGTATTAAAAAAAAAAACATGGTAATATTTTTAATTTATTATTAAGGTGCTATTATTAATTAACAGGGTCTCAGGAGATCTCACACTGGTTACTTAGCTAAAAATGGCCTTGATCTTCTGGTTCTTTCTTTCTTTCTTTCTTTCTTTTTCTTTTGTCCTTTCTCTTTTTCTTTTTTGAGTTCTGAAATCAAAGGTATGTGTTACCGTCCAGCTCTCTGGGATTCAGGATTCCAGGTGTACCATGTTTCTTATTTGAACATGGACTTGCTATGGCCTCTCAGATTTGTTGACATAATTAAGATCATGATTACTAAATTTTTATAGGCCTTAAAGTCACATAAATTTTAATGTATTATTTAGTAGGTCCCTATTTCACTCTTATACTCTTTGACTGTTCAAGGTTTGATAACATTCTATAACCAAACATTCTTTCATTTAGGTTCCCAGGGGGTCACATTCGATCAACTTCAGAAAGCCAGTAACTATGAATATGAAATAATGCTATCTAGTATCCCTCGGGGTCACACATCTCATTTTGCTTCCTTAAACTGTAATCACATTCTCTGGGTAGAAGAAATAATACCATTACATACAAGAGGGAAAAGCCAACATTGAGACATAAAACAAATTATTGAATGTCACTGATGTTTTAAATGTCATAGCAGGACACTGGTGTACATTTTCCAAATTCAAGGTCAAATTAATACAGTTTCAATAAGAAGTCCCCTCCCTTGTGTCTTCCAGCATCATGGTCAAGTGAAGGCTTTTCCCAAAAGCACATGTGCAGTGATGGGGCTAAAAGATAAGCACTGATAAGATCCACTCCATCCACTGCTTTAGAGAAACTTGACCTGTGGGCCTGAGGAAGATTTGGTGAAAGCTGTCCCTTCCCTATGACCTGTAGAGAGAATATTATAATGATTTATCTCCTGGTGTGACTAATATTCCAGTACTTAAAATCAAATCTGTATTAAGCAGCCAGCCCACGATAGACATTGTACCTTTTTCTTCTATTTGTATGTCCTGTGTGTGAAGTGCCCCCAGGTCAGTCACCACCACCCTCTGGCCATTCTCCAGACTCCATGGTCTTTATAATCAGAGATAAATCTCTGCTATGGAATGAAGCAAGTAGAAATAAATAATATCCCCCTAAGCCTGTTCACATGTAATCTGTTTTGGCACCACAATGTATTGGTTAAGAATTGTCACTTTCCATACATGGTCAGGAGGTAATATTACAGAATAATCCAACCCCTTTCCAGACTGGAAACAAGCATTCTACTGAGCATCATGTTTTGTAGTAAACTGAAGAAAGATGACAACCTCAGGAAACCAGGTGTGTTAATTATCACATTTGGTTAGATTTCACTATGTAGCTTGAAATATTTTTAAAAACTTCATCTTAGAAAGCATGTGTTTATCATTTCAGTCGTAATGCATGTTTTTGATTTAATTATATAAGCAATCTAGTTTTCTGTTTGCAAAAGATCAAACATTTACAAAGGGAAATTGGGGCTGCAGAGATGACTCAATCTGTGAGAGCACTTGCTATGATAAGCAGAGGAATTGAATTTCTCAAATTCCTAGAACCCATGCAAAAGTCAGGTGTGACTGAAGTGCTTGGAACCCTCACAGCGTGGAGACAGAGGATTGCTGGGAGACTCACGAGCCAAACTTGTCAAAAATGAAGCTTTGGGTGTGCTGAAAAAAAAAAAAGAATTCATCTTTAACAACACGGTGGGGAGTGAGAAAGTAAGGTATAAACTGCATTCCTCCAACCTTAACTAGTGCACATGCCGGCAAAAAGCACATACATGCACTCAACACTATATACATACGACATATAAAGGCACATAAAAAGCACACACATGCACACACCACATACAACATATACAGACACAGAAAAGGAGAGATAAAGTGAAGGAGAGTGATTCAGAGAGACACAGATGGATAGAGAAAATTGGGTACAAAAATTGTCTTTCCCTTAACGCAGAGATGACCACCTTTAAAAAAAAATTAGGTGTTAGATGTGAGTCTCCTTGTTCGTATAAGTTATTTATTCAGTAGTACATTGACATATATTGGGAAATACTTTGTTCGTATAAGGTATTTATTCAGTAGTACATTGACATATATTGGGAAATAATTTTAAGTAATGGTTAAGAAAACAGTCTTTATATATGATGGTTTTGTTTTTGTTTTTATCTTTTCTTTCTTGTACTTTCACAGAGTATGTCTTAGACACTAGGTTTCAGGTTATATACATATTAGACAGTCACAGGTTCTGGATAGTATTCACAAGGACTCAACTTTGAAATTTAAGCCTCAGTTTACAAGGTGACCATATTCATGATGTTTTCCAGAAAGCTAATATTTTTGAGAATGTACCAGAATATCAGATTCACCCACATCTTATGGTTCATTTCATATGACGTGTGGCAGACTTGTTAACGGTCCTTAACGAAAAGGGACAATTGCATCTCTGATAATCAACAGATGATTAATGAAATTATTTCCTCAAGATCCCAGTAGAGTGAAACACTAAAGGCATCAAGGGGAGATATGGATAAAGAAGATAATCAGCACATTGGTCTGTGTTGTACTCCCAAATGGTGAGGGTATACTGTGTACCATTGCACTTTTGAATATTGTCTTTCTGAAAGTCGGTTAGAAAAGAAACAGAGATCAATACCCATTTGTCTCATCTTAACCCTCACAATGCAGGCATGGGTAAGATTCTGAATGCATCAATTTGCATCCAGGCCCAAATACCGTTGTTTTTTTTTCTTAAGCGAGATTGTTCAGTCATTTGGAAATCTTCTTATGTCCATTGTTTAAGATTATTTTTTGTTGTTGTTTAGGAAAACTACAATTTATCAATTCAAATCCCACACTTACTAAGTTGACAGAAAGCAGTTGTTGCAATTTCTTTCTTTTGAGTGGCTCTATTAATATCTGTGCATATGTTCTCTCAACATTTATGGTTTCTCTGACCTTTAGTATGTAATGCTGCATGTTCAGTTTCTGGGTCACATGTTTATTTTGTGCTGTACATTTGGAAGACCTACCCAATCTTTTCTACAGTAACTTTTCTCAGCAGTCATGTGTGAGTTTTTTATCATGTATTTCCACAATGTTGTCAAGACCTAATTCCCATGCAATTGTTGGTCATTGATATTTCTGACTTGTTATGTATAGCAAATCATTAGTGATATTAACAACTTTTTACATGTTTGCTGACCCTTTGTACCTAGTCTTTGGAAAAGTATTATTTAATTTTTAATAAGTTATCTTTATCTTTTCATTATTGAATTGTAGGATTTATGTGTGTGTTTAGTATAAAAGTGCTCTATCAGAAATAGTATTTGTAAATATATTTATTCATTTATTTAATATTTTATGTTTTCAACTTCTACTTTCATGTTCATGATGAAGTACAAAACAGAAAATAAACTATTTGATAAGTCTATGTTTTTCAATTTCTTCAAAAAATAATTGCCTTTCATTTTGCAATTTTTGCTCTGATATTTACTTCAGTAATCCATTTAATAACTTTGGTTTATGATATACACAAAAGAAATAAGATCTTTCCCTATCTCAGCTACAATTAACCTAGAGCAATTTTCCAGCAGACACCAACAGTGTTTTCCATATTACATCACAAAGATGGAATTATCTATGTAGAATGAGTTCCACAGACATGCCCATAGACGTGTTCACTTCACATAGAAATTACACTAACTTTTCACCTCGAATTCTGACCACAACTGCAACAGCTTTGGGCTCTCATAGCTCCCTTCCAGTTCAACTAGTTTGTTAGGACTAGTCCCAGCACTCTAGGAAATGCTTAATTAAGCTCACTATCTTACTACACTACAAGTAGAACAAGAAGTATAGATGTATCCATGGATGGACAAGGGTTGACAAGATGGGTACTGGGTACAGGAGATTCTGTCACTGTGAATATGGGTTTGCTCTCATTCTGCTGTGTGTTGATGGTTTAGGAACTCTTCGCAACTCAACCCAAGGCTTATTATAGTCTGGGGCTTCATCACAGGCATGCTTGATATTCTGTTTTACTCAATCCTGGGCCTTTCCTCATTGGAGAATGCACATTATTATAGAAAGCAGTACAATTCATCATCATTGGTCTCTGCAGTTACCAGTTAATCCAGTAACATGTCCAATCAAAATGGTTTATCTCATTGGGCAGGACCTATCTGATTTCTTCGGAAACTGCAAAGTTCTTAGGATCTCTAAGCAGAAATTAGAGTCATGAGAGACTTCCCTGTGCCCTAAGCTCTGACCACTAGTAGTCTTCCCTGCTCCAGAGGAAAGCTCCACAATCTCACACAGAAGCACAGCACTGGCTTCATTTAGTGGGTTGTTACAAAAAACAAAGACGAACATGAATTTACAAGGAAGCCTGTTGAGGGTAGTGTGAATGAGTTGGAGGAGGGATGTGTGAAGGCAATACAAGGATACTTTCTTGGATAAATTAATGAAATTCTCCATGATATTGAAAATTAGAATAAACCATGCTATAGTGAACCATTTCACTAAAGCGGGTGATACATATAGCAACTTTATGTTACTGCTAATGTAATAATGAAATTGGGATTCCCAGAATTATATTACAGATGGAACAGTATATTTCTGCGCTGTGTATTATTGTCATGATGTTTGCCTTTGAAATAGCTACATCTTTCCTGTGTCACCTTTTCCAAGTTCCTTTTTCTTCATTTTATGACATTTTCACTCTAATGGTACCTATTTCATTATGATTACATTGAGATTCATATCATATTTTTAAGAACTCTTATGAAGAAATATAACACTTTTAAATTGAGACTGTTTTTCCCTATCAATATAAATGTCTTTCACTGGCTAATTTTCCTCTGAGTACTGTTTTAACTATGAGCCAAAGATTTGGATACACTGTGTTTATGTGGCTAATTATTTGAAATATTTTTATTTCATTCCAGACTTACTTTGAGCCCTTGGTATGCCTGAGTGTATTATTTAATTTGTAAATACTTGCAAACTGTTGGTCCTTAAATGATTTCCAAATGGATCAAATTGCTCATTTCATATTAATTCTTCTTCCTGTGTGAATTAAGCAAGACTTCCCAACAGCAGTATGATGTGTTGCTACTTGCCATCGTTCTGTGCAATCTTCTGTAGGTGTCTGTTAGGTCTAGTGAGTTTATTTCTTTGCTCAAGGATTTCTTTTGATTTTGTTAATTTTGTTTTATTTATGTGTATGTTTCTCCATGTGTCTATCCTTTTGTGTTGGTATCTACAGAGGAAGCCATCAAATATTCTGCAGTACTAGATGCAGTGGGTGTGAGCTGCCTACTGGGAATGCTAGGGACTGGAATTTGGTTACTTTGCAAGATCATTGTGTGGTATCAATTACTGTGTCACCCCTCCAGCTCTGATCAAGCGTTTCATATAAAAATTTAATAAATTTAGTAAATATAAAATATAGTAAATTTCATTTACTATCAATTGTTGAAAGTGCAATACTATTCATAATAACAGTTTTCTATGCCTTTTAAAAAGTGTTCCAATATGTTGGGCTCCTGTGTAAGTGTATAATCCTTTATAAATATTGTAGGCCCTAACAGAAAACATAGCTTTTTAAAATGTCCCTCGCTGTATATAAATTACTTTTTGTTTATGGTCATTTTCTTTAACAGTAACTAAATCATTTTTCTTATCACTTTATTGGTTGTGGTTTGCATTTTCTAATTTGGTTTATCCTTCTACTTCCAACTTAGTTGTATCTTTATTTCTACTGACTGTTCTATGTATCCTATACACAGAATGAGTAACTTAACAATTGAAACATCTAATAACATTTGTATCTTGATTAACCATTCAATCTACTCATACATAATGTTATTAATATAGTTATTGGTTTAATATATTTGAAGATTCTGTAAATATTCAAAAATAATGGATTTTCTAGATTCTTACTTTTGTGTCCTTTTTAGTGTGGGTTTGAAATATTGTTTAAAGGATGTGATCCTCAGAATTTTTAATTTTGATTTCTACCGATGTCTGTTTTTGAAATATCTTCTTGAACAATAGTTTGATAACTGTTGTGCATTCTCTTTCTCTCCCTCTTTTCCTCTCTCTCCTCATATAAACTGCCAATCTGATGTTTTGATATGCTGCTTTTGGTCACATGACTGGCTATTAGATTGCAAAACTCCCAAGGTGATTGCTAAATTCTTTACCACTAATAACATGAGACCTGAAATACTGGACAACCTGGAGTTGTATACACCTTTGCAAATACAGGGTTTTATTCTCTGAGGTGGTTTTGACACTTAACAACTATTTGGAGTTCTAATGCGAGATACCTTCTGCCCCGCCTTTGGATTCTGACTGTGAATCTCATGTTGCTGATGGTTTCCTCACCATTAACATCTGTATGATTTTCAACAATACACATAGGGACGGACTCACCCACACTCTGTACCTAATAAAGCCTGTCCCACTTAGTATGTACTGTGCAGAACTGAATCTGTGTAGCCTTTCCCTTCCTGTGGGTAATACACATGCCCTACCATAATGTGATGGCTATCAGCCTCTGTTTCATTTAAGTCTAGAAGTAGGTCTTGGAGTGAGATCTAAACTGCTATTACAGCCCAGTATTTCTGTGGTAGAGTGACACTGGGCTTAGAATTAATTGTCACACTGTAGCTACTCACAGAGTTTCTGCCTATTAGAGTGAAGGGTTTGTGTACACTGCAGACAGTTTGTACTTGATCAGATGTCATAGATTTTCTTAAAGAAAGCACTTGCTCTGTATGCCTGAATATAATGTCTAGAGATTTTAAACAATGGTGTGTGTGTGTGTGTGTGTGTGTATTTGTGTGATTTATAAAGTAACTTCCATTCATGAATAAAAAGATATTTTACTGGCGAGAGAATACCATGGAACAGTTCACATACAATTCTATTTATCTAATTGTATCTTTACAAAACATTGAAGTCCAATTCTAAAATTTGTACACAAAGAAATTTCAAATTTAGGCAATAAATAAAAAGTGACTCTATTGATAAAATATTTGTTCCCATAAGTTATAACATTTAGCAAGTGGTACTTAATACACTGAATTACATTATCTAATAACTTATTATTCAAATTAAAAGATAATGTTAGGGAAAACTTTTAGTCAAACACATAAATAGAAAAATTATGATTTAATAATATTTTTAAAAATTTATTCTTCCACCAATACAGAATACTTTATTTATATTTTATTTGTTTGGCAATTATACACAGTCATTTTATTAACATTATAGTCAACTATTTCTTATTTTAATTATGCTATGGTTTAGCTATGATTTGAATTTGTATTTCAAGGTTCACATGTTAGAATTCTGCCCTCCTTTCATAGCAGTAAATAATAGGAGATTAGGAAGGCAAGGAAAAGGGAGTGACTGTCTACCCCCTGGAATCCCATTCTTCAGATGGGATTAATGTAGTTCTGCAGAGGTACCAGTTAATCCCCATGATGGTGTTTATGAAGAAGCAAACATGATTTCTCTGGTTTCTGGTCTCAAAATGTGATCTGTTCCATATGTGCTCTTAGTGTTGACCACCATGTGGTGATGTCATCCATCTGGAGCCATCATCACGTCTAAGTAGATGATTGTACTGTGCTTTGGAACTCAAGACTCTGAGTTAAACAAAGCTCTTTTCCTCACAAGCAGTGTCAAATGGTCATCCTTGAAACAAGAACTTGGTTAGCTCATGTGACATCCGTTAAAGTTTCATAAAAGTTAAAGAGATATTTAATGTAATTAACAATTAAAATTTTTTAAGTGTATTGAATATTGGAAATAAGTAGATATTCTTCATATCAATATTATTGTCTTACGCTCTCGATATTTTGACATTTTTTTAATAGTAACCTTAATATTTCTTCCAACTTCCAACACTGGAATATTAACTCAAGACCTTGCTTCTCTACTCCAAATAAAGATATCACAGCAACATTTGTACATCAATGTTTGCTGCATCATTATTCATAATGGCTAAGTTATAGAACCAATCCAGGTGTCTATCCATGGAGAAATTGGTAAATAAAATGTGTGTGTGCATCTGTATACATGCAGAGAGAGAGAAAGAGACAGAGAGAGAGAGAGAGAGAGAGAGAGAGAGAGAGAGAGAAATGGGTGGAAGAGTGTCAGTGAGACATTGGATATTGGATCTGGGAGTAGTTTGGGGAGGGAATAAGTGAAATAAAAAAATCAAAGAGTTTATTTTTAAAGAGTAGAATCAGAAAAGAGGAAGGAAGAACATTATGGGTTTGGGAGGAGACAAATGAAATGAGTAACAGGAGAAGTGGAATAGTGGGCTCAATATACAATGCATACTCATAAGTCATAGGACAATGGTCTTTTTATTTTAGTTTAGTTTTTGATACAGTGTTTCTCTGTAGCTTTGGAGAATGTCTTGGAACTAGCTCTTTCAGACCAGGATGGCCTGGAAAAGACAATGTTCTTATGATGTAGTACCATGTACAAAGAATATAAACTATAAAACAATCTATATTTTGTAGGCTGTGGTGACACATGCCTGTAATCCCAACACTTGAAAGACAGAAAGAGGAAAGTTGGAAGTTCAAAACTGCACTTGTTACCCCAGAATGTTTGAGGCAAGCCTATGATATAAGAGGCCCTACCCTATCTTACACTGCTCCACCCTCCTCCCATAGGATCCTGCTATTTGTTGACACAGGACTTAAGTTATTTCACTTGAAATTTTGATTGTTATTCAAACCTATAAGTGTTTCTTAATCCATCTTTCACTTGGACAAATAGCATACAGCCCCATAAAATGTAGATGAAAATGTAAGTTAAGAAGCATATATTTAAAAAGTTCTCCTTTGGTCTCAGCAATATTTACTACCCTAAGTTCAGTTCTCGACAGAAGCATATAATTAAATGGCACGTTCGTATTTTGAATGACAATATCATCTTATATTCAGAAAAATGACAGCAAAATGTAGACCATTCACTTTATGAATTCAAGGTTCTTGATATGAATGAACATTTCACAAAATGCTGGACAAAGAGAAGCAGATGAAACAGCTGCACAGTCCTGGTGAATTATGCTGCACGAAGAATTAAAATTTTAATGTTAACTAATAAAAACTGTAGAAGCGAATATAGTCTAAAGAGGAACAATGCCAAAGATTCAATTCAAGCCAGTGCCACACAGTTCTACCTTTGCATTTTATTTAAATTAAAATAAAGTCTTACATATTAGCTTTAGCTGCATAACAAAATGCTGAGAATCTTGTCCAATTCCTTAGTCCTACATCTGTATCTACTGAGATCCAATTGCAAATATATATGCCATACTGTTTTGACATGTTATTCAACTAAAGCCTAAAGTAAGTAAAGGGATAGATACATAAGTGATGAAATGAATAAAAATAAAAGCAACACCAGTAGCTCCAGAGCTTCTTTTCCAGAAGCACTTTCATTAAAAATTAAAACAGTTATGGTTTAGTTGGAAGTAGAACAAGATGTATCAACAAAATAGGCTGACCTCATTAGGGTCATCGAGATATAGCTGTTTAAATAACATGATTCACTCCTGGTATGAAAAAGAAATACTTATTCCAATTTTTAAAAATTATTTTTATGTTATATATATTCATATAAAAGACTTTGCTTATACTTACTCTATTACCCCCTCCCAGCTCTACCATTTTCCCACATCCTCTCCTCTGACTTTGATAGCTAGTTTTCCCCAGTGTTTTAAGGATAGGTCTCTAGAGACCTGTGATAGAGTCAAGTACTTTATTTCTCAAGTTTCTTCCATATGGCAAAGTCTGCATTATTCTCAGTTGTAGATCACAATTCTGGGTTATTGCTCACACACGGACAAACATTTCCTCCATCTGTACCATTGATGATTTCTGAGACTTATGCAATTGTGCACTTCTGTTAGACTTATTCATGTTTTATCCATTTGTTGGAGTTCATCATTACAGGGTTTACAATAATCAGTATATGAAACTGTAGATTTCTTAAGACTTTAACTTCTGATTATACATATTTTGCCTGTACTCATGGAATGTAATTTCTAGGTAACACATTTCAAAGTAAAATAATTTAATTAAATATTTTATTCAACAATTTGAATAATATTTGCAATTTACCACTTATTAATTTTGTAATTTGATTCAACTATTAACTCCCATGGAACACTGCAATCTTCACATTGGTAAAAAATGAAAAACAGGTAAAATTGTCAGAGCTCACAGAAGTGAATTTGTTCCACCTTGACCAAAGATCAGTGAGTTCAGGCCTAGTCTTGCAGCTTTAAGGTATTGATAGGAGGTTTGAACCAAGTGTGGCTACTAATAGGATGTTTTACCTAGGGTGTGGTTACTTGATGATTTGGGTATTTGAAGAGATGATTACTTTTTAGTGCCTTGTACCTTGGTAATGGTATCTTCTACCTCCTCTTTGGATTGGAGTACTAAAACCTCATGAGAAATAAACACGGGCAGATTCAATATACACTGAATTGCCTTCCCAACTCTTTTCTGTGTCTCTGTCTGTTTCTTCTATGTCTCTGTTTTCTTAAGCCCAACATTTCTAATCTATACATCTCTACCTTGGACTCATTGAGGCTGGAACTCTACATAAAATGACCCCATCATTCTACTTTGTAAGTATTCCTGTTAACAATATTGCAGCATTCATATTTTTATTTTGGCAACAGACAACTGTAATCACATGATTTAGAATATACCAGAACTAATGCTTTTTTCATAAAAAATATGAAATTCATAAGCATTTTTCATCATGCTCAAATTAGAACTTTTGGACAAGTATTAGCTTCCTTGACAATAGCTGAGACAGCTTAGTAGTAACCAGAATGCATATTTTGCATGAAAATCTATCAAAACTGATGCAAAGATATTGCCACATTCCTTTTCAGATTAAAGAATCTTGCTATTTAGTTCTTTTTGAGATCCAGCTGATATATACCTTCTTGTACTCTTCCCTGGTGTGTCAATATAAAGTTACAAAACCACAGTATAAATATGTCACTGCACTCTAGTATAAGAAGAAATTTAGCTACATGGAGAGTCTGATTCATGACTCAATAACAGAGGGAAGCATTTAAGGCAACTGGATTCCAGCAAGGAATTTTAGAGCACTCCAATGACAAAAAAGGGAGGGAGCAGAGGCTATGGGAGTAGTAAAGAGAGCAAAGAGGAGAAGGTAGAAAACCACAGGTTCTGGTCATAGTTCAGGGGAGTTGTAAGTCTTCATGTACAGTCTCGTCAAATGCAATACAAAGAACAAAACAATATTAACACAGAAAGCCCTCCTCTGCTTCTCACGTCTACTACTGTTGTCTGATGCACACACACACACACACACACACACACACACACAAAAGATGCATTCACCATCAGTTTTATAATTTTTTTTTACTCGCCAGGCGGTGGTGGCGCACGCCTTTAATCCCAGCACTCGGGAGCTAGAGGCAGACAGATCTCTGTGAGGTCAAGGCCAGCCTGGTCTACAAGAGCTAGTTCCAGGACAGGAACCAAAAGCTACGGAGAAACCCTGTCTCGAAAAATCAAAAAAAATTTTTTTTTTACTCTAGCTTGGTGTGGGAAGTCCTTCTGTATATATGTTGCTTTCATTGGTTAATGAATAACTATGCTTTGGCCTACAAAAGGGCAGAATAGAGAAAAGTGGGAATTCCAAACCTAAGCTATTGGTGAAGCACTGTTGTGATTAATATAGTTTCTTGTGTGATTATTTTGGGTCTGGTCAGTCAGAAAATGAATGAGCAGTCTCCCTCTACATAGGTTCACTTTGATAATAATATTCCCTAAAATTTTGATCACAGACCTATACACTATACAGTATGTGTAATGTTGTTTTTATGTTTTATTGAGCTATATATTTTTTCACTACCCTCCCTTTCTCTCTCTTCTCCCTTCTCATATAGTACCCACTCTCCTAATTCACTCAGGAAATTTGTCTTTCTCTAGTTCCCATGTAGATTTGACCATGAATTTCCCTCTTAGAGTATTCTTTGTCTATTTTTCAGGGATTGTGAATTATAAGCTTGCTTTTCTTTGATTTATGTCTAAAAGCCACTTATGAGTGGGTAATATTATGTTTTTCTTTCTGGATCTGTGTTACCTTACACATTATGATGTCTTCTAGCTCCATTCATTTTCCTGAAAATTTCAAGATGCCATTTTTAAACTGTGTAGTACTCCACTGTGTAAATGTATAACATTTCCTTTATCCATTCTTTGGTCAAGGGACATTTGGGTTGGTTGTGTGTTCTCGTTATTAAAAATAATGCTGCTATCAACATAGTTGAGCACATGTCCTTGTGGTATGACTGAGCATCTTTTGGGTATAACCCCAAAAGTGGTGTTGCTGGGTCTTGAGGTAGAGTGTTTCCTAATTTTTTGAGAAATCTCCTTACTTATTTCCAAAGCAGCTGTACCAGTTTATACTCTAACGACAATAAAGGAGAGTTCCTCTTACTTATACCCTCTCCCGTGTAAGCTATCAGTGTTTCTAACCTTGGCCATCCACACATTATTGTTGCAGGGGGTCCTCCCACTCCTCCAGCCTATCACCGCTGAGGTACCAGCCCACTGGGGCGTGGTTTCTCTCCCTTTAAAAAAGCGGCCACTTCCCTCTCCTCTCTCTCTTCACTTCCTGCTCCGCTGGTGACTAGACTCCTTTCCTGGTTGCGTAGAGGGCTGTTGCCTGGGACAGTGATCTGTAAGTTTTTTCCCCTTTAAATAAATACCACCCTAATAATCATAACCCCGAATTGGTGTGGCATTGTTTGTGACTTACGCCTTCATTTTGGTTTTTTTTTTTTATAAATTTATTTATTATGTATACAATATTCTGTCTGTATGCCTGAAGGCCAGAAGAGGGCGCCAGACCTCTTTACAGATGGTCATGAGCCACCATGTGGTTGCTGGGAATTGAACTCAGGACCTTTGGAAGAGCAGGCAATGCTCTTAACCACTGAGCCATCTCTCCAGCCCCCCAAGTTCGGCTTGGCGGCTGTGGGCTTGGCGGGCGCCCAAAATGAAGGCGTAAGTCACAAACAATGCCACACCAATTCGGGGTTATGATTATTAGGGTGGTATTTATTTAAAGGGGAAAAAACTTACAGATCACTGTCCCAGGCAACAGCCCTCTATGCAACCAGGAAAGGAGTCTAGTCGCCAGCGGAGCAGGAAGTGAAGAGAGAGAGGAGAGGGAAGTGGCCGCTTTTTTAAAGGGAGAGAAACCACGCCCCAGTGGGCTGGTACCTTAGCAGTGATAGGCTGGAGGAGTGGGAGGACCTCCCGCAACACATTATGAACACCTGATTTCTGACAAAGAAGCAAAAAATATAAAAAGGAAAAAAGAAAGCATATTTAAAAATGTTCTTGGCATAACTGAATATCAACATGTAAAAGAATGAAAATAGATCTGTATCTATCACCATGCAAAAATCTCAAGTCCAAATAGATCAAAGACCTCATCATAAAACCAACCACACTAAGCCTCATAGACTAGAAAGTGAGAAGTACACTTAAACGCATTGTCACAGGAGACCACTTCTTAAATATAACACCAGAAGACAATAGCATTCTGTTAATAGTAACAAAGAAAGACCAGTAGAGTTTTATTAGAGTCATTAAGTTTTCACTCTGAGGATAATTATTTAGCAAATAAAATTTAGCTTTTCAACAAAAATCTGTAATTTTTATAAATTGTTGAACATAGTCTCATAAGTTTTCAGTTTCTTTTGGTAGTATGTTTGACCTTTAGACTAAAATCATTTAAGATGCTAACTTAATTTATCTATTAACTTTGTAATATTTGATAGTAATATAAAAGCTTCAAGAAATGGGTTAAGTACAGTAGATTTTTTTAAGACTTTTTCTGACTCATGCACATATGAATTTTTATTTGTTGCACCGACTAACTTAAGTTTATTTTAAATTCATTGTTGCAACTTAACTTACAAGAAAAACATCATAGAATATTTTAAAGTCCTATTACTGTGAAAATGTATGCAAACTCCTATGGAAATGTAGACACAACTTTCCCTTCATCTGTAATGATTCATATTTCATGAGAAATGCAGGCTGGACCCCATTGTCAAGTATATATTGCCTCTCTAGGGTACTCATTTTGCAAACCACTTTGATGACATTTCATAGAACAAATCCTGGTGTTAATTTAACGCTTCAAATGACTTAGGAATTTTACAGAGTACAGTTAGGTCTAGACATAAAATGTTCCTACTTATTCTATGAAAGTGGAGGAGACAAGGTAGGGAGTTTTTCAAGGGTTATGAATTAAAGAAGGATTTAAAAAATGTACAAGTTATTAAGTCATTTGACTCAATTTAATGACATATCAATGAGAGGTACAATACAAATTTTCAATACATATCAGTATTACTACATATGGAATATTAATTCTTCATTCTAAATTATAATTATAGCTTTGAACACAAAGAATAAAATAGATAACTGCAAAATGGAAACCTGTTTGTCCTGAATATTTTTCCCAAGTGATTTTTTGAACATTTTATGCAGTATAATTTTTTTCTTTTTCCTCAAGTGGGGAAGGAAAAGCTCTAAAGATTATCACATTAAAACACATATGGCGTAAGACCTCTTTTTACTTACCAAAACTCTTTTTGACAGGAGAGGGAAAGGCTTGGAATCTGAGAGGGCGAGTTGACATGTCACTTTTAAGTTCTAGTACATTGATTGATTCCATAAAACTAGCGAACTCTTTAAACGTTACATTCTATTCCCTTATCTCCTTGTAGACTTCTCCAGATGGCACCCAGCAAAAGAGGGATGCCATCAATCATTCTCTGTCTTGCCCAGCACTTTTCCTGTCCCACTTTTTTTTTGTGCTTTTCAGTGCCATTTGCCACTGTGGCAGCTCCACAGATCCATTTGCTAAAACAGTCAGCAGCAGTAGCTTGGTTTGCTTAATCAGTTGGCCCAAGCTTCAGTCTCTCTCAAGAAAAATGAGGTACAAAAAATTTTGTCCACATGTTCATATAAATAAGTAAATGTTTTATGAAAGGGGCTTTTCAAAAGCAGATATAGGTCTCCATTCAGTATGAGAGTTTGTTGTATACAATTCTATTCCCAGGTATATTTTCTGGGTATCTCGTCTCCATGCAACTTCAATGGGTAACTTGAGTTAATAAACTCTTGCGTGTAGAAATCTCACTAGCATTCTGACAGTATGTGTGAATTAAATTCAAATGTGTCATGAAGTGGCCTTTCGGACAGTCTCCTGTCAGTAACTTGACAAGTTGCTTTGATTGTCTGAATTACAAATGGGATTTGTGCCAAAAGGGCTCTTCCAAAAAACAGTTGCAGTCCACATATTAGATGAGAGGAAGCTTAAAATTCAAAGGTAACAGCAATAATTTTCATTAGGTTAATACAAGTCTAAACTCTTGAATACTTTTAGTTGGTTTTTAAAACTCTAGTCTATCTGACTGAACAGATGCTATTTAGGAATGTTAGTATACCAAAGTTGAAAAACATTATGACCACAGAATGCTAATCATGTTGGTTGGAATTGAGAGTAAACTTCATTTCAATTCGAGCAAAGATACCCCCAGATCGTTGGCAACCATAGTGAGATGCTTTGTATAACCTGTTCCTTTTGTAGATGGTTCATTTAATTCAATAGGAACAAGGCTGTTTGCATTCAGGTTCTACTATTTTTTTGTTCTGTGGACTAGAAAATGAATTATATGTTTTCATGCCTATCACAAGGTTCATGGTTGAAACCCTTAGAGCAAAAGATAGATTAGCAAGAAAACGCACATAAATTTACTTAATAAATTTTATTTGTGATAGGAGCCTTAAAAAAAGAAGACAGTAGAGTCAAGGAAGTCTGTGGTGTGTGTGTGTGTGTGTGTGTGTGTGTGTGTGTGTGTGTGTGAAAAATTGCAGTAGCAGAGTCTTTTCCATGTGGGTCCCAAGAATTGAACTCAAGTTTTGGCGATGATAGCACTGTACTTATCCAATAAGCCATCTTGCTGGCTCAGAAAGTTTCTTTTTATAGACAGTCCATCAGAAGTGTGATACTGGGAGGAGAAAAAATGATATCACAACACTAATATGGGGGATTTGACATAGTTTTTTTCTTTAAAATATACAGTATGCAGATGACACCTTATTCCCCCTGGGTAATAGACAAGTGAAAAAGTCCCTGCCATGCAAGAGTAAGAGAATTTGGGGATGAACGAGGCAGGACTACAGAGAATGTCTTCTTCTGTTTAAGATTAATTTCAGAGAAGAAAGAAGCAAGAGTGATAATTCTTTGCAAGAGCGTGAGACCATTTGTGGTTCAGGTTAAAACATCTGAAAACGAATAGTTTTCCTTTTTTAGGTTCTTTTGAGAATTTTAAATGCATATATGATTGTTCTTGAAAGCAAGGATTTTTTTTAAAAAGAAAACAAAAGTATGTGGGTAAGTGAATACATGAATGAATGAATGAATGAATGAATAAAATTAGCTCAGTTTCTATCCCAACTCCCATTCACAGTACTCTTGGGTATCACCATCAGCAGTGTATTAGGCACAGATTTGCCTCATCTACCACTCTGATTTGGCAGAAAGTCAGTAGATACTAGTGAATTACTATGAGGATGTATCATCCCATTACAGACCCAGTGGAGTCAGACATCAACTGGAAAATTCTGAGTGAAGGCTTAACAGCTAAGATATAGAGAGGCACTACCAACTTGCATGCTATAATAATACTAGGATATCAATAATATTTTCATTTTTACTATTTATATTTTTTGTTTTCAATACATCCTGATCACCATTCCCCCTTGTTCTACTTTTCCCAAACCCCACCACACCCACTTGTCCTATAGCCCAGATTCACTCCCACGTTGCTTCTTTTCAGAAAACAGCAGGTCTATTGTGAATATCTACCAACCATGGCTTAAGAAAATATAATAAGATTTGGTATAAATCCTCATATCAATATTGGGCAAGGTAACTCAGTAGGCGGAAAGAATGATAAGATGGGGAAAAAGAGTCAGAGATACTATCACTCACACTGTTATGAATTTCACAAGAACACTAAGTTAGCAGTCATACTCTATGTAAAGGACCTAATACAAACCCATGCAATATTCATGATTGCATCTTCAGTTTCTGTGAGCCCTAATGAGCCTTCCTCATGTCTTTGACCTCTCTGCTCCTGCATTTCTTCCTCGCCTTCTTTCACGAGGTTGCCTGAGCATCAAAGGGGAGGGAATGAATGGAGATCTAGGACATTTCAGTTTCTGTCTAATATTAACGGAGCCACTATAAACATATTTGAGCAAGGGTCTTTGTGGTATGATGGACCTTCCTTTATCTAGCAGTCTTCTTTTTTTATTGAAAAAAATTTCCTCCTCCTCCCAGCCTCCCATTTCCCCCCCTCCCCCCACTCCTCTCCTCCTCCCTCTCCAGTCCAAAGACCTGTCAGGGTTCCCTGCCCTGTGGGAAGTCCAAGGTCCTCCCCTCTCCATCCATGTCTAAGAAGGTGAGCATCCAGACTAGTTAGGCTCCTACATCAAGGTAACATCAAAATTCTTCACAGATCTTGAGAAGACAATAATCAACTTTATATGGAAAAACGAAAAACCCTGGACCTTCCTTTGTAACACTAAGTGTATTAAGTCATAAATCGCAGCATCAACATTGAGGCCCTCTGATATTTTTCCCACATAGAATTTCCTGTTGAATTTATAACAAAACAAAACCATTAAAAATGAAGTGAACTGAAAAAAAAACTTGAACTCCTATAAAAACAGACTTCAAGTTTGATGGCATTTATGAAGTTCACATCAGTTTGCATATATACTCAAAATTAAAGAGACTTGACGACTCTACAGTGTGTTTTAAAAATGCAATAACATCCTTGGAACACCTCTGTATAGTAGAATTTTATATGTGACAACCTGACAGCTTAGAAAATAGAAGAATTCAGCCCAAGGTCTCCAAGGCAAGCAAATGGTTTCCAACACAAAGACTGATTTCATGCAACCCCTTGCATTTCCATGTAACAAAGAACTGCTAAGAACTGCTCATTCAGCGTCACAACAGCTATTCACCTTTTGTGATGTTTCCAGGTAAGTGATATTATTACTAAGAAAATCCCTTCTTTTGGAGCTGAAGAAATATCTTAGATTTCATCAATGTTAATAAAGTATGTGAGAGAGAATCAATGTAAGTTAAGAAAAAACCTAAATAGGTAGGGTTAAAAAGAATCGATCTGGATCATTATTATAAATATTTTTATTTATAAGCTTGATTTTGACTATTCTGTTTTTCTGAATAGCTTGTTTAAAACTTTACATATTTCATTGCTTGGAAAAAAACACTCAGAATCCCTGTGTCTGCAGGTAGCTGGCCTTGGAGAACACACTCAAAATCTTAGTTGTTGCATGAGATCCTGAATGCCACCTCAGATAGTCAATTAAAATATAAGGAACAATTAACACATATTTTTTTCTCTTCTATTTTTTTATCCCTTCCTGCTGAAAATGAGGCGTTTAAAGCTGATGTCTCAGTGTCCAAATGGGTATTCTTAGAAGAACTGGTAGAAAATCTGAAATCTCTTCCAAGAAGAGAACGTTCAAGGCTGATCCAGTATTTCAATCCCTGGGGCGGGGGATAAAATGATAGTTTGCAACATTTCTGAAGTGTGAAATGAAAGATGTGTCTTTGGCAGTGTTTATGTCTCTAACCACATGAAAGATAGCAAGGGTTCTTCTTCTAATGTAAAACAAGAAGCTGGTGTGATTTCAGAAAACTCACATCCTGAGAAAAAGACTGAGAGATGTAATTTTTGAGTTGTGGGCCATTCATCTATTAGTTTACTTTCTCTTTTGTGTATTTTCAGGGTCTACTATGTAAAACTCTTAAGAAAAACAAATATGCTCCCTGCGTATTCCTTATCCTTTCACCCAACCGAGATAAACTCCAGGGAAAATAATGATGACTGGTGTTGTGCTTCACAATAAGAAAGCAGCATTGCCAATGACAGACCACACAGAATGGACAGAGGGTGGAATCACTCTTTGCAACAGTCAGGTGATAATCTCTCTGTGAGTTTTCCTAGGTAAAAGATAATCTTATACACAACTCAAATATGTCTTTTCACCACTCCCCTTTTTGTTTCTTCCAATTCCATGACCCCTTTTTAATTGGTGATGATTGTGGCTGGAGATGGCTCAAAGATTAAGAGCCTTGGCTACTCTCTTCCAGAACCCAGGCTTGCATTCCAACACCTGAATCTCAGCTCACAACTGTCTATAACTCGACTTCCAGGCATCTGACAGCCTCTGCTGGTTTCCATGGACACCAGACACACATTTGTTGTATAGACATAAACATACATGCAGTTTAAACAACCATTTGCATAAAATTCATAAGTTTTTACTGACTTGCGATGAAAACATGCATGAATTTTGATGTTAAGAAGAGCAGAGGATACATTATGAATGTAACCTCTGAAATTTCTAGAAGAGAGTCTCATATCAAAGTCTCTAATCAACTGGCTCTTAAAATCTTTTTGAACACTCAGTCCTTGAAACTATACATAAAAGGAATATTGGTTGGCCAATTCCACAAGTTCTGTATTAGTGGAGGCCACTTGTTAGTTCCCAGCTGCTCAACACCGAAATAGTCACACAGAAACCATATTATTTAAATCACTGCTTGGCCAGTTACTTAAGCATATTTCTAGCTAACACTTACATCTTAATTTAACCAATCTCCCTTAATCTGACCATCACCACGAGGTTGTGACCTACCAGCAAGGTTTCAGAGTGTCTGTCTTGGGCAGAGGCTGCACGACTCCTCCTTGACTCCACCTCCTTTCTTCCAGAATTCAGTGTTATTTTCCTTGCCTAGCTCTACTCTACCCTATCACAGGCCTAAGACAGTTTCTTTATTAACCAATGGTATTCACAGCATACAGAGGGGATTCTCACATCAGTTCTGCACCACCTCTGCCCCAGCACATCTTGAAGGCAGGACAGATTGTAGGTCAAGGGTTTCGTGGCTGCGTTGGTGTCCAGATTTCTCTCTCCATAGCCTATAGAGTACCTTCTCATGGCAAAGAGACTAGAACATGAGTTTTTTGTCTTATCTTACTTTATCCCGTTTTATCCTGTTTGGCTACTTTCTCTTGGAATTTGCTCTTTTCTGAAGAGGGAATGGAGGGGAGTATATCTGGGAAATGGTGAGGTATTGGGGATTTATAAGTCATGAAGGAAGGGGAAACTGTGGGATTGTGTGAGAGTAGAATCTAATTTTAACCAAAAAAACAAACACATCAAAAATATCAGAAAAATAACTTATTCCATATTTTTAAGAATTTTTTGAAATGCTTTCTCTCTATACAAAAATACATAACCTATATGATAAATGTGCATATACACACATACACACACTATTGATTAGTCCTTCTAAATGAGTAGCCTATTTAGCTTCTCTTGCCAAAACAAACATTCAGTGTTACAGTAAATTTAGAAATGAAGTTTGACTGCAAAACACAGCAGCAAGTCATGTTAGATTAGCACTTACAAGAATATACAAAATAAACAACAAAAGGAAATTTTAGTAAGCATAAGGAATCAGGCAAGAACCACTCTTATGCTAGTCTCCAAATCACAGAAAAGATATAAACAGAAAATATAAAGTACTAATTTCATTTCATTAGTTGTAACTTTAAAATATCATTGAGAGTAAACATTAATTCACCAGATATTGCAGATGATTAATGTAGAAAAGGAAAATCTACTTTCTAAACAACATCCCTGTATTTCCCAGTTCCCATCCATAGTCAACTTCCATAAGATCACACTTATGAAATTATTTGAACTCTTGAATATTTTATAATAAAAACTCCACACAATTTTGCGTTTTGATGTCCTTTTCACTTGGGGATAAATCGACTTCTTTCACATTTTCACAAATATATGATAATGCTAAGCTGTTGGTATTATATTCATCTCAACCACAGAACCTTGGCAATTTTGGGACATTCCTAACTTTGAGAAGTGCTAAATCCAATTTCAGCTGCATATTTCATGGCCCATATCTTTCCCAAGGAAGGGAACACAGTAATTCCTCATGGTCGGATTATCATGAAATAATTCACATATGTAAAACTAGGCCTACAAAGCATATTAGAAGCAGTACTTTGGAATGAAGAAAGGAATAACCACATCTAGAAGACTGTAAATAAAACAAAATAACACAATTACTGAAACACAAAATAGCACAGAGAACACAGACAATATGAATTATCAAACACAGATCAAAATGCCTGCAATCCACATACACCTTTCTATAACTTTTAGCATTAATGACTTCATTTTCCTCAAATGGAAATTTATGGTTAAAATTATGCAATGATACTTTGCTACTAGATTAAATGGGGTGACATATATTTAGGAACTTTTTTGATAAAAATAATAATCAAATAACTGTGAAGAAAACAAATCATTCTTGTGAAAATTCCTTAATTTTTTCCTCAATATATGTTTAAATGAGTTGAAGCCCAAAGCCATAAGAAGTCACTGCCATTTCTGCAAACTTTGACCAAAATAAATCAACATTAGCAATGGAGCAATAAGCTTCATAGGAAGAACTTAAACACTTTGTTACTTGTTGCAGCCATATCGCTTCATAGCTTTTAATTTCTGAGCCATCTCTCCAGGCCCTTGTCTTCTTTACACATATTCTTTTGAACGAGAAAATTAGAAGACATTTTCTACTTTGTAAATTTTGAAAGAAATAAATTATTCACGCTAATTTTATCTATCTTTTTCTGTTAGAATAGTTTATCTTCAAGTCTTTCAAATTAAAAAAGTATTCCCTATGTGTTTGGTTATTAGGGGCAATGCAATTTTAATAGTTTCAGTTATTAGAAGATGAGTTACCTAGGGTCACATTGTATAACCTAGATTGTATCAGTAGAAGAGAAAAATGAGCAGGTGTAATATGGGGAGAAAGAGGTGATGAAGTGAGGGGAGGAGGAATAGGAAGAGGGATGAGCAGGAAGCAAAAAAAGAAGTTAAAAAGATGAGAAAGAAGTGCAGGAGAGAAATTGGAGAAAGGAGAAAAGAAATAAGAAATGGACAAAAGTTTTAAAGATATATATATATATATATATATATATATATATATATATTCTCCTTAAATGAGAAATCTACAGCTGTCTTTTTATGAAAAGTATTTTGAAAATATCTACATTTTTTTCATTGTACCCAGTGTGCTGCACAGAATTATGGAAATGGGGACATTCTTAAACCTTGTGAATCTGATTCCGCAGTCCTGTGGTTTTTCCATGATAAAATTTCATGGATTTTAATACCATTAGCTTATTTTTATCAAATTTGAAGTGTTATAAATATATCCATAGTAATCTGGTATTATCATTGGCAGATGTGATTAATAAAAGCAAGATATAGTTTTTTCTCTGACATTTGAGATGTTGGAGTCTTTGAGAATTTAGTGGATTATGGCAAGGTTATGAGGCACAGCGACCTTCCAGGATTATTTGCAGCCAAGTTTGCGTTAATGCAGAGATAGCTCCCCTTCTTGTTAGGAGACAGAATATAGTGTAACTTGGTGAAAAAAATTAAAGAATGGTGGAGAATATCTCATTACCAAATATTCTTTTATTATTCAGCTACTGCTCTTTTATTATGTAGTTAATTTTTAATATATATTCATGTGTAAACAAGGTTTTTTAAGAAGATAACCTCTCAAAGAATAAATTTTGCATTTTAAAACATTTGAAAGGTTCTAAAATAGACCATAAGAAGAGCAATAATTTTTAGTGTGTACAACAATGATAAATCTTATCTAGTGAGCAATATGAAACCTCCTTGAAAATGTAGCAAAGGGATTAGATGTATTTTCTAAGGTTCATTTCTCCTCTGAAACTGAGCTGTTGTTCCCGGTCAAGCTGCCCTATCTGTCTTAAAGACTCATTATTTTCAATTGCAAAATAGCAAGTATGATAGGCTGCGCCTACAGAACAGAATTTCATATCGTTTAGGAGACTGCTGGACACCATTCTCATGGTAATCACAGTAAATAAAGTATGAGATAGTACGCAATAGAATATTGGCAGCGGAATATTCAGCAGTTCCTTAGGTTGTGGTCAAGATCAACAGGGAGATAGACAAACCTGAAGCTGGGATGTCAGGGATGGCTTTATTGGCTGAACATGGTGCTTGTGCGTACTTTGTGTGCTCAAAATTCTGAACTCTGCTGTGTGACCCACATAGTGGAAGCTTCAGGAGTTTAACCCTGTGATTTCTTCGACTGGATCTAATGAATAAATTTGCAACTAGTAGCCTTGAATAGTACCAACATTTGAAGAAAGATGCAGAAAGATTAATTAGGATGTAAATCTTTCTTTTTCTGTATAACTGAAGAAAGACAAATAAAATTCCACATTATATGACTCATTGTGCCATAATTTTAGTAACTGTAAAATTAGTTTATGCTAGGTTCTGGCTAATCAGGTCAATTTTTTGTTATATCTTTGATTGGTTAGAACCTAGTAAATTTTGTGCCAGAGACAGGTTGTTATACTTTTTTGATAAATGTCGCCCATATTTATGTCTTCTGACTGATCATTTGGTATTGGATAATAGTTGGTGTGCTCCTACCTACAGAATATGATTTCTCCTACTTTCATCATTTCATAGTTGTATATAAGTCTTTTTGTTGAGGCCTCATTTTAAGACAACAAACCTCTACAAGACAGACATACCTTCATCACATCTTTAAATGGGGCTAACCATACACTCTACATAACTTAAAGTGCACAGTTTCACTAGTGAATGAATCAGTAATTCCATGGTGTATATAACATTACATGTGATGGGAAATAAATCCTCAAATGAAAGAAATGCTATTCAGTTTCTCAGAACTCCCAACGTATCGTTAAATGCCGTAGAAACTTCGTGGAAGTTTTTAACTAGGGACCAAAGTTACATCCTTGTCCTCTGATAGGTTCAAAAGAAAGGCAAGGCAAGAATGAAAGACTATGTATATTTTCTAGATCAAAACCTTCTTTATTTTGACCTCAAGATCTTCGTTTGTCAAGTGAGCAATGGCATTATTTCCTTAGAAGTTCAGCAACATGTAACCAGCTGCTAATTCTCTATGACTTTCTCCTGTCCTTTCTTAAATCCTTTGCCATGAGTGAAACTGCAGATTACTTTTCCCACAGTCATTCTGAGGTTCTTTTCAGAGGAAACCTTGAATTCCAGAGAATATGAAAATCCATGCATTGTTCTTTATGCATGTTTACAGGAGGGAGGTAGTGTATAGATATTTTTCTGCCAACTGTCTCCCAAACATGCATTTATTTTCAGTCATTTCTTTTCTACTAAAACTGCCATTTTCAGATTTCTAAAATTCTTAAATAAGTTACAAAATATTTACATTATTTTCTTCATATGACTTTTGCAATAGATTCAAATGTTTGCCTATTATCTCACCTAAGGGACGGAAACATATTATTTAAGAATATTAACATAGTACCTGAAAGCCAAAATCTTAAATTTTGCATCACGTTACAAATGTGCAAGTCGTGAAAATGCTGGGAACTCTCAAAGCATTCTGAGAACAAACAGTAAACATTTATTCACAGTTCCATATTTGTCCATCAGAGATCCTTGCTGCAATAGTAACATGTATCGCATACTCCGACATCATTGCAGCCTTGGGTCTGAACTGTGCACACTTTGCATAATACACGTTGTCCCTCACTGAACATCAAGAACTCTTCCTGGAACACCTAGGATTAGATTGGAGACTTGTAGTCATGTATCAATTTAGGCTTATTCTTAAATTGTGCTATATTAGAATGCTTGATTTAAAAAAAATTGTGATTTGATTTTTTGGTTTTTGTTTGGTTGTTTGTTTCTGTTTTAGAGACAGGATTTCTCTCTGTAACAGCTCTGGCTGTCCTGGAAATCACTCAGTAAACTATGCTGACCTTGAACTCACTGAGATTCACCTGCCTCTTTTCTCAAGTGCTGTAATTAAAAGCATTTGCTACCATGCCTTGTCACTATTAGAATTTTTAACAGTATCATTTACTTAAAAATTAAATACACTTTGGTTTGGTATTAAGGCAGAATCTACAACAGTTTCTGATTTAGCTATATTCATGTATCAGTTTTCCTACGTATTTATGCATACTGGAGTCATGACAGACAAAAAATATCACTCAGGTTTGAATATTATTAAAGATGGTTTGTATCCTGAAGTTGCAAATGTTGACAAGCTCTAATTCTCTATGGAAAAATAAACAGACACCCATCTCATGAATATGCAGGTTTGGTTTTCACCTTTAATAAATAAAAGAAAAATGTATAACAAACAATAGCTCTTAATTGACTTTGATGACTTATCATATGTAAATGTTTGTGTTTATATCTATTTTATGACATGCAAATATGTCTTGAATTCAAACCTGTTCATGAGTGGGAAATAGAATGATCAGTTTTAATAATTTCAATATAAGGAGAATGTGGGAACAAAAGCATCTGTAGCATTTACTCAATGCCCCTTATAATTGAAAAATAGTTTTATTTGTATGTGTGCTTGGTAACCAGCGGAAAGTACGGAGATTTAGCTATGCTGTGCCTGGTCTGAGAACTGGATTCTCACATTAGCAGGCATCAAAAAAGTCTACACACAGAGAATAAGACCCCGCAGGGCCTCAGACGTCTTCTTGCCATCTGACAAATAGAAGAAAATGTCCCTTATAAACACCATTCCTCAACTCAAACAAGCTGTAGCATTTCATCCTCACCAGATCACTAAGGCAGAGCTTGGATAGGTTACAGTAATCAATCAAAGTCTCTGTTAAAAAGTTATCTCTATTTTAACTACTCTAGAAATTCTCATTTGGGGAATTCAATTCACTGAGCCATATCAATCCATACTAATGCAGCCATAGTGACCTTTATCTTTATTTTCCTCTTTCAAAAATGCAATATAAACATAAATAAAAGAGAAAGCAATTCCCATGAAGTGAACTGTCTTTCTTCTTTCTTTTCACCGTTGACTGTGTGTGTGGATGTGTGTGTGTGCAATGTGCTTGAGAGCAGTAGCTTGACAAAACTTACAGTCATTTTCTGTCATTGGTTGTTGTTGCGTGACACTGTATGTTTTGGGGGAAACACAAAACATATATGTTCTCAACCCAGATAATAAACCCATTATAGATCAAAGTACAGACACCCCCAAAGTCCAGTTGGTGAACCAATAAGTTTTATTGGGGTTACTTATAGGAATATGGGTGAATGGTTACTTACAGGAGCAAAAATGACTCCAAGACAATTACATCACCAAAATCTCTCCCAAATCAAAAGGCTGGGTACCTGGAGCACACTGCACAGACTGCAGGTAGCTAGCAGGTTGGTGAGGTCCTTTCCAGGTGTCTCAGTTGGTCCAATCCTCTTCCAGGCAGCTGGGTTGGTCTTAGAGTCTTTTTTGATGCTTGGCTTCTCTGAATGTGACTCTTAGAAATGTTTATTATCTACTCTTGGAAGGGAGGAACATTCTGAATTTGGCAAGGTACAGGGACTACTAGAAACTCTTTTGAATGATTTACATTTTGACTCAAACACGTCCAGTCTCACAGGAAGCTGATTCAAAGCAACGGTCTAGCAGATGCACTACTACTATTCAGCCTCTATCCTGACAGGACTGGAGCTCTCATATCAAGCTGTGGAGAAACAAGGTGGAATTTATGGAAACTGAATCGTCCATGCTTGATAACTCCTGAGAATTGGCCCAAAGCACCTCACCAAAGACGTATCATTTTCTAAGTCCAGACATTAACTATATAACGTCCAGTTGACCTCAATATTAGAATAATCTTGAAGGCCATCCCAGCTTTGAAGTTGAGAGCTACACAACATTTGTATCATCGATTTGTCTTCCCTGTCTATTCTTATTTGTACATGACTGGACATATATTAATTCTGAAAGGATATACATCTCATAAACCTCAAAATCTGACCCAAAATAAATGTCACATGTAAACTCTTTAGATAGTGCTTGAGAAATAATGCCATTCTCCTATCCTGATACTTACCTCAGCAATTGTGTATTGCTTCCAATGGTAATAAAATGTGTGTGTGTATGTGTGTGTGGTGTGAATATGTATGTGTGTGTGTCTGAGAGAGAGAGAGAGAGAGAGAGAGAGAGAGAGAGAGAGAGAGAGAGGAAGAGGGAGAGAGGGAACAAGAGGGAGGGAGGGAGGAGAGAGAGACCATTATTCGAGTTTTAAAAAAACTGGTCTGATACAAAACTTTTCTAGGTTTCCTTAATTGCTTATTGAATTTAGAAGCATAGTTGGCTTCATGTTTTCTCTGTGGCATCCAAACTTTAATGTGGCTCTAAAGTCTAGTAACATACAAATGAAATCATTTCTGTTGCCTGCCTTAAGGGTACATTTCTTTTACGGCTTCATGATTATTTTAGTATTTTGGAAAAAAATATTTTTTCTCCCTGCTATCATGTTTAACAAAATTACTGATTAATAATCATATATATATATATACATATATATGCCATTCTTTGATCTTAATTAGACTCCTATCACTCTTGGAAAAGTCATCTTCTATTAAACAGTAGGATGCATGGGAGCGTTGTCATATGTATAGCTCTAGCTCGGTGAAGACCAAAACATCATGATCTGTTTCAGTGTAGAGATGGCTGAAAACTGACTGTTTCTAACTGCCATTTGTCCCAGACTATTTCTGGAGTTCTTAGTTAAGGCATTGTGCATGCAAGGCAGGGTCCCAGCGCCTAAACTCCATCTCCAAGTCAATAAAGTTCATGGTTCACCAGAAACTTTGATTCAATAGAAGTCAATTCAAATAAACTTCTATAATAAAAAAAGAGTAGTTTGCTGAACTTCATTAGTTAAAAATGAAGTCAAGTGTATGTTGTCACCATTTCATTGTCAAAAGCAGATCACATTCTAATGAAAGTAAAATCTATTAACATAATGAAACAATAGTCTCTGAACTGTATTTTTTTCATAAAAGTAACCTTGGAAATTGATTTTTGTTTTGATGTCTGAATGACTCATAGTAATGATAGATGTTAATAAAAATCCACAGAATTAATATATTAATATTCAGCTAAATTGATCTATTAAAATGTTTTAATGGCAACATAGGTTTAGATGAAGTAAATGTATATGTACTTACAAGACATGCTTTTTTATACAAGTACAGATATGAAAATACATATGCTTTTAGCATGAGTAACTCCATAACATCTTTTTGTATGACAAGCTTATTATCAGAAAATATGTCTTAGAAATTGTAACTATTTTTTCAGTTCAGGAAGTATTTATCAAATATCTGAACTTCTGATAGCAAAATATTTGTGTACGATTCGTTATCTAAAATTTATTAGAGATCTACCTAAAACCGAGTGAGAATTTGTAAATGTAAAGCCAATGAAATTCTTCTACTCTAAAGGACCATGTTTGTGCTAATGGATGCAAATTCATGCAAAGAGATTAAAATTCTATAACATTTTAAACAAAAGAGTTAAACCTCTTGTTGAAATAAGAAATAGTGCATGTGACATCACAGATATTCATTTGTGGAATTATCTCATGAAATTCTAAAGTGGCCTTGTTTCTGAGCACCATTCAAGGAGAAAAAAAAAAAGAAAACCTTTAGCCTACGCTTTGTTCAAATAACCAGGGCATGTTCATTTCCTTAAATGACACTTTTGAAGTTTAAGTGTTATGCAAAGTACTCTAATGTGCTTAAAGTGTGCACTTGTATCAGTTTGGACATGTGTGTATATACATAGTGTGATACCATTCTTCCAATCTACTTAGCCAAACACACAATAGCTAAAAGAACGACTGTTCTTTCCTCCTCTCATACCCTGCCTTTTTCATTCCCATCCCTTCTTCTTCTTTTCCATTCCCCACCATGCTGGGAGAAAGAAGGACAGAGTAAAGGAGAAGCCATATAGCCCACTAGAAACAGACACCGCAACTTTAGCAGGTAAGCCACAGCCATGTAGCGATACAC
Organism: Microtus oregoni; assembly: GCF_018167655.1. Taxonomy (NCBI): domain Eukaryota; kingdom Metazoa; phylum Chordata; class Mammalia; order Rodentia; family Cricetidae; genus Microtus; species Microtus oregoni. Next base: position 56,403,930 of record NW_024543059.1, on the reverse strand, counting down.
AGATTACTAGGAATGTATTAAATTAAGATATGAGAGTTAGCCAATAAGAAGCTAGAACTAATGGGCCAAGCAGTGATTTAAATAATATGGTTTCTGTGTGGGATTATTTCTGAGCCAAGCAGCAGAGCGAATAAGCAGCTTCCCTCAAACACATCGTCTTTGCTCTTTCATCTTCTTATCTCCTGTTTTCTGTTTCCCACCTCTTCACTCTGTCTGTTCCTCCTTCCCCACCTATCTCCTGCCTTCCCTCTCCATTCCCCTTTTTCTCTCCCTCCTTTCTCTCATTCCTTCTATTTAATTCTTCTCTGTCTCTGTTTCTCTGGTTCCTTTTCTTCTTTCTATCCTCCCCCTCTTTTTTCTTTTTTCTTTCTCTCCATCTTCACCTCTTCTCTCCTATTCTCTCCTCCCCTTCTTTTTCCTTTCTCTCCATCTTCACCTTTTCTCTCCTCTTCTCTCCTCCCCTTCTTTTTTCTTTCTCTCCATCTTCACCTCTTCTCTCCTCCCCTACTTTTTTTTCTCTTACACCTCTACATCTACCATCTCTTTTTTGATAAGAAGATTTATTATACAAAACTCATAACTTTGCATTTTACTATAAGCATTACTTTGTATGGCGCATCGCAGATCTCATTTACATAGCATGACTGAAATTTTTATTTCCCTCATCGAAAGTCCCTGGAAGGAACCATGAAAGAGGTACATACCTCATCCAAGTGGAAGCAGGTAGCATTCATAGGTCTTGTTTTGACCGACTCTTTTCACATTGTGTAAGTTTTTCCTGATTGATTCAGATAGTTACAACTACAAGACATTCCTTCAACTCAGATGCTGAATAATACTCCATTGTGGGCACATACCACAAGACAGATACATACATAGTTAATAATCTTTTATGTCTCACTTACTGTAATCCATATTTCCATGCATATGGTAGCTCTAAGTATTTCTATATTTTTGTGAATATTAATACAAAAGCAGGTGAGTTTTATATTTTTTGTAATTTTATCATTTTTAAGAATTCCTGTGTTTTTTTCTTATAACACCTGCATCATTTTACAACCACAAGCAAGAGAATTAAGCCTTCTAATTTCTCATATCTTCTCCAGTTCTTATCTCTTGTTATTTATAATAGTCCTTGTGGTATGTGTAAAGTGATGTTATTTATTTAAGGTATGTTTTGAGATGTTGTCTCATTATGTAACGAAAAATTCTGCATCCTTCTGCCTCGTCCTTATAGCCACGAGCCACACAAACTCTAAGGTTATGTCTTATTTCATTATGATGTATATTCCCATACAATTTACTACAAAGAGTTTCTAATTTAACTGCAAGTCACTGATTTGTCTTCTATGAGAAATATCAATGCAAGTCTTTCTGCATTTTGCTAAGATTAGGTTCCTGTTAATGAGATATTGCAGCCGGTTACATATTTTGGAAATCAATCTCTTCTCAGACATATGATTTTTAAAATTTCTTTTTCCCTTCTTCCACCAGTGTTATTTCAATTTATCAAGAGTTTTCTAGTTAGAGGCTACCCTTGTCTGCAAGAGCTAGTTCCAAAACAGGCTCCAAAGCCACAGAGAAATCCAGTCTCGAAAACCTCCAAAAACAAAAAAAAACAAAAGCATTTTCTATCTGCAGACACTGTGAGTTTGACTAGTGTATCTCTGTCTTTTGTTGTATTACTTATTTGGTTTCTGCATCATATCAAAAGCATAGTATATCATGATGGCTGAAGTGAAATGAGGGTATTTACCTACAAGACTTGACTCATCCTGATGTCTAAAATTTCTGCATATAGACTATCAAAGGCAGTTAGATAGGCCATCTCACATGGTGCAAACGAGTAAGAAAAATATAAAAAGCTTTGTTCTTTATAGGTGCATTAAAACTGCAGAATAGAACAGTTATAATTTTTTTCAATTAATTTTAAAGTATTTGTCCATATTTGAGTGTGAATTATATATGCTTTTTTGATCACAGATATTAGATTTCTAGGGTAAATGTTATAAATGAGTTGAAATAAAATATGTTGAATAAAATTTTTACTATAACAGTATAAAATTTGTCATTCTAAAATTATATCTTACTTTTTAATTTATTCCTAACTAATACTACCACTTTATTTCATTTCTTTTGTAAATAGCTGAAAAGAAGTCCAAGTGAAAAATTGCTCCTTTTAAAACATATTTTCAAATTCAGTTTAAATTAAGAATTTTGAATTAAGAAAATATATAAAGTAGATGCATGCCACATGAGATTTAAATGTATATGGCTGACATACTTAAGCAACATTATTTTTTAATTTGATTGATGAAGTTTCTGTCTCAAAGTACCTCCCTTAATATGATTTCAAACCCACCCAAGATGTCATCTTCCTGGATACCTCTAGCTGCAATTGGAATAGGAATTTGAACTTTAAGGCTTGATTGTCAGGCATGCCAAGTGCAGACAAAATGATAATCATTCAACCATTTATTTCACTTTATTACCATGTTAATTCAATTCATTCAACATTTGTTGAGTGTCCATTATAGGCTGTCATTATGCCAAGCACTTATAACAAAATTTGTACTAGCTATCAATGTTTTAAATTTGTTTAACAAGCACCAATAATCATATTTCAATTTTATACAGCCCATTATTTTTATAGCTGTAATCTATCATTTCTTTTAAAAGAAACAAGTTTAAAAGTGGTCATTGTCACCTATGTATAATTTATGGGGTTGAAATGATGATAATGATTACTGTGTTTCTATTAGACTTCCATTCTGAAATTTCCAGGAATGGCTTATTTATGCTGTCCCTTTGCTTTTTATGTCTAAGGAAATTTGAATTGGTGGAAATGAGATGCTAAAAATCTAAAAGTACTTCACATCTGTTCTTAAAAAAGGATGACAAATTAAACTATTTCAGCCCTTACATAGAGGGAACATATACACAAGAACACGAGAGAGAGAGAGAGAGAGAGAGAGAGAGAGAGAGAGAGAGAGCCCAATAGTACTGGGAGGTTATAAACACCAAGACTAGAGATATATCTAAAACATAGTTATCTCCACCAAAATGAGTTTTGTGATTTTCAAAGTATTTTTTGGTACTCTAATGGAATAATGCTATCATAAAAGACTATCTGTATGGACAAAGCTTTGTGATTTAAGAAAGAAATGAACTTTTAAGTACTATTCATAGGAATTTCATTTTACTTTCTGACAGTTAGCAATTATGAGGGCCATAGCACTAATGAGTGTATTGAATCATAAGGCAAGCATAAGCCCCAGACAGCCTTTCGATTCTACCTCACCAGTTGGGGGTAAGCTCAACAGATAAATTTATTTCTTCAAAACATAAGAATCTCAGGATCCCATGAAAAGATTCGGAAGCACAGACCCCATCTGTAACTTTAGTATTCTGAGGACTGAGGGAGGATGCCTACTGGAAAGTCAGGCAAGACTGATCAGTAGGCTCTAACCCATTGAGAGACTTTTCATAAAACAAACACAAACTCTGTCTTTTTTGTTTTCAAATGTTTCTATTGAATTATAATTACATTTCTTTGTCTCTCTTCTATCCCTCTCATATCCATGACTCTCAAGTTTATACAAAATGCATAAATCGATGTCTTGGGGAGCCCAGCCACTGTCGAAACATCTATACCACAGCTCCATCTATGGCCCAAGGAAAATTAAGAAAGAGGAAATAGAAAGACCGTAGAGTGAGAATACCAAGAAGACTGGTGAAGCAGTCAGTCTTACCCAGAAATGGTTATATAATCAAGATACGACACAAACAATCTCAATAGAATTATTACCAAAGATGTTGGAAATTTTCATGTAGTCCCGTCTTGACAAAAAGCTAAACAGTATTTCTAAAGATGCCATTTGAAGTTGGTCTCAGATTCTACATATGTGCACTTAAACTCACACACCTACCAATATGCACACAGATACATACACATATTAACTAGATTCTATCTCACACCAAACTCAGCCTCTCTGACGTCTAGGCATCTAGCCAAAGGCTCCTTGTGGACCTTTTGCTCTATCTCCATTCCTCCTAACCTAAGAATCTCCCCTGGCTCAATACTACACATGTTCTCTCTTTGGGACTAGGAAGCAAAAATGCAATTTTAATAATACTGCTTTGTGACATTTCATGCTAGTTTTCTTCTTATAGGTTAACCTTAAACTACTTCCAAACCTCCTAACTTTTCCCACGGCCATCATGATGACTCAGTGGTTCCTGCTGTCTTTTCTTATGAGTTGAATGCACAAAGCAGAAATTCATGCCAAAAAGTCAGGCAACCACTATTTTGAGAGTTCAAAGTTGGGCTCCTACAAAATTTGTTCTTTGTGGGATAAAGGAATGAAAATCTGCCCACATTGCAAAATTGTTGCCAAGGCAAAAGACTTCGAAACAGTAAGCATAAGCATGCTTCCTTTCTTTTTTTTCTTTCCTTCTTTCTTTTTTTTTTTTAACCTTGAATTTTCTTCATGGACAGCTGCCAGATGTGGGGAGAGTAAATCAGGCTGTTACTGGGTGGTTTATAATGCAAATGTTTTAGCTTGACATAATATTCTAACCAAAGAGGGTAGCCAAAGTGTAACCTTTGTTTTCCTTCAACAGATCACAATTTATGTTACATGCCATTGTTTCCTGCCACTTTCTTTGCCTTTACAATTTTTCCTACATCATTAAAATTTAACTATGATTCTTAAAGTCCATAACAATAACAGTAATATGAGATTATTCCTGCTTCTATTTATTAATTCTCCCTTGGTTTGCCCCCTGGACTTCTTGTGCCAGTAAGATCACATAATGGGCATGTTTATCGCATTCATGACCATAACTGAAGCCCCAGAAATCTTTGTGACCTCTACATCACACAAGATAAAGCCACACCGGGCGGTGGTGGCGCATGCCTTTAATCCCAGCACTCGGGAGGCAGAGGCAGGCAGATCTCTGTGAGTTCGAAACCAGCCAGGTCTACAAGAGCTAGTTCCAGGACAGGCTCCAAAAACCACAGAGAAACCCTGTCTCGAAAAAACAAAAACAAAAACAAACAAACAAAAAAAAAAGATAAAGCCACAATATAACTCGGTACAAAGTACCTATGAGAAATTAACAGCTGAAATGATCGATAGATAAATTTAAGTAAAAGAGAGGAGGAAATGGAAGAAGGGAGGAGAGGAGAGGGGAAGAGATATGAAGAGAGAGGAGTAGTAATCCTAAATAATGGCTCACAAATAAAAGTGTCTGAAAACAAGATAAACAATCATTGAAAATGTTATGCTTTATGTACAGCATCTGTATTAGATGTTAACATTAACATATAGCCAAGTGTAAAATAACACCACACACACAGAGAGAGAGAGAGAGAGAGAGAGAGAGAGAGAGAGAGAGAGAGAGAGAGAGTTGGCTGACCCCATGGAAAATTCTTAAGGAGAAAGCCCTAAGTGCAGTTAGGGATTCTGAGGACAGATGGTTTCCTCTTTGACAGCTTATGCCTTCCCTGGTTCCTGAATGGTTGCCAGTAGCTCTAGAAATTACGTAGTTGCTGCTTAGATTCTATGGGAAAGCAATAATAATTTTCCCAATAGTTTTTACAAACATCAGGACCGACTATGGCTTCTGGAGGTAATATTTCAACTCATGGTCCCAGTTAACACTCTCATATTCTGAGACTTATCTTAAATTGCAATTTTTCAAGACCATAGTCCAATGTGAAAATAGGTTAACCATCTCGATTCTCTTCTCACTAACATCAGCCAGTGTCCAGGTCCAGAAGAGGAAATACATGTTGAGGGACAAACAGCAAAGGGTCACTGAAGCAGTGAACTATGTTGTGCTGCTATATTGAGATTGAGTTCTAGTTTAAGTTGATCATATGTCACTTTAGATGGGTGTTAGATCCTTAGTTTGAGGTTACTCCATCTTCTGAGTAAGATGCCATCTGCATGCCATCAGTTTTATGACAGGCAGGATTTCTATTGCTTTTTCTCTGAGCCAGGATCAATTAACTTTGTCCATTCAAATGTCCCATTCATAAGTTTGCTGACCTACACTCCTAGTTAAGACTACTGTTGATTTCTCTCAAAAAATAAAGACTTTTTGGTAGTCAGGAGTCATAGGGGTAAAGACACGAGTCTTAGTGTAAAGACATGTGGTCTGTCTTAGCTCCTCTTATCAGTGTATGAGAGAGAAAATTCAAAAACGGTTTTTCCTTACTGCTCTAATGTCCAGCAGTGTGCTTCTCATTTGGTTTTGTCTTTGATTTAGTTGTACAATTGTAATTCTAGGTGTTCTATAAAATTTCTAGGGATATGCCTCAGGCTTTTCTTATTAGAAAAACTAATCTCTTCCTGTCCCTGTGTGAAAAGCAATCTCAGCTAATAGCTAAGAGGACAGGCCTAGGACATTCTCAGCTAGTATCTAACAGGGCAGGTCTAGAAAGGAGGGAGGATGATTTCCTGTCCAGGATCCAACCCTAATTAAATGCTGTTAGATTCAGTTCCCTGATCTATAAAATTAAGTAATTTCAATGAGTTGTTGTAAAGACCAAATACAGTACATAAACTACACATAAAGCTCAATGATCACTGTAGAGTAAACGCCACTAGAACAGCCCATCAGCGTTATTTCTTCGCTATTAGTAGATCAGCGCATTTGGAGCCAAGGGATTTATGATTTGCGCTCAATGTCACTTACTTTTCTCAAGAATCTCATAATATGTATTCATTACCTATCATTTTAAAATTTATATTTATATGTATAAGAATTTTGTTTATATGTATGTATGTGCACCATGTATGAACATGGCACCTGCAGACTCCAGAGAACACAGGATTTCTGGAATTGGAGCTATGGACAGTTTGAAGGTGTCATATGAGTGCTGGGAACCAAACCCGGGTTCTTTTAAGACAAACCAGTTCTCTTAAAAACTAAGCACTGTCTCCTCAGCCCCTGAGAGATTTTATTGCTGTTTCTTTATTTTTTTTTGTTTTTCTTTTTCTTTTTAAATAATTAGAGCTTGGAGCCCAGATTAATTAAGCTGGTATGACCCTGTTTGAACAGCAACAGACTTACTTGGAATATAATTTTGACTCGTGATCATTAATAGTTTGTTTAACAGGGAATCATGGGAAAATATCAGGAATGCTATTATTAATAATAATTATTATTAATAATTAACACAACAGACCTAATTTTGGAAGTCCCTAATATATGTGTGCATGCGTACTTTCCAGTGGAGAAAGAGACAAAGAACCTTTTCTTTTTTATACTACAGAAGGGTCTTTTAGTTGACAGAAGTGAAACCAGGTTGTGAAGATCCCCTTCACCTGCAGCAATTCTGATTGCATACTGATTACTGATGGCCCTAGCATTGTCATTCATATGTATATATATATATATATATATATATATATATATAGAGAGAGAGAGAGAGAGAGAGAGAGATTTTAAAATGTAATCTACTTTATCCTGCGATTTTACTCTACTCTAAGACTAAGATATTATCTGAAAATGCTGTGAAAAATTGGTCCTGTTTCCTTTCAAAACTTATAAAGTATTTCAATATTTTGATGGTGTACTTCTGGCAGTCCTATATTGATGGAAATTATCAGTATTATTATGTTTGAATAACAGAAACTTATATATGTTCAATGCCTATTAATATTATTGAAATTATTTCCTTTTTTCAGCCTTTATTTTTGGGGTTGATTAACTTATTGTTGTTCCCTGACGTACATATTTTAATAGTATTATGATTACAGTGAATGTGGATTTTTTTTAGTGGTGCAATTTGTGGAAAAGATATTGGAGTTACATGGCACTGACTCCAGCTCCACATGATTGTGTGTGTGTGTGTGTGTGTGTGTGTGTGTGTGTGTGTATTTTTTCCTAAGTGAGTTCTATCATTACTACTTATTCTCATTCCTTAGCTATGCATTGCTCTACTGAGGGAATTCATCTACCTTTTATTGGTATGATGCTCTCCTTACATTCTCTGTCTATTTAGGAACTTGAAGTGTGCAGTATGTTGATGTCTCTTACACAGTAATTGGAAAGAATCTAGCTTATTAGTTTACATGTGGAAAGTAGAAAAAGGCTGATCCTATTATAAAATGTATCTCTACAATCTGAGTTATTGAATAATTCATAAAATAAAAAATATTTCTACCCCTAAGTCTACTGAGCTTATTCAAAATCAATTCTAGAAATATTTCTAAGTTTTTCTTGAAACCTGATCTTACTTGGACAATGATAGGACCACCGCTAATCAGCATGCAATTAGGAATGCTGCGTGAGAAGGAGGTCTTCAGCTCACGGCCCAGTTCCATTTCTGTCAGCTGAAAGAGTCTTCTATATTCTAAGAGAAGTAAAGAGCCTGTGTCTCCACCAGAAGGTATCTAATTATCTAAAGAAAAGTGATTAACTGATTATGATGAATAAATTAATCTCTAAGGAGATGCACAAATTCAGACATTTCTAATTAGAATAATTTTCCTGGGACAGCTGCAAAAATTCTCTGTTCTTATTAGCCATGATTAACAGAACAATAACTAATTTTTGGCAGCTCCCTATAAAGTTATTAGAATCACCCTTAGGACATAGATTCAAAAGTTGTAAATCCGTATCAAAGTTGCTTTAAAGGACATGAACAAAAATGTCAGTCTGTAAGTACGATATCTATTTCCATTCAAAATAATTTCCCTTTTCACTCATTATGCTCTTATTATAACTGTCTTCTCATTCAAAAGTAACTGAGGGTATTCCAGTTGGCTGGGAGTAGTGTCATGCTCTACATGATGAATTAAGTATTGTCTCTTATAGCAGGCTAGCCAATCCATTGTTAATACTAAATCCAATTTGATGCAGATGCTCTGTTAAAACTTTATTTTTCTTATTTGATCTATTATTTATGTTTATGAAGTTTTATTAGGTTTTGTTGCTAATGTTTTAGATCATTTATCAATTGTTATGAATTCATCATTAATATTTTAAATAGCTTTTAATGTTTACTGAATAGTTGACATAAGTATGTTTAATATATTGAACTCATACATGGCCAGTTAATGCTAAGATATATAAAAATAAAGACAAAATAGTTCTGATAATTTTCAATATATCATGTATTTAGAAAGAACAAAGTTTCACAATATTTTCTGCTTCTACTTTGGTCAATAGATGGGAAATAAAATAAAGGGTGGAACAATGAAGGAAGGAATGCTTTGTGGTATCTTAAAAACTCCATAATAATAAGGTCGATATAAAGAACCTAGCATTATGTAAGATATCAAGAAAATAATACAACAGCAATAGAGATATGCCGGAGAAAAGCATTTAAAATTACCATCACATAGTTAAGAGACACGTTCTATGTTTTGGGTCTCTTTCATCCACCAGTCACGTATACATCACTTTCTTCATGAATGCAATAAACTTTCTCAATGAGTTGATGTCTATGGTATTCATGTAGACTTCTTCATAATGAATGTTCACCAGAATAATTGATGGTTTTTCACAAAACTGAACCCATCAAACAGACATGTACAAGCAGTATGTGTCAGACTATTTAAAGTTCGTCATGAATCCATATGCACATCAAATCTAGAAAATAAATGTAATAATATAAAATCAACAGTCATTCTGTGGGGACAAATAGGTAAATGTCAGACATGCAAGCAGGATTTTTTTAGCAGGCTATTAATGGCTGGGAAGAGCCTGAGACACCAAGTGACCTAAAGCAACATACACTGGAGAACTATGTGAAAAAGTGAGTCTGCCTGCTGACACTGGCAATAAAAGAAAAAGAGCCAAGGTCTTCTCTGTTCTATAAGAAACAGCTATAAACAAGTTCAAACACTCCCTCCGCGTCAAAGTAAACCCCAGGTCCATACATTCATGTGTCTTCTCATTACTGCTTTTCTGTGTTTCCTCTTGGGCCCTAGCAATGCTGACTTTTCAGCTCTTAAACTGACAGCTTGAATACATTCATATCTCATGGAGTTCCTACTTGCCCTTGATTCTTTTTGAGTTCTGTATCCTGGCAGGAGCCATGTGATTTCTTTGGGAAAGAGGGCTGAGAATAGCACAAATGGCTCTCCTGTGTCAAGTATCTGAAGGCCCTGACCCACTTGGCAAGGACCAGTGAACAGTTTGCTGCATGATTCCACCATGACCCTGGGAGTGTATGTGCTACATGCTGTCCTTGCATTCACTATGCTAGCCATATTGCTGGCCTGAATGAATCACAGTAGCTCATGAATTTCAAATTTCAAAACTGTTCTGGAAAGAATGATTTTAACTACAAGAGTCTGAGATATGTTATTAAGTGGGTGAGATCAGTAGTTAGTGGGAGCAGTCTAGGAACAGAGAATGAAGCAGAACTACAGAAACCCACAGTTTCCTCATTTCTAGCAACTGAACCAATACCCTAAGATGTTGAGAGATAGAGAGAGAGAGAGAGAGAGAGAGAGAGAGAGAGAAGGAATAAACAGTGACAGCTGTTTCCTGTAGGATAAATGGAAATAGCTGGCTTATTCACAGAGAAGATAGAGTAGGAAAGAATGTAGAGCAGACTGATCCAACTTTGGCTGGTGAGTTGATCATGAGAACCAAGATGCTACCAGTTATAAATATCAGCCTCAAGAGACAAAACTATCTCTCAATCTCTCACCCTGAGTGACACTGTAGCAACTTATGCTGCCAACTGGGTACACGGTTCTACCTATAAGTGTGCGTTGTTAACAAAGCTCTTTTGTATCTTGCAAAACTGCTTATGCCTCTAAAAGTAGAGTTATAGATCAAAAAGGTGATAGCTACTCGTGGAAGAGTTAGGAGACTGAAAAGGAAAGGAGCAAGGGATAAACTACTATTCTTAAAAACATAGGAAGTGAAAACTGTTCATGAAAACCATTGAAACAGTATAAATAAAGCAGCCCAGGTTATCTGGACCAACTTGTTTGTTGGTCTCAGCCTCTTCTTTGCGCTGACTTCACACATTCGTCCCAGGTCATTGAACCTGTCCAGAGCAAGTGTTCCAGCAGTATTCCCAAATAAAACCAGTATTTATTCACTTACCTTTTCCGGATGCAGAAGCGATTACCATATATCCCCCATTTTTATTAAAAATAAAATTAATTATCTGTTTTCTATATTTGAAAATACAAGCTTTGAAAATGCAGTTAGTATTTCCATTGGTGGTGACAAATTTAACTTTTCAAAGTCTCTGTGGGCCAACACCCAACCCAATTCCTTGATGCTTCTAAATATAATAATTTTCATGAAATTCTCTAACTGTCCCAATACTGAAGAAAATAACATTTTCATTTCTTTGAACATTATTATCTATTAATATTGTTTTTAAGAGAATAGAATAATGTAGCTACTAACTTTTTTTCTGAAAAACCAACAGATTCATCATTTAAAATGAAGCAGATAAAATAGTTCATGGAGTACAGAATTTTTGGTTTTATCTTGGATAAAAAGGGAGCTTTTAGATAGAGGTAGTGAAGTTGATGTCACTGTTAGGAAATCACTTGCTGGGACAGTTATGTTGCTTACTAAGCAAACAGAGATGTGTAGCGTTGCTGGTTTCCTTGTCAATAATAACTTAAAGCAAAGTGAGGCTGGATCATTCCCCCTGGAGAAGGAGACTCACAGAAAGTCATTTTGCAATGCATCTTGAGTCCTGTAAACCTCAGGTTTTACAGGGGTGTTCTCTTTTAAATGATGCCCTTGCTTTGCTTCTTCGCCTGTCATGGTTCATGAGGGGTTGAATTAATTAAAATCTGTGGATTTCTACCATGAGCATTCCACTAGGAAGTCAGTGTGTTAGGCAACAAAAATCATAGAAATATTTTAGGATTTCAAGTCATCTAATTAAAGTCTAGAGATCTGTTATGCAGGTATACAAAGAATTAACAACACTTTTAATCCTTCTTGAGGGTAGATTTTATGTTCTGTGTTTTCAATTAGATTTACCTCAGTGAAAAGAGGTCATGGTTACACAGATGTCTCCATATGTTCTGTAAGCGTTACATTCCAACATCTACCTAAACCACAAAAGTACTAAATTTCAAATAGCACATACTATAATGTCTCTTATTTTTCTAAACTTTGATAAAGTTTAATTTGTAAATAAGACAAACAATTGAAACAATCTATTTATTAAAGGTCATTGTGCTCTCAACTATATTACCAACATATGTTTTCCATCAATTTCTTTCTTTGTTCATGTGACATGATTTACTTCCTGTGGGTTATGGACACAGATATTTTAAATCTAACATGAATTTACTGTGTCAAGATTACCTGACCACAAGCATGCGATGTTATGACACATATGTGCCCCTCAGTTTACTACAAACATCTAGCTAGTAAAGGATAACTGCAGCTCCAGATAGATGGCATGTTAATATTCTGGAGAGCCCAGAGTGGGAAGGCACCACATTTTGATCATATTCTTCTGGATAACAGATAATGTAGACATTACTAGTTGTGATTTCGAGAATTTAGTGCTATAAAATTCCAGTTAGTTGGAATTCTGAATATAAAAACTGAATCATTCGGGGACACTATAGATATGAGACGTCTATACCCACCCACCTCAATATTGCCATCGAGACACAGCAAAAAGAATTCATCTTAAACACACGCTTTCCTTTCAATGTGTTTAAGAAAATAATTTTGTTATATGTGATAGACATACTAATTTTTCTCGTTTTCTAGGGGCAAGAAACTAACTGTGGCTGTACAGTTATAAAGGACTGTGATGGAAAGTCATCATTCGAATGTCTTATATTTTATATTAAGTATTTCAGTCTTAAAATATCAAGGTTTATAATATAAAAATTTCTGTGCTACAAAGACACAAAGTATATCAATTTTGACCAAATGGCAATAAAGCTTTCAAGAAGTAAGATCATGTTAATGAATAGTTAACAGGATTTAAAAAAACAACTATCAAATTGTTCTTTTTTTTTAAAGAGAGAGTATTCTACATTTATTATGTGTAACTGTATTGTGTATCATGTGCATTCAGGTCCCCAAAGAGGTTTTTTCAGATCTGCAAGAACTGGGGTTACAGGGAACTAGGAGCTACTGATGTGGTCTGGGAACCAAACTCAGTTGCTCTCTGAGAGCATAATACCATCTTTTCTTCCTCTGGAATTGTTCTTTGCTCAATCAAGAGACAAGACTCGTGGCAGATTTATTTGGTATGATTCTCTGTTTGCCATATGATTTGCCTTCGTTAGGACTGTCACAGAGGTAAATGTATGCCTGCTTGACAGTCGTGTCGAAGGTAACTTCTCATGTGGGTGATAGCAATAATTATCAGCTACCTTGACAATGAGTGTGAAATTGTACTGGTATCTTTGTCCTTCACTGTAATTCTGCTAATCACAGTGAACTCACGTGACTTCAACATGTATGTAATGTCATTGGAAGTCACTGCAATTTAACTATAGACCATGTCTACTATTGGCACATCATCATGAGCTTCCTTCATAGAATGTGAATGCCTTAAAAATTCTTACTCTACTGTGAATAAGGTAAGAAAGTGTGTCTTTTTGTATTATTTTGTTTTTAGTAAATAAAAAAGGAAACAGTTAGTGAGAAACAATATCAAAATAAGAGATCAAATTTTTAAAAGTTTTTTAAGTGTCATTTTTACAATGACGATAATGGATAGAATTATCGAAAAATATTCCCAGTAAGATGATAAGGATGGGATGGTTAACTTACAAATACTAACTTAACTTAGGTATAAATTAACAGCTATATGATTTTGGCAATAAAAAACCATCATCAGCATGATATTTCTTACCTTGCAGAAGATAATAAGCATGACCTAGGCTGTACAATTGATTGTTAAAGCTGCACATAAAATTAAAAGTATAATATGCAAGCTATTCAATTTAATTTGACAAGCAATCTTATAAGGAATCCTTAAGGAATCACAAACGTAAACTATTATACATGAAAAACATTCAGTCAGCTCTACTTTCAGTCTTTTCAATGCATACCCACTCATCAATAGTTTCTTATATCCAGGAGATTGAGGGCAAAAGTGGGCACAAAGAATTAGTCATCACCTTTGATCTTTGATCACCAACCAAACGTAGCAAGGAAAGTGCCTCAGCTAGCAATAATTGGGCTGTGCTGTATTTTTTACCCTAACCTAGTGAATCTATAACTCAGCTATGTGTCCTTGTGAACTTTACATTGTTTTCTGGTGTTTTTCTTCTCAAAGCTATTATCAAAACTGCTGATCGAACCTGAAGTTATTTTAAGACTTTGTTTCAGCTAATAATGCACACTGACACCTGTGAATGCATCTTTCCACATTAAGATTAAACGATTTCATGTTACCCTGGCTCCTAGGATTCAATTGTATTCCTTAAACATTAATCTGAACTGTGATCTATGCAACTCCTTAGGTGAAACTGATAGTCCCTAGCTGTGGGACATTTCCATGTATTCATTTTCATTCATCAAAACCCTATAGTAACTAACATTATTATTATCAATTAGACAGTACAGTTTCAGAAAAAAATCATCTTCATAATAATCCATACGTAAAAATGACCAATAGAATGGGATGTTTCCATGAGATAAACACACGACATTATAGACAGTGGGGATCTTCCCACACCCATTCACACAATGCCAGATACCAGAAGAAGATGGCAGGGCAAACATCATAGAAAGGCACCGAAGAAGCAAAGGTGTTGAAATAAGGGCAGCGGGGCTGCGTCCCCAGCACCCCGGCTGCCTGGCTAGCTTATGCCCAAAATAACAACACACAAACTGTATTCATTTAATCACTGCTTGGCCCATTTCTATCTAGCCTCTTCTAGGCTAATTCTCACATATTAATTTAGCCCATTTTTAATCATCTGTGTAGCGCCGCTAGGTGCGTTTACCAGGAAGATTCTAGCCTATGTCCATCCTGGGTCGGAGCTTCATCGCGTGCGTCTGCCTGGGAGCTGGGAGCATGGCATCTCTCTGAGGCGTCTGCTCCCAAGAGGAGAGCTGTGGAGTCTGAGCTCACTTCCTCTTCCTCCCAGCATTCTGTTCTGTTTACTCCTCCCACCTATCTTCTAACCAATGAGGGCCAAGCAGTTTCTTTTTATTTAACCAATGACCTTCCTCCATCACAAAGCCAACCATGTGTCCATGGTCTCAAAGTTTTTCCTATCTGAGATTTACCCAGCAGGGATTTTCTTCCTGGTGGCCTAACACCCTGAAGTCAATTTCCACTTACTGTTCCTCTGACATGGCCACCCAGCTCTTGAGGAACTAGGAGTGGAGAGAGAAGCAACTGTGAGCGGGATGTAATATATGAGAAAGGAATTTAAAAGCAGAGGGTAGTAGCATCAGGAGATAACTCTGGTACTTTTCATTGTGATAGAAGCAATTATAGACTGATCATGAAATATGTGCTCCTTTTACTCCAGACTTAACTATTGTATTTGAAAAGATAGAAGAGAATTTTATTTTAAGTCATCATAGAGATTTTGTTTTCATCAAATAATCAAGTATAAGATTATCTTCACTTTTTGTACAACCAATCAAGACTATTTGTTGGCTAATTATAAAGACAGTCTAAACTATTGTAGAACAAATTTACTTAATGTCAAAATGAAAAGTGAAATATAAAATGAGAGTTACTAAAAATGTTTAGACATAGGACCCAAGAGTGGGATGGTGATGATGTGTTTTTAGGAAGTCTCCAGGCAACCAGACCATGCATAGAAATAACTTTTCTCCCTTTATCACACCATTAGAAAATTTCCTGTTAACATGCCAATGTACAATGTTAATAAAACTCAGCAAGTCAATAAATAAACAAATTAAAAAATAGAAGACGTGAAGTTGTGAGTGAGCTGTGCTATGGGGACCTTGAGAGTTAGAAAGAGGGACTGGGGTGGGTGCCATTAGAATACATTTCACACATGTGTGAAATTTCCAAAGAATAAACAAAAAGTATAATTTAAAAAGCAGTTAATCTTCACCTTGGAGCTTTGTAGAGTAATAGCTATTTTTATGGGTGTGTAGTGACAAGCATCATTCTTGAAGGGTGCTTTAGTTTAATGGCCTGAAGGAAAGACACAGAACTCATTTATTTAAGTCTCTAATTATTAAAGTACAGCAGAAAATAACAATGATAAAATATATCTACTAAGTATAGTTTCATGTACATCTCCAGGTCACTGAACAGACCACCAATGGCCAGTTTTCACAATTTGATTATGCCTACTTAGATTAGTAAGCACAGGAATAATTTCAAACAGCATCTTGCCCAGTTTACTCAGAGTAGATACATTTTATTTGAGAATGTACAGCTGAGTTTACTTAGGGTAATGACACAGGGATGTGAAGAATTGACCCAAGTAATATACATGAAAATGCATCAATGACCCAGTGACTGATTAGTTGCTGGTTACCAATGAACAATGGTTTTAGATAGATTCAGGCCCAGCATTTGTGAGATAACATCTGGGTACTTAAAGTTTCAACTCATTAATATATATTTCATTTGAGTGAAATTTCAGATGTGGCAACAGAGTTCACATTACTGAATTTTTACTCCAATCCTAAGGAGGACTATTGGAATATATCCATGATAGGAACTAAGAGATATTCTATGATAACCTTCTTGCAGCTGCAAAGCTCTCACACATTTTTAATTTTCATAATAGAAAGTAAAGACAACGTTTTGAACTTTGTTAATCATTTTCTTTTATTTATAACAGAAACACAAACATCCTGTAACATTAAATTATGGGTAAGGAAGAGAACATAAATGTTTGTGCTTTTTAATGTGTCCTGGGAATCTAAACAGTGCCTGGTAAACAGTGGGTGCTCCATACAGGTGTGTTAATGGATTAAGTCTCTCTCTCTGAGAGGTTCTGACAGACGCCTTTGTCAATTCTGACCAAGGAGCTTCTACCTTTAATTTATGCAGAATGGGTCTGGTTATCCTAACTGTGACACATCTCTCTATAGAAAGGTCAGTGATACTTTGCTTGTTTATTGATTACTACATGAATTCTGTATCTTTTGCTTGGGTTTGCATTCCAGTTTAGACCTCACTCCTTAGTGTCTGTGTTGCTGAGGTCAGAACACACAACTGTCACTCCACTATTTTTCACAAGCTATGGAAAAAGCTGCCATAACGGATCTCAACTCACAGAGTTAGAAAGTTCCCAGGTGAAAAATTTTCATGCCATAAAGCCTCAATGAAATGTGGTCAATCTATGTCTCTTAATAACATTTAATCTATTATTTTCTCAAATTGAAAATTTTAATTTAAGGAGGGCTATCCCAAAAAATAGAAACTGAGTTAGTTTTGTAGAAGTGGTCAATCACTCGATTAAAAACTTTAATTATCTCCAGACCAGCCTATCTTTATTATAATTTACATAGATTCATAGCAACTTCTTTTTAAATCTGTGCTTAGATAATGCTTTGAGCATCAAAATTTCACATTATTTATTTCAATAAGACAGAATGTGGTCTGATCAGTGAGGCAGATGTGCAGAGACTATGTTTTGACTAATTGACAATGTACTGAAGGAGTGTAATTACACACCAGACAAGCATCTAGCTTTTTAGTACTGGATTTTAGTTACACAGGACAAACTCTTTCTTTCAATGCCTGGATTGAAAAATAAGCTTATATGGGTATAGTTCTTATGCCAATAATTTTATATGTTTCTTTTTATTTATTTGTTTGTTTGTTTATCAATAAATTTGTTTATTTATTTATTTATTGCTTTTTTGAGACATGTTTTTTTTGTAGCTTTGATAGTCTTGGAATTCCCTTTGTAGAACAGGTTGACCTCCAACTCACTGATGTATGCCTGCCTCTGCCTCTTTTGTGCTGCCATTAATGGCGTGGGCTTAGCACCACCCAGTACCAATAAAATACTTAAATGGAGCGTAATTATGCTTTTCATTATAATTATTACAACTCAGTAAAGTGATAGAAAGATACAACTTTGTTAAAATATTAAAACATTCCATAATTTTAAAATGTTTATAATTTTACCAAAAACAACACTATAAAAGTCAGTCTTTCAAATCCTACACATAAAAAGGCTTTGACTGACATATATTACAAAATCAGTTCCATAAAAAAGATATATGGTGAAAATATAAGAAGTGTTTTGTTTTCATTATTATTTTTTTAGTTTTAGTTTTTAGCTTAGTATCATAAATTACTACTAGAAATTAGATGTGCTATCACCAAATTGTTTCCCAAGGTAAATGAGCCATGATACAATGCTCATGATACAATATTTAAATTAAACTTTAACATCTGGCATAATGTATAATACATTTGGTATCTTGGAGTTCAATGATTGAATGTTTTTCTTTGCTAGAATAATAATATATTTAGAATTCTTAAAACTGTAATAGTGGCTTTGCACATTACTTTTTTATACTTTCTATTCCATTTCTATACTATTAATCATAGGAATTGTTTTTATATGTTACAAAGACCACATTTATGTAATAATGTGTGATCACCAGAAATCTTTGTTATTTTATATGGAAGAAATATACAGGCAATCTCTTTGAGGAATAATACTTCTGAAGTGTTGATGGCTTCAAGTCACAGGAAATGTCAAGTGCTTTCAAAACCATGAGAGGCAGATTCGTGTTCAATAAAAACTTCCAGAATCTCAAGCTAAGTAAAGCGGCAAGGCTGAGATTTGATCCATTTTCCACCCTCTGTCATTACCTTCTCCATGTCTATGACATTTTGACATTTTCTCTCTGATCACAGGAATTTATATATTATTCCTCAATCATTCTCTTTTATATTCAATAAAAGAAATATAATGACATAATTCAATACACTCAAAGAAAATAATACCTTGTTTCAATTATATTCAGACTTGGCTATTATTTTTGGCAGTGTCTTTTTGTTCAAATAAAATGTGAGATTTTTTTAGTAGATTTTTAAATCCGAGTTCAAAGATACAGAAAATTCTTCCACATTCTCATTGAATGTTATCCTAGCCGATGACTTTTTTATCTGAGTGGTGACAACTTAAGGGGTGAGGCTTCCCAGGTCTGGGGTGCACTTGTCAATGTCCAGGATTGGAACTTAGGTTCAGGGTGCACCTGTGCATTGAAAGCAAGCTCACAGTGTGGTTTACAGAAAAGCTTTCTAATCAGAGCTTCAACTGTGTCAAGAGTGATTATCTCGCCTATCTTTTGTCACATGTTTAGTGTGAGTTTAGAAAGTCATTCAATTTGTTTTTAACATTTTTCATGAAAAATTATGTATTCATATATGTGGATTTGAATACAACTCAAATAATGAACTTCTGAATATCAATGCATATATATATATATATATCAAATGTAGTTGTTTTTGCTTGTTTTCATTTGGAATGTGGTTTTCTAGTTTGTTCTTCTTGAGTACAGTTGAGCAGATTTTAGAAACCTATAATGTATATAATTTGACTAGCATATTTCTAAGACATCATGTCTCACACAAAATTTACCGGACTGACTATAAATTTATACTTATCAAATCAATTGCAAAACGATTTTACACTAAAGGAAAATGTGAAATTTGCCTGAATAGCCATATATATAAACAGATCTTAAGGACTGAGAATTCTTAGCACAAAACAGTATTGCTCCTATAATGTTCATTTAGTGTTAACAAATTCCAGAATGTATATAAAATCATAATGTAATTTATAGCATGGAGAGAAAGATGACAATCTGTACATGCTTCTAGATATCTTAACCCCATATTTAGCTTGTCTTATCTATGATTGGAACAACAAATACATTCAAAATAGCAAGATATTTTGTCGAAGGTTCTTGTCTCCTGTTGTCTGTTAAAATGTATTGTGTCCTTGAAATTCCTTTAAATATTATCAGTAGTGGGAATCCCAGCTGCATAATTGTGTAGCAGGCAGAATGGGAACAATGGAGACACTTAACTCTTCAGCTCCACCACAGTGACCAGAGACATTCACAAGCATGGACTGAACCCTCAGTGTCAATCCAACCAAGCTCACTGCACTATCATCCTCACACAGAACCAGATGAATTTCTAAATATAATCAAGGAAATATTCTGCATATTTCTCACTTCATTTTGGTGTTACTTTCATTTGTAGTTAAGAAATTTAGCTTAAAATAAAGTAACAACATTGGGCTTATTAAATATATTCTGTCTCAGAACAAATAAGGATGTTAATATCTTGCTACTTTGCCATTATGTTATAATCAGCTAATTTCACATATTCTAGTTGCTGTCTCCAGAGAGAACTGAACATTAAATATTGTGTTAAACATAACATTGATCAAACAACTCCTAAATGTATTTGTAATCACCAGTTTTTACTCAAAATACATATAATGATGCTTAGTTAATTTAAGCCAAATCATCAAATAATAAACCTCAGTAAAAGGTAAATTTAACGTTTGAGAAAAAGAATCTATGCTCAAAACGCATATTATAGAGAGCAGAAACTGTTGTTAACATATAACGAATTGAAATATGTAATGCAATTGTTTTCAGGAGCATTACAGTGTTCCCAAATTGATGTGTGTAGTGATATTTTGTTTGTAATCTAGCAAACAAAGCTTCAGTGAAGATCAAAGTAGTGAACTAAACCACTAGATAGCCATAGAGACCAGGCCGTGGTGGCACACATCTTTAATCCCAGCACTCAGGACACAGAGGTAGGTGGATCTCTGTGAGTTCCAGGCTTTGCCTACACTAGATTGATCCAACCTCAAAGAGAAACACAGCCAGGTGGTGGTATCTCACACCTTTAATCCCAGCACCAGGGAGGTGGAGATGGAAAGTGATATGGCTGGATGTAAGGAGGAAGTCAACAAGAGCTCAGATGCAGTTTGGAGATGTAGTCTAAGGATGCAGTGTGAGGAGAGGATCGCCCCTTTTGTCTGAGCCTTGGTAGCGGTAAGAACTCTAGTAGCTGGCTACTCTGCTTCCCTTATCTTTCAGCTTTCACCCCGTGATAACTAACTCTGAGTTTTTATTATTAAGAGCAATCAGAATTTGTGCTATGGATGTGATTTCATTGAATTCTTTTTTTTCTTTCTTTTCCATTTACGTGTGTTTAGAATTTATTCTTTGAAAATTTCATTCTGTACATTTTAAAAATAATTTTTACTGTTCCTCTATTTCTCTCACTTCTCCATCAAAAGAAAAAAAGCAGACAAAGTAAAGAAGTCATAAAAAGCCCATGATATCAGATATGCTGTTTTTCCTGAGCTTGGAGTCTGCGTTTGAGTAATGCTGATTTAACCAGTGTACTCTCTTGGAGGAAAACTGGCTTTTCCTCTTCCAGCAGCTATTTATTTGCAAAGCCATTTCTTTGATGGGATGATAGTTGGTGTTCATTCCCCCTCTTCATGTGGGAATATTGTCTAGCTTGGTTCTTCTGCAGAACTTGTGTGTGTTGTCACAATCTCTCTGAGTTCAAATGTGAATCTGCCGTGGCTCTGTTTTGTTTGGAAAATGCTGATTTCTTCAAGCCATCAATCATCTCTGGCTCTTCAAATCTTTCCACTTTTTCTCCTCTACATAGATCCCTGAGCTGTGACAGTAGAGATGGGATAAAGACATTCCGTTTAGGGCTGAGCACTTCAAAGTCTGTCACTGAATCACTACACATTGTCAATAATTTCACCTGGTGCTGCAAAGAGAAGCTTCTCAGATGAGGGCTTTCCTTTGGGCATAGCGTTATTTCATTACGTATTGCTTCAATGCTATGCTCATTTAATAGAATAACAATGTTCTTTTTCCTGAACCCCAGAAATATCTAATTGAAGATTCTAGTCCTTTTTAACAATATCAGGCATGGGCTTCATCTCAAAGAGTAGGCCCGGAATCCAGTACAGTAAGTGGTTGGTTACTCTCTTCACATTAGTGTTGCTATTGTACCAGCAGATGTGTCTCGCAAGCGGGTCGTTTTGACAGCCTTCACGGTTATTAGATGAGTGAGAACGACGATTATGTTTCTGCTTCTTTAGCTTGGGTAACATCTGGCAGCACTCTGAAGGCCAGTCAGTAAAGATGAGGCTTCCAGTTGAGTGACAGCTGGATTCACCCATGTTCTATGCTCTAAGTATTTGGTGTCTTCAGCAAAAAGTCCTTACTGGTCACGTGTTTTACAGGTTACTCAGTATATTTTCAATATTCTGTAGGCTGTGGGGGAATCTACAGAACCTCTTTGGTCAACAACTCAAAACTCTGAAATCCAACATGGCTCAATTTAAACTCCTTTTTTAAATGTATGTACTTTAGGGAGCATCTAATGGAGTAGGTTTCCATAGCTTTTCAAAGGACTTTAATGTTAGTTGTCCCTCATAAAATTCTTTTCTTTTCCTGCTTTTCTGTCCTCTTCTCAATTACATATTACTGTTCTGATTTCCCATTATCCTCTTTTAACACGTTATTCTATAACCCCTTCCTTGATAAATCCTCACTTACCCGTGGTCTATTATTGGCTAACACACCTCTGTCAGTATTTCTAATAAGACAATTTACCTAAAGCATAAAAGTTTATATCTACATAGAAGGGAAAATATGCAATGCTTGTCCTTCTAGGCCTGAGTTACCTCACTCAGGATGATTGTTTCTAGCTATATCCATTTACCTAAAATTTTCTAATTGTAATTTTGTTTTCTTAACAGTTGAATAATATTCAATTATACAAATTTATCATCTTTCCAGTGCCCATTTTTCAATTTAAAATCAAATTAAGAAGGATATGCAAATAGTGAAGCATGAATAAAATTGCAAAATGAGCATTTGAAGTTGTGGTTCATTGTCATTAGCTCTGATGTTAAAATCGGAATATCCTCATAGAATCATTTAACAAATTTTTAATTTTATAAACATTCCACTCAATTCAGATATATTTTCTTTAACCTTTCTTGTGTTCCCTAATTACTATTACTTTTGAGGATAAAATCATATGTCATTGAAAGACAAAACAAACCTTGCACCATTTCTCTGCACATACACGAGACCACTTTCACCTCCTGTGTGCAGCTGTCTCCCATCGCTTTGGTGTTGTTCTCCTACCAGGACTCACTTATGCGTTCCTCATCATGGAATGCAATGTTGTCATCCATAAAGACATGATTTTGTTCTAATATTCATCTATTCATGTTTTCAACAAAGCTCCTTTGAGACTATAGGCAGCTTTAGCTTGCCATGATCTTTGTAGAACACATATCCTAGAACTTCACAGGATGATGCCTCCTATGTTCAGGAAGTTCCCTAACAACTGTGATGGGACAGACCTCTGTATTCTCTAGGTGTGCTGTAATCGAAAGTTTCTATCCCACATTCCAGTTCCCAAATAATCACTCAGAGGCTTACTAGTAATTATAAATGCCTGGCCGACGGTTCAGGCTCATTATTCAGCTCTAAAGGACAAACTAGATGGGCATACTTCTAGAACAGAATGATGTTCTTCCAAGCTTCCATTTTTCCCTATGAGAGTAAAAATTCACTAGCACTCTCCAGGTAAGGCATGGGAGTTGTCACCCTGACCTCTGAGCACTGGCACAGCTGAAGCAGGGTCCTATAAGTTAGAAGCTAGGAAGCTCACGCTACACACTGGCATGTTGTCTCAAATAAGTACATAGATGAGAGACAGACAGATAGATGAAAGAATATACTACAAAAAATCTAATAAAGTTGTACTTTCTGACCCACTGTTTTCTATCTCTGTTTTGGTTGGCTCACAGTTTGAGTCAAGTCTTTGGCATAGATGGTATTTGATAATATTTTTTTTCTGTTCCCTCATTATGGAATAATTTAAATTTAGTGAAAAGGAACTTTTTCTATAATTACATCTTTGCCCTTTGTTTCAGAGTAGCTTTCTTACGTTAGATAAATTAGTATTTAGTGTAGGAATGAATGAGTAATTTATTGTGTCAGCTTAAAGACATTATTTTCTTCATATTCTTTTGTTTGTTCCTTTGTTTCTTTTAAATTGTTTTTATTTAGCAATATATTTTTCTCTGCTTCCCTCCCTTCCTCAACCCTACCATCCTACCCTCTCCCATGATTCTCATGCTTCAATCACAAGATCAGGGGATCCTGTCTTTTTCTACTTCCCATGTAGATTAGAGCCAGGTATGTCTCTCTTAGTGTCCTCTTTGTTTAGGTTCTCTGGGATTGTGAATTGTAGGCGGGTTTTCTTTGTTTATGTCTAAAAGCCACTTATGAGTGAGTACATATTATATTTGTCTTTCTTGTGTAGGTTATCTCACTCAATATGATGTTTTCTAGAACAATCCATTTGCCCACAAATTTCAAGATGCCTTTTTTTCCTGTGTAGTACTCCACTGTGTAAATGTACCACATTTTCCTTATTCATTCTTTGGTCAAGTGGTATTTAGGTTGTCTCCAGGTTCTGGATATGACAAATAATGCTGCTATGAACATAGTTGAGCACATGTCCTTGCACTACGATTAAGCATCCTTTGGTTATATATCCAAAAGTCATATTGCTGGATCATGAGGTAGGTTGTTTCCAAATTTTCTGAGAAGTTGCCATACTGATATCAAAAATGGATGTACCAGTTTGCACTCCCACCAGCAATGGAGGAGTGTTCTATCAAACAATCTGCTTGAAAAGGTGTCAATCTAGTTTAAGAGTAAACTGCTTCTTCTATATAAACACTTAATGAGATAAAATATAGAATATTTTATAAAAACTTGAAGCTGGAGTTTTCAAGTGAAGTGAATCTGGTATTTACCTATGGGAATGTAAAAAATTTAAGTGTCTAGCTCCAACTTGAACACTGACAACACTTTATCCTGAAGAGAACATTCATATCTTTACACGCCAAGAACACATTTAGATCTAGTTTTTCGGATACAGGATCTTCACTATATGCACATGATGTTTTCCCAGTGTACTTTGGAAAAGTCATCTGGCATGTATGCACACTGTGAGAAATTCTTATATGAATCCTTTCATTGCATCATCGTTCAGGTGATTTCTCCCTCTCTTTCCTCAGGCAAGCAGGAGAATATTAATATATATTATATATTTAGATATCTTATAGATGCATTTCAGCATGGACTGCAGACGGAGCAGATGGCACATTTCACAGCTCCACTGAAGCTGTGAAATAATCGTTCAATTTTTGCATAAAAACTTATCTTATGTTCATATTCATAACTTTGAAGTATCACTATTTTTTGACCCATTTTAAAAGCAACAATGACAATGACGTAGAAAATATACTTGTGAAAACTGTGGCTGAATGTAGTTTTTTTTTATTTTTTTTATTTTTTTTTTAAATTTATTTATTTATTAAGGATTTCTGCCTCGTCCCCACAACCGCTTCCCATTTCCCTCCCCCTCCCCCGATCAAGTCCCCCCCCCTCATCTGCTCGAAGAGCAATCAGGGTTCCCTGACCTGTGGGAAGCCCAAGGACTACCCACCTCTATCCAGGTCTCCTAAGGTGAGCATCCAAACTGCCTAGGCTCCCACAAAGCCAGTACGTGCAGTAGGATCAAAAACCCACTGCAATTGTTCTTGAATTTTCAGTATTCCTCATTGTCCGCTATGTTCAGCTAGTCCGGATTTATCCCATGCTTTTTCAGACCTAGGCCAGCTGGCCTTGGTGAGATCCCAATAGAACATTGTCTTAGTGTGTGGGTGCACCCCTCGTGGTCCTGAGTTCCTTGCTCGTGCTCCGTCTCCTTCTGCTCCTGATTTGGTACTAAATGTAGTTTGAATGTAGGAAATGTACTTTGTGAGTGAATGAGTCAAACGAATAAAATGGAAATCCACGTATTATCTTTGGTAATTTGACTAACTGATACTAGTAGTCAACTCATTGTATGTGTTTCACAGCAAACACTAAGTGTGCATCTTGTCTGTAATTTTTAACTAAATTCTAACTGAAGTTAACATATCAATCTTTTGTATTTTATTCTGCAATTCTGATTTCCTAGCTTACTTCATGAAGTCTGTTTTGTTTTATTATTTCTGTAATTTTCCTGATTTAAAAAAATCTAATAATTATCTAACATAGTCTGTCTTCCTTTTTTGAGGTTTACAGTGTTATTAAGGAGAAACAGGTGTTTTGTTTGGTGAGATATAGGATTTGAATGAACAGATTTCTGGTGTTTAGTTATTCTATTTATTTAATGTTTAGATTCAACCACTTCCAGATGCCACTCCATACCATCTTTTTAACTCATGGTCTTTTCTTTTACTAACTGTTTTGTATGTTTACATGTATTTATATATACATTTATATTTGTAAAGTTACCTTAGGATGTTCATATAATGCTAACTGTATATATGTTTCCAAGGCTGATTATTTGACCCTGGAGAACCACTGTTATGCACTTCCCTGGAGAAGGCATTTTCTGTCCCCAGCTTCCCTCACTTTCTTGTAGTCTTGCTTCTTTCTCTGTCCATTGGTGTCATCCTTCTACAGCAAAGGTTTGTTTTGTTTTGTCTTTATAAATGAGAATGTCCTGCTCCTGTGGATAACAATGTTTTCTTTTGATTTTGTATTCATTACTCCTGATTCATAATACGATTTCCCTGAACTAAACATGTATTTTGAACACTGGATTCTTTTTCTTTTTTAAATTTTTCATTTAGCCTAATTTCTTTATTGAATCTTGGGAATTTTCATATTATGCACCCTAATTCTGCTAAACTCTAAGTTCCTCCATATCCTTCCCTCATCCCTCATAGCCTGGGAAGGAATTCTAGACACAAAAGAACAGCGTTAATCATGGCTTTGTGGTAGCAGCATTTCCTCAGGTGAACTCTGTTTGCTAGAGGCAAGCACGTCTCATCTAAGAGAGGCTTCCTGACTCAGCTTTAGCTGAAGAAACCTTGCAGCTATTTCCCTGCCAGCAAACACTTAAATAGTGTTTTTAAATAGCTAACAGCATGCTTCTGGGTGACGGCAGGACCTTGAAACTTCATAGAGTTGTGGCAATACACATGGCTCCTGCCCATGCCTTTGCCATGAAGCTAGACTCTCAGAAAGCTATGGAATGGGTGGATCTAGCTGTCAAAGCCACGGCTTTAATCCTAGTCATATTGCTTAGCAAATTAAAGACTCATATAGTCAGAAAAATAGAGATATATAGTAAAGATAGATTCAGACAAAAAAAAACACCTCTAAATGGTTTACAGTGTGTTTAGAAATATTTGTAGGCTTGGGCGAGAAAAGAAAAAAAAATGAAGTCATTTAAAAAAAAAAGGAGAGAAAGAAGTTGGGTGTGGTGGCACATGCCTTTAATCCCAGCACTCAAGAGGCAGAGGCAGGTGGATCTCTGTGAGTTGAGGTCAGCCTCTTATACAAGAGATAGTTCCAGGACAGAAGCCAAAAGCTATGGAGAAACCCTGTCTCAAAAAGCCAAATAAATAAATAAATAGTATTTGCAATAATACTCATGCTGCATACAGTTATAGAATTTAAATAAATTAAAATTGAATGTTAAGTTTTGCAAAGAGAATAATGTGACAGAAAACCCAACACTGCCCCATTGAAACAATATCCTTGAACACAAGAGGCTGAGAAATTCAAGAGAAAACCAAAAAAAGAAAAAAAAAAGTTAAAAGGTCAGCTAAAAGATCAAAAAAAAAAAATACCAAAACCAGTACACGATAAAGAGGATCTCTGATTTAATATTGACAAATGATGTGGTATTTTCCTCTGTAAACTGTGATTACCATTAATGAAAAAAGAAATGCTTTGGATCTATAGCAGAACAGAATGTACTTAGGCGTGGAAAGCTAGGCTAATGCTGGGAGAAAAAAGGGTGGAGTCAGAGAGAAGCCACTTAGCGCCTCCAGAGACAGACTCCAAAATGTTGTTAGTAAGCCACTGTCATGTGGCGAAACACAGATTAATAGAGACAGAGACCCACATGGGAGCACCGGACAGAAATCTCAAGGTCCAAATCAGGAGCAGAAGGAGACGGAGCATGAGCAAGGAACTCAGGACCACGAGGGGTGCACCCACACACTAAGACAATGGGGATGTTCTATTGGGATCTCACCAAGGCCAGCTGGCCTAGGTCTGAAAAAGCATGGGATAAATCCGGACTAGCTGAACATAGCAGACAATGAGGAATACTGAGAATTCAAGAACAATTGCAGTGGGTTTTTGACCCTACTGCACGTACTGGCTTTGTGGGAACCTAGGCAGTTTGAATGCTCACCTTACGAGACCTGGATAGAGGTGGACAGTCCTTGGGCTTCCCACAGGTCAGGGAACCCTGATTGCTCTTCGAGCAGATGAGGGAGGGGGACTTGATCGGGGGAGGGGGAGGGAAATGGGAAGCGGTTGTGGGGACGAGGCAGAAATCCTTAATAAATAAATAAATTTAAAAAATAAAAAAAAAGAAATGGGTTAAATTAAGATGTAAGTACTTGACGTTCTAGCCAGAGCATAAGACAACAAGAGGAGATCAAGGGGATACAAATTGGAAAAGAAAAAGTCAAACTCTCACTATTTGCTGATTATATGATAGTTTACATAAGTGACTCAAAAAAACCCACCAAGGAACTCCTTACAACACATAAACACCTTTAGCAATGTAGCATGATACAAGTTTAATTTTAAAAAATCAGTAGCCCTCCTTTATACAGATGAAAAACGGACTGAGAAAGAAATCAGAGAAACATCACCCTTCACAATAGTCAAAAATAACATAAAACATCTTGGAGAAACTCTAACCAAACTAGTGGAAGACCTATATGACAAGAATTTTAAGCCTTTGAAGAAAGAAATTTAAAAAACACCAGAAATTGGAAAGATATACCATGCTAGTGGGTAAGTAGAAATAACATAGTAAAAATAGCAATCTTACAAAAAGCATAGTTCAGACTCTTGGTTCTGTGAACGGCCCACCATCCAGCTTCCAAATAAATCACATACAGAAAGCTTATTCTTAGTTATGAATGCCTAGCCTTAGCATGGCTTGTTTCTTGCCAGCTTTTCTTAAATTATTCCTACTACCCTTTGCCTCTGGCTTTGATCTTTCTCTATTTCTGTATACCTTTCTTTATTTCTTTCTCCAAGGCTTGCTGTGTAGCTGAGTGACTGGCCCTTGTTATCCTCCTCTTCTTGGTCTCTTGCTCTTCTTCTTCCTTGTTCTCCTTCTATTTATACTCTCTACCTGCCAGTCCTACATCTCCTGGGTCCTGCTTACTATTGACTCTTCAGTCCCTTTTCAGACTATCAGGTATTTTAGATAGGAAAAGAATCACAGCATCACAGATTCAAACAATAGCAGCATAAATAAAAAACACACACCTTAAAATAATATTCCCCAACATTTTTCCCCAGAAAACAATTTCACCAGAAGTGGTTGACAGTTTCTAATATTTAAGAGAGCCATAGGAGATAAACTTCACGTGAAACAATGTCTTCAAATGGTGAGTCTCTCCTCAAAATGCACAACTGGAGGCAGGTGATGAGGGAAGTACATCTCAGATTATACATTCAGTTTTAGTACCTGTTGATCTGATTTACGATGCTTAAGAATTACAAGTAAAAGAATAAAATGAGGTCCGTATATTCCACCTAGAATCTTGAAGTGGGTAACAAAAAGAGCACTATATACTATTGCTGTCCTTGTTCACCTGGGTTCCGGCAGTACTGCTGCCGAGAAATGGTGGAGGGAGTTTCTGACTTTTTGAGGAGACACAATCTCACACAAGCTCTCTGTGTCTCTCTAATGTTTACCCCTTTCCTCATCAGTGTTCACTATCTGCATTTTGATTGGTTGTGTTTTCCCGAAATGTTCTCTTGCAAAAAGCAGTCTTTCAATCAAGTGTGAGGACTATAGTGATCTGTGGATGTAAGTACAAATTTTTAGAATGTAGTTAGGGATTGTGATGGCATATAAAAGAAGACTTTGTAGGTTTGGAGAGATAATTTTCACCAAGGAAGAGCAAAACAATAAGTTTGCCAATACCAGATGATCAGCCCTGGAAACATACACCTGAATAGCACTAATCAAACTGAGCAGGTTGCACTTATTTGTATGTAACAATAAATTGGAAAAGAGACTATGATTCTGAAAGAGAACATGGAGTGGTATATGGAAGAGTTTTGAGGATGAAAGGGGAAGGGGAAAATGATATAATAATGTTATATAATGACATTAAAGAATGAAACAAGTAATTTAAAAATTAAATATATCTTCTACAAGTAAGAGTGCTTAGTAAAATTTATTTAAATTATTTGCTATGCAGATGTTTTGCTTATAAAATTAAAGAATATGTTTCTTAACCTAGTGATATAAATTTATAAACAAAATATTCATATACATGCAGAGTAGATTACATGATAGTTGCCTTTTTGTAGCTGTTCCTTTAGTATAGTTGACTTATTTTTGCACATAAAGGAAAATGAATACATGAAGCATAGAAATTATATCAATTCTTCATTGTATAATCTAATGAAATAATTAAATGTGTACAATACCTCAGGAAATACATATAATTAGTTGAGTATCTACTTAACAAGGCTAACAGAAGAAAATCATGTAGTTGGCATACATTTTGCAATTCTCATTTCAACCACTTCTTTCTTTTTTTTTTTATTTTTTGTAGACAGGGTTTCTCTGTAGCTTTTTGATTCCTGTCCTGGAACTAGCTCTTGTAGACCAGGCTGGCCTCGAACTCACAGAGATCGGCCTGCCTCTGCCTCCCAAATGCTGGGATTAAAGGTGTGTGCCACCACCACCGGGCAACCACTTCTTTCTTAAATCGAAATTTGCAGCATATTGAATGATGCTGAGTCCCCCAACAGCCTGTGTGCCTGTAGATGTCTCAGGATGCTTACCTTCACTAACACCTGCATTAGCCCCAAATGACCCTGCTCTAATCTCTCCTCCTTCTCTACTTTACAACATCACATTTGCTGTCTGCTAAACTTCCCCAGCCACTGTCACCATCAGTGCTTTACACAGAATCCCTGTACCACCTACTATCCTATCTATTGTCTACCTTGCTCCCTGTAAAAATCGAAACACTATCTCAACATTGATATATTGCCATTTTGAAGCACTAATAAGTATTAATATGATTTTTATTTACTCTTCTAAACAAATTTGAGCTATTAATATTTTATTTTTAGACAGAGTCTCCCTATGTACCCCTGGCTGACCTAAAATTTGATATGTAGACCAGGATGTCCTAGAACTTACAGAAGATATGCCTGCTTCTGCCTCCTGAAGGCTATCAGAAAAAGTTTGCATGCTCATAACCCCCTAAAAATTTCACTTTTTTAGGTGTAGAAAAATGAATCTTGGAAATGTAAATAATTTGCTAAAAGTCATGAGCTGAACAGTGTCAGGTCTGTCACAAAATCTGCCTGAATCTATCTACTACCTTAGCATATGCACTTTCCAATATTTTGAAAATTCCTGAGGTCAAAAATAGCTTCACCTGTAATTCCAACCCAGTGCTTGATATCAAATGGACAATTTCCACAATGCAATGGAGATCAAGGTTGTACTGTGGTAGCTAACATACTAAGATTTGTTGTAGGGAGACTGCTTGCCGATTCCCGGCTCCTCAGGCCCAAAATAATTACACAGAAAGTATTATTTAAATCACTGATTGTCCCATTAGCTCTAGCTTAGTTATTAGCATTAGTTATTGGCTAACTCTTACATCTTAATTTAACCCATTTCTAGTGTCTGTGTATCATCACACGGTCATGGCCTATCAGCAAAATTTCAGCATGTCGGTCTCTGGCGGCTCCATAGCTTCTCTCTGACTCAGCCTCCTTTCATTCAGTTTAGTTTTCTCTGCCTAGTTCTGTTCTCCTATAGCTCTGCTAACAGTTCCTTTATCAACCAATTATATTTATAGTGTACAGGGAGACAGTCCACATCACCTCCCTTTTCTGTTTAAAAAAAAAAAGGAAGGTTTTTACTTTAACAGAGTAAATTACATACAACAAAACAGGCATCAATCAGTAATTACAGTTATAATAGTTATATCTACTATATCTTTTATCATAACTAAGGAAAACTATAAATTCTTAAACTCCATCAACGACTCTAGAAGGATATAATATTACCTAAGTAAACAGGAAGTACATTGTAAGCAACTTCCAAAAGTCTAGAATTCTTAGAGACACGTTGATACAATGACATGAACAAGGAGCCAGAAGTAAAATGCTTTGTCTAGGGAAATACCAGGCATTAGGAGGAAAATTTTGGCCGTTGAATAAATCTCAAACTAAAACAAAAGAATACAGATCATCAAACAACTAGGCAATTTTCAAGCATGTTGGAGCTTTCATTTGCTTATTTTTATTCATGTGGGGGATACACATGTCTAGACAGATGGTTTTGCACAGCTCTTGTCGTCCGAGGACAACCTCAAATTATTCTCACAAATACTGCCCTTGTGTTTGGAGACAGGATCTCTCATTGGGCTGATGATTACCACTAAGATGAGCTGGGTTAAACAGCATGTCCCAGGGATCTGTTTATCTCAATTTCCCATCTATGGCATTACAGGTGTAAATTTTAACACAGGTGTGGGTTTCTGAGGATCACCTACAGGTATGTGGAGTTACAAAGCAAAGTCTTTCCACCTGAGCTATCAAGCCTATTGACGACTTGTTTGTCTTTGTTGGTATTTTATAAGGAGGAGAAGTCAACAATTGATCCTTGCTTTCCCTAAGATGTTTTATCGAGAATGGGCACTCACAGGAAGTGTAACAACAATGTACATAAATATAAAGGATTCCATGTGTGCAGTTTGACCACATCCACGTCTAGTTTGAAATGAGATTCTGGCATTGAACTAGAGAGTACATTTTTTAAAATTAATTCTATCAAGCATAAATAAATGTAGATAAATTTTAAGCCAGGTTTTATGAGGATTGGTCCTTCCATATGCATAATAGGCACTTAGCTGATAATGAAGTTTCCTCTGCAATATATTAAGCCTTTATGTATTATATAAAACGCTATAATGAAGCATCTAAAATATACTTATTGTAAGCAGAGTCTGGATAAATGTTTTCTTTGTTATAATTGGTCTAATTTTATACCATCATTATTAATGATTTCTTAAGCATCCAATTCTTTCTCACACTTGAACTGAGAAATGGGCAATTTTTCAGGGCTATAAACATTTCTATTGAATTATAACTGCACCTATTATCTTAAGAGTGAACTTATCCTCAGGGTATAATCACTCTTTGCAATTATAAATAATAGCAATTTTACCTTGGCTATTATAAACTGCAGGAAGTCCTGCATAATTATTGTACCTTCTAACCTATAAATGTTGTCCAACTGAAGTCCTTTTTCTTGCCTATTTATTAGCAATGGCTTCTGTTTATTATTCTAGAGTTAGTTATAACACTCATTTTATGAAGATATGATTTGAAATACAACAGTAATTGTGCCCCATAGTACAGAGACTAAGACTGCAGTTATGAAGGACTGAGAAAATATTTATCAATTACAAGCAAGAATCCTTAAGATTAGATAAAAGATAGTCTAGAAAAATAAATTTAATAATCTATGCTACATATGACTTTCTTTAATTTGTTCACACAGATTGAATGTATAGAAAACCTAGAAAAAAATGTTATTCAAACTTGTCTTCTCAGTAATTTTATTTTTAATATTTTCTTTTAATTTACCTTTTTTTAAAAGAAAACAAACCATCTTTTTTTTTTTTTTTTTGAGACAGGGTTTCTCTGCGGCTTTGGAGCCTGTCCTGGAACTAGCTTTGTAGACCAGGCTGGTCTCAAACTCACAGAGATCCGCCTGCCTCTGCCTCCCGAATGCTGGGATTAAAGGCATACACCACCACTGCCCGGCTCGTCTTTTTTTCATTTTACATACCAATCTCAGTTACCAGTCACTCCCTTCCTCCCATTCTCTCCACCTATCCCCTCACAACCCCGATGCACTCCTCAGAGATGGTAAGGCACAATGCTTTGGGGAAGGCCCAAAGCCCTCCCTACTATATCTAGGCTGAGCAAGGTCTCCATCCAAAGAGAATAGGTTCCCAAGAAGCCAGTAAAAGCAGTAGGGATCAATCCTGGTGCTGCCAGTGGCCCCATAGTCTGCCCTAGCCATACAACTTTCACCCACATTCAGAGAGAGAAGTTTGTTCCTATTCTGGTTCCTTTCCTGTCCATCTGGAGTTGGTGAGCTCTCTTTAGCTCAGGTAGACTGTTTCAGTGGGTGTACCCATCATGGTCTTGAGTTCTTTGCTCATATTCTCATTCCTCCCACTCTTCAACTAGACTTTGGGAGTTCAGTCCAGTGCTCTGATGTGGGTCTCTGTCTCTGTTTCCATCAGTTGCTGCTTTCCTAACTAAAAGTCCCAAAGTCCATATTACTTCAAACAAAAACATGCTCTGACCTATCACAGCAACACCCCATTTCCTGATATTAAGATATTAACTTTGGTCTTTGATAAGGTTTTTGTTGCTATGAAGAGACACCATGACCATGACAACTCTTCGGCAACTCTTTCTTTTTTCTTTCTCTTTTTCATTTTGAGACAGGGTTTCTCTGTGTAACAGTCCTGGTTATCCTTGAACTTGCTTTGTAGAACAGGTTAGCCTCAAATTCACTTGAGATCCACCTGTCTCTGCCTCCTAAGTGCTAGAATTAAAGGCATGAACCACCACTACCCAGCTGGCCATGGCAATTCATCTAAAGAAAAACATTTAATTTAGGTAGTTTACAAGTCAGAGGTTTAGTGCAGTATCATCATAGTGGGACATGTCAGCTTGCAGGCAAACATGGGGCTGGAGAGGTATACATTTTTCACAGGCAACAGGAACTGGACATGGCTTGAACATATATAAAACCACAAAGCCTTCCTCCACGTTGTCTCCAACAAGACCACACCTATTCCTAGGCCACACCTCCTAACAGTGGAACACTTTTGGGGAGCATTTCCTTTCAAACCACCAAACAGGTAATTTATTTTACTAACTATCAAATAGCATCAACAAAATTACTAAGCAAAGTGCTTACTGTATTTATTTGAATTCATATGACTATTGTTAATGTTCCCCAAGATGGGATGGATCATCAATCTGAGGAAAATAGAAAATGAAAACCCTGAAAATGACTCTCTTATTGTTTCTTGTAAGGTATTTGTCAACCCAAAGATGAGATTACAAGAATCCAGGAAAAACTTTCCCAAAGCCTTAGAAGTCTTTCAAGGCTACACAACTTTAAATGGGAGCTGAGAGCAAAACAAGAACCCAAACACCTCAAGCTTTCTGCCAGAACTCCAGTTCAACACTCTGGCTAGGCACGAGAGCTATACATACAGCATGAACAAAGTTCAATGTTTAGTTAGAATTGCATCCCTGTTTAAACGCGCTGATTTCCCCTCCCATGGGATGCTAAAGTCAGTCTCCAGGAAAGAGTAGCTTCCCATGCAGCACATCAACAGCACTGTTCTCTTCTTTACAGAGAGTGCATATGTTATGAAGTATAAAGCAAGAAGCAGAAATGAACTGGCTGAAAATTAAAATTTAATCACCTGCTAGAAAAATAAAAATAGGTATATATGTTGAGTTATACAAAATAGATTTTACATTTATCATGGAAAGATGCACATGGATTACCATATTTAAGATAAATGGCATGAATCCAGATCAGGACATGAAGTATGGAATCAAATCAGACCCTTAAAATCGATTTACATACATTAACTTCATGCTCAGTATTAAATAATGCACTTTCTTAGGCATAAGTAATAATCCTTTCTCATACGATATATGTCAGAGTCCAAAGAAAAATTTAAATTTCAAAATGTATTATTGAAAACAAGATACTTTGATCATGTATAATAAACCTGAAATTAATAAAAATAATCCAGACATAAAATTTATTGTTCATGGAACCTATAAAAATTGCCTTCTGACTAATTTCTCAAGGAAAGGATGAAAATAAAACTGTAGAATCTCAAAATTATGATAAACTTTTTAATAACAAGATATAAACAATATATTTTAAATAATTTCCATGAACTTTAAAAATGATTTTAAAATAAAACCCCCACATCTAAATAAGGTAGGATACTCTTCAATAAATTAAAATAAAAAATTAATTGATATATTGGCATGTACATATTTCCTCAAAGAGGGCTGAAATGGCTGTTTATTTAGAAACCAATGCATACTGTCTCATTATCTCAAGGAGGAAACACACCTGTTATCTCCACAAAAGTTTAAAATGTCTTAAAAACCATTTAATCATCATTTTTCATTTTACAAGTGTGACAGTGTAATTAACTCATAGAAATAATTTTTGTATGTTTCTATCTGTATATATTTATACATTTGGATGTATATGGAGAAAATGTATGGATAATATGATATATGCTCGTTATTTCTATATGTTCATTATATCTATACATGCACATGGATATATATGCATACATACACACTATAACACACATATATAATATATTTATCTGTTTAAATATATAGTTTGATGATTTATTCTCAACCTTCCAAATGCTGTGACACTTAATACAGTTCATGTTGTGGTGACCCTCCAAACATAAAATTATTTTTGTTGCTACAACATAACTGAAATTTTGCTACTGTTATGAATTGTAACGTGAATACCTTTTGGATATAGAATTTTGCCAAATGGCTCACAATCCACAAGTCGAGAATCACTGATTTTGAGAGAGATTCAGAGAGAATGAGAGAGAGAGAGAGAAAGAGAGAATGCTCAACAGGCAAGAAATAGTAATGTGGCATTTCTAGTAGTAGAAAACAAACTTTATGACTTTGTGTGTATGTCTGTGTGTGTACATGCATGTGGACACACATCTTTGTATGTTTTGCTTTGTATTTTTGTGGGGTGTTTTAGTTTGTTTTGATTTTAATTTTTGTGGGTTTTTCTTGTTTTATATTTTTTTCTTTGAGAGAGAGCATAAGTTAGATGCTAGATGGATAGTGAATTAGGAAAGATCTAGAAGGAAAGAAATTCAAGTATATAGGGTATGGATCATCAAAATACAGTATATGAAAATATTTTTAAGATATTAATTAATTGAAAATAAATAAACTGGGCAGTGGTGTTACATGTCTTAACTCCAGCATTCAGGAGGCAGTGGTAGGTGGATCTCTGTGAGTTTAAAGCCAGCCTGGTTCTACAAAGCTAGTTCTAAGACAGTCAGAGCTACACAAAGAAATTCTGTCTCACAAAAAATAAGCAAATAAATAATAAAGTCTGGTGACTGGAGAAGTACCTAAAGTTTGCTTTCTACATCATGTCCACAAACACAGTCATGCACCTGTCTTTATCCACTTAATTTTATCCACTTAATCACCACAA
Organism: Microtus oregoni; assembly: GCF_018167655.1. NCBI lineage: Eukaryota > Metazoa > Chordata > Mammalia > Rodentia > Cricetidae > Microtus > Microtus oregoni. The sequence continues at coordinate 56,366,549 of NW_024543059.1, read as the reverse complement.
AATTTTTAAAATAATTAAAATAAGTACATGAAAACAAGGTAAAGCACGATTCATTAAAATTTATCCCAAAATGATTATTTTGTCATATAACTCTTTTACTGAAAATTATCAAACCAGAACTCGATGAACACTTCTTTAAAATGATGGTGAGTACCCAAAAAAGAATATGTTGATGATGAAATGTTGAAACTTTCCTCCTGTGTCCCTCTGAATGAACTGTCTCACTCCTTTTGGTCCACCTACAACTGGGAAAATTGTCAATGCAATTAAGCAAAAAAAGCAATCAAGGCTTGTTCTTATAAACCCATGAAGGGATTTTTGATTATTCCCATGTAATATTTTCATACATTTAAAATGCAGAAAATATTCAAAACTTTGACAGTTGAATTATTAGAATTAGTACTGGTAATAGGTTAGTGAGAATATTAATGAAGAAAAATTAGTTCTATTATTCTATATCTTTAAAACCAATAAAAACTAAAATTACATTCAAAATTCTAGATGTTCATGAGACAGATCAGTAAGAATGCCTTCAAAATATAGATAGAAAATTAAAGAATTATATACCATAAAAATTTTAAAAAGATTAACTCAGAGAATATATGGAACAGTACCAGTTTACAGAGGACAAGGTGTCTGTAAGATCCTCTGGTCAAAGATTACAAACAATTTTAAACTAATGATTATATATATATACACCATTCAATAGTATGTGGAGTCAAAGAGATGTCATGTAGCTGCTAAAGGAGGCAAACATGATGTAGCCACCTAAAAAGCAAGAGATAACAAGCCATGAGCTTCATGGTAAAATATAAAATAATAGAAATGGGTTAATTCAATATGTAAGAGCTAGCTAGAGATATGCCTAAGCCAAATACTGTTGTAATTAGTATAGTTTTTGTGTGATTATTTGTGTAGCAGAAAATAAAAGTACAGCCTCTACCTATATCCTAGGTATATAGGACATCAGCCTCTGGGTCCTGGTACTCCAGACAGTGTTATTTATGGGCTCACTCTTGTGGCATGGTTCTGAGACCATCACTTTACCCCCAGAATATTCATTAGGTATGGCGGACTGTAAATTGAAAATTATGTGGCTGGGTTGATGTCCTAATCCCTCCACTGGATATCTTGCCTGGTCACAGGAGATGGCCAGTTCTGGCTATGACCCCATCCCATTTTAAGTGAGAAAACACTATTATAAAAATATCATCCTCACAGATAATATAAAACAAGTAAAAATGTCACAATTTTAATATACTGGCAATATATACCTGAAAATGAAAAACTTCTATGAAATATTTGATCAAATTCTCAAATTATTTACTCTTTACTACTTAAGAACCATCTCCCACCAACAAAATGCCATTTGGAGATTATTCAAAAGCTTTTCAAAACCCCAAGTTACCTTCAAATTTCAGAAATGTTTCAAAATTTTGTCATAATTAAATAGCCCTGGGAATCTTCAGATTCACAAGAGTAAAGGATTTTTAGTAAACACAAAAGATTAACTGAAAATATTTCCAGTTCTTAAAAAGCATTTACAACTTCTTTTTTTCATACAGTTCTTTTTTTTTCTCTGTTAATTTATTTTTTTTATTAAAAATTTCCACCTCCTCCCCTCCTCCCATTTCCCTCCCACTTCCGCATTCCTCTCTCCCCTCCCTCTCCAGTCCTAAGAGAAGTCAGGGTTTCCTGTCCTGTGGGAAGTCCAAGGCCCTTCCCCCTCCATCCTGGTCTAGGAAGGTGAGCAGCCAAACAGAGGAGGCTCCCAAAAAGCCAGTGCATGCAGTAGAATCAAAACCCAGTGCCATTATCATTGGCTTCTCAGTCCGCCCCCATTGTCAGCCACATTCAGAGTCTGGTTTGATCACATGCTCGTTCAGTTCCAGTCCAGCTGGCCTTGGTCAGCTCCCATTAGTTGAGTCACACTGTCTCAGAGGGTGAATGCACCCCTCGCGGTCCTTAAAACCATAATTAGTGATCAGTTTCTACTTACCATTCAATGAAGAGTGATTCAGCAAGTAGCTGTGTTTAACAAATATGTATTTTATTTTATAAAATTTATCAAAAGAACAATGATATTTTATTGTATGTTGTTTTATATCATGATGTAGTTCATCAAAGTTTTAGATTCAATCTATGATTTTTCACAATTGCCAGTCTGAAGTTATATTTTCCTATTTAGCACTGAGCCTTTTCAAAGTACACAGTGGTATAAAACAAACACTTTAGTGAGATTTTTGTCAATATTTACACCAAATTTTAGTAATGATTGCAACAATTTTTGTGTTTGATACAATTGTGAATTAATTATGTAGAGGTTGTCAAAATATTGCGTTTTGGTTTATTTTACTAATAAAACTTTTATTCCTTTATGATAGAAAACAAACTGTGATATTTTGGGATGATATAACTTATTCAATGATAATTAATTTTCTTCTTATTTTAAGTTGTGTGAGCCAAATGGGACTTATACTTTTACATAAATTTAAAAAATTATTTTCAGATTTATTTTGAACAAACAAAACATGGCCAAAAAATAAAATTGTAATACACATTACTTTAGAATTTCAGCTGTTGTCAATTTAATTTCGGTTTAGTTTTTGAAACTCCTTTCCAACATTTCAATAGACACTACAAAAATAACCAAGAAAAACATGTGGTTGTTTTTCAGAAAGCCAAAGAAAAATGTATGTTAAATAATTATTAGTATATTTGGCATTAGATCTGGAAGAAAATCCATTTAATCTTAAAGATGAATAAATTGAATATTATATTGTATATTTTATATTCACAAATTATTTAGTGAATATAATTAATTATTTTAGTAAGAATGCTAATTATAATACAACCCAATGGAATGCATGCTTTTAAAATACTCATTTTTAAACATTAGTGGTCTTAAATTAATCATGTGCTTTATTTCACTTCTTTGAGCAACTCATGTACATGTTTATTTGGGGTATAATTTTTAGATCCACATTTATATAGTATAAATATATTCATTAAAATTAAAACCTTCTCAGTGTATTAATTAATTTTGGGGAGGTGTCTAGAGCCTCCATCTTTACCAGATAAGACATGCATCTGATTAAGAAATGTTCGGTGTTCAGTTCTCAATATTCAGTGATAAAAGTTATCACAGAGGAAATAAAAGTGATATCAAGGAAAGTCAGTGTCTGGAACATAAAATTGTGATCCTGACAATAAAACAACCTTGAAGGAACTAGTTTGCTATCAAGCATAATTTTGTAAGTGATGTACAGAGGCAAAGTTCATTCCCAGTGTACAATTCGCTCAGTGATAATGGAAAGTGAGTCTTATGTCCTTCTCCAGTTAAATGACACTGTGATAGCAGAGAAAATGATTTTTGTTAAAGGAAAAAGAAAAGAAGGGAAAGTAAGGGAGGGGAGGGGAAAGGACGGGAGAGAAAGTAAAGGGAGGAGAAAGAAGGGAACGGAAGGGAGGAGTGAAGAGGAGAAAGGAGAGGAGAGGAGAGGAGAAGGGAGGGGAGGGGAGGGGAGGGGAGGGGAGGGAGGGGAGGGGAGGGGAGGGAGGGGAGGGGAGGGAGGTGAAGTGAGGGGGGAGGGAGGTGAAGTGAGGGGGGAGGGGAGGGAAGGGGAGAGGAGAGGAGGGGAGGGGAGGGAGGGGAGGAGAGGAAAGGAGAAGGGAGGAGAGAGGAGAGGAGAGGAGGGGAGGGGAGGGGAGAGGAGAGGAGAAGGGAGGAGAGGAGAGGAGGGGGGAGGAGAGGAGAGGAGAGGAGAGGAGGGGAGAGGAGAGGAGAGGAGAGGAGAAGGGAGGAGAGGAGAGGAGAAGGGAGGAAAGGAGAGGAGAGGAGAGGAGAGGAGAGGAGAGGAGAGGAGAGGAGAGGAGAGGAGAGGAGAGGAGAAGAGAAGAGTGACCCTTTGTATTTCCCATTTGGCGTGGACTGTAAAGTAAATAGAGATGATTAGTTTTTTATCTACTCCCCCATTTGGACACTGAGAAAGATTCTACCATGAAACTGGCAAGTCTATTTACGGGTTCCAGAGATATTTTTAGAGAATGAGATGAGGTGGTAAGACCTCCTTATGTTTTCCAAGCCTATGTTTTAGGAATTATGGGTTATGAGTAGTATACTGGCTTCATGGTGTTGAATCAGAATCCAGCGGATAACAAGCAGGTAGAAACTACAACAGAAAAAAAAAACAAAAATCAAAAAATGTTTATAGGTTAGAAAATATGTCCTCATTAAAGAAAGAAAAAAAAAACAGAATGAAGGAAAAATATTCCATAAACCCTGGCAGCTTTATCTAAAACAGGTGAGTTTATTGGTTCACTCGTCATAGTTAAATGAACTAGGAAAATTATGTGTTTTCCTAGATGCTTGATATTATCTGTTCATAAAAAGAAGGAAAGAGGAAAAATGAGGGCTATATCCAGTTGTTCATCAACAAAAATACAAAATCACTGTGTTTCAATTCAGACTACTGATGGGTTTGTAAGTCATGTTCAAAACCAGTTTTCAAGTACACATTTAGAAGGTATAAGCAAGCTTATGTGACTTATGGGATGCTTGAGAATTCTAAGAGGAGCAGGACAGTGAGAGCAATGGGAGAGCTGCCTGAGTAGGTAAACCATCACTAATGATAAAAGAACAAATTGAGCAGATATTTAACTGATTTCAACAAATCCCCAAAATGTATACCACATACAAATCTAGACGGAACCATGGGATAAACTCAAACGAAATATCTGTCTCACTATATGAGCTCATTAAAATGTTACATAGATTTGTCTACCTAAAAGCTCATATACTGAAATTCTAACCTTCAGTGTCACTGGAGGTAATTGATATTAAGTGAGAGCACATATGTTGTGTTCTTTCCAGCATGACTAGATTGTTACGAGAAGGCAATGACACACACAGGGTTATCTCAATTTATAAAAGAGGGTTGACATCCATAAGCCAAGGAAAACTGACCCCAAAAGACAAAGCCTGCTCACACCTTGACGTTAGACTTCCAGTCCCCAGAAATTTAAATGAATAATTTTCTGTTGTGTGAGCTATGTGATCATTGTTATCTATTTAAATAATCCTTAGAAAAGTAGAACGTACATGTTACCAGAACAAAAACCAAACAGTAAAATATAGTGGAATTCTGATATCTCCTGGGAAAGGAAGAACTTGGAGGTCCAGAGGAAGCCCACAGGTGCTAATCATAAACCTTGAGGACAAAGCACTTGGCTTTTTCTGTGTGAGAAATTAACAGGATACACGTACAGTGACTTCTTAAGTTAGAAGTCGATCATCAGAATCCTAAAATATTCAGAGAAAGTACTTTATCTCTTCCTCTGTTAAGCTGCGTTCATTAAAGGTAAAATTGATGTGGCATTGACAAAAAATGAGACAGCACATGTTTTAGGAACAATAAGGTGAAAATATAAGAAGCCAAGCAACTTTAGGAAAAATTTTAACAAAGAGAAGTTCACTACCAGTTCCTAAATAAAAATTAATTTTTGTCCTAAAAGTCAGTAAGTCCGGATATTCTAGCCTGAAAGTCTAAAACTGTTACAGGGTCTGTAAACATTTATTCTGTATGTGTTACCTTTACTGTTTGCTGTTTCTAAACCTCACAGTTAACTTTTAGTTAACGCTATACTTATCTACTATTGAATATAGACACTGAGGATGGCTCCTGCCATTCTGTCTTCTTAACATGACTGCAATATATAATTGACACCATTCTTCTGGCTCTCTGAATCAAACGTTGAGTGTCATCTTGGGCTGCCTTTTTCTTTATCACTTTCTATTTTATCTGATTCCCAAGCAAATCTGCATCTTATGCTTGGAAAGGGCTTTGGTTTCTGTCTTCTCCAATGCACATTTTGCATTTGTACATTTTGTCTTCTTGCATGTGTTGTCATCTTTCAGGTGACAGTATCTGTGAACTGAACAAGGAGAAACGAGGGTAAAAGGTTGTTATCCCTAAATTTGTTAAAGCAGCTGTAATGTCTCTCCTTTCCAGACATAGAATCTATTTATTTGATTGATTTGTTGTATCATTTTTGTGTTTTGCTCAAATCATCAGAGAAAGAATCTTTCTCATGTTAGTGTATGTTGACCAAAACATGCTTTTACCAAGCAGATAAAAAGCATAAAACCATAACCTAAAATAATGCCAAAAGAGAGAATAACAAGCATTGGGGTCAAGTAAGTCAAAAATCAAATTTCTGCTTTCTTCCTTACCAGCTATGGAACATATTGCATTATTTGATTTCTAGGAAACTCAGTTATTATTTCCACATAATAGGGCTTCATGTAGCAAGATGGCTTAGCAGGTAAAGGTACTTGCTCCCGAACATGGGAAACTTGAGTTCTATCACCAGATCCACATTTTGGAAGGAAAGAGATTCCTACAAATTGTTCTCAGACCTTGCATGCCTGCTTGTGGTGCATGCCTGCATGCTCACAACACAACACACCACACAGATAAATTACGCATATATATGTAGTAATAAGAAATAATAATAAAACTGATAATGTAATTAAAATGGTGCTAATAATGTGTACTCTACAGTAAGTAATGTGTCCTAATTCTGTTTTTAATTATGAAACATTTATTTAATAGTGTAAAAATAAGCATGCAAATTACTTTGCTTCTATTGTCCCAGTCATAAGACCTGGGGTGTGATACCTTTCTGAACTTATGGATAAAGCATACGCATGTTAATGAGAATACTCACATTTGCATAGCTAATACCTTGCCCCATGGCAGGTCTGAGACACCAGAAATTTCTCCCTTCAGAATCTTTGTCAGCCATCCTGAACTAGCAGAAACCTTAATGCCCTGTTGAGAGGATAACAACAGACAGCATGTTTTTAGTACTTATCTCTGCATTTGCTATCAGCCTCTTGTCATTTGCTAATCAATTATAGTCGCCTCCACATAATTTAGCTTTCTTTCCTTTGGTATTTTCTTGTTAATAACGTGTTCACTTCTCATAGCTACCAATTGCATTAATTAACTAAAATAAATAGATAAGTCACTCATACCCTCGCGTTTATCCCCTATAAACATTTGAAGTATCTATTAGTCATTTAACCTCCTACTAACTTTGACTTTTTATATTACTTGAACATTTTTATGTATAAATTAGGGATTTAACCCAGATGTTGAATGCTCTAGAAAAGTTCCCTAATGTGGACAAGCACAATAACAGTGAATGAATTGTAAGCCAATCGTTGTTAATACTTTATTTTATTTTGAGAATGTGTCTCAGTAAACTGCGTAGTGTAGCACTGTGCTTCCTCTCCAGCTCAAGTATGTGTGTGATCCTCATTCCCCAGCCTCAGGTAGTTAGAAGTACAGGCTTGGATCACGATGTCCAGCAGAAAAGTGGACTCCAGGAAAGAGGCCTAAAGCAAAACTTCAAAACAGAAGTAGAGGGAGAGTGGTAGCAGACAGCATGCACTTGGCTCTGAGAGTCATCATTTATACTAATGGATTTAGTTTATACCACTGCTCATGTAGCAACCTCCTGTGTATTTTAGCACCACACCTTCCTTGGAAAAGGTGCCTGCTATGCTGTGGAAACTCAATGTATGCTGCTTAAAATGAAATACACGAACACATCTTATTGTAAGTTTTCAAATGAAGAACTTCCGTTTATAAATGTTACATTGATGACCCAAGGCGGCAAGTCTGGCTAATTATTTCACACAGTAAATAACTGGCTTCCTCAAATGAAACCTCTAAATCTCCCTGATGGCTTCATGACTGTCATGAGCTTGTAGAAAATTTAAAATATGCACATATTTTGATATAAAATAGATTATTTAGCAGTCTTGTGCAGTGAAGAAAACAAATGAGTTTAGTCACTAATATTATACAATCATGGCATATTCATTGTTTTGTTGTCTTGATTGTTTGTGCTTGAGTTGGCTTCACTTACAGTGTCTATGAGTATCAGAGATGATACTCCCTAGGGGATTTACTCTCTTAGGACTTTCTCACAGATACCAAAGCAGATTGGTATTTAACATAATTTAGGTTAAGAAGAAAGAAGAACTTGTTGACTTAGAACTGCAGGCTGAGCAAGGTATCCCTCCACAAAGAATGGGTTCCAAAAAACCAGTTCAAGCACTAGGTTTAAAACCTGGTCCTACTGCCAATGGCCCCACAGACTGCCCCAGCTATACAAGTGACACCCACATTCAGAGGACCTAGTTCGGTCCTAAGAAGGCTCCCCCACTGTCAGTGTGGAGTCAGTGAGCTCCCATTAGCTCACGTCAGCTGTTTCTGTGGCTATCTCCTTCATTGTCTTGATCTCTTTGTTTGTATTATTGCTCCTTCCTCTCTTTGACTGGAGTTTGGGAGGTAGAGAAATGATATATGAACTTGTAAATAATTTTATAAAAGAATGTTTTGAGAAGTTGAAATGATAATTCAGAGATGCTGCAAGTGTGCTGAACGAAAAAGTGAAGAGCGAGGAGGCAGAGAGAAGAGTCGGAAACCAAGGAAAATGACAGGGGAACTGGAGAGAAGGTTCATTGATCCTTATATACTAGCATAGCCTTAGCTAGTGCTTGGAGCAAGACAGAAAGACACTGGAGGGTGCTCTTCTTGGAAAATCACCCACAATGTGTTATTGTGACTCGTTTGCTCAAAGTGTGTGGGAAAGCAAGCACGAAGTGTGGAGGTGGTTGACAAGAACTGAGTTGATAGTGACAGGTTCAGATTGCTGGCAGATTTAACTGAGTCTTCAATCGAGAGCAGAGCGGCTGTAATTTAGGTTCTTGACATTTAAAGTAAATCAGAAGAGATTTCATAAATGTTAGAAATTAAATTATGAAGGAATTGAAGATATCCTAAAACAATCTTGAATCTAGAATTGCTAATATCTGAGATGAGCTAGATGAGAGGAAGAAACAGTTTTATCTAAGAACTAAAGTATATTTTTTAATAAGTTAAGTTGAGAAATACAAAATAGAAAAGTTGAGTTAGTCATTGAACACAGTTGTCTGAATATATAGAACTGTTCCATGCTGCAGGTATCACACAAATATTTGTGTGATAGTGTAGCATGTTTACAGAATTTAATTCATGACACATTTGCATCCTATAGATATTACATAATCAATGTTTTGCTTTTGCAAGTAAGCATGCTGGTATTTCATTTCATTCCTGGTTATGTATCAAATAGATGTCATAATTTTTTTCTACATCCAAGACTGCTCATAACTACACTTCCTTATTATTCAGGTAAAAAGAACTCCCATGCCTGTCCCAGTCAGAAGGGATCATTGAATTCTAAACTAATCTATATAGTAGGATATGATTGTGATGGCTGATTTTGGTTGTCAACTTAACACACCTGTGTAGAAGGAATGTAATTGAGAAATTTTTCTCATCAGCTTGACCTCTCGGTTTGTGCTTGTAGTGATTTCCTACATTGTTAATCAACGTGGGAAAATCTAGCCCAAAGTAGGCAGTGGCATCTCTAGACAGGTAAGCTTGAGATATATAAGAAAGAAAGCCAATAAGCAGCTTTACTGGACTCTACCTCTGCTCCTTCTTGAGTTGAGTTCCCACCTTTACCTCCTTCAATAACTGATAGCCTCTTACTTATAAGAAGAAGATTAGGAAACCTTTCCCTGCCAGCTTGATTTTAGTCATGGTGTTCACCACAGCAACAGAAACATAAAGTGAACAATTACACAACAATTAAAATAAATCAACTATATGCATCCACAGTGGGTATATATAGGAGTAGCATGGATATAACATACACACAAATATTGTTTAACTAAAGACAGACTCAGAATGACTGTTCTTTTCTATTTATGTAAAAAGGGAATAACAATGGAAGACATAAAAATGGTTGCTACACCATTGGCAGATAAGGAGTTAAAGAGGTACTTTGAGAATATTATTTTTTTTAAATCACAGAGCTCATTCTGAGTTTTAAACTCAGTTTTGGTTTACTATGGTCATTTTCCAAAACTACTGAAATCTCTACTTTAAAGATTTGTGTTACATGATATATTTTGATAACATATTTACATAAAAAATTTTTATTGATCCTGATCATCAGCAATTAGTATTGAAATATGTATATAAGATACATATCACCATAGAACCTTCATCTGGCGATGGATGGAGATAAAGACAAAGACCCACATTGGAGCAATGGACTGAGCTCCCAATGTCCCAATGAGGAGCAGAAGGAGGGAGAACATGAGCAAAGAAGTCGGGACCACGAGGGGTGCACCCACCCACTGAGACTATGGGGCTGATCTATTGGGAGCTCACCAAGGCCAGCTGGACTGGGACTGAAAAAGCGTGGGATAAAACTGGACTCTCTGAATATGGTGGACAATGAGGGCTGCTGAGAAGCCAAGGACAATGGCACTGGGTTTTGATCCTACTGCATGTACTGGCTTTGTGGGAGCCTAGCCTGTTTGGATTCTCACCTTCCTAAACCTGGATGGAGCGGGGAGGACCTTGGACTGCCCACAGGGCAGGGAACCCTGACTGCTACTGGAGAGGGAGGGAAAGGGGAGTGGGTTGTGGGGAGTGGGGGGAGGGGGAGGGGGAGGGAAAAGGGAAGCAGGGAGATGCAGAAATTTTTAATAAAAAAAAAGATACACTCATATATACATAAAAGGAAATGTGGTTAAATACATTCTTTGTTTAGATTACAAAAGATAGGAAACAGTAAACAAGATGGTTTTTGCAATACCAGAAACAAGAACCTATCACCTATGTGTAGTTGGACTTTCTTTGGAACCCCAACGCTCAAATAATGACACAGAGACTTCTTATTAAGTATGAGAGCTCGGCCTTAGTTTAGGCTTCTTCCCAAGTAGATCTTAAAACTTAAATTGGCCCATTTATATTAATCTATGTTCTGCCATGTGACTCAGCACCTCTCCACTTCTCAGATTCTTCCCCCACCCAAGTTCCTCTGTTTCCTGGAAGTCCAGCCTATCATTCCTGTCTAGCTATTGACTGTTCAGCTCTTCACCTATCAGAAAATGCCTTAGGCAGACAAGGTAAATAGAGACTCATCTTTATACTGTGTGATCAAATATCGCACAAACATCTATGGGTCTGGAGAGTGTGTGAACTTGAGGACATATTATAGTGATCACTGTCAAATTTCTGATCGATCCCATGGACAAAGGGAAAGCAGAATCCCGTTAGAGCAGAGGAGTGTTACAGTGGAATGCTAGAAAATAAAGGAGAGGAAAGTCAAGTCAAGTCAGTGTCAGTAGGAGGGACTTATGAAGAAATAGAAACAGAATGCAGCCCCTACCTTGATTAGAAAATTTAACACATAAGTCTCTCTCTCTCTCTCTCTCTCTCTCTCTCTCTCTCTCTCTTTCTCTCTCTCTCTCTCTCTTCTCCATTGTTTTTTTTTTAAATCAATGTTCTTGATCAAGTAGATACAAAACATATGTGAAGAGGGAGAGTAAAAGATCAAAAATCATTTAAAAAAAATAGTGATTGTCCATAAATTTTAGTGCATATAATGTAGAATATCAAAACAAAAAACAAATTAGTCTGGGTGCAAAAATGCTAATATTAGTGTGGGCACTGGTCACACCTTTATAGTAGCAGTAGATGTTTAGATGATGTTTAGAATATGAATATTTAAAATAGAGACTGTTTGTATTTAGTACTGCAGTGATATGTCCTAGTGTACTGTCAGAGATATAAATTAACAGGATGATTTTGTAAGTATAAAAGAAGTTTCAAAAATTCTTAATAATATTCCTAGATGAAATTCTTCCATGTTAATACTGAAAAAATCAATAACCATTAGGATTTATGTATTTAAACATATAGTTAATGTCAGCTGGAAGATTATCTATTTGGATGCTGGACTAACCCTTATTGGATACATATTTATTCTTCCTTCTTTCTCCTTCCTCCTTCCTACTCCTTCCTCCTCTTTCTCCCCTGCTCCACCTTGTTCTCCCCTTCTTCTCTTTATCTTTCTCTGTGTCTCAGTATATCTCTCTCTGCCAGTGTTTAACTTCATCATGCGGTTTTTCTGATTAAACACCCCATTGCTTTATACTGGCTCGCTCTAATAATCTCTTCTTTGAGTGTAAGGCCAGAACCCAACTTCAGCTGAAGAAAAGTCTCTTAGAATCTCCTTGGCTGTTAGACCACCATCCTTGTGTGAACTACAACTAATAGCAAGACCTGGCTCTTTCTTTATTGGTGTCAGAAATAGCACAATACATCTTTTTATTTCAAAAATTAAAAATATACCATTTCAACTTAACACACACAATTAAGTTCTCACTGATGATAGAGTTTTTATGTTGTAAAGGATTGCAAACCAACAATGAATTACCTCTTACCTTTCTAACATGTTCATTTGCTTTGAAAGCTAATATTTATCATAATTATAGTTTGTAAGGCTTAAAATTTGTGTTTAAGGTTACTTTATTTGAGCTTAATTTTAACAACCAAATTAATATAAAAATCAATGATTATTTAGCAAGTATTACTCAGAAATATCAAAATATACTTAAATAAAGATAATATTTAATTAACTTTTCACTTAGTACAGGAAGAGTATCAAGCAGAAATACTAGTACTAGTATTCAATGTCTCTGTTCTAACTCTGTAACCTGACAAAGGAGGAGTGAGTAAATCCAGTATATGATTTAAACATTTCTGGGAAGTTTGTGCATATATTTGACTTTGAAGAGTCAGTTTCATGAATTTTGTGGGATAATTAAATTTGTAGATTTTGTTACTTCCTCTCATCTACATATCAGTTTAAATCTATATGTTCAAACAGTTTTCTACCATTGTTACATGTTTTACTGAGATGTGCATATTTATATAGAATGCCAACCCCCCCGAGAGAATATTGAAATGCCACTTCTTCTTCCTAAGGATTTTTCAGGAGAAACAATAAAAGATTGCCGTGCAAGTTTAATGAGTTTAAAATTACTTTAACTTGTATAAAGTTCATTAAATTCCAGGTTTGTGTGTGTGTGTGTGTGTGTGTGTGTGTGTGTGTGTGTACCATTGATACAGGAGTTATTTCCCGAATCTCTAGTATTCTGTGGGGACTCCTTCAGTTTGCTACCAGTTGGAGAAGGGCAGAATTGGACATTAAGATTCTGTGCTTGCACCTCAGCCCACGCAGTCCCTCTCTGATCTGTTTGATCACATTAGCAATCTGCTGAATATGCTGTTTGGAACAAAGTTCCACCAGGTATCAGATGAACAGAATTAACTAAAAGATGCCTGATATAAAAATGCAGAGTTTTGTTTTATTCATGCAATCATTTTTTATTTTTGTAATTAATTTGTACTTGATATTTTATGTCTCTCTTCACTGTATTGTATACTCCTGAATGACCCATTTAATCTGCTTTTTAAATAATATTTTTACTTAGCCTACAAACCATGTGACTCATTATTACATAGTTCTGCATTGCTTACATTTTGTTTTCTTTTAGAAAGAAAGTAGTCATAGTAACTTAACATGCATTTAATGCTCTAAAATGTTTTTAAACATGTTTCAAGGAAGGACAAAGTTATGCAATTATTAATCCTCCTTCTGTTTTTCAAAGGAAAGTAATGTTTACATCAGTTGAGGAAAATGGGTGATACAAAATCCACAGAAACACTTTATGAGCAATTAAACATTAAAAACAAAAACAAAACAAAAAACAAGCATTGTTCTTAGCTTCAGACCACAGTATTTGAAACAAAAGAAGTGGATTTTACATCCTCTGACTTGTTGCTGTGGACATGTGACATACCACCAGAAGAAGGTGAGACTTGAGAAAGGTTCCCATCAGGAAGGAATGTGTTTATATCTTGGCGGCTTCACTTCCACCGTCGACACCTGTGGAGGCAAGTTTAGATGCATTTACCCATTTAGTTGTCCCAATAATACCGAGTCCCACATTATATTCTCACCAACCAACCAAATGTGCAATCTGACCCAAGCAGAACATTGGAGGTTACGGATTCTAATTCTCCTGTCTCAATCTCTCTCTCCTGTCCTTCTTCCATATTAGAAAAGACAAGCTATGCTTCAATAAGAAATGAACTAAAATAATTTGACAAAGCAATGTACTGATGCAAACTACTACAAATAAAGTATCTTTATATAGGATAATCTATTCCAAGAATGTCCAGTAGTCATGTGAGTAAACATGAAAAGAAGTATGTGCTAGCCAAATATCACGTTACTAAGCAGCAGATACTAAGAGCATGTGCCATTATCATGCCTGAAGACAATGGGCACGTCTATGCAATTATTTTTATTTAAAATTTTCATTGTAAAACATAAATATACTCCATAATGTTGAGTAGTGGTTTTCCACCTGCTGTAGTCTCCCTAAAGTTTTAGTTTCAAGGACTGGGGGAACATCTGAGGGCCTGAGTTAAATCTTCAGAAATAAAAAATTATAGCTCCCACAATGTTCCTAAGTTGCTTGGTGAATGTAACAGAGCTAGAGCGAATCTATCCTTCATTTTCTCAAAATCAAAACAAGGAAAATAAATGAAAGTCTCAACTCTTTTATAATAGAACTAAAGGAAGACAAAAACTACACGTTCAAAAGCAGGGACTTCAAAATAATGCATTAGGCCAAACATACTTTCTAAGTCAATGCCAACCTCATAAGAACTGACAACAAAAATATATTTCCTTTGGAGTCTGTTGACAGTGCCCACCACATGCAACAGAAAGCTAAATAAAGCAGACGGTGGAACGGACCTGAGTCTAGAGGGGCAGACCCAGGAGGAAAAGGATGTATGTGAATGAAATTGTCTGTTTGGATGTGGCAAAACAGGAAGTTCTCATTCTAAGTTGTGAAAGCTAGCAATATCCTATGCATTTTTGGGTAAAATGCTGAAAATGAATGATTCAAAACAGTATAATTCGTTCAATTATGAACAATATAAAGGAGGTGGCGCCGTCTCCCTGTATCAATGTAATGCTTAAAAAGAAAGACAAATTTTCAATAACTGACAACCCCACAGGAAAATCTAGGCAAAGAATGACAAACTCTGACTGTTGATGATGTGTAAAAAGGTCGACTAACCAGACTGGGACAAATATGACATTAGTTATAAGATTCAACTCCCTCTTCATGAAACAGCAGTTGTTACTCTTTTTTTCTTTGAGTCTTTCATCTGGATCTTGATAGCTTCCTTCCTGAATAGGAGTTAGAAAAATAAACACTGACAATCTGGAAAGCATTGAAATGGAGATCTCATGGCTTCTAAGTAAAGGACCTCACTCAGCACACTTTACACAAATATTTCCTGGAGTCGAGAATGGCGGCCTTTGTGTTTTAGATGGCAATCATTTACATGATTATTGGCTGTTCGTTCTGAAAGCTTCCCAGTGGACACTTCACAGATAAGAGGCTCCTGGGCAATAGAAGACTAGATTGGAAAACAGTCCTGTTAAATGCTGTTATAGGCGGATTTCACTTTATCTATTCAAACATTGTGCATTTGTTTTGGACTGTAGGTTCAAACAGGCTTTAGACTATTTCTAAGAAGTCATTTTCTTTAAGTAACTACCTAAGCTAAAAATAAACTTTTGTCAGCAGAGAAAATCGTTTAGCTGAGTGTTTGCAGTCTTCAGCTGTAGTAGGACAGAGGAATCAAACTCCATCAATTGCATGATAAATAGCACAAGATGTGGGACATTCTGCTTGAGGATGGTCAGGTGAGGAAGTTACATTCGCTACAATATTATCCTTTAAAGTATAGCCATGGGATTTGGGTTTGAAGTAAAGGCCATTTCATTAGGTTTGGGGGGGGGGGGGGACAAAAAAACAACAATCTTTTCTAGTTTAGCTTCACTTTGATTCCAGCAGTGAATAAATTCCCAAAGATGCCTCTTCCTGAATCCAAATAGGTGTAAATAGCTGAATTCCAGGAAGCTGAGTTCAGTGTTGTCACTCAGCTAATTGAAACCCACTTGACACCTACACTGGCCTGCTTTGTCTTCTTCTGAGGCCAGGGTCTCCTGTCAGTTAGAGGCAACAATAAGAACACATTGAGTTGTATTTGAGCATAGACATTTTGGGGAAAAGGGAAGGATAGGAGACTAACAATGGCCAGTGGTTCCCCTGAGCCATGTGCCATGTCTTTTCTTTCTTTCTTTCTTTCTTTCTTTCTTTCTTTCTTTCTTTCTCGCTCGCAATACAATGTGGGAGTTTACATTATTTTATTTTATTTTATTTTTATTTTTTTGATTTTTCGAGACAGGGTTTCTCCGTAGCTTTTTTGGTTCCTGTCCTGGAACTAGCTGTTGTAGACCAGGCTGGCCTGGAACTCACAGAGATCTGCCTACCTCTGCCTCCCGAGTGCTGGGATTAAAGGCGTGTGCCACCACCGCCCAGCGTTTACATAATTAAAATAAAAATGAGTTGTAAACATAGATGTGTATGTTTAAACATACACATTCAATTTATCATGAACTTCTGAAATATTACTTTAGAATATTTTATCAAATCAATTTCAAACATGTTTTCTAGACTCATGATGGACTATATCCAAAGATAAAGACATTTCCATCAAATTTCAGTTACACTAACCAAGAATCCACACATGGATGGCTTTAAATAAACATGTTAGTATCTATTTTCTGTTTCCTGATATTTTTAATTGTACATTTAGTAATACTAATAATAGACTGTTTTATTTTCCCACAGATCTCTACTATTATTTTGCAATTTTCCAAATTTATTATTATGATATTTATGGTTACATTATTGATATCTTTGTGTTCATTGTCCCTTTATGTTACAGATTCTGATTTTCTGTTAGCACTTGCTATTATTTCCTTTTTTTCATTTATATTTTTGTGCTGCTATGATCAGAGAATCCTTTCTGTGACATCACTGAACTGCACACCAAGCCCCTAGAAAAGAAGGAGTTGGATGTATGTTCTAGTTATGTGTTTTGAAGTTAGAAGTTTTGTTTTTATTTTCTAAATATGTGAATATATAAATGTCTGTGTATATGTTTTCACATATGAATGTCATGCTCCCAAGGGTCAGAAGAAGACAAGGAATAATCTGGACCTGCCATAGCAGGTAATTGTGAATCACGTGACCTGGTTCAGGGAAACAAACTGGGACCTCTACAAAAACAGAATGCACTGTTAACTATTGGGCCTCTCTTCTGCCCCCTTTAAACATGCTTGGCCTCTCCACTGATTTTGCCTCATTACTTCCAATATTTCTCTTCAAATTCCACCATTATTTTTAATGACCGAAAGTACATGTTTATCAGTGCTAAGAGAAGACACCATCTCAAGCTCGAGGTAAATTTCAAGCTGAAAGGTTGTTGTATTTTCTGAGTTTAATTCATATCAAGTTTTCCATGTTAAAGTTATGGATTGAGCATTGAAGGATGCCTAGATTGTGTCTCTTCTCTCAAATATTGTTAATACTTGTTCTATCAGGGTCTTCTAAATCGAAATTTAGGGTTTTTTTTTCTTTTTTATATTTTGTTTGTTTGTTGAGATTTTTGAGAACATTTATTTGTTTTCATTCTTGAAAATTTTGTACCATATCTTTATTTGAGGACAGTGTGCTTAATCAAGGCTATAGCACTTTGGAAACCCAAGTTCAGGGAATCAATCCGAATCTAACACTTACGGAAGAGGCCGGAATCCATCGTTCTAATATCTCATGATTTCTTCTACTCTGGTCACATCTCAATCCTCTTGCAACTTTGTTGTTGTTAGTTTGCTCACTTGTTGTTTGGTTTCAAGAGGAGCTTTCTGAACATAGGCATTCCTCTCCTAGGTAAAGAACTCCAGGAACTCCTGTTCATATCCCAATGGCTGCCATCTGTGTACCTTCTCACACCTGTAACTCAAATCTTAACTGGGTCAGCTTTTCTAGCCAAGAAAGACCTTCATCTCTCAGGACATGATTCAGAATAATGCCCTCAGAAGGAATCCTCAGATGAATACAACATTTCCCTGCTCATTTTTCCCCATAGACATTAGCTTTTGACATGAAGCTTCAGAAAAACATATCCCACACATTTTAACTAATTTTATATAATTGTAATTGGAAAGGTGTGTTTAGTACTTCGTTAATTGTTGTCATTGGTTTATGCACTATTTATAAATCTTAACTTCTAAAATACTTTGGGTCCCTCAGTCAAAGGAGTACAGCCCTTCTCTTTATACTCAGAGGCCATACTTTTATCTTCAGCTCTTCAGATCTCATGCTTGATACCCAAACCAGCAGCAGATTCACTTTCACCTTTAAAGCAGACCCCTAACATTTATCTTCTGGTGTGAAATCACAATTGCTTCTGTATTGGACGATTTGGTATTGATCTTCAGCAGGTCATCATTTTCCTACCTTGTGCTTTTGTGTATGTTGGAAAAAGAGGACACTGGTGATGAGACTTTTCCCTACTTTCCCACCTTAGGACAAGCGGAGTAAGTTGAAGTGCTCTTAGCTGCCTGCACTGATGCAGGATCTTAATCATGCTGACTCATATTCTTACAGAGGTTCACTTAAATATTGCTTTTGAAGGAGACCATCAGTACATTTCTCAACCAAATTACCATATAGTTTAAGCCTTAACTTCACATTATCAGCATACGAGCATCAATATTTCTCTTTATTAAGCACTCTATTGACTCAAATATCAAAAGAACTTAGATAATCAAGTACATAAAATAGATGTTTATACTGTAATGTTTGCCTTTCCCTATGCTGTAAAAATTGCATTTTTGTTTTGAGAGAACAAGTCTATATCAGACATTGTAGGTGGTGAAATATGCACCAGGGTTACAGGGTGGTTAATAGTTACTGTCTATAATTAGTGCATTGTTGAATCTGCTGCAAGCTATCATTCTCTTAATTCCTATGATTCACATTATGCAATTAATTTTAATCACCAGAAACTCTGTGAGTTTAACAACATCTATTTTTACAGAAGTAATTTACTGCCTTTTCTTGGGGAAATGACTCTTGTCTTGTCCAAATGAGATCTCTGTCTTCTAATATCTTACTTTGATAAGAACAATAAAGTTTTAAAGATATATATTAATAACAATGCAATGAAGTAAAGAAACATTAAAATACTAATTCATTTCCAAACAGGATGGAGTACACTGGCACGTGGGAATTTGAGGAAGGAAGAATATGAGTTCTAGAGCCACCTGGGATACATAATAACAATTCGTGCTTTCTTATTTGAATTGTTGAGTTGAGATATTAAAGGACCTCATTATATAAGTATTTGAAAACTATGAATATTATCAGTTTTCTTTCTTTTTTATGTTTTGATTTCCTTGCATATTTAATTCTTCCAAGTAACTTCCAGATAGTAGGAATCTTGTACTTTATGGCCTGCCATAAATATATTGATTTTCTTAGGAAAAAAACTGGTTACAATTTGGGGGAATAAGTCCTATACAGATTCAGAATTTTTGTGTATATTTTTATATGGTATGGTCTAGATTTAAAATTAAAAAAAAGCTCTATGATGTTTGATGCCTCTGGATGCTGTGAATATGTTTTATTACTATTGGTTAATAAAGAAGCTGCTTTGGGCTATGGCAGAGCAGAATATAGCTAGACAGGGAAGCTAAACTGAATACAGAGAGAAGGAAGACCAAGTTGAGGGAGGTGCGAGCAGCCACAGGAAAAACAAGATAAGAGTTAACAAGCCATGAGCCTCATGATAAAATATAAACTAAACTAGAAATGGGTTAATTTAAGTTGCAAGAGCTTGTTAATAATAAGCCTAAGCCAATAGACCAACTGGTACGACAATATGTAACTAATTTTAAGCATCTGAGTGGTGATCTTAAAAGCAGTTGTGGAACCAGGTGGGTTGGGAAACCTCCCAGTTACAAGTGCTGCCCAACGTGGGGCATGAATCCACTTAAGATCTAAAAGAGCTTTAAAAGGGTTCTAAATACACACACACACACACACACACACACACACACACACACACAAAAGAGCAACACTGGGTTTTCTAGTCTCTTATGCTGGTCATGGAACAGAAACTCATCTTCTAACTTTCAAGATGGAGTCAGCCTCCAGCCAACACAAGGCTTCCACAGCCTTACACAAGTCTTCGTACTAAGATGCTAATCAACTGTGTGCTGTATGGAAGATTTAGCTTTTACAGGCAAAAAAGAAGTTTATGGGTGGGCTGCATGCTACCTGGTGACAGTATTGTGGGAGGGGATTAAGTGTGATGCTCATTGCAACATGTACTATGTTGTAAAGCTGAACAAGGCAGAACCAACAGGCAAAGCAGTCACTCTGGTCCTAGCCATGCTCGCTTACACGGGTACACAATAAATACAGATTCAAAATAAAATTAATCTCTAAACGTGTAACACTGTATTTAATAAATGTACATAGGCTTAAGAAAAACACAAGATTTTATTGCTATATTTGTATTTTTTTTCATGCCTTTATAGTGAATTATAGTAAAGTTCCAATTAGTAATATCCTCTCAAAAAGTAAAAGCATTAATTATATGAACTTTTTTCCTAAATGTAATTATTGAGATATAAACAATATCTCCAAAAATCACATGTTAAGGACTTGATTCTAATGCAATATGCAGGAGTGGCGTTTTAGAGAAGTGACTGGCTCTGGTGAAATCAACAAATTGATCCATTGGTGATTTCACGCTGAACTGGATAACAGGAAATAGTCAAATAGGCCAAATATTTACTAGGGAATGACACGTATTGGAAGGTCACATCTTATCTGTGACCAATTACCAACCTCTCTGATTTCGTGGCTGTCTGCAGTGGTCAGTTCTGTTTCACCAGACTCTCTCTGCTGTGACGTTCTTGCTCAGCACAATCGCACAGTGATGTGCCAAATAACCTTGGACTCAAGCTACTGAAACCTGAGCCAAATAAATCTTTCTTAAGATGATTTTCTCAGACATGTTTCCATGGTGATAGAAACCGGCTAGGACACATTTTAATACTGCATGTGATGAAGTATGATGCCCCAGAAACTGCTTTGAATCATTTCAGAACGTGATGGCTTACAATGTAAAATGAGTTAATGAGATGTTTGTGTTTGGTGAGTTCAGGTAGCCATTTTTCCCCTACGAAATACAATTGTTTTTTCTACAATGATAGGCAAAGAATACAGCTAATCATACTTAATGCTTATAAAATTAAAAAAAACTTGTGTATGTGAAAGAACATAAATGATAACATTTATTCTTATAAAAGCTTTTTAAAACAAAATTTTGGAATTGGGTGAATTTGCATCCATTGCCAAGAACCGCACACTTCTGTTCATTTCTGTTAATATCGTTCTTGTAAATAAAAAGTGCAGTTGCAGGTATTATATGATGAGACATGTAAATTTTAGATTTGAATAACTGAGCAAACTGATCATTTTCTTCGTAGCATATCATGATTTCACAAAGTCCAGAATAACACACAGCATTACACAGTATAATATAACTCCAGCATAACAGAGATCTCTCAGAGTAACTCTGGGAAAGATACCTCCCCTTTTTGATGTCCATTGGCAGAACCCTGAAAGTCCCTAGAGCTCTGTTCATCAGCATTAGTATCTTTCTACTTGTTTAAATTTTAGCCAATGCCAGTGCTCATCTCTAAAACAATGTATCGGTATCATGGACAGATATCTACTTTGCAGATATCTCAGTATTTACTAGCTATCTATAGCAAATGACAAATCATAACCAATTACGCTGCGTAAACAGTACCTATTGTTTTGTAGTCTAATACCACCTCAGGTGGATCCCCTGCTTCAGAGTATCTCACTAAGCTCTGATTGGGTGTATTGGTAATGTCATTGTCAACAAAATGAGTGTCTTTTTGGAAAGATCCATTTGGATGCTTGCCTTCCTTGTAGTAGGGCTATAGTTTCTCCATGCAGTAAGAAACTATAGTTTCTCTAGTAAGATGGAAATTTCAACTCTATATGCGGTCACAAGCTACTTTCATCTCCTTACAATGTGAGTCTTTCACTGAGCCATTGCTGCTGACTCAGTGGAACCAAGCATACTGAGAAGACTGCCAGCTTCTGTCTCTAGCAAGACAGAATCAACAATCTTAGGAGACATAACCACCAAGATACAAGGCATCACCTTGGTAATGCTGTATCTGCTGATGAGCGGGTCCTATGTTTGTCCACTGTACTGAGTAAATAATACAAAAGAAAAAATATAGAGTCAGGGGATGTCCTGGGTGATAGCTCATGCCATCTCCTCACAGATTTGTATTTTCATACTGCCATTTATTAAAATTCTTGGTGTACTTCTTTTCTGTTGATGCTTTGGTTGCTACAATTATTTACCTTTTAGAATATTTGGACATATGTCTATTGTTTTCATATTATAGTGTGTGTGTGTGGCTATATGTTTAATTAGCCTTTTATTAGCTGTTAATCTATGGACAGGAAATTAACCAAAGTGTAACATGGCTAATGAAAAACAGCTGAGGTTAATTTTATAATGTGAGCTCATACTCACAGCTAGCCTGTTCTGTTTTTTTTAATCTGTTTTAAGACATAATTTAAGAGAAGTATATGAAAGATGCAAAGAATCTTTAAATAAAATTTGTTTCTTATAAAGCAAAGAGATCTATATAAAACCACCTATATCTACCTATGTATGTATACAAAGCTATCTATCTAGATATAAAAATATAATGAAGTCATTGTATTCATTAATTAGATTTTATTTAAAGTTTGATATTGTTTGTGTAGTGTCTTTTTCTCAAAATTCAATGAAAGTTGTAGTTCTTCAATACTGATATTTTTTTTCTTTATGAAGAGTGGAAATTTTCCTGAACGTTGGTTCTACAATTTTCAATCATAAGGACATATGTCTCAGAAATGTTGCTGGAAAAGCTGTCTGAGATCTATAACCTCAAGGGAAATTCAGTAAACCTGGGTTGTAACCCTTCTGTAAAATTTCTTTTGACTCTAATGCTGACTATGAGAACTCCAGTAGGAGTCCCCTGACATTCTAAATGACCTGGTCTGGCTTCTTCAGCACAAGTACTGTCAAGCTGTCCTGATTAATTTGCTGATAACATCTCTTAGTTGGACTACAAAGACTAGCTCCTACTCGCTGAACCCAGCCTGACTTTCTCAAGAAGACTAGAGGCTTATGCAGTCTTGATAGGTCTGTGTTGTCCTATCCTAATTACTCGAAAGAGACAACTGAACCAACTGGGATTAATGAGTTTTATAGGATTTGTTGTCCATTGGAAGCTCAGGCCAGAGCTGTTTCAGTCTTGCATTGAAACAGCACTAGCCAAGCTATCAAGCTGAAAACTTACTCAACAATTGATGCAGTCTTCTGAGGGTCTATTTTTTTTTTTTGCTTAGTGCCCTTATCTGATTGACTAGGTCCATTGACATTATGCATTTCAATATACTTAGTTAGCTACAGATGTTAATCACATCTGTAAAACATCCTCACAACAATATTCTGGAACCACAGACTCATCATATGCTTATATAAAAAAGAAAACATAGTCTGCAAAGTACAATCCCAGAGAATTTAGACAACAATGAGGACACTAAGAGAGATTTAAATAGATCCAATCTACATGGGAAGTAGAAAGTAAAAAAAAGACAAGATCTCCTGAGTAAATTGGGAGCATGGGAACCTTAGGGGAGGGCTGAATGGGGGAGGGGAGAAGCAGGGAGGGAGCAGAAAAAAAATGTAGAGCTCAATAATAATCAATAAAAAAAGAAAAAAATTCACTGTTGTACTCATAATACTTTTAGAATTGCACCAGTAATGTAAGGATATAGCTGCCTACAAGACATATGTTCCCTGTCAAGGCTGACATTTTCCTGCCTTACACCAGTACTCCGGCAGTACAGTCCTCAACCATTCATGTTCACAGTGTAGTCTAACATGGCATCTGGAGAGATGTCAGAGCAGCTAAGAGCATTGTCCTCTGTAGGTGCAGTCAACCTGGGTTCCGTTTCCAGTGTCCACATTGCAACTCATTTCTGCATGTAACTTTCAGATCTGACATTCTCACCTAGACATCCATGTAGGCAAAACACCAATGCACAATTTTTTTTTTAAAAAAAAATGTTTACCTTGCATCCATAATGTGTATCTTGGCTTTTATATGTCTAGAACATCATTTTGGTGGTTGTAAGAAGGGTTTCAACAATGATCTCATAACTTAAAATATTCAACAAGTTTGTTCCTTGAAGCTTTCTTCTTCTCCTATACCAAGCAGTCCAAGGAATAAAGGGCTATGTGTATAGTTTGTGTTTTTCTCTGGTCACATCATATTCACAACTAGAAGGTGAAAACCATGATTTCACTGCTGCTCAGCAACTTTTCTCCATATTATATACCCTAGGATCCCATCCTATCCTGTCCAAGTAACGTTGTCATGCGTGATGGGTTGCCCTTCTTGCTTCAGTTAATGTGATCAAAATAATTCTGCAGAGGCATTCCAAGAAATCCATCTCTCAGGTGGTTATGGATTCTGTAAATTGGACCCTCAATACTAACTATCATAGAGGGTAAACCTACAAAACATCTAATATCAAATTTACTGTAAGTTTTCCAGATGGAAATATTCCGAGAAAATGATGCAACATAAAGGGTCTTAAGAGACACAACCACTAAATGCAGTGTTTCATTGATTAAAAACTGCCATGGAACACTTTATGCACAAACTTGGAACTTTATAAACCACAGAATATTATGTGTCACAGTTCTTGTTGTCTTGGCTAGTCATCTGGTGAACGCTGCTCTTTCCTTCTAAGATGGCCGTTTACTGCTGAATGCTCACGAGGAAGAGGTCCCTGTGTCCTCACATGATATAAAGCAATCCGGCAAGAAAACTAAGTGTTGCAAGTAGCCTATCACCCATCACTGAATTTTACTCCCATTGATGAAAGGGCAAGTTTAAATGGGTCAGTCACCACTTGGAGTCTTTCTAACCACTTACTTTCAATTGGCAGTCCTTGTTATTAAAATGCCATATTGCAGTGGTGTTGCTATGGAAACCTAGTATGGTTTCTAGCACCATCATTTTATATAAAGGAGGAACTTCCGGAGATTTAGTTATGTCAAAATGATCAAATTAAAGTATCAGCTAGATTAAATGTAGTTACTTAGGAACTGTGTTCATTGTGCTTTCTATAAGCAGAATACCTTATAAAACAGAAATTTCTATGTAAAAACAACAAAAAAAAATCACCTCAGTTCTTTCACAGGATGACTTCAAGCCATATTGAATCACAGAGTTCTGCTTAAGTCCCTTCCCAAGCTAGCCTTTGAGGAATGCTCAGAATTCTTGTAGGAAATCTTGTAAAGTTCCAGAAATCTATGAATTCTTAAAAACAAGCTCACCTTGACAAGGAGAAAAGCATGGGGAAGAGGCTTGTTACTATATTTTTATTATAAAATTCAGATCACACTGTTAGCAATCTAATTTTCATTAATATTTTAATAATTTATGAAAGTATATTCTAGTTTATATTATAATGCTATGTATAATGTTGAAGAAATGTGCATTTTTATTCATAGTCCAAAAAGATCACCTTTTTATTGCAAAATATTCCCAGAAGGACACAGGACTTTCTGTGTATCAACTATCTCTAATTCACCTCTACATCTCAGAACTGTGAAACAAAAATGTCTTAGGCATAGCTCTTAGTTTATTCAGAGCACAAGGCACATGGGATAGCAGAGACATGGACTACCAAGGGACAAGGACAAAACAAATAGAAAGGAGAACCTGTAGTTGATGGAGCCCCTGAGATACTCCACGGTTTGTACTTTAGCGATGTGTCAAGACTGAAGGTGAAAAGGCAGGGTCACAATCGTAGAATGCCTCTATCACACAGGGTCAGGATGGCAGAATGTGAAACAAAGACCTGCATGTCTTGTAGCTGTTTGAAAATGGTGATATTACAATGACTGGGGAGACTTATTTCTGTGTTTGGAAAGTGTGAACTGTGAGCAATAATTGTGTTAAAACTGAGCCAGTGGATATTCATGGTTTCCACCAGATCCACCGGCTTTCCATTGGGAGTGGGGAATCGGGCCAGGCCACAGACACATGATTATTTAGGAAAATAAAGAAGTAAGAGCTTAGTAATTTGATTCTGAAATTAGATCAACAGCTTCTATTTCCCAGTGTACAATTTTCAATAATTGGTTATATCGTGATTTTTGAAAACAAAGCAAACACAACATCCATCTCCTGTAGCCTTTTTGAAAAATAGAAAAACTTTCTAGTATTTTCTGAATAGCTGTTTTAACAGTAATTGCTATTCAACATTAGCTTTAGTGACTTGCCAAAAAAAAAAAAAGAAAAAAAACTTGTTATCTGAAACACTAAAACTGTAGCCATGTTGTTTACAATGTTGTAGAAAATTCTGAGAAATAATGAATTATACTTGCTAGAATAATCTTTAAGGAAAATTCCCTGACTACTGTTATTTGGCTATGAAACCCCACTGTCTGCTGGCCCCTTAAGTTTTTCCATGTTGCTGTAAGAAAACACCAGATTTGTATACTGTCTTAGAATATCTATTCCTGTCAGGAGTCACCATGACCATGGCAACCCTTAAAGGAAAACATTTAATTGTGATGGCTTGCTTACAGGTCAGAGGATTAGTCCAGTATTGTAATGGAGGGAGGCAAAGCAACATGCGGACAAACATGGTGCAGGAGCTGAGAGACCTAACATCTTAATCCAAATGAAACAGCAAGTAAACTGTGACACTGGGAATAGTTTGAGAACAGGAAACCTCAAAGCCCTCCTGCAAGGTGATCAACTTTCTCCAGCAAGGCCACACCTCCTAGTAGTGCCGCTCATATTAGAGGCCATTTTCTTTGAAACCACCACAGGGACTTTATATCAAATAGAACTTTGCTCGTGATTCCAGAGTCTAAGCTGTCAAGTATTGAAGGACTGACATTTGGTGAGGCCTTTTTAAATGCATTATCTTATTGCACAAACACAAAGGTTGAGGAAAAGGCAGAGAAGGAGGTAAGGTTACCCCTGTAAAAGAACCCCACTCCTGAGACAACTAAACCACCTCTGACTATCCTCTTTTTATGGTTAGGCAACAGAGGATGAAGTTTCTAATTCACCAACATGGTTGTACAGTCCTTCACTCCTGTATTTCCATATTATCTATTTTCACATATTTCTTGTGCTTATCATGAGATCTTGTACTTTTATTATGTTCTTTTAGAGAATTTATTTTTATTATTTTTAACTATGTGCATGGGTAGATTGGGTTGCGCATGTAAGTGCAGGTGCCCACAGAGGCCAGAGATATTATAGCCCTGGAGTTTGATTTACAGGTAATTTTCAACGACCTAATATGGGTGCTGGGATCTGAACTCCGAGTTTCTGAAATAGGAGTGAGTGCTCTTAAGTGCTGAACCATCCACCCTAGCTGTGAATCTGTAGTTTTAGTGTGAAGGTAGATGCATGAATTCAATGCTTTCAATACTTAAGCAGAGAACCATATTGGGAAACTGGTGTCAGGGATAGATCAAAGAGATGGCCATATTTGAACCGAGTCCCACATAATTAATATGTATTAGGAATATAAGGATGAAAAAAAGAGAAACTTCAGAAAGGAAATAAACACATCAATCAAGGAAGATCACATATATGTTGAGGATATGGATAGAGAAAAGGGAGTGGAAAGATCATTGTCTAGAGAGATGAGAAGCTCTGACAGAAGAGACTCATATATGTCCTATTGTGAAGGGAAGCCTACAAGAAATATATGTGGTTAATACATAGTAAATAACTACACTGAAAGTTAAACAGAGCGGCATAATCCTTATAATTCCAACAACTGAGTTAGTATGAAGCTGGGATTGTTTGGAGAGACACTTACTTTGTCTTCACAAATGAATACTCACAACATTCTACAGGTCAGTGCTCCTTTCTATAACCTCACCTGTAAATATCCTTTTGTACAAATGATTCAATGAATATTGGGATGCAATCTGTAATATTTATATATCCTACAAATAGGATCATTAATGCCATAATATTTCAATTAAATTAATTAAAAATGGAGAAAAATATGGAACTGAGACAAAAAGAGATGAAAGAACACAGCTCTTAAATTCAGGATTTTTTTAAACTCAGGTCTTGTGTGTGTGTGTGTGTGTGTGTGTGTGTGTGTGTGTTTGCGCATGATGAAGAGAGAAGTGTGAGAGTTGATTACTTTGTTCTGCAATGCAAGTTCTAAGACTTCATCTCAGATACCACAGTTGGTGAGAAGAGTCCCTTACTTGCTGAATTATCTTGCAGACAAATTTTACAGCTTTAAACATTATCGGTTAATTATTGTTTCATTGTTGACTGAAGTTTCTGTCTCACCTAGTCTGGCAGCCATTCAGATCCAAATAAATACACAGAGACTTGTATTCATTGTAAATGGTTTAGCCAAATGCTCAGGTTAATTACTAATTAGCTTTTACAATTTAAATTTACCCACAATTCTTGCCTATGTTTAGCCACATAATTTGGTACCTTTTCTCAGTAAGACATTCTCAACTTCCTCTTTGTCTGGCTGATGACTGAATTACTGCCTTTCCTCTTCCCAGAATTCTCCTGGTCTGGTTGCTCCGTCTATATTTCCTACCAGGCTACTGTCCAATAAACATTTTATTAAACCATTATAAGTGACAAATCTTTATAGTGTACAATAGCATTGTCCCACAGCATCTCATAACAAATGATTCCTAATTTAATGACATAGACGCAGGCCATCTTTTAGAACCATGCCTGCCACCAGCAGCTTGGTTGAGCCTGGTTAGACTTCTGTATTCTATACTGGATTTTATCTAATCACAACAAAAGTTACTGCATCATAGAACACCGTTGATGGGAGTGGTGTGTCTTTACTTACAGACTGGCTTTTGTTCCACTGTGGGAGTAGAACAGTCAGAGAACAAAATCGGGGTTTTCCCTCTCAGTATGTGAGTCTAGAATAACATCTTTTCAAGAAGAGTATCTGAAAAAAGAGTGGAAATTTCCTTAACCCAAATCATTTACATGCACCTTGCTTACATTTTGTTGGCATTAGTCAGGAGAAGTACCATATATATGTTGGCACTGAAAGCACTAAACATGCAAATGATCTAAAAAGAACCTCCTTTAAAATGATACAAAAAAGGAAATTCTATTTAGGAAAGATGCTAATATAGCCAATCTGAAATATTAACTAAAAGCATGGCAAAGATGTCAACTTGAACCTTTTGTCCATGTTCTGTAATACTCATTTTCTCAAGAAACTTGATTTATATATGAACCACAACAGAAAATATTAGCAATAATCAGAATTCCTTCATGATAAAAACAATAAACATAGTACACAAAATTGTTCAATAGTTATGTATTACATAGTAAACAAAATATTTGGTAAGTAAATATGTTTTAATATATGACATAAAATCAAATATGTAGAGTTCTAGCATGGGTGCATCCTCTCTTTTCACTCAGGACAGTCATCCATAAGGAACAAAGAAGGGCACGTTAGAAGAGGTTAATGCCAATTATAAGTTTACAGCTTATTACGCACTGTTCAAAATAATACAAATACAGCTTCATTTAGGATTGGAACTGTTGCTAAAGGAATTAATCTGCTCTGCATGGAACCAGGTTTATTTAATCAATGCTGCCTCTACTAGAAAAGTGGATTAGTTTCCTTCAAGACAGAGTTAAAAGTTTTGCAGCTAATTTATTTTAATAAGCATTCTTACTGATGGCTTAAAAAACTGGGTGTGGGTGTGCTAAGCAGTAATGAAGCACCAGGGAAGAAAGCATGACTTAATTATTTTCCTAGGGTGGATAATGAATAAATTAGCCACACTGCGGGCTTGCCATTTGTATAAAATTTATTACTTTTTTTAAGGAACCATATCCTGACAAAGCCAATTTTTCCCCCAACTGCGAACTGACAGATAGAGCTGTGCCTGGTTCCAAGAAATGTCCTCTTCACCACTGTTTTGGCAATGCTGAGGTCCTGAAGTGAGCTTGAAATTTTCCAGAGTTCGTGCTCATCCACATAATTACAAATGGCTATTGCATTGGCACTGTTTACTAGCCACTCAATAATGTTAACTCCAAAATATCTACTATATAAATGACTAAATTTATGTGACCAGCTAGCTTAGAAGTGGACAAAAGTATTGGGTCCACATGATTTGGGAAGTAAATCTTACATTTCCTGAGAGATGATAGTAACATTAGGAATACCGTCGTTTCACAAAGTCATAGAATGAGTGGTCTTGTAGGGACTCATTCCCTTCAACAAAGAGTGGCAGACCGAGTGTCCAAACAAGAGATAGTCTTTCCTACTGTTTCAATATTTAGAGAATTACTCTTAGGAATTGAAGTATGAACATATACTCCTTTTAGAACCTCTAAAATTTTATCAAGAATAACGGCATCTGAGCAAAACAAAATGAGTTCAATAGAATGCTTGTACATAAATGTTTGCTGTGTAATAATTCCAAGACTAAAATTATACAAGAAGGAGTCATGACTATAAGAAGGGAGGTTAGAGGTGAGAGAGGGAGGATTAGAAATAAATAAATACAGTTTACTCATGCCTGAGATTCTTTAAGAGGTAGTTATATATGTAATAAGATAGCATATGTATTCAGTAAATTGCCTTATTATGATAACTTTAACACTTGTATCTTTAAAAAGCTATAATTTCTATAGTAAGTATATAGAAAAGCCTAACTTAACAGTATCCATCACATGAACCATGATTACAGTGATCCAAATTCAGACTTAGGAAGCCAGTACCAACTATGGTCTTAATAGCTTAAATACTGTTGCTTGTTGGGAATTTAGGAAGTGAAAACTTACAGAAACTCTGGTTTTTATGTCCAGCAAAAACAGTCGTCTAAGTGGGCATAGTTAGTAGCTACTCTTCAGCAATGGTAAAAGACATTAAATGTATGTATTTTATAAACTGATCTCTGTCACTTTAGCATATAAAGTCAGATTTTATAGATGTATCTGTCATATACACCTATAAAGTCAGATGAGATTGTGAATCTGACAATTCATTCCTCTGTTAGAATTCCTTTACAAAAATGCTAATTTTTTATTAAATTTAACAAACCTGATTATTTTAGTTCTAAAAATCAGATAAACTCCACACACACACACACACACACACACACACAGAGAGAGAGAGAGAGAGAGAGACACACGCACACACACACACACACACACACATATACACACTTCATAACATTTGTTTTAGAACAATACATACTTACAAAATGTAAATTTGGGGCCAATAAATTGGGAAATAAATACATATTTATGTGCTTAAGTTGTAATGCATCTTCCATTCACTGAAAACACGGGAAAAAATGGAAATATCAGTAGGTGGAAATCAATTACCTATATACACATCATCATCATACTCACATACAAACTAATAACAGTCACAAACAAAGCAAATGTTCAAACTATGTTATGTGAGTTCTTCATTTTTTTCTTATTTCCATTTTACTGTGTTATTGACAGTGAGCATCAAAATCAAATCTGCATTGCTTCACTTAATAATAACAGCAGGAAGTACATTTTCTCTCTTTTCCTACAAGGAATGATTAAGTTCTATAGAAAGTATTGCCCCTTGATGATAGTCATCCCTAATGACACATGTGGAAAGGAGCACCACAGACACTGTCTCCTGGGAACTAGACTGAGTGATGCCACTCTGAGCATGCCAACCTGATTCAAATACTAGACCTTGTCCTTCATAAACACGGTCTTTTGATAGTTTCTTCATATCAAGGAATCCAGAGCTTTTGCCTATAAGATTTAGGAATCATTTAATGATCTGTGACAGTGCTCTCAAGCCCCAAGTTCAGTTTATCACAAGATCAAGGTTCAGGAGGCTCAGGGAATTATTTTGTTAGTAGCATTACAATGCTAGACGTGAGCATTTCCAATTCTAAATTTTCCCTTGGACATTGTTTTTTCTTTAAAGTGACTGCATTTTGGGGGTCACACTTGATATTTGTATTCTTAGTTCATCTTGTTCTTTCTTAACCTTATTTCCTAAGGAATTTTCTTTTTCAGTAAGAGAAAAGTTATAAGAGCCAAATAAATATCAAAATCTAAGAATAAGATCATTTTTATAATGTTGTTTTAGACTTTCTGAGTTATAAAACTGATAATATAGTCGCACTATCCATTCCATAACAAACTAATTGTGTTCACTGGAGTAAGAATTAAAAAGTGAAAGAGGGAGGGAGTTAGGGTTTAGGCTCTGTGGGCAAAGTTACTTAATATGTAGAGATGGGGACCTGAGCTCAAATACCAAGAATATTTTAGAATGTATCTCATCTCTTACAGTCTCTGTTTAAAGAAGTTTCTTCAGTGGAGGGTGGAAGCTACATGTATCTAGGAGTGTAAAAATTAGTATGTAGAAGGCAATTAGAAACTATATTACTATAGAAAATATTTATAGTTTCTTCTAATTATAGAATAGGTCATTAATCTTAGAAAAGGTTGGGGATGTAACCCAAGAGAACTTGCCTGGTGTATTGGGAGGAGGATTTTGATGCAAATGTAGTGTGCTCATGTATAAATTTCTCAAAACAGTCACATCTAAATGTTTAAAAGACTCAAGTAAAAACACAAAAGCTTGGGCATGGCTATGCCCACTTGTGATTCTGTCCTTGAGGAGGTGGGTCACAGAAAGAGTAATCTCTGATGCTTTCTACAGTCAACCAACTTAGAAAATTGGGTCCACTGTCATATGCCATCTCTAGGAATAAAGTGGACAATGATACACGACACACATTATGGTCTTCTGGTCTCCAAATGCAATCACGCAAGGACAAACATGTATTCAATACACACAGAGAATGAAAGGTCATTGATACTGTAAAATATTAAAGATAGGAAGTTGAAGCAACTATATACTGTGTGCAGCATGTGAAAATGAAAATTAACACCCCTAATTCCTCATATATTAAGAAGTACCATCAGCAAAATAATAGTAAAAACCTAGGCATAGTGTCCCATGTGACTACAGATATTACCTGTTTATGAAGATGGTCTTGATGTGAGAGAGAGAGAGAAAGCAAGAGACAAAGAGGCCAAGACCCTATGTCTTTAGCCCCATATATTTGTATTTTGCACTTTGATTACTTGGCAAAAGTGTATGTAAGTGAGCAGTAAGACGGGCTAAAAAGTAGTCAATGAGATGAGGAAACAATGGTGAATTAGGTTTTTCTCTTCCAAACCTTCCATGGGCCCATCCTATTACTTAACACTGGGCCATTTCTCATTGGCTTTCTTTCTAGACTAAATCTATTTTTGCCTTTTCTTTCATGCAATACATATGGGTCCTCATGTTTTTTCTTTCAAATGGAGAAACTCTTTGGCTTCTGGGATGAGCTTAAAGGCCTTAAATAACTTTGGCTATCTCTAGGAAAATGAAACTTATTTGAGAGCTTAAATTAGAAGGTTATGCTTTCTTATGCATTGAGATTGCTTGCAAAAATTGATTTTTTTCGGCGTCAAGAAGAGACATTATAAAATATAAGAACTTTTTTTAGTGCTGTAGGAAAAATAAAGGTAATCTTTTAGTTTGTATTGACAGATATGTTTATCAGTGTTCACTTCTGAAATTTGATATTACTCTCTCAAAACTTATTAAAATTATATTCATAATAAAGAATGGAATTTTATTTTAAATTCCTGGAAAATAAAATAAATGTTAGCATTGTTTTATGAATATTTTCATTATTAAAGTGAAACACCTCCTCTTAAGGTATTGTGCTATTTTGTTCATATTTAGTACCTTTCATATGTAAAAAGACATCTAATTTTTGTTGAAAAATTTATTTTAAACACTACAAAATCACAGCCACAAAAATGTGTAGTTATTAGACATGAAGTTTTAACACTCAACTAAATCTTCAGAAATAACAGGATACATTCCCCTTCTATTTGTGCAATATTTTTAATTGAGGCAGCTGAAATTAAAGACATTATCTGTATAGCATAACTCTCTTTCAAAAGTTTTGATATCAAAAGGAAATGAATTTGAAGTTTAACCTCAATTTTCTTTGAAAAAACTTTATAACACGCTACTGTAGGGCAATTTTATTGTATTATAATTTTATCTTAAAAGTTGTCAAAAAAATTTAAAGCCCTTGTAAACTTCACAAAGTTTTACGGACCATTGAGCAATTATTATAGTTATAATTTTTTTCATGCTTTAGTACTTTCAAAAATTACATTTTTGAAATTATATAATTACAGTTTTTCTCCTTTTCTTCCCTCCTAACCCTCCCATAACTCTTGCTGTTCCCCTTTAAATTTATGTTTTCTTTATCCACTAATTGTTATTGCACGGCATGCATACATATTCCAAATTTAACCTGTTGTCCATATAATGTTACTTGCAAGTATGTTTTCAGGGTTGACTGTTTGGCATCCAATTGATGTGTTCTTCCCAGAACATGACCATTTCCCAACTACCATCTTTCCTTTTTTTCTAGGGTTGAGGCATCGTGGGCTTTCCCCGTCAGTTTGGCATGTTCATTGTTGATGTGCTAGTTTAGATCATATTTTGACTGTCATGTTGGTGAGACTTCAGGAGAACAGCATGCTCAACAAGTGGGAAACCAAGCCTAGTACAGGAAAACGAGCCAACTACTGATTGTTAATAAAGTTGTGGTTACTGTAGAAGATACACAACCACAAATTCATTAAACTAGCATCATCTGTAATAACATATGAATATTTGTCTTTATACCTATAGATAAGAGTAGTCTTCACCTGTCTTGAAGGAGCCTTCTCTTTTCAACAGATGGAGACCACTACAGAAAAGTTCAACCAGTCAAAACACTGAGTTATGGATTTCGGTCCCATTTGATACTTCTACAAAGCACTTCTGGCACCTAAGT
The DNA here is from genome assembly GCF_018167655.1 of Microtus oregoni. Classification (NCBI taxonomy): domain Eukaryota; kingdom Metazoa; phylum Chordata; class Mammalia; order Rodentia; family Cricetidae; genus Microtus; species Microtus oregoni. The sequence goes on along the minus strand of NW_024543059.1, from coordinate 56,331,591 downwards.
GCTTAACTGACTAATAACTAAATGAAAGTTTTTCATTTTACATTCATGAAAACATCAAGTTTCTACCAGTTGATCAAGAAATATACTGTTATACATTTTAAATATCTTGATGTTTAAATTTTTGATTTGATATACTTACAGGATTGGTTCTCTATTATTTTATTGATAGCTTAAAACAATAGTGAAAGATGAAATTTAGCTCTAATTATGTTAATGAACTTTAACTCTTTTAGCAAAAAATCCCTTTGAAAACAAAGTTTATGACATAAACTTTGTTTATGCATGCATACACACATTAATTTAAAACTACTTCTCAAAAAAACTGCCTTACACAGCTAAGGGTGCTGTTTCACCTCATGGACAACTCACTGGAGATGATTGACAGGTGCAAGTTGTAGCAGTACGTTCTTGCATTCCCCCAGGCAGAGCTTGAGGGACCTTCAGGTGCCTGTGGGAGGCACAAAGTAAGCTTGAGGATCTCCAAATTTCTCTCCTTTAGCGCGTTCCGCTATCACTGCTGGGTCAGAATGTGAGGTTTCAAGAGTGACCATATGTCTTTCTTGACCTAGATCTATTGACTTATTTAACTGAAGTCCTAGGAAAAATGGCTGCCAGACAGAAGAACATGTGGCTAGATGTCTTCTAGGTAAACAGACTGGGATTTTCCGCCTTCACTCATGTTTGCACTAATTCAACACTAATTTATGACCCTCACTTTGCTGTTGGAGCATACTGTGTGGAGTCTCAGGTAAATTCCTGTCTCTTGAGATATCACTCTTCTGGCCTTGAGTACAAAATTTTATTTTTTTTTATGGATCATGGTTTCTTCTTCATAAAGTTAGGTTAGTACTTTTTCAAATTAGTGATTTCATGTTTTTGAAATGAACAAATTTTTTTGTTGTTTTGTTTGAGAAATTTTAAAATACGTAAACACCAATAAACCAGAATTTGAACAAATACAGAAGTGCCCAAATTTTTTAGCTTTCTTTCTTTGTATTTATAATTTCTGATATAGCAAACCAGAGCAGAACTGCAATCTGCATTCTAATAGTATGATTTTCTAAAACTGAAGGTGTTAAATAGATAGAATGGCATTTTATATAAGCCTTTGAGGATGACTTTTTCACTCATCATTATATTTTCTAGTGAAGCAGAGTTTGTGGACCCATTCCACCCCCCCCACACACACACACACTGTAAATCGATAGTATTCTGTTATACGGATGTACCCAGCCTTTTTGAAGCATTACCTCTCTGAAAGACCTTTCATTTGTTGTTTATAAACGGAATGTGCCCTCTTCAACTTTGTGTGGAAATAAGTTTTCTTTTCTCCAGTCAAATATCTAAGAAGATTAACCATCACAGACTACATGCATGCTTAAGGAACTGGTTCTGAATAAGACCACTGTAGTGTGCATTAATACAATGGGGTGTGTAGTGTATGTCCCCTTCTTCCTCCCTTACGTTGTATTTCTAAGCCATTCTCATAAAAAGAGTGGAATTTTTGTTTCCATACAACATATTTGTGGCTAATGATTTTTAATATCCTTCCACACAGTTAACCATTGTTCGTACGCCCTACATGCAAGGGTCTGTTGAAGTCTGCTGCTCCATTTAAATTGTCTTTGTTTCTGTTGCTTTTTTAAATACACAAACTTTGTTTTTAGGGTTTGTGCAGAGTTTCCATATCCCTCCTATTCCAGAAAAAAAAAAAAAAAAAAAAAAAAAAAGCACAGGTACACGTATCCTATCCAGGACCTTCCTGCTACAATGATATGATTTTTATTATTCATGAATTTGACTGCTAGGTTGTTATCAAAGTCGGATGTGTGCATTAGGGCTCACTTCCAGTGCTGAGGAACCCATAAATTTTAGGCAATTCATGTACAGCATATTCAGGATTGGCAAAGGTTTCATGACCCAAATAAATGCATGGTTCATATTTTTCTCTCATTTTCCAACAACTTTTGAGAACTTATAATCAGTTTCTGAATCTGTGGGGTTTTTGTATTCTAGAATGCTAAATGCTTAGAATCATATAATATGTAGCTTTGTAGATAGGCTCTTTTATTTAGTAATATACAATTAAGATTTTTCCATATTATTTAATGTTTCTACAACTTACTTTTTCTTAAATTGTATACTGTAACTGACCAGTGTACAATACTCTATTATTTGCCTATTTTATATTTTAGGCAATTGTGAATAATGTAGCTAAAATACCATGTTCAGAGGTTTGTGTGTAGGTTAGTCTTCAGTCCATGTGGGTGATATAACTGAGGGCAGGCTCTTGTGAGTATTAGAGTAATTTACCAGCAAGAGACCCAAACTGTTCCCCAAAGTTTAGAATAGAAAGAGAGTCCCTGTTGCTGTAATTTCTTGCCATCATTTTACTACCAAAGACTTAGAGTCTGGCCTTTCTATCACGGCTGTCATGCCTCTCTGCAGTACTCGTTTTTAGTTTCTGAACTTTCCTTAATGTTGTGTACGCTTATTGGGTGTCTATCATCTTATTTTGGGCTCTTTGGATTTTTTCCACTTTAATCAGTTTATTTGGTTTCCTATTATTGAGTTATAAGAGAGCTTAGTAAACCCTTAGAATATTTCATTATATGTGCCTTCGAATACAATTTTTCCCAGTCAGTACAAGACAATCTTATTTCCATGACAGCCCTTTTAACAAAGAGAAGTTATTGATTTCACTGAAGACCCTCTATCAGTTTTTGTTATAGGCTTCATGGGTATGTTCTATGTGATTTTTTTTTCATTTCTGTAATTCACTAATATTTAATTCATATAAATTTTAATAATCACATTATTTTTTCTGTTTTTAATATCAATGTGTTGTTTCCACATAATTTGATGAATATTTTTATATCCAAGGTTTTAGTTGTTAACAGTTGTATATGTGTATTTCATTTTGAGAAAAGTAATGTTGGTTTCATGAAATAATTTGACATCTTTTTTTTCAATCATCTGTGTGGGATTGTTTTACTTTGTATTACATTTTTTCAATGTTTGAGGGTATTCATCAGTAAATATTGAACCAGAAGATTTGTTCCTATCTATTGTGTTGTTGTTGTTAATTTGTTATGAATGTTGTTTTAAATAAGATGCCAAGTTCTTTAATAGTACAAAGACAGTAGGATTCTACTTACGACTTTTTCATTCAAATCAATAATCTCTTCTAGGTTTAGCGCTATGTTAAGACAAACCAGGAAGATACAAGAGGCAGAAAGATGTGACAAACTCATCCCAGTTTAACTGTGACTCAAACCATTGTCTTCTTCCTTGATATATTGCCCTTGTTTACTTTTCAGACCCCTCCAGCAGCTGGTCCAGGGCTTATTTCCAGAATGTTCTTAAATGGACAGACATATTGGAGTATGGTAACTTGCTTTTTCCTGTACCTGCTCTCAAGCTCACATTATACTAAAGAATAACGTGATAATACATGAAAAAAATTTGGAGGTAATCCTGAAAATGTTAACAATTGAATAAAAGTTTTCATCAGGAATCATTACCATTATCCAACCTTCTCAGTGCTCACACATTAGAAGAGAGAAATCAAAAATTAAGACAATTAGGCATCAGTTGCATATTAAAAACAAAGAGAAGTTACCTACTGGACAGTAAGAATATTGTTTCTGAGTGAATTTACTTCATGATTTGCATATACTCATGTGATTTTTCAGGCATTGCACATGACATAAATTTTGAGCATTTAAACAGCTGCCCCTTAATTAAATCTATTAGTGGACTATAGAGTCACAGAGCAAGCTCCTGAGGAATTGTACTTTGTAAGAATTGTTGGCATTTCTTTTGACTATTAAACCAATGGTCATTCCATAATGTCCACTTTCTTTTCTGCAGGGTGTGATTTTTCATTCATGCTAATTAATACTTTAGTGGTATCATGATTGTCATCTTTACCACTCCTTTTTGGTTTGCAGCCAGTTAATCAGTATTTAAAAATGCCTTCTGCCATTGGAGCACTGATGCAGTCATGTGAGGAAGAAAGAATCAGCAGAACTCTAACAAGCTGCTCTGTGGCGGACTGAGGCAATGCTGTCAGATAACATAAGAGAAAAACTTCACTAGTGGACAAGAAGACAGCAGGCATCTAGCCTACCAGAAGTTAGGGGATGTGTCCACAGACTACTACATACAGAGAACCAACATCACACATAGTAAACATGTTTTCTGGGATACAAAACTTATAAAGGCAAATACGGAAACCCGTGAGTCCTGTGACATCATAGTTTCCCATTTTAATTAAAATTGTCAAAAGCAGAACATTGTGATCTTGAGATGATTGGAGCCTCTTCTATATATATAAGCAGCCAGTCTTCTCTTCTTTGCTTTAACCTCATGAATTCTGAATAAATTGCAGCATCTTCAGGTAAAACTTTTTGTTAGTGCTGGCCTGATGATTCTCCACAGCTGCAGATGATGTGCCCGTGTAGAGGCTCTATAACCTCACACCTGTGCTGATAGGAATCAAGCTTTAGACACTACGGAAGCGGCTGTAAAGCTCTGTCCACTCTGCTAACCTGACATGAACTAAACTTCCATTTTTTCTTATCTTGCTGTTTCAGTTGATGTTCTGTATAATCTTGGATAATTAGAAATCTCTAATTTTATTTGAATGAAAAGATTGTGTGTGTGTGTGTGTGTGTGTGTGTGTGTCTGCATGTACATGTGCACCCGTAGATTTTATTAGTCTTTATCCTAATTTATATATGGCTGTGTGAGTATATGTCAAATATGTGGGGTGCCTGTCAATACAAGAAAATGATGTTGGATCCCTTTGAGTTGAAGTGTCAGGCAGCTTCGAGCTACCTTCTGTGTATTCTGAGAACTGAGACAGGGTGCTCTGAGTATGCAGTAAACACTCTCAACTACTGAGTCAATGTCCCTACTTTGAAAGGACATATTTCAATGTAAGATTATATCATTTGTAGAGTTGGTTATAAAACTATTGTTAAATAGTCTTTGTCTTTTCTATTGAAAATAAATTCTTCTCTGTTACAATACATCCCCACTAGTTTTCCTACCCACCACTCCTCAAAGCTTCCCCCCTTCTTACCTCCCCACCATATCCACTCCATCTCCATTTTCCTTTAGAAAAGAGCCTGCTTCCAAGAAACAGAAACTAACCATGACAAAACAAAATAGCATAAGGTAAGGCAAAGATTTCTCACAGCAACTCTGGAGGCTGCAAAGCTGGTGGCAAGTGGCTGCCTCTTAATCACATGCCCTGCGTTGAAGGCCGGATGAAGCATTTACCTAATTATTCTTTTGTCAGTAAAAATTTGGGAGTCAGATATCAGGGTAAAAACCTGGTTGATCCGAGAAGCAGCAGAAAAGTGACCAATGACCTCCTCTCTCTCTCTCCTTCCTTGATCCAAAAGGGTCAAGAGTCTTTCTAAGCTTTCTTACTACTTCTTGAGTCTTGCTGTATGTCCTGAGTCCTCCAAAACCTCTCTGCCTAATTTTGTTCAGCTAGTGGCTATCTCTGCCCTCTGATTAAAGGTAAACTTTATTGGTAGTCTTGGGAGTATAAGAGTGCAATTCTCCATAACAAGGACCTGCATCACTCTTCTGAGTCCATACAGAAGTCTCCTGAACACGATTAGAAATGATGCGGCAGTGATGAACTATCCAAACTTATGGTGACTTTAGGGAAGCTATTAGACAGTGCTGTGTTTTAGAGCTTTTCACAGTATTAATCTCTCTCTCACTCTATTTCTCCCTCTCTCTCTTCTCTCTCTCTCTCTCTCTCTCTCACACACACACACACACACACACACACACACACAGACTAAGCATGTTTTTAGATTGTATATAAAGATTTAATTAAAAGGTAAGTCTTTTTATTGTGATTTATACTTAGCGATATTCTAAATTAGTTAGTCTCATTCCTCATGTAGTAGTGCAGATTAATTTCAATCATTTCAAATATTTCTGCTCTCATTCACCGAGAAGGTCAGAAAACAGACTCACTCTGTTGCTGTTTTTCTCCTGCAGAGCTGTATAGAATTTATAATGTAATACATCTAGGTTCCACCATCACTCTGGTTCTTTTGCTTTTCTCTGCTTCAGGGTCACATACATTTTTATTATTTAGATTTCCAGGCTACACCCTTAGTAATTCAGTCACAGTGCCTTTTGGAGCTCAGACAAAGATGATGTAATACTAGACTGCCGGTTTCAGCCTCTGTGTGTTATCAATCCTTGGTAAGCCTTACCTGATATATAGAGAGCCTAGAAGCTGTCTATTGGAATCAGATTAAGAATATTAATCATATCGGAGCAAAACAATGTCTTCTGGCTATCCAGGACCACATTGAGAACTCATAAGCAACCATTTTAGCCTACACAATCTCCATGAGTGGTCGAGCCCATAAACCTAGCTCAGAGCAGCCATAAGTGGGTATGAATATGTTCAAAATACTTTGCAAGCATCTTTGAAAATCTGAAAGAAGTATAAAAAAGTTTATAATTTTAAAGAGTATAACATAGAAAAATAGATTAAGGATTTTTGTAAATAGTACCTGAAAACTAACTTATTGTCTCAGTTATAATGTATGCAAAATTTGAAACTAGGAAACAGTGAAAATCAGGGAACATTAATTCACTCTATTTATGCTTATCTACCAGACATCAATCATCTCCATTCTAAATTCTTACCACTGTGTTAGATAATTTGATGACATATTTTATGATGTTAGAATTTTTGTCAAAATTTACAGATTAATATCTTGTTTGTTAATTGTTCAAAAACAAGGCTGGATTGTAATGGAGATCTGAGTAAAATATTTGACAGGCTTTGTAAAGTAAAGGCTAAACGTGCTGAAGAAGGGCAGCAGAATGGTCTGATGGGCACTGGCTCTTCATTGTTACCATCAGAAAGCAGAGATATTTATAAAAGTCATGACTTGGGTTTTTATCTGCTTCTAAGTTTCTACTCCAGGATAATGTTTCAACTTTTAACTTGTCCATGTCAGCTCACCTGTCCTTCACACGAGCTTTCTGAGTAGCATTCCTCTCTACTACCAAACCAGTGCAAATTTCTTCCTTTGAAGAATTTTCCTTCCATTGTTTCCTTCATTTTTGAGATTATAATATAATTACATAATTTCTCCCTTCCTTCTCCTCCCGCCAAGTCTGCCTATATATTCATCCTTGCTCTTTTTCAGATCCATTGCCGTTTTTCCTTTTAGAAGCAGTATGAAGTCTATTTTTGTTAAGTAGTAAACTCTCTTTTATAAAATTTTTATTTTTCACTGCCATGGTAATACTTGTCTTTCCATTAGTTTAACAAAATCCATTATTTATATTTATAACTTTGTGATATTCACATCTCTAATTCTTACTTGAGATTTTTTTTTTTGCTAAAGCAATTAGTCAGATAGAGAATCATATCCCTGTGAATGATTTTCCTCAATGTGAAGTATTTCTGCCATAGATCATAATCCCATAGATATGGTAATAATTTTAAATCATGGAAAAAATAATCATATTCAGTGGATTATTAAAATATTTAATACATAATTTTAATGTCTATCCTATATACCTATAAAAACACAAAGGGACAGATTGGTGAAAATGAAAAACAGGTAAGTGCACACTTACCTATGCATTACCATCTATTTTGGCATGAAATGTTCTTTCTTTTCTAACAGTATTTTATTTTGATTGACATCTTGGCCTATTTACTGCAGTCAGTATTTTTATTTACTACTCCTTCAAGTTGTGTTTGAGAGTTTCTTAGACCAACATATCCATTTAAATGATACTATGTTGTCTAGGTTATTCCCACAGACAAGTTTTTCCAGAGGGGGAAAAAAAAAAAGCTTTTTAACAAAACAAGTTGGGGACCATTGAAATAATGATCCACAATCTCTAGAAACCCTATAGGTCACTAAATCCCAAATAGTAAATGTTTAGCGATAGTTTATTTCCTTAAATGCATACTGCTTCAGCAAGTTTGTTACTATTACACTTTCTCTCATAATTGGGCCCTGAAAAGCAAACCAAGATTGCGGTGGAATACAACTCAACAGAATTCAAACAGCTGAAGATCATATCCAAGTCCAACGGAGCCAAACCACGTACATTTTCATCCGTGTGCTTTTGTGTCCTTATCTGATACTGTTACACCACAGGGAAAAAAAAAAGTGCGCATTCTGCTGCTTTTGTTTTCTTTGAGCCAACTACTCTTGTCATGATTTTCATGGTTTCATGATTTTTTTTATCTCGCCTTCTTATTTTCCATCTCAACCATGAAGATTAATAATGTCTGTGGAGACTTTGGAGTTGCTTTTAGATAACAGTCTTCACAGTGGGAACCAAAAAGATCATAAATATTGAAAAAGGAAATTACAAGACAGAAGGTATTCTGTCTTCAATTTCCAATTTTGAAAGTAGGTGCTTATAGAAAAATTGAACTCAGTACATGCCGGGTAAAGGTTATTTCCTTTCCTCCATTAAATATTTTGCAAATAAATGAACTATTGTGTATTTAAAACCACTCATAAATAATAGGACTTAAATTCACATATGTGTTGATAGTGGGACTTTTGCCTATCAATTGATAGCAGCAGTATTTGTGCTGCAGTTGCAAAGCTTATGCTCTTGCCTTGGTTCCTCTTCACTTATTCAAATATTCTTTTTATGTAGAAAATACAGTAATGACATTTTTCTCTAGAAAAAATATGATCAAATCTCCAATGTGTATCTATCTACAGCTGATGATTTAACAGAAAAGATTAAACAAGATATTGCTTCTACAGTTCCATGAAAATTTCCAGCTAAAATTGGCAAAATTATCTCTGCCTATAAGGATTACATGCTATATTTACTCAGTTACATGAAAACAAGACTGTTAAGTTTGAAAACCTTCTCAGCATCATTTTCAAATGTACCATATTAAAGAAAAATCAATTTCCTTTCCAATATTTGTTGGCAAGATATTAGAGATATGAGATGATCAACTATTTGAAGACACATATAACATCATAATCAGCAGAACTTCATACAGTGTGCTCAGAATGATATGTTCCCTTAAAAATCTAGCTAATGACGTGTTAGGAGCTTTCATTCAGCATTTTAGTTTCTTATAAACGATAGCTTTCCCCAGGGATGCAGCAAGGTACACTTCCTTATTTATTAAACATATTTTGGAGTACATATATATTTTAATATATAATTTTTGAACTAGGTGCAGTTTCAGGTTCTATAGATACAGACCCAAGGTAAACGTCATCCCTGTCTTTAAATATATAATGATCTGCGCATATGGCCCTGTGTTATAACACTTGATTGACATGCTGGAGATCTTGTGTTCAATCCCCCAGAGGTAGGGTGGATTTTGAAATGTTATAATGCACCAAGAGGAAAAGATAGAAAATGGTTGAGAAAAAAGTTAAAGAGAATATGAAGGAGCTTCCTAGCTATTAAATGGGGACTAAAGAGAAAAAGAAATAGCCGAGGAATCAAAGAAGTTTCAGCTGTAGAGCAGCAGGTCAAGCCATTAGTGAAAAGGTCTGAGAACCTGAGCTTCATCTCTGGATTCCACAAAGTGAAAGAACTCCTGATTCCGGGTCACAGGGATGCCTGCATGTATGTGCACGAGTTCCCCTAGAGCACCCCTGAAAACTATGAGCACCTTCCCTAAGTTGTGAGGCTTAACAGAAGAGTAAAGGCAGAGCCCAAAGAAGAATGAGGGAGAAATTGCCTCCCTCATTTCCTGGAGCTCGTGAGATCCTGAGGAGCAACTCAGGGGAGTTGTTTTTTTGTTTTGTTTTGTTTTGTTTTGTTTTCTGAAGGTAAAGGAGGGCTCAGTAGATCTTTGAGAATGGGATGTCAATACAATCTGTATTTTAAGACTTACATTCTTTTACTGCCTGAAACAGCAAAAGACAAATAACTTTAAGATTGATCCTTAGTTACTAAGATGAGTCAAATAAGGAGAACCTATTTGTTCCTTAGATAAGACAAATTGTAAATTCTGACCACCTTTTCTACAATAAATGATGGTGTCCAAATGAGAAATGTGTGGGAGGTCCTATTTCCTGATAAATGCACTGATAAATAGTACAATCTGGCACCAAATTTAAATGGCACAATTCCATAGGATGCCTTTTTCTGAAACAATGTCTCTAGAAATTATGGGATATATACACACAGAGTAGTGATATAATTTTAAGAATTATAAGTAAACATGAAAATACAGAAACTTAAATACTTAGGAAAAATGTATTGATAGAAGGTATGTGTCTAGCCGGGCGGTGGTGGCGCACGCCTATAATCCCAGCACTCGGGAGGCAGAGGCAGGCGGATCTCTGTGAGTTCGAGACCAGCCTGGTCTACAGAGCTAGTTCCAGGACAGGCTCCAAAACCACAGAGAAACCTTGTCTCGAAAAAACAAAAAAAAAAAAAAAAAGAAGGTATGTGTCTTAGTTAGGGTTTCTATTGGTGTGAAGAGATACCATGACTGTGGCAACTCTTATAAAGGAAAACATTTAATTGGGGCTGACTTACAGATTTAGTCCATTATCATCATAGTAGGAAACATGGTTGTTGTAGGAAACACGCAGGCAGATATGTTGCTGGAAAGGGAGCTGAGAGTTCTAATCGTGCCTCATCCTATGAACCTGGGGACCATTTTCATTCAGACTTCCACATGATGGGACATGCAATTAAATGATCAGTGATTAACAAAAAGCTAGAGTCTCTTTTGCTTGCCCTGTGCTCCTCACGTGCCTTTTACACATGGAGTTGCCTAAGCAATCTCCAGGCTGCAGAAAGCATTAACTGCATTCATGATTTGTAATTTAAAACTACAGTTGTGAGAAATTGCAGTTTATGCTCTTATGGCTCTATACCCATTGAGTTTGAGATTTACAAATATGCATTTAGTTTGAAGGCACAGTCATTGAATAAAATATATAATCTATACTACTAAATGCAACAAAAATAAGAAAAATTAAAATATATGTGAAGTATTTCTCAAGAATATGGTGATTTAATCTTGGGCAATGCATATGACACAATTTTTAATTTGTCAGTGTATATACAGAATTCCATGGTTATAAATTTTTTCAGGTAAAAAAGATTGGGGAAACTATGAGTAATTATTTTGGAACAAAACATCATGTCTTACAAAACCCACTCACAGTCATGAAACATAAAACAAATCAACCTTTGAAGTTGTCGTTTTAAATGAAAATCTCTGAAACTTTATAGTTAAGGAATGTATTATAGCAGAGGCTTAGCATTTCTTCAAGCAAAAAAGTCCTTCTAGAATTAATCTGACATTCACGTAAAGAATGAGATCAATGGACAAGGTTAAAAATGATCACATCATCATCTGCCAGTCTATCTCAGAATAGCAAAACCACATTACACTATCGTAGGAAAACTAATGATAAGCTGACCAAATCCCACTTCCAGGACAGGAACTGCCTTAGCATCAAGGCTTCCCAAGCTTGGTTGCTATTTCAATGCCCTTACAGGCAGCAGCTCTAGATCTCATTTTGTGAGGCTATTTTTAAAATACTACTGCAATTTAATTCCAAAGACATGAATGAATTTATCTGAAAACATCACACTAATGTGCACTCATCACTGAGAACCCTCTTCGCCCACAAACTATTAACCCAGTTGAAGCACAAGATTTTCCAATTTTGGAATAATTTCTGCTTTTTTAACAAATTTATATTATATGATTTGAGTTCTAATAACTTTGATTCATCAAATCACATTAGCATTTTGTGCTTCTTAGGAAATATTTCCCACTTGTTATTTATTTATATGTTCCCCTGAATCCTGTAGTTATTAAAGCAGAAGGTCGACTAAAATATTGTCACTTTCCATAAAAGCTCATATTGTTGAATAAAGTTATGTGGCCAGCATTGATTGCATACTAACTTAGAGGTTTTCTGTGGAATGAATGTAATTTTTCCTCAGGTATAGAAGGTGGATACTATTATCATTGCTCAAGTTTAAACGTAAGCGTATGGAAATAGGGTAGACTTTAAACATGCCTTAAATTTCAGGTCTTAGAAAATGCTGAAAGAGCAGCGTTAAGCAAAACATTATGTTTTCCACAACTACCCCCTACTTGTCAGGATTTTCAACACAGACCAGTTAACTAAATTTCACTGTACTTACATGTCAGTTTAATATTATAGAAAACTTTGTCATCCCTTTCCAACATTTTCAAAATGCTGAGAGAACACACACACCCTCACGCCCAAGCACACATGCGAACACACACACACACACACACACACACACACACACACATATTCTCTAAGGTTTACTTGTCTAGACAAACATAGTTTACACATTGACCCTGGCATTGTGATTTCTTGTAAGATATGAAATCACATCCCATGACCTTTTAGAATGGCCAAGAGTTTAGGTCTTGAAAGTTTCCATTCTTTTCCCACATTGGAATTGTCTGAAAGCCTTTATTTTACTCAGGACATAAAGCTGCTCTCTGTCACAGTATGCATGCACATTGTTCTGTCTTAACAGGCCTGGTCACGGCAACACACACAGAGTCTCATAGCTCACATTTTTAAAATTCCATTATTTTCTTTTTTAGTCAAATGAAGGTAATTCAAGCTATAAAGAAGTTTTCTGATTTATTTCAGGATCTAGTCTGCCTCCTTACTTATATCTGTACAAAAATATTCAAAAGTCAAGCTGACAGTGTATAAAACAACTTATCAAAAATAAACACATGGCCTGACCTGAACAGTGTCTACTTCCTATGAGTATAAAAGGAGCCACACAAGTTCCCTTCTTTCCTCATTAATGAAATAATCAAATAATTTCCCACTGCTCATTCTCCTGACCATAAATTTCAGAATATCTTTCAGTTAACTGTCTTGTTTGCTCTATAGCCAGCCTTCTAAGTTTTTATTAGCATGTACTTTCCAACCAGTTCAAACGGTAGGAATCTTTGGATCTTCCTTTATCTTTTGTGGTGATTTCACTGATCGACGCAATAGAAAAGCCCTTCAGGCCCTGTTCTTTACAAAAAGAAAGAAATTGTGTCCTTGTTGTACTTCTGGAGCAAAGCTCACCCAGCACAGCAATATGCTGCCTTGGAATGCCCTTGCAGTCCATGACTTCACTGAGGACTAATTGCAAGCATCGCCATGTTTAACATGTTCAGAAAATGTGCTATTGTATTTGCCATCTTGGAAATAATGCCTTCAAAACTTGGTTGGCTTTTATTATTGTTTGTTTAGGATACATTGCAGAAAGAGGAGTCCCTTTTTTTCTGAGTAGATATTCTTCAATTTCTGATAACCAGTTACACATTTTCTCTCCGCCCCCCTGCTTGTATCTGCACTATTTCTTCCTCTGCTACATCTAGGGACTTTCCTCTCAGTCTAGTCTACTATATTTTCCTCCTACATTTTTTTTTCTTGAGGAAATCTTAGCCAATACCAAGAAATACATTTGCTTCTTTTGTACTGTCAAAGATAGAAAATTTCCTATTTTTAGCTCCAAAGTTTTCTGGGAAATGTGAACAATTTTGGCTAGCTACATATAGCAGAATCCCAGGAGAGATGAGGCATGGCAATTAGGACTTTTGAATCAAGTTTAGTCAAAGGACAACTTGGAATTCTGAACAAGACAGGATGCCAGAGAATACTGTGCCAGACTTGAAAAGGAAAGAAAGAAGTCAAGGGAATCTGCATAAAGAGGTGATAGGAAGAGTTACAGGGACCTTACATAGTCTTAGTTCAAAAAAGGGCATGGTGGACATTGGAGCTGTTAAGCTACAGAAAGGGAGGCAAGGAAATTTACACTTGAATTTCACTCTCTCCCTCCGGCATCAGCCAAATCCTTTGTGTTAGCTACTATTAGAAAGGAAGAGAGTTGCTGGCTCCCCTTTTGAAGCCATCTTCCCTAGGGGAGGGTACATGTGTGAATTAGTGTCCTACATGTGAAATTAGAAGCTTTCTGATAGCAGAAGATGAAGGAGAATGGAGAAGAGTGGCTACAGACCAGCATGAAACCTTCATTTCTGACACAACGAATTAAAGGGACAATTTGGAGGATTCAAGGGATAATCAACATGATATTACATATTTTTAAAATGAAGTTAAAAGTTCTTAAAAGTTAAAGTTTAACTCTGAGGATTCATCTTGATACTCTTACTATAAGGTGAGCATTCTGGCTATTGATTGGAAACTGGGTTTCACAGAGAGCTGGTCCTGAAGTTGAAGGACCAGGGGTAAAGTTGGCAAGAATGCAGTGTAGATGGAGTTCAATCGGTTATAAGCTTTCCACAGCATGCCCAGATCAGTGTGCTGGGAATCAAACATGGAAAGTACAAGTTTGTGTTTTTAATAACGGATGCATTATCAGTCACAGATGGTATCTTTTTTTAATATCTCAGATAAACAGCAAAACATGGCTGGTTTCTGAATCCCTACCTCATTTTTCTAATTGCCTTCCAGAAACCTTCTTTTGTACTGTGCCCATGTAATACTTTGTGAAGTATAAATGTGTCAAATAAGTTTGAGAAAGAACAGTCTTGAGATATTATTGAGAAAAAGAATTTCAGGCAGCCAAAAGTATGTTAAGTTTGGAATTGAAAGATTTTGAAGATACTTAGTAGCATCAGATAGACTCTAGCTTTAGATGACAAAGAAAATGGCCACATATTGGCCATGCATTGGTGCAAATGCATGAAGTAGTCAGAAATAAATTGTAAGGAGAACCAAAATCTATTTAAAATAAGTAGCAGTGTCTGAGAAATTGTCTCCAAATAGTAGACTGTATAATAGTTCACAATGTTGGTTGAAGCTGATACAAATCTGGGAAGAGAGATGGAATTAAGCAAAGGAAGAAATTCTAGTCAATACCACACTGAAGACCCCAGACCCAAAGATCGCTCCCATTCCCACCCCTGCCACCCGCTCCCAAGAAACACTTTTAAATTTAAAGCCTGAAATATGGGAAACTGCGAAGAACATGGCACTTGGAACTGCTAACGGTTCATGAAAGAAAGGAAAACAAACGTAAAACCACCTCAGTACGGTCATGAAAACCGAAGCAAACCCACGGAGAAACAGATGTTTCCCTTTTGCAGAACTTTGAAAGCAGCAGAACTTCGGTCAGGAAATATACAGAACAGGCGCTAGAGCTCATTCAAAGTGGCTCTGAGAGTTGAGAGAAAGTCCTTAAAGGTCTGCGCTCTGGTGAAAAGAGAGACACGGGTGTTGGCAGACTGCACTTCGGGCTGTCGGCCAGCGAAGCTGAAGAGTATGACAGCGAAAGGGGCTGCCTAGATAACTCTTTGGCTGGACCACTGGCTGGAAGACGCGATTCTGAAAGAAGTCCACACAGGAATTCCATTTGGCCAAAGTTTGCTTTTTGGCAAGGCTGTGCAAGTCTTGTTGAATAAGCATTGAAGAATAAATTATGTATGCTTCAGAATAAAACTTTGGGGGGATAGAGAAAGAATCAGGCAGCCGATTCTACAGAGGCAGAAAGTTTTCAGACTGGCAAGAGACACTAAACATTTGAAAAGAGAAAAAGAAAAGCTGTAATGTTCTTCCAAGGGTCATACAAAAAAAAAAAAAGAAAAGAAAAAGAAAAAAAGAAAAGAAAAGAAAGTTTGTTCACCTACTTAATCAATGCTTTGGAGAAGGAGACCAAAAATTGAAGATCACAGGTGCTCCTAAAATAAGAGTGTTGATTACTATCCAAAGAAAACTTTTGTTGGCAATAGTTGTTGTTGTTGTTTTAAATTGAACTACTTAAAACAGATTTATTGTATTGAAACAAAATAGTTCTCTCATCCTAAATTTATATAACACAACACTGACATAAATTTGAAAGTATGGGCTTTTTCTACTTTCTGGTATCTCAAATCTTTTGAAAAATCATTTACCTTTGAATTACTAGTATCAAATCATCTGAGAGGTTTTCAGTGTTTAATACCTAATCTGTGAATACCCAGCAGTTTTTAGCTTTGCAATACTCAGGTTGCCTAGGAGTGTTCACAGGACAACTTCAGAGTATCCACTGTCTCTCTACTCATGCAGCCTCTGTGTACGAAGAGCTACATGGGGCTCTGTCCCTGACAAGGTCACAGCAACAGTCACTCTGTTTTTCTTCTCATAATATTCAGTCATGACTGCTTGAGTCCCGTGAGAAAATCGTCGGGTCAAACACAGATGGCCAGTTTAGTTGCCATTTCAGGTACACAGGGGGCTTTTCTCCTTTTGTATATGTGTCTGTGAGTGATTTAAACGCTGAACCCTATGTATGTTATTCATCAAATTAAGCAGCAAGTTTTTGGGAAGGTTTTATGAATTCAGAAGATCTCTGGTTGGGTATTTTTTGCTATTAAGAATATCAATTCATTTGGACAAGGTCCAAGTCATAACAGAAAAGTTTGTTTTTCATAGAACACTGAGAAGGAAGTTCACATATAATCTCTTCTCTGGCCTGTGAACTTATTAGCTTCTAAAAATGAACTTTTTGATATGCCTTCCAGGGGGGGACATGCTGAGGGGGGAGCCACAAAAAAGATGCTCACCAACAATCATGAGGAAGAGACAAGAGGAAGAGCAGAGAAGGTCAGTGTACATTTTTTAAATTAAGCGAATAAATTTGAATATTCTGCCAATTGCATACTCATGTAACCTTGGCTAATGATGCATTAAATAAAATAAGCTGTGACAATTACTGAGGATGATGTTTGATATGTAATTGGTGTTAAAAAAAATATCCTGTCAATGACTTTACAGTGATAGATTTTTGAAACGAGACTTAAATCAGTTCTCTGTGTTCCATGAACAAGGTTCACAATATTAATGCTTTAAACTCGTGTCAGGAAAGAGATATTTGATTGGAATGCAAAGGAAGAATCAAGGCACAAAATGTAATTATAATTTAAAAATTAAACAGGCGGCTGCTGTTCAGCCTTTCTAGAAAATGCTTAATCAAAAGGCAATTTTACCCAGTTACTTGAGGATATTTGACTTCCATGGATAATTGCCCAGTGTAAACTCTGAGGGCACGGATTTACAGTCAGCGCTTTTGAACAACACTCCCACAGAGCACTGTGTCTTTCTCGAGCAATCCATGTTTAGGGGAGTGAGACCTAAAGACCACTAGTGTCAGAACCTGAAGATGTTGTCGATGAGAATATCTGACCTAAGCAGTAAGGGAAAAGATTTCCAAAAATGCTTAAGAGAAATTAGCAAAGAAATGTAACTTAGGCATTGTAAATGCCTTTTGGTTGGCTCAAGGAATGTTCATTAAATGTCAGAATTTATTCTGTGCATTTCTACTGCTGGGATATGAATGACTGTTGTTCCTGGGCCTTTACAACATACATAGCAGAAACATCGCAGGTATAATGAAGTGATAATCATAGAAACGAACGGATAAAATTATCAAGAAAGGAAAAAGTCCATTTTCAACAGGTAAAGTAAAAATATATAACTTGTAATGATTTCCAGTGTTAGGCTGTGATTGGCCCAGTATTCTTAATATTTGCCTTGATAATTGAAGGCATAAACCATTCCTTAAAGTCCTAAATAGGTAGGCAATGTTTTGTTATCTTGCCTCATTGACAAAAGTTAGTAATACAACAGACATCTAAACTCACAGAATAATTAAATTAAAAAATGTGGACTCTGAATTGTGTTTGTCAGATTATTTTGGGACACTAGGTTTGTTAAACATTAGCTTTTCTCACAGTTATTTATAACAGCTGAATATAGTATTAGAAATAAGGAAAATGTGGTGTTGACAGAGGCTTCTGTCCTGCCCGGTCCCGCAGTCATTCAGTCCCAAAGAAACACACAGAGGTCGACATTAATTATAAACTGGTTGGCCTATTTGCTCAGGCTTCTTACTAATTAATTCTTATATCTTAAATTAATTTGTGTTCTTCAGCTTTTTGTCACTGTGACAAAATGCTTGGGATACACACATTATAAGAATGAAAGATGCTTTTGCTGACAGTTTCTGCGGTTGATGTCCATAATCTGTGAACACATGGTAAGGTATAACAACCTACCAGGAAATGTGTGTGCATCAGAAACGTTTCCTTCATGAAGACTAAAAGCAAATATAGGAAGATAAAGGAGCCAATGTCCCCCTCAATGCTAGCTACATCTAGGATGAATTAACTTTCTCCCACACTTCCCCATAATGCCATGAACTTGCCTCCAAATCTTGGATAGTAACACAACAGCATATGAGCACCATGGCACAATTGACATCCAAAGGATGACAAGCTTACATCTCCTTCATGGTGGAGATATTTCCGTGAAAGGGAAGCATGCTGCTTCTCAGTAAGAGGGGTGTATTATGGTCTAATCTTTTATACTGGCATAAGAACCTCTTCACAGGATAAAGGGAATCCACACACAAAGCACCTGGAGGAGGTCTGCTTCATTCAGACAACATAAGCACCATGTTATTGTTATATTGACTTTTATTATCATGTTAAACAAGTCAATTCCCTTTGCAAAATATATGTGGCAAAGGATTAGCTTTGCAGTAGGAAAAAAGTCATCAAATGGAGATGAATGCTATGTGTTAAAATTAATACTAAGTTTTGGAGTAATTGATTCATTGATGGATTTTTCTTGTCTGTTTCAAACCAAATATTTCTTAGGAAAAGCAAGAAAAGGGAATTTATTTATTTATTAAATTTTTAGAATATTTATTTATTTTCTTTTTAATTTTGTGTATGTATATGTCTGTCAAGAGTACATGAGTGCAGATGTTTATGGAGACCAGAGGTGTCAGATCCCCTGAAGATGGAGCTGCAGGTTATAGAGAGCTACTTGACGTGGGTGCTGGGAATTGAATTCAGGTCCTCTGAAAGAGCAGTACATGCTCTTAACCATTGAGCCATACATATCTCCAGCTCCTAAGAGATAAATATTTATACTCAAACTTACTACTATATTTTGATTTTAAAAGTGACCATTTTAGTCTATTACAGATGTTTTTCATAATGTACATGAGTAGGAGTATGAACATGCAAGGGTAGAATAGTATAAAATGCTGAGTTGAATATTCATAAAGTAATGTCATAGGCATATGCAAATTAGCACTTAGAAGTAATAAAATGTTTTTTCAAGTCATCTTTTGAATTCATTTTATTATTATTATTATTTTAAAAGAAACAAACCATCTTTTTTCATTTTATGTACCAATTCCAGTTCCCACTCCCTCTCTGCCTCCTATTCCCTCCACAACACCCCAAGGAAATGGAATTTAAAAAGGAGAGCTCATAAGCTCTTTGACAAGGATATGCAATTAGAACTTGACGAACATTATCCTTTCTTCTAGCAGCTATTTATTTGGAGGACACCACGTTTACATCAATTAACCTAGCATCACTGTAAGTTAAAAACTAGACCATTAAGGCAGTGTATAATGTCCCCGTATTTCTAAACACAAAAGAACTAGAAATAATGAGCCGCTTTCCTAGGCTCACCCAGACCAACACCTCTGGCCACTGTTGTGTTACTATGCAATAAAGTGCCTCATCATGTTGTGTAGTTCCTTAAATCAAGTAAATTAAAAATGAACACAGTGGAAGCTTAATAACCCTCCCTGCAGTAACTGCATTCTAAGAATCTGGGTGTCGATTATTCCAGTTGGCAGCAGAATACCCAAAGACCAAGTTTCTTCTCTGTTTTACCTCTTTTCTAAATTGAAAGAAAGAAAGAAAGAAAGAAGAAAAAGAAAGGCTTCATTTAATATGAATTTCTTCTTCTCGGTTCTGTCCCTGTCTCTTCATCAAAGTGTTAACTCTTAATCAAAGTACTATAGCACAAAATCAACCAACTTCAGCTTCTCAGGAATCAAGGCTCGGTGAGAGGCAAAAAGCATTGGAGAGATAGAGTTCAGCACGGTGACAGTGAGGAAGAAGTGGCAGGAGATGCAGTTAGTTTATCTAGTTAGTGCAATTCAACCCACACTAAACACATATCCTACTAGAACTGGGATTTGCTATCAATGGTGGTGAGAAGAGAGGCAG
This sequence comes from Microtus oregoni, assembly GCF_018167655.1. Taxonomy (NCBI): domain Eukaryota; kingdom Metazoa; phylum Chordata; class Mammalia; order Rodentia; family Cricetidae; genus Microtus; species Microtus oregoni. The sequence continues at coordinate 56,311,538 of NW_024543059.1, read as the reverse complement.
GCTCATTAGGAAGAATGGAGAAAGGTAAGACGTAGAAAGCAATGTGATGGGAATTTAGAGTGAAAAAAGAAACAGCAATGGCTTTGCAGTTTTGAAAAGGTCTGGTTGTTTGCTTAATAATAACAAGCAGTAGAAACGCAGATTTGCAACAAAAGTGCATTATGTGGATAAAATCCACCGAGCTAAGTGTGCTTCAAATCCCCCCCAGCACAGACTCTCAAAGAGAAAACATTTTAATGCCACCATTTCAAGTATATACAATGCCTTCTTTCACACAGAAGCTAGGCGCAATTGTAATCATTTAGTCTGTAACCTGCTTCACCTCCTGCATTATTATATTGCTGGGATAGCATGGTGAATGCTGGGCAAAGTGGGTGGGAACAGGAGCTGATTTTGTAAGAAAAGAAAAAGATGTATTCTGCAATGCAGATGGTTGGACTGTGTTATCTCAGGGACACACTGTACCAAAAAGATGGAGTTTTGCAGGATTTCCCCATTCTTGAAATTTCGGAACAGAGTAACAGGAAATCTGAAACCATTGCATGCTGGTTCTCAAGGGGCTGTTGTCTTTATGTTTACCAGTCACTCTGGATGACCATGGGAAGTTCAGAAACCTGAGGGTGATCTTATATGCTCAAATTCAGAGACAGTGCCATATTTTAAAATCTGATTCCACCAAATATAAAGGAAAAAGGAAAAGAAAACTTAGATTCAACATACATCATTATTTACAAAGAGAAAAATAATTCAGAGTTGTGAATTAATGTTGGGCAGTGACTGCACACACCTTTAATTCCAGCACTTGAGAGGCAGAGGCAGGTGGATCTTTGTGAGTTTGTGGCCAGTCCAGTCTACAGAGTAAGTTCCGTGGTAGCTACAATGGTTGCACTGAGAAAAGAAACCCTGTCTCAAGAAACAAACAAACAAACAACAAAAGCAGCAACAACTGAACAAGAAAAACAAAATATGTTAATTGATGTATTTTTATGTCACATGGTATATAATTGATAAATAGAAGATCTAGATTCAATATCATCTGATACATCAATCCAGCAGACAAGTTTTGTCCCATGACAGAAAATAATAAAATCCTGAGTATGAGTGCAAAAAAAAAGTTATTTCAGTTTTGACAGTCATCTAGAAAGTAAAATGGACAAGACACATAGCAGAAAAGAGGCCACGTGTTGTGATGTTAAAGTCATGTAATTACAACCGGAACAGAAAGGACAATCAAGAGTGAAGGTGATAGATGGCGTCAGTAAGATGGGAAGGAGAGTTTTCTCTGGAAGAAAATTTAGAGAGGAAGTGAGAAGACTCAGCTGGTAAAGTGTTTGTCACTCTGAGTCTAAACCAGTCACCTAGATAGAAGCAGAGTGTGGCCCCAGTACTGAAAAGATGGGAGCAGTAGGAACCCCTGGGATTTTCTGGACAGCCACCTTTGCTTCGGCTTCAGAGAGAGATTCTGCCTCCAAGAATAAGGTGGAGAAGTACCGAGAAAGATATCCAGCATTAACTTTCTACTTGCACATAAATGCATACATGTGAGCAGATGTACCCTATATGTCTGTGCACACGTACAGGCAAGCATTTCCTATCCCTCCTCACACATTAGGAGATATATGCGCAATGAAGAAAGCAAGGAAAAGAAAAGAAACAAGGAAAAAAAGGAAAGAGATGAAGAAACAAAGGAATGAAGGAATAAACAAAAAGGAAAGAAAGGGAAACAAAGAGGAGGGGAGGATAAAAGGGAATAGACAGGAAGAAAAGGAGGGACAAAATATGAGAAAAACTGAACAGAACAATATGTAAGAAGCTATGAGACAGTCTGAGAAATCCATACCCTAGAGAAGGGGATAAACTCTAACTAGACAGTCAGCTGGTGGGGACGTTTGTAGCATACCACTCAACAGCATCAAGGTTCAAATTAGGCATGGAAATAAAGGTGACTCTCATGTCCCCACTGATGCCCTGGCCCCAAATGAGTTATTATATTATATTGAAGGATATAATTAGAGGTCAACATTTTTCTCTATCACTGCTATTTCTACTCTGGTTAAAACGTGGCTCTCATTTGGATGCATTGTTTCAATAATAAATACATAAAGTCCTCAAACTACTATTTTAAGGCATCTCTTCCCTGTACCTACATTCTCTTGTCAGCAAGATATCTCTTAAAAATTAAAATAATGCTAATTAAGACACACACCCCTTTTTAAGGCCCAATTTTCCAGTGTTGGAAACAAATTCTGACAGCTCTGACCCATAGTCCCTTCCTTGGATATGGAGGTCCTCTGAGTCCGTGTTAATCCAGGTTCACGGACTTTTCCCCCTCTTTTCAAAATTGCCAGCATGTATCATCAACCTCACAGCCACGACACTTAACATTTGGAGGGAGGTCCACAATAGGAGGCTTCCCCTTCCTGGCCTCTGCAATCATTTCACGGAATGAGAAAGCATTCCTCCCACCAGACTATTGCACCTTTCTGTCAGTCTTTCAACAGTGGGCTTTGCTTTACACACATTATTAGTGCAAGGCAGACAGTGTGAGTGTTCAAGGAGGTTTTTGTTTACTTTATTGCATTTTCCTTTTCCATGTCTGGAAGAAAACCTCTGTGGAAGCACAGGTTGTATTTTACATACCATTATAGAACCTAGAAATGTGTCCGGAACATAAAGTTAGACAGTGATATTTCAATTAACAAATAAATTTCAGATAGGAAAATGAAAATTAGTGGCAGGTTAGAAGCCCATAGTGAGGAAAGGGGGTATATCACATATGACTTAAGGGTCGCCATTCTTAAAAGGTGGTTCTCTGAGATTTCTGTGAATCTAAACACATGAGAAAGAACGTAGAGGGAAAACTTCTGGTGATAAGCTTGCAGATGTTCTCAATTTTTGAACTGATTTTAGTTCGGTTGCTTGGGCTAAACAGAGGCAAGCACAGCAAAAATTTAACTTACCAGTGCTTTATGCTGAAAGTTGTTTGACACAAAAGGTGGAACACTAATTGCATAATCATTCTGACAAGTCATATTTGAGCATGGAACTTTGTAACAATAAACTCTTCTGGATATAGAAGTTCCAGGATTTCCTAGCAGTATTAGGGCTACCAACCTTGTATGAGGTAAACTCACTTATCTTTCCACCATTTACTTAACAAAGAATTCGCTTTAAAACAGACAAATTAAAAGTTGTGAGTGTTAAATAAAGAGTATTTGCCTGGTTACAATTTACCAAAGACAGAAATTCAGCTTCTTTACATAGCGTATTGTTGTACCCCAAACTAGGAGGAAGCAGGAGCTGTGGCCAGTCACAAAGATGCCTGACTGGTGTTGTTGGTGGAGTAAGGGTCATTTCATCTCTTTGTGTATCGATGTCTATCACAACACATCTGCTCTTAAGCTGGTTATCATGTGTGCGTTAACTGGGGGTCCTGGAGACACTGGTCCTTAATAACAGACTCTTAGACTCTCAGGGATTTGAAAGTTGGTTGTTTAATACACACAGAACTAAAAATGAAAATAGGCATCACTAGTTTATCAAACTATATTAGCAATGCATGCAACAAAGGCTCAAGACTGATCACTTTTAATTTTGATGACATTTCATTGTTTTCTATTTTATGATAACATTTGTCTACACTTGACGGCATATAATGTTATGGAAACACATTCTTCCACTGTCCCACTCAAGAACATTATCCGAACTCCTTGATATCTCGTTAGGTAAAGTAATTTAAATTATGAATATTATCTAATAAAAATTGTTATCCCCTCCCAGTACATAGTCAGTAAGTCAGTTGTTAAATTCACACTATGACTTGTCTATTTATTTATTTCGACATTAGATAAGTAATTTAACTCATCTTTTAATTTGGCATGAGACTTAGCTATAAAATAATAACACCCTCTTTGGTAACCATAGTGATGGAATAAAGTAACATATAATGAACATCCATAGAAGACTCTACTACCCAGAGAGCTCCCACCAGCCCACATGGCATATGTTTCCGTAAGTTAGGACAGAAATCTCACATATCATCAAGAATCTCCTGTTTGCCATGTACTTGCAATATACTAATTCTTGTTGCAATCGACTTCTCTATACTTGAAAAATCATCCTAACAATACTTATAGAACATGATTCAGAAAAACAAATATGACGTCTGAATATCTAAACAGTGCTGCTGTCCCACCCCTCAACTATATGTAATCCTGCCCAAGTGCCTTGCAGCCCTGGAGCTCCCAGAGCATACTAGAGATTGAAGGTTGACTAGTATGGGGACCTCATCCCTGTAGGATTAATGTCTTTACCCATGGGGGCAGGGCAAGGACCTCTCAGTGATGCACTTTGATGAGGGTCACTTGGGCTTTTATAGGTTACCCACGTTTTTATAAATCCAATGGACTAAATGTCTCTCTATGCTGGACTTTTATGGATTGTTGGTGTGTTGTTGCAGTCTCTATCTGGAATGAATAGAAAATATCTGGAGAAGGTGAAATAAACCAGGTACAGAAAGGCAAAGGTTTCATGATGTTACTTATATAATGGAATGTAAATGTTTCAATTTCCTTCAAGAAAGCAGAATGATGGTTGCTAGTGGAAGGAAGAGGGGGGTACACTGTGCAGAAATGTAGTGATAAGGTTAGTTTTCATCTATGTTGATTAATAGCTGGAAATTAAATCTAAGAAAATGTAAGTTATCGTTAAAACATTGTAATGTCTATGTCATATTTTTCTTGTGTATGTAGATATTTTCTATTCTGACCAGGACAGAAGGATGGACTATAGAAGACAAGCTGATCCTCATTGACTATTTCATAATGAATAAATATAAGAAGGCTTTGGGGGAGCCTAGGCAGATTGGATGCTCACCTTAGGAGACCTGGATAGAGGTAGGCGGTCCTTGGGCTTCCCACTGGTCAGTGAACCCTGATTGCTCTTCGAGCAGATAAGGGAGGGGAACTTGATCGGGGGGGGGGGGGGAGGGAAATGGGAAGCGGTTGCGGGGAGGAGGCAGAAATCCTTAATAAATAAATTAATTAATTAAAAAAAGAAAATATGTACACAGACATACAGTTTCAACTGAAATTTACAACCTGAACAAAAGAAGCAATGATGATTCTATAAGACAAATGAGGGAGTCCAAGTCTCAGTTCCCTCATAAGCAGAATATTCACTGGATGGAAACACATTTGGAAACACAGCAGAAGAGGATTCTGGGAACAGTTTGAATATATAAGTTGAAAAAGAAAGAAATTATCATTACTTTAAAATCAAACACAGAATTACTATAATGAAAGAGGTAGAAGGGAGGATCATATATCTTTCCTTTAACATTCTTACAATGTTCTTTATTAACCACTTCCTCAGCTTATGTAAGCTCTTTTTAGAATATTCTTATGACAAAAGCAATGCCAATGTATTTGACTTATAGTTACTAAATTTAAGATTAGTTTCTATATTTGTCAGTCTTTAATTACATAAAATAATAAATACCCACCATGATGCTTAACAAATGTTAATATAGGTCTCTTCTATGTAGTAAACCTTTTAACCATTTTCCAGAATTTCTTCCATTTTGTTGAATTGAAACAAAATTTTAAAAGATGTATATTAAAAGATAAAATTGTGATTGTGGATATCTGTATACATTACCATACACACACACACTCACTTGTGTGTATTTATAATAATTTTTATTGCTTTAGCAGAAGCCTGGAAGCTGGAAATTATGTGAGCCATTTAAAACAAAAGGAAATACAAGAAGACTGAAGTTGTTGATCCAATTGGGATTCTTATTAGAATTGCATTAAAATGACCAATAGAAGCAATGCAGGACTACACACAAAAAATTCAGATGACCTTTTATTCTTGTTTGATCTTGTTGCTGCAGCAATACTGTGACCAAGTATTTATTCTGCTTCAACTCCCAGGTCACAGGCAGCCATTTATGGTAAATCAGGGAAGGAATTCAGCAGGAACTAGGAACAGAAACTAAACTTGAAACAGAAAAAATGGAGGAACACAACTTGCCACAGACATGTTCACAGGCCGATTTGATCTGGGCAGTCCCTCAGGTGAGACTTCCTTTTCGGGTTACTCTAGGCACCAAACTGACAGTAAAGCTAAGCAAGGCCCATATTCTTGGATAAGAGAACTTAGGTGGTTGCAAATTTTGATAATGCTCTAATTAATTTTGGTGGAGACTTCATTCTATCATTTTATATTATACAAAGTTAGGTTAAATGCAACCTGTACATAAAGGATTTTTACATTAAAGTAAACATAGTCAAACTGTAATAATAAGTTTTGTTAACAGAAAACTTTTTGAGCCAGTAGCTAACAAGAACACTCATGGCATATTTAATTTTCTGGGATCGAATCAGGGGCGTGTGTGTGTGTGTGTGTGTGTGTGTGTGTGTGTGTGTGTGTGTTCATTGAGAACAAACTTCAAATGAAAAATTTTACAATTGTGAACAAATAATAATACAATTCACATCATTTCTACAAGCAAAGTTAAAATATTTTAAGAATGCTTTAATGGTAACTAGACATAGCTTTCTGAAAATAACTATACTCAACTCATGTAATATGTGTTATTCCTTTTCCCTTTGAGCAGTGTCCTTGAGCATTAGCTATCCATAAACTGTTCAACATATGGGGTGAATTTTAGAGAAAGATCCCTAGCACCTGGGCTGCAGTCACATTCAAAATGTCTTTTGCAAGTTCCCAGCTGGTAGAATATCTGCGCTCAAGGAATACGTGTTTCTAAGTTGGAGTGTTGTTTCTTGATCCAGACCAGCCTCTCTCTCTCCTCTGCATCCATTCTCTTCCCTTCTTATGCTTCTCCAATCACACTAAAAGTGATTTAAGTGATACGTTAAACCAAACGACTTTCTGTTTTAAATTTTCTAATCTCATTTTCAGTATTAAGTATCAGGTGTCTGAAGGATGTGGCTTTTTATCTATGTAGAATGGCAGCATTATTTTATGTCACAATTAATGAACTAAACTTTTGCCTCTTTCAACATTTTATCATCTGAATCATAAATGTCTTCTAGAATTTACTAATATTTAAATAATATGTTTAAAAATTGGGGATTTTCTAAGAACTTCATAAATTCTGTGAGCAAAAACATACTCATATTTTCTTCATTCAGAATTAGTTTTAAAAGGTAAAATAACTTGGTGAATTCTGCTGACACAGAACAAATAACACATATTCCTTGACCAAAAAACAAAACAAAGTATACACATATCTGTTCTCAGGGTTACTAGGGTCGGTAGTTTCTATTTCAAATTATCTTTAGAGGTTTCTTAAAATTCGATCAATTGCCCTTTTCCCCTCTTCTCTTTCTACTTAAAGAACAACAACAAAAATTATTTTACGTTTAATCACCTTTTCCTCTTTAATTCATATTTGTGCAATTGCCTAGTTACTATCTTGACAACCCATGTCACCAAAATCTGCTCCCTTCACTTAGATTCAATTAACACATTAAAGATTTGTGCTATTTTTGAATCATTAAAAAGAGTTTCTTTATGATAAAGCAGATAAATATGATTTCTTCCAGCAAGTATACATTAGAAGCTGTGTCCTCTCTTCAGGAAGAGGAAGTGCTAGCTTATCATGGATCCTAGTGCCAGAGAGAATAGCCAGATGGAAGAGGAGACAAGGAACCATGTTTCTTTCCTTCTCAAGTCTTTCCATTCATGATGTCAGCCTTGTAAGCTGGGAGTAAATTGTGGAGCCTAGCCTGCAGTATTCAATTTATAATAGGCCAGTCTATTCCAACACGTTATTCTATTATCATCATCCTACTGAGTGTGAAATGCTCATTGCTGCCTTAACCTGCATAAATCCTAGATGCCTGCATGACCTTTGTCCTGCTCTCAAACACTACAGTTCCACGTTAAAGTCAAAGACGGGCCAGAAGGAAACTTGTCCTTCTCCTGGGGCAACGCTATGAAGTGCTTTCTTTTGCTGCCTCTGCCTTTCCTGGATTTTTCTACTTGTCAATCAAAGGAGGATATTGTGCATCTCAGAGGAAGCGATGAAGTACTCAGTGCTCAGGGTTATGCGTAACTCTCCAGAACACATGCTGTTAAATCTGTGGAAATCATTTTCCTCAGTTAACATAAAAATTATCCAGTAATTGCAAATTTAATGCAGATTTGCTACAGTATGTCATCACAGACACTCAATTTATTGTGAGACGCATTCATAGACGTCTTTAGCAAGGAGAAAAATCTGTCATTTGTTGAAAATAAAAAAGAAAGAAAAGAAAAAAAAAGAATGCACCAAACACAAATAGCATTCTTTTCTGTCTTTGCATAAAAGGAGAACTTTCTTGGCCTCAGGAGGTTCTTAACGTTAAAGGTGCTTGCCAGGTGACATGAGACACACCCTGGCAGATTCCACTGGCCACTTGGAAGGCTTCACTGCCACCTGCAGGCACACCTGCTGAGAGATTTTACTTGAAAATTCCTTGTGAATACAAAATCTATTGCCTAGATTAGTAAACTGAGCCCTTTGTTAACATGAAGCAGTTGCTCTGAGCAGGAATGAACTGTGCAGACAATTTCTCTTGTCAAGTTTTCTGAATTAATGAATGCATAAACAACAAATAAACTGTGTATTGGGGCATCATTTTCTTCATTAATTGACATTACAGTAGTAAAATTGCCTAGGCTGGAATTGACCATAGAGTTAGTTGGATAAATAGCCAGGCCCAGGAAAAGAAAACAAAGAAAGAAAAAACAAACAAGCAAAAAAGCAACAGAAGAAAAGAAAGTAATTATCTCTGAAATGAAACTTTATGAGCTGTGCAGTGAGAGTTGGTCATTCTGGAAATAACCCGGTGCATGCATTAGCTATTAAAAAGATAACTCAGGGCAAGAAAAATGAAGAGTAACAGGAGATATCCAAATAAGAAGCAGTTTATGTGGAGCTAGTGATGTAATTCAGTAAATAGAAAAAGAATTGTCTAGCATTTGTGAGAACTTTCTTGGTTCAATCCCTCGTGCTGGAAACAGTAATGAGGAGGATAAAGTTGATTGCCCATAGAAAACTTATCTGATATATGTGTGGTTACATAACTGTATTAATGGAAAGAAAAGTGCTTCCCAAGTCAACACACCACAGAGATACATGTACATTCATTGCTATGTCTTCACTGTTCTAAATAGTTCAGAAATGGGAACAACCTAGATTCCCACTAATAGATCAATAGATAAAGAAAATGTAGTACAGACAGAAGGGAATTCTATGCATACATAAACAACAAGGAAATTAGATTTGTTGAAAAACAGCTCTTATAGGAAATCATTGTTATTTGAAATAACCTAAGTGAGGCAGAAATGATGTTTTTCCTCTTATATATAAACTCTATATATGTGAACTGTATCTATATATCGGTATCTAAATATAACTTTATCTATCAAAGATAAATATTATATGATCATATCACATAAAATGATAGATGAGAATATATTGATTAGACTATTGTATATCATCAAGAAGGTAGGGGAGGTATTTTGAGAAATAAGGGAGAAACCTCAGTGTAGAGGAAGTATGATCTACGCTGTATGAGAAAAGGTACTGAGTTATGTAGCAGAACATAGATTAACACAAATGGGTTAAGTTATAAGAGCTAGCTGGAAACAAGTCTATGTTAAGGCCAAGCTTTCATAATTAGTAATAAGATTTTGTGTCATTATTTAGGAGCTGGTGATTCAAAGAAAAACCTGTTAAACATTACAAAGTAAAATTACTAAGTAGAGTGCAATTTTTAAAAAGTGAGCAACAGTTCACTTTTAATTTGTATTTCTCTTATATTATGGATGCTTATATCTTTATATCTATAACGGTGGAACATCCTTTATACACTCTTTTCCAGGAATTTTTGTGGAGGTTTGTGTTTTGTTTTGCTCTCTTTTTTGCCATTTTTCTCTTTTTATGTGTTTGTTGACTTTTCAAACAAAGGTTTGTTTGCTGGCTTGATTATATTTATTTGTGAATATGTGTACAAACCTATTTGAGTGTATGTACAGGCCATGCATGCAGAAGCCTTATGAGACCAGAAAAGGGCATAAAACCAGTACTGGATCTGGTGTGATAGATAGTTGTGAATAGCCATGTGGGCTCTAGAAACCAAACCCTAGTCTTCTGTAAGAACAATAAGTATTCTTAACAGACGAGTCTCCTACTGGTCTCCAAAGTTGTTGTTCTTTAGAAATGAGGAGTTATGAAACCTTCAATGACAGCCTCAAACTTACTGTAGAGATAAAATTGCCCTTGAATCACTGACCTATCTTCTCATTCCTCCAATTATCCAGGACTCTGGGCAAGCACTATAATGCCCAAATTTTGCTGGATGTTTTTATCTTGCCTTTACAAACTGGTAGACTCATTTGCTTTTAAGCCTAATATGCGCCTGTTGAACCAAGTGACGAATATCTTGCCTCCATTTGTTCTTTTCATTTTCACTTTACTCTTTGTTTGGTAGTGCAGATGGAAATCAGGACTCGACCAGGAATATACTCGCTCCAATCTCCCATTTCATTTTGTTGTAATAGTGACTGGTCATTCATTAGTTTAACTTCAAAGCAGATAGCCTTTGAATTCTGAGCAGAAGCTATCTGAGCCAATGTACTGAGATACATTTATATAGGAGCCATAACATAGAATGTAGGGTCCTCTGAGGTTATATCGGGCTCTACTTCTGTAGCATCATACTTCTGTTTGACACATCTACATGTTCTGACCCTTGCTCCTCCTCCACCACAACATTAGAAGTGCCTGCAGACTCTATCTACTCAGGCATGAAATCTGACACAAACGTTTCTTCAAATAATAAGCAACAATGATCTTAAAATTGTCTTTTCCCTTTTATTTATATTTTGCTAAGTATTATTTGCATTGTAATGTGACTTTTACAAAATATTTAATGGTTTTTATTTACATTGTAGCTTATGTTCATTGCAGTGTAGAAATAAAGCCTAATTTGTTTTGAATATCACAGAATATCGTTGAATAACAAACATACCAACTAATGAGTTCATTAAGTGTTAAATTATTAGGTAATTGATATTTTGAATGCTTTGTTTTATGGAAAAATCCTTAGAGAGTTGTTTATTGCTCATTTGGAGTACTTATTGACATTTGGAGAAATTAGCTGGAGGTTTTGGAAGGACCGATTTTATTATCATTTATCTAATTTAGTGTAAAGGAATATAGGCTCCCTCTGTCTGAAAATTCACCATGCTGCTTGTTTGCAAACACAGATTAGTTCAAGTAATGATTTTGCTTGTGCTTTCATGACTTCATTTGTTTTTCCCCGACTTCCTTCTTTTTGTGATTTATATTTACATCTTTGATATACTCTGGCTTTGTTCTAGTATTTTGTAAAATCTCTAGTTTTAAATTGTTCTTTGCTCTGAATATTCAGACACTCCAAGTCCATTTGTTTAGGGAGCACATTATTACACAAGTAGCTTGAGAGGGCTTTCCATCAGTTATAACAATCTTGAATCCAACCATCTTCTAAGGATTAGCCGTCCGTATGATTCTCACCTTCTTCTAATCCATATAATTCTTAGGGAATATTTATCATTATTTAACAGACAAATACAAACAAACATTTAGAACAGCTTTCTCCTTTCACCATATCTGTGATGGCCATTCTTGGTTGAATATATCTGGAATGAGTTACAATCAAGAAACAGAGGGCACACTTGTGGTCTTCAATTTGAGGCAGGGAGACATCCTGCCTTTGATCTTGAGGGTCTTAAGGTGAAAAGGCCCACTTTGAATTCAGACCACACCTTCTGTTGGAAGGAAAGGATATGAATGAGAAAAGGTTTCAGTTGTTCCTTCTTTGCCTGTTTGCCACCCACTTTTCAGCATATCCATTTTTTTCACTGGCATTGGGGCCTACTAATTAATTCCAGCAACTAGAGAAGACCAGCTGAGATATCTAGCCTCATCAGACTGGGTAACTACTAGATTCTTGAACTTTCCACTCAAAGTGACACATTGTTGGCCTGCAGCCTGTAAGTCATTCCAACAAATTCTAACAGATAATTGGGAATATAGATATAGTCATTCTGTAAGTTCTGTGACCCTACAGAACCCTAACACAACATCTACATTCCTAGTTAGTGACTACTTGTTTGATTTCCTCTTTGAAACTGTCTTTTGCTCTTCTATATAGCTCTTCAAAGCCTAATCAGTTCTGCATGGTCTCCACACCTCCAGCTCAGCACCCTTCCTCCCACTACCTTCTGCATAACTCTGCGCAGCCTCTTCTCTACAGCCAAACTCTGGACAATTGTATGCTACATTTTCAAGACCCAACCCATTCTACTAACACATGATATTTCATGTGGTTTTTCTCAGGCCAGGGAGGTCCCATAGACTGGCCAGTGAGTAGCACTTGGCCTTGCACATGGCTCTGAGTAGGTGAGGCGTTCAATACAGAAAGTAAACAATCAGATGTCTAAACACTGAGCCTGTAATATAAACTGAGGCTGGAAGTATTTGAAAAATGTCAGTTGCTGAGAAAGTTATGTATACTAAAGTTGCTTCAGTAAGGACAGAGGATAACTGGTTGGTGGACCAAACTTACAGCTGCCCAGGGCCAGATCCGGGGTTATGACTTGGCCCACCCCAACATCTACCCTATCAATCTGCTGGAACATGTCAAGGAACCTGACCAACCACTAGACCCAAAATTACAAGAACTCAACAACACAGAGCAACCATGGCAACTCTTATAAAGAAAACATTTAATTGGGGTTGCTTACTTATAATATCAGAGGTTCAATCCATTATCATCTAGTGGAGATCAGGGCAGCATACAGGCAGATGTGGTACTACACCTGAAAGTACAGCTTTTTGGAGGCAAAAGAAAGTTGAGACTCACTGGGAGGTATCCTGAGCATAGAAAAATCTCAAATCTGCTTCCACGGTGATATACTTCCTCCAACAAGGCCATACTCACTCCAACAAAGCCACACCTCCTAATAGTGCTGATTTCTAAGATTATGGGGCCCAATTATGTTCAAAGAACCATACTGACATTTAGGTAGCAAATGCAATAGTGATCTAATTACTGAAAAATACAGAGATGCAGAGTAATTCTCAAACACTACCCAAGCATTCAGATTGTGTATGACAGTGCTTTCAAAGGCTTGAGTGAAGTTGCAAATTCTTTCTTAAGATTCATACTTACCCACAATTTCACTAACAGTTGTCCCTCTCTCCTTGTTGACAACACATCTTTTCTTTACATGGCTTTCCACTGATGACCTCCTAGTGAGCAGAGAGCAGATACTAGTAAATCTCTTCTGCTTGGACCAAGAGCCAATACAAAGACTGCAGTAGTGATCCTGTCTTTGAAAACTTGCCACCTGAAATGCTGTCCCTTCTCTTTCTCTTTTCTACATGCCCAGCTCACATACCACTTCCTCAAATGTTTTCTACTAGCTTAGATCACAGCAAGGGCTTTAATTTTCATAAATTACATTTCTATCTATGTTTCAGTTTTTGTTTGTTTATTTTAATTACATTTATTTAATTCTGTGTGCACATATGTGCAAATGCGTGGCCATGTACCTTGAGGCAAAGTCAGAGGACAGATTTTGGGAATCAGTTATCTCCTTCCACCATGTGGGGCCAGGGGATGGAATACAGTTCATTATACGAGGTGATGAAGACCATTAATACTGAGTCATTTCCTTAGCCTTCCTGTTTGTTTTTGAGTAAATTTCTTTATCTCTTTTCATTCTTCTTACACCTCCATTTTGTTCTCATTTTCTCCTCCTTTCCCTCTCCTTCTGCCTCCTCTTCCTCTTTTTCTTCTTTGTGTGTGTGTGTGTGTGTGTGCATGTATATGGGTGTGTGTTTATTTGTTTGTGCTATTCAAACAGCTTTTAAGCTCCTGAAAGTTAATATCTGAGACTTGTTTTGGAAATCCAATGCACTAATCGTATTAAATTTGATAGGTGTTTGCTACTTGCCTGTATAAGCAAGGCTGGTATTGACAAAGGACAAGTACATTAAGTTAAGGTCTAAACTCCAAAACTCCTGGGAAGCTGACTCAGCACAGGGAAGTGTAAAACAAGATAAAATTTTAAAAATTAATGCCAAACAGGCATCAGTGGCTAAATTATTAGATAAGTTCATGTTTCTCCTCTAATAAACTATCATCTCTGATTCTCATTCATTCAATCCTCTTAATGCAACAACTCATCTCAATTTGTCTAGAAAATTTCTATAAGCCTGTTCTTTATAATATAAATACAATTCAGTTTGGAGCATATGATTTGGCACTTAGTGCAATATAGCCTCTTTGACATTGCAAGCATCAAAACCAAAGAGAAACTAATGTCACTGCTATACAAATACAATGTGTTCTACATAAGACTTTCCCAATGAAAACTATTAAATACAGCTGTGGGAAAGAAAAGCTGATACTGCAAACTCCAAAGGTCAGTAGCTGGCCACAATTTAGTAAGGCAGTAAACAGTGCACAGCAAAGCTAAGATGCATAAATGAGCTGAGAATTTTTTCTCAAATGCAAATGCAACCACAGACAACACTTCTAGCACGTTGATTCACCATTTACAGTGTGTGGGACTAAAATGAGATAACGGAAAGACAGTGAAGAGGAGGTCTCCGAATTCTTCACCAAAGTTTCCTGCTCAGTGCAAGCTACGTTTAGAGATGTTTCTACAAGTAATCAGTTTACATGGTTGGTAACTGTCCCAAGCTTTCTTGCAGCTTCCACTAAGACATGTATGAACTGGAGCTATTTGTGACCTTCTTAGGGTAGTGGCAGGAAGCACCTCCAAAACAGTTTAGGAACATAGTAAATGATGTTCCAGTGCATATTGGGAGATCAGGATTTCAAAAGCAACTCATGAACAAGAAGCAAAAATAATTGTTGAGTAAAGATGGTATGACAGTCTGTGTCACCTTACTATGCTTTCCTGAGCACAGCTTTCTATCTACTTTAGTTTTACTCCTTGGTCCTCAAACAACTATTCTAGAACCCTGTCCTGTGTTCCTTCGTCCTTACACCCAAACATGAGCCCAGAGGAAAGCCTCCTCACGGTGATATTGCATGCCTCTTTATGAATATATCTTTCATGGAGTAAGGGATCCAAGGGCATATTTGTATCACAAAGAACTTAGGTTTGGTGACAACATTG
Organism: Microtus oregoni; assembly: GCF_018167655.1. Taxonomy (NCBI): domain Eukaryota; kingdom Metazoa; phylum Chordata; class Mammalia; order Rodentia; family Cricetidae; genus Microtus; species Microtus oregoni. The sequence continues at coordinate 56,296,319 of NW_024543059.1, read as the reverse complement.
GTCAGATTGGTGGCAGAAATACCATGTCTATTTCCTTATAGCATCAAAAGGACTTTTAGTGTAGATGACAGTAATCTTTTTTATTTATGTGTTAATCTACAATTCCCTGACATTCTAAGAAGATCCTAATTTGATACGATTTATTTTCAAACTAATAAAAAAATTGTTTTGTTTTCGTGACTGGTAAATATTAAACCTGCCCTGGATCAAATACACATACTCAACATCTTCTAATTCATTCTTTCTGATTCTTTTATTTTTACCCTATCATTCTACCTGTTCCCTTAGTCTTCTGTTTAGCATATTATGTAAAATCCTATTCCTTTCCATTGTTTCAAAAATATCTCAGTTGATTCATCATATAGCTCCTATGTTTGATTAACTATGCCCTTAGATGTGAGAAATGATAAAAGAAACAGGCATGGCTGCAGTGTGGGAGAAACAGAGTTCACAAACATAAAAGGGAACAATGTGATAGAAACAGATGAACAGAATAGTAATGTTTTGAATAACATACCCATGATGTGAAAAATAGTCTCTGCAATTGTGATATTTCCTCCTACATCTCCAACTGCATGCTGTTTGGCTACCTTTGAACATTCGGAGAGAGAGAATTAAGAACAAAATATTGGAGCATTCCAACATGCGCATCCTTGCCTGGCTTGTCAAATTGTACATACTTACTTTACAATTTATCACAGCTGGTTTCCTTTACCTGACTCCAGGCTACAAGATGCAAGAGCAGCGTGTTGCTATATCTTAGCATACTCACCTAGAGAGATGTTCTGATAGCTTCTTTGAAAAAGCATATCATAGCCAAAGACAAACTATCTGGTAGGTTTTAACCACCAAGTGCTAAAGTAAGATTTATTTTGCCCATTTTTTTTTTAATCTGGATAATCTGTTTTGTCCCATGTGTGTTTTTCTTTTCTCTATGTTTTGTTTGGCTAGATCACGATCTCCTGTGGAGTGGAGGCATAATTTACACTAGCTGGTAGAGTTCAACTACCAAGTGCTTATACAAACAACTATAATATGCTTCAAATGTACATTCATTTGCTGTGAATATATTCCATAGTTATGTGTTATGTGTTAACCATCCAACATCAGACATTACACTGCACTCTACCGAAGTGAGTCCCACCAAAATCTTCAGTTCTCCAGAATGTTCTTCTGTTCTTCTTGGCAATATCCATGCGCAGAAAATAAGAACCAGAGGAATGCCAAGGCTGACATTGCTCCTATTATTTGTTGAAACTCAACCTCCATCTAGAGATGCTAAAATTATTGTTTATTTTTATTTTATTCAAACATTGCACAACAAACAAATGTGTGGCACACATGAACGGATATAGGGAGTAAGACCAAGACTAGAAAACAGGCGTCTATTTTCCTATGTTTGCTCTGTTTTATGTTTTTGAGAAAGTAACATCAGGACTGAGTATTGAAAGACAAACATGTTGCATGAAAATAAGATTTCAAACAAGTTAGAGTAAATACCATGATCCTGAAGAGCTAAAGATAAAACATAATAGAAACCACTAACACTCATGAACTCAGCATTAAAAAGTTAGATGAAGCCAAAGCTAGTTATCACCATTAAGAGATACACTAAATATACAAAACTGAATATTAATTAGCTGTAAATAAAAATGAATTCAGGAAAATAGGTAATCACAAAACATACTTAAGCAAGGAGACCCAAGCTCAGAAAAAAATAACTCATGTTTTTCCTCATGTGTGATTCAAGTCTATAATGTATACACGTATATCTGTAAACATGTGTAAGTGTGGGTACCTTACAACATTTAAAAAGGAAACCAAGAGAGTTAATATTAGGTGATGAGTAAGGATAGGATGCAGATAAAAGGACACATGAATCATGAAAAAGGCATAAAGTAATTTTTTTCTAATTTGAACTCTATGATGTTCTTTCCTCTTTTGTGGTGGATAAATGCATACAATTTAATTCATGCAGAAAGAGTAAAATTATAAGCAAGCACCATTGCTTTGAAATGGCGATTGTAGCAGAAAACAATAGTTTGCTGAGATGTAAAGTGCTTTAGTGGGCAAGTGTTTGATTGTCTTCCTTAACCAGTCTGTGTGGTGTTTTTCTTAGTGTGCTATCTAGAAGAACGTGATTGTAGTTACTATAAGAAGAATGCCCACACATTCGGTGCATATGCGTGTACGCACGTGTGTACACATGGAAGTGTGGACATGACACTGGAAGTGGGAAATCGGGAGAACTACTGCAGGAGTCTGACCATTCTTGGCATCTACCTTGTTTGCGACAGGGCCTCTTCACACACCACCATGTTTGTCCCATCAGCTTTGAGGAACAGTCTTTTCTCAGACTCCCACATAGCACAGGAGGGCTGGAAATTATACAGATGCTGACATCCACATTTTTGGAGAATCAATCATATCTACATGGCTTGTACATGCGAACAAAGTCACCTCACTATCTTAAGTTTTTTTTGGTTGTTTTTATTTTTTTTGACACTCATCGAAATGAAATTAAATATTTTAAAAAAACTTTGAGTCAATGGTTTCACATACACTGCAATACTGCTAGCATTATTGCAAAAGGAATTGAGGCTGAAATCTCCTAAAATAGACTTAAAGAAATGTGTAGGACCAAATCCAGAAGGAGTTCTGTAAATTCCCCCACATTAGACTTGATCTATCATACAGAAATACATTGACACTTAGTTTGCCCATTGTCGTGTTCAGCTGAGCATCTTGGCAGGCTCAGACCCATTCTTGCCTGACCTTTGACCTCCATAGCACTAACTCCTCGAAGCCCTCTGCCCATCTCTGTTGGTAACTACATCATATCTGTAGTGTTAGCAAATGAAGGAGGAAACACCTCAAGGTACTCTACTTGGCTTCAATTCTAGAGAACAGAAAACCATGAACTGCATGCTGATGACTGAATTACAAAAAGCATAATTTTACATCTTCATACCTTGATTCTTCTTCAGATGATAAAGGTCATTACCTTTTGCTGGGCTGTGGTAGCACATGCCTTTAATCACAGCACTCGGGAGGAGAAGCAGGCAGATCTCAGTGAGTTCTAGCCTAGCCTGGTCTACAAGAGTTAGTTCCAGGGCAGGCACCAAAAACTACAGAGAAACCCTGTCTCGAAGAAAAAAAAAGTCATTATTTTTCTTCATTGGATTTTTTTTTTAAATTTTATTCTCTTCCCTTCCCTTGTTCCTTCGCTTTTCTTCTTATACATACAGAATGGAAAATGCCCTCTAATTTAACACAATTTCATTTTTCACTCAGAATTGTGGATCATACCTATCAGGTTTTGACAGCATGACTTTATTGCAGCATTGGCCTGTGTTTGTGAGCCTGAAAAAAATTCCAGTTTCTGTATGATGGGGGAATTTACTTCTATACACTATGGGTTTGGGTCGGTGTGAAGGGAGGCTGGAAACAGCAGACCTTCTCAATCTAAATCCTTCCAGGTGGTTTCGTTCATGCCATGGAAGCAATAGTCCACATTAAACACTGCTGATTTTGTTCTGTTTTTGTACATCTTTTGTATGAAGATGAGAAGTGGCAAAAAGCTGAAACAGACATCTGTTGTTTTCTGGTTTCATTGAACGAAACATCACGAAGGACATTTTCTCAGAATTAGGGTTATATTTCTGCCAGTTAGACTAAAAAGTGGGAAAACACCCTGTTTCTTGACACCTATCATAACCTTTCTTTTATTCTAATTTAGATGTTACAATATAAGACTGTTTTATTTTCTCATGGTTTGTAAAAGCAAAAAGTTTCTTTTCCAAGCTGGGGTAAATTGATTTTGATGATAACTTAATTAACCTTTCCTCCAGGATTTTATTTTGACCTTTGTTCAGTAAGTGTGACCCTTTGACTACCTCATTCATAATTAATTTTGTATTTGCCTTCCTTGTGGCTATATATTCTCAGTTCCTTTATTAAATTTTGTGAATAGAATGTGTATTTGCACTTAATGTGTAGGTTCTCAGTTCAGCATCAAAACCTGCTAGCTTTTCTCATCATCATTCTCTTCATTCTCATATTAGGTCTTTTTTCAATTCATTTTTATAACCGATAGGTTAAGAGTTCTTCCATAGAAATTGATCCTTTCAATAAGACACGAGACGTAGTTATGCACACGAAAAAATGTCTAATGAACCAAAAGGCTTTAACTGACTCAACTATCTATGATGTTGAGCACTCTACAGCTACTTATGGATTTTAACTCTCAGAAGAATTCATACTTCATTATGTACTTTACCTAATTTCTGTATTATCCCTACAAAATACAGTGTTTTCAACTTCAATATTGTAACATTCTAATCTAGTCTTTTCTCATGAAAATGAAGAAATTGGGATATGGGGAATATTCAACTTTGTATTCCTAGACCCTAGCAATAAAATTATTACTCAAAGATTTGACAGGTTTGTTTGATTGACCAGTTACTATATTCCAGTTATCTAATAGTTTTCAAATTCTGTCATATCTTAGTTCATGGTAATTATATTTACCGGAGTAAAACTTGTGTTTATCTAATTTGTGGGGATTTAGCTCTGTGGTAACAGGAATCTAGGATATGTGGGTCCTTGGACTCCATTCCCTGTATAATAAAGATATGGTCCATAATTTTGTTTATAACATGAATCAGGATAAATAAGATTATTTTAGTAGTTATTCAGAGTAAATAGCGATCAACTCAAAGAATAAAATTTGAAGAAACATAGGCTGTATTAGAGTAGGCAATTGCCTACTTTATCACATTGAATTTTCAATGATGACTACTTTATTAAAAAGTATGAAGAAGAATATTAATTTCTTGTAGCCAACTGCTTATCATGTCTCACATACTTTGCATACATCATAAGTGTATACAACTAGTGTAATTCATAGTCATCTCATAGAGTCTTAGAGGAAATAGTCAGTTCAGGCTCCACATCCCCTGTTGCTAGGAGTCTTAGCTAGAAGGGTCACCCTAATTTATTTTCATGGTCCTAAATTTCTACCTATATGGTGGTTTCTCAGGAAGTTGAGAATTGATTACCTCAAGATCCAGATATACCACTCCTGGGCATATATCCAAAGGACACTTGCACAATTATTCTTTCATTTAAACAGAAAGTACAGATCAATGCCCTAAAGATAGATTTGTGATCATGAGACTTCTTTATCTGTTCTTCCCAGTGTGTATTGATTAAAGTTTATTCTGCTTTTCATACTCATTCATCTCCTAAATGTGATCCTGGGAATAGGTAGTTAAATCCAGTTTTGGGGGCTACAAGATTGGGGGATCAGGCTCTATAATTCCACAAATATAATTACAAAATCTTTAATTTTAAGATGTGGCAAATAAGGGGAAGGATATTTAGAGTTCTGTGACAGCTTTTTAAAAACATTTCTCATTTTATGCATACAAATAAAATGTCTTTGAAAGAACAATGTCTCCCTTAAAAAATAAAGTGACTAAGTGTTAAATATGGAAAGATCAGATTCCACTGCAAAGGTGAACAGGATATTCACTCCGACATGAGTACCAAGCAGGAAGAGGAATGAATATAAAGCGATTAAGAATGAGCTAGACTCTGAGAGGTAATTGTGTGTAGATTCTAAGATTGCTGGCAAACTCTCATTTTAATCTAAAATAGCAAGCAACCATGGAAAACAAAGAACCAGAAGACAGTAAAGATCAATGAGAAGTCTGAAAGTGCCGTTCTTCTGCAATATTGCAAGCACTATGAACGGTGGCAGAGGGCAGACGCCCGAGATGACTGTTCCTGTACAACAGAAAATCTGCAATAGTGCAGGGTTTGCACCAGCTTTCTCATATCCAGTTTGTGTGGTGTGTGTGTGTGTGTGTGTGTGTGTGTGTGTGTATGTGTGTGTGTTTTATATACATGGGTGAATAAGCCTATGCATACTCATGGTGGGCAGAGACTAAGACACTGGGTGTCTTTCTCTATCACTTTCCAGCTTATTGCCTTGAGATACAGTGACATACTGGAACAAAAGCTCATACTTGACTGAGCTGGCTGTCGCTGGCTGGAAATGGCTGGTGAGCAAGCTCTTAGCATCTTTCTGTTTCCTATCCCAGTGTTGAAGGTACAGAGCATGCAGTAATGCATGAATTCCCACACTTTCAGGGAATTCAGATTCAAGTGTCTATACTTGAAGAGCAAACTCTCTCACCTATAGGACCATCCCCCTATCCCCTGAAACACAGTTCTTCTGTATTGAGGAAAGAGTCCAGATGACAACATCTATTTTCTGGTGGTGACTCATTTCTTAGGGAATATCATCCTTTTTATCAGGCAATATGGTTGTCTGACATTTCCTCCATCAACAGATAACAAATAATGTGCTGTACTGTACAGTAAATTCTAACCTGTCTTTTTCTTAAGGTATGGATGGAGAGGATAGAGGCACAGTTTTCATCTTCCAAGGCTTACTACATATTTGCCAAGCAAGTCCAGAAAAGACTGTCAGTGCCCTGACAAGGCATGTACAGCAGTCAAAGATGCATTAAAGATTGTCTTCTCCCCACATCTTTATTTCATATTTATTAGAGAAACATGAGATTCTATAGAACAATTGGTTTGTTTTCAGTCTTCCTATAAATAGTGCACATCACCTGATTGCTGCTTATAAGAAAGCACTAACACTTTGGAGTCTAGTTTACACACAGACAAACTTTTGGAGAGATGCAGTATACTTATACATGTTCACAACTGGGTGTCTAATACTACAAAATCCCAGTATGTTCAAGAATCATCTGTTGTTCCGAAATTGTGCAAAGATTATTACTGTATCACCTTTAATAAACATGTATTAAAAGCATCCTGGATGAAAAATTAGTTTTCTTTTCATGTTCTTTTTCCTTTAAAACATGCAGAATATTTCACAGTGGTAAATTCTCAGAGAGGAAATTATAATAAAATTATATTGGCTAGATTTAATAACTTTACTGCTACATTTTTTATCTCAGGCTGTTCTAAGAAAAGTATTACTATATGAACCCAGATTCAACATGTGACCACAATAATATATTTGTACTTTAAAGATATTTGTAAATATAGCAAACACATACACAGATATAGACAATATAGGCACAGATTTAAATGCATAGATACATAGTCTAAAGATGATAGATAGGTAGGTAGATAGATAAAGAGAGCTAGAGATAGAGAAAGAAAGAGAGAGGGAGAAAGAGAGGTGAATAGATAGATAGATAGATAGATAGATGAGAGATAGAGAGATAGAGAGATAGAAAGATAGAGAGATAGATAGATAGATAGATAGATAGATAGATAGATAGATAGATAGATAGATTCTCAATACTGTCACCAGGATCTTGGTCTGGAATTTACTGGTTTTCTGGTTTTTGAATTTCTGTCTAAGAATTCAGAATATAGATAGAAATGCAGAGGAAAATTACTGTTTATTACAGAAGAGAGCAGAGACTAAACACCAGTAGTAGGAATGGACAATAGCCAAAATTTTCTATAGCCATGATTTATATTTTAATCAGATTTTATAGTAATTTTCTCTTAAATTTTATTGCCTGTGTGTAATGTGTGTGTGTGTGTGTGTGTGTGTGTGTGTGTGTGTGTGTGTGTGAGTATAGCCCACGTGGTATTTAGAGGAAAATCTTCCATGTTGGTCTTCGCTTTATGTCTTGGTTTAGGTAGAATCTCTGTTTGTATTGCCTCACTATGTGTCCCTGGCACAGTTCTTTATCGTAGTACACAAGAGTTTGGAAACTTCAGCAGGTGCCTCTGATATGAGGGTCCTCACTTATTAAGAGTATGTCTCTGGTGCAATGCTTTGTCCTGGGACATAAGAATCTGATTCTCCAATAGCAACCCTTAAAACTATGATCCGTGCTTATAATCATGGTAATTTTTTTAATGAACAAAGAAGTAATATTTAAGAGTGAAATCTTCATATATATGTATATATATATGTATATATATACATGTGTATGGTTCTATGTGTGATTCAGAAGTTGAAATGGTAGCTCACACATTTTTTAAGTGTGCTTAGTATTTCTGCCACCTTAATTTTCTTTGAATGGAATATTATCAAAGGTAAATGGAGAGGTGTTTGATTAAATGCTTTATTTCCCCTATTGCCTGGTGTCACTGATTTTTAAAAATTATGTTAATATTTTTAATGGATGGATTAAGCAATATTAATATTATTAATGGAAAAATGCACAAGATAAGCAGAGTGGATACATACAAGTTGTTTAATGACCTTGCATTTTAGGCATCCTATAGGTTAAAAAAATCTGTACAGTTTGTTTACCAAAAACAAGTTCTTTGTTTCTGTTTTTTTTTTTTTACAGTGGAAAGACACAAATAAATCTCATTTAATGAATTATAGTGACTTTTGGCAGCACTCACCTGTACAACATCCCCTCCCAACTGGCACCAACCTACATTCCCCAAACACAAACTCAGAGAATACAGAGAGACAGAGGGGCAAAGGGGGAGAAAGGGGGAGAGAAAAAAAGAGAGACCATACCTATATTACACCACACCCGAAGAATATTCTCCTACAATCTTCTGAATATACGTCGAGACATTTTAAAACATAGTTTGATGCAATAGAGAATGACCTTGATGGTAAATTTGATCTAACCTATTCTGCAATACTCTGTTATATAGCAAATAGCTCATGCTTAGACCAGTGCTGGACCACTCCCTAACTCTTGCTCTTATGCTTCAACAACAAAATGCAAACAAATCACTGTTTTAATTTTGCAACCATACTCTCAGGAGAAGGCAGTGAGACAACAGATTAGAAATGAAATTATATGATGTGAACTACTAGTGGCAGGGAAGAATATTGTCCAACTTTGTGTTTTCTTATTCTTAGTACCAATATTATCCACACTAGTTCCCCCAAGTAAACAACTGAAAAATATGTGGAAAAATATGTCTTTTTCAGGTACTCAGCAGGTTCCAAATGCATTCATAGATATTGTGAAGGTCATGTTTAGTATAATAACCAACAGTCTATGGTTATGAGCTAATGTTGAGGTATAAATGGCAATTAAAACTCATGATCTGGAAAAGGAAAGAACACTCCATGTCTAAATCCTGTGGAAGATATATATGAAAATAAAGTCCATAAATCACCTTGACCATCATTCGTTAGATTTTAGAAATCTCTGCACACTTTATAACTTAGTTTTTGTTGTTGCTGTCATCAACAGCAGTAAATAGTTATCTTCTAAAAGTTAAGGTTTGTTGTTTCTTCAACAACTTGGTACTTTCTTTACTGTAATCTACATGAAAATGAAGGATTCTTTTCCTCAACCTATCTCCTAAAGCTACCTTTTCATCAATACAATGGTTAGGGGTGATTGTGTGAGGCTAGGAAAGAAAAAGAAGGACCAAAAGAGTGAAATAAACTGATAAATGCTTCTTAAAGTATAGAAAATTTCTGCATGAATGAAGCATGCATCATTTTTTAATGAAAAGTGTTCTTTATTTTATTCAGAAACAAAATTCTGATGCTGCCCCTCACTGTAGCTGCATCCTGTTTCTCTCTGGCCTGCATCATTCCATGCAGCAGCTCCTTCAAATAAATGCTATAATGACAGTATTTTTTGAACAGGTCGTGTTGCACTTCCTAAAGAGAATGGCGGGCAGCTGACTCTGTTGCTTTGGGATCAGCTTAGGGGAATAAATTCTTCAAAGGGATCTGTTGGCTTTGGAAGCCTGTTCTCTTCTCCCCATGTGTTTGCATGCCTTGGAATAATCTCTTCTCCAAGCTGGCTGCATCCAGGAACTAGCTGTGCCTTTGATAATCACTCACCTTGCTGCTGTTCAGCTTCAGCAGAGAAAACCACTGTGGAAAATAGCTCCAGAAGGTTGGCATGAGCCATAAAGTGCATTTGCCACACAGCAGCCACTTCCTAATTGTAAACTTTCAGCTGGCTTCTATGAAGTTTATCATAAAAAGATAAAATGAATACTATATGCACTTGATAGTTTTTCTTAAAAATATTAATATGTGAGTGAAGTTAGCAAACTTTTCCAGTTTGGTGCTGGCTTTGCCTGGTGTGTCACTAGTGTGAGCTGGCCTGCAAGTTCCAGTTGGCACTAGAATTGGGCAGGACAGCTGTTCCCATTTCTTCCCCTGAAGGGGTCCCATGCTTTTCCTGGCAAAGAGTTGAAACTTGGCTGACAAAAACAATCTCCAAATCACCAAACAAAAAGGACAAAAAAACCCAGAAACAGCCAAGAATACAGAAATACTGCCAAATAACTAAAGATTCATGTCAAAAACCAAGTTAGTGAACAATAGAAAGTTGACATTGTAAAACAAAGGTTTACAATTGATAGTTTTCATAGAAATCTTCGGATTAATCAATAATGATGAATTAGCAAACAATCAACACGTTTCACCTTTGATTATTGTGTTCCTTCAGCTGCCAGTTTTAAAGATGCCTAAAATGTGTTCACTCTGCTTAGCCTTTGAGATTAATAAAAGACGGACTTGCAATTAACACAGTCTTTCACTTTTCAAGTAATTAATAACCTCATATGTAGTATACCTCAGACCTTTGATTAGTTTGCGGGACCTATCACTAGAAAAGAATATCTATTAACCTAAAAGACTTGTGTAATTAAGTAGCAAAAGCTGATTGATGGGAGGGCAGATTGTGTCATCCTATTTGTATACCCTTATATAAGAAATCAAAATACATATTGAATGAAATGATTCACTCAAATTACAGATTATAATTTCAGTATGTGCGTCAAATTCTTGTAATATATAAAGTGGTAGTTGCCATCTTTATTGAATTCAGTATTTAAAGATAAATAACTCTTTCTTTAATGTTGGTTTCTCATCAGAAAAAGACATAATAAAATTCTCCAATAAAAAATATCCTCATATGATTCTTTAAAAGTAGAATTTAAATATCTGGAAGCTTTAATTTAAACAGCATATGATTTAGTTAAAATAAGGACTCAAAATGTATGGATTGATCATTCATTGTTTAACAACACTTGTTGCTATTACCAAGGATCCAAGTGTAAATCTCCGCACCCACAATGAACAATTCACAGTTGCCTGAAACTCAAGCTTCTGAGTACCTCATGCCTTTCCCAACACTTGCACCCAATAGGGCATATGCCCCATACAGATAAACACACACACACACACACACACACACACACACAATTAAAATTAAAGAAATTTTTTAAGAAATGCTGTGTTTGCATATATGCATTTTTGTTTTACTTTATTTTACTCATTTCATTTTTGCTTGGTAAGACTGAAGACCTATACAGGTTGAGCCTCTTAGTTTCATTTACCTTTTTTTTTAACCCCAACATCATGTTTTTATTATTTATTTGGGAATTTTGTACAACACCCCTTGATCATCACACTTACTTTCCATTTTTCCCATGTAACCTCCCCCCAAAATAAAAACAAGCAACCAAAACAACAACAACAACAACAACAACAAAAAGCTCCAGTTTTAATTTCTATTACTCATGTCCTCATTTGAGCCTGGTCAAACTCCCTGTGGCCAGTCCATTAAGGAAAACTGCGCCCTTCTCTACCCCCTAAACCGCACCAAAAACCATCAACTGTGGAGAGATGTCGTCTGTGTTGCTGCAGGAGGCCATGTGGATGCTGGTGATTCATGCTTCTGTTGATGCTGGTGATTCATGCTTCTGTGGATGCTGGTGATTCATGCTTCTGTGGATGCTGGTGATTCATGCTTCTGTTGGGGACCAGATTACTACCCATGACACAAACTGCAGCAAGAAACCATGTGATGCCGGGCCGTGGTGGCGCACGCCTTTAATCCCAGCACTTGGGAGGCAGAGGTAGGCGGATCTCTGTGAGTTCGAGACCAGCCTGGTCTACAGAGCTAGTTCCAGGACAGGCTCCAAAGCCACAGAGAAACCCTGTCTCGAAAAAAAAAAAAAGAAAGAAAGAAAAAAGAAACCATGTGATCTTCTGTGATCCATGCTGTTGCTGCCTGCTATGAGTAAGGAAGCTTCTTTTGCAGTGGTACTGATGACTACAGACTCATAACTGAGGATGAGAGACTTTGAAGGCTCCACTAACAGTTCACCCCACACCAAAAAAAATAAAAAAAAAATACAGACAGGAAGCTATTGAAGAGAGTCCTAAAACTATGAGAACTATGTATTTATTTATATGCACAAATATTATTTGCATCTAATTTTAGATGGTTGATCAAAATACATTGTGATCATGTTAGCATATTTTTATGTAAAAGCTTTTTGTATATAGCACTTTATTAACTTTAGAATCACAGTTCTGAGACAATAAGAAATTCAACACACACATAATCACATAATTATTGTTTTGAACTGGGACAGCAAATAAACATCTTCTCTCCAGTCCTAAGTCTGTATTTTTAGGTAACTGTGGTTATGCTATCATTCAGGTAGAAAATAGAGGCGTAATATGAATGAAAGAGAAATGAAGACCTAGCTTTGATATATGATTAAAAACTGTCCCATTCAGCCGGGCGGTGGTGGCACACGCCTTTAATCCCAGCACTTGGGAGGCAGAGGCAGGCGGATCTCTGTGAGTTCGAGACCAGCCTGGTCTACAAGAGCTAGTTCCAGGACAGGCTCCAAAACCACAGAGAAACCCTGTCTCGAAAAACAAAAAAAAAAAAAACAAAAAAAAAAAACAAAAAAAAACAAAACAAAAACAAAAACAAAAAAACAAAAAAAACAAAAAACTGTCCCATTCAGAACAGTATTGTACATCATAAACAAAAGCACCACTTTAAAGAATGGTATACTTTTTTATACTCAAAGTAATAGAGCATTTATTTTATACTCCTTTTATATTTATGAACTATAAGAAAATGTGTAACATTTGAATGGCACCAGTTAAACACAAAATTTGTCAATGAATAAAATTCAGTGGTCCAAGTCGCATTGATAAAATTTTATTAGATATAAACACATTTGATTACAAAATTTCCACTCAAAGCAAAAATAAAACAAAATGGAACTCAAACACTTCTCTATACATTTTTGTTATTTATGAAAGGGAAAAAAAAGGAGGCTGGGGCTAAATGATTTGGCAGTATTAGCCTACAAATAATGACAGGAAATATGGCTGAATGTTATTTTTACACATTCTTCCCTTTTACTTGACTTTATACTTAAATATCAAATTAACAGTTAAAAATTCTTATACAATTTATACTAGTTTGTCTCTAAACATAAATATGCACAACATGATACAAACAGACTTGTTTAATTTTCTTCTGTTAATAGCATATGTCTTTAAATGACTTTAGAGTTCTGTGAACATCAATTATACTCAAACTGGAAGAAATATGGTTTTTGGATTTTCTGCAAATGTTTGAAGATAAACCATGGAAGTAGTTCCTCAGGCCTGTTTCACACCCGTGTCAAATGCTTCTTTAGCATGACAGTTCTGCAAATGCAACTCCTACCTATTTAAAGTTATATACTGACCTGATGTTTTGTTGTTGTTTTAGCCAAATAGAGGCAGTTGATCTTCAAAACCTATAAATAATTCCATTCAGCATCACTCGCCCGTGAGAAAGCCTGATGCTTGATCAGTTCACCTTCTATTCATATACTCAGTGTCAATTAGAATCCCTTTTGTTTGAAATTAAAACTTTCTTAACTAACCTTTTTCTTTTTTAATGAAATCACATCAGTTTCTTAATAAAAATTATTCCCCTATGTTTCTATGCCTGCATCTTAGAGTATAGACAGAATGAAGCTGAGCTCTAAAATGAATCCGAATCAAGTATCACCCGAGATGAAGTTTGCATTTGACATCTACTATGTGATTAGTAAAGTGTGATCGCTGCACCCAAACATGGGAGCACTATGTGGTCGTTGTGAGCACCAGGGTCTAGTCGGGCATTTGTCCTCTTCAAGTGCTATTTAATCCTCCTCCTTCTGAAATTACTTCAGAGTCACATAGAGGATCTCCCCAAACTTACTTTCATTTCTCAGTAATATGACTTAACTCTTAATGCGTTTAAAGGGACATCTCTACATATTATATGTGTATGTATTCACTAATTTATTAGAGCATAATAAGGTAATCATGATCTTTATCTAAAGAAGCTAGAACAGTTCATGTCTCATTTTTAGTTAGTCTCTCAGGGACACTGTCTCATAAACTGCTCTAGAATCTCATGTGTAGTCTGATACGCAGTGGAGGAGCACAGACCCTGCATGGTGAAGGCAAGAATACCTCTGGCCCCTTTACATGTTATTGTTTCACTTTAAGTTTATTTATTTTCGAAAATAAAACATTTATAACCCTCTTCATATGAATGGATGAAGCTTTCTTTATGTAAAAGAAGCTGAGCATAATGTTAAGCAAATAATATTTGTTTCAAAAACTATTATTTGTTAATAAAAATATGCACGTTTGTTCAAAATAGGAGGACTTACAAACTATTTAGACATTGAGGAAGTAAGAAAGATCGTTTAGAAAAGAACATAAGCACTTAAAATATATGCCACATCATAAATATTTGAATATTGGCTCTTTTACACAATCCTGCAGGCCCTGCTGATATGAGCATATCAGGAGGTGTTTAGTAATTGATTGTGAAGCTAAGCTGAAATTTCACTACTGTGCACTGAAAACTTGTAGCACATAATTAGTTGAATAAACAAAATGTTCACTAAATTTATTTGGTGCAAATTACAGCAGGCAATGGAACAAGTAGATCTGAATATATATCTAAATCAATTTATTCTCTTTATTCTTATAGTACACAGAAAAATAAAAGTCCTCAGTCTTCACAGAACTCATGACTTAGGGGACAGAGAGTGGTTGTTGGGGACTCACTGCAGCACTGTCTGTAAAAGACAGCTGGGCTCCCTGCTCTTCAATGCATAGCGCTAGTTGGTTAATGTATTGCTTGGATCAAGTAACTGCAGAGTTGTACCTGTTACTCTGTAATTTCTTTCTTTCTAAAAATGCCAGATAAAGGAGAGAGTTTCAGTCTCTCAGGGAAAAAACAGAAGGAGTTATCTTTTCTGTCACCAAATTGTTTTTCTCCATTATTATTTCATTATTATTTCACTTCATAGAACTACAAAAGAATAAATGAGTAAGGAAATTTTAAATTGCTAGTTACATTTCCCTTACACTTAACCTTCACAGATTTCCACAGAACCAATTAATTAGCCCAGTTTATGATTGAAATCTTCATGCTGAGTTCTCACCTAAGTACACTTTAAACTGTGATTCTCTCGCCGGCAGACTAGGCGGTTCCTGGCCTATGTCTTAGGAATATAACAGCATAGAAACAAAGGTAAATGAACCTTTTATTATCTTACTTTAGTTAATAATCTAGCATGCTCTTATGTATTTCAGGTTACTTTGAAATTCACTGTATAGCCCAGGATGACCATGGAATTCTGATTCTTTCGATTCTTGTTAGGAATTACACACTGAGACAATGGGAGGCGGTGGCGGGGAAGAGGCAGAAATCTTAAATTAATTAATTAATAAGAACTATCGGGAACTCACCAAGGCCAGCTGGCCTGGGTCTGAAAAAGCCTGGGATAAAACCGGACTCACTGAACATAGAGGACAATGAGGACTACTGAGAACTCAAGAACAATGGCAATGGATTTTTGATCCTACTGCACGTACTGGCTTTGGGGGAGCCTAGGCAGTTTGGATGCTCACCTTACTAGACCTGGATGGAGGTGGGTGGTCCTTGGACTTCCCACAGGGCAGGGAACCCAATTGCTCTTTGGGCTGACGAGGGAGGGGGACTTGATTGGGGGAAGGGGAGGGAAATGGGAGGCGGCAGCGGGGAAGAGATCTGTTAGCTTCCTCCTAAGTATTTCAGGATAAATTATTATGATGAAAAACAACTCATGGGGAAAACAAAGATTATTTTGCTTATGGCTCCAGAGGGAGAAGAGTTCTCATCATAGTGGGGAAACATGGAAGCCAGAAGATGTCACAGTGCAAGGAGCATTAATTTGAGAGCTCACATCTGAAACCACAAAGACAAAAGAAAGGGTGTGAACTGAAGATGGGTTAATGTTCTAAAACCTCCAAATCCCTATCTGCTATTGTACTTCCTCCAGCAAGTACATACCTCCTAAATCTCCCAAAATAATGCCACCAACTGGAGACCAGATAATTTAGAGTATTTGAGCCTTTGGGAGCAGATTTCTTCCTCAAGTCAATACTGTATCTTTTACTTGAATTGAATGTTGTAGAGCATTGGACATCTGTTCATGTAGAGAATGAGAGGATTGCTTAAATTGGCTTTTATATGAACAGGGAATGACTACTGTTTATTTGTTTTGAGGGGAGATGTAGAACACCTGTGAGGAGTACTTAATTTTAACCACAGCTGTGCAAATGAAACAATCCAAAACTGGTGCAAAAATGCAGTGTTTCGTTTAGTTTAGATAATTGAGAAACTGTTTTCTATATCTGCCACTCTGTGAGGCACCTAAGCAGAGCAGGTAAGGAAGTGTCCACAGGCACGTTTCTGTGGCATGAAATATTCCAAGAGAGTAGTCTGTGTGTTTTGAAACAAAACAATTATTTCCTCAACATGCCTGTACTGCACCCGTCAGAAAACAGCAGAGAAGATTCAGCAGAGAAGTGAGCACATGACAAAAGTGTACATTTACTTTACATTGTAACTTCACAGTTTATGAAGCAAAGTTGATGGTTACAACAGGAGATGGAGACCAGAGAACAAACATTTTTTTTTTGGATATTTTAACACTCTCCTCTAAACAACTTACAGAAAATCAGGGAAAGAGAAGATGATGTCCAAAACATAATGTGGACTGCAGAGACAACCCAGTGTGTTAAAGAGCCTGTGTCACAAGTGCACAGGTCTGAATTTGATCCTTAGAAATCCCATAATGTTTGACGACGTGATGTGATATGTAACCCATTGGGAAATAAGGACTGACAAGTCTGCAGAAACCCATGGTCCAGTAAGCCTGTTTTATTTAGCATCAGTTGAGAGACTGTCTCAAATAAGGCAGAAGGTGATGACCCTTTCTTGATGTCCTCTGATTTCCACAGGAGTATAGTAGAGCATAATGTGTTCATTCATGCAAACATGCATAAACATGCCTACGCATGGCCATACATTGCGTGTACACACAAACACACACACTCACACAGCACAGAGCATAATGAACAAGTCTTACTTAATTGACCTATGTAGGAATGACCCACTAATACTTACAAATTTTTATTTGTAATAAATAAATTATGATAATTATTACTATTTACCAAAATAAATTTATATGCAAGGGCTCAACAGCTAAAAATAATGTATATTACAATAACATAGGAATTTCTCACTTTTATAATATGATCTGTTAGAAGTTTGTGAATTTACAAAAATTATGATTGCCTATGTGTGCTTTATACTACATAACAATACCATAAACTAATAACCATACAACAGCATTATCAAGATTATCATCATGTTAATGCAGGCCATGTAATTTCTTCAACTCTTTCTCATTTTCCCAGTTATTGAAGAAAAGAAAGAATTATAAATGACACAAGATATTTAATTAATAGTATAACTAAAATTGGGTTGGTTTATGATTTTATTTTTGGGACACTATGTTGACCTGAAACTTCATTATATACACTATAGGTAGTAGTGCGTTACACTGGATGCACAAAATAGACCCATTTTTCAGGCATTCTTTGTTGTGGGATAAAGCTCTTACACACTATAAAGGTTTGTTACTCATATTTGTTTAGTAAAATACTGATTGGTCAGTAGCCAGTCAGAAAGTATAGGCAGGGCACCCAGACTAGGAGAATTCTTGGAAGAATGAAGACAAAGAGTAACTCATTACCAAGACAGAGGAAGCAAGATGAGAATGCCTCACTGAGAATCAGTACCAAGTGACATGTCTAAACATAGATAAGAATTATGGGCTAATTTAAGTTATAAGCCCAAGCCATAGGCCAACCAGTTTATAATTAATTTAAGTCTCTGTTTTTTATTTGGGACTGAATGGCTGTGGGACCAGGAGGAACAGAAACATTTCCATCTAGTTTGTATTAAGCCTGTCAGATGCTTTATTCAACTTAATGTGGTAGAAATGGTTTTTGTCTTTGCATGCTTAATAGTTCTGACCACCACACTGCCAGCTATCTGGTAAGGGACACCCACATGCAGAAAGCCCAGAAAGAGTACATAGGAAAAGGGGAGATGTTCAGAAGAATAGCAGAGAGAATTCAAAAATTAAATTGTCCACAAGTGACGGGGGATCCCCTCTGTGTGCTTTTATTACCATTAAAGAATAAATAAACTGTCTTGGCCTGTTGATAAGGCAGAACTTAGGTAGGTGGGGAGGACTGGACTGAATGCTGCGAGAAAGATGGGTGGAGTCAGAGAGACACCATGGAGCCACCAGAGTCAGACATGCTGAATCTTTGCAGGTAAGCAACCACACATGGAGATATACAGATTAATAAAAATGGGCTAAATTAATATAAGCCTTAGTAAATAAGAAGCTAGACCTAATGGGCCAAGTGGTATTTTAATTAATATACTTTCTGTGAGATTATTTCAGGGCTAAGCTAGCCAGGCAGCCTGGAACCAACAATAATCCTGCTGTTACACACAGCTACAAGTTAAGTTAGACTCTAGATAACCTACTTCTTTAATATAGACATATAACATCAGCCAGACAACCAGCAAACAGCCACTCATTGAGTTTAACCTACAGTGAAAGACTATGAACAAGCGAAACAGTTGGTCATTTAAACCACTAAGTTTGGGGGTGGATAACTATGAAGAAAGCTATGCAGGAAGAGATGCATAAAACACTGCATCATTAACTTAACTTAGGGTTTGATGTTAATTAGGACAAGTGGAAATGGAGTGGGCTCTGAGGTTGCACACAGTGACTTTTATGTTCACCTCAAGTAAGAGTGATGAAGCATATAATGGATTTCAAGTCTTTTAAAATCTACCCTGAATTTCTATCAAAAGAACTCTTTTTATCTTAATTGGGGTTGAGCTAGTATTATGTTTGTAAAATAGCCACAGGGAGCCCTCCTGACCTAGCTTTTGTATAGAAAAATCAGAGTGTGAATCTTAATTTCATAGGCATTGAAGAACTTGTCCTGCTTGTGTGTTTTAATCCAGAGGTGAGCATATTTAAAATCCTTTCATAGAGCCTTATTATGATAATTTGAAAAGTAAGTAAAACAATGTGTATTTCATGAAGGGGAATGGTTCTTTCAATTGGTTTGATAATACAACAGAAAAAAGTCTTAGATCACAGAAATAAAAAGAAGTAGAGAGCCTCAATTTAAAAAAAAAGGCTGCTAAGTTAAACTTAATTTTACCATAAATATCCATTGATTTATATACAATTCAAACTTAACTAGAATTGGCTAAATCTAAGAACTATCCAGCAATAATAAAACCAACAAATATGTGTTATGTCAGAAAGAAGAAATAATTGGATTGAAAACAGTGTGGCATACAGTTATAGAGAAGAAATTGATCATTACGGAAAAGATGAGGTGAGTCTAACAAAAGAAGCAGGTAACTTTGTGTCATTGCTTTAAACATGGGAAATTGTACATGTCAGGCAAATATAGTCAGAGTTTCAAAAAAATATACCATATGTGTTCAACAGTTAGTAAAAATATGCTTTATTCTTTTCCACTACAGATATGAACTTTCACTTTTCCTTTCCAATTTATAAGGAATAAAGAATAAACCATATCATTTTTGCCCTCTAGTTAAATATTTTTATATTACTTATTTTAAATGATTTATTTTTCTTTTTAATTATTTTCTTGATAATTCTACACGATGCAATGCATTCTGATTCCTCTCATATCTACCTTCTTCTACTCCCCTCCTACTCATGTCAATATCCCTTCCTTTCTTTTCTTCCTCTACTTCCTTTTCCCATCTTCACATATATTTGTTTTGTGAAGCATTTAACTACTGCAGTCTGTGGGACAATGGGAGTGGAACTAGTCACTGAAGCCGGCTGGGATCACTTGCAGATACACATGTGAAAACACTAATCCCCTCTCCTTCTAAATCATTTAGTGGCTAATAGTTCAACAGTGACTAGAAGGGAATCCATGAGCTTCCATCTCACCCAGGAATGGCTAGTGATAGGTTCAGGCTCTTACAGGTCTGGAACAAGAAGCTGCTATTAATTCATAATTTCACTTGCTTGGCCATATCCTATTGATATCAATTTTTCCTTTCCCCATCTCTGGCATTTATATTTTTCTTCCCCTTTTGCAATAACCTACAAACTGTAGAGAGAGGGATAAATATGTCTTGTTCATGGCTGAGCCTTGAACAATTTAGCATCTTTAATAGGTAGTACTTTTTTGAAATTATTCATTCATCTCCACCGATTGGAATGGAAGATTCTCTAAATAGCTCTGAAGGTAGCATTTGTCTATTGTTATAAATAGATGCATAGAAGGTAATCTAATGGCATGCCAGTTCAGCCGTACAATAATAGTAAGTTTAGTTGGAGTCTATGACCTTCCCGGCCACGAGTTTTGTCCTGATTCACACTATCAACTGTGCATTTAATTTGGAGTACATTAAACGCCAGAAAATTAGAAAGTGTTCATTGGTGATGTGCCTTGAGGGAAGACAGTTAGCATAATATCTACTATCAGTGAAAGTAGAAAGTGCGAATACTAAGAGTGGGGATATTCAAGACAAGATGGGAGTAGGAGGAGGGAGAGATGAAAAAGAGAGTGCAGGGTTAGCCGAATGGAAATATTGAAAAGTCCTTATGAAATACTGTCAATTTATAAGGCAATTAAAATATGCTAGTTATAAAAATCACTTGAACGGGGATATTATATTGCCTGATAAAAAAGCTCCTAACATTTAAGATTGTTGTTTTTTTTTTTTTTTTGGAAGAGGCATCTTCAATTAAGAAAATGCCTCCATGTGATATGCCTGTGATGTATTTTCTCCCAATTATCTATCTATCTATCTATCTATCTATCTATCTATCTATCCATCTATCTATTTTGACTAGGCAGGTTCTTTGACAATTTCTTCCAACAATAATGTATTCTGATGATCCTAACCCAACTCTCTCTTGTCTTTAAATGTTTTAATGAAAATAGATTCTTCTCTCATCAATATATCCTCACCAGTTTCCGCTCCTTCCTACTCCCTCTCCCACCTCCCTTCTCCTGAAGATATACTCCGTCTCTACTTCCTCTTCCGAAAGAGCAGGATATGCTATATAGATGGATACTTTGCATTGGTATAGATCTTGCTTTATTGATACAAATTTAAGGTCAATTCTGCTATATGTATTTATGATCTTGATTAAGGCATTGTGTTTGCTACAATGCATTTCTTGTTTACTTAGGTAATATATCCTTCTGGAGTCTTTGATGGAGTTGAAGAATAGATATATAGTTATAGTTTTCCTTAGTTATGATAAAAGATAAAACAAATAGAAATATTGTAACTGCAATTCTTGCTTGATTCCTGTTTTGTTATATGTAATTTTATTATGTTAAAGTTAAAGCCTTCTTTTTTATTAAAACAGAAAAGGGGATGTAATGTGGGAGTCTCCTATATGTGCTGTAATTACCATTAATGAATGAAGAAACTGCCTTGGCCTATTGATACAATAGAGCTTATGTAGGCAGGGAAGATGGAACTGAATGCTGGGAGAAAGAAGGGCAGAGTCATATAGATACCATAGAGCTGCAGGAGACAGACATGCTGAAACTTTAGCCTGTAAGCCACTGTCACGTGGCGATACACAGATTACTAGAATTGGGTAAATTAAGATGTAAGAGTTAGCCAATAAGAAGTTAGAGCTAATGGGCCAAGCAGTGTTTTAATTAATATAGTTTCTGTGTGATTATTTCAAGTCTAAACTAGCCGTGTGGCTGGGATAAGCAAGAGGGCCCTCCTCCAACACAGTTTGGCTGTCATCTCTTGGTGGTCTGCTCTTTTCTAAAGAGGAAATGGAGGAGGTTTGTATCTAGGGGGAATAGAAGCAGTAGGGGGAGAAGTTGGGAGGAATGTATGTGCTATTACCAAGCTGAAAACACTCTGATCTGTGATTCCAGACCACAAGGTAAAAAGTACCCAGGGGTAAATTAAGAGACTGACTCTTATTTTTGTTGCAAGCATTCAGTTACTGCTTAGAGGGAGTTAAGGTGGTCTTTCTCTATAGCAGTCGATTCTGACATAATTGGCAATCATTCATATTTTTAACTACACCCACTCATTTTTCTTGAGATGGTACTTAGGAAAGAATCAGGAAGGTGGAATACCCTAAGGGCTATTCTGTGAATAAAAAGGCTGGATTCATTTTCTCTCTCTGTCTTCACAAAGATCTCACTCTCATGCTGTGAGGTAAGACCCCTGCTACAACTGCTGCTTGTGTTTTCTTCATCTCCCATTTTACATGCTTCTTTGAGAAATCTCTATCCAGGACGAAAGACTTTTATGTTCTCAATTTTAAAGAAAAAAAATTCAGGCAAGAAACTTCTGGAAAGTTATTTACATTTGGGCATAATAACATAGACTGAGTGGTATTATTTTGTACATTTTATGGAAGAACATAATGGCTCTATGAAGCCGGCAGAAATCACATATTCATGGAGATGCAGGTAATTTTTTAATATCTACTGACAGGTGGCTCTGTGGATTCTGTATTTGCCATCTCTGTGTCTCTCCCTCTAATCTTCCTCATTCCATAGAACCCTCATGTTTACCTGGGGCTATATCAATAGTTTATGAATTTGATTTTTAAATAAGAATCCATGCATTGCAGGTTGGTGAGGTCTCTTTCCCAGTTTTCAAAATGCAATCAGCACCCAAAATCAATATCAGTATTCTTTTTTAGGTTTGGTTCCTTGTTCAGAAAAGCATTGTGTTTTATTACTTCAGGAGGGAAAGCATTTTCATCTTGAAATATACAACAGCTACATGGGAAGCTCACAAACATCTGAAATATGCACAGAAACAGTAACAATGAGGAGAGATCCATTGCTATACATTTTCCATGCTATAACCTCTTGCCACTTTTTGATATTGAACTTAATTTTTCAATTTCAAGAATTTAAAAGAAAAAACAGCTGAGCGCTTACATTAAGTCAAATAGTGCTCTGTGAGTTGGCATAAAATAGGGCAACATTTTAACTTTGAAATTTGAATGCATTTATTTCAGACTTTAAGGCATGGAAATGCGTTTTCTTACTTGGGAACTTGCATTTCAGCCAAACAGCTGTTTCTCTAAACCTCAGAGCTGTTCTTCACACTCACAGGTCATTTCCCTGCCGCTGCATACACAGAAATCCCTCCCAGAGACGTATTCTAACATTGCTAGAGTTGGGCTAATTGTGTTATTCTCTAAACAAACAGTATAAAGAGGGAAAAAATCTGTTGAATTATCACCATATCCTATTTGTTTCTTTTACATGTGGCTCAAAGCGCGCAATTCAATTAATTTTACTAATAAGTCATTTCAGACGGCATTTACACCACGTTTTAATTGATTTCAAAGTATTACCACTAATTATATATTTTTTTGATCTTCATAGCCCTAAACTCAAACAAGCAACAAAAACAACAAGAAGAGAAAGACATTTATTTTCTTTGTTGATCTTTGTGTTTAAAATTCAGCTTTATGAATAAATGCAAAAATACAATGTAGTATAGACAAGTAGTGAGAAAGAATACAGTTCATCCCAATTGGTGCTCAGCACTGGGAAAATGACCTCCATTGTTGTAATTGTTATCTCTGTTCAGTGTCTACAACAGGCTAAATTCAAGTGTTCCCCAAAGGCCTAAATGATAACAGCTGCTCTTTGGAATGGAAACGTTCCAAAGCTGACATACGGAGCAGGACTTTGGGGCATCCAATTATTCTCTTTGAAGGAGAAGTTTAGACCCCAGTTTCCTCCCTTTCCAGCCTTTCTCTCCATAGGTGTCTACAAATAGGCATGTTACAGTCCCCTGCTCTAAGCCATGATGCAGTCTTATGATAGGCTCTGAAGAATTGAGGCCAACCCTCATGGAACAAAGCTCTGAAAACTGTTATAAACCAAGGTCCTTATAAACTGACTCTCCAATATTGGCAGAAAGATGACAGCCACAACATCCAAATGTCAATCTTTGTATTCTACCACTCCCCTTCATATGTGAGTGTCCGATGGAGAGAAAGACCACACTAGTGAGTCTCCTTGTCTTGAAAGAGTACGTTTGGTTAATCTGATTCTCCCTAATATGAATCAGACTTTAAACAACATCTTTATAAAATTAAAACTCAAAAGTGTAAAACTTCTTCTGTCCCATTATCAATTTTGGAGGACAGGAAACGAATTTCACTGTTGTAACTTTCTTCCTTTCAAGCTTTCTACCAATCACGTTGCATATTGCTCAGAAACATATTAGCCAAGACTAGGAGTCACTCGTAGTATGCTAACCCCAGTGAAACAAGTGTGTATTCTTTTCTTTTAAAAGAAGACTCAACTCTTACCTGTCTGCCAAGTAGAACTTTCTCTGTGACAACCTGAAGTCTTAGACAACTGGGGAACTGGCAAGGTGTGCATCTCCAGCGAGAAGAGTTTACTGTATTTGGTTTTGTTCAAATAATTCCATGTATCTAGTAGAATTTGTATCTTCTGTGATGATTTAATCTAACACAGCTGTGGCAATATAAATTACACTTAAGACTCTGCTGATTGATGGTAATCAGCAGTAATCATGTCTCATAATTGCATTGCATTCTAGAAGCAGAGGCTTTTTAAGCCGACTCAGCACCACACTATATAAAGAAGATTATTTGTTACTTCTGACGGCCTCGGTCAACATTTAAAATTGACCACAAACAATGAGGGTTTTTTAAAATTTATTTTTCAAGCATAAAGGTTTTTTTTATATTTGTCCTAAGAATCAGGACAAATCAGTAATTAATTTTTAGATCACAGACATTGTTTTAAGAATATTCATGATCCTTAGTATGGGTCCCGTGAATCTATAAGTCTCTAAAACATGCTTATTTCAATTATGAAGAATAATGAAATGATACTCTGGAATATGGAAAAATATACACAAAATAAAATTGGAAAAATGCTGATCATTCATTAAACAGAGCTATAGGTCAGTAGAAGCTCATTATGTTTTGTTTAACAGGTATAGGCAGAAGCATATTGAAAAGTTTCCCAAGCTAATAAATGTACAAACACACTGAAATTTAATAAAGACGAAAAGTACAATGTATAACTCTCTTAATGCACTTGTAATAATAATAAATGTGTTTAGAGTAAGTATGTAAGTTACTTTATTAATTTATTTGGTGGTTCTGGGGATTCAACTCAGTCGGTCTTATCCCCCAGGCAAGTCTCTCTCACTGATGTGCACCCCAGCTTCTGTTTCTTGCTTCTAACTTTAATGGATGGATTAAGGAGGGGTTATCTTCAGCTTATTTTACTACTAGGAAAAGCCTCCATATCCTATTTATCATAACCTCTTCTTCTTCCTATCACTATGCTCACGTTTCTATGTGTTCTCTGTAGGCCACAGTCAGCAATCACCTAGAAAACAGGTCATTCACCAGTGGAGTATTGCTGAATATGACCACCCTCCACACAATCACAACTCCCATAGCAAGCTTATTTACATTCTGAATAGGATATCTAAGGCTGATTCTAAACATGCCACCTGACTCATGATGATTACAATTGTACCCATACTGGAATAAGTAAAAAGGTATAGGTTCCCATCTTAAAATTACACAATTGCTGATGAACGTATACTGTGAGCCCAATAAGCCATCTTCTCATCCTAGTAGCTTTGATGACTTTTAACGGATTCTCCCTTTTTTACTGATTTTTATCAAGCTCTACATTTTCTCTGCTCCCTTCCCTGCTTTTCCCCTACCCTTCAACCCTCCCCCAAGGTCCCCATGCTCCCAATATACTCAGGAGATCTCAATACAGGGTCCATTGAATAGTGCCACTCCCTTCTGGAAAAAGGGGAGGAGCACTCTCATCTGGAGTTCCAGTTGCTCCTTTCTATGCTTCCTACCCCTCCACACATCACACACATGCACTCACAAAAGCACGCACACACACACGCACACACACACACACACACACACACACACACACACACGCTTCTAATCTGGTCCTTGACTATTTTATAGATTTCCTACCTTATGATGTTGAAAAAAATGATACGTTTTCTGTAGAAACTATACTTTCGAATAGAAATTTCATTATTTTCCTTGGTTATCAATATTATTTTTGTCAGTAATTAATAAATTGTGCCCTGGGTGAGGTTTATTAAAAAATAAGACCTTGTTTTAGGAAGTAGGTTGTTCAAGGAATGTCTTGAAGAGTGTATCCTGTCTCTGGACCCTACTCTCTACCTTTCTGCTTCCTCCCCACCACAAACACCAGAACCTCTGTCCCTCCACACTCTCTTTATGTCCACCACAAATGCTAGAGCCCCTGCCTCTCTCTCCCCTCTTCCTCTCCACCACAAATGCTGGAGCCTCTATCCCTCCATGTCCTCTTCCTGTCCATGACACACGCTAGAGCCTCTGCTCCTCTATGCACTCTTTGTCCTGAAGATCTGAATCACTGCAAGCCCATAAAGAAAACCAAGTGGCCATTGGATGAAACTTTAAATTGAGAGCCAAATTAAACTTTCCCTCATGTAAGATGGTATACTCAGGTGTTTTGTCCCAATGATAACTCATGAATGTATAACCAAATAATTATCCATATCAGCATCTTTATAGATAGTTGCTTTGTCACAGCTTGGAAATTCACGAACCACAATGTAAGCAGGCAAGGAAGAAGAAATTGCTAATGCCTCCTCCACAGTTCATTCTCACAGCCTGAATAGGCCTTACTTAAACTTTAGAGAAACATCCTGAGAAAAGTCTGATATAGGAGGAAAAAAGAATCAAAGCCTAAAAGGAGAACAAGTGCTGCCCTCCCAGAGAACTGGGGTTCGGTTCTCAACTCCCACACTGAGTGTCATACAACCTCCTGTAAATCCAGTCCTGTGGGATTAAATACCCTCTTCTGGCCTCTGTTGTAAACTGCACACAAGTTCACATACCCACTCAAAGACACACTCAAATATACACACAAATAAAAATAGTAACATATTTTTAAAAGTTCATTTGTGAATTACATTTCACAAAAAAAGTGAAAAATGAATACCAGGTTTGAAGGATAAATTGAAGATTCAGTCAAGCTACTTACTAATCAGTGTTTATTAGAGATAAGCTATTCATGTTCCACCCACAGCTGTTCTGTCTTCTAGTTGTGGGACCTCAGATACACAATTCTTTTCTCTCATCAAATCACTTGGCTGTAAATTATAGATGTTAATCTCCTATAAAGCTACATACTGCTTAAATACTTACTAGAACTAGAGTGTTTATACTGACTGCTGGGCATGCAGCGAGAATTTTATTAGGGTTGGCTATTATCATGAGGTAAAAAATCTTTGCTAAAAGAATTACACACACCTGCATAAGTAATGTGAATACGTATATACCCGTTAATGAAGTAAGTAATTCACCTAATATTGTATATAAATAAACTATATTCGCATCTCAAACTATAAACTATTCCTGGATTTATAAATCTTTAAAATAGAAATATATATATAAATTTAATAT
This sequence comes from Microtus oregoni, assembly GCF_018167655.1. NCBI lineage: Eukaryota > Metazoa > Chordata > Mammalia > Rodentia > Cricetidae > Microtus > Microtus oregoni. Next base: position 56,268,599 of record NW_024543059.1, on the reverse strand, counting down.
GCTGCTACTTAAGTTGTCCTCTTGCTATCATATATAGAAGTGTCAGAACATTATTTGTTGCATTTGTATGAATGGTATTTGAGGGAAGAACCATGGGGATTTGTTGATAATGGCTATGGTTGAGTCACTCATGTAGAGTAAAAGAAGAAAACAAAAATGTTATGCTTTGTTGTTATTTCCATATCAATTTTGTCATATAGTTTAATCATGAAATTATTCAACACATTCTAGACATTGTTATATTGGTATCATCTGTGCTGTCTTGCCACTACATGAGTGACTAGTAACTGCTTATGGCTAACAATGGAGTAGAAAGAACTCCTCTGATTAAGAAGATCAGACCACCCTCCTAACTGGAAAGAGTGACATTGCTGAACTTCAGTATTCAGTCAGTGGCCGTAAGTGGCCAGTCATCTAAAGGACCTTATTTTTTGCAACCCTTTAACACTCATTCTGAAAGCAGTCCTGAGAGCCTGAACCTGGAACTGGATGGTCAGAGATTAGAATCCAGCACTGTGGATGCCCTGTTCCCATCCTCAGAGATTGAACCCCTGAATCCATGCAGAAACCTTTACATTCTCTGATTTTCTAGTTATTACCAGGAACTAAGTGTAGAATTTTCCCCCAAAATAATAACTCCCTTGCTTCTTCCTCCCAGATCTGTGAAGGTGTCTTTGGCTAAGTAGACAATTCAACTTATTCAAATGGACTCGGCCCTCTTCACTTAGACTGAAGTGGAGGACTGAAGCAATTTCAGTAATTCAAGCAGAGAAAACACTTGGTCTGAACAATTTAATATTTTAGTCAAAAGGTTTTCTTAGGCTTGAATTATGAGTGGATACCTCAAGTTCCATTTTCCCTCACATGGGTAAGCAGAGTTCAGTGTGTTGCAGCAGATTTAATGGCTTCAGTCAAGCTCAAATCCTAATAAAATGGTTACAGGAGAAAAGCCAACAGAATTTGAATACCCAGCCAGTACAATCCAGGGACTGTAAATTTTCTGGGAATGATCATGAGGACAATACGATGAATGGACAAAGATTCTTAACTGCTTATAATCAGTCAAAATATACTTAGATACTAGAGAAGTTACTGTACAGGTGTGGGATTCCATTGACATTTGTTTCAGACTTTATATCTGACATTTATATAATTTCCAATTAAAACAACATAATGGTAATTAGATAAGAAAGTATCTCTTGGCTTAACTCTCAAATTTTACTACATTTTACACACAATAAACTTCACTGCTTTGACATTTAACTTTTTTTTTCATAGAGCTTCTGGCTCTATGCAAGAGGCTCAATAGAAACTAATAAAATGTATAACATTCCTGCAATGTTTCAAAAATAATAGCCTAGTCACATATCCTGGTTTTGTGCCTGTTGTTGTGACTCAATATTCTGGTGAAAACTAACAAGGGAAATGGGGTTTACTGTAACTCATAGGTCCAAACCACAGTCCATAGTGTTCCAAAGAATTGCAGAGACCTTAGTAACACTAACAGAAGCAGGAGTAGCTAGGGAGATCTAGTAACAAAATGGCCCACAGCCCAGAGAGGAAAAATGAATGCATGTTTGCTTGCTACTCAGCTCCTGTTTTTTACCTCCATTTACTCCAGGACCACCCTAAGGTATGCAGTCAGCTTTAAGTGTGTGTCTTCCCACATCACTTAACATAATCAGGACAGTTCCCCAAGACACACCCATCATCCAATCCATTCTAGATAATCCTTGTCAGTCACTCACTTCCCACATTGTTCTATATTATGTTAAATGGACAAAACTATGACAGAAAAGGATAATTGTATATACTGATGCCCCTCTCTAGTAGGCCTATGTGCAGGGCTGATGTGCAGACACTGTTGAATCATGTGGCTCTAATGACATTTCTATTTCAATGTCCAGTCTCAATGGCAACTTCTCGTTGGTTGTCTTTCCTGTGTTGTCACTCAGAATCTTGGATGAGAGGAATGAGTTAGGACTAAAAAATTATCCCTAAAGTTGTAATAAGCAGGAGAAAATGATGTAATAAATACTATTTTAATAACAAATCAAATTATTTCAAGTGTGCCCTTCAGTTAATTGTGGCAAGAAGGGACCTTGCAGCTTGGGTAAATCCCACTTGGAATAGAGACTAGAACCAAAGATGCTGGAAATAATTCACATATCTGGTATATCTGGTAGTGTTTTTCTATACCAGATATACCAGATATTAACCCTAGAGCCACCTACAGGCAGCCAAGCATTATGATTAAAATAGGTCAGAGATCAAACATTCTTCCAAGAGACTCAGATCTCATCTATTTCATGATTTAAAATTCACTTTGCCCTGCCTGACTTTCCCCACTGTGTCTGACTTCTTGATACTGCAACCAATTTTGGGATTCATTCTGCCTAGGGCAATAGTGTTTGCTCACCTTTGAGCATCACACCTACCTAAGAACTGACTTTTCTTCTGCAGCATTTTTTTCTCCGAAGAAATAAAAAAAAAAAACAGCTTCCCACAAGGACCAGCTCTGGACTAAGATGCTCAATAATTACTGTTACTAAACAAAAGTGTCCACTTATATTTCTAGGAAGTATGGTTTGGTTTGCATGCTTTTTCACCAGGGTGCATAATTGAACTCAAGTATAGAACAGAGACTGAAGTAGCACACTCAGCAGCCAACATCGTAGTAGACTCACACCATCATTTTTAGAGCCAGCCAATCATGTGAGAATCCAAACTGTGAACTAGTTAGTTTTCGTCAACTTGACACAAACTAAAGACATCGGGGAACAGGAAACCTCAACTGAGAAAAAGCAGCCATCAGATTGTCCTGTAGGCAAAATCTATGGGGCATGTTCTTAATTAATGATTAACATGGGACACCCCAGACCTTTTTGGATGGGGCCAGCCCTGGGCATATTGTCTTGGATTGCATAAGGAGACATCTGAACAAGTCATGGAGAGTGTCTTAGTTAGGGTTATCAGGGCTTGTGATGAAAGATCAAAAGCTAGTTGAGGAGGAAACGGTTCATTTAGCTTACATTTTCTCCATTGTAATCCATCATTGAAGGGAGCCAGAATAAGAACTCAAACAGGGCAGGAAGCTGGGGGCAGGAGCTGATGCAGAAGCCATTGATTCGCATTGCTTACTGGCTTGTTTCCCAAGGCTTGCTTAGTCTGCTTTCTTATAGAACCCAGAAATACCAGACCAGGGATGGCACCACTCATAATGGGTTAAGCCTCTCCCATCAATCACTAATTAATAAGATGCCCTACAGGCTTGCATATATCTGCATCTTATGGAGGCTTTCTCTTAATTGGGGCTCCCTTCTTTTAGAAGACTTTAGCTGTGTCAAGTTGACATAAAATTAGCCAGCACAGAGATCAAGCCAATAAACCTTTTTCCTTGGTCTCTGTTTCAATTCCTGCCTCTAGATTCCTGACGTGACTTCCTTCCTGCCCTGGCTTGTCTTCATGATAAACTTTGATCCAGATGCGTGAGCTATTGGATATTTCCTCCCCAACTTGTTTGGGGTAAGTATTTTATCACAGCAATAGGAAGCAAACTAGGGTAAAGTCCAAACTTAGTCTTACCATGACTATATAGCCTCATCTTTCACCCTCATAAAACTGGCATTCAAAGCAGAAGGGAGGAAGCCCTCTTTTCTAAGGTAAAGTTATCCTCAAGAGATGGCTGGTGTGCAGCAGGTGTCTCAGTTCCTGAAAAAGAAAATCTCCCCATAGCTCAAGGTCTTGCTTGGTGCTTGAGTTTGTCTCTTTGGCCCCAAGCCCAGGGGTTTAATATAGTATAAGCGAGTAAAAGAAGCAATCCCAGCAGCACCTGCTTGAATGAACTGCTAATTGGCAACACCTGGCTCAGGTGAAGAACCATTTGCCGAACACTGAGAATGTGAATCTGGGTGTAGCCGAACCCTTCCTACAGACAGTGCTGTGACTGCCAGGTCCTCTTTCCACTTCTGCTGTCCTGTTTTCCTGATGGTATTTTGCTCTGAATTTCATTTTTAAATGTATTTAAGACTCCTGCAAGAGGAGAAATCTCACTTGGTAATATTCCTGACTGAAGAGATGGCATCTAAACAACAACAAAAAAATTTCCATGTTCTTTTTTTGTTTGTCTTGATTGTAGTTAGCACACCACTGCTTCATCTTCTTGGACACGGAAGCTGTGCTTGTTCATACCTGTGACTCAGGAGTGAAATAACTCACCTGTACTCTCAGAGCCCACTCTGAAGAGTAAAATTGTTACCTTACTCTCATATAAAGTATTTGAAGCTGAAATATTTAGTTGATGTACAATCCTATAAAAGGTATTAATCATGCAAAAGGACCCAGGTAGAAGAAATTAAGTGGGGTCAGTATAAATAATTCAGACCTTTACAGATAAAGCAACATCATATTTTGATTTCTATGGAAATTGTAATTGTGTAGGAGTATAATGACATTGAGAAACAGTCTTTGCTTGGTGGAGACATTGCTACTCAACTGTCAACAAGAAAAAATCCCCAAATCGATTAAAGTGAGGAAACCTGAGGGTGATGAATGTCTTTCCATTTAAGCTATGGGACATTCAAAGAATAAAGAAACAAAAGGAGTGACCTTCCACTAGCCTCTTAGGTTGAGTGAGGAGCTCTTAAGTGTGAAAATAATCCCTGCATCATCTTCCAAATGCTTTCTTATTGAGAATGAGGAGACTGAGTGGGAAAGAGTTTAAAGTCTCAGGTTGCTGATAGCTAAGGCTTTCCCCCATCTTGAGAGCTTAACCCTAGGAGCAATATGCTGTAACCCTGTGCCTTACAAAACACAAGTATTAACGTAGTGAGGACTAGGTTTGGGCATTCTCAGATCCCTCCCCATCCAAGGATTTAGTTTAAAATGGAATCCAAATTATATCTGTAGCAATTGTAGGAAATGGAGGGGAGGAAGGCTATCTCACCTGAGCCTTTGAGTGAGATAGAAACAAATCTCTTCTTTGAAACCGCATTAACTCCTATCAAGTACCCAGGATCCATTTAATAAATTGCTCTCTGCCAGTGACCAGAAAGAGTTAAGATACCTCCTAAATGGCAAGCAGTTGTCAACCTTCAGGGCAGTCTGAGGTGAGATGGGTTATTAAAAGGAGTACGAGCTACAGCAGTTAAGGTGGCTGGGTGGCTGTACCCAGCACATTTCGGTGACTGCCTAGACTGAGAAAAAGTACTTATGTGCCTAATTGACATGGCAGGAAAGATGCTGGCAACGCAGATGGAACACAAATAAAGGAAATCTACAAGTGTTTTTTTTTTTATTGAGAAAAAGTCAAAATCTATGCCCAATTATTTCTTTGATCTCTCCTGGAGGTGGTCATTAATTTCCTTGATACACCAGTGTTTTAACAGGCCTGGGCACTACTTTTGTCTTAGGAGATGTGTAGAAAGAGAAATCCTTTGTGGTTTATTTCGTCTATGTAATCAGAGGGTCCCTTTGCCCCTATATTGATTATTTCTCTTGTGTGTCTGAATCAATTAGTTGGGATGACATCCAGTTAGGATTGACTATGTCTAGTCCTTTATCAAACCCATCCTTTAGAATACAGAATAGAAGATAAGCTTAGCCCTGTCAGAATCAATGTAGTAGTAATGAACTATCATATTAAAGTGAATTCTTATTTTTTTCATGTTTTGTTCTAATTAAACTAAGGAAGTACGAACATGCTCTCTTCAAAAGAGAGTAACAGCTGTGGTGCTTGTTAAACTAGTAGTATGTATGTGCCAAGACAAAACACAAAATTTTGGTTGGCAAATGGACCAGAAAGCAAATGTTCTTGCTGCCCACCCCAAGGACCTGAGTTTGATGCCTTGAACTTAAATGGTTGCAGAAGAGAACCATTGCCTTCAAAGGATGCTCTAACCTATACACACACACACACACACACACACACACAATTCCCCACACATTCCCACATACACACTCACTCACATTCACACACTCACATCTAAATAAGAAAAATAAACTTGACAGAGCAATACTAAATGTACTAAATTTATTTTATAAGCAAGACTCAAAATTTAATATTACTATTCAGTATCAGTGCATTTTGAAGAACATTCTTAGCGAGGCACCTTACTCTAAGATATTAAGAGCACTGGACACATAATTGTGTCTATAAATGCCACTGACTGCCACTCACCACCAACAAATAAGATGATGCAATTATATTAAACAGTATTTAGTTTTTCATGTTTACTACACATTCCTCTTTCAAAGGAAATTTCCTCTTAAGAATTAGTCTTCCCTTTATTACCTGTAACATAGAATTTATATGTTTACTAATTTTATAATAAATCTTCATTACTCTAAATTTTGTATTGTATTTAAGGGAAATTGCCTTGTTCCAAACACTTCTTTCACTCAAAAGCATCTTTCAGATTTCAATATGATAGTCATATCCAGGGTACCTTTTTAATAAATGATTCTCAGCTTGAATAAATGCACATAGTGGCAGGGTTTTGTGGTTTTGGTCCAAATAGAACTTTTGACTTGATATTATTGATTAATTTGATGACTTCTGAAAATTTCTGAGAGGCATACAATTAAAATATTATGCAAAATGCTTAACCATAAGCCAGACATGTAAGTTTTATTTCTTACTAAAATGTATAAGCAAGTGTTAATCTCTCCCTACAACTCTCCTTTCAAACATATCTGTTTCTCTAGCCTCTTGTAATTTATATTTAAATAACTTGAAATTTTTATTTTTAAGATATTAACATATTTCTTAAGCATGGAACTGCGTTCAGTTTTGAATCAGAAAATCTGTGCATAGCTACCACTATTGTTACTGTTAATATTTATAATATATTTCTGACCATGACAGATAAATGTATGTGTCTCAAATGAATTATTAAAAATAAAGGATAGAAACCAGTTTGGCAGTGTTGGTGAAGGGACCCCAAAGTTGTTTTAATTTTGGTCCTTGGCCAGAAGCTGGATGAAAATGTCCTTGACTTGTTCTTAACTGGAGTCCAAGAAGACAGTCCTGACTCCTTATCTAGGCAATTGCTATTGCGGATGTGATCAAATCAGAGAAGTACCTGGATACCTCCAGAGTGGCCATAGGAGTGACCATCTCATCTCCATAGACATCACCCCAATTGCTGTCTCCTATCCTTTCCAAGGCCTCTTGGGAAAGAGTTGGGCCACATCGATTTTCTTGGGCCCCCTTCTGACTTTCCAGGATCTGTGTCTTCTGTATCTAAAGTTCTACCTCCGATCCAACAATAAAATTTTCTCTAAATCACCCTCCTTCCCATTCTCAGTCTTTGGGTTATGAAACAAAAGACCCAAATGTCACTGGACCTAGGTTACTTTTGCGGATATTGATATGATAAGAATCTTAGCACCCTAAGTAATGCTCAACTGAAGGAAAGGCAAAGCCATCTTACTTTCTAAGATCAGGTCACTTGTAAAACTGAGTAAAAAGACTCCTCTACTCCAAGAAGTGCTTTATTTAGTCTACTAACACTTTTATAAGCCAGTCTGAAGGTGCCGCTCTTGTTTGCATGTGAACCAGAAAAACTGTTAATTCCCTGTACTACTTCCTTAACAACTGCTGGGGTCACTTTGTATTCGTAACTGATCCGCAAAGTATTTGATTTGTACAGCAGTGGCCCTATAAACTGTCACAGTGTTGTATGGGAGTTCTCCTGCAGTATTCCTCTGTGGTTCTGTTCTGAGCTCTCTAGTAAATACTGTGGATTATTTAAGCACTTTTATATATTACATATGTTTGTACATTTTATGTGCTTATACATATTTATAAGTTTTTAAAAGAATCATTTTGTTTACTTGTACAGTTCATGTTTATTGGGAAATATATATTTATGAATGTTTTAAACCATGTTATAGATTATATGAATACACATTTAGTTACTTAGCCCCAAGCCCTTGGAAATTCCCTGAACTACTGATTGTACATTTTATTTATAATAAAGTTTTTGCAAATTTACACTTCCTAATTTTTTTGATATTTCAAATAGCAACAGCAAGGACAGCTTCACAACCATTTGTAATTTGCTAATTAAATTATTTGGAAGCATTTTTAAAGCATTTATATGGTAGTGGTGAAATCATTTTTCTTTGGGGGGGTGAAAAGTATAACCTTTTATTGTTACAAATAGACACAAAAATGTCAATATTGTTACTTTAGGTGTAAAAACAATTGCCACGTTCAAAATAACCCCATTTGCCTTCCACTTATTTGATTCACTGACTTATTCCTGGGGGGAGATTTGGGCTTTTGGGAGTAGTAACTCCCCAGTCTTGTAACTTTCTGGAAAACTAGGTCGTATATGTTCTATGGTTATTGGAACATAGATGCTGTGGGAAGTCCTTCTGCCTATGTGTTGCTTTTATTGGTTAATGAATAAAGCTGTTTAGGTCAGCCGTTTAGCAGAATAGGGTAAGGCAGGAGTTCCAAGCAGATAGAGGAGGAGAGAGTAGGTAGAGTCATGAGACGCCATGAAGCCACTGGAGGAAACAGACGTGTTGGTAAACCACACTCACTTGGCAATACATAGATTAATAGAAATGGATTAATTTAAGCTTTAAGAAATACCAAATAAGAAGCTAAAGCTAATAGGCCAAGCAGTAGTATAATTAATATAGTTTTTATGTAGTTATTTTGAGTCTTGGCAGCTGGGAATCAAAGAACAGCCTCTGACAAGGTTGGTGTACTGATGTGTGCTAGTTAAATCAAATAAAAAACATGAGAGACCTTGAAAAGAAATTCTAGACACACACTCAAATAGCAAAGTTTAGCCATGTTTTGTTTTCTGATGGTCTCTGTTTGCTGGCTGAGTGCCACAGTTCCTTTCAGAAAGGTCTTCCTGACTCAGCAGTAGCAGAAAAAAAAAAAAACAATAAAGCAAAAACCATGTGGTTTTGAAATGACAGCTTCCTGGTTCGTGCTTCCAGCACTAACTGGCCGAGCACTTGAATGGGGTTTGTGAGTAGCGTACTCCACATTACTTCTTAGCAACATGGGCCAACTGGTTACCAGAGTTGAGGTGGTGAATGTACCCTTTTATCTCATCATTTCCATATTTTTACATCCCCTTTCCTTTAAAACGAGGTCCCTGAAACTAATCTTCTTTGTTTAGCTTTCTCTCTGGCTATGTTTAATAACAACTTGTAACCAACCACCAAAAATGATGAGGAACATCCATAACCCTCTAAATGACCCCAAAACACCCACACCACCTCTTTGGAATGTGGGCATTGTATTCTCTAGACTGCTTCCTCTTGTATGAGGCTCTTAGAATTTTTTAGGAGACCCTGGAAAATTTGGGATAATGGTCAAGTCCTGGGAGAGCTAGTTGTATCATTTGTTGTACAGGCTCTGTGTAATGAGAAAGTGTGAGGATTATTTAAACTTACGGCAGGAGCAGTCTGTGAGGCTGGACCATTTCAGCCTTGAAGCTGTTTGGATGCAGAACTCTGAGAGTACTGCAACAGAGGTTCTCTGAGAGACTGGATCACCTGGGCCACCTGTTTTCATTGGTGTCTTGTCCCCTTACTCTGAAAACACATGAACTTTTAAAGGCAACATACATAACTGCATTAATTGAAGTATTGAATATGAGGTGTGGACAAGTCAGTTAAGTTTTGTTCTTTGTTTGAACAAGTAAAAGTGATTTGTCAACTTTATAACATGTTATTCATCCATTTGGACTGAATAACAAAACTGTAATATAAATCCCTATATATGCCACATAGAAGGATGACATATAATAATAAATCAAATCATGGGGACTCTGTAGTCAACAAGATTTATCATGTGTCATCTCATCTCTGAGCTGTTTCAGCTTATACATCAACTGTTCTGTAGTCATTTTTGGCTTCCTCTCCCACATCTTTAGCCAAGATACTCAGGAGGTCTCTCCCAGTCAAATTTGATCTCTATTAACCTGGAAGGAATCCATAGCCTTCAGTTTCCTGTGGAAACAACAGCATAATATCTTATCCAAGGTTATACTTTTTTTACTTCCATTTTAAAGTTAAGGTATTCCTAAAGTATATAGGTTTGTTTAATTTGGTAGTCCTTTCCACAATCCAGTGTTTCTCAGCAGCTGTTGTCTGCTCATTGTCCTTCAAAAAAATTCAAAGTTAACAAAGCACTATGTAAGTTCCAAATTCTCCATGTTATAATATTTCCCATTTTGTGTGGCTTATCCTTTTATTACTTTACTTCTCTTGGTAGACTGTATTATTTTTAAATTATTTTTTATGACTGTCTATACCCTTTTCCATTTTTTTTCTGTAGCTTACAAACATTGTTAAACACACTGTAACCGTTTAAAGTTTTTTTTTTTCCCATTTGAACCTGATTGACTTTTTGTGTCTACATGAGCAAAACCTTAAACTGCTGTGCAGCTTAGCCCATGGTGCACTGATGGCTCAAGTCTGTGGGCAGTAGCTGGCAGATGCATCTCTGTACCATGGCCTGCATAAGAGATGATGGGACTAGGAATCTGTGTTTAGCTCTGGGTTTTTATTGTTTTTGCCTGTTTGGAAACTTTCAAAATGCTTTCTCAGGTCTTATGTGGAAATGCATGACCCATAATGGGCACCATTTACAAATGTATTTTTTCTTTGGAGCTCCAGCTCACAAAAATGACACAGACTTATTTGTAAAAACTTGGCCTGTAGTTTAGGCTTGTCCAACCAGCTCTTATAACTGAAATTGACACATTTCTCCTCATTTACATGTTACCGCATAATCCATGGCCGTTTACTTCTCCTCTTGTATGTCTCTTCTATCTGCATCCAATTGGCAACTCTTCCTTTCTTCTTTCCAGAGCTATTGTTTCTTGGAAGTCCTGCCTATACCACCTGGCTAGCTATTTGTCATTCAGTACTTTATTAAGTCAGTCGCACTGACAACTTCACACAATGTAAAGGAATATTCCACAAGAACTGGAAGACGTGCCTAGTTATAGGAGATGTCCCATTCAGGCTCCTTATACATCATTGCTATGAGTATTAGCTACGGTCACTCTCACATATTCCTAGGTGTTTCTGTTGCACTAGCCTCTGAGATGCTCCCCAAATACAATCATCTTTCCAAGTACTCTCTCCCTTCATTTCTTCCCCCACCTGATCCCTCCTGTTCCTCTTTATACTTTTCCCTAGTACACCCTTGATAGCTTTTCTATTTCAGCTTCCCAGGGAGATTCATACCCTTTGAGACCTCCTTATTACTTAGTCTCTATAAGTCATTGGGCTGCAGCATGATTATCTTTAACTTTAGAGCAAATATCTACATATAAGTGAATATTTCTCATGTTTATCTTTCTGAGTCTAGAATTTTTTTTTTTTTTTTTGATTTTCGAGACATGGTTTCTCTGTAGCTTGCTTTTGGTTCCTGTCCTGGAACTAGCTCTTCTAGACCAGGTGTGCGCCACCACCGCCAGGCAACCACATCTTTCTTAAATCGAAATTTGCAGCATATTGAATGATGGTGAGTCCCCCAACAGCCCGAGTGCTGGGATTAAAGGCATGTGCCACCACCGCCTGGCTGAGTCTAGAATATTTTACTTAGAAGGTTTTCTTCTAGTTTCATCCACTTGCCTGCAAATGCAATGATGATATCTTTTTAACAACTGAGTAATAATAGATGGAGATTGCTCTTTCATTTTCTGGCCACCTAGACCCAGAAAAACAACACAGAAACTATATTAATTGCAACAGTGTTTGGCCAATAGGTTAGGCATATTTCTAGCTAAATTTTACATCTTAAATTAACGCATTTCTATTCATCTGTGTATTGCCATGACGCTGTGGTCTACCTGTAAGGTTCTGGCTGGTAACTGGCACCTTTCTCCTTTAGCAACTACATGGAGTCTATCTGACTCCACCTACTTTATCTCTATATCTCTGTTCAAATTTCCTGCCTGGCTTTACACTACTATATCATTGGCCAAAACAGCTTCTTTAATAACCAATGGTAATAAAACATATTCATAGCATACAGAGGGCAATCCCACATCGAACAATACCCCAATATGTGCAAGTACCATGTTTTCTTTATCTGTTCTTCAGTTGAGGAGCATATAGTTTGCCTTCAGTTTCTGGTTATTATGAATAAATTGCTATGAGCATAGTTGAGCAAGTATCCTTGTGGTAAGATGAAATGTCGTTTAGGTGTACGCCCAAGAGTGGAACAGAGAAGTCTTGAGGTAGATCAATTCGCAATTTTCTGAGAAACAGCCATATTGATTTTCAAAGTGACTATATAAGTTTGCATTCCCACCAGAAATGGAAGAGTGCTCCCCTTGCTCCACATTGCAGCCAGCATAGCTGTCACTTTTGTTTTTTATATTAGCCATTCTGACAAGTGTAAGATGGAATCTTGGAATCATTTTGATTTGCATTTTCATAATGCCTAAAAATGTTGAATACTTCTTTAAGTGTTTTTCAGTCATTTGAGATTCCTCTGTTGCTAGAGCTGTGGGACGGGGTATCAGCAGACACACTTGTAATTGGAGATGTTTCTAAAGTATTATGAAAGGGATGAATATTTACAAAGTTTTTCCCTTTTGCCATCCCAAAACACTGAGCCTTATGCATTCATGTCAATATTTATTGTTGGTTTACTTTGTTATGTTATGTAACAAAAGGGAAATAAGTGAGTATCAGAAAATATATCTATTTCACCTCCTGTTTACATTCAAAATTGTTAAAATTATCTATCAATCTGATTCACATCATTATAGCATACAAATGTTAGATCCTGCCTTCTGTAAACATTTTGTAATTTGAATGTATTTTACCATAATTAGGCAGGCTTAAAGTGATGTATAACTCCGCGATCTATTTGCACATAATATATAAACATCAACATGTACACAATCATGAAATACGTTCATACATAAGCTTATAATATATTGATGTATCTAATACACATGTACACTGTAACGTACAGAATAATAAATGAGATCAAAAGCGAGAAGACATTCTGAAAAATGTTTTTACTGAATTCAGAAATAAATGTGAGCAGTTGTCTATTTTCTATAGTCTGTTTGGGACGATGCTCTGTGCAAATGAAAGCAGAACCACAAATTCAAACAGATAGTTCTTTCCCTTCAGAAAAGGGATCCCACAAGATGGCATGCTTTCAGTTCCCCAGGACCACGTCTTCATCTACAAATATTTACAACCTTGGACACATTGCCACAGTCTCTAACCTGGGAAGTGCTTGAGAACTGCCATTTTATTTGTTAAGACAGCTTGCTTTTGCTGTCTTCATTTTCAGTTTTATTTTACATGACAAATAATAGTCAAATTAATAATGCGCTTGAAATGTATAGTGTATTAAATTGAGAATGTATGGTTGTTTAGTGAAATAACTGATTGCAAAGCAAATCATATTCAATAGTTTTCATCTCTACAAATAGCAATCACTTAATAAATATAGCAAAAGCAAAGGCCAAAAATCCAATTTCCAATAATTCAATTACACAGAACAGATTAGATTTAAATTAATTTGAAAATGCTTATGACACATGTGACAATCCCACAGTTCTTTGCACCAGAGCCAACAATTTCCCCAGTGGAGAGTGATGCCGTACATATAACAGAAAGTGACCATAGGATACTTATAAATAAAGAAGATAAAATGAGATTTCTTTCTTTTTTCTTTTCTTTTTTTTAATGAAAGAAGAAAGATACTGGCTTTCGCCTGGAGAAAGAGGAAAACTTACAGGCAAAGGCAGACAATAAGGATGAGAGAAAATGGGGGCTTAAGGGCCAGAAGACAGTATTTATTTATTTATTTATTTATTTATATTAATTAATTTTTTACATACCAATCCCAGTTCCCCCTCCCTCCTCTCCTGCTCCCCTGTCCTCCACACTTCACCTCCCAGCAGCTCCTTAGAGAGGTTAAGGCCTTCCCTGGGAAGTCAACTATGGCCGTCCCATCCCTCACTGAAGTAGGACAAAGGTCCTCCCTCCACCCTTTGCCTAGGCTGTGTAAAGTATTTCTACATAGGGAATGGACCCAACAACATGGATTAGAGTTAGATCCTGGTCCCACTGCCAGTAGCCCCATATACTGCCCAAGCCACACCACTGTCACCTGTATTCCGGAGACCTAGTTCTGTCTTATATGGGTTCCAGATGCAGTCAGGAGTCAGTGGCCATCCACAAGCTTGGGTCAGTTGATTCTGTGAGTTTCTCCATCATGGTCTTGACTCCTTTGTTTATATTATTGTTTGTCCCTCTCTTCTACTGTATCTGCCCCCATTTATTTCTGGAAGAGGGTTCTAGCTTCTCTGGGGTGGTGGACTGTAGGGTCGTTATCCTTTCCTTTACATCTGGTATCCACTTATGAGTGAGTACATACTATATTTGTCTTTCTGTGTCTGGATTCTCTCATGCAGTATTTTTTTTTCTAGTTCCATCTATTTACTTGCAAATTTAAAAAAATGTCATTTTTTGACCACTGAATAGTACTCCATTGTGTAAATGTACCACATTTTCTTTTTATCCATTCTTCAGTTGAAGGGCATCTAGGTTGTTTTCAGGTTCTGATTATTACAAATAATTCTGCTATGAACATAGTTGGGCAAATGTCCTTGTAGAGTGATTGTGCCTCTCTTGGGTACATGCCGAAAAGTGGTATTGCTAGGGCTTAAGGTAGATTTATTAGGAATTTTCTGAGAAATCACCATATTGATTTCCACAGCAGCTGTAGAGGTTTGCACTCTCACCAGCAATCGAAAGTTATTGCCCTTACTCCCCGTCCTTTCCAGCATAATCTGTCATCAGCGTTCTTGATCTTAGCCACTCTGATTGGTGTCAGATGGCATTTCAAAGTTGTTTTGATTTGCATTTTCCTAATGATTAAGAATGTTGAGCATTTTCTTAAGTGTCTTTTGGCCAAACAGTGTTGTAATTAATATAGGGTTTTGTGTGTGTGTGTGTGTTTATTTGATACTAAATGACTGTGGGACCAGACAGAATAGAAACATCTGTCTACAATTAGGTTTTGCATTTTTTGAAGATTCTTGAGAATGGAACCTGTTTTACATTCTGTCCCTAATACATCCAGGACTGATGTTGCAGGATTTGGATTACCAGTGGAAAGAATGAAATGGGAGTGCAATCTCTGTCTTTAATAGAGACAGGTCATTGTGAAGTGTGCTCCTCATGGTAGGATTTCTAGCTAGCAGAGGCTTCCTGGTAGAGAATAAAGACAAAATTATTCAGTTTTGTGGGCTTCAGGACTACATTCTATTCTGGGTCTAGCACAATACTTCCTTCTTTCTTCTATTCATTTGGTAGGTGGAAGGTACAAGCTTTTTGTGCCTACTCCTTGGAGAACAGCTTCCATTCCTAGACTTTCTGTTTTTTGATAAATACACTTGTTTTATCAAGTGAAAAACAAGCAAACAAACAAAATTTCATATGAATCTCCATAGAAAATCTCCTATCCTGCCTGGTCATAGATGATGTCTCCGCTCCAGCCAGGGTGACGAGTGATAGAGAACATCTTTTCTCCATTCAGTGTAAGCGGCTATCTAGCTACAATGCCAACTTTCCCACCAGGATTTAAACACAAGGTTAAGTCTCTAATCCCATGGCCTAAGACAAGAAGGCAGGAGTAGACCAAACTCATTTTTTTGTTGTTAGAACCCCACTCCTAGGATGATCTCGTCATATCTCATCAGGTCCTAGCCTGTTGTACTGGGTAATTAAGTCTCCAACACCATGTTTTGAAGGGATACAGCCAAAACACAAGAACTTATAACTACAATACAGAACCAGCATTCTCACAGACAGAACAAACAGGCATATGGACAGGACACATTTCTAGCAACCCCGATTTCTAACACAGTGGCTGTCCTCAGTTCTCAGCAGTGTTTGTGCCCTGTGTTGCCCTTCAACTCAGAGAAGTCAGCATGCCCTGTGGTGTACAAGGAGGGATAATTTATTTGGCACATTTCCTTCCCTCAGAGATTTTTCAATTTAGGGAGGAAGATAAGATGTGTTTATGAATAATCTGAGGTAATAAATAATAAGTACTATTTATTGCTACAAACAGCAGAAGCTTCAGGAGTTTAAGAGAAGGACATATTGTGACCAGGGTCCTGATGGACATATAAATTTGAGCTCCATAAATTATGGGAAATACAGAAGGAAATGAGAATGAAATAATGGGAATGAGAACAGTGCATTCATTCTGAGAGAAAACAGAGTAGGGGTCTTCAGAACAAGCAGAGGCTACAAGGATCACTAAATATTTTAAAAATTTACTCATTGTTCAGGAAACAGCCCATTTAAAAATGAAGCAAAATAAAAAAGAAGGAAAGGGAAGGTAAAGCCATTGCTTCTGTTTCCGTATGGAGAAATCTATGCAAAAAGAGCAAACTGAAATTTAGAAACGTTAGCAGGAACCAGAGACAATCTGTATTTCCAGGAGATGTGTTGGCAGTCAGTCCTGAGATGTATAGGTCTCCACTGAATGAAACAAGTACTGGATTGATGTTATTTACAATTTTAGAACTATTGAAAACAGATGAGCTTGGGTTACCAGACCCTCAAAACATTGTCATTGGTCTTTCTCTTTTCCCAAAGCCTGAGTTTTCCAAATATCCTTATCTACCTTTCCATTGCTGATAATCTGCCACTGTTCATAAGCAAGCCTTACTTTTGGGGATTCACTCTACCAGGCTCATATCAGAAATGGAGGCCAGACACAAGCTGTCTTGTGAGTAGAGGCATAGGGCTTTACTTTAATTCTAAGGAACACAACATGGTGCATCAACCCCACAAAACTTCTCCAAGAAATGTTCTACTTACTGGGAAGATGAGAAGTATCTGATTCAGGGACGTCAGCCTGTAATATTCCTTTTAATAGCATTTTGCACAGTAAGCAACATGGAAAGGGGGTGATATTATTTATATGCAAAACAAAAGGATGGAGAAAGGTCATTTTTCTGCTCTTTTCAGTGGAAGTAGAAGATGTTTTAATTGCAGATGCTATATACAGAATCATCTGTCTTCCTCAAATTGCTTAGTGTCAGGAAAGTTGAAATCGGTTATTTTAAAAGTTATTTTTGAGGAGTGTTTTTTTTTTACATTTATTTATCTGTGCGTGCATGTATGGTATTATGTGTGCATGCATATGTGTATATGTGAATGTATGTATGTACTTGTGCCACAGTCCACATGTGGAGACTGGAGAATTCCTGTGGATATAAATTCTATCCTTACATTATGTGGATCCCAGGGTTAAACTATGGTCCTCAGCCTTGGCAGAAAACACCCACAGCCAGGACTGAGCCATCTTACCAACCCTCAAAAGCTAGTGCAAACATTAATCCTCACACCAATTTAGCATTGTAGAGATATGAATTAATAAAGATTATTTTTAAGCAAATTTGCCTGGCTGTGGTTTTCTGCACAGCATAAATTCATGTCCATATTATACACTTTTTAATCTTTTTGTAATACAGTAAGAACAAACATGGAAAATAATAAAATCTTAAAAATTAGTACTGTACTTAATAACAACCAAAAAGCTTAAAATGTCAACCACATTTTTGAGCTGTACACTTGAATTCTAATCAAAGAAAATCACTGTTCCTCAATTTGATTTTAAGAGAGTGTGAGATCAATGTTATTGACTTAAGAGGTTCTTTCATTATTTATTTTAAACTTTGTTTATTACCAGTTTCATATAAAGACTAATTATTTAGATGAGAAGCTGCAAGTGTCTAAATTAATATCAGGAAAATCGAGCATTTGCCCTGAGGCAGCAAAATTGGGCTTTGTCAGGAAGCTGATCTGAAGTTGTATGCTACAAAATGCCTGAAACTGGCCATTAAAGGGAAATAATCTACAGCCATTATTTCCCACTAGAGGATAATTAAATACGAATAATAAAGGCTGCAGTGTCTTCCACTTTGAGAGAAAATAGATTTGTGAATAGCAGTCATCAGAGGGACTTGGCTTATTGACACAAATTCTCTAAAGGTTTCTAGTTTGGAAATCCCTGAGAACACGGCATGATCCTCTGTAAAATCAACTAGAGCTATAGTAGAAGACCCGGAATCCACAGCCAACAGTAACTCAACAAAGACGTAGCTGTAAAACAGAGGCAGATGTACCAGAGCTCTGGGAGGAGGTCATCTGAAGATCAAGCTGCCTTTTCAACAATGAAAGCAGCTCTCAGTTCTGCTAAGGGGAAATCAGCAATGGGTTGAGACCCACACATTTGAAAGCTATCATGGAGAGGGTTTGTGGGTCACACAAGGATAATCACTCAAAATTTCTGACAGTCACTCTCATTAGTAAATTTTTTTTTCCAAATCCTTTCTCTGACATTTATGTATTCATTTAATGATGAAATATTTTCCAGGTTTTTCTTTTAGCTGCTATTTGAAACATGGAAAGAAAGCCCATCAGCAGAGTAAGAAGTAGGGTGGAGGCCTCAGGGACACTGGTTAATGGATTCTATATTTTAAAAAAGTTTGGGATGTATTGTATAGTCCAAATATTATGCTAGTTACTGTCTTTCAAAAATCTATAGGAACACCTTTTATAGTGAATCGCTGGTTGTGTGCAAGCATGTGATCATGTCAGTCGATGAACTTCTGCAAAGCCATGCATTGTGAAGAAGAGTTAGGAGAGAGAGTCATGATTGACAGAACATTCAAGCAAAGTCTATCAAATATCCACGTAATTGTTAATAAAAAGAAGTTGACATCTACAGTTTCTATGCTGCTTCTCTTTGGGAACAAAACTGCAGCTGAGGATAGAGCTCTGCAGTTAAACCTCTTAAAACCATGAGGAACAGATTAGTGTTTGGATCCCCAGACTCACAGAAGTAACTCAGGTTTCACAACTGGAAGGATGGATGAGACAACGGGTGCCTAAAGCAAGCTAATTAGCGAGAACAGCCATAGGGAATCTCTGGGTTGACTGAGAGGCCTTCTCTCAGTGAATAAGGTGAAAGGTAACTAGGTATCATCCTTGGGGCTCTCCATGCGTGGGCGCACATATGCACACGCACCCACACTCATCTGTATCCCCCATTCATATACACTAAACACACAGGAAAAGACTGCAACAGTTATTAAAAAGTTTAAACAACTTGAGGGATTGATGAGCTGGCCACCTTATTCTTTCATATTTACCATTATTCTTTTTACCACACTCTTTTTCATATTGGCACAGTCATGAGATGTCACCAGGATGTCAGGAACGAACAGTTTTTCCTCCATCAATTTAAAGAATAAAAAGGAAGGAAAAGCAAGATCTCATATTTCTCTAAGTTTTCCTTACAGCAGAAATACACACACATATACTCACACACTCACCCTGCCCCACACTCTCACACACATAGGGCTTGGGGGAGAGATAGAGACAGAGAGAGAGACAAAGAAGAACAGAGATACAGACAGAGAGGGAGAGAAAGAGGGAAACAGAGAGAAAGAGACAGAGATTATGTAAAGACACACAAACACTGTCCAATTGGAAGGATCAAAAGCTGGGATCCAAATTTGTCTGGAAGAGCCAAAAATCTCTTGTGTTTGAGAATAGAATAAATTTTTCTTTTCCTCTGAATCAACTGGTTTGGGCTATCTTAATGAATGCTTCTTGATATTTGGCAACTTCACACACAATAGAATGATCTAGAAATAATAAATTCCAATTGAGACAAGGCTTCTATCAAATTGACCTGTAAGGAAGCCAATTTCTTGATTAGTGAATGATGTGGGAAGGCCAATGCCAATGTGGATGTTGTTACCCTGGGTAGGTGGTTTTATGTTGTATAAGAAAGCTAGCTGAGAAAACCATAGGAAGCAAGTCCCCAAGCATCATTCTTCTATCGTCCTTGACAGCTTCTGCATCTCGGTTATTGCCCTGACTTCCTGCTCTGACTTTCTTCAGTGATGAACTATGAATGGAGAAATAAACTCTTTCATCCTCACTTTGCTTTTGGTAGTCTATGATAACAGTAGAAAGAAAACTAGGACACAGTATTGGAATATGCTGGAAAAAAATAGTGAAGCTATTTGGTTCTTGCCTTATGGGGGGAGATTTGAAAATCCTACCCAAGAGTTCCCTTCGGAGGGAGAGGTTTTACCTTGAAGAGGGAGAAGACTTGGGAAGTTGCCCACTTTCAGTGTTAACCTCCCAGGACTTCTTGTCTCCCACTGGGAAGCTGTTGGTTCCTCCTCCCACACACACACCTCTCCTTTCATGTATCACCTTCCTTTGCTAAGATTGTTCCTGTG
Source organism: Microtus oregoni (assembly GCF_018167655.1). Taxonomy (NCBI): domain Eukaryota; kingdom Metazoa; phylum Chordata; class Mammalia; order Rodentia; family Cricetidae; genus Microtus; species Microtus oregoni. The sequence goes on along the minus strand of NW_024543059.1, from coordinate 56,248,302 downwards.
ACATTTTAGACACATTGGTTTTATACTGTATCAGATTCTTTTAGTTCCCTGGGCTAAATCTAATTTCTCACAGCATATACTGCCATGGGTATTCTTGGACTGGAGACTGATACATTTCCTGCATGCTTTAAGAGTTTCCTCCCTTTCAGTTGCTCTGTAGTTCTTGCCAAAGGTTTGCATCAAAGAGCCTCTCAAAGAATAAGTATTCCACCTGATCCTTACACTGTATTTTTCTTATGGTGCATTACCTGTTGCTCTTCTCGCCCTCATGAACCATAACTCCCTGTTTATATACACATAAAAGTTATTTATATGGGAAACACCAAATTCTTATTTTATGAAGCTACCTAAATAATTCTTCCGATTCCAGAAGCCAAATACAAAGCTTGTCTTTTATGGAATACATTCTTATTTTGTGACATTGAAAACTTCTAGAGTATCAACTAGGCAACCTTCATGGGATCAACCTATGTACTCTACATATATGTGATAGTTGTATAGCTTGGTCTTCTTGCAGGACTCCTAACAGTGGAATCAGGGTTTGTTTCTGACTCTTTAATTAGCCTTTCAGAACCCAGTCCTTATACAGGGTCGCCTTGTTCATTCTTAATACAAGGGAGGTGTTTAGTCCTACAGCAACTTGAAATGCCATGCTTTGTTGATATTCATGGGAGGCCTGACCTTTTCTGTATAGAACCAGAATAGGGTAGATTGGGGCAATGAGCAGAAAGGAGATTGGGGGGAGGTAATGGAAGGAGAGGAAAGAGGGAAAATTGCAATTGGAATCCAAAATAAATTTGAAAGAAAAAAATTTTAAGTAAAATTTCATAAAACGTGAAGTAGGAACATTCTATTTTTTAATCTGCTTTCTTCATTTGTACATATTGTGCTTACAAGTCCTCTAGAGAGTAACTGTGTGTTCAATGTTGACATATAAAATTTAGGGTCATAATTAGAAGAAAATGCTGGTTCCTCAGTTGCCAGGTATAGAAAATAATCAATAATAAATTTCCACCAAAATTTTGGCTTAGAAAAGACGCATTAGGTAAGACAGAAATTGTATTACATCTGAGACCACTGTAACAGAGAGAGATCTAACTAAAATAATGTAATAGGAGTTTGGAAGAACCTATCACCTTATTTTTATGACTGATTCCCTAAAGGCCAACATGAAAAAATTTACATATGCTGTAATAAATGTTAAAAACAAGTTTGACCTTCAAAAGCAAAGTATGCCATGTATAAAGAATGGTATTATGTGTACTTCTCCATTCATCAAATCCATGAAATTTTCCATTTATTTTACAGAAGGGCAACGAAAGGAAGCTTATAAACCAGTGAGATGTACGAACATTCATGTGTTGGCTAAGAATAGCCATAATTTGGATCAGTGACAAGAGGTCTCAGCAAGACATCTTCTACTGTTGCTTATGAAAAATAACATCTTGTATATGTATGAGTGTGTGTAGCACAATAAATAAAAACTCAGGGACAGAAATTGGGGGTCAACCTGAAGGTCAGAAAAGCAGAACAGCCAGCTACTGCCTGTGTGTATGTGTGTCAAGGTTAGAGGTCAAACCTGGGTGTTTGGTTTGATGGTTATACAAAGTATCTCATTGAACCAAGAAGAAGTTGGTACATGAAGTTGGCTGGACAGTCTGGCCAGTCATCCCTATGGATCCTTCTGTCACTGTGCCCCATTCAATGGATGGCAGATTCACCATGTCTAACTTCTATATGGATCCTGAGCATCCTTGTGGAAGAACTTTACGGACTGAACTCCCTTTAGCTCAAAAACAAAGACTATTAATTAATTCAGACTTTATTTCTTAGTGTGTATCCTAATAGCTGTACTGTAGTTAAGTCTTCTGTATTTTCAAACAGCTTTCAGTGATTGATGGATGTAACAATAATACTAAAGGGCTTTATAGAAATTAAAACATTATTAACAATATTTATCATTTCAGTTATTTGAGGTAGGTTCTCAAGGACCTTCAGCTGCCTGTGCAGCTATTTTTAAAGTTTTATACAAAAGGCAATAAGAGAAAAAGATGTTTAAATCGTCCCTACATTAGTGTTTAAATCAATGGAATACAAAATTCATCTAAATTGGCTCTGTTCTTCCGACAGGAAATGATAGATTTTTCTGAGAGTTGATTTCTAACAAATAGCATATCTAATTACTCTTTGCCTTCTTTGGAATTTTAATGAATAATTCTAGTAAATGACTTTAACTCAAAAAGAATTTGAAAAGCAATTTAATCGATGCGATTGGCCAATGTATTTGACATTCGTTCTCTACACATATTCTGCTGTAGCAATTAAAATAGCATCAGCCACAAAAACAAATCCATAGTTTTAAAATAAATCTGAAAGCATGTATTTTTGAATAACAGTAATGACTTCAATACAAGAGATTTCCTGAGGATTTCTGACTGATAATGGTTTATTGGAATTAGTGTTTGCAAAACTTAATTTTCCCCAAGCAGGCATTATAACACTAAAATCATCCCCTGTGTCATTATTTGTACTTAATGAAGTTTCTGCATTGAAAATACACAAGAAATATGATATAAAAATATGGAATAGTACTGTGCTCTTTTCCTGTTTATGTTAGCGTTCCCTTTAATTTAACAATGGCCAAAGAGTAGAAACTTCTATTCTAGAAAGCCAAAGCATGAGAAAAACAAAACAAACAAGAAATTTACTGTTCGACAGTATGGAACTTAAAGAAGAAAGCAATGCACTCATTGTATCTTCAAAATCATTAGAAAGTTCATCCTGAAATTTTATGTGATAATAAAAATTTTTATTTAAAGCACACAAAATTCTTATTTTGCTAGGGAAATAAATAATGCCATTCTATAAGTTAAAGCTAAAAACAATGATGGTCAAATTGTGTGTGTGTGTGTGTGTGTGTGTACGTGTGTGTGTGCATATGAGTGAATAAATTTTTAAGACACATTTTCAAAAATTAGCAAGGTAAATGCTGTTTTAAATGTATGTTTACACGAAGGAAATGTTCTAAAGCTGCATATGTTCTCTAGTAGTTTGAGATGTGTTCAGTGGCCCTTCAATTAGGAAAGTGACATAAAATAAGCACCATGGAAAGACACATAGATGAAGTGAGCACTTCAGTGAGGATCCATTTTCTCACCATCAAGATCTAGAGTTACAGGTGGTTTTGAGTGGAAAAACAAGCTGTGCTGAGAAAGCCAAGTGTGTAGAGATGATGCTAACGACAAGCAAGCCTGTCCCGGCCCTGTAACTACAGCTCAGTTCAAATACTAGAAGACATAGAAACCCAAGTAGAAAGACTCAGGGATTAGAATGGGCTGAAGACAGGAGCTAATGTTTAGGCTGTTGTTCTTTAATTTATAAGCACATGATCATGTTAAAATCTCTGAGCCCCCTCCCTCCCTCCCTCCCTCTCTCTCTCTCTCTCTCTCTCTCTATATATATATATATATATATATGTGTGTGTGTGTGTGTGTGTGTGTGTATGTATATTTATATACATACATATGTATGTGAGAGAGTGCATGTGTATGCATATGTGCATTTACGCGTTGCTTGTGTGTGCATACATGCCTGCATGTGGGTATGTCTGTCTGTCTGTCTGTCTGTCTGTCTGTCTTTCTCGTGTGTATGTGCGTATGCATGTTATAGCCAGAAGGAAAGCAAGGGTGTCATTCCTGCCCACCTTTCCTTTGTTTGTTTGTTTTTTTGTTTTTGTTTTTTTTGATTTTAGGTATTGTTGGCCTATAATTTCATTAAGTAGAGAGTGATACTTTTAAAACTCTGTTCAACTGTGTCCAACCCTTTAAAATGCAGGTCTGACATTTGAACCCGGGTCATCGTACACAAGGTGCAAGCACTTTATCTCAGTAGCTCTTAACTTTTTTCTTCATCTGCAACACAAAAAAATGGCAAGCAACTCTACTTTGGGCTGTTTTCTTAAAATGAATAAATATAACTCTTGCAGAGCACATTCAAGGAATGCTGGCTCAGGTTTTTTGTTTTCAGACCTCTGAAGCATACACTCTGGAAAAATAGTGTGTTTACATGAAACCTTCACTGTTTCCAGAGGGAAAAACCCAGTCAGCAGTTGATGAAGTCATTTCATCCAGTGAAGGGCACAACAGGTAGAGGTTGGTGCAGCATTCAGATCATTGAAAAAATTAAGCGTCTGTGACAGCATGAGGTTTGGTAGGTATTGCTACTGCTGCCACATTAGCTTTCCTGAATGATTAATACCCAGAAAGCTATTTTTGATCTTAGTCCAGGCAGAGGCTAGCATCACCCTAGAAATCTGTCCTGAGGCTATAGCCTTAAGTGTCTTAGCTTAGCACATTCCAGAGAAGTCTTGGGCCTTAAAACCTTCAGGAAGCTGAAGCTGCTCAGTGTGGATTCCCAGCGGGGAACACTCCTGGCCACTAGAAGAGGAATTTGAACACCTTGGTAGAAAGGGCCTGGGAAAGAGCACGATGATGGGCTGTTTTTATTTTCTTGCTGACGTAACTCTTACTTCATCTTAAAATGATTGTTCTTTTATACACCCCATTTCGGCCACGTATATGCTACAGGAAGAAAAGCTTTAAGATTCTTTTACCAAAAGTTGTTTGCATCAAACTAACTTTATAAAATTTGTGAAGCCTTTGCTTGTGCACACAATATTTATTTCTACTTTATGCTTCACATAAAATAAAGGCAGGATGCTTCATTGTTCTCATTAGTTCTTTAAGTACTTTCTAAGCAATTATCATCTTGTTTGTTTAGGGATAAACAGTAGGAGTTTGATGTATTTCTTCTTTGGTGCTAAAATCTATTTATTAAAAATAAGATGAATCATTCATATCCCATATTAATTTATTCCTTTACTCATACTCTCTTGCTTCTTCTCACAAATTGTTGTTTTCTCCTGCATGGATTATCATGCTGATGGCCAATAATAACTCAACACATTGAGACAAGTCTTGGGTACCAAAGACTTCCCTCTTATATATCTTAGAAGCAGCCACAGTAAAGAAATTTTCTTCATATTAATATGAAACTGAGGCATGCAGAAGATTTGTCAAATGTTTCAAATATGTAAGTAAAGTAGACATAAATGGATTATATAGTTTAGACACAGATCATATGCCATACCATTGTTTGGTCCCAGTGTGCAATGGCCTAAGGTTAAACATGGCTTCCATAAGTATCTAAAGCTAAAATCTACTTTCCTCCCTTACCAATTGTATTACTCATGAACTTCAAAGGTCTTTAGCTTATCTGACACCAAATGTAGAAGAGTCTAGACATAAAAAGTGATAGAGCCTCGAGACAAAAGAGAGAACAACATAAGATTGTAATCAATCTCTCTTTCTATAGTTCCATCATATACATATATTTTATATAATATATCTAATATAATGTGTTATTATATATGCTATATTGTATATAGAATATAACATATTGTATATGTTCGTTATAATATGTAATATATATTATATAGGATATATTAATATATAAATATAATCCCAACTCTAACCCTTAAATATAACCCTAACTCTATTATATTGTATCATATATACATATATATATATAGTATCATATATATATATATATATTCTTCACTAGCTATTGTGGAAACATGAAATCACAGTCTTAAGAAAAATGTCATGCCATTAACCCCTTAACTCAATCTCAAAACAGAAATTATTCAGACTATTGTCTTTTTTCAAATGTTTGTTTTCACTTTGGTATCTTTCAAAATGAATATTTTTATACTTTACATGTTTTAGAAAAACCCATAATTCAAAAAGTTATATTGTATGGGACAAACAAACAAACTCACAAACAAATTCTTTTACCCATCCCTGTACCTTCTGTCCAGATTTCTCTTCTTGAAGTAAACAGTAATGCAAGCTACTGACTGTCCTTTCAAAAAATGTCTCATTCATAGGAAAGTAGGATGGTATAGTATATCATTTCTATGTAGTTTTGCTTTACTAAGAAGTCACTTGATGTATCTGTTTTATACCCTGTCCAAGCTATGTGAAAGAATTCTGACTGGCAATCCCTCACAGACCCCTTGCAGTGGAGAAGGTAGTTCCCCCCAAAGAAAAGCTAGACAAAGTCCTTAAAGGAGAAGGTATTCAGGACAGATAAAAAACAGCAGGAGGCGGTGACCATAGTCAGTGTTCCCAGACTTTTTGTGAGCCAGATTACATAGAACATATTTTTGCAATAGATCTCAGCTTTCCCAGGACAAGAAGTTAAATTTCAGCTTAGCTCTTGAAAAGCAGAGAATAGGAATATTCACTTTGAAGGCATAAATGAATAATTTTTACTTGCTGAATATTTTCTCTCAGGACTGTCAGCAAGTCCCACTTAATAATGCCATAATATTTCCATAAGATTTTCTCTTCACTGAACAGGGCTTTCCCAGGTGTTAATGTATTTCTTTTCTTATTTCTTTAAATCACAGTAAACACTCTATGTTATATGGACTTCAGTTAGAAGATTATGCTGTTTATTTGTTTTAAATACGTGTAGCTGGTTTTAAAACTTTGGTCCTAAAGGAAACCCTGTCCTTTGTTGCCAGAGCAAAAGACATAAAGTAGAATGGAAAGGCTACATAAATATTTATCTAAGTCACCAAACAACAGATGTCATTCTCAATTTGGAAGAAAGCTCACCCGTCCACAATACTTTCAGATATCAGGGCAGTGGGATGTGAAAGGACACACACCAGGATTTTCTACTTCGAGAAAATGCAGGTGCAAAGCACTTGGAGACACTGGGGTTGAATAACATTTACAGAAAATCATTGACTTAAACTGGGTTCATTCACTAGAACCCAATAAATCAAATCAAACTTACACCAAAGTTTTTATGTAATTCGAGTTATTGTTTATATCACTCATATGTGGCTTAATAAGGATCTCCCCTGCATTTAACCCTGTGAGAAAAGTGGCCTGGTTGAGGCCAATGCCAAACAATCTCATTTTTTTATATCTTTTTCCTTCTTCAACACCCTTCCTTGAACACTGACGTCTTCTTCTCACTTCCTTGGAACACACATCCTCTTCCACAGGAATTGCTAATAAACAATGTATTTTTACACTAACTTGGTTGTGATTTTGTCTTTTGATATGGTCACTGCATTTTACCCTTTGTTAGGTACTAAGCAAAGTTGAGTCTCCCTGGAGGGCTTCTGAACATGCCAGGGGTAAAAAGAAAAATCTTGTCTTTTGTATATTTTAAACATTTTCATGCAACATGAGGAAATTCTTAAGTTAGGGCTATGCCTAGAATTACACTGTTTTTGTTCAGTTTTTAAAACTGAACATGAAGGTACATAGTAAGCACACTCTTGGGACACTCCTCTTTGGGTAATTATTTAAAGGTCTGACTGTCAGTTCCTGGGACCCTTGGCAATCAGTAGAACTTTTTGGAGAACTGACAGGATAGAAAGTCTTGGAAGATGTGTTCTTCCTTCAGAGGGGATTGCCAGATAATAGTCTCTTCATTTTCTCCTTGCTTCTCTGTCACAGTGAGGTGAACATATTGTTTCACTACTCATTTCATAGATATGTGACCCTATCATGTCATGGACCTAGAAATATGACCTTAGTGCTATGAGTTGAAATCCCTGAAAAACAAAAATTAGCAATATCATCAAGTAATAAGACATTCTAAAAATAAATTAGACAACATAGCCAACATCATCATGGTGTACATATTAATCACTGAGTCCAGAGTATCTTTTCCATTCATAATTTAGTTCATCCTACATAGCATTGAGCACCTAAAACACAAGGAACCGATTCCTTTCTGAATTAGAATGGCAACTGCATCATCTCAAGCATAACTTGCTGCAATTTACCTACTCTGTATTGTCAATGAGGTTTCTGGTTTCTACTTTGTCACTTGTTCCCTGGGGCTTCATAGTATAAGCTGCCAAGAAAATAGAAGGGTCATTATATGCATATGGTTACAAAAAAATTTTTTGTATAGATTTAAAAATTTCATACATTCCTATAACACAATCATAACCATCAAAACCTTATTAATTTTATCACAGTTGAACTAGGCATCATTTTGTTTTCCAATATTTGCATATGAGCTATTAACATAATGACAGTCTTTTTCTTCATAGAAATTATACTAGAAAATATCACTAATACTAGGGGATTTCAAGTCACTCCTGCTATATTTTCAATGTTGGCATCTTATGATAACATTATTAATAGGATGGAATTATTTTCTGTTGGTTAAGATTCTATTTGTTTGTTTGTAAGTAAGAAAAGTGCTGTCCATTAATTTGTTCTTATTTTGCTTTTGCAAAAAGGTTATCCAACAAGATTGTTAGAATAGTTCTTAGAGGTCTCATGCCACACTCGTTAACATGCGTATTCTGATATTATCGATCATAATACTTTAAAAGTCAACACTGTGAAAAAATGTTTTTAAAAGTATAGCAAAGTACCTTATCTAATCTTTAATCTTAAAAGGTAAAGTTTAGCCCTGTCTCTACCTCTGTGCCTTCTGTGCTTAGCTTCAGGCTGTTTGTTGACTTAAATGATGTTTACCTTCAGAGCGCACATCCCCCTGATTTCTAGGACATAGAAATCCATCCAATGGGGAAATACAGCTTTCTTCTTAGTAAGATAAATATACCTTTCTCACATTCTTCTTTAAAATAATATACATTAATCTGGAAATAAGAAGCTCAGGTCCCCACAATTTCATTGAGTCCATAACCCTAGCACAACCCCCCAAGCAGCCTGGCTCTGGATTCAGAGCCGAAGAAAGAAACACATTCTGAAAATGGGACTAGAGTCAGGGGAAGAGACCATTGTCCCCAATCCTAGCGCTGGAGAAAAGTCCCATCAGGCTTGAAAATCCCATTACATCATAGGGAGCAGCCAATCCCAAGCCTGGAATTCTGGTATTCACCCACCCCCTTTTGCACTGCTAGAGGTATTTCCTCTGTGGTTCCTGATGCTGGTGTTTCTGCTCTCTTTACTGCTGCTGCTGCTGCTGCTGCTGCTCTTAAGGACTGAGGGACCTGACTTAACTCTCATTAAAGAGTTTTTCAATAGGATATGGTCTCATGGCGATGTTTTGGGGACCTAGATTTGGACATAACATGAAACCCTATCAAATGGTTAAATAAAGGCATCTAATATGCCCAAAATATCCACACATGTCTACTTTCCCGTCCACATACCCAAGTGACCACAAAAATTCCTGAAAGTTTATTTAGATAAATGCTAGTACCTTTAAGCAATCATTAAAAACTATTCCCACACGCATTTTACCAAATTGTGAATATACTAGCATTATAAACAGGGAAAAATCACACAGAAACAAATGATATAACTTTGATCCTGGGAAATAACTGAATAAAAGTTAACTTAGTTTTTAATTGTCATGTATATCAAAGCTGACCAGGTGTGGCACACATCTCTCCATGAGGGAGGTAAGTCTTTTAAAGAGCATTAGTTGCAAATACTTAAAAATTTCACCAAGTGCAGAAAGTCGGTTTTTGACTACATATTCATTTACAAGAATCTTGTAAAACACTAAAAACGTTACAATTAAACCCTGAAGTGAATTGTTTTCATGCCAAGCATTGTGGTGGGATTTGCCTTGGACTTAAACAGGAGGGAATTCAATCATTTTTCTACAGCATGAGTTATTGTTAATATCACCAAGTGTTTTCTTGATGGCATCTAACACTTTCCACTTCACAATCTGTCTGTTCCTTGACTGGAATATTAAATGCTTACAAATCAAAACAACAAAACCTGCCATTAATGACTTTGATGAGTAAAGCCATTAACAGCCTGTTAAAATTAGTTCAGTGCACTAAGGTACAGAAAGAGTGACGTGACAACTTTTGATTTTGCTTCTTTCATTTTTTTTTGTTAATTTGAGGTATAATATTACTATCATAATTTTCTCACTTCACAAAATAATAATCAACATAGTTAGGAAATAATCATAACAAAATGGCAATCGTTGACTATAAGCCTTGCCAACCTAGAGCCTGACTTACCAAAAACTCAAAATTTTCCCTTCTTCATTTGGGTTAACATTTTATAAAAAATATTTTGTATATAGTGTTATTTTGCTAAATGCATTAGCCTTCTGGTAGAATTGAATTATAATTAGAAGTCTGTATAATGTTCAAAAGCCCCTCATGGTCAATTATAGAGTTTTTGTTCAAAGAAAGCTGCAGTTTCTTTAAATCCATTATTTTCTACTTATGAGTGTGTTTGGAAATTTATGTTTTAGACCTCCCGTACCTTAGGTTCCATATACTAAGCAGCTGGTGAATATCTATTTGGTAATATTGTTAATTGTAGATTTCATGTTCCGGTTTATGTGCATCGGCAGAGAAGAGGAAGTAGCTCGCGGAATACTTCAGGACTTTTTACACTATGGTTTGTTTATATGGAGTTCTAGATACAAAGTATAATCTAATTTGTGTGGTCATTTAGGAAAGCTGTAAGAACATTCTGGTCTGTGATACAAGCAAATATTACAATTTCCCTTCTCAAGACCTGTGAAACTTATTGTTCATTGAATCGATTATCTGATAAAAGAATAGAATTGGTGAACCACCAAGAACGAATTTCACCACTCTGTAATTGTGTTGGCATATGTATGTCCTGTGAAAACATGACATATATAAAAGACTCTTTGTTCAGATACATTCGTTTATAGGGTTCCTGTGCTCTCCTGTGGATTCATAAACTGAACATAAGTCTAACAACACATATCCCGTATCTTATTTTGCTGAGACTTCCAGTCTTGGCCAGTTGTTCTAAGGAAGCAAGAACTGTGACATGGAGGCTGGCCTGGCGTAATTCCTTATGTAACGGATGAACAAGAGAACATTTATAGTGAAAGGTTCATGAATTTTCAGCACATCTGTTGTTATTGTCCCCAAAGGCCGCCTTCCGTTAAGTCTTCTATTTTCCAGACATTTTTCTGTTTTTCCAATCCACACAGTACTTTGATCTGGCAGGAAACGAATCAAGTTGCCTTTTATAACCTGTCTGCACCTGCTTCTGCAGGTGTGGTGAGAGAGGACATTTTCTGGACGGAAGGAAAGAACTCTGTGGGACTCATTGAGCCAGGCATCTCCTCCCAGCAACTCAGCAGTCACTTTGGGGCTCTTTCATGAAGCCTATCAGTGAGCCTTTCTCTTCCCTATCAGCATGGCTGCAGTTAGGGTGAGTATGGAGCTTGTGATGTCTTTCAAGCGAATTATTTGAGAGGACAGCTCTTTTATAATAACTTTGTCAATTTCTTTACTTAGTCATAGTATTCTGACTTTATTTATAGTTTTATCAACTTAATACTATGTGATTTTATGTTTTGCTTTAATGAGCAACTTCTGTCACTGTTATTTTATCTTATAACACTCCATTTATGTATTTGATTTTTGCTGTATGCGTGAACTCAGTGGTAACAGCCATAGCTGTGTAGGGTTGGTTTTACTTGATCTCTATTCAGTGTATCCATCAATATCAGGCTCAAACAAAACCCACACCTACAGTAGCTCACGGTCCCTGCTATTTGCAGGCTTTGCATGCTGTCCATGTCCTTCTGAACTCTTGCTTCCACCAACAGGGTAGGATGCTTTCCTGGAGCTAGGAAAATTATTCTACAGCCTTTAGAATATTGAAACCTTTTGTAGCTATGCAGTCAGCATTAGCAAATAGACAAGTTGTTTTTTAAAAGGCCTTGGAAAATTTAAGTATTTATGCTTATAAAATTCCTCCAACATTTGGAGTAGCCCAATGTGCCTCACTGTGTTCTAAAATATGGTTACATTTTTACCTGAGAAATGGAAAGGTGGATTATTTGGAAGAGAGTAGATATCCCTCATGATTCACAGAGCTATAGCTAGGGCGTCCCTGAATATCTATCAGCCAAATTCAGCCCCTGTCAAGTACAAGTTAATTAGTATGAAAAATTAAAAATGAGGTCAAAGTTGTTCTGTGTTTTATAGGCTCCTCACAGCCACAAAATTTCACCACACACATAAATACGTTTTATCATCAAAGTTCTACTGAATGTCCAAAGAGAGACTCCAAAACTATATAATTATCTACTTTCTCACTAAAATAAATCAACCCCCAAAATTTTAATAGGTATAATTGATCAATGTTTTCAACAAGAAAATAATACACAAATTTTGTTAAAGGTTGTATTAAAATATATGTATATTTTTAAATTTTAAATTGATAACTATGATTTTTTTATTAACATGCATGGACGCATTCTTATAATTTTGTTTGTTTTTTTTTTTTGTTTTTTTTTTTTTTTTTTTTCGAGACAGGGTTTCTCTGTGGCTTTGGAGCCTGTCCTGGAACTAGCTCTGTAGACCAGGCTGGTCTCGAACTCACAGAGATCCTCCTACCTCTGCCTCCCGAGTGCTGGGATTAAAGGCGTGCGCCACCATCGCCCGGCCATTCTTATAATTTTGTAACAAGTCTTTCTCTGTACGACTAGCTCCCAAGTAACAACACAGAGACTTACCACTTATGAAAGCTCAGTCTTTACTTTAGGCTTGTCTCAACTAGCTCTTCTAGATTAAATTAACTCATTTATATTAATCTACATTATATCATGTGGTATTATCTATCTTTCACCTTTAACCTCCTCATTCCTCTCCATGTCTGGTCGGCAGATCTGCCTTCCTTTTTCCCAGATTCCTCTCTGTCCCAAAAAGTCTCGCCTGAACTCTTCCTGCCTAGCTGTTGGCCATTGAGCTGTTTATTAAACTAATCACAGTAACACATCTTCACAAAGTGCACAATTATCCCACCACATGATTCTTTGATTGTAAAGCTTCTTCCAAAGTCTCTTTTGCTGCATTTGTTGTCTCCAGATACTAGACTGATCTTTGAAAGGTGTTTGGATCATCTGAGCCTGAGTATAACTTGTGAATTAATCTATTGATAAGTTCTTAATTCGTTGGCATGTGGAGGGGGTGTAAGAACTTGGAGGCAATCTGAGTACATGCTTTGAACTGAGTGTTCCGTCATCACCTCTTCCATTCCCACTCTGTACTTCCGAGCCATTGCTATGTGTGCATCCTTCTTTCACATCCAATCCCATTCCCACTTTCGTATGCCTTTCTACAGGCCCAAGTAAGAAAAAGGACTAGGCCAATCATGGGATGAAACTCTGAGCCAAAGGAATTTTTGCTGCCTGATGTTATTTATACCAGGTAATTGGCTTCAACAGCAAAAAACAAAAACAAAACATGAAATTGTCATTGAGAAGCAAGCTTCCTTTCTCTGATCTTCCTGACTATATAATTCAGAAGCTTTTGGAAGGGCTTTGGAAGAAGTAGATGGAGTGGCTTGGAAATATGGATCTGAGAATCCCTAGAATGTCAAGAAAAACTTCATGAGAGATTTTGATGGAATCATGGGGAAACCACCATGCCAATAGAAATGTGGTCAGTATGACTGTGCTTATGAAATTTCCAGTAAAATTTAGGACTATTATGTATGGATGAGAAATACTTTTCTGCCAAGGGAGAGATAATTATTATGAAGGTGATTTTCCTAGGCTGAGGCTTATCCATTGCACTCTGGATATGCCTGCCCCTGTGATTTCCCCAAATGTAGGAAATTCAACTGCATAATTTATAGTAGTGAGGGACTGTGTTCATGCTCTCCCCTTAAAATAAAAAGAATGGATAAGAAACTATGCATGTTATAAAACTTCGGGAATTTTTTTCATACCCTGAGATTCTAAGGTGATACATGCAGTAATCTGAAGGTGGAAAATTCAATGTAGTACAACATGCCAACTGTTGATTTAATATTTATAAATATTCTTGGCCACAGTTATAGTGAAAATTATCATGCTCCTCCGGAACAGTAGAAGAAACTGTGTTTTCAGCTAAAAATGATCACATGTAACATTTTGCTCATAATGGTATCACTAATAAGGAGTCTAGAAAATTGTCCAGAGAGACTTTCAGAAATTTGCCAACAGGTCACCCACCATAGACTTTAGATTTCTCCTGTGTAAACTCATTTGAAAAGCCTTTTCAAGAGACGACAGCTCTGATTGGGCACTCTTCTGACAAAAGTACTCTAGACAAGTAGCTATTCGTGCCCAAATACAGGGATCCAGAACACACTGTATCTCTGGTCCAAGGGTTCCACTACTGCAGGAGCAGGCAGTAGATTTTGATGTAATTTGTATGATGCTGATTTGCTTGAGACACATAACAGATAAAATACAGATTTAAGGATGTTCCCATGCTTATTCCAAAGTGAAGGATGGAAAGCCCTACAACAAGGGGAAGGAGTATTTGAGGGTTGGTAACTGAAGCTGTGAGTTAGCACTAAAGAAAGTGCAGACGTTAGGAATTTGGAGCTTCAAGAAATACTGAATACCTGCTGAGAAAGGGCACAGACAACCAAAAAAACTAGACCAGAAAATAGGCCTTTTGGGTGCCACACAGCGGAATTTTGGGGGCCAACCTACCCAAGCACTTTGGGGTTTACCCTGACACCAGCATGCTAGAAAATAACCACAAGAACTTTAAGTCCTCCTCAATCTTAGTCTTGCTTCTTTCCCCATTTCTCCATTCTATGTCCCATTCCCATCTTTCAAAATGCTGATTGTTTCTTTTTTTTTGATTGTTCAGAGATTTTAGCTAAGAGCACCTGCATTAGACAAGATTTTCTATAGAAGAAGAACTGATAGAACACACACATACACACATATATCACATATATTTACACACACACACACACACACACATGCACACACACACACAAAACTTATTACTGTGGATTAAAGGGGAGGTCCAACCAGTCCAACAATGACTGTCTACCAACAGAAGGTCCAAGAAGCCAGTAGCTTTTCAGCCCATGAGTCCATTAGCAATATGCATCCGAATCCTGAAGAACTAGGTTACAATGCCAGTGAAATAATAGACTTCCAGTTATAGTGAGGGCAAACAGACAAATAGACAGACCTTCCTTCTTCCATGCCTTTATATAGGTGTGGCTTAGATTAAAGATGAATTTTTCCCACCACAGACATTCATAACAGAATCTTTTCAATTATTTGAATTAAGAAAACATTCCCCTTGTACAAGTGTACCATAATAGTGGGTTTTAGTTCATCCCAGATGTAATCAAGTTGACAAACACAAACAGCCATGACACACACTATCTCTGCTACTGTTGGATAAAGAAGTAGAGGGTAATGCTGAAATATATGAATTACAAAAGGAGCTGTTACTCTACAATGACTCCAGTGTCTTGCGAACCTCTGAGTGAGTAACTTGAACTTTCCAAACTTTACTTTCTTTACCTAGAAAATGTAAATACAAATGGTACATAGATTATAAGATTGTTTTAAATCCAGTGAACTAATGACATACACATAATTCTGTCTTCAGCATATGATAAAAAAGAACACTTGATATTCAGTAATTACAACCATTTCAAAAATAATTGAAGATTTATAAGGCATTTTCCAAAATGGTAATCATATATTATTTCAATTAATAATTATTTTTCTTACTTCTTATAGTGACTAGATCTCAAAAGAACAGTAAAATCTCCAAAGTCTGAAGGGTGAGCAATTTGTTTTCATTATGTTCATTTGACATATTGCAGTGTACTAATAATTTAGAGATTTTATCAATAGTAAACACAATGTCAAAGATCATTAGTTGAGTTACTCTTGTCTAGTGGACCCATTTCAATTCAATGACTCTAGTCAACAAAACATCTCAATTATGTTTTGACAAAGAAACAAAATGATTTTTTCCACCTGAGTTCATATGAACCTATTTCAGATGAAACCGGAGGAATTAATTTTTGCATTTTACTTTAGTTTTATATCATATGATAGTTACAAAAAAGGATTTTCATACAATCATTGATGACTGAGAGGAGAAAATAAAGATTTGAGGCCACTGTAATGTCAGGAGGTTAGACAGATAGATAGATAGATGATAGATAGATAGATAGATGGATAGATAGATAGATAGATGATAGATAGATGATAGATAGATAGATAGATAGATAGATAGATAGATAGATAATAGATAGATAGATAGATAGATGATAGATAGATAGATAGATAGATAGATAGATAGATAACTTTATACAGCCTTAAGGAATTGGTACCTGACACTATGGATACAGTGCCATGTATATACACCTAGAAAGTACATACTCTCTATAATTTGGGTGAACAATTTTGGGGGCATGATTCAGTGTGATCCCTAAATTTTCCATACTTGTCAGTATTTTAGAAACTAATCTTTAAGACATGACATTTCATGGAACTCTTCATTCTCATATTTCTGGTAAAAATTTTGCCATGAAGGACATTTGATGTGAAATTTGAAGGATTTTTCCTTTAATATCAGTGAAACAGGAAAACCCAGTTTCAATTTTAAGAACACATTGGTAGACAAACATTTAGTAGACACAGAAGACACAGAGGGTCAGCTGGTTAAACAGCACACCTATACTTCCTTTTCTGAGCCATGTAAGTTTTCCTTCACGCCAGCCAACATATCTATGTACTAATGTTCTTGCTGCTTGAAATACCCAAGAAGATTTATATTTTCTTAATTAAACTGACAATAACAAAGGTAAGATGACAAAATAACGAAGAAGCAAAAATTACTATACAAAAGTGGAGCTTGGTTTGTGAAAAGAGACTTTCCAAAACCTATATCCATTAGATTAGAAGGAAAGCAAATATCTACCTGTACCTGCATGTATTCAGGTTCACAAAGGTCTGTTCTTACATGTGTGTGGATGCTTGTTCGTGTGTGTACATGTAGAGGTAAGATATTTATGTTAGATATGTTCAGTGATGACTCTCTATTTATTTCCCCGTAGAGTACAATTTCTTATTTATTCTGCAGCTGACTGATGTGCTAATCTAAAATGGTATAAGAATTCTTGTCCCTGTCTCCAGGGTACTGAGATTTGAAGATGGTTGCTATTTTTGCATGATTTTGTTATGATTATTTCTTTGAGTTTTAAAAATTGTATTATAATTATAATTTATATTACATCATCTTCACCATCCATTTCATCTTTGCAATACTTCCTTTGTCCCCATCATTGCTCTCTTTTTAAAGTCATGGCCTCCCTTTTATTAGTTGTTGTTATATATGTATGTATATATAGATTATATATATAATGGATATATATATATATATTTCTGTTCTGTCTAGAGAGTGTTAGTTTTATATATGTTTTCAGAGCCCACTATTTGTTGGATATGCTTTTTCCCAGGGAAGACTTTTTTTATTCTCAGCGTTTCTTAGCTTCTTCGAGCCTTTGTTTAGGGTTGAGGCCTCGTGACCTTTTCTCCCATCCACTTTAGCTTGTCTTCTGTTGTTTTCTTTATTCAGCTTATATTATTCAGTTATATGGGTGATACTTTGTGGATGTATTTTCTTACTTTACTAGGAGACACAAACTCATAGCAAACACCCAATTCTTTGACTCACAGACTCATTCTGACCACCCTTCCACTGTAGCCCCCCTGAGTTGTAGGTACAGGAGTTGTTTTATAGATGTATCTACTTTTCATGTGAAGGATAAGGATCCAAATTACAGTGCTCCATCCACTGAGTCATGAAACTAGCAGAAAAACTTCTAATATTGAGATGGCAGTACTCAACTCTAGTGTTTTCAGTTCAGTAATGTTTAGTATATAAGATCTATAGTCATGACTTTTAGGACTCTGTTACAGTAATTGTTTCCACAGCATTTGGGTCTCTTAAATTTTAAAAATGCAAGCCTCATTATATCTATAACGAAAGTTAAAAACTCAAATAAAATAGAAAAATACAGTGAGGTGAAAATTAAATTAATGGCTGTATTAATGGCTGTGATTTAGCTAAATGTATTTATTTTTAATTATTATTTTTTAAATGAATTTCACAATCCTTGTTTTTTTTTTTTCTTGCTTGCTTGTTTTAATACTGGATCTCCTGCTATTGTCCTGGCTATCCTGGAACATTCCATGAAGAAGAGGCTAGCCTTAAACTCTACCTCTAGAGTGCTGTATGATAATGCTTTTGTGCACTGTAAAGATTTGTCACTCATATAGGTTTAATAAAATACTGTTTGGCCAGTAGCCAGGCAACCAGACTAAGAGCATTCTGGGAAGAGGAGAAGCCAGACACAGTTGCCACCCAGATGCATAGAAAGCAAGATGAGAATGCTGCACTGACAAAAGGTACCAAACCACAAGACTAAACATAGACGAGAATTATGGGTTAATTTAAGTTGTAAGAGCTAGTTTATAATAATCTTGAGCTAATAGGTCAAACAGCTTATAATTAATATAAGTCACTGTGTGTTTCTTTGGGACTGAATGGCTGTAGGACAAGGTGGAACAGAAATTCCCATCAACAGTGTTGGGGTTAAAGCAATGCTTTATCAAGTTCTGCCAGCTCAGTGAATTTAAAACCTGAGGTATAAATATAATGTAATGTAATGTGTCTAGCAATCTTTCATAAAAAGATTGTGCCCCAAATTATTCACATATAATAATTATACAATTGTAATTATAAAGCATCAACTGAACACTAACAGACTGTTTGTGCAACCTGTTAATACGATCTATTATATAATTATAATTACAAACATTAAATTCATAATTATATAAAAGCGTAATTTTAGATTTTTACTATGGCAATTATTCAAACTGAGCAAAGCAATTTTATAATTCCTGTCTTATTACAAAAGATTGTGAATACTAATATACACTTGATGCTTGAATTGAATAATAAAATTGAAATAAATGTATTTGAGAATGCATAGTCAGAGATTAGAAGATGTTATATCTTTTAAATGAGTTAAATGTCAAATCAAAACCAATAATTATCATCTCATTTAACAAATAAAAGGAAGAAAATGAAAGCAAGGATAGAATTACAAGTTCATGTAGGCAATACAAAATACCATTCTTTTCCTTTGTACTTGGACTCGAAGTATCCTATAATTCCTGAAAATTATTCCTTTGTCCCCATAGAAATGATATCCAGAAGTGGTAAGCCCTTTAAAATGTTGAGGTTACAGGAACTGTTTAGGTCATGGCCAGCATGGCAGAGAGGGATAGTGGTGGCACTAATCCTATCCTTTCGCACCTTGTTCATGAGGTGAGTGGGATGGCTCTGCTAAATGCTCCCATGTTGGGTGCTGTCTTGTCATCATAGCACCAAAGCAATGAGATCAACCAATAGCAGGCTAAAACCTCCATGGGTGAGCCCTAAATTAAACATCTCCTTGTACATATTAATTATGTCCATCTTCTGTTATTGTGATGGAATGCCGACTAACACAGATCTTAATAATATTATCTTTAGGCAGAACCCAAGATTTCTTAAGTTACACAACAGAATGAAACATGAAGTCTATAGTCAAACTTAATTTCTAAATGCCATCAGAGGATATTATTTGTTTCCATAATAACAATATTGCTATAGACTACAACAGTTCAAATAATTCATGCACAACTGATAACTTTACAAATTATAAGCCTTTACAAGATATTTTGTTATTTTTATGTCATTAACCAACAGATAAGATAGACTAAAACAAATCAAATGTGTCTATTGAAAATTGAGATGTCTGTACTAACAGGTAGTTACACAATGTTTCAAAATCAATAAAATACTGATAGGGTATTGGCTGATCTATCCAATTACCAGTAATCTATTAATTTGAGAAGTATTTACTTAGTATTTTTTGTGTGCTCCTCTGTTCTCTCCCTGAAGATCCTGGACTACGTGTAGGAGGGGATAGAAAATGGCTTCATAAAAAAAGACATTTGGGAAGTATGATCTGATTTACATTTCAAACAGATCAATCTGCTGAAATACAAACTGTCATAAAAGTTAATTTAACTTCTAAAATCCTCAGAAAATGTTCTTACAATTGTTTAGATAACACAAAAGGCAGAATATTTTTTTAAAAAAATCTGTCAAATGCAATATACCACAATAAAATGTTTGTGGACTCCCACGGTCACATGTTAGAATTCTAGCCTCCATGGTATTAGATGGAGAAGTGGTCAAGGTGAAAGAGCAGAGCTTTTTTAGTGAGATTAGTTCTCTAACATTTGGGATAAAAGATCTGGCTTCTGCTTTAACTGTTTGTTGAACATATCAAAAACACATAATTGTAGTTCAGGTTAGGTCTAGTCACCCATCTCAATACATTGAAAATAAGATGAAGGAAGATACCAAGCAGAGTGAGATTTATGCAATGAGGTCACACAGGGAAGAACATATACAGGGATCCTGTTACTCCAAGATAATCTTCAGGTACAACCAAGGATTTTATTTCATAAGTATGGAAGTCATTGGGGGACACAAGAGATGTGTGCAATGAAGAAGGCATGGCCATGGTGTGTTCTGGTTGATTATTGCTTCAGTTCTTGTTGTGACACTTGGTCCAAGAAGTCCTCATTATTGTCAACAAATGAGAAGATCTATCTGGGTCCTATAAGAGGATCATATTTGTTTTAGTATGCTGCAGCAGCTATGCCTTCGCTAGCAATACCTTCATCCAGGTTGGGAGGAAGAATCCACCCTGAAAGGCTTTGTTCCTCTCTGGACCCAAGGGGGCTCAAGAAGAAATGGTAAAGGGAACCACTTATCACTGAGCCTTAGCCAGCACAAAGGAAACAAAGAGGAAATGGAAACAGAATTATCATACTTTCACACTCCTTTTTGTTACTTGGTTTGCCAAGCTTAATCAATTCTTTTGTCCAAAGGCAGCTTTGAGGGCTCCTTTCAGTTCCCATTTGTGTTTGAGAATTCCTCAACCTTGAGTTTAAAGCTTATGTGGTATGTCAGTTTCTGGCCAGGTTTAACAAGTTCACAGGAAGAAGACATTGTAAAGACAGAATCACATGTGTGAAAAAAGCTAGATATTTACATGTAGAATGTACCATTCTAAAAGACTCCACAGAAGGAGCTAGAGTCAGAAGACGTCCAGTTATATGAATTCTATAAGGAGTCATTTTCTCTCTTAAATGGGTCTCTGCATTTTGCTGATGAAGAATGAATTCTGGTGCAAAGGACTTAGTGTCAGATACCTATGCATGCAAGTCATTTCTCCAAAACCTTGTGATTTGGTTACTTTTAGGAGGGCTGGCACGGTGACTCTTTATTATTATTATTATTGTTATTTGAGAGAGATTCTTACTATGTAGCTAAGGCTGGCCACAAATATCCAATTCTTCTACTTCAATATCCCAAGTCCTACCTAACACTATAAGCTTATTCTACCAAGCCAAGCTTGATTCTGACAAATCCCCTCTTTCCTCAGAACAATTTACTCTGGAGATATTATCAGCTATCATAGTGCCCTGTCATCTGATCCTTGTCACTAGTATAAAGTCGTCCTTGTTGGTCTGATCCAATGCCAGTCAGGGGTGTAGTGACCGAATGCAGAGTCAGGACCAGTCATAGTTTGGGACTGTGAGTGCTTAGAGTCTGTTCTCAACTGTTAGTCTGTCGTGAAGTTGATTCCTAGAATCTCAAAACACTGCTCTGCAAAATTTGTGAGTTGTGCTTCTGAAAAAATATCAAAAGAGAACAGATACAAAGATTGACAACTAAAATATAAAACATAGTTACCAAGGCAAAAATGAGTGTTGCTACTATAAATTTGACTATAGTTGTTGCAGAAGAATCAAATCTTTGGATGACAAAAGGCAGATGACCTATAGTTAGAATTTTGCAGAAAATTTGCTGAGGGAGGAGACAGTCTAGTTATTTTCATTAAATACAGAATGTCGACATAATTATGATTGATGGTATTATGTTAGGACCCTTCAACTGCCCTAACTTTTTACTCAGAAAAACATTTCTATTTGTTTTCATTTAAAGAATGGCATTCCTTGTCATTATGAAGCTATTTTATATAATACTTTCTATTTACATATATACAGAAGACTTTCCAGATAAAGTAAAATTGTACTTGTTTGGCAATATAGTGTTTCGGTGAAACAATGTCCATATTTAAGTTTTTTGGGAGGACACTTCGTGGAATATACATGACTAAGGTGCATCTAATTTGTTTTGCTTAAACCTGACCGTCATGATATGGTTAGGAGTACATGAGCACAAGCCTGTGAAATGGTGGAGCCATTGACCCCTTTAGTTTGGAAAAATTAATTGTTCATTGTACATGCCATATATGCATCAAGGAAGTACTGATATTTTGTCAAGGCAAGAGACTATTTCTAATGAATCTTTTTGCAAGGTTCCAGAGGTACCAGGTTTTTTTTCACCTCAGTGGTATAGATTATAAGTAGCAGAAATGTTCATAGGATTCCTTAGCCATCTTATGTGTGGAAATTTTTGAGTTAAAAAGAATGAGTCATTGGTCACTTTGCATGTATTCAGTGCACGTCTATACCACATTGGATTTATTGAAGCACGGCTATATACATTTTTCGTCACAGACCTGTAGGGCATTAAGTCTACCAAAACCACCTTTAGAAGTTGACATTTGGAAGAGTGTAACACAGATACTTCACCGAAACTTGATTTTGGTAAGATTCAGTATCCTAAATTGTCAAAAGTCTGATAGAGTTTACAGAAACTCAAGCAATTTTCTTAATAATAAGCTTTGTTCTCTGAACCAGTCTTTACACAGTGCCACTAAAAGCAGGAGAATATTTATAACACATCCTTGTTGCTTTTGACAGAGAATAAAGTTCTAGTTTTACATCAGTATATTAAATTTTGAGCACTGGAAACCTTTTACATACATTTAAATAAATTTAAATTTTGAAATATCTTTTATAAAAATGTTGAATTTGAACAAAACTACTCTTAACAAAATACGTATTTGATGTTTATTGATATTTTTCTCAACAAAATAGCTTAAAACATGTTTGCATGTTGATTTGTACATATTATAATTTTAACTGAATAATTTTATTCTTATCAAAGTTTCTGAAAAAAAATTAACCTTATTCTTTATGTGTTATGAATTTATGAACAAAAGCTTTATTGGCAGTCCTAAATATACTGCAAATAAAAGCTAAGTCCAGATTACACATATGATGGGATTAAATAAATTAAGATAACTGATCTTATGAGAAACCTTATGCCTCTGATCAGACAGCCACAAGTTGGTTTTCCAACGGTTAGTTTTTTTTTCTTTCTCCCCATCTGTCACAAATTCTATAGAGAAGAGAAAAGTAAAGAGAAAAAATAGGTTATAACTCCTATGCATGAATATCATAATTGAAAGTTCAAATATCATTTAATAAATATTTACGTACACATCATAAATTAACTATTTTTGTGCACAGTAAATCTAGAAAAATTTAAAAAAATTCTGAATGTTTTCAGGGAAACTATCTTTTCAAAAATTCTAGGAGCAATCTCAGTTGAATCTCTACTTTGTGGTTGAGACAAGAACCAAGTCTAGGCCAGGGCTTGGGCTCATTAATGAATACTAATTAATATGAATTCCTCCCTAGAACACCAGTAGTGTATACTGTTATACCCTCTTACATGTCTTTGAAAGCCCCAACATTGACAGGTGGGAGTCAGGGTCATGAATACTCCTGTGTGCTTCTTGTATGGTCTCTCAGAGTTCATTATAACTCAGGGAGGGCACTGTTCTTTCAACGTGATTCCCTATGCTAAACTTCTTGTTTTATGTCCTCTCAACATTCTTGTTAGGAAACCAGTCATCTAGAGTGAACCAGGTTTCTCCTTGGTGTGAAGTGGGGGGCCTTATAGACAGATAGTGTTCTAATGGTACTGTTCATAGAAACATCAGAATTTTCAGACTCTGTGTGGCTAATCGTAACAGATGAAAACGAATGTACTAATGCATAGAAATGCAAGAAACAATTGCATGCCTTTACTCTGGCTGATATCAAAAAAGATAAAAAGAAAGACTCAAAGAGCCAAAGGGGGGAAAAAAAAAAAAAAACCTTTGAAAGCTACTTTCTTGTTATGTTTATAGCAATTCACAATGAACTCAACCTGAAAGGGTATCTATATTCATAAGAAAGAAAAAAGATGCGGGGTTGGTGAAGATCTTGTCCCATGCTATTGGCTGTAGTTTTGTCTTATTGACAATATCCTTTGCCTTACAGAAGTTTTCAGATGCAGAAGCTCCAATATATTATTGTTGATCACAGTGTCTATGCTATTGGTGTTATATTCAGGAAGTAGTTTCCTGTGCCAATGAGTTCAAGGCTATTTATCACCTTATATTCTATCAACTTCAGTGTAGCTTGATTTATGTTGAGGTTGTTGATCCTCTCGGGCTTGAGTTTTGTGCAGAGCAATAGATATGGATCTATTTGCGTTCCTCTACATGCCAGCATCTGGTTAAGCCAGTACCATTTGTTGAAGATTCTTTATACCGTTGCATACTTTTGACTTCTTTGTCAAAACCCAGGTGTTCACAGGTGTGTGGATTTATGTCAGGGTCTTTGGTTCAAATTCATTGATCCACATTTCTGTTTAGATGCCACCAACACACTAGTTTTTATTACTGTAGCTTTATAGTAGAGCTTAAAGTTAGGTTTGATGATACCTCTAGAAGATCCTTTATTTTACAGGGTTGTTTTAGCTATCCCTGTTTTTTTTTTTTTTATATATGAAGTTGAGTATTCTTTAAAGGTCTGTGAAGAATCATGTTGGGATTTTGTTGACAATTTCATTGAATCTGTAGATTGCTTTTGCTAAGATTGACATTTTTACTATGTTAATCTGATCCATGCGCATGGGAGCTTGTTTCATTTTTTAATTTTTTTTCGTTCCTCAAAGACTTAAAATTCTTGTTAGATAGACCTTTCACTTATTTTTTTGGAGTTTCCCTAAGATATTTTATGTTATTTTTGGCTACAGTAAATGGTATTGTTTCTCTGATTTCTTTATCAGTCCATTTAGCATTTGTATATATGAGGACTACTGGGTTTGTGGGGAATGAATCTTGTATCCAGCCACATTACTGAAGGTTTTTATCAATTGTAGGAGTTCCCTGGTAGAATTTTAGGGGTCACTTATGTTTACTATCATGTCATTGGCAAATAGTGAAAGCTTGACTTCTTCCTCTCCAATTTGTAGCCCCTTGATCTTGTTTTGCTTCATTATTGCTCTAGCTAGAACCTCATGTGCTATATTAGACATACATAAAGAAGGTTTCAACATTTTTAGATATCAGAGAAATGCAAATCAAAGTGACTCTGAGATGCCATCTTACATCTGTCAGAATGGCCAAGATTAAAAATGTTAATAACAGCATATGTGAGAGGATGTGGAATAAAAGGAACATTTTTCCACTGCTGTTGGAAGTGTAAACTTGTACAGCCATTTTGGAAATTGGTATGGGGGATGCTTGAAAAATTGGAAATCTGTCTACTTCAAAACACAGCGATACCACTCCTTGGCATATACCCAAAGACGTTCAATCATACCCGAAGGACACTTATTAACTATGTTCATAGTAGCATTATCCATAATAACTAGAACCGGGAAATAACCTAGATGCCCCTCAGGTGAAGAATGAATAAAGAAAATTTTGTGGTGTATCTATACAATAGAGTATAATGAGATGAATACTGGAAAACTTGAGGGGCATGTATTCAATGTGATCATGCTGGGAACAGGAAAAGAGAAAAATTGCCTGTGATCCCCAAAGCCATCTTTTCAGTTTTCTCTTAAGCTTTAAGCTCTTGTAGACCAAATGCCTGGTAGCCTAGCAGGAGGTGTGAGTGTATAATGAAGCAGTCCCAGTGAAAGTGCTGTCTGGCTGGTAATTTTCTATTCTGGTTCTGCCCAGTGGCCCAAGTACTCCTTATGGCTTTCATCACCTGACAGGTCCAAACTGGTTTATGCCAGATCACCCCCTTTGTTTCTAATTAAATCATGACTTCATGGATAATTGTCTTTATCTAAGAATGGGAAGGGTATATCCTTCTAGGTGTTATTATTCTGAAAATCCATAGTGTTTCAACAACAGACTATAAGAACAATGTATTTCTTTCTATACATCCAGACACAAAATGAAGTCACAACAAAGAAGAGAAACAGTTAAAAATAATTAAAGAATGTGATTTGGAGCCACCAAGATGCCAAAGGAAAAAGTCACTTCTCACCAAGCCTGAGGATTTGGATTTGGTCACTAGGACTCACACAGCTAAAGGACAGAAGCAATCTCTTCAAGTTATTCTCTGATCTCTACAGGTGTTGTATAGATACATAGATGGATACATCGATACATAGAAAAAAAGACAAGTGAAAAATCTATTAAGGATTGGATGAGTATTAAATAAATTCAAAGAAATAGTGAAAATGTTTTTACAATATAAAGTATTGACTACAAAAACACATTTGATTTTTGTTTGTTTTTCTCTTCACCAGTTTACCACTCTTTAATGGTTCTAAACTCTTGCACCCGAGACACATTACTGCTTTGAACTCTGACACTGGAGAGTTTGGGAACATTACACTCACAATCTTCTTATCTCTATTGAAGTCACGTGCTATGGGAATGAAGAACACAGGAACTCCTTTGGGAATCAATACTAAACTATATTTTCTTTTTAAAACTATAAATGTTATTCTACTGCATATTTTCAGTTTAACCTTAGAGGTATATTTACAAGTAGAGGGAAGAGAAAGTTTGTAATGATGCTTGCTCCAACTATCCACGTCAAAGCATCTGAAAGATACTAAATACCTCCTGAAGTACAGATGCTTGAAGATTAGAACACGGTGCCACATTTCAAAACCACGAACAAACAGAAAGAGCTTTGTAATATGAAGAGCAGCATTCCTCTCTCGGTTAAATCAGGCATTGCAGTGAATCATCTTCACTATCTGAACGCTAAGTTCCCCAAAGTGGTGGTGGTGGTCACAGGGGATTACACCCAGGTTAAAGAGTCTAAAGGTCCAAATGATTAAACTTCAAGATTATGAAGATGAAAAATACTGTGCGTGAGAGTCAAATTATTTTGGCTCTCACTCTTTGTTCCCTTTGGAAGCCTTCCGTCATCTTACTAACATCCTGCAATTACCAAACTATAACACTGTATTCTGAGCAATCCACTAGCCTCCTTGAGTCCAGAAGCTAGGGATGTTGTTTAATAACAGAGGAGTGTTCCTGGCTTTGTTGTAACCTGTGGTTAAAAATTTTGGTATGTGATTTCCTTTGTTCTGTAATCTAATAAAATCCCATGTAATCACTCTAAAGGTGCACTATGGTATTTTGGAATCCTGACACTGTCTCCTGAGTAATGGTCAGTAATATTTTGCTAAAATATAAACCATATCTTATTTCTTTGGTTTTTTTTTTTTTTGTGCTCTCTGGCTGTCTCTTAGTGTGATTCTATACATGTTACATCCATGGGTTGACAGCCTGGATTTAAAGAATAAACAAAAAGCCATCTAAGCTCCAGCATTTTGTTTACTGACTTCATTTGAATGTGAGCAGCTATCCTACATTTATGCCCAAGTTCTTGTGACCATGACATAAAATAAGCCCTCCTTAAGTTGTTTGCATCAGCCATTTGCTAATTGTGATGAGATAGTAAATAAGGAAGCATACACCAAGAGCATAAATAAATATATGTAAAATTTGAAATGCCTGAACAATAGCAATGATTGCACTTGAGAACCCTTCTGGTTTAGCAGCCTAAAGTAGAGTTAGAGCAAAAGAAAATATAAAGTTCATATTAAGATCAATTCTATTGCATAATTATATTTTCCTAATTGCTAAAAAGCTTTGCTTAATAAATAAAAAGACATTTTGCTTAATCTAGTAATGAGGATCAACTTGCTCGAAAGAAATAAAACAAACCCCAGAGCTTTTTAACAATAAGAAAATGTTCAGTATCTACACTTTTGGTTGCAGTTGGGGTTTTTGGAATCTTCCTTTTGCTTGTTACAAGTATGTCATGGAGGATTATCAAAATTCTTTAAAGCGAAGATTAATGGGCACATGAAGTTGGAAGGGAAAGTAATTCATAGATCCTCACCGACAGCTTGAGAGAACCAAAGCTAGGCTTTGAGTTTTCATTACTATGCCGAAGAAATCTATAAAAACAAAACGTTTCAGATCTGCAAGCCACTTGCTTGAGGACAGACAGTTCCTGAAATGTTGGCGGCTTTTATTTATGGGAGATAATAAGACACATTTTCACTCCCCTAAACAAGTTTACATGGCTCAGCTGCACCAGACGTGCTTGATCACATGTATGTGTGAGGTACATACGCAGGAAGTATGTCAGGACATATGCTTGACACTTATTGGACCTGATTATAGTGCTATATTACTTGTGTTTTAATAAAGCTTGTCTGAAGATCAAAATGCGAGACAGCCACTCTAGTCAGTCATACAGGCCAGGTAGCGTTGGCACACACCTCTAATCCCAACAGCCACTGTAGTTACTCATAGAGACTGGACAATGGTGGGGTACACCTTTAATCCCAGCACTAGCACTTATATGAGAAATATAAGAGGAGACAGATCTCATGCTCAGTCTCAGCCTGAGGATTCCTAGAGGCAGGATCAACCATTTTGGACTGAGGTAGAGGTAAGAGTCAGTGGCTGGTTGCTTTGCTATTCTGATCTTCAGCTTGAACCCCAATATCTGTCTTTGCATTTTTGTTATTTGAGTTACTCCTTGTGGGACATGCTTTGTCTTATGTGTTTGCCTTTTAAGTGTCTGCAAAATGTGACTTATTGTTATTTTCTGATAACCCAGAAATGGACCTAGCCAGAGTCCATCATCCCTGCCAGTATTTAATTAAAATTCACTTAAAATTTGGCTAAAAATTGTGGTAGTGATCTTATACTCACCTGTCAGGATTAACAGACAAAAGAGCTACAGTCAACTATTGAGTTCTGGGAAGAGAATTATCATCTCCTATGGACGAGCCCTATTATTGATTATTCAAAACAGAGGGAGGGGTCAACCCTAAAACCTTATACACACAAATAACAAAAGTTGACTCAGCAGAAAATTGCATTTATAGATATCTGTGCAAATATATACCTGTACTCATATATACATGTATGTTACAATAATAATAAAATAAAAAGAGGTTATCAAGTTAAGAGTGGAGGGTTGAGAATGAGGAAGAGTAGTTGAGAGGAACTGGAAGAAGGAAAAGGAGGAAGGGAAGTGAAAAGTAATGCGATTCTAGTTCAATTGAAAGCATTTTAAAGTCCATTAATAAAGCCGACATTAAATTATAGGCTAAAGTTGGAGAAATTCAGATTGAAAAATGCCTCTAAAGGAAGAAACTTGAAGGGCTTAAAATTAATTAATCCTTATAGGATTACTAAAAAGTATTAAGGTGGTTTTCTTTTCTTCCTTCTTTCCTTTCTTTCTTTGTTCTTATTTTTTTCCGATTTATTTATTTATTTTCATTTTTGTTGTTGTATCTATCACTGCCATCAAAACACCAAACTAAAAATTCTCCCTAACTTTAAAATGCACAGTGGAAACTATATTCAAGAAATCTAGGACACGCATATTTATATTGCTTTACATGAGAAGGGAGCACTGATTAGCATAAATTTGCATTTGCTGCTTAAGTATGTAAAACTAATTAATACAACAGTAAACTGTATATGCAAGTTTCACATTTAAGGTCAGGCAAAGAGTTGAGGTCAACCAACGCTTGCAAATTAGGAAATCTAACTTCAGCAGGGTACTTCCCCCAAAGCATCATATTCTTAATGCCTAGCCTGAACACAAAGGCTTCCAAACCGTCTACTCTGCAAAAAACAAATGACTGTCTCTCTCATGTCAGAGCAAGAGCCCCTAAATTTTTCAGCGTTCTTCCGAGCATTCCCGTAATGAACTTTTCTTGTCTTGAGTCAGTGTTTTAGATGACCTCCAGGGGTACCTAAAAAGCTGGCAAGTGAGTTAGCTTGGATCCAACCATTTTGTGTTAAGAGAATCCATTGCGTAAAGAATGGCAAACAATTCTCAAAAAATAATTTGTAAAAAGATGTGACTCTGCTTTTAAACTTCAGTTGTTTGTGCTGTCTATAGTGTAGCCTAGAGTAAGAATCTTTTCTGTTTTAAATAAGGTAACCAATGAAATTTTAAAAAGAGTAACATTTGGTACATTATATTTTCTTTACTGAGTTATGAGTAAGTTTAATAAGAATTCTCACTAATCACAAATCCTCTCGAAATGGCTTTCTGGGCTTCACTGATTTAAAGACCTATGATGTGCCCCTGATGGACCACAGCTGAGCAGGCCATTTGCTGATAAACACATTTCTGGGATTTTCCTTTCCATCATCTGTTGAAATTCGTATAGCAGGGTGTTCTTAAGAACTTCTCCCTCACTTGAAACATTTTTTTTCCCCAAGAAAAGTATATTTCTGAAAATATAACTCATTTTATATAGCTTAGATCTTGAAAGCCTTGGACCCTGTCAAATAAGCTACTAAATATTTAGATAAAAAGTAAGATTAATCAAGCATTCAGCTTTGTAAAGTCATCCATTTTTAGCTCTGTTGAACCTAAGACTATCAGCATTCCTGACAGGAACATTATTTTCTTAGAAGAAACTTTTAAAAAAAATGTGTTTGTATTTTCAGAAATGGAATTCAACATGTTTACCAGCTTTATTTTCTCAGTTATATATCTATTTACTCATTCGTTTGGTTTTTTTTGTTTGTTTGTTTCTTTTATTGAAAATAGATACTTTCAGAACATCCCCTGCTCAGGAGCAGGCCATGCTAGCAAAAAGAACAGGTAGGCTGCTGCTCATGGCCTGCCTGAGGAAGTCTTCTACTCCCTCTGTTAAATTCCTGAAGACCCAACCCATTGCCACCCCTTCCTCCCTCCATCACCTGCCTCCACCGCTGTGCTCCAATCCCCAACTCTGACAGATATGCCCTTCTCAGGTGCAGGGTATGCTAGCCAGAAGAACAGGTAGGTAAAATTTAGGTGAAGACCCACTCCTGGACCAGAGACTGCACTGGCTAACAGAACTCCAGATAGACTGTCTGCATCCAGACCTCCTCTATTCTTTCATTGTTCCCCCAGAATACTCCAATTCCTGCTCCCTTCCTCATCACTGAGTACCTGGTTCCAACTCTGGCAATAACCTCCTGATTGATCAAAGGCCATGATGGCCACCAGGAGTCCAGCTTCCAACTCAGGCCTGATTCCCTGATGGATAAGAGACCACACTGGCTGAGAGACCTACTTGCTACACAAACCGGAAGACCAGAGATCTAATACAAACCAGGGAACAAATCACCCATGCAACAAAGAGAAAAACTCAGAAATCAAAACCTAGACCTATAATCACCCCAAACTCTAGATACTAGCATTAGATCATAATCACTAGCAATCATTGTCATTGATACCTTATAATATCAATGGACTGAATTCCCCGATAAAATGACACCTACTAATGGAATGAATGCTAAAACAGGATCCAACCTTCAACATACAAGAAACATACAAAAACATCAAAAAGAGTCATTACCTTATATTTAATGGCTGGATAAATATTTTCAAAGCAAATGGATCTAAAAAGAAACTTCAGATAGCCATTTTAATAACTAATACAGTAAACTTCAAATCAAAATTAATCAAAAAGGTGAATAAGGATATCTCATATTCACCAAAGGAAAAATTCATCTGAATGATATCTCAATTCTTAACATCAATGCCACAAATGCACCCACATTAGTAAAAGGAAAATAATAAAAATTTAAATCACACATACCCTCACACACTGATAGTAGGAGACTTCTATACCCTACTCTCACCGATGGAGAAGTCATGTAGACAAAACTAAGTGGAGAAAGTATTTTGAATGTTTGATTTCACTGTGATATGCAAAGACTGTTAATAAAGCTAATTTTGATTCAGGGAGTAGAGTTCATGATTAGCTTCTTGGAAGTAACCATAGAGAATTTGGAGGACCAATACAATTTGGAGAGGCACAGAAAAGGGTATGGGGAGGTTTTGAAATAGCCACATTTTTGATTGTTTTTGTTTTTTTTTTTTGTTTTGTTTCGGTCTAGGAAGGTGCGAAGGCAAGAGCAGCTGGTTGTTCTTGATCTATCAGGATTTTACACAAAATATATGACTCCTGAGATTTTATTAATGGCAGAAGAATTCCTTGGTGTTTTCTGCCACTGCTATGGGACACAACTTCCTGCACACTTCTACAGCCTCTAATGTTTTAGCAGCTACCTGCCACCGAGCATCCTAGCTCCAAATGTTTCAATCACTGTGCATCTCAAGTCACAAATGCCAGTCTCACCTTCTGGCCACTGGCTATATCCTACAGGTAGCCCCATGTCCTCCACACTGTGAGCTAGCTTCCCACCATCTTCTGCCTTTCCTCTGCTTTTCATGCCACGTTTCCCTTCCCTACTCACCTGAGTCTACTCCCAAGGGGTCCTCTGTGCCAGCTCAGCTCCTTCACACCTGTTCATGCCTGCTCAGGCTTCCGCTACTGCTGCTCTCCGTGCATTTCCACAGCCCTCAGCCCCCAGCTACTTTGAGCAGCCACAGCTGCCCTCAGCCTGGCCCAGGCAGAACAGTATCAACCTGCCATACTGCACTAGCCCAGCTGCCTGGAAAGCACCCCACATCTCCCTCCATGGCTGAGCAACACCACTGCATCTGACCAAACTTGCGCAGCTCTGCTCTCTCCTTCATCACTGCTATGGGCAAACTAAGGAGTCAGCAGATCTGGTGAAACATCTGGGAATTCTTAAGGAGAGAACTAGTTTTGATTAAAAGAAAATTTCCCATGTTAAAATTGGGGAATATTATTACACAGCAAGGAGATAGAAGTCTGTACAATGGATGGCCTGAAAATGGAAAAATATAAATAAAGGGATAACCAACTTAGCTGAGATTGACACAATGTTGGTAATAATTATTATCAGTTTGGTAATTCATATTTTATTATTTAAAAAGTGGTTTTCTAACTCTGCTAAATAAGAAAAACTAATGAATAAGATACAAGCCTTAGAAAGGCTTACTACTTATAAAATACAAGTATTAGCAAGATCTAATGAAACTAAGCCAAATATTCACACGCAGGAAGAAGAATTTAGAGCAGAGTCTACCACTCCATTCCATGGTGAAACTGAAAGGGAGAGGTCCAAGGTTATTAGAAAATCAAACTTAATTTCTCCAGTTAACATGACAAAATAACAACCACATGCTAGGCACCCCCACACTTAGTCAAAGTTAACCTGAAACCTGTATAAAATTAGATATGAGGAGATTTAAGGAAGAGGTTATGTCACATTCACAGTATGTGAAGCAGATGTTAAATCATGGGCAACTTCGAATAGAATTATCCACAGGATTGGGAAGTTTTTGTTACAGCAATACTGGCAGCTGTTCATTAGTTGCCATGGAAAACATGGGGAAGTGCTGAAGTTGGGGCCATAGGAAAATGAAAAATGTCTAGAGGTATGGATATTTCTCAAGACCAGTTTTTCAGTGAAGCCAGTATGTTGATTTGCAAAGATAATTTGGATTTGACGCTCACACCTTGGCCTTGTGGCATCTAGCAACTTTGAATGCTTGGCATAAGGTTGAAGAATTAGGAAAAAGGACTGAGTCATTTATAAAGATATACAAGGGCCAAAAGAAGCCTCTGCTGATTTTTTTCTGCAAAGAATAATATCAGAATTAGAAGTTAGACAAATACTTATTTAATCTTTGCCTTTTAAAAATGCTATTTCAGAATTAAAAAGAGTGATTTGAAGGCAAGTTCAGCACCCATAAATAAATAGATGTGAAATACAGTGGATATTGGATCTAATACTTGCAATGCTACTTTGGTAAGAGAATTGATCTCTAGAAATTTTAAGAAAAATCAAAATGTCAGAAGTTTTCATTGTGGTAATCAAGGACAATGAATTAAAGAATTTTAGGAAATTTGCCTTCAAATTTCCTACATATAATTCCTAGAATGTTAGAAGGTATCAATGGAAAGGTCTCCCACAAAAGATGCTAAACATCACTATATTGTGTCATATTTTGTACAAAAACAATTAAAAAAACTGTAAGCAGTTTCCTCTATTTATAATTTACCATCATAAGGTATATTATTAGCAGATACTTTTAAATTGTTTAATGAAGTAAAGAGAATTTTGCCTTGTTGGGAATTACAAATTTCTATTGAAAAAAGATACATAGAGGAGATTCTCTTAATTACCTAGGATATAAAAGAGATTTACAGATAATTCAGCCACAAAAAGTATAAATCAGGAGAGAACAATTACAAACTCTTAATGACTTTTTAACAACTTCTGGGAGATATTAACTGACCATGATCCACAATTGGGTTAACAGCTTAAACACTAAGTAATTTCAAACCTTGCAATGTAATGAGAACTTAAATATTCCAAAAAAAAAAAATTATTAGCTAATACTGAGAAAGCATTGGCTTTGGAGAAAAGAAATTCCAGGCTGCAGCACATGTGGAACCCATAGCTTTACATTGTTAACCAAATGCAACATGAGCAAATGTAACACACCTTTATACAATTAAAGTAGTATTCTGCAGCCTAAACAAATACTACATGTGTTTGCCCAGCTAAAATAATATTCTAAAACAATGCTCACCTGTGAGTGTAAGGAAAGATGTTTAGAATATAGTCAGAGACAATCCTAGTTCACCAAAATGGTGGTGATAGGTTCTCTTCCAAGATTCATGACTTCATCAGCCCTGGGGATATGGCTAGGTTTACAGCCTGAGGCATGATTTCCTTCTTACTTTCTGGTTCTAAAGCCCAATTAAAGCCATAGTTTACTTCCAAAGTATGTGTGTTACTACTGAACCCTTGCATGTTTAGTGTTTTCTTTTAAATCCCCCAATCCCTCACCCATCCTCCTTTCTTTTCTGTTCAACCAAATACACTTTCTCTCTTTTTCTTCAGTAATGAATAAAGGAAGGAAGGAAGGGAGGGAGGGAGGAAGGAAGGAAGGAAGGAAGGAAGGAGGGGAGGAAGGAAGGAAGGAAGGAAGGAGACACTGATAAACAATGAAAGTTTTGTACAATATTTTGCAGATTATTTGAGGAGAGTATATGTTAGTTGGATGAATGGATAAGAAGGGAGTTTGAAAAAGACCTTTAAACTTTAAAATTTTCAAAATGACATGGATTAAAATGGAACACAGCTTTTTTTCTATCTTTGTCTTTTGTTTTTGACTGTGTAGGCATTCTAACCTTTGCTCATAAGTGCATGATAGTGATATGGAAATATTAATTTTGCTTATACAATAGCTTATTCAAAGTGACCCTGACAAGGGATGCAGAGGCAAAATATATTTACAAGGATTTTTATCTGTAGCTTTAACCAATATTTGCAATTAAGATACTCAAAGCAATAGCTATATGCACAGAAAACTTTTGCGGACACACAGCTGCTATTCAGGACCCAAAATCATGGTTTGAATCGAGTATCATATTATTCATTCAACCCTTGAATTATTTTTCACATTCCAAATAGTAATTCTTCCTATATTAACTGTACAACATTTTTCTTTTATCTCAGGGACTTAGTGTTATCATGGCATCAAAAGTATCCTTCATTCTTCTGTCCTGAAATGCTCACATTTTAAAATACTTGTTTGTAGCTTTGTAGCTTGTAATGATGAAAGCAAATGGTGATTGTTGCCCTTCACTGTCAGCCTTACAGAAATTAGATAATACAGCTCTAGGGGTCTTTCTAAAAAAGTTTTTAAAAAGGTGGGGGAAACACCCAATCTAATGTGAGTGACAGAATCCCATAGGGCTCTGAACTAAATGCAAAAATGAAAGTGAACACCAGTGTATATAAATACCCATCTCCTGACTGAACAGAATGTGACGGCTGCCTCATGCCCCATTATTCTTTCACTATTATAATGGAATTTGCTCTGAAATCATGAGCCAAATAAACCCTTCCTTTCTTAAAATGCCTTTGTTATTTTTATTCTCACAGCAATGAAAAGAGTAACTAATCTTCTCTATGCCTTGTCTCCCTTTGCTACAGACTAATTTTATTTTTAATTAAAATGACAAACATTTTTTTCTCAACTGTACTTTTAGAGAAGTAGGTAGAGTAAAAGCACTAGGTTAGCAGAGAGCAGTTTTAAATGCATATATGAATAAGGAATAGTATCTCAAATACATAAAGAATTTTGAAACTCAGGACAAATTAAACCAAAAATAAAACAGAGAAGACATAAAGAGACACAGGAGTTGTGATGACAGACAGATGCAAATACGTTCATGCAATTGTGCTCAGCAACTATAGACATTTGGACAATGAGGATTAAGCTTACAAGGAGATGTTTTTAGGTACCTGCCAAAACACTACAAATTGACAATAGCAAATACCAATTAAGAGTTAGTAAAGTGGTATCATTTATATACCAGTGATTGTTATATAAAATTATAGTCATTTTGGAAGACGATTTGACAGCCACTTCTTAGAAAGTTAAACATTACATTATAATATGTCCTAGCAATTCTACACTTGTGTATTTGTCATAGAGAAATGAAAGCTTATGTTTACACACAAACTCATAAGCAGTGGCTACAGCAGCTTTATTTGTAATAGCCTCAAATTGCAATGAGTCCGGATAGTCCTCAATACATGACTAGTATATGTTTGGTGCATAAACAGGACAAATTAGATCATCATTTTAACTTAAATGAGGCAAACCCAGAAAGACAAATATCACATGCTTTTTCTCATCAATGGAATCTAAGGTTAGATAGATAGGTCATGGAAGTACAAGAGAAAGGTTTCCAGAGGAGAAAGTAGACCAGAAGGGAAGGCAGGAGCATGTATGATTAATAGGGATAGAGTATGAATTAAATTCATGGAATCTCACATCCAGAATGAGAACCTAAATAGTCATATGTCACAAGTTGTATATTCCTAAACGACTGTCAAGACTACTGTAGCTACAAGTGTAAATGGGAATTGATTTGTTAATTTCCTAAAATTAATTAGCTTGATTATCACAAACTCAACTCAGTCAAGTCCAGAACTTTAGGAAAGCAAGAAAAGTACCACTGGGCTGGTTCAAGGCCACATTTCATTCTCTGACTCTCAAAGATAGTCTAGCTATAACAGGAAGAAACCATATGCTACAGACTCAAACATGTTCGGAACTGTGCCCTCACCTACAATATGGTCTTCCCAACTGGGATAGGAACAGTCCTCATACATATTTCAATACCTGGGAAATGCAGGAATCTTAGGACCTCTTTGTCATATGTTGCACTGAGAAGATTGCTTCATTTCTTTTGTTCTGATTTTGTTATTCTCTTCAGAAGAAGTACTATATATATATTTTTTTTTTGTTATGTAAAGCCTGTACTTGTAGATGCCTATAGAAGCTTTTAAAAAGAAGGGTCAATTCCATTTCCATTAGAGTATAATCATTTTATGATCAGAAAAATTATATTTTGCTAATGAGGGGGGATGTTTATCTTAGGTTGCCTATTGTGCTGTGTGGAAGAGCAGTCTGTGTTTAAACGAATGGTAAATAATTCAGTATAAAGAGTGATTAGCTTAATGTTATTACTCAGTGGCCCCTGGTTGAGCAGAATGCCTGAAAAACTAATCATATGAGTTCATTCCAATTTGATTATTTAACCATTCTGCTGGGTAATCAAGATCACGAAGACGTGATCACGAAGATCCTTGGTGTGTATCATGTTAATAGAATGTGGCAGAAACAGGTCAGTATTTACCAGTCTGTTTTGTTTACTTACTGAAGCACATACACAGCATGCAGTTCCCTTCCTTCTCCAGTGGTGGCTGGGTGGCTGTAGCATTGCCATGCTCCTACTCCGCTTACATTCAGTGGACATGGCCATACAAAGGGCAGTGCCCATTTTTGCAATTTGGAGCGGTTGCCACCAGTGTAACACAGTAGCATTGGCCCCAGTTCCTGATACCAACACCGAGTTGATGATAGCATCTGCGTCATGTCCTTCAGGGGGCTTTCTCTCAGAATTCATTTAATAGTTCAACTACTATATGAACAATTTCGTCTAATAAACCTACTTGCAGACAAGGTCTCCACTAGTCCCAGACATTACACTACCAACAAACTGTAATTTTTCACTTTCAATGGACTCTCCTTAAATCTGTAGGCCTTTGGTTAGACTCTTTGTCTTACTGAGCCAACCTGAAACTGTAGCCACAAGAAAAGTCACCTTAAAATGATCCAGACAACTTTTGAGTTGCTCAAAGAGTAATCTATCCTTGGAGAATTAAGATTCTAGGTTTTTTTTTTCTTTTTGTATACAGTCACAAATAATCAAAAAGGCTATACCAAGCTCCTTTTTGAATACAGTTTTGTTACTTGTCATATACTATGTTCTGGACGACAGGCTACACTATAAACACGTGACACTATTCTAAAGACTTCCACACAACATAATCCCCTTCTCCCGTGATGAATGGTAAGATGACAATTGAAGTCATGTGAAAAAGTGGCTACAGTATAAATCAACCTGACATTTTGAGCTGAACCCTGAGTATAACAAAAACTGAGGAATACCCCAAAAGAAGTAAGCAATGTGTTTTTCTTAGTTTAAGCAATTAATGTTTGCATATTTTG
Source organism: Microtus oregoni (assembly GCF_018167655.1). Taxonomy (NCBI): domain Eukaryota; kingdom Metazoa; phylum Chordata; class Mammalia; order Rodentia; family Cricetidae; genus Microtus; species Microtus oregoni. The sequence goes on along the minus strand of NW_024543059.1, from coordinate 56,209,653 downwards.
TTAACTATGATGATTAAACCTTATTGTGATATATTTCTGACATTCTCTCAAGCTGCCAAATTTCCATATTCTTTGACTATAAAGTGAAGAAAACAAGCTCATATCCCCTCTGTCACTAAGTTCAAGTATAGGATAAATTCCAGAGTGATTCTGAAAATTCTTTGTAGACTAAGGGAGAAAATAACAAATGTATTAATAAGTATTGCTTTTTTAACACAAGCTTAACTTTTCTAGGTTAAGGTTATTTTTATTTATGGTGAATGTGTCTGTGTGTGCGTGTTTCTGTCTGTGTTATGAGGGGATGGAGGTCAGGGATTAGTCAGGTTTATTCATTACAGTACATTCATGATGATGCAGAAACTGGTGTCAGTGACACCATTGCTGATCCAGCTATGGCTGCCTCTTCATTTCCAAAGGAGATGAGAAAGGTGCAGAGAAGGTTACCAAGGCATGGCTTCTGTAAGCCCTCCACAGTCCAAGAGAGAGGAAGCAAGCCTTCCCCCGGTTCTATTGGGTCACCTGTCTCCAAAGACCATGCCAATTAGGTCAAGCTGCCCCAAACAATTGACTGGATTCCAACAGCATCTCCCCCCCACACCTCTCTCTCTCTCTGTGTGTGTGTGTGTGTGTGTGTGTGTGTGTGTGTGTGCGCGCGCGCGTGTGCGTGTGTTCCGAAGCCAATTGATGGTGTTTTGGAAATCTTGGTGTAGCAGTCACACGTGTTGTCATTCACCTGACAGAAGTGCCAGGGGTCTTCTGAGAGAACAGCAAGTGCTGTTTACTACTGAACTCTTCGGCCAACCTCAAAACAGTTTTGAAAGGACAGAACCCAGGTTTTAGAATCAGATACATCAAGTGACTTGGGCAAGGCTTTGGATTTTTCTGTAAGGATAATGATGTAGGCTTTAATTGCTTTGGAAGGACTTACTAGTCACTCTTTTATCTACTTCAGTTACTGAATCCCTTCACAGCTTTTGTAAGTGAAAATATGATCATTTCAACTTTGATCCTCTAAAGCGAGTGACACAGCATTTTGCATATTATAGACATAAATAAACATCTTCTGATACGAAGAACTATTAATCAGTGTGCCGTTTCCACAGGTGAAGGATTAAAGTGCCCACAATCTTTACAGAAAAATTTGAAATTAACTGGTAGTTTCTAGATTAGCAGCTGAACTGAAAAAGGCCTACTTGACTTTCATCTTAAATTCTGTGGGTCAGTTTCTTCTTTTTGAACTGGTAATAATTAAAATAGATGAGTATTCTTTTTACCTATTAACAGCTTGAAGCTGACAAATAGAGAATGGAAAAAAAAAAGACCTAATTTCCCATTGTAGTGGCAGCAAAAATAGTTTGATTTTCTTCTTCACCTCCCAACATAAAATAAGCTAATTATGTAAACAGGAATGCCAGGAAGTTTAGGAAGGATGACTTCAATGACCACTGCATGATGTTAGTGATCAGCATTGCTTTGTCAAAAAAAATCTGCCGAGAAGAAAAGGAGGCAATTTTAACTTAACAGCAACCATTTTGCAAACTGCAATATTATTTGAAATAAAAGCAGTTAGCCCAGAGGCTGTGTACAACTTAAAAGGAAACTTCTGAGTTGAGGAATTTGGTGTTGAATGAAAGTGAACTATCAATTACAAGTTCTTGTTAAAGTAAGTTACACGAACTCTTTTTTAATAAGCCATTTAGCAAATATAGCAACTGATTTTTTTCATTAAAATAAATTTACATAGACTTGTTCTTAATAAGCTCTTTGGCAAATAAAGCAATTGAATTGTTTTATTTTTGAGATTATAATATATTTAAAACACTTCTTTCCCTTTTCTCTTTCCAAATATCCCCATATACCATCTTTGTTCTTTTTCAAGTTTATGAGTACACGGCCTTTTTAATTTCACACACACACGCACACACACACACACACACACACACACAAGAGTTTGTGTAACTTACTTTAACAAGAACTTGTAATTGATAATTCACTTTCATTAAACACCAATGTATATATATATACAATTTTCCAAAATATATTCTGCCAAGTCTGTATAATAATAATTTATTCAACACTGTTGAAATATCATAGACTTATTTATTAAAAATATAATATATGGGTGTAGGAGTTGTCTCACAAGTACTTAGACTAAGATTGATCTTAGCAAAAGAAAAGGAAAAAAAAAAGGAAAGGAAGAAAATCAAATCTTATGTTGGTGTGTGCTTGTAACCCCAGAACTGGAAAGATGCAGACAAGGAGATCTCTGGGTCTAATTGGCCAGCTAGAGTAGCACAATTGGCCATCAGGCCAATGAAAGACGCTCTCTAAAACACAAGGTGAACAAAGGGTTCCCAATGAACACGTATACCTACACACATGTATACCAGCACACACCTGCACACCTGCACATACATACCTACATATGTACACACATACGCACCTGGATGCACATGCACATACCTGCACACCTGCATACAAGTGAACACCTGCTAACAAAGCCAAAACAACAAAAAAGGAGAACAGCGCAACTCCCCCTGAATAAAACATTTCTGCAGTTTGTGCCATTTTACATAATTTGGAGTAGGTTATTGGATCTTGATGTGTGGAACTATGCAGAAAGCATTTTATATGGTCTGGCCTCCTACAATATTTTTAATTGGAAAAATATTTTACACATTGAATATGTGTTCATCTCTGTTTCATAATTAACTGAAAGTCGGGAGCCCACGTGGAGGATGAGCAACATTTAATAAAAATAGCAGACCAGCTTGCCAGAATCACTGACGTTAGAATGGAGAGATTTGCACGCTCCATAATTCATGATGTCTGTGGGAGACACAGGGTTAGTGAGGGGAAATGTTTTGACTGTAGAGTCTAACCAAGAGACACCACCATTTCAATAATGAATAATGCAGACAACATCTACCCTCTGTGAACTACAGAGAAGAAACAGTGGGAATCTCAAATGTCTCATTAGGGGAAAAATTAAATGTGAGCAATGTCTAGGAGCTTGATGAGAAATTCTGGTAGACTGAACTTTATTTTATGTATTTTGATTAAATTAAAACCAAGATTTCACATTTTTCCAAACCCTTTGATAAATGAAAACTTAGTGAGCAGTGATCTTGTTTTCTTTTAGCCTTTTATTTTATTAATTAATAAAATGTTTTATTGTGGGGATTTTTATATCCAAATGATACAGAGTGTCAACAGGGTAAGACCTTAGCACATAAAATAATTAAGCAATGTCCATGCTTTGGAAAAGATAAATAGACCAACACATTCTGGAGGCTTCTGAGTGAGGTTGGGGTGCTTGCTTCTTCCATCAGGGCCCTGCCTCCTGCTGTTGTTCAGTACAGAGATGTGTTTGCAAAACTTCATTTCAGATAAATGCTTAGGTTTCAGTCAGATACTTATGATGAGCTTTTGGGGAAAATTTAAAATGTAAAATGTTTTCTTTTTTTTTTTCTTTTTTTTTTCTTTTCTTTTTTTTTTTTTTTTTTTGGTTTTTCGAGACAGGGTTTCTCTGTGGTTTTGGAGCCTGTCCTGGAACTAGCTCTTGTAGACCAGGCTGGTCTCGAACTCACAGAGATCCGCCTGCCTCTGCCTCCCGAGTGCTGGGATTAAAGGCGTGCGCCACCACCGCCCGGCTGTAAAATGTATTCTTATAACAAATTTGAGTGTATACTATCCCTCAGGTCACTGAAATATTTCTCCATTATTTTTAGCTTCAGAAAAATAAAAGTTAAGCTTCTTTTCAGCATTTATTTCATACTCATTTTATTATTTAATGATAACTATGTGTGTATAAAGTATTTTAAAATACTTTAATACTTAAAATACTTAAGGTATTTTCTTTACTCATGTATTTGTAATTATTTATGAGATCTCTCATTTCTGAAATATAAATGACTAATAAAAAGCTTTTCTAATCCTAACCGTTGCCAAAACAACTGTGTTATGTATATGCTAAGAACTCACCCATGAACATGCCACAAAAGATGGTTTAGTGCACACACATTATAACAGTGTTATAATGCCACATTTATATTTAAATTGAATTGCAAGTTGGTTTTTACCATTTTATGTACATATATGAATGTGTGCTACATTTTTTCAACACCTTTACACTGACCTCTTACATGGGTAAGATGAGTATTAGTTTGTAAGTACTTTCTGGTGTCATATATGTATGTGTTATCTTTCTTGTTACTGTCAACAACAATTTGTGGCTATCCTTTTTTATGTTTTCTGTTAGTGTTCAACAAGGATGTGTACAGGGCCTTATTTCCCACTATTACTATTTACTTAATTTGTACCAATGCATTCATCAATTGACATTAGTAAGAATTATATGTTTTTGGCAGCAACTACATCAGCTGTCTTTGTGAATACTTGTCAATAATAGTAAAACATTTTTATCAGTAGCGAGTCCTGTGTAAACTAGCATACACAACTTTGATTTTGATAGATAATGCTAATATTCCTCTGCAGAGTTGGCAGCAACATATTTGAAATTGTGCATTCCTTCAGTTTTTCACAGACTTTGACGAGTAGCAAACATTTATATGTGTCTATATTTGAGACATGAAAAGAAAAATACTTTTCCTTTATATCTCTTTAGTCACAGCAGGATATTTTTCTAAAATGTTTTGAACATTTGTAATTATCTATTTATTCAGCTTGTCTGTTTCTAAGTCAAACTGTTTTGTCTTTATTATACACATGCTCTATAAGTTAAAGAAATCACCTTTTATCTGTTTTCTTGTTGGTTAATTTCTTTCTCCAGTACTTCAACACAAGGGATTTCCTCTACTGAGTAGCATTTGTATATCTTTTCTTTTATGTCCTAAATGATTTAAGATTTCATTTATTATAAACAAACTTTTCCCATGTTCTGTCTCTTCACCGAAATCAGTTGCATTATTCCTTCTGATATAAATATTTACTCTATCATACTCTAACTGTACTTTGGCATAATTTACTCTGTTAGTTTTTCTTCAGCAATAAGAAACCATGAAGATACAAAATATTCTTTTATATATGAATCTTCCAAGCTTCCCAACTGTGAATCTTATATTTAAAAATGTCTTACCCGTATAAAATTAAAAAACTGCTGATCATTTTTATTCCTCTCCAAGCATACATAAATCACTTGTTATTTTTATTAATTCTATACCCAATTTGTAATTTACGTTAGCTCCTATTTCTAATTGTGACTTCCTGAGAAAAAATAGATTATATTTTTGATTATACAAATGTATATTTCCCTCAGCAATATTTTGAAGTTTTATTGAAAAATGCGCTGGACATATCTCAGGAGGGCCACTTCTTAATTAAGTTAATATATTTGTTTCTTGGATCTGAGGGATGATACTCTCCTGAATATATGAGCTTCATGAATATAAAAATTCTTCATTTCTCAAGTCTCTTGCTTAAAATGCTATGGTAGTTACAAATGACCAGTTCATTTCTCCCAAGAACTCCTTAATCTCTAGGTTAATTATAATACCTAACTCAATTTAAATACTATGTAAATAGTTGTTAATGATCTGTGTGGATTCCATAGGGCAGTCTCAACAAATAAACAAAATGAAGTAGCTTAAAATAAATTTACCTTCTCATAAATCAGGAAGCTGAAAGTTCAGAAAAACTTATTTGTTATTTATTTATTTATTTATTTATTTATTGAGTCAGAGAATTGTCATGTCCCAGTGCGACCTTGAAGTTGAATGAATCCTCTCTGACACAGCCTCCTAAGTGCTGGAATCACAGGTGTATGCTGCCAAGTTTGTTTAGGTTTTCAGTGTTACAGTTAGCTAGACTTATTGCTTCTGGAAATTCAGAGGTAGAATGGTCTTTGTCCTCCTGATGAATGCACAGATGCATGCTACGTTTAGCCTTTCTTGTCCTGTGCTTGGTCACTCCCACCTCTGCTGCCATGGTCCTGGAAAGTTCTTTCAGTCTTTGGCCTCTTATAGCATCAGTCGTTATGTTCAGAGTCCAATTTCTGGCAGTGATTCAGTGAACTACCTCTGCAAAGAAAGGGTTTCCTGGAAGGTAGCCTTCTGAGGTATGGGAGTGCACTTGGAGTCAATATTCATCTCATTACTCTGTGAGTAGTAATTGAAATGTCCCTGCTTTCTCTTATAATTTCTAGTTTCTCGGTTCCTTATTATTTTTTGCACATTAGATTATATAAGCATATACTAACAAACTTTCTATCATGATAAGAAATACTTGAGATAATTAACTTATACGGGTGTAGGGTGGGACTAAGGGTTATTTTAGATTTCACTTTGGAAATGTTTGTCCATGATTGATGGGTTCCATTGTTTTGGGGCAAGACTATCGTTAACATAGTGGGAGCATGTGACTCAGTCAAGAGGCAAAGCATCCAAGGTCTCATTACCTCCTTCACCGAGATATCAACAATGAGCTAGCTATTTTTCCAATCAATCTTATCACTTACAGATTCTATAGACTCACAATAGCACTACTCTGTGCTGAAGTATTCAGTACCCTGATATTTAGAGAACATCCATCTTCATAATAGAGCACTCAAAAGAAAGAAATAAAGCAAGTAATTTTTGAGGTCTATGGCAGTGGGTATATATATTGGTAATAAAACACATTCCAGGAAGGGCATTTTAAAAGTTTGTAACAAAAAAAAACTGATTATACAATGTAAACATACATCAAAAGATATTCCTTGAATGTGAAAAATCATTTTTTTCAGCTAGAAAAACCATTTTCAAAAAAACGATAGTGAAATGATAACAGGTTTGTCTACAAACTATTGCAATAATATTATGAAAAATAAAATTTAGGAAAATTCGGCAGTTTTTATTCTGAGTTAAATTTTAAGGAAAATGATATTTTAAATACAATGAAAGCAATGCTAAAACTCAAAGCACATCTGAAAACCTTTGAATACAGATTATTTGGGATAAATAGATTATTATAAAGCAGGTATATAGAAGACTGGCATTTTGTTAAATGAAAGTTAGACCAGGAATTAAATGTGGCTCAGAAGTACATTGCTAGTTAAAGACACAAAAATTTGTGGATTTCATAGTTAGTACACACATAAGCACACAGACAGAGTGTATGCAATATTATATAGTTTTGGAGATTTTTTAACATAATAATAACCATTTGAGCACAATAAACAAGATAATGTAAGTAAAATTTTTTGCAAAATTTAAAAAGTGAAGTTTTTCTCTAATTTCTTAATTTCTAGCAAGAAACAAATGAGTGATATGACTGGAGGCCTTTCAATACCATCAACTGACAATAGACTTTATGTTGTGCCTTATGTAGAATTTGATTTTTCATTTCACATCAATTTCTGAAACCAGTACAGATTGCTCCAAACTGCCATCCAAATACATCAGTCTTAAAACAAACAAACACAAACAGTAGCAAACCACAGATTCTTCCCTATTACAGCAAGGAGGATCAATAAGCAACTATATTTCTGCACTCAATCAAGAAAACACAAAGTCTAAGTTCATGCTGCATATGTAGTAGACACCTTGTAATCATACAAATTCTACCAGAGGGAGAAGTGGTGCTGATTTCATCCTTCATGCTGTCACCATACTCTACATGCTCTAGGCAAGCTTTCTTGGAAATGCCTGTGTAGTCTTAGCTGGGACTATGAGCCAGTTCTTTCATCAGTTTGTGCTACTGAGCTTATCAAACCTCTCTACACAAGTCTTTGAATTGGAATTTATTTTCCGTGCCTGATATGTTGCCTCCTGCTCACTTCTCCAAAGTCTAGTTCATGTTCAAGGCCCACATCAGTCTCTCTGTGTCCTCTTACCTCTGGATTTTGTGATCTAATCATAATATTTATTTTTCTCTTAGAACATGTGGACGGCACCTCTCAGTTTTCAAACTGTACCTCCTGGTAGTTACCTTCTTATCACACGGACTCACCCCAACATGCACACATTTTAATGTGTAATTTACTGAGTCATTATAAATATAGTCATCAGTAGGGTACAATTTTGTAGATTTTGACAAATTTGTAAATTATATAACCATAATTCTAAAAAAAAATTGGAGCACTTCCATCATCATCACTAGTTCCTGGTTCCTAATTTCAGTGCCTTTGCTTTTCCTGCCTCTGTCTTCTAGTTGGTTATAATTCCTTCTCCAAAATTTCCTATAATTATACCCTATCGTGTATTTGGTTTACTCAGATTCTTTTACAGTTAATTAAAAATTCTTTGTGGAACAGAAACCTGGCTTCACTAATACAGAAGTGTATCTTGTTTTCATGGACACTTCTTACTTAGTTGCTTGTCTATTACTGTGACAAAAACCCATGACCTAGGAACTTCCAGAAGAGCTTCTCTGGGGTTTACTGTCTTAGAGCATTAGAGGCTATAACCATTATGCTTAGAGCTTAACAGCTGGCAGGTGCGCATAGTGCTGGAGCAGGAGCTGAGAGCTTACATCTTGAGACACAATCACTGGGCAGAAAGAGAGAGTGAAGCTAGACCCTGGGAGTAGCAGGGGCTTTTGTATCTCAAAACCTGCTCTCAGTCATATCTACTCCAATAAGGCCATGCCTCCTAATTTTTCCCCAACAATTCTACCAACTGAAGAAGCAAATACTCAAATATAGCTATTATTTAGATAGCCATGAGGTCCATTTTCAATAAAATTGTGCATTCCACACACTGATCCCGGTAGTCCCAGGGCCATATCATAATGTAAAATGTGTTTGTCCAACTTCAAAAGTTCCCATAGTCATTCACAGTCTCAACATAGCACAAAGGTCTACAGTTTCTTCTAAGAGTCAATCTCTTAATTATAACTGCCTATGAAACTAAAAGGCAAATTACATACTTTCTCTACAAAACGGCACAGAATATACATTCCCATCGCAAAAGGGGGAAAGAGACATCGTGATGAAACACTGTACCACAGCAAGGATGCAAACAGCATGAAGATCTTCTGATCCTGTAGCTTCATGGAGTGCATCAGACAGCTTTGATGGCTTTATCCTTCTGGCTTGGTGACTTTAACACACTTCTCCATCCTGGACTGATCCCACTCCCTGAGTGCAGGTCTTATGGCTCTGCTTTCTTCAACATCCTGGGGCCTGCATCACAATCCAGGATTGTGGCAATAGCACTTTAGGACTTCCAGGAAGGTATTCCCCTGCCACACACCTGGCCTTAATGACTCAGCTTAATTGCAGAGGAAGATTCCACAAACCCTTTACTTCTGACCCCTCTATGGTTCTAATGCCAGAATGACGTGGGCAACACTGGGAGGTTCAGCTGTCCACTTGGGATGGACTCTGGTGCCATGTGATCACATTTACAGAACTTTTCCTTTCTTGTTTCTTTAGCAAATATTCCTTAAGTCTTTCTTTTTTTTAAGTACAGAGATGAGCTGGGTGCAGTTTTACCTAAAGGGTCTCTCCCTTTATTTCATTTTAGAGCAAATCTTACATTACCATCCTCATCTCTTGAAGCAATAGCCTTGGTCTAGCCTAAAATTTTCTGGTTCTCCCATCTGAGTTAAAGTATACATTTGCATTTCATTTTGCCATTCTGGTTTTTTTTTTTCATTGTAGATCAACATAAGAGTAATTGTGAAAACCACAGTAACCAATACATTAGAGTATCTTGTATTGTTCAAGCAACAGAAATCTATGTTTTTCTATTTAGCCTCAGGCACAATAACAGAAAACAGACATACTCTTTAGAATGATCTCTAGCCCAATTGCTAATATTATTGCCCCCTTAAGCTTATTGAGCTGGGCCCTCAAAAGACACAACGCTCTCAGCAACACTCTCCTCCTAGATTTAACTAGGATGCCACTTTAATTCCCACTTACAACATTCATCCATTTTCTTGGTCCATGCCCACCAAAAGAAAAAAAAAATCAAAACCAAACCAAACCAAACAAACCAACAAAACCCTACTATTGTTAGGCCTGTCACAACAATAGCCCACTTCTTGGTACAATTTTTGTCTTATTTTCCCATTTATGTGACAAAATACCATGATCAAGGCAACTGACAGAAGGAAAAGTTTAGCTGGGGATTGTGGTTTCCTCACTGGGGAAAGAGAGAGAGAGAGACTAGGAATGACATGGGCTTGTGAAACCTCAAAGGCTATAATCCCAGTGACATGTTATCTCCAACAGAGACAAATCTCCTAATCAATGCCAGTCTGCCAACTGAGAACCAAGTCTTCAAATAAATTAGCCAATGAGAGTCATTCTTATTCAAATCACCACAATGTCAATCTTCAGTTTTCAGTTAATAAATATTTATTTGCTTTGCTTCAATTTTTAATTGAAAAAGCCATATTTGAAGGGATTTTATACTCATGTCTGTTAGTAGATAAGTTTTGTTTTCCTTGTATAAACTGAAAATGAAGGCTAATGTTTTGTGTGCTTTTAACATCATAAAACGTGGGTAGACTGTTTTCCAAAGTTGTAGTAGCATTTTATATCCTCATTAGCAATGTATATGAGCTTTGTTGATCCTGTATACAATATCATTGTTTAACACAATCTGTAACTGTATGTCTCACAACTGTATTTCAGTTTCTTAGACAGGATTAGCCTTTATTTAACCTAGTCATGTAATCAGCATGAACCACATGTACAAGTCTTTGCTAACATAGAACGAGTTAAACTCTACATTTTAACTTTAAAGCTGACATAATAAGACAGTGCTTCAAAAAAAATCTAACCATTTTGGTCAGAAGTTTATTATAGCTGTTATGTGAAGAAATAAATTCTTGCCTAGATGGCATGTGTCAACCCTCCCCTGTCTTTACATGCCTATTTAATGATACTGACATGTACATTAAATCTACAACGATCAACTTGTTCTGCACTGCTGTTTTCATATGGCCAAGCAAATCCAAATAAAAAAGTAATCAAAGACAACAAAGATGCCACTCTCAAAGACTGCACATTTTTATGTGAATATTTAGAATTAATGAATTCAATATACAAGTCTCCTGATTAAGATACTTTGTCATGATTATGACTATGTCATTTTCGGTTTATTTTTTCTCTGGGAACATTAATATATTCTCTAATCGAACTACATTTTCTATGAATTAAAGTATGAGGCATGTGAAAAGTAAAGCTAAAGCATAGTTTTGGAACCATCACTACACTGAAAGTCTTTTTTCTTACACTGTAAATCATTTTCTAAAAACCATTCTTTTCTTGGGGGGGAAAGAACAAATGTTTATTGAAGAGAATTGCATTTTATATGATTTTTTTACATACCCATGGCAACCCAGAACAATTCAAGAAGTGATTGACTGAATAAAAATGACCACGATTATCTGCTTAGTCACAGGACAGCAACAGAATGAGATAGTATTAAAAATGTATGAAATAACAGTGTACCGCAAGAATGCTTTTGTCATTAGTGTCAGTGTGAGAGAGGTGGCAGATAGCAGTGTGGGGCACTGATGTACTTAGGTGTGAAGCAGGACACAGGCATTGCGTCATTCTTGTGTCACATGATACTCAACACTTCCCACTGCACCAATTGGCTGTGGTGCAGAAAAGGAGGAGGAGGAAGGAATACTTTCTGAAACAATGAGAGCTTTTGTCTTACATCCCTATATTATGAAGTCACTTACTAATGGATATGAATTAATGACTTTCTTTTAGGTCACAAAAGGGAAAGACACATTCAAAAAGCCGATGTACTTGGAACTTACTGTGTCCACCTATGGATTTACCATTCTTCTCTTCAGTGACATTGATAGGATAATTATTTTATTAACACTTTAACACTAAAGCACAAAAATATTCAGTAAAAGGAACGAGAGTGTATGGCCTTAGTAGATGATAAACCTATGTCATATAAAATACTGTAAATGTTTCTAACCACTAAAAACTTAATAATTTGGCAACCTGAGGATCACATGTGCAATATAAATATGATATTTTATACCCAATAACTAGATTTTTTATCACACAACTGTAGATGATATCAAAAGGATATGAAGAATCATTTCTCACCTGTTATTCTTCTGTAATATTCCTAAGAATATTATATAAGACAAAAGCCAAAAATGGTATGCATTCTAGGTAACTAGCATTCTTTGTATTCTAATTTTTGTAAACTCATATTTGAATTTATGCAAACTTCATGGATTATTACAAATTCGAGAGGAAAATTTTAGGGCTAGTGGGATGGCTCAGTGGGTAAAGATGCTGGAAGCCACACAGAAACCATTGAAAAGACTCAGTTTAGCTTCATTTAGATGACTAAGTTTTCAGCTTGAAACTCAAAAATAATAATTTAGTTCATTAGAAGATAGCAAAATCCAAGGAAATGTGTTTGTTGACATAATCAGATAAAACATGTTAGCTAACTTAAACTCCTTGAGACTGGATCTTTGACTGACACACTGCGAGGGGGCATCTAGTTTATTCTACCTATTATTTCATATGCAAATATTTTCCAAAATTATTTTTATACACACAATAGAAATAATGTTAGATCAAATATCTTGGTACATTGTCTTCATATCAGGCTGTTATATAAAACTGTGTGACATTTTAGTAATTTATAAAACAATGGCATACCAGAAATCTAAGGACTTAATGACTTATCAACAAAGATTAGCAAAATTGGTGGTAGGGTACAAAAGACAACTTACCCCTTGCCTATGAAGTGAACCTCCTTCTGGTGTCCTATTCATTGTTGCTATAGAATAATGCTTGAAACAAATTACAGTCACATCTAGTTTCTGATGAAAGTTTTTTCAAGGTTTGTAATGAGTATAATTGATGTTACAAATAAGTATCTTCGAAAGTAAAGAAATCCTCCAAAATATAAATATATGCTCTATAGCCATGTGGTAATTTGAAAGGGGTTGGGCACTATTAGGAGTTGTGGCCTTCTTGGAGGAAGTATATCACTGTGGAGGCAAGATTTGATGTTTCTTTTGCTCGAGCTTCCCTCAGTATAACAGTCAGTCAACTTCCTGTTGCCTTCTGGTCAAGTTGTACCCAGCACTACGCCTACCGGAATGCTGTCATTCTCTTTGTCATGAGGACAATGGACTGAACCTCTAAAACTGTAAGCCACCACCTCAATTATATGCTTGTAAGAGTTATCATGGTTATGGTCTTCACAGCAATAAGAAACCAAAGTGAGACTCCTACTTAAGTTCTTTCCTGTATTTCAGAATTTATGTCTTTTTGGAAGTTGTTTCTTTAAAGTGGCAATATACACTCTTTAATTGGATCCCCATCATCAGTTAGAGCCTTTTCCTATAGTCATTTTTCTCTTTTGGTAAAAAGTGTTTTTCACTAGAACTTTAAATACCCTACATTGCATTATTTTTCATGCATAGAACACTCAAAATACTTGTTTAAATCCAAGTTGAACAATTAATAAGACAAAATATTTTATGATTTTAAAGTTATATTTAAAGACATTACTGAAAAATGTCAAAATCCTTTAAAACAAAATAATTGTAAAACATCATTTCTGAAGGTCTTTGAAAGTCTGCTGAATTCTTGTTAGAAATTAGAAAAAAGAGTATTTCACTCGATTGGAAAATCATGTAAACAAAACTGTAAGAAAAGCAAATGACATATTTTATCATAGCAACAGTGATCTTATTTGAAAGAGAAGACATGGAAAATTATCAGAGATTTCTGTCAAAATTATTACGCGACTTTATTCATTTTAACTGCCTCTGGAGAAACACAGACATCACAATGCCAGACTACCAGTTTGGTTTGATAAGGAATGGCTTTATGTATTTTCAATTAAGGAGACTTGGCTGATGCACAAAACAAACAATTTCTAAACAAACATAACCGAAACTTGAAGATAATCCTAGGGTATGACCAATATATGTATTTGTGAACACCAGACATTCTTTCTACTAAGTGACTATAATTCTCAAATTGTGATTCAGGATGGATGTCAGAGGGTCGGTTGTTACTGAACATGACAGGTAACATCAAGGAGTAAAGACCAAGACAGGTCTGGAACTGTGATAGTCACATCACACAAATATGTCAAGACAGTTATGACTAAAATACATCAGTCAGAATGTTTGTGAGCATTCCTTACCAAAATGAGATTGGACTCTGTTCTATGTGTCCGTGGGCACAGCCCAAAATAATGGATCTTCTGATCTTGGTGAGGAATAAAAGACAATATATTATGGGGTATAATACATGGTTACTGACAAAAGACTTTGGTGTTTTTATGACATTCCTTTAAAAAATTGAAATGCATTTTTAGCACAACAATGAAAATCCGTACTCAGAAGATAGCTAAGAGACACTGTATACAAGCTTGAAACTTTCAAGGAAAAATTAAAATGAATATTTAAAAATGAGTAAGCCACAGTCCAAGAAGGCATTTGCCTACGGAAAATGTGAGCAAATATCTAAGGAGAAGGCTCTCTGTGATTAGATAAAGGGAGAGGCCATTGCAATTTTGAGCAAAATGTAGTAAGTCTTGGGAGGCATAACTGGAAACATATATTGAACAAGAATGATTAGTACCTCACATGGGCAAGCCTGAAAACACTGAATGCAAAAATATTGCTAATCTGAAGATAATTTCATATAGCCACCATGTTGATTGAAGTCTTGAACAAATTAGAGAAAGTAGTCCAGATAGAAAATGGAAAATGTTTGAAAAATAGTCATAAAAATTAAGCTATGTCTCTATAAAAATCCGAAAGTGGCTCCTATTTGTGTGTATCATGGGCTGCCAGACAAGGATTGCTTTGTCTCGTCTTTGAAGGAAATTTATATATTTATCAATGAAGAGCCTCATTGAAGACTTTTAACCTGACTCTGTTTGCTTGGATTTTGCTCAACTGTAAAGGAATAAGCTCTCTTTCTAGTCTGGTAAAAAATGTTTATTTTACGAAACTGCAATTGGCTTCATACCGGCTCTGTTATTGCTTAATTATGGATTTCTCAAAAAGATTTTCCTCTCCTTTAAAAATATTGCTGTCAGGGACAAATTCTTAGCTGGTTTCAGAATATAATGTTGGCTTCCCAAGCAGAAAGCAAGTTAGATGAAATGCTGAAAATTCACCCCTCGCTTTTTCAGTGAAACTATAAATAACAGCGATATTGTGTCTTGGGAAAACAAGCACAGGCTCAAAACTTTATTAAAAGTTATTTTCCCCTTGAACTGCTGTGTAAGTTACCTATAGGCTAAACCTCATAACTTATGTTTAATCCTTAGTAGACAAAGAGGAAGGTAACAGGATTGCCTGACTACTATTTGCTGGTTCACTAAATATCAACTTATATATTTGAAGGTAATCAAGGGAAATATATGAAGAGAAAAGGGATGGATGAAAATGAACATTATTTCTAATTAATAATGTTACAGACATAGTTTCTAAAAAATACTTTCTTAGTGTGTATTTTCTGATAACACTAACTTCTTTATATTGGGGATGTAACTTATTGTATTGCACACTATTATCTTGAAGGCATTAATGAAGCTGTATCCTTTGTGTAGATGTCAAACAGGGGAAAGTACACTGTGTAAGTAAAGTGGTGTGCATTTTTTAATTTAAGAAATTTAAGAATTTTGTTCACATATACAATATTTGATCATATCTATCATCAATTTCCCCATATACTGTCAACATTCCTGCTACCAATTATATGGAGTTTTTTTGTATTTTTCTTTTTTGTTTGTTTGGTTTTTGGTGACCCATTGTTAGCAACATAAGGCAAACCATTTTCTGTAACTTGAAAACTATTTTTAGTGACTTGGAATAATGAAGTTTCTTTAAGGAAAGAGCCTGACACAAGGCAGTTCAGATTATAGACAAGCCCAAGAAAGACTTTGGTATGATAATAATCTAACCCCAATGTGGCATTGATACATTTGTGAACCAATTATAAGCTGTGAGGCCTAATATTGCAAAGCTACCACACAATGAGATAACAAAAAATTGGAACCTTGGAAGTGGCCCCTGTATACCACATGGACATGTTTCTGAGACATGGCAATTGATATCTACAGATAAAAGAACTTTGTGAGTGGCCTGTTTGTGGTCCTGGCTTCAGCGACAACTGAACTTCTAGTACTGTTGCTGAACTCACACCTGTCAGAGCTAGCTGCTGGCCAATGCTCTCAAAGGTCTGTGGGACCTCTACCAGTGCCATCCTCCTAAACTCCTACAGCTGGAAGTCATCAGGACAGGGGCAGATTTAGTTTACAAAGTATCTAAAGCATCCTCACATAAGAAGACCTCCCCAGTAGAATCCTACAGCAGTTTTTTTCTGTGCATCCAACTAACTGTTCTCTGCTTGGTGAGATGTCTGTTTAACTTTTATATTACCATGGTACTATAAGAAATATTTGTGTGAATAAACTGAGTATATCCAAAAGACACATCTTGTGTGAACATCCCAATTGCCGAGCACTTCACAGTCCACCAGTTGTGCTTACCACTCCCACAAAATCTAGTTAGTAATGTCCACATGTGCATGGGTCAGAAAATATCCTCGGAAACTTGATAACCTACCTTATTATAAGTAAAGAAATATTCTTCTCCCCTAGCAACTGTCAGTTCCATTAGCTCTTAGTGATTGGTGGGGCATGCAGATAATCTAGTCCATCTGGTCTAGGATTGGGCTTGACTTGATCATGTAGGTCTTGTTCAGGTAACCTTGGCTGCTGTGAGGTTATGACTGTGATAGTCGAAAGCCATGTCATATCCAGAAGATAACCTCTCTCTCTCTCTCTCTCTCTCTCTCTCTCTCTCTCTCTCTCTCTCTCACACACACACACACACACACACACACACACACACACACACCTCTGGATTATGTTCATTGTTCCTCCTCATACATGATTGTAGTAATAGGAGCGGCAGGGCTACATTCAGGCACCCGGCCGCCCACACAGCTAGCTTTACCCGAAATAATTACATGGAAACTGTATTCTTTTAAACACCACTTGGCCCATTATATCTAGCCTTTTCTCGGCTAACTCTCGCACCTGGACTAGCCCATTTCTAATAATCTATGTAGCCCAAGAGCTGGCTTTCCAGGAATGATCTAAACCTGGGTCTGTCTGGAGTGGGAGAATCATGGTGACTCACTGACTCAGCTTCTTTCTCCCAGCATTCTGTTCTGTTTACTCCACCCACCTATGTTTTAACCTATGAGGGCCAAGCAGTTTCTTTATTGTTTAACCAATGAAATCAACAGATTGATATATGAAACTCCCACATCACATGATGTTCTATGTTTTTTTTTATTTTATAATTAGTAAGAAGTAGTGAGAAATTGCTGTTAGGTAGCTGAGAGAATAACTAATCTATTTTACATACAAATCAAGTTATCACCATAGTGGCTTTCTTTGAGGATTCAAGTTTTGTCATTAAGCAATTTTATGAAGCCTTAGGGAATGAGTATTTGTGTGCAAGGACAGAAAACAATGGTCATAATGTTCCCCATGCAACAACGTAGTGATTTCTTCACATTTTCCCACTTTCACATTTTACAATGGAGCTGCATAGAAAACGAATTCCTTTACCTTCTTTAGTATATTTAATTTAAAATTTTAATACAATTAAATTCTGTCTTTACTTGTCTTTCCTTAAGTCTCAATATATCTAATCCAAAAGTTATTATAGGAATGTTTAAGTAATGTTTTACTTAAAGATTATAAAGTAGAGGATGGAGGCATCCCAATATGTAAGAGGTTGGATTTAATCTCTCCTGAAATATCAGGTAAGACAAAAACGAAATAACTTGGGGAACTGTGGCTAGAGTGTTCTCCAGTTCTTGAAGTGACATTATCTTGTGGGAGAGTTGACCATTACAATCTCTAATAGCTTTCATTGCAGTAGGGATCTATGTCAGAGAGAGATGAGAGTAGTGATCAGCTACCAGAAAGACAGCAGTGGTCAGGCATGTCAATTTTTATTAAAAAAAACGCAAAAAAATCAAAAGAATGAATTTCTGTATTATTTTGCAGCTATAAAGGGAATTGGAAACATCAATGAATTTAAAATTTAGTGACACTTTCATTAGACATTATTTTTTATAACCAGTATCAAATTGAATTTGACTGATTTGTTTACATTTTCTCTCAATTCTTGTCAATAAACTCTTGAAAGAATATAACATTTTACTCGTTTATTTGACCCACTGTGAGTGTAAACATTTTACAAAAGTGATTATTTTTAACTCCCTTATCTGAGCTAATCCCACTGTCTTCCTTTTTGCTTGTTTTTTTTGTAAATATTTTTCCTAATATAAATTACTCTTCACAAGCAAATTTTTAGTTCTGATCAATTTAGCTACATATGTCCTTCATGAGGACATTTTGTGAACTTACAGTGTATACAACACCAAATGAATGAGATTGGATATAAAAATCTGCTTTATATGTATTAACAGCATATTAAAATGTTAGGGCAGTACTCTAATTAGACTTGAGTGAGGTGATCAAATCCTCAAAGGGGACATGAGGAGCATAAACACAAGAGGATAACTAGACCAATGATAGCAGTAAGTTCCAAAATGGAACATTTGTCTCCTAGGATTAGTCAGGTACTCTTAAGAGATAAGACTGCAAGGCAAATGCCCTTTGCACAGGTTTGTTCTCAAGACTTCCCCCACGTCCAGTGGAAGACTCTGCCTAGTGTCATGCTCATCACTCCTAAGACTGAATATGGTCTCACTATTTGGTAGAATGTGAGCATTGTACCATAAGGATTATTATGAACACATCTCTATCATGTTTTTGAAGAAGATTTAGATATGTATTTGTGCCATACATACTTCCCAAGAGTGTCAGATTCTAGAAACATAGATATCAACAGATTTTTTTCCTCATAGATATTAATAATTTACTATGAAAAAAGAAGAGCAACACACATTTCTGAAGTCTCTGTCTGAATACTATTTTTGCAAAAGTAAGGTTTATGAATAAAAGAGCTACAAATTATACATATCATTCCTTTCAGTTCCATTGTTTTTTTCTATATTCTATCTTCAATAACTAAAACACTTTTTGGGATCTTGTAAAGAAGAAATTTTCTTAAATGGGAAAAGTGTTCATGCATACAGTAGGAATGGACATCAGTTACCATCTACATATGATGCTTTCTAGAATATGGCACAGCAACACAAGAAGCAAAACTGAAGGGGAGAAGAAGGAACCAAAGGCCACTGTGATATTATATCTTCTAGATATGACAGGAAGCTTCAACAATGAAACGCCAACAACATGAAAACTTACGCAAGATCTGAACACTAACAGTAACACTTGGCATGCCAGCTTGAATGAAGGAAAACTCACAGGAGGCCCAAGCCTTAGATGAAAACTATGAACAATTAACAGCTTTGACAGAGAGAGAGAGAGAGAGAGAGAGAGAGAGAGAGAGTTAGTATTCTAGAAAGATGAGCCCCCTAAATGAATGTTCAATACCAAGTAGTCAGTTCTAAAAAACATATCTATCCAAGCAACACTAAATAAAATTCACAGGTTGTAATGATATTTTTATTTATCTACATATGTGTGTGTAATTAAATAAAAATAAAAGAAGTTTTGAATTTTGAATATCAGGAGATGTTAGATGGAGGAAAAGGTGTAAAGGGTATAATTTCATTTTTTTTAAAGTTGAGGTAATAGACCCAACACAAATTAACTGTACAGTATTATGGTTTTGTTGTAAAATATTCCCCAGAGAATTTTCTATTTGAACACTTCATCCTATTTTGTGAGTTTATGGACCCTTGAGGACCTTTGGCATAGTTGAGATACATGAGTCACTGGGAGGTGAGATGGGTTTTGTCACAGGGCCTGCTTCCTTTCCCATCATCTCTATACCTTGTTCTAGTAGTAAGATAGAAGTGCTAGCCCTGAATGCCCACAGCAATGGATTCTGTTATGCCTTCACCATGATTTGACTGCACTATGGGTTCCTGAGACAAAATCAATCCTTTCTCCTTTAAGCTGCTTCTTATCTGGTAGGGTGATCCCAGGGACAGGGCAGTACTGCTTTTGAATGAGTTATTTCTTAAGAAATTCAAATGTACATTCTCTTTTCTGATAGTTTAAAGTTCCTAATAAGAATTTCAATACATTGTAAGGTAAAGTAATGCGTCCTTCAGTGCTGTTGACCTCAGAACATCAAGATTTTCCAACTTGCAATTCTATTTACAAAATGCAGCCCTGCTACATCCTGCCCAAGTATTTTTTTTTAAATTTATTTATTTATTAAAGATTTCTGTCTCTTCCCCGCCACCGCCTCCCATTTCCTTTCCCCTCCCCCAATTAAGCCCCCCCCCCCTCTCAGCCCGAAAAGCAATCAGGGTTCCCTGTCCTGTGGGAAGTCCAAGGAACCTCCACCTCCATCCAGGTCTAGTAAGTTGAGCATCCAAACTGCCTAGGCTCCCACAAAGCCAGTGCGTGCAGTAGGATCAGAAACCCATTGCCATTGCTCTTGAGTTCTCAGTAGTCCTCATTGTCCGCTATGTTCAGAGAGTCCGGTTTTATCCCAGGCTTATCCAGACCCAGGCCAGCTGGTCTTGGTGAGTTCCCAGTAGAACATCCCCATTGTCTCAGTGTGTGGGTGCACCCCTCGTGGTCCTGAGTTCCTTGCTCGTGCTCTCTCTCCTTCTGCTCCTGATTTAATGACTCTTTTCATATCTGTGTTTTCTCTGTCCCTGTTAATCCTTTCCCATCTTCGGAAACAGCCTGACATGATTCATGGATAAATATGCCAAGATTTGTAAATATTGCAGCTTTGACTCATACATGATTAAATAATCTAATAGTTTTTTCCATGTATTATAGAATCATTTGCTTCACTTTTTTTTTTTTTTTTTTACATTTTACTGACTTTTGTGTTCCATCTTCTCAGGAGAATAATTGACACAGATTTTATGAAATCCACAGGTAGTTCCTAAGCTTATTGCAGACTGGTTTGATGAATTTAGAGTAACATATATAAGCTTAACAGGTTCATGACAAGCAATATCTACATACTCATGCACTGATTGCTGGGTAAAACTAAAGTTGGTATCTTTACTTCTTGCAATGAAATAATTTGATAACCTTTCAAAAGTAGTCCTAAATGTAACTAGTTAGTTATTTGAAAAACTTTTGTGTCCTTATATGTGAGATATAGAAATGTGCCAAGGTATCTTATTGATATTTGCCAAAGAATGGCTGCTTCCACAATGTGCTGTTTCAGGGATGTTGTAAACATATGTTAAGTTCATGTAATGAGTTATCAATATGTAATTAACATGTGAAGGATAGGAGCCTTGATCAATTACAATATTTTCTACTTACACTGAAAAGAAAATTTTCAAGTCAATTATAAACATAAAATATAAATGTGTAAGTCCAGGCTATCCTGCATGTTGCATTGTGTTAACTAGTAATTCATTTCATTTGAAATTTAAATAAAACAAATTCATTACAAGTAAAGCAATTACTCTCATAAACTCTTTTAGCATTATTCATGTTCTAACACACATTGTATTTTTTCATCTGTTATAAAAGGTGCTTCAACTAATGAGCTTATTTCTTGCCTGCTTTATTCCTCTATGGTATTATAAATTTCAGTAAGCTAATTTTGCTCCATTTACATGCAGAGAGGATCCTATCAGATAAATCACTGTCTAGATCACAGCATTCTTGGTCATGTGGAAGCACATGAATATATGTGGTAGCAAATTCAACGGTTATTAGTGTGAGAAAGAAGATCTTAAGTTCAGGTAACAGCACTTTACAGAAATGTCAACCCTTTTCAAGCAGGTGTCTTAGTTGGGGTTTCATTGCTGTGAAGAGACACCATAGGCAGAACCACTCTCATAAAGAAAAACATTTGTTGGGGCTGGATTACAGTTCAGAGGTTTAGTTCATTTTCATCCTGGTGGGAAGCATGGCGGCACACAGGCAGACATGGTGCCAGAGAGGCAACTGCATAGTGCAATCTCTGGATCCCCAGACAGTAGGAAGAGGGGAGAACTGGGCTTGACTTGATCATCTAGAAACCGCAAAGTCCACCCCTAGTGACACATGGCCCTCAATAATGCCACACCTACTCCAAAAAGGCCACACCTCCTAGAAATGCCATTCCCTGGAACCAAGCATTCATAGGTATGAGCCTATGGGGACCATTTTTATTCAAACCATATCATATGGGTTCTTTGTATTCCTTCCGAATTGATTTTATAGGTTATCAGATGATATTTACAAAATCTGCTGATCTCTTCACAGACTGTTGTAAAACAAAGTTCTTGTTTTCCTCACCAGAAATGTTACCTGAGTGTGATGGAGTTGTTCTATTACTGGCCAGGAGAAAACACTTGGAAAGCTATATAAATTATAACCATTTTATAACCATGTATAAGAAAACCACATTGTAACTTTGTGTTAATTATCTGAACTGTAGACATCACCTAATGCCTTCTTCCTTTTTTACTAACAATGAGAATTTAATATAAAACAAAAATTTAAAATATGTATATTATGTTTTTTTCCCATTATATTCTTTGAATACCTAACATTTCTCCAAGTTATCAACTCCACAGAGATCAAACCTCACTGATATCAAAGACTATGGTCAACATTAAGTATTGTTTTGCATTATATTTTTATTATTATAGAATTATTTGCTCAAACTCTTTCAAGCTTAGTGAACTGTAGTTTTATCAACTTCTCACAGATATTATGTAACATAGAACTGTCATTTTCAAAAGTCTAATTTATACATAACATTACTATTTGTCTGGTCCTACAATATAATGCTACTACAAACTAAATACTTTCTCTTAACATTTCTATCTGCTTGGGAAGATATGTAGACAAAGGTGAAATGACTTTCTTCTGTTAATATGTTAGTGGTAAAATGAGTTTTTATTAATCACGCTTCATTTAATCATGCTTCATTTGATGCCCAATGCGGGGTTCGAACCCATGACCCTGAGATTAAGAGTTTCATGCTCTATCATGCTTCATTTGGAGCCCAGCTTTTTGGGGTATGAATTCATGAAAATGCCATTTGCCTGAAGCTTTTTAGCCACCATGTCAGTCAGAGTTGGGATTAGAATACCAGTTCTAGGACCTGGACCCAAACCTAGCTCCTGGGTCCAGTATAAAAAGTAGCACTCCCAGCTCTCATCTGCCCTGGCTTAGCTTCCATGTAAAGATGGCAAATGCACAGAGAATCTGGATACTGTGTGTTATTATGTTGTCTTTAATTTGCTTGACTGCTGAGAAAGGAGCAACAGCTGCTAAAAGACATTTGATTATTAATACCGAATACTGTAGGCCGAAGATGGATGCCCCAACATTGCAGAGGATCTTTGAGTAGGCAGCTGTTTCTGTCATTACTTTATTTGGAAATCACTTGCTTGCACTTCCTGTTTACTCAGTTAATATTATTTCTCTTTTGGGTTTTTGAGGGAGTTGAAGATTGGATAGCTATAGTTACAGTTTACCAGACACAGAAAGCAAGTTATGATAGAAAGTAAATATGTAGAAGACTTTGGACACACCAAGAAAGAATAGATATGAAATATTTTGTCAGAATTTGTCAAATGCAAATGGATTACACATTGTTGATTTATTTATTACCTGTATATATTGTATATAGTCATTGTACTATAGTACTATACAATATAGTATATGTAATACTATATAATAATAATATTATAGTATTATTGTATATAGTTTTCTTATGTTAGTTATAGTCTTCTTTTTATTTTAGACAAAAAGGGGAAATGTAGTGGCATTTCAATTGTATTTTAATAAATAGAGACTGCATGATCTGAGAGTAAAACACTGGTCAACCTTACAGACCAGGTTATGGTAACACACACCTTTAATCTCAGTAGCCATTATGACACACATCTTTAATCCCAGTAGCCACACTAGTTGCCATAGAAACTGAGATGTGCATGCCTTTAATGATGATGGTGCATGCCTTTAATCCTAGCCCTAGAAAGGATTATAAATGGGAGGAAACAGCACTCATCACACAGGCTCATTCTGAGATTCCGGGAGGCAGGATCACCATTCAGACTGAGGTCAAGGTGAGAGCCAGTGGCTGGCTGTTTTGCTTTTCAGATCTTCACATTGAACCCCAATTTCTGACCCTGAGTTTTTATTAATTGTGTTACATTTAATTGTTCTTCATTAAAACATTAGACCAACTTTAATTTTTATCTTATTTATGTTTCTCTTGAGATTTTCTTTTTACAGTCTGAATTGCTGAATGAAGGAAAATTCATATCTTCCACTAAGACAGGATTGATTTTTACATAACTGTCACCTGAAATCATGCTTCCTCCATGAAAAAGATTGTTAGTAACTTGGAAAGAAAGGTTGAAAGATCTTTTTTCTTACTGGCTGCCTTTCAAGTGCTGAGCAAACTCTGATCATATTTGCTCAGGTTGTAATTTTGCCTTAAGGTTCATTCCAGTCTGTTATTCACATAAAGACAACTTTGTGATTATGTTTTCATTGTTTTGCAATATCATTAATGATAAGACACACATCACAATGATAGTCTCTTCCACGTTGAAACTTATGTCAGTTCTTATAATACAGTTTTATGCATTGTATATTTTAATTATTTATCCAAGCTAAAATTATAACGTGATGACAACCGAAGTGAGAACCTTATGACACAAAAATGTACATATACCATGTTGAGACTATGAAGAATAAAACTTATTTCTTTGTAATCATGGTGTGGTTTTAAGCAGATTTTTTATTCAGGTGAACTCAAGAAGTAATGTCAAATTTGTACACAATTCACTTCCTAAAATCGGAAAGAAGTTGAGTGAGCATGAGTCTTCCTGATCCCCGTAAAATTCAAAGACTATTTCATCTAAAATTTTAACAGGAAAGTTTTTCATCGAAGTTCAATTACAAGGTTGTCATTTCCCTACACTGCATATTGTATTTACAAAATGAATATTATGAATATTTCAAATAAAACATAAACTATAACATAATTTATATGCAACATTGTATTTTACTTGCAAAACTGTCAGTTTCAGTACAGCTATGAAATATACCTGATGAATATCTTTGTATTATTTAAAGTTTATCATAAAAATGAGTAATGTTTATTTGATTATATTCTTGTATGAAGACAAATGAATAATAAACTATAATTTTTATGCATCCTGGAATAAATCTACAACAAACTTTAGTTCTTACTCTAAATTGCTTGTAAGTGTATGAAATATTGATTTCAATTGAATGCATGTATTTTTAAGTACAATGTACATTTTGCATTTATTCATTTATTTAAACATGAAAGTTTAAAAAATACTTTCAGAATCCAGGTGTAACATAATCTGCTCAAGAAAAGCTCACTTGAGTCAGTCTGGGCGTAAAGATAATAAGAATGAACCAGACCTGAGTGCATTGACCCTAATTTTAATGGGCTCATAAGGGCAAACACAATAGTAAGGGTTTCCTTGGAAAAGTGACTCATTCTGGTGGGAGACAACTTTAAATTACAGAGACAATACAACTGATGTGGATTACCCTCTGTATGCTGTGAATACTATTGGTTAATAAAGAAACTGTCATGGGCCTGCATAGGGAGGAGAGGTAGGCTGGGAAAAGTAAACTGAACGCTGGGAGATAGAAGGTGGGGATCAGACAGATGCCATGTAGCCCCCCCCCCCACAGAGAGATGCTGGAACTTATAGCCAGTGAGTCACTGCCACGTGGCCATACACAGATTACTAGAAGTGGGTTAAATTAAGAGTGGGTAAGAGCTAGCCAATAAGAAGCTAGAGCTAATGGGCCAAGCAGTGTTTTAAATAATATAGTTTCTGTGTGGTTATTTTGGTTCTGGGCAGACAGGCTAAATAAGCAGCTTCCTCCTACATACAAACAGCAAATAGGTAACTAATCTGCATGATCAGTACACTTCATGTAAAAAGATCTGGAACAATAGGATGGTGTGGGGAGGGCCTCTTCAAAGGTCAACGTGTTCATAATGTGATGCTTGTGCATATAAATGTCAACAATCATGACAGCTAGGTAAGGGTGTAGACCAAGCAAGTATCCAAGTACAAAATATCCCAGCAACAGAGTGAGAGAAAAGTATGCTGCACCAAGCAGGAAGTGGACAGGAGTGCATTGTTGTGGGGACCAGCATTGAGCTTCTTTCTTCACCTCAGTTTTCCAGTCATACCAAAAGAACACATAACTAGGTGAGAAAAATGGGCTACGACTGAGAAAGAAGACAATAGTATGATTGATAATCTTGTCGATCTTTCCGAGGTTAAGTAATAGTTGAAGTTCACGTGTTTGCCATTTATGTGAGTAAAAAAAAAATCCCATTTCTTTTATAAACACTATGTTTGAACATGTCTACAAATGTGATAACTGGTAATCAGGGAATCATAGGATGAGCAACAAATACAAAGAGGGTTTATTGTCCTGTGCCCTTCTCTTCAGAATCTGACTCCATCTACACCTAAGGCTCAAGAGTGTTTTCAGCTGCTGCTTCATTGTGAACTGGTCTTCCTGATTCCCACAGCCATCTTCACTTTTAACACAGTATAATCACTATATCCTTTGTGGGACTTATCTCCTCTTCAACCTAGAGAAGCTCGCTGAGAGATCATCCAGAACAAAATAGACAGAAAATGATACCAAGTAAGATTTTGTGTCTTTCTTCTCGTTCCCTGTTCTACCTAGCTACCTAGTAGATCAATATCTACATTGCTGTTGATCTAGTTGGCTTGGTTTCAATTGAGCTCTCAAGACAGCTGAACCCCTGTTATCTTCGACTTTTGAGAGAAGTAGCATGTCCTCTGACAACAATTGGTAATACTTGGTTAGTGAAAAGATATTCAAACAAGTTACGTTTCTCAGTGATGTTGTTGTCCTTTGTTTTTTAAAGTATTGTGCTTTTGAGGGGAGGGGCATCGGCTTTATTCCTAGGAAATGAAATAGGATAAAATAGCAGCAACTCTTCATCCTTTAGAATGGAAGAACATAAGAGACTCTAGAGTTAAGGTGGTTTATGGTGGTAACTGTAGATTTAGCTTGGACATGGGTCCAAGTATGTGTGGGCCTCAGTAGAAAGTGGAGCTATGTACACATCTATCCCCAGCCTCAACAACTTTCTATGCAAATACAGAAGGCAGAACTTACCTGAAAGCCTAAAGACATTTGCAATGCCGCTTGGGAATATAGCATCTTGTAGGTTGCATATTTTCACAATTTAAAAAAAACTGCTCAGCACTGAAAACATGTGTACAAGTAACATTATACAGACTAAGCAGTCTATACTTATGTATTTAGGATGTATTTACATTATAATCTCAGTAAGAAAATATTAGCTTGACTTTAGTATTTTCAAACATTATGAACTGTTTTATTAAAGTATATATAGTTCATATTTTTAATGAAGTCTGACTATACATATATGTGTGTGTGTATGTATGTATGTATGGATGGATGTGTATATGTATGCATGTACACAATAATCTCTGGGTTTGAAGTTGGCAGTAAACTTTTCCCTGGGCAATTCATGAACTTGTTTAGGGGAAAATCAATTTCCGCTGTTCTCTTGTTTCATACCCTTCTGCTATTCTGGAGCAGCTAACCCCTTCTGTAGTTCTAGGTACGCAAGTGTGGATGGGTAATGGCCTGGATTAGGTACCCCTGTAAAGGATTTGTTGCTCATCATCAGAGGAATTGTACTATTATTCAGACTCGGAGAGTGACACCTAGCTTTCTAACACTATCCATCAAATAGGAAGAGAAAATTTAGGATTGGTCGAGAGGTAACAGTGGAACATTAGGTTATTGTGGCAGAAAACTGGGCAAAGCCTGAGGGGAATGAAGTCTAAGGATTTGTTGAAAATTCAACCATAAGCCTTCATTGATACTTGGTGAACAAAATAAAAATGTTTTTAATTGCAGTGTGAGTTTTTAAAATTTTCTTTCTATCGCGGTTGCCTACCTTTCTGTATAACACAAAAATATTACATGCAATTTTTTTTAACCCAGGACATTCTTTTGAAAATATTTGATCTCGAGAAGAATCAGAATAAACAACGCCTGAGGCATCATGGCAGCAGCAACCTATTTCTAGAGACAAACAGACAGAAAAATATGATATAGTTTCATTGTGAAATGAGGGTAAACCCCAAACACTCTAATTTTGAATATGCACCTGTATGGTACATGCATATTCATCCAAAAAGATAAGGAACAGATGTGAAAATATCAGATCTAATGGTTATTTTATAAATGGCTATGGAAAATGTATAACTTATTGGGAAGGCTTTAACTCTATATTCCACGAGGAAATGGTCTATTCGGAACTGCTGTGATGCTCTAAACTGGATTTGTGGTATTGATAAACACATGATAATAAAGTTGTTCTCAATGTTTGAGTTTATACTATGCAAGATGCACAGAGAAATGCCAAATAAAGGCTGGTAACATTACCAAGGCATGTTATATCTTCCCCAAGCAAATGAGAGAAACATCTACAAGGTCCTCATTAAATCTTCATTTTTTCCTCCTTTCCCCTGGGACCTATAGACACACAAAAATTTTGCCTATAAAAAAAATTTGGAACTTCTTTGTGCTTTAAGTCTGTACTTACCCCAGCAGAGCAGACATATAATATTCCACAATGGTTAAACTCTCAAAACCATCTTGGGCAAAGATATTTCAACATAAATTGGAAGTTTCTTTAAAAGCATGTTAAAAACGTATATGATGCTGGTACAATTTTAAAGCTATGATTCCTTGTAAATAAATATGGATGAGGCTATTTGAAATGACGAGCACTTATTTCTCTAGAAGTGGCAACTTCCTTGCAGGGTGCTCCAGATGCAGACTGCAGGCTGTGGACTGCTAAACCGTGCTGGTGGCCTGGACAATGGCTTAGGAAGTGAGATGTTAAATTTCTGCTGATGACCAAAAATGTTTTAGGTTAGCAAAAGCCTTGCATGATTATGAGAAAATCCAGAAGGATCTAATTAACCTGGGTGATTGGGTAATATGATGATAGATTAAATTTAGTGCAGATAAGTGCAAAGTAATGCATATTGGAAAACCTAATTTAGACTTCCCACGAACACTGATGGTTCTGAATTACCTTGAGCCTCTGAGGGAAAACATTTAGAAGTCATTATAAATAGTTCAATGAGAAAGCTGTGTCTTGTTCAAGAGCCAATAGAATACTTGTAAATATTAAGTTGAGTATGTAAAATAAGATAAAAATATCACTATGTATTTGCATAAATCAATGATAACACAATAGGAGATGATATTTATTTTATTTCCTTTATCAGGAAAAATTGACAGTGTGTTTAATTGCTAAATTATGAGTGAGCACATAAATTTTGGATTTTTTAAGCAAATGGGAGCAGTAATTTCTTGTTTAACAGGGACAAAATTAATGAGCGGATTAGCAAAACTCTTCTTTGAACATTCTTTTAAAGAATGAGGAAAATGGCATGGGAAGAAATGAGATCTAAATTTTTGAAGCAGTATCTTTAATGTGAGTCAAAAATCCATCTGTAATTCCCCAGTAAAGAAAATCAGTGAAGAAGATAGCTCAGCAAGATTTCCAGGGATCAGATATTTATATGACTATGGATAATAACATTTGCAGTTACACCAAGATTAGTTGCACAGCGTGGGGCAATCCTTTTGCTCCAGAGTTTAGAGAAACCACATGGGAATTCCAGAAGCATTTTATTTTGGGTGTTTAATAAACGACTGCAAACAAAATGCAACAATTTTTAAAGTTCTTCAGGGTGTTCTGTGTGTATACTTTAAACATATTTGAGAAGTGCATATTATTATGAGTAAAAGTGCATGTGAACTTGCAGAAAAACATAATTTACATACATGATTAAAATATGATAAAAATAAAGAAAGATAAGTGCTAAGACTATTATTTTTGTTCTAATTCATTGTGTAAATAAACTTTCATTGAGAATTCCATTTGTAGAAGAAAATATAGGACAGTAGAGGTATAATACTTGTTTAAATGGGTGTCTTTTTTAAGTTCTCTGTCTGGTATTAATCTTGGAAGAAATTTAATTATAGCTATTGATTCTTCTCAACGTCCATAAAAAAATATTGTTTCTGAAAACATGGTCTGTCAGAAGCATTTCTTCAGGTTTCAAAGTGAGTATTTACAACACAGAACATACATGTCTTCCCCCCTCATCCAACATTTTAGAAGTCCCTCCTTCATTCTTTACTAAAGTATGGCTTTTATCTGAGTGTTAATTCTATTCTGGAATGTCTGCACAGGCTAATGAGCTAGTGTAAATGTGCCTCTGTGTGTGTGTGTGTGTGTGTGTGTGTGTGTGTGTGTGTGTGCACTTGTGAGCATGAATTCTTGTGTGTGCCTGTACACATATGTAGGATTGTGCATGTGTGCAGTGCATAATGAATGTGTGTGTGTTCCTGTGATCATTATTTGGATGTGTGTGGGGGTAGGTTTTATGTGGAAATTCATTCATAAAAACCCACTGTTCTCTAGCACTATGCTAACAGAAAATGAGCTTCCCCAAATCGTTTTTGACCTTTCTGACTCTCATGTTTATGTCTTTAGCAATGCCTCAAAGTAGTTCTTGAATATGAATGTGATAGCCCAGAAGACACCCATATATGTACATCAATCGTTATAGTATCCAAACATTTTGTTTGTTTGTTTGTTTTACAGACAGGGTTTCTCTGTTCAACAGTTCTGGCTGTACTCAAATACACTTTGTAGACTGGGCTGACCTTGAACTCATAGAGATATGCCTGCCTCTGTCTCCCAAGTGCTGGTATTACAGGCAAATTCCACCACATGGCTCTAGTAACATTTTTTTTGTTATTTCATTTTATTTGACTTTTGTTGATTCTTTGTAGATTTCACATCATACATTTTGATCCAGTTTGTCTCCCTGTCCTTTCACACCAGCTCTCTGCCCTTGCAGACTGCCCCCCCCAACAAAACAAGTTAAAAAGTAAAATGAAAAGTCAAACTAAAGGAAGGAACTATAATAGTAGCAGCAAAGTTAAGTCATGGACGCTGTAGAGTGTCCAATTGAGTCACACAGTTTACTCTCCTGTCCATTCATCTTTATTTGTAAGTGTTCATTGCTAAGAGTCATTGGTCTGGTTCAAGGCCTCTGGTTTCTGTTACACAATTGATCATGGGCTCTCTCTGGGGCTTACAAGTAACATTCTTAATTATTTCTTAACTACTATTGAATACTATGGTTGTTAGATATCAATATTTAAAAATTTATTAAGGAAAATCAATAATTATTTCTACCAATAGAGGGTTTGGAAGATTTCTTTTGCTTTGTCCAGTTCAATTCTGTTTTAGTTTTATACCAAATAGCTGTCAATATTTTATGAAATCTTGATATATTTTCTTTTTCATTTTGTTTTATTGCACATATTTTTCCCAATTCTTTTTTCTAAATATTTAGAGTGCTTTGTACAAACTAAGGCTAAATCCAGATCATAAATAGAATAAATACATCATGAAAACATGTTCTAGTGAAGCATGAACTGCTATTGAATAGCTCACTCAGAGAGCAGTGCTGAAGCAACTTAGCCTGCCCATAGAGTTTCGCAGTGGTTAGGATATTTTGCACTTCACTGGCAATGAAGTTGAGATTCTCTATGCATCTTTTTGTTTAACTTTTTTCATGAGTTTGAGATGGTCAATTTTTCCATATAGTCATGAGACAAATAATTACTTTGAATTCAAGATATGTGCCATTTGTAAATTTTGAACATTAAAAATATGGAGGGAAAAATTGTTGCCATTGTGGAAATGCAAAAAACTCCTTTAAAGATGACCACAAAGTACAACCAACATCCACCAATGAAGAAAAGAGGGAAAATAAACAAATAAAAACAAGCACACAAAACCCAGGAAACAAAAATAACAATAATCTTAATGTGTAGACATGCCAAAGATCACATCAGCCATGCATACTGTAATATCAACAATAAAAATTCTTAGTGATTAATTAGCCTTTGATTCAAGATGGTAAGAATGGTATGGTATCTCTGGTTTATCCCCCAGAACTCATAACCAGAGCTAATAATTTAAAAAGCATAAGATTAAACTCCAACAAATATTTATAAACTCCTAAATTCCATTTTTCAAATCTCTGTGGTTATTAAATGCAAAGACAATTTGAGTAATTGCTACAGCCTCACATACCAAGGCAGTAGGATGCTATATGAGATTCTAGATGAGCTTCTGAAGCAGAAGAAAAAAAATAAAAGAGCAAAAGTGATATTTGAAAACTTTTGGTAAATCTGAAAAAAGTTTAGACATGATTTAATAACAATGTGTTGACAGAGATTTTTCTGTTAACAGTATCATATTAATGTAAAATATTAAGAGAGACATGGCACATGAGATGAGCAAGAGCTGTCCACTCTCTAACTTTTTACTTATGCTGAAACTTTTCAGAAGTTTAGATGATATTTTTAAAAACATTATTTCCAGTAGTATTTGAATTTGAGTTTTGAATATTCTGGGCCTTTTAAGGTTTTTTGTTTGTTTGTTTGTTTGTTTGTTTTTTCCAGCTAACACAAATGAACAGGGAAAACCAAACGGGTGTGAAAAAGTCAGTTCCCAAGGTGCATAAAAAAAATGACTTTCTAAAAGACATCCACGCCTACTTACAATTTCACTTTTTCTTCATTCAGAGTTCTGTGGGATTATCTTAAAAATACATTCTCAAAATGTTCAGAGGTAAAGAGACCCATGCTTTCTGGCTCCTTATATTAGTTCTTTTAATGCAGCCCACCTGTGAACTCCTGAAGCATGTGAAGGGACCAGAGCTATAGATCCAAAGCTGCAGGGTCTCCACGACACAAAGCACCAACAGGATATCCAAAGGACTCCTAGTGAGGATCTAGTATTGATAATATAGCAGAAGCCAGAGGCCTTGAACCAGACAAGTGATTCATTCCAATGAATACTTGCAAGGAATGATGTATGGACTAAACTGAACCACACTGCAGTTTCCACAGAAAAAATTTTGTGTATTTGTTTGTTTTTGTTTGATTTTTGTCTTATTTTATTTTATTTTGAGTACGGGAAGTTGTAAGGGCAGAGGCCAGATAGAAAGGGACTTGGAGATGAGTGGGATCAAAATGCATAATCTGCAATCAACACAGAATCAATCAAAAGTATTTTTAGAAAGAAGAAAGAAGAAACAAAACACAAAATTTATATCCAGAATG
Organism: Microtus oregoni; assembly: GCF_018167655.1. Lineage (NCBI taxonomy): Eukaryota > Metazoa > Chordata > Mammalia > Rodentia > Cricetidae > Microtus > Microtus oregoni. The sequence continues at coordinate 56,176,393 of NW_024543059.1, read as the reverse complement.
TCTCTTTCTGTATACTATATACTATATATGCCTATATATTATATACATAGGAGTTAGTGGCTGAAAACATAATTTATTTGACCTAACCTATCTATAAATTTTTTTTTTTATTTATTTTCAAGACAGGGTTTCTCCGTAGCTTTTTGGTTCCTGTCCTGGAACTAGCTCTTCTAGACGAGGCTGGCCTTGAACTCACAGAGATCTGCCTGCCTCTGCCTCCCGAGTGCTGGGATTAAAGGCATGTGCCACCACTGCCCTGCCTATCAAGTTTTTTATATCAAGTTTCTTTCATTTATTAATGAGAATGACAAATATTTCATAGTATGACAATTAGGTCCCCTGTCATGTTTCATAGTTCTTAATGTATTACTTTAAGAGTAATCAGAGTTTTTAGCTTTAGATTTTTCTTTCTGTCTTTAATAAGGTTCATTTAACATGTACTTTCAAACTAACAAAACTTACTTGGCCAACTCTATTGATAAATGTATAATGTGTAAATGTGCCATATTTTCTTTATCCATTCTTTGACTGAGGGGAATCTAGACTGTTTCCAGGTTCTGGCTATTACAAATAATGCTGCTATAAACATATTTGAACAAATGCTTTTGTAGTATGATTGAACATCTTTTGGGTCTATTCTCAGGAGTGGTATTGCTGGATCGTAAGGTAGGTTGATTCCCAATTTTCTGAGAAACTGCCATACTGATTTCCAAAGTGGTTTAACAAGTTTGCATTCCCACCAGCAATGGATGAGTGTTCCCCTTAGTCCACATCCTCTCCAGCATAAGTTATCATTAGTGTTTTTGATCTTAGCCATTCTGACAGATGTAAGATAGTATCTCAGAGTTGTTTTGATATGCATTTTCTTGATAGGTAAGGATGTTGAACATTTCCTTAAGTATCATTTGGCCATTTGAGATCCTTCTCTTGAGAACTCTCTGTTCAGTTTAGTACCCCATTTTTTAATTGGATAATTTAGAATTTTAATGTCTAATTTCTTGAGTTCTTTATATATTTTGGAGAGTAGTCCTTTGCTTAATGTGCACTTGGTGAAAATCTTTTCCCATTCAGTAGGCTGCCCTTTTGTGTTATTGACTGTGTCCTTTGCTTTACAGAAGCTTCTCAGTTTCAGGAGGTCCCACTTATTTATTTATTTATTTATTTATTTATTTATTTATTTATTGTCTGTGATACTGGGGTTATATTTAGGAAGTGGTCTTCTGTGCCCATGCATTGAAGACTACTTTCCACTTTCTCTTCTATCAGGTTCAGTGTGGTCAGATCTGTATTGAGGTCTTCAATCCGTTTGGACTTGAGTTTGGTGCATGCCAATAGAGATGGATGTATTTCCATTTTTTCTACATGTTAACATCCAGTTATGCCAGCACCATTTACATAAAATACTTTCTTTTTTCCATTATATAATTTTAGCTTCTTTGTCAAAAATCAGGTGTTCATGGTATGTGGATTAATATCAGGGTCTTTGATTGTATTCTAGGGGTCACCCAAGCTGTTTTTATGTCAATAGCAAGATATTTTTATTACTGTAGCTCTGGAATAGAGCTTGATGTCAGGGATAGTGATGCCTCCAGAAGTTCCTTTATTGTACAAGATTGTTTTGGCTATCCTGGGGTTTTTTTTTTTTTACAAATGAATTTGATTATTGTTCTTGCAAGATCTGTGAAGAATTGTGTTGGGATTTTGATGGGGATTGCTTTGAATCTATAAATTGCTTTTGGTAGAATTGCCAGTTTTACCCAGTTGATCCTACTTATCCATTTCATTTCTGATTTTGTTAATTTGGATCTTTTTTCTTTTCCTTTTGATTAGTTTGGATAACGATTTGTTTATCTTGTTGATTTTTCTCAAAGAACCAGCTCTTTGTTTCATTGATTCTTTGTATTGTTTTCTTTGTTTCTATTTTATTGATTTTAGCCCTCAAATTGTCATCTACTCCTCCTGGGTGAGTCTGCTTCTTTTTCTTCTAGAACTTTCAGGTGTGCTGTAAAATCACTAATGTGAACTTTTTTGGTTTTCTTTTTGTAGGCACTTAGTGCTATGAACTTTCCTCTTAGCACTGCTTTCATGGTGTCCCGTAGGTTTGGATATATTTTGCCTTCATTTACATTGAATTCAAGAAAGTCTTTAATTTCTTTATTTCTTCCTTGACCCAGGTGTGGCCCAGTAGTTCACTGTTCAATTTCCATGAGTTTGTAGGCTTTCTGAGAGTAGCATTATTGTTAAATTCTAACTTTATTCCATGGTGATCTGATAAGATACAGGGGTTACTTTAATTTTTTGTATCTGTGGAGGGTTTTTTTGTTACTGATTATGTGATCAATTTTAGAGAAATGGACATTTTTTTAGATAAGTACCATATACCAAAATTAAATCAAGACCAGGTGAACAATTTAAATAGGCCTATAAATCGCGAGGAATTAGAAGCTGTCATCAAAAACCTACCTACCAAAAAAAGCCCAGGACCAGATGGTTTCAATGCAGATTTCTACCAGAACTTCCAGGAAGAGCATATACGTTCACTCCTTAATGTGTTTCACAAAATAGAAACAGAAGAGTCATTATCAAAGTCCTTTTAGGAAGCTGCAGTTACTCTGTTTCCAAAACCACACAAAGACTCAACCAAGAAAGAGAATTACCAACCAACCTCACTCATGCACATTGATGCAAAAATTCTCAATAAAATATTGGCAAACCGAATCCAAGAACACATAAAAAAAATTATCCATTATGATCAAGTAGGCTTCATCCCAGAGATGCAGGGCTGGTTCAACATACGAAAATCTATCAATGTAATCCATCATATAAATCAGTGTAAAACCAGGGCATGTTTGTTTGTTTGTTTGATTTTCCTGTTAATTGTAACAGAGGAGTAAACTTAGGTAGCCATAAATATGAAATAAACTTTAGATGTTGTCCTGAAATAAATGTAACCCAGAGGAAAGTAAATGACACTGAACAAGGCTGAAAAAAAAAATCAAGGGTGCCGAGCTTGATATTTTCAGGGAGAAATATGTGGAAAAACAGAATATGGTAACTTTAAAGGAGAAGTGAACCTATATACTTCTCTTTGTAAAGGAATTAACATCACAAGAGAATAACAGAATTTTTTTCAGCCTTCCAGGGAAAACATTGAATCACTGGGAAATTAAAATGCTGATGTTTCCTTAGCACAGGGCCGTTAAAGCAGTACAGGTCACAAAGTTTGCAGCTGCCAAACAAAGAGCAGTCGTAAGAATCGGTAAGAACACAAAATGAAGTTTTCAATTTCTGAATCCAGTCTAGCCCATAATCTAATCACTCTGTGGTTGTTGTAAGAGTGTTCTGTATCTTTATTTCTTTAAATATCATTAATGCAGTTATTTTTGAAAAGTATAGGTGAAACTGCCCACTATATTAGTCAACCTTAAGAAAAAGTTACTTCAGTTTATCCATCAGGACTAGCATACACTGTTCTAAGCACTTTAAAGGCAAGGTTTTGATTCATTTGATTTGTTACCTATCTTTAAACTGAAATTCCATCCAAAAAGTCATGCCTTTTGTCAAAGACTGAGCACCACTAGGTGACTGAGCAGAAAGCCATGATTGTGGGGAGTTTATATTTTGCAAATCCAGAATACCTTCCTGTATTCCTTAACCTCTTAATAACACCTTAGCCCTAGATCAGAGAGCACTAGGCTCCACTAAAGCTTCACTACCTTTGTTTTAATTAATGCATTCAGCAATGATTTATGACTTTCTTTTGTTCTGTAACTATAAATATTCATAAAACTATCTCTGTATGGACATGCTATCTGTGGCATGTAGTAATAAGGGCGGCAGGGCTGCGTCCCCAGGACCCCGGCTGCCTGGCTAGCTTATGCCCGATACAACAACACACAAACTGTATTCATTTAATCACTGCTTGGCCCATTTCTATCTAGCCTCTTCTAGGCTAATTCTCACATATTAATTTAGCCCATTTCTAATCATCTGTGTAGTGCTGCTAGGTGCGCTTACCGGGAAGATTCTAGCCTATGTCCATCCTGGGTCGGAGCTTCATGGTGTGCGTCTGCCTGGGAGCTGGGAGCATGGCATTTCTCTGAGGCATCTGCTCCCGAGAGGAGAGCTGTGGAGTCTGAGCTCACTTCCTCTTCCTCCCAGCGTTCTGTTCTGTTTACTCCTCCCACCTATCTTCTAACCAATGAGGGCCAAGCAGTTTCTTTTTATTTAACCAATGACTTTCCTCCATCATTTCCCCTTTTTCGGTTTAAACAAAAAAAAAAGGCTTTAACTTTAACATATCAAAATTACATATAACGAAACAGTTATCAAGTAAAAGTTGCAATAATCTTTATCATAACTAAGGAAAACTATAACTATAACTATCCATTCTTCAAGTTTATAAAAGACTCCAGAAGAATATAATATTACCTTAGTAAACAAGAAATCCAAAACTCTAGAAATAACAGAGACATCTCGCTGCCTGTACAGTCATCCAAAGTTCCCTTGTACCATTGGGGCATCCATCTTCGGCCTACAGGCCCATAGTTTCCAGCAGACATTTCCACAAAGCAGGAAATTTCAAAGGCAGTCACTATCTGCTTGTTTTGAAGAATGTCTTGCAGACTCTTTCATGAATCAGGAACCCCGAAAGACTATCTCACCTTTAGGCAAGTTTAGCAGTCCTCTCTCTGCAGGTTCTCTGTGTCCAGTTTATGCAATAGTCCAGGCAAGAACAGTTTCTTGCCCAAATGGCTATCAAACTCCATAAGGATCCCTTCGATGCCCATCTTCTTCTTGGAGTAGATTGGTGCTGCCAGGAGCAGAGTGTCTCATTGTCATGAAAAACCCTAAGTTATTAAAACATTTAAAATGCCATATTCTATAATCTTTGAAAGATATGAAGAATGCCTATCTAAAATATATCTATGTACATCTAGAAAATCTTAACTAACATGACTACAAGCTTGACTATTATGATTATCTATTAACAACCTATATACATTACATTTTTAAATGAACTACACAATCACAATAATTTATTAATCAAGATCAGAAACACATATACATATAACAAAACTGACCTTAAAATTATATCACTAAAGCAAAATCCATATCAATGCAAATTATTCATATCTATATCATCTCCCCCTTTAAATGTAAAAGAACTTTTATAAACCATATTTGGGAACATGGGATCAGTTTTTTTCTCTCCAAACTGCTTCCTGCTAAATGGGGGCTTCGTTAATTAAGTCTTTCATGGTATAACCTGTGTGCTAGTTTCATATCAGTTGGCAGTTGAGCCAAGCAATTTTCTGAAGGTGTTCACACCAACCCTTCAGGAGGACATGGTCCATCATACCAAATCAGAATAGAAGAAATGAACAGGGTCTCATCCTCTGTGAAAACAAAATAAGGATCTCCTTTCCAAAGCATCGTGTCCTTAGATCCAAATTTCAAAGTCAAGGCATTTTCAAAATATCTATGTTGGATTAGTTCAGCAGCATTTATAAACAAATATCTTTTAGTAGCTTTTGCTCTTTCCTCAGCATTCAAACAATTCAAAGAGAGCATAATAGCATACAGTATCAACATTCTCTGTGTATTTTCCATCATCGTGCGGCTTTATTTTAATCTCTATTTCATTTCTTTTTACTTCTATTTTATATTCTCTGTATATCTTTGACCTGGAATAACTCTGTAGACCAGGCTGTCCTTAAACTCTCAGAGATCTGCCTGTCTCTGCCTACCAGGCATTGGGATTAAAGGTGTATGCTACTACACCTTGAACTCACAGAGATCTGTTTGCCTCTGCCTTCTAGGCACTGGGATTAAAGGCATGTGCTACGACACCTTGAAGTCACAGAGGTCAATCTCCCTCTGCCTTCCAAGTGTTGGGATTAAAGGTGTATACTACCACACCCAACTACCCTCTTTCTTTCATTTTTTTTTACTTTTAAGAACTTTAACTTTTAGTTTGCATATATTTTTAACACACTGTAAAGCATTTAGCAATTTTCCTTGTCTTTGAATCTCTCTTTACTGTATATCTCTCTTTTTCTGAACACATGAGTGTTCAATTTACCAAGCAATCTCAGTAGGACTAAAGCTGAGGCTTTGACGGCTGGATTCAGTCCATTCCTTAGCTTTCCAGCCTCATGGCTGAGGCACTGGCTGTAGCCATGTTTACTGCCACAACTCTATGGTATTTCAAGGTCCTTGCTAGCAAGCGAGCTTCAGCAGCCTGTGCTTGCAAACCGCACCAACCGCCTGCGTAAAAGAGCCAGAGTTTGCCCTGGCAGGATAGCCCAGAAAGCTGGCATTTTTTAAATGGTGCAGCTTTTTTCCTGCTATGGCTGAAAACCAAAAAGCATGCATTCAGCTTTTCGTCAACACCATTTAAGTGTTTCGTGGCAGGACCTTTTAATGAGCTGCAGGGTTTTGTAGCTAAAGCTGAGTCCGGAAGCTTCTCTTAGATGAGAACACTTGCTTGCCTCTAGCAAGCAGAGTGCCACCAATGCTTTAAAGCCAGAGTTCACGCTGGCAGCACAGCCCCAAGAAGCTGTGCTTTAAAATGACACAGCGTTTTTTCTGCTGCTGTTGCCGAATCAGGAAATCTCTCTACAGCACGCCACCAACAAACAGCAAAAATCTGTGTTAAACTCTCTCTCCCTTATTTTTAAGCCTTCTCGGGTTTTTTAAATGGGTTTAGTCCATCACGTCGGGCACCATTTGTTGTAATATGGGTGGCGGGGCTGCGTCCCCAGCACCCCAGATGCCTGGCTAGCTTATGCCCGATATAACAACACACAAACTGTATTCATTTAATCACTGCTCGACCCATTTCTATCTAGCCTCTTCTAGGCTAATTCTCACATATTAATTTAGCCCATTTCTAATCATCTGTGTAGTGCTGCTAGGTGCGCTTACCGGGAAGATTCTAGCCTATGCCCATCCTGGGTCGGAGCTTCATGGTGTGCGTCTGCCTGGGAGCTGGGAGCATGGCATTTCTCTGAGGCATCTGCTCCCGAGAGGAGAGCTGTGGAGTCTGAGCTCACTTCCTCTTCCTCCCAGCGTTCTGTTCTGTTTACTCCTCCCACCTATCTTCTAACCAATGAGGGCCAAGCAGTTTCTTTTTATTTAACCAATGACCTTCCACCATCAGTGGCAGTTTGGACATTTTTTTTCTGATCTCACATATTTGGCTAAAAAATAAACCCACTAAACCCACTCATTTCCTTTGACGTGAGAGATGTGTTTTGCACTGTTATACCAAAAGAAAAGTTGAGAACCCAAAGAGAGATGATCATGGTGGTGATAACCCTCAGGCCACACAATCGTGGAGCCTTGCAGTTGTTTTACAGAACTAAGAGGAACAGGGTGCTACATGGTGGGAGATAAAGGCATGGTCAAACTGCAAATTCTGCTGGCTACAACCCAACAAAGTGAGCCTGGGGTAGCATAACCTTCCATAAATGTCTCTTTCAGTTGCCTCACTTCCAATTGAGTAGAACTAATAGAAGTGAGTTAAAGTGGAAGTCTATGAATAAGAGATTGTAGAAATCAGGTCTGATACTCTACACAGGAAGATAAAACAGCCAAAATAGAACGTAAGAAAACTCAACAGATGACTCACCATTGGAAATTCTGTTCTTAACAGTGAGGAGAAAAGTCACAAAATTAGAATACGCGGAAACTTGATAACTGACTCACAGTGGAAAAGTCTGTTCTTAACAATAATGAGCAAAGTCAATTTTATCAACTGTTATGTGAAGGACAAACTTTTTCCATGTTATGACACATACTTTCCTATTCCACTGATCTGTTTTTAAATTCTTCCTGTATCAAATAATTTTTATCCCTGGAATAATGATCAACAAACTTAATTCTACTGAATAAACTACCCAATTTCTTATTGTGACAGTCAACAAAAGAATTATTTGATTACCATATACAAGATGTTTAGGTTTTTAGTATGAACTTCTCACACACAAAATCATACAGAAATGATAAGAATAATGTATGTATTCATGTAGGTGTCTTTGTTTTTTGTTTGTTTTTCTTTTTAGAGACAAACCCAGCCTGCCTTTGAATGTGTGGTTTCTTGCCTCAGCCTTCTGAATTCTGACTTCAAGACCTATGTGCCTAAGCTGAGATAGTCTGTGTTTTTAGCTTTCTTTGTTGTCTGTATTATCTAAACAATTTTTATTGTCACCAATCTGTTGCTAAAACATCTGAGAAGTCATCAATGAATTGGCAGTGTTAATAAGTCTGGAATTATTACTTTCTAAATAATTTAACTATACAGTAATATTTGAGCTATCTGATGATTCTCCTATTCAGCTGACAGTCATGTTTTTTCTCCTTGTTATTTTCCTGACTTATTTCCTTTCCTTAGGTCCTTCTCTGTCCTGATAGAAGCTCTTATGCATATAGTATTTAAACTTCCATTCTCAACCGTCTTTCCTTATTTATACCCCTTCTTCTCCCCTACCCCAATTTCTCTGAGGGGGTTCTTTTTAAACTGAGATTTAACATGCTTCACTTATAAGTTTAACAAATATTAATGATTTACACCCAATCCTTTACTTGGTTGTCTTTGGTATGATTTGTTTTTAAATTAATTTATTCTAAAGAGAATATTAATTTTGTTCTCCCAAATTTTGTCTTTCCCAATTATTTAGTTTTTGTTTTTCTTCACATGTCAAAATGTTCCAACTCAACCATGCTATTTTATTTCTTCCTCTCTGAAGTCAGTTCTTTCTTTTTTTTTAACTTCATTTGCAATGGACATGCATAATATGGTGAACACCTTCATATTCATCCCCAATATTCATCAAATCAAGACAAGACTCCTTTCGCATCTAGATTAGTACAATAGTCAGTCAAAAATATGCTCTTTTTATTACATCTTATATTTCACAAAGAAGCCAGAATATTCTTCAAAATTTACATGTAAATCTATGCCATCCCTGCTTGTGATTTTGGGCTGCATTCAACATGAAATTCAAGTTCTTTCATCTGGTCTACTACACTATATCACCCAAAACTAGTATTACTCTACATATTTTGCTCTAATCATATCTTTCTGGACATACTTGTTAGAATCAATAAATCACTTGATATGTTAATCTACCCTAAATAATTCTCTTGGCCTACAAGCCTCTTTTATCTTCTTCACTTCAGGTAAGTTGAAAACGATAACGTTTTTGAAAATCAAAGCCATTCTAAGACACGGCTGTGTAGCTGTAGATTTTAATGTCCTTGACAAGAGCTCAAAGTGAAAGCTGAGTGCTCTCCTCATTCATAAAAATGCGTCCTCACAAAATATGAAGGAAGAAATTAAATTTGTTGACTCTCTAGCTCTTCCTTTTAGCATCCAAACCAGTGATGCAGCTCCAAGTTTTAAAGACCCCAAAGCAATCTCACCCCAAAGTTCCTCTTAGATATCAAGACATAGCAAATAGAGATAAGAGATTTCTGTGAAAGATTACCTATAGCTATGGCCAGCTGCCACTTGGCAGGACATTACAGCATGCATGGGGGATTAAACTCTATAAACTTGACTGAATCGAATCAGCTCTCTTAATGGGCCAGAAAATCAACCAGTCTGGGTGAAAAATTTACTTGAAATGGTTGACTGGCAGTAGTTGTAGAAGCCAAGGATATCTGATATTTGTGGAATCCTTAAAATGTCCCAAACTGAGAGGATGTTGGAGAGAAATCCAAACTACCCCCTTTACTATTTCCATCTGAATACTTGACATAGTCTCTCGTTGCCCAAGGCTGTTAGTCAGTGGGAACCAATTGCACATCTCCCACTCTCTAAATATGGCCTTAAATCTGAATAATAATGTCAGGACATTTCAAGAGAGTTTTCCAGAGAAGGGAGGTGTGTACTAAACTAGGGTGGTACCTCAGGATGATCTGTGATCTGTACTGATTTTAAAAAACAGAAAGATACTCTGCAAAGCAAGGAGGTCACTAGCATTGAGTTCCCTCAGTCTAGTGATGACATTTAATGTCACAGTCACCTTATATTTCTTTCCTACCATGAGGGCTGTGACCCTATATCCATAAGAAAATATAAACATTTTCTTAAATTGATTGTCACTAGGCAATTTGTCACAAAAACAAGGATATCAGGGTGGTGGTGTGGTAACAGTGGCCCCTATAGGCTCATGTATGCAAATGTTTGATGCCCAGTTAATGGAACTGTTTAGGGAAGGTTAGGAGGTGTGACTTTGTTGTAGGAAATAATTCGCTTGGGGTGGGCTTTAAGGTTTCACCAGCCCACCCCGGATCCAACTTTTCTTTTTGCCTTGTGCTTGTGTATGAAATATACTCTAGTGCTCCAGCACAATGCATGTTGCCACACTTCCTGCCATGATGATCATGGTCTCACCTTCTGAAACCTAAGTAAGCCTACAAGTAAATACTATTTTTTTAATAAACTTTCTGTCATGGTGTCTCCTCATAACAGTAGAACAGTGACTAAAGCAAGTAGCTGTCATCTGTAATTGTCTGTTTTGACCTAGCAGCTACTTACCAAATTACCATATAGATTTTATATTACTTATAAATGCTCAACCAATAGCTCAGAGTTGCTATTAACTACCTCCCACTTTCAAAATTAACACATATCCTTATTTATGCTCTGCCATGTGGCAGTACGTTTTCTCAGTCTGGCATTCCTATCTTGCCCTCCTGACCTCTGGTCAGAGACTCCTGAATCTGCCCTTCTCCTTTCCATCATCCCTAGTTTGGTCACCCTGCCTATGCTTACTGCCTGGCTACTGGTCATCAGCATTTTATTTAACCAATTCAAGTAACAAATCTTTATAGTGTACAAAAGGATTATTCCATGGCAAGCAGCTAATGCAAAAGTTTAAGCTTTTTGAAAGTATATGGTCACATTATTTTTGAACCAAATTCCTATTTTAATACCCAGAAATTCCCATACCCTTAATTAGAAAAAATAAATACTAGCATACTATCTACTGAGGGGTTCACCTTGTAAGAATTTATTAAATTGTCAAGAGAACTAGAGAATTTTTCACACGATAGTCAAAACAATTCCAAGGGATGGCCATATTTGGTGTGACTTGATAATACTCCCTCCAAAAGGAAATAAGGCCTTTGTGTAGGCAAATTATTTCTTCCTGAATTGGTTATGTGTTTGTGGAATGATCATTCAGCTGCCCCCACCATTCATTCTGAAAGGCTTCAGAATACTTCACGATGAATCAAGCTTGATCCTGAATAGAATAAAATGAACCATTTAAGTAGGAACAATGGTGTTCCCACATCAGCAATTCTTTCTTTAGAATGTGCATTCTTTATTCAACTATTTCAAAGATGGTATGAGAGAGGAGCCATTTTCCCAATTTATTTGTTTTTCATCTACAAGCCTTCACTTACACCTACAACAGTGTGTTTTCAAGACAGCAATTATCATTTTAAAATGCACCGTTCTATCTTGAGCATCTCAGCAAGTTTCCATTCCAAAGAAAACACTAATCCTTTCAATTTATTGAGAATCAATGTTTAATCCTGTTTTTTTTGTTCTCATACTTATTACAAATCATAAAGAATTCTGAGTGTCAGTTTAAGAACTAAAAGCCCCATGTACTATTTCTGTTACTTATTGATCATTTTAAATTAAAAATGTTAGTGATTTTTTTTCTTGAAGGCAAACCAAACTTTATATCTCACACAGAAATGCTTTCAATATATGATAAGGAAAGTATATGTTTCTAGGGTTATTTCATCTTATCTATTAATATTCATTACAATCAAGTTATCTCACATAATTTACATTAGTTCCAGCTTTGAGATGGGAGAAATGCTTTAATTTTCTGTAATGAAGAACGCACGGGTAGATATTTGAATGTTAATGTTACCTTTAAATAGTAAAATGATTATATGCCTATGACCATTTAAAGTATTGAAAATCTAAAGCACTTTTAAAAAACTAGATAATAATTTCTTCATTTCAGTCAAAAACTCTCTAAATTTTCAAATTAATTTATTTTATTTTTAGAATTTGTTAGATTCTTACAGTACATCCTGCTCAGATTTCCAGATGTAGTTTTGAAAATATTCAGCATGCAAGATTTTGCAAGGTATTTATTTTTTGGTTATCTACTACACAATGCTCAAATGTATATGCATAACATGGATATTTAATAAAAATGAACAAGGGTTAACACTGTTTTCTCGTTTGTGTCCTAAACAAATAGTGTCAACATTGCCACCCAACATGGAGTGGAAGACAAAGAAACTGAAGGAAAATACAGGGACATTGATGGTAGTGAATAGTGTAGATGTGAGCTTGGGTGTATCACAAGGATGTTGACAGTAGTGAAATGTATGGATGTGAGCTTGTGTGTGTCACAGGGACGTTGAGAGTAGTAAACTGTGGACGTGAGCTTGGTGTGTCACAAGGACATTGACAATAGTGAACAGTGTGCATGTGAGCTTGGGTGTGTCACAGGGACATTGACAGTAGTGAATGGTCTGGATGTGAGCTTGGGTGTGTCACTCACTTTGCAGATTGCTATTTGCTCAACATGCAGAATCCTGGCCCCAAATAAACTGTTACTGATGGACCTTAAGTCTCTGCACTTCAGATGTAAACAATAGCAACAAAAGAAATACAACAGGGAATGGGTGAAGACAGAGAAAAAAACTTAGGACTTTGGAACAGCAGTCTCTACATATAGCCCAACAAAACAGAAAATAAAAGTATGATTGCATCAGATTTAAAAGTATTTGCCTAGGATAGTGACTAATGAACAGAATGAAAAGACAATGCAGAGAGTAAAATTAAAAACATATATTCTATATATCTGAGAAAGGATTAAAATTAAAAGTAAAAACCAATTGCAAAATAATAATTTTGAGTACAAAAACAGCCAGAGCTACATAGCAAGACTGTCTCAAAACAAATGAAAATGAATTAATGAATGAAACTATGAATAAGTGAATTAAGCAAATCTACTAATATCCATATTTAACTACCTATGTATTTGCAAGCTGAGAGATCACTGGCCTGTCACTCATCAATATATACAATTATATAGAAAATTTTTAGGTAAATTTAAAATAATTAACATTTTGTTAAATTAAGTTTTAAAATAAATTAAATTTCTACCTCAATTTTAAAAACATCTTCACATATAATTCTTTTCTTGAAGAAGTACATAACTCCTTAAGCCATTTATAAATACTTATTTTTAGAGATCACATTTTCATTCTTTATACTTTTAAGATTTTGTTTATAATTATTGTCTTAGGAAGAAAGTTGATCTAAGTTTATTCATCTTAAATTCATGACCTTTAGAGACAAAAGCAATGAAAAGTATAATGTGATGTGATTTTTCTAAGATTGCATATGCTAAACCTTGGTAAATAATGCTAAATAAGTTTCCAAATGAAATATATGCTGTATTTTTAATCAAATGTTTGGACTACTGTATTCAGTTTAATAGAAGTTTGCTGTGCTGCATTTCCTAGGTTATAATGCTTTCTCATCACACCCTTCGCTAGCATAAAAATAAGCTCAGGTGACTTAGTCAAGAAGAACGAGTGTGATATTTTCATTTTAAATGTGTCTCTCTGTCTTTTAGCATTCCTTTTGGAGCATAATCTTTCAAAATTCATAATCTAAAGTCTAATTCAATTCATGCTGCAAATGCTCACTTCTGTATGGCAAATATGAAGCAAGGTTTCCACTATAAGGAAAGGAAGGCTGATTTACCTTTTTGTCTTACAGGTAGAACCTTTTCACAGGCTGTCATGTAAAGGAAGCTAGCCAGTTTTCATCAGTTCTAAGTAAAATGGTTAGTGTGACACCAGCTGTTTCCTCATACCCAGAAATAAGGGTCTAAAACTATACTATTTTAATTATCTTTGATTAATAAGAAGAAAGACAGTGTATAAATGAATTATCTTGTTATCTAAAAGACAACTTTATACTCATGGCTATGTATATTTGGAAGGAAAAATACACATATTCATGATAAATATCAAAGAGAATATTAATAAACCTTAACCATGAAAAAAATATATTCACATGGGTAAAAGAAAAGCATGGAAAGACATAAAAAAAATTAGTCTACAGGAATTAAACTAGACCAGAAAGAAAAATGTTCTGTGACATTATCATATTATAAAATCAAAAATGTCAAATTATAAGCAATGTGTAGAATGGTGGGTCATATAATGTTAAAGAAAAGTGTGTCAAATGGGATGGAATTTCAGCTAGAAGACAGTGCTTTTTCCCATGTACAGTTCACCCAGAAGGTAGTTGTAAAAGTTTCTGTAACAAAAGTACACAAACATATAACAGGGGTGGTTATGTGGGATTGACCCTACTGCAGTCAGGATCTGTGTTGATGTCCATGACCCTTGATATAATCAGGCCACGTCAATGCCAGAGATCTGGCCTACCACCTGAGGCCATATTGGTGTCTGAGGGCCACATTGCCAATCTAAGAGGCCTGCCTGCACTGCCATCTGGGTCCATGGTGACATCTAAGCCTTGACTGCTGATGAGGACCATGTCTGGGTCTGTGGTCCTATCACAGCTGGAGTCAGTGTTAATGCTTGTGACCTGTGTTGTCACAGAAGACCATATTGTTGGCCAGGGTCTAGGCCACATCCTGTGTCTATTGGTGTCCAAGGACCACACTGCTGTTGGGGTTCCACTGATCTGAGTGGCCTGAGTTATAACCTGTGGCCATGATGTCATCTAAGCAAGGGTACTACTGGTTGTCATGTTCAGGTCCTTGTTTCCTCAGCTGATGTCTGTGATGATGTCCATGGCCAATGGGTTCATAGTGAGTTCATAGGAATCATGTGTATTAAAATCCAATTAGCTGACTGAGCTGGCCCACCACTCCCTCGCTGGTTCTGGGATAGTTGTCCCACCCCTCACTGGAAACTTGAGATCTTTATCTTCCCAAAAGTGTTACAACTAATAGTGATTTTGCAAAGAAACTTTACCACATTTATTAAAGATACTTTCTTTTGTTAAGTATGTAGTTCAGGTTTATTCCTCAAAAATCAGGTGCCCAAGGTGTTGAATTCAATTCCTTTTGTCAACCTGTTTTCATGTCAATACCATATTGTTTTTACTACTATAACTCTTTAGTATACCTTGAAATCAGAGGTGATGATAACTCTAGTAATTCTTTCATTATTCACAATTGTTTGAGAAATTCTGAACTTTTAGTTTTCCATATGAAGTTGAGAATTGTCCTTTCAATGCACGAAAAGAACTGTGTTGGAATTTTGTTGGGGATTGCACTGAATCTGCAAATAGCTTTTGGTAGTATGGCTAATTTTACTATGTAAATCCTCCTGATCCACAAGCATGGGAGATCTTTCTATCTTCTGATATCTTCCTCAATTTCTTTCTTCAAAGACTTGAAGGTTTTATCATACAAATCATTCATTTGCTTCTGAATATCTACATGTAGAAGAATGCAAATATTTATCTGTACTTATCATCTTTTATAAGACTCCCTTTTTAGTGATTTAAAGACCCTGACATAAAGACCGACACACTGAATCTCCTAAAGGAAAATTCAAGAAAACCCTTGAATATATTTTCGTGGGTAACAACTTTGCAAATAGAACACTGATATAACAGGCACTAAGATCAACAATTAATAATTGGGAATCCATGAAAATGAAAAGTTTCTGTAAAGAAAAGAACGCCATCAATCAGACAAAGGCAACGTACAGAATTGGAAAAGATTATTTGACAACTGCACCTCCAATAAAAGTCTAATGTAAAAATTATATAAAGAACTCAAGAAACTCGATATTCAAAAGTGAAATAGTCCAGTTAAAAATGTGGTACAAGTCTAAACACAGAATTATCCATAGAGGAATCTCAAATGGCTAAGAATGTTTAACATCCTTAGCTATAAGAAAAATGGAAATCAAAATGGTGAAGAAGGACGCTTAAAAGAAATCCCACACTTGCTCAGAACTTAGTATAATAGAGTGTTATTTATTTAGAGGTAGACTCACAGATCATAATCCTCTGCTGGAAAGGGGAACATCAACTGAGTCCCACAGCCAGAAGAGAGCCTGGACACGCACTTTACTTCAGCATATATAGTATAAGAGGCCATGCCTAAGTGGGCAGGTAACTTAAAGGCTACTGGCATTAGGAATTCCTACAGAAAAATGGCAATAAGATTTCACCTTACACCTAACAGAATCGTTAAGATAAAAAACATAATTGACAGCTTATGGACAAGAATGTGGAATAAGGGGTTTACACACCTATTGCTAGTAGGATGGTAAACATGCACAGCCACTATGAAAATCAATAAGGCCACTCCTCAGAAGATTGGAAATATATCTATCTCAAGACCCATCTATATCACTCCTAGTTATGTGTCCAAAGGATGTTCCATCATACCACAAGGACACGTGCTCAACCATGTTCACATCAACTTTATTCATAATGGCAAGAACTGGAAACAATCTAGACATCTTTCAACTGAAAATGGATAAAGAACATGTGAAACACATAGTGTAATATTAATCAGTGGTTAGATAAATCAGTGGTCAGAAAATTTTCAGGCAAATAGATTCAAGTAGAAAAACATTATCCTGAGGCAATCTAGACACAAACATAAATATGGTGTGCATTTTCTTAAAAGGTTAGATAAAGATGGAGGCTATAGCTCTTGAGATTACTTTGGTTATATCTGGTTGCCTTGTCTTATTGTATCTTGTTTTGTTGTGTTGTCTCTTGGAAGCCTGCTCTTTTCTGAGGAGGAAATAGGAGATACATCATATCTGGGAAATGGGGAGGCAGAGGGAAGCTAGGAGCAGGGAAGATGGAGAAACTGTACTGCCGCAAACTGTGCCCCCGTGCCTCCACTCTGTGTGCTATTACCCAGTTCGCGAGTTTCGGGCAAGGAGGTTAAAATACACAAAGACACACAGACAGAGAGACAGTGACACGGGTCATCCTTGAATTCCCCAAGAATGTCCCATTTATTGTGTTCAGGGGCAGATTATATAGAGATAGCCACACCCCAGCCAAACCCACCAGAAACCACTTTCCTGCCATCAGGAACTCCTGAAGGTCTCTTGCTCAGAGCAGTTGTAGGCATTCAGATCAGGGGATTACAAAAAATTCAGGATCTAGGGTCTCACTGCTCCCAACACTGTACTTGGGATATATTGCATGAGAGAAGAATCTACTTTGATTACAAATGGAAATAGAGGCTATGAAGAAGTATTATAATTTTTAAAGAGAGGGTCTTTCTATGTAATTCATGCTGGCCATGAACTTATTGGGAGTTTACATACTTCCTACCTCACATTCTGAGAGAAGAGATTACAAACATGTGCTGTGTTTATCTTCTCTACCTCCTCACTCAGGATACAGAAGTGCCTATTTTACTCACATTTCCCCTTTCAGTACTGGATATCAGTAAGTACCAGGCAAGGGTGATATGGGATTCTGCCCTGTATGCTGTGATTACCATTAATGAATAAAGAAACTGTTTTAAGCATCTGCTGGGGTAGAGTAGAGCTAGGAGGGGAAATAAACTAAATGGTGGAAGGAAGGAGGTTGAGTCTGAGAGAAGCCATGGAGCCCCCGCCAGAGACAGTCATGCCAGAACCTTGCCAGTAGGCCACAAGCCTCATGGTAAAATATACAATAATGGGAATGGGTTAAATTAAGATGTAAAAGCTAGCCAATAAGAAGTTAGAGCTAATAAGCCAAGCAGTGATTTAATTAACAGAGTTTCTGTGTGGTTGTTTCAGGAGTAGGGAGGCTGGGAAATGAACAAGTGACCTCCCTACTCTACAAGGGTCCTAAAATGAGTTGGTCACAGACCACCCAAATTATCATCACCTTAGAATGTTTCTGACTGTCTTAGGGTTGAAACATTTTGTTAGAGAGATGGGTATTTACACTTGTGAACATTCATCTGACTTATTTCTAAATGCCAGAGGTAGCAGAGTCACCACTCTGTTAATGCAGGATCATTCAGTCACAGGATTCTATTACTTTCTTAAAAAATAATTATAAGGCAATGAATTTAAACTCTACATAGAATGCACAAATTCAATTATGAATACTGATCTGTTTAATACAGCAACTTTCCAGAAAGTACAAAAATTAGAACATAAGTATTTTATTGTCAAATAATATTTTTGTTTTGACATTCCCTTGTTCCATATTGCAAGCAAAATTTCCAATCATACATTCAAAACAAATAAAGACCTACTGGCTTGAAATAGGATGAATTAAATGCACACTCAGTCTAATGCACAGAGACAGTGTAGTTCGGGTAAACTGAGTTCACTAGCGGGAAATAGAATCATCAGTGGTCTAAGCTTCTTTCTGAGATAGATAGATAGATAGATAGATAGATAGATAGATAGATAGATAGATAGATAGGTCGATCTGTTCTAAAATTAGGCAATTTCCATGCAAAACTATAATACATTCTTACTGCAGCAAACTTAAACATTTTATCTTGTTCCAACTCTTTAAAACAATACCAAGAAATCTCTTGGATAAAATTTCTTACTGACATTTTTTAATATTATATTATAAAGTCCTTTATCTCCATAGTATTATATATCTGTGTTTTGAAGCTGTGTCACTTAAACAAATTGTTCTCCTAATCCATGAATGTTTCTAAACTGCATGAAAAGTTCAATCTAATCTGTCTGGCATCATCAAATTTTATTCCTCAACCTTGATTTTATTTGCAAGCAAAACTAAATTTTCAATGATATAGATTGTTGCATATATAACTCAATTATGAACTACAAATCAATACACTTGATATTATTATGGTTAATATTTCAGAAAATTGTGTCACAAAAAGCTTGTATATCAATCTTGTTTTATTCTTTTTAATAACCATGTTTTACCCTCAATGATATATTTTATTTCAGAATAAGTTTCAAATTGAACAGGTAATGACATGTAAAAAAATTCCTAAAGAAAATATGCTTAGTGTTTCTTCCTGGCTTCATTTTTGTTGTTTATTATTGGTTATCATTATGCCATATTCAAAATTTTTGGTACCAAGACTTAGCATTAGCTTTCCAGTTTATTTTCAGACAGACTTGGAACCAATCTTTAATAGAAGAATATGAAAGGTCTGTAACTAAATTTGATCAAGAAAATGTCATTTCATGTGCATTATCCATTTAAGAAAACACTATAATATAGCCATTAAACCTGTCCTGTCATGAACAGCCAAAGAAAGTTTCACAGGCTCTCCAAAGTCAAATATCTTACAAGTGCCTGCACTAAGTTCCATAAGTTAACAGAGCAAAGTTTCTTTCTTCCACTGGACAATGAAATATGACTCAATATTTACTGTGCATATGTACTTTAGTGTTGATCCTAACTATTTAGATGTATTTAGTCAGCACACCAAATATCAGCATATACAGAAAGAATGAAAGCATTTAACATATTAGAAGCAAAAGGAAGCTGGGTAAATGTCTCTAGCAAGTTGGGTAGTGCAGAGTTAAAAGGTAAGCTTAGAGCATTGTATTTAAAATGCAGATTAAGACCATGAAAATACCAAGGTTCTACCTAGGATTCAGACATATTCTGACCAAGAACCCTAGAGGAACCAATACACATTCAAGAACAGATTGTGGTAGAGTTTAGAATATCATCTATATAGTCATTAAAACATTCAATACTTTTTTTCACTATAATTTCACTTTAATTATCCTCCATATTTAAAAAAATCCATTCAGTAAATGTTGGCTGTTTTACTTTCTAGAATATTTCTAGTATCCATGCCTCTTTTTTAGTTCAGCAAGTGTTTTCTACATATCCACACTGACAAATCACAAAGTGACATTTCTATTTTCTTGGTTTCATTTACAGTGAAAGTGCTTATTGAAGATATATCTTAAAGAGACACGACACATTTTAATGGAGGCTGCATTCATTTTCAGTCTACTCTGAATAATCTTAAATTTCTTTAGCACGTTCTTGTGTGATATGTAGCCATTTTCTTTTGCTCATTTCTTTCTTGAAATATGAAGGTGCTTTAAAATTACTGTCTACCACCTAAAGGCATATATATTCACATACATTCATATATTTGCTTGTTTCTGTGTGTGCCTGTATATACATATAAACATGTATACATATATCCATTAATATCTTAGGACTCAGCCGATTTATAGCTCTCTGAATGAAACTTCAACTTACTACGAGTTTTCTATTATTCCACATGTTCTTAAAAGGTCCTGTGCATTCTGAGGTGATGTGAGAACAGCCGTGAAAAGAATCACTCGATTGCTTTTCCTCTCAAGTACAACAGTTCGGAAAACAGATATGAAATGAAGAGTCTAAGTAAAAATTTCAGAATACTCTGGGAGTTAAAATGCTCTCAGCAAGTACAAGCCAAAGAACATTGCTGTAGTTCACCCTGCTGTGTTTCAGTATGGCAGCTTCCTCCCAAAGCCACCGCAGCCTGGAGTCGTAGAGAAAACACCCAGCTTTGCAGCTTCTCCCTCAGGAAGGCAAGGAAGCACTGGTCCACCACTCACAGTTTCAGCTTTGAGGAGTTGTTGGAGTCCTAGATTCAGTCTCATCTGACATGAAGAATAGAAGGAGATCTGGCGCTCCATCTAGAAGCCATAGAAATCTGAAGAGGGCTAGGAGCATTATGTACCAACCAGTAGTACAGAGTGAACAAAAAGTAAAAGCAAAACAAAATCTATCTATGCTTTTTCATTGGAAAATTAGAAGTACAAGCCCAGAGAGGATTTTCATCTTAAAACATATCACATGTTCCATGAGACTCATCCAGGTTAAAGAGATCAGACATTCTTTTATGTTTTATGATGACATGTTTATGATGACATGTTTTAAAATGAACTGTTATCTCCTGTAACCAGCAAGACTTCTAGTGGAGGGTTTGGGACAACAACCCAGCCATTCAATCTTCATCCTAATACGTGTCCTTCCTACAAGATATGCTTGGGAATGGGTGCCACAGAACTGTGGGGATGGCTAACCAGTGACTGGTTCATCTTGAGACCCATGCCACAAGAGAGAGCCTATGCCTAACATCTCTGGAAGGCCCGGAACCAGAGGCTGGATTGCCCAGAGAACTAGGATAAAACTAGACATCATTGGCAAGAAAGCCAGTGAAAACTCCTAACAATTCCTAATAATATCCCGCTGTACTCATAGGTTGGTACCTGGTCCAGTACTTCATCCAGCAACTGATGGAAACAGATGCAAAGACTGACAAACAAACACTAGGCTGAGCTCTGGGAATCTTGCTGAAGAGAGGAAGGAAGGATTGTAGAAGTCAGAGAAATGAAGGACATCCCAGAAACCACACAGAATCAACTATCCTGCCTTCACAGAGGCTCACAGAGACTGAACCAACAATCTGGGAGCCCTGATCGGATTGACTTAGGCCTTCTGCATGTATGCAACGGTTGTATAGCTTGGTGTTCTTGTGGGACTTCTAGCAATGGGAGCAGTGGCTGTCTCCGACTCGGTTACCTGCTTTTGGAACTCTTTTCTCATACTGAGCTGCCTTATCCAGTCTTAACATGAGAAGAGGTTCCTAGTCTTCCTTCAACTTGGTATGCCATGTTTGATTGATATCCATGGGAGTCCTGCCCTTTTCTAAAGAGAAGCAGAGGAGTGCATATGAAGGGGGGGAGCAGAGGCAAGGTAGGGGGAGGTACAGTGAGGAGAGGAGGGAGAGAACCTGTGCTCAGGATGCAAAAATAAATACATACATAAATAAATAATGCTAATAAATAAATAAAAGGAAACATGACCCATCAAAAGAACAAAATTGGATTTCTAGAAAATAAATCTAAATTAATATAGACTTGTAATATTCATGATAAAACACTGAAAATACTGGCTTTAAAGAAACATAGTGAGGGCATTATCTGTTTTCTCAGAGGACCCAGGTTTGATTCCCAGAGCCCACATGGTTCATATCTGTCAGCACCTCTAGTCCCAGGGTATCTGATGGTGTCTTCTCATCTCCGTGATTTCCAGGCACACAAGTAGTGCCCATACTACTTGTAGGCAAAACACCATCCATGTAAAGTAAAAATAAAATGAGAGTCTACATGAGTTAAAGAGATGACAGACAGCCAAATTAATCAGGGGAATTGCACATGAACAAAATGAAGCAAAGGACATGAAGAAAGCAACTACAAAAAAAAAAGAAACAAATTAGGAAACTCAAAGGCCTTGGAGAAATTCACTGGATGTGCTCAAAAGCAAAGCAGATTAGGAAGAAAGCATGCCTACTTAACAATGGCGCTGTACAGGAAATGAATCAATGACTATACACATGGTTTAGTGGGAACACACAGAAGCAAAAATGGAGTTAGGACTTTACCAAACATCACCTCGAAAAATTAACAAAAGACCTAAGACAACAAATCTAGAGGTCATGCTTGAGGAATAATCTAGAAGTTGTCAAAAACAGGGTGTAACAGAAATGAGCAAAGAAAACCCATTATACAGCCTGATTAAAGATCTTCACCAACCCCGCAACAGACAAAGGTCTGATCTCCAAAATATATAGAGAACTCAAGAAACTAGACTTTAAAATGCTAATTAACCCAATTAAAAAATGGGGCACTGATCTGAACAGAGAATTCTCAACAGAAGAAGTTCAAATGGCCAAAAGACACTTAAGGTCATGCTCAACTTCCTTAGCAATCAGGGAAATGCAAATCAAAACAACTTTGAGATATCATCTTACACCTGTGAGAATGGCTAAAGTCAAAAGCACCAACGATAACCTTTGCTGGAGAGGTTGTGGAGGAAGGGGTACCCTCATCCATTGCTGGTGGGAATGCAATCTTGTGCAACCACTATGGAAGTCAGTGTTTCGGTTTCTTAGGAAATTCGGGATCAACCTACCCCTGGACCCAGCAATACCACTCTTGGGAATATACCCAAGAAATGCCCTATCATATGACAAAAGCATTTGTTCAACTATGTTCATAGCAGTATTATTTGTAATAGCCAGAACCTGGAAACAACCTAGATGCCCTTCAATGGAAGAATGGATGAAGAAAGTATGGAATATCTACACATTAGAGTACTACTCAGCGATAAAAAACAATGACTTCTAGAATTTTGCATGCAAATGGATGGAAATAGAAAACACTATCCTGAGTGAGGTATCCCAGACCCAAAAAGATGAACATGGGATGTACTCACTCATAATTGGTTTCTAGCCATAAATAAGGGTCACGGAGTCTACAATAGGTGAATCTAAAGAAGTTAAGTAAGAAGGGGAACCCAAGGAAAAACATATAGTTATCCTCTTGGCTAAGGGAAGTAGACAAAATTGCCGGGGAGAAAATTGGGATCTTGGGGTGGGATGGGTTGGGGGTAAGGGGAGATGGGGAGAGAAAAGTTAGAAGGGAAGGAGGTCGGGCCTTGGGAAAGCAGGAGGATTGGGATAAAGGAAGGTTGGACAGGGGAGCACGGAACCACAATTCTTAGTTAAGGGAACCACTTTAGGGTTGGCAAGAGACCTGACCCTAGAGGGGCTCCCAGGTGCCCAAGCTGAGGTCCCCAGTTAGTTCCTTGGGCAGTTGAGAATAGGGAACCTGAAATGACCCTATCCTTGAGCAATACTGACGAATATCTTGCATATCATCATAGAACCTTCATCTGGTGATGGATGGAGGTAGAGACAGAGACCCACACTGGAGCACTGGACTCAGCTCCCAAAGTCCCAATGAGGAGCAGAAGGAGGGAGAACATGAGCAAAGAAGTCGGGACCACGAGGGATGCACCCACCCACTGAGACAGTGGAGCTGATCTATTGAGAGCTCACCAAGACCAGCTGGACTGGGACTGAAAAAGCATGGGATAAAACTGGACTCTCTGAACATGGCGAACTATGAGGGCTGATGAGACGCAAAGGACAATGGCACGGGGGTTTGATCCTACGTAATGTGATGGCTTTGTGGGAGCCCAGCCAGTTTGGATGTTCACCTTCCTAGATATATGGACGGAGGTGGGAGGTCCTAGGTCTTACCACAGGGCAGAAAACCCTGACTGCTCTTTGGACTGGAGAGGGAGGGGGAAAGGAGTGGGGGGAGGGGGAGAAGGGTGGGAGGAGGGGGCGTAGGGGGGGAGGAGGGGGAGGGAAATGGGAGGCTGGGAGGAGGTGGAAACTTGTTTTTTTTTTCTCCTTTTCTCAATAAAAAAAATATTCTTAAATATGAAAAAAAAACTTACAAGTAAAGAGTAAAAGGCTTCTGAACAGGGAGAAAATATCTAGTTTTTTTTTTTTTTTACATTTAAGGCATGAACATACACACACACACACACACACAGAGAGAGAGAGAGAGAGAGAGAGAGAGAGAGAGAGAAACTCTGCAGAATAACATACTTGACACATAACAATATCCGAGAACTCAGCAACAAATGCAAGACATAACTGAATTAGAAAAGCGTCACAGTGACCTAGGCCTTTAATCCCACTCAGCACGTGGAGGTAAAAGCTGGTGGTTCTGGGGGTTCAAAGCCTGCCGGGTTTACACAGTGAGATGTAGGACAACCAGGAGACTCTGTCTCCATTTCTTTAAAAAGGTCAAAACATCAAAAAGCACAGAAAAACCAGTTCTGCCAGCACTATTTGTTGAAGATGCTCTCTTTCTTCCATTGTATACTTTTAGCTCCTTTATCAAAAATCAGGTGTTCATAGGTTTGTGGGTTAAAATCCGGGTCTTCTATTCGATTCCATTGGTCGACTTCTCTGTTTTTATGCCAAGCTGTTTTCAATACTGTAGCTCTGTAATAGAATTTGAAGTCAGGGATGGTAATGCCTCCAGACGTTCCTTTATTGTATAAGATTGTTTTGGCTGTCGTTGGTTTTTTGTTTTTCCATATAAAGTTGATTATTGTCCTCTCAAGGTCTGTAAAGAATTTTGATGGGATTTTGATGGGGATTGCATTGAATCTATAGATTGCTTTTGGGAGAACTGCCATTTTTACTATGTTGATCCTCCCAATCCAAGAGCAAGGGAGATCCTTCCATTTTCTGTAGACTGCAAGGGGGCCACCCACCCATTGAGGCAGTGGGGCTGATCTATTGGGAGCTCACCAAGGCCAGCTGGACTGGGACTGAAAAAGCATGGGATAAAACCGGACTCTCTGAATATGGTGGACAATGAGGGTTGCTGAGAAGCCAAGGACAATGGCACTGGGTTTTGATCCTACTGCATGTACTGGCTTTTTGGGAGCCTAGCCTGTTTGGATGCTCACCTTCCTAGACCTGGATGGAGGGGGGAGGACCTTGGACTGCCCACAGAGGAGGGAACCCTGACTGCTCTTCGGACAGAAGAGGAAGGGAGAGGGGAGGGGGGTGTGGGGAGTGGGGGGAAGGGGAGAGAAAAGGGAGGCAGGGAGAAGGCGTAAATTTAAAAAAAAAAAAAGACAGAAAAAGATCCCTAACAATAATGATTAGCAGGGGATTTCAGGTAAAGATGACAAATTTGTGTTTGAAAAAATCATGTGAGAAACATATTAGTGGTTTTGTGCTTTGAAATTTTGAGACGTTTTAAAGGCAGCATGCCCTATTTAAGAATAGAGGCTGATGAGCTAGGCATGGTGGCTCATTCCTTGAATCACACTGGGGAGGCAAAGGCAGGTGGATCTCTTAAGGCTAGCATGGTCTACAAAGTGAGCTCCAGGACAGCCTGGGCTATTGCACAGAAAATCCTGTCTGAGAGGACAAAACAAAAGTAGAGGTGGAGCCTATTATGCCTCTTAGCCTACCCATTAGGTTATTTTATAATCGACTTTTCTGATAGAAAATCAGTACAGTAAAAGGACACGTGAAAGTAACAAATGCAGTTGGATAGTAATTGAAAAACATTGACTCTTCAGGCCACCAGCAATCTCCTGCGCCTCTCTGTGTATACCTTTCCCTTAACTGCACAATGATATTTTTGTGTGAGCATATTTCTAAACAATCTTTACAGTTGCTTTTGTTTTCAACTGCAGTTCTCCCTCCCTCTCCTCTTCTTATTCCTCTCCACCTTCCCCCACAGAGAGAGCTCACCTGAGCTCCTGGCAGGGACTCTAGACCAACAGCCCCAGGCTCTCTGCACGTGGATGACAGTTGTGCATCTTGGTCTGTCTGAGGTGGCCCTGGCAGTGGGATTAGGGTCCATCCCTGGGGCAGGAGCCAGCTTTTCAGAGACCATTCCCTATGGTGGGATGCCTTACAGTTGCTGTTTTACCAAGAATTTCATTCTTAGGCATATTCAGAGATGTCCTATAATAGATTCTTTTGCTAAGAATATGCATGAGATGTAACTGGAGCTCTGACCAGAGTCAGTTCTCAGGTCTCTCCTGGTACACCTGCATTGAAGTGGGAAAATGGCAGACCCGTCAGCTTCACCATGCCTAAAATATGCTTTCAAACTAGCAACTTCATTTCTACCTAATTTATAGCTATTCTGTAAAGTGTTACTGTTTTGGATAAAAGAATGTAGGATTTCAATAGTCCTAAAAGTTAAACTTGCATGCTTCCCCCAGTTCTTTTCAAAAGTGAGGGATGATGGGAAAGACAGTCTACTAGGTTCATATGTTTCTAATCTACTTTAGGAGTAGTCCAAGCAGTAATTTCAGGGGAAAAAAGGGGGCAGGCCAGCGAGATAACTCAGCAGTTAGAGCACTTTCTGCTGCTGAAGAGGATCAAGTCTACTTCCCAGCACCAACATGGTGGTTAACAGCCATCTGTAAGTCCGGTTCCATGAGATCTTTTGCCACTTCTGACCTTCGCATCTCTGCAGGCACCATTTATGTGCATGGTGCACATACATGCATGTAAGCAAAAACACTCACAAAAAAAAACAAATACATATAATAAAAAAATTTAAAGGTGGTTGTGTGGTCCCAGACTCTATTTTTATTAAATTAATTTTACTACTAAAAACAATAATTATGAATAAGGTATTCTCTTGAATAAAATATTATAGCATAAACTTAATTAATTATGCTTTGAAAGCAGCAATAATATTGTTTTCTACAAAATAAAAGGACAATTTTGTATATGCGACATAATATCCCCTTATGACTACTATGATTTTATTTGACATATCTTTATGTGGTAATGGAATTGAAGCTTTTTTTTTACATGGAACTTGTTAACTTAAGGTTAAAATAAAATTTGCCCTTTGAGGTGGAGTTTGATCTTATTTTTTACTCTAAAAATCATCATGTAAAATCATTAATTTTGCAACATTTATAATCTGTATTATAACTATAGCATATTAACAATCTTTTTACCCTCCTAATTATAGTTTTTATACTATTTGCCTAAAGAAAGAAGTATTCAAGAGAATTATACAATTGTGTACTTTTTCACTAGTTTTCCTGTAATTATGGTGTCATTTTATTTCATTTATTTCAGAAAATAATGCCACCCAACATAAAGGATGGCAATAAATATTTTTAAGTGTAAAATCTGTAAACACCTTTGGAATGAGAGCAAGGATTTATCATTTATTCACTACTTTATTTGGCCTTTCTTTTGGGTTTAATACCAGGTATTATTATAAGACACAAGGATGTTTCTTCAAAAAATATTTATTACCTTATTAAGGTAAACTGTCTTCCCTGCTGGTGGACGATATTTTATAGAAAAAAAAAAACATGCTTCTATAAACTTCACTGTTGGAGGCCAGCTACTTTTTAGCTGACACCACCATAACCATTACTTTCATTCCAATTTTAAGGACAGTTGTAGCAGCACTTCAATTAACCAATTAATCAAAATGATATTCAAGTTTCTGCACATCCAGTCGGTAAGGGTACTCCCTGGCACATTATTTCAAATGAGTGCCACCTCCTGCTATGGTGGGCGTTCAACTGGCCTAGAAAAGCATCACAGTTAGCACTTTTGCTCGCAATGAAAAAAGTTAACAACACTGACACTTAAGTGACCATAATTAGTCCATTGAGATTAATTTGGGAACTTTGTACCCCTTCGAAGGCCATTGTCACATACTCCTAGCACCTTCTAAATTGCAGCAGTTCACTGGTTCATTTTCCAAATGGTGTTCTCAGTTGTAGTGTCTGGAAGTTCAATTTTAAAAAAATGAATATCTTGGGTACTAGAGAAAATAGTCTCACTAGAAGAAACTCTTCAGGGACATATCCCAAATTGCAGTGTTTCTGTTTCTATGGAAGAAAAACACTAAATAATCAGGTAAGGCAACAGAATTTTTGTGATTGATAACATAAAAATTTAATAAAACAAATGTGGAAATTCAGATATCAATTGCACAAACATAACCTGCAATAACTAAAGAATAACAAAAGAAGCCTTCTTAATTACATTTAATCTTAAGGTCAGGCATGCACTATGAGAGAAAATATTACAATTAAATTATATGACACATGTGAGGGCATCATTTGCATGTGTAATTTTATTTTCATATATTTGTATATTAATAGAACATGCATGAATCTATAGTTTTATGAATGGTTGACTTATATCAGCTTATTGCTAAAATTCAGAGTATTTAGAAAAGCTTGTTTTAACATTATTTACTTATTTATTAAAAATTTCCACCTCCTCCCCTCCTCCCATTTCCCTCCCCCTCCCCCTCCCTCTCCAGTCCTGAGAGAAGTCAGGGTGCCCTGCCCTGTGGGAAGTCAAAGGCCCTCCCCTCTCCATATAGTTCTAGGAAGATGTGCATCCAAGCAGACTAGGCTCCCAAAAAGCCAGTGCATGCAGTAAAATCAAAACCCGGGGTCATTATCAATGGCTTCTCAGTCTGCCCTCATTGTCAGCCACATTCAGAGTCCTGTTTGATCACATGCTCGTTCAGTCCCAGTCCAGCTAGCCTTGGTGAGCTCCCATTAGATCAGTTCCTTGCTCATGTTCTCCCTCCTTCTACTCTTCATATGGGCCCTGGGAGCTCAGTCCAGTGTTTCAATGTGGGTCTCTGTCTCTATCTATGGTGATATGCAAGATATTCATGAGTGTGGCTATGGGAGAAGGCCAATTCAGGCACCCTCTCCTCTGCTGCCCAAGGACTTAGCTGGGGAAATCCCCTTGGACATCTGGAACCCCTCTAGAATCAAGTCTCTTGCCAAACCTAAAATGGCTCCCTTAGTTACGATATCTTCTTCCCTGCTCCCATATTCACCCTTCCTCCATCTCAACCATCCCCTTCCCCCAAGCTCTCCCCAATCCTCCCCTTCTCCCTTCTCTCTCCCCATCTCCCCTAAACTCCACCCCACTCCCACCCCTGTGCTCCCAACTTTTGCCTGGAGATCTTGTCTATTTCCAGTATCCAGGAGGATAACTATATGTTTTATTTGGGTTCACCTTATTTAGTTTCTCTAGGATCATGAATTATAGCCTTAATGTCCTTTGTTTATGGCTAGAATCCACCTATGAGTGAGTACATACTATATTCATTGTTTTGGGTCTGGGTTATCTCACTCAGTAAAGTGTTTTTTATTCCATCCATTTGCATGCAAAATTCAAGATGTCATTGTTTTGTACTATAGAGTAGAACTCTAAAGTGTATATGTGCCACACCTTCTTTATCCATTCTTCTACTGAGGGGCACTTAGGTTGTTTCCAGGTTCTGACTATTACAAATAGTGCTGCTATGAACATAGTTGAACAAATGCTTTTGTAGTATGATTGGGTATCTCTTTGGTATATTCCCAAGAATGGAATTGTGGGATCCTGAGGTAGGTTGACTCCCAGTTTCCTAAGAAACCGACACAATGATTTCCAAAGTGGTTGCACAAGTTTGCATTCCCACCTACAATGGGTGAGTTTTCCTTTTACTTCACAACCTCTCCAGCATAGGATATCATTGGTGTTTTTGATTTTAGCCATACTAACAGGTGTAAGATGGTATCTCAAAGTTGTTTTGATTTGCATTTCCCTGATCGCTAAGGAGGTTGAGCATGACCTTAAATGTCTTTTGGCCATTTGAACTTCTTCTGTTGAGAATTCTCTGTTCACTTCATTACCCCATTTTTTAATTGGGTTAATTAGAGTTTTAATGTCTAGTTTCTTGAGTTCTTTATATATTTTGGAGATCAGACCTTTGTCTGATGTGGGGTTGGTAAAGATCTTCTCCCATTCAGTAGGTTGCCTTTTTGTCTTAATGACAGTGTCCTTTGCATTACAGAAGCTTCTCAGTTTCAGGAGGTCCCATTTATTCATTGTTGCTCTTATTGTCGGTGCTAATGGGAGCATAATTTTTTTTTCATAAAACCTGGGAATTCACTCAGTTATTTTACTCTCAGACATCCTTGTTCTGTATTAATGCAGGAGCAATAACAAAAAGGAAATGTGCCAACTAGTGTTTTCTCTTCTTGAATCAAGCTAGGGCCCTTTGGAGGAGGGAACCTCAATTGAGAAAATATCCCCACAAGATTGACTTGTAGGCAATCCTGTAAGCACTTTAAAGGCTCAGCTCACTGTGGGATGGGTTACACTCACAGCTCACCATGTGTTGGACTACGCTTATAGCTCACTGTGTCGTGTGCTACCCCCAGACTGCTGGTTCTGAATGGTATAAAAACATAGACCGAACAAGCCACCAGGTTCATTCCAGTAAGGAGCACATTTCCGTAGCTTCTACATTAGTCCTGCCTTGAGTCCATGTCCTTATTTCCATTGATAATGGACTGTGGTGTGTAAATGTAAGCAAAATACAACAACAATAAAAATTAAACAAACAAACAAACAAAAACTCTTTCTTCCACAAAGTTGCTTTTTAGTCACAGTATTTTCATCACAGCAAGGAGAATACTAACCAAAACAAGAGATGTCAATCTTGCCTGTAAAATAAGGACTCACATACCTATTTAGATTTTTCAAAACCAGAGAAATATCTGCCTTTACAACAGCATCCAAATCAGTTCAAATAATGTCAAATTTATGCGATTATATTCTTACAGTCAGAATTTATTCCTTCATACAAGTTGAAACTCTAAAATTGTAGCTGTTTAAACACGTAATATGGCATAAACCATACTTTTAGCAACCTGCTTTTTACCATATCTCTACCATATTACCATAGTTAGCTGTACATATAGAGTCTATGGTTGCCAAGAATCTCATCTAATGAGGAAGCAAATCACCCTTGAATCCACTGAGTTGGAATGAGCAGGAGAAAGAAATGAAAAAAGGATACTCTAGTCTCATCACTATTGTCCCAGAACTGACCAACTTTGTTCAACACCTTCTTTGACAGTTAGACTCACAAAGCTTCCTAGACTCACAAAATTGTTCAGGAGACAATTTTATACAAAAGAAATTCTGAGATTTCCTTCCCCCAAATGATGAGTCTCAGTGGGAGAGAAAGCAATAGAAGCAGAAATAAAATATTCAAGTACTAGAAGGGAAAACATCTTTTTTGTTGTTGTTGTTAAAGGCGTGAGTTTGTCATGTACCACACAAAAGGTAGCAAAGTTTTAGAGACATAATTAGAAACATTTTCAATTTATGTTTCAATTTTCTCTCCAGTGCACTGTATAAAGACGTAGAAATCATAATAGTGATATATGTGTTTTTTTAAAACGCATGAGAAAATACTCATGTCATATTTGAGATTTTAAAAAGTTTCAAGCAATAATGAAATATTTCTGATGAGATAAAAGTTAGTTTGAACTTTAATAATAAGAAAACATGTTCCCATGGCTGTGAAGCAAACTGATAGAAAGCATTAGAGATTTACACAGAACATCAAAAGAATGAGTGACATTATCTTGACAAGTCCTTAATACAAATTAACAATTTCACATTTCTCATAACACAAAATATAACTATCACAGAGTTATTAATACAATTTCACTTTCTCATGACTCTAGAAAGCATTTAGTCTTTGCGATTGGTACAAAATACAAGGAAAATATGAAAATGTTCAAGTTTCTTCTTAAAAATGAGAATATTAAGGGTAAAATGAATACTAAAGGTAAGTTCTGAGAATTTTTTTTCAAATAAAGTACTTTCTGTTTTCAGTTTTTGACTGATTTATTCATAAATTTGGTCATTAATTACCAGATTCCTAATGAAAACACAACTACAAATTGAGTTTAGACATCAGTTTTGCAAGACCATTGCAGAGAAATCTATACAGAGATCAATGAGATACATAACTATGAATACTTTCTTTTTCTGTGTTTTGTTTTTTTGTTTTGATGTTGTTGTTGCTGTTGTTGTTTCTTCATTTGAGATTCAAGAAAGAATGACCCCATAACTTAGCATCTGCTAGGCAAACTCTCTATCATAAGTTTATATTTCTACCCCAGGGTTTCAGATTTTAGTGAAACAATTCCTAGAGGAATTAAAAGATATTTGAAGTACCAAGTTGAATGTGTATTTTCTAAAGTAAGCAGGTGGATGATATAAGGGCAAAAAGAATTCCTGGATACATCTAGAAAATGATGGCTTAAAGACCTAGAAATGTGTGTTTTCACTGCTTGGTTTTTGTTGTTATTGAAACACAGAAGACATATCGCAGGAAATGTTTAGTGTACCATTGTATAGGTGTTCATATAACAATTGCTATTTAGTGAAGAAGCAGTGTTAACAGCCCTAAATTAAGATTACTGGCAGTAAATTTTGTTTAATATACTCCAGTAGTCCAAAGTGCAGGAAAGTTGAAAGTGTCAAATAAAATTATCACTTACTTTGCTATTGTCTATCTTAAGACACAACTTGGAATCCAGGGTGCTCCACCTCGGTTGCATCCTCCATTTTCAAAGGTAGCTGCCTCATCATAATCATGCCTCTTCCTGTTAATTTAAAAAACACTTTCAGCCAGAAAAGGAATGTATCTCAATATTTTTATCTTTTGAGTGTGATGATAATTATACAAGTTGATTTTTGAATAATTTCTGGTAGAAATTGCCCTTTTCCATTATTTAGTGCATAAAATATGTACACTTTTATTTATCAATGGGTCCTTCTATATGTATGTACATACACAATAAGTGGAAGTCAGTTCAAGGAGAGTAGTGTTTCTACTTCCTCTAAACCAGAGATTCATGCACGCTGTGTTTGAGAGTGTGTTTCTCTAATTGTAGATGGTACAGTACATCACATCTGTGGCTTCCATGCCTGAGGCGGCTGCCAGAGCCACAGTGTGCTCTCTGATAAAATTGCCCTGTTAGGTTGTGATCTCTACAGCGCTACATTGCAGCAAACTCTATGAATCTCATCTCCTCTAGGAAATGTGTTCTGTTTTATGTGAGTCCCTCATTGTACAAATACAAGTCTCTTTATAGAAATTGCTCTCAGAGTCTGCTTTCCTGTTGAACAGCAATATTGAGAAGTTTACCAGGAAAGTCAACTCGCCAACTGCATTTCAGGAATGATGTATCAAAAAAGAGTCTCAAAACAAAGAAAATTCTGATATTAAACACTCTTCTTGTGCCTGTAAGGGGCAAGAGGGCACTTGTGATACATTTCTCTGCTCTTTTGAATAAAAAAAAATCCTGCAAAATCATGTAAATCAGGAGTTTAATGTCTTCACTTTCTATTTAAGTGTGCGAATGAACCTGCACGATCATCCACAGTATGCATGTCTGAAAAGCTTCCAAGTACCTGAACGATGCCAATTTAAAGAAACCGTGAATGCCATTCTAACAGAATAGTGACAATGTCAGCAGGCATAACCAGGCCAAACTGGGGCTGAACACAAGTCTATGACACAACGGAGTGCTTACTTTTCAGCAAAACTTAACAATGAAGAGAACAATGTAGAACTAAGGGTTAGATGTATATCCTAGGCTAACTGAGCATATTCATTAGAACAAAGCACAACAATCGACCACTGAACCCAAGGAGCAGACGGATGGGTAACCTTGCATGCGCTCCCTGTCTCATGGAGATGATCTTTACTGAAGAAGAACAAATGGTTTCTAAGAGAGACGAGGCCACTTCACAGAGGAGAGGGATATCCCAGAAGCAACTGGAGGAACAAACATTTCAACAAAGGAGGAAATGAAGTAAGAAATAAAGCCATGTAAAAATAAAATGTTGCTTTATACATATCTAAGAACAGTAACGGCTTGGTCAATTGTCAGAAATTTTCAAACTCAGCATATAATGTTGCATAGTTTCATTAGGGTAGTTCACTTATTTCAGTTCTCCCAACAATTACTACAAAATGTATTGCTTAAAGTTCTCTAAACACTTGACACTGTATAAATTTTAATAGTACTATAGGAGTTATTTTAATTATTTTAATATCTTACCTTATTGTGAAACTTTGCTACAGCTATTAATACAATATTTTCACCTTAGTGTGTCTATGTAAAGAAATATATGAATATATGTGTGTGCTAGAGAGAGACCTTAATTTTATTTTATATTCAATTGTTGTAAATATTCAGTTTTATAATTGCCTATAATCATTTTGACATGGTACACTCGGTCTCATAATTTCTTTCAATGGTTTATTAATCTTGAAAATCGTGTTATCTATTAAATTTCCATTCTTGTGAGCACATTATCTTGTTGGACTTTTAAAATAAAGATGGACTGATGAATTATTTATTTACTTTTCCATATATGGCATTTTTTGACTTTCATAATTATCAATTAAATTTCTCTATAGGTTTACATTATTCAAACTTCTTTTCTTATCTTAGATAATTTAACTAAGAATATATATATATATATATATGTACTTCTGTATTTTAAAATACATTAATAAGCATACAGACTTCCCTCGATTTTATAAAATATTTGCACCCTTGTACCCATGGGCCTTTCTATTTATCCTTTTCTTTCTTCACTAATTTTACGTATGTTTCTACTTTTTGCCTTTTGAAGATATTGGAACTTTATGCTCAGTGGCCCGCAAAAACAATTTATTTGCTTCAAATACAGAAAATATGTTTTGTGCTCCTAGAAAATTACAAATAGAAGACGTTTAGCTTTTTAGTGCACACAATTTCATTTGTGTGTGTATATGTATGTGCCATATGACAGAACAGGGTTTTGAAATACATATTTCCACTGTATCTGAATATTTTTAGACTCCCAACTACTAAGTAAATATTATGTAAAAAAGTTGTCTGGCTAATCTATAGTAGATATGCCATCTTTGAATTCTATACCATTCATACTTGAAAACATGATCAATTTCTAGTGGTTCACTTAACTAAAAATAGGTTATTTTCTTTTCTCTAGGGAGCACCTTAAGCTACAAACGAAATGCATGTTTTTACGAACTATTTAATTGCTGAACTGCCACATGAGAATAATGTAAATGTGCAGACATTGTAGATTCAGCCAACATAGATCTTGACACAATAGGTCGAATACTCCACGAGAGTTCCACACAAAAAGAGTTATGGTGAACACTAAATACGTGAGTCAGCTGCCAGAGAATCAGTGTGTTTTGTGATAATCTTGAGTAGATAAGTGTTAATGTTTTCAGAATCACAATTAAGTGTACAGAAACACATAAATCAATGACATAGCTATAATTCTTAACTACTGTGTACCGCATGCAACCATGTGTTCACCTGTTTGGTGGATACAGACAGAAGACTATGCTTGTTAAAAATATCATCACAGGCATTAGTGAGATATTATGCTGTGATGTTACCATGGAGACATCTTTGTGCAATTATTATGTGACTATCATTTATTATTACCTGCAACACCTAGGTAGGACATGTGACTTACTATGATTTATTTTGTATTATAGATGCATATAAAT
Organism: Microtus oregoni; assembly: GCF_018167655.1. NCBI lineage: Eukaryota > Metazoa > Chordata > Mammalia > Rodentia > Cricetidae > Microtus > Microtus oregoni. The sequence goes on along the minus strand of NW_024543059.1, from coordinate 56,140,633 downwards.
TATAATACTCTGTAAGAGAGTAAGAACAATAATCATACAGGTCAGTTTTCAATATAATATTTAAAAATTAGAAGAATGTGGTCGTTCATGACAAATATCACACTGCCATCTTATCTTGCCACACCCATTTAATTGCTTTCTTTACTGAGGTATGAACTTTTACTTTTTCCTGTAAATAACTTATGTGCTATATCAGAGTTACCAATGTTACTACTCTTGTGCTTTGGAAGTGTAATTAACAAAAGTAAGAATTACTTGGGTTCAAGTATTGTGATGTCATGATCATCAATTTGACAAACAGAATTGTTACTAAGTTGTTGGCAGGCAGACACTGTGTATGGTGTCTATAGTGTTTATATACTGTCTATGAGTGCAATCCATATATAAGACAATATGGATAACATGAAATCCATTGTATAGTCCCCAGGATGAGAAGTAATTTATACACTTGATACTTCTATTACTGAAATTTTGTCTTTGCTGTGTATAGCTCCCAGTTGCCAACATATAACTGAAAGTGAACATGGTGAAATCATGTATATGGACAGGGACTAACAACCAGGTCTTAAGTATCTACAGAAATAATTAGAATATTTATTTATTTATTATATTCATTTATTTATTTTTACTCTCTATGAGGCAGGGTTTCATGGAACCCAGGTACATGAACTCACAGTATAGCAACCTTGAACTTCTGATCCTCTACCCTCAGTCTCCTCCGTTCTCAAACTACAGTTATGCACCATGTTTTCCAGCATGTGTGGTGTTGAAAGTTGAACCACCACATTTTTTATGGATTTTATTGAGCTATACATTTTCTCTGCTCCCCTCCCTTCCTCTCTTTACCCCTTCCTACCTTCTCCCATGGTCCCCATGCTCCCAATTTACTCAGGAGATCTTGTCTTTTTCTACTTCCCATGCATATTAGATCCATGTATGTCTCTCTGAGGGTCCTCATTGTTGTCTAGGTTCTCTAGCACTGTGAATGGTTGGCTGGTTTCCTTGCTTTCTTTCTAAAAGCCACTTATCAGTGAATAACTATGATATTTGTTATTTGGATCTGGGTTACCTTACTCAATACAATGTTTTCTAGCTCCATCCATTTTTCTGCAAATTTCAAGATGTCATTATTTTTTTCTTCTGTGTAGTACTTCATTGTGTAAATGTACCACATTTTCCTTATCCATTCTTTGGTCGAGGGCATTTAGGTTGTGTCCAGGTGCTAGCTATGACAAACAATGCTGCTATGAACAAGATTCCATCTAACACCTGAAAGACTGACCAAGATCAAAAACGCTAGCGACAACTTATGCTGGAGAGGATGTGGGGTAAAGGGAACACTCCTGCATTGCTGGTGGGAGTGCAAACTGGTGCAGCCCCTTTGGATATCAATAGGGCAATTTCTCAGAAAATTAGTAACCACAGCCTTCTTATGTGTGAGAAAATCATTCTACCTATTGAGTTATATGCCCAATCACAATTCTTTGTTAGTGCCGTGGTGAAAAATACAGGTGTATATATTGGATAAGCTCTGTCTTAATTTATCTTGCAGTTCCTCTGTGCCTGTCCCCTGTTTGTAGGTAATAGAGCATGAATTCCTTAGGCATGTTGACACGAGACACTACCATGAGAATTACCAATAGATCTCTCAGTACTCCAGACTGAGAGAATTTTATTCTTTCGTTATTGTGCCCAGGCCAAAGAAATTCAAATATGCAGCAGGCTTTAAAACCACTGGCATTAGTTACATATTATTGAAACTTGTTCCTTAAATGCATTTGTAATGTTGACCTACATGGCCCTTTATTAGAGTAACAGTCTATTGAGGTTAAAAACCATTGCAGCTAATAGCAGAGTACTCTTCCTGAACTAATTCTGCCATTACAAGACACTTCAAAAGCAATTTCCTAATCTCTATTTTATACTGTTGAAAATACTTAAGTAGTACTCTGCTTTTTCAAACATTGCCCATTATTGTAAATTAACTGGAAAATGCTTAAAAATACTTATTTTACAATGGCAAGCTATGGAATTCCAGTTTAGTTTCCATAAAACTAGTCAGTTCTGGGTTAAACTGGGGAGTTAAACATAACAGCGCAATCTGTGGTAAGCAAACTTCAAAACCAGATTCTCTAAGCTTCCCCCTCTTTCTTCTTAAAATTTGAAGAACAAAGTCCTTTTAATAAGCATTTGTCCTATTTAATTTCATAATTTACTATCTTATATACAGCATTATATTTGGCTTCCTGGGTGTCTGTGTATATGTTTGCAATGTATGTATATGTTTTGTGTGACTGTGGGCATCTGCATGTGTGTTAGTGTGGCATTAAGTGTATGGAAGTCAAAGACATTACTTTTCAGCACCACACATTCACTATTACGGCCACTCTTTCCAACCCCTCGGCAGTCATTTATGATCCTTTATTCAATAAATATTTTTACCACAAATGGGTGAGGGAGGCTGAAATGGTTTCATTTTTTTCTTCGATAGAGTTTTGATGTTTTATTTAGCAAATGGTGCATTCAAACAGTCTATATCATCCACATCAAGTATGAATGGGAGAGTTGGAAAATAAGGGATTAGCAATATCTGAATTTAATTATATCTTACCAAATACACACAAAGACAGTTTTTGAGCAGCCTCCTCTTTCCGAATGATAAATGAAATCTTGCTTAGCACTTAACCAAATGCTTAATTTGTAGAATTCCAAGCAACAGTCCCAACAATCGTTAAAAACTGAACCATGACCAGTCTAAACCAAAGAAAGATGTGTTTCACATCAGAACATACTTGCGTGAGATTTGCTCTTGCAAACTCACCTTGTCTAAAATGTGAACTGTAGCAACAACTGGAATGAAGTGTCACTTATAATGAGAATATAGTCAAAGGCGGAAATGTAATCTAGCAGCCAAAAATATCAGAAACTGTACCTGTGTCTCTACATTTTTTTTATGCTTTCATCCCAAGACTTCTCAGGATGAGTCAAAAAGACTTCATTTGGTTCCTTAAGGTTGATGGATTTGACTCTTCCATTTGTTACACAGTTAAGTAGGATCATAAAGTAGTAGTCACATACTCTGAAGCTTTGGGGACCAGAAACATCACATAAATAAAAAGGATAAGAAAGTGAGGTGGCTAAAATTCTATAGGGACCGTGTCAAACAGTAGACAGTATGACTGACAGAGAGAAAACTATTTCTCTCTCATTACAACTGTGGGGATGGAGAAATGAACTTCCTTTGCTTTTTCAATCATTATAAAGACATGATGTTTTCTAAATTTGAATTTCCAGAAATGTGAATTATTTTGTACTTTATCAAAGTTTTAGTCTATTTCAATTGGGTTGTGATTTTAGATATAAATACTTAAAATGTGAAAACTATAGTTTATCTCTTCTCACATCATGAAAAAGTCAAATTGAAAACATGTTTTAATAACTTCAAGTTGCTTGTTATGTCATCAGCCATGGTGAGTCCTAGTTTCTAGTGGTAGGAAAATTAATGTTGTGAAAATATTCCTATTCCAAATCCTGCCTGTTTCTTATATCAGAGAATGTAAGGCTTTAATATTTCTAAATTCTTGGTTAGTGACATAGAGGTAGCCAAAACTATTTATGACAATAATTAACTTCAACCTTGTCCTTGGCAAAAAGCGCTCTATACGATTAAACTAGAGTTCAAACACCAGGATGTCTGATGGATCAGCAGGTAAAGTCATTGTTGAACAAATATGAGGATCTGGTATTTTTTAAGTAGAACCCACTTAAAATACCTAATGTTTTAGTGTGCACCTTAACTCCAGCTCGGATGAGTAGAAACTGCTTTCTCCTGCAAGAATATTATACTTTGAAAATGGTGAAAGATAAGAAAGCAACAATTTAACACTCACATGTATTTAATTTCTAAGGGCAAGAGATGGAGGAGCATATTTCCTCTTTGAAGAATTCTTGAACTTTCACACGTGTAGGAAGGAGTCCCCAAGAAGGGCGTGAGAAAACAAGGTGGGGAGTGACTGCTGGGGATAAAGAGATAGAGATCAAAACAAGAGACATGATCCGATGATAGATATTAAATGGTTGGTCTAGTACTTTCAGTTTTCTTGAGAAATAATCTTTAACTTAAAATTTAAAGCATCCTGTGAAGCAGCAAGAATGCTGATTTGTGGGCTCAGATGATTTCAATTACGTTATTATTTCCATGAATCACTGCTTAATCTCATAAACATTAATCATTTGATTCTAAGTATTCAACACTATCTGTGAAGCAGAATACGTAACTGCCAAGAGCATATGCTCATATGTGTAATATTTGATAAATGATAAGCATTGAAATAATCTTAGACACCAGGTTTACAGCAACAAACAAGATCAATCTTGCAATAAATAAAAGATGATACTCACGATACATTGCATTGTGGTCAAAAGCCCAGAGCTATAGACAGGGACTATAAATAAGGCATAGTCAACTTACGTAAGAACAATGAACCAATGGCGTCACAGGATGCTTCAATTTCACAGCTGGGCGGCCCAGTAAAACACTGTTTTTGGATGACTTTCTTTCTGTGTCATTTAATCTAATGAAGCAGAAATAATAATGACAATGTCTAAATTTAGCTCAAGAATTAAATTAGCTTATATATGTAATACTTGGGAGAGACTTGGCTGTGCTGTGACTCTTCCTAGATGTTAGCTCTTTCTAGTCTACTAATGCAGGGAACTCGGAGCAGCAGGAGAAAGAGTATGTGAGCAGGAGCTAGAATGCAAGGCTTGTACATGATTGTCCAGACTTGAGAGCTTATTCAACAGCAACTAATGGGGCTCTCAGCCAGGAAGAAAGATGGGCTTGTTTGCAGTACAGGGTTTCTTGCCTATTCCAAGTTAGATTGTCAGCTCCCAGTTTTCTTGCTTTGCAGATCGTATATTTATTTTGTATACATCATATCCAAGCAATTAAAAAAAATCATGATTCTTGGGATAAATAAAATGTACTTTTAACCGGAACTGGAAAAGAAAAGGACTGAATCCCATTTCAGATAATCGAAATTGTGACAAAAAGAGCATTATGTAAACAAACACAGAGCATCGTTTGGTAAATGTTCCTGTCACAGTCGTATCCTATATCTACATGGGGAAATTGTGCCTAAGGACATAATTCTGAGACCCTGGCAAGCACAGCTGTGACACATGGCTCTTTGTACCCTGCAATACATTCGAGAGTCTTCTTTTTCTCTTGTTTTGTGTAGTGAATTTTAAGGCAAAGTGTGGGATAGACGCCTAGAAATCTGTTTCTCACATCTCACATATCCATCCTGGCGGGAACCCTGCCTGTTCTTATTTTGAAATCCACAACCAGCTAACTGAACATATCTGAGACACAGCCTGCGAGATTGCCTGCTGGTGCCAACATCACCCACCTCCTTCCCTCCCTGCTCACATCTTTCTGATCTCTCCTCCCAGCTTTGGACTTTGCTGTCTTGGATCCAGCATCTCCCATCCTTCTTCCACTTTTATTCCAAATTCAACCCAAGTACTATAGGCCCGTTTGCTTTTTAGTGTATGTCATTTCATTTTGTGTTTATTTGTATAACGACTGTTAGAGGAACATGAATTCTTCCTCAAAAAATTAAGCTTGAAATTTCTTGAATTTTCTCTTATTCCACTTTTGCTATAGCCTCAAAGCTCTATCTATTTCTACATTAAGATACAATTATTCATTATTTCAAGGAAGCTTATTTTTATTTTTGCTTGCTAACTTGGTGACTTTTAAAATTAGGAAAGACAAATTAAATAGAGTTAATTGTATGGCTGAGTTTATGAGCATGAGCTCCTCACAGCCATACAGAATACCATAGCACCTCCTTCTTTTTACCTGATAATTTTCTAGACTCAATTTCAAAAATATATTAAGTAATAGACTGTTTCCAAGTAATAGACTGCAAATGCTGATAATATATCACACACAGCTGTCATTTACCTGGGTGAGAAGAATGATGAATGGCATGTGTATAAGCTCAACTGATTGTCAATTCAGTCTCCAAAATAAACTGACAAATACCTCTGTATGATTTTGATACTTTTGCAGTTTCATCAATTGTAAGTGTAATGAACTAATATTAAAATATTAACTAGACTCTATCTGATGATTTAAAAGTAGTTGTGTTTGTTAGCTATACATTAAAGGTATTTGATGATAATTTGTTTTGCTCTCAGCAGTTGTATTTTATACTGTTTTTACATGAGTGCTGGTATCTGCAGAGGTGGAAAGAATTTGGATGCCTTGGAGTTAGAATTAAAGGTGATTTTGAGCCATCTAAGGAGGGTGCTAGTAACTGAACTCGGATCCTCTGCAAGAGCACTCTACCAACCCTACAGCTCATATTTTAGGCATAGCTTTAATATTTTAAGATCAATAGTACATGGGGACTTTTTACAGATAAAAAGTAGCAGGTGGTATAAGAGTAACAAATTTTAGTGACTCAGATACTTATTTCTCATCCTTTGTAATTGATACATATGTATTATTTGTTTTGTATTTTTATTATGAATAAAGGGAGATTATTTTTAAATTGCCAATTTAAATAAGCAAATATTCTAAATCACCTTTTTAAAAACTAATGAAAATGATGCAATTTGAAATATTTTATATTTGAACTTTCTAATTTTCTAGAAATTATAGCCAAACTTTATAGTGTAATATTAGTGTGTATATCTGTTGGTGTTGTGTTCATGCTTTGGTACACATACATGTATGTATGAATGTACATGTGTATATTTGAGAGCTTGTTCCAGCAATCTAGGCTGGTTGACCAGTAGCCACGAATCTGTCTGATCTTTTCCCATCAGCACTGGCATTGCATGAACCCCAACTTTCCTCAGCCTTGACATGGGTTCTGGGCATCAAACTTGGGTCACCATGCTTATAAAACAAGCACTCTGCCAACTCATTCACCACTGATGCCCATGACTTTGTTACCACAGGGGGTCATAGAAACGATGTATGTTAAAATCCAAGGGCTGTGCTGAGTCAGAGCTGCCCCTCATTGGCCTTCAGGACAGCTGGCCTTGCCCCTTGCTAGAGAGCTACAGCAGGAAAGCTGTCCCCATTCCCCATGGGAGAGGTGAACTTCACCTTCACTCAGGAGAGATGAGCCCACCTGCTCATGCCACACCACAAGTGTGGAAGAGCTGTCCCTGATGGCATAGGCCTGAGAACTGTCTCTGTCCTTCACCTAAAGTGGTTGTCCCAGGGGCCTCTACTAGGCAGCTCAGCTACAACCCAGACCCACATACCCGGCCTTGGGGTGTCCACCCAAATATCTGCCCCATCTATATCGTCCTGGCCCTGCAGAACAGCAGGCACCATAACTCCACTACTAAGGGCAACAGCAGGATATCAGAGATATCCTAGGGGGTTTCAATGAGGGCCCAGTGATGATGGTGGGACAGGGACCTTGAGCCACACAAATGACTCATAGCAATGATTTTGCGAATGGGGCTTATTGGACAAAAGGTGTTCGTGTGACACAGTGAAGCTCCAGGTGACACTAGGGTGAATGAAGAGGTGTTGGAAAGGTGGAAGTGTGGATGGGTTTTTCTGTTTGTTTGTGTGTTTGATTGTTTTGTTTTTAATTAATTTGGAGGGGCATGCTGCAGGAGTGTGAGGTAGATATGGAGGGACTTTGAGGTGAGTGGGATTGGGGGGCATTATGCAAAATGTCCAGTTATGTAAAAGGAAAAAGAGGAAATAAAAAGTTTAAGAGGACTATATTAACTTTATATGTCTCATTATGTGTGAGTAAATTTGAAGATATCAATGAAAATGCACATATGTTCTTTGTATTTATTGTGCTAATCATATATTAGCATTTGAACACCAATTGATTCACATTTTTCTCTATTTTAGACTATTTGCTAAATATAATAGTAGCATCTGGTCACTCTCATCCAATAATAATTGTAATTAGGTTTAATATCTTTAGATTTACTATTAATTGCTTTTACAATCAACATATATTATATATAATATAATTATATTATAGTAATATAATCAATATATTACTATACTACATATAATATTATATATGTAATACATTATTATATCAAGCTATATCTAACAAATCCTTGAAATATGCATTGAAAAAAATGTGAAGAAATATAAATGAATCAATCAACATAACTTCTTTGTAATAACTGAAATATGAAAATTGAAGTAGGATCCTTTATTTTATACAAAGAAAGTGGGAGAGAGGAAATCTTCGCAAATTCTAAGCATTGTACATTGTATAGTGTGACTTGGTAATTGTCCCAATTATTTGATTATTCAGTATTTATATTTAGCGCTTGTTTTGCTTTGTTTGTGTATGTGAAAAGAATTTGAGTACCTTCCCTGCAGTGGAGAGCACTGTGGAGCCCTCCTTTTGGAGCCCATCAGGAAGAGAATGACTTTAAAGAGCAGAAGATTTGCTATTATCAGGTCCCGGTGATGAGTCAATCACTACAGATAAACACAGAATTATGTCTGCTCATTTTGGCAGCCAAGGAAAAAGGGAAAATGTGGTTTTCCCAAGGCTGACTGCAGACACAAATGCTTTTCTGGCTCTGAACTGATAGAGATTTAACAAGTGGTTTCTTATGTTAGAGACATTGAAAGAACATAATAGATGATGTCTGCCCACAGTGCTATGGAAAATTGACATTGTTCAATTGCAAACACTACCATTTTAACATAAAAAAAATAATTCAGGAAAGACCTTTCTGTGGAGCCTGAGATACAGATGTCTGTGCAAGCTTCTTTCTCAAACCTAACTTGAGAATGGAGAGGAGCTCGCCAGTGCAGCCTTCTCAGATGAAACCTAGGCAGACCGCGCTGTCAGGTCAGAGTTCTGAAGGTCCTAATACAGATTTTCTTAATCAAATCAGAGTATCATTCCTTTATAACTGAAAATGTTTTAAAAATGTGTTGGCGTCTCATGTGCTAAAGCTGTTCATGGAAACATATAGATTGAAACAATTCATTTGGAAGAAAATGAGCTCTAACAACCATCTCCTAATGGTAGCAGAAAAAATATAAAGCCTGAGTCTGCTTAACATTGTGCTGTCAATGTAGTGTTATCTTTAAATTCTGCTCCAGAAATTCATAAAGTAAATTTCAATTCCTTGAATAAAGAATGCTTTTATTAGTCTTTACATTTTCTATAGCAATAATTAGAGGCAATTAACTGTGTGACAATCCAGTAAATACAATTTGAAATGGCTTAATTGTCCATTAAACTTGTACAAAATATATAACAATGTGCAGTAGTTCTATTTTTCACATAATTGATGTTGATTTTTTAATCAATATCTCACAGACATCATGTACTAGTAAATCTACTTTTTTAAAAAATGTAAAAGTAGCAGAAAAATGAATTTATGAAAATAACTAAAAATCATTCTATTATTCATACCTAAAATACAATTAAATAAATATGAAATAGTTTGAGTTAAAATCCTAGAGAATGGTGCTGGGCAGAAAACAAACATTGGAAATGTGTTTGATTCTTTATGGAGATGAAAATGGTTTAAGGGGAATGGAAGCTAAATAATTTAACAAGTGTTCATATACTTTAAAATTTTTTAACATAAAGAAAGGTAAATATTTTTTTAAAATATTTATTAATTCATTGAAAAGCAACAGATGGAAAATATTACTGTAGATCTGGAAGAATGACTACTTACCAGAAAATGGAAGAAAGATTGAAAAGAATATTCTATAATAAAAATAACATGTGGAGAAAGCATCATATTAGAAGGATAGCATAGATTATTTTAACTCAGAAGATCAGGCAAATGAGGGGCAAGGTGAATATAGAAGGAAAATCTTGGAAAACCTGGGGAAAAAGCATGTTAATATTTCATATAAAACAAGAAGCGTAGGAATCTAGCACCATTTCCTCCTTCTGTGCTGTTTCTGGGGCTGGAGGCCTGGGCAACTGAATCAGATTCAACACCAATAGCAGTTAAGTTTTAAAAGAGATGTTGAGGCCATTACTAACTCTATTTTTTAAGTAGCCAGGTATATATTCATCTGCTCTGACTTCACTCCCAGTAGTTATGGAAATTTCTTTCAATCTCCATTCAGATATAGGAGTAACTGTGATTGTTGCTGACTGATGGAGAAAGGTCATTGGTTAAATAAAAAGAAACTGCTTGGCCCTCATTGGTTAGAAGATAGGTGGGAAGAGTAAACAGAACAGAATGCTGGGAAGAAGAGGAAGTGAGCTCAGACTCCACAGCTCTCCTCTCGGGAGCAGACGCCTCAGAGAGACAAGGTGCTCTGCTCTCCCGGGCAGACACAATTCAGCTCCGACCCAGGATGGACCTAGAATCTTCCAGGTAAGACCGGTGTTCACAGATTATTAGAGATGGGTTGATCAGGATATCAGAATTAGCCAGTAAGGGCTAGAAATAAAGGGCCTAGCAGTGATTAAATGGATACAGTTTGTGTGTTGTTATTTCAGGGCATAAGCTAGCCATGCAGGCGGCCAGGGTGCTGGGAATGCAGGCCCGCTGCCCTTATTACTACAGCTGACAGTTTAATGTGTTTCCTAAAACCCCTGGAATCTCCAAGTTGCATGGCTACACTAGCCAACACTTTACTAAGTGAACTACAGTCCAAATATTTACCCTTATACCCACAGATAAGTCATCCTTCATAAAAAAATTCTCTTTGCAATAATCAAGTTTTTTTGATTGTTTGCTTGCTCTTTGTATCACCAGCTGTCTTAGAAGCCCCATTTCTGGGCCTTGTGGAGGCACCTGCTTCTTGTGAGAATCTGGTGAAGTTGAGCTTGTTGTCAACTCAGGTAGCTAATATAGTCTTACAACTGTTCTACAACTTCAATATCAAAGCTCTTCCAGTGTATACTCATGGTAAAATATTATTATCACCATGCTAGAGCCTGGGCCTCACTTTTAGTTTCTAATATTGACCTGTAGTTACCGTGTAGAAGCCCCGAAGCATCAGTCTATGCTTTATTTCAATCATCAGACCATCCTCTCCTCTCCTGTCCTCTCCTGTTTTCTCCTCTCCTCTCTCCCCTCCCTTACCCTCCTCCTCCCTCCCTTTCTCCCCCCCCCCCCCCCGGTTTTCTATTTCTCTAAGCACAGCACTCTTATTAGGTAAAGGTCTACCTTAACTCCATATGATATAATTCAGCTGCCTTATCAAAGACTCAATCTCCAATGAAATCAGGGTCACATGTGGCAGGATATGTATGGACTCCCATTGTACCTTCAGGGAAACCCAATTCAACTCACAGTTGATGTCAAACACAGAAGATCTAATGCTATTGGTTTTTAACATAACATCTTAAGTGACATTTACAAATGTGATTTGTGGATGTAATACTACATAGGACAACACAGTATTATGTAATTACAAAAAGAATGGCTAAGTGTATGAGAATATATTACAATCACAGTATCCAAGGAATAGCCTGATGTAATCTTATACTATTATACTGGTCAGTGTGTATCAATTACTGACTTTCATTCTAGGACCTTAACTTAGTGGATTTTGGAGAACAAGTAGGATAGTTGTATATGGGTATAGTGATACATCCTAAAATGATAGTTTAGGCTGGAAAAGACACAATTAAGGAGCCTTTGATAGCTATTTTTGATAGCTCCCTCTGACAGCTGATGAGCTAGCATTTAGTGGTGAGATTAGGCTTATCCTGAATAACTTCAGAAGATTGAATTAAATTGAATGTAGGCAAAAAATACTTAATCTCAATATGAGAAAAAAAATTTAATCAGTTTAGGTGCTTGTAAATTAAATGTGCTTATTTAAACGATAGTAACCTCCATGAGCACAAAAAAGTTCCAACTGGGGCTAAATGATTAAAAACCAGAGTTGTTATAATAGAAATTATCTGGAAAGTAATAAAATATAAAGTTATATTATCTTCAAGTTCTACTCAACTATATACACTTTATTTTTTATTCTAAAAATTCAGATGACTCTTGAGCCATTTTTAGCCGCAGAGATATTACAGGAGACATAGAAATTGGTGCGTATTTCTCTGTGTGCTCCAACTCGATAACAATTTATCTCATAAATACCAAGATGACTCAATATAAGGAAATTCTAGTTTTGTAAGTTCTCACAATTACTTATGGGTTCACTTATAATTTAGTTATTATAAATACTTTATGGTATTATAAAGTGATTAAGTATTATAAAGTTATTTGTTATAAATACTCCTTATTTATTTAACATGAATATGTAATGTATTTAATAATAAAAAATAATCAGACAAAAGCTATCGTTTTCTAAAGTTAGTAAGTTTTCATTTCAAATGCTGTAAACTAGGGAGGAAAGATAACATTTTTTTGGTCAGGGGAGAAGATTTTATTCCAGTTAGGCCTCTGTATTATGGTGATTCATCATCAATAGAAAGGAGAACAGAAAGTCAAGCAGGGAAGGAACCTGGAGACAGAAGCCAAGGAGAAATGCTACCTATTTATTGGTTTGTTCCTCATGGCTTGCTCGGCTTCTGTCTTATACAGTACAGGAACACCAGTGATGTCAGATTTCCCTCTGTGTGCTGTGAATACCACCTACACACCAGCCCAGGGAGATCACCACCCACAATAGGATGTGCTCTACCCAACAATCATTAATTAAGAAAATTCCATATAGACCTGCCTATAGTCTAACCTACCTTCCTTCCTTCCCTCTTTCCTTCCTTTCTTCCTTCCTTTTTCTTTCTTTCCTTCCTTCCTTATTTCCTTCTCTCCTTTCTTTATGTTTTTCAGATCATGCCTCCAGATCCCACCTATCTCCTGTCCCACCCTAAAATATTTAAAAAAAAATAAAGGAGGAAAAAGGATGCAGGGAAAAATCTCACCATGGAAGTTTCATTGTGCCATAGTGAATCATGCAGTAACTCCTTTTATCCATACATTTTTACATGGAGGCCTTTATCAAAAAAGAATTATTGGTCTGGTTTAGGCTCCTGGACTATGCCATACCATCAATGCTGGGCCCTCACTGGGTCACTTTGTAGACATGCTGTTGCTGCCCTTTGTCAGAGATTATGCAACCGCTGGTCCTCAGGACAGATGCCCACTACCCCTACCCCTGTGTTTCAGCAAATGACAGATGGAGTGGGTGTTAGCATGTGCCAACACAAAAATCCTAGTTCTGGGACTGAATGGTTGGCAGGGTTGATCAGTCTGCCAGCTCTCTCCTGTCCTCTCCAATATAGTGAAAACTGCCCTGGCTAGTTCACCCTTGCAACAATGAGCAAAGGGCAGGGCCAGTTCTCCTGCTCCCTCTCATGTCCTCAGGGCCAGATCTCCCACACCTTTACCTTCAGGGCCAGCTCTGCTGTGTTATCCAGGCAAAGTGTAGGTGGCACTCTCCCAAGTGCAGAGCTCATGAGGGGTAGGAGCAACTCAACCAGTCTTATGACATGTCTCAAAAAACAAACAAACAAACAAAAAGCCAAACAAAAACAAAAAAGAAGTGGTCACTTTTGGACAAAGGGGTGTCCAATACCTAACACTGGAATTTTTATTTTTTTTTAACCAATTTAGATTTTTTTTTATTTTTTTTCCGCTCTGGAAATAGCATTGCCTACCTATCTCTCTTCAATTTCCTTTTTGAAAAATATAAATTATAAACTATCTTACAAATTAATAGGTTTAGATAAGGTTTCTCATACACTTTAATTTTGGCTAATCTTCCCCCATCTTTGTTCCACCTATGCCTTAGCCTCTATGCCCACGGTGGCATCATTTTTAACTTTCTACTAAATTAACTTTTAATCTAGGTCTGTAAGTGGTATAAGAGAAAGCAATCATTTATTCTCCTCTACAGGCATTTTTATTTTGTATACTCACATTTTGTCAAGAATAAATATTAAAGCTGTAAGCGTGAAATCAAAGGTGTACAGTGCATGTGGACACAATCCAGATTTTACTTCCTACTTTGAACCATAAACAACTTTGTCAATTGGTCTCAATTGTATAGTATTGAAGAGGCTCAGGGAAAAAATTTTCTCTGTTTCTGATTTCCTTTCTGATTCATTTTCTGCTGCTGGAATACCTTGTCAGAGGCTGGATCACACATGAAGGGAGCATTATTTGTAAACTATTTCTGGATCCTAAGAAGATCAAGTCTGACGGGCAATGTGCGAGGGAAGAATCTTTTTAAAATCAATGTATTTATTTTTCAGCCCAGACACTAAAGTTATCCCTCCATCCTCTCTTCCAAATCTCTCTTACCATGCCCCCTCCATGTTTTTACCCCCAATCTCCTCCTCCATTTCTGTTCAGGAAAGGGCAGGTCTCCTATTGGTATCAACAAACATTCATGGCAGGAAAGAAGAGAAAATGGGCAACATGAGAGGTCAACAGACTTATTAATTTACAAGGAATCCATATCTGTGGTCAAAACACTCAAGGAATTATCATGGTGTCATCTGCTCTCGATACTGAGCAGTCAGGTAGCAGGCTAACACTGGCATCCTGTCTGAGACTTCTGCATGTGGTAGGAAATCTATAACACAAGTTTTTGAGACACATTGAAAACCAAACTCAGCCCTTTTTATGTCAAACAGGAGTCATTAGATGTTGTTACTAGAAATAATTTGAGTTTTTATGTAGGAATAACTCACAACGTGGTAGAGAAATCATCTTAAAAAATAAACAATATTTAATACTAAAAATAAAATATTTCATGGGAAAATCATAGGTTAGATAAATACATCTAGTGTTGATGCTGGTGTTTACAACTGTATTTACATGCAAGTGATTAGGGAATGGAAGGAAAAATGTGAGATATTAAAGATGGGAACACGAAGCATTCCATACAGACAAAATTAATGTTAGCAGTTCAGTTCCTTCTGACTACATGAGACAGAAATAGGATTGAAAGAAGTACTTAATTATAGATACATCAAATTTAAATATTATATCATTATTAGAGACAGATGCCAAATATTCTCAATCATTAATATTAAATATTCAATGTATGTTATTCTGATTACGCACTGAAAAGAAATCGGTCTTGAAAATCTCCTCATATTGAAACATTAAATTCTAACCTTGATTCAACTGTTTCTTGAGTCCCTGAGATACAGAGGTTGGAGAAAGCATCTGGTCATTCCTATTCTGAAATGGTCTGAAGCAGAGGACTATGGATGTTGTCCGGTAGGATCTAGGTTAGCCATTTCCTTCCCTTAAGTTCCTTTGAGAAAGGTTTTGGACTCACCAGATGAAAGGTATCCTTTTAAAAGAACTGCTCATCAACAGACATGCCTCCTCAAGAACTGCAGAGAGAGAGGATAGGGCTAGCAGTCTGTGGGAACACCCATCTAAGAGCAAAGGACAGAGCTCTTCATTCAGTTCTCACCTCCCCATTCCATCCTCGTACACATGGGAACCTACATCTGCTGAGACTAATGTTCACTTTTGTTTTCTGTTTGTCCTTATATTGAGGAACTGATAGCTTGCCTTGGTCAAATTCTCCTTTCAGTGTGTACACATACAATTTCTTTACTCCAAAATCTTGCTGGCATACTACTCTTGGTTTCCATTTGTTCCAGTCTTCCTTCACCATGCACACCGTCAACATGCATCAACTACCCCTGGCAGTTGCTGGCCACATGCAGACCACCACATTCATCTCCTATGCTTCCTATTCTTTTGGTCATATTCTGAGAGATTGTGGTGTGTATTTGTGATTGTTAACTAAAGTTCTAATTGTGTTAGCATGAGTTTTAAATCCAATCTGTTTCAAAATTCTGCTTTAGTTCTTTAAAAACTGTTTATCTATGTAAAATATTCCTCTATGTACTCATTACCGAATTTATAACCAACTATATTTTAAAACTTTTAGTCTATGTCTAATTACCTCATAGTTACTAGATATCATATGTGCATAAATTTTATTGAGGTGCCTGAAATCTGGTAGTATATCTCAGCACATTTCTCAATATAAATTACATTCATCACTAAGTTCTGCCACACTTTGAATGCTAAATTAATTTTCGTTTTGCAGAAATGCTTATATAAGGCTAGAGAGATGGTTCAGCCATTAACGTCTCTCAACCAAAAGGACAAGAAATGCTTACACACTCCTTCAACCTGCATCTGGCTTCTATATAAAGACAAATCCTGGACTAGATTCGCTGTCATACATGTAATTATGCTACCTGGGATTTAGTTGCTCTATGCAACATGAGAACCTAGAACTTAGTCAAATGCCTTTAAAATTCTAATGAGTTTTTTATGCAAAACACTTATTTATATGGCTTATCTCTGCAAGGATAATCATCTTGGGTACATGAAAATGTATTCTGAATTATCTACAGCAGTCTGTTAATTTCCTTAGTTACCACTAAGTGAAGACTAAGTTCCAAAACTTATGATTTTCATTATTTTTTTTTCAAATTCTTATATTTTAATTGCTACTCTTGGAAATCAAGAAATAGTCCTCTTGGTGTAAACACAGCAGTGTCATTCACCTATGTCCCGTTAAATTTTGAAGTGCCCAAAGGGAATCTAGAAAAATAGGCAATTTATCATCTGTGGTATTACGTGAGAAATTATAATAAAAATATCATACTAAGAAGAGGAATAAGTGGTCTGTATCTTAGCTATGATAGCAGAAGATTGAAATATTATACATGTGGTGCCTTTAAAAGGGACTGAAACCTGGTATTTCTTCAGTTATTGTTCATGGTTGTTTTTGAGAATGAGCACCACTGTGGAACCTTGGCTGTTCTTGAAGTCATGAACCATCTTCTCTGTTTGCCCAAAGTTGGAATTGCAGTCATGATGTGGGAATGATTTCTTATTAATAAAGAAACTGCCTAGACCCATTTGATAGGCCAACCCTTAGGTAGGCGGAGTAAACAGAACGGAATGCTGGGAGAAAGAAGCTGAGTCAGGGAGTCGCCATGATTCTCCCACTCCAGACAGACGCAGGTTAAGATCATTCCTGGTAAGCCAGCTCGTGGGCTACACAGATTAATAGAAATGGGTTAGATCAATATGTAAAAGCTAGCCAATAAGAAACTGAAACTAATGGGTCAGGCAGTGTTTAAAAGAATACAGTTTCCGTGTAATTATTTTGGGTAAAGCTAGCCGGGTGGCGGGACACAGCCCGCCGCTCCGTACTTCAACACAGTCATGAATCAGTCTCCATGCCTATCATATTCATGCCTCATATGTGAAAATTGCATTTTATCATGATGTGCCTCCCTGTGTGACTGAATAGACATGCAAGAGGATGTCAGTAGATTTGCATTCATAATAGAGATAACATACAGTAATATATTTGATTGTTTTTCTGCCATGTATAAAATATTCAAGCCTAAAATTCTTGTTGATTTAAAAATACTATTGATTTGTTTATTGTATATGTGTTTATGTTCATATGTTTGTATATATGTTTATGTGTCTATGAGCACATGTGTCTATGATTAGGCATAGGACAAAAGAAGCTCTTGAGTGCTCTTCATTATCACTCTCCTCGGTTATTAGATAGAAGGTCTCTCTTTGAACATGAAGATTCTAATTTTTCTCAGTGATTCTGGAAGCCAGATAGCTCTAATGATCCTCTTACTGTTGCCTCTTTCAGAGCTGTTATAACAGACTTACTTGGGTTGCCTGACTTGTTCCTTAAGTATTGAGACTTGAAGACCAATCATCCTATTAGATGCCAAGCATTCTTAATTTTTGAGCCATCTCCCTATTCATTGAGTTTTGTAAAATAATATTATGGGAATATTTCAAGGCTGGATACTAGCAAATATTTTCAGTCACCAACATTGTTATAACAATTATAATATTCAACCCACTTGAAAAATTATACTTTCTGCAAATCTACGTGTAAAATATCAGTGTAAGTTTTCTCGATTTTGTATTATGGTTTTTAAAAAGTATCTTTATTTATTTATTTATTTATTTATTAAAGATTTCTGCCTCCTCCCCGCCACCGCCTCCCATTTCCCTCCCCCTCCCCGATCAACTCCCCTCCCTTGTCAGCTCTTATTCAATTAAACCATGTTAGATATTAGGATAGCTACACCTGTTTCTCTCTTAGGTCCGTTTGATTGAAAAACCTTTACTCTGAGGAGTGTCTGTTATTGAGGTTGAGGTGTATTTCCTGTATACAGCAGAAGCAGGATCCTGGTTTTGTATCCATTTTTCTTAGCCCATGGTATCTTTTTATAGATGAAGTTTACAACTTCCTTACTAGCATGAGAAGAAAAGAATAAAGCCAAAAAGATGTGACACACACACACACACACACACACACACACACCACACAAACCACACACACAAAGGTAATGTGGAGGAATGACTATAACTGCTTTTGAAGGAACATTTCTACTCCTACCAGTTTGATTTGCCAATGTTAAACTGACCCAAACTCTGCTCTGAAGTCTCTAACAGCAAGTGTGAAGCTATGTGGTTGCTAATGAAATGGAAACAGGCAAAGGCTGATAGAGAGGACAAATGATTGAGTTTAGATGGTGCAAAGAGGGAAAATACTTTACTTATTCTGAACGTTATTCTGAAATTACCTTAAAGAAGCAGCACAGAATAAAAGATTTAAGATGCTGCCAGACAACATGAATCACCAAATGTCCATGAGAATAAAACATTTGTTTACATGGTTTAATTGAATAAGAGCTAAGTACCACAGGCATTATCTAAACACGATAATCATTTGAATAACATTCATATTTTATCTTTATGTTTATTTTTATTGTGATAATACATGTTTTTGCCATCACAGAACAAAAAATATGACTTTCATTTCACATAAACACAATTTCAATTGTTAAGTATAGTCCTGTTTTTTTAAAAATTACTGGAGAGGTAAAACTCCACTTCATTTTCAGTTTATATATATATATATATATATATATATATATATATATATATATATGTATTTTTTTATTGAAAAAAAGGAAAAAAAAAGTTTCCGCCTCCTCCCAGCCTCCCATTTCCCTCCCCCTCCTCCCACCCTTCTCCCCCTCCCCCCACTCCTCTCTCCCTCCCTCTCCAGTCCAAAGAGCAGTCAGGGTTCCCTGCCCTGTGGAAAGTCCAAGGTCCTCCCCCCTCCGTCCAAATCTAGGAAGGTGAACATCCAAACTGGCTAGGCTCCCACAAAGCCAGAACATTAAGTAGGATCAAAACCCCGTGCCATTGTCCTTGGCTTCTCATCAGCCCTCATTGTTCGCCATGTTCAGAGATTCCGGTTTTATCCCATGCTTTTTCAGTCACAGTCCAGCTGGCCTTGGTGAGCTCCCAATAGATCAGCCCCACTGTCTCAGTGGGTTTCATTTTCAGTTTTATTTTTCCTTCCCTTCTTCCACTTTCGTATCCCTCCCTGTATTATTTCTTGCTTCCTTTTATCCTTCTTATCCTTTTTCTTGATATAAGAACTCTCCTTTGTTGTTTTCTCTATTTTCGAAACTCTCATTGGTACATTTATAATTTAAACTAGAGTTTTTCTCTCTCCTCTATGTCTTTTTTTTTTTACAAAAATTAAAATTTGACAGTATGCTGTCTATATATAACGTAACTTATCAGGGCAATACACTATCAATTCTGGTTCTAAAATGTTACCAGTTACTTCCATTATGAAAAACGGTTCTAATGTCTTACTTTTACTATGAAAGATAACTTTGGCACAATTATCTGAAACAAGTACAAACACACTCTAAAAAACAAAACTTCTATGGTATCCATATCTGCCCTGAAGACATCACTGCCATATGATCCCACTTTCTGTGCAAAAGTCCTCTACACTTAAAGCAGACAGTCCCTCAAACCTTCAGGGGTTCTGACAGCTATGAAAATTCTCTTACATGTTTAATGGGCTTTTTAAGGCTATTGTTTTATTTTTTAACCTTTTATTTATTCTTCCTGCCTTTCACCTCATGCATCTCGATCCCATTCATTTCCACGTCCCATCATATCCCCGTCTACCCTTGAAACCTCTCACCAAAAATAAATAAATAAAATTTAGGAGAAAAAAAAGAAGAAAAAAGACTGCCCCTTTCACTTTCTATAGCAGATCTCAGATGGGGTGGATTTGGGGTGGACCAAATCCTAACCCTCTTCTGGATCTGGTTAGTTGTAGGATTGGTCAACTGTAAGTTCTCCCTTGTTCTCGCCATCAGGGTGAGCTTAAATGCATTGCCTTGGCAAGTTCACCCCTTGCAGCATTGAGCAAGGAGCAGGGCCACTCGTTTGCTTTTATATTCTCAGGGTCAGCTCTCCCACACCGACAGGGCCAGCTCTACTGTGTTGCCCAGGCAAGGTGCAGGGGCCACTCTGCCAAGTGCTGTAGATGGTGAGGGCCAAGGACAGCTCTCCCACTTTTAAGACCTCAGGGATACTCTCCCACCTGCCAGAGGTGGTGAGGGGCAGGGAGTATGTGGAAAGGCATCTCTTTCCTGTCCATACCACCATATGGCAGAGGAGGGGCAGGACCTCATCGCTCATGCTCATATTCTCATGCAGAGTCATCCCTACGCCTGTGTTTGTCCTCTGGGGTCTACCATGCCTAAGAGACAGCTGATTTTTAAGTTAGTTTTATTATTATCATTATCATTATCATTATAATTATTATTTGATTCTCATAGTTTTCTGCTTTTACCTCATGTATTTCAGGAAATATTCTTTAGTTTTTACTAAATGACTCTAACTTACTGCCTCATCAGATTAGGAAGATTATAGTAACAATAATTACTTTTTCTATTCAAATAATATGCTTATTTACTTTGATATGTCTAGCTCACTATTGTTATTACAACTGGTGCTATTTGTAGTTAATTCCCTTACAAACCAGGATTTGACAGGATCCTAAATTGTTCCTTAACTTTTTGTTTTTCTTTAATTATTGCTAAGTGTTACATCTGTATATACATACAAATATGCAGATTGATTCAGCTGTGTCCATTAAGTGTTGCTTGTAAGTATATGGTTTTAGGGATGAGCACTTGGAATGTGAAAACTAGGGGCTTATCCCTTAGAAAAACCTAACTTTGGAATGCATAGGGCTAAACCAATCCTCCTTATGAGACATATGCAATTTGTAAATGTTTATTCTGTCAATTCAACAGTGAGAGTAAAGTATTTTTTATTTCAAAATCAAATGAAATGAGATATATTTTCTTCCTGTTGAAATGCCTTATTTTACCTAGCTATCGTATTATACAGTGAAGCAAAATGACATCCAAATTTTTTTTTCAAATTCCTGCCTCCCTGTCTGTGTTAACTAGTGGGAGGGACTAAAAGGGATCGTTACTTATCTTAGACCTTATTAATAGTTAAGTTAGTGGTCACTAAATGACTGCAATTAAAATGCACTGCTTTTTACAGCAAAAGATAATTATCTAATTAAGTCACCTAGCTGGACTCTGATGGGAAGTGAAGCGGCCACTCATTGTTTCCAAATCAGAAGAGCCCCCGCCCCCCACCTTGGAAGAGCTATGGAAATTAGCAATAGCATGAGCAGGGACTGGCATCTGCTGGGTGGGTTCCTGCAGTCTGAGTGCCATCAATTAATTCAATGTTGGCCAGCAGAGCAATGTTTTCCCATCAGCAAGGCACTGGGGAAACAGTTACAGTTTCCCCTCGATGGGGTCCCAAAGGCCTCACTACCTAAGCAGTTCTTAGTCTGGCTGGGATCTGGGATTTGATCCCATCTAAAATAATGCCAATCCACAACTGAATTTGCCTCCTTAATTAGACCTTTGGCTTCATTGATATAAAATGACACATTTATGGCAATTCATTTTAAATATATGCATTTGTGAAATTCCAACATGGATTTTTAACAAAGACTATATGCTAACATTTACATATTTGTGAGAAGATGCAAAAGATTTCATAAAAATTAACAGAAGTATAATTGGATTTTTAGGTTATGGTTAGAAAATTATTGATCTAAAAATTTGAAATAATAAGCATCTTTAAAAAAATGGAAAGACAAATGCTCATGAAAATTTAAAGGGTCTGATCTACAGATTTTTATTAGCCTCAATCTGTCATTCAGTCAATATATTTTGAATGGGATTGTTCTCTTTTTTAAAAAGATTTTTCTGTATAAAAATATGTCACTTAACTGTGAACATATTTTAAATACACCTTCAGTGTTTACAAAGCAAATATTTATTGGATAGCTATTATACACTGGCTCATGTAGTGGAAGAAGGGGAGCTAATTAACAGTTTAAAAATATCCAATTAATACTTTTTAATTCTGGGAGAAATGAAAGAAAAATGTAGGAAGGAAAAACAATGTGATATCCACACATTGACTACTTTTTAAACTGAATTACTCCCACTACTCTCAAGCATACAAAAATAAATGAAAACAAAAATTTTCCCAGGTGAAAGAAAGGAGAAAAAGGCCAAGTGTAAGGCATGGGGAACTGAGACACAAAAATATCTTGTGAACAAAAGATCAGGACAGGCTTGAAAGGTGAGTTATGTTCCCACCCAACAGATTCTAGAGCACGCTAATCCATCCAGAACCGATCATGAACGATGTAGTTACATTATATGACCTCGAGATTAAGAATGACACTTTCAAATTATATTTCAGGAAGTGAGCCAGGCAGAAGATTAGGGATATTCCTGCAAAGGGACACAGTGCAAAGAGAAGTTTCTTCACCGAGGTAGAGAATATATAAGAAAGCAGCGTCCAGTGATGTTTGTACCAACACGAGAGCTGGCAGCCCATGAAAAGATTGAAAAAGTCACAGTGCAGTCAGTATATGACATGGCTGAGGCACTCATGAACGCACAGAAGCTGTCGTTATAGACATGCATAAGACAAGTCCAGGGAGGAGCAATGGATAGCCACTTGAAGGAGCATGTTCTCACTGCTAGGTTACCCACAATGATATGGATAGACCACATTCATGCACATGACCACAGCACTAACTGGACCTTGTGGGTTTTTTATATAATATATGTATATATTATATAAAAAATAAAGTGGAATATATACATATATTTATGAATGAAGTGGAAAATGATTGAGGTCTGGACTTGCTGGGGGTCAGGGAAAGTTGAGGGGTGGAAATGTTCACATTTCACTGTATATGTATATGAGGTTCTCAAATATGAATGATTTAAAAACTTCATAGAATGAAATTGTATTTTGACTGGCTGTGGTGGCTCATGATTTTAATACCAGCAAACAGGCACATGTCCATGAATCTGAGTATAGACTAGATTACATAGTGAGGCACTGCCCCCCCACAATGAACTATCAAATAATTTGTTAAATTTCACGTCCTCATGTGGCTTTGGCATATGAGTTCATATGAGGTAACTATGTGCATGTCAGTGAAGAGAGACCACCAAACTGAGATATTCTCATACTACCGGAACGTTACTCCTTGTCACATACAAACCAAAGAATGGAATTGCTCTACCAAACTGTACCTGGAGAAGATAAACATGAAATTACCTGAGAATGATTCATTGTTGAAAATGATAATCTCCTCTATAAAGAATTCACTGAAGGAGGAAAAAATTTTCAAAATATCTTAATACCAAACATTTCACTTAATGATGAAATTTTGATTGAATGTTATCAGTATTATTGTGTGCAAATTATTATTAAATAGATAATTTTCCTAAGTTACATATTTATGATTTTATTTAGTAGCCCTGATAATTACTAGTTACTTTACTGCAAAATATTTATTAAAACAATGGCCCATTATTACAAATATTTCTGAGGCATATATCATCTATGTAACATTAGCATTATATATTATACAGCTAAGCTTAGCTAGGTTTTCCTGCTTGTAGTAGAGTCGTGCTCTTTCCAACACATATTCTGCACAATACAGACAGTCAACTCCCTTTGGGTGCCCATCTCTTGGAACACATTACCCTTTATTTGACTATCTCTTCATTGCCTTCCCATAAAAGTCTTCATTGATTTAAACGTTTTCTTACTCACTTATAAGGCACTTAATGGACATAGGGCAGTATGTGTGCCAAGACTGTTGTCTCTTGATGTATCCTGGTGCTCACAGAGGTCACCATGTAAGCTATTTAGTCCTTCCAAAGCACCAACCCAAATCCCCTGAAGCAGAGGCTTTCAGAACATATGTTCCCTGCTTGTAGAATGTAGCTGCAAGTTTGAGTCATTAGATCCCATCTATCTGCATACAAAAAAAAGGAAAAGGACAGAGAGAAAGAGAGAGAGAGAGAGAGAGAGAGAGAGAGAGAGAGAGAGAAGGGAGGGTAAGAGAGAAGTTTTTAGTCAACACATCTGTTTTTAGTGAGTGAATGCATATCTTTAATAAAGTGTAGAGATATTTATACTTATTCTTGTTTCTTGGTAGAAAAACTGATCTTTTCCTGTATAAATGGCCAGGCTGATGGCTCTTTATCCCTTTGGTCAGTGTAGGAACACAAATTCTGTAAACAAACTGTTCATTTTAGTCTCAAATATTCATTTCAGATCCCCAAAGAAATCACTGTGAATACACTTGCTAAAGTTTTAATAAGACATTAAGAATCATGAAATTAAATTCCACCTTAGTACATTGTGTCATCACAATTCACAAAATAACACAGGACAGAACTTTCTAATAGAACAATTGACAAAATGTGCACGCACAATTTTTTCTAGAGATGGTGGAGGATTATTGCTTCTTTCCTTACAATGGGGGCTAGAGCAATATGTCTCTTCTAAAGGAAAAGGGAGGAAGAAAAAAATATTATTTTATTGTACTGGTGGGAAAAAAACGGCAGGCATTCACTTCAGTGGGGTCAGCCTCACAGGTATCTTCTATGCTAGGAGGTGGAGAAAGTCATCTTACTTAGTGGTCAACATCCTCAAAAACCACCACCCCTGTCTCTGCATTGGGAAAAAAAAAAACAACTAAGGTCCATCAGAAAGCAGAGATACTCTATACTATTCATAATTTTATCTTTTAAGCTGTCAAGATTATGTAAAAAAAAGGGGGGGGCAGACTAATTGCAACAGATCCAGAAAAATGCAGAAGGCATCAGGACCAAATACATACGGCACCCTACATGAGAGCCTGTAATAGAAAAACAACATTAACAAGAAAACTGGTGAACTTAGCAATTACTATTAGTTTACCAAGGATAACCTCCTTGTTTTTGAAAAACCACCCACGTTTATAAAAGGCAAATATGAGGTGGAAACTCGATGATGACTTTGTGGACATTTCGTGGGCTACATGAACAAACATTCTATAAACATAACATTACATTAAAATACATTTTTTCTGCTGTGTAGTACTCCATTGTGTAAATGTACCACATTTTCCTTATCCATTCTTAGGTTAAAGGGCATTTAGGTTGTTTCCAGGTTTTGGCTATGTCAAACAGTGCTGTTATGAACATCGTTGAACACATGTCCTTGTGGCACAATTGAGCATCCTTTGGATATATACCCAAAAGTGATATTACTGGGTCTTAAGGAAAGTTATTTCCTAATTTTTCTAAGAAATAATGACATCCTGAATTTTGGGAAACATGCAGGCCAGTATTGAATAAAAAAATATATACTATGTAAGCATTTAGAGTTATTGATAATATCAAAAGGAGATAATACCAAAAGAAGTCCTTACAAATAATGCTCTTAAAATCAGTATCAACATTTGAGATTTCATATTGTTGCAGAATATTGTATTCTAAAGATCACACTACAAGGTAGAGTACTTTTGCTCTCCTATAGTGATGGGACTTACTAAGAACCATCTTAATTAAAAAAGCCTGACATACTTTTCGAAACTTCTTTCCAAGTCAATCTTCACCTCCATCCGTTAAATGACCAACACTGTAATTCTACTTAACAGTCAGTTTCTCCTCCCAGAATATGGGCAAGTTTGACTCACTTTAAGTATTTTTGAAATGTGTCATCATAAATATTTCTTGAACAGTTCTTGTTAACTCTACTTTATCAATCATGATGTCAAGAATTGCATATTCTTCTTTAATAATTTGACGTGCTTTTGATGCTAAGTTCTATTGGGATTAAAGAAGCACAGAAATGGAGAAAAGAAGTCTGAACCTCAGGGATGTTTGTGGGAAAAGTGCTGCCTAGAAAACAAAACAAACAAAAACAGAACAACAGCAAACCCAACAGATGTTAGTGATGTTAACTGGAATATTCCTGTTTAAGGCAGATCCATTCTGCCAATCAGGGAGAGGAGAAAAACAAATGCAGTGGATTCCCAAGGGCCTGCCCAGACTGAGGGCCATGCAGCAGCAGCTACTTCTCCGTTCCTTTTCCTTTCTAGAAAATCTCTCTCAGCAAGAGTCAGCCAGCTTCTTCTTTTTTTCTTTGCACAGCAAGTGAGTCTCAGCATGTGAGGCTTTGAACAATCCTGCACTGCAGGGATTGTTTTGCAGAAATTGCATGACAAGATTGCCAAAAGGATTACCTCTTGATTTTCTTTGTCCTTGGGTTTATTTCATCTAATAATGGGGCAAGAAAGGAGTCTTCTCCATTGAAGACAGAATTTATTCATGATTCATATGCAGTAAAATTGTTCTAAACTCTTTGTTGATCATAATTTTCTAAGAAAACAATACTTTTGTTGAACATAAGATACATATATATGCATACATACACACACATATATATATATATATATATGATCATATTATAAGACACTGTGAGAATGGAATTATTTTTTTCTTGCCAGAGCTTAAAGTCAAACTCCTAAAAAGAAATATACTTTTCCTCCGTTCAATTAAAGGTATGAGGAAGTGTTAAGAACTTACAATACAAGGTCAGGTTAAATAAACAGTTAACAAAAATTATAAATAATATAATATACTAAATTTCAAGAAACATTATTTTACACCACTTTTGTATCTGACAAAAATGTTTATACTTTGATGAACAAGAAAGTATCAAAGGCGTTACTGTCCATGTTAAGAGTATCACAAGGTTAAGGGAGACACCACTTGCTTTCTACCACTCTGTGTGTGTTCTGCAATAGGATGGCCTAGCTCTTGGTTTCCTTCCCTATACACCAGAAAACAGAAAACATTAAACTGCAGAACTCATACAGCACAATCTTATATTTAAGGAAGAGAAAGCCCATTCTAGGTGTTTGCATTTTTCCTCATTCATAGATTAATGAGTCTTCTTTAAATAAGAAATAGATAATGAGCTCATTGAGGGATTATAGTTACCATATTCTTCCATTTGAATACACTGTGAAAAAGAAGAGGCAGGGAATTGGTTATATATTCATGAATTAATAAATACAAATACAAACAAAGATTGCTCGTTTGTTTCCCAGTCACCCAGATCCAAATAATCACACAGAAGCTATATTAGTTACAACACTGCATGACCAATAGCTTAGGCATATTCCTGGCTAACTCATACCTTAAATTAACCCATTTCTATTAATATGTGTATAGCCAGGAGGTTGTGGCTTACTAATACTGGCATGTTGTTTTTTGGTGGTTACATGACGTCTCCTTGACTCGGCCTACTCTATCTCTATCTTTGTTCTGATTTCTCACCTGGCTTTACTCTACAAAGGCATTGGCACAAACAGCTTTATTCATCAACTAATAAAAGTAATACATATACAAAAGGACATCCCACATCATACAAACTCAATAAGGAAGAAGCTAGACTTCTGGGTCAGCCTGAACAATACATAAAGGGAAATATTAGGTTTTGGAAGTAAGTCAAGATGGGGCAACTCATAAAATTATTACAATAGAACTTTGTCTCAGACTTTTAATTGTGGTATCAAACTTAAAATTCACCCTGTCAAATATAATAAATATTTACCATTTTTACTTTTTAATTTAAATTTAAGGTTATTAATGGTAAATGGGATTACAGAGTTCCTCAGTGTTAGTGAAACCACTATAACTGAGTGTAAGGGACCAAAGAATTTCTTATATTGGTTGGATTTTTAAATGAGGTACTAGAATCTAGTGGTATTAGGAAAAAGGAGGAAATAAAAGAAGGAGGAAAGACGCGAGGGAGAGAGAGAAATAAATTGTTGCTGAAGTAAAGCTTTAAAGGACAATAACGGAAATGTGTGCGGAGAAACATTTTTTCAAAGATATGAGGATCTTAAGAAAAAAGAAAAGCATACAGCAACTCAAAAGGGAAAATATAAAGGCAAAAATTTCTCTTGAAAGAGAAAGCACTACACTGAGACTCACAGAAATATTAGACAAAGCCTCCTTCATTTGAAAACCTTGATGTGACTTTAGACAGCTGAGAGAATGAGAAAGGAGATGTCAACTCGGATTCACACACATCATTTCAGGTTTTTCACTGCGATAGGAGAACCCATGGTTTCCCTGAGGAGGTTATAATCATACTCTTTAGCATAGTATTTCCATCTTTGGTCTTTCCAACCGGGTCCATTCCTCCTCAACTCTGCTACAGCACCGTTTTCTCTACTCTAAGTTGCTTACATAAGAAACATTCTTTCCAAACCAAACATATGATAACTCAAAGAGTAAGGACAATGCATTTAATGAAAGTAATCTGACCAGTAGTGTACCCTTATTAAAATCATTCAAAGTACTTTATTTAAATGATTTCTTTAAAAGGAGTGAGTGGAGTCAGAGTGCCAAAGAGAGAGGTTTGGTTTATTTAGATTCATTAGAAAGAATATCATTATCTATAGTTTGTCTTTAAATAAAACAGTAAGTTCAGAGGGTTTGTCCGTAGAAGTGCTCTCAGGAGGAACAGATGTTGGAGGGCAGGAGGAATGTGATTCCACTTGGCAGCACATTGGAAATTGCAAATTTGCATTCACATTTTAAAATTCAGAGAACCAAACTCAAGTGACTTCCTAAACATATCAATAAGAAATTGCTTGTTTAGTAAATGAAGTAGCAAAGTGGTGTGACCACAGTCTCTTTTCTTTGATAAACTCAGTCCTGTACTGTGAGCCTCCCTATGGTATCTTGTCTCTTAATACGTGTTTAAAATTTGAAATGAGACAGGCCTGCAACTCACTGAGGGTGCTGCAATACAGAGGACCCTTGGGTTTTTTCAGGATAAGTTTGATCTGTCTTTTATCTGAAATTCATTGAAGAGAAGCTTTATCATCAACTGGGAAGGACCTAGATGAAAATTTCATGTTCTTTACCTGGGCAAAGGGAGTGAATCACAGCTCTGGGTAAGTGTTGCATAAATTAAGTCATCCTAAAATTCAGTAAGCTAGATTCAGGATTTCAATGATAATGAAATTGAGATTTTGAAGTAAAAATGAGAGTTTTGCATTTTTGACACTCCAGAGGTACTGTGCTCAATAAGAGTCATCTACATATTAATATAGTGCATTAATATTACATCACATTGTGTATGGTTTCAAACATTATATTTTGTCAAACTCTAGTGGTATGTCTATTGTCATTCAGGTTCTCCTTAAACTCTACCTGGCAAAGAAGCTAAACACTCTCCTTCTGGGTTTCTAAAACCATATACAAAACCTAATAAGGGAATGCACATATCATATCATATCATATAAATTTATAACATGCACATATGTGTACATATATTACACATATCATATAGATGCATTTTTATTCAAATTTAAATGGACAAAATCTATTTTACCTAGATGGAGAAAAGCTAATATGGAAAAATACATTCTAAATCTCACATTGTAATTGTTAAATATCCATTATTTTAAAGAGAACAGTATAGTATATATGATCCATTTACATAAGTTAATAACATTTCTAACATATCCCCAAAAATAAAACACAAAGCATTTTGGAATTTATGAAAGGAGGCCTTTATTCTTGATTTAATACAGTTTTAATATATATTTAATATAATTTTTAATTTTAAAAATAAATAAACAATTCTCAAATCCAGTGAAGTGTTTCAGTCTTCACTTGCATTCTGTCTCAGAATTTATACTGGTTGAACAGAATCTTGATGTACATATTTTTCAAGTAGATGTTTGAATTGAAAGTGTATCAGTGTCATCTGCTGTAGATAACAGCAGGGCTTGTTTCTCTGTACTTTGGGAACAGTTTTGGAAGAACTGCATCGAAACTGACTTTAACACAAGCATAGGAGCAGAAGTGGAGTTTCAAAACACTTCTGTTCTAGAGAATTTTTAATCTGGAAACTGTTGTTAGTTATCATGAAAAGTAAAAAATTGATTGGAATGATTTGGGGGATTTTTAACTAGGACTAACTTAGGATCAAAATTATTTTGAGTCTATTTCCCATATCTTCAACAGACTTACTACATAATAACATATTGAATACATATTATAATCTTGAAATAACTGGGTAGCAACTGTCTTTGTGTTCTTGGGCCTCAGGATGCATCTTGAAATGTAATTACTTCTTGTCAAAAAGTTATACTCTATATTCCAATCTAACCATGAACTGGCCCTTATTGATAGGCACTTTAATAATCGAAAGGAATTTTCAACAGAGCCTACAACAGTGATTCTCAACCTGTGGGTCTCGACACCTTTGGGGGTACATATCAGATATCCTGCATGTCAGATATTCACATTATAATTCATAACAGTAACAAAATTACAGAAATGAAGTAGCAAGAAGTAATTTTATGGTTGAGGGTCACCACAACATGAAGAACTGTATTAAAGGCTCACAGCATTAGGGAGGTTGAGAACCATTGGTCTATAGGGGGAGAAGGTAATAAAAATCTTGTTTTTTAAATAAGTATGTTCTTATATATCAATCACCAAGAAGATAATCTTTGAGGATCAACCAGAGACATGTCTTCAAATTCTACTAGGTACCTATTACAAACAAGTTGTTCTTCATTTGATCACTCTTCACCCAAATAAAAACCATATTTTTAAAATCACACTGCTTATTTTTAATCAAATAAAAAATAACTTGACAATTTCTCCAAGCTCTGTATTATATGTCATCGTCTCTTTGATGGTTCCACTGTGAATAAATGAACCAGACATGAACTATATACCTAGTCATGTATTGATCAATACTTTTTAAGCAGTGGTTCACTACAACAAAAAATTTGAAATCCTGAATTGATACAGAAGTATAAATTGTTTAAATTAACATTCTGTCAAAATATAACCCTATAATGGACTATAAGATACTGTATGAATTACTTTAGCACCCAGAATGTCTGAAGTTAGTATTATGATGTGGTAGTTCTTTCATATAATTTTATATTCATATTTTAGATTATATATTAACAACATTATTAATTTAATCAAGAATAATTGTCAGAGCTCTTGTCATCAGATGTATGGATGTGAGAGTTTTCAATGTATTGGGGCAATGGTTTAGATGAACCCAGTAGCACAGTACTGTTTCTCTTCTCTAGTTTATGCAAACTATGATTAGAGAGGAATTAATCATTTTACAGACAGACTCGGGTACAGAGCTTTAAGCACACAGCACACTAAATAGGAAGCTATGATCTTATTTAAGTTTTGAAACTTAGCCAAGTCCATTATTCATATTTATAATTTAAAGAGCCACTGTGCTCTGAAAACATTTAGACCCCTCCTGGTTGTATTAATATTTGATATTTGATTAGGTTAAGATGCAAATGTGAACCCTCCATATGCTGCTGAATAGTACAGGAACAGCAGGTTCCATGTGGCCAGGCCACCTTGGATCTCCCCGTGATAAATATTCACAAGCTCTATGAATAGCTCATCATCACTACTTGTGTTTTGCCCTGCAAACCTTTGGGCCAGTGATCAAACGTGTCATTATTTTCTCAACAGTATAAATTAAATCTCCTGCTCTCAGAAGATATGGGTTTCTGAAAGAGAAAATTGTTTTCTAAAAAAGTAGAAAAAATCCACAATGTTGTGTCTCTTTTTTTCCATTTTAAAAAGTACAAACATGAGTTACCTAACCTGTGAAAGAAACTACTGACTAATACTTGTTAGAATTGAAAGAAAAATAGAAGAAGCTGCCCTAAAAGGGGGGGATTGATGAACTTGCAATTTTAAAAACACTTTCATATATATCACATCAAATTGAATAAAAATAATACAAAAACAATAGGAGAGCTAGTAGGAAAGACAGCGATCTTGAAAGAATGATTTAGCTCTTCAGAGATGGACTGTACAATCATTTGGCAGGGCTAAGCTTTTCAGATAATGTCCTTCATGAGCAAATGATTTATGACATTGAAAGGAGGTGAGGAGTTGAGTTCAGTCTTGTTTGTAGCGAAAAAGAAAAAAGAGTATGCAGGTTGACCCTTCATTAGAATAATCACCATGAATGCTCCATATTGAAGGCCTAGCCAAGCATAGAATGAACATTTTAAGAATAATATAAAAGAGCAAATAAAAGAAATTGAACATTCTTGTTTTCCTCTTCAGTGTTCATTTTCTACCCAACAATGGCCCCAGATTTACTTAAGAAGCAATGATGAGATTAAAAGTGTGGTCTAAAGTGCTTCTATTGGCTCCATGGGTCACATTAGGAATGAGCAGGCACTTCCAATGGTCAACTGCATATCTTAAGAAAGATCTTTTCTAAAACAAAAGAGATATGCTTCGTATTTTCAGACAAAACATTCTTGTAGTTACAACAAAACCAAAGAAGGGATAATAGACTAATATATTCACTCACACAGTTCAAGTTTCTTTCTTATGCAAGCATGTTGGGTAGTCACTCACAAACATGTATGCTCACACACACCCATACACACACTCACGCATACGCATACAAGTCAAAGTCAAAGCAATACATATTGCACCTCACTTCTAAAATTCACAATCTTTTTCTGGGCATATTTTCATTATTTTAGTTTTATATTTTTAGCTTAGCTTTTCTCCCATGAGTTGGGGATGAAGAACATTGGATTTTGCCTGCGGACTTTACATGGTTTACCTCTTGAAGAAGAGGGAACAGCAGTATTTCCTTTGAGTTTAGAAAATGTTGTAGTGCAGGAATGTCGCTGTCCTCCAGGAGACAGATCAAAAAGCTTAGATATTTCAGAGTCTTGTCCCCACAACCATTCATCATTCTAACCATCACTCACCACAAGTATATTCGGAGACAAAAGTTGACACAAAGATCTTGGTGACTTACTCTAGTGCTACCCTCACAATTAGAGGCAGCCAGGGCCTCCTTCACTAAGCCTTTACTTACTCTTTGTTCTATACTCTC
This sequence comes from Microtus oregoni, assembly GCF_018167655.1. NCBI lineage: Eukaryota > Metazoa > Chordata > Mammalia > Rodentia > Cricetidae > Microtus > Microtus oregoni. Next base: position 56,107,465 of record NW_024543059.1, on the reverse strand, counting down.
ACCATTTCCTTTCACCTTTCTGTTTAACCAGTGACTTCAGAGTAAGCAAAACTGGAACAGTCCAGCAAAGACTATCATTAGCGTCAGACAAGGCCATGAGGTCTGTGAAAGTTTCTAGGGTCTTATCGCATCTTCACATTGAGTAGGACGCTAGTGTATAGATATGCTTCAGAGCCCAAACCAGCAAGAAGAAACAACAGTTTTTAAACAACTAGAAATATAAAAGCAGACAGTTATGAGTTTAATGGGATTTTAATTAAAGCATTTATTATATGTGCCGGAATTTTCTAAAGTCATTACAGGAAACAATAAATGAGAATGAACAGGTTAATTTTCATAAATCTGATATCTCAATAAGTGCTTTTTTAAAAATTGTGGTTTATCTTTTGTGTGGTGTGTATGTGAGTGTGTATATGTATGCATGTATGTATGCATGTATGTATGTTTACTGCAAAAGCCAGAAGAAAAATAATAGATCCCCTGGAGCTCATGGCTGTGAGTTCTCTGATGTAAGTTTTGGGAACTCAATTCTACTCCTCTGAGAGAGCAATGCTCACATGTAATTACTGAACAATCTCTCTAATAATGAATTTTTGGTATTATGTGATACATAAGTCAGTATGCAAGGATCAGTATAATGTAACATGTACATGCATTATGTATATGCATAAGATACTTACAGATCTTTAGCAATAACAGCTTAACTTCATAGGTAATGGTTTTCTTGTACTACAAGGTTTGTGTGGCTGTAATCCACAATGCCTGTTGATTTTAATGAAAATCATGAGTGCATCTGCTTGTGTCTAATTCCTTGGAGAGATTTTAGTGGCTTAGACCTACGGACTTATCAACTGTGTCCGTCTTGATTCACTATTGTGCTAAGTGAAATGTAATCTGACCTTCTGATCACAAAGCACTGAATGTGAGGCCCACCTGCCAGTCCGTTACGAGGCCATCAAGTCTTGTTGCTCTTGGTTTCTCAGCTCTCATCTTCCCATTTGATTTTAAAATCCCCTAAGATCCTTACGAATATACCTGACAATTCTGGAAATAGTTCAAATGTGGGTAAGTGCTAATGCTGCCCTGCCTTTGGCACTGATTCTCTTGCTTTTCTCTGGGAAACCAAGGTTATCTGAGCGTTCTCTGCCACAACCACTGGCAAGCAAGCCAGGCCAAGAATTATTTGTGAATCACTCTTTCACAGGCTCTTACCTTCAGGGCCTCTCTCTACTTCTACTCCAGTTACCATTAAGAAATCTCCAGTTAACTTCAATCTCAAGTTTCAAAGAGTATAAAAACACACCTTTGATTGTGCATTTGTTATTTTCAAGAAAAAACATAAGATTGCAAGTAAAATTGCCTTACAGGTCTACTGAAAGAGTGTCTCTAGTCCCCTTTCCTCATATACCCATATTAAAGATAACATGTTGCACTAACATATAATATTGTAGACTTTCATATTTGCTCAGTTCATTGTGACTAGCTAATTTTCTTAGGCTGAATTTCCTCTCATGTGAACCTCTGTGCTCTCCACCAATTGACTTCTAAGTGCTCCGTCTCCCTAATTCTTTTCTTACGCCCACGACTTCCTATTACAAACAGTTTAGAATGACAGTTCACATCAGCCATTTCTAATTCTGTTAATTCTGTTAACGAGCTACTCTCTTGTCTACTTGAATACCAATAATTAGCTGACTCAGTAAAATTCAGGATTATGAACCTGTAAGCATTTTGAATGTGATTATGAATCCATATTTCACCAAAATTTTCTTTGGAAAACTATTGGAAATTATATTGAGCTCCATAAATATTTAGATTCAATCCATAATTAAATTCATACTAAATTGATTCCCTTTGTGAATTCAGGAAATGAGGCATTTCTTTCCACATAGAATTCATACAAATATCCCCAGTATACATTCCTTACATTTCCCCTACTGTACTCTATCTATGGTGTTCTACCCATTGTTTCCTGAATCATTCATTTCCAAATGCAAATATAGCCAAAATGATAACTTTTTAACCAAGAAGTTTGAAAAGCCAGCCTCAAATCTGTGGCATTATGATACTGTTAATACATCTTGATTTTTCACATTCCAATTAAATTTTAAAACATTGACTGACAAGGGCCTGATTTCTAATTCTTATTTCTCCACACCTTGAAATTTATTTTTCACCTTTTAACCTCTGTCTATGTTCACTCCAGCAAGGTAAAAGAAATTAAAATTTAAAAACCCATCCCACCTTCCTTCAATCACCTTTTAGGTAGACTCTTTCATAACCCCCATCAGTGAGACAAAAAGAAAGTGAACAAACATGGCTATCCTCTTGTCACAAACAAATGTTTCTAAAGCAGGTGTTCCTGCCACTATCATGTTCTTTGGAATTGCTCTGAACATATAACACCTGCAGGAATGATGGGTGCAGATAGCTGTGCTTGTAGCACGCATTCTTGTACTCACAACTGCAGCTAATTAGATAAGGCTAGATGTGAAAAGAGAAGAAGAAAATATTCCTGCTTTAAGGAAATAGTATCTTGTGTTCAGGAAATGTGCAGTTAGGAAAAAGAAGTAAGATCTTAAAGAAGATGGGCCCGAACCAGGGGTACAGTTGGATGGGATCAGGATCCTATGCTAAACAGAGACAAGCTCTCAGTAAAAGGATGCAGAAATAGATGGACCCAGTGACAGTAAGTTCAGAATCCGTTAGCCTCCACAGTCGCAGGAGGCAGCTGATCTTTTTCCACTTCTGAAAAAGTGTGGTTTTAATTATATACAAGTTCCTTCTTTAACAAATAAACTTAGTAATTTGGACTACTCATGTGGATTTCTCCTCATTGCAAATTATGCGCAATAAATGCTATCCCATTGTGGGTAGCAAGAAATCTATAAAATAAGCATAGTAAGATTAAAAAGAAGTCCTTGGGTTCTCATCAGCCCTCATTGTTCGCCATGCTCAGAGAGTCCAGTTTTATCCCATGCTTTTTCAGTCACAGTTCAGCTGGCCTTGGTGAGCTCCCAATAGATCAGCACGGGGTTTTGAACCTACGTAATGTGCTGGCGTTGTGGGAGCCTAGCCAGTTTGGATGTTCACCTTCCTAGAAATGGACGGAGGGGGGAGGACCTAGGACTTACCACAGGGCAGGGAAATCTGACTGCTCTTTGGGCTGGAGAGGGAGGGGGAGAGGAGAGGGGGGAGGGGGAGAAGGGTGGGAGGAGGGGGAGAGAAATGGGAGGCTGGGAGGAGGAGGAAATTTGTTTTTTTTTCTTTTCTCAATAAAAAAAAGAAAGAAAGAAGAAAAAAGATTAAAAAGAAGTCAAACATAAGTTTATGCTTGTCTCCTAAATATAATGCCTCCTAATATAATGAAAAATATCTTTTTTAAGCGTTGTATTTTGTGCTGACTTCCATGTTAAATTGATCAGTTCTAATCTTTGACTTGCGCTTCGTCCCAGTTGGAAAATGGGAGTTCAGTAAATCACTTATTCCTGTAAAATACCAGAGTTCAAATGGGAACGAAATGGCATCTGCCAGAAAGGTGTGTTGATTAGTTAAAGCCATTTTACTTTAAATAACTTGTATAGATTTTTTATTATTTTTGACTTTTTAGGCTTCATTTTGATTAAAAAAATGTTATTGAGCAAGTAAGCTACACAAAGCAAATATTTTTAGAACCTCTACGATGTCATGAGACAATTATTAGTTAACATATATCTTTATGTAGTTAGCATTAGAAAAAATATACTTCAACTGTGGAGTCAGTGATCCCAAAATTCACAAGAAAATTGTGATAAATACCTAAAAACTTTCTACATGCTATGTTAGTATAAGTTTAAAATAAATGTCAATTTCTCTGAATAAGGCTACCAATGATATGTACTTCCCATGTTCTAAAGAAACTGAGTTATTGACCACCATGTGAATGCTCAATTTCCTTCACATGTGGGAAGTAAGAACAGCTGCAATCATTCCTGGTGATTTTTTCAGGTCTTTCACAAAAGTTAGAGGTCTTAAATATATTATTTTTGCATAGATGCTTCAGAAAGAATGAGAGAATTTCTGTTTTTTCGTGTCCCACAGAGCAGGAATGCAATAAAGAATTGGTGCATGAAGACATACTGAAGCTAATGCCTCAGAATCATAAACTCTAGTTAAATTAGTACTGACTTTACTTTTTCAAAATTAAATTATAAGGGAATAAATGTTATGTTCGCTTGACTATGATGAACACAAGTTTGGGGGATTGTCATGTTCTCCTGAAAACTAGTCAGTAGAATAACCTAAACACGACATTGAGCAAGTCTATAAAAGACTCTTAATCCCTCCCACTTGTTTCAAAATCTCTTATTGTGGCCCTTTGGTGAGATCCTACCCTGTAACATTTAGGGGAAAAAATATTAAAGTAAAAAATTAAAGAAAAGGGTAAGAAATGTTAAGATTATTGTCCCTGGAGCGTGCTTGGTAGCTACACTTCCACATGGGCTTGGGGTTGAGAGAAGGCACTGTTTCAGCAGAGTTCAATCACAGCACCCACTCTGGGCAGCTTACAGCCTCTGAAATTCTAGACCTAGGGGTCATCCGCAGACCAATGCTTACACCTACATGCATGTGTCCATCTGCTAACACATACACACAAACACACACACACTCAAATTAAAATTAAATATTTTTTAAAAACTGAAAAAAAAATATGTGAACCCAAATCGTGTATCAAGTCACTAATTGTTTTTTCTTATGAATATGAGAATAGCATGAGAATTAAAGGGAGAATGTAGGTTACCATGCAAAATTATAGAATCTTAAGATAAAATATACTTTTTTAGTGTTTTTATTGTGATCATAAGTAATATTTACTGAACTGGTTTCTGGTACCTGGATAATTTCGTATATGATATACTTCAATAAATGTTAAATATTAATGTATACTATTCCTATAAGCAATTAGATAGTTGCATCCCTGCTAAAGTTCATAATAAAGTTAAAGTAGAAGGAAGACTAATTAGGCAAGCCATTAATTGTGTTGCAGAGTTTAATCATTTGTTTGTTTTAGCTAAAATTTTCTTCCTTTACTGAAATCATTAGTACTTGACAGTGAATAATCTTGTGTGGAAAGGTCCTAATTAAGCTGGATTTTTTTTAATTTATTGGAGGAGAATAAACCCAAGGTTCTGCCCATCTGGGTGGATATAATGAGAATCCATTCAAGTCACTAGGCCCAACATAGCGATGAGAAATTATTTTTGACAATACTTGAACTATGAAGTATAATTTTGTTGATGATTCTTCTCTCTGTGGCATTAGCCAATCTAAAGGCAGGGTGTGTTGTAACTCAAGTACTATTTCCATTAATCATAATGGGAGTTAAATGTACGTCAGGAGAATCAATCCCCTTAGGTATTTAGAGTGAGTTTCAGTTACTATACATCTGTTGATGTTGCTTGCTAAGATGTTTTCACACGTCCAAAGAACCATCCCTTCTGGCAAGATTAAATAGGAAGCCTTCGCTGAGCATGGCGTTGTCAAGCCTCTGAAGCTCAGAAGCTCCTGTGGACCCCAGAAGCATGTGAAGAGGCATTTGTAAAATACGTGCACAAGCCAGAGAGAGTGATCCAGACACCCGCTCTGCAGGTAGCTTAAAGAAACCCAGCAGACTGCTAGCTCTGCCAGCCACTCACTGTCTCTCCACTAGATCTTTGCAAGCTAGGCAGAGTTCATCCTCCAGGGTAACACTGGGGAAGTTGTTTTGTTCCAGGTTTATGTAAATGCTGTGAATTGAGCTGTCTGAATTTGTTTCTATATCCAAGGTGTATTAAGATCTAGCAAATGCAAGTAGCTTCATCAGAGTCTTGCTGCCTTTAAGATGAAGAAGAGAGCATCACTGGACAAATAAACCAGCAAAGTGCCACTGCAGAGACTGAACAAATAGAAAAAGATCCCCAATGATGAGAAATGGAATTCTTCATCATTTCTTTGAATGTCCAAGCTTCTCCTCAACCAGAGTTAAGATTAAAGACTTTTAGTGAAAGAATGCGGGACCCATTTCACACTAAAACATTTACTTTCATGTTACTGGAATTCTGCATTTAGATATGCAAACCTTGCTAGAATAAAAATAAGCAAAGAACAATATAAGTCAGAAGATGGAAAACATGAAAAAGCAAATGATCAGATACAGAAAGCATCATCAATATTGTTATGAATTGGACTGGAGAGTGAACAAGGAAGAGATCTGTGGAACAGTTACATAGACACCTTTTCCAAAAGTACACACAAGACATAATATTAGTAAAAATTAAAGTAGGAGTCCAAGTGAAAGGCTTTTCCAGGAACGGTGTATGTGAACAAGTTGTAAAAGATTTTGAGATTTTTTTCCTATACCTTTCTACTTTTTACCTAGATTTTGCTGTAATTGCTAATATTTAACATTATATATAATTTGCTATAAAAAGCAAGAAAAACAGAAATATGTGGTGAGATTTATTTGTTTGGAAATTAGTTTAAACTTCTGAACAATTACCAATTCAACCACAAAAATAAAGCAAAAAGAGAAAAGCAAATCAATGACTGTAAGTCAGGCGATATCATAAACCTCTAGGTAATATTACAAACATGGTAGACAAATTTAAATGCATTCCAGTGTAAAGTGGAATAGGAGGGTGAAAATGTCATAAGAATGCGTGTTTACAATGTCAAGGCAGGAAAAGAATTTAAGAGGCATCTTCATGGGGACAGTGACCTAATGTGTGACTGCCACAAAAAATCACAAAGTATGTCACCCGTAACAAGCACTGAAACAAAATGGGAACGTGTTACATACAGACGTGTGAACATTGTGCAGCCAGTTTTCTAGGACTTAAAGACACAAAACTAGAGAACATCCTGAAGCATGCACTGGGGGGGCAGAATCTAACAATAGTCTGGCTCAGAAATGCTGGTGTTCCCTGGATAACTTGCTCCTAACAGCGAGATGTCTGGTGCTGCTGAGGTCAAAGTTCAGATCTACTGGTTCCCGCAGGGCTTCAACATTAGATGTAAGGGAACACTCTCTTCTCACTCTCTAACAACCCCTCCCATCTTGAGCTTTTGTTTTTCTCCAGATTACACTTATCACTGCTGACATATGCTTGATTATGTTTGTCTATGTCAATCAATTAGAATCCATTCCTTATGTAGTCATTGCTTTGTTTTGAAGGATTTCATCATTTACCTGTTGTTTGATTAATAGCTAGCTACACAATGCCTTCAAGAGTCAAATATTGGAGGTGTATAACAAAAGTATGTAATTATTGAAGGATGGTATGCCTTGAGGAAAATAAAGAATATGAATAGAGTCTGATAAGATGTTTGCACTGCAATAGATGGTGTGGTCTGGAATGTCATTGATGTAAGTGATAGACAAGAAATGCTGAAGATCCACGGCCAGGTGACTATTAATAGAAAGGCCATTTCAAAATCAAACCAGTCCCTGTTAAGGGAGAATGAGACACAACCTATGATAGATTATATCATTCCAAACATGATTCATACACATGTGAGAAGCAGTAAGTGAACTATGGTCATGGGAGGAATTGAGGCTTGTTGGCAGGGGTAGGATACAAAAAGTGTAAGTAAGGTATTCATGTGTGAACTTTTTAAGAAATACTATTAAAAAAATAGGCTTATGTAATAGCACGGGACTTGAGACTGTGGCCAATGTTCTGTCAAAACAAAAAAAAAAGGGATGGTTGGGAGAAGATGAGCAAATTCTCACAGGCCTGCTGATATCTAAACAAATCATTTACTAATAAATTTGCTTTATATATTTCCAAAATGGATATAATTTGCTATATAGTTTGGAAAGTAAAACATAAGGATAATTTTACATGAAATTTTAAGCAAATACAAAGACACATATTTGTTATCTATCAGAATCAAAGAATAGAATGTTAATTGCAGGTATGTAATATATTGTTAATTGTGTAAATTTGTAATATATACAATATAACATAATATATATTGCCAATACAGTGTATATATGCATAAATGTATATGTTGTAAATATATTGTTAGCTGCATATATAATTTGAATGCTTTAATTTGGATATATGCTTGCAAACCACCAACAAAATAATGTGAAAATACATTCATGATATTCAGAACCCTGAGATACAAAGAGTAAGTGGACATTTTACACCAGCTGTTTGCCATAGTCTCCTCCTCATGACAGTGTGGGGCAAGTCAGAGAAGAATCATGACACCATGGTGTGACAATTTTGAGAAATGTGACTGAGGCCATTGACTAGGAATGTGAGAGATTCTCATGTTATCAAGAGGCAACAGAACGACCTGCTAAGAATAAAAACAAAGCGATTTTCCACTTCAATTAAGGATTTAATGTGGAAGACTCTACACCCCTGAAAAAGGAAGATTGGAAAGTATCTGCACCTCTTCTTAACTGTAGACTTCTGGACTCTTCATGGGCTTCGTTTGATTGGGAAGTTGTCCTGTCTCAATACCTCATCTGCTCCAAAGGATGAACCTCAAACCCCCAAAGCCTCTTTGATACGACAGCCTACAGAACTGGCTACTGCCTTGTTTTATTGGCCTGTAGCCAGTAGTCAGTGCTGACAGAGCTTTGGCCAATGTGCATCTCAAAAGGCAGAGGACAGTCTGCTAAACAAGAAATTCCCCATGATACATAAGAAATAGTCAAATTTGAGTAGCATGTCAGACAGATTTTAAGCTAGATAAAGATGAGGGACTCAGCTCAAAGATATTGGTCACAGAAGATCCTCCTGAAAGTTGCATTTAGATGAATATCTGGCATTGTGTGTATGCATGCATGCAAGTGTATGCTTGTTTGTGATAATGCGTATGAATTCCCTTGTTTGGGGATGATTGTAGGCATGGGTGTGTATGCAGGTGTGTGGTGGCCAGAAGACAATCTCCAGTATCATTCCCCAGGTGTTGTCCACCTACTCGTTTCCTCTTGGGGGCAGGTTCTCTCACTGACCTGTAATTCCCTAATTCGGTCAGTCAGGCTAACTAGTGAGCACCAGGAATTTATGTATTTCCACCTCCCTGACTGTGGGATTACAAGCACGCCTGCCCATTCAGCTTTATTTTTAGTTTCTTCTGGGATCAAATTCTCATCCTCTTGCCTATAAGCTGAACACTTTATCAACCAAGCTCTTCTCTCTCCCTCGTCTCAGTTCTCAAATTTAAATGGAATACTCTGCACTCTTGAGCTCCTTCACCAAGGAACCATAACCTTTTCTCAGAACAGATGTATACTGATTTACAAGCGTCAAACTGCTATCTCATTTTCCAAGAGACAAGACCTTAATACTCAGCTACAAATATGAAGTGGTTACTAGCTTGTTTTCAATTTAGAAAAGCCTAGGAGGAACTATAGATTATTTTAAAAGATGTTTTCAAATATCTCTGCCTTCTCTGCTTCTATTCCACTCCTGTAGCAGAGGAGCATTAGTGACAACTAACTCTCCTCTTGACTACAAAGGGCGACTATGACATTTCCTGCCTCACTCCCGAGGAAATTGTAACTGCTTTTTCTATAATAACATGAAATGCTATTGTTCTCATTATCTATGAAATTTCAAGAAAACAACTTGAAATGCAGGGAATTCTTAATGAAACATATATTTTTTCTTTTACATTTTATTGTACTTTTTGTCAAAACTGAATTTCTCTTTCACTATAAATTTTTGATGTAATAAACCCAAAGTGCATGAAAGTTAATTAAGCAACTTAAAACAAAACAAACAAACAAGCAATAGAAAAATAAGGTGAAGATGGGTCTCATGTTTGCCTCTCACATGGATGGAGACCTGTGTTCCATCCTTAGAACTACATAAACCTAGTGTTGTGGCACACTCCTATAAACCCAGAATTTTGGAAGATCAGAAATTCAAAGCCCATGTCATTCCCAGCTAGCTCTCTTTATCTCAAGTATGATAAAGCACATGATAAAAATGGCATGTACTTCACAAGGTGATACAGAACTAGATTCTCACGGTTTTACAAATACCAGAGAAAGAAGTGTGAATCCAAGAAACAAACCAGGAAGGAAGATATTCGATGCTATCAATTATTTAGTGGAGATAGTCTACAGAGAAGTACAAAAGGGTCATGAAAATAGGTTTAAAAATCTGACAACATCACACCACAGCATGAGGGAAAGCTCCATGGACAGACTTCTGATGTTTGTACAAATTTGTCTTCCAGAATGACCCGTGAGTCACAGGCTCTTTTTAGCTCCTGAAGATGTTGTGGTTACTCTGAATTCAGCTAGTGCAGACTTTCAGATTGTGTTCTTTAAAATTTGCTTCCTTACAAAAAAAAAAAAAAGCCATAGCCCTATAATGAGGAGGTAAGCACACTCTACATTGGTGACCAGACAGATATGTTTAGGGATGGAAAATCTTCATGAATAGACAACATTCTAGTGGCATTTCCGCATAAGTGTATATAAAATATGTGACAATAAATGGGTGTTACTTTGTTTCTGTTAATTTTATTTGCAAAATTGATGTTTCATATTTGGCTGTGACCTGCAAATTTCCAATCACTGCTTCTCCATTCCATTCTCATTAAAACGAACATTTCCTTAGCTTCACCTACTGAAGTGACTATGAAGAAATGGAGGAACTATTTATGCAAGTTGTAGGGCAGAATGAATGAAGCAAGTATTTCTGAAACAGGTGAATTAATTATGAATTCTAATAATCAACATGATTATGAATCTATGGTAAAATTACCAGCAATATTATCATACCTTTTAAGAAGAAGCCTTTAAAATGCCTAGCAACAGAAACTGTTAATGCAGACCTACATGACCCTCCTAGTTGTCATGACACAAATGCCTGCCAAAAGCAACAGGAAAAAGTAAAGTTATATTTTGGCTCAAATGTGAAGGCATGATCCATTAGAACAAAGAATGCATGATAGTTGATTTGGGGAATGGGAGTGCCATGGTGCTTTTGTATATAGGAAGAATCAATGACGGCCTCTGTTTCTCATTTCACTTCCCTTCTTTGTCCCTTTAATTCATTTTTTGGTAATTCATTCATTCATTATGTCCCACATAATGCTGCCACTGCCACTGACATTCAGACTGGGTCTTTCCTTTGATTTTAAACTTTCTGGGAACACTCTCATAAGCACAGTTGTAGGTCTGTTAGGTAATTCTATATCTAGTCAAATTGACAGTGAAGATTACCTGCATTTGCAGTTACAGCATTAAGTATTCACCAAAAGAGCATCTTAGAGACTATACTGTGATACAGCTGCATCACTTCTGGGTTTATTGCAGGGAAGAGTCAGCCAGCTACCTATGGAGATACATCACATATGTTTATTTATGTACTTGTTACTTTATCCCAGCTGTGGCATCAAATTATGTTAGCCTTTATAAGTGAAAAAAATGATAAAAGCAGTAAGATACATGTATATAAAGGAGTATTATTCAGCCATAAAGAAAACAAAAATATGTTATTTTCAGGAAATTATATAAGACCAATGATTACTGTGTTGAAGTGAAATGACTGGAAACACAGAACCAGGTACTCCATCGCCACTGATCACTCCCATATCAGGGGTGCAGAGGGAAATAAACAGACATTAGAGAAACATAGGAACTGTTAAGTAACATGATGAGGAGGGTTGTTTGGAGAGTGGAATAAGAATGGTTCATAAAGGGGATAAAGACATTTTATGAAAAAAAAACAAAGTTGGAAAAGTCACAATGAAACATATTAATTTGTATAATAAAAACACTATTATAAACAAAGAAATTTAATAGTGTTATGGATTGCATTTGTTTTAATAATGAGTTTTAATACTTACATTCTAATTCAGTACCTCCTTAGGTTACCAGAATGGCCAATAGCTTGATCTAGTGATGTGAAGTCAGGACTCCCAGATAGCAAGGATCATGGAGTTTGCCTACATAGACTTCTCCTACTGTAATATTATTCCCCATTATAATATTATAGTTTACAAATTATAAAATATGTAGTTATATTTTGATGTATTAATTTATTCATATTTTGTTAGTCTATATCAGTTTTTACATTTAAAATGCTTTTAGAAATTAATTTCTAAAATGGCTAAGTCATTGTTCTTGGTGATGTGTTGAGGTACTTCCGATCAAATCCTTGCTCTCTAGCATGCTAGTCAAGAAGTCTGCTGCTGAACTCAACCCAGTCATTATGGCTTTAAAATGGTTTATTCTTTATGTGTACAGAAAAAATACAACAAGGGGTTATTTATAATAGAATGGAATAGGGTATATGTAAAACTAGCTTTCAAATACCATGTGAGATATTGAGATCAAATGTATTATTATAAAAAGCAAAGACTTGGTTTCATAATACTTGTATTTAGCATGATACATAAATTGTTATACAATTATTATTTATGTTAGTAATCTGAAAGCCATTAGAAAAAGGTCTGAATCTTACATTGTTGGTAAACAAAGGAAGCCACAAAGACTTATTGATGACCTTTTACTGTGTGTGCCCAACAGATACAAACTAACATCATTTCCAAAAATGCTTTTGCCTTTACCATGTCTCTCTACCCTTATATTAAAAGTTCTAATTCATGAGTACGCATGGAACCCAGAAGGCAACAGTTGAGGCAGCTCCACATTTGGCGAAGAACTAAATATATTTCAGTATTTGTCAGTGCCTAGTTGGCTAGCTAATATTCAAATCAAAATCAGAATGCTCATGAAAACCAAATGCAATCTAAAGAGCAACGTCTTAATTCTATGAAATTGTCTCTGATTTTTTAATTGTAAAATGATGTTATTTTATTAGAATAATAAATAATTCATAAGGTAGATATATGATGAAAATAAATTTGTACCCCTGTAGTCCCAAAAAGCCACACATAACATTTAAGCTTAATTTTCTTATCCAAAATTTCTCTCCCTTCTTTGAACGATCAGATCATTTATGGTCTTCAATTTGCATATATATTTGACATCATTTATGAATGCTTTATAGCCTGATGCAGACACTATAAGTCTTTTTATATATTATATACAACTCTCCTGCACATTGATTACAATCGACCCCAAATCCATTCCCGCACTAATGTCCTGGTGTTATCTTCCCCGTGTCTGAGCATAATGCTCCTTGCTACCATGAAGCTTGATGACAGTGGCTTGGCACATTTGTGAAATATTTCACTTCTTTACTTTAGAGCATTTGAGACTTATTCAAAGGAATCCTTGAATGGGCAACCATTTCTTCACTCCCCATTGCAAATACAGTGAAGTACGAAACCTGAGTTTCAGTTGTTGTTTTTTTTTTAAATATTGTTTTACAATTTTAAGAAAAGTGTTAATGGTTTGCTAATCAAGATATCACTACAAATAAAGCACATGTGGCATCATAAAAGATGATTTTTAATGTGCAGATGCCAAGCTACAGGTTCAGGTGGATATTATGAGTGTGCTTGGCTTGCTTTTTAAATAAGTCTTACTATTTTATAATTAACATTTTCAATTCAAATATAATAACATTTTCCTTTGTCATCCTCCATTAATTCTTTCATGTCTCCTCACTTTGCGAAATCCCCCAAAATTCATGGCCTCTTTGGCTGGTTATTAAGTTGTATTCTTGTATTATAATACTTTACAATATAATATTATATTATTATACAATTATTATTACATATATAGAAGTAAAATATATAGATATAATCTGCTGAATCCATTTAGTCTTGTTTAGATATGTACTATTTCAGGGCTGACCATTGGTATTGGATAACCAATTACGGGACTAAGCCCTTGGTATAACTAATCCTTCCGTCTTTCATCAGTCCTTCATTCCTTTTTCTATGAGGAGGACAAAGTGTGCCTTTCTCCTTTCTGGGTTTACATGCTCATGTATTGCCATTGCTCATGCCTTACTTGGGCAGCAGTATCGCCGCAGCATCACCTGTGTAGCTTCCCAGGCATTTCTAGGAGACAGTTTCACAGTTGATTTCCTGATCCTCTCACTCTACAGGGTTTATTCCCCTTCTAGGATGTTCCCCAAGTCTGAAGAGCAGCAGTCTTTTTCTAGTTGGAACCACCAGGGCATAAGAGCATTTTTATAAAATCAAAACATTTTCCATTCTTTTCCAAACTACAGCTTCTGGAAAACATCACTTTCCCATCTGCTAGAATCAAGGAGGACAATGTTAATTCAGAAAATATAAGATAAAACAGGGACCTGACTAGTGATCAATTTCTATATAACATAACAGCAGAAACAAACCCATACATTAGGGTGTTGGTCTCTCTTAAGAAACACTTGGGACCAAAAGTGTTTTGGATTTTTAGTGTGATATCTTGGGAATTAAAGAGATGTTTAATATTAAGTTCCTTTATCTCATATAAACTTGATGCATGGGTCCATAGGTAAGCATCTTCAGACTACCTGCATTTGTACTGTGATACATCACCTAAAGCCAAACATCAAATTCCACACTCATAATGTTGGGTTGATATTTAAATACTTTGGATGGTCAAATGCTTTGAAGATGGTATATTTTTGAAAGGTCAAACGATGTGGTTCTAGAAAGTTTGAAAGTCACTATGAAAACCAGGCTGTCTTTGAACTCACAGATGAATCAAAGGCTGCTATGGGATGTGCCACCACAACCAGCATTTCTATTTGGGTATTGGATATTTTTTATTTGTTTGTTTGTTTAAGTCTATGGTATCCCAGAGAGACCTCAGTCTCACCATGTTATGTTCCTCTGCAACAACTCTACAAATCCTGGAATTATAAATGTTCACCAAAATGCTAGGCCTCATGTCATCCAGGGGATAGAAACTAGGTCTTCGTGAATTCTGGGTAAGCACTCTACCAACTGCACTACACACCAGTCAAAGCTGTATTTGAATTTTTTCAGGAGAGAAACTCAGCTTGCATTACACTTTTACTGAGTCACAGGATGCAGTAAAAATTTCCTGAGAAAAATTGGTTATGCTACACCAGTATGCTCTGCCTTAGAATAGAAAAAGAACTCAATTTGTAAATAATAATACATTTGTCCACTTCCATTCACGAAAATGCAATTTGTTCTAGAATATTAATAGATGCCTTGTAAGATCTAAAAGCAAAATCATTCTTGTAACACTTCAAAGAGGATATATCAGCTTCCGTTAAAACATCATTACTACTACAAGGGTTAAATGCATACATCCAATTGCTATGACTAAACAGTATTTTCAACAGCCCAAATAATTTCTCTGAGAGAATGCTCAGTCAACATTCAGTTTGTAAGAGGTAAACAAACTAGATCCTAGGACTAAATATTATAAAGTTATTAAATTAAAACCTGTATTCAAAACATACTTTAGAAGCTGTCTTGAGTGTTAACAGTACTTGCTGTTCTTACAGAGGACCTGTTCACAAGAACCCACAGCAGGCAGCCCAAACCATCTGCAACCCCAGCACATGTGGCCATGTAAACATGAAAATATATACACACATCATATATATACATTGAATTTCATTATACAACAGCAGAAAGCTAATCATTAGATCATGGAAGAGCAGAGAGATAATAGAGTTGGTATTTAAGAGAGACATAAATGGAAGAGAATGAGAAAGAATGAGAGCAAAGAAAGAGTGAGGAAGAATAATGAGAAATGGAAAGAATGGACAAAAAGTGAGGGAGATTAAAGTCTTGGGAAGAGCCAGGCAGTGGTGGTGCACTTTGAAGGCAGAGGCCGGTGGATTCTATGAGTTCGAGGCCAGCCTGGTCTACAGAGTGAGTTCCAGGAAGACTCGAAAGCTGCAGAGAAACCTTGTCTTGAAAAACCAAAACAAACAAACAAACAAAAATCTAAGGAAGAACATAAGGAAAGAAGAAAGGAAGAGAGGGAAAAGAGGGAGAGAGGGAGGAATGGAAGCAGAGAGACGTGTGTTTCCTATCATGTCTGCTAGTTTAGAGATTTAAAACTTGCATCAACCTCACAGACAATTTAATCAAGTTTTGTTCAAATGTGAACTTGAGCAGTGATTATCTTTCCCGAGAGTGCCACTATCTACTTACTTATATACCTGTACTCTATGGAGGTTCACCTTCTTTCACCTCTGTTTCCCTGTCCTTTCTAACTCACCATCTATTCCCAAACCTATCCTTCAGCCACGCAGTCCCTGTCTGAGTCAGAAGTGCCTACAGGACATTTTCTTTCTTGATCAGGTCAGTCAAAAACATGTGCAGATGTTTAAAACATGTTATATTTTATGAGCTTGACATTTTTACTGCATTTTCCCCCAGAAGTTAATTCAGTTTTACTGTTGAAGAAAACTGTCATTTCCCTATATAAAAACAACACTTTGCTCTGAAAATGGCAACATTTTTCCCTAGGGCAGGATGGTAGCTGGTGAATCTCCTACAAAAAGAAAGCACAGAGATGGCATGCAGCTATCATTTTTATGAGAGCAGCCTGTTCATCCTTCCTCCTTGTAGTTTTTATTCTTGCTTTGGAAGAGTGAATTTTATAAGTTCAAGGGTAAAGCAATTTCTAGTATGTGTCCTAAGATTCCTGGAAAACAGTTGTCTTCATTTTATATTCTGAAATAATACTAGAAGGCAGAGAAACTCCATCAGAGATTGAAACAATTGAAAATATTAAACCCATGACTTTTCAGCATTTCCTTGAAGAGATCTTATACAAAGTAGATAGTCTGGTATTTGAACTTCTTAGTCCAACACATTCTCGTCCAATACCAGTGCCTTTGAGTTGCTGTCCTTTTCGTAGTGGGCTAAATAATGGCCAACAAACACCCAGGGTATGTCTAATTCCTAATCCTTAGAATTTGTGAGTACTACTTTATATGGCTAAACAAAAGATTTATGTAAGATTCCAAATGTTAGCCTTGATTATCCAAATAGTTCCCCAATGCATTCAAATATATGCTAGAAGAAGGAAAACAAAAGAAAAGAAAAAGGTGATTCTCACAATGGAGAAGAGGATTGGAATAAAGTGGCCGCAAGCCAAGGAAATCTGGAGCCACTGGAAACTCTACATGGTGGGAACAATTACTCTTGAGCCCCTGTGGGAAGTGTGGCCCAGCCAACACGGCTTTCAGACTTTTGGCCTTGAAAATGGTGAGAAAACAAGTGGGTGTTGTTTGAAGCGCCAAGTTTTGGGGAATTCATTCTTTAGGAAACTAAAACACCTACTAAAGAATACTTGCTGAAAATGTCTCATTATAAAAGCTGTTGTTTTGGCATGGCCTACCAATAAAGCAACAAAACAATTACTCAAGTAAGAAGGTACTAGGAAGCCTGAATTTAGTCTTTATGGGTACATTTTGGTTTTCTCTCTGTAAAAATTATTTTTATTGTCCTGTTTTCCTTGCTTATTCTCCTCTCATCACTATACCCTAAGCAGTGCCTCCTTTCCCTCTCCCTCTCCTTCTTCTCCCCGCCCCCACCACCTCTCCTCCAGGTCCACTGTTCCTCCTTTGTTTCCCTTCAGAAAAGATCAAGTTTCTCAGTGGTAGCAACAGAACTTGGCATAACAAGATGCAACAAGACAAGGTATAAACCCTCATTTCAAGGCTGGATAAGGCAACCCAGTAGGAGGAAGCAGGTACTATGAGCAGACAAAGAGTCAGAGACAACCCCACTTCCATTATTAGGAGACCAATGTTGGGATGCACTTTACTTACACTGCTGATACTTAGTGACTAATGATTTGCTCATATTTTCCTTGTGAAGACTGCAAGTCACTCCTTGAATATATTTAGAGCTCAACACACAAATTACAAATACAGTGTGTATCTTCAAAACACCTGCAAACACAAAATCGCTTTTTGTTGATTCAAAGAGCACAGCCAAATTTTGGAAACTCTGGGACATTGTATGGTGTTGAAAAATGTTGCTATGATCTCATCATCCTCAGACTCCTCTAGCTCCAGTACTGAGATCCCAAATTAATATAAAGAAGAAATTACCATTGACACCAGGAATAGTTCATTCCAAAAGTGTGTCACCTTTCAGTGCTCATGAAACATCTACCCACTCAGGGAGCCTGACACAATACTTTAAGAATTCATGCCGGGTAGTTGTGGTGCACACCTTTAATCTCAGTGCTCATGAGGCAGAGGTAGATGGATCTCTGTGAGTTTCTGGCCAGCTTGGTCTACAAGAGCTAGTGCCAGGACAGCTATGGCTGTTACACAGAGAAACTCTGCATTAAAAAAAAAAAAAAAACAAAAAGAATTAATTCATGTTTCATGCAATTAACTTCTCTCTCTGATCATTGATATAACTCCAAAT
Source organism: Microtus oregoni (assembly GCF_018167655.1). NCBI lineage: Eukaryota > Metazoa > Chordata > Mammalia > Rodentia > Cricetidae > Microtus > Microtus oregoni. The sequence continues at coordinate 56,089,168 of NW_024543059.1, read as the reverse complement.
ATTATATATCAATCAAATTTAAAAAATAGAATGGAAATGTAAACTTTTTTACCAACAGAGGAGCATTCTGAGAGACTGACGTGAGAAATGGACTTTGTTCTTATCACCCTCTGCTGAAGTTATCAATTGTGCTTGAACCAGATCCTACTGCATGTACTGGCTTTGTGGGAGCCTAGGCAGTTTGGATGCTCACCTTAGGAGACCTGGATAGAGGTGGGCGGTCCTTGGGCTTCCCACAGGTCAGGGAACCCTGATTGCTCTTTGAGCAGATGAGGGAGGGGGACTTGATCGGGGGAGGGGGAGGAAAATGGGAAGCGGTTGTGGGGACAAGGCAGAAATCCTTAATAAATAAATAAATTTAAGTAAAAAATAAAAATAAAAAAAATCCATGATCTATAATTTGAATTTCTTGTCTCCTTCACATCTTCACTCTGAGCTCTGAAAATTCTTTCCCATTCTGTTTCCCTTAGTGAATCATTCCATTGTAATTCTATTTGATGGCTAGATATTTGGACCGCCTTATATGTTACTTCAGAAATAGTGTCTGATGGTAGCCAAACGTTTATATGTGAGGCAAATATTTCAAGAATAATTAAATGTTCTTAATGACAGATTTTTAGAATAGATATTCAGGAAAAAGAGAAGTAATTTAAAGATTCAGCCAAGAAAATCTAAAGCACAAAAGAGAACATTTTGTTCAACAAGATTATGATTGCTTGTAAGAGTCTTCTAAGTTTTATTTTATGGAGAAAGCATTTAAATAATCCTTCGATATTTTCTCATAATATTGCTATGAGAGATGCACAAAATCACCCTCAACAAATCTAAGTAATTTTCCTATGTGGTCACTGTTCTATTGGAATTTTCTTTTATATGATCTTAACATGCATGTGTATGTATGTATGTTCTTGTGTATGTGAATATGAACACACACATACCAAGATGAGCATCAAAAAAGTCTGAAGACAACCTCTAGAATCTGCTCTCACCTTCTTCCTTGCTTGAGGAAGGCTCTCTTGTTGGCTGTTGCATGCACGAGGAAAACCTGGCCTTTGAAATTCTGTCTCCAACTCCCATCTTGCCCTAAGATCTTTTAGGTTGCAGACACATGCGACTGTACCCAGCTTTATGTATGTTCTGAGCATCTGAACTCAGGTTGTCATAATGGATAGTGAATGTTTGATACACTGAGCACACTGGAATTGTCTTATACCCATTGTGTAGATTAACTATTTAATACATATCTGTATTTTAGATTTCTGAAGTGATGTATTGCCATAAAATGGCAAAGTAAAGATACATTTAGAGTGCTAGTGAATAGCCAAAGCTTAACACTATCTGAATTATAGTGTTTTGTGTAATAGCTATTAAATGGAAGAGAAAAATCAGGAAAAAAAATACCTGCACCAGAGCAGAGTGAGAACCCAGCACCTTGACCAGGGTAGAGAGAGAAACCAGCATCTTACCTGAGGAAGAGTGGGAACCCAACACCTGTACTAGATGTTCTCATCAGTTTCTTAACCCTGCCTCATCACTGCCTCCTGTCTTCACGTGTTCACCTCTGGAACTCTGAGACTCCCTTCCTCTCCTCTCTGCCTCCCATTTTTCTACCTTCACTCCACCTTGCTTTTCGAAAACCTCAGTGAGTAGCCAAACCCATCTTTTTCTCAGTTTATTTCCAAGCGTGTTTCCTAGGTTTTATTCTTACTCTAAATGAGCTGTATTCTTTTTTCTTTTTTAAACTTATTTTTCATATTTATTTCTTTTTATGTTCACATGGAAGTTTCTGTCTTACTGGGTCCCACAGCCATTCAATTCCAAATAAATATACAGAGGCTTATATTAATTATAAACTATTTGGCCCATTATTCAAGCTTAACTAACTATTTTTTACTTTAATATTTTCATGTTTATTATTTTTACATTTTAATTTTAGTTTGCTTTGCTGTGTGTATGTGTGTGCGTACATATATGTGCACATGCACTTGCTTATGCATGCGTGGGCATGTGTGCACCTCTCCAGGCACCTGTGTGGAGGCCCTATGTTTATTTCAGGTAATTTCTTTGACAATTCCTCCATACTTTGAAAACAGAGTCGCTCTATAAACCTGAAGCTCCATTATTAAGCTAGATAAGCATGGCAATAACTCCCGGAACACTTCTGTCACCTCCAATACCCCTCAAAGCGTGCACGCACATGTGCAGACACACACACACACACACATTGTGATGAGCTTACGAGCCTGGCCACACACTAGGCTCATTTATTGTTTCTGAAGAGATGAGTTGACTTCCCATACTTTCACCACAAGCAATGAGCCATCTCCCCAGTCCTTTAAAAATGTAAACAATAGTGCAGAGGGTGCCTTAGCTGCCATCGCCCTGTAATTAGATTGAAGACCTAATTGTCATCATAGAACCTTCATCCAGTAACTGATAGAATTAGATGTAGAGATCCACAGCCAAGCACTTGTACAAGCTCCTGGAGTCTAGTGATAGAGAAGGAAGAGCGATAATATGAGCAAAGGGCTCAAGACCATGATGGGGAAACCCACAGAGACGGTTGATGCCAGCTAGTGTGGCTGACTGACTCTGAACTGACAGCTGTGACACCTGCATTGGACCGAACTAGGGCTTCTGAATGTCAGTGACAGATGTGTGGCTTGGAAAATCTGGAGGGACACTGGCAGTGGGACCAGGATTTATCCCTAGTGCATCAATTGGTGTTTTGAAGCACATTCTCTATGGAAGGATACCTTTCTAAGCCTAGCTACAGGGGGGGGGGGTGGCCTTTGTCTTGCCTTAAGTGATGTGACAGATTTTGCTGGCTTCCAATTGGAGGCCTCACCCTCTCTGAAGAGTAGATGGGGGGGGGGGTGAGTATAAGGGGTCAGGGTGGGGGGAAGGTGCAGGGAGCAGGAGGAAGTGGGATTGGTATGTAAAATAAAAAAGATTGTTTTAAAAATAAAATAAGTAATGTACTGTATGTGATTAAAATTGCTTTTGATTATTGTATATTTCTGTGTCTTTAACCCTACAAAGAAGTGCTAGCAGTACTGAATGCACAATTCTACAGACTGTGTCCACAAGAGCCAGTCTGGGATGAAGGAGCCCTATACTGTGTACAGGGAGGACTACGGTGTGAGCCCATGGAGTCCCTTTTGGTGCTCCATTGAGGAGACCATGAAGCACAAGTACCCCCGATTGACTGAAAACATGGCAGGATTGTGAGGAAGTGAGATTAATCCTCGAGTTGTGTTTACTGCTGTGGGACTGCAAAATTTTTCAGCTATTGCTTGTATTTATTAACATTTTACAGTACTAAAGGTATTTTAGTCTTATGGTTTAAATGTATCAACTTTCTATATGTTGTAAAGATTGGTTTTTGTCTAGGAAATTGTCTATCTCTGTCTTTATTTTCTTCTCATGCTGGACAGACACTCAGATTTCGACAACAAACCTAATTGGCTGTTAAGGCAGCAACGATTCTACACCAGCTGTTTTGAAGACAGTGGTTTTTAATCATCCTGACTAGAACATGACTCACAGACTTTCTCAAGACATACATGACCCCTATAATTGGTAGTATGGCTCAGAGGACCCTAAAAGTTGATGATTTGTATGTCAGACTTCTGCTAGTCACAGCCCTTGATGTAAACAAAGGAAAATTTCCTAAATTTTGTAACTATCCCATTGAGACTTTAACGTTAGTTTTTGATAAAAGACTTGCTTGGTTTGAGCATACAGCAGGTTAAGACATAAACAAATTTTAAACAAAAGTTTTAAAGAATTGTAGGAGAACATAGAAGGCAATTTTCTTTTGATAATATTTTAGCTCATTTTGTGTGGTAAACACATACAATCAATCTCTGGCTTCTGATACATTTTAAATGATCTAAACTAATGCTTGGAGTTTAGTAAAAGAGTGATTGATGCAAATAATTAATGTCTGTTTTAAATTCTAGGTCAAGATATTCAGTCACAGAGTCCAGATCTCCTAAGTGGCTGTGATTAACCAGTGGGCTCACTTGTGTCTATTGGAAGGTTCCTCTCCTTCCCAAGGCAATGATCTTTCATCGCTTAGTTGGACTGAATCCTACTTATTTGGCAAAAATTCCATCAAGCCATGCTGTGCCCCATCCTTCCTTGATAATATTCTAATAACATTGCGAGTTTCAAAGTTGGATGTTATGCTGAACATACTTTTTTAAAATTTGGAAAGTCTACTTCATTTTCATAAGAGATGCCTCTAACCTATAAGGTTAAAAAACTCCATATAGAAAAACAGCATTGTTTGTAATAGCCAGAACCTGGAAACAACCTAGATGCCCTTCAACGGAAGAATGGATGAAGAAAGTATGGAATATATACATATTATAGTATTACTCAGCAGTAAAAAACAAGGACTTCTTGAATTTTGCATACAAATGGATGGAAATAGAAAACACTATCCTGAGTGAGGTAAGCCAGACCCAAAAAGAGGAACATGGGATATACTCACTCATATTTGGTTTCTAGCCATAAATAAAGGACATTGAGCCTATAATTCATGTTCCTAGAGAAGCTAAATAAGGTGAATCCAAAGACAAACACATAGGCATCCTCAGGAATATTAACCTTCATCAGGCGATGAAAGGAGACAGAGACAGAGACCCACACGGGAGCACCGGACAGAAATCTCAAGGTCCAAATCAGGAGCAGAAGGAGACGGAGCACGAGCAAGGAACTCAGGACCACGAGGGGTGCACCCACATACTAAGACAATGGGGATGTTCTATTGGGATCTCACCAAGGCCAGCTGGCCTAGGTCTGAAAAAGCATGGGATAAATCCGGACTAGCTGAACATAGCGGACAATGAGGAATACTGAGAATTCAAGAACAATTGCAGTGGGTTTTTGATCCTACTGCACGTACTGGCTTTGTGGGAGCCTAGGCAGTTTGAATGCTCACCTTACGAGACCTGGATAGAGGTGGGCAGTCCTTGGGCTTCCCACAGGTCAGGGAACCCTGATTGCTCTTCGAGCAGATGAGGGGGGGGACTTGATTGGGGGAGGGGGAGGGAAATGGGAAGCGGTTGTGGGGACGAGGCAGAAATCCTTAATAAATAAATAAATTAAAAAAAAAAGAAAAACAGAAATATCTAATTTTTATTAATTAATTTTCATTGAAAACTTTTCATAGACTATATTTCAATTGTGTCATTTCCATTCCCTCAACCTTTCCAAGATCCACCAACCAACTTCCTTGCCCATTCATGTGTCTCTCTCAAAAACAAAACAAACAGAAAGTATATCAAACTAAAAGTGGAACCTTGAGAAAAATTACCAAAACCAAACAAATAGTGCACACACACGTACACACACACCACCATCACCCACCTCCACTACCACCACCACCCCCACGTCCACCACCACCACCCACCTCCACCAACACCACCAATATCAACAACAAACAAAACCCATTTTTTGTTGGTCACATACTTCTTCTTGTAGGATCTGACCTTATGTATGGTTGAAATACCCAGTGACACTCCATAGGAGAGCACTGTTTTTTCATCTTTTCAAACAGTATCAATTACAAACAGCTTCTTGATTAGGGGTTTTATTTTATTGATGTATATTCCTGTGTTTCTGTGTGTGCACCATTGATTGTTCAAGTTCCAAAGTGAAGCACATATTTTCAGAATACAAATGAGAAGTAATTCTCTTTAAGGATATGTCTTAGTCACTGCTTTTTTTTTTTTTTTTAGATTTTTTTTTCTGTGAAGAGACACCATGACCACAAAAACTCTTATAAAGGAAAACATTTAATTGGAGGTGTCTACAGTTCAGGAGTTTAGTCCATTACCAGCATGGCAAGAAGCATGAAGGTACAGAGGTAAACACTGTGCTAGAGAAGGAGCTAAGGTTTCTACACCTGGAACAGCAAGCAGCCAGAAGAGAGAGAGAGACTGGGCCTGACTTGGGCTCTTGAAACTTCAAAACCCACCTCCACTGATGTGTCTCCTCCAACAAAGTCACACATCCTAACACTTTTAAATACTGCCACTCCCTCGTGACCAAGCCGTCAAACACATGTGCCTCTGGAGGCCACTTTTATTCAAACAACCGCAATGTATATTCAGCATCTGTATTTGTACATTTTATGTATTAGTTAAATAAGGCTATTAATGTATGAGACAATAAATTAAATACTCTTAATAGAAAAATTAACATGCACACATATAAGCAGGAAAATATGGCCAGGAGTACTCTGGTATTTACTCTGGAAGTTACTCTAAGACCACAATGTTTGGTTCTAAAGTGACCATAAAAATTATTTTGAAACAATCTATGCTGAACATGGTGGTTGACAACTAGAAATCAAGCATTCAGGAGGCTGAGGCAGGAGGATTGTTGATAGTTGGAAAGGTTAGACTAAAACGAGAGTGCCTACATGGTAAGCTAATATTATCTACTTAGTGACTGGGGCCCGTTCTCAAAGAAGCACACACACACACACACACACACACACACACACACACACTCTATTCTCTGCTCTTACTCAGAAAAAAATTTCATTTCTTGGACAATCAAGTATACATTTTTCTCTGCTTGATTCATTATTACCATAGGCTTGCATTTTTACCAAGATCCTTGGGAAAGATGACTACCAAGAAGAACAGAAAAAGAGGGCATTGAATATCACGTGCCTAATAATGTGCTCCCCTACTTGAATAGCAGATTATTTTGGGGGGGAATTCAAGAAATTGCCAATAGAAGATGTTTGCAAACATTAAGACCTGAGTTCAGTTCCAAGAAACTCTTATCTAAAAGTCTGAGAGTGGTGGCATGAACCCAGTACCATCAGTGTCATGACATGCAACTTTATTGGTAAATTACAGTAAAAGAGTTTGTCTCCGAAAGCAAAGAATATTGTTCTGAGAATGGGACCTGACACTGGCAGACGTGCACACAGAACTGAAAACAACCAAACACCTGTGAAAGGGCATATATACATGAACACAAAAAAGTGGCATTTGAGTCAATTGTCAAAGTGAGGAGGTAGTTAGCCACCCAAATGTGTGAGTTTTATCTCCCCAGAAACACATGATTGGTAAGTTGCACACAATTAAGCCACTTATAAAATATTTTAGCAGCTCAACATTTACAGAGCAGCAGTTGAAAGGACAAAAGAAAATGTAACCAAGAGGCTAGTGCACAGGAGTCAGCGAAAGTGTGGTTCTGGCAATATTCTTGGTAGTTACTGAAAAATCTTCTTCCAAACAAATGATTTATCATTCACTTTAATTTTAATGATTAACCCAACACATAATGCCATCTCTTAAATTTCTACAGGTGATAGCTAAGCACCCATTGCTTGCATTGCTGAGGCCTAAGTCCTCAGCTGGCTATCTGGTACTGAAATGATGTGGTGATGTCAAAGCATCTCTAGTGTATGTCTATCTTGTATGATAATATTTTATAGTGCTTATTTGCCTATTCATATCCCCAGGCATTAGAAACCATACTTCTACTCTTTCTGTCTATGAATCTGTCATTTAAGTTAATTCGTAAACAGAAGAATGCAGTTGCTTATAATGCCACAACTGACTTATTTCATTCAATACAATGTCATTAAGTTTCAGTCATAATACCTCATAGACAGAATTTCTTTTTAAACACCCAACAGTAGGGTAGTGTATATACATACTTCTTGTAAACAATTCATCCTCGGTATGTATTTTACATCTTTAAACATCGTGATTAATGAGGAAAACACTGTTTAAAAAAAACATGAATACACTAATGTTTAACAGAGTTGGGGCATAGACCTGGGGAGACAGGAGGTGTCAGGGAGTTGGCAGGAGTGTAGGGAGGGGACACTGTCGTTGGGATATATTGTATAATAGAAGACTCTATTTTCAATAAAAAAAAGAAAAAGATTCTGATTCCAACTCTTGGAGATGAGAATCCCAGAGTGTAATAAATAGCTTCATCATTGTGTGTCAAATATATATTTGTACACTGCTTGTGTCCATATGACAAATAAAGCTGGACTTTGCATATATATGGATCAGGGAAGGAGTCTAAACAGTTGAGCAGAGTGTGACATGGTCTGCCTTGTCTACACAAGGGTGTTTTTAGCATGGGCAGAAAGAACCAAAAAGGGGCAATAAGTGAATGCAAGAGTCCTTGCCTATGCTGTTTCCTATCAAGATTTTACATTGTAGCTAATGGGAGAATAAGAGGAGAAATTTAAGTTAAAAGATAAGTTATTTGTAGATATCCTTCCACAAAACCAGGTATTATCCATTGACTGTGTACTATAGTCAAGCAATTCATCACAGTTATTTAATCAAGATATATATTTATAATGTACTTTAAAGAACAGGAAGCTGGGTCAGAACTCAAGGCCAAGCCAAGCTTTATTTCAATGCTCATGACTTCAGTCAAGCCGTACAGTCTCATGAGGGCATCAATCTTCATCAGTTCAAATTTCTCAAACGTCCCAAATATACTTAGTCGCTTCTTAATTATTACACAGCTCATCCAAGAAAATCATGAAAATAAGATCCCTGAAGAAGTCTGACACGAAGTGACTGGGTGATGTATGCATGACAGACACTTTACTAATGCAAAACAGAGAAATTGCACATCAGATTTGTTTCATTTCCATTTCCTTAAAATTGGAAAATGACTTTTACAAGGAGATTCATTATAGTAAATATCCATTATAACAAAACAATTTTATGATCTTCAGAAGGTGATGGCAACTTGTGCATAATGCTTAAAATGCTCCAATTTAAAGGTTTCCTATCCCCGGGTCACTAAAAGCTTTCTAAGTGGAGCCCTGATGATTTTAACTACTCACAGTCAGCATCTCTCCAGCTTTATACCTCACATTCGGAAAGATGAGGGAGCAAGGTTAGGTGTGATGTAACTGAGAATTACATTTGATTGCTCATTTGCTCCTTAGCTGGAGTGTTACTCTGGGAGATGGTAGAAATTTTAAGAGGCAGAGCCTACATGGAGGAAGTAAGTTACTGATGGAAGGTATTTTGTCTGGTTTCTTCCTATCTTTCTCTCTGTCTACTTCCTATCTACCATGAAGTGACCCATGCCCCTTGAATAGACACTTGGATGACTCCTACGTTATTTCCAAGTCCATCAAGCCCTGTGAGCATGAACTGAGTATTCTCAAACTGTTGATTGATTTCCAGGGGTAACATGCAGATGTCTACTTGACCTATACAGTGTATGGAAAACAAACAGGAGAAACAATTCCACACAAGCATGACAAGCTATTAAATCTATTGGTGCTATGTACAGAATTATGGGACAAAGGTTGCTTATGAATTATTGATGACTCAAAGGCAACCATATTGCTGAGAAATAAAACTTATAACTCATACATCATATGCAGCTCGGACCAATAGATTGTCTCTTGCACACCACAGGGTGGCTGTTTTTATACATTTGAAAACAGACTTTGTTAGTTTTCTAATTTTCAGGAGAAACTTCCTGAATCTTGTAAAGTTTTTTTATTTCCCAAGTCTAAGTAAAGATATCTTAGGCTTATGTGTCTCCCTTCTCTTTCCAGTAGGGAAAGTTTCAATTTACACGGAATTGCTAAACAACATAGAACAAGAACAATATAAGTAAAACTTCCCTTCATTTGTTTTGCAAGGTCCCTAGTTATAGAAACACAAAATTAACTAATACATGAAGTAATAAATAGAGGGTAATAACCACTCAAATCACTCAGCTATAAAGACTATATCCAGTGGGACTCCAGAGTTTATAGAACAGACATCAGTTTTTTTTTTCTGTAGATTTATTGTTCAGGTATGGTTGGGTGAGATATTCTAACATTTTAAGCTTCACTCTATTGACTCATGTATTTGTGTTTCTATTGCTAGTGACTCTTATAGGAAAACTTTTAATTGGGCTGGCTTACTTACAGTTCAGAGGTTCAGCTCATTATCATCATGGTTGGATCATGGTGGCATGCAGGCAGACATGGTGCTGGAAGAGTTGCTGAGAGTTGAAATCTTTCAGGCAACTGGAAATCATCCATGGTACTCAGGGAAGCTTGAGCGAAAGAGACCTCAAAGCCTGCCCCCACACTGACAGACTTCCTCCAACAAGGCCACACCTCCTAAGAGTCTCAATCCTTTTAGGATTACGGGGGCCAATTACATTCAAGCAACCACAGGTCAAAATACTCAGTGCATTTGGCTAAATGAGTTACTATTTAAGCTCACTTGAGGGAATTTTCAAATTAATTGGTGATTAGGACACCTTCTCTTTGAACCACCATACAGTATTATTATCTAGCAAAAAGAATCAGAAGCATCATTGTAGAAACGATAGCATCCTACTAATATGCTTTTGGAAGTAACACAGTAATTCAGTCTTGTTCTTGATGTAAGTACTTCTGTATGTTCTGAGTTTATAGTAGTTGGCTGCAATTGGTAGCACCTGCATTAAGCAAAAGTTCAGCAGTCTCTATATTGCTCAGTCTTCAGATTGCACACTGAGGGCACAATGCCTTCCCTTCATTCCTATGAAACTCATAATGGCAAAACGCCAAGAAGAATAAACCAAATCTTCCGCAAAGTTTCCAACAGAATGCATGTTATGTGAGTTTTCCTCAGTGGGCTGAGCAATACAACCTGGGTAGCTGCTAAAGTGTATAAGTCTTTAAACAATTACTCTTCAAGGAAGGGTCATCATTTGCGCCATGACCAAGAGAGAGATAATTTGGTTTTCCCCCTACTTTAGTCAAAGAGAAATAAGAGGGAAATCCTAGAATGTGGGGCACTGTGACTCTACTGCACTGTATCTTCCAGTCCCTTGGTGTCTCAGGCCAGTCATGGTTTGAGTTAATGATGGTTGGGATTCTCTCCAGCCGCATGACTGATGTCTATTAAAAGTTATTACTATCAAAGGGTTCATGACAAGGATCTGGTGAAGCCATCATTGAATCCAATTAAAAATCTTATTTCTTTCATGCTGGGAGAAAAATCAGCAGCTACACCCTTTGTTCCTGTGTTACTAGACCACAGAGTTCTACAGAGAGTATATTTGACACTGTCTAGACCTGGAACATGCTTGTATGCAAAATCTTCAATCCCCAAGCCCAGACAAAGTTTATTTATAGATAAATTTGTCTCCTCTTAACAAATAGTGTGACAAGAAGTGAAAATGAAGAAAAATGTCATATCTATTCATGTTCACATAAGCACTCAGGATATTTTCTATGTTAGAAAGAAAACAAAATGCATAGTAAAGTAGGTCATGGAGGATTGAAGCTGCACACATCACAGGTCTGTCATAATTTGCAGGCATGTTTCGGATTTCAAAAGTAACTTTTGAAAGGGGTCAAAGCAGAATTCAATGTGATAATGTAATTAAAGACATATTCAGTATCTCAGCACTTATTTTAGTTTTCCCTTTGGAATGAAAACTGTGTAGGCAATTAGTTTAAATTAGGCTACATGGGGATATTATTTGTATAACAAAAATAAGTTTCTCTTTGTAATTAAATTTAATGATGTTTCACTGGAGAGAGACTGAACAAATTTCTTGGACTTATATTGCTCTTGCCAGCTCTGTATTCTGAGATACACTGACGGAACAAGTCATATTCTCATTTCCTTGACAGGGAGTGAATATTTTTAACATGCTAAGTAGATACATCTAACTGATGAGGAATTAAAGGTAGACATTTTTCTCCCAGGATCCTCTAAAGTCCACGTGTTTGTGATACTAAAATCATAGTTTAATTCCTCCAAAGACTGTGAAGAACTACTAAATAGATTTCTAAATATGCATCTAAGTTTAGAAATGAAATTTTAGGCCAACCATGCAGTGTCATTTCAGTTGTATTTTAATAAATGAAGTCTGCCTGAAGATCTGAGTAAAACAGCCCTACTAGACAGCCTTACAGACCAGGTTATGCTAACAAAACCTTTAATCCCGGTAGCCACACTAGTTAGCATAGAAATCAGGTGGCGCCTGCCTTTAATCCCAACCCTAGAGAGGTTTACAAAATGGAAGGAGACAGCTCTCAAAATAGAGCCTCATTCTGAGATTCTAGGAGGCAGGATCATCATTTCAGACTGAGGTCGCGGTTAGAGACAGTTTTGTCTTTCGGACCTTCAGGTTGAACTCCAACTTCTGACCCTGAGGTTTTATTAATCATGCTTCACAATCATATACTTTTTATCTCTTTACTTATTTTAAATATATAAATAAAACAAATCTTTAAAGATTTATTTGTGTGTATTTATTTGTCTGTATTTCTCTCTCTCTGTGTATATGTCTCTCTGTCTCTGTCTCTGTCTCTGTCTCTCTCTCTCTCTCTCTGTGTGTGTGTGTGTGTGTGTGTGTGTGTGTGTTACACATATGCAGAGCATCGATCAGTGGAGGTTCAAAAGTGTGTGGAATGGCTGGAGCTAGAGTTAAGAGGGCTGTGAGCTGTCTAGCTTGGATGCTGAGAACTTAACTCAGTTCCTCTATAAAATCATCAAGTACTCTGAACCACCTCCCCAACCTCTGTTCTTTCATAGAGTCTGAGTCCCTGTTCATAAAAAAGTTGCTCACTAAGAGGAACCTTTCTGTATTTTATGATTGTATAGATGTCTTCATGTATGCTGACAAAATTTATTATAAATTCTTTCAATAGTGGGCTATTAAAAGATTTTAATAGCTAGCATCTATCTCATTTGTAATTAGAAAATATACTGAAAATATTTGTTGCTTGTATCATATAAAAAGCTATATTTGGTTAATATTTTCTATATTAGATTCTTAGAAGGGGACAAAGCTGCTTTTGTTATCAAATGTATGGATTTTAATAGCAACAGTTACTAGATGTATTTGTCAGAGCAAAAGGCCATGGTGAAATTTTGGGAATCTCATCCTCTAACATCATAGTTTTCAGGTAAATTACTAATTATTTGTTGTCATATTATCATGTTTTTCTTCTTCTAATTTAAAGGGATAACACAAAACAAAATTGTTTAGAAACCAAACAGAATAATGCAATACACTACTAAACATAGTAACAATGAGCAACTAATAGTTAATATTAATATTAATGATGGTAATCAGCGTTTTCATTGTTTTTAAAGGGAAATGGCGGTGGGGGTCAGAAACCAGTACAAACTTTGTAGCTTTCTGTGACCACCTATATTACCCAGAGTTTATTTCTATTTTTTCTTTCTTTTTTCATGTTCACTTCTTTTTTATTGATTTTATTAAGATATACATTTTTCTCGGCTCCCATCCCTTTCTCTCCCCTCTCCATAAACCTTCTTCTGTGGTCCCCATGCTCCCAATTTACTCAGGATATTTTGTCTTTTTCTACTTCCTATGTAGATTATATCAACATATGTCTCTCTTAGGGTCTTCACTGTAATCTAGGTTCTCTGGGATTGTGATTTGTAGTGTGGTTGTCTTGGCTGTATGAGTGAGTACATATGGTATTTGTCTTTCTAGGTCTGGGTTACCTCATTCAATATGATATTTTCTAGCTTTATTTGCTCGCAAATTTTAAGATGTCATTATTGTTTGTTTGTTTTATTTATTTATTTTTATTTGTTTGTTTTGCTGTGTAGTACTCCATTGTGTAAATTACTACATTTTCCTCATCCATTCTTCAGTCCAGGACCATTTAGATTGTTTCCAGATTCTGGCTATGACAAGCAAAGATGCTATGAGCATAATTGTGCATATTTCTTTTTAGTTCAATTGAGAATCCTTTGAGCATATACCCAAAAGTGGTATTACTGGGTTTTGAGGAAGGTTTATTTCTAATTTTCTGAGAAATTACCATACTGATATCCAAAGTGGCTGTACCAGTTTGCACTCCCATCAGCAATGGAGGAGCCTTCCCTTTACCCCACATCTTACACCTGTAAGAATGGTCAAGATCAAAAACACTGATGACAACTTATTTTTGTTTTTATTTATTTAATTTATTTATATTTCTTCCTTTGTTTATACCACGGTAGATGCAAAAATTAAAGCTCTCATCTTAAGGGAATAAAGATAGCTTCTCTGGAGCCATTCAGATTTAGGTTACCTCACAGATTTAGATTACACCTAATGCCACGTTTCAACATGAGAGAAGGTTCATGATGCTTTTATCATTTTTATGAAATAAAGAAATAATAAATGCAGGCCAGATTCAAAGACACTGGTGAGTACAAAAGAGAGGTAGGCATGTCAAAATGAAGAAACTTTTTCTATAGGTGTAAGATGTTATCTGAGCCTTTGGATTGGTAAGTTTAGTGGTTGGCTAAGTTAATAGATCCTAGGAAGGTTTTATCTATTAGTCACAGGATGCTCATTCGGACAAAGAGGTGGGCAAGGAGTGGCTGTTCCAAATGGCTAGAACTAGCCCAGGATAAGGCATTTAGTCTTTGGAACAGCAACATCTCAATCCCGCAAGAGCACTAAACTCCTAATCAGCCAATCAGTCTGCAGACACAGCTTCCTTTCAGGAGTTTTCATTCACACTGTATAGACATTCTAGATACACGGAATCTAGAATGCATGAATGCATGATTGTTGAGAAGCAAATGGACAAAGAATGATCATATTTTTATAGCAGTATTGTTCACTTCATTATAGATTGGCCACAATCAGATTTTCTCAGTATTTCTAGTATTCTTTGGGAGGATTGTAATGCAGACACGTCCAAATGAAAACAATCCATCTGGCCAGAAATTTTATTACTCATGTTACTTCTCTCTTCAAAGAATTTCGTTTTATATTTCAAGGAATTAATCACTCAACACATTTAATTTCATGACTGAAAGTTTAAAAAAAAAAGAGGTCAAAACTGTATTAAGTAGCAAGTTTTTTTTTTCTTTTTATCCTAACCCACCATCCTTTCTCTCCCCTGATCAACACATGCCTTCACTAAACATTTCTAGTGGGGATGTTATCCAAGTGCCATTTACAGTGGGAATGTTGTTCATGTAATAGAAGCTACTCTGTAAATAGTAGTAGGCACTTGCCATCTCCAAAGTCAGAAGTGTGTTAAGAGATTCAGTCTTCACTATTCTTGGTAATTTTTCTATTCTTAACATATTAGATGGCAATGTTTGTTAGTATGCCAGATTGTAAACAAGCACATCTATGTATAAATGCAAAAATAAAGTATAAGTATACAAAACAAAAGTTTTCAATTTTTATTACCTCTCTGATAAATGTTCCACATACATGTGGTTTTGAGTTCGGTTCCGCTTGAGGAGCTCACAATATCAGACTGTGTTCTTTGATGATAGTGACTGTGCACTTCACAAAAAAAAAAAAAAATGAGTAGGAGAATCTAAAGGAAACAAAAATGTAGTGAGAAAAACAAACAGTAAAGAAAACTTAAGGAAGAACTCATATTTCAAAAAAATTGTGCATTTTTTAAAAAAAATTCAGTAATTAGTCCTTAGTGTGAGATTTTCTATTTTGAATGCATTTTCCTGGGCTTAATTATTGGGATGTAGGATGCTGTTACACTAAAATGGAATTTGGGTAAAGCTTCTCCAAAATCTATAATACTGCAAAATATAAACACCTACCAATAGCATCTGTGTTTCCAAAATACTGCAGAGCAGTGTCTACACATCCTACTAGGAAAGTCTAATTGAGTTAATACAAATTCATTTATAAAAAATGGGTTGTTAGAATTATAACAATGCGGTATCATAGTTCTTTAAAATCCTTAGACTATTGCAAATGGCAGCATTGTTTACTGTGATCAGTAAAGAGACAGTTCGTAAAGAAATCAGAGCAGGCTCTTACACAGCACTTTGCTTTCCATAGGAAACTAAAATAGAAATGGATAAAAAGTTAATATTTTATGATAAAAAGTTACATTTATTGAAATATTCATTTAATATGCATTTTGTTTTATTTAATATTGATATACTTATCTCATGATGTATTTGATCTAAACTGAGGGCTTAAATGTAGAGTCCTAATTAGCAGACTGTGGGTATTAAGAGGTGAATGATGTGTCTGATTTAATAGACTGAACTACATCTGGTTCTAAAATTGATTAGTCTTTTTATTGAGAGATTAATCCATTTCGAAAGGTGATGCATCTTTAATACGAGTTAAATCAAATCTATACTTCCCCCCTTAGTGTGCAAAGGTAACGAGAGGAACAAGTTTGCCCTCAAGTGGACTTCAAAGGCACATCAAAGATTCCGAAGAGCAGGACAAAACAAAACAATATCGTGAATCTCTGTGCTTAGATCGTTAAGTGAAGGAGAAACACCATTTTGTGTTCCACCAAAAGGTAGTTCCTTTTCTTGGGGGAATCTTATATTTTTCCTTGATGGAGCACTTTAGTTCAGACTTTTAAACATCCTGTACTTGTGGTTCATTCTACATTCTATTTTTTAGGTAGCAGTTTCATGATTAATTAAAGTTGAACATATTTAAAAGTTCATATGTTTTCCTATCCAGTAAACATTCACCATAAAAGAAGAAAAGGAAAATTTCAAAAATATGTATGGCATATTTTGTTTGTTTGATTTGCTTTTCTGTTGTCTTTCATTTGAGAGAGACAGAGATACAAAAAGAGAAAAAGAAAGATAAAAACAAAGAGACATAGAGACACTGAGAATCAACATGTAAGTGAGTTGAAAGAGGATCTGGGAAAAACTGGACGAGGAGAAAGAATATGATCAAAACATATTTTCTCTGAAAGAAATCTTCCTATAAAACATAAATCAGAGGAAAATAAAAGGTCCCAGGCTTTATTAGTATTCCCAGAGAAAGGAATAAATGTGGTGTAAGTACTTTAACAGATGATAGTATCAGACTATCTGATTCACCTCCTGGTTCACAAAATGGGGTAAATACCTACTGCCCCCCAACTTTAGCCTGTCTTACTTCAGCACCACACTGCTCAAACAGGACTCTCTAGGGAACATAGTTTCGAATAGAGAAGAACTGAAGCTGGGTGCTCAGCTTCCCTGGCATCCTGAGATATCATCAGGACAGTCATCCCAACCTCATCACAAGACAGCAGAGGGGAAATACTGCACCTAAATTAGCTGAGGCCAGAAAGAAGGAAACAGGAGAGCAGAGACTGCAGTGGCCTGTGAGCAGATCTTGTTGGAAGCTTTGTGTAACTGTGTGAGTGCGCAGCCCTTTGTCCTAAGACACTCTTCGTGCTGAAAGGGACATTTCCAAGGAGGAAGGAGATTTCCTCAGCCCTCAGTTCCCAGGTAGCTCATCTCTAGGGCTCACTTTATAATGTGAAACTCTTAAAGCCAAATTGTTAACCTATGTTTCAAGGACTTTGCTTAATCTGGTGCAATTGAAGCCTAACTGCGGGACCTAGTGATGTGGAATCAAGTTTTACCTGTGCAGAGCCAGGATTAGCTATCTCATAAATTAAAATAAAATAAAATAAATCAGTCTGGGCTGAATATTGGAGATCTGTGATATGAAGACCATGTTTGAAGCTTGAGAATACCATCCGTTTTTCAATTCGGGAGCTACCAATGCAATAACATTAAATTATGTAGACTTAAGAAACAATGAAATACCCCAAAGAAACCAAGAAACCTAAAGTTATGATCCTAAAAATGACATAAGCATAGTGACAAAACTCAGACTATTCAATAAACTAAAATAATGTACAGGTAGCCAGATATGGTAGCACAAACCTGTAACGTCAGCTCACAGGAGGCTGAGACAAGCAGGATATGGGTGGCAAACCAGCTGAGCTTCATAGCAAGAACCTATCAAAAATCAAAGCAAAAGTTAAAAACTAATACACAAAATGAGTTAAATGATAAAAACACTAAAAAACAGAAATTTTATATGTACAGAACACAATACATCTAAACTCAATTTAACTAAAGTCTCAAGGAGTTGATCAAAAATATCACTTAGAACAAACAAACAACCAAAATTATTCAGACCATCAGAAAGAAAATGAAAGACTATTTAAAGGCAATGTATAAAGGTCCAAAAGAATGATGGAAAAAATTAAAGAGATTTTTTTGTATAACAGAATTTTAAAAGGTAAAAAAAAAAAAGACATCAAGGAAGCACATTTTAAAATCTAATGAACATTTTTTTTTTATTTGTGGAAAGTTGTCTAAACCCTTATATAGGAATCTCAGAGACCCTATTAAGTGAATCCCAGAGATGAGGTTACAAAAATCAAACTAGAAAATAACCACAGAAAAAATCTGAGATTAACAAAAGACAGGAAGCTTATCGTGTACAGCGGTGCCCTTATTTTAGGAGAGTAGATTTTTCAGCAGGAATCATATGCCGGAAGAGACTAGACAAGGGGAATTCTGGAGATGAGGGCATTAGAGAGAAAGACTTCCAGCCAAAGATCATTCTCACAAAGAAGGAAGGGTTTCCCACTCCTACATTTGCCTGTCCTCTGATACAGCCATTTTCTTAGCCTTAATTATACGGTCATTTTTAATAGAGACTTTTCCAAAGAAATGATGCAATCTAGGAACTTTGCCGTCTTCTCACTGTCTTGTCTCTGGTTTCTGCTGAGCCATAGATAAGACAACTGCAGATGGATGCACAGGGGCTAAGATCCTTGTGGTTTTCTGTGGTGGTCTCTTTGGTTGTAAAGAGACTTTGATGATGGGTGATGGTCACTTATCTGTGAGTATAAGGAGAGATTTAGAATTTAGTAAAGAATTTTACTGGTCATGATTCTATGGAAGGAAGAAATTTTGTGAGAACTGCCAATCCTGTACAAAGAATTACAGGAAGCTATTTGAAAAAAAAAACACTAGCCCACTGGCTGTGGAAGATCTTGCCCTTCTCTTCCAAACCTTCTGCCTTGCTAAAACCATAAGATTGCACTACTAAAGCTACTCACCAGAGTACTTATTTGGCCACTTTGTCCTTCTGAGCCTAACTACCAAAGTTCAGCAATCAAAAGACCCCATGTATTACATTTATTAGGTTATTGGCTCACCTAATAAACATGCCCAATTAAAAATAAACACCTCATTCTAACACAGACTTTTATCCTTTACCCTTATAAACTGCCGTTTTCCTATATGTCACATATGGCTTCCTTCTATCCATAGACAGTCCTTTCTTCCTCTCTGACACATACCCCTTCCCCCTTCCCCATCTCCTTTAGCAAGGCTTCCTAGCTCATTTTAAGACAGACATCTCTCTTTTCTCTTAAAAACTTACACCTGCAAAGTCGTTTGCTGCTGTTTTCTGTCTGAGTCAGGAAGCAGTCACTTTAACTTTTCTTTCCTGCTTAAAAAAAGAATCTCTTTGTGTAACCAGTCTTTGGTGTGGTTTGCGCCTACTCTGGGTTCTAGGAGGAAACCCCCACTCTTCGGGGGCTTCCTTTGCTAATGACTTCTGAAAGATGGAGAATTATTATCTCCTAGGGAGGAAATTATTAGTTTTTCAAAACATAGTGATCTGCCCAGAAGCCATAAACATACAGGCAACAAAGAATAGTTCAAAAGGTTGAATTTATATATTTGTGCATACGCATATATAATTGTACTAAAGAGGCTATATGCTTGACAGTGGAGGAGGGCATAAAAGGGACTGAAGGGAGGGTACCTGAGAGAAACTTTAGAAAAGAAATGAAGGAAGTTATTTGACTCTTTTTTGTTTATATTTCCTAAAAAGAGCACACACACACACACACACATATATGTATGTATATGTACATATAATTTCCCAGATAAACCAAAACCAAGAGCTCATCAGTACCTGAATTCCTTACAAAAGAACTACTTACGGTGAATCAAAAGACGAAAAATCAATAACATAAACATTAAAAGCCCACAAACATTCTGCATGTAACAAGTCAAATTCAGGATAGTCTAGGATGGGAAAGATAGAGCACAAAGAAATTTATTCCTGCATTATGGTTAAGAGTTGATATTAAAATAATTATTAAATTAAAATAGATATTAAGAATATTAATTGTTATAGCATGAATTGTTAGGTGGAAGCACATGCCTTCAATCCCTTGGAAGGCAGAGACAGACTGATCTCTATGAATTTGAGGCCAGCCTGTTCTACAAGAGTTAGTTCAAGAACAGGCACCAAAGCTATACAGAGGAACCCTGTCTCAAAAAACAAAGGAAAAGAATCTGAATTGTTAGGACTGCAAAGATAGCTCCATGGCGAAGAGAGTTTATTGTTTATTTAGAATATCAAGTTTGGTTTGCAGCACCCATGTAGTGTAGCTCACAGTCACCCACAGCTCCAGTTCTGAAAGATCCAAGATGCTGACCACTAAAGGATAAAATTGGAAAATATAGATAGGAATGCCATGCAATTCACAAATACATGAAAATTAAATTATAATCTTAAAGAACCAGTATGTCTGTAAAGAAATCAAAATGGGAAAATAAATGTGTCTTGAGACATTTGAGATAAGAGAATTATGACATAAAACTTCTTTGACACAGATAAAGCAATCTAACACCAACAAAAAAGTACACAGTAACAAATGCCAAAATCCCAAATGAAGAAAGCTTTCAAAGGAGCAATTCAACCTTGTGTCTCAAGCAAATAGAAACAGAACAAAGTAAGGCCAAAGATTATAAAAAGAAACAAAAGAACAAGAGCAGAGCAGAAATGAATGAAATAAACTATACAAGTCTGAAAGTAATCAAATGATAAAAGAAACAACATTTTTCAAAAGATAATATAAACCATGCATGTAAATGAAGAAAAAAGACAGAGGCAGAATAAGATCAGAAGCATCAGAAAGAACACTCTCCACAGGATCACAGCAACAGCACATTAAGAAAGATTACTGTCAATAATTGCATGGCCACACATGTAAGAAATATTTAGGTACATGGACATACTAAACTCACAAGTGTGAAACAAGAAAAGGTAGAACAGCATATTTAATCAATGATATAACTCACCAATCAAAGAGAACACCCAGACACAAGGGCTTCACTTGTGAGTTCTAAAGCACATTTAGCCAACTGCCACAAACAAAAGCTAAACAAGATGAAACACACCTACATAAATTTTAAGGGGCCAGCATAACCCAATAGCAAAGGCAGACAAGGACATCATAGTTCTACAACTACTCCAGGAAAATACTAGAAAGATGAATTCAGCTGCATATGAAAGTGAATGACTGCACAACTTGATTTAGAAGAATATATTTCTGTAGTGAGCCCGACAGGATTGCCATTACAAGATGGCGCCGACATCCTGTATTGTTGGAAATAAACAACTCCATATTTGGCTATGCCTTTGAGAGCTGCATGTCCCCAGCTTCCCACATGCGCTGTGGATGAGGATCCTTGAGCCTATCCCGATGCGGTCTGGTGTCAGCTGTTGGTGGCAGCCAATCACAGGGCGACCCATGTGCCATTTCCCTATTTAAGCATCTGCCTAAGAGCCCTTCATCCCTTTGCTTCATGTTGTCTCTCCCCTTAGCTCCCTGCCCCTTCGCTCCCTGCCCCTGCTCTTCCTACCCTTCCCTTCCTGCCCCTTGTTTTCCTGCCCCTTTCATTTCCTGCTCCCCATCAATCAAGGACACTCCAGTAAAGCGTGATCTGAGTGGAATCCTGATGTGGTGGTCATTCTTTCTCGCCAGTCGAGAGGTCCGCCACATATTTCTTGTTGAAATCTAGGTAAATATGCACAAATAGTCCAATGTGAACTACCACAATGACACTTGGACAGAAGAGTATTTAAAGATTTTCTCCTTAGATGCAGAAAAAGAATTGACAAAATTCATGATCTCATGATACAATCATACAGTCAACTATATGTAGAATAAACATCCCAGTACAAGTGTACACATACATATGATTAGTCCATAGCAAATCTAACACTTAGTAGACAAAATCTGAAGTTTTTCTTAAGTCAAAATGTTTTCTGTTATTTCTAATCAATCAATATTGATTAGATCAATATCAACATCAGATAAGGCAGGAAAAATGATCAGTATAAAACTAAATAGGAATTTTCTGCCATCTGACATCACACATATTATACAGAAAAATCCAAAGGGTATATCAAAACTTCTAGAACTAATGAGCCAGTAAGGAAATGAGACATAAAATCAACTGTTAAAACGTTTCTGTATGTCAACGATGAACTTTCTAGAAGGTCATTAGAGATCAGTTAGAAAGTAACTGGAAACCAACTTAGTAAGCAAATAAGGCAAGCTCAAAATGACAAACATCATATTATCTCTTATTTGTTCATCTCAGGTTTCATATAGCTCCCTAAAATCACATATACATGACCATCTGAATGACCAATACTGGAAGCAAGACTGTTCAGGAGAACAGACAGTTCCAACACGAGGGAGGAGAGATAAAAATGGGGAGGATGAAGGTGTAATATGATCAAAGTACATAATACATCTACATGACTGTTTTTGCATAAAACCAATCACTGTTACAAAGAATATACACCAAAAATATTATATTTATGAAAGAAAAAGTAAACTTATGAATAAAGTTCAATAACATGATAAAAGATGTGTGTACTAAAAATAATGAAAAATTACAGAAAGTGAAGGTACAAGCAACTAAAAAATTGCCTTCCTTAACAGAGCCATTTTTATTGAAATGTGGCTATCACGAGAAGTTTCCCTGTCTAATGAAATGCCTATCAAAATACCAACATAATTTTTATAGAAAGTACAATTAATTATGAATTAAAAATCAGCAACAAATAATAAATGATCTGAATTTTATTTCAAATTAAATCACTTAGTGCTTAGTACCAGCACTGGAAGTAGACTCATAAGTCTGAAGAACATACTGGAGAGGACAGTGATGACTCTACGGAGAGACAGCTGATTGTCAATAATAGTAGTGATAAGCATATATATGAAGAATAATGACCTCAATAAGTTACGCTGGGAAAGCTGGATATGTGTGCTTGAAGAAGAATGAGGTTGATCTCTCATCTCAGATCATATTTGAAAACCTAGATTAAAGATATCAACACAAAACATGAATAAGCATTAACTATTAGGCATGGAGTCCTTGGGGAAGGGCTGAAGGGGAGGCAGAGGCGGGGATGGGAACAGAGAAAAATGTAGAGCTCAATAAACATCAATTAAAAAAAGTTAACTACCCCAGCTCCATCCAGGTCTAGTAAGGTGAGCATCCAAACTGCCTAGGCTCCCACAAAGCCAGTGCGTGCAGTAGGATCAGAAACCCATTGCCATTGTTCTTGAGTTCTCAGTAGTCCTCATTGTCTGCTATGTTCAGAGAGTCCAGTTTTATCCCAGGCTTTTCCAGACCCAGGCCAGCTGGTCTTGGTGAGTTCCCAGTATCCCACAGGACAGGGAACCCTGATTGCTTTTCGGGCAGGGGGGTGGGGGGGACTTAATTGGGGGAGGGGGGGGAAATGGGAGGCGGTGGCGGGGAAGAGACAGAAATCTTTAATAAATAAATAAATTTTAAAAAAAAGTTAACTACTAGGATAAAATGCAGTGTAAAGGAGAGGAGACACTGGTCCAAGCAATGAATTTTCTTCTCTGTGTGACTACAAAGGTATAGTCTCAAATGAGGAAATAGAATCTTTTACTTTGCTTTCTGTTGCTATGGCAAATGCCATGGCCAAAGCAACTCGAGGAGGCAAGGGTTTAAGTCACCTTATGGCTCACAGTCAAACATGAGGGGAATCCACAGCAGAAACTCAGAAACACAGCAGACACGGAGGCAGGAATTGGAGCAGAAGCCATGGAGAAACGTGACTTAATGGCTTGCTCGCCTGACTCGCTGTGCCTGCTTCCAATCAAGGCCAGGATTACCTGTCCAGGGGTGGGTTGGGTCTCCATCCCTCAAACATTAATCAAGACAATGTACCATAGTATTGCCTATAGGCAAATCTCACAGAGTAGGACACTTCCTCAGGACATTCCATCTTTCATCTTTCCAGCTGTCTCCAGTTTCTATGAAGCCAAAAAGAAAAAAACAAAACAAAACAAAAACAAAAACAAACCTAACAGGTACAATAACATATTTCCAAACTCTTCCATTTTTTTTTATTTTGCATCCATCCACAACCTGTAAAAACTTAAAATCTAAAAGGTATAAAATTGAACCCAGAAAGGACTAATTCAGTTCCCAGATGGGTAGGGGACCTCAGTAATTAGTTCTCCATGGAAAACACAGAAGTGTTCTATAAAAACCAAAAAAAGTTAAGAAATCAATAATCATTAGAGAATGCAAGTTAAAACCCACAATGTTTTACCTTTTCACACCTGTCAAGAAGGTTATTATTTAAAAAGACGTCAGATAAACCATCTTTCTGAAAATGGATAGATAGAGGAATTTTCCATAGGTATCTGAAGCTGAGCAGATCCATAATGTAAAACTGTTTGAAAACTGACTCATAAACTCTAAAAAATAGAATTACTACATAATTCAGTGAACTTACGTCTAGTTTATCCCAAAGATTTGAAATTCATATACCACAGGTGTGTGCATTCCTATTAATTCTAACTATAGCCCTGGCACCAAAGGTATCAAATCACCCTAAAAGTCCATCAGTGCAAGAGTAGATATAAATGTGTTACACAAAAACACATGCTAGAACATTAGTCATGAGATAAAATGTCATTTGTGATGACTCTGGTGGATTTTGGAACATTTGATGTTAAACGGTTGTCTCGTTTCTGTTCATCTTCAGGTAAAATACCTTGACAAAAGTAACTCAAAAGACAAAGGTTTTACTTGACTCATAATTCCGAAACTGTGCAAAAATCAAGTTAGCAAGATCTAGAAGAAGTTTGTATCGTTACACCCAAATTAAGACCAGAGAGCTCAAATTCTTAACTCTTATGCAGTCCAGGATTCCCTGCAGGGAATAGTACTAGCCACAGTAAACAGGTTTTCTAACTTTAAAAACGTAACTGAGATTACCCACAAACCAACTTAGCTAGATAACCCCTCACTGAAACTTCCGTCCCAGAGCATTCCAGATTGACACTGGTCATTCATTGTAGGGACATAAGCCAAGCACATAGTTGAAAAATCAAATGCTCTTACTAATAGATGGAGTCTATGAGCAAATAGCTCAGGGGTTATTTTGGGGAAAACGGGTATGGAATGACAGCCAAAGGGCACAAGGTGCCAGTAACAAGTCATAAGCTCCGCTTCTATTTCAGGTACAGTGCTCAGTGTGAAGAGTATAAGAGCTAACTACAAATTGCACACCTCAAAATTACTGAAAGCAAATTCCAAATGTTCTCACCACAGGAAAATAAGTATTTTTGTTGATGGATCTGCTAATTAGCTCAACTTAATTATTCCACACTGTATTCATAAATCACAACATAACTCTGTGTCACATAAACATATACAACTAAAATTTGTCACTTTACAATGAAACATGAAATTTGTAAACTAAAATCAAAGTAAAATATGAGGATATTTAAAGAACTAACTGTTGGGAACCTCCAAAGAAAGCAAACTATCTTATTAATACTGGTGAAAATGCAATGGAAAGGTAAGTTGGAAATGTCTTCTTATTTATTTGTTTGTTTGTTTGTTTTCCATCCCAGGTGCCATTTCTCCTCCTTCCTCTCCTTCCATTCCTTCCCCTGTACTCCTCCCTGTTCCCACACTCCATTCTGGTTCTCATTTCTCTTCAGGAAAGGGTAGGTCTCACATGGATATGAACAAAATGGCATATCAAGTTGCTATGAAACTAAGCATCTCTTCATGTATTAAGCCTGGACAAGGTGACCCCGTCTAAGGAAGAGGGTCCCAAAAGCTAGTAAAAGAGTCACAGACAGTCCCTGCTTGCACTTTTAGGAGTTACACAAGAAAACCAAGCTATGCAACAGTCACATATATGCAGAAGGCCTAGGCCATTGCCTTTCAGCCTCCCTGGTAGTTGGTTCAGCATCTGTGAGCACCTATGAGGCCAATTCAGGGTCAGAAAAAGAACTGGCAAAAGAGAATCTCCGAGGAATCTACAAGGATGACCCCAGTTAAGACTCCTAGCAAGAGCAGATAATAGCCTAAACTGGCCATCTCCTGTGACCAGATTGGTACCTAATCCATGTGTCATCAGAGAAGCTTCATCCATCAACAGATGGAAACAGATACAGACACACAGGTGAACATTTCTCCCCTACAGAGGAGGCAGAGAAAAAATTGGAAGAGCTAGAGGGGTTTAGGACACCAAGATAATGCCTTATGTTGGCTTTCAAGTTACACTCAGGTGGTTTTTAAACATAAAGCAAAGAAAATCAGCCTACAAACAACAATTCCAGAGAACTTATACAACAACGAGGACACTAAGAGAGACTTCCATAGATTTAATCTGCATGGAAGTAGAAAAAGACAAGATCTCCTGAGTACATTGGGAGCATGGGGACCTTGGGGGATGGTTGAAGTGGGGAGGGGAGAGGCAAGGAGGGGAGCAGAGAAAAATGTAGAACTCAATAAAAATCAATAAAAAAAAAACAAATTACATTATCTTTAAAACTTCAGGTACCATACAGTTTGTGAGCTTCGGGCAAGGGGCTGGAGGTTGAAACACACAAAGACACACAGAGAGACAAAAACGCAGACCTCTAGTCACTGGTAAGAAGCCCCTTATTCATTAGCACCCTGAAGGCTTTATATACCCAACAATCAAGTGGGCTAACAGGTGAATACCTTATCCTCTGATCCTCAAGGCCAAGGCAGAGCTGGTAAACAACTTTGACACAGCCTTTAGTAACTCAAATCAGAAGGAAAGTAAAAATCTCTAGCAGGGAAGAGCATCTGGAGGCTAGGACTCCAAATAGTACCAACAGGTAAGACTGGACTTGTCTTTCCTCTAACCAAGCACAGATTCATTGGTTCCATGAGGCAGCTCCTCATGTGGCAGCTAATTTCCCTGAAGACACCACGCCCATTATCTTCACAGGTGCTACCTTTGTTCTCTTTTCGAATGTTCTCCTCAGTATTTTAATGCTGCACATACTCCTGACCATTAGGCTCAGATATCTCCATTTTAGTGAGTATTTCCCAGCGGGAGGTTTTGTTAAGTGTACTTGCCCAACCAACACTTCCCACCTTGTCCTTGCACAATCTCTCCCTTTAGTATTTATCTTCATAGGGGATATTCTAATCTTTGTGTTCTTTAACTGTCCTGGCCATTCATATCTTTGAAGTTGGGGTTTTGGGTTTTTGTTGTTGTTTCTTACTGATGTATCCTAATATTTATGTGTTAAGTATAGGGAAGAGTTAATGGCAATGGCAATGGCTGAGAAAAAAAGGATGAATAAACTAATGGGTCTGTGCATTTACCTTTTTATTTTAGCTTTTCATTTAATTTTCTATTCAATAATTAATTATTTTACTTAAAAAGGGGACCCACAAATATGAGCCTGTTCCACATTGGTTGGAAGTCAGAAAGATTGGGTTTATTTTTGGTCTTTCAAAATTGTTGACAACAGCTGTGGCTATACATCCTGACCTAAGGTGTGGTTACTTGGTATTTTGGACATTAAGAAGGCCCATAGAGGAGGATCTGCTCCACCCTGACCAAAGGTCAGAGAACTCAAGCCCTTTTCTTCTCCCTCATTTTAAAATATGAGGTTTGACATAGGGATTGATTGCCTAAAGGATACATGGTCTAGGGTGTATTCACTGCATAACCTGCCCAAAACATCAAATGTCTTAGTCAGCAAATAATGGCTTGATGTCTCAATTATTGTTCTGATTGTCCTTTGTGTCATTCTAAAACAGTCTTTTGCCTTCTTCCCCCTTTTGTACTGGGGTTCAAGAGTATGAAAAATAAATAAGGATGCGTTCAGTATTCAAGGAATTGCTCTCCACATACTATCCTGTGTCTCTATTTCTTTCATATCATGTTCCTTCTAGCTAATGTTTCTAATCCACATGCCCCTACCCTGGAATGTACTAACCATTCATGACTGGACCATTGCAGCTCTTACCCCAATAAGTGTGACTTATGACACTTGAATGACTATGTTTGTTTTTCCATTTTACTATAGAAGTAAAAAAAAAATAAAGTGAAAGGAGGATTCTATTAATAAGGAAAAGATAGAAGTCATTGAATTACTTTATATATCTAAGAAGTATACCTTTGTAGACTATTATAACATATAACACATTCACAAGTTAAATATTAAATCTATGTATAGCTTATTGATTGATATTTTGCAATGTGTTAAAAATATTGGGCTTCTTAAGTAGGAGCTCAAGGTCACTTGGCATCCCTATGTCATGATGAATTCCATCATTAGTTTTGTTCCTCAAATGACTCTCAGGTACTTGCTCAGTTTCACTTTAAAAATTAATCCCCAACAACACATTAGCATTATAAGACCATTTAATTATCTTATATTTAAGCCTCTATTCTCTCTTCTATAACTCTACTGTTCAGATTTAGATAATACATATACATAAATAGTTTCTAGTTGTGACAACTTGGATGCTCAGAAAGCCCCTGGGTTCTTCCTGTCTTTGTAAGTCCTCAGAAGTAGAGTGACAGGCACAGACATTCAAATTTAAGTTCTCATACCTGTGCAGAGGTCAGCTACCTAGCCCACTGTCCCCACCCCATGTAACATGAATATATTATTTACTTCATAAGTTGTGAAAATCAAGTTTCAAATTATGCCTGGAATGTGCTTCAATCTAGCTGAAGAAGTAGTTTTCTGAGGCCTTATTTTGCTTATATCTCCTTGTACTTTCATGTTCTAAATCATTGTCCATAAGATTTTCTGCTTATTGCCTTTCACGGTTCAGAGACTTACCACCAGCTCTAACGACTATTCTTATGAGTTCTTTTGCTTTTTTTCAGTAACTCACATGGGGGTAAATACACACATGCTGAGTGCTCTATGAAGTCACCCGAACATAGTGGAAGAAATTATATTTGCTGGTTTCTTTATATCTCATGTATGATTTAATTTGATTAACAATTAGGATTATGACTTCTGTCAATTATTGTGATAATTTAATAAGATAATATAAGAAAACAGCCACTGGTACCATACCAAGACAATGTAGAGGCAATTGAAGGGCATTTATCCCAATCCAAACCTATCATAGAAGAAAGTAAATATGGACGCCTGGTCAATACAAAAATAAATAAGGAAAGAGGCTTGTCATCCTTAGGAATCTTTCAAAATAGAGTAAATAAAACTCACTGTTAACTTACAGGGCAATCTAATATGCAATTATTTATCAGGATGATTTCAAATTAGTTGCTATCTCATTTGTTTATTGAATTTTAATGTTACATCTCTAACTATACATGGTATTATTCTCCTACATTAAATATATATTTTGTAACCATATATCTGCATTCTTCCATTCTCTGCCCTGTCATGTGCCTAGAAGGAAGACCCTTTTCCAGCAAGTAATTGGCGTCTTTTCCCCATAGTTTAAGTTGACCTATAAAAATGTACTGACAAGCTATAGATTAATAAACAAAAACAAAGCACAGGATATATATTAATGCTGTATTTATGTATATTTTATGTACTTGTTTTGTTGAAGCCACTAGCTTCTGATCAATGGTCATTATCTCTACCTGGAAACAAAAAATAGCTTCTAAGTCTGAATATTCACATAAGCTAGGAAATGGCAACACTGGGATACCCAGAATGCTCAGTGGGTCAAGACATTTGCACCAAGTCTGGTGGTCTGAATTGGACCCCAGGAGCAATGGGGAACAGAGAGAAACAACTGCCATAAGTTGCTTCCTGACATCCATAAACATATTTTCCTCATGTTTTTTTTTTTTGGTTAATTTCACCAACCATTATTGATTTAACTTCAGCACAGGTTTATGGAGCATTTCTCTTTGTCCCTTTTTGGAGTACTGTGTTTTAAGTGTGCCATATTCTTTTTTTTAAAAAAAAAATATTTATTTATTTATTTATTTATTTATTTATTTATTCTGTATACAATATTCTGTCTGTGTGTGTCTGCAGCCAGAAGAGGGCACCAAACCTCATTACAGATGGTTGTGAGCCACCATGTGGTTGCTGGGAATTGAACTCAGGACCTTTGGAAGAGCAGGCAATGCTCCTAACCACTGAGCCAACTCTCCAGCCCTGCTATATTCTTTTTATTTTCTATTCAGGTTCTAAATTTACAATAATTTGATTAGGGGTATTTGGTGGTGAAAAAAAACCTTCCTAATGTGCTCATGACATGCACCTGCTGTAAACTTTCAGTAGTTATGATAGCACAAAGTCATACCAACATTACTCAAATTATGTCTGGTGACAGGGATGGCAAGTGAAAGGCAGGGTATTGAAATTTGGAAATAAATGTCTTGATTTACCTTTGGCACAGGTTTATTGAGCATCCCTCTTTGTCTCTTCTTCAACCACCATGTTTTAAGTGTGCTATCTCTTTCCTGCTAAGCTTCCAATGGATAGCAATAATTTGTACTAGGAATGGAAAGACGCTGACTTCTAAGAAGAGAAAACACCACTGCGGTCTCGCAAGAAGGATGAGCAAGCAGACTGTGCAGGTGAGAGTAGCAAGTGAACCTGTAAGCTCAAATAGGTTTCTACATCTTCATTTTCAGAAGGCAGAGATGGCTCATGCAGCTGCCCGCTTAAGTCATGTAGAACTATCACTGTTGTTTGAAAGTAAAGGGCAGCTCTGCAGCTGTGCACATACCACAGCCAGCATCCTCCACTAACCAGATACCATGGCATACTTTGAGCAATAGTAGACACCAGTAAGCTTCATGAGACTTGGACGATGTAGAACAATTACACCACATTCCTGTTTCATTCCCTGTTTAACCAATGCCTGAGACAAGTACATCTGGAGAATGACTTTGAGATTCTAACGGCCTAATCAGTCAGGGATGCCAGCTGCACCAACAGTTCTGTAAGTGCTGTTTTCTACAGATCACATCAGTAGAAACTCTGAAATGTGTTAGAATGTTGCTGGAATGTGGTTCTCCAGTTTTCTTTAGAGTTCAAAATTGTGCAAAATATCATAATAATAATCAACTTGAGAAAATACCCAACATTTAATGATACCATTACATGATATCTCTATCAAAGCATTTTAAAAAGGAATATAAGATAAGAAAACAGACATAGGAAAATTATTTAGATGACCATTATTTGTTTATCCATGAGAAAAATGCATTGACCCCAAATTATCAAAAGAGTCCAATTCTCTACTTTTCAGAGGATTGTGACTTAGGTCCAACCCTTCCTGACAAAAAAAAAACTCACCAGGACATGAACATGTTAGAGCATTGATCCCAGACATCCAGACCCCAAATTTTAGAGATGAATGTCTACTGTGCATCACTTATCCAACTGTGGTGTCCTTTGTTAGAGCAGCTTCAATTAATTAAGTCAGTGGCCCTGTCATACTAATGTACTTTCCCAAATTAGACACAAAAATGGCTAAAGGGAAGATTTGGGAACTCTGGCATATTTTCCCATAATGAGCAACTTGCTAGAATATTTGACACACTCAGATTAATTCACCAACTGTTCAAATTCTCGTGCATATTGTACCTTCTTTTCCTTGTCCTTGGCAGTAGCTTCCAATGGCTGCTGCAATACAGTACTACAAACCAGACAGCCCAATCACAAGCTCGTTCTCTCAGAGCTCCGCAATCATAAATGCAGGCTTCAGGCCAGCGGCGTGTGTCCTGAGTGAAGCGTCAAGGAGAGAACGCTCAGGTTCATGAGTAAAAGAGGAAGGAAAATTCCACAGACTGGAGAATTGTATTACTGTAGATTGTAAAATTTCTAAAGACTAGTGCCATTGTTAGTGTCCCTGTCTGACATATTAGTTCAAGTCTCTACTGAAGTTTCACACATTCTTCTCATGAAACATTGTAGAAAAGTCACTTTTCTGAATGTTTGTGTCAGGGTTCTGCTTCTGGTCCATTATCATATGAACACACACACACATAAATATATGGATATGTATGTGATGTGTGTATCTTCTAATTCTTAACTACCAAATTGTGAGAATATATATTCAAATATATGCAAAATTCAAGAAGTCCTTGTTTTTTACTGTTGAGTAATACTCTAATATGTATATATTCCATACTTTCTTCATCCATTCTTCCGTTGAAGGGCATCTAGGTTGTTTCCAGGTTCTGGCTATTACAAACAATGCTGCCATGAACATAGTTGAGCATATACTTTTGTTGTATGATAGGGCCTCTCTTGGGTATATTCCCAAGAGTGGTATTGCTGGATCCAGGGGTAGGTTGTTCATATATATCCATGTATATGTTAATACAATTTTGTAATTAAGAATTAGAAGATAACTTAAATCATAATAAATCACCTAGTGGAATGCCATTAACAAAAACAATAAAAAGCTAAATCACAGTTTGTTTTTGCAAAGGAATGTACAGATTGTGTTTCTGGTCAACTAACTACAAAAGTCGAATATTACTATAGCTTCTTGTGTAACCTTGGGAAACGTTTATTTCAACATTATCATTAATTTATTAGTACAAACTAGCTGATTTTCCCAAGGTTCATGAAATTTGTGAATAGAACTTGAGTCTTCTGAAGTACAATTATTGGAAAATGGGATAAAGTGATTAGATTGGAATAAATGCAATAAACTTCATCAGACTTCTAAAACTATAATTGATCCAAATCAGATACTTTTGCTGCAGTACAACACAAAATGGAAATGAACCTCCAGATTAGCAGTTTAAATGGATGCATATAACTTAATCCTGTTTAAAATGACACAAAGATTGTGAAAAGGATTAAAGCTTTATGAAAATAAATAATTTGCATCTTGAATTGCTAATCATTTGTAAATCCCATCAGATTTCCACAGTACCTGGAGGTCAGAGAAGTTTCGGATCAGTTTCCAGTGTACTTCCCTCAGTGCATTTGTTCTTAAACTCCACATAATTTCCACAAAGTGTTGCATCAGAGGGAAATTGAAATGATTTCTGGTATCAGCTTGCACAGTACTATGCAAGGAACAAACTTCAATGCAAGAAAAGAAAGACTTTTTTTTTCTCTATTACCATTTAAGTAAGAAGATTTGAAAAGTTTTCTTCTCTTACCTACTTCAGACTTAGGATCTTCTTGATATTATATCAACTATCATCATAAAACTTTAATTTCATTGTATTTTTATTAAAAAAACTAATGTAATCCAAAATTCTAAAATTTTTAACTAAAAGATATAGCTTTATCTTTAACAAAAAAATCAAATTTTGAGCCATAAACAAAAAGATTTACTTTAAGATATTAATGAGGGATATTATGAGAAGAGACATCTCACTGCTCATATTTCTGTGCCAGGGGAAATGCAGCTAAGTTTTTCTATTGTCCATTTTAGATATTCAATTTTCTTGAATTTAGCATCTGCAAAAACGACCTGAACTATAAGAGGTTATGCACAATAAAATTACCCAAAATGCTTTGAAATTAACAATTTCAAATTCAAGATAATATCTTCTGGACTGTAGTCCTGCATATACTTGTGGTTATAACAGTAAAAGTGTACGAAGTGCCATTTGTAAATATAGACTAATAGGCAATTCTCTAAGGGTTTTACTTTTCTTTCAATGTATTGACTTTCTACCTTATTTGAAAACAAATATCCCAAAGCAGATACCAACCAAAAATATATTCAAGGGTAAATAAATCACATAAGTGAATACAGCACAGGCTAACATACAAGTGACTAATATCTGACTATTGTATTTTAGCCAGCTAACATCAAAAGTGAGTGGCTTTTCTGCACAGTAGCTTTACCACCTAAAAGTTGTCATTCTTATAAGACATTTTCATGTGCTACACTCAACATACCTCCCCTGTTATTACTAATTCTCTTTACCATTGCAAATGACACACACTGGACTCCTATTTTGCAAGCTCATTTTCTCTTTAAAAATCTTTTTTCCAGGTCTATTGTTTACAAGGAACTAAACAGTTACAGAATAAGTGTTTCACATTGGTCTTGCGTCCTAAAATCCAGTGTGGAGGTGACCTCAAAATAGTCATTGTCATCTTTGACATCTATCAAAAAGCACTAAACATAATATACTCTGTGTGTACAATGCTACTCATGAGTTTGTGTTTAAAGCTGACAATTTGAGATATATATACATATATGTGTATATATATAATCTCATATATATCATACACACATATAAATAAAATATATATATATATTAATAACAGCTTTTAAAAGGAAATGAACTTGATTGAAAACAAGTATGAGTGTCCTGAGGATTTGGAGAAAGGAAAATTGTGTAATTATATTATAATTTCCCAAAATAAAGCAATGGAAGGGACTGCTAACCATGCACCGTCAGAACCGAGCACACACAATGATTTTCCAGAAAGAAACCAAAGATAAAATGAGAGTGTAAGATTTTAATTTTTAATCTTCTGTTTACATAATTCTCTTCAAATAATAATCACTGATCTTTATAAGCACAGGAACCCAGACCTCAGAATTTTTTTAAAAAAGTTTGTATCTATAAGGAAAAAACAACTGTCTATGTAAAAACCACATATAATATTGTTTCCAAATGTATGTTGCTGATATCAAATAAAATAGAAAATATCGGTAGGAATATTTCTTCCCTTTGTGTTTTATTATACTCTGCACTTTCATTGAATATATACTATGCTAAATCTTTGGTGCATCAGAAAGAGATGCGCACCTGAGATTAGGACACTGCAAGCTTTGCAGGTAGTCTGTCCTCAAATACTTGCTGAAGACCTTCTGTGGAACTCGCCTGTCTGCCAGACAGTGGGAATACAACAGCATACAAGACTGCCATGACCCTGTCTTTGCAGACATTGACAGGGACACGGTCATTAATAACAATAATGCAAATAAAAGTATTATGGAAACTCTGATAGTATGCAGGGTCATAGACAAACACGACAGGCAAAGACAGAGCGTCTTAGTCCGGTGGAAGGCTTCAGTGTGGTGTTAGGAAAAAATCCTTCCAGACGAAAGATGAGCTTTCACAAGTCTTAGAGCAGAGAAGGAGAAATAGGGGGAAGTGAAGAGCACTTTTAATAGCAGTTGCCTAAACCCATGCTTTCGAAAAAGCTAAGGGACCACATAATGCATACCCGAATTGTAATTACTTCAGTAAATTGTCTTTCTTTTTGAGTCATTTCTATTTTAAATGTTTTTATCTTCATTTTACTTAGAATATTTATTATTGAGCAACCATGTTGGTGGTCAAATAAGCAAAATTAAGGCACAAAATGTTTCTACTGTTTCTTTAATTTAAGGCTCATAAGTTTGATAAACTTATCAAATAACCACCCCACATACATTGAGATATTCTGTTCCTGAAGGGTTACTTTTCACAAAGATGCTATTAAAAATTTCAGATTGTACAAAGCTTTATTACATTAAACTCCTGGTAACATTCAAACAAGCAAGTATATATTCTTGTATGCACACACACATATACATGCACATGTAGATACAAACAAACAATAAACAACACAGCAAGAATATTAGTATACAGGATACGTCCTACCAAATTCTTGTACACTATTTCCATCAAAGATTATATAAAAGTGTGAGTCCGATTGGACGGAGATCATTGTGGAATGTGTCAGTAGCTGAACTAGTTAAGATTCTTCAGAGTGAGACCATTTGCTAGTTGTTCACACACTCACACAATGTCTGTAAGTTGAACTGTTATTGTTTGCACAGCTTGATTCCTGGCTCAGCGATTCATGGCCTTGTGAAACACAGTACCTTATATTGTTCAAGGATACCAGAGGTTATACAAACCTCTAAGGGATGTGCTTGAAATTTTTAAGGTGTCATCCTTTCTTTAATGTTATAACTGACTCTTCAAAGGGCAAAGCTTTCTTAATACCAACTCGGTTTCTTCGCAATGGTAGGAGATATGGCAAAAGCAGTGAATTTCATGAGCTTGGACTCAGCAATGGGTTCCTCCTCTCCCCCCCCCCCCCGCCCCCTTGTTAGATGAACTCCAAGACCAGAAGGGAGATGTAGTGTGGAATGTCATGGCAATGACATTCTGAAAAGTCAGACCTGGTAGTTCTGTGTAAAATGTATGTTGTGTTCAGGGGAAACAATTTATACACAAAGTATCTATTTAAGTGAACACAGAATACTTCTGGAAGAATAGAGCCAGTGTAACCAACTCCTCAATTTCTAGCTGATATCACAATAAATAGAAACACACAATAGCCACAGTTTGCCATTTACCAATGACTATTTATGTCTACCACTAAAAAGAAAGGCTATGTCACACTGCATATAAAATTTTCATTTCTGCCCCCAAAGCCACCATGAGAGGGAAATAGAGTGATTGATATCTACTGGAGTGTCTCTAAATATTTTACCACTAAAAACCCCCTCTCTTTAGAGAATGCTTACCTAAGATACATAGGTCTTAAATATTTTTTCCAAACAGATTCAACAACTACTTCTTCCCTATATTTTAATTTACAATTATACCCATTCCAAATTCTTAATCATTCAGCCAAACCATTGGCCACAGACCATGAATCAGTATATCATCGCACAGCTGGAAATATCTGAGGCATTATTTCAAGGCTCTGCCCAACGGGATAATTTTCTTCCCTAAAATCCTTGAAAGATAATCCCCAACAAGGTTTGATATAATACAGCTATGAATTTTAATAAAGACGTCAGCCTATAATGTATATGCAAATATAAATAGAGACCAGTATTTTCTTCCATTGCCAACCCATAAGAGAAGATGCCTTAGGAAACAACAGGTAGACTGATAGACACACAGCAGTGAGTATCAGGATCAGGGACTGAGTGAAGCTGGATCACTTCATCATGTCAATTCATGTTGCTTCAGAATATGCTCATACCTAAACACACATATACTATTCTGATTCATAAATAGAGTATCACTGTGCAGGCCATATTTTATGACTTGGCCCATCAAGGTCATGTTGGAAAACTCATGCTAGCCTCAAGTTAAGTCAAGAAAATTTCTGAATGAATATATCAATTGATCAAGAGCTATTTCTAAAAGACCACCATCTACTTATCTAGTTACTTATATGAATGGCAAAGTTTTGTTGGAAAATCTAGGTGGACTGTGTAATGATGAACCTACAGATGTCTACCAAAGTCTACAAATATAATCCTCATCTAATACTTTAGAGTGTCCATGAATTTAGCTTAGAAAATGTATCTGTTGTACAGCTGTATCTTCTCTTAGCCTTAGTCCAACAACTGTTCCTTGAATACCTCAGTACAAATCTTTCCTCAAAAGTCCAAAGAGACCCATTAACCACCATACTGTATTTTTTTTTTTTTTTTGGATGAAGAAGGGACCAAATTGTCAGAACTTCTACCTCACCTTGGAAGGAATGCCTCAACACTAAAAACTTGGTGATTCCACTGAGGTAAATGACTAGAGGATTTTTGTTAGATCTGTCATTGCTCTGCCTTACAAGCCAGTCTATGGTAGCTGCTGTTTCTTGGCCATTGACTGTAATTGACACAGTGTTCAAAGTGGTAGACATTGTGGCATCACGTAAAAAAGAGTATCAGTCCACATCCATGAAACTAAATTATGCAAATCACTGGGGAGTTCAGATAAAACCACAGTAGGACATGGGAGGTGTATTAGTGACCTTCGAAAAGCAAATTGCCTTGATAGTCTTTATCGACAGGGAAGGAGAGAGGTATTTAGCAGATCAATAGCTCCATACCAGGTGCCAAGGGATGTGTTAATTTGCTCAGGCAGTAAAACTACAGCTGGTATAGCATCTGCCTTGGCGTCACTACCTGGTTCAAGCTTATGATAACCCACTGTCCTTCTCCAAACTACATCTGTTTTTTGCATTAGCTGAATAGGCAAGTTGAATGGGGATGTGATGGGAATTACCAGCTCTGCATCCTTCAAGTGCTTATAGTCCTTCCAGGAAGAAATACTGCTTCCCATTCATTATTATTTTTTAATAGAAGCTTTCAGTTGGCATAAATTTGATATATCTTGCAATAGTTCTTATGGCACAAACCAGTGAACTGAAGTGCAGATTCACTCATTTGCTTTTCACATCTACTCACATTGTGTATTCTAATAGAAAATAACCATATGATGAGTTCAAAAACTCAATGAGCCCACTGTGAAATGAACATGAGCTAACAAGACCACTTATGGCCTATATACTTCCCTTCTTTTGAGTGTTGGGCAGTAGTGATGGTTTTGGTCTTTTGAAGCAAAAGTCATTTCTAAGCCAGGAAGCAGTGTATGAAAAAGAATATTTCCTCTTCCTCGCTGTGCATTGAACCCACTAAAAAGCTCTGTTGGCAAAAACTGGAAGTATAATTCTCAGCAAAATGCTTTGGTAATGATGCATGTATCTTTAAGGGGAATAGTCCCTTTCTGAAATTGGTGTGGGAGGTCCTTCTGACTATGTGTTGCTTTTATTAGTTAATGAATAAAGAAACTGCTTTGGCCTATAAAATGAAGAACTTAGCTAGGTGGGGAAGACTAAAGTGAATGTAGGAAGAAAGAAGGCAGAGTTAGTGAGAAGCCATGTAGCCCCACCAGAGACAGATGCTTGAATTTTACCTGGTAAGCCACAGCCACATGGTAATACACAGATTAATAAAAATGGGTTAAATTAAGATGTAAGAGTTAGGCCAGGCGGTGGTGGCGCACACCTTTAATCCCAGCACTCGGGAGGCAGAGGCAGGTGGATCTCTGTGAGTTCAAGACCAGCCTGGTCTACAAGAGCTAGTTCCAGGACAGGCTCCAAAACCACAGAGAAACCCTGTCTCAAAAAAACAAAAAACAAAAAAACAAACAAAAAAAAAGATGTAAGAGTTAGCCAATAAGAATCTAGAGCTAATAGGCCAAGCAATTCCAGCCTGACAGGGAAGGAACCAGCATAGGAAGGACCAAACTAGGCCCTCTGAATGTGGGTGAGAGTTGTTTGGCTGGAGCAGAGTGCAGGCCACTGGCAGTGGGGCAGGATTTATCCCTACTGCTTGTACTGG
Source organism: Microtus oregoni (assembly GCF_018167655.1). NCBI lineage: Eukaryota > Metazoa > Chordata > Mammalia > Rodentia > Cricetidae > Microtus > Microtus oregoni. The sequence continues at coordinate 56,050,199 of NW_024543059.1, read as the reverse complement.
CTCTTTGGAACCCATTCTCTTTGGAGGAGTACCGGAGTACCGTGCTCAGCCTGGCTATAGTAGGGAGGGCCTTGGGTCTTCCTCAAAGCAATGTGCTAGATTTCATTTGCTGCTCATGGGAAGACTTACCCTCTCTGAGGAGTGGAGAGGTGGGGGGGGGGGGGAGGGAGGAGGGCGTAGGAGGAGGGAAAGAAATGGGAACTTGGATTGGCATATAAAATGAGAAAAGATGGATTTTAAAAAAACATAAAATAAAAAATAAAATGTATAAGCAGTAAAATTATGTGATATGCCTAAGCATGTGACATTAACAAAGTCCCATATAATCATTTCAAAGAGAATTTTTTAAAAAAAAATACATCCTTTGATCCTTTATTGATGTGTATGTATGTGGGGGATGTACAAGCGCATATATGCAGTAGCTTGAATATAGGTGTCAGGTGCCAACTTGTGGGAGTTTGTTATCGCCTGCAATGGAAGTGTCAGAGATACAATGTCAATGATCAGACTTCCCAGTAAGTACTTTTACCCACTGAGTCATCTCACTGGAAATTTAATTTACAATAAATTTTTATTTTGTAAATGGAGCACTAGAGTAGCATTGTTTGCTTTGTGAACGATCTGAAGCTCCATCTCTGGGAGAACTACATAGGCAAGCTAAGCCACAGTTATAGAGAAACGCACAGTTCCCCTTTAGGCTTCCCCCATTCCAGTCAATAACTTTGCACAACATGCTTGACACAATGGCCTTCATATATTCGCTCAAGTTCTACCTTCATTGGCCAAAGTATGTAGTTCTTGGAGACCAGGGATGATATTTTACCTGTCTTTATAAGACTAGGGCATTTCTCAGTGGTCAGTGAACCTTTAGCAAATGTTTGTTGAGTTGAAATGGAATGTATTTTCATACGCAGTTAGTATCTGCTCCAAACATAATGGATTTGTTTATATCAGCTCCATATACAATCAACACATATTTAATAGCTTAACACAAGACCAATTCATTATCTCATCATTTTGCAAAGTGTCAGCAGGCTACATCTCTTTTTCAAGCTCTACAAAACACATTTTTGCCCATTCTATTCTTGAAAAGGCTGAGTTCCTGTTGACTGTAGTGATGAATTCTCCATTTTCATGTAGCCACTACTAAGAAATGCCAAAGGTTAGGCACCATTTAATTGATTGGCATGATTTTATTCTACAACTTTAGAGCCAGTAATGGGGTGACAACCTTTTCACATACACTGAGCTTCTGTACCTTTCTCCTGTCTGAGGTTTTCCTGATCCATCTCCTCTACATGGTGTTCACTTATAGAACCATAATATTCTTCCATTAGGACTCAAAGTATTAATTAAATGTGTAAAGCTCTTCTCGAAATGCAAGTTGGCATCAGTCTAGCTTCTGTAATTGGCTTCTTTATATCCATATCACTGCCCACTCTGCCATTACTATTACTATTATTCTTAGATTATTGGTGAACAAACGAAGGGCATGTGATAGTTACATGATAATTTAGAATTGAATGCCAGACCCTTCTAAAATTCATATTAAAATGTAATTGCCATCAAAACAGTATTAAAATTATGACTTCCACAAGTGATTAAACCAGGAGGGTCTCTCACTTAGACGTTCAACCAATGTCATTATGAACCTCGAGCCCTGTCCTATACGATCCTTTTTGAGATAGCACATTGTTTCATGAAACATAACAACAATAACAAAAGATTTTCATGGTGGATTTACAGACTCTAGAACTGGATAAATAAAATTCTGTTCTTTATATATCACCCAAACTAGGATAATTTGTTTTAAATACACAAAATTCATTCTGACAGCCTTCTAAATTATTGGTAGGAGATTTTCACAATTTTAGTTTAAAAATACTATTGTTTGCTAAAATGTTAGAAAAATCAGTAATTTAAAACAAATTGTTTCAAATATAAATGTACATAGTAAAAAACAAATAAATATAAATAAGTAGGCATACCATAAATGAAGACAAATACTGACACACATGTACACATTTGAGTAAGATAAAAGCTTATAATCCTTCATTAGCATCTAACTATTTCGATACATCAGCTAAGGAATTTCTAAGTCTACTACTTCTTTGAAAAATAATAAAAAATAATTAACTCAGAGACAAAAAACATATTTCTATATGTGAAGAGAAAATGTAGCCTAGTATCATAAAAACTATTCTAAAACATTTGTGTTTAAACATTATTGTGCTAATAATAACTTCAATAAAAATTTCAATACACTGTGATAATAAATCAAAAACATAAACAATCCTGAAGTTCAATTATAACTGTATAAAACTAGTTAGAGAAAGGTATCAAATGTTTATTATTTTATTTCTCACTCATATTGAAATATTATATAAATAAAATTTCAAATTCAAGGCTATGTCCTTATTATTTTATTATGTACCTTAATGTCTTCCTATGTGTCTGATATTCAAAGTTAGCATATTATCTCCAAACATTTTTGTATGTTGCATGAATGTGTTCATATAAAGCTGTATACTCAATTTCATCGTCAAGTCAACTGCTAATCATCAGAAAAAATGAGTTGCATAATGTTCCTTATTACAAGGCATCAACTATTAGTCATTCAGTAGTATAATTAAGTTATGCCCCTACCTACTTCACACACCTAGGCAAGCCCATATCCATATACGCTGGGACTTGTCTCCTGCGTTGCCAGATTCAGTCTCCTGTGACAATTAGCACCATGAAGGGAGAAAGGCTAAACACACACATTTTTTGCTCACAGAGGCAAACATTCATAGACAAAAATTATATAATTTGCAAACACTATGTAGCTAATGGATTTTTATTATAATTGCTTTAATTTCACAGTTGCAATATGAATAGAGGTGGCAAGAATAAAAGACCTTTGGAAATCAGTATACATGGGGCTGATGCCATCTATGGATAGCATTTTCCTGCTATTGAGTAAATCACTTAACTACTATAGATGTTGGACTCCTCATCCTTAAAAAGGAGTCTTAAATAAGTCTATTATCTCTAAGAAATTGACTCATTCCTGGAAGACAGTGTGTATGCTTTCAGATAATATCAGAGCTGTCTGGTTTCTCAGCTCTAGCCTCTAGACTAGACCACAAATAGCAGCTCCAGCCAAAGGGAAGCTAGGAAATAAACTTGTTTTTTCTGTATAATTTAGAACAGAGATTATGGTTTTATTTTCCTTTGTGCACCAACACCCTCTCACTGACATCCATATACCACATTAATGACTAACCAAAAGGGTTCATGTCTGTGTGCAAAAGCAAACAGGCTACTGAAAGCCAGACGTTCTCAATGACATTGTGATGTCAATAATCTTTTCAAAATAATTGTATTTTCTGCACCTTTCTGCACCCCGGGGAAGATGATTGCTTGGTGAAGCCATCTGCATAGTGTGTTGGCAACACTTGTCCTTGACTGCAGTTATAAAGGGTTGTCCATGGAACACTGATTGTACTGCAGGTAGTTGAGTCGGCTTCCCCTAAAGAAAATCTGTATAAACAGGAACTGGAAATCAACTGGTTCAGAGTGGGAGTACCTAACAAGCGACAACAACAAAAACAAAAAAAGTGTACTGACACTTACAGAAGACTCCCAAATACAAATTATATTACAGTTTATCCCTTGTCTAGGCAAACTATTGGCTCTTTTAATAAGAAATTATTATTTGAAATTAAAATATAATAACAAAATTTCTCCCTTTCTGTTTTCTCTCTCCAATCCCTCCCATGTACAATATCCTTCCCCAGATTTCTCTCAAAAACACAGTCTCTAAGCTCTTTTAAAAATTGTTGTTATTGGTGTGTGATATATATATATGTGTGTGTGTGTGTGTGTGTGTATAATTAATACATTACAATATGCACAGTTTACATTGGTTTACTTGTACTTACATGATTTCTGGGGATAACCATATGGTACCAGATAACCAATTGTTGTGCTCTTCCCTAAACAACACCGTACTGCTTGTCTTGGATAATAAACCCTTGAGATTACCCCTTACACATCTGTTGGTATTGTTCTTGACCAGCTCTTGGTTAGGTAGTCATTTCTAAATGTTTATCTTTATATCAACAGAACAGTGTATGTAGCTCTCATCCCCCAACAAAGAAACTTCTCTATTCAATAGATGAGAACTATTACAGAAAATTACAAGTGATCAAACTGTGGAGAACATGTGACCGTGTAATGCTCAGACCCAACCCATCCATCTACTACTCAACCCCAGTACCTAAGGCTCTAGTCAGTAGTGCCTGTCTTCCATGAAACTGCATGGCAACAGAACTATCATCGGTGTTTTTGGTCTTAACCATTCTGACAGTTGTAAGATGATATCTAAGAATTATTTTGATTTGCATTTCCATAATGGCTAAGGATGCTGAACAATTCTTTAAGTGTCTTTTGGTGATTACAGCTTCAAAGATAATATGTACTCACTTATAAGTGGGTATTAGACATAAAGCAAAGGATAACCAGCTCATAGTCCACAACCCTAGAGAAGCCAGGGAGCAAGAAGAGGATACCTTAACTACCCTTCCACTGTAATCAGATTGATGATTACCTTAATTGTCATCATAGACTCTTCATCCATTTACTGATGGAAGAAGATGCAGAGATCCACAGCTAAGCACTGGGCTGAGCTCCTGGAATTCATAGAGAAGGATGTGTGATAATATGAACAAAGGGGTCAAGACTATGATGGGGAAACCCACAGAAATGGCAGACCCAGAAAGTGGGAGCTCACTGACTCTGGACTGACAGCAGGAGAAACTGCATAGGACTGAACTAGTCCCTTTGAATGTGGGTGATAGTTCTGTGGCCTGGGCAATTTGTGAGGCCACTGCCAGTACAACCCATATTTATTCCTGGTGCATTAACTGTTCCTTGTGGAAGGGTACCTTGCTTAGCCTAGATACAGGGGGAGGGCCTTAGTCCTGTCTCAAGTGATATGACAGACTTTGTTGATTTCCCATGGGAGGCCTCATCCTCTCTGAAAAGAGGATGGAAAGTGGGGTGGGGAGGAAGGTTGGAGGAGCTGGAGGAGGGGAGGCAGAGGGAACTAGGATTGGTGTACAATATTTATAAAATTATTTAAAAAATAAAAATAGTTTTTTTTCTTTTTGGGATGATACTCATTTGTAATACATGGCTCTGTCAAATTACATTAAAGACTCCTGTTAAATCTGTTACAATAATATACATTGGTTGACCTGTTCTCAAATACTAAACTCGGTAAAGGCTGTCCAGAGAAAGTGGGCTGAAAGGGAGACATACTTAGCCCCGTGTGATACAGTCGTCCTTTGTCCTCAGGAACACAAAGGAAATGGGCATTGAGTGCCTTGATTAAAGGCAAGTAATTGCAGTGTACACTGGGAACTATCATTAATTCTAGATACAAGGTTGATTTTAAATAAAGAAGAGCCTTTCTAATGAATGTAATACCTCAATATTTTCATGAATTTTTTCCTTTGAGTTTTTAAGGTTATTTATTTTATTTTAGCTAAGAATCGACATGGTGCACCACCGTGTTTGTTTGTTGGTTGGTTGAACTCTACCCTTAATAGCTATTATATTTTCCTTTATTTCTCAGTATGGGCTGTTTAATGAGTCCGTATGCCGCATTTGTATTAACAATAGAATGAAGTCATGACAGCATTGAAAAAATGTCAGCGGCTAAGAAACTGGCTTCAGCTGGCAATCCATGTTAATCTCACAGAGGACCTTAATTCACCTCCAAAGTTTCTGCAACTTCAAATCCCAAGGATTCATTGACTTCTTCTGGCCCCTGAGGACACTAGGCACACATGGATCCTAAATTTATGCATGTAGGCAAGCATCCATATACATAAAATAAAAATACAACTCTTCAAAAAAGAAACTAACATGTCTCCCAGATGAATAACCCATGGAACTGCAGAAATGAACTTAGTTCCACCACTCACTTGAATCTAGAGCCAACACAACCCTCCAGGTATGGCATGTGATGAAAAGACACAGGAAAGTGAGGTCCAGGAAGCCTGCTTCTGCTTCTTAAAGAGCCTTATGCTAAGAATAAATCTCTTTGACCTGTCCTACAGGGAAATGATCTACTGGAGGGCTTTTTATTTCAGTTTCTTCACTAATTCAAAGATTCATAGATGAGAAACAGGATTTAAATATAAATCAGAATTTGTCTCAAAAGATTTTCAGATGGTGAAAATGGTCTCTTGAAGTGCAAAGATCTTCATTATTTTTAAGAACTTTTCAGTCACATAGAAATACAGTCCATAGGTTATTTAATGCATATATGTTTAATGTAGAAAATGGTTATCTAAGAAAATTATGAGATTTGATATGTAAGGAAAAACCTGGTTATATGAATTAATATTAACAAAAGACTGTTAAAATCTATATGACAAAATGCATAATCATTTTATTTTTAGTTATCATTTAGAAAATGTGGAAAATCTCCTATTTGGGACTAAATAGAATACTCAATGTATAATATAGTTGTCTCATTAACATGAAGCCTGAGTTTAGATCTCCAAAATCCATGTTAAAACAATCCATAAATGATGGTTATAGGGCCTGTTAACCCTGTGCTTGGAGGAAGAGATGCAGGATGCTGTAGGGTTTGTTGAGAACCAAATCAGTGAACTCCAGTTTCAATGAGAGACTCCATTCCAAAAATAAGGTAATGGCCAAGAAAAAAAAATATAGCTATACATTGGCCTTCAAACCACATACACACACACACAAACACACACACACACACACACACACACTTCATACTTCAACTTATAGATATCAGAATACAAATTTCATTCTGAAATAATAAGTAATAAATTATATATATTATTTTAATTTATATGCTATGTGAGGTTATACATTTTATAATGAAATTACATGAAACCCTCATTTACTGTAATACACTCACAGCTTGGTTATTATTATACCCATAATACCAAAAAAATCACTACACATAATATTTGGAAGAAAAACAAGGTATTGATTCAAAATACATTTGAAATTTTAAAAATGGTAGCATGTATATATTATGTTACAGAAGAACATGTACATTTTATAAAAGAAAGTTGGTTAATTGACAATCTACTTCAACAGTAACATGTGATTTCTCCCAAATGTTTTTATGATGCAAAGTTTATCTTCTCTGGAAATAGGGCAATGCTGATTTTATAATGTAACCTGAGACTTCTCAGTTTTCCTTACCTTCATTCTTCTTTTACCTTGAACTAGACACCTATGGTAAATTCAAGATGATAAACACCTGTCACTTCTTCCACTGAGAACTCAGGTCCACTGCCTTCTCTTGATCCTGACTTAGCTCTGTAAGTTGCTTATTTCTAAAATGGAGTGGAAATCCCATTGTGCAAAAGAGCCTGAGTATTAAAAGCTCTGATATTCTGGACTGGTACTCCAAGCATTTTCTCAAGGAATCAGCTTCCAAGCAGTGGGAAGATTCCACCCCAAGGAAAAAGTATGCACAGAGTAACCAAGGCACTTCCATGGGTGATCTGAGCTGAGTCCCAAGCACCTCCAGTAAAGATTCCTCATAACAAGAATGAGTATCGTAGGGTATCGCTCCTGGGAAGCTTCCAGATACTGCAAATCCAGCAAACCAAATGGAGAATAACTACTTCATGAAACGTGTCAAGCCATAAAACATGACAGGTTGAAATGCAGTTTGTTATTTTAATGTTGTACTAGATAGCTTCAGTGAATTTGAAAGACTAGAAACAAAATGGAATGTGTCTAAACAAGTGTGCATGCCCAAGCTCCCGACTCCATCTCAACACCATGTAAGCTCATGTTAAGTGGATGAATTCAGTCATCTTTATGTTCTATGTCAGTCTTGGTGATGGCTGGCAGTCTACTGTGAGTGTCACATATTAGCTTAGGATTTAGTGTGATTTTTACTGGGTTATGATTGAGTTGAAACTCAGTATGTGTCTCTTTAACCCCCCCCCCGCCCACATAAAACTCTATGTTTTTGGAAAGCTCTGTTTCATCATCCTGTATCACTTTCTGCTCAATACTTTAATACTCGTTTCAAACTTATGTTTCATTCTGAATACAGGAATGAACTTGAGACCCGAATCACTCAGCTCAAATAATTTCAAACACCATTACTGCGAGTTGACTTTATTTTCTGTCTTTTCTTTGATTAAATGAGGTTCTAATAGAAATAGAGAAGAATGAAACAAAAGTTGTACAAACACATATGAATTGAGAGAAGATAAAAGACGATGTACTGATGGTGTAAAATAAGAAGTTTGTGAAACACAGATGGTAACAAGGTCAAGTCAGGAGACACTGATGGAGAAGTGCTGTCCACAGAGGAAATGCTCAGAAAGGTTAAAGATGATGAAGAACTGAACCCGGAAATTAGATCTGATAGAATCGTGAGGAAGTAAAAGAAACAGCAAGACCATAGTTCAAAAAAGTTAGAAGAGAGGGAAAGAGAATACTACACAAACAGTCAATAAAGTACACATGTTATCAACACAGAAGATATACAAATGAGTTGTAAATTATCCAAAATGAATCTGAATATACAATCATGAATCTCAGACTAGTGATGCTGTAACATGAATTATTTCATTTCAGGAATTCGCTGTTATGAATTCCTAAAAGATATTGGCAGTGTTTGGAGAGAAAGCACATGGCTTATTTAGAATCCACATCTGGGTCGTTTTCATTTATTTTCATTTAATGTTATAGCCAAATTCATCTTAAACATTTTGTTGTATAATTTTACAATATTTGAATATGTAGTGGTTACTGCCATGGGAGATGCATAATTATAACTTGATTATGGATTCATTTAAAATTAGATTCCTTTTTTTTAAAAGAAGAAACTAATTCTTTTAATTGATTCTATACACAATTGATTATGATCTTAAAATCTAGTGTTCTAAGTTTTGATTTTTCTTTGAGTAGGACTAAGATGTAGAAGGTATCTGGAAAAAAATGATTAAGGGGGTAAAGTCTGCAATGACCAAAGTTCAGTCACCTGAATCCACATAAAATGTCACAAGCCTGCAAACAAAATTTTTGTGAGTGGAATCCTGGTGCTTGCTGGCTAGCCAGTAGAGTAAGAAACCACTATTCAGAAGGAAAATTCCTAAAGTCGTTCAAATAAGTCAGTATTACCTGGATACCCAAACCAGGTAAAGACATAACTAATAAAAAAAAAGACTACAGATAATATCCCCAATGAACATAAACAAAAAATTACTCAATAGAATACTTGCAAATCAAATTTCTATGTATCATCTACCACATTCAAGTTGGCTTTACAACAGAGAGATAATTCAACATACATAAGTCAATGCAAGTACCACATCAAATATATGAACTTTAGGAGAAAAATCACATCATAATTAAAAAATAAAATACGATAGAGAAGTGAATGTAAATGACATCTATGACATCTATATTTCAAACTCGGCTCTTACACACAGCTGCATGCTTTGACAAACCTGTATGCATTTGTGAACACCTATACACACATAACTACCACATGCACAGAGAGAGATGGAGAGAGAGAGAGAGAGAGAGAGAGAGGAAGTGACACAGAGTAAATAAAACACTTTGTTTTATCAGCAACTGCTTCAAGTTTACAGGACTGCAGAAACTCAGTATTGACAATCCATGTGGCAATGGCATAAAGTTTAGTTAAACCTTTTTACTCTTGGAATAAAGAACTGTAGAACTTTTACATTTATGATGTGAAAGCACACAAAACTGAGCAAGACAAGACATGCTAGGATGTAGGATGGCCTTCTGTACAGTGTAAATATGTGTTTTTCTCATTGGTTGATGAATATAGCTCTTTCAACCAGACAGAATAGAGCCAGACACGAAATAGAAACAACGATAAAGAGAGAAAGAAGGCAAAGTCAGGGAAATGTCATATAGCTGCTGAAGGAGTAATATGCCTGGGCATCACTGGTAAGCCACAGCCATGTGGTGATACTCAGATTAAAGATATGAGATAATTTAATTTTGAGAGCTAGTCTAGGTCTAAGCCATTGGCAAAACAATTACAGTTAATATTAAGCTTCTGGATGGTTATCTTATAAGCAGCTGCAGGGACCAGCATGTGGAAAGAAACAGACCAGTGGGACTGGGCAAGATGGAGAAAAGTCTCCATTTATATGCTACCCTCAAAATAGTCTGTGAAATTCCTTATATGTTGTGTTTATTGTCTGATTAGAAGTTTCTCTGTTGTCAACAATGTTGCTATTAATGAAAGTGAGTAGAGCTTTTGTTTCATGTAATACATGTAGTTACCCTCTACATTTACTGACAAGTACTTCCTGGGAAATGGAGATAAATAGTTCAGAGAGCAGCCGAAGATGTTAGGTCTAGGAGTATTTGTATATGGAGTGCGTGCATTTCTCTATGTTGTTGAAATACAATCAACCAGATAAAACTTAAGAAATGTCTTTCAAGGGAATGGAAATATTTCCACACAATCGTGATTAAAATATTTTAATAACTTCTTTAAATGGATTCACTTAATTTTTAAAGATGTATTTATTCATTATATTTACATATTTACTTTATGTATGTCTGCAGGCCAGAAGAGAGCACCAGATCACATCATAGATTGCTGTGTGTGGTTGCTGGGAATTGAACTCAGGACCTCTGGAAGAGCAATCATTGCTCGTAACCTCTGAGCCATCTTGCTTGTCCCAGAATTCACTTAATTAAAAGTAAATAAGAAAGTAGAGATCTTAACAGCAGGGTACTATTCATCTGTAAGTGGTAGGGGAAAATCCAAACGTTACCCTTTAAGTTCTGCAAATGCAACCTAATCCACATAGTAGCAAGATTTAAGACATCTGGATTATGTGAACGAAAGAATATGGTTGTAAATCATGGCACAAGCCTCTGTCACTTTACTGTTGAAGAGACATCTAATAAAAATCTTCTTTTCCATTCAGTTACTATGAGACATTTGGGGAAATCCAATCAAGCAATAAATGGAAAAACAAAGTAATAGCAGTTAGTGCAAGAACCGGATGAACCACAAGCTGTCAGTGCCCATATACAGCACAAGAAAGGAAAGAGACATCGTAAGCCAGTGATAGCACAGCAAACGCCAATGGAAGGCATGCTAATTCCTGATATAAATAACACCTGATAAGCCTGAAACTATTTTAAGCTTAAGAGCTGATTCTTCCCCAAGATAGCTCCATAATGCCACCTATCTTTTATCTGCTAGTGCAGAAGATGCTTCGAGATTTGTAGCAAAAGCAGTTTGGTTCTACAGATAAGAAGTCTGGCTTCCATGTGGAGTTGGCCTTGCCAATGTTCTTGGGTAATTCTTGTTTTGAAAACTTGTAAGTATTCATTTTCTGTCATGTATTACAACGATACTGATTCTATAGCTATTGTTTATAACATAATCTAGTCTCAGAGACATATTTCTAATTTTCTTCTTTTCAATGCTGGTTACTTTGATGACGGAGAAAGGCGCACACTTGTTGAATGGACTGTGTCTACAGATAGTCATATTCAGTGAAAGGCCAAGAGGCGTTTTCATCCGGGGTTTGCCATCTGTGGCTCTCTCTAATCTTCTTATACACTGTGTCATGATCACCTAGAGACAAGGGAATAACTGTTTCTGTTGTGACACAAAGACAAACTACTTTCAGTTTAAATATACTCCTGGCTAGAAAAATGCAATAAACCATGGTGTCTATGGTAATACATTAAACATTTCTTGAAGTTAAATTGAGGAATTATACATGGACACAAACAGTCTTTGCGTGAGTGATTGGATTTCTTTTCCCTCTGGGAACAATAAGAGTATTTCAAAATTTTCCAGATCAACTCCCTGAAGTTGGAAAACATACTTAATTTCAGCAAATTTGTTAAAGCCTAGAGAAAAGAAGAATCAATAAGAAATTCAAATCAATCTATATATGCAATTTGTCCTGGGAATATATTTTGATAGGAAACATGTTCTCCAATGCAAGCTCTAATAAGAAAATATCTTCCGACTATGAAGAAAGCAATTAGGTTTTGGTATTAATCATTTCCTACACCCCCAGTCTATTCTCATGTTCATATCTGAGTATCCTTCAGTTTTTATTGTACTGACTTGACTGTTCATCACTCACTGCATGTCTTCACCAGTATCACTAAGAACACCTTCATGTTAATGACACAATGTAGCTAAACAGTAATTTCTCCTCAATATAAAACAGCCCCAACAATCTACAGAAAGTCATCTATGTATTTTAGGTCATAAAAAAAATGTGGAAGAAAAGACAATTACTTTGGGAAACATACATAGCCATTGCTATGAAAAGATATCCTTCCAGACTGATGAGTTACTGGGATACTAAATCTACAAATGTCATTTGAAAGAGAAAGAAACATTCTCACTAACAAAACTTGACTGAGAGCGAGGCAGGGGCAGGGGCAGGGGCAGAGGCAGAGGCAGAGGCAGAGGCAGAGGCAGAGGCAGAGGCAGGGGCAGGGGCAGAGGCAGAGGCAGGGGCAGGGGCAGAGGCAGAGGCAGAGGCAGGGGCAGGGGCAGAGGCAGGGGCAGGGGCAGGGGCAGGGGCAGGGGCAGAGGCAGGGGCAGGGGCAGAGGCAGGGGCAGAGGCAGGGGCAGGGGCAGGGGCAGAGGCAGAGGCCAGGGCAGAGGCAGAGGCGGAGGCAGGGGCAGGGGCAGGGGCGGAGGCGGAGGCGGAGGCAGAGGCAGAGGCGGAGGCAGAGGCAGGGGCGGAGGCAGAGGCAGGGGCAGGGGCAGAGGCAGGGGCAGAGGCAGAGGCAGAGGCAGAGGCAGAGGCAGAGGCAGAGGCAGAGGCAGAGGCAGGGGCAGAGGCAGGGACATAGGCAGAAGCCCGGGCAGAGGCAGAGGCAGAGGCAGAGGCAGAGGCAGGGGCAGAGGCAGAGGCAGAGGCAGGGGCATAGGCAGAGGCCCGGGCAGAGGCAGAGGCAGGGGCAGGGGCAGAGGCAGAGGCAGGGGCAGGGGCAGAGGCAGAGGCCCGGGCAGAGGCAGAGGCAGAGGCAGGGGCAGAGGCAGGGGCAGAGGCAGGGGCAGGGGCAGAGGCAGAGGCAGAGGCAGGGGCATAGGCAGAGGCCCGGGCAGAGGCAGGGGCAGGGGCAGGGACAGAGGCAGAGGCCCGGGCAGAGGCAGAGGCAGAGGCAGAGGCAGAGGCAGAGGCAGGGGCAGGGGCAGGGGCAGGGGCAGGGGCAGGGGCAGGGGCAGGGGCAGGGGCAGGGGCAGAGGCAGAGTCAGAGGCAGAGGCAGGGGCAGGGGCAGGGGCAGGGGCAGAGGCAGAGGCCAGGGCAGAGGCAGAGGCAGAGGCAGGGGCAGGGGCAGGGGCGGAGGCGGAGGCAGAGGCAGAGGCGGAGGCGGAGGCAGAGGCAGGGGCGGAGGCAGAGGCAGAGGCAGAGGCAGGGGCAGGGGCAGGGGCAGGGGCAGAGGCAGAGGCAGAGGCAGGGGCAGGGGCAGAGGCAGAGGCCCGGGCAGAGGCAGAGGCAGAGGCAGAGGCAGAGGCAGAGGCAGGGGCAGGGGCAGGGGCAGGGGCAGGGGCAGGGGCAGGGGCAGGGGCAGGGGCAGGGGCAGAGGCAGGGGCAGGGGCAGGGGCAGAGGCAGAGTCAGAGGCTTTCCGTATCATGCAGACAAACCGTGGGAGTCTGTAGAACTCAGCTATGGAAACACTAATGTAGAGTTTCTGTGAGGATATACTGCAGGCACAGCAAAAATCTACTGTAAATGTAATTAAGTAAAAGAGGTTAACTTCTGGTGATAAGGGCTAGGAGTCTATACAAAGAGCCCCAGTTAGAAGCATAGAAACTAAATTTTCTAAAGAAGATACCATACCAAGACTGAAGTAGAAGACTTCTCCATCCTGCCCACAAGATGCATTTTGTGTGTGTAGGTATATGATATATATATATATATATGATATATTTATATATATATATATGATATATATATATATATATATATATATATATAAAATTGGTTTTGAACCCTGACAGATGCATACTAGAAAAGAACCCTCCTGGACGTTTCAGATAATCCTTGCTACCATCATAAGAAAGACAATTTTGGAAAAAGACTTGATTAATAAGAGGAATTTCCACTGACAAATAACAGCTACTTCCACGTGGAAATGGCCCTATTATCTCATATTTGTTTTCACGATATTACTCATTTTGTTTTCAAAATATCTGCAAAATTTTCACATAAATACCATATAATGTCAGTTTCACATTTCCACAAAACATGCTGTAAGGTCAGCTCTGCTCATGTCCCCAGCTTTCTGTACAGATATTAGGAAAGTGAAATTTAACTTTATAGCCATTCTCACAGGACAGCTCCAGTCTGGTGAGTGATTAAAATTGAAATACTCGCTATTGTTTTACATCTGAGGTGATGTCTCTGATTGTGTCTGTCGTTGTGTCTACAGGATGCTTAACAGCTGACAGTGAAGTACTTTGTTCCTTTCAAAGTAGCCATTATTGAAAATATTTGCATGTGGTAAGGCATTTCTCCTAAATTTTGAGAGCATTGTTTTAGTTGCTCTTGTTTGCCAAATTCCTCTTGAGATGAGGGATTCCCAGTCTCTGCTTCCTGAGCATTGCGACAGAAAGTGATTGTCACACACACTTGCTTTTACTTGGGTTCTAGGAGTCGGAAGTCTGATCCTGACTCTTGTATAGTGTTCACTTAATCTGCTACAATGCCTTCTCATCTCCTAGAGTAACATGTCTTATTTTCAAACGCAAAAAAGCAATGAAAGAGAAAAAGAGGAGAGAACAGTGTGCTCCCATCCAGGTTCCAAGGCAGTTACACGACTTGGACAGGGCCAATGAAGAAAGGTTTCCTCAAATAAAAGAAGTTGGTGTAAATTGCAATAAAGAGCAACACTTTAAAATAATTGCCTGATCAATATTAATTCCTCTGGTATCTGCTTAACAGCATTAATCACAGTGAACTCATCAAGTATTAATGTGAATGCCACAGTAATTCAATTGGATTTCCTCTGTAATTTAACAGTAATTACCTTAACTGGCCATTATTTTAAAGTGTTACTCAGTAAACATGAAAATAAAAACAATAAAAGATACATAATTATAATATAGAGCTATTTATTATAAATACATATAATAAACTAATTCAATTAAATATTTCCTTTAATGTTTGGATTTACTTGTATATATCTGTACTTACAAACTTATGGCATATTACTTACTCATATTTGTCAGGAAAATAGTTGAAACATATAAGAAATATTCAAATATGAACACTTCTCCATTAATTTCTAACTCAGCAAAAGCACATACTTTAGCTACTAACTTCCCGTGAGTAAGAGTCATTTATATTTTCTCAGAACATGATTAAAAGCAGCTACTTTTTTATGCTAGCATGTTAATGTTTCTTGATTTCTGTTCCCTTAGTTCTCTCATTATGAGGTCATTAAGACTGACAGAATGCTCAGATGGACATATTTAATTTAAATATTCTCCATCCACTTTTAAATTTATTTCGTAAACATGCCAAAAGCCAAGATTTTAGTGTTTGAGATTACATAAATGAGAAAAAAAGGAGGGGAGAATGGAAGAAAAGAGAAGGGAGGAAGAGGGAGGTAGGAAAGAAAGGAAGTAAGGAAGGAAGGAAGGAAGGAAGGAAGGAAGGAAGGAAGAAAAGGGGGAAGAAACTAACTCCATTGCAGTATGAATGATGACTGTATCTCTAAGTCCCACAAAACTGGCTTCAGGAGGGCCCTGGGGAGTCAGCTCCATGTCATCTATATCTTCACCTCCACCACCCTGAGCGTCATCACTGTGCTCACCCTGAGTGAAGGAATGAAAGCTATTTACAAGTTAATGTGTGTGCTAATGTGACCCAATTATGTGTAAAAGAATCTATAATAATTTACAGTCACTGTGATTTTCGGCTTGTGTTTTAGCATGTGAATGTTCAATATCCTGATCTCAAGCTGATTTGTTTTGAGACATGACAATATGCAATGCTGCATCTAGCAATATATTTTAATATATTTTACACTTGTATTTTATATGTAGCCACTTAACTTTGTGTATCTCCTGGCTCCAAACAGAGTGCTTTGAAAAATAAGCAATCACTGGGGGGAAAATTTGAAAAACAGAACTGTATTCTCCAATAAAGTTGTTACCCAGTGAGTCAGACATTATATATTGACATTCATACACACACAAAACATATATACATGCAAATATATATATATATACATACATAAACACATGCCATATAATACTATAATAAACATGGCATCTGTTAAAAGGTCTTAGAATTAGCACTTTTAAAAATAAAGTATTTCACGAAGCTGAAATACATAAAAATGAACCTTAAACTTGATGAGGACTGGGCCCATGGAATCTAAATCCTTCTCTTATTCATAATAGCCAGAAATTGGAAACAATCTAGATGTTCATCAAAGAATGAATGGATAAATGAAATATGGTACATTATACAGTGAAATATTACACACCATCAATAAATGAAAAATTGTGTTGAGTGAATAACTCAGACCCAGAAAGGCAAACATTGTATGTGTTCACTTACATGTGGATGATAGCTGTTAAGCCATTAATAACTTGTTTATGAATGATAAGTGCTGGCTAGTTTTATGTTCATGTAACACAAGCTATAGTCATCTGAGAGGAGGGAATCTTTTTTGAGAAAATGGTTCCATCAGGTCTAGCCATATTAAGTCTGTAGAGCATTTCGTAGTTAGTGTGGGAGATTACAGTCAACTGCGGGTGGGTTCATTCAGGACTTGTGGTCCTTATATTGTTTAAAAATGTGTCAGTGTTATTGGCATAATAAAGGGCTGCATGGCCGACAGCTAGACAGGAACAGGTGCGAACTGTGTGACAGAGATATGTTAAGTAAGAAGATAGGTGGAGTTGTGAGCCAGGGACAGAAGAAGCATGATGAGCAGTACAAAGTAAAGGTAACCCAGTTATGAAAAATAATGTAGATTATTAGATGTAGCATAATTTAATCATGGATTGCCCTGGGAAGGGGAAAATAGAAGAATTCTCCTGGTAAACTGGGGATGGGGAAATTGGAATGTGAAAAGCAAGTTGGGTGGGCTGAGAGGTGGATTTGGGGCAAGATGGAAGGGGAGAATATTGACAGAGAAATCTTGATAGGTGGACCAGTTTCGGGGATACACGAAGCCTGGTGTCAGGGAACCCCCAAAAATTAACAAGGATCATCCAGCTAAGATTCCTAGCAATGGTGGAGAAGGTTGCTGAACTGGCAATCTACTGTAATTAGGTTGGTGACTACACCAATCGTCATCAGAAATACTCTATCCGGTAACTGATGGACGCAGATGCAGATATCCACAGTCATGTACTGGACTGAGCTCTGGACGTCTTGCTGAAGAAAGGGGAGAGGGATTGTACTAGCCAGGAGATCAAGGTCATGACAGGTGAACCCTAAAAGGCAGCTTCTGAGCACATGGGAGATCATGGTCTTTAGATCAACAGTTAAGAGGCCTTCATGGGAGCAATGTAGGACCTTTGTATGTGTGTGACATTTGCATAGCTTGGTCTTTTGTGAAGCTCCTAGCAGTGAGATCAAGACCTGTCCCTTTCTGAATAGAAAGAGAGGAGGAAAGGGGGAGAGGGGGGGCATAGGAGAGAGGAGGGAGGAGAAACTGTGGTCCATGTGTAAAATAAATGAAAAAAAATGTTATTTATGAAAACTAAATAAAAATCACTCTCCAGCTGATCATAGCATCAGGGCCTTTGTTTTTGCTGCATAACCTCAGCCCCCACACATCCATAGGAGACTCTTCGCTTCATTTACCTGATATTCTCTCCATTACTCTATAACCCAATGACCTCATATAATTTTTCATCATATACCATACTAAAACATTCCTTATTATGTCAAAATTACTGTCTTCTTTCTTCCCTCCAATAGATGAAAGGTGGGGGTAGGTATTGTGGGGGAAAGGAGGGAAGGAAATCTGTGTTCAGTATGTAAAGTAAATGAAAAAGGTATTAAAATAAAACAAAAATTAGATAGAAATGCTGTAAAGCTAAAGAGAAAAAAGAAAAAAAAATAACTAGATAGGAACAGGCCAAAGCTAATACCAAACATTCATAATTAATGGGAAGTCTTCACTGGCTCTTTGGGAGCTGGCAGGTGGGATAGAGAAAGACTGTTTGACACCATGTTTCTCCTGAAGTGTTTTGTCACAATGAAACTGGATAGCTGTTACTACGTTTTCACTCATCCATACAGTGACTCTGAATACCTTCTGATTCTATGTACAATTCCAGAGATTAGGACAAGACAAAGAATCAACCAACCAAAGCCCTGCACTGGAGGAATAAATAATAGCAAAGTAAAAAGTCGGAGTTGCCTTTTCATAATGCCTGTCCAGACAAGTGTGTTAATGAATGCAGGGACAAGCCAGGTAGAGCACGGAGGGCAGAAAGAAGGGGGACATCAAAGGCCAGGAAATAGGAAGACTCCTAGCACATAGGCAACACACTGAAGAGAACTGGGGCTTAGGGAAGACTAGGCGGCCCAAGCTTGTGGCATGTCAGGGGTCCAGATCATATAAACCTTTATATCTAATTTTAATTTTTACTCTGAGCTACATGGGAAGACATTGGATGATATAAGCCTCTTTGATTTACAGGTTCAAAGGAGGACTGCTTTATTTATGAAGAGAGAGTGAGAAAAGGAAGTCTCCTGACAGACAGTAATACTGTTTTGAACTTAAGGACTCATGGTAAAACTGGGGAAGTATTTAGAAGAATTGGAGAACTCTGAGAATGTGTTTATGTGGTTTTTTTTATTGTGCCTTGAATTGCATTTATTTTCATAGGAAATAAAGATATCTTGAACTAAGGGAAGATTCAATTTATATTCCCATTTGTACTGATGTAGAATGAAAACTCTGGGGAAATTCATTGTCTTTTATTTACCTACTGTATTTTATTCATGCCAACAGGCTTGCTTCATCAGGAGTGCATACTCCTATTCCAGTACTAGAGAAAATCCCATTCTCCAAGCCTCCTTTGTTTGATTTATAAAATGTTTGGCTTGGCAATCTGGTTAGAATATATCTAATGAGACAAGTAGTAATATTTTGAAAACTCTCAAATTTCTTGCATTCAGTTGTCAGGTGTAATCAATACATTTAACTTGCTGTTTTAGGTCATGCATCATGCTTATATAAATGTGCCTTATGATTTGTGTGACCCTTATCTGATGTCATTTCCATATCTGTTGCTTTTTATTATTATTATACAATGTGTTCTTCAGTATCTGGCTGTTTGTGGAAGTGACCCTATCTGAGTTTCCATATGCTTGAACCCCACAAAAATGTGCTAGGGCAGGTTGGAGATGCATCTGCTGGGAGATTTCTCCAAACCCAGAATAACTTTACCATCACAATATGACATAATACACTACAGATGGAAAGGAGTTATTGTCTTTCATGAATATAAGTATGTTAGAAAATATGTTTCTTCCTTGTGATCTCTTGCTTGCCAGTCGTGGCTAGACTTTTCTTTCTATTTTCTCTTTTGGTCGTTAGGAAGATGTATAGAACAATCTTTTATAAGATACTGCCTTTGTGGGGTTTTTTTTTATGGTTCTCTTCAGTTTCTGTCTGCCTATCTCTTTCTTTTTCTATGTTCTTCAAATGGTTCTTGCTCTTTGAACTTTCCATGCAATCAATTTTGAAACCAGAGTACATATTTCACATTCAAGTGACTCCAAGATCTATGAAGATGAGCATGACGTTTGAACTGTGTTTATACAAGTGGAATGAGATTTCTTTTTAGGTCTCTGAATTATTTGGCCAAGCCTAGTGATAGATAATGAAAAGTTGACATGTAAAGATTGACTAATGTCATAATACATTGATTCTGGGTTGTTTGCTTGTCTTTTTGTTTTTACTATAAACCTATATAAGGATGGGCCAGTTAGCTTTTATTCGTTCCTGGCTATGTTTGAAAGGAAACTTCATACATTTCATATTATCATTCAGTAGAATCTATCTTAATGATTTACATACTTTCTGTTTCTTATATGTAAAGAGGTCAAATGAGCAATGAGATATTTGCAATACATATATTCATTCATTTGTAACATCACAATTGAAATAATATACTTTATATAACAAAGGGTTATCTCATTTAAAATATGCAACTTCACTGAGTTTAGTATATTTACAAAACTTGGTTAAAATAGCTTAATTAAAACATTTATTCTCCTAAACAGAAATACTATACATTTTAACAGTTACACTACATATCTCCCCAGTACAGGGCTAAAAATTTCCTGACCGCCCTGCCTGCCTTCTGGATATTTGTTACACTGCTATGCACTCTTAGAACTTCTTTGAATATTTCCTTCATTAAACATATAATTTCAGATTCAATAATATTAGACATCCATGAAATATTTGCAGTAAATGTACACATTATGTTTTGACATTACATCAGAAATATTATAATCTACATACTCAAGTGTTGACATACCTAAAATATGCAGTCTTGTGGGATGTAGACTAGTTACACTTGTATCATATTTCTGTATTCCTTTCCTTATACTTCTAACAATAATCCATTCTGAAAATAAAAACAATTTTTATCCACTAATGAATTGATGAACATCCAGATTTTGGCACCCTGTTGCTATTCAAAATATTGTTTAAGTGAACCTCATTCTCTACTTTTTTAATTTAAAATTTGTCTATTCTTTTACATTTTTAGTCTACAGACCAATAAGTTTCTACACTGGGTTTCACATATATTTGTTATTTTGATTAGTTCTGTCCTTCACACTGTAATTTCTCTCCCTCCCCTTAGCTCCCATTCTTTTCTCCCAAGGATTTCCATACTTTTATGTGGAAAATTGTTTTCATTCCTTTGAAGTGAGTAGCTATTTAGAACTTCTAGATTACATAGTAACTTTTCTTAGCCTTATAAAGACTTTAATATAGCTCTATAAAGTCACTGTACCATTTAACAGTCTGAGACAGGAATTTCTCTAAGTCTTATCCAATACTATTGATTATCTTTCAATGGAATGCTTTTCCAAATGTTCTTGATTATACCCTAGAACCTGACATTAAGATTCTATGGTTGAAGTCATCAGGTAATGGGATCATATCATACTGACAAACCATGCTGATGCTTACCTTTTCATAGCACTATAAAGTGCTGTACATGCTGCAGCCTGAGAAAAGTAATCGTCCCTAACACACTGCTCTGAAACATGTGAAAATAATGCTGACTGTCAGCAAAACACCGCGGCAATAGCAGCAGGAATAGCAGAACTCACCAACCACCACATGTTTGGATCTAAGGCCTGCCTCACAATACAAAACCCATTATCTGGTACCATTGCCATGTCACTAAACTACAGCTAGATCATAGGTCCTAGTGGAACACTGAAAACTAGAATTCTGCTAAGTGGTTATACTATTCAACCCACTCCTGATAATTCATTTTTTTAATCATATATCATTGCATCCCTCAACCACAATCACAAAAGCATAGATTGTAATTAATTATCAATAGATGGCCAGGGAAAGAAGAATAAGATACTGAAGAAGTTTGCACTCTAAAACATAAATAGTGATTCATTACTCTTGAAGCTCAGAGATCATTGAAGAAGAGGGGCAGGAAGAGTAAGAGCCAGAGGTGGTAAATGGCTACAAGGCACAATGTCATCTGAACACAACAGGAAAGCTTCACAGCTGTGAGATTTTACAGCGGTTGTGTCAGCACCCACAAAATATAAATAAGCCCAAGAAAGACCAATGTCCATCACATAGAAAAGAATTGACATGAAGTCCCAACCAATGCTATTGTAAGAAAGAGAATTAATTTTCTCTATTAGCGTAGGCCCTGTTCAGTCAATTTCACAGTATAGGGAATGCCACACATTGAGGGCATTTTGGGTAGCAGAAATTTGTCCTGATGTGTTTAAATTTTTATTTTTTTAAAGAATTCAAGCAGTACAATTTAATAATCTTTCACTTTTCCAACTCCTCACAGAATCTCCTACATCTATATTCACCCAAATTAATACTATTTCTTAGACTATACAAAAAACAAAATAGAAAACTACAAAACCACAAGAATGCAAAACAACGTTATAAAGCAAAATACCAATAAGAAAAAAGAAAAATGTCCAAACAAAAGGAAAGAAACAAAAATCCACAAAAAGCAAAACAAAGCATGGAGTTAATTTTGTGTTGGCCAACTCTTTATGTCCATGGGTCTTACCTTGGAATGTAGTTGATTTACCCAGTGGTATTCCATTGAGGAAAACTGATTTTTCTCTTTGCCTGCTGGCATCAATTGTAAATAGTTTCTGGGTTAGGAGTAGGAACCCGTGTTTATTTCTCATTATTAGTGATGAGATTCTGTTAGGCTCAAATCTGTACACATTTTGTGTGCTCTGATGTGTTTCCACACACACACAAAGACACATCATGATATCTGGGAAGACCTTGAAAAGGAGTGTGAATATTTTAAAAACATGTTGTGGAAACTACTAATTTCACTTGACAAATATTTGTTAATAAACCTTTTACATAGTTTGTGGGGAACCATGTGCTAGCAGCTAGTAAAGTCCCTCCACCATAAGGGAATATAGCATTGTTAGTTCCTCTATGAATTACTAAGACAGAATAAGAAAACATTTCACACATCATATAGTAGTTTTCCTTCTTTGTCACCCAAGTCTATATTGTTGCTCATGTTTCTCTCCGCCATGTCACTGCTTTTGTTCTGTAGTTCTGCTCCTTCTCCTCTCTTCTTTTCTCCTTTCAGTTACAGTGTTAGAATTAAGACACCACTGTCACCTATAAGACCCTTCACATTTGTGACTTTCTTCCCAACAGCTTAAGATATTGGTTTTACCCATCTATGAATACTGAAATATTTATGCATGTTGTTCATGTTCTGTATTTTCTTTCACTCTAAGTTCTTTCTATTTCTGTTTGTTTTTCATCTTCTTTTTCAGTGCTTTCTTCTCTTTCTTGATCAGTAAGCTTTACTTAAAAAGCCACACAATACCTTCTTCCAGTGTTCTTTCAGTCGCCTGATGATGCTGACAAAAGCTATGGACATTTGCAAGCAAAATTGTTTTACTAAGAATGAGAATGCAGGATTGACTGCTATAGTATTTCATCTTGTGATGTAACTGCCTCTGAGGTGATTAGAACAGGTGTAGCACTAGCAATCAGAGCTCCAAGGTTGAATTTGCAATAGGTTTGTTATTTTATTATGTTTCCCATCACCTTCTGGTACTCTGAGCACTTGGGGCTTTTCAGAAATAGTAGCAATAACAGTAAGAAACATGGAGAAGGACCATCCCAGGATACTTTGGCCAAATGCTCTTTCCACTAATAACCATGCAGTTAAATCCCCATTTTAACCCTTACAGATTGCTTTGGTCAATGCCTGCAGTTGTTATAGAAGCATCTTTGTGATTTCCAGGAAACTGTGAAGGTCTTTACCTTGAGTAGCAGCTGTTGGTCAAACAGCATTTCTGTCTCTAACAGCAGCCTGCTCTCGTGAATACAGAAGCAATCCCCACAGGAGATCTAAAATGCTAAATCAATTTCGGTTTTAAAATCTAAACCAAAGCAACTGATGTTCGATGCTGTTCTTAAGAATTTTTAATTTTTGTGAAGCCCCCAGGGACTCCCAGAAAAACCACTCAGAATCTAAGTGCAATTGCAATTTATTGTCTGAATTTTCTGAAGTCTAACTCTCCTTATTCATTTGCCTTAAAGAGAAAGATATCAGATTAATGGTGCTTATTTCTTTGATTCTGAGAAATTATGTGGCTTGAAGTAAACTGTGCCAGTATCAAAGAAGTGTTTCTGTAAAGCCTAAAGAAAGAAAGCCTGTAAAATCATGATAAATGATTCTACTTTTTTCACTGATGATTTGACTGAGTTTTTTCAAATCTTCGGAGCAAAACTAGAGTGGAGACTTTGGTAATAAATAAGACTGCGTGCCTATTCCACGTTCTTCTTAGCTGGAAGGTGACAAGAGGCTCTCACAGGATGAGTTTCAGTCCAGCTTAGCATTCACACACATTTCCCCCTCTTTAGCCATTAAATTAGAGGAAGCGCTGTAGGATGTGCCACTAGAGAGATGGACAGGCGATACTGTCATGGTAAAAATGATTGTCCAATTATCTAATCAATGCTCTAAAAACTAACTTTAATATAATATAGAAAAGAACCCAACCAAACTGTGCTTGATTCTCAAAACCCCTATAAAAAGAGAGGAAGAGAACCAGCTATATAAAGTTTTCCTCTGACCACTACACATATAGCAGGGCTTGAGCATCCTCTCCCTATTACATACAATCAAATTAATTATGATCAATAATACAATCTATAAACAATAATAGATGTATATTTCTTAGGATTTTGTGTATTTAAATAATAAAATAAATATATATATCATGTAATGTCATGCAAAACTTTGAGTTTACGTCCCAATAATAAATAAAGTAAATAATGTCTAAAAACCCATAATAAACTCATATTTTACCTTAAAACAAAATATAAAAAATCTTTTGCACCCTGAAAAATAAGACACCCAAAACAAACCTTCTAACTTTATTCTCCTTCTTGGGTGACTTTGGAAAGATCCCTAGGACCTCTATATGACTGTATACAGCAAAAGTCTGCCAACCACGACACTTTAGGAAAGCTTCTAAGACAGAGATCATATCTATGCCTGATGTAAATGGAATGTTTCCATTTATAGTTGACTAATTAACTAGACATCAAGCTGCCGTGGCCTTTAAATGAAAAAGGTTTGAATGCATGCTTTTGGAGATCGAGGGCGTGGGTGGCTGACTTCCTTTACCAGACTGAAGCTGCACCAACCCTCTACCCCAGGCACATGCATTGGTTCTGTATTGAAGTGTCACACTCTCTTTCTGTCATCTACCAATGTTCTTTCCTTCCAGCAGTGAGTAGGGATGATGAAGAACTTGAGGGGTCTGTGGAAGTTGAGATTGTAAGAGGAAATAATGTCATGCCCAAGAAAATCTGTGCCTTCTCACTTCTTGCAGTTGAAATTATACTGAAGAGCCACAAGTCATGGTGGAGCCTTAAAATGTGACAGATGTTTCTAAAAGACAAGAATTTTTTCACTATCTTAAAAACTGTTTAAATTTTTTGTCATATAGTGATGAGTTGCCAAAGAAATTGTTAGCCTGTGCCATCCCTGTTTCTCAGACAACAGATGAACTTAACAGGGCAGAACATTACACATTTTGTTGAAAGATCAATAAATGAATGAATAAATAAAATGCTTGACTTTTCTAAAAGATGAAAATTCCTTTATCATAGTTTACCAATATCTATGTTTATATGATACAAATATTTCTATGTTTATATGAATAAAAATGATAAATATAAAAATTTATATAATCCCAAAGTACCTCCACATACAAAATATGTAAGATGTATTTTATGTATTTTGGGTTATAGATTGTATTTTACATGTATATGTGTATCTCATTGTCTCTCTCTGTTTGTGTGTGTGTTTGTGTATGTAATTCCTCTGTGCATTTTTAAATACATAGTCCTTACTGATTTGACATACAATTTTGAGCCTGGTATAGTTCATTAAGTGCATTATATAATCTCTATATTCCTTTTGGTTTGGTTTGGTTTGGTTTTTTCGAGACAGGGCTTCAATGTAGTTTTGGGGCCTATTTTGGAACTAGCTCTTCTAGACCAGACTGACCTTGAACTTACAGAGATCTACCCACCTCTGCTCTCTCAAGTGCTGGGATTAAAGGTATGTACAGTGACAACTTGACATACTCTTTCTATTTCTAAAAGTCTCTTATATAGACTCAAAGATTACTTACTTTTATGTATAAAGGAATATGTTTCAAAATCTACTGGTCTCAAGTCTCAGTGATATTAGATCATGTATATTCATAAATTTAATTCAAATACTTCCAGGTCTGTGGCATTTATATTGCACTTTATTGGTATCAATGAATGTGAATTAAGAAATAAACAACAAACAGAGTCAACAAAACAAAAGTCTTTGCCTTTCTAATCTCTATTCCATGCAACTCAAATCCAGTTGGAAAGTTCATTGGAACATAAAAGTCCAGATTTCTGTCCTTGCAATTAATCTGCATGCTCCCTATCTACATGAATTATCAGTCCCAACTTTCCCAGCTGATAAGTACTATTCAGAGGTATGCTGTATTAGTTACTGTATTGTTACTATGATAAAGTATCATGACCAAAAATGACTAATGAGGAAGTTTATTTTGGCATACAGTTCTAGAGGAGAGTCCATCATGGCTGAGCAGATGGCTTGAGTAGAAAGATGAGAGATATCACATCTTCAATCATATACAGAAAATAGAAGGCAAACTTCAAGAGGGCAAGGCTTTAAACTCTCAAATCCATTCCAGTCTTGAACCAACTCCTAAACTCCTAAAGTTTCCCTGACGTTCACAAACACTGCCACCAACTGGAGACCACATGCTCATATACCTGAGCCTATGAGCAACACATTCAAACCACCACTTATGCATGAATAACAAAACATACGCAAAAAAGAAGTTGTGAGTCAATGGTAAGGCTCAGTGACTAGATGCACTAGCTGGGACCTGGGAAACCTGAACCATTGAATAAGATAACTAACATGTGTGGGTTGTTCTCCACTCCACACACATCCACCCATGCAAAAACATGTAATAAACTCCCTTTGACAGTATCTGTGTTTCAAAAAAGTGACTATGCTACAGTGCCAGGCTGAAGAGTGTCTAAAGCTTTTGTTCACAGATATTATAAGTACAAACACAGAGAAAGAATTATTTCTAATTGCCTCCATAAATGAAGAATGATTAAGGAGATGCAGATGTGGTCCAGCAGTCAGTGCTTACTAAACATTTATAATACCTTGAGTTCTGTCCTCAGCACTGCCAATGAGTGAATACCTAAACAGACTTGCTAGGAAGTCCCTCAAGCAACTCTATGAACAAACACAAGAGCAGATGTTGAGGTTTAGTCAGTGGGGAAGTGGTGCCTGGTATGTACAAAGCAGTCATTTGACCTCCACACCACTATTCAATCATACAAGATGAGTAATTTAATCTATATGACAGTCTTGCCTTTTCAGAATAACACCATTATAATGGAGACCGATATAATGCTGATGAATTTAAAGTAAATTTCATATGAACAAATAGTATGCCTAATGGGAGTAAGAAATACTACATAAAGGGGAGTACTAAGCCAGAAGGAGAAGGGATCGTGACAGAGATGTCAAAATATTTTGAAGAATACAGCTGTAAACGTAGATTTATAGGATCAGGATTCAAATCTCACCTCAGTCATATGTGATAGGCTCTTAGCAAAACCTTTGTGTGCCAAGTAGTAGAGAAACAAACAGAATTGGGAAAAACTTTTAAGAAAGGCACTACAACATTACAGTTCCCTGAGTGAATATGAAAGTGTGGAAAGTGTTCTATACAATTATGGAGAGGAAATACACAAATCTCATGAGAAGTGTGACCCTTGATAGTTAATCTTCATGTTACTAGATTAGTGAATTGGTGGACACTCAGCTCTCTTGGTGTCGACAAGGGTACCAGCAGACAGATTTAACTGAAGTGAGAAGATTCGCTTAATGTAGGCAATACCATTCCCCGGGGTGGTTCCCAAACTCTGTAGTGGCATTTCATTTGTATTTTAACAAATATGGCTTGCCTGAAGATCAGAAAAGTAAAATAGTCACACTGGCCAGTCTTACAAACCAGTCAACAGTGACACACATCTTTAGCTCCACTAGCCACACTAGCTTGCCATAGAACCCAGGTAGTAGTGATGCATGCCCTTAATCCCCAAAGTAGAGAGGATTATAAAACAGGAAGACACAGCTCTCAGACACAGTATCATTCTGAGATTCCTGGAGGCAGGATTGCCATTTGGGACTGAGTTCAAGGCAAGAGGCAGAGTCTGGCTGCTTTGATTTTCTGGTTTTCAGGTTGAATCCCAATATTTGTTTCTGATTGATTATTAATTATGCTACAAAACCGAATTTTAAAAAAAGAAAGGATTTCTCATTGTCCTCTATGTTCAGCTAGTCCGGATTTATCCCATGCTTTTTCAGACCTAGGCCAGCTGGCTTTGGTGAGTTCCCGATAGAACATCCCCATTGTCTCAGTGTGTGGGTGCACCCCTCGTGGTCCTGAGTTCCTTGCTCGTGCTCCGTCTCCTTCTGCTCCTGATTTGGACCATGAGATTTCTGTCCGGTGCTCCCATGTGGGTCTCTGTCTCCTTTCATCGCCTAATGAAGGTTAATATTCATGAGGATGCCTATGAACATAGCAGACAATGAGAAATACTGAGAACTCAAGAACAATGGCAATGGGTTTTTGATCCTACTGCACGTACTGGCTTTGGGGGAGCCTAGGCAGTTTGGATGCTCATCTTATGAGACCTGGATAGAGGTGGGTGGTCCTTGGGCTTCCCACAGGTCAGGGAACCCTGATTGCTCTTCAAGCAGATGAGGGAGGGGGACTTGATCGGGGGAGGGGGAGGGAAATGGGAAGCGGTTGCCGGGAGAAGGCAGAAATCCTTAATAAATAAATAAATTAAAAAAAAAGAAAAAAAGAAAGGAAAGTGAACCCCAGGAGTCACCTCTCTGTTTTCTAACCATGATAAGTTAAGAGTGCTTCCCCTGATTACTTTAAGTTGTATTCCTCATTTTCACAATAATGCTTTAGAAAATAGCCACTCTCCTTCATTTTCACAGTTTTACACATTTAACTATTCCTTTTTAATTCTATTCCAATGGCTCTCTGATTTATTAGTTATAATTTCAAATCTTCTAATAAAATTTTGGAGATAGAAGTCTCAGTTAAATTTTACTATTATCCTCCCTCTAAAATAATTGAATGAAAATTCAAAATGTTAAATTTCCCCAATGAGGATGCATGGGAACACGTTTCAGATTCATTCCATTCACCATTGTGACGGGAGCCACAGTCACAACCCCATAATTTCTGAAAACTCATCACTTTCCTGTTTACCCTTTTCTGCCTAATTATTGACTTTACTTAATATTTTGAAGATAGATACATCTAGAAATCACCCCTAAATATTTTAGATTCCCCAAAATAAGTTGAGATGGGTTATCTGACATATATCCTAATCAGGAAAGGGTCCTTTACCTAAGATGGACCACGAGACAGCGTGTAAACATCCAGTGTCACAAAATGGCTGCTGGTTTGACACCGCTACAAATGACAGATCTTTTCCGACAGCCTACCGTCTGATGCTAATATAAGAAACCATTTTTTTTAAATTAATGACAGCCTTTTAACTTAGATCACTGACTATCTCTAGATTTGATGAAGACTCCTCTGGCACCAAGAGACTATTTACAAAATATCTTATGGCTATTGTTCAGAACAAGAAAGTGCCATTTCTGAATTTAAAGAAAACTAAGTTAGGTCTCCAAAAGTTTTCATGATTCTGAGATATTAAATACAGATATCAGTATTCATGGGCAGACTAACTGCATGCAACCACTCATTGGTTCTGGAAGCATTTATTGTAATATATCTCCACAGTTTCCAAAATTTTTCTCAAATTTATCCTTGGATGTTTTATTTCTTTCTCTCAAGGGTCAATTATAAAAATAACTAATACATGGTATAATGTGAAACATTGACTGCTTTCAAAATGAGGAACAAGAGATACAATAAATGAAAAACTGATGAAGCAAACGTCTGAGATTGTCTTAGCGTTTATCATGAACCTGTATTTCATGTTTGTTTCATATCTAAAATTAATACTGACAACACAAAGACACTGCGCTGAAGGCCATGCTGGAGTCTGGTTATCTCCCATGATCTGATAACTTGGCACTTCTCCAACTTCATCTGTTTGATGACTGCTAGCACAGTGTTATTTCCTTATTTTCATTGGCAACAACTAATTTTAATGTATGTTTGTGTGTTTATCTGTGTTTCTTATAATGCTACCTGTCATCATCTTCAGAAGATCTTTGCAATACATATCCTAGAGCAGATTTTCCATGGTTCCTACATAAAGTGACTCTTCTACATAAATAAAGTGATGCTTCTAGCTGAACTTAAGTTCTAAATTCAATGGAACCATATAAAAAGAAGGTATGGAAATAGAAAGGAACTTGTTGAGAAGAAGAGTTCTAGAAAGAGAAGGATGAGCGTAGGGGTAAAAATTCCTAAAATGTATTATGGAAAACCTATGAAATGGCCAAATATCCATTTTTTAAAGGATGAATCAGGCAAGACAGAAGGAGTGTGGGTCAGAGCGCAGGCTGTTCTTGCAGAGGACTCAAGATGGGTTCTGTGTATTCACATTGGCCTCCTCACTGGTGTCTATAACTCCAGCTCCCCGGGCATCTGATATCACTTGGTGCTTTTATCCACACACAAGAGCTCCAGCACTCATAATTTAAAATAATGACAAAATGATTTTGAATGGTTGTACCAGTTTAAAGGCTCAATGAAAAATACCTCTTTTGACATCTCTTTCCTAGGTT
The DNA here is from genome assembly GCF_018167655.1 of Microtus oregoni. Taxonomy (NCBI): domain Eukaryota; kingdom Metazoa; phylum Chordata; class Mammalia; order Rodentia; family Cricetidae; genus Microtus; species Microtus oregoni. The sequence continues at coordinate 56,019,563 of NW_024543059.1, read as the reverse complement.
GAAGGTTATAGGTATCAACATACACATATGCTCGCACAAAAACAAACCCTTCTTGCCTTAGATAAATACAAATTAAAGTGTAAGTAGTGAACAAATTCTCCCAGCTTGAAACAATGTCATTCATTGTGGAAAAGCAGTTTTTGCAACTTACAATGTGGTTTGGAGAAACTTTATGTCCTGGATTAGAAAACACACACTTGAGAGGAAAAGGCACTGTGTGAGGAAATGGAACATGGCTTGAGTTGACAGCTACACAATCACATGGATGATTTTTTAAAGAGTTTTGTAAGATCCTCAATAGACACAGTTTTTGATAAAAGTTGGAATTTTAGCTGGCTGGAAAGCACCTGTGAAATTACAAAAAAAGATAGAATTTGAATATGAAATATTGCCTTTGCCATTTTACAGCCATTGTGCCTTAGGAAGGAACTTTAGTGTGTCTAAACATTAGTTTCTGAAGCTTTAAAACTAATCATTGTTTCAAAGATTCATTTGTGGGATCCACACTAAGCATAGGCAATAAGCATCCAAAAATATTGCGTGAGAGTAGTTAGAATTTTCCTAGATGTAAAAGATAATTCTGTGCAAATAAAAATGAATGAAGTAAAATAACAGGGGGGGAAAAACATAACATATGTTCAAAATCTTTGAAGTGAGCTGGTTTTCATGGCCAAAGGGACACATAACAAGGGAAACACTAGACACACTTGGAAATCCCCCTGGAAGTCTGGGCCTGAACTTTGATCACTGTCCAGGGAGCAAAAGTGTTTTAATGAGAGCACCGTCATGACAACAGCAGTTTGAAAACTCAGTCTGGTAGAGGAATTTTTGTTTTTCTAGGATCTGCTTCAGTTCAAATATTTTATGACTGTATTTATTAAACCTCTGCCCTTGGTTGTTTCACCCCAGAGTGGTCTGAAGAGACGAGGAGGCAGTATGACTTAAGGAAGTGCCAATTTCTAATTCTGCTCTTAAAAATAAGGACACCTGGGTAAAGAACTTTATCTGAACGTTTAAAATGGTGTTCTAGAAGCACGGGGAAATAATTTGCTGCAATTTGAGAGATCTGTTTGATTAAACTATACCAATAACACTTTGACAATAAAAATCCTAATGTTCAGGATTATTTTATTTTCCTCAGCTCTGTGACAAAAGTATCTTACAAAAGCATGACCAGGAATACAGGCTTTATTTGGTTCCCAGGTGGTATCCCAGGTGATAAAAGCGTGTTCACAGAAACAGAGGGCAGCAAGCTGGTCACATTGCATCCACGGGCAGGGAGCAGAGAGACAGAGATGCCAGTGCTCAACTTGCTTTCTCCTTCCACGGTCCAGGAAGGGTTCATGGAAAGGTACTATCCACAGCTAACGCACAGCTTCCCACCTCAGTCCCTCACAGACAGGCCCAGAAGTTCGTCTTATAAGTGATTCCAGAACTTGTCTAACGCATCATCAATATTAACAACCACAAGGATCCTCTGAAATTTCAAAACTCATGCAAGGTTTCCCAGTCAGAAGTACCGTGAAGCCATACTCCAAACTGGGTAGTATGCTCACTTAAGCTATATGGCAGATCAGTCAGATAAGACTTACAACTGCACCAGGACAGAAGCCATCTCAGACATCCTGGGAGCATAGAAACGCACATGAAAATTGCTTCAGGACTTAATTCAATATTCCTGTCCCCTTCCAAGTGTTTAGTGTTTATTTGTAGCTACAATTGCTCTGGTAGAAGGTGTGTGTGTGTGTGTGTGTGTGTGTGTGTATGCACTCATAGGAAGAGAGAGGAAGCAGGTTATTATAGGAGTCATTCTGGGGTATTCTCTCAGTGACAGTACTGGTATTTCTGAGATGAAGCATCATGTTTTATAATTAAATCTCCACCAGTCTGCTGATGCCTGTCTTGGTGCTTGAATGAGTTCTAATCTTTGGCACAGTCACATCCTAAGTTATGTTGTGAAACCACTAATGAAGAAAGTGAGAAAGAAGTGTTAATATTTAATAAGCCCGCTGATGGATTGCTGTGTCCCCGAAAGTGTCCATCTCTCTGACTGTTGGGAAATGGAGTTCATTACGAGTTCCTTGTTAACATTTCTCCTTTTGGGGACCAAAGAAAAAACGTGTGGCTCCTCCCATGAAGCCCCGCCAACCACATACTCCTACAGAGTTCTCTGTGCTCACTTTCTCAGAAGAGGAGATGGAAATCTCATTTTGCAAAGAAAATAGTACCAATTCTTTGAGATATAAAGTAGAGTTCATGACACAGTGCTTTTATCATGCTGAGAAATAACCAGTAGATTGATTTAATATATGGAAACTAGAACTCACTGTAGTTTCAAGCTATGAATATCAAGACCATTAAGCATATTTTCATCTTTTAGCTTCATTTTATTTGTTTCACTCAAAAAGCAAAAGAAGAAAATGTATAGCTTTTAAAAAACTGTTAGGAAAACTTCTGTTCCTACAAAACAACTATTATAAAATATCATTTATTCAAAAGACCTCTAATATATGGGGATATGACAGGAGACAAACCCCTATGTAATGTTGTCAGTGAAATATGCTGATTGATAAAGAATTATTTATGTAATGTTTTGAGATTTGTTTATTTTATAGTCACTTCAGGTAATAAAATATATGCATAATAAAATTGTGCATTTGTCTATTGATGAGAAGATGAGGAAATATATTGAAAACTTCATGCTTGCTAGGATCCTGCTAAACATTTTATTTGCATTATCTCAATTAACAACCCCAGCAAAGGAAGCAGCTGTATGACAACTAGTATCATTTTTAGTTTGCCTACGTTACTCCTGGGGAAAGATTCTATAAGAAATCAAAGCTTCACAATTCAAACAAATAAACATTAAATACCTGAAAGGGTATTTAACTAAAGCATTCAGCTTCCACAGCCCAGGTCCTGATAGGACTATGTCCTGCCTGGTCTTAGTCAGTTTTCCATTGCTGCGACACAACACCACGAACAAAGCAGCTTGGGGAAGAAGGGTTTATTATCTAGCTTATGCTTCCACATCACTGTTCATCACTAAAGAAAGCAAAGGCAGGAACTCAAAAGCACAGGAACCTAGAAGCAGGAGCTGATGTAGAGGCCACAGAGGGATCCTGCTACCTGATTTGTTCCCCATGGCTTACTCAGCTTGCTTCCTTAATGGAACCCAGGATCACCAACCAGACCAGGAACGACACCACCCACAAGAGACAATCCCACATCAATCCCTAATTAAGAAAATGTCTTAAGGCATGCCTACAACCTGATTTTACAGAGGCATTTTCTCAGTTGAAGCTCCCTCCTCTCTGATGACTCTAACATGTGTCAAATTGACATAAAACTAGCTAGCGTGCCCTGAAAAAGGGAAGAACATGTATTCTTTTACATACAAAAGAGCCAAAAGGGATGTGAGTAGGTCCCAATTTCTCAACAGAAGTGTTTCAGTAAGAGACAAGGAAAGCAGACACACAGAGAACCTAAGCAGTATTGAGAATTGTTTTGAGCCTTGTCTTTCAGTCAGCCCTAGTCTTAGGATTTCAGTCCAGTAAAAGTATAATTCATGAAGCAGAGGACAGACATCTTTATTTCTTCTATTTGAAGCAATGTCCAACATACTTGATTATGAAATACATCCTTTAAAATCCAGTCTTTTGCTGGTGATGGGATTCTCTTAGTTTCTATAGAGAAGAGAATCAAACTCCTATACAAATGCATTTTGAGTAACCCACAGCAAGGACTGCCAAATTCAAAATGTAAAGGGAGAAGTCTTGAAAATAATGTTGGCTCTTTGTAACTAATAAAAAATAAGGAAATACGACTACAGTATGATTTAAAGCAGAAAAAAAATGTAGAGCTCAATAAATATCAATTTAAAATACAAATATAAATAAATAAATTTGAAAAAGAACAAAAAAGACTTCCCTAAATCTACAGTTCATTGTCTGAGTGAGAACAGGACAGTCAGAAAGAGAACCTTTTCTCTCCACTACACCAAAATTCTCTCTGACTGAAATTATAGTCTTTCACCATTTTTAAGAGGAATTAAATCATTAAAAATTGGGTTAGTTAAATGTGAAAGGAAAAATAATTAATCATGTGAGAATATCAACATTAGATCAACCTAAAACAGAGCCCTAGATAGAGGAACTGACCAAAAATACAAATTTGGACATGTTAATTACATTTAGTATTAATATGAAATTTATAAGTATAAACTAATGGGAAAGTGGCATTGTGAATTTCATTGAAGAAGGTGCACAGGATAGGAGAAACTTGAGTCCTTAGGATAGAATTGCATACATCTGATTAAACTTTAGTTGAGAACTTCCACAGTCTAAAGTGCTCTCACCTAGTGCCTCTAGCAGTGTGTCAGAAACGTGTCAGAGATGAAAATATGCAACAGTACCTCCTGAGCCCTCCCTCTCCCATATGTGACCTGGCCCTAGCGTGCGCAGACACACTGCATGGAGTATTGCCATTGCAGCCTTGTTAAACAGCATGAACAATTCATTAGTGTTAAAAGCCGTACTGAAATTCCTGTGTGCTAATAGTAAAAGAGAAAGATATGCCCCTACCGACAAAGGTATCTAACTGACTCAGTCATGAAGAATGGCCAACAAGAATCAGGAAAAAAGACATGTCTCACATTTTCCATAACTTGGAAGTAAAGATCAGGTTCCATGTTTTAGTTACAGTCTACGTCTATTAAAATACCTGAAACAGATGTCTTATCATTCAAGCCCTTCTTGATAGAGATTCCTGAGATTTAATTTGTAAGATTTGCACACATTTCCCCTATCATACCCTTCCCCTTCCTCATACATAATTCTTTTGGTCAAAATCCTAAGTTTTTTTTTTTTTTTTTTTTTTTTTTTTTTTTTTTTTTTTTTTGCTTCTCTGGAGGCTTAGCTTAGTGTGTCCTTCACTGGATGCTGAGTAATGAAGCGCAGGTTTGCTTTCAGCTGCAAGACTTTCCATGTAGTTGGCATTTTTTTTTTGATTTTGCAAAGAATAAGTCTCTTCCCAGATGGCTGATATTCATCTTTAGAAACAATTTATAAGGAAAATAAATCTGTCATAATCAGGTCATCTAGACATAGAGCTGAAAGCATTTAATATCTGATCTATTCTGTGAAATAAGAAACAACGCTGGCTCTGCTATTAAATATCACATAATCGCCTTAGTTAGAGGTGTCGATTTTAGGGACTCGATCTTCGTATCTTAGGAAAAAGTACTTACACTGACATAGATTCAGCAAGTGTACTGTGCTGAGGATGCTTCTAACTTTGCCTTTTTGCTTGTATTTTATAATTCTCCCATTTATTACGCTTGTCTATTTGAATTAAGTACGTCTACTCTACTGGGAATCTATCTTGAGAGGCATCGTTGTGTGCTCCAAGGAATATATGGGGCGTGGTAGTTCATTAATTTGGTTTGCTTCATTATATCATAATAAAACTCAGCAGAGGACAGTGTGGGTATGACACTGAAATAATCAAGCATTCAGTTAGTTCTAACCACTTAATTACATGCTAATTCTACCTGAGCTCTGCTTTGTGTATGTGCCTGCTGCTTTTCAAAGGGCATTGCACGTGGAGATTGTACACGCGCTAGAAAACAAACCGGAATGAAAGTAACAGGACATTTTAGCCACGACTGGCTTTGAGTTCTGCAGGAATTTTTTAATGCTACACCTAATTGCATTCACTAGGAGAATATGCCCAATTATGCTGATTCCAACTGGGTGGCAATGAGTACTTTAGGTCATAATGTTAATATTATCTGAATCAGATAACAATTTTCTGTCATAAGTTGCCATTTGAACATAAACCATTTTGCTCTTGACTTATAAACTGAAAAGGAAATTGTTACTACCTGAGGCAAATTTCCAAGTCACCCCTAGGACTCTCCGTGTGAAAGCAGAGAGGGGTCTTTGGAGAGTCTTCTAACAAGGGGTGCATTCCCCCAGTGAGGGTCAGAGTTCAGTTCCCGAACTCATCCATCACACGCTGACTGGCAGGGGAGACAGGCTGTCATGACTGTGAAGGGACAAGGGCCACTCTCTGACCTCCTAAATCACTTTCACACACAGGGTTCAACCGATACACATCCCTATCCACAAGCAACATGCCTCCATAAGTGTCCATTTCCAAAAGGCCCTTAGAATCAAGAAAAACAAGTTCACAGATGACCAAGATCCCTTACTGGTCAATATACTTGAGATTTTTATTTTTAAGGGCTTATTTTAAATACAAACCTTGAAAGCATAGCTTCATGCCACTATTTCAGTTATAAACAACTATGTGCAAGTATTTTATTTCTTTTCTTGTACATACTACAATTTTGAGAACAATTATAATGCATTTTTTTCCTAAATGAAATCAAACATGTCTACCCAGACCTGAGGATATTTTAAGTGGAACATCTAAAAACACTTAAGTATCTAAAGATACTCTAACAATTGTGCTCAGTGCATGTCTAGTCACTTTTTCTGAAGACTTCACCCTAATCATGAAAGTTGTTGGTTATGTAATATTACTTTGTGATGTCTTAACACGATATATTTTCTTTAGCTTTTTTAAGGACATGATGCTCACTGAGTGCTGTGTTTAATTTCCTTATTACCATTTCTAATTTAATTCATTAATTGATTACCTCTGAGATTCTGAATATGGAGAAGCATCATTGGAAATTAAAACAATTGTTTATTCACATACTGGTAGATAGACGTATTCAACTCACATTTCAGATGGGGCTGTGCTTGTCCTTCCTCCATGCTTCAGCCCTGTGTAATTTACTAAGAGTCAAGGCAAGTCTACTGATGAGCGGTCCTTAAGGTATAAGGAATTGAATTTATTTGGGGCCACATGCCATCCCATGCATGAAAGAAACTTACTTACTACACTTTCTATGGATAGGGACTGACTTTCTCCCGTTCCGTACAACATACTCAGTACTAAAGTTCATTATGGGATTCTAAAATCAACTGTTTGGAAATATATAACAGATGCCTTTCTTCTCTGTCTTCTGCACCAAGAAGAGCTGGGAGATGGGAGGACATTCCAAGAGGGTGACTTCATGACTTAAGATTAGATTCTCTTGGGCAGTAGTGTTTACAGAAATTTCCAACACACTGGAATCAACATGCATGACCTCAGGTTCTGAATGAATGCTAAACTTACACAAAATTCTTGACATACTGAAAGGTTTTCTTTTCCACTGCCATGGTACCTATTAAGTAATTTTGTTCAGTTACTAAGATGCCAGGAGTAGTGCTCAGAAAATATGGAAGTAAATATTAAAAGTCTGTTAAATGTTGTCAGCCCTTCTGCAGAGAACAAAGGCAAACAGAAGCTCATCATTACTTAAAATATTTCTAATTTACCAAAGTTTTCATCATGACAAAGATATTTAATTCCCTAATGTGCAAAATATCTGAAAATTGCACAATGAAATCTAATTTTGTACTTTCCAAAAAAACAATATCATATTGATATAGTACACAGTTGGCTTTATAGAAACATTTATTAACTGTTCTTAATTTGCATGCTTAATTGTCCAGAATGACAATTTTTTCTAAATTGACAGCCTTACATTTGTAGATAAAAAAAAACTTCAAAGATTTATTTAAGGGACCACATCTCTTAGTACATACACAAATACAGAATGTGCATGTTCTACAGTTAGATTTGCAATGTCAACAGGTTCTTTGAACAAATCAGCATTTGAAATCTTCTTACTGGAATTTCTTCTTCCGTGGACTTTATCAAAGTGGGTAGTAAGGACACGTGCGCATCCCAGCACGCGTGTATCCCACTTTTCCTGATAAGAGGCTGATAAAAACGTCTTGTTTTCAGGGCTGCCTAGGCTTCAGCTGCAATGTTTTGGCGCCCCCTAGCCCTGTTTTATAGAACAGCAGTAATTCTGGACAGCAGGAAAGCAGGACTTGAACAATGTATGTATAAAATATCGGGGCATTTTAAAAGGATTTTCCTTTGGAAAAGTATTGTGCTTTACATGGTCAGAGACGTTGTACTGTCCATAATTTAGAGTGTGTGAGCTGAAAGTCTTCTGTTGTAGTGTAGTGAAGTGTTTAAAACAAGCTTGGTTTTTTGGTTTTGTCTGTTTTTTAAGATGTTTTTGAGCAAAAATACATTGAACAGATTTACATCTGTCCTCTAAATGTTTTTACTTAAATCATCAAACAGACAGACATTTGGAGTACAAGCAGAAATGTAGGACATGGCTTTTGGTTATTGGCAAACTTTATGCAAATAGGCAGCCACTCTGGGGGAAAATGTACACTGTTGATGCTTATATCTAAATGTGACACCATCCAGATAGGGTATACACATTGCTTTTTTAATAGTATCATGCATTAAAGGAAGGTGAAAGATGAAGCATTCTGAAACACATGCAATAAATTTCAACTATTTTGCTTGTCCCATGTTTGAAACTGCAAGTTTCCCTTATTAGGCTCCAATTTTGCATTCAACATACTATAACCTGGCTGCTTGCATAGTCCCTGCCAGGAGAACTTCAGCAATCCCAAACTTAGAGATTTTGAGGGGAATGTAAATGGAATACCAGTCTATGAAGGCAGCAATCATATCTGTAGTATCTATGGGGGCCACAGAACTCTGATTAAACTGACAGATTTTGAATATTTCTGGAAAAGAACTGCTGTAAAATTTGGAAGCAAACAAAAGAATTGATTCTCATATTGTTTGGCTGTGAGAGAGAGAGAGAGAGAGAGAGAGAGAGAGAGAGACTTTTTCCTCTCTGTACTCCAGGAATGCCTGAAACGTCTGCACACTTCATTCTGAGATACTGTAAAGCTAGATACTGTAAATCACTTGGTCAATGTACATTAAATCTAATTTAGTCTGACCACCACTACTACTCAAAGACTAGCAAATTGATTGTGTTACTAAAAGGTGATGAAGTTGATACTGCTGTTTAATGAACTCCAGGCCGGCACACTGCTGCTAATGCACCCTACTTTAGGTCACTCAGTCACCTCCCCTCTAATTGAATTTATCATTGGAAACCTTGGCTTGATACTAATGATCCAAAAATAGAAGAGTCTTTCTAGACTGTTCCTGTCTACCAAATGCCTCATATTGAAGTTTTCTGTAACAAACACTTGCTTTTCTTGTCATTTTGTGAGGGCCACTTGTCAGTCACGGAGGGGCAATTATAAGAAAGTGTGCATTTAGAAAAAGATATTATTGACCTCTGTAAATTGACTGGCAACATTGAATTTTGAAAGTGGAGCTCAGGCAGCCCTAATGGGATATATGCAAATTGTCTGCACACAGGCCTGAAACTGTCATATGGCTGTTGTTATTTTAAGATACACACAGCCTTCTCTTTCTGTTCTATCCCCTTTTATTTCCACTCAATGAAGGCAGCATGTTTGTGAGACTAGTCTATCTTGAGGGAAATGACAATAGTATTTGTGGGTTTCTACCTCAAGGAATCATTATGGGTGCAGTTGGTTTCTTAAGTCAGACCTGTGGAGGGAAAAAGAGAGAGTGAAACTGATGTGAGGTGACATTAAGACGGGAAAAGGAGTAAAGAAAAGACATGATTTCTGTAGGTTTACAAAATCAAGGCAGCATTGTAGAATTAGAAACATGCAGAGAATAGTAACTGATTATGCCTAAATTTTTTTTAACGAAAGAGGAACCTAATTTAGTGCTGCATTGTAGTTCAAAAATAGCTTCGCATAATTCATAAGGTGCTGTACTTGAGGATTGCTGAAGTTCCTCGTTATGATAATGCCTTTTGATAACTTTTATTGAACATAAGCATTCCCCTGATTAAATCTCTTAACAGGCAGTGCTCTTCGGTACTAGCTGCCATCGTTTCAGAGCTGGGTTGTACACACACTGCTGAGACAAGATGAGACATACCATTGCTTGCCAAAAATCCATCAGAGAATAAATATATGAAAAAAATCTAATTTACAATGAGGATTTCCAACTGAAAAATTACCATCTCTCTAAACTTTGGAGCACAAAATAAGCAATTGTCATCATGTGTTATACTTAGATAAACCAAGTAAAATATAAAATCAAGCACATTATCAAAATTAACTGTATTTTCCCTTATGTATGTGTGCCCAATTATATACACCCTCCAAGAAGAACAAAATAGCTCATTAAACTTTGTACCAAGGCCACTCCACATACCTGAATTTGGAGATTTAATAGGGACCCAACATCTAGGTAATTGAAAGCTATCTATGACCATGGATTTGCCAGAACTACGAAAATCTTAACATAAATAGTTATCAAGTCATTCTGATCTCCTCTGTCTCTCTTTATCTCTCTCTCTATATATAAATATATATAGATATAGACATAGACACATATAGATGATATAGATATAGATATGGTGGAGGTAGTTGGTTTGTTTGTTTTTGTTGTTTTGGTTTGGTTTGATTCAGTTTCCCCCCCCACACACTTTTCAGCCAACCATTTTGTGTGCTCCAGTTTCACAGATGCTGCAGGAAAACACAAGACTCTTGACAAGAGGAATAGGATCTTGTTACCACAGGTGTATAAAAGAATGAGCTCCCAGGAGCCCAAGGTGATGTCCACCAGTTAGTTCCTTGGGCAGCTGAGGATAGGGAACCTGAAATGACTCTATCCTATAGCAATACTGACGAATATCTTGCATATCACCATAGAACCTTCTTCTGGTGATGGATGGAAATAGAGACAGAGACCCACATTGGAGCACCGGACTGAGCTCCCAAGGTCCAATGAGGAGCAGAAGGAGGGAGAACATGAGCAAGGACCTCAGGACCACGAGGGGTTACCCATCCACTGAGACACTGGGGCTGATCTATTGGGAGCTCACCAAGGCCAGCTGGATTGTGACTTAAAAAGCATGGGATAAAACTGGACTCTCTGAACATGGCGAACAATGAGGGCTGATGAGAAGCCAAGGACAATGGCACGGGGTTTTGATCCTACTGCATGTACTGGCTTTGTGGGAGCCTAGCCAGTTTGGATGTTCACCTTCCTAGACATGGACGGAGGGGGGAGGACCTTGGACTTTCCACAGGGCAGGGAACCCTGACTGCTCTTTGGACTGGAGAGGGAGGGGGAGAGGAGTGGGTGGAGGGGGGAAAAGGGTGGGAGGAGGGGGAGGGAAATGGGAGGCTGGGAGGAGGCGGAAACTTTTTTTTTCTTTTTCTCAATAAAAAAATTAAAAAAAAAAAAGAATGAGCTCCAAGGCATCAAAGTTCTCTTCTAGAGGACAAAACCAGCTGGTCCAGGCATATGCTAACTGCCCAGTGCATTTGTATTAGAAGTCAGGAACTCTGAGTTGAGGAAACAACAAACTTCCTTTATCCAATGGTCATCTTATAAGCTTACCTTTGGTTCTCAAGCACACACTTCCTTCTTCTAACCTCTTTATTATACATCCATCTATAGAAATATACCTGTAAATAAGGCTCTGATTGTGCAGAATTCTAATATCCTAAGAAACAGTCTCCCAGACTCTGATACCTCTGAGTTCTCATAGAATGTGCTTTCCCTTCTGCATCCTATGTTTTCTTTAATCTGTATTTCTAGTAAAACACTCAACGTCCCAAAGTAAAATGTTACTACCAGCACTGGAAAGATGGCTCAGTGGTTAAGAGCACCTACTGCTCTTGCAGAGAACCCAAGTTCAGTGTTCAGCAACCAAGTTGAACAGATCACAACTACTTGGAACTTTAACTCAGTGTCCTCTTCTGGCCTCCATGACACCTAAGTTCACATACACATATCCATGCACAAACACATACATTATATCTAAGACAGATAGATAGAGAGACAGACAGAGATGATCGATGGTAGATAGAGAGATAGATACATAGATTTCCCCTAAATAGAAAAAAATTCATATTAATGTATATAACCTTAACCCCCAACATACTGACGTGATATATGTTTAATATTTGCTACATAGTAATTATTTGCTGATTGACTGGTACTAGGAATTATATTCAACCTGAATGCAACAGATTTTTCTGAGAATTTTTCTCTGATGATGCCAGCATCCAGACTTTGACAAATTGAGAAGGTCCCTGGTCTCATTCCCCAGTTTATACATCTATGCTAGAAAGAAACAGTTTATGTCCAGAACCTGTTGTCGTTAAACACATGGATGCTTAGCTAAAACTATTTTGTATGGTGTCTTTGAGAAGAAAGGAAAATGTAGAACAGAGGGTTAAATAGAGCTAAAATTAACTCCAAGACAAAATGAATTTCAAAACAAAATTCATGGTTACATCTTAACAGTCAAAAATGTAGGAAAATGTATGTGTCTGTTGAGAGCTGACTACAAAATTCAGTATGTTTTCCCTATAAAGCTGCCAAAGAGGAATTTGGTTGATGTACATGTATTGACAAATAGTTTTGTTTTCTTTAAACATTGTTGTTAGGATTTCCTATAAGGCAAAATAAAAAGGAGTTGCAATAAAAATAAAAAAAGATCATCAAAATTTGGACTCAGAAAATACAAGAGCCACAATTCCGTCATAATAAATTGCTTCACAAAATGAATGAGTAAATGGTGTTTACCACGTGAAGCATAAGAGGAGACAATTGCTTACATGTTAAATATACTTTCATAATGGAGATGAATATATAGCCTTTGAATATCATAGATTTTATTTTGTATGGAAAAACTGAATATGCCAAAATATTTACCACAAAAAACTATTAAAAAGAAAATCATTTGACATGTAAATATCTGAAAAATGAGATAAAGGGGCAGAAGAAATGAGGCAGGGGTTTAGGGAAGAAATGTATAGTTTCTGGTAGGTAAAGTAATTAACATTTTTGTAGAAATATTAATTTTTTTCCTTAATGTTGTAGAAGCCATTGTTTGACAGAACAGGAGAAAGAAAAGAAAAGAAAGTCAGAATCCACCTATCTCCACAAAGAGGACACAAAAACAAATTGATTGATGATGAATTCTTTTTTTTTAATTTCTTTTTTTGATATGCATCTTCTTCCTAGTGTTTCACCTCAGGCTCCTCATGTCAGTGAGAAACAACATCTGCCAAGGTCCTAATTGCAGTGAAAATTTTGAACATAAAATTCTTGATATTGTGTTGTAAATAAGACCCATGATCCTCACACTCATCATATAAAGTGTCTGTGCTATTATGACATGTTGCAATAAACGATGTAGCTCAGTTGCATTGTGCAGGGGTGGCATCTCCCTAGCGCTGTACCCCATCGAGTTGATTGTTAAAGGAGAGATAGATATGAAGGACAAAAACACCGTGTTGGGAGTACTTACACAAACACAAATGCTGCACGGCTAAGGTTAAGGACTAAATTACAGGCTCCGTTTTTTGTCTCTGGGAACCGTCAGGCTGGCACTCTGAAGTTCAGTTTAGCTCTAGACTTTTATGTTCGTGGGCACTTAATGCTTTCAACTACCCCCGAATTTGCAAGATTCTTTTTTCATGGTATTGGAACTCAAGAGAGAACCATTTTCAAAATCCAGAAACGATTGTGTACAAATCAGCCGAAAGGCTCTGTGGGTTCCTAGTAGAATAATCTCACCTAACAATATGCCTTTTTCATTTTATCTAAAGGGAAGACAAAGCAGATAATCTCTGTGCCATGTGGGAGGTTGTTTATGAGTTCAAGGAATCAAACAAGCAGCACACGAGAAAGTAAAGAACGGCTTTGAAGAATCATTATAGAACCATTTTGCCTACAAATAAATATAAAACAATATAGAAGAAAGCTTAGATGATTTATTACAAATGCCTGAGTTTGTGATGGGCCACACCAAATCTTACTTAGTGACATTATTTATAGAAATTATTTTCAGAGGACCACATACCCAGAGAAAGCTGAACATACCACAGTACCTCCTTATTCTCGGCAGAAGTCAGCATAACTTGGCTCTATCTAGTGAGAACAGATCTGGGGCTTTGCTAATTAGTTCTGTTAGCACTCTGCTTTTCTGCTTCTTGCCTTTCCTATTGTCCCCTGTTATGTCTACCTCCTGACAAGTGAGAAACCAAGCTTTCATTTCCATTGCAGATTTCTAAGACAAAAATTGAATGTTCTAATTTACCTCTTTTTAAGGTAGTCTGCCTCTTCTGATCAGCCTGTTGCACAAACGTAGGAGTATATAGTGCGAGTTTAGCAGTACGAACCTGCTGCCTTACCGATGCTTGGTGGTAAGCAAGTACTCCACATCTTTAACTCAAAATTGCACTATGGTGTAAGGAGGCAGGCTGCTTGGTCGTTCTGGCTGTTCAGCAGCTCAGACCCGAAATAATCACACAGGAACCATATTAATTAAATCACTGCCTGTCCCATTAGCTCTAGCTTCTTATTGGCTAACCCTTACATATTAATTTAACCCATTTCTATTAACCTGTGTATCACCACAAGGCTGTGACTTACAGGAAAAAGTTCCAGCTTCTATCTCTGGTGGGGCTACACGGCTTCTCTCTGACTCCACCCTTCTTTCTCCCAGCATTCCGTTTAGTTTTCCCTACCTACCTATGTTCCCTGTACAGGCCCAAGCCATTTTCTTTATTAACCAATAATATTCACAGCAGCCAGAGGAGAATCCCACATCAGCATTAAGTATAGTCTGAATCCAGTCTAGCTTGCCAGATTATGGTATCACAGACCACCTCTGTGGGCTAAGTTGTGACTTCATTATTAAAGATAGTTATGAATGGATACAACCCAAGAAGCTGATAAGTGATGTTTGTTTCCTCAGGTCACATGGTCCTTCAAATTTGTTATCCTCCTTCTAAGTATGGAATGAGAGGTGTTTCCCGACCCTTTCCTGAACAGTAAGGTCATTTGGGAGGTGTCTTCACTCCCTGGTTGGTTAAAGAATGGAAAGACAGGGATGCTGTGGTGGTTTGAATGATAAATGCCTCCCATAGACCCATGCCTTTGCACTTATGACTGATAGTTTCTGGTGCTGTTTGGGAAGGTTATGGGGTCTTTAAGAGATGGAATCTTAATGGGAAAGGCATGTCTGCAGAGGGGCAGAGTTTGAGGCGTCAGGAGCAAGCTTTTGTTGTTTATAACCATGCCCTACTTCCCTGCTTCTTCTGTAAGGATAAGATGTGATCAATCAGCTTCCTGATCGTGATCAGCCATCTTTCTGATCCTTCTGCCTGCCACAGTGGAATTTAGACCTTTGTGCTGTGCACCGCGCCCCCGTGCCTGCACTGGGTGCGCTACTACCCAGTTCGCGAGTTTTGGGCAAGGGGGCTGGAGTTTAAAATACACAGACAGAGAGACAGCCACACGGGTCATCCTTGAATTCCCCAAGAATGCCCCCCAATTGTGTTCAGGGGCAGATTGTATAGAGATAGCCAGCCATGCCCCAATCAAACCCACCAGAAACCACTCTCCTGCAATCAGGAACTCCTGAAGGTCTCGTGCTCAGAGCAGCTGTAGGCACTCAGATCAGGGGATTACAAGAAATTCAGGATCAGGGTCTCACTGCTCCCAACACCTTTGAAACCATGAGACAAAAGAAATTGTCCTTCCTTAAGTCGGTTTGGTCAGAGTGTTTTATTACTGCCATAGAAAAGTAACTAAGGCAGGTGCCCACAATAAACAGTTGAAGAGCAGAAGGAGGGAGATGAGCAAGGAAGTCTGGACTGCCAGTGGTTGATCCACCCACTGAGACAGTGTGCCTGTTCTAATGGGAGCTCACCAAATCCAGCTGGACCAGGACTGAATGAGCATGCGATCAAACCAGACTCTCTAAATGTGGCTGAAAATGGGAGCTGACTGAGAAGCCACTGATAAAGGCACTGGGATTTGTTTCTACTGCATGGACTAACTGTTTGGGACCCTAGTCTGTTTGGATGTAATGCTTCCTAGGCCTGGATGTAGGGGGGAGGGCCTTGGACTTCCCACAGGGCAGGGTTCCCTGTCCTCTCTTAAGGAGGGAGGAGGAGGGAGGAGGAGGAGAGGGGGAGGGAGGAGGGGGAGTGGGGGAGCAGGAGGGGAAGGGGAGGAAGGGAGGAAGTATAAATTTTTGAATGGAAAAATAAAATAAAATAAAAATAAATAAATAAACTGAAAAGCAGAATGCTGTTCAGTTTTCAGCACTTTTTGTATAATTTTTGTATTATAAGAAACAATGTTTTTTTTTCTCATAAGAATCTTAATGCAACTAAGACATTATCCATTATCCTTGTCTGGAACAGTTCTACTGTTAAGTATTACTGGACGTGAAACAGGTAGTAACACATTTGAGGTGACATAAGTTCCGCCATATTTAATGTTGCTTCATTTCTGTAACTGTGAGCAGCAATGCATGTGCTGCTTCTTACTCTCAGCATTAGTGAGGGCAGAAGGCAGACTTGCCGCTTATGCCAACCAGGTTACCATACTGAATCCCTCTCAGTTTCCAACCACCTGCAAAATGACACTTGACTCCTATTTTAGGACAATGCCCTTTTTCCTTACCCATTGAAAGGCACGCTTAACTCTCTTATGTAATTTTCATGTGATCCTCAGGATCACATGTAAGAACACAAACAAAAAAAAAGAAAGAGAGTAGAACAAAAACAACAAAAGATTATTTTGTGAAGCGATTTCTCATTTTAGAATTTAAAAAATTATAAAAATTATTTGACAATTTTATACATGTATATAATGTACTAGACCTTTCACTATCTCATCACCTTCTCTTTGGCCCTCACTCCCACTGAGTTTCAACATTTCTTTTCAACAGACTCCCTTTTACTTCCAGGTTTGTTTGACCTACTGAGTTTAATAATGATTGCTTGCATTATAGTATGGGTAGGGGATAATTTACTAGAGTACTGGAAACTTACCAATGGCTACCCCACTCAAGAATGAGAACTCACAATTACCCAGCAATGATTATTCTAAACACCTCGTCTTCATGTACAAACCTACAGAGATCCCTGTCTGTGTGTGCCCCAACTGTGGTTAGAAATAAAGGAGTTCATGTGTCTCTGAGAACTCAGTTCTAATCACGCCTATATATCAAAGGCAGTCTTCTCTCAGATCCATTCTGAGCATCCATTCCTCATGACTCAGACTAGAATGTTCAGATTGACTTGATGCATAAACATCTGACCTCATACATAGTTCCAGATCACCCAAGCATCCAAGTTTTATAGATCTTCTTTGTTTGCTGCTGATAATAATTTCATTTCAACAATAACCTTTGACTGAGATCGACTGACCATCATCTCTCTGCCCATAGTAACAGGTATCTAGTAAATTCTGATTCAGACCTGTATTACTACCTGTCACAGAGGCATGAGAACAAAGGAAAACTAGACTACCTGTGATCAGAGACAGAATCTTTGTACAAGTTATTAATTTATAAATCTATTTTGAGAAAAATCAATCATCCCTGATGACAGATTAAATGAATTTACAACTACAATTATATGTAAGTAAGGTCAGTTCTATTTGTCAACCATTTCTTAAGTGTAGTGCTATCTGATCTTTCTGCTGGCTTACTAAAAGAACAATATTTTGTTTGTTTGTTGTCCTGTAGCAAGATTGTAATAAAATTTTGACACATGAACACTAAATCCTTGGGAAAACATCCAATGTCATTTCTTAAAATTTCTTGTTATTTCTATCTGTTCCCACACACCCACAAGGTAAGATTCGTTCTGTCAGAAGATATAAAATTATTTATTTTAGACCTATTTTTTAAGTAGACATAGGACAGTTGCATCTCTGTAGTAAGAACTAAACAATTTTTCTGACTGAAAACAGATTTTAAAAAAAAAACAGCAAAAGGCAGAGAAAATAGCATAAAACAATACAAGGGAAAAAAAGAAGGAAATGACAGTTGTAGGAAATGATTCTGAATCATTGAGATGCCGTTTCTAAAAAATGGGTCCAAGGTATGATCCAAAATTGAGAAATAAGACAGGATGCTGCAAAGGACCTCGGGGTCAAGTAGTAAAGCTTTTTTAAGGTCACAAACTTGGGAACCTATTGAGGATGGTTAACAAACATTGAACACAACATCAATGATGCCTAATTTAGGTGATAAGGGGAAGAATGTAATACACTTCAAGTACTTCTGAGAAACAGATACACCTAAATTAGATCTAGTGCTTACAGACATGGCATCAGTCTGAGTACTGGATCTTTCCATAAATGGAACCAACATCATTGCTCTGAGAATAAACTCATCACACTCCATGTGTCCACCCATGGAGACGGTGGGACTGATCTAATGGGAGCCACCAAGGCCAGTTGGACTGGGACTGATTGAGCATATGATCAAACAAGACTCTCTAAATGTGGCTGACGACGGGTGGAGGCTGACTGAGGAGCCAAGGACAATGGCACTGGATTTTGATTCTACTGCATGGACGGGCTTTGTGGGAGCCTAGTCTGTTTGGATGCTCACCTTCCTGGACCTGGGGGAAGAGGGGAAGACCTTGGACTTCCTGTAGTGTAGGGAACCCTGACTGCTCTTTGGACTGGAAAGGGAAGGAAGGGGGAGTAGGGGAAGGGGAGGAAAGTGGGAGGAGGGAAGGAGGTGGAAATTTTTAATAAATAAAAAAAAACAAAAAGAGTTCATGAGTTTACAATGAAAAATAAAATAACTTTAGAGATCAAGCCATCATTCTAGTGCAGAAAATAGAAGTTATCACTATACCTTGTGGGAAACAGCTAGAAATTTTGATTTACTGTTCTCACTTCGTGTGTGTGTTTTAAAAAATAATTCATTTAACCTTCATATATTGGATGTTTTCTGTCAAGTTCAGTCCTTTCATTTGTATATGTTAAAGGCTTTTAAGATAATGCAAGTGCAAATGTGTGAAACCCTGAAAATTCTGATATTCCAAGTGTCAGCTAGTTCATAGCCACTCTAACAGTCAAATCGCTGGGCCGTGGAAGTCCTCGATTCCTCATTTAAGTATTTTGACTTTATTCCACCCTGACCCAATTCACTCCACACTCTCTGAACTGCAGGTGGCTAGTTAGTTGTGTAATTACAGTCCCACGGTTGAGGTTTAATGCTATGGACTCAATTTAGTGGTACAAAGAGAATGCAAGATCACCACACAGATTAGGTCTCTAAAGACTTTTGATCCTTTTGTGTTTTCATAAAATTTCCAAATGCTATTATTGCTTCTTTTAAAGACTTGGTTCCTGAAATCTTTTGTTCTTTACAAGCTTAATATCTGCCGAAGAAAGCTGCAGAAAAATGTTCAATAATGGAAATGCTAAGCCCCATTCGCATAATCAACTGAAGCTTTTAGTCCTTATCAAGCGTTTATCAACTGTTCATTACATTCTAGCCTTTAAGCTCATGCTGACTTTACAGTTGAACTTTTCTTAGTTTTTGTTTTGCTTTGACAATTTTTGTCTCTCTGTGTATTGACTTTTGGAGGGAATGCATGTTATTTACGAATTGTTTCAGTGTTCAGTGTTGATAATAACTCTTAATTCAACAACATCCACAAGTTAATTAGTAAATTTTCTTGCTTGTAGGGTACGTAATTCATGTTTTATGTACGTTCTCAGTGTCCTAAAGTTGAATTCACCTCAGAAAACATCTAGCAATGCTTAGTTTCTGGGATGCATTCACAGATGGTCACTCACGTTTAATAAAATGAAAGTCATATTCCCATCATTTGCTTTTTTATACTTTAAAAGCTATGTTGGAGAGAAAAAAGAGTAAAAGTTCTTTGAGTTTTAACTACATTGAATTTTCTAAATGTATCCATTCACCTACAATCCCAATAATCATTCATTCGCTATTTAGTCATATCACGAAACACATTGGTTACGTACAGGTGAACACATATGTAATAAGAGACTCAGGGTTTGGTACCTAGGAGGTCCAAATTTTTATATTATGAGAGGAAGCTGTAGTCTATGAAGTTCATATCAAAGAACCACAAAATCTCATTATCAAAAAATGCAAACACATTCCTGATGTTTTAAGTTTATAATCTTTTATTGGGTGGCTTTCAAAACTATTCTTGAATGCATGCAGCCCACAGGCCATGGGCTAGCCGCATCTGAAAGATAAATTGTTAAGTATACCAGAATTAATGACTTAAAGAACATGACATATAGGACCTAACATTTCCAGAGCAGTCTCTGCTTCAGAGATTAGGCAGAAATTTCAGAGGGGGGGGGGTGTGTGATATTTGAGTTAAATTACAAAAAAAAAAATAATAAGACCACAAGATGAAAATATTTTTTAAAACATAAAAAAATGTAAATAAAGTATAAAGGTCATTTGCAGCAAATATATTGTTGCCCTTTGAATAGTCCCGACCCAGGTTTCACCCAGATGTAAATGAGCTGGAGCATTACTCTGTTTTACTATAAGTCTCTGAGAATCTTCCATGCAGATTTCTGTAGCTCGTAACCTAAAGGGTAAACCCACATCTTTGCATTCAGACTCTTCAGCTTCATACATACACAGTTTGAACATTAATATCTGCTTTTTAAGACTATTAAGACCTTGGGAAAAAGGATGGTCACTGATTCTGTAACAATTTGAGCTATGTTTGCTCTATCACTTTACTACACCTACCTTTTATGTTTGTCAGTTGGATGCTATATTCACACTTCCATGATACATTGCTATCAACAAGAGCTTACCATTTTATTCTTGAATTAGGTATGCAGTATCAAACACCAAGTTTTATACACTACCACTGACGGATTTGGGCAAAGGCCAGGCCCTTGCTGAGGGAGGATCATCCTTTGAAGATGTGGCTACTGGAGAGGTTCCATGCTACAATAGGTGGACCCATACTCTGAATAAATGGGTTACAATAGCTGTTCTTAGTGGGTTATAGACAAAAAAGTGAACACATGTAGTTGGAAGGATACTGTACTTGAAGGTCACTGAGTGAAACCTGAGAAATTGAGATGGGACAGAACTAATTATATTTCATTTTATGTATCTATGGGAATTTTTGGTTTTTCCATATAGACATTTATTTCCTAGGCAGGGTTTCTCTTTAGCTTTGGAACCTGCCCTGGAACTAGCTCTTGTTTACTATGCTGGCCTCAAATTCACAAAGATCTGCCTGCCTCTGCCTCTGCCTCTGAGAGCTGGGATTAAAGGCATGCACCACCGCTGCCCAGCCACATAGTTGCTTGTTATTGGAGAACAATTTTAACTCTTAATGAGGCTCCTATTTAATGTTTCTATTTATATTTATTTTGTAACTCATGCACATGTGCACAGAAAAATGACATCTCATTCATCGGTTTTAATCAGATTAGTAGTACTTATTCAAAATTATTTTCTGCTATTAATAAAATGATTAGGATCTTATACAAAATCAAATTCTGTAGGGAAATATTAGCATACTGAAGGAAATGTTTGCAGAACTGATGGCTCGGGCATTAAAGGATTACAACCAGAATGGAATGGAATTTTAAAAAATAAAAAAATAGTTTTTTAAGAATGAATAAAAATTCAATCCAGTGCTCATATAATGGATGATAAAGATCTAAAGATGGTGTAAAATAGTAAGCAACTTATAGCTCTATATATGTGCTTAGTGACAGCGGTCTAGGTTAGATTTCCGTGGTACACTGATGACTAACCTAAGCAAATTCCTGGGATGAGCATTACCTTGGGCATTTACTCTAAATGTTGCCTAAGTCACTTGTTCAGACTCAAAAACATCATAGCCAAATTTTTACTCTTTCTCTCTAGCATACAAATTTGTAATTATACTATTTCTAATATTATGACAAAGTTCAATTGGCACATCTGGGTCAGTTCATATACAGAATGGCACAAGGCAGGATTTCACAGACTTTCTCTCTGAGAATATCCTCTAGCAAATAAGAAGTCTTCTCTTGGAGCTAGTCTGTGATATGAGAACTACCTACTGCTCAGAAAATTATGACATTGAATACAAGATCTGACCTGTTTTCTGACATGAAGTTCTCACTTCTACAGTCTACAATTAACAATATTTAATGATAACCATAACTTACAGAATTAATATGTAAATTATTAATGAAGAAATCAAATAATATAATTTACCACAGATGTGTTGGGTACCCCATGGCTTTATTTCACAAAAATGTAAGGCTTATTTTCCCACTTATATTTGTTGACAAATCAATTCAAGTCAGGCTCAGTTCATTGTTCATATTATGCATGTGGCATGACCAGCATTCCAAGTCTCTGTTTTTTTAATCCATATTTCTCCACCAGGAAATTGTATTGACTGTAATAATAACGATAATGATAATAATAATAATAATAATACCTTTACTTTGAAAATCAAGAAGGAAACTCCTTTTGGCAAAGAATGTCAGACCAGAAGCAACAACAAAACAAAAATTTCAAGGACATTTTTTCCACTAAAATGTATTTTACTGATGTCACAATTCTTAGAAGTGTAAGACATTTGTTTCTTTTTGTCAAATTTTAATGACCACCTAGGATGTGCATCAAAAATTTTGATAGATAAGAAATCCCTCAAATGCAAAATGGAATTTCAAGGAGCTGTGAAGTCTTTCCATTTATACCCTGGGTACAAAACTAAACTTTAGGTCATTGGTGCCAAAAATCAAGTTACAGGTACAGTGAATTTCACAAATAAATGCCATGAAACATTCAGTTTTCTGATCCCTTTCCTTAAAAAACTTATACATGTGTTCCTTATGGCTTCCTCATATAATAAGGTCTATTCATTCAATTACATTTCTATTAGCATACTTTAGAGTTTAGTACTATTTGCACAATGGAAATGTGTTTGGATGATTTAATCTAATTATAATATACTAGGATTATCATTCATTTTGCTGAGCACAATATCTTGGAAACATACTAATTTTTTTGGCTTATCAATACAGGGTTTCCTTGTGTAACCTTGGCTGTCCTAGAACTAGCTCTTTCGAATTCATGGCTGCTTTTCATTAATTGTTGTTAAATGCGCATATGCACTTGTGTAGAGCTATGTATTCTGAAATAGAGCATGCCCAGTCTCTGTAATGTTGCTTATATATATGTTTCCAGGTCATCTTAAGTTGTTATTTTACATTTCTTATTGTCAAGAGAATGTTTTGGGTAACTTGGAATTTTATTGAGAAAAAAAAAAAAAAAAAAAAAACCTTTTCCACCGTATAAACTTACCCATCAGTTTTCTGCTACATTGCCTGGACAATTTGTTTCATTTCCCTACTTCTGTCTCTCATGTATATTTTCTCAACCAAACGGCTCACGGCCCTCAGATCTTTGCTCACGCCTCCTAAATGAGTACTGTGTAATTACCTCCTTAGTCTGAACTGTTCCTTCTTGCCACCTTGTAAAAGAGGTTTGTAAGACACAGAAGTGCAGGCTGATATTTTCTAGTTCTATTTATGTGCCTACAAATTCATGATGTCCATTTTTTAAGAACAGCTCAGTAAAACTCCATTGTGTACACGTGACACATTTTCTTTATCCATTCTTTGACTGAGGGACATCTAGGTTGTTTCTAATCTGGCTAATAGGAATAAAACTGCCATGATTATAGTTGAGCATCCTATCTATGTGATAGGATGGTATGTTCTTGGGGTATATGCCCAAGAGTGGTATAGCTAAATCTTGAGGTCGATGAATTTCCAGTTCTCTGAGGAAATGCCATATTGATTTCTACAGTGGCTGTATCGGCTTGCCTTTCCATCAGCAATGGAGAAGTGTTTCTCTTGCTCCACGTCCTCACCAACATGAGCTGGCACTTGTGTCATTAATCCTAACCACTCTTATAGGTGTAAGATGGAATCCTAAAGTAATTTTGATTTCCATTTTCCTGATGGCTATGGAAAATGAACATGTTTTAAGTTTTTTTTCAGCCATTTCAGTTTCCTCTATTGAAAACCCTCTATATGGGTCTATGTCTCAATTATTTTTAAATTGGATTGTTTGCTTTCTTGGTATTTGGTTTCTTGAGTTCGTTATATATTTTGAACATTAGCCCTCTGTGGTACTTGGAGCTGGTGAAATCTTTTCCCATTCTGTAGGTTGTTGTTTTGTCCTGTTGAAAGTGGCCTTTGCTTTTCAGCATTATGAGATCCCATTTATTAATTGTTGATCTTAGTGTCTGTGTTATCAGTGTTCTGTTCAGCAAGTTGCCTCCTGGACAATATGTTCAAGGCTACTCCCCACTTCCATTTTCTCTTGGGACCATTTTCCTCTTGTTGGTTTGCATCACCTAGTCTTGATATGAAGGGTTATGTCTAGTCTTATTGTATCTTGTTATACTACATTCAGTTGATATCCCTGAGAAACTCGGCCTTTCAGAATGAAAACAGGGGAGTGAATCTGAGTGGATGAGAGGGACACTAGGAGGAGTCAGGAAGGGTAGCTCTGGTCAGTATTTATTGAAAAAGGAAAAGAAAGGAGAGAGAAAGAAAGAGAGAGAGAGAGAGAAACAGAGAGAGAGAGAGAGAGAGAGAGAGAGAGAGAGAAAGAGAGAGGGGGGAACAGAATAGGAGAAGAGAGGAGAGGAGAGGAGAGGAGAGGAGAGGAGAGGAGAGGAGAGGAGAGGAGAGAAAGGAAGGACGGAAGGAAGGAAGGGAACATGAAGAAAAGGGAAATAGCTATAAATAATTTTGAGACCTAGTTAATGAAACTTGTAAGATTTAGGAATCTTAAAAGTCACAGGACACATGAGATTCCTATTGAAGTTAGAGCTAGATGCATATTATAGGCAACAGAATTGTGCAGGGCATTTCCAAGAAAAGTTCGCCTTTAGTTACCCATGCTCCTCTAAGCAAAATAAATGCTCCTTATTATTTCACATTGGACTTAAGTAGGACTTTTCTATATATATCCTTGCTAGCCCCAACACGAATAGACATGTATTCCTATCTCATCACTGAAAGCTACAACACACTGCTTCACCTAGTCACATCTTCTGTTGGCCACCGTCTATATGTCCCACAGCATCCAGTCCCTGGTTTTCCTTATCAGGCTCCCCTATACTCTCAACTTCTTCATAAATGCCATGGTTTGTTTTTGGAGATTTTCTGTTTCTCTGACACAGCTTACATCTTCTCATCACAGGAACTTCTTCCCAACCCTGGGACACAATGCTGTCAATCATTCAGAGAGTTCATTCTTCTTATTCCTGTTTGCCCCCTATCTGATAGCCTCCCTTAAGTTCTACATAAAACATCCTCTAACCCTTCCTTTAATTCCTGGAGCTCTTTTCTTGTAATAACAATTATTATCACCTGGAATATTACATAATTTTCACTTGCTGGCCATGCTCCTCCACTTGATTAGAGGCTTACTGGGAACACAAACATACCTATTTTCTTCAGTGCATTTTTTCTCACAATAACAGACTTTTAAAAAAAATGAAAAAAAACCATCATATTTAAACACAAAAGAAAGATAAATAGGACACTGTATAATTTTCATAAAGTATATCTCTATATCTCTAATTTAAGTTAGGACACTTATCTAAGTTTACTCTACCTTTGCCTAAAAAAAAAGCTATTTCCAAGTAAAAGCTGAAAATTTGGAACAAATAAATAATCTTTTAAAGGAAGAAGTTCTCTCATGGGCTTTTGACCACATCACAAAAGATGGCACATCCCAACAAAACTACTATTCTCCAAGATTTTGTCGACCACGAGGAAGTTCCTCAGTATGGTATTTCTTAAATTGTGGTGTCTAGTAGGAGTTAATAGGTTGTTAAGTGCTCTGCCCTTGGAAGGATTGAAGTAGTTTTCTTGGGACTCTATAAGTTTTCCAGGAACTTGGATTATTATAAAGTATAACTCTGACCCTTGAGTCTCTCTGAGATTCTCATCTTCCAGCTTAGCTCTTGCTCTTGAGTCTGCTTTTGTCATGGAGACCTTCCTTCCATCCCAAATATGTGGATGGTCTGAACTCTGTCTTGCAGTCTCAATGACTGTTATTTAAATAAGTATATTTTCTTTACACATTGTTTAACCTTAGCTTAAAATGTGCATTTTGAACATCAACCTGTTTATAAAGCAAATCAATTGTTAGAATATTCTCCATATACAGTGAAAAGTAGTACATGTTATAGTGGGCATAATAGACTACTTTAAAATTATCTAAATAATCTTCACAAACTATCCCCCTTTAGAGAAGCATTTAAAGGAAGAATCTATGCTTTCTTTTTTTGGTTAAATTCTGTATAGCTTTGTATATTTGAAAAAAAATCTTCATAGATTATTATTCTATCAGTTCACATGAGTAAATACTAACAACTAGAAAGGTCAGTCCATAAATCAACATATATGTTATTATCTTGCAAACTATATTTTGAAGGAATTAAAATTTGAAATTACTTTTGTGTTTTAGGCATTCACCACGTATTTTTCACTAGCAGGCTGTGCTACTCTCCAAAATTTTGGAATAGAAACAAAACCACCCTGTTGTCCATAAAGCTGTAGGTGTATTTTGAACTGATTTTATATCAATCTTTATTTTGAAATCTCACAGCTTTGACTCTGGTACAAGTTTCAAGAAATATACTTTATAAGTCTCCTGTTTCCAAGTCTCTAAATTGCACATTCTGAAAAACTGGCTATTGCCGTGCAGACTGTAGAGATTGACTGCAAGGCTATAATTCACTTTCAGGTTTGGGGCTGTTGACATAAACCAGCAGGGCTTGTTGGTTTAGGGACAGAAACACAACCCTGCAATTGAGTCATGCCTGTTGTCAGTGATGAGTGGGAAAGGATTGGCACTCACAATTATAGATAACAGTTCCATCCATCTGCACTTGAGAAATGAAAGAACAAATGTTTTTAAAACATTCAAAAGAGAGATCGTCTCTGCAAATTTTGCAGTTTGGAAAGATAACTATCCAGAACATTTTGAGAACTATCAAATGGTATATTCAAGAAAACATAAAAGAGGGAGATGAAAATAAAAGTGAAACGTATGTGATTCCCTCATACCTCAAATTTCCTGAATTTGTTGACACAATTATTTCTCCTCTTAGAGATAGAACTACCTTTACAAAGAGTTATCTCATCCATGTCTCTCGCTGCTATACTTAATGAACAGATTCATATTGTAGGAAGGTTGTCTTTTTCATTTTTTTATCTATAAAATAAGATGAACTGAGAGGGAATGTATAGAATTATTAAAAGCCATGTATGGGCTGACAGATGTCTAAGGGTAAAATATTTAATATGCAAGCCTGCTGATCTGAGTGTGATCTCTAAAACCATCATAAATATAAAAGGAAAAAGCCAACTCCACAAAAATTGTCCTCCCTATGTGTGCATTCTAGCATTCTAGCACATGTGCCCAACATAATACATAAATAAATAAACACAAATTTTCCAACTGTGTATTGTATTTTACAAAGGTTGTCATTAAACAAAGTCTTATAACATTATTTTTCAAGTACCTTCAGTTTCATGGTCACTGAGTGAAAAAAAAGTAAGCAGAGTCATATGAAAGACGTCCAAATATATGTAAAATGAAGATCCCACTTTGGTTTCTTTAGGGACAATTCCTATAATAAAGATTCTAAATCATAATATAACAAATCAAAATATAACTTTACTTTTTATTATGTAAATAATATAATAAACATTATAATGTTTTTAGTTGGTTTGTTGGTTTATTTATTTTTTGTCTTGTTTTGTTTTTAATTTGGGAAGTTCTAAGGTCATGAAAGAAAAGGGTTATGGAAAAGGAAAACAACTTCTAATCTGTGGGCTACGAAGCCTCTGTGTATTCAGAACATAATCTCACATGGAAACTGGGCATCACTGTAAAAGGGAGCTTCAATATTATGACAGGCGAAGGAAGAAAAGACTAATTTAGTGCACATACTTACCACTGGTTGGTAGATCAAAGCCTAGAGTAGAAAGAGGCTGCATCAGGTTAGAAAACACTTACAGGGATCAAAGACTGTTAAGCAAGACGGTTGTAGAGAAGACATACTCATGTCTCTTACAGGGTGGGCAGCTGGGACATTTCTAGTGTGCCCAGAAGCGAGTGAGCTTAATTTCTCACCTCAGCTTTTTGAATGGTAATGTGATGGTGAACAAGCACTGGGCTCCTGAGACGTGGAGGAAGAAACAGTTGTGACAGTTGTCAGAAACAAGGTGAAATTACTTGTGTCAGATCTACCCTATTAATTTTTTAAATCTTGCATGATACATCAGAAGGATGAAATGGTTCTCCTGCACAATTGACTAATATGAGGATCTATCGGGAAAGACCTATCTAAGTCACAGATCTTCACAAAATCGACCTCATTCTCACTCAGAAAACACTTCTGTGAGGACATGTGCTTGTTGTATTAGGAGCGGCAGGGCTACGTTCCTGGCACCCAGCTGCCTGCACGGCTAGCTTTATACCCGAAACAATTACATGGAAACCGTATTCCTTTAAACACTGCCTGGCCCATTAGTTCCAGCCTCTTATTGGCTAGCTCTTACATATTGATCTAACCCGTTTCTAATAATCTGTGTAGCCCACGAGGTGGCTTACCAGGGAAGATCTTAACCTTCATCTGTCTGGAGTGGGAGAATCATGGCAACTGCCTGACTCAGCTTCTTTCTCCCAGCATTCTGTTCTGTTTACTCCTACCTAATTTTCTGTCCTATTAACGGGCCAGGGCAGTCTCTTTATTTAACCAATGTAATTAACACAAAACAGAAGACTCTCCCCCATCATGTGCTCTTCTGTCTAGTGCCACTCTCTCATATCCTGTAGCAATGAACCATAAAATATAATTTATTAAAAACAGGGATTGAAAAGAGATACCTTGGATTGTGAGAAAATACTCACCAAAAAGCTGTGACATATTAAACAATAACCCCAGTGCTAGGAGTGGGATATTTTCTATGGAGTTTTTGATTAAGGACCTCCCATGAACTCCAAAATACTATCCATTCTTGTCATTTCCCTTAGTTGCTGTCTTAGTTATAATTTCCTATGCTGCAACAAAATATCATGACCAAAAAGTAAATTGGGAAGGAAAGGCTTTCTTTGGCTAATACTTCCACACATTTGTTCATCACTAAAGGAATTCAGGATAGGAACTCAAACAAGGCAGAAACCTGGAGGCTGGTTGATTCTGAGGCCATGGATGACTTCCTCTTACTGACTTGCTTCACTTGGCTTGCTCAGCCTACTTTCTTATAGAACCCAGGACCACCAACTGATTGATGAGTCCTTCCCCATTGATGACTAAGGGGGAAAATATCTTACAGCTGGTTCTCATGAAGGCATTTCCTCAACTGAGGCTCCGACCTTTCTGATGACTTTAGCATTTGTCAAGTTAACACACGAATTCAGTCAGTACAGTCGTCCATTAGAACTAGACAATAAGGCCCTATTGTTGAATACATCACACACTTTTGGTTTTATGATATAGAAGAAGCAAATGGACTTACTTTAATAGCTCTTTGTGGTGGTATTCAGAACACTAAAGGAGAAAAAGACATTGTTGTTCTTAGCCTGCTAAAAATTGAACACAGCAACAAAGACCAAAGTTTAAGGCAGTTTACTCTCACTTGTGAATAGTTACACTACAGTTATAGGGGTAACTACTTGCTCTCTGATTACCTTAGACACCACTCCACAGTAGATAATCCATGTCTGGTAAAATACCCTTGGCCAAAAAAAAAAATATGTGAACGAGATGCCTTAAGCCCTGGTGCTGGAGAAGGAATATTACTGTTTAGCTAAGTTGGCAAGGCCTCGAATTGCATTTTAGACATGTATGTTTGAACTCAAATTCTCAGCTCGTTCTTAATTCAGAATTCCCTCTTTCCAGTGAATATCATAAAACAGAGGCTCATAGCCACACAAGCTACTGAGAATAAGTGATAGATAAGAGATCATCCTTAAAGAAGACAATTAATTATGTCATTCACTCTTAGTCTCTGGGAACTTTGTGGAAGAAGGGACAGAAAGAATGTAATAATCAGAAATCATGGAGAACTGTAAAATGCCATCTTTGGAGAAGACAAACAGACCTATATGAAGGCGAAAAACTCATACACAGACACTAAAAAAGGAATAACTGTTTAAAGAAAAAAGCCAAGGAGTCTTAGTCAATAATCTTTTTCTAATTTTAGTTAAAATATAATAAAAGAGTAGGCAATCAACTTAAACTTTTAAATAAATTGGATTTTGCTAGTGTCTTTAGTAGATTTCGGGAGATTTAATGTGTTTATGACTTTTATACTGGTTTAAATGAGTTTGGAGTGACTTCTTTTGCTCTTTTCTGCCTAGATATCATCAAGTGATAATGCACAGTAAATTGAAGCTAAATGAAAGCTTTCAAAATATTTACATATACTCAGATTGTAAGAATTTTAATTCAGGCACAAATAGTTACACTTCTCATATTTATTCCTTACATCCAGACAAGTAGTTAAAAATTTCACCAAAATGAAATTAGCCAATTTTGTCACTCTGTTTTTAACATTCTTCTGACTCATTATTATTAGCTTTAAAAGGCACTGCACATAAATCAATAAACTTATTTATATACCATCTCTGGTGTTTGATGTATCCCTCAGAATTATTTTTTAAATTTCTATGCTGAGTTACAACACAAGATTAAAAATGACATATTAAATCCTTGACACAATAGAAAATAGTCTAAGAAGGAAGCAACTGACGTTTTGTAGACAAAGACTTTACATTTCTCCTGTAAACAACACATTTCTTCTGTGACTAATATGTAATAATCTTGTACATATGTTGCTTATGTACAAATATTGAGTGGAAAATATTGAGTGGAAAACCACCTTACAGACCCCACTGACCTCAAGACCTAGTTTCTTTGTAACCAGTGCTTCTTTTAGAGTATTCTGGAAGGTAGGGAGAGAGAGAGACAGATTTAACAGGATATAAGAGGATAAGTGAAGAGAGGTAAGGTGAGGAGGAAAACCTGGAAGAGATATTTAGGGGCAAGGATGGGTAATAGCTACTTGCACGTGTAAGTGCCTAAAATAGAAGGAAAGAAACCAGAACAGCCGAAGGTAGAACTCCTCTTCCCCACTGTGTGTATGCCACTTTGGACTCAGTTTACAATGTGGTGATTCTTCATTATTTTTGTAAGATTCCTGTGCTTAAATGATATATTGGAGTTTTATTAACAGCGAAATATCTAAAATTGACTGTGTGTCCTTCATCCCTGAAAAAGCATTCCTTGTAATTGACAGCATCTACAGGTTAATTGAGAATTCTGCTCATGGTAATTTTAAGAAAACTGGCATATTTTCAATATCAGCTGTCATTTTTCAAGCCCAAAGCATAACAGATATTTGTTCAATAATAGTAAGCTATGTCATAGATTAGTTCAGAACACTTAAAATGTACTCTGAACATAAAATTAGTATTGGAAAAATGTGCTTTCAGCCCAATGCCATTCTTTAGAGGTATGAGATAGTCAATATGGATGAATGTTATATGGTCAAGATAATCACCACTCTCACCTGATTACCATTTTTCATAACAGTAAGCAGTATAAAATCTAGTACACCATGACAATAGGAGGAACTTAAACACAGATTGGGGCCGGCTTTCTTCTGTGCAACAACACAGTATCAAAATACTTGGTGAGCATGTGTCATTCTCAGAGCTTAAAAAATCTCCAGAAGTTTTTAGTGTTTGTGCAACCAAATGAGCTTTAATTTTTTATTGAAATTCATCTAATTCCTTTTTATGTAAATTATTTAATTGTGTGCTTGTATATGCACACACACACGCACAAAGACATACATGTATGTGGAGGTCAGCGAGCAACATTCAGGAGACAGTTCTCTCCTAATGTGCTTCCTCAAGGATGGAACCCAAATTGCTAGGCTTGGAGCAGGCATATTTGCCTACAAAATGATCTGGCTTTCTATTAAATGAGTGATATTCCAGATGTTGTGACCACTGAGTCATGTAGCATCTTGTATTCTTCCTTTGACAAATGGACATTATATGACATGTTTTCACAAAAATAAATAAATAAACAAATAAAATTTACAGCTTCTGATGAACAATTGGCTATGAGGGAGCATACAGCAAGAATTTTGGAGAAAAGATACTGTTTCCCCTTCCTTCCCATTACTTTTATCTCTCACACAGCTTCTAGGACCAAGGAGTGTGTTTTGTTTTAAATTCATATAGGATATTACAGTTTTCTTTTATATTTAGAACTATAATTACATTTTCATATTGACGGGCATAGTCGACTGGTACTTAGAATTAACCAGATCAACTCAAAAACAAGGAATGTAATTTAATAATTGGGAAAAAGAGAAACTCACACGACCGGGGTCCAGCAAGCACCACGCAGAGCCGCAGAGCTGAGAAAAGAGAGAGAGAGAGAGAGAGAGAGAGAGAGAGAGAGAGAGAGAGAAGGGGTGGGCACCTGGATTCCCTTCCTTCTTCCTTGGCCCCAGGCGGCCACACCTTAGCCAAATGTGATTGGCTGAGCTTCCCCATCATCATATATTAATATTTTTTCAGTTGTAAGTAACTGATGAGTACTTATGAGAAAGACAAGAAGTACATTGTGAGGAATAGAAATAATATTTTTATGTAGTCATCCTGGACAAGATGGAAAACCAGTGATGATTTGGTGAATTTGCACTGTCAAATGGAGACAACCACTTGTCCAGTTAGCATAGTTAGGAGAAGAGAGCTGCTTGTGACCAGTCAGTGTAGAAACAGAATCTCTTGAGGCTGGTGCATGAAGTTCACAAGCCACATAGATTGGGTAGTTGATAGAGAGAATGTCACTCTCAGTTAAATGTATAACTGAGCTGGGTTTACACACAGAGAATTGCACAGGGATGTGTGGATGTTCCTTTTGGGCTGCAGGATAGAGGATAAGGAAATGAAAGATGGGCAGAATACCTGAAAGAGACTGGCGAGTGCTTGGTGGTTATGATGCAGGGAGGAGGATGTATTTGCATTTTACGATGCAGGGAGGAGGATGTATTTGCATTTAGCAGCAGTGCACCATGAGGGCTGGAGTAGGAAGCACACTATCAGAATTTTGCTTTCAGATTATTCATCTGTCACTGTGGAGTTGTACAGACTGGGGCAGAAAGAGATCAGAGGATGAAAACCGTTTTAAAGATGCTTCTCAGTTACAGTTGACAAACACAAGCTCATAGACTTAAGAATTGTAATCAACAGTAGTCATTTCTTGGGACAGGTTGCTATAAAGTGTATTGTAGTCCCAGGGACTTCTAAATACTAACTGGAGATTTTAATTCAAAGCTCTGGCTGGCCAAATTCTGAGGATAGATGTTTTCCCATATGGGAAAGAGAAGAGATTCTCCATGGTCTCATTTAAAAGTACAGTGATGCCATCCATGAAGTCCCCACATTTATGATGTAATTACTCCCAAGAACCCACCTGCAGTTACCATAATACTGACAGTTATGATTTTACTGTAGGAATAGTGGAGGAATAAACATTAAGAGAGAGACATAATTCATAGAAATGTGAACTTCTTTTAGTAATTCCACAGTTATCCAAATGCCTTCCTTTGCTCTCCAGAGCCATGGTATTTCATATTCCCCAGGCGTCTATACTTTGATATTTTTTTAATTTATTTATGTATTAAAGATTTCTTTCTCTTCCCCGCCACCACCTCCCATTTTCCTCTCCCTCCCCCAACTAAGTCGCCCCCCCTCCTCAACCCGAAAAGCAATCAGGGTTCCCTGTCCTGTGGGAAGTCCAAGGAACCCCCACCTCCATCCAGGTCTAGTAAGTTGAGCATCCAAACTGCCTAGGCTCCCACAAAGCCAGTGCGTGCAGTAGGATCAGAAACCCATTGCCATTGTTCTTGAGATGGGATGTACTCACTTATACTTTGATATTTTTAACTACTGGAACATCTTTTCACAATTTCTCTCCTATTTTGGTGAAATCTCACTAGTCCCTTTGAAAACAACATAAATATCCTACCTTTCTGAGCTTCCTTAGATTTTCTATATTAATATTATCCATTATTTTCAAACTTCAATGAGGATAAACCACATACCAGATATCACTGTAACTTCTACATCTGTTCCAACTCTCAATTAAACTTCTGTGTACTGGAGAAGATTGCTAAACATTAAAATGTGGCCATGAATCACTAAGAGTCCCTACTGTGATGATAACCATTAATTTGAGTTGTGGACACAAAGCAGTAAGTGAGAAAGATGCCAATAAACTCCATCATTAAACAGCTGGTTGATATTATAGGATGGAAAGACAGAGCAAAGTCGGGAGTATAGACATGCTTGACTAGCATATGCATAACCCTACATCCAATCTACCTAAAAAAAAAACAACAGATTAAAGAATAAAAAAGTAACTGATTTGACCAAAGGTGTTTATGGAATACTAGAGAACAGTGCATGAGAAAGGCTCTTGATTAATTGTGGTGAGCAGAAGAGAGGTATAGTTGGAGAATATTGAGACATAAATGACAGTAATGTCAAAATTTGAATCACTGGGGAAAGACTGCAGGAAGAAGAAATCGCAAGTGTGAATGGCTGGCGTGAGCTAGCGTGTTTGAAGGAAAACTGTAGCTATAGCATTACCTTTCAGAATGTTAAGGTGAGGCAAAGAAAGTTTTAAAATCATGTAAGAGAATTAGGAATCCTTTGGCCCTTGACCTTTTGAACAGAAAGTTTAAACTGATCTAATTGTAAAGAGAAGCTATTAGGACATTTAAATGATCAAACAGTATGATTATTTTTCAGGTGGTTGTTTAGGATACAGCTTTGAAGGCCAAACTTGGAAAGAAAGACTAAGAAGGGGGATTATGTACTATGCATTCATACAATAGTCCATACAAAATATTAACATGTACTTGGTGCTTCATTACAAGAAAAAGAAATAAGAGTTGAAGAAGCATAATTAAAGAAAATCAATCAATTTTTAGGCACATTAAGAAGCTTTGTGGTGGCCCAGTTCAGATGGGGTGAGGTGGTGGGGTACCTATACTCCCAGGAGGCTGGAAGGTCAGTTGAAAGCCTTCTCAGCTACATAGCAAATGTAAGAACCTGAACTACATGATTCTCTATCTCTATAAACAAAACAAGCAAATAATCAAACTAACAAGTCAGAAACTGGGCTAAAGCAAACTGAGAGGCAGCAGTTATTAGGAAAATGACCCAGAAGTTGGTGGGATTTATTTATAAGAAAGATGATTATTATTTTGGACTTTGCATCATTTTTATGGTTCTGATAAATACACTGAGACTGTTACACTGGCAGTTTGAAACATAAAGCTGATAATCTTTAAAATAATCAGGACTCAAGCTGTAAAATTTATATTTAAAGACATATTAGTTGTGTCAGGCTTTATAGCCAGGGCAAGAAGAGAAGCAGAGAGTATATATATATATATATATATATAGATCAAAGGCTGCATAAAACCAAATCAAGGTTTTAAAGTAGGGGAAAGAGGGTGATTTAGGTGGAGTCTAAATGGGACTGAACTGATATGAGAGAAGCAATTGTATTTGTTAATACAGAGGTCTTTAATTGATCTTGAAAGAAATTATGTTGTTATTAGAAATAATAACAGTACATTTTGAGTTGAATATTTAAATATGGAAACTGTGAGATTACTCACAAAAACAAAAAGGTAAGTCAAGAGTGCATAGCCCTTCTGATGTAAAATATCTGTAGTCTGTCTAGGGATATTTAATTATATTAAATGAAGGTAATTTTAATGGAAAATCAAGACTGTAAAATAATACTAATAGATGAAGAATAAAAATATCTGAATGATAAACACTAGTTTTTAAGACAGTTTTGGAATAAAGTAGGAGAGAAAATATTTCACTGTGAAAGAAGAGAAGGACAGTTGCAGTAAAATTGTGAGGCTTAAGCACACTGTGTTCTAGTAAATCCAACAGTCCCATTGTCCAATATCATGACTGTTTTTTCTGTATCAGTTCTTAGAATTTTTAAACTTCCTTTTCCGATTCTACTCTAGCTACTCCTCAGTCAGTTCTCTAAAGTGCAGCTATAATTATCTTCAAAGAGGCCAAATTCAATACAACATTCATCTCCTCACCCTTGCATAAAGGGTGATGTGAAGGCATTAACACTTACGACTTTTAGCTCCTTTAATCTCAATGTCTTGATCTTGTCCTCAGAGCAGCTTTCATGAACCATGGAATAAGTGATTCTCTC
This sequence comes from Microtus oregoni, assembly GCF_018167655.1. Classification (NCBI taxonomy): domain Eukaryota; kingdom Metazoa; phylum Chordata; class Mammalia; order Rodentia; family Cricetidae; genus Microtus; species Microtus oregoni. The sequence continues at coordinate 55,983,396 of NW_024543059.1, read as the reverse complement.
TTGAATATGTGTCAAAACTCAATGTATTTCCTCCTTTCTCTTATCACAACCATCATTGTATATTGATTTCTCTTTAATTTTCCATCTTTATTAACAGATACTGCTTGTGTTGAAACCATGTCTACCATATATAAGCAAACTACATACTATCTGGCATCCAGATACCAAAATGTTCAACAATATTTTCTCAGTGAATAAAACTACATCCCTTCAGGGTGGAATTATGATATAAGACAGTGGGATTTAAACATCAAGATATAAGTTCCAGGGTATCTGAGAGAAAAATTGGGAAAGAAGGATGAATACCAGATTTAGAAACATAAGTAGAAGTTTCTTGCCTGTGTGATAACTTTTTCATAGACTTCTACTTAGTTTGTAAACCTCAAAATGTGATATTTTCTTAACGTTTCTTCTGACTTCCACACAAATATAGTTAATAACTTTAGCTATAGATTTGTATGCAAAGAGATTAAAAATTATGTTGATAAATTTACTGCATTTTATTATATTCTACTCACAGAATCCTTGAAATGAACATAATATTTATAGCAAATAATTTTATTCACGTATCTAAATGACTCAAATATCTGACACAGACCTTTTATGTACTGAGAATTTGATCAGATGCTTTGTCAGTTTTCCTTAAAAATAATTAACAAGAAGGAATATTGAAAATAAAGATGGGCTAGAAAGATGTGCCAAAAATTCAGAGCATTTGTTCCTTGGGCAGAGAACCAGAATTTGATTTCTAGTATTCAATTCCTAGCAATGCAGAAGCCTCACAGGTGTTTATAACCCTGGCTCCATGTGATCTGATTTTCTCTTCTGGATTCTGCAGGTACTTGTACATGCATGAACACACACACACACACACACACACACACACACACACACACACACGTATACATGCAAGTATACATACACAAAAACTTAAAAATCAATAAAATAAAATTAAGAGAGAAAAGTGAAAGAAAATTAAGGAAGGAGGGTACTTGAGAGAAGAGGCAAGTTTTAATAAATTAAGTATGTTTAGTAAATAATAAAATATTAATAGAAATATTAAAGAACATCAAAAGTGAATGTGAGATTGAATATCATGAATATGCAATTTATTTTATTGCTATATCTTTATTCTAACACTCTATTGGACATACTATTCAGATATTTTCATATGCTGACATGTCATAATTATTGCAGTCTTCACCAGTATTTTCTAAATGTCCTTTCGTACACCCCACATCATTGGAGAAGCAATATTAAGTTGTATAAGAATTTTTCAGATGGAATATACCTCTTTTGATAAGTAAATTGTGATTGGGAAGACTTTCCCTGGAATCTGTTCTTGGAAATGAGAGAATCAGGAAAGATGGGCAAAGGTAGAGGACCAGAGTAGAGAATCAACAGAGGATCTTCTCCGTGGAAAGAAGCAGCAGAGAGGATAATAACTTAGTGGAGGTTTCCAAGTCACCTTTAAAGTCGTAGGATGCTTGTATTCACAAAAAGACAGAAGGCTCTTCAACATGGCACCACAAGAAAACCAAGAATGATCTTTCAAAAGGTCATTGAGTCAAGCTTCAAGATTATAATTAATTATATGTAATAATAACAACTATAAAGTAAAACATTTTCACATATTTAGTTTTGGTGAATACAGAAAAAGAGAAAAATAATTGCTAAGCAGCTGTGAAGCAAAGCTTAAAACTTAAATTCATGTTTTTCAAAAGTTTAGATGGATGTTACCATTTTCAAGATATACTGAATTATGACAGAAATGCATTATAAAGCAGGAATAGATATGAGGGCTAATATCAAGAGATGTTTTGGGAAAGGAAGGTTTTATTTTTCCTGTCTGAATACAATATTAAATGGATAAATGATGAAAATATATGATCAGTTCAAGGTTTCAAACTTTTATGGAAACTCAGTAAAAAGATGGAAAAAGATTAGTAATAGTTTAACTTGTTGTCATTAATGCTCATTGACCTAATGAGGCATCTTAATATTAAGGGAAATAATGTGTCAGGTCACATACATTTCTCAAGTCCTCTCTGCTTTTATGACTAACTTTCTACACAGATAGCATAATATGACCAAAAGCATTTTGATCAAAAATAGAAATCTGAAAGTAGTAGCTTAATCATGATTTGAAATTACAGCATCACTGATTTGATTAAGTAAGAAAAAGAAGATTCTAGAGAGTAGAAAGATCTCCCATGCTCTTGGGTAGGTAAAATTAACATAGTAAAATTGGCAATCTTACCAAAAGCAATCTACAGATTCAATGCAATATCCATCAAAATCCCAGAATTTTTTTTTTCACAGACTTTGAAAGAACAGTACTCAACTTCATATGAAAAAGCAAAAACCCAGAATAGCCAAAACAATCTTCTACAATAAAAGAACTTCTGGAGGCATCACAATCCCTGACTTCAAACTCTATCACAGTGCTATAGTACTGAACACACCCTGGTACTGGCATGAAAACAGACAGGAGGACCAATGGAACCATGTTGAAGACTTGGTCAATAAGACAAAATGACAGCCTACAGAATGGGAAAAGACCTTCACTAACCCCACATCAGAAAAAGGTCTGATCTCAAAATATACAAAGAACTCAAGAAATTGGGCATCAAAAGAAGAAATAATCCAATAAAAAATGGAGTACAGACTTAAACAAAGAACTCTCAACAGAAGAATCTAAAATGGCTGAAAGACACTTTAGGAAATGGTCAACATCCTTAGGCATCAGAGAAATACAAATCAAAACAACTCTTAGATTCCATCTTATACCTGTAAAAATGGCCAAGACCAAAAACACTGATGACAACTTATACCGGAGAGGTTGTGGGGAAAAGGGAACATTTCTGCATTGCTGGTGGGAATGCAAGCTGGTACAGCCCTTTGGATGTCAGTGTGGTGATTTCTCAGAAAATTAGGAAAGAATCTTCCTTAAGACCCAGCAATACAACTTTTGGGTATATATCCAAAGAATGCTCAATTGTGCCACAAGGACATGTGCCCAACTATGTTCATAGCAGCATTGTTTGTCATAGCCAGAACCTGGAAACAACCTAATTTGAAATACATGTAAATGTGTTAAAAAAATTACTGGAGAGAATAGAAATCCCCAAATTTCTTACATGTGCTACAATATTCAAGGTCTGAAATGAGAGAATTAGCAACGGCTACTCAACATATCATTCTATATACTTTAGAATATTTATTTGTTTGTTTATTCTGGTATTTGGTTTTTCAAGTCAGGGTTTATCTGTGAAACCCTGGCTGTCCTGTAATTTGCTTTGTAAATCAGGCTGGCCTCAAATGCGTAGAGCTCTATTTGCCTTGCTTCCTGAGTGCTAGGATTAAAAGTTTGTGCCACGAAGCTCATCAAGAATTTATAACTGTACATATTATGTCTTTATATACATATAGAAATAGAGGCATGCATAAGACAATTTAAAGCCCTAAGACTCAATAAGTAGACTCCAGAGAGCACTCCTTTCAGAGTGGGAGCAAATGGTTGAGCTCATCCGATTCTATAAAGCTGAAAGCATTTTGCATTGGTTCTCAATTGTAGACAATTGATCATCAGCAGATATCTGGCAGTGTTTGATGACTGCTTGCCACACTAGTAGGTGATACTTGTCAAAAGACAGGGACCAAGCATGACTGAAATCCAGCCCAATATATAAGATGCATCCCACAAGTAAGTCCGATCAGCCAAAAAAAAAAAAAAAAAAGTGAAATCAAGAAATCCCTTTATGTTGCACTTTAATTTCAGACTTAGAGATGAATGTATAACGCCCATGGATACAACATTAAAAGTCACACTTCCATAGGTCTGCAAGTGAATAGAGGTAAAATGAGAGAACATGTCCGCAGGGTAAAGGCTCTAAAGCATGCCTCACATCTGCACCTCTCTACATAGAAGCATAGATCAGCATGATTTAATGACGGAATGGACTACACAGTGAAATATATGTTTTTTTCTTCTTAAGATTATTACCTAGCGATTATCTGCATTTAAGGGTATGCATCTGAAAAGCAGTCAAGAATGCCGAGATGAGTTTTGAAAGCTAGAACTCTGAGTTTTGCACTTCAGTTTGCAAGAACTGCTGGATATAGAAATGTATTTTTGTTAAGATACAGTTGTCTCTTAAATTGCGAAAATCACTGGAGAGGTTACTGCATAATCTTCTCTTCCATCAACTGCCAGTAGCGGAACCTTTTTAGGCATGAACAAAAATAACATAAAAATAATAATACATCTAAAGGGGTATTATAAGCCATAATTCCTCCGAGGGTGCATGTAATGTCATAAATTGTAAGAGCAAACTCAAGCAGTTTAGTCATAGGAACCCTGAGATGAAATTACAGCTTTTATAATCCCCTGGGAGGGTATTCTTTGGGCATAATGGAAACTGTAGTTATTTGGAAACACCCTGTTCCTATGGCCCCAGAAATTACCTTGGTCATTTGAAAAATGAAAAACACTAAGCTGGTGTCTCAAAAGCGAGGTGCACTGATCATAAGAATAATGGAAAAATGGCAGAGAAGTCATTATGGGATATACTAAATATGGGACTCTTTCTAAAATAAGACGTGAGAGACACCTAAATAATTACTTTTATAAGAAAGGATGTTACAAGCACAAATACAAAGATCCCAATGGCATATTGTAATGTAGACCAGCTTTTTCCTTAAATATATAAAAGACCTCTAAAATTACATGTGAACACATATTATTTACATTTAATGGCAGTAACTAAATAAGCAAATCTCCTTGATAAGACAAAATATTTAATTTTCATGGGTGTTGAAACCAGCACATTTCACATGACATTTTGAGTGTAGACACATTGAAATTGCTAGACTATTTTTAAAGACCTTCATTTTTGATACTTTTAATTATAAATATAATTGTGTGTCTTGGTGTGGGTACCTGAGAGTTCAGACGTTTTTACAGACTAGATACATTGAATTCCTTAGAGCTGTGAGAACTCAGTGTGGGTGATGGGAACTGGATTCGGATCCTCTGAAAGAATATCAAGTACTTTTTTTTTTTTTTTGAGACAAGGTTTCTCTGTGGCTTTGGTGCCTGTCCTAGAACTAGCTCTTGTAGACCAGGCTGACCTCAGACTCACAGAGATCTGCTTGACTCTAACTTCCAATTGCTGGGATTAAAGAGGCATAGGCGACCACTGCTTGGCTAAGTACTCTTAATATTAATCTTTGAGCAATATCTCTAGGTCTGTGGAGGGTATTTTGTTGAATATATATGAGTATTTTTTTTAATTTGGGTAAAACATTTTGCATAAATTCTGTATTTACATGACACCCTTTCCTTCGTTTCCTCCAACTCCTCCCTTGCCCTCTCACATTCAAGAATGTTAACTAGTACCTTTACACACACACACACACACACACGTATAACATGTGTGTGGGGGGGGTGTAATTAGAACTGGTCAATTTGATCATCGATTACGGGACTTGTCACTAGAGAAAACTAATTATCCCTCCCTCAGTAGGCAATATTTGTCTGTATCTTTTAATCTAGAGTTGGGGACTCTATGAAATGTCCCCCATTCATACTCCATGTTAACATTCAGACTACATACTATTATGGAAGTCTTATTCAGGTAAGCATATGGTTGAGATTTCATAGGTTAGAATTGGAAAGATGATTCATTAAAGGCTAGGATCATAATAAAAAGATACAAGAGGTTTCATGAGTACAGCTTCCCTCTCATGCCTAGAAGACACTATCTAGCACCAGACAGCCTACTCCTCCTGCCCTTACAAACTTTCTTTCCCCTCTTCCACAATCTTCCCCAGAAGTAGGTGTAGAAACTGTCTTGTAGATGATCCAGTTGAGGCTCTTCACCCCTCTCTTATTTATTTTATGCCTGTAGCCACTTATAGATTTCTATAATAATAATTCATTGCTAAAAGAAGGTTCTTAGTAAAGGGTGATGTTTGTTCTTAGCTGTGGGCTTAAGAATAAGTGATTAGAACATAGCTGGAAATTACATTGGTTTAGTAGAATGGCAGGAGTAATTTCCCTCTAGGGTTTTATTTTACAGTACCAGGCATGCATTTCCTCAAAATCAACAATAATACATTGTCTAAGTAGAGGAATGCACGGACCCATTCTGGACCATGATGTTCCAAGTCTACAATTTTCCAGATTTTTAAAATGCTTAATAAATGAGATTAAATCAATTGAGATGTGTAAATTGTTTTAAATTTTAATTATCAATACATGTTTTTTCTCTCTCCACAAATAAAATTAATGCAAGCTAAGGTCCTGTGTGGCCTCTTATTTTGTTATTTGTTTGCTTGGTTTTATTTTTTTTTCAAGAGGGTCTATATTTCTGGGATTATCCTCATGGAAAAAACACACAAATATAGGACCCAAATTTCACCAACAGCTATATTTTTGCATAGAAAACTAAATTTTTTCTAAATTTAATTATATTGTTGTGTCTAATAATATATGGAGTGGTTTATTGCCTAATTACAGATATCTAATCTATTATAGTCTTATTTTTATTTTCTATTAGGTTCTGAATTGTCACAAATTAATAAGCCATCGACCTAGGATTCATGGTATTACCTTTCAATAAATCAGTATAACCAATATCAGTCTATGTTAATCACATATATTATATAACATAAAATTTTCTTTGTGCATTGCTGAGAGGACCATACTAAATGCATTACCATAGAAAATAACGTTTTATAACTTGTTGCTCAGTTAAAAAGTTCAACGATGTCTCATTTTCTATCACATTTTCCAAATTTTTTCTCAGATGAATTTGACCAAATGAAAACAGTATCAAGTTGGGTTGTTTGGTTTTTTTTTTTTTTTTTGCCTTTCACTAAACAATGAACGTCAATTGGCTGAAATTCATGTTTGCTACATTTTCTTTTATATAAAATTATGGAAACAACATGCAAAATATTTTTTCATGAAACCCAAAAATTGTCTCCTGAAAATTTATTGAGCCTTTTTTTTTATTGCGAAAAGAAGAAAAAAAAACATAAACAAAAAACAAGTTTCCACCTCCTCCCAGCCTCCCATTTCCCTTCCCCTCCTCCCACCCTTCTCCCCCTCCTCTCACCCTTCTCCCCCTCCCCCCACTCCTCTCCCCCTCCCTCTCCAGTCCACAGAGCAGTCCGGGTTCCCTGCCCTGTGTTAAGTCCTAGGTCCTCTCCGTCCATATCTAGGAAGGTGAACATCCAAACTGGCTGGGCTCCCACAAAGCCAGCACATTAAGTAGGATCAAAACCCCCTGCCATTGTCCTTGGTGTCTCATCAGCCCTCATTGTTCGCCATGTTCAGAGAGTCCGGTTTTATCCCATGCTTTTTCGGTCACAGTCCATCTGGCCTTGGTGAGCTCCCCGTAGATCAGATCCTCTGTCTCAGTGGGTGGATGCACGAAATGGGGCACTGAACTGAACAGAGAATTCTCAACAGAAGAAGTTCAAATGGCCAAAAGACACTTAAGGTCGTGCTCAACTTCCTTAGCAATCAGGGAAATGCAAATCAAAACAACTTTGAGATATCATCTTACACCTGTCAGAATGGCTAAACTCAAAAACACCAAGGATAACCTTTGCTGGAGAGGCTGTGGAAGAATGGGTACCCTCATCCATTGCTGGTGGGAATGCAATCTTGTGCAACCACTGTGGAAGTCAGTGTTTCGGTTTCTCAGGAAATTCGGGATCAACTTACCCCTGGACCCAGCAATACCACTCTTGGGAATATACCCAAGAGATGCTCTATCAAATGACAAAAGCATTTGTTCAACTATGTTCATAGCAGTATTATTTGTAATAGCCAGAACCTGGAAACAACCTAGATGCCCTTCAATGGAAGAATGGATGAAGAAAGTATGGAATATATACACGCTAGAGTACTATGCTGCGGTAAAAAACAATGACTTCTCGAATTTTGCATGCAAATGGATGGAAATAGAAAACATTATTGAGCCTTTTTGATGGCCGTGAGAAGTTTAAAAAGAAAGTCATATTGTCAGATGAAGAGTTGTTAGTTGGCTATGTATGTGAAGTACCACTGAAAAAGGCAGTAATTTAATATGATTGGAATAAATTTTATTGCACATAGATGAATGAAGTGTTGTCAACCTAGGTTTTGTGACAAATTCATAGTAGTCATCCAAATTTCTTCAGCATCATTGCTGTGTCATTATAGCATTGCCTATATTTACCTAGTAGGTAAATAGACATGAGCAGTCAACATTGGATTTGCCTTTCACATAATACAACAATCAGAAGAGACGGATGTCTCATGCCTATGTTCCCAGCACTTGAGAACAAGAAGCAGGAGAATAAGGTGTCAAACTCATCCCAGTCACCAACTGATTTTAAGGCTAGCCTGAGCTACAACAAACAAACAAATAAATAAGCAATCAAGAAGACAAATGACTAAACACTACAAATAAATAAATGTCAACTAGTGAAAAAAAGAATGTACCTGTCCCTCACTAGAAACATGGTCATGTCCACTCTAAGATACTGAGACACCATGGGCACGTCCAACTCTGAGAGACTGAGACTGTCACTTATGGGTTAGAAACATGGTCATGTCCAACTCTGAGAGACTGAGAAATGAATTATTTATAGAAGCGATATTGCCCAAATCAAAAGGCAGCTCCATTATTAAGGACTAGAAAGAGATTATGTTTGCAACTAGGCACATTTTTGGTACTGATAGAAAGTTATTTAACAGCAATGGTTCTATATATTTTTGAAGGTCTGCTGTAGGAACTCTTTAACTAGTTTCCACGATAAACAGTAATGCAGGGAGCTGCCAGATCCTGAACATCCTTTACAACAGTTTCTGAGTCTCAGATCCCTTGCCTATGATGCGAAAACAATATTTAAGTTAAAATACTGTTTCTTTGACAAGTGTTGATTAATTATTTAAAAAATGTTCATTCAATCAATCTATATTCAATTTAAATGCTGTTTCCTAAAATACATATATTAGGAATATCTCTCAATCTATGCTCCAGAGACCAGAAGTTTAAATAATGCAGAAGAGAAGAAGAAAATTCACTGGTCAATAATCATTTCTTCATTAGTCTGGTATTAATGAAACATCCAGGAGAAAGGTGTTAGGAGCCAGCATGGGCTCTATATTCTTGAAAGGAAGAAACTATAAAACATGGAAAGGAAAGGCATAATTCCTCCCAATTAGCTTTGACAGAGCTCAAATTGTTTTTGCAAACTTAAAAACCGAGCAAGGCTCAATTTTGGAAGGGGCCCAGGTCTACTTTGCATTTATTTTAATTTAAATAGTTACATGGTGCAAATGATATCAGCTCTGTAGCCTTATTGCTTTGAAATATAAAAGTGCTGCAGACACGTTTACTGTGAGGAACATCCCTTCTTTAAAAGTAGGCTGTAATCCATCTTAACTAAATGAATTTATAAATAAAAGTAAAATTATTATTAATTTTATAACCCCAAAGCACAGACACTGAGAAAACAACTAATAAACGGAACATCCTAAAACTGAAAAGCTCTGTAAAGCAAAGGATACAATAAGAACAAAACATCAGCCTATAGAATGGAGAAAGATCTTCACTAACCCCACATCAGACAAAGGTCTGACCTCAAAATGTACAAAGAACTCAAGAAATTGGGCATCAAAAGAAGAAATAATCCAATAAAAATAAATGGAGTACAGACTTAAACAAAGAACTCTCAACAGAGAAATCTAAAATGGCTAAAACACTTAAGTAAATGGTCAACATCCTTAGTCATCAGAGAAATGAAAATCAAAACAACTCTTAGATTCCATCTTATACCTGTGAGAACGGCCAAAATCAAAAACCCTGATGACAACTTAGGCTGGAGAGGTTGTGGGGAAAAGGGAACTGCATTGCTGGTGGGAATGCAAGCTGGTACAGCCCTTTGGATGTCAGTGTGGTGATTTCTCAGAAAATTAGGAAACAACTTTCTTCAAGACCCAGAAATACCACTTTTGGATATATATCCAAAGAATGCTCAATTGTGCCACAAGGACATGTGCTCAACTATGTTCATAGCATCACTGTTTGCCATAGCCAGACCTAGAAACAACCTAAATGCCCCTCCACCGAATAATGAATGAGGAAAATGTGATACATTTACACAATGGAGTGGTACACAGCAGAAAAAAAAGAACATCTTGAATTTTGCAGGAAAATGGATGGAGCTAGAAAACATTATTTTGAGTGAGGTAACCCAGACACAAAAAGACAATTATCAAATGTACTCTCTCATATGTGGGTTTTAAACATAAAGCAAAGAAAACCAGCCTACAAATCACAATCCCAGAGAACCTAAACAACAATGAGGACACTAAGAGAGACTTACATAGATCTAATCTACAAGGGAAATAGAAAAAGATAAGATCTCCTGTGTAAATTGGGAGCATGGGGACTCTGGGGGAGGGTTGAGGGGGAGAAGGGGAGAGGCAGGGAGGGGAGCAGAGAAAAATGTAGAGCTCAATAAAAATCAGTAAAAAAATTAAAAATAAGTAAAATTAATAATACAAGGGTGGGAAATGGTTCAGAGGACACAATGAGAAGTTAGGGATAAGGTAGTCATAGACGTATGATCATTATACATTATGGAGGCATGTGACTCTCAGTGACTATCAGATACATTCAAATACTTTAACTTTGCTTAACAGAGCTTTTTTTAGAAAATTGAGAAATCATGACTCCAATGTCATTACTATCCATGCATCACCCCATGCCCTTATGTTTAAAACTCCAGTAAACAACCACTGCTTACAATGGAGTTTCAGATATCAACGATAGTGACATATTTGGCAGATTGTTATAGCTTCTAGAATATTCTATACAATATCATATTTAGCAACATTCTGACCTCTATCATGCAAGTGTCAGGAGTGCCTTGAATTATGACAACCTAAACCAGTCTCCAGGTATTTTCAGCATCTCTGCTTCTCAGAAGGAGAATAAAGCCCTTACTGTGAACTCTGGACTCCAGGACAAGTCTAATGTCAGGTAACACTGACCACTGGAGACTTTGCTCACGTTTTTACATTTAAAATAATTGAAGGACTCATTCAAAGTCACAGAGCTCACCTATTCTACCAGTAGTCAAATGCACAACCATTCAGTTATGCAGCCTTACTCCTCATCAGACATTCTGATTCCCCTATGTGACCCCAGACATACCCATGAAAAGTCATGTGTCTCATCCATTGCTCAGCTCAATGTGATCTTACCTGATTCATAATCAAGCTGTATGAATTCCAGCTCTCCATAGGGCCCCATTGGCATTCTATACATTGACCTTAAAGGAATGAACATCAAAACTGCACTCCTGTGCTCTATTTATAATGTACAGGACCTCCACAAGGCAACATTGCATAAATCTATGGATGGAAACATTCATATTGTTCTAACCATACCAGCATATTTACAAGTGGCTCTGAACATGGGCTACAAAGACCTTAGATTAATCTCTTTATATGAAACATTCCCCAGAATACTCTAGCTCATATGATGGATGATATTTGGCTTTCTGGGAAATAAAAGAGTAAAAATGGGGTGATTTAGGATGTGGAGTCATCTTGGTCTTTCTGGGTTTCACATAGGAGAGGTATCATGACCACTTGTGTCAGGACAATAGCGCAAGCACAAGCAAGCAATGCAAACTCACAATGAATAAGCAAAATTGGCCAACACAACCTATCAGGGGACCAAAACCACGGTAACTAATGACTCATGATGCTAGCCAATCACAACATACCAGCAGTAACCGGGAGTTTTAAAAGGACCAACCAGAAATGTTCCTGTGCAACTTACTTTCCCTAAACCCATAAGAACCCCACCTTTTTACAGTGAAGAACTGCATTGGACTCTCTTAATATCTGTGTCTTTGCCTCTAACCTCTGACCCTGAGGAAACAAGTATCACACAACACACAGCAGTAGAAAGCTCACAAAATCTTTAATTAGTGTCAAGATTAAATTGAACTTGTTTTGTTATGAATCTCAATGCGTATTTTCATCTTACAGAACTGGAAATCACGTATGGGATAAGTGTGTCTGTGTTGTAGATGCTAATGCTGTATACAGACATGTGTGTTCATAAGTGTCTGTCCAGGAGGATTCCAAAGAAGTCCATAAAGTGCCAGTCTCCATCCTATTCCTTTGAGGGGAGATCACTAACTGAACCTGGAATGCAGCTGACCACAACATATGAAGTTATGACCATGCCCAGTGGTACCCAGATTTTTAACCTGTGTCTTGAGAGTCAAACATAAGACTTCATGCTGGCACAGCTGGTGCTCTGATTCAATTATCTGTCTCTTCAGGCCGAAAACTGATGTTTTTAAATATTTTATTTATAAGTACTGTATTTACATCATTGAAATCCCATCCTGTCTTCCTCAAACTACTTACATGCACTCACCATGCATTTCCTCTGAGATTGGTTAACCTATCAAAGAGCTTGTTTTTAGAGAAGATTAATTTTCCCTTTCTTACCATCCATTGTTTGCTTGTTCTTCATCTAGGAGTGAGCTTTTGTGGAAATTTCCCCAAGCATGTGGACATGTGAACTGGTGATGACATTGTATTAGTCTGGCTTTGGTGACCATAATGCTGATATTTCATGGTGAAGCTTCCCTGCAGTGATTTGAAGACACTGTCTAGTAGGGAAACATTCTGAGCTTCTAGCTCATGCAATTTTTCTGTCCTGTTTTCCATGATTTTTCTAAATCTTTTTTGTATATACGTACCTTGTTTATATATGTATATGTATTTTGCATATATATGTATGTGGTTTTGTATATATGTGAGCTGTTCACTCCTCAGTCAGTTAATTTTGCTCTGCAATTTGACCAGCTTTAGTTTTCTTTAATATTCTATATCAACCACAAAAAAGAAGCTTCCTTGGTGATGTATGGAATCTATACTTGCCTGTAGGCATAAGAATATGCATTTAGGAAAGAGGTAGAAAACATATTAGCTCAGGAAAATGACCTTGGGAGGTTCTTCTTACTGTATCTCTGTGACTTCTCCAGCCACAGGAAATTGGCTAGGTTAAACTGCAACTCTTGACCCACTGAACAATACCTACCCTTCCTCCTTCCCCAGACCTTGGAAGTTGATTAAGTAGAATACCAACTCCTTGTTCTGGTTTCTTTGTCCAAAGGAGTACACACACACACACATACACACACACACACACACACACACACAATAAAACTCACACTCAAACACACTAGCAACAAATTACATGAAATGTACATTTAATACATATATAATGTATGCATATATATACACATGTACTTTAGAATCTGAATAATAAATAGTTTTGTCACTGTTCTAGTCATTTCTCTCTGAATTTCCTTTGACTTGAGAATATTTCTTATCAAATGCTTCCAGTGCTGCATCATGAACCATTCAAATCACAGCTTACATGGAAAACCATGTAAAAAAAAGCCTTTCCTGTTTGGTATAATTAAGAATAATAACCCAAATTATCTATAAAGCATCATCTGATTTTAATTATCTGTATCAGGACCATTTTCTTAATCTATTTTGTTTGTTTGCATATGTATGTTCTGAATAAATTTTGTTTCAGGAAAATTTATTTTAACTTCAAATTATTATATTGTATTAAAATTCAAGTCCTCTATTACAATGTAAATTCATAACTTTAATAACTGTGTCTCTTATTTTTGAATATATCCTCAGTGCTGTAGCCCCAGAAAACTAATTTAAAGATTGTAAGAAGGTTAAAAATTCGGATAGCAAATTCCAGATAATCTTGTCAGCTCTTGTCTTCACTTTGCTTGTATAGACCTAGGTTGGGCACTACTGGTTTTTTAAAGTGCCGTAACGCAATTGTCATCTTACCATGCCTATAAAATTAAATCTGAAGATGAAGGAAACTAAAGGCTACAGTTAAAGCAATGGGTCATGTCCACTGTAATAGAAATTATTGAATGTGTCCAACCTGAGATGGTTTTTATCCCTCTTTATAGTGAGAAAATACATAGAGTGTTACAAACACGGAGGAAAGGGCTTAAATTGTTGAGCTAAAGGCTGGCTTCTTACGCTGCAATTTCTCATTTTATCACAATGACACAACATAAAGTTCAGAGCATATAATGGGGTGAGAAGAAAGTCTTCCAAATACCTGGCAGGCGTATCTTTCAATTTAATTCACCTGTCAGCCCAGGCAATGGTGAGTGAACCTATTTTGGCAGTCCTGTTTCATGGTTACTTTCAAATGTACTACTTTTCTATTGCACAGAACAAGTCACCACTGCCTTCCTACACTGTCTCCCTAGATTGATTTCTTGAGATTTTTAAAGGGAAAATTCCCATCATATCCATACAATATATCACATCTCTCCTTTAGAAAATGGAAAGAGATTTAATTTTGGAGCACTATAAAGTAGTGGTTTTAATTATTTAATTTTCTTATAAATGAGAGACAATCTACCTATGCTCATATCATTCATCACAATGAAATAATTATCTCATTTGTTTTATTTTATCAGACAGAAAGAAAGAAAAATGAAGATAAGATTATGGAAAAAAAGGAAATTACATTTCTGAGATGCCCAGTCTTCTTCCTCAGACTTCCTTAGACACTAAGTTCACTGCTCAAATGACTTCACTTCCCACTGCTATCACAAAATACCCAAGGATGAATCATTTTCAAAGAAAGTATATTAGGTTAGCTTATGGTTTGGGAGACTCAAGAGCATGGTGTAAAGTTATCTTGGCCCTGGTAAAGATCTCATGTATAAAGGATCATAACGGCAGAACAAATTTTAAACAAATAATTTTAAAATAATATAGAGACAGCCAACCAAACAGAAGATTGAGGGCCAGTTTCACCCATTTGTAATAACTTACACTCAGGTTAACTATTCAGGGATTTATGAAACTACATGATTATCATCCAAGGATAGTAGCCCGAATGACCTACCCAAACCCATGTCCCTCAAAGCCCCATGCCCTATATTTCCCATGCTTCTTTGTATTGTCACACTGTGAAGATCCCTTCAGAGGCACACTCAATCATTTTCCCCTCCTTATTAAGGGCAGACTTTAGTGCCATGTGATACCTCAAAGTTCAGCTCATTAGGAACATGTGCAGTGAACACACTGGAGCTCAGATCAAAGCAAAAGTCAAGTTGGAGTGTTAAATATATATGCATGTATATATAAATACATTATTACATATAAAGGTATGCATGTATTAAAAGGTAAAGTCATGACTGTCATATGCTCATATGAATATAAATATGACCATTTGTTAAAGATTTTATAGAACGTTAAAAATGAAGCTAGTGAGGTGTTACAGTCAATTCAAGGGAGAACTGAATGGAAGGCACTCTTATCACAGGTGTATTAAGATGAGAACACAGGCAGAAGCAGAATGGTATTTTCCACAGTATGGAGATTTCCTATCTACCAGCCAATATTTATTTTCATGTGCACACACAAAGTTACTTTACATTTTATCAGTTGTCTCCAAATCTGAGTTATCAGAGTTCCACAGAATGATTATGATCAGATAACTCAGAACGGTTTCCTATGGACATTTCACACACTTTCCTTCACACATAGATAAAATGCATCAACCTATGGGTTCTCCCTCTTGGATACCATTGACTATTTCTTGTGTCTCTAAACTGTTCTTATAATGCCACCACCACAGGAAATAGCCTGCGTTCACAGACAGCAGTCAGTGTTTTCTCATTTGGTGGGGACAAAAAAATACTCATATATTTTAAAATAAAACATGAAATAAATATCTACAATATAAACAAAACATTGCTGTTTGGGAACATAGTTTGGAGAGTAGAAAAGATGACTTTAATATGTGTTCTTTGTGGTCAACATAAAATTAAGGTGCCTTGTATGATGTTGCTACTGTCTATTTTCTGTCATGGTGAGGAAAAAAGTGCTTAATAAAGTCAGAAAAGACTGCATGTCATGCTGCTTAGTAGCAAATCCAATTCCAGTGAAATGAAATGACATTTGCATACCTGAATGGCATGTGTTTATGAATCCCATTGTATACCAGTCCTCAAGGGGAGTGGTCACAGGCCTGAATATAATCCAACAGAAGTGACCGTTGGAATACCAAATATTCTTTTTTTTTTTTTTTTTTTTTTTTTTTTTTGGTTTTTCGAGACAGAGTTTCTCTGTGGTTTTGGAGCCTGTCCTGGAACTAGCTCTTGTAGACCAGGCTGGTCTCGAACTCACAGAGATCCGCCTGCCTCTGCCTCCCGAGTGCTGGGATTAAAGGCGTGCGCCACCACTGCCCAGCTAATACCAAATATTCTTGAGCACCTTCAGTTCAACCCCTTGCCCAGAAGCTTCTCTCCAGGGCGGTGATGTTTGAAACAGACTAGAGAAATGTGGCCTTTGTGCTTAATCAATGGCAGTGACAGGATTCTTACTAGTATTTCTTAAAATAATTCTGCAAAGAACAGTGTTCACAGACAAAATCCTATAAATGCTAGTTAAAATAACAAAAATAGTGATTAAAGTACCAGTAAAAGTTTTAAGAAAGAAATTTGCTGGCAGTTTTTAATATGGTTTGCATTTTGGAATGTAATAGAAACTGACTAGCTTTGAATTAACAGTCTTTCTCTCTCTGACATCTAAGTGATATGATTGCAAGCATTTTCCCACTATACCCAGGCCTGTTCCCCAATTTTTGAATGATCTAGATATTCAAACTTCAGGATCTAAATCTGGGTGAGAGACACATATCTTAGCCTTCTAATATATTAAAAGTTTTATCTTAGACTTTATATTTTGATTACATGAATTCTGCAGATGGTGATTTATAGTTTGGGTATTTTCAAAAACACACAAAAGGTCTCTGTGTATACCAACAACATTTTAGTAATTCACTAAGAGGTTAACGCAGTCTGTCAAAAGTCAAATATGCACCATAAAGGGAGGCATGGCAATCTCCTTCATAGTGGTTGGATATTTTTTTGCTAACCTCAGCAGTACAGGCACCAAGAGCAATAACTGGGTCCCTCATAACAGTGGACAATGAGTCCTTTAGACTGAATTCTATACATGCATTTTGTCAAAGTATTTCTGCTTTGATTACTATAAATAATTTTACGCAAACATTATTTTTAAACGAGAAACACTAACTGCCAGATGCGAAGTTCATTTGTATAACATTCAGAAGAAAACATATAAATATATGTGTGCTTGATTTTTAACTTGATTTAATTAGTACCCCAATGACTAGAGCTGCTAAATTCAGTTTGTTCAGATTTTCTGCCAAGTCTGTCTATGGTCTTTTATTCAGAGAGATTTCTATATTCCTATGAACAAAAAGATGCAGAAGAAAAGTAACATTTGAACCTATATTTTATAGTTAAATATAAAGGAATAATGGGGTCTGCTGAGCTGTTAGGTTCTCCTACTTCTCCTTTTAAAAATGTTTTAATGAAGTAGTATCCTTACTCTTAAGAAATTCTGAAATTGGATTTACTGAACTAAAAATTTCAGGGGTTTTTTTTTTGCGTTAGTTCTGTTGTAAAAAATCACGTGTTTTTGTTGCTTCTTCAGACTAATGAATTGAAATTCTATTTAAAGACTAAATTGTCTTGGTATAAAAGGCAAAAATCAACAACAAAACCCAAACCATACATTTTTGTTAGTGTAGGGTCGTCCCACCTCAAATCTTGCTAATTTTCTTGGATATATCATCTATTCTCATCTCGATGCTATCCTTTCAAAGTCCTTTAAAACAATGCCATACTATGTCCGTGCATTGAAACTCACCCCTCTGCAAACTAGGGGAAATCTTTTCTGCCTTAGTCATTGTTCTTCTGATGTGAAGGACACCATGACCAAGGCGACTCTTGTAAGATAAAATGCTCAGCTGGGTGCTTGCTTACAGTTTCAGAGGGTGAATCCATTATTGTCATGACACTCAGACAGCATGCTGGCAGGCAAATGTGGTGCTGAGCAACAGTTGACTTTACAATTTGATCCTTAGACAGAGAGAGGCTCCAAGCCCAACCGCAGTGACACACCCCTTCCACACCTCCTAGTCCTTATAATCTTTTTCAAACAGCACCATTCCCTAAGCATTCAAATATTTGAGTCTATGGGTGTGGGCCATGCTCATTCAAACAACCATTTTCCTACAAATAAACTTTCATTTTTCTCTCATTTCTATTAACATCTGCTACTCAATTATATGACATTGAATGTAATGTAATATGAAGACTATATTCTTACTAATACCAACAGCAAAGAAAAATCTTGTCTGGTTTAACACACTTAAGAAACAATTTTTAAGCTAAATTTAGAAATTAAAAGAAAGAGTTCAAAAGAAGAGTTCAGAACCACTCCTAGCAAGCATCTGGGGCTTTCCACACCATCCCATCTACTTAAGGTTATGAAAATAAATAAAAGAAAAGAAATGGACCTGTAATACTCTGATAGATACAGGACATTATATAGGCCAAGTGTACCTGGAAACCCACAGTGTCAGGAGAGATGAGAGATTTATCAGCAAGTAGGAAAGGGAATTCTCTAGAACTACATCTTCCCAACGTTACGATTCTTTAATACAGTTCCTCATGCTGTGGTGACCCTAGCCACAAAATTCTTTCATTACTACTTTGTAACTAATTTTTCTTCTGTCATGGATCTTAGTGAAAATATTTCCTATATAAGGTATCTGATATGGGAACCAGGACCCACAGTTTGAGAACCACTGATCTAGACAAAAGCAGATTAACAAATTAGCAGACATGTCTTTGAAAGTGTAGCAGTTTGAAAAACAAATTAAGAATGATTTGTAATTTTCCAAAATTACCAAAGGCTTCCTAATTTAAATATATTATGTACCAAGAAATGTAAAATTGAGCATTGTGCTTTATCCATCAATCTTAGTTCCTCGTTCCTCTATGCATTAAAACAAACAAAAAGAATGTGGTACTGAGATGAATAATAGACTACTATATTTTGTGTCATAATGATAAACTTTACAATTAAGCTTAATTAAAACTCCCTAGCCGTCAATATAATAGAGAATAAGAAATAAATTACTAAAAGCAGAAATTTTCCTTTAGACACATTTTTAGAAACAAATGAGGTGTTTTTATCAAAAGCTAATCTATTTCATACAGCTAGTAGAATTGTTAATGACTTTTCCGTGAAAATGCTAAAAATGTTAAACAAAAGTGCTATTTCAAACTTCTCACATGGAATTATAAAAGCACAAAGCAAAATAGTAATTTTTTTGGTTTGGTTTTAGTTTTTCATTTCTTTTATGCTTTTGTTTTCCTTTTAAAAATATTTTTATGTGCCTTGGTATTTAGCCTGTATGTACATCTGTGAGGGGTAGTTGATCTCCTGGAGTTGGAGATCAACCGTTGTGAGCTGTCGTGTTGGTGCTGAGAATTAAACCTGGGTCCTCTGGAAGAACACTCGGTGCTCTTAGCTGCTTAGCTATGTCTTCAACTTCTTTTGCATTTTTAATACAAAACATAAATTTACTTATACTTATGCTACAAAATAACACAGGAAGCAGTTTATTTTAATATTTTATTGAAGTATAATGGACCAAAGTGTAACAAGTTGTGCACTGCACTACTTCTGCTAACAATGACTGCCCCAAACAACATATGGGCATTTCTGTCTCTTAGTAAACATTGTGATCCAATGACTCCCAATCCCCTCTCTTAACAACCACTGACATGAAGTCTATCAGCATAAATTAATCTTACTGCTGTTAGAGCCCTTGTTCCTATGACTCTTCCGTTTTGTATATGCAGCAGTAATTGATACATTTTCAGAGAAGTCGTTCTGCCTGTGTTAATGTTCTGTAGCCCAGTGTATATTACATGGGTGGGTGTCATGTTTTGTGTTTTTTTTTCAGTATTTTTCCTGTGAGGGACAGAGATCAGTGGTCGTTTTTCTGGCATTTGTCATCCTCTATGTTCTGTCATCACTACCAAAAGCAAAACAAGCAGATTTCTACAGATGTGCCTTTACAAATCAAAACAAGCAGATTTCTACAGATGTGCCTTTACAAATCAAATCATAGGCATGTTCGGCATCTCACTACAGGTTGTGTGCTCAGTGGAGGCTGCATTTTACATTATACAGCCCAGAGCTTTTCAGAGTTGTTTGTATACTTTTACATTCTCTTCAGCAATGAGTTCCATAATTTCCTTTCCTTGTTAACAATTCATATCGCTCAACTCTGCAGTATCTTAGTCACTTTTCCAGATATGAAGTGACAATGTTTAAATGTTTGCTGCTCACCTATTTATCCTGTAGGAAACATTTTCTTCAAGATTGATCCACTGTTCATTGCAATATGTTTGTGTCTTCATTATTGTTTTACTGCAGCTTTTATCTTATTTTAATCAAAGTTATGCAAACGAATGCAATTACAAGTCATAAGGGAATTTTTGTCAATGAGAGCATTAAGTTTACTTCTCTGAGATGTAATTTTATTTTCACGGTAAAATAAAGTCATTATATGTTTTTCAATAAAAAATTAAAATTGTTTTATTTATGAAATTTTAGATTTATGAAATTTTAGAACTCTAGTTATATAGTCATTTCAGAAGTAAATTAAAGGCCTTGACTATCATTTGCCATATTTTACTTTTATTCTTTATCATCAATTTTAAATGTTTTAAAATTAAAACAAATTACATAATTTTTCTCCTCTTTCCTCCCTTCAACACTTCTCATATCTACGCAGTTGCAAATTTGGGAATTCTCTTGGAAGTTTTCAAAAGCAGTTTGACTCCACCCTATCCAATTCCTCTTCTTAAGGATGCCAAGGCTGTGTCTGTTAGTAAACACGATGCTCCTTTCAGCATTTCATTTTTCACTATTATTATAGCAATTTATATTATTTGTTTTCCAGTCACAGAAATTATTAATTTTTTATTTTTTACTTCAAGTAACCTATACTTTGTTGGAGCTTATTTTACCACTCTAAATGCTTTTGAACTTTTATTTGGTTCTTTATTTCTTCTCATTCAGAACAGGCTATATCATTTGTAGAATGCAATACCCGATGAAAAAAGCAAGCTCCTGGCTTCAAATATCATGCCTTATTAGGCAAAACTAGAACAAGGAAATATTACCAGACCATCTAAAAACAGTGCCTCTGGAATTACAGTTTTCAAATCAAAGAAGTTGGACCTCCTTAGAGTCTGTGGGTATCCCCTATTGTTTTAGTGTAGCAGGCTTTCTTTTGGGCCAGCCCCCAAACTATGACATGGAGACTTATTATTGGTTATGAATGCTCAGCTTTCCATTATGCTTGTTCCGTTATCTCTCATACCTTAAATCACCTGTTTCTTTTCATCCACAGTCTGCCTCGGGGCTTTTTACCTCTTTCATTCTGTAAGTCCTACTCTGTGTCTGACTGGCTGCTGCCTTCCTGCCTGGGCACCTTCCTCTCCTCTCTTGCAATTCTCTTGCAGATTATCCCTTGCCCTGGATTCCTCCTCCTGTTTATTCTCTCTGCTTATCATGCCCCTCATCCCTCTACTGCCTAGCTATTGGGCACTCAGCTTTTTTTTTTTTTTTTTTTTTTTTTTTTTTAGACCAATGGAGTATCTTAGGGAGGAAAGGTAAGACAGCAATATACCTTTACATAATTAAGGAAATACAGCATAAACAAATGCAACACACCTTTACACAGTTAAACTAAGTCCCACATCATGAGTCATGATTTTTGTCATGTCTACTCTATTTTTAACTATATCTCTCCGGCATCTTTTTATACCTGAAACTTTACACAGTTAAACTAAGTCCCACATCATGAGTCATGATTTTTTTCATGTCTACTCTATTTTTAACTATATCTCTCCTGCATCTTTTTATACCTGAGCCCTAGGTAATAGTCTTATGGGTTTAAATTCAGACTCTTATGGTCTTATAGGTTTAAATTCAGCAATATGTTGATGGTTTGTAAATTTTTATTCACATACTGAAACTATGAAGTGAATTCCCCCTTAAATGAGTGACAGAAATTTCAAATAGCATCTTCAGTTTAAATGCTCACACATTATCTGTCCATTAGCTACAATGTTTCAATTCCCTTCTTGGGCAGCTTTATTTATTTAGTTGCCCAGACCCACAACTATGGTGTTATCCTTAAAGTTTCTTATGTGTAACTAATTATATCATTTTTATACTTTCAAATTCCATCCAGAGCATAGTCCTGCGTTCCCTCATCTCTACCAGAATCTGTGTTTATAATACCATAATTTTATAACTGTCTTTCAATAATCTCCTGGTTGCTCTCCTGATTCTTATGTTGGCTTCTTTCGAATGTTTCTCAACCCATTATCCAGAATCAACATTAGGCAAATGCCACATTTTCTCTTCAGTGCCCTGTGTTGTTCTTAGGCCAGGCAGCATGAAAAATCACATTTCTAACTATGTGAGTTATAGTATGTCGTAGGTGCTTTGTGTCTCTCCAAGCCCCTCCTTCTGAAAAAGACACCTTCCTACTTTACTTCTCTCTTCACAGGTTGGATGTCTATTCTTTAAATAAGCCAGAATATTCTGGACCTTTAATTTTTTTTCATATCTCCCTTTTCCACCAAAAGTTCTCTTAGATGCATAGCCCTGCTAAATATTTTATTCTTGATGTCAGTTTTTTTTTTCTGGATAAGGTAAGGACTCTTTCCCAATAATGGCATCAGGATAGCCAAGAGATGATTATGAATAAAACATCTTTATCCATCACACTATTGCAGATATGGAAAATATAAGAATCTGGGGATGTAAAGGTTACTTTGATCATGTAAAAAAGCTGATCTAGTCATTAGTATTGTTGTGGGAAAGAATTGTCAGCATGGGTCAGTAGGAAGAGGGAGTTGGAATAGGAGAAAGAAGAGAGCCAAGGATTGAAAACAGGTCTGGAAGCTGAAGTAGAACAAGCAATTCTACCATGCAGATTAGAGGAGGAAAATACTGTTGCCAGTTTGCTTTGAGATTCATGGCTACATGTGCAAGTCTGTGTTATTCTAAGCTACTGAGTTGCCTGATCATTTGTTACAGAACTCAAGTCTGCATGGACCTGAACATATAACAAGTTGTTAATGATCCATATTGGATGTGACTTCTGTAAGTACAAGAAAGACACACTTATCTGCATACTATTCTATCTGCAGTCTAGAATATAGAACACAACAGACACATAATAGATGTTCACTAAGTTTATGATAAAATTATGTTAATAAATAATTCAGGCTTGTACATTTCACTCTAATATGTTGCTTTAATTCTGTGATTGCATCTATGAATTTTTGCCTTTGTATCAAAAAACAGCTAGTGTTTTTTTTCTGTATGTGTGTGTCTGTGTGTGTGTATGAGAGATAGAGAAAAATAATAATTTTGTAAAGCATCTATAGTTAACTAATAATGGTGTGATGAGTGGGTTGTAGCATATGGTGATCATAATATTTAATCAATGGAATCAACATGAGGACTCTAAACATTTCATATTTGTGATCTGATTATTTCTGCCACAGATATGATGAATGAAGTCAGATGTGCGATTTAATCAGGATAAAATAAACAATAGGAAAGACACAAAGAAAACAATGATTGGAAGATGGATACTCTTTAAATTTTATTTCAGCATACTGCTTATTAGATGTAATGAATAATGCAGTGAAGACAGCTCAAAAACCAGACGTCTTTGTAAGTTTCTTAGCATACCACCACAGACCCTTCCCACTGATGCTCAGTCTCCAGTGTGCCACAACATATACACACTTGCCACACACACAACATACATACTCACACACAGTACACTCACTCACAACACACACTCACACAGCACATAACACACATAATTACATACTCTTATACACAACACACACTCACTCAGACACAGAACACTGATACACACTCACACACTCACACACACACATCACACACATTTCGTCTCCTAGGCATGCTGGCATAATGTTTATTCCTTAGTTTTGATGTTACTCTTTTTCCTGCTATATAGGAGAGCAAGGAGTTCCTTGAAATAAGTCAGAATTGATATAGGAAAACTAATACATTCCAATGTTCTTTCAAAAAATTACAAAACAAATAATCTACAATAGCATTGTTTTCATACTAGGGACTTCTTAATAATGCTTTGACTGTGTGTGATAAAGCTGCATTCATTACTGACTCAGTTACTCAGCACCTGTACCGTATCCAGACTCCTTAAGCCATGCTGAAAAACATAGTGTTCCTAGAAGATACTTCTGTACCAGGAGTGTTTACTGACTAAAATATAGGAACTGTTTTGCTAACATTTTCATTCGCATGGCAAAATTTGGATAGTTATTGCTACTTTCCATTTTCCTGTTTAGAATTAACTCAGTAATACATATTTGTATTTAGAGAATATTGATATATTCTGAAACGGTTTTCAATGCTTCTGACTTTGGCTTTCAAGGTAACTCAGTAACGTTAAACTAGAAACTACCATGAGTTCTTTCTTTTTGGTTTTACTGTTTCTCCTGGAGTTGACAGAAGTTATAAAACTGGTCCCTTGTCACTGTGATTTTGTTTCCAGTGTGACACTAAGTCACGAGGGGGGGGGGGGGTTAACAACAAATGTGAGCCATTGACATACTTTCTGCCTAGTCTATGTCCCATTTCGACAAAAAAATACTCTTTGCTGGTAAACAGTCAGTTGTCACTATCAGAGCCATATTTGAATAGGTGGGAAGAATAATGAAAATATTGATATTTCAATATTTCTATGAGAAAGGTATATATATGTTCATTAAAAGGTGCTTATGTATATATTCATGTGGTAATGTACACATATGTAACCATAATATATCCCCTTATCAAACATGTGGTATAACAACTTATTCATTTGAATTGTGCAAGTCCATATTATTAAGTAAGCATAAAGCATTATAAGTATCAATATGAATAGCATAAACATATGTGCTATCATGAAGTAACTCAGGCCTTGCTATTCTTCTTCAAGTGGCTGCCTTGATAAGACAGGCAAGAAAACTGAGAGGCAAAGGAAATGGATTTCTTATCCAAGGTCAATTCCATAGGTCAGGCACGAAGCCAGAGTTAGACCTTATCCATCAGAGCAGATCAACACTTTCTTGAAGTTGGCATATTACACTGAAGGTAACATCATACGTATCTAATAAAGACTTTAAGCTACTACAGTAGAGTGGCTTCAGACAAAATTCGAATTGATTGAAACTTTCCTCTGAAACCTGAATCAAAGCAAACTCCATCTTTCTTTCTGTGCCTCGTCTCTTGTACTGAAGGGTCCAAAGATAGCACACAAATGGATGTTTCTCTGATACCTGTGGCTTATCAGTAAGAATAGAAGTAATGGAAGTCTCATGAGGAAGCCTGCTCTTCAAAGATTTCCAATCCCATTTTTGAACTCAAAAAGCTTGAATTAGTTTCAGATTAACATCCAAAGCTTTGAAAGAACTCCTTCCAGAGTTCGGCTATCACAAGGACATTGGACACTAGAATTTAGGCTCAATTTTTTGTGTGTGGCAAGAAGAAAGAAATTGACAGATAGCAAGGTTTTCTTTATTTTTTCTTTATTCCCCTATTTTATTTTTCATCTATTTTCTGCATGTATGCTTTTCTCCTATTTAGAATTCCATTACACTTTTGATTGTTTTAGAAAATAATTATGTATGCATGTATGTCTTTTCAAAGGATCACCAAATGTGATATACTGCTTTTACAGCTTCCTGCTCAAGGAAAGGTAACTCAGTGAGTCATTGTCTTAGTTTCTTCTCAGCCGGTGTGCTAAAACAAAAGAGATACTTTCTATTGAAGTCAGAGGAAGGGAGTGTATGTATGAATGAGTGTATATTTGGTTGTGCTCAGCTCATTTCTTCACTCTTGTACAGTGCCTGATCCCCCTATATGCAAAATGGTGATACCTACAATAATCAGGTCTTTTCTTCTAAGTGAACGCAATCAAGATATCCCCTACAGGCTTGGCAGAGATGCATCATTCAGGATCATAGATCCTGTCAAGTTTCCAGCGTTCATTGTCACAGGCATATCTCTTTCCTTTGCATGTGATAGTCCATGTTTGGATCTGGAAGCTTAGAGTCTAGACCCTGGCACTTTCACCATGCTTCCAACACATTCCATAGGAAGCAACTGTTCCTCAGAGGTCCACAGGACAGCATGAAGATCACCGCTTCTACTGTCCCTTCCTTGGGATTTCTCTGTTTTGAAATGACTATCAGAATTTTATCAAAATATTCCTCAAACTACTACATCCTTGCAAAAATTACAAGGAAGTTAAGTAAAATATTACAGGGTGGAATCTACCTAAATCTTCCCCCTTAGAATTTGAAACGAAGTACTGTAGATACAGCTTACCATTAAGGACTAGGCTCACAACCAAAAATATGAGAATCTGAAACAAAAAAAAATGATTAAAGGTTATAACTTAATATTCAGAATGAAAGTGTCATGTGGACACACTAGAGATGAGGCAAAATACTCAGACTATTCATTAATTAGAGCTAGAGAGGCCAATCTTGCATAAGAGGCTAAGGTAACACTCTAATAAGGAAAATTCCCCCATGGCAACTTCCAGCATCCTATTAATCTGCATCCTCCACCAAGCATTCCTTTTGAGGCGCAATCTCACGCTGAGAGTTGGTGTCTGCAGGAGGTAAGAATGGCCTTGAAATTTTACATTGTAGCCCTAGGTGTTTTCTCAGATATTCAAGAAGAAAGCCCTTCACATCCACCTGTACAAATGGAGGCAAATGTTAATATGGTCTATGTGCTCATGTTTATTTTGAGGAAACTAATGTTTAGTCTGATTCAATTAAAATCAGAATCATAACACTTGCTTGCAGTCTATATACATGTGATAACCATTATTAGAAGAAGGTTGAGAATATAGGGGTTCATGTAATGGGGGGTCAAGTATAACATCAGTGGAGGAAGGTCTCTGATGTGTAGCTAGTTGTTGATATTTCTGCTCCGGGTAACAATGTTAATGTAAAGCAAGAAGAAAAGAGAAAAGAAAGAGTACAGAGACCTTCCCTTAGGTTAGAACTTTTTTCCATGTAGCCTTCATACAGCATACCTCAAAAACTGTAGACTCAGAGGGTTTGTTGTTATTGTTTGTTTTGTTGCTTAGTTGATTTCCCCATGTAATTTGCTACTCTCTAAATATGCCATTTGATTCTGAAGATGTTACATAAGTTAGATTTCAAAGTTGCTTCTTGAAGGAGTTATAAATTTCTATGTGGTATATGAAATATAAATTCTGACTAACTTCTGCTGTGCTTTCCTCTGATTAATGTCCTTTGTCTTATGAGTCCATTGAAAAGATAACATGAGAACTTAGGGTAAATAGGTTTGTGCATTACTATAGATCTTTTTGTTTTTCTTCCAGTTTTAACTTTTTTGACAGTTTGATGAATCTATATAATGATTTCTAGTCATTTTCATGCCCCATTTCTTTCTCTCATCCAGTCCTGCTCCCTTGATGAAGTCCTTTTCATCCCAGCAGTCCCCTACTACTTTCTCATCATCTTTTCACATAAGACACGCTGGGTTTATTAGGGTTACTGCTTGAGCAAGGGTGGGAGGTACCTAAGCTAAGCATGGGCAACTAAGTCATCAGTAGCTACAACGCTGAAGAAAATGGCAGCAGAAGCCATTTCTATAGTTCAGTATCTACCTCTACCTGTTACTATCTGGAACTTGTAGCAGTAAAGAAACTGTTCTAAGTTAGAATGTCATATACAGGTTTTTTTTTCCCCCACTCATCATTTTTGTGATCTTACACTGTAAAGTTTGGCTCCTCTCTTTCTTCTAGCTCAACAACACATGTATCAATGTCCTCCATGAAAGTCATCAATGCAACGCTCAAGTTTCTACCTTGGGCCTTGGCTTCTAGCTGCCTTTCCTGAATCTTGTTTTCTGGTGAAAGACAATAAGCGAGCCCCTCACCTCTCATGATGCTCTGCTGTCCAATCCTTACCTCTCTACACTGTTTCTATTTTGATATTTCTTCCCTTCTTTATTCTGGTTTGGAGACCATAGCATTCATGTTTCCTCTGTTCAGCCCCCTTTAACTTCCTCTTCAATTTGCTTCCTTGACTCAGGGACTTTTTGGCTAAAATCACAACAAATTTCTTGCTGCCTCTAGCTCTGTGTATTGTACACAGCCCATGAAGGCTGGGCATTGAAATGCCATCTATTAGCAATCTCTAGTTAACACAGACTAGCTAGGATCTTGGGAACACCTGGATGGTAGTGAAGTCCCTAGGTTAGACAACATTGTGGTTCTGAATAAATCCTAAATATTCGTTAAATCTTATTTTTATCTAGAAAATGAATGATTATAAATAGAAGCAAAAATGGAGAAAGGCTTGAAAATGAGGCCATATAATGAAAGGATGGGAGACAAGTGATATATTACATTTGAAATAAATCTAAGGACTTTTAAAGATTAAGCACAGCATGTAAAAATGATATATTTAAAGGTCTTTGCAGAGAATTGTTAGAACTAAGAAGACTTTTTCTAGTTTTTTTGCATTTATAAATATTACATTTTTATATTATGTACTTCATTATATCATAAATGCATGTGTATATATGGATGTATGTATGGCATGTTTGTGTGTATCTGCCTCTGGGTGTGTTTTTGTCTGTCTCTCTGTATGCATTTCTACTATTAGCCCCATTCTGCAAGGAAAAAGATGATGCTTCACCTTATACTCTTCTACTATTATACCCCACTCTACAAAAAAAAGATGATGTTTTACCTTATACTCTTCATTGCTAATTAGACATAAAATCAGTACAGAATCTAGTATGAGTATCGCAATAGCAACTTCATTTACTCCTCTATACCTCATTACAGCTCACCTTTGGAACTTCCTGCCCAGGTATAATGCATGAGCAAGAAAGAGAGATAAAGTGGCTGAAGAGGTAGGGCAGACAAAGAAACAAGGTGCTCAATGACAGAGAGAGCCATTTCTAATGTGAGATACAGAGCCTGCCAGCTTCTCATAGGCTGCGGCAGCATGTGGAAAGGAGAAGGGGATTAAAAATGACCTTCTTTGTCCTCCAATAGCCATTGCTGGCATTAGCCAGGGAAATGAGGTGTGTGGTGCATTAAAGAATTTCAGGTGACCAAGAAATAAGTCACATGACTAGCAGTGGATGACGAGAGAAAGGCAGAAATCTGGTAAACAAGCTACTTTAGTATTAGAAATTTTTGTTTAACAAAAATGGAAGACACTTACAAAATACTATGGATATGACTAACAGATTTATCAAATGTGTCAGGGATATAAATTCATGATAATTTCCCAAAAATATTTCTGGAGATATTATTTCATCATTTATTTTGTGATTTCTTAGTCAGGAGCAAGCAACAAAGCACCATCATGTTGATACATGTTCTGATAACAGATCCCCACACATGTGAATCCTATGAGCAAGGGAATAGCTTGAATACTGTTAAGCTTATTCATTAATATTAAACTTCAATACTATTTAATTTGGAATATGAAAAACGTAAATATTTAACTGTTAGCCATTTCACCTGTACAAAATGCTTTTTTATTTATCCACATTTAATAAAAAACATTTGCATAATAAAACACAACAGCTAAAAGAAGAGAGGGTCATACAGTAGAATATAATTTTCTTGTGCTGGCAGTGTTGTTGCTTCCCTGCTATTGAACTCACAGTCAAGAGCACTGTAACTCACATCTAATAGAGAATGTGTAAAAGCTATGCTTCCTTTCTAGGGTACATTGTGGCCTTTATGGTAGCGAAGAAAAATGTATGAGGGTAAATCATATTGTACTGACATTTTTTCTCACATACTAGAGGACCCTTCAATGAGCATAATACACAACAAAAACAATAATTATAATAAAGTGGAAGTAAATGAACATAAAATGAGCATATGTTTAGGAAAACAAAGGCAAAGAATGATGTAGCCCAGCCTTCATTTGGGATGCACTTGTGACGGGCTTTCAGTGTTTGGTAACTCTCCACATGTAGATCACTGACCCTGAATTGGAGAATCACTAATTTGGAGGTTGCAAATAAAATTTTAATCTGTAAGTTTTATAAAAATAGAAACTTTAAGTCATCAGGTTCTTTGGTAAATTAAAAGAAAACATAAATGTTTAAGCAGGATAGAGCAAGTTTAGATTTTAACTTTTTTAACTTGTGCAAATACTGTGGGAAAGGAGTACACAAAAAACTAAAGTTCTGGCCACCAATAGTTCTGTTGTCCAAGGTGGAGGTCAGAGAATGACGATCCCAGGTTAAGTTCTTTAGTTACCCAATAATTTCAAATTAGTAGATCATATTTTTATTGTTTAAAAAAATACACCGACTATAATATACTTCCCAAATAGAAGCAGTAGGTATCCAGTCTGCTGACACGGATTTACTGACATTTGTCAATACACAGAGTGAGACATGGATTAAACACATGTATGTGCATTGTGGGCAATGGAAGTTAGGACCATGTATTCTGATCACAGTATGTTACTGAGAAACAGAAAAGGCTCATGGAGGAAAATTATCTTATGGTGTTGTGTATAAGAAAGAATTATGGGAAGTAATTCCTGGCCAGATTTCATTTCCTACAAGCTGTAACGTTAATGCTAAGGAATCAGACCTTCCTAAAAGAAGCTGAATGGGATTAGACCATGCCAATTGACTAATTGACCTATTTGTCTATTAAATGCAGGTCATGACAAACAATAAAGCCGTGGTCCCATGCAGTGTAAGTACTCCTGAGAAATGTTAAATTTCTAGAGAAGGAAAAAAAAAAAAAAAAAAAAAAAAAAAAAAAACTCCTGCTAATCCACCTAAAATGTAGCACCATTGTTTTGTGGATGCTTAATAAACAAATTGCAATTTCCTTAAGAAGCTGTGGTCTCCAGCTTTTCTAATCACATAAAGAGATGAGCTATTAATTTTGCCTTCCCAAGTGCCTAAAGATAAAAATGCAAGATGTGTGTGTGGTTTTTTTTTGCATAAAGTCTACAAACACCATCAACATTATGTTGACACAGACTGCAAAATGAAGGACTTCCTCTAGATATCCATGAGCCAACTCCTTTTTCCAAGATAAACTCTTCAGAATAAAAAATTTTGACAGATCTGGAGGGAGAAAAAAAACATTTTTCTTTTCAATAGAAAATACAAGCACGGGTATTGATGCCATTACGGTATGAGAGCATGTTCTTAAGCATCGAAAATGACTCCGTGGGGAAATGGTGTGGTTTACGTTCTGTTAATGTCACAGCCAAAAACCAATCCAGAAACTTAAATGCTTTGCTCCTCAGTAAAGAAAGTAACACTGCCTTGACTTTGCAGCTTTGACAGGCAGAGTCATACGTGCCCCTCGGTTGACATGCACATCTTCTGCAAAACTGGCTAGATTATAGTTTACCTGCTGGAAATTGTGCTGAAAATACATAAGAGCCACGTGAGAGGCAGCATGACACAAAGATAAGACATCTTCCCCTCTTCAAGTCATTTCTCAAAAAATTACCACACTGCTTTTATACTCCTTATTTCTCCATCTTTTGCTGCATGCTCTGAGTTCAGTGCCTGCCCTGCATGATTTCCCTTCTACATTACTTGTCAAAGCCAAAGATTCATAGGAACAATAAAGCAGCAATGAAAGGAAACAAGTTCTGTTCCACAAAGTTTTTACAGTTGGCAGAAAGAAAAGTGTGAAGTTGTGGTTTATCCGAGAGGCTTTGGAAAAGGTTCTGCTTTTCTAACTCTGAATTTGGAAAGTATAAATAAACTACATTGGCTGTCATTTGTTATTTATATGAGATTAGCTGTAACTTTTAAGAAGTACAGTTATGTGTGTGTATCTCTATGTGAGTGTGTGTCTATGTGTGTCTCTGTGTGTGTATCTCTGTGTGTATGTGTGTTTGTGTGTGTGTTTCTCTGTGTGTGTGTCTGTGCGTGTATCTCTGTGTGTGTATGTGTTTGTTTGTGTGTGTGTTTCTCTGTGTGTGT
Organism: Microtus oregoni; assembly: GCF_018167655.1. Classification (NCBI taxonomy): domain Eukaryota; kingdom Metazoa; phylum Chordata; class Mammalia; order Rodentia; family Cricetidae; genus Microtus; species Microtus oregoni. The sequence goes on along the minus strand of NW_024543059.1, from coordinate 55,951,301 downwards.
GTCTGTGCATGTATCTCTGTGTGTGTATGTGTGTCTGTTTGTGTGTGTGTCTGTTTCTCTGTGTGTGTGTATCTCTCTCTCTCTCTCTCTCTCTCTCTCTCTCTGTGTGTGTGTGTGTGTGTGTGTGTGTGTGTGTATGGAGGAGGCAGCAGGGGATGGAGGCAGGAAGCATGCTCACCATGGTACCTATATGGAGATTGGAGAACAACTTATTGGAATCAATTGTCTTCTCCCACCATGTGGGTCCCGGGGATTAAACTCAGGTCCACGGGCTTGGTGGAAAGCCATCTTCCTGGCCCCCATATGAAGTTTTATTGGATTCAAACCTGTTTGTCTTAACAATTTTGGGATCTGAAATTGTAACAAATTGAGAGAATGGTCTCTTTATTTCATGCCATCTGTCTTTCTAATCATAGGCCTGAGAAGCACGCTGATGAGATTCAAGAGCATAGCATCAGCCATCCTGTCACCAGGATAATGAAGGAGAAACCAGGGTATGTCCTAATTCTTGCTTTGGTCTGAGATAGTTGTGGGAACCTGTGAAGAGGACTTGACATTTTCTGGATCACATAATACATGAGATTTCTGTAAATTTCCAGACAATAGAAAGCAATAGTGTCCATAAGAAAAGGCCTGCCTGATGGAAGCCACTCCCCACTTTCTGCTGCTTCACTTCAAGGTAGCCTATGCTGTCTCAGAATTGGATAAATTCTGTAACTGAAACATAGCAAACTAATCGACATGCAGTGTCTTTTCCAATCCTCAGCAGAACAATTTCTTTGCTTTTGAATCCACTGAGTTGCAGAGGCAGAACTATACTGTCCTTCTGAAGTTTATATGACACATGTAATATCTGTACGAGAACATCCCGGACAGGTAGAGAAGGAAAATCAGTGCAGGTTCATGGCATAGTAAAAGAGTAAGCCAAAAAACAATTAGTGTTGCTTAGGTGGAACACATGAATTGGAATTTATAGGAAGTTATAAAATAATGTAAAATTGATAAACAACAACACACAAATGAGTTTGGAACATATCTGATAAGCGAACATAAAATAGTGAAATGGTAACAGTTATCACCATCATCGTATTGGTTGATCTTGAAGATCAAATGGAAGCCAAAATATCCCAAGACTCAGCAGAAGCAAAAGGAATGGAAGCAAACTATACTAGACTAAGACAGTACACCCTTGGGAAAGAGTGCAAGGAAGAGCCATCTGTGCTGTGCTGAGATATTTCAAGTTCTCAGAACATGAGATGGAAAGGTCTTGGGTCTGTTGGCAAGAACAAAATTTCTAAAATTTTTGCATCATCCCGCTTCTGAACCTGGAGACACCCTGAAATGTCTGGCTGACTGTTAGTACACATTTTTTTTTTCCAAATCAACTCATGTACTCAATAGGTTTCTACTTTACCTAAATTAAAACCACCACTACAGAGGGATGTGGGGAAGGAATTGGGTGTCTGTTTTACTATTAAAACTCCCTGATATCATACTCAGAGGAAGAGTTATGTTAAAGTTACCGTAACGATGGAAGTATTAGGAGTCAGTGTGATAATAGGAGACAGTTACCCCTATGATCTCATTTGTGACCTTCATAAGAAAAATCCTCTGCATTAAGATCTAATTTCTATCACCAGGGATTAACTTCACTCCTTTAGGCAAAATATTCTGCTCAATTCCAAAAGATCACTGCAATCATTTCATAGCCTGTTCTTGGAAACATAAAACACAAGCATCCACGTACAGTTAATGTACTGAATAAGCTATTCAGGAGACCATCCGTAGTCAGGACAAATTTAACAATTTCTAAAAGCTTTGATAGGTTTCTTTCTTTTCTCAGTATACAGAAATATAGTTTATTTTCTTGTGACCATTCTGTTTTTTGTAATGTATATTAAGAGAAAGACTATGGATTTTCAAGACTAGATGTCATAGGAGTAGTAGAACAAGATAACAATAAAATGGTCTTCTGATCATAAAGATTCATTCCTTGTAATGAAGCCAAGTATGAGCATATTATAAACTCAGAGTGATTCGAGTTCTGCGTCTATGTTAGTCCCTTGGTACCTCTGATAGGTGGGTTTTGACTTCCCTCATGCACACATATTTAAGCCTTTTAGCCATATAAATTTTATAAACTCCCAAACAATATAGCTCCCCTTGCTGTCATTAATCCACAAGACCACAATGTAAATAGAAGGGGTAAAAACACTTCAGATATTCTTAAATAAGGTCTTTAAAACACCAGCTCCAGAAATATAAACTAGAAAAATGCATTGCCCCACAACAACAAACCAGACATAAACCCACAGCTGCATGAAAGTGCAGTACTAAAGAATGACAGAAACTATAAAGGTTTGGACCATAAAATCCCCTTGTTTCATGTTTCATATTTCTTTGAGATAACCTGCAACCTTCAGTGGTAATGTGCCTATAAAAACCGGAAGTGGGATATTTGAATTTAGTATAGTATATACATCTTAAAAATTACTATGGAAGTTATTCTGGTGTTTCCCATAATAAAATTTGGAGAGGAAAAAATCACAGGAGATCACAGTTATACAAAGGAACAAAACTTATGCCATGAACACAAATCTCCATGCTGAGATCACACCCTTCCACCTTTTTACCTTCGCTTAATGTAAGGAGGTGAACCGCCAGAAACGCCTAATCTGCTAGTGTTCTCAGTTCTTCCTGAGGGCTACGAAGATGTCTGCACATACAATTCTCAAGCTTTGTTCTTAAATAACAGGATCAACTGCTCGAGAATCTCCCAGGATCTATACCCAACAACGGACTTCCAAACAAGCCACAGGAACCTCTCTACCTTGTGGTTAATACTCGAGACTATCTCCAGGATCAGGCCAACAGGATTTCCTGAGCTCACATGCTTGTCTACCCTTACTCTGCATGCTCATTGTGTATGTATCATTGGGGGCTTAGAGAAATGGCTCCGTGGTGAAGAGTACTCACCGCTTATCCAGATTCAACTTCCAGCGTTCACATAATGATTCACAACAGTCTGAAACGCCAGTCCCGGTAAATAGGATCCTTTTGCTGGCCTCTGTGGAGCACAAGGCATATGTATATACATACACACGTACAACGATCATACATAAAACAAATAAGATTTTCTAAAAGAAAAAATAGAATTCAATTCTCATATAATTCAACTTCTAGAAAATCTAATAGTTTTACATTTTTAGTTTTAAATCTAAGTGTGGGCCTGGATTTGCAAATATATTCAGCTACATTTATATAACACCAAACTGATCAAGCTTGTTTTTCACTACTTGTCGCTCTATGATATGTTTCCTAGGGTGCATATTTTATCTACCTTCATCAATGTCTTATTAAAATGGTAAAATAATTTGTAGTTCCATACTGCTCAAAGATAATATATTTATAATATATAGTAATATATTACCTTTTATTTAGTAATATATATTACCTTAAAGGATGTATATATTGTATAAATATTGTATGTATCTATATTTGCTTAAACAACAAGTGTGTCCCCTCCCTTTGTGAATCTTGTCCGTATGAAAGCTGAGATTACTGAATGTATATATTGAAAAATAAAAATAAAAATTAAGGAACTGTACTTTCTTTCCAGTGCCTAACCTAATGTATATTGCATCATGTATGGATTAAATGTATAATATATAATACACATATGGAGTCAATAAGCTTCAGTCTTGTAGGGCTATGCATGATGAACGACGTTTGTCAGAAAGAACAATCAGTTATCACCATTTATTACACTGTGGCAAGAATATTACTTTATTAAACTAACTGGCTTCTTGGATTATTGCAGTCATTTTAATTCTTTATTGTGTGCTGTTTCAAGTTGCATTATAGTTATTCTGCATGGACCAGCTCTCCCTTTTATTGATCATATTTCCTAGTATTACTTTTATTTCTGGAACATAGGCAATTATTAGCATTCAGCAAATGTTCACTTAAAATGCATATTGATTGTATTAAAGCTAAGTGAGTCTAATTCTACACAGGAGTCCATGATTATCCTCACAAAGAAAATTTTGTCCTCATATCCTGTTCAGTGAACTAACAACTGAAAGGCAGATAAAAAGCAATCTTTTTCTTTCTAGGAAATCTATAGGGAAGTCACACTTCTAATCCCCTTTAGAATTAAAAAAAAAAGGAATGGTAATAATTTAAAATAAAATCAAACAACAGTAACATACCAAGTTAAATGATTAAAATATAATTTTAGAGCCAGATAGTAGTGGCGCATGCCTTTTATCCCAGCACTTGGGAGGCAGAGGTAGGCAGTTCTCTGAGAGTTTGAGGCCAACCTTAGCTACGAGAGCTAGTTCCAGAACAGGCTCTAAAACTACAAAGAAACCCTGCCTCAAAGAACCAAAAATAAAAATAAAAATTTAAGATTTATTTGTTTTTATTTTATGTGTATGAGCGCTTTACCTGCATGTATGTATGTGAACCATATATGTGTCTGCAGCTCTTGAAGTCAAAAGTGTAGAGCTGGTTTTGAAGTTGGACTCTGGCTCAGTCCCTCTCCAATTCCAAGCCTGTTAGTAAGAGAAAATCCCAATCCCCTTTTTGTCATATTACATACCAGTTATTTTAAACTACTATCTTCTTTGGTTAATGAATTTTATTATTTGCTTATTTATTTAGCTAGGTGTGTAATAAGGGCAAGCACTGGAGATAGCTAGTAAGGTGCATCATGAAGAGATGTTATGCACATCTCAAAATATTAAAATGCAAATAAACTTCATTCAGTAGGTACTACAGAGAAACAACCCATTAAAGGATTTCTTCCTTTGTTGATAATATGAATTTTTATATTAGTTTTTGAGGGACTGTAATTAGAATATATGCTTGTTTTTTATATTTTATTGTTTAGTATAAAAGGTGATTCTATGAGAGAATATGGTTAGTTTTTTTTCTTTTTCTTCTTGTCTGATAGTATACTTATGAGAGCAATTGAAGATCTTCAAAAAAGGAAGTAAGAAGTCAAATCAGATAGACTTGGGTCAATATAAAGTTTTACATAATTGTGAAAATTTGGAATAAAAATTTAAAAACAAGGGGAAAATATACTCAACCGTTCAGTGATATTTCACAGCATCACAACTTAGGACATTTTTGTATGCTTCACCATATCGTTTCCCTGTACTACTTGGCTCATTCAAAGACCAAGTTTTACTTGATTTTTATTTTTAAAATAATTGTTAGTTCTATGATGGATTCATAAAAGCTGTTTGTTTCCTCTGTAACTTTTCCAAGATTCATCCCATTCTCTACTCACCTCACCAAACTTGTGCTTTTTCTTATTGTTTCTTTGAAAAGACATCAAGATCAATCTAGGTTGTGCAAGTATTCTTGGGTGTGTGATTTTCTCCTGCGGTGTGGTCAACTTACCAAGGGTGACACCATTAAAGGATTGTGTCTTTCCATCTCTCAGCAGTGAATATTTGTCAATACTTCCATATTGAATGCATATTTCATTCCCATCTCCATGCTGCTATTTGGTCTGGCTTGGGCTAGCCCAGGTCTAGTGCCTGCGGTCATAACCACTGTGGTTTTGGATGTGTAGCATCCCGAATTGTCCAGAGGACACTATTTCCTTGTAGTCACCCAGTGCTACTCATCTACTATGTCTGGTGGTGCTCTTATCCCCTTCTGCTTCTTTCTTCAGTAACGATCACTGAGCTTTGAAAGGAGGTACAAATATCTATGTTCCATTTATGGCTGAATAGTCTGTAATCTCATTCTCTGCACCTTGTGTGAATCACTATTTACTGCAAATAGAAGCTTCTCATGTAAAGCTTAAGAGAATCATTGATCTACATGTGTAAATCATTGTGAGTTGGACTAATACTATAGCTATTTAGTCTAAAAATAGTGTTAGGTTCTCCTCTGGGGTTTATGACCTGTATAGCTAAAGGTCCCTGGTTTTATAGTTATGCCAGGCATGGACTTTATTAGATTCGGTATGACTAAAATTCAATCATAAACTATTTAGCTAGTACCATTCTGTGTGTGCCATTAATGCACCACTAGGGTTTAACTGATTTTCAAACTACTTTTGAAGGGTCTCTAAAGATGGTTTCATGGTTAAGAATATTTGCTTTTCTTGAAGAGGACCTGAGTTAGGTAGGTTCTTAACACCTAATGGGCAGCTTATCTTCATCCCCAGATCCAGTTTCTGCAAATCTGACAAATACATTTGTGATGGGATGATAGATTTATAATTGTGAGTTACTGCTTACATGTCAGTTCTTTCTTTCCTTTTTTTTTTTTTTTTTGGTTTTTCGAGACAAGGTTTCTCTGTGGTTTTGGAGCCTGTCCTGGAACTAGCTCTGTAGACCAGGCTGGTCTCGAACTCACAGAGATCCGCCTGCCTCTGCTTCCCGAGTGCTGGGATTAAAAGCGTGTGCCACCACCGCCCAGCTGGCCTCAAACTCACAGAGATCCGCCTGCCTCTGCCTCCCAAGTGCTGGTATCAAGTCAAATTAGTTTTCTTTTAAATGATGCTTTCAATCTGTTTTCTAAACAAGTTGCTGAATAATCAGCTTTTATATTAAGATTTTACATGTATGTTCAATATATATAATGTTACAATAAGGATACTTATATTTCACAAAAATTTTATGTACTTAAGTCAGCTAAAAGTCTGAAAGGTTTTATGGATTAGGGTTGCCAACATAGTTACTAATAGTAGACAATTTTAGGTTGTTCTTTTTAAATGTAAAATACTTCATTTTTTAGATCAATTTTATGTTCACAGCAAAATTGCGATGAAAGCCAAGGTCTGAAGAGATAGCTTAATTGGTAAAGTGCTTGCCTTGCAAGCACAAACTCCTGAATTTGGTCTTGAGAACCAATATAAAAATGTCACTGTTATTGGCATGCTTTTGGTAATCTCAATGCTAGGGAAAGGGAGACATGAATTCATTTTGTTTTGCTGGCCAGTCAGCCTGGTCTAGGGTCCAGTATAAGATCATATCTCAAAAGACAACTCCTATGATATATTATGGGCATACATACATGTGCATACATGCACAAATAGACACCCACACAAAGGTGTGTGCATGTATAAACACATAAAACACACACAAGAGAGTCACATATCTATATAACCCTAATTATTCTTGTATATTCAACTAGCCACTCTTTTGCTAGATCTGGGTGAGCAATATTCTTCCCATCTGGTTAGTCATTTAGATTTTTGACAATGTCTTTCATACAGCATGTTTGTTTTTAAATTATAGTGAATCTGTGGTTTTTGTTGCTCTTTTATAGATTGCATCTTTGGTCTTAGATCTACAAAGTCATCACAATCATAATATCATCTAGATTATGTCTAGATATTCTGTATAAGTGAGTCATCATGGTCTGTCATCAATTTTCAGTTAATATTATTAATGTGTAAAATTTCTCTGAATATACTTTTATGTTTACACAAATCCAGAATACATAGTACATTTATTGAAGACTTCTTTCTTCGTTATAATTTTTCTTCCTTTGACCAAATCAGACCAGGGCATTTATATGGGTCTATTGCTAGGTCCTCCGACTGCCTCAATTTCCTATATGCATACTCTTTGACTTGCAGTGCATTGTGTAACTACTGGTCAGTTGTTCACCTTAACTCTTCACATTCAGTTGGACCTATTGAGGTCATGATATCTGCATCCCAAATTCTAGGACTTTTTAAAAAATGTGTATAAAACCTTATTAATGTATTTCTAGATAGTGACATATGACATCAACATGAATGGCATCATCTACCCATTAATAATAGCACAGACTATTAGGTTTTAACAAGCCCATTAAAGCTGTAATAGGCCATGCTATCAAATTTAGAACCCACAAATTTATTACAGCTATTTAAAGACATAAAATTAGAGAATAATTTTCAAAGAGGAGTGTGCATATACTACTAAGGAATTTGCTAATGAAATAAGCTGATATCCCCTTTGAAATATGATCATGGATATGTTTAAAGGCCAAAAGATGGATTTCATCAGCACAATTCTTTCACTCAGATATTGTGTCAGACATCCTTGAGATTTGAGGAAAACCTGAGTGTGTTGTGTGGTTGCTTCCCGTGATATTCAACTGATTTAGGATAACATTTTACATCACAGTTGAAGGTAATATGAGATCAATGACATTTAATTAATACTTGAATTTACCCATCTGAGAGCATTAACCAAACCATCTCTTTGATAAAAAAAGATTGTTGTACCGTCATAGAGTGATAATTCAAGGCATTTACCACCAAAGCTATGCCCCATTTGCAGAAGGCAGTTGGTATCACCACCGTATTTCTATCACAGTATAGTGCTGATCATGGGAATTTGTTGCTTCTTTAAAATCAGAACTCAGTATTGCAACACAGAAAGCCAGTGGTGCAAATAATGCGAAATACAGGAAGTTTGAAATGTAATTTGGTCCTGATTTTGGAAAAGCCATCTGACACATTCTCAAGCATCATTTATAACTATTATTTATTTTGAAGATTCTCAAATTAGTATGCATTTCCCAGACACAATCACTAGCAAGGTTTTTGGAAAGTAGACCCTGCACTAAACTATGCTTCTCTGACTAGGGAAATACTTTCCTTCAGTCTGTGCCAGAACAAGAATTTACTGACCACTCTTTGCTTCAGAACATTAGTTATGGTGGAGGCATAGTAAAAACAAGTGCTCTTATCGATTTTATAACATTTTCCTCAGCCAAGATAAAGGTTGACAATGCATATCATAGAAGTAATAGCTTTGTAATTAATTTTTGGTACAGTAGAGCTGGAGAGACAAAAAATATGTAGAATTATTATTTTGTTTCTCTTTTTGAATTAATGTGTGAGTTTCTGATTTTAAAATTCATGTAAACTGAATACCAATGAGCCAGGCTTAATGTATGTTAATTTGTTATAGAGTTCCTATTGCTATTTCCATCTAAAATAAATTGTCATATTTCTATACATTTGGTTTTCCATATTTGAAAAAAATGTGATATGTTTATCTTATGTGATTATTTTAATAATAAAACCATAAATTCTCAGTAAAAATATTATTTTCACTCAATAAATAATATTATCAAACATTACTTATTAACACATGTAAGTGACCTGAAGAGGTCAGAAAATGATTTGTGCTGCCAGTGTAAAATTGTGACATGAGCTATGATATTTAGTTTAAGATGTTGATAATAAATAGAAAGTTTACAACTGAAGAAGTTCCTTATGTGGAAAGAGAACATGTAAAACTTTGTGGCAAGGTTTCACATTGAGAAATGAGAATGGTCTGGTATGAACCTATGGCAGAATATATCCATAGAAGGAAAGATAGGCAGAAATGAAGTTCCAGAGAGGAGTGCAAAAAAATAAACAATTATGGTATAAACAGCATGTATGTCAACAATTTATACACCTAAGTAATTTTAATGTATGTTGTACCAGAAGAAATGTTGACCATTTAAAATTCATAGATTTATTTATTTTGCTGCTGTAGTGGTGTATTAAGAAAGACTTTCTTATAATATAGACCAACTATCCAAAAATTAATGATCATTCTTGTTCTACATCCTGAGAGTTAAGTGTATAGCATGGCATCCAGAAATGCTAGCCCCTTTAACCTTCACTATTACCAAAGTGCATGGCCTATGACTAAGTAATGCTGGTGGACATGGAAAGCCTATCCAGTCCTCATTTGGACAAATCATTCTGGAGTTTCCCAGCAAGCTTTTGATGAGTCTGTGACTTTAGAGCACAAACAAAACAGCACAACTTTTTGTTACTAAATAGTTGGTTTGCCTCCTTGACCTATAGTATTATAGGCTAAGGCAAGAAAAGAATAATATTAATCAGAATCTTTCATCTTGGATAATTACCAAGAGCCTGAAGTATGTCATTTATGACAGCCAGCTTACTCAAACACACATGGAAAATTGCATGAAAAGTCCTTACAAATGAAAAATATATACAATTTCTTGGTGAATACTACATTCCCAAGGACATCAAAATCTTTAAAACACTGTTACCTTTATGACTACTATTGGAGATGGTATGATGATTAGAGAAGTACTTTTATCTACTCATTTGTGAAATGGTGACAACTCTCAGATGGTCTCTAGAAATCTTCTTAATCTCCTAAAACATTTTAACAAATTGCCTATGTATAAAACTAATATATCAAAGAAATTCTCTTTTTCAATTCTCTCTCTCTCTCTCTCTCTCTCTCTCTCTCTCTGTGTGTGTGTGTGTGTGTGTGTGTGTGTGTGTGTGTGTGTGTGTACATGCAGGTGAACATGCTTATCACTCTCCAAGAACATAACACAAAGAATAAAAAAATCTAAAACTTTCTCTCTCGGTGTTTCCCCTGACCCAATTCCCCTGCTTTCTCTGGGTTTCTGGAAACCCAACCCCCTGATCTCTATGGGTTTTCCCTGATCCATTTCCCCAGTCTTTTCTTCAGTGCCTACAACAGACCACCACTGTACCTTTTTTTCACCCTGCCCAAATCTACGGCGGATCCACAGACCGTCCCTTTCTAAACTAACATCCCCTATTTGTCACTATATCCTACTGCCCAACTCCAGCAGGTACACCTCTCAAAATCACAGGTCATGCCTTCTAGAAAACAAAGTAGGCTGCCTGCAGACCTTCTCCTCTCTCTCTGGTTTCCATACACAATCCCCTAGCCCCATCCCTAGGACTGGAACAGAATACCAGCTGCAGCCTTCCCTCACCCCTCCCCACATCTCCTGTAGATATCATAGATCATTCCCTTCTAACCTGTAACATGAAGGGCCAGGCCTGCTTGTAGGAGGTTTCTGTCCCACCAGGTACCCCACAACTCTTTAGCCCCAAAGAAAATCACACATAGGTCTCCATAAATTATAAGCTGTTTGGCCCATTAGCCCTAGCCTCTCACTGGCTAACTCTCACATCTTGATTAACCCATTTTCCTGATCTATGTTAGCCATGTGGCTCAGTACCTTTTTTCAGTGGGGCAGATCACATCCTGCTGCTTCAGTGGTCTAGGCAGGAGTGGAAGGAATCAACTTCCTCTTTCCCTGAATTCTCCTGTTCTCATTACATCATTTCTACTTCCTGTCTGGTTTTCCCATCTATATTTTCTGCCTGGCCAATCAGCGTTTATTGACATGATTGACAGAATACAGACAATTCTCCCACACCATAACCTCTCCTCCCCAAACTATTGGTTTGTCGCATACTCCAACTCCAGCAGTCCCTAAACTGAGGGTTTCACAAACCCAGTGCAAGTAGGCTCCTATAATTCTTCTACCACACTGAAATGCAAGCCCTCAGGTCCATTACTAGCTTTGTATGGAAAAAACCTGTTGTGGTCCCTATTTCCTTTCTGACCCATCCTCAATGAATCACAAAAGTCTTCTCCTCCAACACTTCTTCACCCAGCTCATTCTAGTTAGCCAGCCTCTAATACCAGCAGGCAATCCGTGTAAACACACTACCTGAACGGGCCAAGAAAACAGGCAACACACAGCTGTTATATTCTCGGAACATCCAGAGACAAAGAAGAAACAAAAGGGGAAAATACCCAACAAATACAAATCTAGAAATAAGAACCTAAAACTTTAATCATCCCCCCACAGCGGTGCAGTGACACCAGCCTATCAACACAATGAACAAGAATCGAGACATCACTTCTTCACTGGCGCCCAGCTCTCTTACCACAGCAGGACTTACTGTTCCCACATAGTTAAAGCACAAGAAAAAGTCCTTAAAACATGAAAATGATGAATATTCTTAAAGAGGAAATGAATAAATCCCTTAAAGAAATAAAGGAAACACAAACAGTGTAAAGAATTACATAAAAGAGTTCAAGTCCTGAAATAGAAAATAGAATCGGTAAAGAAAACTCAAACCAAGGGAATTCTGGAAATAAAAGGTTTAGGAATCCAAATAGGAACAAAAGGAGCAAGATTCACCACCAGAATACGAGTGATGGAAGAGATAATCTCAGACATAGAAGATGTTTGAACCATATTGGTAAAAGAAAATGACAAATCTGAAAAACTCCTGACATAAAACATCCAGGTAAACAGCTTTGTCCACATAGGTCTGAAGTTAAGGATAATAATTTGCCTCTGTAAAGAAGGTGTTGAAACCAGACATGTGTCAGGGGTGGCCGCAAATGCAGGCCTAGAGAGGCCATTTCTTGAAGCTGTGAAGTTGAATCCTGTAGATGTGAGTCACAATAGCCCAAAGATGAAAAATCTCCAGTGTGACACGAATAGTTCAACCAAGAAACAAAATGTGGTTACACACACTCACATGCATACATATATACACACATACACAAAATTGAATGTGTTCCCGCCATAAAAAGAATAAGATTCACATGAAGCTTTAGTGTAAACAATCTAATCAACAAAAACCAGGAGTCAGATAGCAGGATATTTACCTGGAAGGTCTTAGAAGCAGAGGAGCTGCCAACAGTTGCTTCCTACCTGTCTACTTCCTCTTTCTGAAAGTCCCTGAGATCCTGTCTCCACCCCCACATTATCTCTTCCTGTCTCCACCTCTGGAATGCTGGGATTAAAGGCTAGTGGCACCACTGCCCAGCTTCTATGATTAACTAGTGACTGCTCTGTTCTCTGATCTCCTGGCAAGCTTTATTTGTCAGAACACAAACAAAATGTCACACAACAGATAAACTTTGAAAACAATTGGTGTAGCGAAGAGCTACAAAAGGTCAAATATTATTTGGTCCATTTACATGTATTACCTAGAATAGGCAAATTTTTCAAGACACAAGATAGATTGGAAGCTGGAGAGAAAGAGATATACTTCTATGAGTACTGAAGAGTTTAGTATTAATGACTACATAACATTTTGAGCAAAATTGTTCTCACTTCATCACAGTTAAAATGCAAATTTTATTAAACATATTTTACTCTTTCTTCAGTGTTATGGAATGTGTAACAAGCTTGACATGAGGGCTGATTTGTTCTGGAACAAAATACATTTCTGAAATCATCATTATAAGCAAATATACAGCTACCTGGGAGAGAAAGGAGGTTAAACATAATAAAAGACCTCATTCAGTACAGCTGGTGCATGCCAAGCAAATTAGCAGCTTCTATCATTTGTCAACAAGAGAGAAACTAAGAACAATAAACGCAAATTGCAACAGTATATATTAAAGATGCGGTCTCCACTCTCCACAACAGCTATTCTCAAATGCTGCTCTTAAATATAGACTTTTAAATATTATTCAGATTTATATAAAGCTCTAATGGTCAGTCTATTACTCTCTACTAAACAATGTCTATTCATGTCTTTATTTTTTCAAGTCTAAACCTAGAGACTCAATCCCTGTGACTCTGTCTGCAAAGAGAGAGGCTGTCTTAATTTACATAATCTAATTTATTAACTTGCCTCCAATTTTCCTACAAATTTAATAATTTCTTTTTTTATAGTTGAAAAGAATTCCATTGATTTATATACCACATTTTCTTCTGGTCACCTGCTGACTGACACTCAGAGTGTTTCCGTCCATCATTTGTTTGGACGGTGCAGTAATGAATGGGGATGTGCAAGAATCTTGGTGGTGTGCTCACTTGTTGTGGGAGGTCCTCCCACTCCTCCAGCCTATCACCGCTGAGGTACCAGCCCATTGGGGCATGGTTTCTCTCCCTTTAAAAAAGTGGCCACTTCCCTCTCCTCTCTCTCTTCACTTCCTGCTCCGCTGGCGACTAGACTCCTTTCCTGGTTGCGTAGAGGGCTGTTGCCTGGGACAGTGATCTGTAAGTTTTTTTCCCCTTTAAATAAATACCACCCTAATAATCATAACCCCGAAATGGTGTGGCATTGTTTGTGACTTACGCCTTCATTTTGGCACCCAACGTTTGGTTTCAGAACCTCTCCTTTCCCCGCTGGCAGCCACAAGTCCAGATTGGCGGCCGCGAGTTTGGCTAGGCTGGAGCCCTCCCTTCCTCAGCAAGCTGCCTGTGCCTTGCAGCAGTGGCCTTGGACTCCCCATGTGGATTTAAACTCCACAGGCCCGCATAGTCTCTGCCCTCGTGGTTTGCTCTTTTCTGAGTCATTTTTAAATCTCCCTTGCAAGTACAGCTCTTAAGTGGCACGAACCAGAGCACATGGTTGCTGAAAGCTGCAACCCCTCAGGGTGACTCTGTCACGTGGAGGCATAAGCGGCTTCCAGATTGCTCTTCTCTACCCCTGGATTCTGGGTTTCTGGTTCCGTCTCAGGAATTGATTTAGTTACATTTACTTTGTTGAGAAACTTGCATTTTCCAGTTTTTAACATCTACTAAGGCACTGAAACAGGACCATGTTTTCACCGCGACTCTGCAACAGTGCCACCTGCTGGATAATAGGTAATATGGCAGTTTTCGTTTCTAACACAAATTTTACTGCTTTGTTTTCACTAATACAATGGATTAGTAAACTTATATTTACTAATACAATGAATTACATCATACAAGGTTTATATGATTATGGGGATACCTTAATTTGCTTGTTACTAGGCCTCAGTTTTCTTTTCCATATTCTATCATTAAGGAAGAATATGGCACTCCTAAGAACGATTGAATCTTTACGTACTAATAATGAACAGAAGAATATGGCACTCCTAAGAACGATTGAATCTTTACGTACTAATAATGAACAGAAGAATATGGCACTCCTAAAAATGATAGAATCTTTACAAACTAATAATGAACAGAAGAATATGGCACTCCTAAGAATGATAGAATCTTTACGAACTAATAATGAACAACTAATTGACAGGATTAAAATTATTGAAAATCAGAGGTTATCTGAACAAGTGGATACTATGACAGACAAAATTGATTCCATATCCAAGGGTATTAGAAAGTTACCTGAAAGGGTTCAGGCTGTTGAATTTGACCTTCAGACTTTATCACAAAGTTTTGATAAGGTAACAGACAGAATGTACCTCCAAGATGGGAATCTACATGATATACAAGAAAAGTTTAAGGAGGACATGTTATCTTTGAAGGAAAAAATTAAAGCTTTGGAATCACAGGTGCAGAATGGGGACCAAAAAATTGATACCTCAGTGAAATCACTGGAAATATATACAGGTCAGGAGATTCAGGATTTAAGAGAGACAATGATAAAAAGATTTGAAAAGACTGGGGAAATTATTGCAGCTGGTGAACAGAGTAAGGAGGCACAAGGACAGGATACAATGCCTCCACCAGCTATTAGAACTGGCTTACCCAGGGTTCTAGCAACATACCCTATACTTAATTCTGAAAAAGCATCAACTTCTAAAGGCTCAAAGGGAGTCAGAGAAGCTAGATGGATGCCAATAGCAATGAATGATCTGAAAGAAATTAAGCAAGCTGTTGTTAATTTTGGCTTGCACAATGCATATGTAAAGGAAATGATAAGGACTTGGGCTTCTAATGCTAGAGCTACTCCCCATGATTTCCATCAGTTAGTGTCTGCAGTTTTAGATAATGGACCTTCCTTGATGTTTGGAATTTATTTCAGAGAAGAATCCAAACATATGGAACAGCAAGGAAGAGCAAAAGGTATTGAGGTTTCCCAAGATCAAATTCTTGGTGCAGGAGAATATGCTGATCCACAGGTCCAAGCTCTTTATGACGATGAAGTACTGTGTCTATGTCACCAAGCAGCTTTAAATGCTTGGAATAGGATACAAGATCCAGCAAAAAGGGTTGAATCATATACCAGAATTAGGCAGGGACAGAGAGAACCCTTTATTGACTTTTTGCAAAGATTAATTAAGGCTCTGGACATAGGGGTAACAGACCCAGAAGCTAGACGAATACTTCTTGAATCTCTAGCTTTTGAGAATGCAAACATAGAATGCAAAAAGATAATTGGGCCTTTAAAGTCTAGATCAGCACCTATGGATGAATGGATTCAGCATACGATGAATGTTGAGACGTTTAGCTATAATGATGAATCTTGGGTAGGAGAAGCGATTTCCAAAGCAATGAGGAGACATCAAACTGCCAGGTGTTTTAATTGTGGTAAATTAGGACATTTGCAAAGGGATTTCAGGCAAAGAATTTCTAGGAATAATATCTCTTCTGGGAATGACAAAAATAGGAGACCTCGGCCTTCAGGTATATGTAGGAGATGCGGTAAAGGCAGGCATTAGTCCAACGAATGTAGGTCAACAACAGACAGACGGGGCAATCCGATATCATCGGGAGACTCCTTGGGGGGCCTCTCGCAGGCCCCCAAGCCAACAGTGGCCCAGTCATTCCCAGTCACAGTGGAGAACGTGCCTCACCAAGAAAATTAAAAGCTCCAATTTCTGCTGTAAAAAGTAATACTGGTCTAAATGAAGAATTACGTGTGGAGGATGAGTCAAAAAACCCAATAGGACAGAGTAAACGTATATTTTGGCAGACTTCTATTAATGATCAAAGACCAAAGCTAAGAGTCTGTATAAATGGCACTTTTATTGAAGGCTTATTAGACACAGGTGCGGATGTAAGTATCATTACCCCAGAATCTTGGCATCCGAATTGGCCTCTTCAAGAGGTAGATGTTCAGTTCCTGGGAATTGGAAC
Organism: Microtus oregoni; assembly: GCF_018167655.1. NCBI lineage: Eukaryota > Metazoa > Chordata > Mammalia > Rodentia > Cricetidae > Microtus > Microtus oregoni. Next base: position 55,934,717 of record NW_024543059.1, on the reverse strand, counting down.
CCTATCTCGTGTAAAACAAAGCACAAGATGGGTTGAATGCATAGGGCCCGAAGGGCAAATAGGAAGACTAAGGCCATATATAGCCAATATTGCCATAAATTTATGGGGCCGTGACCTGCTACAGCAATGGGATACCCAGATTAACATTCCTGTATTTCCAGGAACTCATAATTCTGGGAAGGATATGATGAGGTATTATGGAAAAAGGTCACCAGCCATTCAGGCTGTACAAGAACATACAGCAAATACCAAACCTTTAGAGGTACCAACAGCCCTACCTTTAAAATGGCTAACTGAGAAGCCAATATGGACCAAACAAATGGCCTCTAGCTGAAGATAAACTACAGGCATTGGAACAGCTGGTGCAGGAGCAACTAGGTGCTCACCATATTCAAGAATCAACCAGCCCTTGGAATTCTCCTGTGTTTGTTGTAAAAAAGAAATCTGGTAAATGGAGAATGGTGACAGATCTAAGAGCTGTCAACAAAGTAATTCAACCTATGGGCCCACTACAATCTGGAATTCCTTTGCCTTCTCTGTTACCAAAAGGATGACCTCTTATAGTTATTGATTTGAAAGATTGTTTTTTCACTATACTTTTACAAGAAAAGGATAGAGAAAAATTTGCCTTCACAGTGCCTACTTAAATTAATTCTCAGCCTAATAGGAGATATCAATGGACTGTCCTCCCACAGGGTATGCTCAATAGTCCTACACTGTGCCAATATTTTGTAAGTAAGCCATTGGAAATAATTCGTAAACAATTCCCCAAGTCCATCATTTATCATTACATGGATGACATCTTGTTATCTGATTCAAATAAAGATACTTTAGAAAGGATGTTTGAAGAAGTAAAGAAAGTCTTGCCTAGGTGGGGATTACAAATTGCCCCTGAAAAGATTCAAAGAGGAAATTCTATTAATTACCTAGGTTATAGAATAGGGTTAGAGAAAATTAAAACGCAAAAGGCACAAATTAGGAGAGACCGGTTAAAGACTCTTAATGACTTCCAAAGATTGTTAGGAGACATTTCCATTCTACGACAAGCTGTTGGGATAACACCTGATCTAATAGTTCATTTAAACAAAACCTTAGATGGTGATAAAGATTTGAATAGTCCAAGAGAACTGACAGCTGAAGCAGAAAAGGAACTGACAATGATTGAGGAAAAATTACAGGAGGCACATGTGGATAGGGTGAACCCAAATCTTAGCTGCATCCTAGTCATATTGCCTTCCAGAATTTCTCCTACAGGGATTCTAATGCAGAGGGAAGATATTATTTTAGAGTGGATATTTATACCTAATAAACCAAGTAAAAAATTAAAAACTTATGTGGGAAAAGTCTCTGAATTAATTATAAAAGGTAAGCTGAGACTTCGTCAACTAGCACGTATAGACCCAGTAGAAATTATAGTGCCTTTTACTACTGAAGAAATAAAAAAGTTATGGGAAGACAATGAACCGTGGCAAAGAGCTTGTGCTAACTTTTTGGGAGAAATTAATAGCAACTATCCCAAAAGTGATAGACTTAATCTCATAAAAAGAACTTCTTGGATTCTTCCTAGAATTGTACGTGATGCTCCAATAACTGGAGCCCGTACGTTCTATACTGATGCAAATAAATCAGGAAAAGCAGGTTACAAGTCAGATGAATTGAGTAAGGTGGAACAAAGCCCTTATAATTCTGTCCAGAAGGCAGAATTATATGCCATTCTTATGGTGCTAAGGGATTTTAAAGAACCTCTTAATATAGTTACAGATTCACAATATGCAGAAAGAGTTATCTTGCATATTGAAACCCCTGAATTTATACCAGATGACACAGAGTTGACTTCATTGTTTATCCAGGTACAAGACATAATCAGGAACAGGCTTTGTCCGATGTACATAACACACATCCGGTCCCATACAGGTCTGCCTGGTCCTCTAGCCCAAGGCAACGCTGAGATTGATCAATTATTGATTGGAAGTGTGTTGCAGGCCTTGGAATTTCATAAGAAGCATCATGTCAATAGTAAAGGCCTAAAGAAAGAATTTTCCATTACTTGGCAACAAGCTAAGGACATTATAAAGAGATGTCCTACTTGTTCTTTCTATAATCAAACACCATTGCCTGCAGGGAGTAACCCAAAGGGTACTAAGAGAAATGAAATCTTTCAGATGGATGTGTTCCACTTCATGGAATTTGGTAAATTAAAATATGTACACCACACCATAGACACGTATTCAGGTTTTCAATGGGCTACTGCCCTGAGCTCAGAAAAGGCTGATTCAGTAATCACACATTTATTGGAAGTTATGGCCATCATGGGTATACCTGCGCAAATAAAGACAGATAATGGTCCAGCATATGTATCTAAGAAAATGAAACACTTTTTTGATTATTATAATATAAAACACATTACAGGTATACCAAATAATCCTACAGGTCAGGCAGTTATAGAAAGATCAAATCGTACTATAAAGGATATGCTGAACAAACAGAAAGAGACTGAAAATACTCCCAGAAATAGATTACATAATGCTTTATTAACCTTGAATTTTCTTAATGCTAATGAGAAAGGAACGACAGCAGCAGAAAGACATTGGATAATGGAAAAGTCTGCTGAACTAAATCAACCGATTTATTTCAAAGATGTGCTGACCTTTCAGTGGAAGCCAGGAGATGTGCTACGTTGGGGAAGGGGTTTTGCTCTTGTTTCCACAGGAGAAGAAAAATTGTGGATACCATCAAAATTAATAAAGTTTCAATTTGAAGAGGAGAAACCTCTTGGAATGGAGAAATGACAACTCATCCACAACGATGATATTCATACAGGTGGTAAGAAAAACATATAGAATGGGGGCAGGGTTCTGTTCTTATCTCCACAGGAAAACACTCATCTTTGAGAAATTCAAGGGACCCTGAATGTTTGGATACTGACAGATGGAAAAATACCTGCCCAATAGGAAATATCAAGACAACTGAATGGGTTGTGTAAGTAATATTAAACCATATTTCTAAATTTATAAAGCTGGTTTTGAAGTTGGACTCTGGCTCAGTCCCTCTCCAATTCCAAGCCTGTTAGTAAGAGAAAAACCCAGAGTTTCTGGAGTTTCTGTCTCATGTCAAGAGCCATGATATGGGACAGAAAGAAATATGAGTTTTGAAAACATCTTTGCTTTTCTTCATATCTATCATACTTTTCATTGAACATATCTATCATGCCTTTCAGTGAATATGTATATATATGTCTATATATGTCTATATGATTAATGTTTAAGTTTTTCACAATGAACAATGAGTTTTTGCTGAAGTGACATTTGAAGTTTCCAGGAAGAAGATGGGGCCCCATGACAACAACTCCACCTGGTTGATATGACGTCATGATACTGATAGCGCTACTACAAGACCTGCTTTTGGTACCAGCTGCACAAGACAGTTCCAACTTGGTTAGCTGAAATGGTGCACATCTTATACAACATTTTGGCCAGACCTGCACAAAATACTCAGAGACTATTGGCAATTTTAAAAGACATTGATCTTGAAATTTAACCATCATTTTACTTTCACAGGATCCCCGAGAAAGAACGTCGCCCCCATGACAGCTGGAAGTAATTCTAGAGGACGACGTCCCCTCTCCCAGTAAAGTTTGCCCTTGGGTTTAGGGACCTCATTTAGGGGTTGATTATAATTAGTATATGATTGAGGGTTGGGGGAGGAATTTTATTCGCTCAGGGATCATTTTGAAAAAAAAAAAAGAGGGATGATGGGATAATAGATTTGTAATTGTGAGTTACTGTTTTTAGACAAATACATTGGTATAGATTCTTATATATTGATACAAAGTTAAATTATATTGACTATTGTACGCATGCATGTTTCTACCTCTGTTTAAAACATTTTTTATGTATTGACATACATTGTATTGAGATATATATATATATATATATATTGTATATATTTACCATATTGCAGTGTACATTTCTACCTCTGATTAAGATACTTATATAATGATTGTGTATTGATATATATTTACCTACTGCAATGTATATTTGTACATTGTTTATATTTGGAGGTCATTGTCCTCATTTGTTTCACAGTCGTTTATTGTCTTAGTCTTTCAGTTAGATAGATATTGAGAATTATATAGACTAATAGTCATCTAAGTTTGTCATTTATAATAGACTAATCAGGTTCTTTAGATATATAGAGATTATACTCAGTATAGATAGATAATCTTCAACTTCTTCAAAGAGCTGTAGAAAATGGCCTTTAATCTAACTCAGAGTTTTGTGGTAGTGAGACACAATTGCTCCTGGCAACACCACTCTATTCCCGAGAGAATGTTGAGCACCAAAGACACTCCACCTGGAGCCTTCCTTTTGGCAGAACTGGCCTTGGGGCAAAGAAATGTCCATACCTCAACGACTGACAAAGATACAGAGCGTGCATCAATGGATAAAACAGGGCTGTCATATCCTGCCAAGACAGGGTAAGATAGTTTTGAAAAGTTGCTTGCCTTTGAAAATGGTATGTCAGTTATGTTAGGCCTTAGCCAAAGTTGGTTACTTCAACGCTGCTTACGTGATTTTGGGTGATTGCCCAGGTAGCCAGTTGTCTCTGTGATTTGTTGCATGTTTTGGAAGTTGTTTTACTGAACTTCCTAATTACCCAGGTAACATTATTTCCCTTCTCAGATCTTTGATGGGGTTGAAGACTATATAAATGTAGTTACTTTCTCTCATGACTTGGCCAAGTTATTTATTACACAAGACCTAAGCTAGTTAGAATAGGATATTTGTACTTATTGTATATATTTTCATAGTAGGTTTAGAACTCTCTTATTTAAACAAAAGGGGGAGGTGTTGCGGGAGGTCCTCCCACTCCTCCAGCCTATCACCGCTGAGGTACCAGCCCATTGGGGCGTGGTTTCTCTCCCTTTAAAAAAGCGGCCACTTCCCTCTCCTCTCTCTCTTCACTTCCTGCTCCGCTGGCGACTAGACTCCTTTCCTGGTTGCGTAGAGGGCTGTTGCCTGGGACAGTGATCTGTAAGTTTTTTCCCCTTTAAATAAATACCACCCTAATAATCATAACCCCGAATTGGTGTGGCATTGTTTGTGACTTACGCCTTCACTCACTTAGAGTCTTTGGGTGTCTATCTCAGGCTTCTGCTGCTAAATCCCCTGAAATTCTAGTTTTGCTTTTTGTTCTTCCTGAGGAACACTCCTAATGATTTTCATAGTCAGTGGACAACTTTACCCTTCCACCACAGTGAAACGCCCTTCCTCACTCTCCACACCCTCCCCAGGATCTGCTGCTATTTGTTATTTCAGAGTTGACAGATGAATTTCCAAAGCTCTTGTACAGCAAAGAAAAATGTTACGAGAGAAAAGAGAGAACCTACTAAATAGGAAAATATCTTTACCAACAAAACTTCAGATGGAGAGGGTTAATATTTAGTATATATAAAGAACCAAAAAATAAATAAACATATTAATCTAATCAGCAAATGTCATATTAAGTGAGTATATGGTTCAAAAAACAAGAGGTACAAATATCCAATGAATACTTGAAAAAGTATTCTCTATCTCACGGAAATGAAAATTAAAACTAATCTGAGATTCCACCTCACCCCAGGGAGAATAACTATCATCCAGGAATACAAATGTTAACACAGTTTACAAGGCTAAGATAATGAACATAATAGGATTATGTGTTCAACTCATTATGAAGACAACATAGTTTTAAAATATGTTTGAACATAGTAAGTCAAAATAGATACTAACAAATAGCTGGATGTGTTTGTGTGTAATATCAGTTGAAAGAGGAGGAAGATTACCATGGATTTGAAGCCAGTCTTGAAACAAACTATCCCGGGAAATCTGCAGGGACAGACTAACAGCCAGTGCTCCTGCCATGGAAACAAAACTAACAAACAAAAACCAATGAGATCAAGGAAGAAAAGTTGTGAAATCCAAGTCAATGTTGGCTAATTAAAACAAAAGATAAATAAAAAAATGTCAGCTAAACAAAAAAGTAACATCAAGTTATTTAAAGGACTAATATACTATGTATAATCAAACATACACACAAAATAATACATGTCAAAATTCGAAGGAAGAAAAATCTTATTAAATGATAATGAGATAATAAGTTGTTAAAAACACATTCATAGTGTTCATAATTTTTAAGTAAATATTAAAAGCAAATCACCACGAATTTGTACAAATTATGGCTTGCAGAGCAAACATGAATGACTTTACTGTTTCTTTGCATCAGAATCTATTCTTGGCATAGCTAGAGTCTCAAGTGAGGATAGGAATCAAGTTATTGTTGCTTGGTGTGGGATCTCCTAGGAAAGCTTGAGGGAAAGACCTGCTAGGTTCATGCCACAGTGGGTGAAATTCAGCTCCTCCCTTCTTCAAGACCAGAGACATCCCCCACCATGGCCTAACCAACACTGTGACTCACTGAATGAATTCCAGAAAAGAGGGAGAGCCAAGGAGATGAAAATAAAAGTGTTATTATTTATGTATTTAAATTTTTATTAATAGAAATCCCTCTACTATTTCAAAATATCCATATGAATATAACAAACTTAAGTTAAATGCTATAGATCTATAAACATAATTTTAGTTACAATAATATTTAGGATAAACTAAGGTTTTTAAAAGCAGGAAATTTATTAGGTTACTAAATTATTTCCATAATGTAGAATTAAATAAAAATAAATTAAATAAAAACCAATAAAGATGTTTAAGGTCAGAAAGAGTATACATATAAGTTAAGGTCTCAGTATGATAAGGAAGAAGGAAATGGGGACATTTATTTACACTTGCATAGGTACGCATTCACATATGTTACCCATTTATATATATGTACACCTATGTATATGAATGCATGTATTCTGTGTATATATATATATATATGAATGTATATTATATAGCAGAATAATTCACTGTCAATTAAAACTAATAAGTGCAAATAGTCAGGGAGGCAGTTTCTGAAGTGTGTGCTGAAAATTCAAGACTTACTTAAGATTAATGCAGCCAGGAAATATGACAAGGAAAGCAACAACATTCTTTTTTTTTAATTAATTAATTTATTTATTAAAAATTTCTGCCTCCTCCCCGCCACCGCCTCCCATTTCCCTACCCCTTCCCCAATTAACTCCCCCTCCCTCATCAGCCCGAAGAGCAATCAGGGTTCCCTGACCTGTGGGAAGTCCAAAGACCACCTACCTCCTTCCAGGTCGAGTTTTACCCTTGTCCTTTTCCATAAGTGAGCAAACAATTCCCAGATCAATGTTAAAATGAGCAAGTGTCCTTTCAGGATCTTGCCACAGCTCAAATGGAGCTCTAGTAGAGCGCCAAAGAGCTCTGCTTGTGGGTTACAAAGTGTGTAGTCCACACCATTTTTCCCGAATTCAGATCATGCCATCTACTTCTTTTAATTTTTGTTTTGTTTTTTAAGACAAGGTTTTTTGGTTTATTGTTTGTTTGTATAGCTTTGGCTGTCCTAAAACTAGTACTGTAGACCTGACTGGTATCGACCTCACAGAGATCCATCTGCCTCTCTCTGAAGTGCTTGGATTGACTGCATGAGCCACCACCACCAGGCTATCTACTTCTATATATTCGTGTGTTTAGAATAAACACTACTACATGTCCAGTCTTCAGGGTCTCACACTGAGTCAGCCATTTGTCAGAACTAGCAGTTGTGCAACAGATCCTAATGCCTTTCATCTTATTGAGCACTTACGTTAACAATATGCTCAGACCAGTGAGTAGGTCTATCCAGATAAAACACATCAATCTGTTTTGGCTTGTCTTTAACTCAAAAGAGGAAACACATTTCACATTCCTTTGTGAGATCTCCTGTCTCAGAAGAGGAGGAAGTAACCTTGACTTTGCACTTCTTGATAGCCACTAAGACATACACAGCTGCCTTTTGTAGTCTTTTTAAAAAGGTATCGAGTAAATAAATTTAACTGAATCTAAATTTCTGTGTTAAATACAAGTTCTAAATACTTAGAAAATACTTTAAATCTCAAACTTGTAATAGAAGCTAAGCATTCATACCAAGGTACTCTAAATAATTTCTATGCTTACAAATTACTTTTTCTTTTAATATCCTCATGCTCCCACACATCCAGATTTTGACATCTTTTAAAATTTAATTCTATCACTGAAGAGGGAACACCTAAATGTTTTTGTTATGTAAATTTTATCCAGTTTATATCTCTAAGCATGTGCATTTTGGAATCGGAGGACTTACTTATGTATAAGTCATTAAATACAGAGAAGGTTAGCAGTTCATTCATGGATCTATGATTTCATAGTTTGAGGCAAAAGCTGATGTTCTTAGCCATAATAACCTTACTTTTTCAAATATATTTCAGGCTATTCCTTTTCAAAATCTTCTTTAAGTGCTTTTAAGGTTATGGAATGTAAATCATGAAAGGCTTACCATGTATTTTTGATTACTTAGGAAGGACACTCCATCTGATTCTTATAGTACATATAATTTTTGCAGAATCCAAGGTGAAAGTGTTGCAATATTCTTTTTACTTCTTAAAAAGAAAGCATTTCTCCTGATCCCTGTCTGTACCATTATCTGCATCCCCAATTATAGATCTACATCACATCATAGGATTGGGTTTATTTGAAATATACAGATATTCTTATGTTCTGTATGTGCTGTCTACAGATTTACCCTGCTTTGTTCTCTCTCTCTCTCTCTCTCTCTCTCTCTCTCTCTCTCTCTCCCACACGGCTTCAAAACTCTTTATATTTCTCTTAGCCTAAAATCCCTAGAATTTTCTTTCATATTTATTCCTCTGTTGATGTTGCTGGTTACTACATTGTCACTTTACAGTACACAGACTCCCTAGATATCTCAGAGCCTCGACTAGGTCCAATCTTCCTCAGCCTCTTTACCGTCTTACTCTTTTGTTAAGGCTATAAATGCATTTTTCCCACTACAAATCCCCAGTTTCTACAAATCAACCATTTTCTACTAAACTACCAATTTGATGATCTCACCTGCTTAAGACCAGAGGAGTAGTAATTCTTAGGTAATTGTGGTTTCCATCCACTACTTCTTCACCAGTTTGTTCCTCTTTACATAAATAAACACTCTCATCAATCAAAACACTTTGATCTTCATAACCAAGTTATGACACCTTTTTTCCCTCTGTGGTATAAACAGTTTAAATTGAGTTATTTGCTTAACACTTCTTGTACTGTCCCTCACAGTAGCTCCTAAAGCTATCTCCCTCTGATATCCACTTTCTACACCAAAATCTGTAAAACCTTCCTACATGAGTTGCCAATTAATTCACAACATTTTACATTAGCAGCGACATTTGCGTAATTTGTAATTATTGATTGGCTTTTTCCCCCTACTGTCTTGTTTTCTCTATCCAATATCTAAATCTTGGTGTTCCAATACTCACTCTGTCACTAAATCCTACAGATGGTAATAGCATTACCATGCTTTACGACATTCAGTGTACTCTACTCAACTAGTCAGCCACATCTATGATCATCTTTTCCCTAAAATCTGAGCTGACCAGAACTCAGTCTTGAGTACAGAGCAGTCACACAAGACATCATGTTGCACTCAAATGTATCCATCACTGTAACATAAAGACTTTATTTTTTAAGTTGCTAAACAAAATCTAGAAGGACTAATTGTTTTTCAAGAACACACTGAATGCCAGCAAATGATTCTGTATGACACTGCAAAATGGAACTGTTCATAAACATCTGTAAAAGAACCTGAATGAAGAAATGTTCAGCTGGACTACAAAACTGGGACCCTTCTCACACTTCTCAGACTTTTTCTTGGAATGTTTTCCTGAGTCTTACTATGTGATATCCATGTAGCCGCACAACTGAAAATCTTTCGTTTTATGACCCAGCAGAGTTTTTATATCTAACTATGCTGTAGTCTCTTCTATGCTGGTTTCTAACCAAAAAGATAAACAAAAGTGTAAAACTCAGTGATCAAAGGAGTGACACCATATTTGTAACTACAAATCAATAATCTAAGTGAAATATACTTCTTGATTAGGTTTGTATATTTGTGGAAGGGAGCTTATAGCAACAAGGATTCTGTCTGCCATGATATTGCCCATGAATTTGCCCTTAGAATACCTATGATAGATGTTGGATTCCCCTCTGTATGCTATGAATATATTTTATTACTACTGGTTATAAAGAAGCTGTTTTGGCCTATGGCAGGGCAGAATATAGATAGGCAGGAAAACTAAACTAAATGCAGGAAGAAGGAAAAGGGAATCAGAGAGATGCCATGAAGCTGCTGAAGGATAAAGATGCCAGACCCTTACAGGTAAGCCATAGCCTCATGGTGATACACAGATGAATAGAAATGGCTTAATTTAAGATGTAAAAACTATCTAGAAATATGCCTGAGCCATCAACTGGTGTTGTAATTAATATAGTTTTGTGTGATTATTAGGATCTGTGTGGTCAGAAAACAAAAGTCTCTACTTAAATAAGATTTTCCTTTATCCATTTTTTTCTCCATTGTTGGCTTAGATTTCATTTTAATTGGATGTGAGTGCATTGGTGTATAGATTAGAGGAAATATCATGACAAGCAGCAAATATTTCCACTGAATTCTGTCACTGAAACCCAACAATGTATTGCTTAAAATGGCATTTAATCATAAAAAAATCCTTATTTTCTTCAACACGATTAGGAGGAATTTCAGTATCATTGAGTTATTGTACATTTATAACTTAGAATCATGGTCATTGAAGAGAATAATAATCTACTGAGATCTTAAAATAAATTTATGTTCTGATGCCAGTGAGTGACAATTAATCCTATGAGGTAGGTTGGACTGAGTTTGGTTTTCACGGTGCATCCCACATGATGATGAACTGGCCACCGAGATACTCATTATTCAGACAGATCCACGTGTGGTTAAATAGTTTCCATAAATATGGATTTACATAAACTTATGTCATAAGCCATTTGCAATTTATTTGGTAGTGGATACTCATGAATCTCTCAGAGAGCTGTCAACAGATATGTAGGTCAAAGATATATGTAAAACCTTCCCAGATATTTGTTAATAGATGACTTCCAAGCAGGACTCAAATTATTTAATAGTGACACCCATGTGAAACTTAGTTCACTTCACCATTGCACTATTATCAATCAACGGTGTGCAAAGAAAAGTGAGATGGAATTTGCAGCTTTGTTAAAAATCCAAGATTCACTTACTATTAAAGAACACTCTTTACATATATTATATATAATATATTCTATTTCTTGTTTATATGACTTTAATTAACTCTGTAAGCAAACTAAACTTTAATTGTGTAACTTAGGGGGTATAGAAGTAAAAACTTCTGCAACCTCGGGCCTTGAAAACATTAAACCTAAAATATTAACACAACTCATAAATGGATAATTTAAGAAATAGGAAAAAAAATCACATTGCATTTGATTAAAGGGGTTACGATGAAGAGAGGCATTTTGTCAGGATTCGATTCAGACATCCCTATGGAAATCTAAGACAGTTGGGAGCAGATAGGATCCACTTATCCAATTTTTGCCTCACTGTGTCTTTTTATTTGAATTAATCTGGGTAATGAAGACTCAAACCAAATTATTGTGGGTTGATTACCCATGAAAAGTGGGTTAATTGTTTAATAGCCATGGGTGTAAGTGAGTGTAGGTATTTTAATATACATAAACTTTGAAATGACACATTTGATGATAGCATAAAGTATATATACAGTGAAATCAATAATACAACTTCACATTAAAAGTTGATTAATCTTCTTCATGGAGAGATTTAATTTTCTGTAAAATCAGTTTCTAAACACTGGAAAAAATATTCATCTGTTATAATTGTTCATGTAAAAAACTACAATAAATTAACAGGTACTTAATAGTAAATAACTAAGTCTTCATTTTTAGAAAATATTGGACAAAAAATTAGCAACCATTTTCTGTCAAAGGCACATATAAGAAATGATATCCATCATCTGTTGAGTCCTTTCCAAGGTTTCAGTACATTCAAATGCAGTCATCTACATGTTCATGCAGGTAAAGATACAGAAAAGGTCTAGTGTTTACAGACAGACATGATGTCTAAAGGAGCAGTGCTGGCTAGCATCTTCTTTAGGCAGACACAAGCAATGGGCTTGATCAAGGAGTGCCAACTTCAGCCATGTCTTCTCATTTACTTTCCGAGTCATTAAAAGGGAAGTCTTATTAAACCCAAAATTCCAGCACTAGCATCTCTCTTTCACTTTCAGTAAAGGTGCATAGGATTCTAGGGGGAAATAAAAGTCAGCATCTGGCTTTCCATAATGGTAGAAAGAAACATGGACCCAATTAAAAAAAAAATGGTAAATGGTTCCATTATGTTATGCCTTTCTAGGTCTAAAAAGACAACAAGAGAACACAAAGGAATAATAAAAACAACAGTCACCACTGAAACAGATAGCATGTGTGAGAGTGAGCCTGCTACATCAGCGGGGAATCTGCAAATGTGGGCAAAAGGTCACTGTAAAGTTCAGCAAGTTAACAAGGCCAACCCAGAGACACTACGTGACTGTCAAACCATCACTAATGTTCTTTCGCTTACCTGGTATTCTTTTCCTCCTTGTTACAACTTGTGCTTTAGCTGATTACTTTTGCTCTTTAGGGAAGCTAGGACAAGCGGTGAGCATTGCTTTTCACATACTGGAAACCTGAAGGAGACATGAAGAATTTTCTTTTAAAATGAATTTCAGAGGATATTCTTGGTAGTTACTGACTGAGAAGCATCAGTTAGCCATGGAAAGCTTTCATATGGATCCTGTGTTCTCTCTTCAGTTAAACCACACACACACACACACACACACACACACACACACACACACACAGCAGCGAGCGAGAGAGAGAGAGAGAGAGAGAGAGAGAGAGAGAGAGAGAGAAAGAGAGAGAGAGAGAGAGAGACCCTGACCTGTTAGGTTCAAACCTTGAAAATCTTGGTGAAAATAGAAGGACCCTTGCTATATTTGGGATGCATGTTTCTTCTCTAAGAATCAATAGCATTTTTTCCCCACAATTTAACTGTCTTAAGATGATGCTGGCTCTATGGCACAGAGGGAATTAATTACATCTATTTTTCATCAGCTCCTCCCCAGTGCATTAAAGTGTAGGGCTCACAGCTGAGTCAGCTTCCTAAAGGATACCCACAAGAGAGGTAGGTCTAAGATGCCTCCACTATGGGATATCAAGCTAAAACTGAAAACATATATAAATAAAAGTAAGAAGACAAAACTGCGAAAGCTCATGCACATGCTACCATTCAGAGGAACCATAATTCCAAGAGGATGGAAGGGACTGTCTTTGGGGAGCTGCAGATAGCTTTCATTTAGAGACACCGCTAAACAGAACATCTGAAGAAGTGAGACCAGACTAAAGGTTAATGGGGTTTTAGCATCTTACCCAAGGCAGCTGTCTGGTCAAAGGAGAGCCAGCCTACTCAGTTCTCCTCCCTGCACACCAGCCAGATGACACACCTTTACAACAGGACGCATTCCCCTAGGTATATATTAATTTTGATGCTTGCCTGGAGCCACAATTCCTCATTCTCTGTCAACCAGTGTGGTTAATTATGTACTGTAATATTTAAATTACAATTCTGATTATTTTAAAAAGATAATTAGACTTTAAAAAAAGAGAGGCAGAGTTGAAATGAAGGTTGTTGCAAAGGTTCTAGTTATAGCAAAAAGACAATATATTTTCCCAGATGTGAAAGTCATTTGTGGCATAACAGAACCCACAAGGACATGACAATGCAGGCCTTGGAGCTGTGCGATCGCTTTAATTAAGGAGGGGCCATCTGGATCAGATGAAGAAAGAAAGCAGGGTAAATTCTACTACGGAAATTGACAAAGTATGAACTTCACATATGTTTCCCAATAAATTGTCTCCCTTTGTACTTCCAAGCCTTTCTTTTTTTTTTCTTCAGAGTTTTTACTTTGTCCCGCCCCCTGCCGCAATTAAATGGTCTTATTAGAAGCTTATGTCTTTCATTCTTTCAAATTTTATATATGGGTATTTCGCTGTCTGGGCTATCTATGGATTTTGTTTCATAGTTATAAAATTTAAATAAGGTAAATTTGTGGCTTTTTTTGCCAATTCCTATTTGCCACCATGGAGCTATTCATGTGCACTTAACACTTGGACTAGTGTCGGGATTTGATGTAGTAGTGTTTGTGTCAAAAGCGTAAGACATACACAGCTATTAAAAATCAGCTATTAATATGTTTCTCTAACAGTAGCAAAGGCCTATTTAGCATGAGGTAATAGCTTATGTATTTTCAAATCTATCCACTCATTTTTGTGCATATGATGGCGGTAGGTAGACATGAATAGTTAACGTCACATATCAAAGAATGACAAAAATTTAGGAATGCTATGGGATCCATAGCATTCCCAAATTGTTACCTTTTTCCTCATTCTCACTCTGCTAATCATTGCCTTTCCTTTCTCATTTCTTCCTTTCTTTTCTTCTTCCTTCTTCTATTCCACTTTGTGTTAGTTAAGCACAGGTGTGGACACTGATGCATGCAAACCAAATGAAAGAGAAGCCAAGGACTGCGACTCATCCAGTGTGATAAAAGCAATGATAATAGTATTTTAGTCCTTGATCTAAGAAGTTTTGCCAGAGCATATGATTCAGTAGATTATGATAAGCTATAAATGATTCTCAGAACACTTGCCAGGCTAAAGCCATACAGAACATTAAGTGAAAAATCAGAAAAGTAGCCTTCAATAAATATTTGTGGTTACATGAAATCAACTGGATTGTCAGGACCCTCTTATATTTTACATTGGCAATAATATATCAGCTGAAAGCATTGGCTTTGTCTTCAGGCAGATTTAGGTTCTAACATCAGGTTTAATACATAATAACTGTCTTTACCTTACATAAATTATTTCACTGGGCTGTGTCAATTTTTGTTACCAAAAAGTAGAAAGGAATCCAGATATTTTGCTCTGAAAATTAAATGATATAAAGCATTTAAAGTATTCACTAGGCCTCGTTCATATAATCCATAACTGTATTAGCACAACTGTTATCATTGTTATTATCTCAAAACTGAAATAGTCGATTGTGGTTATTTAAAAAAAATCACTGTTGAGTAATTTGGGTAATTTTTCCTTGTGCATAAATAACTGCTCAATTATTTTCCCCAATAGTGAGTCAATTCAGACGTAAACCTGTCTGTTTTCATATTTCTTAAAAGGACACTCTAGGTTTCTTTAAGTGCAAGACTGGGGGATGCAGTAATGCCTTTAATGGTTAAATACACTCATAGCTAAATCAATAAGAATGCAAAGAAAAAGCAGTCTGTGACTAGAGGCAGGGATGTAATCTTTACATCCCATTGATTATAACTGGATTCGCAAAGGGTGAACGAGGCTGTTGGCTCTTTTGAAGTGGCTAGAAGAGCTTCTACCTAACCAACAGGGGATAATCTCTTGCTCTATGAACCTTTGTAAAATGGTTTGCCAGGAAAATGCTTAATTCCCCAGACAATGCTTCCCACATGCCTGCCTGCTGTCTTGAGGAGACAATAATCAGTCTGGGGATAAGGAAAATATCCTAATGAGCTCTTCATGACTGTTTGAAAAAATGACTCAAATCAATCTTTGCAGTAATGAAATAATTTGCACGGAAGGCATCCAGAGCACTCTGAACTTTAATTTCTTGTTGTTGAGTGACCTCTTCATACATATATTGTTCATGGTAGAATAAAGGCCCTCACACGGATAGCATGGCAGGGCAGACAGGATTCTAAACTAACTCCTTTATTATTTTTACTCCTTATTTTTTTCCTGTTGGAAATTCAATTTTAAATTGCATTCTAAATGCCATTTTTTGAAGAAAGAGGATTTGAGTAGAGGAAAGTGAAATTTAAAAAATGTCCCCGAACTGAAAACATGATTTTTTAAAAACTTGAATCTATTTGTGTTTTGTATTTTAAATTGTTTGGCTCTTCTCACCTACAATATAAAAGAGAGACCAACAAACCAAATTTAAAAATAAACCTCTGAGCTGACAATGAGGAATACCGAGAACTCAAGAACAACCGCAGTGGGTTTTTGATCCTACTGCATGTACTGGCTTTGTGGGAGCCTAGGCAGTTTGGATGCTCAACTTACTAGACCTGGATGGAGGTGGGTGGTCCTTGGACTTCCCACAGGGCAGGGAACCCTGATAGCTCTTTGGGCTGACTAGGGAGGGGGACTTGATTGGGGGAGGGGGAGGGAAATGGGAGGCGGTGGCGGGGAAGAGACAGAAATCTTAAATAAATAAATAAATAAATAAATAAACCTCTGATATATTTTTAAATCATAAAATATAAATCAATGTATAAAACCAATGTCTTAGTTCATAGATTCCTTAGAAGGAAACTCCAGGACTTGTGCGGTGTCTTCCTGGAATAGAGCCTAGAAATCTTGGCTACCCTCCTGACGCCCCTTTGACCTTGACTTGGAAGCAGTAGGAGCAGCTAAGTGACAAGCACAATAGTGGCACAATGTCAGTGTGGCAATCAAGATTTGGCCCATTCTTGAGTGAAGTGCAAGTACGTAGAATAGCTTTACTTCCTGTGTGGGAAAGCAAGCCATATCTGCTCTTTCTCATTCCTTGCTGCTTTGACAAGAATCTTGGCTACCACATCGTCCACTGATTCACTGTGCAAAGTCTCTGGTTTGGCTGTTGTGCTTTGTTCTGAACCAAATCAAATGATCTGTATTTCCTAATAACAAAATCTCACTGTCTTCCCAGGGGAACAACTAGGAAATTAAAAGTAATTTGGAGTAACGTATAACAGTGTATGTCATAAATACTCCCCCAGTTTTAATAAGGTGTTTAATATCTGTTGATTATAAATCAAAAGAGCATTAAAGCTTATTTATCAAAACTTTAAGCTACGAAACATAAGATGAAGCATGTAAACATCACATAGTTTGTAGTATTCTGTAAATAAGCCAGAGATAGAAAATATATGCATAATTATCCAATAGCAGCTATTTTTATTTGAAGGGTTGAAATAAATATAGTCATCTTAACATAGTATTGCAAAGACCAATAGAATATTCAAAGCATATTAAGTGAGATTTAGAGTCCATAAATTTGATATGTGTCTATGATATAGCTGCTCATCTTCAATAAGTGGGTTTCTAATAAGCAGTTAGTATTTATTGAACAAAAGCAACTGCTACAATGAATAAATTAAATTCCTATTTAAGGCACTTCATCCAGCATAAAGAGGTGGTGAAATTTCCTGGTGGGACGAGCAATGCTTGTGTTAATACTGGAGCAAAGCCAGAGTTCTAATGCCCAGTCTCTGGTGGGAAGCATGTCATGTCACACTTCTCTACAACATGGCAGACTTGACACAGCGAGAGTCATAGTCATGGAGAATCAATCCAGAGTCTGACAAGATCCCGTTGGCTACAATAGTTGCAGTCCTTAAACATCAACACAGAATACATGAAAAAGAAAGCAAGTCTCCATCGGTTTTCAAGAAGTCTAGAATAAAAGATCTCCAGTGTTGTGCTGGTTTTGTGGCTCTGTGCTCTTCAGTTATCAAATCTGCCATTCAACCCAGAGGCTGATTGACAGCTTACCTCTGGTACACGTCTGCGGTTTAGAGGCTGGGATGCTGAACACCAGTACAGCGTTTCTGATATTGGTAGTGCACCCACAGCGGATTTCACATCATCATTCCATCTTTCTTACATTAATATTTTTACAGAAAAATTCATATATTTCAATTGTTTTATGTTGCTATGTATTATATCATGAGCTAAAAAAAAATGGTGCACTAATATTAATGCAGTTGTCAAATCTGTGTTCAACCAAATCCTGCCTGTTATGGAAATGGATCTTTTAACAAGTGCCTAATTGGTTGTTCAGGTTTACAAGATTGCAGAGCTGGTATTTGATAAACAAAGATGATTTTGTTATTAATTAAACTTTTGGGTCAGGGACATGGGTTAGTGGTAAAATAATTCCTATGTGGCAAGTCTTTGGATAAATCACTAGTTTCACAGAAAATGACTGGATGGATAATGGAAATAGTAGCCAGTTGTGATGGCGCATGCCAGTAATCCCAACATTAGGGAGGTAGAGATGAGGATCAGGAATTTAAAGTCATCATCATCTGGAGCTCAAGTTCAGACTGGTCTACATGAGATTGCCTCAAAAGGATGAAGGATAAATAACAAGCTTGTTACATACAAACCAAAACTGAGTATGTAAATTCAGCTCAGTAACAAAATGGCTTGTTCTGATGAAAGAAAATGTATTTCAAACCATCATTGTATTTTTTATTTCTTTTTCTCATCCATCACAAACTCTTCTGCTAACCTTTTCCATCTATGAAGAGACTGTACCGCACAACCTCATATTGTAGGAAAAGGTACTTAGTGGTTTATATGGATAGACAGAGTAGCTGGTGAAGGAGGTCCTTCTGTCTTTGTGTCCCTCTCATTGGTTAATTAAAAAACTGCTTTGGGCCTGTTGATAGGGCAGAACTTAAGTAGGCGGGGAGGACAGAACTGAATGCTGGGAGAAGGAAGAGTCAGAGAGAGGCTATGGATCCTCCCCTGAGAGGGACACTGGTTAGAATTTTACCTATAAGTCACAGCCACATGGCGATATACAGATTAATAGTAATGGGTTAAATTAATATAAGACTTAGCCAATATGAAGGTAGAGCTAATGGGCCAAGCAGTCAAGTGCTTTGACAATAACTCACTTTTGGAATGTCCCTACCTTCAGATTACAATGCCACACAGAAAAAAAAATGCATTTGCGGGGATATGCATACTTTGATTATATGGCCAAATTTTCTTATCTTTTATTTTTTTTTACCAAAAAAAGTAGAAAAATAAATACACATACAACTGAAAGAATGGAAAGGAGAAACTATTAGAGACAAAAAGCACCCCCTCAAAAATCAAAGTTCATCCTTCATTCACTGTTACTGAATAATATTAGAGACAGACTAAAAAAATATTATGGAAAGCACAATAGGCATAAACCTAAGTTGACCGACCTTCAAGCCCCTGCCACCCAGATTCCCAGTATGCATGCATTGCAAAATCCATGCAGCTGCAAACATGAGGTATCTCACTCCTGTGATTAGATTTTGTCATATGGCACAGTTGACCTTAAGATAGGGAGATTATATATGGAGTCTAGTACAATCATAGGAGCCCTGTCAAAGTGAAGTGCCTTCTTGGTTGGTCACACAAGCCAGCTATTTAAAACATGAGAAGAATTCAATTGCTGTTGCTAACTTGAAGATGAAGAGGTCATGCACAGAATGCTGGCAGCAGCCCCCCACTGACAGGCAGTCGGGAAATTAACACTTTCCACAACACTTAGTGTAGGTGGCAAAATTTAAGCCTATGTGAGAATTGCAACCTTAGCTAGCTTCTTGTCACCCTAGTGAGATGCAGAGCCTGGGAACGAGCCACAGTATGGCCGTTCTTCTTATGTATAGGGACTGTAGAAACATAGGTTTATGCTTTTTTCTACCTCTAAATTTATGGGAATTCATCATATATCCATGAAAAAACAATACAGAGGTAAAAATAGCACTTGCATTATTGACATCAGACAGGTTGGAGAAATTAGATGGATTTTCAAGAAGATAAATGAGTTTTGGTGACTTATCGCTAAAATTACAAGCAACAAGGGTTATAACAAGCCTTCTAAAATGGAAGGAATCTGTTCTGGAAACGCATAAGAAACCAAGATAGCAAAACAGCTCAGAGAAGTCATGTTTCTTCCCAAGAATAGAGCTTGTAATAATGGTCCTAAAATTGATACATTATTCCACCTCTTCCAAGAAAAAAAAAAACAAGACCTTAGAGTAGCCTATTGTTACAGTAACTGAATTGATATCAACAATTTGAAAATAGAGATGAGTTTCCCCCCCCCCCCAGTAATGTAAAGAAAAAATGAACATAAAAGAGGTAGAGCAGGGGCCGTGGCTTCATTGTTTTAATATGTAACATCCAGCTCTGAGCTTAGTTGAAAATCATTGCTCAGTAAAAACTTATTGAAAGAAAGATTGAACTGTTGAATGAATTATTAATGTGCTCTCTTTTACAATTTCAAATAATCACATTTAACTTGACAGCAGGACACCCAAATATGTAAGAGCAGCATACTGAAATAGCAGGAATGCAGAGATTGAAAGTTTATAGACCCATGTTTAAAATGTATAAGGACTCACCTTACCTCTGTTCTGTGTCCATGTGTTATAGCCAATATGTATCTCATAGAAGCATTAGAGAGAGAGCATGAGAAAAATCTAGGCTATCTCATTATTTCTGGTATAGCAAGTTGTTATGAAATTGAAGTAACTTAATAATCACTATATAAAATAAATATTAATACATTCTCTCTTTCATGTTTTAGTGTGCTGAGACTACTTATTTGTTTTCTGGCCACACAGACTGAAATAATTACACAAAAACTATATTAATTTCAACACTGCTTGGCCTATTAGCTCATGCTTCTCATCAACTAACTCATCTCAAATTAACCCATTCCTATTATTTTATATTTTACCATGATGCTTGTGGCTTACTGTTAAGGTACCAGGGCATCTGTCTCCTTCAGCAGCTACATGACATCTCTCTGACTCTGCTTTCTTCTCATCTATCTCTTCTTGGAATTCTTGCCTTGCTTCATGCTGCCTTGTCACAAGTCCAAGCAGATTCTTTATTCATTAACCAATAAAAGCAACATATATACAGAAGGACTTCCAAACCATTGTTAGCCTAGAATTTCCTCAATGACAGGTAAATCATCAATGAAGTTCTTAATAAAAGAGTTTTACCTGCAAGGTGTCTGGGACAAATCTAATCAAACAGTATTTTGACATACTGTGACTATCTACTTGAACATGATTGCAGATATACATATATGTTGGAGACGAGATGAACATATGGAAAACTACATAGTTCACTTTGGGTGCTTCAACATATTAGTGATGCTCATCCCTCTTCTCAAAGCCCATTATCCATCACTAGTCCCATGGATATGCTCAATGACAAAAGTTGTTGAGAGAGTTGATATCCCTTTGTTCCAGAAAAAGAGGAAAATCAGGGAAAAAAATAGTTTTTACTAATAGTATCATCAACCCAAAATTCATCCTGGCCTGATTTTTGTTTGGTTAATTTTAGTACTATTTAATCATTACTCTTGAAAATAATCAGCTTTTCTGTATCTGAGTGAGAATTTGAATGGCCAATATTCTCCCTTCTTTACAACTCTGTCTGCTCCAATGCATTATGTCCTCAATGTTGAGCTCCCTTGCACCATAACAAACTCCCAATTCATGGATAAAGAACTGAGGGCAAATGACTTTTCTTGGTTTAAAAGTGAATATTGTGAGGGTAAGCGTAACACTTACTTGTTTTTAGCTTTGTTGTTGCTCTCATAATGTATAAGGACAGTGGTCCATGTCTTCTTTTTCATACAACCCACTGTATTTTTATTAAGTTGTTTTGTTCTGGAAAATTCTATTAGACAAAGACAAAGATGAACAGCAATGCATTCAGAGAGCTTAGAATGCTGAGGAAATTTAGCATCAAGCTATATAAGCAAGAGTAGAAGTAAGATATGGATTTAGGGTCAGGGAAAGAACGCCCTCAGAGAGAACATGACTGCAGTCTTCAGCTGTTTGAGGAACAATAATGAGGGAAAAGAAGTAGATGTTCTCTATATAACCTTAGCATAAAGACCAATGGGAGGGGGCTAATTTTCATAATAAAGGAAAATATGTCAGAAAAGCTGCATGGTGTTAGGTGGCCTTAGGAGGTAGTACTGGGTTCTGTGTCAGGAAAAAAAGAGCTTCAAGCTATTTAATATTCACGACTATCACTGAAAAGATGGATTCAATAATAAGATGGAGATTGGACATATATTTAAGTAGCATAAATATGTAATTCATTCTCCAGAGAGGAATCAAAGAATAAAAAAAAGTGTTGGCAATAGGGCTGGAAATTGGGACACTAAGCAAAGTAAAATCTATGTTCTGACTCCACTAAACGTCTCATCCAAAAGTGAGATTATCTGAAATTATTTCATCACATTAATGAGTTAATAATAGTTTAGTAGTTTGTATTTTGGGGATGTATTTGAAAGACAATGAGTTTCTCAACAATTAACTATATGGCTCTGTTTTTTGTTTTTGTTTTTGTTTTTGCTTGGGTTAAGTCACTAGGGGTGTTTTAAGCAGTTGGCATATCTGTTTGTTATAGCTTTAAATTGTATCAGTATCTTAAAGTATAAATGGTAACAAACCAGGTTAACCCACCAGACAACTGTAAGATAAAGTGTATGACTTACATGTATAAGTTATAAAGAAAGATTTTATAGTATTTCATTCTTGGCTGCAGGATCATCTATCCATGCAAGGAAGGTATGGCAGATGTTTAGTCAGTCCATTACCGTAGGATGAACTTTACACCACATTGTCCGAGTAGCACAGCCTACTAATTCAGCATTATCACTTTTTGGTGTAGATACGAGTTTTGCTCTATTTTACAGAGAAAACACTTTTGGTTTGAGTTGAACAACTAATTTCTCTAAGGGTAGAAACTTTAGATGGGAAATAATTAGAACTTGAATCCTTTGTTCTTACTACCAGAATCAACCACATGTGATTCTCCAGGGTATTAACTATGGAAAGAAATTCCAATGTACCAAAAGAGGGTCTGACTTTTGAGAAGTGCAAATTAAATTTGTTTTAGGTATTTCTGAATTCCTATATGATTTTGTTCTGTTATTTATACTTGCCACACAGTTATTTTAGTCTTATAATAGGTTCTAGTCACCGAGACAAGATAATTTTTTCAAAAGAAAAGAGTCACAAGCAATAGAAAAATGTATATTGCTAGCAGTCTACTTAGTCTTCATGTCACACAAAACCTGGGTATTTATCATATGAGTGAGAAAATTCCCTTAATTCAGAAATAGCTAAGCAAGTGATCAGAGTAGAGGAGGAATACTCTTTCCAAAATATGAGCCCAGAAGAGGTCTCCAGTATGACAAGGAAAGTGTGTGAATTACCAAGAGACATATAAAGAGAGAGTCTATAAACTGTTTATATTTACACTGGCCTACACAATCAATGAAACAGAGAGTTGGGGACAGATGCATAAAGACACGAAGTTGAATCCTAGTAACAAACACGAAATTAAAGCCTAAACTAACTCATGTATTGCATACCAACAAGCAACAAAATTAACGAAAAGATCAAATCCCAGAGAGAACATTAATTCCACTGCCAGGAACGGTTATAAAACTGATGTGACTCTATAAAATATAAGAATACTAATGTGATAAATGAGCTGGTGTGGTGGCTTCCACCTGTTACTCTAACAATCAGGAAGATGAAAGGGAGGACCATTAGCTAGTAGCAAGTCTGAGCTACATAGAAAGGCCCTGTCTAAATAAATAAATAAGGCTGAAAGGGCCCTATTTGTACTGCTTTCTCTTGATCATTTTGGAGCCATTCAACTGAAAAAAAGAAACATCATGAGGCCTTCTGTTTCACCCACCTAGCTCTCTCACATCCCTGTTTTCTGTGAGATTAGAAATAAAGTAATGAGCAATACAATGATATTTCAGCTTGTTGAAATAAAACAAGAAGGCTTAAGGCAAGAAAAGCATTCCATAACCTGTTCCAAGGAGAAATTCTCAACAAGAATGAAATATTTCCCAGTATAAAATACCCTCAGTGAACAAAAGACTTTCTTTGGAACCTAGGACAACAGGGAAAGTCTGCTTCTCATTAGCTGAAGCAGTAATGACCGACTCTTACATTTTCTCTTTCTTTGGAATTCATTTATTTTCATTACATCAGGTGGTTGTTATTACGATGTGTTAATGGGCTTCAAGCAGGGCTGTCCTCTGTGACTTCAGCTCTGATTACCAAAATGAGAGTTTTGATATTTCTTATTATACCAACACAGTTTGCATTCCAATTGTTAATATTCTTGTCCACCAGAGCAACATTCTGAATTTCAAAGACATCTAAAGAAAAGAACATGTGAAAATCTTGTTTTTATTTTCAATTTCAGCTCTATTGGTTCCAAATTTCATTTTTTTAATTTGCTTTTTGAACTTTTGCACCATACTTCAATTCTTTTATGTTCCCAGTCTCATTATTAAGAGTCATTCATTGTTCTAAAAGTGTTTAGAATGTTTTATTTTTTTTAAATAAAACACCTATAAGTTCTCGTTTTCTTTACTATATCTTTCCAGATTTGTAGCATGATTAATAAAAACCCAGAGCCAGATATTGGGGTTCAATCTAAAGACCAGAAAAGCAAAGCAGCCAGCCTTTGTCTCTTAACCTCTGCCTCAGTATGAAATGACAATACTGCCTCCAGGGATCTGCAGACTGAGACTGAGCTCAGAACTGTCTCCACATGTTTTATATTCCTCACTAGTCCTCAGAATAAGGCGTGCACTGCACAGGTTCATTATACAGTTTTAGCATAAGCACTGTTTCCCTCTCTTTGTTTATCTTCTGATCTCACCTGTAGGATCTGTCCCCACCCATCTAGAGCATGAAGACTTTCTTCAAGAGTATTAAAAATAACTTCTTGTAGCTCACTTGCTTTGTGATGATTTGAATGAGAATGCTCATGTAGACTAATACATTTTACACTTGGTCCTCAGTAGAGTAAACCATTGGGGCAGGATTAGAGGATGTGGCCATGTTGGAGCAAGTGTGTCATTGGGGCAGGCTTTGAGGTTGTATAATCCCATTCCATTTCCAATAATTTCTCTCCTTGCTGCCTACTTGTGGGTGAGGTATGAGCTCTCAGATGCTGATTCAGCACCATGCTTCCCTAGTTGTTTCCACTTGGTCTCGACCATGGTGGTCATGGACTCACCTTCAAAAATGTAAACCCAAATTAAATGCTTTCCTTTTTAAGCTGACTTGGTCTTGCATAGTGTTTTTTGCCATGGCAACAGAAAAGTAACTAAGAATGAAGTCAGTACCAGTTGGTGCCAGAGTGGAATGTGGCTATGACTACCCAGACTATGGGATTTTTGTTTCTTGTTTCTTGTTGTTTTGTTTTTGAGGACTGTGGTAGATTTTGGAACTTTGAACAAAAAAAAAAATTTAATATTGTAAGTGTGGCTTAATGGGCCATGCTAAAAGAAGATTTGAAGATAGTGAAAATAGCTGAGAGAAATGTGGACTATTGAGGTCTAACTCAAGAGGTTTCAGAGGGGAACAAATTTACCAGCTGGGATAGAGGTCATTCTTGTAACACTTTGCCAAATTACATGGTTGCTTTTTGCCCCTATCCTAAGAATCTTCCTGACGCTAAACTGAAGAGTTTTGGGCTGATGTCATTGGTAAAGGAGATTCCAGATCACCTGATATCGACTCTTCCACACGGTCACTAGTCATCACTCTGCAGTTCTACAATGAAAAACAGCAAACAGAGCAAAAAGAAATAAAAACGCACAGTTTGAGGATAAAGAGTGTGCCAGGTAGTAATGGTATATGCCTTTAATACCAGCACATAAGAGGCAGAGGCAGACACATCTCTGTAAGCTTGAGGTCAGCCTGGTTTATGAAGTGAGTTCCAGGACCTGTCTTAAAAATCCGAAGGAAAGAAAAAAGGAGTGAACCCAGAAATTTAATGTTGGAGCTTTTTACTAAAAGAGTTGAGGAATTATCTTTTCCTAAAAGAAACAACAAATCAAAGATTATTCAGATGAAATTCAAGGAGAAGACCAGGTATCATTCCAAGCAGGTGGTTGACCTTGTTAGCATTGGCCAGGTGTTTCTGGCTTTACAGGCATAAAGGATGTAAGTGTAAAAAGGGTTGTGGAATCGTCCTTCGTGGTGAAGAAAAGTGACTTAGTCCAGGGTTTGTAGTGATAAGAGCGTCGGGGCTGCGTCCCCAGCACCCTGGCCGCCTGCTAGCTTATGCCCCGAAACAATTACACGGACACTGTATTCTTTTAAACACTGCTTGGCCCATTAACTCTAGCCCTTACAGGCTAATTCTCATACCCCGATCAACCCATTTCTAATAATCTGTTTAGCATCAGTCTTACCCGGAAGATTCTAGCCTACATCCATGCTGGATCGGAGTTCGTTGCATCTGCCTCAGAGAGCAGAGCTATCGCGTCTCGCATCTGCCTGGGAGAGAGGAGCATGGCATCTCTGCTCCAGAGAGCAGAGCTGTTGAGTCTGAGCTCACTTCCTCTTCCTCCCAGCATTCTGTTCTGTTTACTCCTCCTACCTATGTTTTAACCTATGAGGTCCAAGCAGTTTTTTTATTGCTTATCCAATGAAATCAACAGATTGATATATGACACTCCCACATCAAGGGTTGGCCCAGAAAAGGTCCTCCATAGAACCCTGGTGAGGACATTGTGTGAAGCTGGGAAGGGGAAGCCTGAACTATGTTGAAGTCCCTTGGATGTTGAGGTGTCCATGTTATGGAATGTGTGCCATGGAGAGCTATACAAGCAGGGAGTGGAATAAGCCCAAGAGGATAAGCTTGTTGCAGTCATAAAAACTGGAAAGACTGAGCCATGTAAGACTTTTGACATTAGATCTGCAGGATTTGGAGTTTGCCCTGACAAGTTTCTCTTGCTTTGTCTAGTATTGCTCCACTATGCCCCTCTTTCTCCCTTTTGGAATGGTAACACATATTCTGTACCATTGTATGTTAGAGGAATGTAATTTATTTTTTAATAATGCAAGGGATTATAATTGAGTCATAGCTTTGAGTCTCAGAAGAGATTTTTGGATTTTTAAACTGGTTGAGACTGAAAGACTTTGGGGTCTTTTGAAATTGGACGAAATGCATTTTAAATTGCGATATGGCCACAAGTCAATGGTGATCAGGGTGGTGATTTTAATGAGAATGCTATGCACAGGATGGGTTCATATACTTTGGTACTTGCTCCCCAATAGATGAAATTGTTTTGGAAGGATTCGAATGTGTGGCTTTGTTGGGGGGATTGTGTCAGTGGAAACTAACTTTGAGGTTTTAAAAGTTACTATTATTTTCAGGTAGTGGTTTAGCACTGGCTCTGTCTCCATCTCTCTCTGTGTCTCTGCTTTTCTGCCTCTCATTGTCTCAATCTCTCTCATTGTCTCAACTGCCTGTGTCTATCCCTCTGTCTTTTTCTCTCTTTCTCTCTCCTAGCTTTAGTAGCCCTCTTACATGCTCCCCATCATGATGGTTATGACTCACACTCTTATAATGTAAGCCCCAGGTACAGTTTCTTTTATAAATTCCCTTAGTCACGGTGTTTCATAGCAACAGAAAAGTAAGTAATACACAGTTGGAACATAAACAATGGACGGAAAATGCTTCCAAGCATTGCATAGCATCAAGTTATATTATTAATATAACACTTTTTTGACTTTCACAAATAAATTAATTCTTTTTTATCTTTATTTATTTATTTATTAAAGATTTCTGTCTCTTCCCCGCCACTGCCTCCCATTTCTTTCCCCCTCCCTCATCAGCCCAAAGAGTAATCAGGGTTCCCTGCCCTGTGGGAAGTCCAAGGACCACACACCTCCATCCAGGTCTAGTAAGGTGAGCATCCAAACTGCCTAGGCTCCCACACGGCCAGTACATGCAGTAGGATCAAAAACCCATTGCCATTGTTCTTGAGTTCTCAGTAGTCCTCATTGTCCGCTATGTTCAGCGAGTCCAGTTTTATCCCATGCTTTTTCAGACCCAGGCCTTCTTAAAGCCAAAAGTGTAATTAAGTTCATCCACAAACCTAAAGAGAGTGTGGTCGCTTCTTTTCAGATAGAGACCAGGATTATTTTTCAAAAGCTCACATTTCATGGATCTTACAAATTGATTCTTTCGGCACTTCATGCTGTCTTTTTAGGCCCTACCAGACATCAGATGAGAACTTCTCCTCACGCTGTAGTGATAAGAGCAGCAAATTCCCTATTTAACTGGATAATAAACTTACTTTACAAATGGCTGAATCTATGTTTATACATGCATGATGAGATCAGTGTTTACCTAAGAGGGTTGTCTCTGCTTACTAATGTGCACTTTACAATAACCTAAGAAAACAAAAACAACCTTCCTACTCCCTGGAAATGGTGGTTGGGATAATTGTAACAGTATTAAGCAGCCTTGCAACTCTAGACCTTATATAAATACATTCAATCTGATGCTGTTTTTTTTTTTTCCCCCTCCAATGTCTTTGGAAAGAATCACTTATGCTTCCTCTGAGGAATGGTAAATTCCGCTGCTGTCTGCACTATGGGACTTGTGGAGAAAGCCTTTCATTCTTCCTGCTTCAGCCTGTGCTCGTGTCTACCACATATTGGTGTACCTTACCTTGCTTCTTTCCCCCTCCGCCTAAACAGAGAACAAATTTCATAGACAGCTATTTTTACATTTGTGTGGGTGTTTAGCTTTGTATTCAGTCCCAACCAAGGAGAAATGTCATGAGGTCTTCGTCCTTTAAAGTGCACTGTTGTGTCACGCTTCCCTTTAAAGTCAATTGTATGTGTCCTCACCACTGATTAAATAGATGTTTTGAATGTCTCCATGAAGGGACCAACCTGTTTTTTTCCTGATTTTTAGGGTCATGTTGCACATCATAGCTGTTTTGAAACCTTTATAATATGGAAATTTTGAATGGAGTTCTTGAGAACTCAAACATTGAAGCACACTGGGTCAAAAACAACAGAAATAAAATAAATACAAAATATGAAATTATTTCATGCAATATTAATTTTCATATATAGAGTAGTTGATGTCTACAACTACTTCATTGTGGGAAATATAGTATCTAACCAATGTCACAAATGATAGGATCTTCTCTTGAATTGAAAGATAAGAAAATTAAGATGAAATAGACTTTGTTTTCTGTATTTACCATGAGAATGGATCTAATCATCATAGCTCATTATAAACAAATCATAATTACTGCTGAAATCAAAGTTATTGCATCAAAGATAATAGTAATTTTTTCAACTGAGGTATGTGTATATTCTTTCTGGCTATGGCATAGCTAAAACTTCAGAACAGTACAAAATAAAAATAAGTCTGAAAAAATAAGAGAAATAACATTCAAGGAAGAAATGTCTATCAATAGAAATAATCTGTAGCAGAACTGTTGCCAAAAGGTGAAAGCAGCATGTGAACAGAAGAAAGGTGAACACAGTTCCCAACGGCTGTGGAGCAATTGGATGGCAAGCTAAGAAATCTGACCATGACTCCCAATGACTATAGAGCCAACCAACTCTTTAGGATTATTTACATATGAATATTTCTTCCCACAAGTAAATATCTTGCTCATTTTTCTCATGGTTTATTATTTCCATTTTGAAAGAGATATGGGTAATAGAGTATCTCAGTTTATTCTACCCTGTGTCATAAAGTTGTGATACTGAAAACCCATTGTCAGGATGAGGAGATGACTTGGTGGATAAATTGCTTTCTTCGAACCATGAAGACCTGAGTTTAGAAACCCAACATGAATAGGAAAACCAAGAGGCATACTAGTAGTAGCCTGTAATGCCAGCACTCAGGAGGCAGAGATAAGGGACCTGTGGGGCAAACTGATGAGCTAAACTAATCAGGTTTGGGAAACTCTGGAGTCAATGAGATATAGTGACTTAATTTTTAAAAGAAAAAAAAATGACATCAACTTAGAGCCTTGACTTGCTGAACATATATGAATATTCAGCATACCCATACACCTGCAATCTCAAACACATAAACAGACCATTGAACAAGCATATAAATTCACACACACACTGCACATACACTCATACTAAGGCCAAAAACAAAGTCAGATTGTTAGTAGATTTTAGTGTTTGAAAAACCACAGTGCTCAGCTGGCAATTCAGTATTCAACAAGCGGTAAGTCTAATAGTGAAACCATGTCCTACTATGTGTATGGGTAAATTATAGATGACCATAAATTTATCAAGGGCAGAAATGTCCTCCATGGCACTTGAGGCATTTGTCTCTTCATGGCAGAGTGAAAGTAGGATGTCTCTACAAAAGGAAGAATGGCAGGAGAAAAGCAGATCTTGTCCCTCTTCACAATGGGACACAGCAAGACTACCTCCACGCGCATTGAGAAAGCCTTTGTTTATGTCTATGTAATTATACATGGGTAAATATATCACAGGATGAGACCAGGTAGTCACACAGACATAGGAGAACAACTAGGCAGTGAGGCAATAATGACATACATAAAAATGAAGCTGTGTCACGAAGAATGACAAACTTCTGGCAGCTATGCCTATATCCACATACTGTATGAATCATGAGACCCCATGATGGCCATTTTTTATTGTCAACATGATAGGATTTAGAATAGCCTAGGAGACATACCTCCGGGTGGCTATGACTATGTTTGCACAACTGGGGAAGGAAAAAAACACCCTGAAAGTGGCAGTGCCCTCCCATTGGTGTGATATTAGACTACAGAAAAAAAGGAAAAAGCAAGTTGAATGCAGGCATTACTCCTCCCCTATACTCTACCTGCTGATGGTATATGATCTGATGTCTCTCACTTTTAAAAAACATGATCTTCCGTCCTCAGATGGCTTTTTCCAGGTATTTTGTCCCAATATGGGAAAAAAACTGATACAATCTAAGAAAAGAATTGCCAATAAAATCTAAATCACAATCACCGGCACAAAGGAAAATGAGCAAAGAGATGAAGATGACATTTTTCGAAATTCTCGAGCTAGAATTTTTGAAATCTCAGCATGGAGGGAGCACATGAGATGTAGAATTATTCACATCTTAATGATCCAGGCTATCAAAAGTAAACAAACTGTGCTAACGTTTCCCAGCTGCCTAGATCTGAATAATCACACAGAAACTATATTAATTACAACACTGTTTGACCAATGGCTCAGGCATATTTCTAACTAGCTCTTATATCTTTTTTAATATTTATTTATTTATTATGTATACAATATTCTGTCTGTGTGTATGTCTGCAGGCCAGAAGAGGGCACCAGACCTCATTAAAGATGGTTGTGAGCCACCATGTGGTTGCCGGGAATTGAACTCAGGACATTTGGAAGAGCAGGCAAATGCTCTTAACCACTGAGCCATCTCTCCAGCCCCTAGCTCTTATATCTTAAATTAACCCATTTTTATTAATTTGTGTATTGCCACTGTGCTGTGGCTTACCATTAAGATTCTGGTGTCTTTCTCTTCTGGTAACTACATAGCATCTGCCTGACTCCTCCATCATTGTCCCTGCATTCAGTTCAGTTTTCCCACCTACCTATATTCTGTTCTGCCATAAGCAAAAGCACTTCTTTTTAACCAATGGAAATAAAACATTCATAGCGTACAGAACGGAATCCCCATCAAAGCATAACCCTGGATAATACCTATCAGCATGGCTTCAGGAATGCTGACACTTTGTTTGAAAGAAGCATGTAAGCTTGACTCTAACCCAATTAGTGTTAGAAGCTTACCTTTGAATATTATAAATGAAACCGATACCCTACTCTATGATGTCTCAAAAGCATACAAACCGCTCTACAAGAGAATTATTAAACTGTCTTCATAGAGTCGAATGTAGCAGAAAAATGTAATTATCTTTATGTAACATTTAAGCCTTTGCCGGGCGGTGGTGGCGCACGCCTTTAATCCCAGCACTCGGGAGGCAGAAGCAGGCAGATCTCTGTGAGTTCGAGGCCAGCCTGGTCTACAAGAGCTAGTTCCAAGGCAGGAACCTAAACTACGGAGAAACCCTGTCTCAAAAAATCCAAAAAAGAAAAAAAAACATTTAAGCCTTCTATTTATTCATATTATATAGATTTTGGAAGCATTATTTATCCACAACATTGACTTCTGGATCTCACTGTGGAGAGCTAGAGAAGTAGCCCTTGGCAACGTCTTGAATTTGTTTAAATAATTGAGAATATTGTTACCAAATCCTTTACTGATCATACTATAATCATTTTACTTTATAGTTAGATAACTTAAAAATGAGGCTAGAGTCATGACTCACTCTTTAACACAATTGCTTCATGAGCGTGAGGACCAGAGTTTAGATCTGAAGCGCCCAGTCCAAAGGCAGGCATGATAGTTATAGGATCTGGAAAACAGAGTTTGAGAGGAAGAAAAGAGGAAATGCCCAGGCTGTCATGGAAGCAGATCTAGCCAGTCAGTGAGCTGTGGTTATGTAAGAGCCGCTGTTTCCCAAACAAAGTTGGAGAGCAAAAGAAGAAATCTGACATCATCTTTGCATATTTGCCATATTTGCATTGTTGCTTGCATTCACTCTCATGTGCATGCACACATATTCACAGGGCTTTGCACACACACTAGAAAATAGCACCTGATGTTTAACTTAACATTGAACATAATCAGCTAATTAATCCAGTAATAATCACTAAATATCGGTAATGGAGTAGAACAAGAGTGGACATTATCCACACTAAATCTTTCTGCTCTTTGCTGTGGTCTTTATTTTTGGGCTCTAGCTATCATGGCCATTTATCTGTATAAAGTAGAATTTTATTCTAAAGATGAATTCTCTGTTCCTTGGATGTATTTTTGTCTTTTCTTGTTTACAGCAGGTCTGTGAAGGATAAAAATCTTACATTACATTTTATTTGGAATTGGGAAAACCAAAATGTCCCATATGGTAAATTACTTGTTTGCTTATTGAAATTATTCTTTTGGGGAATTTTCTTGACAGCAGATTACTTGTGTGATGGTTATCTCTTGCTATGTATCGTTAATGTCATCAGCAGGATCATTACCTCCTAATAAGAAATAAGAAATAAGCTACAATTTTTATGTGCAGTGCAAAACACATGCTGTACATGTATAGAATTATTCTCATAAATAAAGAAAACATGTAAGGATCTGAAACCAGCACAAAATGAAACAGTAGTGGGATAAGATCTTCTATTGGGTCCAAGAGTAGGGCTGAGGAGCTTGATGAAAAATCGTTTTCTGATCTCAGGACCTAATGTAAACAAACTATGAAACAAAAAATGTGGAAAAGCATAATATAAAGGTGATGGAAGAGGAGTATTTGAAGCCTTTCCCCTTGCTAAGGAGGAGCTCATGAGGTCACATTCCTTCACTATGAGGAGCCAGTGAGGCCACACCACTTCCTGTGGACCCAATGATTGGCTGTCAATTGGACAAGGGGGGAGACTCATTTTTCCTAATGATGTAGCCACTGGGTAACAAAGTAGAAAAAGGGTTCAGAGGGAATAGAGGGAGAATACTTGAGATGAATATAATCTAAAGAGGATGAATATAATCATAACATACTATATGCGCATGTGAACTCATCATAACAAATTTTAAACAGTCTAATGCCTATTTCCCTATGAAGTTTCCATCACACCATAATTTTGCTAACAAAATAAAACAGCTGACAGATAATGACCCTCTAAAAATTGTTATTGTTCATGAGAAGAATGTGAAGAAGATGGAGAATTCTTCACTGGAGCCCTTCTAGCGGCCTGCTCATGACTGTTTAGCTTTTGTCCATTCAGGGTATTTCTTAAGGTTACCTTTTGCTGTGGGTTCTTTGTGAAGAGAGGGTTTAGCACTGAATCTGCCTCAATTCAGGCTATTCATCCTGTGAGATCACTTTAATTTGTTTGTTTGGGGGTGATGCATTTTGAACCTAGATCTTTGTGAGCTGGGGCTTATACCAGGCAGTGAAAGCACCAAGCTATAACACTGCGTTTCCCAGGTGAACTATGGAAGATGAATTCAGTGTCCAAAGTAATGAAGAGTGAAGCCATGTGACCTGTAAGACACTTAGAGGTGCCTACATCTAAATCTTAGCCATAATTTATTTACCAAATAAAGTTACTATGAATTATTTTAGCATCTTTCTCTTCCATCCACTTGTCTTATCTGACCTTAAGGTAACTGTCTGGAAAAAGGAAACTGAACATTTTTAAATGCTTTAAGAAAAAAAAAAGAACATCTCATTCCAGTTTCCTGTTCACTTATTTTATTACAAGGAACATGAGTTAATGTTTAATTATTTCTAGGGGATACATGTAGTACTGGTCTTGTTTCACAATTATCATGTCTAGTAACTGTTAACTAAACATTAATGTAAAAGAGTGAAGTATCAGTTAAATATCTATGTATGGACACTTCTAAGATGAAAACATTTTACCCATAATGCACCTAGCAAGTAACGATTGTAAAACATACAAGATTATGTTCTTTCCAAGAATATCTTGCCTAGTGCTAAAATTCTCACAAGTAGTATTTTCTTGAACATCTGAAATACAAACTCGTAAACAGTTTAATGCTCCATCTTCAAACCTCTCCGAAAACAGAATCTAACTCAAAGACTCGCAGGGTTCCATACTGGGAATAACTAGATTCATCCAGAGGATTGTAGCTCAGAAATTAACTCTGCATAAATATTAAAAATTATCTGGTCCTCACAGATGTTCATTCTGCTTATTGTCTACAGACTTTCTGGATCAAACGTTCAATCTGAATATGTTAGTATTCACTTACGATAGTTCCTGGCAGGGTACATGTTCATATCAGCAGGAAATAAATAGAAAATCATTAAAAGTCATGAAACTTTAAAACAATAGCTTAAAGGTGTTTTATAAGCAACAGATGGTTTATACTACTACTTAAGCAAATATTTGCTCTGGGATGAGAAACAGGCCCAAGAAACAAACCACTCACAGATAATGTCTCCCATGCAGTATGTTGTAATTAAGGCAGAAATACACAATATGGAAAGCAGCTCTTGTAATGACTTCTCATAAAAGAGGAGATATGGAGTATCCTGATATATAGGAACACAGAACTAGGTATAAATTAGGGGGGGGGAAAGTGTTTAAAAATGTCTTCCAGAATAGTAGAAAACGAAATATCTCTATTTAAGTAACACCGAACATGTACCATAACACCCCAATACAACATCCCATATATTCAATTTTACTATTTCCTTTCAGGGAGTTACAACTACTGGCCATGAAAACAAAGTTTAAAGAAAATGAGAACTAGTAAGACCCAAGCTTAGTTTCAAGACAGATAAGAGCAAAGATCAAACCAGTTCAATCTGTTGGGTCTGGCAGTGGATTTCCCTCAAGGTTAAGCAACCTCCTCCTCTCCTCTTGTTCTTGCTATGTGGGTAGATCAAACCTAAAGGAAGTGTCTGTCTTTAGTGTGACCTCATTCATAAGTAGGAGTTAGGAAGTTTAGAGTACCGGGAGTCCTCACAGAGCCCAGGAAAGGGTGCCACAGAGGCAGGAGCCTGAGTGTGTGTGTGGCAGTATCTTCCTGACGCTTTCCTCCTACATAACTGAACCTGTGGGCTACTATAATGATAGAAGGCATGCTTGCTATGCATACTGTCACAGGAAAGTGAAATAAGCCATATTCTCTAGGACTCTCCAAACAATTACTTTACAGTAATTTAGAAAATCTGAATTACTTGAAAAGAAACTACATTGGCTTATAGGTTGTAATATTCTTTACTAGAGAAAAATTTAACATTTTTTCTCCCATAATAAATTTGTGCATTATGTATAGACTTTGATTTTCTTAAAATTTAAAAATGTTTACATCAGCATACTAAGTAACATATAATACTGTCATAATAAATATTTGGTTTTCATAGGTAGGACAAAGTACCATGTGGAGGGTAATAATATTATCAAGGCTGATGTGTCCTTGCTTAAATCTTGCAAATTGAACAAATATAACAAGTTCAAACATTGTACAGGTATTTAGTGCATATATTAAATATTTATATGTGTATAAATTTATAAAAAGGAAATTTATGCATAAACTTAAGTGAGTATCATAAGGAAAGAACTTATGTTCCTCAGGTTCATCTTGCACATCTGCCTTCACATCTGAGTCATATTGCTCATAAACTCTGCTATGTGGATGCCTACTGACTACTGTAAACTTTCTGGGGAAACTCCCTTCCTCAAAACACTAGTCTCAAAAACAAATCCATATGACCTTGCCTGATTTAGTCAAATAATACTCACTGCTAATTTGCGTATTTCCAAGATAGTTTCATGAACTATATGCTATTTGGGGAAGCAGAAACATATACTATTATATCTAAGTACTAATGCCATATCTATATCCTGAATTCTTTTTGAATTACAGGTTTTGAAGTGATAAAAGTATGACAATCATTTTCCTCGTTATATTCTAAAGCTAAATATTGCTTATACTTTTATCCACATGTAAAGTGCTACACCAATTTGTAACCTGTTTACCTTTGAAAATGGTGATCATGACAATGGTTACTAAAGATCAATTTCCTGTTGTGAACCTAGGCCAGATACTGTGTAGACTTCAGAAAATCCTCTGACTGAACGCTAATTGAAGTACTGGTTAATGGTTCTTCACAAAGACCACACAAAACCATGGAAAGTGGACCAGATATCATGAAACTCAAGGGCGAGAGTACTCTAAGATAAAGGGCAAAGAATTCCAAATTATGTGTGTGAGAGGAGAAATTTCTATTTAATGTGGAGAACTACTGTAACCAGAGTAGATATGGAGCAATTAGATATTTTGGAAGCTGAAGTCTAAAGAAAGACCCCCCCCCAAAAAAAGAAAAGAAAAGAAAAGAAATTTGCTGTAAGAAGCAGACCCAGATGCAAATAATGTTCCTGGAAAGAGAGTCAATTCATTTTATTGCTTGGGGATCAAAATGAAGATACCTCAAATCAAATCAAGTCATGCAAGAGATGTGGGATTTCAATTTTTACAGGTTGATTAGATTCTATTTTCACTGAACCCTGTGGACTTTGTGAAAGGACTTGAAACTCCTTTTGGTGATTTGCAAAATTTCATGACATGTAAATTTTCTGCAAAGGGATTGCTCTATATATTAGCCACCAAACAATAGCACAGAGAGAGCAGATGCAGCAGTGGTTTCAGAGTCAAGGGTCTAAGCCACCCCTGTGAATCTCCAGCTCCCACGCCATCTGAGAGAGAAGAAACCGCCATCAGTAGTTGATTGCTGTTTGGTGTCAGGACACTCTTCTAAGAGGGTAAAGATTCCTCCATGTTTCTTAGTCCCTTAACAACATGTGTGCAAACTCAATGAATGGCTGGTTCTGGACCAGTGAGTACTTGGCAGAGCTCAAGTATCAAGAGGGACAGCAATTAAACAAGAGGAACACATACCATTCCTGAATCTGAGTTCTTCACTGGAGGCACGTCACCTGACCACCTATGGCAGGTGTGAGTTCTCAGCTGTCCTTTTGTGACTGCCCCTGAAGGTGCCTATCTTTCTCGGCTGCATGCACATTAGACAGAACTGTGAGGTGTTTATTAAAATTATCATCTCCCAAGGCACTCAGCAGAGCTATGAGATCAGAGAAACGTGTGAGCACAAGCAACGGGGGCGGGGAGGTAACTTTTCATGTGCTCCACTTCATTTACACCCTAGGAATAGAAGTGGGGGAGGAAATGGGTATTGGCAGATTTAGGATTGCACATTGGTGGGTCCATTCAGGGAGGAAGTTTTCTGTGCAGGGCCAGGCTGTGAGTTAGTAGAGGAGGCCTCAGTGGATAAGCATGAAGTGTGAGACCTGTGCTTTTGAGTTCTCATTCCCCAAACGACTTCGTTGAGGTCTTTTCAATTTAAACCCAGAAATAAACAATTCCTGATTGTGAGTGTTGATTGCAAGCAGGAAGGGGAAGATGGCTTGAGAAGGCTGTTTCTGAAGAGGCAAGATCCCTGGGTCTTCATGGATTTAAAGAGCAGGGCGAGGGTTTTAATTGGATTTTAGATTGTCTTAGTAGTCAGGCAGGTTTGGGGTGCACAGTGGTTTGTACAGAGCACCACAGTAGCTGTGTTGCAAAGCTCATCTTTACCAGACAGCAGCATTCTTATTTTGCTCTCTCACAGAGAAGAAGCAAAACAACACCACATTAAGACTAGCCCACCAAATCCTAGTTAGTAAAAGGATATTTAAAAAAAATGAAAGAGTTATACTTCCTGGGTAGCTGAACTCCAAGATTTAGAAATGGAGTAGACAGTCCCCAGTACCGATTGGTCTGTTGTGGGGGAAAAAAAAAAAAAAAAAAAAAAAAAAAAAAACCTGGAGCCAAAATCTCCTCGCCCAAGGAACTGAGGAGAGGAAAATCTGGCTAAGATGAAATAAAAGCAGAGAAATGAAAATAGATGAGAAGCAAACAGTAATTATTCCAAACTTCCAAGGCAGATTTCCTACAACAGTCTATTTAATGCCCCCTCCCTCCCCTTCTCTCATCAAGACATTTTCTAGGTATCAAAAACTCCAACACGTTTAGAGTTTTGGCTCCAAGGCTAAGAAGGAAATACAGCACTGTGCTTTTCTAGAATAACATTCAGCGATATCTCAAACTCTATTTCCTTTTTAATTACAACTTTCTTACCTGAGCCTCAAGTTACCATTAACCCTGGAGGCCCAAGTTATTTTATGTTCAGCAACCAGTATTGGAAGTGTGGTTTCTACATGGGCAATTTCTCCCTCCGTGAACTTTAACTGTGCAGATGGCATTGGACCAAAGTTCCTTCTTACTCTCACCCTATTGAGAGATAGGTGCCCTAGGGAAGCTTAGAAATTTGAAATGAACTGAATATTATGTTGCCTCTGAAATACTCTGGCAATATGGAATTAGGGATGAGACAGAATTTAAAGCTGGGGTGGAGGGCTCTAAAACTGGGCATTATAGCAGTGATGTGCTGGTGTCTGCTTTAATTCTTTAACTTTTATTTGAGAAAGAATTCTTTGTAAAGAATTTTTAAGGGAGAATTAGTGAAAAGAAATTAAAGTGTATCTACTGGAGGGAACTTATATATTTAACGACCATTTATTATATTTTAGAGCGCTGGTAACTACTGACCCCGATTACACTCTAGGTAAACAGTATGGCAGATGTGTTATACTTTCTTGACATTTTTTTTTTCCGTGACAGACATGAGCAGTGCATCACAGAATTGTGGCTTGTTGCACTGAGCAGTTATAGCTGGATGATTGAATTGGTGTTTTCTTCTCCCCAGCTCATAAGTACACTTAATTTACCAATCTCCTAATAATTTGGAATGATCATGTGATATATGATAGTGTAGACCCTCATAAAACAGTGACAAGAATACACATTATGAAGACATGACCCTCAGGACACTGAGATGAGAGAGGGGTGCTTCCAAAAAAGAACGTGAATCTCTGTGTGCCAAATGGTTATAGGTGTTACCTGAAAGTATGTCACACATACACATTCACACTCTCTCTCTCTCAGACACACATCCATACACACACACACACACACACACACACAATCAGCAAAAATTAGTCACTTAACCAGTAGATCTAAAATCTGACATTGGAGACTGGAAAATTAGAGACCCTGTGCCCAGTAAATCATGTTGGAAAAGTTTTGTCTAATGTAACTGGAATCTATCACTTACCTGTTGAGCAAGGAACTCAAGACAAAGGAGTTGGAAAGAGCAGCAACCCTATTTTTTATAAGTACGGATAAAATATCAAATGAAAGTGAGGCCAGATGTCAAAGGCCATTTTTAGTTTGATATTCCACTAAAAATATTTGCAGTAATAGGTATTTAGTTTTCAGTCCCAGGTAACCCATGACCCAGCTATTCCAGAAAAAAAAAATTGTTTGAGCTGTTACGTTCTAATCTCTGGTGTCTGGTAACCTCCATAAAGCCTTTTAGACAGAAAGAGATGGACAGAAAATAGCTCTAGGAGGAGGGGTTGTGATTAAAGGATCTGTGAAGTCTCAATCAATTCTCGGCCATTTCCGAGGGGATCTGTAGCAGTATAAATAAGGTTTTGTTACTTTTATCTTGCTAATACCTTTGTCTAGCCAGGGAAAATATTTCTCCATCTTTTATTTAGTCCTTGGAAAACCTTTTCATTAGACAGTGATCTTTTTTATGACATAATGTGCTCCTAAATTTTTCTGCAACATATTTCACAATTATATTAGGTATTTTTATATGCTGAGCTTGAGCCTTGTACATGGTTTGGTTTGTCTGTCTGTCTATGCATAGTATTTTAGTCAGGGGACCATATCATAAGTATCTTTATGAAAAAGTGAAAATCTATTACTTTATAATCATATATATTGATTATATACATTTATATTTGTATATTATATATACATACAAGTATATATTATATTATATATTTTTATATATGCATACATAAAAGTGTATATATATATATAGTGTGTGTGTGTGTGTGTGTGTGTGTGTGTGTGTCTGTGTGTGTTCAATTAGAACCTCATTATTCAGGGGAATAACTCATCTCATAGGCTGCCAAATAAAATGCCTAGTGTCTGTTCTGTGATTCTTTCCTTTCGGCTGTTGGTCAGGAGTGCCTCTGAGAACCTCACAACACCACAGGCCTTGCTCTTGGTATTGAGCAAATTGAGGGTATTTTCAGTAGAAAATATCACACACATTGGTCACAGGACCAATGATATTTCCTTGTTTGCTATGGATATTGAACACTTTGTAAGATAATTCTTAGCCATTTTTATTTGCTCTTTTGTGAACTAACTCACTGTTAAGAACCATTCTACATGGTTTTAAGTGGGTTTTTTTTTATTTTCTTGGTTGATTTTTGAGACTATTGTACATTCTGAGCATCAATCTTCTATCAAATACATGGTTGACAAAGTCTCTTCCCAGTTGTCAACTTCCTTGTCCCTGGATTGTTTTCTTCTTTTGCTGTACAGAAACATACAGTTTGATAGTTTTCCATTTGTCAAACTTTGCCTTTATCCTAAACCCTGAATAATCCTGATCTCATATCACATGTCCTCTCCTCCTGTGCCTAAGTTCATTTCATAGGTACAGTCATGTCCGCTCCTCCTGTGCCTAAGTTCATTTCATAGGTACAGTCTTACTTGCAGTTATTCTCAACAGCACCTAGAGGTAAATGTGATGATGTTACCCACAACAAGCAACATTTATATTTCTGGAAGAATAAGTATGATATAAAAATAAATATTATTATAAATAACTATCTGCTATAGGAGTTATGCTAGGTGGGATAGGAAGCAGGGCTTAATATTTTTATCCCCCAGCTATGACTCTCCTAAATTGATTTTTAATGATATAAAACATACAAACTACATATCTTAACACTCAAATCTCATGCAAATATTTTAGATATTTTAGTAAGACTTATAAAGTTATTTCCTTTATTTCTGTGAAAGGAATATTTGTTGTTTGCTATCAATGAATGACTAGGTGTTATTTTAACTTTTATGTTAAAGGTTGCTAATCATTTGACATATACATTCTAAAACCTATCTTCCTTCATTCCTAACATTATATTGCATATAAATACATTTACATCTTGGAATACCTGTCTGACTTGTTTGTCTGATAGAAAGGTAAGGGAATTTGATGCTAATCGCTCCTTTGCTCTTTGCCCTATATTCTGTGACCAGCACAGCAATTTCAAACAATGGATACCTTTACCATTGTATTTCCTTAGCAAATCATTGAATACATAAGTGGATGATGGCTAAACTTGAAATGAAATTTTCAAGTTAAAATAAAACTATGAAATAGTATAGGTATCTAATAAATACTTTAATTTTAATTTGTTTATTTTATATTTATTTGGAAATTAAATATGTCACTTTCAACAATAGTACTGACAGTACTTGTTCAGCATTAAGTTTTCTGAATTCCTTTCTACTTCAAAATATTATTTGCTCCTCAAAGATTCTTGGGACAATTGCCATAATCAAATACACAATATGTGTGAAGTATATTTTTCGTGCTATAAATAAACTATGGAAGTCCCAAGGTGTTACTCGTGGCCCCACGCACACTCATTTTTCACTCTTCGCTTGGAAAAGCACAGCCTATGAACAAATAACAGCGCAGTGTTCGCTCAAAACCGAACTTCTCATAAAATTTTATTTGGAAAGAGACACTGAAACACTTCGATGATTAGAAATCGTAGAGATTCACTTAGATTAGAGCAGTTTGCCCTTGTGTATTCTATAGAGAATATCCTGAGAAGTCACCAATGCAGTGCTATATGCAAAGTGGATGTCAGTGTGTCTCAACAGCAGGACAAAATAACTCCTCTAACTCACCAGACTCAAATAAATTCTTCCCTACTACAAATCCTAAGAAATCCACATCTTCTCCAAAATCTAGACATTAGAAGTATGAATGAACAGGTACAAAGAAACACAAGCTTCAGAAGCCCACCCAAAGGGCTCATGCAAATAGTTCACATGGTACCAGAAAAGACTTGAAGCCTCCTCAACAGCAATACAAGAAGGGCATTATTCTTCCAGCCCTCCAGCATCTTCCAAGGCTGCCATGATTACAGAGGAGCTATGGCCCCGCACACTGCTGCAGGTAGCACTTTCCACTGGAGTGTAATGGAATGCTGGATCACTGTTGTATTTCTAAGAGCAATTAATATTTTATTGTGCACAGACTTTTATTTGCAACATTTGGATTCCTCTTCTCTAATTAAATCTTGTGATTTACACAAACAGAACTGTTGTTCTTTAAACTTTGCAAATTATCAAAATTAACAAATACTTGCTAAAAAAAAAAAAGCCAAAGTAGCCAAGGGCCCTATTTTTGTGGCAGAAACAGCTTGGAGGCCTCAGAGTGAATTCACAGTATCTCTCCCTTGAGTAGAACAATGTGGCAACTACATACAAACTATCGATGTATGTAGTAGAATTGATAGATACTCCAGCTGTCTATGAGGGGATGGTTAATTTTTTGAATGCTTTCTATGCTCCTGTTGGAGTTTTGTCTTGTGATCTTGTGGGTAACTGTTGGGTCATAGATTTATAAATTGATTTTATAAATCAACAATGTGGTTAGGCATGCATTGCCCCGGTAGTGTTTGTGGGTTCCTTTTCGATGTCAAAGGAACGGTTTTAAAGGAAACAGTGAAACTCCCAGCTAGGATGCCCACTAGGACCTCAAGCCTGGATCCTCTTGGCACATTAAATGATCATTCTGGATGAGTCTCTTGAGGACTTGCTCATCCGTGCCAGTCTCCTAGCCCTGGACATATGTGGAATAAGGAGGGTACCCTGCAGGATAAATCAAAAAACTAAGATTTTAAAGAATGATGAATGAAAGTAGCTTTTCTGCACTCTGTATTATTTATAGATGGGTTCTAGTAAAATAGCAAGAGTTAAAATCATCTGTAGTGACATAAATTTAAAAGAAAAATCCCAATGAACCAAAATGCTGGTATATTACTATAATTATACCCTGTAAGAAGCTGAGGCAAGAGGATAACAGCTTTAGTGTGAATCTACACTACATGTAAATCCAATTTTTCAAAAAATGATCTAATGAATTTTGAAGATGATTTTCTATCTCCAGATAATTTACACTGGAGGTTAATTCTTTCCTTGTTCTAATAAATCTAGTTGTTTATTTTACCACACAGAACAAACTGAACAAACAATAAGTATTTACAAAAAGCTAAAATATCTCTATGACTTGTGTGTAAATGTCTGAGTAAAATTCATTGTCAGTCCTTTAAAAAAATAGATCAGTATAAAGCTAATCAAAGCTGCTTGCTCTCAATCTTGATAGCTATTCATTAAGAAGAGGCATTTTAGAAACATAATACTATAAGACAAATTGCCCTTAGCTTAGCAGAAAATGTTAGTAAATGTTTTTGAATAAATTGTGACAATCTGACATAGCATAGAAGATTCCATCATACAGCAATGCATCCAAAACTTTATGTCTTTGTAATGCATACTTAAATACATATAATCTGTTATTTATAATAGTATGTATGAAAAAATATCTAATGTCTTAGATATGATAAAATTAATAGTGGCATATTTATAAAACAATTCCAAATTGCACTTGAGGAAAATTACAAAGAAATTCATCTATTCCTTTGTTTTTTTTTAACATACTTGCAATTCACAGAGGAAATTGCATTTTATTGGCCTCAGTTTTGGTTGTCATAATGGTTACCTTCATAATACCACAGAATGTGTTTCTATGCCTGCTGATTGGCTAATAGAGATCTCACACACACACACACACAAACACACACACACACAATGTTGGGTTGTATTTGGACAGCGTGAAGCAAGCTGCCTATATTATTCATTTTAGGCTTCTCAGGAGCAAGTACTGATTAAGTTTGTCAATTATGATAATTTCATTCTTCTTGTCATTGATTGATGATGTGCCATAATTCTGG
This sequence comes from Microtus oregoni, assembly GCF_018167655.1. Lineage (NCBI taxonomy): Eukaryota > Metazoa > Chordata > Mammalia > Rodentia > Cricetidae > Microtus > Microtus oregoni. Next base: position 55,890,428 of record NW_024543059.1, on the reverse strand, counting down.
CAAAACGATATTAAGAAAAGTTTATTCTGGGTCTTTAAGGAAAAGTTTCTGTACTCATAAGAGATACAGTAAGATGCCATCTCTAGTTTAGTAACCATTCTGTGACACCAGTATGACTCATAGTTATATGGCGATTTCTCTGCGATTATGATGGATCTGCTACTCCTTAGGCCATGATCAGTGCACACTGAGAGCCATAATGAGTACGGTCTTTGACCTAGATCTGTTCTTCTTTGGTTTATAAATATTGAAATCAAAAGAGAACATTTGATCAGGAAAATATCTTGTAGTGTAATCCTCAGAGGCAGAGAAGTTAAGAAGCACAATGGGTCATATAATCTAGGTGGGTTAAAGACCAAGAACTTAGGCATCAAGACTAATATTTACATTATTTTAATACTGTCTGTGCTAGCCTCTCCTTGCATCACTGAATCACAGTTAGGTTGACAGAATCTGTTGACTTGGCTGCAGTATCATTTTTCTCTGCAACCAAGAGTATGCATTTCAGAAAAGATTGCCTTTCTTACATTGATGTCTACACAATGAGAAAATAAGGAAGAAACGACTTACCATTAGTATATTGCCCTTGAACATGCAATGAGTTTATCAGTTTTCAGAGCACAATTTCCTGGAGCTGCATAGCCTCTTTTCCAGCACAACCTTCTAAGTCTGAGGCCCGTCAGAAACTTTCTGCTTACCCAGTTATACACTTTTTTATGGCAAATACAATATCAAGATAATTCAGCATAATAACACAAGGAAAAAATCTCATTTATATTATAATATTTGCCTAATTTTATTACTCATTTAATTTTGTTTGACTTTAATAACTCCAGTTCTAATATCCAATACTTTCTTCTATACAGTATGGCGTCTGCAAAAATTGTGTATAGTAAGCCTTAGTCAACGAATGCTGTATGACTGGGAACTGGGGATAAGGTTTAGCCTGTGCCATGGTCAGATACCCCTAAACCCAAACCTGAATCTATTTCTCTATTTGGATCTCATTCAATAAGTTTGTGGTGGTCTGAAAGAAAATGACCCTCTTAAGGAGTGACACTATCAATGTCACTACTTTCCCATTAAAATTGTCTTGTTGATGGTGGAAATTCTTTGAACTGGGCTGTAACACAGTGCTCCTTAAACTTCGGTTGGTTATGGGCATCACTGATGGTATAGAATGTTGCTTCTGCTTCTTAAGTTACATTTTGATTTTTATTTCACACATTGGTTTCTCAATAAAAGCAATAGCATACAGGAGAGCAGAACAGAAGGAAAGAAATAGAAATGAGTTCAGTCTCTCAAACTCTTAGGACTCTAGCTCAGGCATGATGGAGCTGTTGGGTTGTTTGGGTCTAATTCAGCCGTGATGGAGCAGTTGGGTTGTTCGGGCCTAGTTCAGCCATGATGGAGCAGTTGGGTTGTTCGGGTCTAGTTCAGCCATGATGGAGCAGTTGGGTTGTTTGGGTCTAGTTCAGCCATGATGGAGCAGTTGGGTTGTTCGGGTCTAGTTCAGCCATGATGGAGCAGTTGGGTTGTTTGGGTCTAGTTCAGCCGTGATGGAGCAGTTGGGTTGTTTGGGTCTAGTTCAGCCGTGATGGAGCAGTTGGGTTGTTCGGGTCTAGTTCAGCTGTGATGGAGCAGTTGGGTTGTTCGGGTCTAGTTCAGCTGTGATGGAGCAGTTGGATTCTTCTGATAGCCTCTCTCCCTCCTTATCCTTTAAATTCTAGTTCTTGATCCTGCCCTGGTCTGCATCATTAAGTTTATTGTTGGAATAGTGATCCATTCTGCTCCTTATAAGCTGTTTACCTGTATCCTGATTCTATCTGCCAACAGGTATTGTTTTGAGCATCAGTTTCTAGGACTGATCAATGGTTAACAGCACCGGCTGCTCTTTCAGAGGTCCTGGGTTCAATTCCCAGCACCCACATGGCAGCTCACAACCATCTGTAACTCCATTTCCAGAGGCTTCAATGACCTCTTTTAACCTCAGTGAGCATCAGACGCGCGCGCACACACACACACACACACACACACACACACACACACACACACATATATATATATATATATATATATATATACACAGGCAAAGCACTCACACATAAAAAATAACAAATATATAAGTTTTAAAGGAGTCAATTTCTAATGAGTTTGACCACAAGACAAACTCAATAGAAACTTATTAATAAAAAATAATACATTTTATAATGATTTTGGTGATTGGATTTCTTTTATATTTTGAACTAAAAGCCCTTCTTAGATTTATGTTAGTGGTGTAGTAGGATCTCTTTATGACAGTAGAGACAAACAGCAACTCTCTTCTTTCCACAATATTATCATTCCTGGCTATTGTCTCCTTAATGATTCTTATTCAGTAAGTGTATAACAAAATGTATTTGATAAATGAAGAATTTGTATTCTTAATCTTGTATTTTTTAGCATTTACCAGCAAGGTAAATTTAAGCAACCAAATTCAACCCAGTTCCTCTTAGGAGGAAAAGCGCCCAAACTATACTGGTCATATATTATTTTATGGTTACTACAAATACTAAATGAAAAAAAATGAAATATTCTAAGGCATGTTTGTCACTAAACATACATGTAAAAAATGTCACAAGTATTAAAATGAAAATCTGAGATCTGTAAAAATTTGAGGGTTACTCTCTAAAGCCAGCTAACATAGGAGTTTAAGACTCCAGTAACTCCTCTGTGATCTGTGAGCAATCCACTCTGTTAAGGTAAACTGACTATCCTGAAAGCTCAGGGGTTAGCTGGAGAGCTCAGTTTTGAAAAGAATCCTCGGGGTCAAAAGAGACCCTGCAGCCACTGGAACAGTGCAATCCCCCAGAGTTCTACTGAATATGCTAACAAAGAGAGCTAAATTAATTGACCCGCGAGGATGAGAAACAGATTCAAAATTCTATAAAATTGGCTGAATATTCTAGATAATTTTTTCTTTGGATAGAAGAAAATATGAGAACACATTTAAAATGCTACCAGCCAATATGTTTTGTAGTTACTTGGGTTTTAAAGCCCACTAGTATGACTTACAGGCTGTTTACATAATAACATTTTGTAGACCCTTCTAATTCATTAAGTCTTGATTTATTAAAATTAAATGGTATTATATAAAACACAATTCAAATTTAGTATTAATCTTACTCCTAAAAACTGATCCAAACACTTAGCACTCAAAGTAAGAAATTTTAATATATTAATTCAATGGAAAGAATAAATGAGCCCTTTTGTTTGATTTTAGACATTTTAACAGAGTCTTGATTAAACATAATAAGTAGTGCTTTCTATTTTCATTACTTCATGCCTCTTTATTCTTCCCTTCAATTTCTGATTGAGTAATTCTTACATTAAAAATCCAATTTTCTGTATGAGAGAGTTATACAAAATATTTGTTAGTAAAATAGGGCAAAAATCATTTTCTTTCTTCAATCTATGTCTCCAAAATGGACAGGGAGGTAGGTCAAATCAAATGTAATTGTCTGCGCTGCATTCTCTAATGGACAGACTTTTACACCTTAGACCTAATGTGTATACACAGGCCTCTTGAAAATAGCATGCTTTGAGCTAATGATGTGCGTGGCTAAATATTTTTACATCTGCATGACATTTATAAATTATATTTTAATATTACAATTATTTTAGATGATTGCCCCCGGTGCCCCTTTATTTTTAGAAAATATGAAGTATGCCTGGCCCAAAGACATTCGAAGCCTAAGATGGTCCAAATTGGACTCATTATGTTTCCACCCCCGCCCTGGTGCAGCTCCTTTGTGGTCCCTTGCTCCAGTAATGGGTCCAAGCTCCTCCCGGTCACACAGGCCAAGAAACTCCAGTCATCTTTGCCTCTGACCTGTACTGACCTTCTGAATCCAATCAACCAAGTCTCTCAAGTTTGACTTTGAAAAGTTTTTGGAATTTGTTCTCTGATTCTCAGTCCCCACACCACCCACCATTCAAGATCTCATGTATAAAAGACATCAGTTATAATACGAGAACCTGTTCACTAAGCTCCCAGGAACTGGGATGTCCTATCTCCCAATACACTGCAAACATTATTGGCATTGTTCTTTTGAAACATAGATACAAGTAGATGGATTGAAGAAGACCTAAAGCATATGTGATATGAGAGAGAAGGGGTTCTGAATATAGAAGAGAAGAAGAGGAAATAGAGGCCTCAGGGATAGAGGAGAAGGCAGTGGAGAGGAGGAAGGAGAGGCAACCAAAAATATGCAGGGGCTGGGAAACTCATTACTCTATAAAGTAACCAAAAATAAATTAAAAAGCGAAAAGATCATAAATATGAATGCATGACTGCTTAGAAACAAGAACACTAAAATTACCTTTTTTTTTTTTTAAGCAGTGAAATCTCAGGTTCATAGCGAGGTCTATGAGAGTGTTTGATTTTGTTCATTTGGTTATTTTTTTAACAATATACAAATAAATTACTGGCAGTTTGTAAATAGTCTGCCCTTTTCTTACGTGATTTTCTTTTAATGGGTGATTAGATTGCTGGTTTGTCCAGACGAGGTTAACCTTAACCATTTTTTATAGCACTTCCCTGCACCGTTGGAAGTTCTTGGTCAACCTACTACACCAGATGCTTATTCATCTCTCATAAATAGAAACATCATTTAAGATAGCTTGAAATGTGTCGGATATATGTGCTCAATTCTAGTAAGAAAGGGTAGGGCTCTCTGAATGTAAGGGCTTCCTTTTAGACACAGGTCTGTTAGTTAACATTTTGTTTAAAGTCACTACAGATGCTGTACAGATAGTATTGTAAGAATTAGTGTTTCTCAGAATGGCATTCCTGTGCTATAATGGCAGACAGCAGTCCAAATATAGTATTTGGGTAAGAATATAGGTTTTCAGGTGTGATAATGTGACATATAACCTATTTCACATTGTATGTCTTAGTATACTTCATCTAGTTTGTAAAAAGTAACAAAAGATGCAGACACACAAAAATAGACAGACAAGCAGTCACACACACAAACATACATATGTGTGTGAGTATGTGCATATATATGTATATACATATATATACATATATACATATATATATATATGTTCATATTCTCAGGAACCTAATGAGCAAAGGTAGAGACAGATGGAGTTCAATTGGCTAATTTTCTGCCCAGCTGCCTTGATGAAAAATAGAGATGTTCTGACCCCATGCTTCCGTATGCTAAGCTGCTCAAACATTCAGCCTTCTTTACTGAACCATTATGTCAAGGTTGAGTGGCCAGTATCTAGATTAGCAGACACTGTTCACCTGCTGTCCCTTTTGTTCTCACTATCTAATGTGAAGGAAAAGAGATCTAAAAATAGACCAAAGCCTTGCAACTGAATTGCATTCCCGAGTACACAATTAGATCGTGGGAAATGACTAAATCATTTAACATTTTTATGGAGTTCAAAGCATAATAGATGCGTTTTTAAATTGCTTGCTCTTTCTATACCTTCAAGTCTTTAAAAAAACATTAGCTTCAAAGAAAATTTGCACATTTAACCTTTAAAAATCAAACAGTCTGAAGATTCTCCTTATGCTAAAGTGAAATGAGAAATTATTTTCATTTTCATGGGTCATTCAAGCTTCAAATAACTTAATTTCATCTCATGCTTAAATATTGTGTGTAGACACACTTGCAGAACTACTTGCTCACAAACTTTGTAGTGGTAGTCATTTGCTTTAGGAGAGAGAGGAGGAGGGGAGATGTTGGAGAAGAGAGGAAAGGAGAAATCCTCTCTCTCTCTCTCTCTCTTGTATTAGTGTGATCCACCACTCTTTTCTACCTATCCTACTTTGTTTCTTCTTTCTTAATTTCCTTATTTCTTTTTTTGGCAAGCCATTGACCTAATTCATGCTGCCATGTATTCTTGAACATATGTACTTTCAAAGGAACATGGTTGATCTACCAGGGCATATACTATCTGAGAAAAGTTACTCTCCTTCTCTCAGCAGTTATTAATTGCCCGTTATTTTATAGCTAAGGGTGAGACTTGTTCCTAAACCCATCTTAAGAATTTCCAACAGTCCCACCTCCTCTATCTTACTGAGCCATTTCTATGGAGTACTTTCTGAACTGCCAAATTGACTGTTCATGATTATACGTGTCCAAGATAAGTATCTTCTTCCCCAATAATCTGTAGCAAGATTCTAAATTTTACTAAATATATCATTGGAGTACTGAATTTAAATTCGATAATGGTATGTTAAAAGATTTAAAGAACTAATTGGGCGGGGAGTATGAAAATTTAATGAGATATCCCCATCATGAAGTTGGACAGAGAAAACAAGACATGTTCCATTTTGGATCGATTCAAGGGAAATAAACTACACTACTTATTTGGAGAAGGGATTTTCATGTAGAAAATAATAGCTGGTGATGAAGGCATCATCTCCAAAGTTGTCAACTTTGACACTATAGTTTCACTATGATGGGAGCGGAAGGATAGAAGAACAAGAGACAGAGCTGCGTACCATGCTGCCAGCATGACTCACTGAGAATCTATCTACCTGGGTACAAGAAAATACTATCAAGCTAGTAAGGATGCAGTGTGCTTTCCTGACTGTCTACTATAAACATAGTATAAACAGGCCCAAGAAACATTCCTCTTCCTCTTCTAGGGTCTCTCTATTGCCCATGACATAAAGTTTAGATTCATGACAACAGTCAAAGCAGAAATAATATAAGAAGGAGATAGATTCCTAAGGAAAGAGGTGTAGATTGGAAGTGAGAGGAAGTGGGTGGGCAAACACAGGGTAAGGATGCTAATTGGTAGTAGTAATCCACTCCATCCCTCCTATAGGCCTCTGGGTTTATACATATAAATCTCAACAACTCCCACGCTTCCATGCACAAAAACTTCTACAGAGTTGGACTTCTCAAATGCATACTCAACAAACAGCATATAGTGATTACCAACACTACTGATCCATAGACTTCTATCAAAGATAAGGCAAAATGTAACAGAAAAGATTCTTTATGTATTTAAGTGTTATATTACTGCACACTGTGATGGTGTGAAATGCATTTTAAAAATGATTTGTTTTAAGATCATAATTGTTTAAAGTTCTCTCATCTTCAAAGACTATGACTCTTTTATATAACTACTCTTTTATATAAATATGGAGCACTTGCCTAAGAAATATTTTAGATCTGAGTATCTGTGTTTGTTTCAAAGATTATTTTTAATATATTAATAAGGTATTTGTTTCCCATTCATGTCCATTTGCTATTTATACCATCTAGTTGAATATCTTATGAAGTATCCCCAGGAAGTACTCAAAAAAAAAAAAAGGTAAGAAGTAAGTGATTTGAGTTTGCCCTCTCTTTCTTTAAACTCTGTGGATAAAAGCGAACAGCAATTAAAACAGAAGTCCAAGAGGTAATTTATCCTGTGGAGCTCATTTTGATCTTCAGGAAATTGAAATATGAAGTCTTTGAAAATTTTATAAAGAACAGACTTGGGCATTTTGGTCTGGCTTCTGACTACTGTTTATAGGCTTTTCAACATAAACAAACACTGAACCTGTTTCCTAAACATATTCAGAAAGGGAGCCACATCCATATTTCAATAGATATTAATTTTTGCTTGGGCCTCTTAGGATCTTGCAGGTCCTGATAACAGTTTGGCACAACATCTGTCATTTATACAAGAGTAAGTTGAAATAATACCACATTTTCATAGTTACCTAAAGCAACTAAAATTGCCGAAGCCTTAATTTAAATATGTTACACATACATATAATCCCTCCTGATTGCAGATTTCCTGTGACAGTTTCTACCGCACAAGAAAAAATACTAATGTGTGTGTGTGTGTGTGTGTGTGTGTGTATGTGATCTGTGTGTGATATATGCAAGCATATTCATGTGTGAGAATATGGGTATATAGAGATATCCTTCAATTTTGTCCCTCACCTTCCACCTAGATTGATGCTAGTTTGCTTGCTCCTAGCTGCATACGACAACCTAGACACCATGTGATCTCCCAAGGGTTCTTCTCTCTCATCCCTCAACTCACAGTAGGAATGCTAAGACCATGGATGTGCTAGTGCAAGCCACTTTATGTGTATTTTGAGCACCATAGCTCAGTCTTCATGCTTACACAGCAGGTACTTTACACCCTAAGGCATCTTCCGGCCCCAAAGGAAAATTTTCACAAATTATAAATAGCCATGATATCATTTTTTCATGACATCATATTATTCTAAGGACAAATGAATTTTTTTTTCTCCTTTTATGCTTCCTCAGATGGAAAGATGAGGGCAAATGAGATTAATTCTTTCTGAGGGTGATGTTGAAGACAGGTCTTAAGGTTTCCTTCACATGCTATGGTGGTTAACGTTGACTATGACAGAATCTAGACTCACCCAGGAAACAGTTCTTGCTCTAGACATGGGTGCCAACATTCCATGAATTGTGATCCTAAAATGAACAAGACAGAAAAATGACCTGGACAGCAGCATTAATAAATTGACGAGGTAATTGATTAATCTCTGCTTCTTGGGCCAGAGGAATGTGACCATCTACCACACACTCACATCATCCTGCTTTCTCTGTGGTAGTGCACTGTACTCAGGAAGGATGAGTCAAACAAATCCCTGCCTTTAGCTGATGTTCTCCGGTATCTTATCACAGCAGTGAGAACACTGGCACACATTCATAAAAGGACAACTTTCTATTCCTCTCTTCCCGTTGAAAGGTGAAATACTGAAAATTTAATTCTCCAGAGGAATCTCTCATTTCTCAACCTTTGTGTTCTTAAGATGTGTCATTTAAGTTCCTCTCCATGAATGAAAACAGAGATATTGAGAATTGTTTCTTAAAAGCAAAACGAATAGCATGGCTCTAAGAAGTGCACTGTGCAATATACTCTGCAGGCTGTTGGAAACAGCAATTTTAAGAGCAGAAATCAGTGCATAAAAACACAACTAGATTTCAAAAGCCCTTGTGACAGAATTACTAGTGCACATCTCTCCTTGATCCTACAGAAATAGCCCTGTCTGTGAACCTTAGCGGTGAATCTGCAAGGCTTAACTGTTAAGAACATTCTTTTTATTCAAATTTCTGGGTAAAACAAGGTACCATTGAAGCATTGGGGAGATTTTGGACACATTTTGAATTCACTACTGGAAATGTAGGTTATTACTAATGAGTACAAAGTATCTCTTAGATATTTATTTAGTTAAAACCTTCTAACTATTGCTTCACTCCGTTTTTATGTTTTTGAAACCTCCACAGCTGCTTGAGGCATTCTAGAAACTTTATTTTTTAATGAATGCTTCAGAGTAATATCCTTGAACTCTTTAATGCTTTTCTTTTAGGACTTGCAATGTTCCCTTTGTACAAATGGACTGCTTGCATTAACCTATCAAAAGAAATGCTTGGCTTGTGTCTCTTCAAAATGGTTTTATGGATCACAAATTTGGATGTAGTTATAAATTGAGGTCAGGTAGTCAGTCAGATAATGAAATGAATATATTCATTTTGCACTTACTTGATATTGTAGGAATATTGGCGGGGGAAGAGATCAAGCCATGATACAAACATAATCTCTGGTGCTCTGATATGCTCTTATTGAATTATTATTTACTCTCCAGTCTCTCCGATATGCTCTATCCAGTTGTTTCAGCGTGAAATTCAGCTGACATTAACAAATGGGTTGAATTTAATGGAGAGATGGCCCCTTGGCTCCATACTCCAGTAGGGAAGACATTTAGGCTATATTTTGCTTTGTGGTGCTTTCTTTTATTGTGTCTTCTGGAACCATTTTCTCAGCAGTCCTTGTGGTTACTATCATGTCAAGGCAGTATTTTATGATATGAAGATGTGCACATTAGCTCCTTTTGTTTCGACCTAATACATTCAGCACATATAATAGACTAACGTTTAAAATAAATATGACCCTGATAGCCACCTGAAAAACAGAGAAATCCTGTGGTTTCTTTTATCACAATATTTGTTTTCCTGTGATATGTAGTGCACAATATCCTTGAAGTAGCCTATTCTGGGAATACATGGTATACTGGTAAATACTTTATTCTGATTACAACACCCATGGATAGATAAGTATCCACCTAACATTAAAGCTCCTTTTTGAATCCAAACTATTGTTTAAGGAGCCACAGTGTTTACAGTATTTAAGATGATGTAACATAGCTCCCACGTATCTGCGGGGAATACAATCTGTGATATCAGTGGCTATGCATACAGAAGCACATCCTAAACACAGTGTGGACAATATTTTTCCCATCTAGACGTATAAAAATTAATTTATATGTAAAGCAAATGGCCACCAGCAACTAACAATAGAGCACAGTCATTAGGACACGATCCAGTGACAGAAGTTAAGTGGATTTGTTCCCTCTGTCAAAATCCTGCACTGGAACCCCCTTCCTCTTAGGATGACGTGAGGTGATACAAGGCCTTTGTGACTGGGCAGAATGTGATCACAATACGGTTCTCTGAGGGTGTGGAGTTTTGACAGTACATCCAATAGCAAAAGCTCTACTGTAAGACAATTGGCAGGTGTTGTAGTCTCTGTCTGCTCCACAAAGGGGTGATTCACATCCCGAGCACACAGAATTTCTACACACTACTCAGAACACTGTACAACTTAAGCTTATGAATTATTTATTTCTGTAATTTTCCATTTATCATTTTCAGTCTGCAATTGATCATGGGTAGCTGAAACCACAGAAAGTGAAACCAGAGATAAGGGGTGACTCGTGTAATAAGCAGGAGCATAAAAATGAAACATACATAATTTTAGCATAGAAATAGGGTTAGATCAGCCTGTGTATTTAAAAAGTAATTAAGCACATATTTCTTTTAGTATCTGTAATAAAGCATGTTTAGTCAAAAATCCTGAATTAATTAGGGAAAATGCATTTCTCTTAGGGTCTCATGTGCTCACAATATTTGAATTTATATTCTTAAAAGGGTTCCTGATAGTAGGTCAGAGTGAATGGAAAAGACAGGATGTATTCAAAACATCGGGGAGTTGGGGGCATAGCTCACTTGGTAAAGTTCTTGCTGCACAAGGCTTAGGACATAAGTTCACACCCTCAGCATCAACATAATACATTGGCAAATTTAGAATCCCAGTGGAGAGGAACAGAGGGAGGAGGACTCTTAGGCTCAGACATTAGCCAAACAAGCTTAAACAGTGAGGTCCAGATTCTGTATCAAATAGAAAGGTGGAGACAATGGAGACAGTCATCCAGTTAACATCTGGCCTCTCCACATGTACACTCCACCAGCAACACATGTGCACCAGAACACACACACGTACACACACACACACACACACACACACACACTACAGAAAATCAGTATGAGTTTGGCTATGGAAAATATTTACCAACTTTGCATAGTAGATAGCACTTATATTCATATACTGGTGATTTTCCATTTGAATGAATTATGTAGGAATTTTATGTTATATGTTTTGTTGTGCAAGTGTGTGTATTCGTCAATGCACTTAAATAAACTTGCTTCATTACAGGCACTACAAATTTTTCTTAAAATGTTCAAATTATTTACATCCTAAAACAAATGTACAATTTACCACATTACCATAAAGATTTCTTTTCATAATTTGTAATACAGTATCAGAATTATGATATAAGGGGTCAAATACAGAAGCAAAAGGTATAGACACAGCTAAATGCTTGTCATTCATTATTGCTGTGTGTTTGGTTTCAAAGATATCACAGCCTTTACATAACCAGTTTGGTGCATATGAATGAGCAAAATGTAGAGTAAATCACTTTGTTTTTCTCCCAGGACAGGGTTTCTCTGTAGCTTTGGAGCCAGCCCTGGAACTAGCTCTTGTAAAACAGGTCCGCCTCGAACTCAGAGATACGCCTCTACCTACTGAGCACTGTGATTAAAGGCGTGTGCTGCCACCACCTGGCTTAGAAAATCACTCCTATGTAAACACATTTTATAATTTTATCAGCATCATGAATATGCCAACGAATAGCCACAGTTGTGTTATAGACATAGAAGGATTTAATAAATTTTCTGGAGACCCTTACCACCGCTCGCCATTGCCTTGCTCCAGTCTGGTGTCCACCATGTAGCTCCAAGGGTGGAACCAAGAGTTCCCATTCCCCAGGCCCTGCTGCCCTCAGAGTCCTGAGTGGAGTTCACCAGTACAAGCCTTGACAGATATTTGGAAAGCTGGTGTGGACAGCCACAGGCAGAGAGAGCACCGGTTGTCTGGGTTTTAAGGACGTTTGCTCAAAGTGTAGTGCAGCACCTGATGAACGCAGCTGTTGTTTGAGTCTTCATTTTTTAATACTCCCGTCTGTATTGAATGATCCGGCTCCATGGTACGTTGTTCCCAGAAGGAGACTCAGAACAGCCTTTGTTCCCTGCACACAATCCTGGCTGAATCATCTGTTCTCAGGCAGTGTGAGTGCCTCAGTTTCTCAGAGACTGAGTGAGAGTGTGAATGAGCGGCTGTCCACCTCCCTTCCCTAGCCTATGTTATTTGCTAAAATCGCTGCCAAATCCACAAAACCAACAAAGCAGGTTATTTTCTTCTTGAATATTGGCAAACACTACTACTAACCCACACTACTGAGTGTTGATTAGACATACACACACAGGCACAGACACACATGTATGCACATATACGTGAACACACAGACATATGCACACATGAAGAGATACACATTCATATGCAAACACACATTCACACATATGCACATAGACATACACACTTGCATAGGCGCACATATATATATATACACATTAATTGACAATTAAGTCCAAGTCCTGCAAACATTAAGTATGTATTCTACTGCTGAGCTATATCCAGTCTCTCTTTGTTTTTTTCCTTTTACTTTAAAAAAACATGGTCTCACCAAGCTCCCTAGGCTGGCTGTAAACTCACTCTGTGGCCTAGACAGAGCTTAAATTCATGGTTCTATTTCACCCTCCAAGTGGATGGGATTACATCTAAGCCACAGGGCTCAAAGATTTCTTCTTCCTTATAAGACGCCATTCACATTCCAAAGCCACTTTCATTCTTTACCTCCTGGAATGGACTTTTCCATATTATTTCATTTTTCTCACTTTTACATTTCTTATTCATCAGCCAATCTGAGCCAATAAGAGTTTACAGTCCTTGACAAGACGGCTTGTTTAGTTCTCTGCCTATGTTTCTATGATCCATCCAGCTGACATACTTTAACTTTTATGCTTGCCAAAATCAATGCTGATGACTCATCAGGATACTTATTCTATTATTTTCCCAGGTCAATGTTACCTTTTTTTTTTTTGCAATTTCTCAGAAGTGGGGAGAAATGACTTGTGTCCATGAATTTCTCTCAGATTTCAATGTGCTTTGTACATTGTATAATGTACTATCATATACGGCAAACCTAATTCATACACTTTCCTCTCCCATGTATGCCTATCAGAATTCCTGTTCAACATGGAATTACTGAAAGAACAATTCAAAATTTTAGATTCATGAAAGCCTTTGAAATCCCGAGTTCAGCATGATGACTGTTTAAAGGTATGGTTGACTCACATTGATAGTGGGTCTCTTCGTAATAAATGCTACTATTTTAGTAAGATAGGTGACTCAAAGAGCTGCCTCCAAAGAAGTCTAAAACTAAGAAATCTAAGAAACGCAACCAAAGACCAGGTTCCACTACAGCCAGCAGTGGTGCAAACATGTCTTCTTGGGCTTCAGTGGTCTTCCAAGGACAGCTTATAATAGAATTTATAAAAATAATACAAGAAAGAAGTCTTGGTTTAGGAAGACGGGAAGGGAAATTAAGAGTAAAGTTGCAGCCACAAACATCTAGTGTTGAGAATTTAGTTGAATTATACTTTAGTTTACCCACAAGCTTTGTTAAGGTGATGATAAAATAAAGTGGGTAGAAAACACTAACAGACATAAATTAAAAGTTAAGTGAAGTGGAAGCCTCCATGAAATAAAATCACCAGTTCAGTTCCTATAAGTTACTGGATTACTGCTATCATTGATAGAAAGTCTTAAAAACTCAAAAAGCAGGGGAAGGAACAAAACTGACTGGGTGAAATGGAGGAGGTGAGATGATTGGTCTTCAGCGAGCCATCTCCCTGTGTCTCAGTTCTCAGGGAGGGGAAAGGGATGACAATGCTCAGAAGGAAACAGACTTGTGAAAGCTCAGGCGTGGTGAAAGATGGGACAATGCAGAATTAAGAAGCCTGCCGATTCCATGACCAGATAAACAGAGCAAAGCTGTCCATGAATCTGAAGGGCACCAAAAGAAGTAATCTTAAATGAAAGAAATAAGACGAAATGCCTCCATAAATTCAATCATGCGGTTCAAGGACAGAATAGTGTTTCAATATTAATAAGAAAGTTTCTTTGTTGAATTCCAGAGGGAAAATAACTTGGAAGTTACAATTTAATTAAACTAATAAGTCAGAATTTGTTTTGTTTAGTTATGTGTTGAATAAGTGTCATAGTCATGTGGTTGAATATTTTAAATTTGTCATTGGATTTTAGTTAGATAACTTCTCCTTCATGCAGACTGTTGTTAAGTTTCTTCCATTTTGTTATACACATGTCCCTGTTTGTAGTTTGCTGGGAAGCTATTGATGTCTACTACCCCGTCTCTAAAACATTTCTACTGGGTCTTGTATAATGGTACCCAAGCACTAGAAGGAGAGGGTCTGATACAAATGTACCAGTTTAGTGCCAAGCATTGTGCAGTTTTGTTTCTTTGCACTGCAACAGCTTGTGTGTCTTTGTATTGTCACTTAAGGTCAATAGAAGCTTTCTTAAAAAGAGCTGAGAGGTCAATAACCTCTGAGACTGAAATTAAGGACTTCAGCTGCCTTCCTTGATTTAAATTCTTATAACTCTCTCACGCTGAATCTCTCTCTGTCTCTCTGTTTCTCTGTCTCTCTCTCTCTGTCTCTCTCTCTCTCTCTCTCTGTCTCTCTCTCTCTCTGTCTCTCTCTCTGTCTCTCTCTCTCTCGGTATTACAATCTCTGTCTTTCAATTGATCTCTTCATTATTATTATGCAGTTAAAGTTATTCATCTATTATGTAATAATACCAACAGAAACATGATTGATATTGACTGAGTGCTGAATCCATCACAAGCATAACCTTAATTCCCTTAAGAACATCTCCTCCTTAAAAAGTATTCATCATTTCCCTATGAGAGAAGCGTTTCTGTTATTTGAATAATTACTTGAGATTTAATTTCTATCTCAGTAGCTAGTGCCAGAATTACACATGTTAACACAACTCACTCTTTAGTGGAGGGAATAAGGATTGAAAGTGCCTTATAGAATTAAAGAGGTAGACTGTCATGTCTGAGACATGAAGGGAGGTGAGGGAAACAGAAAAGAAGAGACCATGATTATTTGGTAAAAATAAGGATTGTCCGAGGACATGAAGGAACATGGCACTCCTGTGGAGTTACATTCTAACTGATGTGTGACCAAATCTTGTCCTGTCCTAGACTATCGAAAGACCCCTTTCATTTCTCATCTCTTCTGTTATTTAACAAACATAAAGAATTATAATGCAGTGAAGCTGTTTTTCTTTTGTTTTAATGTAGAAGAGAGAAACTTTCATAAAGAAAAACTAGGAAATGAGATCACATGATTAGAGGAATGTTCCAGAAATTCTTAATCTGGAAATGAATGGCATGCTGGTACTTATGCTTATTGAGGGTCGCTGTGTCTCAGGCCAGCTGGGCATCAACCCCAGAGTCATCAGACTCTTGAGGTTTCCAGGAGTGTGATTTCACCAAAGATGGTAGTCAGAAAGAGTGAAATCTTGATTTAACCAAGTTTCTACAGTTAAGTGAAACATAGGAGGCTTCTCATGAAGATATTTGCCAGGCAACCATGGAGAGTGTGAACCTCCTTCCTCCACCAGTACTTCAATTTATTCATCTATAAGGTAGTGGCATGTCTTGCAAATGTCAAACACTAGTAATGAATGGATATATGTGTGTGCTATTTTATATGTCCAGGTTCACTTTGCTAACATTAACTGATTTAAGGGGTTACTATAAATAATTTATAGGCAAGACTGATTTGTCTATTATTTATGTGTATGGTTTCACAACTCTGTGTGGGCAGGAGCCCACAAGATCAAAAGAGAGCATCAGATATCCTGGAACTAGAGTTCCAAGAAGTTCTAAGCTACTTTGTTGGCACTGGAGTCAGAACCTAGATCCTTCTGAAAGAGCAGTAAGTGGTCTTAAAAGCTAACCCATCTCTCTGTCCAACTAATGTAGATTTACAAGAGCATTTACTGAACCATCCTGGGGGCCAAGAAATTTTGTTTGCTTCTGCTATAGAATGAGCATTTTGAAATAAATAACCCAAACTTTATATGTTAAAGTTTTAAATTCAGTGAGGTGAAGTCTCTATAATGTATTTATGTTAAGTTATGAAGGGGAAGAAACCCTTAAGTATAGAAATTTAATAAACCCTCCTCCCCATCTCTGAAAAATCCCCTCATTGACCCTCATCTTTAAGCACCTGATCTTGAATTATTTGCTTCAAAACTGTAAGGAATAAATATTTTTACTTAGGAATATAAAATGCCAACATGGTAGTTTAACAACTTGAACTGACCAACATATCTGTAATATTATTTAAATAATGTCAATTTGTTAACTCTAAAAGGGCAGTAAATTAGAACTATCCATTTGAGACATATTATTTTACCTGTTGCATCTTTCATGTGACATAATCAAAATTGAATTACTTAACAATTTGTAACAAGACAAAAGTACGACTTGCTTTAAAAAGAGGATAGTACCTCACCTAATCAACTGAGAAAAAAAAAAACCCAGAAAGTCTGTCCACTAAATCACAGTCATAGGACACTGTAGTATCTAGGGCTTTCTGTTAACACCCAAGACTGATTTCTATTGCAAACTGTAATTTCATGCTTGATCATAAAGTGCCGTGTTTACTATGTAAGGAATGCTGCATAATGTTATGTTGGTGCTCTCCAAAGTCAATAGGACAGGTATATGTGTCCATTCATGCATCTGTGGGAAGGAAGCTATTCATTTTGAAGAACTGTGTCCCAAGTGTATGTGACCTACAGTATCTCCACAAAGGGCTGGCAAGCTGGAATCCCCATAAAAAGCCAACACTGCAGAATTTCCCTCTGCTGGTCAGGATAAATCTGTTTCATCCACAGACATGAGTTTACTCTGGGGGCAGTTGGGGTTGGGAACAGAGGGATCAGGTCGGGGGGATGGAGAAAGAGTACTGAGAGAAAGAATTGGAACAAAGAAGGTATTTCAGGGCTGAGAAAGAAATCTAATGTAAAATATATCTCCATTCACTCAGTTTAAGTACACACAGGAGTTACACTTATGTGAACCTTTGTTCTACTTGACAAAACTGTTTAGTTCTAGATTGTATTTTAGACTTTCCTGCAAAAAGGAAGTTCCTTTTAGCAAATTTTTGAATAATTTTTAAATGCTTGTGGGGACAGATGAACCACAGAAAATTAAATAACAGAGAAACCAGCCTATTTCTTTCCCTTATCCATGAACTCCTTAGCTATTATCACTAGCTTACAGAATTTTCATTTATATTTTACACTTTCATTTTGAAGTGGTTATTACAAGTACAAATCAAAGACCTCCAATGAAACCATGTTAACCAAGCATGGGCAGGACAATGAAGTTTGCATAAACCAGGTTTTCATGGCATGACTACATACTCACTCATAATTTTCTAGGATATTTTGTTTTTTACAATATTTTGAAACTTAACTATTAAATGGGTTCATTGTGGAAAAAATTAAACATACAGAAATTAGTGTGATAAAGCACCAACTTCAGTAAAGAGCTTTCAATTATGAACTCATTATCCATGTATATGACTATCATCTATCTATCCATCTATCTATCTATCTATCTATCTATCTATCTATTTATCATCTATCATCTAAATTTATCTCCTTCTATTTCTCCCACAAATTCAGAGGTCTGTACATATCGCTAACAAACAAGAACTAACCACAAAATAGTCATTGTATGTCTACCTAAGATGAAGGATTTAATCTCTAACAAATCATTAAGAGTTCTAACTTCCTCAGATATTATTTTTAAAAATATATGAGTAAGGATTGCAGCTTGGGCCAGTATCTTTCTTAGACTTTTTTCCCTCTGTGATTTTTTTTTTATTTTATGCGCCCTTCCTCCTGTACTATTTTCACAAGTTATTTTTCATGGAACTGTATTATTTCTCCCTTAGTGTTCTCATGTTTTACTCTCTAATGCTTGAGTCTCTGTGATGTTTCTTAATTCTACCCTTTTTTGATTTATGGTTAATTCTTCTTTGGACTTGTTTTGTTTCAGGTTTGACTTGATCAAAAATGGTTTACCTATTTAAAATCTGTGCCCTTCCCTTCTAAGGAAAGTAAGGTTGTGTTTCTTACCTTATTTTGTGTTTGCCACTGGTGATAACCACTACTCTGATCTATACATTGCTACAGAAATTTTTTCTGTATTCTAAATTTCCTACTATAAATAAAATTTACATATTTTCTCAAGCCCTTGTATCAACAACAGAGAAACAAATGCCAGTAAGATTCTGCATTGAGTAGAAAAATGGCTCAAAGTTTAATATTATTTAAAAGTATTGCTGCTCTTATAAGGAACCTGAGATCAGTTCCCAGTACCCATATGGGGCAGTTTACCACTGACTGTAAATCTAGCTCCAATCAATCAAATACCCTCTCATGTACTCTGTAGTTACACACACAGACACACACACACACACACACACACACATACACACACACAGCAAAAAAATATAAAAAATGACTCTAGTGATTCGTTCCTTTATTAAACATGTTGCATTAATATCTCATAAATCTGAAACATTACACTAAGTGTTGTGTATTAGAAATTAATGGAGTGTAATCTCACTTCAACATACTGGTCAATGAACTATACACAAATGTATTAAAATATTAGGATCTCCATTTGGATAATGCAAATGAAGACAGGACATGGTGATACAGAAATAAACAAGTACTGGACTCCTTTGGGAATTATTGGCCTAAAAATTATGACTCACTATGAGCTTTTTACCCATATTGCCTAAAAATATTTAAAAAATCAGAGCACTTTCTGAAAGAACAAAAATTAGGAGTGATATAAGTGTTCACATGGTAATAAGAGAAGTTAGAATTTTCTATGCTTATTATGTTCTTGGCTTTATGCAGTTATAGCCTCCCTCTTTTAAAATGATCAAACAGATTATTTAGAGAGTGGGTTGGCCTTCAAGATGACATAGAAACCAAGACATGGGTTCATGTAGAGCCTGGAGAACAATTCAATCATCAGCTAACAGATTAAAATTCACTTCCTATCCTTTTCCCCAATTAATTTCATATACTCTACCGTTTCTATTTTGTCAATATTCTAGGACTGTTTTTAACCATGATCAAACAATGCATACTCACTTCAGTGGGTTGATCATTTCTCTGTTGAATGACTACAATGAGTTCAGTTGATCATTCAAAAGATAACAAACAAAAGACATTATGATTGCAACTTATTTTTACATTTTCTATCATTTCCTCTAGGGCATCACTGAGGAGTGGCGACTAGTGCATCATTGATTGAGCGGTAAGCTTTATAGGCAGGGTTCCTGCTTTACCATCTCAGAAAAGAGGAACAGTTGATAAGAAAGAACCATCATGGCCGGGCGGTGGTGGCGCACGCCTTTAATCCCAGCACTCGGGAGGCAGAGGCAGGCGGATCTCTGTGAGTTCGAGACCAGCCTGGTCTACAAGAGCTAGTTCCAGGACAGGCTCCAAAACCACAGAGAAACCCTGTCTCGAAAAACCAAAAAAAAAAAAAAAAAAAAAAAAAAGAAAGAACCATCAAATTTGCAGTCCCCAGCACTTCTGAGCAGGCATTAATCCATTTGTAAGAGTAAAGCTTGTGTGCTCTCAGCACCTTCTGTTTTGCCCATCTCTGCACACTGACTCAGAGATGATAGTTTCCAACAAAATTTGAATGGAGAAATATTTAAATGAGGACGGGTTTTTGCCAGTGTTTTAAAAATCATTTTCCATTTACATCCATTTT
This sequence comes from Microtus oregoni, assembly GCF_018167655.1. Classification (NCBI taxonomy): domain Eukaryota; kingdom Metazoa; phylum Chordata; class Mammalia; order Rodentia; family Cricetidae; genus Microtus; species Microtus oregoni. The sequence continues at coordinate 55,870,297 of NW_024543059.1, read as the reverse complement.
CCTCTTTGAAATAATAGACAAAATTATTGAAAGCTTGTTTCACACACTTCATTTGAAATATTGACTATGAGCCAAGGAAAAGAAGTCCCAAATTATACTGTCTTCTGTTTATAGCAGAGAAAAACATAGTTGTTATTTCAGATATAAAATTGCATTAAAATATTTAATAGGATTTTTAAAATTATGTGTAATCACACATGCAAATTATTAAAGTATCCACTTCATAATACACAACCCAGGGTCTAAGAACAAAATGTGTGGTGTTTGGAAAGTTCATTTAACACCAGGTTGATCTTAGGTGAGTTAATTTACATCAGCCAACTAGTTTTTCATGGACACAGCTATACTTTGTAAACGAAGAAGGCTCCTTCTACTGCTCAGAGATAGAGTGATGCAATTGGCATCTCGCTGAAGATGTTCAGCATCACATCTTCACGTTTACACAATGAAAATACAGTTTACCAGAGAGCAAATAAAAGCTAAGTGAAACAACTGCACACAAAGGCTTTAATACAGGGGAAGATGCTCCCTCAAACGTCTGTCCCCCAACACTGTGTTAGCCTGCACCTTTACGAGAGAAAGGAAGTAAGCAGATTCAAAGTTCTCCTTTTCATACCAACTTGCAATGAGAAAGCACACTGGGAATATTCTGGAAGATCACTGAGTAAAAAATGTAAGAACCAAAACATAAAACTCTTGTCCTTTGCATGGATAAACTCACTGAATTGCCCTCTAAACTTATTTGATTATTTTGGTGGTGAAAGCATAGCAACATTCATACCCTGGTGCTTTTGCAAAGTACTCCAGGAGTCATATTTAAATTTTCAGCTTACAGCGGTGTCTCTAGTAGTATACATCGTTTCTAAACTATATTGCTGACTGTAAGCCTCAATTTGCTATCTGGTGCATATCAAGAAAAGACTAAGCAGTGTGTGCATATGTCACAGTGTTCCCCACCTGCTCAACACACAGGAATCAGACTGTATTAGCCAACTCTGAACCACCAGGCAACAATCTTTCTGAGACATCTTAGGGACTGATAATTATAAGTTTTAATACACAAATATTTTTAGAAAAGTTGGAAAATTTCCCTCAGTTTGTGAATTTTTGGGATATCTTTGATGAGAATAATTGAGTTTTCAGCTTCTTTCAAATTTAATTTGAATTGGGTTGAACCTCTTCTCACTTCCTGGTCCTTATCTCTCTCCCTCTAAGCTGGTTAAATGTTCTTACGTCTATTATTCCCCTTTACACTTTAATATAGCATGCATTCTATTACCCTCCCCACATGTTCTTAATCCTCTTTCCCCCTTGCTTTTGAGACTCTATCTAGGTTGCTGTTTTGTACATGAACTGGCTCTCACATAAATACAAGCACATCATCAAAGACTGTAGATGCAAGGAAACATGGTAGATTTGTCTTTGTGAGTAAGTTAAAGGGATCTAATAGAGGAGGTAACTGTGTTAAATGATACTAGGTGGATAACTTATAATAGCACATATTAGTGACTATGCCCATGTGTTCGTGAACTTTTATTTTATTAATACATACTGCACACATATCACACATCCTTATAATGTAGACCTTAAAATGCATAATTGTTGCTGATTAAATACACTGAAAACTTAAATTAAAATAAGTAGAAATGTCTTAAGAGACAAATCCAGTCTACAAATGTGTTTCTTTGACATGCCTATTATTTAAAACATTTTAAAAGTAGCTTCTAAAACTATTTTATTACCAGAGGATTAATTGCAATAGTCTTGTAAAATTACAGAAATAACAAAACTCAAGAGAGTCTCAGTGATTATGTGCTCTTATTGCTCTTACAGAGAAGTTGAGTTTACTTCCCAGAGCTCACTTTGGGTGGAGTAGCTCAACAAAAAACTGTAACCTTAGTTCCACAGTTCAAGGAGACTCAAAGCCGGCTTAGGGCCTCTGTAGACATCCACACACATCTGTAATACACACAGCGAAAGTCACATACAAAGACACACAAATCTGTAAAATACATTATTCAAAATCCAGAAATTATTGCCGAGATCCTGTGACCTTGTGAGAAGATTAGGAAATAACTCTCATTTAAAATGGTTGCTCACAGAGTTACTGTGAGTCTCTCTTCCGCCAGTCAACAAACACAAATATAAGACAGCAATGATTAAAATATGTCTTTTTTTGCTTTATTGCTTTTATAAAAATCAAACAAGCAAATAAAACTAGAGAAACCTCAGCTTGGCCATTTTGTTTATTTCATTCAGTTTCCTACCCTTGTTTTAATTAAAGGACCAAGCAAAGCACCTTAAACCCCAGATTGGTAGACTAGAGCTAGGGTTTTCTCTGAGTTAATTAATAACAAATGTCCCCATGCAAAATGATAACTTGTGTGTGTGTGTGTCCTCAGTACCTTGAGATGCATAGTTCTTGTTTACACTTTTCTGTTTTGAGTTATTTCCTGGACTCTGTGGTCCTAAAAACTTTTACTTCCCAGGCTAATACTCAGTGTTCATTCCGCCTAAAACACTTTGGTTCTGGAATCCAGAACAGAGTTTCCAGACACACACAACAGTGCAACCTCTGGTATGAATTCACAGCAATTAAGATAATATGCACAAGACCTCTGCAGGCTTAGGCCAGATAAAGTTATAACGTGGGGAGGGACTGTGGGCACAAAGCCCCACCCCTAGCTAAAGAGGTGTGTCCAGTGATAATCGCTGGGAGGAGAGTCAGATTGCTTTAAAGGTGTGGCCCTGTGTTGGTAATCAAATTCCAATGAAGGCATGACGTGGGTAGCACACGCTGTATTGAATGGAAGAAGACAGAAAGGAGGTGGAGAGAGGAGAGAAGAGAGAGAGAGAGAGAGAGAGAGAGAGAGAGAGAGAGAGAGAGGTTTTCAATGATGAGTTAAGGAACATGGATCAGGGAGGAGTAGGTGAAGGGGGTAAATATGAACAAAATGTAAAAAAAATTCTCAATTAATAAAAATGAGAACAGTAAAGCAACTTTAGTTCAAGGATACCAAAAGATACTACATACGAACATGACAGAAGTATGCACACTTCAAATTTTCAAAGGGGCCTCAGGAATCTCAAAACCCACCCTTAAGGTATATACACCATTTTCAAGGCCGAAGGGAAGTTTAAGGTAAAATATTTGCTTCAAGCATCCATAGTCATTGAGATAAGCTTTGTTTACTCAGGCAGACATTTCTAGAGAGACCAGTCAGGTCAGGTCGCTTCACCTAGCCTTAGAGATTGTAGAATGATTTGATATTATAATGGAAAAAGTCACCTTACAGGTATTCTGGCCCAAGCCCTCTTACATTAGAGATGGCATAATAGGTTCACGGGTGTTAACTGCTTTGCTGATAATCTGTTGATCTCATACAAACCAAGGGCTTGTTACCTTACATACCTAACATTCTACTGAGCATGTATGCATGTATTCATTGTGTAGGGGGATATATGTAGTGGCCAGAGCTCAATGTCTGCTTTCTGTCTCAGCCACTCTTGACCATTTTGTTTGTTTTTTCAAGACAGGGTTTTTGTGTAGCTTTAGAGCCTGCCCTGGAACTCACTCTGCTGACCAGGCTGTCCTTGAACTCACAGATGCCTGCCTGCCTCTGCCTCCCTAGTGCTGGGATTAAAGGTATGTGCCACCCTGCCGGGGGTTGTTTGTTTTTGTTACAAATCTCCTACTAAACCTGAAATTCATCATTTCCAATATACTTATTGGCCAGAGAATCACAAAGATGTGTTCATCCTCACCTCCCTGTTGCTGGGTTTATAAGCACATGCCAGTGTACCCAACATTTTGCACAGCTTCTGGGATTATAACTGATGTCTTCATGCTTGTATGGACACTTTACCAAATGAACCAGAGACCCAGCTCTTGCACAGCTTCGAAACAAATGTGAAGAAAGTTGTGAGGAGTTCACCCATCTTTCCTTTGGCAGACTGGGTTTCTGAGGAGTGAGAAACTATTCTTCCATGTTGAGAAAAAAAGTTTAATCAATATTTCCTTCAGCAGTTATCACCAAAGGAAATAAGAAGCACTGTAGGCATATGATACCCGAGCAGAGGCCTTGTCTCATTCTACTTCCTCTGTGAATGAATGTTTTCAATTAGCCTTTTAAACAGCTCTTCAATTAGGATTTATTTTAATTGAGCAAATACTAGATTAGAGCTTACCCTTTAAAGGGAAAGAAATAATAATCAAAGATACTTCATCAAGTACAGTGTGCTTTTATTTCCTGAGAATTCTGCTCCTGAAACTCATAACAGGGAGAGAGGAATTTCTAGTTCTCAGAGACAACAGATGTGCCTTTCAAGGTTGATGCTTTCCTAAACTCTCCAAATAAAGGCTCGAAATTCATACGTGTCTCATTAAGTGCAAATGGGCTACTGTTAGGCGCACATATTCACAGCAGTTACCTTGAAACTCAAGCAGGCTCTGCTTTGTACCAGTTAGCAAGAGCTGAATTAGAACATCTTGAATTTTATTTTGATTTCAAGAATACAAGAATGTAGTAATACATCAGTCTTGTATTTAATGGTTTCTTTCAAATGCCCTTGCTGAGTGATGTCTGTTGTTTGATCCATTTCCTATGCAAATTCATTGCATGGAAATGGATTCGTAGTTTTGTGAGTTTGTGGCGATTTCATTTTTCCTGTATTTCTTAATTACCTTGTTTGTTTTATGCCACTAACACTAAGCTGTATCATTCCTATTAGTGTTCACAGGTTGAGGCACACGTGTCACAAATCGTGACAGTCAATAATTAAAGTATTTAAATAAACTTGTGTCTGTGCTACAGTTCTCTGGTTGAACAAATTTGTAGAGCAAGATTTTATTCTGATCTATAATTATAGTTGCCAGTGACTGGCATGATCCTCACTGAGTCAGATTAATTTACACATTAAGCAGCCATCTGCAGAAACATTGACAGACCCGCGTCTGCTGCACCACACATCACGTGGGAATTCTGAAACTTCTTGGCCACCGGGGAGCCCTCACCACCGTGGTTGCAGACTTCCAGTTAGGAACAAATTATTCCCAGCATTAACATTCCTTCCCTCCTTACTACAAGTTTGCCTAACGACCCAAGAAAACTGTATAACACTTCTGACCACTAATGGCAGAACAATTGATAAGCTGGGGGCATCTGCTTCCCTATCTTTAAACAAATGCCTTTGGCTTTATGGTGAACAACTAACAGGTCTCGTGGAGCAGAACAGATACCATCATTTCTTTGAAAAGAATAAATATCCTCTACATTTGGTCCACAAATAGCTGCAAACAACACTGTAAATCTATCAGGATGTTTTCTTCAAGAGAAACAAAATCATTCTCACATCATTATATCTTGCTGCTCTACAGGAGACGAAACTATTTTCTCCTTCACAACAGAGGTAGGAGACTAAAGACAGGAAGTTGCTTCAGACGCCAAAGAGTCAGTTCACAGCTGTTTAAATTAAAAGCAATATTTATGCTAAAAATTCCTTAAATTTATCATTTCATTTGTGACTTATTAACTGATTAAGAGTTTTAGATAAAATCATTCAGAACAATGCGGTCAAAGTGGTTGTTTTTCAAAATTCTGTAGCTAACACCACCAAAAATAAACTGATGAGGCATGTAATGAAACTACTGACCAAACATTGATTCATGTTTAACTTCTAGATTTGTTTTGTGAATGAGTATGTGTCTGTGTGGGTTAACTACAGGTAAAAGCAGATCCCTGAGAAGACCATAAGAGGGCTTCAGATTCCCTGGGGCCATTTCTACCCACCAACATCTTTTCTTCATCACACGATTAGGTTCAATGCAAAGCACTGACATTTAGGTGATAAATATTTGTACTCCTCTAAATTATTTTCATTTCAATTGAAAATAAATCTTGAATAAATGTATTGCCTGTAATCATGTTTTTATTCAGGCTTGTGTTTTCAAATGTTTAGAGAAATCTAATTTTCAAATTGATTACATCACATATTTGTACTTTACTTGACAGCATCTTAAAACTACTCTCAGGAATTTAACCCATAAAATTCATTATGGTTTATTCACTCAGCATTCTGTTAAATTTTTATTTAAGTAAAGCAAATTCTCCGTCTTAAAGCTAAAGATGAAAACCTACAAAATCCCCTTCCTTTAGTTTCTAATCAAACAAAGGTACATCTATACTTAGTATGCCCCACTGAATGCAAACAATATGGTACCACAGAGAAGAGGAAGCCCAGCAGGACATTTGGCCTTCATCCCAAATAGAAAATGAAAATAGTTCATCAGTTTTATGGACAATAAACGGATGCCTCTTAGGAACATAGGTTCTTGGCAATCTTCTCATTGCATGCTCCCTAACACCAATGAGGGCTGTGAGAAATAGATGGGGTTCACAAAAAAGAGCACACTTGTGATATTTTATTTGAAATGTGTGATTTCTAACACACTATTTTTTTTCATCAGAGTAGAAAAGAATGATTAAACTTCTGGGCATTCTGATGAACTTGTAGGAACCAAAATTTTAACATAGGAAGAGATGATAATATCCATAGCTTCCTACCTCTAAAATAAAAAATGAATATGCACACTCCAATTTTACACAACAAAAATAGGAAAATATTTAGAACCTACTGTTTAACTATGTTGTCAATTCCTAAAACTGTCTTTGAGTTCTTCATCTCCAAAGACACAATGCAGTGGGGGGGGGGGGGGACACTGTTTATTGAAATAGCATGTATTACATTGGATGGCTTATTTACCACATCTACTGAATATCTTAAAAACATGATGACCTTACTTTTGCTAATCTACAGATATCTGAATTCTTAGAAAAATATGTTTTGAAAAACATGCTAAAGATTCACATGAAGCAGGTGGACTAATTAAAATCATTGTATCTGCAATAACCCTGACTCATGGTGCTGAGTGGTGAACCATTTATTCTGGCTTGATTTTACCACCCTGCTGTGATCATCATACACATATTTTATTAGGTCAAGGCTTTAAAAATATTTCATCCTTCATGCCTTAAATTCACATAGCTCTTAGTAGTATCACGAGAGAAAATGAAGACTTGAAGTGACTAATCTCCCTCATCACAAGGAGGAGTAAATATAATAAATACACTTGGTTTCCTGATCACCACAGACCTCATCAGTCTCTTCTAGGATCCTGTAGGAACTTGTCAAAATATACAGACATAAATTATTTTGCACATTTAAAAATAATTACAAAAAGGCAAATTTTTTACAAGAACATATTCAAGAGGAGATTCAGTTTTAGTGAGATATGCAGAGAGGTGTCTAGCACCAAATTCACAGCATTCTTACTACAAAGGATTAATCTGGATTTAATCATAGGACCACAGATAAGTATAAATCATAGTTTTGATGCAACTGACTTAAACCTTTCCTACTTCAGTACTCAAGACATTTTGGGATATGTAGGTGCACTGTAATTCTATATAAAAGGATTGCAAAGTTCTAATAATGAAATATAACTTGTGTTGTGGTAAACTGTTTTCCAAAGTTCCTACGCTGGGACATTCCAATTTCATTTTCTTATGGTAATTAAAGGTGCTTCCTTTAATAAAATGATGAAATATAGTCTCTGTAAGTTATGTATTCATTCATAATTTATTTGGATGCCATCAGGGTGGTAATAATATGAAAAAATATATCATTGCCTATGGAAATCTTCAAGCATGTAATCCAAAAAGAAATCAAATTTAAGACTGAATAAGATAGAATATACCATATCCAGGAATTTATCAAAACATTCATTAAAGACAGTCATTATTATGTACCTGTAATGTGCCAGACTATGTCCTAGACAACTCTGCATATATCGTTTGACAAAATAGGCCTTTTTTTGCCTTAAGTTATCATGAGGAAAAAAGCAGGAAAAGGAAGCAATGAAAAACTGTTGTGTTGGAATCACTTCAGGTGGGAGAAGCAGTAGAGCAGGTGCTGTGGATCAGAAAAGATAGTTGAAGAGAGATTTGCAATATTCGAATGGCCAGCAGAGTTCTCCATGAAAAGATGACATTTGAGCCAAGATTTGACAGTGATGAGGGAATTAACCTTGTATTTATAGTTAGCAAAACAGGCAAGGAGAATCAGCAGATTGGCAGCAGGATGGAAGGGGGAAGCAGGGGCAGGGTAGAAAGGGCAGAAGGCAGGCAGATGATGGGGTGTTATGTGATATGGATTAGAGGGATTTGATCTTTCACTCTGAGCAATTCATAGAACCACTGAGAAGCTGAACAGAGAAGCGCATGCCATGACTTGGGATTTAAAAGGACTGCTCTGGATGCCTTCCTGAAACTATACTACAGGAGGCAACAGTGGAAGCCAGAAGGCCTGTTGAATTTATTTCAGACATCTCAAAATCTGTTTCTTGTTTTTTCTATAAAAATAAGCTTTAGTACCTCCTGGTCTTACAGCTCTCAGTCCATCCATCATCCTGACATGAGTTGTTTTCTGAAATACAGCTTTAACATGTGACTTGCCCATTTCAAAATTTCAATGGTGGCCTGTTGCCTACAGAATTATGTACAGTCTCTCAGTACAAATGTCTTCAAAATCTGACCCCAATCTATTTTTCCAGACTAATCTCCAAGTCCTTTCTCCACCCCTGACGTTTCTGCTTTTGCTCTGAAAGGTCAGCTGTTATTTCCCTAGCACGCCATGCTCCATCATGCCTCTGTGCCTTTGTGCCTGTCATTCCCACTGCTAAGAAAATGCATTTCTGTTTTCAGCCTGGTGAACTTTAAATTTCCTTATTGAGATTCAGCTCAGCCCCGTCACTTCTATGTAGCCTTCTCTGGTTGCTTATGTCCAAGGCTTCTTTCCTGTGTCAGGCCCTCCTCACACCCTTAATTACAATGGCATGTCAGACTTCTAGATGAATCGTGAGCTTCCTGAGGGCAGGGAGAATAACTCACCTGCTTTTGCACTTTCCTTCCTACACAATAGCCTATTGGGATCAGATGCTCAATTGTCTTTTAATTTTACTATAAGGAAGAATACACAAAATTAATCTTAATGTGATGGGCTCATAGATAATAGCTATATAACTGTTAATTAGAAAGTTTGTCAGTTATGTACATGGAATGAAACAGTAGTTGAAATGTGTTTTCATTTTTATATTTAGGTTCAAGAATATTGTTTAAACCTAACTTAATGAAGATACAAACTACAGGTAAATTACTGGTTTTATGGAAACTAATTCCAATGACATCTATTCATAAAATATTTGATAGAAATTGAACCTATTGTAACTACTAAAATATAAAGATGAATGAGTAATATTTTCTGGCAACAAAAACATTATAATTTAAAGGATTAATTACATACAAAATGGCTACCTTGGTAAATAAGAGATGGTATGTCAAGTCAATGGGAAAAGAATCCTTCAATAAATAGCTCAGAAAATCAGAAAAATGTAGATAATAAAATATAAGATATAAAATATAAGATAAATCCCCAACAAATTAATGACCTAAATGAGGAAGAAGAAAACATTTCGATGAAAGTTTAGACAATGTTTGGCTTTGTTCATTTTAATTTCAGAATAGAAACAGCTATAGTTAATAATATAGAATATACATTAATCAAAATTTATCAAAGCCAGTATCTCAAAATAAATGATAGACACAAGAAAATGGCAGCTATATTATTACAATGATGCCTCAATTTAATATGGGAAAAAAGAGGATTTTTACATATGCCACAGCCTTTCAATGTTGTATGTATTAATAACACTAATGTAAGATAAAATCTCAACTAAAAATTACAACATTGCCTAATAACGCTTCCTAAAATGTTAATTATAAGTACTTTATATGTAAATTTTGCAGTATCTACACAGTAAAATATGTGTACATAGGTGGGTTTTGTTGTCAGTTTTGAATTCCTATTTCTATCTCTCTACTCTTTCTTTATCTATCCATATTTTCTATTTCTCCATGACTCACTGGTATGTTCTGTTTATGTATTCATTCTTTGACATCCATACTGCTCGTGTATAATTGTTCACAATGACCTTTTTATTATTGAAAAAGATACACATCAAAACTCAAAGTATACAGTGGGAATTGAATGAATAAAACAATAAATATTCCACACCAAAGGAATACTCAACATAACGGAATAAAATAAATATTTGTTAGCTATTCATCTGATAAGCAATTCAAATCCAAAGTATATAAATAACTCAACAGTTCAACAGGAAGAAAGCAAATTACCCAATTAAAAGATGGAAAATGATCTGAATAGACAACTTATCAAAAAAGTACAATTATCTAGCAAGTATATGAACATGTGTTTGATATCAGTAACCATCAGGGAAATGCAAATCACAACGACAGTGAAGAATACCATTCAAAACCTGTTAGAATGACTGCGTCAGAATGATAATGACTAACTACTGATTCTGAGGTAAAGAAAAGACAGAATAGTGGTCATGGCACATAGAGTGGCTTTGCCACTGTGGAAAATGTATAAACGTTCTTCAAAATCTTAGGCATAGAAAGACCACCCACTTCTAGATATAGATCCAAAGGGAATTAATGCATTCTGTCAAAGGGATATCTAAAAGCCCATGGCTATTGTAGCAAGGTATGCAATAAGCAAGACACTCAACGATATTGCAATGATGACTCGAAAATCCAAATTCGATCAATCAACAAACGTGGTGGTTCAGAGAGGAATTTAATTACAGTTATAAAATTTAACCAGAAACAGGCATTTTCCAAGTAAATTACTTTTAGAAGATCACGTTTTAGCTATTCCTACTTTTCAGATGAAACACAGTTCTATTTTCTTGGCTTATTTTTGAGATTGTAATTCAATTACATTTCTCCTCTCCCTTTCCTCCATTCACAATCTTTCACAAACTCCTTCTGCTTTCCTTCAAATCCACGACCACTCTCTTTCTTGTCATTGATGCATACATATATCTGCGCTTACATGTATGTCTATAAATACAACCTGCTGAGACCACATAGTGTTTCTCCCAGAGCTGACCATGTGGCGCTGAACAACCCATTGAGGTGGCCTTCTCTGGGGAGGACCACTTCTCCACTCCCAGACTGACTCAGTTGCTAGAACGCTTTGCACAGAGTTGAAGCCTCACAGACTTTTCTCCGTCTACTTTGGCATGTCCACTGGTGTCATTCTTGCTCGGCTGACGTTTGACCTGTCCCATTCTGAGACTTTATGAGGACAGAGACACAATCTCATGGCAAAGTCTCTGATCTTTGACTCTCAAAATCTTCCCATCCCATTCTTCCCAGTGTTGCTTTAACCTTAGGTGTGGTTGTGTTTCGCAGATGTGTTCATTGGGACTGAGCTCTAAGACTCTGTCAGAATTAGATGAAGAATAAAACACAATGTGCTTTCTTCTTCCTATCAGCTTTTCAAGAGTGCCATTAAAAGACTAAGTCAGAATAAAAGAATTAAGTAGATATCTAATGGGGACATGTGTCACGTGAATACAGTTTCTGTTCTCTCGTTTCCTTTAGTAGCTTTTCCACCCCCTTCTTGCTTAGGCGTTCTTAGTTCTACGATTTGTTATCAACCTCATGCAATATTCCAAGATGGTTGCCTAGGTGAGGAAATATTTCTCAAAGCTACAAGGCAATTCATTTGCTGCGTATGAAGCTAACAGAAGGGCACTTAATATTGGCATCCTCTTATATTCCAACAGATGCCTTACCTTGTTTTTTTTTTTTTTTTTTCTCCTTTCTTGGTTGTCTACTAAATGAGAATGAACACAGTGTTCTCAACCTCCTGGGGCTGAGTCTGCTGTCCTTTTCCCATTTGTTCTAAAAGTTTAAAGATGTGTGAAGTACATTAAACAAGAACACAGTTCATTAATGTGCATTCTTTATTGTATCCTGATCTGGATGAGTGTTCAGAGGTTTGTAAAAGAGAAGCAAATGAATTGTTAAAAAAACAACAACAACAAAAAAAAAAACTAACACTGGTTTTTGTGTTAGCCACCCTCTGGGAACTGGCCAAGACAAGCTCTGGGTGTGATTCACTTGTCCTAGTAGCTGCCTTCACCAACTTCTAGAACAGGTGAACACCAGAAGATGAATATTTTCTATTCAGCATCAAGGGCAAAGTTATACATTTGTTTCCTCATTGTCTTTTGTCAGGAATTAACATCTGGCTTCCCAGAGAAAAGGAGCAAGTTGTCTCAGGTTGAAGAATAAATTAAGAATAATTACCTTTAAAAAGCTAGAGGAGATGGTGGCCTGTGTCAATAAATGAAGGGCAGGAAGAACAAATAAGATACTATAGGCCATGTCTGAGCCTCTCATGCACCTGCACACATGTCATGTATGTAAAGCACAAAAGCATTAAAAATACTGAACAAAATCTAGAGGATAGTGACTTACTCCGATTCTTTCTTCTTATTTTAAGCCCAAAAGAAAACTTAGGAATTTCAAACTTCTCCAAATACTTTTAGAAAGCTCCAAACTGGAAATGTTAAAGATAATTACATAATTTGCAGCTATTTCCCAAAAAGAAAAATATGGCATCATAACCACTTCCAAAAATTTTAGAGAACAAAAACTTATAGGTAAAACTGAATGCTTTTTGACTTATAAACTTGGCCATGTATTTATTTTCATAGACCCAAATGTTATTATCTTTTTCCTTCTATTCCAAGTTATCGTGGTTTACATACATAAATGAGAGATCTTATATGTACTATTACATGTATGTATTATAAGGATAATATACTCTATTGGCATCATGGAAGGAGATTTTCATATTAATACTTATGTATTTTCATTATAATACACATTCTGATATGAATATGCACATGTTGAAAGGCAACCTATATGTAGTATCAATTTCAAATAATTTTCCATTATAAAAATTTACTGTATAATAAGATATAGATATAGATATATCACTGGAAATAATTGATAGAAACAATTAATTTAACAGTACTATACAAATATCTGTACTTACATGTTTGATCATCTCTAGCCTTTACATACAGTCAATATACATACATATCATATGCTATAGACTTTAAATGTTCTTTTCTGAGTTCTTCTTTAATCCCTTATCTATTCCAATGTTCTTTTCTGTGAGTTGATTTGTCCAAACATTTCGCTCATGGATTTATTGCTTCCTCTCTCACACATTTTGTGTACCATAACACTCTCTTAAATTGTAAGAGCCACTTCATTCAAATACCTCTAACATTTCGCATTCCCACTCTGGCTTACACCACACTTAGCTACAAGTCAGGAAAAGAGAAGAGAAGAAAATAGGAAATGGCCGTTAATCAGTACTAAAGGAGTCTGTAATGTCATCACTGCGCATGTATCATCAATATTTCTTTAATAAACATTGTCCCTTGACTCCCCCCAGTTGAATTTAAAGTGACATGAATGTTTAAAATTCCACCATATCTTCAATGTATCCTCCATTTTAATGTTTAAATTATCCTCCATAATCCAACTGAAAAAAAAATCTACCCCCTTTCACTTCTTATTATGTAACTATTTTACAAAAAGAAATTAGTAATGCAAAGTTAGGATATTAAATAGTAATGATTTAAGTTAATTTCAGCAAACTTCAGAGACAATTCTACTAAGAGTATGTAAGAAGTTATCTCTAATTTCTTGGAAATAAGTGAGTTCAAGGCCAGCCTGGTCTACAGGAGCTAGTTCCAGGACAGGCTCCAAAGCTACAGAGAAACCCTGTCTCGAAAGACTGAAAAAAAATGTTAATATTGTGATTGTCTTCTTTTGACTACAAAGAACTCTATATGTGTAAGATGTTGGGATGCTCATTTTTTTCCAATGGCTATAACAAAACATCAGATAGAAGCACCTTAAAGGAGAAAAGATACTGGTTCATGGGTCCAGAGATATAGTCCGACGTGATAAATAAGGCGTGGAGGCACGCTCAGTTTATGGGTACAACACCAAGAGTACAGAGATGCTGTGTAACATCTGCACTGACCAGAAAGCCAACAACAGTCTTAGAGTTCATCTGGCTTTCTCCGTTTTCTCTTTTCATAGCAGGCTTCCAGCCCATAGGGCAACTCACATTCAGGGTGGGTCTTACTTCCTCAGTTACAGCTGTCAGGAAGCACACTCAGAGACATGCCAGAGGTGTGTTTCCTAGGTGATTCTGGACCCACTCAGACTAATGCTTGGCATTAATCATCACAGTCTCTAGGATATATATGGTTGATGATGTTCTGCCAGGCTGAGCCTAGTAAGATATTGAAACGTCTGAGCCTTTTCCAGCTTCCACCATTTGCTCTAATTGTTCTTAATATAACACCTTAATGATTGCATGATTGGGAAAAACTGATCAGCTGGTGACTATTTTCTTCCACTAAAATTTTCCTTTCAATTACATAGGCTTCTATTTCACTTTGGTGAGTAGGATCCCATCGTATATATATCTGCAGTGTTCTCCTTCTCTTAGACTAGAACTGCCTGCTCATGCTTGACTCTGTTAAAACAGGCTCTTCATATTAATGGGGCTTAAGGAATTTAGAAAATCCTCTCTCCCCATTGCCTTGCTTTCTGCAGTACTGTCTCACAAAAGCCTCGGAAATTCTTATTGACATTAATGACTAATTTGACAGCCCAAACCTTCAGATGATTTTATTGCTCTAATGGATATATCCATGGCTTTCAGAGTTAAGCCTCTTGGCTTGCCCTTAAATAAAGACTATAAGAGAAAATCATTTAGAATGCCACATAATCATGTTAATACTCTTTAAATAGTACCCTACTGTTGGGTTTTTAAATGGCAATAAAATATAATGCTATTGTATAACATTTTTAAATTGTGTGCTTGAATGTTTGGGCTGTTGAAAAAAATCATACAATTGAATTTAAACATCTATCAGTGAATCAGGTTATCCTCATTTCTAACTGACCCTGCAGAGCTTGAAATTTAGTAAAATTTCATAATATCACAATTTCATTGTAAAGAGAGTTATAGCTATAAACTGTTGATTCAGTTTTCATCAATATACAAGAGGCATACACCACTGCATTTTACTCCTCTTTTGAAAGATCAGAAAATTTAAAAGCCTTTTATTTTCAGGGCACTCAGCTGGAAACAAGCAATGCATGGTCCTTTTCCACAGAATTATTCTTTTGGGTTGTCATAGTCTTCATCATCTTCTATTTTCTCTTTAGCAGAATCGCCATTTTATTTGTTGATGATAATACCATATCCCTGTAAGTAAATGTCTGTGAAGCTAGACTGGAAGTATATACACAAACCTGGAATTTCTATGCTTGTATCAGGTAGGCTACCTCTGTAATGTGGGCTTGCAAATAGAAAATAGACCTGCAGTTCAGTTCTTAGTTCTTTTACTTCTCAGACTTTTACCTTACTGTCTAATCATCTCTGATCACAGGACCTCAGGTGGAGAGTCAGTTAAGCTTTTCAGGCGAGGAGGTGTCAGCTGGAAATGAAGGTATAACTGTGATTCACAGAGAAAGAGAGAAGGGGACAAACAGAATCCGAGTTAAATAACGAAGGACAATGTCATGAAGTGTGACCCAAAGGAACGGTGAGACAAGGTCTCAAATGTCAGGATGAAAGAGTGGAAGAAACAGAGATGGCCGGGTCTTGAGGTTCAACAACGTGATTCCAGTTCTCCTCACTGACTGCTTCCAATTCCAGATGTAGTTGTGTGGTCAATTACCTAACACTCCTGCCTGCCACACATCCCTTGTCACCAGGCTTTCCCACCATGATGGATTTTATCCCTCCCTAAATTGTAAGCAAAGCAAACTTGCTCCCTCTTAAGTTGCTCGTTATCAGTTGTCTGGCCACCACAATGGGAAGAATAACTAGTACAGCAACCTGAACTGGAGGACGTCAACAAGACTTGCTCAGTTTTCTTTTGTACATCCTTTGCACATCTTTTCTTTCCCACCAGCTCAACCCAGTAAATTCGGTTGGCGTTTACTTTCTGAAAGGCCTCTCTGAGTGTTTGAATTGAAAGAAGAAATCAGAGTCTGTGAGAATGACTGAGTATAGCTGACCTGTTTACTGCACAGTAGAAATGTCCGGCCGCTGACTCTCATTCTCAGCTGGAACAGTGAAAATGGGAGCCACAGGACACACAACCACTGTTCAACATGCTTCCGTATATGTCTAAATTTTCTTTCTTTTAGCATAATGTAAAACTTTAATGTGACTACCCTGTAAATCATAGAGGAGATGTTTTATAAACTTTGAAATTTATATTATACTAATATGTGTGCTGTTTTGCAAAAATCTATGCTGCAAGAAAAAAAAAGTCACGATGGTCTCTTTCCTAATGTATTACAGAAATTACTACTAATAATAGCATGACAAGATAATTAACACCTACCCAGCATTCCTCATTTAAAGAGTACTTTAGAAATATTAATTGTATAACCCCTTCAATACCCCACTTTACAGTTAGATAAACCAAAGCAGAGGTTAAGTGATTTCGCAAAAGGAGAAATAGTCTGCCCAAAATTTAACAAACATGCCCTCGATATCTTAACCTTAGACAAAGGAGAGATCTCTCCTCTCCTTTCTTATCTGAGATCAAGAATACTGAACATGGCATTAATATAATACTCCACTAGAAGTAATGATTGCAGTCAACACTCCACTTGTTGACTCATATTCAGAAGCCCTAACAGAAAGTCAGTGAGCTAGATAATTAATTAAAACCCGAGACTTCTTCATTTTTGTTTCCAATCTGTAGGCACACACACACACAAAAATTATGCCAGCTGTTATTGTCCTTCCATATCAGGGAAAAGAGGACAGTGGTAAAGTTAGGAAAAGAGGAAGAATGTACCAGTGAGAACAATGTGGAACTGTCAGCCTCCTAGATGTCACAAGCCAGCTGTCACACCAAGCTCATGTGGTTGTGGATGATGTCATTTGGAAGAGGGCATGGTATTTGCAAGTCACATAACTACAGTTGTCCCTTGCACTGCTACAAAACAAGCTCTGTCCAGAGTTGGAAATTGATCTTGTTTTCACACAATGTTTGAGCCCCAGCTCCTAGGAACAAGTCTATATAATGAGTTATATTTATAAAGGCAATGTAAACTATGGGATAATGTGATGTTTTTTTATTGTGCTGTGAATATGAAACATGGAAACACAAAATAATATGAAGTAGTCACATGAAACAAAAGACATTTTGAAAGATGAAGAGGCCTATCTTTGATGGTTTGAGATCACTGGGGATAAAACTTTGAACAATATGCTGTGTTTCCAGTCCTTTGTGTCTCTGTGCTTCCCGCCCTCCATCAGGTGAGCAGCTCTGCTCCATTCTATCCTGCACAACACCCTCTGAGCTAGGATGTGCACTAAACCAAGAAGAGCAAGGCAACCGTGGACAGTAACCTTCAGCAACAGAAAGCTTTCTTGCGTTCAAGTGGCTATGTCTGGAGTTACATAACAGTGACAAAGGTCTGTCTAACACATGGAATTTTGAAGGAAGGATTTATATGAAAGGTGAAAGGGGTATCATTTAAAGAAATAAAGGTTTATCAAAATTGTTGGAATAAACCATTTGTCAAATATCAAAGCCCCTTGTCTGATTGAACAAAAGAGAATTCCACATCTACTTCCAATATATTGACACTATATAGCAACAAAATGATAGAGAACTGAAAGAGAGTGAGAAGCAAAATGATGTTTATTACAATAAAATAAATGAAACAAGAACATGTTTTGTTAAGTTACTGAAAAGAAAAGTCACCTAAAATATTTTGTCATGAAGATTGCATTTAAAGAATGAGGGAGTGATAAAGATGCTAACAAAAGACCAAGCAGAGCTACATGAGAGAAATAGAAGTCACATATTTTAGATGGAGTAAAAGGTTGTATAGATGGAAGATATGAGAAGACTGGCAAACGAAGACATTGATGACTATTTAAATCTAAGAGGGTGGATCTGGAGGATCATTAGTGTGATCAAAACAAATGTTCATTACAATATAGACCCTACAGATGAATATAGTTCTAGAGACAGTCCTTGTGCCAAATAACTTTATAAAGTTTTTGATGACTCTATAATTCTTTCTTCAATTGTGTGCTGTGAATTATGATGTAAACTTATGATTATTAATATAAAAAGGCAAACCAAACAAAATTAGGAATAAAAAAATAACTTAGCAATTATTTAATTAGTAATTACTAAAAACTTGGTGAAATATTTTAAATTAAAATATTTTTATTTTATAAAGATGTCTGTGTGTGTTTGTGATCTGTGCATTTCTGAAGGCAAGCATACATTTTTGCCCCCAGGTGCATGCTGAGTTTTCAGAATCCAGAACTCTTCTTCCATTATGAATTCCATGGATCAATTTTAGGTCATTATGATTCTATAGCAAATTGTTCTACTGAAGTCATCCTGATGACTCAAAATACTTTTAAAAACAAAATAAATAATAACTTTAGATACTAAATCTAATAAAGTACTACATGAACACATTCACAAATGTGCTATGTTTGGATCAAATTATTTTCATCAAATGAAAAAGTGCAGCTTATTATTTGATAAATGAAAACTGACTGCCAGCTCAGAAGATATAGAAATAATGTCCACCTAATGAATATTTACTAACAATAAACTGTGATCAAATTAGCATTGGAAAGAAATTCTCTTAACAGTAGAAAAAAAGATAGTTGTAAAGAAATGGGCACAAACATTATTATCAGCATTGAGACATTTTAAAACCAAATAAAACATTTCTATAAAATATGTTTATGTAATTTTAATTATATTAAACTGAAGAATCTAATGTTCAGTATTATTAAAATAAGTAAGGAAACTATGCATAAGGCCTGAGGTTCAATACCTCATGACACAAAACAAAACATAAAAGGATAAAAAGTAGAAGAAAAAGTTTTAATTTGCTGAAAATAATATCATTGCTTATGAGCTACCATGTGGTTGCTGGGAATTAAACTCAGGGCATCTGGAAGAATAGCTAATACTGTTAACCTCTGAGTATTCCTCAAATTGTTGCACACTGTAGAAACAGAAGAAACATTGCTAAACTCTTTTTATGGGGCTGCAATAACTTTGATACACAAAACACATAAAAACATTACTAAGAAAAAGAATTATAGACCAATCTCACTCATGAACCTTGAAGCAAAAATACTCAGTAGAATACTGGCAAATCAATTCCAAGAACACATCATAACCATCATCCACCGTGATCAAGTCAGCTTTATTCGGGAGATGCATGGATGGTTCAACATATGAAAATATGACAATGTAATCCACCATATAAACAAATTGAAAAATAAAAACCACATGATCATCTCATCAGATGTTGAAAAAGCCTCTGACAAAATAAAACATCCTTTCATGATAACAATCTAGGAGGGATACAAGGAACATCCCTATACATATTAAAGGCTGTCTCCATATCTATTCAGTATAGTTCTTGAGGTCCTAGCAAAAACAAAAGAAAAAAGAAAGAAGATCCCGAATTTCCTGAGAAACCGAAATGGGGAGAGAAAAGGTAGAAGGGAAGGAGGGGGGACTTGGGGAATCAGGAGAATTGGGATAAAGGAAAGGTGGATAGGGGAGCACCGAACCACAATTCTTAGTTAAGGGAGCCACTTTAGGGTGGGCAAGAGATTTGACCCTAGAGGGGCTCCCAAGTGCCCAAGATGAGGTTCCCAGTTAGTTCCTTGGGCAGCTGAGGATTGGGAACCTGAAATGACCCTATCCTAGAGCAATACTGACGAATATCTTGCATATCATCATAGAACCTTCATCTAGTGATGGATAGAGATAGAGACAGAGACCCACACATGAGCACTGGACTGAACTCCCAAGGTCCCAATGAGGAGCAGAAGGAGGGAGAACATGAGCAAAGAAGTCGGGACCACGAGGCGTGCACCCACCCACTGAGACAGTGGAGCTGATCTACTGGGAGCTCACCAAGGCCAGCTGGACTGTGACCGAAAAAGCATGGGATAAAACCGGACTCTCTGAACATGGCGAACAATGAGGGCTGATGAGACGCCAAGGACAATGGCCCGGGGTTTTGATCCTACTTAATGTGCTGGCTTTGTGGAAGCCTAGCCAGTTTGGATGTTCACCTTCCTAGATATGGACGGAGGGGGGAGGACCTAGGATTTACCACAGGGCAGGAAACCCGGACTGCTCTGTGGACTGGAGAGGGAGGGGGAGAGGAGTGGGGGGAGGGGGAGAAGGGTGGGAGGAGGGGGAGAAGGGTGGGAGGAGGGGAAGGGAAATGGGAGGCTGGGAGGAGGTGGAAACTTGTTTTTTGTTTATGTTTTTATTCTTCTTTTCTTAATAAAAAAATAAAAAATAAAAATAAATAAATAAAAAAGAAAGAAGAAAAGAAAAAAAAGGTATATATACCCAAAGGATGCTCAATCATATTCCAAAAACATATGCTCAACTATATTTATAGCAGTATTGCTTATCATAGCCAGCACCTGGAAACAACCTAAATACCCCTCAACTGAACAATGGATAAGGAAAATGTGGTACATTTACACAATGGAATACTGCACAGCAGAAAAAATGATGGCATCTTGAAAATTTGCAGGCAAATGGATAGATCTAGAAAACATCATATTGAGTGATTTAACCCAGACTCAGAAAGCAAAATATCATATGTATTCATTCATAAGTGGCTTTTAGACATAAAGCAAACCACAGCCTACAGTTCATAATCCTAGAGAACCTAGACAACAATGAGGACCCTAAGAAAGACATACATGGATCTACATGGGAAGTAGAGAAAGACAAGATACCCTGAGTAAATTGAGAGCATGGGGACCGTGGAAGAAAGTTGAAGGGGAGGGGAGAAGAAGGGACGGAAGCAGAGAAAAATGTATAGCTCAATAAAATCAATAAAAAGTCATTATTTATGTAGAAAACCAGATTCACAGATCAATTGCAAATCTAATATTTTAGTAGTTAACAAGTCAAAAATTACAGCAGTTCATTAAATGGTCAACAAAATTTCTAAGAATTTTCTACAGTCAAACTATGCAGTTTTATAATTATATTTCTATAATAATGTATAAATATTCCACATGATAATCTGGAATTTTTAGAAAAGCACAAAACACAACATGGAAGAATATTTTTAAATAAAGTGAATTACAGCCTAAAAAATATTTTAGTCAGTTAAAGTTGTCATGAAGACATGAAAGTTAACTAGGTGATACTCCTAATACCTGGCATGGAATGGTGGGAGGAGGAGCTTCATGGCTGTGGTCCCAGAAGAAGCTGACTGCTTGTTCACATCTTGTCAGTATAGAAACAGAGAGAACTGGGTAAGAAGCACTTGACTATAAGCCACAAGAACCATCTTTAGTGACCTGTTTCATCTATGTGTTATCTACCTCCTAAATATTCCATACACTGTCAAATAGTATCACAACCTGGGGACCAAGTATTCAAATACCTATGCTTGTGAGAGACATTCTATATGCATACTACAAAATCATGCATGCATGTATGTATTCATAAGACACATATACATATGTATGAATAAACAAATATGTGCATATAGAAAGAATAATATGTATAATATGTATGTAGCTTAGTGACTTTGATCCTTTTAGATTTTTGTTTTGATAACTTTATGTACTATCTTTACAACTGGTAAATAATTATTTTCATTAATATGAGAATAAGTTTTATATGTTAAAAGATAATAAAAGTTAATAAATAGCTTCAGGGAAATGTGATATTTTTGGATAAAAACAAAGTTGAGGTCAAGTAAACCTGGTAATTTATGGATTTGCTTAGGGATTTAGACTGAAAAGAACTCACATCATTATGTTCATTCAAGAAGCATTCCTACAGGCATACCTAAATCTCTTCCTTACCTCGACATACACTGGAGACACAGGTTCAATATTTGAACAGAAATCTCACTGTGACCACCTCCAGTGCCTTCTTTTTTTCAGAACTGTCCCTTGAATTTATCTCCTGCCATTTTACCTTCAGAACATGGAATGAGAAGGCAAAAATTTTGGAAATTTAAACAGGTTTTTATCCTTAATTCAAATAATATATCTCAAAGATACCTTCTTTTCTTACATTCAAGATGAATATAATCTGGACACTTCAGTGATACTGTACACCTTACTTAAGACAAGATACCAAATACCTTAATCAGGATGGTCAAGTTGGGGGCAGAAAGGAGGGGAGAGTAATCAAAGAGATATCTTGATAGAAGGGGCCAATATGAGATTAGGAAGAAACCTGTTTCCGAAGAAACTCCCAAGAATCCACAAAGCCCGCTAAGATCCCTAGAAATAGTGGAGGGGGAGCATGAACTGGCCTTCCCCTGTAATCAGGTTGGTGATGACCCTAATTTTCATCATGGAGCCTTCAACCCAGTACCTGATTGAAACATTTGTTCTTAAATTGTATGTCTTGATGCAGTCATGAGACTCAATTCAACCCATCTTTCCATGTTACAAACAGGAAAACTACAGTTATATACTAGTTCTGCCGAACTTACTGTGGTGGCTTTAATATGAAATGTCTCCCCTAGGATCTGGTATTTGAACCCTTGGCCCCCAGTTGGTAATACAGTTTGAGCATATGTTCCTTATGCGAGGAAATACGGCATGAAGAACAGACCTTGAAAGTTTATAGCCTTTCTCCACTTCCAGCTTGCTGGCTCCCAAATGGTGCAGATGCTTCATACGATGAGATGTTTGTATTCATTTATACCAAACCTGCTCTGCCTGTTTTCTTTCATTTGAGCTACATTTAGTCACATTGGTTTCTCCCCCAGGTTTAGAAGGACAAGTCTAAAAGACATTTCATAATTCTTAGCAATACATGATCCACAAATGACAGAAGGGGGATATATATATATATATATATATATATATATATATATATATTCTCTTTCTGCAGTAAGACTTATTGCTTTAAAAAATAGCATCTCAACATCACTTAAGATGGAGTGGAAAAATCATAGGAAATGTACAATGATTTTGTTCCTACTTATTTACAGTTCAAAACATCATATTGATGATATTTGCTGTGTGTGTAGTGGTAACCTATGAGAGCTAGCAGGAAATCAATGTTACCTCTTGACTGGCACTTAGAGCCTCAGGAAATCTCCCCCTTGATGGCAGAAGATTTAATAACATCAATAAGTGCTTTTCCTTATCTGAATATGCTCATTTTTTTACGATCTGAATCTATCTTTTTCTTGCTTTTTAGGAAAATTTCTCACTGCTTTTGGAATGTGAACTCAACTGGGAGGTGCTAATGAGGCCATGGCTATAAATGTCATTCCCATCTGGGATAGGACAGTATTTCACAGCTTTATGAAGCTATAAAATGTAACTGTCTTCGAATCACATTTAAGAATGGATCAGAATAAATGTATTCCCTCTACTAGAGGAAAATATACAACATTTTTATAGCTCACTTAATACTTCCCAATCTCCATTACATGTAGACATACATAACACACACATATACAGACATATACACACATATACACAAACTATACTATCAGAAAATAATAATTTAGTAGAATATAAGTACTGATAGTTTTAGTCATTATATGCTTAAGCATAAACTTTGAACCTAGATATAGTGAAATTCTAATCTTTGATCATAAATATCCAAAAGATAGTTACAAACCAGTCTCTTAATAGAAAGGTGATCATGTCCATGCATAATAGCACACATAAGCACATAAATGCACATATATTCAACAATGAATATACATTTGATTTCAGAATTACATTTTAATCTATATATTTGTATGTTTGGAATTTAGTAGGTGTTTGAAGATATTATTTGTTTTATTTCCTTCACATTACATTACCTGTAGGGTTCTTCAGATTTCATTCTTAAGTGAGCACAAGGAAACATCTAGAGGAAAGCCACTGTGATTATCAGACTATGTATCTCTAAACACTATGTTCTACCAACAGGATGGAAATAACACCACTTACGTTGATAATAAAAATACATTTAAAATATGAATTTTCTGAAATGGAAATGAAAAAATTCAAGCTAACCTACTAGTCAAGTAGATATCTCAGGAACTGGATGTTATTTCCAGTTCTTTAAGCATAAGCTGGTAACATTTTATTGTCAACTTAATACAACCTAGTTTCATTACCTAAATTGAGTAATTGTCAAAATAAAAAAAGAGAGAAAAATCTCAAAGAAGGGGGTTAATGCTTTCAATTATAATGGCCTCCAGAGATATTTGAGTGCTTCGTCTACAGTTAGTGGAACTCTCTAAGAAGAATAGGGAAGTTTGGCTTTGTTCAAAGAAGTATGTCACAGGTTGTGAGATTTCAAAGTTTCTTCTCTGTTAGTTTCTTCTCTTTCTCTCTCTCCCTCCTTCTCTCCCTCTCTCCCTCTTTTCTCCATCCCCCATCTTTCTCTGCCTGGTGCCTGTGAGTAAGATGTAAGCTCTAAGCTGTAGGCAGAGGTGGAGCTTTTCTGGTCCAACTGCTTGGTTCCAAAATATCACACAGAAGCCTATATTAATTACAAAATGCTTGGCCAATAGCTCAGGCTCATTATTGTTAAAAATGCAACTGTTACATTTTTAAGTTAATCCATATTCCTTATTTATGACCTTCCACGTGGCAGTACCTTTATTGGCATGGTCAATCAGCATTTCATTAAACCAAGTAAAGTAATGAATTTTTACAGTGTACAACAGGATTTTGTCACAGTATTTCCCCCTTTTTGTCTAATTGAAAATGTAGTAAGATTATATATAACAAAAACAGTTTTCTGGTAAGAATTACAGTTATAATATCCAGTCTATTTGTATTTGGCAAAATTAGAAAAAATACTCTATTATTTATCTTACCTTTGTGAGTCCAAATTTTTGTATCTAATTTATCTTTTATTATAACTGAATAAAACTATAACTATATAGTTTTCAACTCCATCGAAGAACACATAAGAATAAAATATTA
Source organism: Microtus oregoni (assembly GCF_018167655.1). Classification (NCBI taxonomy): domain Eukaryota; kingdom Metazoa; phylum Chordata; class Mammalia; order Rodentia; family Cricetidae; genus Microtus; species Microtus oregoni. The sequence goes on along the minus strand of NW_024543059.1, from coordinate 55,845,310 downwards.
CCTATGACAGGGACCTCAGGCTGCCTGGACAGTCACCCAAAGTTTCTCTGCAATGTTGGGACATCCAACTTTGGCCTACAGGCCTACCATGTCTGACTGACAGTCGTGTGAAACAGAGAATTTTTAAAAACTGTCCTACCTTGTCTTGGCAAAGTTAGGCATATTTCTTGTGATCTGCTGATCTGTTTTGACAGTAACTGTAAAAAAATTGAGGCAAAGTTAGTTTCTTTGTTCATATTGCTGACTTTTGCCATAAAGAAAATAAACTTCATATAGAGTTTCTTCAATATCATCTCTGAAGTAAAATTGGTGCTTCCAGGACAGACATGCCTTATTGTCAAAAAAAAAAAAACCCTTATGTTATTAAAGATACTAAATGCCATATTCTGTAGGTCTTTGAAGCTTTTGAAGACTGTATATATAAATATATCTGTTTATGACCTTGAAAACTTAGCTAACATGACTATAAATTTTATAGTTATGGGTACTTTTAGCCTGCATTTGTCAATTATATACTATATTTTTAATGAGCTGAATAAAAACAATTTTTAAGCAACAGTAAAAATATACATGTAGTATAGCAAAATTAACTTTAAATTTATATCAATAAAACCAGAATCACACAAATGTAAAAGGTATAGAACTAATAGATGCTTTTTGGATTAAGAAGATCCAATAATCTACCCTTTATCCTATTATTCCCATATCCTAACCCCATTTTTTCCTTTATAAAGAGATCTTTATATTTAACACTTTTGTTTAGCTGCTTTTTTTTTACTGGGACCAATAAAAATTTGTAACCAAACTCCCTAAAAAAAGAGAAACATCCATAATACAGTTTTTGGAAATGTGGATATATTCTTCTAGACTGCTTCCTGTTTTTTGGGATCACTGATAATCTTTGGAGGACCTTGAGAAAATTTAGGATTATGGTTAAGTCCTGACTTGAGTATTCTGTGAGACTGGATCATCTTTGTCAGTTGCCTTTGTCAGTTGCCTCTCAGTTCCGGATGTAGAACTCAGAGAAAACTGTAACTGAGTCACTCTGAGACTTTGATCATCTGTGCCACCCACTTCCCTTAGAGATTTTTTTCAGTGGGCCTCCATCAATCAAACCTGATTTTTCTTAACTTTGAATGAATCCACAGCCTCTCATTTTTTATGGAAACAAAAGCATAAACTCTCCCCCAAAATAGCATATCTCTTGACTTAAATTTTGAACTAAAGATTATTTTAAAATATATAATTTGGTTTAACATAGCAGTTTTAATAATTCAAAGACTTTTAGCAACCAAAAAATTTAAAGATAACACTATATGTAATATATATAATATTTATATATAATATAATACTTATATATAATCTCTGTGTTTTATTCATCTTTATGTGGCTTATTATATTTTTATTACTCTATTTCTTTCTTTCAAGAATTTCTTTACCTTTTTTCTTTTCTTTCCAAGAGTACATATATTTTAAACACATTGTAACCAATTTAGAGATTTTTTTCTGAATCTGTCTTTACAGCATATCTCTCTTTCTCTGACCACATGCATCTTTATACTGCTAAGTGATATTACTAGGACCTAAGCAGAAGCTTTAGTTACTGGCTCAGCACCATTCCTTGGTTCTGAGAGCCTAGGTTCATGGTGGAAGTACAAGAGAGCCACATTTACCACCCCAACTCTGGGAAGTTTCTGTGTCCACAGTGCTACTGAGTAGGGCACCAACCACTACTCATAAATCCTGTTTAAGTCTTTGATAGCAGGGCCCTCAAAAAGAGCCTCACATTTTTGCCACTAACTCAGGTAGCTAGAAATGTCACTGAGGAGCTTCAGGACCACTTCGATTAGTGGGGACAAGGATTTCCATCCAACCTGGGATGACAGCAAGACGGTGAATTGGAAACGGGCAAATCCAGTGAGCCAAAGAACCGTATCTTTTTTCAAGCCTTAATGTCTCCTCTAGCAACTTCTACTGCTAAAGCGCAAGAGATACCCTGGTGTCAAAACTGAAATACAGGTTTTCAGAATTTCATCAATATAAAACAGAGCATAGAAAGATCATTTGGAGCTAGAGAGAACTGCTTAGCTGCTGGTAAGTATAAGAGAGATGAAAGACTACATAGTTCATCCAATTTCTCTTAAGAGGAAATTTTTAAGATTTGATTCATCCAAAACTTGTTTTTTACTGAATGTAAGCCTTACTATCCTTTTCAACCCCAAACCTATTTTAATCGTCCATAGGCTGCTACCCATTCTCAACCTTCACACACCTTACTGGGTGACATCTGAAGAAAACTATTCATGCTGTACCTACGGAAAGCACAATTTAAGCACACCAACCACATCATCAGAGAAATAAGTCATTCCAAGTTCTAAAGTACAACAGATGCTCCAATTCCCACTCTTACCTGCAGGCACTTTAGTACCTAACTCCATAGCACTAAAATTAAGCTGTAAATTTCTGTAAAATGGTTAGATCAGTTATTACAAATTGCTTGGCTCATTAAACAGTTTGCAAGTTTATATTCCTTCACGTCCTGACTGAGCACTGGGAGAAATTTCAAGTCTTGACTCTGGTTATGTGAAATGCCATTGTCTTATTTCTCTTTTTTATGTTTTATGAAAACACTCAGACTAAAGCAACTTAAAGGAGAAGGGCTTAGTCTGACACACAACTCTAGAATAAAATCTACAATGCCAAGGAAGCATGGCCGCAGGAACCTGAGGCAGCTGGTCACATGACAGCAACAGACAGGAAGCAGAGAGCAATTGTAATTCGTTCACATTTTCTCCCTACCAGTACCATCCAAGACATAATGGAAGGGTATTGTATCTCAGTAAATCAAGATAACTTCTCACAGACATGCCCAGAATCCCATTTCCCGGTTGATTCTAGATCACATGAAGTTGAAAATGAGACTAGCCATCACAGGAAACCAATGACTTGTATTTGTTGAACTATTCATGATAGGCTCCTTAGCTATTCCAATAGATGTCTTCTTAACATGACCAATGTTGTTTCCTTTTTCCTTCAAGGTCTGAAAAAATTTGCAATGTTATCAGGTAACTTTATAGATTAATATATTTTATTAATTTTTAATAAAATTGAATATAACCTAAATACCAAGGATGTCAATTCTACCAAGTTCTTCTTGATAACAAACCTTCAATTAAAAGACTGCTTCAGAATGGCTTATTCTATAGGTTAATAAGGTTAATCAAAGAATAAGGAAACAGGATTGAACCAAATCCATTTATAATTACAAACTCATTTTATTAAATGGCAACCAATTAACAGGTAGAAGGATAGGGAATAGGGAGTGGGCATTTCCAGTGTTCTCTCATTAACAAACCAGCTTTATTTAATGAGAAGAAATTACCACCCATCTTCTTTTTAAAAGTGACCATTTCCCTATTAGTCCTTCTCAGTTCCACAATATTAGCATCAGTATATGAAGACAAACATCCAGGTCCCCTAAGAGTTATAAATCACAAGGTTGGATAGTCCTACTGTGCTCTGGCCAGGGATATTTTTCCCTTTTAATTCACTACCCCAAAGTAAGGAAAGAAAGTTTTCCTTGGCTAAAGGGGATTGATTAATCTCAATAAATGCTCAGAAATTGAACAGCACTATCAGTGAAAGAAAATAATATTCCAGCTGCAATTCAGAAGAAGTAACAGTTTTTTAGATACAACTACCTAAAAGATTTAACTCTGTCCAGCTGGCCTTGGTGAGCTCCCAATAGATCAGCCCCACTGTCTCTGTCGGTGGGTGCAACCCTCTTGGTCCTGACTTCCTTGCTCATCTTCTCCCCAGGGGATAAAACCGGACTCTCTGAATATGGCGGACAATGAGGGCTGCTGATAAGCCAAGGACAATGGCACTGGGTTTTGATCCTACTACATGTTCTGGCTTTGTGGGAGCCTAGCCAGTTTGGATGTTCACCTTCCTAGACCAGGACAGAGGAGGGAGGACTTTGGACTTTCCACAGGGCAGGGAACCCTGACTGCTCTTCAGACTTGAGAGGGAGGGGGAGAGGAGTGGGGGGAGGGGAGAGGAGTGGGGGGACGGGGAGAAGAGTTGGGGGGGGAGGAGTGGGAGGCTGGGAGGAGGCGGAAATTTTTTTCTCAATAAAAAAAATAAAAAATAATAAAAAGAAAGATGAAAGATAAAAAAAAAGATTGAAGTCTAAGATTATTATTAAATTTCAATGGAAAGTTTTGAGGCCACAAAAGACAAACAACATGTGTATGTTTCAGCATGGTGCTGTATGACGTGATTACATGAGAGAAAAATCTAAATCTCAGTTATTATTAATAACCAAGGAAAATATTATTTTTCCTTGTGTGACATTTGACCTATTACATGGAACTCGGGTTTATTTTCTCCTCCTTATGAAAACTCTGTCTGCTGAGAAACATTTGGTCAGTCAGTTTAAGCTAACACACGGCAGCGTGAGAGCGGTAAGTGCCAAATGCTACAGACTGTGTGAGGAGCAGAAGGCTCTAGTGCTTCCCGACTATTTGCTCTAATTAATTCTTCATGTCTACTTTCCTGAGAAAAATTTCAAACTATATTTCGCTTAGATCACTTGGACGGCTCTACCAAAATATCTTAGTCTCCCTAGCTGCCGGAGGCAGGTAGGACACATGGTGAGGGCTCCTCCCTGCTTTAAAGGTGACATTTCTCATCCCTTCACAGGAAAACGAGGCTGCAGGATCCACCATTCATGAGGGTAGAGTCTTTATGACATTGTCTCGTGAAAACCCTCCTCCTGCAGAGCTGAGGTTTCAACATGTAAATTTGAAGAAGGCAGACATCCAGACCATAGCAGGTCAGTACACCCTCCAACACAGGGGTCTTGCTTTATCCTCACATACAGACAGAATCATAGGTTGGTGTGTTTTTTTTTTTCTTTAAACTATTCCTTCTAGATGCTGCCTTACCTTGAGGGAAGACTGATTAGTTTTCAGGCTCTGTATTACAGGAGAATTTCCACACTCCATTGCTACATATCATTCTCTTCTCTCGTCTTCGTAAGTTAACAATGGTGAGACTTCCTAGAACCTTCAGTGAGCTCTCTGTATGTTGTCTCACAGGTGCTCTTCAGCGGCCCATGCAGGGGCTGCTGTACCAGGACACTAGGAGCCTAAAACAGCAGCAGTGTCGGCAGGGCTTCTGTCTTTGCGGGAATATAAACTTGTGAAGCAGGCAGGAACCAGGCAAGAATTTCCTTAAGGCCAAAATATTGATCTCAGCATAGAACCGTGATTATTTATGCTTCTTCAATTTTTGTACTACAGTACCATAGCACGAAGCACACGTGAGGAAAAAGTGTCTGGAGTGATCACATCCTTATTCTTAACAACGATTTCTTGAGTATGCTATCGTCCCTCTTCCCTTTCTCTTATTAAAATTATGGGATTCCATTTCTAGATGTATTGGAACAAGTCCCTTGCCAGCCAAAAGGAAGGAAGCCATCCTCTTAGAGTGGACAGGGTTTTACATCATATGCCAGATGCAACTTCAAAAAGCCATAAACTCGTTTGGCTAATTCCTGACAGACACAACAGCTTAAAAATCAATTCCATTAAATGTAAGATTGTTGTCTTTGGCAAACATACTCAGGTGTTAGAATGAATAGCATTAAGTAACTCCATCCAGCATGTCAATTCATTTTATTACTTAGGAGGTTTTGTTACCAGCTCATCCCAAGGAGCCAACCAGATTGCTGTTCCACTCAAAATTCGGCATGATACTGAGATTTTTCAAGCAGGTATTTTATGATTTCAAAATGTTTTGAGTCCAAATACGTTTTTCCACACTCAGAAGACTGTGTTCATTAAATTTTCATCCAGGCTAATGAATTAAATTTTCTAGTTTACAAAACCATTTCAGATTTGAATGTACATGAGCGTAGCAGACTTCTAGGTGAGCTAGGAATTGGTCGGTGCTGTGGTGTGGTGTTTTAACTCCTTAAGGAGATGGGTGATCCTATAGATGATAATGCAAAGGGTCTGTAGTTGGCTACTCAGCAGAGAAATCAATCATGTGTCTTCCCACAGTAGGTCAGGAGAGAGCGGTATCCTTGAAGCAGAGTTCTGTTGACCTGCTAAGGCTTTCACTGGGCTTTGACTCTGTGTTTTGTCAAGATCTTCATCAAAAGTTAAAATGATATGTAGACATATGCACATATAGACACACATATATGTACACATGCATTCTCACACATGCTGGCACACACATACATATGCATATTACACAAATGTATATGTACACATGCACATAAACTCATGTGCATACATGCACACAAGACGAATTCACATATACACACATACATACCCACATGTATATACATTACTGACTCTGGAACAAAGGTCTATAATGCTTACTATCATATTACTTAATGGTACCTACTTTTATAGAAACTCATTTTTCTTTCTAACAGTTTAATAAGAGCAATAAAGATCACAACAAAAGATTGTGTGTTTGTCCCCACTGAGAGAAGAAAGAAACCAACAAGTGCTTCTTTTGAAAAACCTGTTTATATGTCACCTTAAATCATGACTCTCCAAAGTGCTTCCTCAGCTCACTATGAAATCTCCAGTCTCCCTTTTCTTTAAAGTTCTTCAGTGTTTACTATCTGTAACTTGAAGTGTTGTGTTTAACTCAGTTCATGAATTTCCACACTGGTCACTAGTGTAATTATGACAATAAAACTGAAAAGGCTTAATTGATTATTACAACCAGTCCTGATTAACAACAATTTTTTATTATTAATTCCTGTATTTTTTGCTTTTGTCACTTGTCCCCATCTCTAGCCAAGTTTTTGTTATGTGCTCACTCATTTGTCCCCATCTCTAGCCAAGTCTTCGATGTGTGCTCACTCACTTGCCTCTGTCTCCAGAACAAGTCTTCGATGTGTGCTCCCTCACTTGTCCCCATCTCTAGCCAAGTCTTCGATGTGTGCTCACTCACTTGTCCCCATCTCTAGCCAAGTCTTTGATGTGTGCTCACTCACTTGCCTCTGTCTCCAGAACAAGTCTTCAATGTGTGCTCCCTCACTTGTCCCCATCTCTAGCCAAGTCTTCGATGTGTGCTCACTCACTTGTCCCCATCTCTAGCCAAGTCTTTGATGTGTGCTCACTCACTTGCCTCTGTCTCCAGAACAAGTCTTCGATGTGTGCTCACTCACTTGTCCCCATCTCTAGCCAAGTCTTCGATGTGTGCTCCCTCACTTGGCCCCATCTCTAGCCAAGTCTTCAATGTGTGCCCACTCACTTGTCCCCGTCTCTAGCCAAGTCTTCAATGTGTGCTCACGCACTTGCTCCACGTTACAGCTCTCGACCAAACTTGTTCTCTCAGAGGCACTCGCTGTCTGCTGCATGAAATAATAGGTCTATCCACACTCCTTAGATCAGTAGCTATTAATCCTAAAAAGACATAATCACTTTTATTATGAAAACTAAGACTAACGGAATACCAATACTACTAACTGGATAATTAGGATATCTTGTTCAAAGCCTTTGAATAGAAATATAATTTTTAAGAAACATGTTAGTAGATTACAGTAGATGCAACCCAAGGTTAAGAAAACCTTGTACAAGAACACAAAGCTTACAGGCTTACCCCCAGGTATTCAAATCCTTATGAATTCACTCAGAATTACCTGTCCCCACCTGTCTTCCACCATTCTTTGAGTATAATAGCACACTAAGCAAATGGACCTTACATTACTCAACAAGCTTCACCACCGTAACACTAAACCAGCTTCTGTCTCAAACCCCTTTCACTGTATCCTCAAGTTCTTTCCTGCGGAGACCTCATCAAAAACATCATCTTCTGGGAAGCCTTTGCTTATGAGCCTCTGCCCCAGCGGGCACCAACTGTATCTTTAATAACGACTTTGTATTTCTCCATTCAATAAAAGTTACTAGTACATCGGGGTTCCCCTCCCATTTTAGATTCTTAGCTCTATAAACGTAAGTTTTATGAAGAATTCATCTTTAATTCTCTGCAAAAGTGAATCATATTACATACAAAAAGTATTTGTTCGGTAAATACGGAGCACATGGAGCCAAGGAAAGCAAACAGTTCTTCAAGTTCCTGCACAGTCTCATGACTGTCACCACCTCTCTCCCTCATTGTGTTCCCTGCTCCGGCTGTGTGCCCCACAGGATTTAGGGTAAGAAGTGGTTAAGCATTAATATCCCAGGCTCCTTTCCTCGGGAGCGTGCTTAATGTTGCTGCATAGGAACTGACAAGGACCCCTCCATGGGAGATCTGTTTTCATTTGTCTCCAGCAAGGAAGTGTTTCTTCCACCATGGGGATCAGATCACGGCTTTCTCTCCTCTTCATGGGAGAAAGAACACAAACAAGAGTTGGCTGGAGAGAAAAGTCCTCAATTCAAAATTAGAGACAAAAACCAGCTCCGCATTTGACAAAGAAAGCAGGCAGGCAGCACTTTTCCTGAGATTCTTGAAAAGGAAAATGGCTACTTCACTGATTTTAATGTTGGCATTACGCATTTATATTGCAAAGACTAAGACCCCAGACACAAAAGACCAAGGAATGAACTCAAGAAAAGTCCAGAAAGCAATCATCAGATAATCAAAGTTCTGAGATTCCATTACACTGATGAGGAGTTACCCTGGGATGCTAACTGAGGAAAAAATAGTCCACATATAAGGCTCACAGCATATAAATTTTAAATAACTACATGCATTTACATTTAAATAATGTTTGCTTTGAAATGACAATTCTAGTCAGATATACTTTAGTATCTGTGTTAAATTTATAGTTATAGGACCATAGACTATAAGAAAAAAGACAGTAAAGAGAATCATAATTAAGTTTTTTTGATTCTCAGAAAGGTATAGCTAAGGGAATAATACCCTTAAGTAGCCTGTTTCTCAACCAATGATTCTATGAGGGACCATTTGGTATCAGCAACAACATGCTAGAGGATGATGGAGATTGGGACTTATTTTGCCTTGTTTGAGAGGACATCATTCTCAATGGCATCACTTACTCTACTGCTGAGATACTTTGATTTCTCTCATTAGACAAACCGGATCGAGCTGTAAATTTTGATAAATCTCTCCGTGTCTGCTCTCCAGCTATTTTGATTGCTTTGACGTTTCCAGAAACATGAATGCCCCCTGTTCCGTTTGCCTTCCTTCCTTCCCCTGATGCAGACATTGTCTTGAGAATCTATCAGATCTGCAGAGCCTCAGCCTTTCACACATGAACATTAACCATGTGTCCCTTTCCCCATCCAAGTGCTGACTCACTGGCTGGAAAATTTAATGAAAACCGCGCCCTGGCACTGCTATGGGCCTTTTGTCACTTTGAGCCGATAATGCTACATAAACGCTTTTGCCACCTCTGGATCCTAGGGCTTTAGCAGGAACTGCCAGGAACTTACTGTGGGTGTAGGGAGCTTTAAAGCCATGTTGCCTTAGTGTTAACTTTTAATATCTGGAACTGAGACAAGAGCCTCACATTCCTCCAAAGTAGGTGCTAAGATTTTTTTCCTTCCTGTTCACATACTCAGAGGCTTGTTGATAAATAACACTGGAGTTCAGGCAAATGGTTCCTAAAATAATCTGCACAATGACAAAAGGAAGGCTATGCAGCTGCTAAGATATTAAATATGATAGAGCTTACAGATTTCTTTATAGTACCCTGTAGAGGAGATTTATTAGTAAGTCTCATCTTTATGGTAAATGATATATAATAATGCTGAAGGTGGAGAAGGCGAATATATGAAAAATCGCAAAGCAGGCATAAATTGGGTGAAAGCCAGCTTTGCTAAGGGTGAATGGTTCTGCTTTCTTCCAAATAGTCTTAGCCAGTGATGGATGCAGAATTGTAACATCCCCAAACGCACTTTGTTTCAAGGTAAAGGAGAGGCCACTTTCTAACAAATGAGGCCTCTGACTTCTACAGCAAGAAGGGTACCCTTCTCTCATTGCAAGGGAGTGCACACTCCCTCAGAGTCTCCTTTGGAGGTAAAAACTCACTCATATCCATGGAGAACATTTTTATCCCCACTTCCCATGATTCCCAGATGCTGTTTATACAGAGGAATGATAATCCCAGGTGATCTTACAGGCTCATAGAAGTAATAATGTATCACCAAGCAGCACAGATCTCCTGGTCCTGTCTGTATTATGGCGATGCTCTCCTTTTAGTGTGAAAGACAGAGAATATGTCCAAAACAACAGGACTTTTTGAGACTCAAAGACTCCTTCTGAGTTAGACCATTCCCTTTACATTATCTGGACATGGTGCCCTCTCTGGATGAGCAAGTATCTGTGCCCCGAAAAAGCAGGGCAGGGTGGGCTGGCATTCAGTCTCTGAAAAGTTATTTTCTGCATCTTTTTTTTGCCTCTTTTTTTTTTTTCATGGTCTTCTTTTGCCCTGTTCTTTCCTTCACTCCCACCCCTGGCTTTTCATTATTATTTCCATCATATACGATTTTGCTTTCTCCTTGTAATTTTCTGCAATTGTGCTTTCAAAGTTTCAGAATAATAAATTATTGTAAGGAGGTAAATACCATAGAAAGCCTGACTGTTTGAAAGCTATACTAGTTCAGTTCCAGCACAGACAGCATCCCTCGTCCACAGACAGCATCCCTCGTCCACAGGGAAAGCAAGATGTCCATGTCTTGACATAGCTCTGCTTCCTCCTCCAACTTAATTTGCATTTTTTTAAAAATTCCAAAATTATTCTGAATTACCCTTCACATACACAGTGCTAAGAAACATGAAAAAGTTAATGATTTCAGGATTTAAGGAAGAAACTATTTGGGGGTGTTAACTATTGTACAAAAGTGAATATAGTTTTCAATGACGGCTCCCAAAGCTTCCGTAAGTACCTGAACAGATAAGGCTGTGATATGGTCAGCAAAAAGATGATTTAAGCATCTGTAAGCTTTTTTTCTTGTTTCATTTTTTTCTTTTTAAGCTTAAGCTTTTAAATCTTGAAACTTTGGGCCTGGTACCTCAATCAGAAATGATAAATGAACTACTGAATTGGAAGAAGATGCTGCTGTTATTTTAACCAGCAAACTAACTCAGGGTTAATCTGGGTGTTATTTAACCGATTGAAAGTGTTCTGAGTGAACATATGGTTTCTATTGTAAATCAAGGCACAGTTTTAGCTATGAATAGAGATAATTACCCTTTAGACTTTAAACATTTATATGTGTCACACGGAGTCAGAGCACTATTCGTGGTCAATAGGTTGAAAGGTTACAAAGTTGAAAATGGAAATCAGTACTTTTGCGTAAAACTCTTCAGCTATGGCAGTACTGCAATTCACTGCTGCTCTCTCTTGGAAGTAGTTAGTAATGACACTTGGGGCATAGTCACTGCATCAATGGTAATGTAGACGGGCACAGAGCACCTTGATCTCCGTGGAAGACACAGCCTTTAAAGATGAGAATATATAAATATATTTTTGATGACTTCATCAGTTGAATTCGAGGTGGTGATTTTTTTTTGTTAGTGAAATAGAAAAGCAGATGATCTGAAATATTTTAAAACTTCATGTAAAATGTGTCTTCTGTGATTCTGACCTGAAAACTTAATAGAAATGGACTTTTGAGCTTCTACAGTAGGGTACAAATTTTATGAATTGCTCATCATGACCTCAGTACTTTAAACCTAAACAAAAATCTGAAAATAGAGCCAGAAATCCAGCCCTGCAAACATTTCCAGGACTTCAGCATACATGGCTTATAGTCTCAAAGAATCACGAACCATTCTGACATAATAACAGCCATTTCCAAACTCCTAGGAGAGCTAGGGGCTGGGCAGTTACGCATTTTGAAAATTTTCTATTTTTCTTTAAACCCTGAAATGACTCAACCTTAAAGAATTGTTTTATCAAAATTATTAAATTGGTAGAATGTGACTATGAACATAAAAATCTCAAGGTGCCTTTTCCACGCGTGTCTCACACTTCAATCACAGCATCCATCTTGAACTGGGTGGTGCCATCATTGCTGTAAAGTAGCTGACTTATTACAATGGCAAGTCTATTCTTTTGTATCTCAAGTGACACTTCTCCTGGGACAGATATTCAGGACATTGGGTGTCTTAGACTTTATTAGAAAGAGGAAGCGCATACAGCATATGGCTATAAGCTTTATCAACCAGATTGCAAGGAACCTTTGGAAACATACCTGTCTATGCTGTCTTAAGGCTCTCAGGGCCATTGATGTATAGAACTGTGTTCAAGCACCATAAGGTGCCACGTGAAAACTTAAAAACACAGCTGACCATGAAGTGCTTTGAAAAATAAGATTAGGACAACAAAATGCAGAGATTGTGTGGTGTCAGAATACAACAAGATCAGGGAGAAGTGGGCTAGCTCACAGTCTCTTGACTCTTTATCTTCTACAAGCACATCTTTTCATTTAGACGCAATTTCCATTTTTAAATTAAATTTTGGTAGTCCTAAATTTGTTACATTATAATCAATGACCTGTAGAGTAAAATTATTAAAGAACCCCAAATCTCTGCTAGCCTTGTTTTTCGTTAAAAGGCAAAGGCAGTGACTTATAGCATGAATAATAGAAACTCAAAGACAGACATTGGGGTTAAACCTGAAGATCAAGAGAAAAGCAGATAGAGACCTTCTACCTCTACCAAATCTTCAGGCTGAAAGGGCGAGATCCTGTCTCTGTTATTCATCAGACTCCACACTCCAGTTAGTTCCTGTCTCTTCCCCTTTATATTCCTCTCTCTGCCCAGTCATACCACCCCTGTCTCCATCTCCCTAGTGATGGGTTTAATCCTAGTGACCCCCACCCCCCAAACACTAAGATTAAAGGTGTGAGCCACCACCACCTGGATCTGTTTCTGGGTCAATATTGTATAGTCCAGGGTGGCCTTAACCTCACAGCGATCCTTTTGCCTCTGGCTCCTGAGTCCTGGGATTAAAGGTGTGTACCATCACTTCCTGGCCTCCAGTGGCTTAGCTTTGTACTCTGATCTACAGGCAAGCTTTGCTTATTAAAATACAAGTAAAATGTCACTACAGTGGCCGGCATTGTGGGAAATTTAAGAGTATCCAAATGATCAGGTCAGCTCACAGGGAGCAGAATTCCAGAAGAGTGCTTTTGATCAGGGTCTGTAACAGGGTCTCAGAGAGAAGTGGCAGAGAAGGGAATAAATCTGGGAGCAGGAACAAGATTTCACAAAATGCTATTGTTGGTGGATGTAAAAGGGAGGGTAGTGATTTTCAAAAGATGAATGACTATCCAGTATCCAAAATAATTTTTGTTCCCATCTTTAAATCTCTGTTCATTACTCAGCCTAGCACTGAATAGAGAAAAAAGATAGCATGTTTTAGGCATTGAATTTCAATTTTAAAAAACAAACAAACAAAAAACTTCACAATTAGCAATCTGTGAGGCTCCATACGCCCTGTACATGAAGGAAAAGGAGGCACAGGGCACATGTTAAACACACATTTAAGCTATTACACACTGCCTCCTTAGTAATTTTGAAAATAATTTATATAGCAAGAATAGATTTCAGATGTTTTGTTTAAGCACGCAGTATCAAAATCTTCACAATTAATCATTTACGTTGTATTAGAATGTACATTTTTAGCTTTACATAAAAATTTTATTTTCCAAATAATCCCCTAATATCCACCACCATGCCCCCAAACCGCTAATCTTTTAAAAATGAAAATAGGGGTGCATCGAAAATCGCCATATCTTTCATAACATGTATAAGGTATTTCTATATTAAATAACTTAATTTCACATTACTTTGTTTTCACATTTTCTGTGTGTTTTTATAAAAATTGCATTTGTATTAAATTCCCACACTGCCTATGTTCGTTTTTTTCCCCTTAGAGTCATGAACCACTTAGGCAGTACCTCAGTCTTTCTAAGAGCAAGGAGATGAAGTAGATACAAAGAATTTCACAGACCAGGTGGAAATTTTCCCAATAGTAATCTGGCCATTTAAATTAACAGTCATCTAAGGGAGACGTATTTATATATTACTTCTTTCCAAGAATTATTCTTATTAGCTATTATCCTCTGATAATAATAATAATAATTTCTGTAGAAATGCAGAAGATGCTCTGAACATAGTGAGCAAAATATGACTTAAATACGTCTTAAATGTCACTACCCACTCACGAACACGTGTATCCAGGAAACACTGTGAGATTCAGTGGTAGGCTTACACCAGTAGCATCATTTCCAATAGAATTTGCTATCTGGATTGTGTTCTAAGTTTTATTTGTGCAGATTTTTTTAAGACAGGTTTAACATGTTTCCAGTTAGTTTGGGTGTACTGTCCAGCATAATACAAATGTATGTCTTAATGGCTTTCTTCAAACCTTTTACAAGCTTTCTTTCCAACTAATCTCTTTCACACGCCTTTCATTCTGCACTCCATCCAAGACCTAATGCAAGTTCATCACAGCCTGGGGTTGGACACTGTACTCTTCAAACAAATAATGGCTGGAGAGCTCAGAAAGGAAAACATCCCAGAAGTTGGTCTCCGGTAGTAGTTTACATGCTTTATGTTCTACCTACTACTGAAACATGGTAAATTGGTTAATGTTCTAATTTCCATAAAGTTTATAAGCTTCTTGGGAAGCAGCAATTAACAAATACCAGATACCATGAAACCTACCCAGCGCTTTAAGATCTGTTTACAAGTGACTCTGTTATCTGAAGTCGAGAGACCCAGTTACATGATATCCCCAATGCTTATCCTCCTAAAGAAGAAAAACGTCTAAGCTGACTTTTAAAATAGTCCTGATTACTGTTTTAATAAATATTGAGGCATTTGTTAAGAATCTCTATAAAAAATTAACTTTAGGAAATTCCTGAAGAAGCCACCTGCGAAAACACTTCAAGTCCCAGGACAGAAACTCAACATTTTATTTTACCCCATTTAATAACATTGGCTGTTAGGAATTATGTCATAAGCAGCCTGTGACTTGTAATAGGAGACCGGGAACCAAAATAAAATAATGGGGTCATGCTGAAGGCATTTTCAGGGAAAAAAGTGTATTAATTCTTGTAAACTATATAAGCAAATATATATTTTAATTTTCTTCAAATTCTCTAATCCAGAATCCCCTCTAGAGAAAGAGAAACGAGCCCTGCTGGCATTCTGTGAATACTAGATAATTAGAAGTCAGAGTCGGTACTTCAGAAAGCATGACCAGTGCTCAAGACTGGACCACTGAAAAGAAGCAGTTTCCTTGTGAGGACGCTCCCATGTCTTCCACTTTGCTTCCTCTCCTACTGGACTCGACACAGATGGGGACAGGAAGAATTTCCAGCTATCATCCTTCCAAAGCCACTTCAGTTCTTTCCGCACTGCTTTTCTGCTACATCCTCTCCATACCAGTCTGCTCCTGAGCTGGAGAAAACACTGATGCTCATCTTAGAGCCCTAGAACCAACACAAAAATAAAGTCCAAAAGCCTAGCAATAACAGGGATGCCTAAAAAACAAAAGAAAACAAATAAACAGACAAAAAAATGCATCCTTCATTTTTCTCATGAAGTGAATATTCCGGAATTTGGATAAGCAAAATACTGGAAATAAAAATAAACTTCTGTAACCCGTGGGGGGGGGATATTCTAACACTTTGTTGGATACTTGCTGGATAAGAAGGTAATCAGACCTGCCTGAGAGTCTGTGTCAATCTTATCAGCTGTGTCTTGCTAAGTGGAAGCCTTAACCTCTCTGATCTTCAGCTTTGTCAAATTTAAAAGGCTGATAACAGGTTTTTCTCAAAGGTCTGTTTTCCTGGCTATTACATTTAATTGTTCTATAATGCCTCTTCAAAAAATTCCACTTATAAGGATTATCCTGTTACTGTATAAAAAGTACACACATCTACTGTTCAACCAAACTAGGTTTTTCAGGTCTTCCATTTTTAAAATCTCTTTCACATACTGTTTACCTAAGCTAACGAAAGTAAAACATCCAAGAAAGACTGAAATAAGTCTCCATCACAAAACTCAAGCCTGGAAATGTATCGTCAATGCTTCAAAACCCACTAGGCATCAATCACTGCTCCCAATCATTTGGATTTCTTGCCTGGTTACCTTGGTTGAAATTGAAAAAGTAAGCATTCGTGACACTGTTAAATTAAAATCAGGACTGCAGACATGCAAACCAGTCTGCAAGATGTGTAAAACACATTGTCATTTTTGATCTCAAAAACTTGTTCACTCTGTAAAAGATTGTGGCCATTCATACTGTTTCAATGAAAGGAAAAAACAGTGTTCACGTAACAAAAGGATGGCAAATTATGCATGCAAAATGGGATTTTTGCTACTATAAAGATGAGTCTATGAACAAATGCACACCTAGTATTTCTCTGTTCAGTTTGTCTTTATTATCGCTAGCAATATGCCTATAAAAGAATTTCGCAGGTGGACTCATTGCACCTGTTTTTCTAATGAGAGTCCTTAATGAACTGACTTCCTCAGAAATACATGCAAACATAAATATGAAGGTCCCATGTCAGCTTCAAGATCACTAGCCAGGTTCAACACTCTTTTAGTACAGGAATCAAATTTCCTTAATAGGTATAAAAATCATGTAAATGATCTGTTGCAATTTAGGAAATATAGCCTAGTTGGTTTAACAAAACCCACCTTCAAAATTGAATCATTACCTTGTTTCTTCTGGTTTACTAAGAATTCTAGATGAAACAGCAATGAAATAATGTCATATCTCTTTCAGTGTCTTCCCTCCAGATACCTAAAGTCTGTGAGGTACCTGAAGTCTAGGGTTCTTAGTCTACTTCAGTTCTACTATACTGACTGCCCTGTTTTACTATTTTATAGGCTAAGGCTCATACTTACAAAGATTGAGGGATTTCCCCCCAGTCACATCAATATTAGTGACTTAGGTACAAATAGCTTTAATGTTTGTGTTGTTGCTACTTACCTAGCAAGCATTTTAAGGAAGAATTTCCTTTCACCTTAAGATTGGGGTTGCTAATTGACAATACATTTTTCTTTTTCCCTCAGAAATGTAATTGTTGGGATGTGTTGCTGAGTGCTGTGAAGAAGCATATTTAGAAACATGTTGATTCATGCCTGTCATTCTCTATACCAGGTGACAGAGGTATTTGATTTGTGTGCTCACCTTCATGTGACCTGATAACTGCTAGCTGAAGGTTTGCTTGGTTGGTTGCTTGGTTGCTTGGTTGCTTGGTTGGTTGGTTAGTTGGTTGGTTGATCGTTTGGTTGATTGGTTGATTGGTTGGCTGGTTGATTAGTTGTTTGGTTGGTTTGTCTTGTTTTCTCAATGTGACAATACTTTTGTCTACTAAACCTTATTCATGGGCATGAAATGTTATTTCTCAAGGGGAAAAACTGTGAAGAAATTGTTATATGATGTTTTGATTGTGTTCTAACAAATAAAGCTTCCTTGGAGTCAGAAGGCAGAACCAACCACTAGCTGACCAGAGAGGCTTGGTAGACTGTAGAGAGAGGACACAGGAAGTGGTAAGGCAGGGCTGAGAGAGGATCTCAGCCCTTTCTGTTTGAAGAAACTGGAGAGGTAAAGGAGCTGTGACTGCCCCTAGCTTCTCTGATCTTTCAGGTTCTTATCCCAATATTTGACTCTCAATCTTTTATTGATAAAGATCAATTAGAATAATGTTTCAGGAGATGCTTGTGTTATTGAAATTGAGCACATTTCCATGACTAATGGCATCTTTATCCTTACATTCTCTGAATTATATCAAGGGCTCTCAGCCCTATGGATCCCAGAGAACCAGAACTTTACCCAGGGGTAGAGTGTCAAGGTGCAGGGCTGAACTTGAAGCTCTTACAGGAACTGTATCATAACTGGTTTGCTTAAGTGCTTTTGAAAGCAAAGTTACTATGTTCTGGATGATCACTCATGACTGCAATAGACTCCAGGTCTTCTTCTTTGTTTGAAAGAGAAGAGAGTGAAATCTGCTCTCCAGTCCATCAAACACAAGAAGAAAGTTTACTAGAAAGCACAATTTTATCCCTACATAATCATTTGTGTCACACCCCTTACTGTGAATAGAAAGTAGTTCTATTCACAGAGAAGATAGTTTTAAATATAGAATGAGTTGGACAGATCTATGCCAGTCTCAGATAATGACAAATTGAATCTGAACTCTAAAAATCATTCTTGAAACTCCAGTCATCCAGATGATTTTAACGACGACCTAACTTTGAAAAGGAAACCATGCTATAAAATCAACCGTGAGTGCAGATTCATACTGTTCCATCATAACCCTGTCAAGGGTAGATCCAGTCATAGAGGAATTCATACCTACCAGCCCAAGCTTAGAGCAAACTGCATGAACAACCTGTGGAGATTTCTCACACTTGGTGTTACATCTATAACACATGTGGTACCTACCAGGAACTAGGATAACAAATACAAATTAGTGACTATTGTAAGGTAGGGGTGGAAACTATTACTCCATAACGAGTTTGGCATTAATAAAGTAGTTTATAGTCTTATGCTATGATTTTCTCTTTCAACCAGGGACAAGGCTGTGTATTTTATACACAAATTCCAGCTCACAAAAATAAATTTGTGTCTCCAAATTCTTTACCTGCCATGCTGGAAACTAGATTACGGCCAATTACAATGATTCTCTTCTAAATTTCTACTCTCCATGTGCATCATTGTTCATAAGTGGCTAAAGCAACTTAATATAATGAAACATAATGTTGAGATGTGTAATGGACATATTTATTATCTTACTGTTACTTCAGTGTATATACAAAGTAAATGAAGGATCAAATTATATTTAACTATGATTTCTTGCTGATTTCAGAATGGTGGGATGTATGCTGATAGGGAAGGCACTGTTCTGCTGTGGGATTAAGTATACCTAGTTCATAACTTTTATAACAGGCTTCTTGTTGATGATTTTACAAATTTATTTGAATCAACCACAAATAATGCTGTAGAAAAATTAAAAGCAAGTGAAAGCTAAGTGCTTACTTTAAAGCATGTAAGTATGCAACATACTCGCTAATTAGTGAGGTGTCTCCATCTTCCTCTCTCTCTCTCCTTAAGTGTTTGTGTGTTGATATTCCAACACTTTTACCACAATGTATATATACATACAATTTCATCTGTCAGTTCTAAAAGTGATTAATTTTTGAAAGATGAATAGTTTGCTAGAAAAGAAGCGATACTTCCTGAGTAGAGATTCCAAGTGATGTATACACTACATGTTTAAAGTATGATTGACATGTCTTCCTAAGTATGTATAATTCCTTTGGGGAAAAAAGGATCCTATATCCTTTGCTACAGGTTTATTTTAATTTACGTTATATCAGTGCGATCTGCAGCCACCAGTAGCCAATAAAAACATATTTTTCATAGTTAGCTATAGTTTAGTGCTTGTTAACTAGCTTTTCCTCATTATGTCTTCATGCAAAACCTTCCAACCTCTAGACCCAACTCTTCTAGTCTACACTCCAACTAGGGATTAGTCTTGAAGACTTTCATGTATGTGTGAGATCTGGTGATATTTATCATCCTATGACTGCTTATTTCAACTTAGCTAATTCCTCTATGTCCCTTCACATGATCATAAATGGCAGAAACATATTTTAGTTGGCTTTGCTTATAGAAGATTAATCAGACTCAGAACACAGCAAGTTTACTCAATTGTCACAGCAGAGAGAAAAAATACATGGTGAATACAATGATGAAAAATGAAGAAATACAAAAGATGAATATCAGACTTGAAGTTCTCAGTAACCATCATTAAATAGAATCAGGGCATTTGGTGAACACTACACATAACAGAAACTATTACTTATAGCATATGACTATATATGTATAAACACATATGTGTATATACATATACATTAAATACATGAATACATATACGTACATAGCATTTTCACATGCCCATACATATATGTAAACATATGTAAATAGTTATCCAAAATGCTTGTCAATTACTCAGTCATTTTGTCCAAATCCACAAAGCAGAAATGAAATCTGTACATGTGGACGTGAGGGAGGACATTGGAGCCTGAGTAGATAGGTTTGTCCAGCCATACTCCTTTTGAACCAAAGAAACTTGGGAGTATAACTTTGAACCTTGTTTTTGGTTTCTCAATTTATCACATGAGGTAACAGAAACACCTATATCCATAGTGTTAATATAGAAGGAGTATAAGTAAGATCATGTATGTGTATGATCAACCATTTAGCAGCACGTGCTTGTAAATGACTCAGTAGATTGGATTTTAGTGGCCAGTCCTTGTGTAGCAAGGAAATAGTACATATCATGGAGAATCATGAGGTGTTTAGGGCAGAGTAGTGACTACATATGTAGAAAGAGGATTTAGTGATAAAAGACTCTGGGGGTGGAGGAAGAGATCAGGGAACCCTTCATATTAGAGGTGTGCAAGGCAACCTCAGGTGAACCAAGGGTTTGATTTAGCTTGGACTCCTGAAGATGCTTCAGTTAGTGAAATGGCAGTTCACATCACAGATATTGTGAGCAGTAGTTTCGAATGCTCTCACAATGTCTTTCTGTGGAATGGAAAATGAACTGAAATCTAAGAAAGGATGAAGACAGGTACAAAGAGTGAAAGTAGCAACCCACTCTGAGATGGGAGGGCCCTTCTCTGGATGTTAGCTACAGGGACTCTGGGTTGGGCATTTTGTAGCACTGCTGTCCCCTTTTTCTCACTGGCCCTGTTTAGATCCCACCTGACCTCTCTCCTCTCAGTGTCTTCTAGAGACTAAAGAGCTACTACCTCAAGGAGACCACTTCCGATTGCTTGTCTGCCTATGTCCCTTGAACTCTCACTCACTCTGAATAAATATGAACTAATAAAAATAAGTACTGAGAAAAAGTTATGGGCAAAACATGGGTCTACATACATTTAAACTATCATCAGGTATTTATAAAAGCATCGTGTGATTGGAACAATTTAATATAGTCCAGTTACAGAACAAAAATTCAAGAGAAGGTGGTATGTGGAATTGCCCAATACTCTCTAGGCAGGTCTTAAGTAAGGAAATGGGGTAAGAACCCAGCTTTGGTCTTAATCACGACCCCTATGGTATCTTGAGTTTCTGTTATCCACACACAAGTTTTATGGGCAAGCAGAGAACTAAGAATCATTTAAAGAACACTCTGAGTTTTGGGGATGCTAGCAGTCTTCTCCCACAGGAAAAAAGTAACTGTTGACAACTGACTAGATTTCCAAATTTATCACATCAATTTTGATCAGAAGTGTGTTTTATCAGTAACAATTTTACTAATACAATAAAAGCAAAGCATGAAAGATCCTATAAAAATCCCACCTACCCTATCATAGCATTATAAAAGTCTGTGGATGGCAAATCACAGTTATATTTTCTAACTATAAAATAATAGCTATGCAGAAGCTAGAGTGTTGGGACTTAGCTGTGTCTGAAAAGGGAGTTCACATTGTGGCTAAATCAATCTGCTTTAGCATTTCAGCCTCCATCCTAACTTGTCATAATTTCTGGTTCATTCACTTTACGTAGGAAACTTAGAGTAAATGATAGTTTAAATGTAAGTGGTGCTTTAAATACAGGAGACCTGCAGAGCCCTACTGAGTTCTCAAGTAACTTCTGGTTTTTCCAGATGCAATTTATCCAATTTAACCTCATTATCCTCACTTTATCCTTCCAACAAGAGGTCTGTGGGCCGTTTTAAGGTCCTTTTGTATATTAGTGCTTCTAACAGGAGTTGGTTGTAGAAGGAGGGAGGGTGAAGTTCAAACAGCCCATTTTGCTGACGCCGTCTCCTTTTAAAGCCAGTCTTTGACTACAGCAGCAAATTAGCACTTCTAATTGAAGTGTGATTTATTTTTGATGTAATGTGCCCTATTTTTTGTTCTTTCCTCATTCAGCTATGCAGAAAAGACTTTATGTGGTCTCAGCATCTCATGACAGCCTATGCCTGGGTTTCCTCCAAGAGCATCATGTGACTTTAATAAAGGGATCTGTTTTAAGTGCTATGCACAGTTACACACAAGGCTGCCTTTGCCTTGACAATATCTATACTTAACTCCTAGTCAGGAGCTATTTTCACCTATATTGCTCATGAAAAGTTTGATTGTTTTAATCTATGACTTTGTGGCTATTTGTTTGTTTTCTGCCTGAGATTTTCTAGCCTTCAGCAACATCATGGGCCATCCCATGGACTGTCTAGTTATTGCACATGAAACTCTCTGTGTTTACCCTGCTTTGTCTCATAGCTCATAGTTGGCATAGACCTGTCAGTAATAGCAAGAGTCAGAGACACAGCTACAAGTGGTTGCCTATCGTAACCTGGGCTGTTGTTTTCAAACCCCCTTCTGCTCCACTCAGAAAAAAGCTGATATTCTTAACCATACCCCAGAAAAGTATTTCAAGATGGGTCAATGGACAAGTAAGCTAGAGTTTGTTAAGAAAACATTTTAACACGTAGAAGACTTAATGGAGAGAGAAACACTTAGAAGAAATAAAGTTAAACTTAAGACATGGATGCAGGCTTTTCAAAGGAGGATTGCAGAAAAATGCCTTTGGCAAAACCAGATATAAAATATGGCTGACTACTAATAAAGTTACCATGCTTAAACAGTTTCTAAAACACTTTCTTCTAAGATATATTTTTCTTTTGTATCTGTCTTTTATTTATCCCCTATCTATCATCTGTCTGTCTGTTTGTATATCATCTATCATCCATCTATCTATCCCTAGCTATCTAGCTATCTATCCATCAACTATATACCTGTCATAGATCTATTACCTGGCCATCCATCATCTACAATCCATATATTTCATCTATCTGTCTAATTCAAACCCTTTAATTAACTGAATTCTCATTACTTTTAAATATACTTGCCTTTCTTGTTGAAAAACTATGGTAAAAGAGCACTAACTACATTGTTGCAATTACACAAATTACTAGAGCAGATAAAAATATCCAATGTTGGAAAATTATATTGGAGCAACAGTATCTTTTTCTCTAGATATATGGACATATTTTATGGTCAAGCAAAATGATTTAGTGAGTGGCTATCCATTCATGCCAAATCCAAATACGCATTAAACAGTAGTGCTGATCGTGATGTCGTTCCTTCAATCTTAGCTTAAAAGCCGGCGTCCCTCCTAATTTTTTACATAAATTAACATATAGATCAAAGTGAAATAAAATAAAAACTTACAACTGACACCATCTTTTTATAGTTGATTGATTTAGTTGACAAATGATATAAGGTAATTCCGTGGAAAATGGAAACCCATTCTCAAAAACATGTATCAAAACAAGTGGCTAAACACTTGATATGATAAACCATAGCCCTCTTCACAACCTGCAAAGAATAAATTATAAAAATTGACTGGATGAAAAATAACATTTGTTTTAATATTTCTTGGGCTTAAAAGGTAAGGCTAATTTATGAACTGGATTGCATTAGCTTGGCATCATCCAATAACCAAACCATTAAGAAAGTGAAAACTCAAGCCACATAAGTGGGGAAATTATTCAGGCATACAAACCTGCCAAAATTTCTCTATCCAAAATATATCATTAATATAACTTCTAGATGTCAATAATAAAATAGCAAATAAATCAATGAAAACAATGGACAGACTTTGAAAAGATTCTCTATGAAAAATCCCCAATAAGCTAATGACAAGAAGAAGAAAAATTATTCAATATCACCTTTCTTCAAAGAACAGTAAATCAAAGTTACCATGACACATTTTGTTACATATGGTGTAGTTAAAATCATGGGGAGGATGGGGTCTTCCAAGGAAAGGTAAATAGGATATGGTGTTATAAAGAGATAAATGAGAAACTAAAATAGGAGGATTAAATGGGGAAGAAGTGGGGGCAGGGTAAAGGAGGCAATATGTGAAGGAACCATGACCAGTAAAGACCTTCTGAACTTTAATATGGGAACCTGCAAATGTAGAATGGTGTAGAGAATATATAAAATATATACACATATGAAAGGAATTTAAATGAAATTTTATGATGGAGGATGCCCCAACTAGACATATTATACCACCAATTAAAAGTTCCAGTGCCAGGAAAGGGTTACATCTTTTTGACTCATTGTCCAAATTAATCCAATAGGCTCCTACAAATATCAAAGGCTATTATTATCAAGGCCATTAGTTACTCTCCATAATCTGATGGTAAAACCCTTAGTTGAAGACACAATTTGCTTACGTCATCAAACATGAGGCAATCTATCCTGAGCCCAAATAGACATCTCACACATACTGCTGATCATTAATTGTGTTGAAAGATACTCTGAATGCTACCAGAGGTGAAAAGTAATCAGTAATTTCACCTAGCTATAAACACTGCAACTTTCAGCAGGGACCTACCTGCAAGACAAATGATGTGACAGCGGCTTAAATGTTACAGGAATAACCAACCACTTTTGATTGGATTTAAGGTTTGCTCCATGAGGCATAACCAGTACATGGCAATTTTAAAATGTTCACTAGCCTGTGACTGTAGAGAAGTAGTCAGTCTACTCGTATATCCTGCCTGTTGCCTGTGTCTTGAGGCTATAGGCATCTGTACCAGGTTGAACAGAGTTTAAGCTAACAGTGTCATTTATGGTGAATATCTGCTTTTGCTTAGCATGTTCTGAGGAAGAGATGATGAGATGTCATCTGAATATCTGAAGTCACTCACATGGGGCCCAATGCCAGTGCCTCAAGGCAATAACAAAGCTTGATGAGCTTCCCTGATTGGACAAACTTTGCAGAGACAGACATTGTTCCTGGGAATTTGTTTTTAATTTCTCCTTACATTTAAAATTTATATTTCTTATAAAAGAATGCAAGGCTGACATTCTATGTTTCTACCCCAAATTCATAATTTGAAATCCAAGCCCCCAGGGGAACAGTATTGGATACTGAGGCCAATTACCTAGTTATGCCATCAGATTAGAGGATGTTATAAGAGCTGAGCCCATAGGCTAAGATTTGAATATTTTATAGGATAAAAGAATCTTACTTTTCCCCTCTCTCTGTGTGTGTATGAGCATGTACATGGTCATGAATATGCACATGTACATACCTTGCAAAACCATATGAAGAAATAGTAAGGACGAGGCCCTCACTAGAATCTGACTATGTTCGCATCCTTATCTTAGAATTTTTAACCTCTGACAATAAGAAATAAATTGAGCTTTAAGCCAAAGAATGCTTTTCTTAAGTGTTTATTCAATTATTACATTACTTCAATTTTATTCATTTTAATTAGCACACGAAATATTAAACATTATTATGTGTTATGGGAATTAGTTTTCTTTCGGCCAATAATATTAGGAGTGAATAGTCTTATGGGTATGGCTTTCTCTGGATAAGTGAACTGGTAAAACTGAGGAGGGGGTGCCCGTTCTCTCTCGGGTGGTGGAGAAGGAGCAGGCCCTGCAGTTGGGTTGGTCCTCGTTGCCTCTGATCAGAACAGCACGAAAACAATAGCTGGATCAGCAGAGCATCTATGTTGTTCTGTATTCGTGAGTCTGTTTTTCTGCTCTACCCCTTAATAAATTATTGACCCGACTTTGTGGATTCTCATTTCAGTTATGCTTTTTACTAATCTTATCTATAAGATTATGATAAAAAAAAGTTTATTTCTTCAGGTCCAGACTCAAGTTGTTAATATTTTGAGAAAAATATTCAATGTTTTCTCTACTGAATTAATAAATTCAATTAAATAACTATAACTTATTGTCAAGGGTTTGTTTTTTTTAATGTGAGTTTCCATTTGCTAGAAAAGCTTTTAAGCATATTACAGTATTGGAATGCGTTACTCTCGGTGCTGTTTTATGAGTTTCGTGGACTACACGTCCCTGTCTGTGGGTCTGTAGTGATATCATCTCTTATGGTTCTGAAATAAAATAATTACACACTGTTTTTGAGCCTGACTAAATGGATGCTGATTTCAGCAATCTTTTCATTGAACAATCTTATTGGCTCATTTATTTTTTCTATAGATTTTGTGTTTCAATTTTCATTGATTACTTCTTTATTTTTTTATTTTTTCTCCTGTTTAGATATCATTTAGGGACAAAATTAACTTCAATCTTTATTTTTGAAAATACTAACTATTGTAAATTTTTTCTATAGTTTTAAAGAAATCACTACTCATCCAATGGGTATCATATGCATTCTGCTGAAGAAAACTTGACAATTTGTTGACTCCTCTTAATAATTCTAGGTGCCTAATCATTATTATTACATGTATTCTTTATTGTCTGGGAATTTTATACGTACATATAATGTGTTGATCAAAAATACCCCATTACCATCCTTATAATTCCTCTCCTATCCCCCCTACCACTTTTCCATCCCAACTCCCTGTATTCTTTCTCTTGTAAAGCCTACAGTGCATACTTGATGATATGTGTGTGCATAGGTGTAGGATTACTGCTGAGTAGCTTTTCATGTTTCAAAGCACCAAAGAAAGCCGAGTCTCCTTTCCCAGAAGCCATCGATTGCCAATAAGTTTCTTAGCTAGTAACCCAGTTACACCACATCGATGCTGGTGGCTGCTCTAGGCTTGTTTTTTGCAGCATCTATCTTATTTTTTGAAGCAGAATTTCTTACTTACCCTGAGGCTCGCCATTTTGGTTAGAAGATCCAGCTGTTGTGTGCCCTGAGATCAGATGGTCTCCACAACCACAACACTAGGGTTTTAAGCATGTGCCACCATATCTAGCTTGTTTACATGGGTGATCTCTATCTAAACTCAGGTCCTCATCTTTGTACAGCAAACCTGTTACCCACTAATCCATCTTATCATCCCCTCTGAGGCTTAACTTAGTATTTAAAAGTATTATAAGTTATTCCACATTAGATTTATATTCTAAAGTGCATCTATCCACAACAGTTCTATGAAGTTGGTTATACCAGGCAAACTGGATAGAAGAAGAAAGAAAAATAACCTGTCTACGGTATAATATCTTGAAATGATAGAATTGATGATTTGACACAAATGGTTAGGATACAGAGTTCCTAAACTTAGCAACTAAGTGGTTTAACTATTTTTTTCTAAAATATGAAGAGGATGGCAACATATGCTTTATATAAAAGTTATATATACAGCAGGGGTAATTTAAAATAGAAAAATGAATTGAATTGTATCAAAACATCTGAAAATCTTTTGATAGATTTTATATATTTATATGACTACATATTATTATAGAAATATAATAATAATTTATATAGCAAGAATAATTGCTGGCTTTAAATTTCAAAACAAAGTAATTTGAAATGAGAAGAAAATGCCTTCTGTATAAATTTGTTTTTTACTTACTATAATAAAGATCATGAACAAACCACTCAGGGAGAGATAATGGTTTGTGGCATCTTACAATTTATTACCCATTATGGAAGAAACTTGAGTCCTAGCACAAAAAAGCAAGAATCAGGAGGTATGAACTGAAGCAGAGGTCATGGGGGAAAGCTATTACAGCTTACTTTATGGCTTACTCAGCTTGCATAATTTTATGTTTTATTTCTCCCTTTTCTTTCCTGTCTCCTGAACCTCTCATGGATGTCTTAACTCTCTTTCAAGTCCATGTTCTCTTTTTCCTTTAATTATTGTTATAAGCCTGTGCATTAGTATGTGTGCGTGTGTGTGTGTGCGTGTGCATGTGTGCATGCACGAGTGTGTGTATGTTTATTTCTAAATAGAACCTAAAAAGTATGTATCGTGTTACTCACATACCTGTTTCTAGATCTAACCATTGAATAGAGGATCAACCATTGGTGTGCTCCTTCCTGGAGAACGCTATTTCTCCCATTTTTAGCATTCCTTGTTTTCCTGTAGTTCTTTATGTAGGGTTGAGAATATGCAGGGTTGAGAACTTTTGGATTTTTCCCATCCGTGTTGGCATGTCTGCTGTTGTCCTTGCTCAGCTCACGTTTAGGCAGTGATATTAATGAGATTGTTATACATATATCTGACATTATGTTACAAGGAGTAACACTCTCTCTCAGCAAAGGTCCAGATTCTCTTGTTCCTACAATCTAACCACCTCCTCTTCTGCAATGTTTCCTGAGTGTGTATAAGAGGTTTGATGGACATATCTGCTGGAACTGAGCTCCACAATTCTGCCTTTTGATTAGTTGTGGTTAGCACACTATCTGAGTTAGGGTTTCTATTGCTGTGAAGAGACACATGGCCATGGCAACTCTTATAAAGGAAAACATTTAACTGAATCTGGGTTACATTTACAGGTTTATTCCATTATCATCATGGTGGGATATAGCATGTAGGCAGACATGGTCCTGGATCTGAGAGTCCTTAAATTTTAATCTAAAGGTGACAGTAAGTGAATTACCTCACTGGGTGTGGTTTGCGCATAACTGAAAAATCAAACCCTACTTCACAGTGACATACTTTCTCAAACAAGACCATGTCTACTCCAAATAGGCCACACCTCCCATTATTGCCACTCATTTTAGGAGCCATTTTCTTTTAAATCACCATATTCTACTCCCTGGCCCCCAAACTTTTAATCATATCATAATGCAAAAAGTTATAATCCAGTTCAACTTCAAAAGTCCCCATAGTATATAATAGTCTCAAACTTATTTAAAAGTCTATAACTCTAAGTGTCTTCTGAGATACATGCAATCTCATAACTATAATCCCCTATAAAATTAAAATAAAAAAGCAGATCATGTTTCCAACATTATAATGGCACAGAATATACATTAAACTCCCAAAACATAGCAAAGGATGGAAGGGAACAGAGTGAGAAAATAATAGATGAGAACAAAACTGAATCCCAAATGGGCAAATTCCAAACTCTTCATCTCCATGTCTGATGTCAAAGAACTCTTCAGATCTCCAAATCCTTTCAGCTCTGCTGACTGTAACGTCTTTCTCTTGGACAACCTATTAGCAGTTCTCCTCTGCAGGTATCCTACAGTTCTGGGATCTCCATGTTAGAGTCTCCAAAGCAATCCACTTCAACTTCAAAACTTTATGCAATTGTCTCTCATGATCTCTAGTTGAGGTCACCCCTGACACATGCTTCTTACCTCTGAGGTTTTCCTTAGTCACAGAGACAAATTCCATGGTCCCTCTCTTCTATCTTTAACTCCAGAACCATTATAAATCTTCATTAGAGGTACCACTAATAACCACACAATATAGTCTATACCAGGCTATTTTGAGATTACATCTGCCAATGGAATCAATCCAAATCTCTTTTGTTAGATTGACTTTTATTAAGCTCTACATTTTTCTCTGCTCCCCTCTCTGTCTCTCTCCTCCCCTTCAACCCTCTCCCAAGGTCCTCATGCTCCCAATTTACTCAGGAGATCTTGTCTTTTTCAACTTTCCATGTATATTAGATCTACATGGCTCTCTTAGTGTCCTCATTATTGTCTAGGTTCGATGTGGGAATGATTTCTTATTAATAAAGAAACTGCCTAGACCCATTTGATAGGCCAACCCTTAGGTAGGCGGAGTAAACAGAACGGAATGCTGGGAGAAAGAAGCTGAGTCAGGGAGTCGCCATGATTCTCCCACTCCAGACAGACGCAGGTTAAGATTATTCCTGGTAAGCCAGCTCGTGGGCTACACAGATTAATAGAAATGGGTTAGATCAATATGTAAAAGCTAGCCAATAAGAAACTAAAACTAATGGGTCAGGCAGTGTTTAAAAGAATACAGTTTCCGTGTAATTATTTCGGGTAAAGCTAGCCGGGTGGCGGGACACAGCCTGCCGCTCCGTACTACAACATAGGTTCTCTGGGATTATGATTTGTAGGCTGGTTTTCTTTGCTTTACGTTTAAATACCACTTATGAGTGAGTACATATGATAATTGTCTTTCTGGGTCTTGGTTATCTCACTCAAAATGATGTTTTCTAGCTCCATCCATTTGCCTGCAAAATTCAAGATGTTGTTCACTTTAACCTCTGGCAGACGTTTGAACATGGACAAAAAGCAGCCATTTTCTTCACCAAAATATCACCAGAAAAATTTCTAGGCAACATACTAAAATTCTTCTCTTTTGGAGCATCTTGTGCCAGCCCCCCACAGTTCAAATCACTCTTCACACTTCTGTCTCATGATCATACTGGTATTGCTCTTTAAGCGGTGCTTAAAACATTCCACTGCTTTCCTAAACCAAACTCCCAAAGTCCAAATTCCTCCAAACAAAATCATGCTCATGGCTCTCACAACAATACCCCAGTCCCTGGTACCATCTTCTGTCTTAGAGCTTCTATTACTGAGAAGAGACATTATGACCACAGAAACTCTTATAAAAAAAAAAGGTACATAATTATGGTGGCTCCCTTAGAGTCCACAGGTTCATTCCACTATCATCAAGGCAGCACGAAGTCAGACATGGTGCTAGAGCTGTGAGTCCTTACATCTTGAGTCAAAGGCAGGAGGATGTAAACTGTTCCACTAGATGCAGCATGAGCATATATGAAAGCCCAAATATCCATCATAGTGACAGTGACATACTTCCTTCTATAAGACCACACCTGCTCCAACAAAGTCACACCACACCTGTTGCAAGGGAGAGGGCTGCTTGTTCATCTCGACTGCCCGGTTAGCTTAGCCCAGAAATAACCACACAGAAATTGTGTTCATTAAATTATTGCTTAGCGTATTAGCTCTAAGATCATATTGGCTAACTCTTACACCTTAGTTTAGCCCATTTCTATTAATCTAGGTCTTGCCAAGTGGCAGTGGCTTACCAGAAGAGATTCAGCATGTCTGATTCTGGCAGCTCTATGGTGTCTCTCACCTACTCTGCCTTTCTTCCTCCCAGCATTCAGTTCTATCTTCACCGCCTACCTAAGTTCTGCCCTATCAACTAGTCCAAGTCAGTTTCTTTATTCATTAAGCAATGAAAGCAACACACAAACAGAAGGACCTTCTATACCACACACCTACCATCAGTGCCATTCTCTTTGGAGGACATTTTCTCTCAAAACACCACAGAGGCCTTTTTTAAAGAATTTATTTGTTTATTTACTCATTTATTTTACATACCAATCAAAGTTTCTTCTCTTTTCTCTCCTTCTGTTTCCTCCCTCTACCTCTTCTATTGTTGATAGCAGTGAGACCCCAGATCCTGAATTTCCTGTAATTCTCTGATCTGAGTGCCTATAGCTGCTCTGAGCACGAGACCTTCAGGAGTTCCTGATGGCAGGATAGTGGTTTCTGGTGGGTTTGGGTGGGGCGTGGCTATCTCTATATAATCTGCCCCTGAACACAATAAAGGGACATTTTTGGGGAATTCAAGGATGACCTGTGCTGTAGTCTCTCTATCTGTGTGTGTCTGTGTAATTTAACCTCCAGCCCCCTTGCCCGAAGCTTGCGAACTGGGTGCCAGCACACAGAGCACAGACAAGGGGGCGCAGTGCTTGGCATTCTATGTGTCCCCCCATTCCACTCCTTTTCCTTCTCCATTCAGAAGGGATAGGGCCTCCCAGGGGAGTCAACAAAGCCTGGCATATCAAGTTGAAGCAGGACCAAGATCCTCCCCCTTGTATCAAGGCTTGGCAAGGCATCCCACCATAGCGAATAGGTTCCAAAGAGTCAGTGACAGGTCCTGGTCCATGGATAGGGCCCTCACAAAAGATCAAGCCACACAACTGTCACCCACATGCAGAAGGTCTAAGTTGGTCCTATGCTGGCTCCCTAGCTGTTGATCCTAGTCTTTCAGATCCCAGAAACTCAGGTCAGCTGTGTCTGTAGATTTACCCATCATAATCTTGACCTCCTTGTTCATATAATCCCCACTACCTCTCTTCAACTGGTTTCCCAGAGCTCAGTCCAGTGATTGAAGTGTTTGGCTGTGGATCCCTGCATCTGCTTCTATCAGTTACTAGATGAAGTCTCTATGGTGACAATTAGGGTAGATACTAGTCTTATTACAGGGGAAGTCCAGTTCAGGAACACTCTCCATTAGTGATAGGAGTCTTACCTGGGGTCCCCTCTGTGGATTTCTGGGAGTGACAATGACCAGGGTTCCTAATAACCCTCAGGGTACAGTAGTGGCCACATCATGATAAATAACATCTCTCTAATTGGACTTAAGATAATCTTAAGAAGAGGGAAACTGCCTGGTGCTGAAACTTGGCTAACTAATGTTAGTGAAGTCATGAATATTGGATTAGAATCTAAACGACTAATTTACTAAACCTGAATAATTCCTAACAACAATATAACATTCGTTTTTATAAACACTGTTAAGTGTAGTTTTCATATGTTATCAAGGAAACTTTTCTTCCAATAGACCAGATGGAAATCACTACAGCATGCTTTTGTAAACAACCCAGTCCTACCTGCCAGGGGCAGAACCTCCCCCAGTAAGCCAGTCCTTCCTGTATCAATTATTAACCAAGAAAATGGCCCACAAGTCAAAGGCCACTATTGTGGAGGCATTTTCTCAAGGCAAGTTTCCTCTTCCTGCCGATTCTAACTTGTGTTGGGTTGA
This sequence comes from Microtus oregoni, assembly GCF_018167655.1. Taxonomy (NCBI): domain Eukaryota; kingdom Metazoa; phylum Chordata; class Mammalia; order Rodentia; family Cricetidae; genus Microtus; species Microtus oregoni. The sequence continues at coordinate 55,812,812 of NW_024543059.1, read as the reverse complement.
CAGAAAACTAACCAGCACACTGCCTCTTCTTATTTTTATATTTGTGCTGAAAGAACACATAAAATGAAGACTCAATATACTTTAGTTTTAAGAAAACTGAAGATAATCTAATTGCTTCATAACCATCCAGTAAGATAGTTAACTTGGAAACCTGACCCTGGAATGCACGGAAATATTGCTCCTGTAAGGACAACTTGTGGTGCTTACTAGTTCTCAACTTGATTTTTAAAAAGCTCTTCCAGAGTTCAGAATTACCATTAACACATGGGGAACACAAAAATGAATCTCTAAGATGAAAAATAAAAGCATTTGGAGTACATCTGCTTTGAGAATATATGTTAAAGGAATTTTTGTCTGTAGGAATCAATGGCTTGTTTGTGTTTTGCTTTAAGAAGGTGCACCATGTGCCTCACAATTAGCTTGTGTATTGAGAGAGATAGGTGTTACCATGGAAAATACACATTTTTTTTTTATTGAATAGCAAACTAATGGGCACATAAAGCCAACGTAACTGTTGGCACGCAAATGGCCTCTCCTGGGGATGAAAATAAACATAGTCCTCTTCAGAAATATTCTGCTATATTTTAGGGGGGCTATTTACATATTAGGGATATATATATATATATATATATATATATATATATATATATATATGATATAACCTTTTACAGCCTGAAACCTGTTTTCCTTTTCCTCTACAAATGATCTGCAGTTTTCCTTGTTTGTGAGAAAACTACGTTGTGTACAAAGAACACATTAAGATGTTCGAAGTCACAAAGTCCCATGCTGTGAGCTCAGTAAATAACTGAACTTTTCCTTTTATCTAAAGCATGTTAGGGAAACAACATTATGATGCAGGAACTTCCCCATAACTTCATTTTAGAGCTGCCTGTAAAACAGGGACTGATCTTAGAAAGAATACCTTCAAATTCTACCAGAAAAATAAAAAGGCTAAATTTGCTGGCTCAAATCCTCTTGTTCTCCCAGCAGCCCTATGTTTATTTAATTTTCCCCTTTCAGCCTTTCTCATCATCCTTATGTGTGATCCCAGTTCTTTCCAACCCAACTTATCCTCATTTTTCATTGACATAACTATAAAAATCATCTGTCTTTTATTTTGCACTTATTCATCCTTTCCAGAGTTGAAGAGGAGGGCCCAATTCACAGGTGATGGAGCAATTTGCAGAATGGTATTCTCTCTCGGTTTTCGATTTTCAAGACTTTGTTCCCCCAGTTTTTACTTTAATCACAATGAAGCATGCGGAGAGGATGATCATTTGGATTCGAATCCAAGTTATTTTTGCAAGCACATTGACAAATTTTTAAGTAGACATTGTATTTTACAAAGAATGCTGTTCTGAGGTCACTGTGGCTTGAACAATAAGAAAATTCAAGACTACAGGAGGCAGGCACAACAGGATATCCATGAGTAATACCGCCTACTTATCAACCGGGGCACCATAACACATTTGTTCCTGACTGAGGCAAACAGTGAGCAGCATTCTGAGAGAGGCTGAATGCAGAATAGCAACACGAGGCTTACTTTGAAAGTCCTTGCTGTGGAGCAAGGAGCCTGCTGCCTAGTGCAAGCAAGAGCAGTTTAGAACAATAGCAACTGATCGCTTCCAGCAGCGGCCTCCACTCTTACTCTATTGCCTCACAGAGTTCGCCCACCTTTGTTTTCTCTCTTTGATTTCAGAGTTCATTTTTCATGATGTTCTTTTTTTTTTTTCATGATGAAAGTCAGGCCGTCTTGAAGGAACAGATGAATAGCTCCTTGTGGTGGTTCAAAGACACTTTCAGCAGCTCAGAACAAAAGGAAATTATTACACAGATCAAGGTGCTACACAGAAATGTTTTTACAGATTTTAAATAAAATATAAACAGCTGTGGTGAGAAGGGTGAGCAGCCCCAGTCATTACTGATCTATTAATAATCGGGATACAAAGTTGACCCAGACCCTCATGTAAAGCCCATATTCTATTATTTGGAAAAACAGACCAATTTACATGTGTAAAAAATGGATTCAACAGCAAGTCAGAACAGATGTGGAGAAGGGAAACGGTGGATCAAGTCTAAATTTATTATGTAATTTTCCTGAAAAGCAAGTAATCAATATTTCTTAGCAATGTAATGAGTAGGGCTAACAGTGATGGCCTGTTTTATTGGCTACCATTCAGAGGACTGTCAGCTAAATGATGTCATACTCTAAAGATCTCTTCCTTCTGTCCTTTTTGTATTTGTGTTTATAGAAAAAAATGTACTCTGTCTTTCTAATCAGAAGTTTGAAGTCTTTCTTGACATTAATTGTTGAAACAGAGCAAGCACCTCCCCCATCATCTCAGGTTTTGCTCTATTTACTTCCTCCATGAGTCAAATTCTCCTCAAGACATCACTTACCCAAATTCTCAGGGTGTCTACACTTCCTATTGTTAGGGTCTCAGAACTGCTGAAGAAAGAACCCATACTCAAATAGTATGTAAACACAAAAAGCATTTATTCTGCAGAGACAGCTAGCATGCAGGGGTCGACCAGCCACACAAAATGGACATGACGACCCGGTACAAGGCACATGCCCCTTGAAAGAGGAACTTGGGGGATTATAGTGTGATGAGCTAATCTCTACTCTGATAGGGTGGCCAAGGAGCAGTTACATGGTGCACATGCTCACTGGATGGGGTTAGCAACCATCCCACACATTGTGGGCTTCCGTCATATATGGTCAGTAAAAGCCATATCCTATAACTTTGGGACCCCCAGCCTCATAAGGTCAGGTATTAAACTGTTTAACTGATTGGCTAAACTTGGCTGGGGACTTTCTGGACACAGGCTCAGATCATTATCTATTAGGGAATTGATCTGTGTCTCAGATGGGGTCACATTCCAGCTCCTTCATTGTTTGTGCTGTCACCAGCTCTACAGATACAGAAATGAGATTCTAGAATTTTGTGAACTTATTCAATTATGAAATATAGAGCCTAGATTAGAAATATTTTTCTTTATATATCACATAATTTTTTATTAATTCTTTGGGAGATTCACATCATTCAATCTGATCCTGCTCACCTCCCAGACTCTCCATATCCAACACTCACCCCTGCAGGATCCCTCCCCATCCAAAAATAAGTACAAAAAAAGACCAAAAATTTTAAATTAAAACACTTCCCTCCTCTGCCTTTCCCATTACTCCAATACCTCTTCATTTGTCCAAGTGGCATTGGGAGCTGAGACGTGACACACAGTATACCCTTTTCCCAATGAGCCCGACACACAAATGTTCAGTGCAATGAGTCATTGATCTGGCTCAAGTCCTCTAACCTCTGGAACATCATTATCACTTAGACCCTCATTGAAACATCTCTCAGATACTCTGCTATTGCCCCTAGCTGTGAATCATGGAGATCCTGTGGCTATTATTCCACAGGACCTGTCCCTTCAGGAGCTCTAGCAGGTACAGTTGGGGTAGATGTTAGGATGGGCCAGTCCAGGTCCCAGGATGTGGGTCTGGGTGGTATCTGAGCTGGTTAGTTCAGGCCCTGAGACTACCCTCCTTAGGCAAGGAGCAAAGACAGCTATCCTAAACCCATGCCTTTTGGGTCAGCTCTCCCATGCCCATTTTAAGGGGTGAAGTGAAAGCCCTCACACAATGGGAGAGACCAGCTCTCCTGCTGCAGTGTTCAGCAAGGGGCAGGACCAGCTCTCCCAGAGTTACTGAAGGGTGGGGGAGCTCACCATGACCCTCAGATTTCAGTACACATGGTTCCTATGATCCCCTGTAATAATATGGGCCATGTATATCAACACAGACCCCAAATGAAACAAGAACATGGACCCAGACACATCTCTGAGCAGCAGTTTAGGCCCTGTTGTCACCATAACCTCAGGTAGCAGCACAGGTCACCCATATCACTATGGCCGCAGCAACAGTGTGGTCCTCAGCACTAACTTGTCCCCAGGTGGCAGCCCACCTGGCATTTGTCATGGTTTTTGATGGTATCAGGAGCCATAGACATCAACACAGATTCTGGCTGTGGTAGTGCCACGAACCCAGACATGGCCCTCAGCTGCAGCCTGGGCTGGATGTCACCATGGCACTTTGTAGCAATACAAGACACTCAACTCTGTATGACCCTAACTGCTGCATGGTTCTCAGACACCTACTTGGCTTCAGGTAATGGCCCAGACCCCTGGTGTTTGCAAGACCCTCAGTGGTTACTGAAGTCATGGGCATCAACACAATCCCTGGCTGCTGTAGGTTCATGGACCCCAGACATGACCCTTAAAATCAGCTCAGGCTCAGATGCAATCATGGTCCCAGATGGCAAAACAAGCCACTAAGATTAGCATGGTCTTTTGAACACCAACATGGTATGGCTATAGGTGGTGGCCCAGACAATGGGCATCCTTGTTGCCTTTGGTGGCAACATAGGTCATGGATGTCAACACAGACCCAACATTTATTGTGTCATGAATCTTAAAAACTCTAAAGATTTCATCGAAGCATCTCCATTGGCAGCAATTCTATTAGGTTGATATTGTGTGACATGAGAAAGCTGACCCAGAAAGGACAAAAACCTGCTTAAAAGTCAATATACACAAGCTGTGACTGGCATGTACCCCTGTTAACTCAGGCACAGGGGAGACCTAGCCAGGAAAATAGGGAGCTCAAGAGTTCAGTGTGTGTGTGTTAGCATGAGTTTAAGGAATATATGTGGTACAGTAAGACGCAGTCAAACATGAGTCAGTGCATACATATTGAGAGTAGGAATATAGAACAGTGGTGCCCTCGCATATCCAAGGTCTTGAGTTCAATCCTTAGACTGCATAAAAATACACACATAAAAGTTAACCATCTTGTTGTAGAATAAATGGACCGCAGGAAATAAAGAACAGAGAGGGAAATGTCTGTTTATTGGAGCTGCGCTTGGGGTCTCTTGGGTACTAGGGGAAAGTCACAATTTTCCTTCCATCTGTGTTTTAAGGTGTAGCCTTGATATCACCATGAAAATATTTGCTGTAAATGTCCCATGCTCGATGGGTTTCCTAAACAAATGATTCTCAAATTATACTCCCTTGAAACACATTTTGATTTAGCTCAGATGTATTTGTTTAAGGCAATGCATGGTAAATTAGTAAAATGTTATGTGGTTGGCAGTAATTGAATTCCTTCTTGTTTATATGTTGAACAGAAAACGAAGTTTTGTTACCTTAACAAATTTTTACATTCTTTCCTGTGTTATTATCAATATCTTTTCTCTTCTTCCTGATGATATGAAGGTTTATGTTTTTAATCATTTTGCATTCTATAGAGGGAAGGAAACAAAATGACTTTTAAACAGAGGACCTCCTGTCTAAAGAGTGAATACATATGGTTCCTTTATAAAGATGAATCTGTGGTGCGGGACAATTGCCTATATTCTATCAATTATGTTTTAAATAAACGCTGATTGGCTGATAGCCATGTAGGAAGTATAGAAAGGAAAACAAGACAGGAAGTAGAGGCAGGTCAATGAGAACAGAAGAATTCTGGGAAGGAGGAAGCCCATTCTTCCTCAGTCCTGCCCAGACACAGAAGAAGGAAGACATGACCTGCCCTACTAAAAAGGTACCAAGCCATGTGACTAACATATACTAGAATAATGGGCTAATATAAGTTATAAGAGTTAATAAGAAGCCCAAGCTAATGGGCCAATCAGTTTATAACTAATGTAGACACTCTGTGTGATTTTCTTTGGGACTAAATGGCTGCAGGAATCAGGCAAGACAGAAACCTCAGACAACAAATCTGTGCTATTTTTAAGGTTGTTCCTGCATAAAATGAAGGGAGAACTATATTGAATTCCCTTGTCAATGCTATTCATCAGCATACATAAGTGACAGAGGAAAGGATGTTCAGAGCAAACTTTTCATCAGAACTGTCTTTAAAGAGCTTCGTTGTCCCCAGGAAGACCAAAGACAATCCCTGTTCGCATTTAAATAATGGGATTGCTCAGTAAAATAACTAACATATGTATCCCAACAATCCAGACTTCAGAGAAATAAGATAGCATATCAGAAGCAGATAATAGAAACATCAAATAGAAAAAGCAGCTACTACTGTTCTAGTAAATCAGGCAAATGCATTTTGAAATCTTATTTATAATCTGTTCTATTAATGCCAGTATTTGTTTTATTCCAAAGACTTTTAAATCATGTTTTTCTCAATTTGTAAGTCAGAAATTATTTTTTCAGTTCAACATTTTATATTTTGTCTAGATTATGATACAGTTACATAAAGTCTTCCATCACTTTCCTCCTTTCAAAATTCCACACACACCAATTCTTGCTTTATTTCAAATATGTTGCCTTTTTTCATTGTTACTAAATGCATATATGTTATGAGTGCATTTATGTATATTCCTAAATATAACCTGATCAGTCTGTTTTTTCTCTGTTGGTGTTCCATGAACAAGTGAAGTTTATAAAATCAAACCATATTCTCTCTCTCTCTCTTCTCCTGGCCTTTGACAACCACATGTAATTTCAGTGCAGCCAATGATTTTCTGGATGTCATCAGGGATCACACACAACTTCTCTTGACTGTTTATAACAATGCTACTCTGCTGGGCCACTGGTTTCTTACATAAGTAAAACAAAAGACAATATTGGAAGGAATAGAAAGCGCTAGATTTAATCTCTTACACTGAACAGCATCTCCAAGCTGAACATCCCCAACTGTGTCCTAGATAAGAAAAGGTTAAATTTCAAGTTTTTGTCAAATTCTAGAGACCATGACTTTATGGGAGCCAATAAAATGCTACCAGTTACTTAGATTACTAAACAGTGAGTCTTTATTTTTACTCTCTCCAGTTGTAAGAGCCCCCCACTTTGTGCGAGAGCCATTGTAGGTCCATTGGGTCATGGTTTGTTAAGACAGGGCCACAAGTCACATTTCCTGCCTCTGGCATGCAGCTCTTCTGTCTTGGAAAACTGAACCTTTTGCTCTTTGTTATCTATTTAAAAAGAAGAAGAGCAGTTACTACATGGGATCTTTGCAAACATGTGATGACTTAGCTAAGGACATGAGAACAGGGCATTGAGCACAGTGAGTAATCGTCTTTGTTTTCACTCTGACTTGATGGCACCAGCAGCAGGTGCTGAGAACTGGCTTACTCAGAATGTGTTTCAAGAACATCCCAGTTCCGTTTTTCTTTTCTCTATTGGCTGGAATGCTGAAAACAACATTCAGTTGACTGTATTCCAGCCAAGCTTCAGGGCTATAATGTTTCTTTTAATCAACTACACCTGCTTATAGTGGCAGTTGGTCAAGGGAACACTAGATGTACTGGATAGTATAGCAGACTATTGCCTTGAGTCCATCTCCAAGCTCCTGAACCTAAGGATCAACTTTGTGGTTGTTTCCACTACAGAAGTCCCTTGATGTAAATGGACATTCCCTTCTGTATGCTAAATCCAACCTTGGATCTGCAGCCTTCCCTGGTGTTCTACAATCTGCCCACCATCCGGTATCAAACACACTTTAGTTTAGACCGGCTAGAATGTACACTGGAATCTGCAGTAACTAACTTAAAGTGTTGCTTAATTTTACTTATGTTTCGATGGAGTTGTGAGACCCTACTTGGTGAATGCAATTGCAAAGTAGCGAGATTATGCTCCTCTTGCAGCAGAGGGTTCATCTCCCTCATTTCAGGAGTATTGCTCCTTGCATCTGTCACTTGGCTGTTTCTCTTGATTTTTTAGTAAATTCATACTCTTTTGCAATTCAACTTTTTGGGTAATTAGAACATATATTCCAATACTGAAGTGTTTTATTTTTCCTCCTGCATTTTATCTTTTTTCTTTATACCTTCCTTTTATTTTAGCATGTATGGTTAATGCAAACTCAACAACTTGTCATCAGAAAGGAAATTTCAGTATTAATCATGTGGTCATTGGTAAGATAGTAAATTTCACCACATAAAAATAGCCTGGAAAATACTGCAGCCCTCCTCTACCCTGCACCCATCCCAGGGCATGGATTTCATTCCCACTTACCTAATCACATGGAATTCAAGATTGTTTTAAAACAATCAGAAATAAAATCTGTTCTGTGAGATCAGGGCACAGTGAGAAGCAAATCATTGGGCCCCTGATTTCTTTCCCAAAACTCTTTTCATTACCTCTCACTGCCTGTTGCCAGTAGCTCAGAGGTTGCCCTCACCACGTGTCATCTGAAGGCACCATCTTTCAGAACTTAGCAAATCTTAGGGTCTAATTTATAAATGTTTTTTGTTTAACCATTGTGTCATTATTGAGTGACTGAGAGTGCTCGAAGGTTGACCATGGTATGATTGACAATAAAGAAATCTTGACTGGTCACATTAATCCAATGAACTTGAGAATATTATGTATCCTGGAAGTTTATAGTGAACAAAAGTAATAGAACAGAGTGTCTTTTCTGTGTATGCAAACACAATCGATGTCAACAGTCACTGAACACTTTCACTTTGGCCTTGTGATACGAAGTGCAAGAGCAGTCTAGCTGGGACACAATGGCTTCCAAGCATTTAAAAGGGATTTTCTTCCTACATTTCTTCAGAGTTTCTTGGTTTCCCATCTAGAAGAAAGTTTATTTTTTTTAACTTTTTTTTTATTGAGAAAAGGAGAAAAAACAAAAAAAACAAGTTTCCACCTCCTCCCAGCCTCCCATTTCCCTCCCCCTCCTCCCACCCTTCTCCCCCTCCTCCCACCCTTCTCCCTCTCCCCTCACTCCTCTCCCCCTCCCTCTCCCTCTCCAGTCCAAAGAGTAGTCAGGGTTCCCTGCCCTGTGGTAAGTCCTAGGTCCTCCCCCCTCCGTCCATTTCTAGGAAGGTGAACATCCAAACTGGCTAGGCTCCCACAAAGCCAGCACATTACGTAGGTTCAAAACCCCGTGCCATTGTCCTTGGCTTCTCATCAGCCCTCATTGTTCGCCATGTTCAGAGATTCCGGTTTTATCCCATGCTTTTTCAGTCACAGTCCAGCTGGCCTTGGTGAGCTCCCAATAGATCAGCTCCACTGTCTCAGTGGGTGGGTGCACGCCTCGTGGTCCCGACTTCTTTGCTCATGTTCTCCCTCCTTCTGCACCTCATTGGGACCTTGGGAGCTCAGTCCAGTGCTCCAGTGTGGGTCTCTGTCTCTATCTCCATCCATCACCAGATGAAGGTTCTATTTGGTTTTTCGAGACAGGGTTTCTCTGTAGCTTTGGAGCCTGTCCTGGAACTCTCTTTTTTTTTTTTTTTTTTTTTTTTTTTTTTTTTTTTTTTTTAATTTATTTATTTATTAAGAATTTCTGCCTCGTCCCCACAACCGCTTCCCATTTCCCTCCCCCTCCCCCGATCAAGTCCCCCCCCCTCTCATCTGCTCGAAGAGCAATCAGGGTTCCCTGGCCTGTGGGAAGCCCAAGGACTGCCCACCTCTATCCAGGTCTCCTAAGGTGAGCATTCAAACTGCCTAGGCTCCCACAAAGCCAGTACGTGCAGTAGGATCAAAAACCCACTGCAATTGTTCTTGAGTTCTCAGTATTCCTCATTGTCCGCTATGTTCAGCTAGTCTGGATTTATCCCATGCTTTTTCAGACCTAGGCCAGCTGGCCTTGGTGAGATCCCAATAGAACATCCCCATTGTCTTAGTGTGTGGGTGCACCCCTCGTGGTCCTGAGTTCCTTGCTCGTGCTCCGTCTCCTTCTGCTCCTGATTTGGACCTTGAGATTTCTGTCCGGTGCTCCCGTGTGGGTCTCTGTCTCTGTCTCCTTTCATCGCCTGATGAAGGTTAATATTCCTGAGGATGCCTATGTGTTTGTCTTTGGATTCACCTTATTTAGCTTCTCTAGGAACATGAATTATAGGCTCAATGTCCTTTATTTATGGCTAGAAACCAAATATGAGTGAGTACATCCCATGTTCCTCTTTTTGGGTCTGGCTTACCTCACTCAGGATAGTGTTTTCTATTTCCATCCATTTGTATGCAAAATTCAAGAAGTCCTTGTTTTTTACTGCTGAGTAATACTCTAATATGTATATATTCCATACTTTCTTCATCCATTCTTCCGTTGAAGGGCATCTAGGTTGTTTCCAGGTTCTGGCTATTACAAACAATGCTGCCATGAACATAGTTGAGCATATACTTTTGTTGTATGATAGGGCCTCTCTTGGGAACTCTCTTTGTAGACCAGGCTGGCCTTGAACTCACAGAGATCCGCCTGCCTCTGCCTCCCGAGTGCTGGGATTACTGGCGTGCACCACCACCGCCCGGCCTAGAAGAAAGTTTCTTAAACAGTGGTCATGGCCCTAGGTCAAAGAAGTGAACTTGAAAGTTGAAAACAAACAAACAAAACAATAAATGGTTTCTGAGCATGTAATGACTGAAAGTTATTACAACATCACATGAGTGATGAGCCGGAGGTGATTCTAGCTGTGACTTCTCCATGGCACTTTGTACTGAGAATGTGATCACCCCAGGAAAGGCTACCAAGCCCTTCCTGAAACCTACTGTGTTTATAAAAAAACTATTGCTTGTTACAGAATACAAGGGCTCCACAGTGCATTTAGAGTTTTCTTTTCTTATAGCAGCATAATGTTTTAATTAGGAAAAAAAAACTTCTGCTGTTTGCTGACCATCATCCTTGATATGTATCTAATCATCATCAACTTTGGATTGTGTTGTGCTGGAATGCTTGATTTGAAAATATGGCTATTTGAGTTGTGGCTTGTACATAATTTCTAACATTTTCTAAAATAACTATACATTTATTTCTGCCATTTTGCATTACACATAAATATGAAGTGATTTTCTAAGTATTTAGATTTGTGAACAACTTATCATCCATCAACTCTAAAGAAGAGAAGACTGAAGATACTCCACAGCCTGCTATATAAAATAATAAGCTAAGATTAAAGATTTATGTAGAAATAAAGAAGTACATTTGCCCCATCAATGTGCAAATGTGGCTTCCTCTTTAACAAATGGCAGGGCTGGAGAAATGAACCAGTGCTTAAGAGTCCTTTATGCTCTTGCAGAAGATGAAGATCCTAATTATATTGCTAACACTTACAGTAAGTAGTTCACAAGTGTCTGAAACTACAGTTCCAGGGTACCCAACATACCTTCTGACCTCTTCAGCTTCCTGCATCCACATATCCATATTAGGCATATGATGCAGGCGCACACACACACACACACACACACACACTTCTTTAACAAATGGCTTAGAGAAATGCATGCAAACAAAATAATTGTTTCAAAATAAATTTTTGTATATGTTATAAGAAAATGTTTAACTTCATGACAATTTTATATACCTATATGTCAAAAATAATATATTTTATAATATATTTTCACAAAGTGCTATAAACTTAAGTATTTAAGATACTCTGGTGTATAGTTCCCTTCTTGTTTTAGCCCACTTTTTCTTGAAGATAGTCTCTGCTCCCATAACCACTTTCTTTGCCTCAGCTGGATACCGTCTCTTGCACAGCCCTGATGGTCTAAACGCCTATTGGAATTTATTAAATGCTGATGGATGTTACGATTTCTCCTCTACTCCAACTTTCTTCCCTACCAGAGCTTTTAGCCATAGTCAAAGAAATATTTATCAAATCTTACACTCTCTCCTTTAGCCCTTAACAGAGTTTTCTGTGGCTTTTCACAGACATAAATATTTGATGAATCAAGAGGGTCACTAGCTCAATTGCCTGTCTGTGGTCAGTGTGAGCGAGTGCTAAGCTTCAAATAGGGATGTACATATAAGTCACTTGTACTGTGAACAGGCGTAAGGTGGCTTATTTGGACAGCCTAGACTATGTTATGTGGACTTAATGAAGGCAAAATAAAGCAGTGCCAGGAGTCAGGTTAAGCCTGAAGCCGGTCAAACTATGCTAGTTGAGTAAGACACTAGGCTGCCTTCTCATTAATCAAACTGGTACAGAATTTAGACTACTCCTCCTAGGGTTGAGTTTTTGTTTTCTTTTCAGAAGGGATATTTTATTTCCTTCAAACCTCTGTGGCTTCTACCCTACTCAGTTTGGGACTGGGGAGATGGTTTGGTTGGATGCCTTTGCCTTGTAATTATGAGGACCTGAGTTCAATCTCCCAGAATCCATGTAAAAGATCGAGGCATAGAGACAAGCAAGATATCTCATCTGGTGAAGGAGTTTCAGCAAAATTAAGACTGAGAACCTGATTTGGGTACAGAAGACACACATGATAGAAAGAGAGAAGCAGCAACGAGTTGTCTGTTATTCTCCATATGCACATAGTGACACATGCCACCCAAAATAAATGCTTTAAAAAGTGCCTGACATGGTGGCCTGTGCCTACAATCCCAGGACTGGGGAGTTGAAAACAGGTAGAATTCTGAAATTCACTGGTCAGCACCCCCTAACCCTACTTTGTGACCTATGTGCCAAGGAGATAATTTGTTTCAAAATAAATTGTCAGGTATTGCTGAGGACACCACTCAAGGTTGTCCTCTGGCCAACACACACACACACACACACACACACACACACACACACACATTCCTGCACACACAGATACCCACCCATGCATTCAAACACACGGATAGTATTTAGAAAATACATTATTTTAGAGGAACTTGGGACATGGGGAAAAGTAGTAATAGCACTAAGTGATTGCCTTGTGTTCTACACAGGACTTCTATTGTTACTCCATTTTTAGAAATAATAAATATGCAGACAACCCCTAGAAGGTGATCTTGCTCCACTTTTTTGAGGTAAAATACTTTTAATCTGTCAGCAATGGAAGATTTGCCTGTTTTACCATTTATTAATTTATTCAATTATTTGACAGTATAAATATGGACATAAATAATTCTAGCATTCTTTCCTGGATTATAGGTAATATCGTAATATCTGATGCCAGTTTAATGAGTTATGCAGTTCTGGTCTGTGTGTAGCATGGCTCCAGGACCACTAGCCAGTACCTTTATGAGAATTCATCTACTTAAATAGAGTATATTTCGTCTCTAAATAAACAGCAATTAATTGGCAATGTGTCCATCTTTGAGTTTCAAGAGTTCTAGGACTGAATCTGTGTTTTCCATTCTTATATCTCTAGCTTTGGTTTACATAGTCAACACTCCACAAAAATAATTACAATAGATTAATGAAAGAATAAATAAGGTATTATTGAGACAAATTGAGACTTTATGACAAATCCATGGGAAAATGCTGTGTTATTTCAATGAAGTGTTTAAGAAATAAAGGAGTGGATGGGGGAGCCGGGGGAGGGGCTGAGAGGGGAGACGTTGGAGAAATGGTGGTCAGAATGTAATATGTGAGAGAAAAATAAAAAAATAAAAGCCTTGGTCAGCAGGAAGACATCCCGTTCAGTTATCTGTTAAGATGGTTTCTAGGTTTCAGTTATCTGTTAAGACATCTAGTTCAGTTATCTGTTAAGATGGTTTCTAGGTTTCCCACTGTACGTATCTTAGAAGCAGACCTTTCACTAAAGAAAGTATTTTTCTCAAAGCCCATTTCCTCTGGTACCAATTAGTGTTGATACTTACATTTACTTTGCTCTAACGCTAAGCTTTTGGGTTACAAATGACTGCCACTTCAGGCATCTTGAATTCTGATTGTAACTTTGCTCGCCTATCACCTCATGACCCCTGCTCAACCAGCAAATTGAAGTTTTATGTCCCCAGTGTTAAGTTGGAATAAACTGGAAAATAGAGTTTTCTACGCTATTAGCACTAACCTATCTAATCTTTTGCACAAGGGATTCACCTTAGTTCTCTTATCTCATCCAGGAGCAGCTGTAAATCTTACCTATTTGCTCATCTTCTTACAATTCCCAGTGGGGTCATTGGTATCCACTGGCCAGAAGCACTGAACACTCAATTTTACCTGTACTACAATGATAAATCACATCTTTCGTGTTTAGAATTTAACTTTTCTGTGTTTCTCAAGTCACAGTGGCAGTTGATTGAAAAAGTTGGTTAATATTTTATCTAATGAATATAACACAGTTTTGTAATATCTCAAATTATATTTTTGTTGTTCTTCCACCTTGTCTGTACACCACTGGAAGAAGGTTTGTAAATAGTAAGGTAGACCTGTTAGGTAAGAGGGAAATTGAAGATAAGTCTAGACAGCTAATATAGCTAACATGTATTATTCTTAATTGAAAATCTGTTTTATTATTAGTTGCAGCAAATGAACTCAATCAATGGATGTCAAAGACAGCCACAATTACCAGTCCATCAGGTCTCATGGGAGATCTATTGAGTAAGACACAGTAGGACTGTTTCAGGGATAAGCAGTGTACTTGTGGCTCAATTTGTTTTTCTTTCTAAGAATGACTGATATGCAAAAAGTCATCCACTCTATCTCTCAGCGCTGTAATATGAACAAGAGACTTGGATGAAGTTATTATGGAGAATTTTGCAGCAAGCAGAGAAGTAAAGATCAAAGAGGGGGAGGAGGGAGGGAGGGAAGGCAGAGGAAGGGAAGGGAGTGGGGAAGAGAGTGAGATAGGGAAGAAATCTTTGCCAGAAACAGACTACAAAATGCTTCTAAACACAGAACATGTTTCACTTATTTTAAACCAGCAGGGAATACAACAAAACACTGAGCTGGGAAAACTAAAAGCATCTTCTTCCTATTGAAGCATAAAGAACAACAGCTTCCTAAAATCTACTAAACTTTTTTACTCTAAAACTTTGGTTGCTTGGCATTGATCGCACATTGGACTGATCTTTCTGTTCAATAAATAACAGCCTGATAATCTGGCAGGATTTAACACACTATAGCTCTCAACACCTAGCTCACTGTTTGTGCAGATTCCGTACACTGAGTTAATACTGGACTAATATATTCCACCCTGGAATTTAGTATGATTCTCTGTTAGAATTTCTGTCTGTATGCTTCTCTTTTGTCCAGCTTTCAAGTGGTACCTCCAGTTCACCACTACGTCAGCTCCTCTACAGAAAGCCTTTCTCATAGTCACAGAGCAAATATAATACACCAAAACTATGGCATCAACACAATGGTTACCCATAGCCTAGCTTTACCAAAATGTATTTTTAAATCAAAACTGTGGATCTATCAGGCTTAGTATTGTGTTTTTGATTATATTGAAATTGGGTTTTAAATGATTTTAATGGGTTTTAAATAATTGTAAATAAGTTTAAAGAGGGGGGATAAGCACAAATTGCCCTTTGCCTTTAATTGAAGGCAATATTTTCCTGTTATTTTGTTGTCATCTTAAAATTTCAAACACTGTAACTTCATCATTGTAAGATATATTTTTTATAATTTTAGTATTCACATACAGTAGGTTAATAATCATAACTATCCTTTAAAGGCAAATTTATTATCCAATAGGGGGATGTACCTAATAGTCAAGAGCAAAAGCTTATATGTCTATCAATCAAAAATAAATTATTTAAAGAACTTTCAATTTATCTCTGTGTTAAAAAGTTACATATTTAAGATATAGTTAAAAATCATATTGGTTTAGGAAAAAGTAGGGTGGGTTCTCCTACAGGGCCTAAAGACTCTTCACCTATGGGTAACTGGCTAAGTTTACAGTAATAGGAATTTTACATCAATTCACTCCAATTGTGTAGACCTGAAATAGTTTTGGCACAGGTGGTGGCTATTACAGAGATTTACAACTGGTCAAAATGGAGATAATGTGTGATCCATTTACTAAGTGGAGATACAATCCCACTTAATAAAACTGTAATGCAACCCCTACACCTCAGACCCAGGGAACATGGCAGAAGGGGGGACTGAAAGATTATAAGAGTCAAAGGACCAAGACATCTGCTACATAATAGTATTTTCTAGATTTAATAGGGAATTGGTCCCATGAAATATCAATAATATATATAGCGTCTAAATAAATCCTGCAGATGACAACCCAAGCTGACATAAAAACATGCCTGGAAACATTTCAGAAAGATCCACAGCCAGATGAAGACCTACAGGCAAGCAATGGCCTCTGAAAGAGGGTGACTTTCTCTTCTCTAGGCATGAGTCCTTGATAGGTTATTCAATCCCAAGTGACACATGTCCATACAAGCAACACCAACTGGTGTTTATGTGTACATGCTTGTATATACACAATAATATTAATTAAGAAGAGAACTCACCTCTACACTACATCCATGAGGTGCTAATAACAATACCAGAACAAAAACATGAGCAATAGATGCAGACACATGGGGAGGGGGGAATCTCATGGAATTCCACACCTAGACAAAGAACTACTGGCAGCTGAGGAATTCTAAGCATAGGAGAAATGATCTTCTCCAGGAGAGAGGCCACAATTGGTTACTCAATCCCAAATGATCAGTCATGAAATCAAATATATATGAGCAACAGCATATAGACTGAGCAGTTTGTATATACATATATAAACACACATATATACATATATAATCACATATATGTATGCATATATAAATAATACGTATATATTTGTTCCATAGAAAAGTCTTTGTTATTGGGTTTTAATAATATATTCCATAAACATGTCACTGATTGTACAAAGCAATTATCTTTTGTTTTCCCATACCTATACTTTTGAAAAGCAAGACTGTGTGTGTTTATGAGTTTGTGTATGTGTTCATGTATGTGTATTTTTCTTTATCTATGTGTAACATGAACATGATGTGTACGTGTGTGTGTTCATTTGAATAGGTATGTGTGCACCCATGCACGTGCAGAGACGTATGAATGCATGTGAGGGGGTGATACATTATCAGTCAGGCATTTGGGGATTTTAAACACAAATTAATCTCTCACTACTTTTATGCCATTTTATTCAATTCATAATTTTATGAAAAAATTATCATATTGTGTGGTTTAGAATTTATTTTCACAGTGAACTCTGATGTTCTTGGGAGTTTCAATGTCTTATGCTTGTGAGCTTTGCTTCTGTGTTGCAGTTTCCTTGAATGCTCTTTAATGCCTGGGGATTCCTGGCAGCTTTTATTTGTATGTATAAAGATAAGTCAAATCTCCACGGGATAACATTCAAAATAAGAACAAATGTATCCCCATTTACTTTATGCATTAAACATTTTTCTCCAAATATTTCAGGAAAAGAAAGTTTTTAAAAATTAATGTCCTGAGTATTTTAAAATAATGTTCTTTAGTTACTTATATTAATTTTTCATATTTAGCAATTTAAACATCTTTGGAGATCTGGGTCCTCCATAAATTCTCCTCTGTTTTTCTCTTTCTCTTATGAAATGTGATAAAGCACTTTTGTAAACAAAAAACAATCTATACCTCATGGTTTTAACTTAAACTAAGCACCCCCAAACTTCAAATAAATATAAGTATTAGCAATCTTAGTTTCTAAATTTTAAATGATTACCTTTAGACCAGAGTGGGGGGAGTGTTTTTCAGAACAAATGACAGATACTCGCTTACCTTGAAATTGGTGGATCTAAGTGAGAGGTGAGGCTATTTAAAAGCAGAAAAGTCACATCAATTATCAACAGCCCTCAATAAAGACATCTGGAGTTACTCAGCAGTCAAATAAAGAGATGTTGATTGTGCATCAGGACCCAAGGGTTTACACCTTTGTGAATCATACTGTCTCCTGCCTCAGGATCTTTTATTCCTACATTATCACACAATAATAACACCATGCAAATGCTGTCTGGGTTGGCAAGGAGGGTATCTTGTCTCCATTGTTCACTGTATTCTAGGCACTTTTTCTTCAGTCACCAGGAGTGCACACATCCTATTCAATCTGATTTACTCAGAAAAGGTTTCTCACTTAAGAATTCAAGAATGCAACTGCCCAGAAATTCTCCCTAGCCTTAAAGTCAATAAAATTAAAACAGCCTTTAAGGTCCCTCCTAAACTTAGGGCCAACTCTTTATTGCAACTGTAGTCAAATTGTCACACAAGGCACACACACACACACACACTTCTAACCATAGATACTTCATAGAAACATGAGATTTCCATACTGTAGTTTATAGATGGAAAACCCTGAAGTGCTGTCTGCTTATTTGATGGACATTGAAGAACTAGTACAGTCAGATTTTCTTAGATATCTATAAAACAAGCTGTATGCAGTTGCATTAATCTCTCACAAGGCATGACAAACACAGTGTGTTGTATAGCAATGAACCTCTCAGAGTTACAAATAAAGAAATTCATATTTAAGAAAGAGTCAAAGGGGAATTAACACTAAGACTATAGCTGTATAGATGCCATGTAATTAAGCCCTTATAGACAACACGTGAGGTGCAGTGAGGAAGACAAGTATTCTCTTTACTCTGCTTTGATGTTTTCTTGCTTATTTTGTTTCTTCATGGTACTTTTTATTTCTGATGAAACAGGAAATGCCTTTTATTTTAACTAAAATGTAAGCCATGCAAATAAATAGGGTTTGTCTCTTGCTTACTGTTTAGCTTAGCCTGAAAGAGTGACTGCTACTTAATACATGCTCAGGAAATGTTAAAAGAATAGACAAAGAAATGAATGCTAATGAGGAAAGATTATAGTGGAAATGATGTGGCAGATTTGCTTTAGTAATGGCAGAAGAAGCACATGGTGGCTAGTGGCTTTCTTTATAAAGTTCAAAGAGTAAATGATGGATAAATCTCCCCACAACCAGGATATTCCATTCACCAAAAGCAAACATAAGATCTGTTTAGACAGCAAAATAGAGTACGCAAGAAAGACACAGCTATTAGGACAGCAGCACTTTGCTTTTCCTAACAATGAAGGACTTGTTAATATTCCTGAAGGAAGCTTTGAAGACAGAGTAGGTATCTGTTCTTTGCTGTAATATATAGGTTGCATTGAAGCAGAATAGAGAGGAGAGAGAGAGAGAGAGAGAAAGAGAGAGAGAGAGAGAGAGAGAGAGAGAGAGCTCTTAGTATTGGAACTCAAGAGGTGGCTCAGCTGTTAAGAACTCTGTTGCTCTTTCTGAAAACAGGAGTTTGTTCCCAAGCACCTATGTTGGGTGCCTCACTACTATTGAGGGATGGTTTAAATTTTTTTGTACACTGTCTTTGCCAAGATCTGAATATCTAATACTAGACAGGAGAGGATACACAGGACTTCCAGGCAGAGACAGAAACAATGGGAAGAAATCAAAGAGGTGAATATTTGCCAGTGAGATGCAGAGGAAGTCAGGTGTATGGTATGAAGAAGAGGTAACAAGTCACGTGGCACAACATAGATTAATATGAATGGTTCATTTAACTTTCAAGAGCTATTTGAGAATAAGCCTAAGCTAAGGCCAAGCTTTAAAATTAATCAATTGTCTCTGTGTCATTATTTGGGTGCTGGCAGTTCCAAGAAAGCCTGACTACATTTGGTGTCTAATGTGGAGGCATGCATATTTAGAATAGGGCTTAAGAGAAATTGGTGTGCTACTCAGCAGGAGACAAGATAGAAATGCCTGCTGAAGTGTGGACCCAGATACGTCCCAGAGGGGTCAGGTAATCATGGCTGGCATGAAGCTCAGTTCTCAAAGAGCTAAAGGGGGAAGAAGCAGTCACCAGTGTCATGTACTAAGCAGAGCAACAAAGGAACCTCCAGATGCACAGAAGGACGTTGTAACATTTTCTGGAAGAGAGGGTACCCAGAAAGCCAGGCCCAGACAGAGTAAACATCTGAACAGGAATGGTATTCTTGGAACTCTGTTTAGATGCTAAAGAAAGAAAAGAAAATGGACATAGATAGTCATAGAAAATATAGTTTGAAAATAATAAAGTTAAGTCTTTAAAGAAAGAGTAAAGTAAGATTAAAAAGAATAAGCTACATAAGGATGTGAAATATCATAACACAGGAAATTTGGATGCTAAATATTGCTTTATAATTTTAAATATTAATGAATGAAAAATGATAGCTGCTGAAAGATATTTGATTGTGTAAAAACAAAACTACTAAATTAGACCATCCTATATATTTTAAGGGTGTCTTAACTTCAGAATCTGAAGTAAGGAAATGTGTTGCACTAGGGGAGAGGTTATGCCTTTGTTTCTATAGGAAACAAAAAGCTATGGATTCCTTCAAAATTACGTGTAACCCAGGTGATCCAGCATCTCATAATGCCTCCATTACAGTTTTCCAAAAAGTCTGCATCCAGAACAACCAAGATGACCCAGTCTCACAGACTACTCCAGCCAGAACTGCAGGTAAGCCATTCATGGTCCCATCACATAAAACTAACAACAAATTATACAACTAGACCTCTCAGGAATCCACTTTTATCCCAAGTTTCTCAGTGTTTCCTAAATATATTGTTACCACAAGACAGCAGGAAGTAATTTTAAGAACACAACACCCTGATTCTCAAGAGGCAAGGTGGTAGGTTAGAGATGCTTATCATTGTTTAAGGGGGGTTAATTGCAAGTAGTTATTAGTCATGCTCAGGGAGGAAACTAAACAAAGGAACTTGGACTAGGGGACATTCACTCACACAGATGTACAAACACACACATATATCAAATATTTTAAAGAGCCTGGGGAGATGGTTCAGGATTCAAATGGCCTTGCTGCCAAGCCTGTGGATCTTGCTTCCATCCTTGGGATTCACAAGGTGGAAGGTGAGAAACAACTCCTTCAAGGTGGTCTAGTACCTCCACATGTGCACTTTATTAAGCAACAGCAACAAAATTATCATGGATCTCAGAATTTTATCTCTGTAAATTTCTAGTTTTGCAACAAATATTAGCAATTTGTACTAGTATTATCTATTTTGTCTTTAGTTGTTTTCAATAAGTAAGTTTATATGGACATGTATAAATATATATGTACAAATACACATGTATAAACTAATACTTATTTATTTGCTTAAGAAGATCATCCTGCTTTGGTTCAAATGTTGCGTCAGCTACATACTCACCAGTGATCCAGGAGGAGGCTTCTCCTTGAGCTCAGGGTCTCCATTTGTCTCCCTAGGGTACTGTGATTATTAAGAGACATAATGAATGAGGGCATTTTATTCCTGTGTGTCATGATAAATAGTGAGAGCCATGACTGGAATGGCAATGTGGATTTCTTTAAATTAACTCAGATAAATGGAAAAAGTGTCTATCTACATTCTGAAGAAAATTCTCTTTCCAGGTAGAAATGCAATTTGTTAGAAAGCTCTTAAAGGTATCTGCCTGTATTCTTACACTTAATTTCATTAGTTTTGTGAAATTAAACAGTATCATTTAACTGCCCCAAACCCAGAATTTTATTAAGCCAAAAGTTAAGACAAAAATAAAAGAAGTTACATATTGTGTATGTGTGTCTGTGTGTGTGCACAGAAAAAAAACAAGTACAAAAGATGAAAATATTTTAATAAGTTGGTGCTAGAAGAAACTAGACATAAAAATTTTTGCCTTCAAGCCTTGGAAAGTTTATACAGCTATTCTTTCATCTGGAATGTGTTTTTACAACCAAATACAGACAAATGTGTTTGCTAATGGCCCTTGTTTCTTCCTTGTTCTCAGAGCATTCATTTTTCCATGACTGATGAAGTCTTGTTTTGCACTTTTGTATTCTACAGATACCCGTGCACATGCACAGTGATTATGCTTTCAGTCAGGCAATACATTACTTTAAATAGCCACTGGTATATATCACAATTTCATTAGATGCCTTTCTTGTAATAACAACAAAATGTATCTATTGGGGAATATGTGAGCAGCCCTGTCTATGCAGCATTCTCCCCTAAAGGGAGATGTATGCTACTAACACCCTAACATACAAAACAGAAAGAGAACTTTTGTTTCAGAAATGCCAAAATTCCAGTAATGTCAGTGTGTTAATGTGTCTGGGGGCATTTGCATGTGTATGTGCATGCATGCATGTATATGCATGTACATTTGTATGGATGCATGGATTTACAGTATCCCCAAAGCTCAACCAAGAACGTTCAGTGCCTGTCTGTGTAAATACAACTATAACATGAGGACAGAGACTGACATTTCTCGTTACTGTTCTTAACATTGCACAGCCTTCTCCATTCCTGTCTCATGCCCGAAGTCTGTAGCAACAGGTATCCCCACAGTTTTCAGTGGCGATGAGTTGTCTGAAGTCTCAGGCTCTATGAACTATACATCCTACAACATGTTCTGTGTCCTATGGTCTTACATGATTTTTTCTGTCCAACTACAGGTTTATAAAACAACATCTTTTCTTTGTATTGAAGATTGGTAATTTCCTGCTTGTGGACCAAATTCAGACCATTATATATCAGATCATTATCTAGTATAAGTCAAGGGTGATAGCAATGTGACCATCAATGGTCATTTATTTTTTTCCTGGATTCTTTCATATTACAAGGCATGATTGAGGAGGTGGTACAAAGAACCACCAATATGTATAAAATTTGTTTGGGACCATTAGAGACAAAATTTGATGATACTGAATCATCAGGCCACTAACCTTATGACTATTTCTTTGGAGACCTCCTCTCTAAAAGCTACTTTGACGCCTATCTTTTGCTGCAACACTTAGACTACAAATACCAATGGAATAGCAGGTGCTACCTATTTCCTCTCCTCTCTAACATTCCGCCTTAGAGGGAAGCCCCTCAAGCTCACACAGTAAAATAATAACTAGTGTCTGGAAGCTGATGAAAGTCATAAGATTCCTAAGGCTGCTTCCAGAGCACTAACAATTTCGAGGGAGTGAAGGCTCCCATTGGAAAACCTGCCTGCAAGGCATACTGGGAGCTCCAGGGATGTAGGTTTCAAGTTGGAAAGTTTTTGTTTTATTTTTTTTGTTTTTTGTTTTGTTTTTTTTTTTTTTTGGTGATATAGTACCTTTGAGTCATCCATATACTAAGTACTCCCTCACTAATATTCCTGGAAGTTACCCTGATAAACTCGCTGGTTTAATAAGCTAGACTAGAGCATACATGTGTATACTGTCTGTCATTGTTGCCTTCTTTAGGCTGGATAGACATCTGTTCATGTTTTCCCTAGAAAGGTCATATCTCCCAATCTCTCTTCCTCTCTCACCTTTTACTGACACAGGTGATATTCTTTTGAGTTACCTGTGCTGCTAAGGCCTGTAAGGAATACAAAGAAGCATCCTAAATTAAGAAACTGTAGAAAAAGGTTCATCTGCCTAATTTTTCCTTAAGATGGCACAAATTTTCTGAGTTAAGACAATATTCAGTATCCACTCAGCTAAGGTTTTTTTATTTTTTCAAAAAAAAAAAAGAAAGAAAGAAGAGGGAAATTAAGTTTGTTTATAGAATTCTGTCAAAAGAATAAAGTGGTTTTGGAGGACTGATATTAAAAATTCCTAATAAAAGTTGTTTTTCTCTAAGTTCATCCATGGCTCTTCATTCACCAAGATGTTTAAGTCACTGGCTCATTTCCACAAATCACTGCCGATTTACGCTGACTTTCAAGGTGACCTGACTGAGGTGTGCAGGCAGAGAGTTCTCAGAAATTATTTTTTTTCTTTTCTTTAATTGATTTTAATTGAGCTCTACATTTTTTCTGCTCCCCTCCATGCTTCTCCCCTCCTCCCTTCAAGCTTCAAGGTCCCCATGCTCCCAAATTACTCAGGAGATCTTGTCTTTTTCTACTTCCCATGTAGATTAGATCTATGTAAGTCTCTCTTAGTGTCCTCATTGTTGTCTAAGTTCTTTGGGATTATTGTTTGTAGGCTGGTTTTCTTTGTTTTGTGTTTAAAAACCACCTATGAGTGAGTACATGTGATAATTGTCTTTCTGTGTCTGGGTTACCTCACTCAAAATAATGTCTTCTAGTTCTATCCATTTGCCTGCAAAATTCAAGATGGCATTATTTTTATATTGGTAACATTTAAGTTTGGGTTTTAGCTTAAAATGATATCTGTTTGGGAAGTACAGGCAAGAAGCTTATAAGATTAAGGTACCTGAATATACAGCAAGACCCTGTCCAAAAAAAATTCTTAAATTCACCTTAGTTTGCTATCTGTGTTACTGTCCACAAGAAGATAGTGTTATAAACCTCTAGAGACTAGAAACCATCTTGCATTACATGATAGGTTTTCAAAACTCAGACAAAATTTCCTGAAGGGTACATTTTACAAGTGGAAATGTCCCAGGAGTTTTAAGTGGGCTAATAAATGATTACCCTGACCTCCAAATACAACCCTGATTAATGAATTTCCAAGTAGTCATTCTTTCCTCTCTCTCTCTAGACATGACATTTACACCCAGATAACAACTTACTTAAAAGTTTCTCCAGAACTTAGATGAGCAAAGACAGGACATTAAAGGACTTTCATTTTCGTATTTATCTTTTTAAAAATAGTTATTGCCAGTTTGTACAATGGCTACTCTGTTTGCCTACCCAGTCCTACTCTGATAGTAGCTCATTCATTATTTATAGCACACATTAGGACACTTTGAGTATGGACAGTGCTACGGAAAACCAATTCTCCTCTTCTTATTGTGTTAATCCTGGATTAAAATTAATGAATTTTACAGCAGAAAGAAAATGAAATAATGCATAAAGCTAATATGACAAATGCAATGGAATTCAGAAAATTAATTTTTAATACCTCTCATTTTGTAACTTCTTGCTTGAGTACAATGCGATGTCTACTTTTATTCTGTTATTTCTACAAACCTTGTGGTTAAATGTCATTATAGTCTATGGTCTATCTTCATAATCTTAGCAGTAGGCTAGTGCCCAAAGATGAAATATGAATTTAACCACAGCAATGAATCAGACTGACTCAGTCTTCCCAAGTCCCTTTGTTCCCGCAATATCTGTGTTCTTTCTGTTTCTGCCAGACAACTTCTTGCTCATACATATAAACCAGACAAAATTTACAGCATTAGAACCATAGCACATGTGACAAAATCTTAGTCCATGAAGATTTGTCTTTTATAGGACACCATGCCCAACAAATTTGCATTATTTTCCAAAACATTTACAGCATTTACCAGAATAGAACAATATCACTTGCAAATAAGTCTTACCAAATATTAAGACATTCAACTCATACAAAGTATGTTTTGTGACTACTAGAGAAGAATTTAGAAATCAAAACTGGAAAAAACCTCCAATAAATCTTAAAACATTTAATAATCTGTTTCCATTTATCCTCTCATTTTTAAAACTTTTATTTCACTTGGTCTTTTAAAATGTCATACATGTATATAATATATATAAAATATCATACATGTATATAAAATGTCATACATGTATACGATGTGTAAAAACATCATATATGTATATAATGTATATAAATGTCATACATGTATGCAATGTCTATAAAATTTCATGCATGTATATAATGTATCTTGAGTGTATCCACTCACACTCCTTCTCCAAAACGCTCATCATAACCATCTCTGTAGTTCAGTGTCCTCCTTGTCTATGTATTTTCAACCACTGAGTTTGGTTAGAAAAGCCTATGTATGCATGTGCCTGAGGCCCTCCACTAAGCCATAAGGAAGCTGCCAGTGTCCATATTCCTAAAGAAAGATAAGTCTCCTTCCCTTAGGACCCAAATCAGGAGTCCGTTCCTGATTCACCCTGGTTTTTATAACTAGCTTGATCTTGTGCAGATCTTGGGTAGGTCAACACACATGCTATCAGTTCATGTGTGCAACAGCCACGTGAGGCTCAGAGGACAGCATTTCACATGACTCCTCCTCATCTTCTTCATCTTCTGGCTAATGCGTTCGCTCTGCTTCTTTTCCACGATGCCCCCTGTGTCTAGGGAGGTTTGGTGGTTGATACAGAAAACTCATCAACTCAGATAAGCACACACAGTCCCTTGTTTTCAGTTCTTTGAACAATAATGCATCTGTGTTAACCACATATAACAATGAAAAGCCTCACTGATCAAGGTTGGAATCAGAGCATAAACATTTAGAAGGCAGTTTGACAACATGATTAATTAGTAAAGCAACATTGATAGGTTCTTTCCTATAGTCTATAATCTCTCTAGCCATGGTTTTGGAGATGAAACCCATACCCAATAGTGTTTAGGTTGTCAAGGACCTGAGACAAGATTCCCAGGAATCTAGGGTGAAACCAGATACTTGTCTTCTCCTAAAGAACATAGCAATAAAATAAAACCTAATGGCATTATGCTACAATCATAATCAATAGTTTATTTATGCATCATCAGAAAAGCTTCTTCCTGAAACAAATGGGAACAAATATAGAAACCTATAGCTGGACAACAGGCAGAAAGTAAGAGACTTAAGAAAACCTAAGCCTAAATTGAAGGAGATGAAAAGAGTGTAAGAGCCAGAGGTGATGGAAAATAGCAAGGAAACCAGCGCTTCTAAATCAACAAGGTTGATCCGCAAATGAACACATCTAGACTGGGACAGCACGTACAGGGCCAGCACTGGTCTGTACCAGTGGGTGTCCTAGAGCTGAAAGGACAAATGGACAAATGCTCCCTTCCATATCAATTTTAAAAATACCTTTTATAATTTAAAATTTGTATTTAGCCTACAAATTAGTGGGTCTCCATAAGGGATTTTCATAATCCTCAATTTTTGTAAACACATGTCTTGCCAGATCCTCACTCCCATTCTGTTCCCATCTACATTAAAACAGTATTCAAAGTATTCTCCTCCCATCATCTTTCAAATGGCATGTCCCATTAGTTTCTCAATTATGTTTTTAATTGAGTTTTAAGATATTAGGAGGCCACCTGACCCTTTCATACCTCCTTAATTTTGTTAACCCCCTTTTCTTCAACAATAACCCCATTTCCCTATATTCTTCTTCTTTTTCCATACCTGCACTCCACTATCACCCTCTTCCTTAAATAGCTCCTGTTCAGTGACTCTCCCACTTCCTTAGCTCTGCACAACTCAAGCTGAATACACGCAAGGCAACTCACAATTACTTATAATTCAATCTCCAGGGGACCTGAAATCGTCTTCTCCATGACCATCACATATCCATGGTGCAGGTGCATTAATACAAACAAAACACTGGCATACATAAAATGCAAACCGGAAAATCTTTAATAACATCATTGGATAGGTGCTGTGAAAGGTAGAATCGGTTTTCTTTTATGGTATTACCTCTGGTATCTCAACCATGCTCTAGGACAGCCCACAGTCAGGAGTATTTCAACACAATCAGGAACAGATGTGTGTGAAGAGGAAGAGAGAGAGAGAGAGAGAGAGAGAGAGAGAGAGAGAGAGAGGAAAAAGTTTACTGGGTATGGATATGGGGCAGTATCTAACAGAACTGGAGGATGAGGGAATCTGATCAAAATATACTGAATGAGATTCTTAAATAAATAAAAATATTTCTCTTAAAAATATTAAATTCGATTTCAATGGGAAGTAACTGCACTGTAAAAGAAAATTTACAATACAGGAGAACTGATTCTTTCAAATTCCAGGCTTGGGAAACATTGCTTATGGCCAATTTCAGACCTGCAGACACTCTTGCAATAGCATCCAAGAAAAATTCATGGGAGGACTCAACTAACAGATAAAGCAAATGTCCACCTTGAAATCACAAGACATCCACTAGTAATTTATTGTCTTTCCTAAATCATATGGTAAAGACGGTTCAGCCACTCAGAACTCAATGCTAATTTTAACCCTTATATCTAAGATGTTTTCTTCTCCCACATACCATTGCAGTAAAAGCCTCATATTTTGAATGAAGATTATATAGTGCACGCTGACTTCTTTCTTTTCAATGCAAACCACTTTTCAGTCCATCAATATACCTCCTGTCTCTCTCGTTTTGATTCTTGTCTAAAATGATCTGAGGAAAATAAGCTACAATGCAGTTAGTCTGCAGGGAGCAGGGAGCTGGTATGTGTGTTTTTATTGCATTGTGTTTGAACAAGAGCTTCTGCTTAGCACTTGATCACTTAAGACACTGTCTTAATGGATGGAGACGCGGCTCCAATGCCATCAGTCACTAAGCAAAACATAAGAGGGTTACAGAGTCCTGGGACAGGTCATATACACAGCCTCCCAGAACCATTTAAACAGTTGAAAGTAAATTACCCCGAAAGAAACTACGAGACCAGAGAGATAGCAGAGTATCATTCCTACGAGCAAAGACTGCAGATTAGCTGCTTCCATGTATGTTGTGCCATTCAGTAGCTTGTGGTTTTTTGTCAGTGTTTTTATCTCAATATAAAGGATAGCAGTAATCACCAGCTTACATTATTAAAATGGTTGCATGATGCCACACATATTAAAGGGCCCACAGAAATGACTGTCACATCGTTTGACTAACTATTTTATTGAACTACATCTAAATAGTACTCTATGTGAAATGGAGAAGGAAGGACATGAGCAGTAACTGAAGGGACTACCTTGGAAGTTAAATGTAATTCAGCATGCCTCACAGTCATCTTCCACACAATGATTTGATCACAGTAATTCATTATGAGAAGAGAGAACCCATATGTTTCTATAGGGTCTAACTCAAAAAAAAATTCCTGTATTTTAGCTGAGGCAACATGAATGAATCATTTTCAGAATAAGCATGAAATTTTAAATATTTAATCAGACATTTCTTAAAAACAAGAAAAAGGAGATTCTAATGGGCTGAAGTAAAGGCAAAAGGAATTTTAAATGCCCTATTCACAGACCAGAGCAATGGTCTTCTCATCGTCCATGCTGCTCACGCGGTTCCTGCAAATCCGTGCCAGTCACATGCAGGTCTACGTCAGAGCTCAGTGCATGGCACTCAGTAAACCCAAAGTCGGCTAGAACACCCACCTTCTCCTGAGACAACAATGATGACCTGTCCAGTACTTTACGATGGTGTCGTGGGCAGTAGGAAAGAAGTTGCCTACTCAAGAACTGAGACGTGTGTATGGTGGCATAGGACAGACGGATGTGAAAAGGACGACAGGAAAAGACAAACTTCCTCTGTAACAGAAGGCATAGGGTTGGCTCAGGGTTGTTGCTAACTACAAGATCTGGAAAAGGTCAAGCAAGACAGAATCCTTCCCGTATGACTGATATCATGACACAGATGGTTCATCTGCAAAGATTAGAAAGACAAAGAAAAAAACCACACTGTCACCGAGTTCACTTGACTTCATGCTCCAATCTGCAAAAATGTAGTTTGAAACCTTCCGAGATTACAGTTTCCCACGAGGTATCTGTTGTTTTAGAATCTACATAACTGGAAAATGAACAGACTCCTCTTCCACCATATACAACAACTTCTATTCTGGGTAAACCAAAGCCATAGGAATCGAATATCCACAAAGCAACCAGTCCTTTTATCACGTCTCTGTTCTAATGGCCCCTGCCTACAAAAGGGACAATCACTTTCTCCAGTCATTTGTACTTCAAGTTTCAAGAAAACTCCACTTCCTTGAGGCTAAATAATAATGCATTTCCACCACTTGTCATACAGTAACCCCCATTGTTAGCCCTTTCCACTCTTGATTCTGAAAATACCTGCCACACTTATTCACACTTTTTTTTTTAGTTTCACTTTTGCCATTTCAAAAGATGCTTTTGCTACAAGACCTGGCCATTTCATCTAGCAGCACTGGTGGCCCACTGATAATAATACAAAATAAATAATCATGAATGAGCAGCAATGATGGCTTCTTGGTGAAGAAGATACCGTGGCACTAAGGTAAATAACTTGGAGCTTATTTACTAAGGCAAATAGCCTGTACTAGAAAAGACCACTCCTGTCCACCATGTAGAACAGGGATGAAGACTGAACACACTCATAGAAAAAAGGACCAGCAATGTGAAGAGAGGCAGACAAGTAGATTCAACTAGACAAACGTGCTTTCGCTGTCAAAAATAATGCTGGCCTTGGCATATCTAGTGATTTCCGTACAAAAGTCCCTTCAATTCAGTTTCTACTCAGAGCTCAGAATAAGAAAAGTACTTTGAATTAAAAACCTACTTTTTTTGCTAGATAATAATTTAAACTAAGCATTGTGTGATGGTGTTTTTATTTCATCTCTGTGTGCGTGTGTATGTGTGTGTGTCCTGGGTACAGAACTAAAGGTTTGACCTACTCAAGCATACATTCTGCTACTACAGTTTACCCTCAGCCCCTGAAGTTGTTTTAATAAAATTATCTACATTTGCTATCTGCTGGGTAACTAACTGACATTTGCAAAGTGTTATTCAAATCAATCTATTTTCTTAAGAGTACATAACTGAATAAAGTAAGTTTAACAATGTTGGATTATGGTCCTCTATAATAAACTTCAGAAAGCCAACATTTTAAGGCATAGTGTTACATGTTACTCCAAATATTGTTTCTGAAAGATTCACTTTATGGAATGTTTATGTATAATACAAATGTATCGCATTTTAATTCCCCCAAACTTCAATTTACCTCTTGAAATAAATTTACTATAAAATCTATATCCATAAATTATGTTCAGACCAATTAATAAAGGGTTCTGTTAATATTTTAAAGTAGAACATCAAATGATTAAACCACATTTTTTGCCATTCTATAGATGCAAATAATTGTTTTTATCCACATTTCATCAAGGCTGAATCATTGAACACTGAAATGTCAGAAAATTCTGTTTCTTTTGTACAATTTTTTTATAAATAAGCTTCTGAATGGAGAACAGGAAACCAGCAAGGTCTTAGTAGTCACTGACCAAGAATAGTGTGGGAGAGCGTAAGAAGCTCTGAAATTTTTGTAATTTAGGTTTTTTTTTTATTTTTTTAAGATGTCTAAAATTGTCAGAGCAATGTGTTCTGAACCTGGCTCACAGCTATCTCCATTACCACCACATCCTAGCTCATTCTAACACAGACCTTCTTTTCCTCTTAAAACCACACCTGCAAGGTCATTTGTGGGGTTTTCTGCCTGAGTCAGAGAGCAGTTACTTAACTTTCGTTCCTGCTTAATCAAGAGTCTCTCTGTGTAAACAGGTGTTTGGGTGTGGTTTGTAAGTAATTCGGGATCCAGAAGGAAGCCCTCATATGTGGAGGATTGCCTTCATTTGAAGACTTCTGAAACAAACAACTTTTATCAGCACATTTGATATGGCTCTTAGTAGATTTCCAAATGTATCAATTTCAATTTCCAATTGATTGATGTTAAATGACACATTGATGTTTACTTTTTACCACAATTATTCTGTAATAGTTTAGTTAATGTCCTTTATTTGTGAGAATTCGTACGGTGTGTATCTGTCTATATAATGTCTGCAGGCACAAGTACAAGGCATATGTAGAAGCCAGTGACTATCACTTGAAGTCATTTCTCTCTTTCCATCTTTATGTGGATTTCAGAGCTCAAACTCAGATCACCTTGTACTTGTACAGCAAGTACCTTTACCTGCTAAGCCATCACACTGGCCCTGTGGCATTTTTATGCACATAACCTGAAGACAGTTATTTTGTGAGTGGAGGCCACCACTCACAATGTGTAGCAAAGGTTTCCTCTTTGATAAAAGGTAAGACTTACACACTGCAAAGGTCAAAGTATTTTTTTCTCCTTTTTCCAAAGGTCAGGCCTTGTTATATTTATATTGCTTCTTTAGAGCTGTGATTAAACATTGTTATTTTAGTGTCTTAGCTGTTAATCAACATCTGGGTGAAATGTCAAAGCCACTTTCCACCTTCCTGGAGTGTTTTCCTCACTCTCAGCAGCTGGGGTAAGAGTCCGTGGAGAAAACAACTCTTGTCCCACTACCACGTCAGCACCAGAGGAAGGAGCATGGGGTGAGCTGAGGGCAGAACGCTTCTGTTCTTAAAGCCCTCTTGACACAGTCTGAGCTGAACACACCCCATCTCACAGAATCCCTTACAAATCGGCACAGAAGCAGTTCCTCCAAAGAATTAAGGTAATGCAAGAAAATATTTAATACTTCAGAAAAGACTGGTGATATTTAAGGCTCAGACTTTATGATTCAAGAACAAAAAATCATATTGTTTTTTTTTCATTGCCAGAAAACAGTTTTAGATGTAAGGGCAAGCTGCTCCCTTGAACACAACAGGACAAGAACAGGCTGCGGTGAGGGGTGGTTCTCGATGGAGGGCCTCTAACTCACCAGAGACCACAGAAGGTCAGCTGTCTTCATTGCTACTCTTCGCTTCTTAGAAGATAATTGTCTTACTATTTCTTTTAAAGTATCTCCAGAGCAAAGCATGGTATTCTTTAATTAATGTTCATAGGGTAATTTAAATATTTAAAGATAAGCTTTCATAAAAGTATAAGATTGTATAATAACGGTCAGACTGAATTACAGAATTATGCTTTGAGTTATATTTTCGCTGGTTTCCTCCTGCCCTCTGCTAACACAGACTGGTGAGTTTATGGGTCAGGCTCTTAACTGCACGTGAATTCAAGAGAGGAGAGCAAATGAACAAATTACTCCCTCAGTGGATGCGCTTAACCATGTGAGCTAATTTCCTATTTCTTGTCCTCCAGAGCAGCATTTACAGTACCAAGTGGGATAATTCTTCAGAATTACTTCCCACTGGTCTAGAGAAGTCCTTGTGGGTATGGGGTAGGGCGTCTGCAGGCTTCCTGTCAGTTCCAACAGGTTTAAATTGCCAAAGTTTAAAGTTGGCATTGAAGTTACTGTCTGATCAAGTCACCTCTGGAAACTCTGGACATTGTAAAAGGGAATAAAAGCCTCAGTGGTGTTTCCCACCTGGAACGGGAGGTGATACTTTGTGAACATGAAGAGGTATTAATGGCCACTTGCCCTTTAAACCACAGAGGGACATCTGAGCAGAGTGACCTTCCCAGCCCAACTTGAGAGAAGGCAGGAAATGAAGTCTGAGGCTGGAGGTTCAGATGATAAAATGTCCCTCAGGAAGATAACAAAATGCTTCATCTTGTGGTAGCTCGAGACACATCTTAGAACCGAAGGAAATGGTCTCCCCTTTAAAGGCTGCTTGGTGAAAATAACAAGTCGGGATCTTTCCCTGCTGTTTATCTCTATGCCTGGATCCTGAGGTGTTTTCTCTCACGGATGCCAAAGTTTAGCCAAAAGTGGATAAATTATACTTCTTTTGATAGTCCTAAAATATAAACCAGTGTCTCAAACTCCTTCTAGATTCACAAAGTGTTTTGATAATTTTTTTTTATGTTACAAAGAATGGAACTTTAATAATCTTAGGAAATACATTACCCACAGGAACCCACCACTCTGATCTCACATATTTCCCCATGATGTGGCTGGACACTGAGAGTCTAAACAACTGGTGTATCTGAAAGCCTTGGAATACTAAGCCTCATCTACATCAGAAGCTGAGCCTCCAAACACCTGGATTCGTTGTACAGTGTGTTCAAAATGACATCAGTTTATTTATGCAGATTGTAGGATACCCAGAATAAAATGTAGTCATACCTGAAACATTCCACTTCTCTTTCCACCATAAATTAGATTTTCAAATACTTTTAATGGATACTAGGGTCTCGCATTAATTACCTCTGCACTCCCAACTGATTTTCCCATGTTGGGAGCCGAGGTGGGAATGAGGGCACAAGGAGAGTTTATGGAAATGCTAAGGCCTGGGCTATGTGGAGTGTGGGGTCAGTGATAGCACAGATGCAGAACACCTTGAGAGGTGTGCAGCCTCAGCTGAACCGGAAGGTGGTCTCTCATCAGAATGAGGCTAGGGAAAAGAGGCAATGGCTACAGCTACTGAAAATTGACCCCTGCCCCTTTTAGACACAAATCCAGAACCAGGCAGGACCTGTCACTCATTCAACTTTCACTGCCTTAAGAGTCCTGAATATCGGCAAGATGCTTCCTCCCATTTAAAGGTCCTACAAAGGGCCATTCTAGTTTTTTGTCACTCAGCTGAACGTGATAATATATTTTAGTGACCCTCACAGTAACCATATAATATAGAGACGATTCTCCCTCACATAGCAAGAAAGCTGAACTGCCCAAGGTTACTTGCAATTTTTAAAGATATGTCTCTTTGTTTTTGTTTTTTTTTTTTGCTATAAATCTTACCTTCTTAATCATTGCAAGGTATTCCTTCCTGTAACTCATGGAAAATACCAGGATACATGAGACTCCTACAGTTGAACTGTAATCCAGTTTGCTGGCTTTGTGTGTACAGAAAAAATAATAATGCCGCAAGAATATAGTGACCATGATGAATGCCAGTCCTGACGCTGAGGAATAGTTGTGGCCTAAGAGGCTCTTTCATCTTCAGTTGTGTTTATGTCATTTATTTTTCTTCTAATTATGTGACATTCCTCCCAGTGGTGGAATGGACCCTACAGGACGTCTTCCTGTCTCCTATCCTGGCTCGTCTGGACTGGATATGAGTCAGTCTGCTGATCTTTGGTTTATCGTTAATCTTCTTAAGGAAAACCTGTATGATTAATATTTAAAGCACCCTAGGGATTGCTTCCTGTTTTTCTTAAGCTGTCTACCCCTTTACCATTTTCTCAAAGATGATTTGTTGGGCATGAGGATTTGCATTGTTTCTGATCCTCTGAGAAAAACAAATAGAGTAGTGTTTTTCAAATTGCTCTCCTCTGAAACCTTGGGAGAGGGCTGGGTGTAACTCACTGTGCTCTTGAATATTATTTCAGTTACAGAAAAAAAAATACACTGTGTTTATTTGAAAAGTATTCAAATTTCCCAAGTACTATTACTTCACCTTCATGCAGGATATGATTTGCAGTTTCTACTTTCCTTAAGTAATATATTAGAGAATAAAAAACTAAGATGTACAATTGAATGTATAAGTTGTGGCACACACTTGAACACACCTGAACTCTGAATCTTAGCTATATTACTCGTGTCTTCATTAGGGGGTACTAAGAGAATGCAATATGATAATTTCTATAATTTGGATGTGATATTATTAAAACAAAATACTAAACCCCCTCTTAGCTGAAAAAGACAGATACTCTCTTTATGCGATAGATGACACTAATTTTATCAATTTACTATTAAAAGGTAACAAAATAGTAAAATTGTACATTGAGATTTTCTACTGCATAGAACCAGCATACTCAAAAATCTTGTACAAGAAGTGAAGCAAACATACCTGAGGCCACCACATGTCATCCGTGAGCAACAGGTGATTCAGGAATGCAGGAAATAGGCAATGACCTGAGAAGAGTCAATGGTGAGTATGTTATGCCCGATCATCGTCTGCTAGAGAGAAGACATTGAAATAAAACACAAGGGGAAATGATCAAGCATATCAATCAGATGCAAAGAGGAAAAACTGGTTAGATGGGCCTAGAATCTTCATTATTTGATAACTTGATAAGAAAGGATGGTTTATTAAATAACAAAAGTTCCTACACTGGTCCTCAATGTACATGATGGTAATTTTTCACTAAGGAAGATGCATAAAGAAACAGCAAGGTTTGATTGTTCACGAAACCCCTAAACACTCCCTTTATCATTCAGTACTAACACTTTACACCAAAGTTTCTTTGTTTGAACAATAGGTGATTTCAGTCTTCTAATTTGGATCTTTGCTAATGCTTCATGGTTAAATGGGTATAAACTAAAGTCAACTAAATGAAATAATATAAAAACAAAACATAACATAAAATTATAAATATATAAACAAAATAAAGTTAAGAAAATAACTTTGTATTCATTTAAATATATTAAAATTTTCAGCTTATTAGCTCAAGAAGAAATAAAAGAGAACTATTCTAAGTTAGATAGGAAAACTTTCCAAATGTAAGAAAACATAATTGTTTCAGAAATATATAAGTAGATAGGTTGTCATCATTCATAAAATTACAATATTATTTTGTCACTAAACTAATTCATTTGACCTAAAATCTTAAAACACTAAACAAAATAGCAAACATAACTATGGCAATAAATGTAGATAAGGTATTGGTCAAAGTTCAATAGACTGAAATATTAAGGGATTACCTTTACATGATGAAGGTACATGGTTTTATTTATAATAAGTCATAGACATTGTCACATACCTTAAAATTTTCAAAAATCATACTTAACATCAGCTGGAAGTAAAGGAAGACATTTACTTTAGCATTATTATGGGCTGTTTGCATAGGCAGAAGAACAAGAGGAAGAAAATATCCAAAGAAAATTAAGATGGAAAAGACAGAGGATGATTTTCTCACTATTTGTGATTATTACATTAGCTACAAATAAACCTGAAAACAAATGTCATAGAAAATACAAGAATCTTAAATCAATGTTGAATTAAACAACGGAATTTAGCAAATGGATAGAAATAATTCCAAATGTGTCGATAGAGTATTAATTTTGCTGGAATCTAAACCCCACAGGTTTCAGTAGCTCCAAATTGAGGTACCTAGATATATAAATATGTATAGCTCACACAGTTATGTGACATTATCCAAAGCTGCTAAAGAAATTATAAATATATAGAAGCTACCATACTGATGCATCAAATGTCTCAACATTCATAATGATGTCAATTCTCCCAAAATAATCTATAAATTTAATGTAATTCAAATTAAAATGCCAACATGTTTATATAGCAGTTGACAGTCTACTTTAAAACTTGGTTTGAAATGCAAAAATGTCAGGGATAGTGAAATATTCTCAAGGGAAGAAATAAGGTAAGGTAGACTTGTTCAAATATTTCTCAAGACTTATGGTTTAGTTGTGCTAATAATGATGTTAATAGAAGGCTAGAAAAGTTGAACAATTAGAGGAAAGTGGGTGAACAACATTAGCTGTGA
Organism: Microtus oregoni; assembly: GCF_018167655.1. Taxonomy (NCBI): domain Eukaryota; kingdom Metazoa; phylum Chordata; class Mammalia; order Rodentia; family Cricetidae; genus Microtus; species Microtus oregoni. The sequence continues at coordinate 55,776,214 of NW_024543059.1, read as the reverse complement.
CACAAGAAAGTAGGGGGAAAACTATTAAATGAATTGTTCTAAGACAGGGATTAAAAGACAATTTATCCCTCCTAAGCAAGAAAAGTGTCTTAGTTTCACTAATTTTAAGTAAAACTAAATAAAATTTTAAAAGTTTTAAAGAATAGAAAACTAATTATATCATGGTTTAGTATATCCTCCTCACCCCCCCCCCAAAAGAGTTAAGGAAAATATAGTAATTTTAATCAACTAAATAGTTTAAATTTTTTATAAAAATATAGAACAAGACACAAAATTTCAAATATTTATAAAACATAATACAACTAATAAGGTTTCTGCAGTCTTACTATAGGGTAAATTTTGAAAACTTTACTTTTTCATCTTTATTGTTCATGGGGATGGTGGGGAAAGCATATGTGTCCTTGTGCATATGTGGAGATCAGAACACACAACTGTGGGGTCAGTCACAGCTTATACATAGGTTCTGCATGCAAACTCATGTCCTCACCCTTGCAAGCAAATATTTTCATTCTCAGAGTCGTCTTGCCAGCCCTGCAGCCCAGATTTTAGTGTTTCGTTCTCTATGCCTATCAAAAGTTATTATTTATTTTCAAATAGCTTAGTTTTTTTTTTATGAGAAGGAGGCATCATTTAAAATGATGAGATGTTTTAGACAAGATGAATACTCAGGAGACCCTTTGTCAAAAGGCTAGAAACTGATGCCAACAGAAATCAAAGCTGAAAGTAGATAATGGCATTAGCTACCATAAGAGCCGTTCATGAAAAACGCATCAAACTGTCGATGATCAGCTGCGACAAAAATACCTCTTGCCAGGGTAGAGGCTTGGGGATTTAGAAAATATTAATAAAGAATATGAAGACAAATAAGAAAATAATAAAATGGAGAAACATTATACGGTAGTATTGGGAGGGAGTTTCAGTGAGTACTGAAAATTCGCCCACATTTAATTTCCAATTGCTTTATATATCCCTGACCCCAAAAGGTAGACACAAGATAAAAAACTACATTAACAGGATACAAGGAAATGAACATACCAATTGAAGTTCAAGGGCTACCTCCAGAGTTAAACATTCTGCTGCTAGAACCGCGCACATCCTACACCAAAACATTCTGTAGGCAAACCACTTCCTTGGTGAAATTCAAAGTTATCTCCATAAAGTAACTTGACCTTTAGTTGGATCCTTAAACTTTTGTTTGAGGTAGGAACATACCTACTTCTCTGTTCATGAAGTACATGGTCTGGCTATTAGCCACACCTGTTGACAATAACCTTGAAAGAGCAGAAATCTCAGGCCTTCAGTCTATGTGGAAATAGGCTCACATTTTCAGGGCCTCCACATCAAACAGGGTTTACAGAAAGAGGAGTAAAGAGGAGCAAGAAAGGAGGAAAGGGATAGAAAGGTCTGGCCAAACTAAAGAGCATTTAGTGATACACAGACAGGAGTAGAAACATCAGTAAGTAGAAAGTTACCACCTCTAGTTCTAAGAGGATAAAGGAAGTGAACCTTTAAAGTAAACCAGAGAGGGGGTACATCAATGGTTTCCATACAGACACACACACACACACACACACACACACACACTCAGACACACACAGGCACAAACACAGACACACACACACACATACACTCACACAAACGACCTCACACACACAAGGACAGACTGAGTACAAGGACAGGACTGGGTGGATGGTAATGTGTAACCTTTCCTGCTACATCCTGTCTCCTGCTTATACTTTCTTTTACTGAATCCAATTTAAAAAATGAACAAAACAGCAACAAAAAAAAACACAAAATGAGTCAGTTAATAAGATAGCTATTTCTTCCACACCTCATTGTCAACAAAGGAAACATGAACTGAGACAAGAGGTAAAATTCAGGAGTGATTAACTCACTTCTGTACCCAGGAATTATAAACTTAAGTATAGATAAATTCTTCATACTACCACTTTCAAGAAGAATAACAAGGCATTAGTAGAAAGTACAGGATTGAAATAACATGATGTGTTAGATTTATTTCTCACTGGCGTGATCACACACCCAACAAGAAACAACCAAGGGTAGGGACGGTTTGTTCTGAATCACTGCTAAGAAAGAATACAGTCCATCGGGGTTGGAAAGGGAGGATGGCACAAACATGAGAATAATGGCCACATTGTCCCTGATTTGGGGGGGGGTAGAACAGACAGGAAATAGAACGAGACCATAACACCTCAAAACTAGCCCCTGGTGACCCACTTTCTTCAGTAAGGCTTCATCTCCTAAAGACCCCAAACCTTCCCAAACACTACCACCAGCTAGAAACCAAGTGTCCAAGCACATGGGTTTATGAGGGGAAATTTCAAACAAACTACAACACAGTCTTAATTTCTCAAAAGTCCTCTTAGAAACTTAACTATATGTTTATTCCACACAATGAGAATCATTTTCGAAAATCTTAGTACTTGACTACAGGACAGAGAACCAAGTCATATGGGATATTCAATGTAAAAACTATGCTGGCTTCTTGAAATACAACCTGGTATGAACATATAGATTGGCAATTCTTATGGGATTCATTCCCTCCCTTTCATTTCCCTCCATCTTCAAGCACCACCCACCTCCGCCACCCATCCAGTCTTAGGTATTGAGGTTGTAGACTTTGCAGCATCTTTGTAAAGGAAGTATTTAAGACAGGGAAATATGAGTGTGGCTGTTGACAGTACTTCCTTAGAACTTGTGTGGAAAGGGAGACACCATTTTCAAAAGGCAGCCAGATTCAACCGTTTCCCCCTTTTCTATGAGTTTCCAGAGAACATGGCAAGGACTCATGTTAAGAACCTGGGGGTTGAATTCACAGCCTTGGTCTTTTACGGTGTGTATAACCGTAGGAAGTAGGTCATCTTTGCATGATCTCCTCTGTATATCAAGGGGAATGTAAGGACTTCCCCCAATCAGAGTTGCTTCCATCATGCTCCAGTTGCATGGTATTATTTCTCCCACAACATGTAGGACATCAGATAAATCTTCCCTTTTTCAGACAGGTTCAGTGGCAAATGCCCACATCCTCTACACTTAAGGTGGCTGATGAAGGAGGATCGTGAGTTGGTAGCTAGTCTAGGATAAATTACGAGACTCAGAAACACAACAAAACAAGAGAGGAGAAAATCAAAAGAAAGAAAAATAAAATTATCTTAATTACATACACTTTCAATTTCTGTTCTGCTGATTTTTAACCCGTAGAGAGTAACACATTGTGGATGAGTCACTGCTGACATGCCTGTGCCTTGAGAAGTATAATTTGTCCTAGTTACTAGCTTGCTAGATAGACTAATAACTAAAAAGCAAGTAAGCAGATATCTGATGCAAAGAATATGTTTAATATATGATAGCTATGGATGCTTCTATTTTATCTTTGTCCAAGGGAGAGTTTGTAATGGTTTGTTTAGTCAGTGTACACTCTCAGTGGTATGATTAGATACCAAGAATTATCTATAAAGTCAACCATGACCCAGTATTCTCCCTGCCCTGAGATACCATCCTGTTCAAGTTTCCTTTCTTGTCCCAATCACTTGGAACATCCCTTCCTGTTTGTGTCACCACTGACAGACATTCCAAACTTTGGTTAGGCTTTTTATCCAGATGTTGGCAGTAAAGTTGTTTATCTCCTCCACACTCTTCCCTTTAAACCTCAGTCATGACCCAGAAACAGGGGGCAGCAGTAGCTAACAATGGCTGATAATTAAATCAGCCAATTGACTCCTCCCTCTTTTCTAGAAAAACTATTTGAAAGGCTGAACTGATATTTATCTGAATTAACTGATCAGCTAAGAGAGATCTTGCCAACAAATGGAGTCTGAAGTGTACTATGACACCAAACACTACAATTTTTCAAATCACTTTTACATACATAATTTTATTTAATTTATAGTATTATGATAGAGTTATACTCCCAAAGCTATGATGACTAGAAATGGCCCAAGTCGTCATCTCCTTCAGTTTTGTTATTTCTAGCATAATGACACAGAAGTACTGATCTGAATTATCTTATCCCTTTGTAGAAAAATTAATATCATTTTTAAATTAACTTTAAAATTGACTTTGACCAGCCAGTGTTTCTTTGTCTCCGTAATATTGTAACCTGTGTCAATCACTGAGATACATAATATTCTGCTCTATCTGGGGGTGGATTTTCAAACTATAGTCTCTGAATATTGTTTAAATTAAATATGGAAAGAAAAATGTAAATTAGAAAATTTTAAATACGAAGATGCGCTGGCATTGGCAGTTGTCACCCATGTGTTACGTTGGCAGTTGTCACCCAAGTGTTATCTTCTATCTGGAGACATGGAAAAGGCACAGACCTTGTATCGTATTCTGCAAACTCTGATACAAAGCTTGACATGTGCTAAAATGTCAGCTCCACCAACGTCAGTCACTAGTTCTTCCTTGGAAGTGTATTCTGTTCAGTTTTCAGAACAGTGTCTTTCCAGATCCAGCTCTGAAAGTTCCAGAAGTTATTCAGAAGCAAAAGATAGCTGTTAACTTTCCCCAGTAATTTATTACATGTTTCATGCAGTATTTTCAGAAGAGTACAGGTAGTTAGATATTAACAAGAATTTGGGGCTTTTAAGACAGAGTCTCACTATTTAGTGTTGACTGTCCTGGAACCCACTATGTAAACTAGACTGGCTCTGAACTAGTAAATGCCGGGATTAAAGGTGTGTACCACTACTCCTTCCCATATGTGACCTTTTAGCAAATGTTTAGACCACCACTCTTTCCATGAAAAAGGAAAGAAACCACAGCCAGCAACAAGCCCCAGGTTAAACATTGGAATCTTGGAGGTATGAGTTGAGAATATGGTTATAGGAGTAGCATCTGTACTCTGGACTGCTCTAAGCTTATTGGAGGAAGCTCAGAGTGGGCTTCAATATTTCAAGCAATTTCAAAGAAACTAGTATTGCTTGAATTGTGGACATTAACATTTTAAGAAGGTATCCGTATCCCCAGATTGTTCCAACTTTGGAAGTGATCTAAACTCTTACTTTATGGGTGAATCACGTGTAAGAGTTTAAGTGTTGAAGAATATCACCTGGAAAATTCAATTACAAACGGGTGCTTCTCCTATATAGTGTTTAAAACATTGACATGTTTGCCTGTTTAGTTGCTGTTCATGAACTGTCCTAGAACCATCTGCTCATTCACACACACATGATCACACACACACATGATCTCACACACACACACACTACATTAAAAGGATTTCAGGGATGTTGATAAAGATCACTGCTTCATAAAACCCAGCTTGGTACAAAGCAGCAGTTGAGTAAATAATATGGAAAAAGACACCTATATATTATTTGACTTAGAGGTAATAAAGATTACCTTATATGAAGGTTACTTTATATTTGCTTTTAGTAAAATCATGAAGTCAATTTTTTAATTAATTAATTTATTTATTTATTTATTTATTTATTATGTATACAATATTCTGTGTGTATGTCTGCAGGCCAGAAGAGGGCACCAGATCTCATTACAGATGGTTGTGAGCCACCATGTGGTTGCCGGGAATTGAACTCAGGACCTTTGGAAGAGCAAGCAATGCTCTTAACCACTGAGCTATCTCTCCAGCACCCAAAGTCAAATATTTTTGCATGAATAGAGGAACATTTGTTCATTTACTCATTTAAAAAATACCAAGTATTAAAATTAAAATAAAAATAGATATTAAAGCAGATTTCATGTTGTTTGATTGAGCCCAAATGAGGTTTACAATCTTCATTTGTTTTGTACTCTATGTACATAGAATCTGCCAAATAAGCCACAGCATCCTTGGGAAACATTTTCTTCCCTTTTGTTTTATGAACGTCTCTCTGAGCCTGAGTAGGCAGCACATCGCACACGGATAACTAACTCTGGTGCCATTGGGCTTCCTTGCCACAGTCATTATGAAAGGCCTCCAGGTGCTTGGCTCTCAAGCTCTTTCAGGCAGGAAATTGTTCAGGTCTTTTTGACAGATTTAGAAACAGAGAACCAATAAATCCATCTGCAACCTCAAAGACTTATCTGTCAGTGGCAGACTGACAGGCCTTTGTTTTGCTTTGCTTTACTTTGCATTATCCTGAGGCACTGATGGCTGCTAATAATTGGGACATAGAAGTAATCAAAGAAGAGACACAAACAGCATTATATATTAGAGGAACCCATCAGATGGCCCTGAGCATCGTTTTTCTCATCTCTGGTGACATGCGTAGGGTTACACAATATGTTGTTTTCAAATACACCTGTCAGAAAATATCAGACCAAATTGATATTAGTTATCATTCCGATGGTCACTTATTCCACCAAAGCAAAATAGGAACAACATAGTAAAAGAGCAAAATCCTGGCAAAAACAAAAGCAAAAAACAAAAGACAAAAGCAAAAACAAACAAAAACATGTCTTTTAACATATGATTATTTCTCAGAATTATATTATTGTATATGAACTACCTATGGAATTTTGAATAATCAGTTGTGAGATCAAGTTAGGAGTGATTTTATATTTCAGAAAACTATTGATTTGTTTGTGATTACAAGTTTTTCCCAACATAATCATGAAAGAAAAAGACTGGAAGGGGAGGAAGGGAAGTAGGGAGAGAGAAAAGACTGGGCCGTCTAAAGTTCTTTGCTGTGACACATAGATATTTAGATAATTATGCTGTATTTTCTTTGGTATCTCATTCAGGTTATAGAGATACTTTGTTCTATGATTGTGTTTTGGAACACCATGTTCCCACCACATTCATGACATGAAATATCTAGATAAAAAACACTTCTTTTTTGGCTTATAGGCTCTACAGTTATAAAACAAAAATCTTGTTCAATTCTTGAGAATCCCTCAACAACTTAGATTTCTTCTTTAAAAATCTGGGAAATAAGGCTGGAGATATGGCTCAGTTTTCGAGAACATTGGCTATTCCAGAGGGCTGGGGTTCAGTGCCCAGAACCTAGATGGTAACTCCTAACTGTCTGTGACTCCAGTTCCAGGGTACCTGACACCCTCATACAAAACACCATGCAGGCAAAAACACCAATGCACATACATGAAAAGAATTTTTAAAAAATCTGGGAAACAACAATAGAGGTTTGACCTTTGATTTTATATTGGTTGTCATTAACAAAACTTTCCGTTTAAATCAACATGTAAACAGTGGTCTATCTTTGCATTTATCCTTAGTTATGGCAGAATTAAACATATTAGCTGATTCCATTACTGCAATTAAAGCAAAAGAAAAATATCCACTAAAGAGATCTAGAAAGCTGCCTTTTCATTAAAGACAATGGACAATAGACTCGGCGTCTCTCTTGTCTTATTCTAGGATTTTTTTCTTTGTGGTCAGTTCAGAATAAACCAATGGAATGAGCAAAGTTAGGCATAATGGGGTCTTACTGAGTGCTTTTTGAGACAGATCATAATACGTCAGTGAGCTCAGACAGTGCCCACCTCTCCGCAGAACACCCATATTCCAGGTTTTCACAACAGGGTAAGTGTCCATATGTCTGGCTTTCTCTGACTACTTGGTGAATTCTAATGTCAGTATTGATGTGAAGAATACAGTGGCCTATGATGAGTGCCGCTTAGTAACAAAAGCTGCCTATGATCCCACAAGTGCTCACTTTACAAACATTACAGCTAGCAAATAAAGCTCCCTTTTGCAGGATGTTTCACTGTGAAGCATACAGGGAGACAAAGCATAGAGCATTGGGAGGTCAAAGGACACTTGTAGGAACGGGATTGCAAACCCACGTTCACATCAGCTGGCAGAATGACAGAGTGGTCCCAGTCTGGGGTGAATAACAAGGAAGTTACATTTTCTTACTGGAACCAAATTCGAAGCTACAGCTGTGCTTTTCCATGAATTAAGTTCTGACCATGGTTTTGGTCTCAAGTGCAAACCAAATAATTATCCATTTAACAAAATCTAGCATCTCTGGTAAGATCAAATAGTTTCTTCTTTACTTTCCTGCATCTGGAGAAGGGAACGTTGCACAATTTCTGCTGAAACCTTACCCTCCTCCTGTCTTGTGGGTCAGTGTTTAGTCAGATGTCCCTCATAGTCCAAACATGCAGAGAAAAGGGAGATTTGTTGTGATTTATGCCGTTCAGAACACTCATTTGGGGACAAACCAACCTCAACACATAGTAAAAGCAGATACTGAAAGAAAATAAAAATAGAAGACAAGCACCGAGTCACCACGAGAGCAAACACAATCTTATCTTGAAAATCTATCACTTATTCAAAGCCTCTTGGAATGTATATAAATTATTCTATTTTTGCTTCAACTTTTCTGTGCTTCTTTGAAACAAAACTTTGTGAATATGAATTAAATTTAGCATGTTCTTACCAACTTCTAATGATTCTCTCACATCCTAGTTGCTAGGCAGCATTCCAAACTCCAGCCCTTTTCTGATTTCTCACTTTAGACACAACCTACTAGTCCGTGTCTGATCTCCATGAAGCCTTACTCATTAATATTTAGAATAAAAGCATCACTAGTTATGATAGCTTTTTTTCCAGGTTCATGCCATCCTTGGTTAATCAGAAAGTAAATAAACATAGTAAAGCTATTTGCTTTAGGCCAATGAATTGTGAGTTAGAGATATGTATTTCTCAAACTCTTTTTTTTTTTTCTGATTTGCATCCCCTTACTAGCTTAGGTTGCTGTTTCCCTGCCCAGATCGGTGATGACTGCAAGAGAAAGTCACTCACCGCACTGTCTATGACTCTGTTGATGGTCCTTAAAAGTTTCCTGGAATGGCCGTTATTGCCAGGACCACCAACAGGTCTATGAGTTGAACGTTTTCTTTTATTATTTCAACTCTTTTACTGAAATCAAAAAGTAAGGATATTTTCTCAGTAGAATATTTAAAAGATAAACTTTATTGATATTTTTTGTGTGGGTGTGTCTCTATGTGCATGTGTGGACAGATATCTGAAAAGACCAAAAAAGGGTGTTGGATCCCCATTAGCGGTAGTCATAGACAGTTTTGAGCTTTCCAAGATGGGTGCCTTTAACTGATGGCTCATCTCTTCATCCCATCATTCAGCACTTTTAACAGTACAGATGTTTACAAAAAAAAAAAAAAGGACACAGTTTATCACAAGCCAAATGACTAAAAAAGAGCCTGTTACTTCTTAACCTCATAGTTTCCTTGGTTTAGCAATAACAGCATTGTTCTTTATGTTCTGGGTCTCACATAGCAATAAGATAGGAACTACCGAGGTATGATTTCTCATCTGAGACTCAGGGTACTCCTAGAGACTCATGTAACCATGAGTAAAATTAATTCTTTGTGACTGTAAGACTCACAGTGGAAAAGTGTCTCTGCCTTAAAAAAACCAACATTCTATGAAAAATTCACATAAATAAGTAATTCCTACCTGGAAAAAATCCTTTTTACATTAATTTAAACACAACTTCTTTGCCAATAATGGGAAAGTCAGCACACCATATCTACTTCTTATTGACACTCCGTGATATGATGAAAGGTATTCATAACAGAGTAAGGGAACCTGGAAATTCTAGCTTAGCACAATAGGCATCCCTTATTTCCTCTCTGTTTTCAGTCTTTCTGTTAGGCATTTGGGATAGATATCTACTTGTAGAATATTAAATTTAGAAGAGATATTTGTAAAGATATCAGGTAAAGACAATGCTATGCATTATGACAACCAAGGGTTACAACAACTCAGCAGAAGAGTTGTACTGATCCAGGATGAGAAAGAAATAGAAATCCAGTCACAAATTCTGGAATCAAAAATATATTTAAAACTGGAAGCCTTTAAAGAGAAATAAACATTGATGGAATCAAACGAGAAAAATTAGGAAGCAGTCAAAGACATGGGAATGTTCAGAAAAAAGATTTTATAAGATTTTGGCAAATAAGTCTGAGTACAGAAAATAAGAACAAGAAAAGTTGGAATTTCCATTGAGATACTGAATGTCATGCTATAACCATGAACTAGAAGACACATGAGAGTCTTAGGAAAAGATATTAGGAGATATTAGTATGTTATATCACCTTGATGGGCATGTAAAAAATACCATCACTAGGAAAAGAAGATGTCCCAGTAGGACATTCCAAGACTGAGGCCAGCCCTGAAGGAGTAGTGGTCAGAGAGTATCACAGGGAGGAAGAGAAGAGGAAGCATTATGAATAGGGGGTGGATGACAGTTCTCTGTATGACAGAAGTATGGCAAGATTCCAGAAAAGCTTCTCTTCTTACAAAGTATAACCTCAGTGTTTATAAGGGGTTGAAAAGAATAGGGGAGATTTACCAGACTAGGGATGGGAAAGAAGTGATTCATTTCATGTGGGAAACATGACCTTTGAGGTCCTTGTGAAATAAACAACAAACAGCTCAATAGGCAGTTTTATTTCTAAATGAAGGCATAAGCACATGTGTATGCACACGCACAAGTGCACGCGCGCGCACACACACAATCTAAAGCACTGGAGAGCACTTGCAGATCTGGATTTGGTAGTCTGGAGTATGTAAGAATAACCTATTCCACATTAGGATACCCAAGAATGATACACAAAGTAGCAACTATGATATGGCCATAATTGAATGAAATGGGGAAGAAGAAACAAGATGCTTCAAAGCCACTAGAAAGGTAACGGTCTAATAATAAGGGAGAATAAGATAGAGCGGGATCACCGGAGTCCTAAAAAAATATATAAATAGCACTCTTTTAGGACTACAGTAGAATAAGGTGAACACCAGAAGTTCCTGGTCATGAGCTATGGCAAATCAGCCATTGGATGCCTTTATTAAATTAATTTAATAGAGTATGGGAGAAAAAAAACTCCTTAAAGTTGTATGATCTATAACTAGAAGTGGCAAAAGAGAGATATAAACACTGACTATTCTTCAAGATCATGTTCCTAGAGAAGCTAAATAAGAAGGTGAATCCAAAGACAAACACATAGGCATCCTCATGAATATTAACCTTCATCAGGCGATAAAATGAGACAGAGACAGAGACCCACATTGGAGCACCGGACAGAAATCTCAAGGTCCAAATCAGGAGCAGAAGGAGATGGAGCACGAGCAAGGAACTCTGGACCACGAGGGGTGCACCCACACACTGAGACAATGGGGATGTTCTATCGGGAACTCACCAAGGCCAGCTGTCCTAGGTCTGAAAAAGCATGGGATAAATCCGGACTAGCTGAACATAGCGGACAATGAGGAATACTGAGAACTCAAGAACAATCGCAGTGGGTTTTTGATCCTACTGCACCTACTGGCTTTGGGGGAACCTAGGCAGTTTGGATGCTCACCTTATGAGGCCTGGATAGAGATGGGCGGTCCTTGGGCTTCCCACAGGTCAGGGAACCCTGATTGCTCTTCGAGCAGATGAGGGAGGGGGACTCGATCGGGGGAGGGGGAGGGAAATGGGAAGCGGTTGCGGGGAGGAGGCAAAAATCCTTAATAAATAAATAAATTAAAAAAATAAATAAAAGTCAACCTTGTATCTAGCTAAAAAAAAAAAAAGAAAGAAACTCACTCAAAGAATAAAGAAGGTTGAATTGTAGATGTGGCACCAAATTTAAGACAAGTGAAGATTATCTTGGAATATGTTTAGTTTTATTTAATGAACATACAGAAAGAGATATTAGTAAAATGAATGAGAGTTGATGTAAGATAGCATAAAAAAGACGAGAATCAGAGCACAACATAAGGACTTGGTCTGGTAATGAAAGTAACATGTCATACACCAAATGAGAGAATTATGATTTTGCTTGGATGATGGAATCCAACCCAAATTACTAGAGTTAGTTTATTTGAATTAAAATTAAAATGAGATAAGGGATAACATTATATTTAGAATACTTGATTAGATATCATCTAAAACAACTAAGAGAAAATTTATAGAGAAAACCGTAATGATTCACCAAAGACTCAGTGTCTTACAGTAGTTAATGCCTTACAAGTATGAGCAAAACAAAAGCATACATAGAGCTACAAAGACAGATCAGTTGGCCTCAAGGTAATTTCTGAGGCTATACACAGAACGAGTCCTGTTTCTGGATGTTAGTTTTTCTCCAATTGCCTGCCATCTTGTTGACCTGGGAGTGAATCCTGCACAAAGCTGGCACTGACTGAGTGATGACTTCAGGAGTCAATGATCTTCTCAGAAATCACATCGAAATGAAAGGTTGAAGTTTAGCTTCCAGTATTTAAAGAATCCAGTTTTCATGGTTAGATACAAAAAAAGTCAAGTTAAATACTATCTCCTTTGAAAAATCTCATGCACTTCTTTTTCTTATATGTACCTGGGATTTCTCTAGCTCACTCATGCTCAAAACATACCATAGAAATAAGAAAATCTGCATTTTATTATAACCTAACGTAACCATTTCTTAACAAATCTCTTCATATTAAATCTCCCCCTTAAATTAGCTATGGTATACTTACTATCTAGAAACTTTGAGGTGGGTTAGTTTAGTTACAGTTTCAATTGTAAATAGGTTTAAAATACAGCTAAGATCTCTTCTGCCTTTTAAAAATTATTATCATTCTTCCTTGGGGAGCATTGCTTCCATATATATTTTAAAAATAAATATTCACTAATTATTCATTACAAATAAAACACAGAAAACTGATTATAGTGACACAAATCTACAATCCCAGCATGCAGGAGGCAGAAGCAAAGAAATTATTAGAAATCTGAGAGAGTCTGCTATACATAGCAAATTCTCAACAATCCTATAGGGATATTCTATATTAGAGCACAAAAGATAAATTAATTAACTTAGAGTGGTTCCATGATTTAAAGATAAATTGTATACCATACACTATACAAATTTTCATTAAAACTCCAATTTAAGTAGCAATAATATTCAAAAACATAAATTTCCCAGACAGTAATTTAATAAATTATGTGAAACACAGGCAAACCTCTAAAAAGATTTAAAGACAATTTGATGTGCTAAGCCAAAATATGTATTAAAATACGAAAGAAATAAAACCACTCAAAAGTATTTCTTCAAGGAAAAAGGTGGTGTGTTTCCTGAAGACACAGCATCAGACTCAATATTCAGTGTGTGTGTGGAGCTGCTCTGATGTACAAGGGTCAACTGAGCAGAATATTCACAGAAGGAACCACGTTTTTGTCCCATTGTTCACTCAAAGTTGATCATAATATTAAGAAAAATAATAAAATCACTAAATTTCTAGAAGAAATCTGCATTCTTGGAGTCAATCAGTATTTATCTTCAAATCCATATGATGTATACGTTCTATTGACAAACACTTGCCGTCAGACTTTTCTTTGGTCCACCAGCTCACTAATAACAACACAGAGACTTATTATTAATCATGAAACCTTGGCCTTAGCTTAGGTTTGTCCCGCTAGCTCTTATAACTTAAATTAACCCATTATTTTCACCTACATACTATCGTGCGCCTTGTAACCTCATCGCTTCACACTGCCCATTCTGTTTCCTCCATTTCTGGCTGGCGACTCCACCTTCCTTTCAGGGTTCTTGCTCTGCCTGGATGTCCCACCTCTAACTCCTGCCTAACTATTGGTCGTTCAGCTTTTCGTTACACCAATTACAGCAGTTCATTCCCTCGCCCTGTACAAATATCCCACAGCAAACATTCTCTAAAACTGCTTAGAATGAAATAATGAAATGGAAATGCGAAGTTGTCGTCAGATGTCACAAGTTCCCTGACTGCTTTTTTGTTTGAGCTCCTTCCAGAAAAGTCTTTTCACTCTTCCTCATATACCTGCACCTGACTTTCACAAATACCTGAGCCTCAGCATCTTTCCTAATGCAATTTACATGGGAAGAGGAAACCTGGCGCTGAGCTGTGATGGAGAGTTGCCTGAGGAGCCGCGTATTCCATCACTTCAGAAAAGCTGCATAATTCCCAGGAAAATTGGTTTATTTTCTGTTTTTCTTAAGAAAAGTCCAACTGAAACCACCTACAAGCATGTATTCTGCTTTTTTATGGAATGCCATGGTAAAAATTCACGACGTTCAAATAGGAATTCCTGCTTTCTTTTCAGCCAGCAAAGGCATTTTACTATTTGTTTCTTACCCATTGCCTTGGTGTCCTACTAAGATTTCTCTAAAATCATCCTTATTGGTTCAGTTATCACCCATGTGTTCTGTGACCCTCTTCTATAACCTCTCCAAGGGTCAGCGTTATCTACAACTATCCCTTCGAATCTCTTACTCCTTGGCCCTATTCCCAAGACATGCTGAGACCTCAAATATTTTAATGAAGATGTGAATCTCTGTGAATGTGCATATACAATTTACAGCACATACAATTGCATTCTGATAAGAAATTAGAATATAATTTTGGATGTCATATTGCATAACTTTTGGGGAAAAGTCTTATTTTCCACATTGTTTTAACTAGTTGTTATTAAGGATGTATTAAAGACCTCAGCTTTCCGTAACTCTGTGGGTTGTTTCAGCTTCTCCTTTCCAGTTTCCTCTAGTTAAATGAGAATCGTGCCAATAGTTCTTTCACAGAACCTCTGTGCACAAATGAATTCACATATATGAGCAAATCGTACAATAGAGCCATGCACACAGAAAATGCTCATTAGATATGAAATATTTTTATGTTAAGTAATTTGCTACAATATAATTATATCTTTGGGGGATGCGTTCTTAAATTATAAATAAACGTGTAATTTAGTTGTTCTTGAAATGTGACTTCTAAAAAGCACCATTAGTAGAGAATGGAGAAAACCTTGAGTACTTCTTAAATCTCAATTTTCTGTTTTCCTCCTAAAAGTTAACCAATATTTGGTGTGCTTCAGTTTCTTTAGAATTTAAATATGTAATGATGAGCCTAATGCGTAGTTTTGTTTACTGACTCCTAGTAGCTTGAATTGTGAAGCTATAACAATGTTAGATGTAAGTAAATATCAAATTTATCTATTAAAAACCAAGCTACTCGAAAAAACAAAAAAAAAAACCAAGCTACTATTATGGATTTTAATAACGTAAAACTGCTTAGGTTTTCATAAAATGAGCTTGGAAATGCTGCTTATTTACTCCGGTAGCACTTTTCTCGGTTTAATTAAGCATCACAAATACATCTGTTTTCAGAGTTTGCAGTGATTCATAAATTAATAATATTAATGATAGCAGGAGAAAAGTAATAATGAAGCATTCATATTTATTAAGACCTATACTATGCACTACAGAATGCAGCCTCTGTTCTGCTTTGAATGCTGCTTGTCCCAGCAACGTCCTTGCCATTGGCTTTCTTATTCCAAAGCATAAATTCTTCCAAGTTCATTCATATGTCCTCTCTTTATCACTTATTTGTCCTGGTAGTTCTGGTTCTGAACCCAAACTGTGCCATTCCAATGAAACATGGGTGCCGAGTCTTTTCAGAAGAATATGTGTGTAAGGTGAAGGTTTACTCTGTCAAATAATCATTCGAAGTCAAGTAAGCCATTATAATTATATTATTTATGTTAGACACACCAAATTTCCTGCTCATGTCTATGGTGTCCAACAAGAACATTCCCTAATCTGCATTTCTCTCAACTAGATCACAGCTATATGCACAATTGTTTCTGGGAAGAGATTAACACAGTCTTGTGATAAGACTTCCTGCAACAAAAGTATTTATACCTGTGCTTCCTTCCTTCCTTATGAAAGGGGCTGTTTCTATGATGCAGCTGAGCCTGAGATATGTTTGATTGGTGTTTTTAATGTAGCTGTAACAAAATACTCTGAAATTGGTAGCTGAAAAAAGCAGAAATCTCTTCTTTTGCATTTCTACCAAGTTGGTGCAAGAAATAAGAGTTTTGTTGTTTCTGAAGTTGCTAGGTGAAACTTGCATGCATGCTGGTTTTTTCTTATTCCCGAATTCTGCTGTAGACCTTTGTAATACCTTGATTACAGCTGCACCATCCTCATCATTTACGCTGTTCTTTCCCTGTGTTTGTTTACATGTTAAAAAATTCCATTTTCTTATACTCACCCTCCAAGTTCCTGTCTTGACTTCCCTAAAATGACAGACTGTAACCTGGAATTCAAAGATGAAACCAAACTTTCATGTCTTAAATTGTTTAATATCATAGTATTTTATCATAGCAACAGAAATAAAAGTAAGAGAAAATGGATTAAAGTAAGATTCTAATACCAGAAAAGGGAAGGCTTAAGAAAGAGATTTACTAGATAAATTTTAATTCAAAGGGGAAAAATGCTCTTTTTATTCTCCAGTCTATGCATTACCTTCTTTGTGTGTTTATTTACAATGTTCTCATTTGTGGTTTTGAGTAAAGATTACAATAGCAAACAATAGCCTTGCCAGCTCCCTTGATTATGAGCATGATAACCTTAGTAAGGGTTAGGAGCTACAGCACTAATTGGTAATCACTTGAAACAGAAACAAGTGATCAAGCTGGAGACCTATGCTAGGGGATCGAATTTCTACTCCCCAAATCTCTTTGTCAGTCATTTTCTAATTATTCTCCTTTCCAAACTGGATAGCTAATCAAAGTATGTGCATATCACTTTTCAGGCAAGAAAGAAACAGATGAACACATGAAACTTCTTTCTAACAGAAGAGCATTGCTTTCTATAGTTAAAATAGGCTGACTATTGAGTTCTAAGTCACAGTTATAGAAGAAAGAGAAGTGAAGGTGTGTTGTGGTAGAACTGAAAAACTAGATAACCACACTGCACTAAACATACAAAAAGCTAGATGAAAAGATTTTGAAGATTTGACACATAAATAATTGTTTATATTGAGGAGATAAGTTTAACCTAACTTAAATATTAGACAATGTGTTCAGTTAGTAAAACATCACATTATCTATTAATATGCATGCTTATATTTTATGTATTAATAAAAATATATTTATTTAAATTTAAAAAATAAATGTTGCTTCTGGTAAAATTATACAGTCGAATTGGACTAGCTGTAAACTGGAGTTGACACATTTTTATAAGGGTTTCTGTGAAACTAGCCTTGCTTATATACTTGTATTTCTGTTTTTTTATTCTTAATCAAGTATCCTAAGAATGTCTCTGTGTCATTTAGTTTGTCTCTCAACTTGATGAAAGCTAGGATCATCTGGGAAGATAAAACATTAACTTAGAAAATGCCTCCATCAAATTGGTCTGTAGTCAAGTCAATTGGGGCATTTTCCATGACTTGGGATAGTGCTACCTACCCCTGGCGGGTAGGTGGTCAAGGGTTGTGAAAGAAACTAGTCTGAGCAAACAATGCAGAGAAAGTCAGTAAGTGTGTTTCTTCCTGGCCTTTGTTTCTGTTTCTTTTCCCACATCCCTAATGGACTGTGTCTCATATTTCATCCAGATGAACTCGTTTCTTGGCCAGTTCTTTCAGTCATGGTCTTTATCACAGCAATGGGAAGCAAACTAAGAAAGTCTACATGGCAGTTATTCCCCTGTGGGCTGTAAAATGGGTGACAATATAAATAGAGGAAAGTATATTTAAAGACACATTTGGTTGTGTTTCTGTGGATTCCATCTATTAGTACCTCTTGTATGATGAATGTTTCCTAGTGTCTTATCAATCATTCAGTTTGAAAATGTTCCCAGAAACAAGCCAAAAAATGTCAAATAAATAAATAAAAATAAAAACAAGAGAATCTGCAGACCTAGTCATCAACTTTCACTCTTTTTAATTATATATTTTATAAAGTACTGCTCCAGTGAATTTAATTTTAATAATTTTTCTACTAACAGGGAAAACTAATAGAAATTAACAGCTTACACTATTAAAGAATGCACCTTCAACTCAACAACAACAAAAATGTGATAAGATCACAATCTTTTGGTCCTCTCAGACCAATAATCAATTCTAAATATCTACATTTCCAGGGTTCTAAGAATTTAGATGATTGTGTTAGTCAATCTCTGGTTGTTGTAGGGGGAAAGAAATACTTTAAAACAACTTAAAGAGCGGTGAACTCATTTCCATTTACAGTTCAGACGATTTGGTCCATGGTTCACTAGACCCAGTTCTTTTGGAAAGGCAGTAACACCAAGAAGGGAGGGCATGGTGGAAGAGAGATGCTTGTTTGATGGTACCCAGAAGTCAAAGAAAGATAAGAGGGAACCAAGCACAAGGTGAATCTTTCAAAGACACTACACTCTTCTCAGAGGCCTACTCCTTCTAAACAGGCCTGCCTCTTACCTTCTAAGAGTCCATTCAGTATAAGCTCATTAGTAAGTTATCCCTCTGATTTCAGTTCCTCAAGATCAATGACCTTTCCATCAAACCACCAACCAGCTGATAACTAAGTCTTTCATGGCCTTTGGAGGACCTGACAGATCCAAATCACAATGCTGATGATGGTTATTTGGTGGCAAACAGAAATAGATTCTAGATAACTCCAGCTACAGTTAAGATACCATGAGCAAAGTACAATTTCCAAAGAAACTGTATAGTTCATTAAATTGAAGGATGGCTGGGAAAAAAAATGACTGGACTTTAGACAAGACACCAACCATAGAGTGTACTTAACACAAGGGTTACTCCTAAAGGCCAGGTAAATGCAGAGAATATTCATGGCTATGAGTCTTTAGGCTCTGAATCAATGACTATTAATTACAAATCCATAATACCTATCTGCAAATTAAATCATGACCGGCTTCAAGACTTTTGTAACAAAAGTTCCATTTTCTGTGTATGATAAGGCAAAGTAGATTCTTATAGAATAGGCCTAAATGTATTTGTCTTAATTATGTTCATCTCTTTGTGGGGAGAAATTGTAGATATCTCCATTGCCTATTTTAGACTGTGTGCCTCCAAAAATAACAATGATATTTAACGAGAGCCAATGTCATTTTGTCTGATCTGTAGACAGTTACCATATTAATAGTATGCCATATTCTTCCTAAGAACTGAATATTTTAAAAATTTGTTGACTCACTAAATACTGTTTCTGCATTCTACCATTCAAATGAAAACAAGATGGACATTTACATGAATTGACAGATTTAAATATGCCCAGAGAGAAAAAATATCTTCAGACATATTAATTCAACACAATTTAAGAATCTACAAATTTACATTTCTATATAAAAGCCATGCAGTAGATAAATCTAAGCCCTAATTTAAAACATATTCCATACGGAAAAAGCTCAAGTTTTTATCAGTCAAATGACTCACCTTTCAGAAAGTTTTTTTTAAGTGTGGTCAGAGTTTCTGCCCTAAAATTTATAAATCATTTCTTCAGCTTGAATATTGGGAAGAAGATAATGAAAACCTTGCCCTTTATGATTTAATTCCCTTAAAACTTCTGATAAAAATTATGCTGATTCCTCTATAGAACGGATTTGCAATTCATAAACTAAAGATTAAACAATGTCCCCTTTCCTAACCTTCACTATATTGAATCCCTTTTGGTGACTATTTATAAAAAAAAAATGATTGCAAAAGCAAAGTAAAATAGTCATTTATCTACATTCAAATGATCTTAGTATTTGTTAATGTTGAAGTAGAATATATACTTATCAATATAATTAGTTTTAATTTCTTAGGAAGTATGGAAAGAATGGGGATGGATAAAAGGTTAAATCTGTGTTCTTTGATTTTGAAGTTTCAAACTTTTGTTCTAGAGTCTTTGAAGATGAGCAGAAAATAATTAAATGTTGTTTTGATTCCATGATCTTCTAAATGCCAATAAGACTACTGACGGTACGTAATTTATTTTAGGTGATAATTTGGATATATGGACCTCCTAGTTAAAATTAAAGATGTTTGATTTTACATTTATATTCAATAAGAGGCCAGACACTCAGTGTGACATTAGAACATTGTTTCAACTGCTAATCTAGGCCTTAAGGGGTCAAGGATTTTTAAAGGAACCAATAAAAAATATATTTTTAATGAACAAAAATGAGTGCCAACAAAATCTTTGTCTCAGTAACAAATCTAAATACTCTTTAATGGTTCTTTCCTGAAGCTCCAACAACTCAGAAAAAAGATATAGTTGTCTTCTTTTGATGTCAAAATTAAGCATTATTTTAAAATGTAAGACTAAAGAAATTTAGTTTAAAACATAAATATGTCTTTATTTATTCATTTTAGCACATTTGATATGCACACACATTAACAGTCTGTGTAAGACATTGTACACAGTGTGTCTTTAACATTTGATCAGTTGGTCTACTTTGTGTCTCCTGCCATACAGAAATGAGTCCAGAAATAGATTTTTGCAATGTATAAATTACTTTAAATTTTTGTGCTAAAATTGATATGCTTTGAAATTAAAAAAAAATACATATTATAACTTAACAAACTAAAGGATCACCCCCCCACTGCAGAGTAACTTATTTGCATGTTGGCATGCTACACAATTGTAGGGGTAAATTTGGAAAAATCTCAAATGTTCATATATATATATATATATATATGTGTGTGTGTGTGTGTGTGTGTGTGTGTGTGTGTATGTATAAAGAAAAATAATTAATTGTCAAGTTCAATGAAGAAATGAAGTCTACTAATTTATAAGCATTTGAGACATGATCTTGTCAAAAGCAGACAGGGAGGTCCATTGCGATCCACGTGTTAATTCCTAACACTTGTTAATGTTTATCTACTGAAAAATAAACTGTTCTTCGGACCTTAGGGCCCAGTTTTAGCAGCTTGAAAGCACCTCATTTTTCTACTTCTGACTCCATCTCATGAGCCTGGTGGGCTGAAACTCCTATGTGCTAACTGTAGTCAAAACCACCATCTTGGCTTCAGAATTTACTGCATGTCCCTTGCTTGTTTTTGCCTTGGGCATCAGGAAGTTCCCATCCCTTGCTATACTGAGTTCTAATTTTGTAACTCGGGAGAGGAAAGGCACATAGTGCTCATTAGCAAACTCAAGGTTACAAAGAGAAGGCTACAGAAAATCCTGTTTTCAGAAAAATGCCCTGCAAGATTTCTTAGGCAAAACAGTGAGGGCTATTTAGAGAGTGCCCAGTTGTCTGTACAGTCAGCATTGAAACTACCTGATAAATCAAGACACAAACGAGATGGGAAATGACTGAAGCTAGTTTAAGAAACTAGCAAAAACAAAGCAATGCCCTAAGTTAGAAATAGTAAGCACCAGGGACGAAAGATTTTTTAAAAATCATGTAACCACTTTGCACAAAGGAAAGCTGTAGTGGCAATGGAGAGATTGTTGAAAACCAAAGGCTCACCAGGCAGTGCAACTCACTGCTTCCTGAAACACAATCTTTATCTTCATGAGCATTAATTTAATGGCACTTTGGTCTTTTTTTTAAATTTTTTGACGGCTTTATACATTCCCACCCGCTCCTTTTTTCCCTCCTCTGAGAGATTTCTTTAAACAAGTGTCCTCCTACTTTCTTTTCAGCAGTGGTTGTGGCCCACTGAGTTTAATGAGTCTCCTGGCAAGTTGAGGGTCAGAGATTATCTACTAGGACAAGACCAACTTAACCATGGCCATGACGCTGGCAGAAACAACCACCCTTGTCAAGCGACCATAAGTGACCAATAGTTCCTCTTTAGTCTTTAGTGTTTGGGTAATTTCTTTAATAATTTTAAAAAGCATTGATGTTTTAATGCCCTAGATTTTACATGTGCCATGCAGAAAAAAGCTTTGGTAATTCATTCTTGTGTCTATATTTTCTTTCCCTAAATCCAATTTTGAACATTTTCTTGTTTTGCTAGTCTCAGAAGTCATCTCTCTCCTACTGAAGTTCCTCTTGTGACTACCCAGTGTTAACAAAGAGCCAGCAAATCCCCACTGCCTTCCAATCCTTCAAGCTTTGATCTCTAATGCCCTCATCTGCTGACTCTTTTTGGAGCCTCTAACCTCACTGCTCCCTACCTGAATTCTCTTCCGATGTTCTGTAGAACATTGTTTTGGGGGTGTCCAGGAAAAGGACAACAGAATTAACCCTCCAACAATGCATCACCTATAAAATTCTTCCCCTCGAATTCTGTCATGTTTTACATTTCTAGAACTTTACTGAGAATTGTGTTATCTTAAAATCTCATATTTCAGACATTTTTTTAAGTGCTGCAATGGGCAGCTGTTTTTTCTCAGGGAATGATAATGTTGAAAATTGGAGACTGACTGTCTATAGCTTAAAAATATCTTATATTCTCATTACAGAAAGGACATGACTTATTTTAAAGGACCTTAATTATTTAGTGAATGAGATATAATTCTGAAGCCTATGTTCCACTGCCCTTGTTAATAGGGATGTCCTACACTGAGGATCTGTTCGGTGGTCTGTCAAACAATAGACAGACCACTAACTAGAATCCTAGTGTGGACATTGCAACCTGGGTGTGGTTCCCAAGCTGATTACTCATCTAAGTAGCACACTCTGAAAATAGCAAGCCAACACCGTCTGCTGGCTCTGGGTTTTTATTGTTTAGTGGCTACAGGAAATCAACTCTGCCCTAATTTCCTACGTGATTCAGCAGGGTGAAACCCAAGAGGACAAAGTCTCATGTGGCCCTTCAATACATCCCCAGGATATATTGCCTTTGATGAAAAACTTTTTAACAAAGGTATAATGCCTGTTAGTGTCAGGAATATGTTTCATTGCTTGTATTAGTAAATTAAACTTAGATGTTCTGAAACTATAGATTTTAGCATGAAGTATGTCTTAAAATATCCAAAATATGTTGTCAAGAATTTTGTAAGGATAAAAATGAAAAAATTCAAAATACCACACCTAATCATAGATATTCAGCATCAATAAAATCTATTTACAGTCTAACAACAATTCTATTTATACTTTTAAAAATTATTTATAACGTTCTTAATCTTTTAACAAATTTTCTGGAAACTCCTACAATAGAAATAGCCATTTCCACCATAGTTCACAAATTTGATATGTATTCACTGAACTCACAAATACTTCTTAATAAGAATATAAAAATCTAAAATACAGCATGAATTTTCTAAGAAAACACTGGTCATATTGATAGATGGGTGCCACTAGCAATATGGATGCCCCTGTGGAAAAGCAAACACAATAAAAAATATTCAAGCCACCCCATCAGCTGCACAGCTCTCGGGCACAGCTGGAAATGCAAGGTAGGAACTGCCAGTGATATTTTCAGCTAAACACCCCTGAAAAACAAAACGCAAACATGCCTGCACTGAGATAAAGGCATCCCATCCTCCATTTAAACACAAGGAAATAATAACAGTTATCCTGATCCCAAAGTGATCATAGAGCAGTAATTACACAGCTTATGTATTCTGAAAAAAAAAAACAATAGCACAGTGTTAGGGTACACCTAGCTAACTGCTTAATCCTGACAAAATATGGGATACATACAGTTTTTACATTTATGAAAATATATACAGACAGACAGACAGAGAGATAGATAGATAGACTTCCAACTAACCAATACCCAGAAGGTCCAGAAGATTTGGCTAGAGTAAAATAAGAGGTATATAATGATATCCAGACACACACATACACACAAACACACAATCACATATAAAGTCATGCACTGTCACAAGGATACATCCAGTCACATACACACACTGTATGTGTGCATACTACACAGTTATATACATGCAAACACACACTAATAGCAATATATAGTCATACTGACACACAGACACACACACATGAAGATACACAGTCACACACACAGTAACATAACACATACATACTCATTCTATGACACAGTTGTACACACGCAGACACATACATATAGCAACACATACATAATCACATTCTGACACAGTCACACACATGAAGGTCCATATGTACCACATCTGACACATACTACACATGCATAAAGATGCAAACACACACACACATACAATCTGAAACACACAGTAGCACACACATAGTTATATACAGTCACACATGCTGACACACACACAGTCATTCACTTGCATGCAGATGCGCGTGCACACATACACACGCACACACACACTTCTCTTTGCCAAAGCATCAAGCCAGTTTCAAGAATGCTGGCTGTTCATTCAGTTATCTTTAGTTCTTTGAGATGCTACAGATGTCTAAAAAGCTAAGTCAGCACAAGTGTTATCAATGGAAAATTCCTAGTAACTTCATTCAGATAAACTTTGTCATTGATACTAACACACACACACACACAAAAAACCTTCTGGTTTTGCATACTATTTGCTGACTTCTATAAGAAATGTGATTTCTGCGGAAGTTTGTAGCAAGGATTCTCTGTTTGGGTGGGCTGTGATTTTCAGTACTTTAAGCTTCCTGTGTATTAGATATCCTTCTATACCCTCCCTCAAAAGATCTTTAAGAAGGATTTAACTTAGATGCTGCCAGGCCCATTGTCTCAAAATCGACTAGCACCCTGTTTTCTACCCAAAATTATCACGTCACTGGAACATTAAAAACAAAGTGAGATGGCTTTCTATACTTTTAACAAATTTCACCATGATGATGTTTCTCCTGATATGAAACACTCTAACCTAGATGTCAAATATTTCCTTTTCAAAAGAAATACAGTTAGTAAAACAATCAAAGATAAACAGAAAACAACAGTAAAAGAGAAAAGGCAACAAGTGGACAAGCCAGTTGTGATGAGCTGATGAGGCCCACAATTTCTCCCTGGTCTTTGGATTCACTCAGTTCTGTGAGATTTAAAAGAGTTCTAAACTTTTCTATTCGCTGCACAGTGCACTGCCTCCCTACCTTTCACTTCCAGCACAGTCCAGTGTGCAGAAACATATACCAGCCTATCATTTGTGGTATTTCTACCTCATATATCCTGCTAAAATCTGACAGTGCCATCGAGATTTTTACCATGGTAAGGTACCAAAAAATACGATGGAGACCAAATGAAACTAAGCCATACTTAACATGATCCGCATGTGCTCTGCTTAAGTCTCAAGTTTGTCTTCAAGTAATTAGGCACTAGAGGTCTGTAATGATCCCATTAAAAGTTTACATTCTTAAGGCATCTGTTCTTCCATTCCATTATAGCTATCAGAATACTAACTAAAATCTGAGTCTTTTAAGCCCAACCTCATTTCCTACAGGTTATATTATAGCAATTATAGTTATAACAGTATGATTAACCAAACCTACTGCATTGCTCAAACATGTGATGTTAGAAGAGTCCTGTTGTCCCTATCATTTTCAAAGTCAAACTAAAGCATTTTTGTATCTGAATATTGTATTTACATCATTTCCCCCTTCCAGACCTGATCATGTCCCCTTTCAAATTCCTGATTCTTGTTCTTTAATTAATAGTATATGAATATATAAATGCAATCAGCTGAGTTTAGTCAGCTTTTCTCACATGTATATGTTTTTAAGAATGATTACTTAGTATGAGACAACCATTTGGGAGACTCATCCCCCTTTCTGATTCTTAGGAGTCATTACTTGTCTGTAGTTCATCATTGAGGGGTGGGCCTTGCAAGACTTCCCCCATACACACTGGCATGTCAACTGTTATTGACACTCAGGTCTTGTTTAGGTGAATATTCTCTTAAGATTTCATGGTTACAGTGCCTTTTTGTACATAGAAAACAATCTCTTTACTGACATCCAGGTCTTCTGGCTCTTAGACTCTTTCTATCCCTTCTTCTGAAGTATTCCCTAAGACTCAGGTGTGGGGGGGGCTTGTGTTGTAAATGTATCAATTGAGGTTGCGTACTTCATGTAAAGCAGAGTTGGGGTTCAGAAGGTTTCTAATTATGATCCATTTTCACCCATCTCCTGAACAACCTGCAGGCATATTGATCAAACCTCCACAACTTCTTTCATCTCCTAACAATATTCTTCTGAGCAAATTAGTGAAATGCTTTCTTCAAATATTTTTACCTAAGGTCTTTCTGAAATGTGACTTTTTCTCTTCTTCTCAAATTACTTTTGATATATTTTTTCTGAAAGAACAACTCACACACATCTTTCCTAGAAATAGTGTCTCCATCTAACTATTCCTTCATTCCTCTGTTGTTGTATTACTAGTTGTGCAGTTAATTCCCATTGAACCACAACTTCCTCTTGATTAGCATATTATTTTTTTCCTTTAAAGGAATAGTAGAATATACTGCTACTCAAGCGATAAATGATTGAGAAAAATGATGAAACTGTGCAGCTTTTCTTCACATCAAGCACACAGCTGAGAATGGTAATTGATACTGGACATTGAAAATCCAAACTCTAGTAGAGTAAAGCATATGTTGATAATTAAGGGCTTGCCTTGATATGTATAAGTTGGTTATACTTGTACATTCATTGAGAAAGAAGCAGAGAAAGAGGAAGCCACACAGGAATAGGTGTGTATCAGTAACAGCTATATAAACACACAAAAAAAAGCAAGTGTAATTGTTATTTAGATACCTGAAAATTCATTACCAGCCATGACTTCCTTAAGTATCTCCAGCTCCTTTTCAGGCAATCTAGAAGTGTCACTTGCTCTGACTGTGACATGAATGATACATAAATGTAGTAGAATATCAATGCTATTGCTCCCCCACCAACACACACAATCATGTCAGCCTGTGTGTAACATAAAAGATGGTGCCATAGAATTAAGATCACATGTAAGCAAATTTCTCACCCTCAACTTGAGATGACACACCAATCTGGATATAATATTCCTATAGAGCTATAATGCTACAGTTTACATGAGGGTTTTAATCCTCCTCTTAATAATTCAATATTGTTCAAAGCCATTTCTCGCTGTTAAAGAGAAAGTTATGATTGAAAAGGTTCTTTCTCTTTCCAAAACATGGATCATTTTTTTTATTGAGAAAAGGAAAAAAAAAAGTATCCACCTCCTCCCAGCCTCCCATTTCCCTCCCCCTCCTCCCACCATTCTCGCCCTCCCCCAAACTCCTCCCCCCTCCCTCTCCAGTCCATAGAGCAGTCAGGGTTCCCTGTCCTGCGGAAAGTCCAAGGTCCGCCCTCCTCCGGCCATGTCCAGGAAGGTGAACAACCAATCTGGCTAGGCTCCCACAAAGCCAGAACATGAACTAGGGTCAAAACCTGGTGCCATTGTCCTTGGCTTCTCATCAACCCTCATTGTTCGCCATGTTCAGAGAGTCCGGTTTTATCCCATGCTTTTTCAGTCACAGTCCAGCTGGCCTTGGTGAGCTCCCAATAGATCAGCCCCACTGTCTCAGTGGGTGGGTGCACCCCTCGTGGTCCTGACTTCCTTGCTCATCTTCTCCTTCCGTCCGCTCCTCATTGGGACCTTGGGAGCTCAGTCCAGTGCTCCAGTGTGGGTCTCTGTCTCTACCTCCATCCATCACCAGATGAAGGTTCTATGGTGATATGCAAGATATTCCACAGTATTGCTATAGGATAGGGTCATTTCGGATTGCCTATCCTCATCTGCCCAAGGGACTAACTGGGGACATCACCATGGGCTCCTGGGATCCACTCTAGGGTCAAGTCTCTTGCCAACCCTAAGGTGGCTCCCTTAACTAAGAATTGTGGTTCCGTGCTCCCCTGGCCAACCTTCATTTTTCCCAATCCTCCTGTTTCCCCAAGTTCCCCCCCTCCTTCCCTTCTCACTTTTCTCTCCCCATCACCCCTTATCCCCATCCCACCCCACCCCCAAGATCTCAATTTTCTCCCAGGCAATTTTGTCTACTTCCCATAGCCAAGAGGATAACTATTTGTTTTTCCTTGGGTTCACCTTCTTATTTAGCTTCTTTAGGTTCACCAATTGTAGTCTCCGTGACCCTTATTTATGGCTAGAAACCAATTATGAGTGAGTACATCCCATGTTCATCTTTTTGGGTCTGGGATACCTCACTCAGGATAGTGTTTTCTACTTCCATCCATTTGCATGCAAAATTCGAGAAGTCATTGTTTTTTACCGCAGCGTAGTACTCTAATGTGTATATATTCCATATTTTCTTCATCCATTCTTCCACTGAAGGGCATCTAGGTTGTGTCCAGGTTCTGGCTATTACAAATAATACTGCTATGAACATAGTTGAACAAATGCTTTTGTCATATGATAGGGCATCTCTTGGGTATATTCCCAAGAGTGGTATTGCTGGGTCCAGGGGTAGGTTGATCCAGAATTTCCTGAGAAACCGAAACACTGATTTCCACAGTGGTTGTACAAGATTGCATTCCCACCAGCAATGGATGAGGGTACCCCTTCCTACACAGCCTCTCCAGCAAAGGCTATCCTTGGTGTTTTTGACTTTAGTCATTCTGATAGGTGTAAGATGATATCTCAAAGTTGTTTTGATTTGCATTTCCCTGATTGCTAAGGAAGTTGAGCATGACCTTAAGTGTCTTTTGGCCATTTGAAGTTCTTCTGTTGAGAATTCTCTGTTCAGTTCAGTGCCCCATTTTTTAATTGGGTTAATTAGCATTTTAAAGTATAGTTTCTTGAGTTCTCTATATATTTTGGAGATCAGACCTTTTTCTGTTGCGGGGTTGGTGAAGATCTTCTCCCAGTCAGTAGGTTGCCTTTTTGTCTTAGTGACAGTGTCCTTTGCTTTACAGAAACTTCTCAGTTTCAGTAGGTCCCATTTATTCAATGTTGCCCTTAATGTCTGTGCTTCTGGGGTTATACATAGGAAGCAATCTCCTGTGCCCATCTGTTGTAGGGTACATTCCACTTTCTCTTCTATCAGGTTCAGTGTGTTCGGGCTGATATTGAGGTCTTTAATCCATTTGGACTTGAGTTTTGTGCATGGTGATAGATATGGGTCTGTTTTCATTCTTCTACAGGTTGACATCCAGTTGTGCCAGCACCATTTGTTGAAGATGCTTTCTTTCTTCCATTGTATATTTTTAGCTCCTTTATCAAAAATGAGGTGTTCATAGGTTTGTGGGTTAAAATCTGGGTCTTCTATACGATTCCATTGGTCGACTTCTCTGTTTTTATGCCAGTACCACACTGTTTTCATTACTGTAGCTCTGAATAGAGTTTGAAGTCAGGGATGGTAATGCCTCCAGAAGATCCTTTATTGTATAGGATTGTTTTGGCTATCCTGGGTATTTTGTTTTTCCATATAAAGTTGATTATTGTCCTCTCCAGATCTGTGAAGAATTTTGATGGGATCTTGATGGGGATTGCCTTTGGTAGAATTGCCATTTTTACTATGTTGATCCTCCCAATCCAAGAGCAAGGAAGGTCCATCCATTTTTTGGTATCCTCTTCATTTTCTTTCTTCAATGCCTTAAAGTTCTTGTCAAATAGATCTTTCACTTCCTTGGTTAGATTTACCCCAAGATATTTTATGCTGTTTGTGGCTATCTTGAAGGGTGAAGCTTCTCTGATTTCCCTCTCTGCTTCCATATCCTTTGTGTATAAGAGGGCAACTGATTTTTTGGAGTTGATCTTGTATCCTGCCACATTACTAAAGCTGTTTATCAGCTGTATAAGTTCTTTGGTGGAGTTTTGGGGGTCGCTTATGTACACTATCATATCATCTGCAAATAACGAAAGTTTAACTTCTTCCTTTCCAATTCGAATCCCCTTGATCCCATTATGTCGTCTTATTGCTATTGCTAGAACTTCAAGCACTATATTGAAGAGGTGTGGCGAGAGTGGACAGCCTTGTTGTGTTCCTGAGTTTAGGGGGATGGCTTTGAGCTTCTCTCCGTTTGATCTGATGTTAGCAGTCAGCTTGCTGTATATAGTTTTTATTATATTTAAGTATGACCCTTGTATCCCTATTCTCTCCAATACTTTTATCATAAAGGGATGTTGAATTTTGTCAAATGCTTTTTCAGCATCTAATGAAATGATCATATGGTTTTTTTCTTTCAGTTTATTTATATGCTGGATTACATTGATAGATTTTCGTATGTTGAACCAGCCCTGCATCTCAGGAATGAAGCCTACTTGATCATAATGGATAATTTTTCGGACGTGTTCTTGGATTTGGTTTGCCAGTATTTTGTTGAGGATTTTTGCGTCGATGTTCATGAGTGAGATTGGCCTGTAATTCTCTTTCCTGGTTGAGTCTTTGTGTGGTTTTGGTTTCTGAGTAACTGTAGCTTCATAAAAGGAATTTGGTAATGACCCTTCTGTTTCTATATTGTGGAATACATTAAGGAGTATAGGTATTAGGTCTTCTTGGAAGTTCTGGTAGAATTCCGCATTGAAACCACCTGATCCTGGGCTTATTTTGGTAGTGAGGTTTTTGATAACAGCTTCTAATTCTTCGCGACTAACAGGTCTGTTTAGATTGTTCACCTGGTCCTGGTTTAACTTTGGTAAATGGTATTTATCTAAAAAAGTGTCCATTTCTTTTACATTTTCCAGTTTTGTGTTATACAGGCTTTTGTAGTAAGATCTAATGATTCTCTGAATTTCCTCTGTGTCTGTGGTTATGTCCCCCTTTTCATTTCTGATCTTATTAATTTGCATATTCTCTCTCTGCCGTTTGATTAGTTTTGATAGGGGTTTATCAATCTTGTTGATTTTCTCCAGGAATCAGCTTTTTGTTTCATTGATTCTTTGGATTGTTTTCTGTGTTTCTATTTTGTTGATTTCAGCCCTCAGTTTGATTATTTCCAGTCTTCTACTCCTCCTAGGTGAGTCTGCTTCTTTTTTTTTCTAGAGCTTTCAGGTGGGCTGTTAAGTCTCCAATGTGAGCTTTCTCTGTTTTCTTTAAGTGGGTACTTAGTGCTATGAACTTTCCTCTTAGGACTGCTTTCATAGTGTCCCATAAGTTCGAGTATGTTGTTTCTTTATTTTCATTGAATTCAAGGAAGACTTTAATTTCTTTCTTTATTTCTTCCTTAATCCAGGTATGGTTCAGTAGTTGACTGTTCAGTCTCCATGAGTGTGTAGGCTTTCTGGGGGTAGCATTGTTGTTGAATTCTAACTTTAATCCATGGTGATCTGATAAGACACAGGTGGTTACTAATATTTTTTTTGTAACTGTGTAAGTTAGCTTTGTTACCGAGTATGTGGTCAATTTTCGAGAAGGTTCCATGAGCTGCAGAGAAGAAGGTATATTCTTTCCTCTTCGGGTGGAATAATCTATAGATGTCTGTTAAGTCCATTTGCATCATTACCTCCATTAATTCTCTAATTTCTCTGCTAGGTTTCTGTCTGATTGACCTGTCCATTGGTGAGAGAGGAGTGTTGAAGTCTCCTACTATTAGTGTGTGCGGTTTGATGGCTGCCTTGAGTTTTAGCAATGTTTCTTTTACGTACATGGGTGCTTTTATATAAGGGGCATAGATATTCAGGATTGAGACTTCATTCTGATGGATTGTTCCTGTTATGAGTATAAAATGTCCCTCTCCATCTCTTCTGATTGATTTAAGTTTGAAGTCAACTTTGTTAGAAATTAGTATGGCCACACCTGCTTGTTTCTTAGGCCCATTTGCTTGATAAGCCTTTTCCCAGCCCTTTACTCTGAGTAGGTGCCTGTCTTTGTGGTTGAGGTGTGTTTCTTGTAAACAGCAGAATGTTGGATCCTGTTTTCGTATCCAATCTCTTAGCCTGTGCCTTTTTATAGGTGAGTTGAGCCCATTGACATTAAGTGATATTAATGACCAGTGGTTGTTAACACCGGTCACTTTTTTAGTAGTAGGGTTTGTGTGTTTCCTTTCTTTGAGTTGCGCTGGTGAAGGGTCTCTAGATGTCTGAGTTATTGTGGTCATTGTTTGACTCCTTGGTTAATGATTTTTCTTCCATTATTTTCTGTAAGGCTGGATTTGTGGCTGCGTATTGTTTAAATTTGTTTTTATCCTGGAAAATTTTGTTTTCTCCATTTATAGTGAACGAGAGCTTGGCTGGGTATAGTACTCTGGGCTTGCATCCATGGTCTCTTAGGTTTTGCAGTACATCTATCCAGGACCTTCTGGCTTTCATGGTTTCCATCGAGAAGTCAGGTGTAAGTCTGATAGGTTTACCTTTATAAGTAACTTGGCCTTTTTCCTTTGCGGCTCTTAATATTCTTCCTTTATTCTGTATGCTTTGTGTTTTGATTATTATATGGCGAGGGGATTTTTTTTTTTTTTGATCCAGCCTAATCGGTGTTCTGTATGCTTCTTGAACCTTCATAGGTACATCTTTCTTCAGGTTGGGAAAGTTTTCTTCTACGATTTTATTAAGTATATTTTCTGGACCGTTGAGCTGCACTTCTTCTCCTTCTTCTACTCCAATTATTCTTAGGTTTGGTCTTTTTATTGTGTCCCATATTTCCTAAATGGTTTGTGATGAGAGTTTGTTGGACTTGCTGTTTTCTTTGATCAGTGCGTTTATTTTCTCTATGTCATCTTCAGAATCTGAGATTCTTTCTTCTATCTCTTGTATTCTGCTGGTTATGCTTGTTTCTGTAGTCTCTATTCGTTTACCCAGATTTTCCATGTCTAGCCGGCCCTCTGTTTGTGTTTTCTTCTTTGCCTCCATTTCAGTTTTCAAGTCTTGAACTGTTTCCATTATCTGCTTGATTGTTTTTCCTTGGTTTTCTCGGGTATCATTCACTGATTTACTCAAATCCTCAAACTCTGTGTTATACTTCTCATCCATTTCTATAAGGGAGGTTTTTATATGCTGTTTAAGGGCCTCTATCACTTTCATAAAGTCAGTTTTTTCTACTTCTTCTTGATTAAGGTGTTCATGTCCTCCTGTTGTGAGGTCACTGGGTTCTGGTGGTTTCATGTTGTTTTTCAGATTGTTGGGTGAATTCTTGCATTGGCGCCTGCCCATCTTTTCCTCCGAATGCTCCCCTATGGGTCTTCTTTTACAAGATCAGGTCTTCTTGCCCACTGATGTACCTTCCCAGTGATGTCACTCCCCAGTGATGGTTCTCCTGGTGTCCAGATTGGATCTCTGTGCTGCTTGGGTAGCTCGCAAACCAAGGGCCCACCCTGCTTGCTGCAGGCAGGCTATGGAGATAAAGGAACTACTGCCCTCCCCTATGCCCTCCCGATTCGGGTTTGGTCCCAGCGCCAGAGCAGGCTGAGCTGGGATGTGCTATGCTGCCAAAGAAGGGAGGGAGGGAGGGAGACAGGGGGTGGGGATTTCTGGATGTAAGCTGGTCTGCGATAGGGAGAGGAGTTATTGGGCAGTACAGCCCCTGCAGGATGACCAGGAAGTGTAGGAGGGATGAGGAACATCTGAGTTCCCTGTTCCTGGCTGCCGCCCCACTCACTCACCCCAATGATGTCTCTCCTGGTGCCCAGATCGAAATTCCGTGCTGCTTGGGTAGCTCGCAAACAAAAGGCTACATGGATCATTTTTAAACTTTTATATTAATAAATGATCTTCTATACATTTTTTAAAAACCGAAATTTGATATATTCCAGTCTTACTGAGTCATAAACAGTTCAGTTTTCCTTCAGCATTTAGATTTTATTTGTTTTTCAAAAAATATTAAATTAACATACTGAATAATAAAAGAGTCAATAAGATTTTTTTACAAACTTTACATATAAATCCAGGGAGAGGACTGTAGCAGAGCTGACAGACTGAAGGCAGTAATACTTAATGGATGTACACCGCAAGATAAACTACATTGTTTATGAAAATATGTAACAAATAATCTCAGAAGACCATTTCCCTTCATCGGAAAAACAATGAGAATAAATCAAAAATACAAAAAAACACTTCTGGATTACTCTTAAATTAGAGTTCAGATAGAATTTTTAAAATAAATCTAAAATAAAAATGAAAAGCAAAAACTGAATGTAGTTTGCTAATCTTTGGCTTCAAAGAACTAGGTGTACTTGAGTTGCCCTTCAATTGCAGTGTGTCATTTCCAACTGTAGTTAGGGTGCCTTTTACTTACAGAGATTAATCTTTGCTTTTGCTAAGTGCATTGGAAATCAGGAGCACTAACTATGTAAATGATGCCAGGAAATACATCCCTAAAGTATGAAATAAAGCTCTAACTAGATAATGCTAATAAATATTAATATATGGAGGGAGCAAAGGAATATTAAATGATTAAGCTGCCCAAAATAAGAATAATAATATACTTAAAGTCCTGCAGGCAGTCATTCAGTATTTGAGGACTCCACAAATATTAACAAAAGCAAAACCTGCAGAGGCCGGTATGTCCTAAAGCTTTCTGACTTAAGTTGAAGCAGGAAGGGAATTGGGCAGTGCCTACAACCTGATGAAAGACTGATTTAGTTGGCTACAGCTGGTAAATCTGAAAGAGATAGCCTATCTTCCCATCTCCCGTTTTCCCATATTTCAACAAGCATAGTTTCTTCTAAAAAAATAGCATTTTTGAGTCCCTTTCTTTAAAAAACATTGAAAATCAAAGCATATTTTGAAGACTTGAGGAGTCTTTGAAGTATTCTTTTCTAAACCAACCACTGGTTCTGGGTATCTTTTTGATTCTTGTTGTTGCTATTATGGTCGTTGTTGCTGTTGTTTTGTGTTTTAAGATAACTGGATTATAAAGACTAGAGCAAAAGCTACAGATGGCATTCAGTAGGATGTGGAGTTCTCTGTCCCCCGGGGCAGAAATGGCAAATGGTAAGCAACAAGAGTCTTGCTTTGGAAGTGCTCTATTTTTTCAGTTTCCTGCAGCAAAAGATGAAATGAATGACAAGCTGTTGAATTATCCAGTACACAACACATAGGCAACACATAGGACCAGTTATTTGTTTACTGTTAATTGGTTCTAGTACTTGAAGAATACTGTGTCCAGGTCATAAAATACTATCAGTTCAAGCCAGCATTCCTTCTAGCTCTGGCTTTGGAGTAGTAAGCAGTATCTTCAAAGATCACCCTCAAAAGACTTTTCTGATAATGTGTCAGTGGGTTTAGGCCATAAATTTTCATTTAATTGGTTTGGTTTGCTGGTAGCGGTAGTTTCTTTATATGATAAAGATGAAGAGAGTAGATGTAATCTTAATTGACTGTCCCATAAATGCTCAAGTTCCCCTCGGCACCCTTCATCACCAGCCCCCGTTTAGGCCCCACTTTTAAGTGCCAGGAAATACATTGCGTGTGGATATATAGCAGGGGACTGAAATCTCAGCCTATTACATTGATATTATTTTGTTTTCTTGCAAGACGTAAGCGTTGGCGGCTATACCAAATTATATACTATACATCCAGAAGCAAAATTGGCATTAAAGAGAGAAGTGCTTCTACTAATAGAATTAATGTTGGAATGAATTTAACTTGTACTTTTTATTTATTGGGATTCTGCAAAACTGACCATAAAATGACCTGGAAACAACTGAGTATCTGTAGTATGGTTGATTGCTATCCTCCTTGCAAAAATCAGAGGGATATCAACAAATGGGGACTGGGATAAGTCCAAGAAGCAGTACAAAGCAAGTACCATAAGACAAAGGGCCTATAGATGTGATTTCAAATAATTCAGTGACTTTGTCTAGTGTACATGGCTTTCAAGCTCAACAGAAAGCAGTTCTTAATCCTGCAATTACCCAGTCTTATCGTTACTGCCCACATGTGCTGACGATGGCTAGAGATGGCATTCTTTTCATTAGTATGGCCAATGGAAAATTTAATTAGAGATACATTTCTCCAATGGAGAAGGGAACATATAAGGATTAACAAGTTAATTCTATCATTTAATTACATTTAAATGTTTACCACGCTGTATAGAGAATTCTGACACTGTAGCTAACCCTCTTTTTATTTGTTCTCTCTTATGTAATGATGAAAAACACTACTTTGAGGAGAAGGAAAAGTGGGATTTTCTTCCTGCTAGCTTGCATACTGACTAAACAGTCAGAAATAATCATCCTAGTCACTTCTGGATCCTATCAGCTCCTGGCCACATTCTGTAAATGCAGGCATTTGGAAGAAAGCAAACAGGTCTGCAGGTAACAGAAACCAGAATATGCCCTGATGGAGAGATAAGAAACTGTAACTAAATGGATCCAGGTAGGCTTTAAATAGAGTCATGGAAAGAAAGCTGGTGGGATATTTAGAGAGATAGGCACGCTTGCTCACAGGCCTCCATTAGAGGAGCTGACAACTAAATTCCTCTCCCTAAGATAGTGAAATGGCTGCCTATGTGCCTGCTTGCCTGCCTCCCCTCCCCCTTGTTCCTAAGATGCATGCCTTCATAAGTACAATATCTTCCTTCCATGGTTGATTCTTCGGCCAGCTACAAACGAGGCCCAGCTCTGAAGCATTTCCACTCAAACCTTTCCACACAAATGCTATAACTCGCCCACTATTGTTTTGACATTTAGGAAACAGATGCATGTTTTTTTACTTTGGAAGGCAGACATCTGTTCTTCAGGACTCACTCCAGAAGCTGGAGTCATCTGGCATAAGCACACGATATCAAAGACACTCTCTACCACCTTGGTTGCATTCATACCCCTCGATTCAAGGCATTTGAAAGAAACAGCAAAAGGGGGATCTATGAATATGCTCAGAAGTCCGAAAACTCTGCCGACACTGATTAAATAAGTCCATACAATGTACACTGCAAAGTAATCTATGCTAATGCAATTTACTAGGAAGGAAGAAGAAGGAAGCTGAGCTCTGAGCTGTGATGGATGGAGCATTGCCGCAGGAACCAGGTAGCCCAGCACTTCAGAAAAATCGCATAATCCCCATGAAAAATAAATTCTGTCTGTTTTTATTAGGAAAAATCTAACTTAAAATGCATAAAATCATTTGTGTCTGGTTCTGGCATATTGAATGCCATGGTTAGAGGGAAGAAAAATACGCAGGAGACATGCATAGAAGGAATTCTCTTTTGTGTATTGTTTTGCTTGGACTTTATTTGGGGAGGTGTCTCTGCTCTGATTTTACTCTGAAAAATGTGGGTCACCCGGTCTATCAAAGGAGAGTTTGTGAAATACGAAATTGCAAAGCCCTCAGAACCTATCGACTTCATCTGGAATTTGTTAATATATTAACTCAATATTCTCCAGGGGGAAAATGGTATGTTTTAGATGGATTTTGGATGTAAATTCTAAACAGGTGGACAGAGCAGCAGGAGGGTGGTATCAGGCTTCCCGCAGGGGACCCACACCGTATAGTTGTAGAAAATGAATCGCAGGGATTGGTGGTCAAGGAAATCAGATTTGTCGAGCCGAGTATTTATACATGAAAGGAGCATGAATGCTCAGTAAATTACAGATTGGGGATTCAAAGCCACACATGCACAACTTTCCATCATGCAGATTCACTGCAGGCTACTAACCGTCCTTTGCAAGAACAATGCACATATTTTTAATTTAATTTTTAAAATCTTGGGCATTCATCTCTGCACTCCCATGGTGAAGAACATTTCTTTCTATATACAATATCGCACGTGTTTCCGGGCATGAAGTTGCTTTTTAATTACAAACAACATTTGTGAGCTTCCTGCTGGTTACACCATTTGTGACATTGGCAGGAGCTGAGTGCAAACGGAGGGAAGATGAACTCTCTCCCCGCCTGGTGAAACAGCACAGAGAGAATAGCGTTATTTGGAAGCAAGGTACACATTGTCCTGAGAATAAGTAACGGATGTTGTTTTGGGTGCATATTCCCAGTGGAGAGGAGGGTGTTTTGTCAAATTTCATTGCTGACTTTCCAACAAATGGTTAGGTTTGTGTTGCTTGCCTCTTCTCTCATTGACAAATTACAGAAAACTTGAGAATACTAACTAAAGGTATAATTTCAGCATTTCCCCAAATTTTGTAAAACTGTTTTACAAATGACCTTAATTAACAATGCTACTTTTTTTGGTGGAGGAAAGAAGTGAGATTAAACGCAGGGCATTGTCTATGAAAAGCACCTCTATATCACTCAGCCACATTACAGCCACACAGTTATTACACGTTCTGCAGCTCTTAGACATCTACATTTCCCTGAGGCAAAGGACGAAGCGTCTGCAGTAATATTAGCCCAGCATTGTCTTTGCCACATCGATTGGCCCAGCCATCTCTCAGCACACAGACACACTGAAATTCGCTGCTGTCTTTCTCTGCATGACAAGGAATATGATGATCATAATGTAATTAAGATTTACTGAGCATTTACTACTTAAGAGATACTGGATTAAATGTTTTACATTCATTATCTCCTGTAATCCTTGCTCTAACTCAGGGGGTTGGGTAGCATCGTTATCCCCTTCACAAAATGGGTAAGGAAGCTGCAGTTGGAAGAATCCAATTAAATTGTCAAAGAATACTCATTCTAACAAATGCCAGAGTGAGACTCTGCTTTCAACCTCTCTGACAACAACACTGTTGAAGAGCTTCCTTGAGAGGTGTTCTGACCGCTCTCCAAGAGGACAATTCTAATTTTCACTAATTGCAGTTGCAGAGAACTCGCCAGCAGCAGCATTCTGTCCAGCAAGGAGGGAGTTCAGTGCTCATAGACAGCTCAGGCAGTTTACTGAGCAAACCCGAGAAAGTAACCCAAAGACGGAGCAGCTGGCTGTGTCAAAGTGACGATGGCAGGTCTGTGGGTCGTAGGTCTCTCGCCGTGGATTCTAAGGAAGTTTTTATAAAGGTTTATCAAGGGATTGGAATATGGGGGTGTAGTGTGAGCCTCCGTGTTCTGCCAAAGCACACTGGATCCTAGCGCCCTTTCTTGATGTTTCTGAAAGCACAAGTCAGGTCAAACGCAGATTGCCTGTGCTATTGTGGCAAAGCTGAGTCCTTGAAGGCCCAGACCACTGTTAGTGCACGTACGTAGTGGAACAAGTGGAACAAGTTTCTTGCAGCCTCAAAGACCTTTGACCACAAAAGGAGACACAGATGCCCAGAATTAGCTCCAGTGTTCTGCACTGACACAAATCGAACTCTTTTTTGGAGACATGCACCTGTGCGTATGGGTACACCTAATTGAGTGTGTGTGTGTGTGTGTGTGTGTGTGTGTGTGTGTGAATCAGGTGTAATTCAAAAAACTTTTGTCCGTCACTAGTCACATGGTCTTGGAGACAGTTTCTTGCTGAACTTGGAGTTCACCTGTTCAGCTAGACCACCTAGGCAAGACGTTCCAGGGACTCTTCTACCCCTCCCTTTACCCAAGTGTGAACGTCACTCTCACCCAGCACTGCTAATACCTGGCTTGCCTAGTTTTCATGTGTTCTGAAAATACAGACTCAGCTCTTCATGATTGCAAGACGGGTCCTTTAAGGACTGAGCCATGTGGCTATGTCCTTTAACACCTTTTTGAGATTGCTTGATGCCCCATGGCTGATCTCATGACTACCTGTCACTTAAAACATTCTACTATCTACAGGTTAAGACAGTCTATCATTTTTTTAGCTGTCAAACTTGTATTTTTTATTTTAATATTTTTCTTTTTTCATATTTCTATTAAAAAGTTTATTTTCATTTTACATATCAACCCCAGTTCCTCCTCTCTCCCCATCTCCAAACCCCTTCAGCTCCCCCTTACCATCTCCAGGGTAAGGCCTTCCTTGAGGAATCAACAAGGTCTGGCGTACCAACTTGAGGCAAGATCAAGCCCCTCCCCCATATCAAAGCTGAGCAAGGTATCCCACCATAGGGAGTGAACTCCAAAATGCCAATCCATGCACCTAGGATAGGTCCTTGTGTGACTGCCAGCCTCCCTTCCCAACAGATCAAGCCACATAACTGTCACCCACATTCAGGGGCCTAGTAATTGGAAGATTTCTCTCGAATTACACCTGGTCCCTGCACATCACACATGCACACAAACACATTAATGTGTGTCCTTAAGCACAGGTGCACAACTACATGAACATGTTCATAAAGACTCCACACTCACATGTTGCCCCAAATTTGCAAAAAAGAGTTAGACTTGAGTCAACACAGAAAACTGCAGATTCCTAGCTGTCAGTCCACAGTCTGTGAGTTCCCAGTAGCTCAGGTCAACTATCTCTGTGGTGTTCCCCATCATGCTCTTGACGCGCCCTTGTTCACTTTTAAAGCACTATATTTAAATGAATAAGGAAAAGCAAGATGATAGCAAATAATGATTATTAAAGTAACCCTCTAGTCAATTATTTCTTTTAAAAATATTTATGTATATGTGTGTGTGTGCTTGACTATAGATGTATCATGTGAGTCCATGTGGCTACAGAGACGAGCAAAAGACAGCAGATCTTTTGGAACTGGAGTGAGGGTTGCGAGCTGTCCATTCAGGTGTTGGGGAACAAACCAGGCGCTCTGCCAAAGCAGCAATCTCTCTTCATTGCTGAACCATCCCTCTCCAGCCCTTGTTTATTGATAAGCCATCCTTCTCCAGCCCTTGTTGTTTCTTGTGAAAGACAGGAACTATGAACCTCCTTGTAGACTGTTGGATATTCTCCTCCATCCCAGAAGGAGCTACCTTCCCTCTCCATCCTTGTCTCCTATTTCCTTTCTCTATTTTTTTCTTGAAGTATGCAGAACTCTTTCTGCTGGAGTTATTAATGTGTCACTGTTTCCATCCTTTCTGAGAGGGTTATAAATCAACCGTAAAATATGTGAGCCCACAGTAAGCTTGGCATGTATTCTTAGCCCAGAAGCACTTTTTTTTTCACTTTTTAAAGATGAAATACTTATAGTCTATGAACTTCCACAGGTATGATATCTGAATATTTCTTGCCTCTTTCCCAAAAATACTCTGTTTAACAGGAAAAGAAACAAAGAAAAAAAGAAACAAAACAAACAAAAACCTACTACAGGAAATTGAGAGACAGTTCAAGATTACAGCTTTAGGGAAGCTATTGCATTCTTGCCCTATCAAAGATTCCCCTGTTAATAGCTCCATGTTTACATCAACACATACATAATAATGTTAGAGCATTCCTAACTTCCAGTTAGCAGCAATCTACACACAGCCTAGGAAAACACGTTTAAGAGAGACAGACAGAAGAAAAGCAGAGGTACTTACTTGAACTTTATAAGTTTGGGGATATTTTTTTCCCTTTTTGACTCCATTTTCATGATCAGACAACACTGAACATGTCTAATAACAGTGGATGTAGATCATGTTACCAAGAAGGAATGGTATGCACAGCTGTCCAGCCCTCAAAGTTCTCCACACAGCCTGGACCACTGCATGAGAACAAAGGAAGAGAAGAGTTCTATTATTGTTTGATAGTTTACATATCCCAATGCTACCAAATTCCTGAGATTTATCTCATTTTGTCTTACAAAGTCAAAACATTTTGCAAATAAATATTAAGGCAAGCCTCTTTGTATCCCATTTATTCATCACACTTCTCACTTAAAGTTGTTCTGAGACTGGGACATAGGTTGCTGAGTAAATCTGTTTTTGTATAAGCATGACATCATCTTGGTGAGCAGCAGTCATGTAAAAAGCCTGCCAGGGCTGGAAAGATGGGCTCAGAAGTCAGAGAAACTTCTTGCTTTGAGAGAAAGTGGGCACTGCTCTCACGACTTATCTTGGGCTCACATTCATTTTTAACTTCCCTTATAGAGCATCTGATGTCCTGTGATGACCTCTAAGCGTCACACACGTGTGGTATCCTTAAACACAAGCTTCTAAAGCACTCATATGCATAAAATAAAAATGCTTTTTAAGAAAGAATGTTGAATGTAGTATCTCATTGCTGAAACCCACCCTCCCATACACAGAGAGGGGTAGGAGAAAGGGAGAGAGAGAGAGAGAGAGAGAGAGAGAGAGAGAGAGAAAGAGAGATTGATTTATGGCTCACTGTGTCAGGAAAACCATCTTGTTGGTGGTAGTGGAGCACAAGGAACTTTGTTCATCTCTCAGGGGATCACGAAACATAGAGTACTCAGGACTGAACAAGGGAAGAATTATCACTGATAAGGCCCCATCAGCAGAGTCCCATCATGCCCCACTTGCTAAAAAGTCTACACCCCCTCCCAAAGGAGACCCACTCAAGAAGGTGTTAGAGCAAAGGGGTGTTTAGTAAACTGTCATGTTCAAATCATAAC
Organism: Microtus oregoni; assembly: GCF_018167655.1. Lineage (NCBI taxonomy): Eukaryota > Metazoa > Chordata > Mammalia > Rodentia > Cricetidae > Microtus > Microtus oregoni. The sequence goes on along the minus strand of NW_024543059.1, from coordinate 55,734,451 downwards.
ACTTCCTTTTTCTGCTCCTAAATAAAAGATGTCCAAAAAGTATTGGATAAGAGAGAACATAATAGCTAAGAATTAAGCTACTAATAATCAATTCACAGTAATATAAGTATCCTAAATTTTCATCTATCCTAACTTTTTACAAAGGATGGGAGTAAGCAGTCATTATATCTCCAAGGGATTCTCTTTCTCAGTAAAATATTTAGTTTCAGTGTGAAAATCATCTTAGGGTACCTTGAAACAGTTGGGAACCCTTGAAACAGTTCACTGAGTTCATCAAGATCATACTTCATTTACAAACACCGCTGCCAGATCATGAAGGAAATTCTCCAGCAAATACCTGATTTTATATTTCCACTTTAGAAAATGCCTTCCTATTAAAAAATATAGGAAATGGAAAGGAAATCTCAGTGAAAAGCAACATTACATAAAGACAGAAGAAAAAGTTTGCAAGGATAATGAATTATTGCCCTCTTCTCTGTATCTCTGAGGACAGGTAAGATATTTTCAAACTTTTCCAGATGGTTTTGGGGCTTATTCTCATTTCATAGTGAATCAACCATTCCAGAGTGACAGGAGTGTATTCCCTGATGAAAATTACTCATCCCCACACTCCCATAGCCAACTCAGTAATATGTAATGTTCTTCACATAAGTTATTTTTATTTAATTCATTGTTGTGATCCACAAAATGCCTGACAATCAATTACAGTAGCACACCCATTCTGCCGTTTCCTCATCCCCACTTCTGAATGAGAAACCTTCTAAAGTGTAGAGTACCAAAAAAGTTCAATTCAAATTTCATTTAATTTTGCAAGTGAAGATTATATCAAGACTCTTCAGTTTTCAAAATCCATTTTAACTTTAGGTTTGGATGAGAAAATTTTATTCAGGGGTGTCCAATGTGCAGTAAGTAAATCAGCTGCATATGCTTGCATGTGCTTCCTTCCAACCGCACAACCACTGTTTCTAATATTATTAAATACAAGGCAGTTATTATCTATCTACTCCTATAGCATAAACAACATTTGTACATGTATGAATTAGTGCATGAACATGTCATATATAAAGTCTTACTCAACTGTGAGGAAAGGTAGTATAGTTTCAGTGGGAATGCTGAGTGCGCAGATTTCTCCATCTAACTTGTTTGTTTCTCTAGACAACTCCAATCTTTCTCATGGCCTACTACCCTTTGTCTGTGGAATTTTGTTGTGTAGTCTCAGCTTTATCACTTACGGGGTCACACAACTCCCGGTTCAAAATGGAAAACTTAGATTGCATTGCTAGTAGGGGAAATGAACACCAGCTTTTAGTCTCTAACTATGTAATAGAAGACCCAACTGTTTCTCAACGTACAGTATAAATCCATCCCAAAGCATCTATGTTCCGGTGTCTGCACTGCAGTCCCCATCATAGAGATATGTACCAGGCTCCATCCAGCATCTCCTGAACATTCTGAGAGTTGCTGACATCATATTAGCCAAGTCTCAGAACAGCCTGCACAGTCTTGTTTTCAGTCATGCATATTGGTCTGACCTCAGTTCCTGCCTGTGGGCTTCCTCCTGTTCCTTAATTAGAGAAGGTTGGGAATACCGAATGTAGATGTTACGTAGGACCGGTCCTTGGATGATAAATCACAAGTGCACAGCTATGTCCCTGTGCTTTCAGTGGGGTTGAGTTAGAGGACTTTTTTATCCTCTCATCCGAAATCCCCTAGAATGGAATCCTCATATGTCATAGAAGGCAGAAACGCGAATCTCCTAGACATAGTTTCTGGGTTATCTGCAAGTAGACTATTTTCCTCCAGTCCTAGCTTCATCTGTAGGATTTTTCAATAAATCTCTATTAGATAAACAGACAAAACCTGTATTTTTTTTAACTTTGCACAAAACAGTCTGAGCATATATACTTTCACTATAAAGTTCTACCAAACACCAAAATAAAAAATCTAATTATAAAACAAATTCTTCTGAAAAATAGGAGGGGAAGAAAAAATTATGAACTAACTTTGTAATATCAATAGTACATTGATATCATAGAAAAATGTCACAAAGTTTTATCTCCTAGAAAAGTTAGTACAAATATTTTCAATAAAATATTGCAACCAAAACCAGAAATGTATAGCAAGGAATAACCACCTCGAACAAGTAGAGTTCATAGCAGGAATGCAAGGTTGGGCACACTACTGAAAATCGGTTACCGTAATAAAGCATATTTTAACAGACAAAGGGCAAACACAAACACCTCCATTGCAAGAGTAGCTGGAATCTCTAACAATACTCACGGTGGATACTTTTGGTATTATATGAAATAGGTGTTAGGGACTATAGTAAAGGCTTTAGTGGTTAAGGATACTTGCTGCTGCTCTTTCTCTTCCAGTCACAGGCACTTCGGGAGCCACCGGTTACCGTTCAGCCATGGCCAAGTCCAAGAACCACACCACACACAACCAGTCCCCAAAATGGCACAGAAATGGCATCAAGAAACCCCGGTCACATAAATACGAATCTCTTAAGGGTGTCGACTGGAAGTTCCTGAGGAACATGCGCTTTGCCAAGAAGCACAACAAGAAAGGCCTGAAGAAGATGCAGGCAAATAATGCAAAGGCCATGAGTACACGTTCAGAGGCCATCAAGGCCCTGGTGAAGCCCCAAGTGGTGAAGCCCAAGATGCCAAAGGACCCCAGAGGCAAACTCAGCCAATTTGCTTTCATTGTTCATCCCAACCTTGGGAAGCGGATTAGAAGAATACTGTGGGTGTGTGCAGGATCTCTAAGAGGCTCAGCACTGCAGAGAATTCTATCTGAAAATGGCTGAGTGATTCAGAGAGGGTGTCCCATGAGAGAGATACACATTTCTGTTCTAGTCAGTCCCTAGTGGTAGAACCAGAAGTAGCAATTTGCTAGTGGGTGAATATATTTTCCTAGGGTGGAGAGTAAGGCTCACCTTGCCACTGTCACACAAGAACTTGACTACTAAGACACAGGTGGCATCACTTTCTTTATAGATGTTATATAAAGGTTATAGTAATGCATGGTTAAGCGTAATTTGTAAAGAAGTTTGGGGGACAAGGGAGGGATTCTCTATCTCAGATCTTACTTCTGGGTTTGATAAATATTCTTCTTAACCCATTTTCTTAATAAACAATTAAGCAAAATTGCACTGACATACTGTATAATGGTGAGTGAGTGAGTGATTTCTGACCTATGTCAGAGCAATAAAACATATAGCCACTTCTCCCTACATTTTACCATGGCCCCTGCCTTCCAGCCCCACAGGATTTCTATATACAATGAAAACAGACTAGAACCAGAAAGCAGCAAAGATAGCACCATTCTATGGATATATTAAAAACGCATAGAATCTAGTGTCCCAAACTGCTTAATTTCACTATCTGGTGGCAAACAGGAGTCATGAATAATGGAAAGAGATTCGGTGAAACTTAAGGCCTCATATTTTTAAAAATTTTAAAGTTCTCCAAGAATTAGAAATTTTGCTATTTGTTAAGAAGTTCTTGAAAGACTTGAGTTTATTCATTCATGGTACATCTGATAATGAAATGTTGTGGACAAGCAAGAATGCCCACTTAAATTTCCATGTAGCAAGGAATAGTAGTTAACTCTCATTATTCACAAATAATACTATACTATTTTATCTGTAAAATTAAATGAAATCAGCCATGGGGCTGTCTGAAATGAGAAGTAAACCCAGTCAGGTAATGTTTCAGCAGTTTCCATGTGCATGTGACAAATCTAGAGATAAAACTTAAGAAACAGTGTTTGCAAAGGTACCATGAACATGCTGTGTTAAGGAATAAAGCCAGGGAGATAGAAGGCAGATGTCCATATTTCAAATCACAAAATACCATGAAGAGGAAATAGAATCCTGAATAAACGGAGAGATATGTCAGCTCATGAATTGTAAACTACAAGTCTCTCCTTACTCTCAATTTAGCTCATGCTTTATGTGTTTCTAATGAAAATCCATCCCTTTGTTTCAAATGACAAACTAATTATAAGCTCTGTGTAGAAACTTGAAGGACCTAAAATAGCATTTTAGAAGAAAAATAAGTTCTTCAGACAACAGATTCTAATACCATGACTTCTGACAAAGCTGCTTGTGGTTCAAGAGCACTTGAACAGTCGAGGGCACTTGCAGAACAAAGCCCCTGACACCCTCAAGGAAGACAAAATATTCCAATGAGTGTTGCTGAGCTGAATGCAGGAATGTATAAGAAAATCTATGGAGGCACCTTTGGCATCGCATTTGGTAAGCAGATATAAGTGTGAAAGGGATTATGTATGCAACAAGTTAAACTAAAATGGAAAGGCTTCCTCTAAAGAGAGAGAAAAAAAGATCAACTTCCAAATGTGGGATTGCAAAAATTTATCTGAACAGGACATCAGGAGCAATACTCAGTAAAGGAAGCAATGGTGAAATATTTTCATTAATTAAAAAATTCAGTAAAGGCAGTACCCAGGAAAAGGAGGAAGCTCTTCTCAGACATGACACTAACAATTTATCTATATGACAAGGACTTGCACGCATGTTGCATACAAGTTTTCACAAGACAATTAGGAAATACAATTCAGAAACAAAGGCAAACAAATATTTCAGAAGTCACTCCAAAAAAGAATGAAATTATATCAATTTCAAATAATGGTAAAAGGAAAATACATAACAACAGTTTTCACCTTCAAGTTAAAATTCAGGTCATCAGCAACAGCTTTGGTTAAATTATGATGCTATTTGTAATGTATACTGCATTGTGGGTAGGAGTAGATAAAATGCAAAAATTACTTTAGAATTTCATCAACTCCTTACAAATCTATCTATACTCTGTATTCCAACAACCCCCAAAGGTAAGGAAAATGTAGGTCATGAAAACAAAGTAGAAAGAATTTTACCCACAACACAAATCACTTTACTCCACTTTGCAAGAGAATGGACTCGTTCTTGCTTTCAGAACAGTCTAAGGAGACATTAACATGTCCAGTATCCTGGATTGGTTTTGCTTGGAAGTACATGCTGTGAAGAGGATTGTACAAGTGTAATCTTGTGATCTCCCAAACTCCTGAGTTAGGAAGGTAATCTCCAATACAGGTTTGCTAGGCCAAGCTCATAGGAGGTGGATGGGTAGAAGTCTCCATTCTCTTCAATGAGCTACTGTTCATGTCAGAGGGCCTGCAAAGTCCATTCAAATACACATTCGCACTCTTTCACCTAAGGGCACAGGGAGAAGGCACACACTTGGTGCCACTACTTTGATTTGGGCCTTTCCAAACTCTATTATGATGCTACATGACTTGTTCTTTACATATTTCCCAAGTGTGAAATTTCCGTGCACAAAATAGACAAAAAGGAAAGTGATGAAGTAGAAAATACATTTATCCAAGACCCTAAGGCTGCCCTTCTCTCTGATAAATCTCTGCCAACCCAATGTAAAGACTCAGGACAACGGTCACCATAAGTCAGCCCTAACATTGGGGTGGGGCAGGGTTATTTCCTTGCTGCTTTAATACCAAGACTTTGCTCAATCATTGACTTAGGGCTTCTGACAAATTGCTTGAGCTCACCCAACTTTACTTCCTTTTTTCACTGGGTGGGTGCTGCTAAATTACAAGGAAGCATAGTGGAAGGCCGAAGTAGAACCTGTAGACGCTAATATCCCGAAACTGTGAGCTAATCTTAAAGTTAGCATCGAATAATGACTCGTTTCTTCCAAGACTATCAACTGAGACTTTCTGGGCTACTACACCTGGCAACATGGAGGAGGCAAACATCACCACTTTCAAAAAACTAACAACATACAAATCTTTGCATGCGATATTGCAAAATCAAACATATTGCAATGTGTAATCTGAAATATATACATTTACATACACATATGCACACACACACAAACACACAAAAAAAATCAGGGTAGTGTTAAGCCTGTGGAGAGGAAATTGCTTGGTAAAGAGAATGAGTAAACTCTCTAGGGTGGTAAAAGTGTTCTAGATCTGATTTTAATACTGCACAAATAAAAATGGATCAAAAATCGCTAAATTGTACACCTACTGGCTCAAATTTCTACTTGAGTTTTCTTTCAAGACTAGGTCTTGATATCAATTTTACAATCACTGCATTTCATAACTACCTCCATTTCTTTTCTATAAATACAAATGAGGTTGGCACCTGCAACCAAAACAGCTGTAAAAATTATCTGTAATTCTTTATTCATTTATAGTTGCCAACTCATCATTAACCTGAAGCACAACCGAGTTAAAACACAGGCCTTTAAACTTTATGTGGATTGTAACTGAGCATGATTTGTGAATGGTCAGAGAAGCATCTTTGTGTGGAAGTGTGTTTTAGTATACAATTGTACAATTGCCTGTGTATAGACATGCCTATATGACTTTTTGAGAATTTTTTTTTCCTTTTTTTATTGAGCTCTACATTTTTCTCTAATTTTCTTCCTGCTTCTCCCCTCCCCTTCAACCCTCTCCCAAGGTTCTCATGCTCCCAATTTACTCTGGAGATCTTGTCTTTTTCTACTTCCCATGTAGATTAGATCTATGATGTCTCTCTTAGGGTCCTCATTGTTGTCTAGGTTCTCTGGGATTGTGATTTGTGGGCTGTCTTTCTTTGTTTTATGTTTAAAAATTCCTTTTCTGTCCCTAATTTTAATTGCATCTTCATAAATTGAACATTTTTCTTGATATATAATTGTATGATGTAACTAATGTATCTACAGGGAAAATATGGACAGCTATTATGAGGTCTTCATCCATGCACTGTCCTGGTTGCTGTTTTGTACAAAGATATTCAAATAAATCAGTCAAATGCTTTTTGTGAAAATACACATGCTCAGTATCTATATAAAAAATCATCTCTAGCTGAATACCTCCTGGCCTCAGGTCTGTATCTCCAAAAATATCTCTGTAAAGCTATGGTAGATATCTCTTAGCTTTCTTATGTAAGCACCTCTGCCCTGTACATGCTTCCTCTTATCATCATAAAGCGATGTTTCATTTAGGCAGTTATGAAGCACCCATGTGATTTTAATTTTTGTTTAGATATGTGTATTGTGTATGGTGTGTCATCTGAGCATTTGTGCACCACCTATAGACATGGTGCACAAGAAGGCAGAAGAAAGAATCATAGATCTGAATTTGCACATAGTTGCAAATGGACATGTGGGTGCTGGGAATCAAAGCCAAGTCCTCTTGAAGAGCAGCCAGTACTCTTAGGCATTCAGCCCTCTCCCCATTGACTCTTGGGTAATTTTGTTATTTGTATTATATATATAATTTTATACATTTGTTTATATTCACCCCTCGCCACCTCATCCTTTTTCTTCTACACCCAACTTTGTTTTCTCCCTTTCTTTTTCTTTTCTTCTCTCTTTCTTCTTTGCTTAATTTTTTTTTCCAATCAAATCTATACTAATTGCCAAAAGCTTTTTAGTTAATGTTGGGACTTCGTACCCACTTCCCAACAAACTACTTGGATTTTCCCTGCATTGAGCTTATACATTTGAATCATGCATGCTGTAACCGTTAACTGAGTTCATACATTTTACGTGTGTGTGTGTGTGTGTGTAGCTGAGTGCATGTATCCTCTGAGGCCAGACAAGAGTATTTAATCCCTTGGTGCTGAAGTTCTAAACAGTAGTGAGCCATCCCATATGATTCCTGGAAACCAAGCCAGGTCATCTTCAAGGGCCAGATCTCTAGTCCCACCACCCCATTTTAAATATGCCTAAAGTAATATAAGTATAAACCACATAGCTTATTCTTTTCTTTTCATGTGGTTTTAAATGTTAAATTTCCTGTTTTGTTTATTGACATCCTTATTTCTAAAAGTCAGATAAATCTGTTATTCCCAGCAGCCCTTACATAGACTTGTTTTTTAGAGATGCTCAGATGTTAGTTTGCTTTGTCATTTCACTTTGTGTGCACGTGTGTATTCCTGCAGCCTCCTGTCTTCTGAAGCAATATGAATTTTTCGTTTTCATCCATGAGGCATCAGCCGTTCTCAAATCTCTGCTGTCAGTGTTGTATCTCCAAGGTCTTTGCTCCCTTCCTTGTTTCACTCTGTGAATTTATTACATGAGGTGGCAGTTTACTGAAAACTTGCTCATCTGACAAAGTCTTTATCCCATCCCCACAGGATGTTAATACTTTTTCTTGTCATAGGATTCTACAGTGTAACTAATTTTCACTCAGATTGAAAAAAATATTACCTTTGTTTTGTCTAACACCCAACATTTTAAATGTATTTTCAGTTTATTTTTTGAGATTTTCATACATGTATCAATGTGGTTTTGAACAAATCTACCCCTCAATCCTTTCTACCCTATTCTATTCAGATCCCCTTCTACCCCTACTCCCTCCCAATTCCATACACTCATTTTTAGCCCACTGAGTCAGCTTAGTTCCGCCAGTGTTACACAGGTATGGGATTATTCACTGGAGCACGAGTAGCCTGTCAGCAACCACATCCCTAAAGAACTGACTCTCTCTGCCCCAGCAGCCGTCAGACACCAATAGCTTAGACACTGGTGCGACTTTGTGCACATCTCCCTGTGCAGGCTGTTTTGACTGACTTCACCTTGTACAAGTCTAATACATGCAGTCCCAGCTGCTGTGAGATCTTCTGGGCAGTGGCCCCGTCATGTCCAGGAAACACAGCTTCTGGCCATTGCAATCTCATAGTCCCCTTTCCAGAATGATCTCTGAGCCTTAAGGCGAGAAGGTGTGATATAGATGTCCCATACATCAGACTTGTACTCTCTGCATGTTTTCTAGTTAGGAGTCTCTGTATTAATTACCTTCTACTGTGCATAGAAGGCTCTCTGATGAGGATTGAAGGCCACGCTGACTATTAATTTACAGACAAGTGCTTCTACGGGTTTTTAATAATGGCTGTATCCATAGAGCTGTCAATAGTTTTGCAGGGAGTCTTCTGGTTTTTATGAGAATTCTGCTGAGAAATGACTGGGCTTCCTGCAAGATTTGAAGCTTTTCCTTTTACCCCTGTGATTATGAAAATTTTAATGATTATTCACCTTAATCATCATCAATTTAACTCATTTATTGCAATTCTTAGTTGATAATTTTGCTCTATTTTCTCTCTTTGCAATTCATGAATCAGATATTTGGCAAGCCCAAATCAAACCTCCAATCATTTAAAAATGGGGTTTTCTCTTAGAATACATCTCTGGGCATTTTTGTGTAATTCTATGGCAGGCTCTCCCTGATTTTATCTTTCATTTTTCCTTAAGGTTACTGTTGTGTACTTTATTTCACTGATTTGAAGGAAGCCATTTACTAAGAGCACTATGCATTTTCATCAGCTGTTACTTTTACCAATGCACTGTGCTTTCTCAAGTCACGGCGAGATAACAGTCCTCATTCCCATCCTAGACAAACACTGGTACTCAATTTATTTATGCGTTTTCCATTTACTTAGCACATACTCGTTGTATGTGCTGTTCTGCTCTAGGAGAGACAACAAAAGATTAAGGAATAGACATCTCCATAAGCTCATCTCAGAGGCTAAAAAGGCAACACAGAGCAAACTTAATTATATTAAGAATGACTTAGAACATTATGACCCAACTATTTTTCCCTTTCTCAAGGATTTTATCCCAATCATGAATCCTGTCATCTTTCACCATCATATTCAATATGCATTAAATTGCATTAAAATGCATTAAATATGGATTGTTGTCTCAACAAATAAGTCTCCCTCATTTTAAGTTTAAAAATATGTTTTCCAGACCCAGGAAGCACACCTAAGGTTTTGCACATGGCAGACAAACACACTCAAGCACCACTCCACTCCCTAGCCACCCTTGTCGCCACCAATGAGCTTTGTACCCCCATAATCTCTTTATCTATTGCAGTATCCTCGCTCGCCATAGAGACAGCCCTTGGGATTTGGCTTTTGTATTGGCTGCTATGACTTCTTTTCTTTCTCATAACTAGATAACACAATGAAGCCACTGTTGGCAATGAAACCTCACAGCCAAGAAATGAATGGACAATTAGTCGTCTCTTCTTCAGTCCAACATAGCCTTAAGTACAGCAGATCCATATTTTGTTTTGAAATATTTTATTTACTAAACTGCTGAAGTAAAAAGCAGTTTCTCAGACTGACTCGTAACACTTCAGATTAAATGTCGGAAGACATTTAATTTATATAAATTCACCTTTCAAAAAAACTACCTCACTATATGTGTACATGTGATTAAGTATATGCAACATTTAAAAAGTACTACATAGATATATACTGAAAAGAAAATTTAGTAGATTTAATTATTCTGTAGTTAAAAATGCATATTATCATAGGTAATATTTTGCAAGCTTACTAAGAACAGAAATGCTGATAGAAGGAAAAACTAAAATTATTATCATAAGTGGTATAGTCCAAAGAAGAAGGTAAAATCATTTTATGTAAATTAAACGACTGCAAAGAAGAAATCAACTTCCTATAAATTTTTGGTGAATGAAATAGACGACCACAATGATGTGCTGTGAGTATTTCTGTGAAATGATCAAAAATTGCTCTTGCTTCAACAGATATTTGCTACTGAGTTCATAGAAAGGGAATGGTCTCACAATCGAAATAGTAATGGGCTGTATCAACTGAAGGCAGCAGAAATTGAGTGCCAACCACACAAAAAGAAAGCATTGCCGGTCGACAGAGTCAATAAAGATCACAGAGCTCCCCATCATGCTTGAATTGCAGTTATTAATCACACTATCCACAAATAGCAACTGATGATGGATAATCTTCCAACTATGGTGTCAGGTCTTCTATGGACCAGGCAAACTGGCGACGTATTTGAGATCTCATAGACTGTCAGAATCCCCAACTCTGTGCATGCTCAAATCAGTTGTGTTATTGTTATTGAGTGTATGAAGAGAAACGCAACAGAAGAACACGTCTTCAGATTTCTTAGATCGTTTTTGAAATTCAGGTGAATTTGTAACACATTGATCACAAACATAAAAGTTATTAGAAGCAATTGTTCTGCAATAAAAACTGAGTGCTCATAACATGATTACGGCGCAAACATCTGCCACTCATGCAGACAGCATTCTGTAAACCCATCAACCTAACTCTATTTCCCTCTGATTGTATCAGAATAGCTTGCGGCATGGCAGGGATTTGAGTGGCAGGCATCCACCCTGGTGTACAGTGTTGCATACTCAGCTTTGTTTGAGGGAATCATCACTCTTTGAAAAATGCAAGTTTTTAAATGGTTTCTTATTGAAAGGGAGAATGTAAGGAATGCTGCTGCCTTTTTCTCCTTAAAAAGTTCAAGTTTTTATAGTCCCCAGCTTCCATAAATATTTTACTAACTTTTTAAATTGACTTTTTGGTTTTGTAATGAGAAATACCATGAATTATTTAAAAACTCCATACAGGAGATATATACGTATGTGTATAGGAAGATAACTATATATGCCATATAGTACAATCGAGAAAGATGATGTTCCAAAATAATGAGAGTATTCAGTACATTTAAGTAAGGTTAACAACCTCATGCCTACAGAAATATCCAAAGTCATTTTTAAATTTTAAAGTTTTCTTGGCTGCAGGTTTAATATCTGTCACATGGAATTAGAGTGAGGTGTCTGTTGTGGAATCCTCGCGGAGCAAGTGAAGCTGTCAGACTTTGAAGGGACTGTTGAGGAAATCTAGTCTGATTCTAGAAGCAGTGTCAAAATTCCCTTTCTGATACGCCAAAAGTCTCCCCAGTGTTTGATGGAAGAGTACCTTCGTAACTTAGTGTTCTATACTAGAAAAACACCACTTGAAGCCAGCTTCTACCTTTCATTCACTTCCACAGATAAGGCTTCTAAAATCATACAGCTCAAGCTAGCTTATGGTTATGTGAAAAAGTATTTTGATATTTAAGTATAACTAGTTACTTCAACTGTTCTTCAAATCTCCTAAGGAACAACGCTAACCAATATAAAGCATTTCTGTTAAAGGAATATTTATAATGTTTGGCTATACACTGAGATCACTTTGACCAATACGGGTCAGTTTCTGTCTTTGTTAAGACTGAAAAAATTCAAATACAATGGGAAAGAGTTATTGGATGGTTTTGGATCCCTGCACTTTCCCTCTGATGCCCTTTGCCCTTATATCCATGCCATCACGGAATGGCAGACTTGTGGGCTCAGGTATCAAACACTGTAAGCAGATACCCACCTCCTGAGCTGTAGCTTGGGCTGCCTGTGTTCCCTTGCTAATAAACTCATGCTTCCTCTTCAATTATCCCAACCTTTAAGCTGGCTTTATACGTTATGGGTTTATTTGTCAAGCAGCAAATTGATTTCTGAGAAAGAAAGAGAATTTTTCAAAAGAAGAAACCGAGGAACACAGACTCCCATAGGCTCAGGCCACAGAGCTGGGCTAACGAAGAAACCAGATTCCTTTTGTTCTCTTGTTTTTTTGTTTTCCTTTCAATCAAATAGCCTCAAAGACAAATTGGCCCTCATGGCCATATTTTTGTCTTTGAATAGTTGGCATCCTCTGAGTCAAGTCATTAATCAGAGGAATGTTCCAGTGGCTCTCTTAAACTTTTAGCCCTGAGAGGACAGGAATCTAGAATTCATTCCAGCTCTCGTTCATATGTTGAAGTTGAAAGGACGTGAGTAATCCCCATTCTTCTGACTCAAGATTCCATTGTTTGAACAGTGAAGACATAAAAACGAAAACATCCAGGGAGTTCACTAATATTTCTACTGACTCCTATTTTTGATAGTTTTTCATAGGCAAGCCCTTGTTATAGTGTTTTTAATAACGTCAAATAAAACATTTTATCCAGTTTGAGTTAGGAAGATTGGGGAAATATAAGCAGGAAATGGGTTAAGAATCACCCTTTTGCCCATCTTCGTCTATAAAAGGAAGATAGGTATGCTATATATTTTAAGAAAATTTGCATTTTTCTGGCTTGTGCTGTATAAATTAAAGAAAGAACTCCTCAAACACTACCCTTTGGCTCACCATCTTAAACTGTGTGTGATTGGACTGGAGAGACAGCACAGAGGCAGAGATCTGGCACTGCTCTTGCAGAGGCCTAAAGTTCAGGTTTAAGCACCCATGCAAGGTCTCACAGTCACATCTAACTCGAGCTCCAGGAGTCCCTGATGCCTCTGGACTCTGCTGAAAAACTCACTAATATCTGATATATAATAGATTCTTAGTTAATGTTTGAAGCATGAATTGCTAAATGACTTGGACCTGGGTCTTCGGTGTACATCTTGAGTTTGGGTTGTAAGTTGTTTAGTTTACATTAGTCCTGGGATAACGTATGCCACCCTAGGGGGCATTTGTGTTTTCCCTTCTAGGAGACATGAGAGTTTGAGGTAGCTGATCATTCTCTGCAGATGCATTCCTGCTGTTTCAGTTATCCCAAGCACGCTGTAGAAAGCTACAAATATATGTATATATCTTTTTGCTTTTTGCTCTACTTGTTCAGGTACCTGTTCTAATCATGATAAAAATCAAAGTAGCCCATCTTTGTGTGGGGCAGGGAGGAAAGGCATGCCTTGTTCACTAGCTCTTAAGAATAATACAGTTTACAATGTGGTTCTCCTAGTCACTCTACAGGAATTGAGCTTGAAGCTGGGCCAAGTCTCCCAGGCCCCACAAACTCATAAAAACACAAACAAAGGGCAGCTAACTTCCCGAGTGAACAATGCCTCCGATGTAAAGCCATGATCACTTCTCAAAACGCTCTCCTGGATTCCAGCCTTCTCTTACACAGCCGTGTAGCTATGGCTCCTCTTGGGCTAAGTTCCTTCAATGCTTTTTGAAGAATTTTTCTCTACTTCTGCTGTATAAAAAAAAAGGGGGGGGGGGGAGTAATCCTCAGTTCTCAACTAATAATATCAGGACCTCTGTCCAGCAGCTGTTAATTAAAGCTGATAGCAAACTGCTCCCAACTACCTAAGCTTAACAACGCTTCAGTGCCATGCATTTCTGTTACAGTCCTGCTCTGTTGGATCATCCTTTTTGTACAGCTCTCATTTTTCTCTCATTAATGATGCTAGAACATGAGTTCCATAAGAACATGGAAGTTCTGACATTGTGCTCAGTGGTACAGCCTCAGCCAATAGAACAATGGCTCATATATAATAAATCTGTTGGAATATTTAGGTTAATTATGTTAATTAATGAATCCATGCATAATCTACTTTACATTTTGATTTATTGTTGATTTCCTTTCTTACAAATATTGCTGAAGTATAACACAGGTTTTAAGGTAGCTGGATATTTATTTCCACAGAATTCTAGTTGCTCAATTTCTTAGCAAGAAGCCTAACAATAAAACCAGTTTACCTCAGAGTACAGGAAGCCTGCCATCTGCAAGTGGTTTATATTTTCAGTAATAATGATTCAGCATCAACAGAGCACAAAGTCTTCTTTAAGAAGCAATGTGGAGCAGCATCTGCAGTGTACAGCTCTAAATAGCAAAGGAAAAGTTTGCCCAGAATCCTAGATGAAAAAAAAAATAAATCTAATGATTCCTGATTAGTTAATTGCATTTCCGGGATCATACATTATTGCCTAGGCTGTTCTCTTCTCCCTTATCTCCACAACAATTTGTTAAAAATATCCAATGCAGCACCCTGTCCCTGGTGATAATAGATAACCACAAAAATTATTCACATAGGTTATAACGTATCATTTACTGTTAAACATACAGAAGTAAATTCTGATGACTTGAAAACAAGAACAGTTTCTGGAGGATTTGGCTTTGCTCTTTGTAATTAGGGGACAGATTCTTTATATACTCCTGGAAATCAGCTGCAGCTGGGCTGAGGAATGGGACTGTGGTCAGGAAAGTGATGGGGCATAACACACCCTGGAGTGAAAGGGTCCAGTAAGCCCAGGAGAGTACACCGCAGCAGGGCTTTCTTTTCTGGAGGTCGAGGGAGGAATTTTCTCCTGTTTCCATGAGAAAATATTTTAAGCTACTCAGTCGCCTCCCCCTTGGGATATAATTAGATAATACCATATTAGACATTTAAAATTCAGACTTTTTCCATGGATTTCTCATAAATTCATCTTCTTATGTGTTTTTTTCAAGTAGTTTTACTATTTTAGATCTCAGCTATTTCATCTGGAAAATGATAGGAATATACCCAACCTTGTCTAGGGGTTTTTCACACTTTATATTTTGGGGACTCTCATTCTAACACAGCAGCTATGCTCTCCTAAAGGAAAATGGGCTTGAGCACTTGGTCTTCTGATGTGGGATGTCCTTCAGTATGTGTGTTGCTTTTATTGGTTAATGACTAAAGCTGTTTTGGCCAATGACTTAGCAGAATAAACCCAAGTGGGAAATCGAGAGAGAGAGAGAGAGAGAGACAGAGAGAGACAGAGAGAGAGACAGAGAGAGACAGAGAGAGAGAGACAGAGAGAGAGAGAATAGGCAGAGTGGAAGGAGACACCATGTAGCCACTGAAGGAGTAAGATGTCATACTGGTAAGACACAGCCTCGTGGCAATATACAGATTAATAGAAATTAGTTAATCTAAGAATTAAGAGCTAGCTAGGAATATGCCTGATCAATTGGTCAAACAGTGTTGTAATTAATATAGTTTCTATATGATTATTCAAGTCTGGGAGACTGGAAAACAAAAACAGAGTCTTTGGCTTGTTTGTGGCATATTAAATTGCTGTAATTATTGTCAAGATTCAGAAAAGATTCATTAACCAATTGACTTTTGTCTCATTTTACATGATACTATTTTGCTAGAAAGTGTATGCAAAATGAATTTGTTTAAATATATTATATGCTAAGCTTTTTTGGTTGTTTCTAATTAAGGGAAATTATCACTCTCTTGCTGAAGTTACCCATTGCTTGAGTCAGTATTGCTTAAGCAAAGGGAGTTCTCATAATGGTACTTGTCATGAATGAAACAAGGTAAGTTCTTGATAGAGTCATTAGGAACCAAATTCAAAAGCAAAGTTCAGAAGATGGAGCCTCCAAAAAGTAGGGCAAATGCCTGTAATTCACTCAATTCCCTCAGTGTTTTTAGTAGCTGTATTTATTGTATCTTGCCCCTTTGCAAGACAGAAACCACATAGAAAACTAAATAAAGGAAAATTGTCTTGTATAATCCACATTAATAGACACTTCTTTACTAAAAACACTTCAGATATATAGTCATGTACACAAAACTAATATTATGTGACCATAAATAATGTTCTAAAATAATGAATAGTCATGAGGACACTAGAGATAGCTATTACCACGGGAGAAGCCAGGTTTGGTAATAAGTACAACTTCCCAACGTCAAAACCCATTACTATGTGAGCATCTCTCAAATAATTCTGCCACCAGGGTATGTTTTCATGTTAAACAACAAATTCCACAGATAATTTGCTTTCTATCAGATTTTATATTTTTGTAATGGAAACTGAACCTACCACTATGAAAGCAAATATATTTAATCTGTAAAATATTTATACGCTAAATTCATGACAGTGTATATCTTTTAGCTGGATAGAAATGAATTCGAAAGAAAGTATTGCTGCTCAGAATTTCAGAACCTCAAATGGTGGGAAGGATGTCCAAATACTGGATTTTGAAGTCAAGTAGCTGCTTCGATTTTAAGAGCAGATTACACTAAAAAGCAACTATTTCCCTGGAGTTCACTAAGTATTTCTAAGCATAATATTGATGAGCTGGCTCTATATTTGATGTCTGCTTATCATTCAGCTAGCTTCCCAGGATGTCATAATTAAGGGGTTATACTAAGTCTCCAATCAAAGTCAGAGTCAATGTGAAATGTTCCTATAGAATGTTTGTTATTAGTTATGTCTGTATAGGCATTAATTTTCTGTTTGAAATCATTTAGCAAATTTTAATTAGTTAAATGTGTCTTCTCCAAGTTTCTCCAAGTAGGCTAACATTTGAATAGTGTTCTTCTGACCTCCATGCCTGGGAGCTGCATCTACATCACTCTTGTAGCTTCCTCTACCTCTTTCTGTGTCCTTTACCCACAAATTTATAATATCTTAACCATTATAATTGTTACAATGTATATGCATTATATATACACACATATACTGCACAGACACACACACACACACACACACACACACACACACATGCAAACATGCAACCTACAGATCCCATTCAGTATTGCTCATATGTACATGTGACCTAAGTTGGCCACTGGGGTTGGACAGCTTATGTAGAATCTTGTCTTAAGAAAT
Organism: Microtus oregoni; assembly: GCF_018167655.1. Classification (NCBI taxonomy): domain Eukaryota; kingdom Metazoa; phylum Chordata; class Mammalia; order Rodentia; family Cricetidae; genus Microtus; species Microtus oregoni. The sequence goes on along the minus strand of NW_024543059.1, from coordinate 55,717,215 downwards.
AAATATTTTTTCCTTTCTCAGCAACCATAGACCTCCTTTCACTTTTCATCAGTAGGTAGATTCAACTGACATGCTAAAATTTATAGGAATCATTTATTTACACTATATTTTCTTTCAAAGTCCCCTTTCCTCCAGGAAAATTATTTTATATTTTATATTGAAAATAAGAAATGGTATCTTTCTTTCTAATTATAAGAATATCTATTAGAAAACAACCTTATGATGTTTTCACTGCACATCTGAATGCTAATTTTGAATAATTTCTTCTAAATGTGTAAAAATATGTTAAAATGGGTCATTAGAAACTCAAAGAAGATTCAAATCCCTGCTTAATATTATTTCAACAGTTAAGAATGCCCAATAAAAACAGTTTCTGCAATTTCTGTGCCTGAATTCAGGTCTATGCCATCTGGCTGTTGCTGGGCCACTGGATTGTTGTTGAGTTATTAAATAGAATGTATTCATTATTATTTCTTTTAATGCCTTCTCAACTGTAACTTTAATGCTTAAGTAAAACATGGGACATTGCACAATTTTCATTTTTATTTTCTTTAAAACTGTAAATGTGGACTTAGCCACTGTATCTTCAATGTCCCCAGCACATGATACTTTATAATAAAAATGAAACAGCCATGTGAGATTTGAAAATTGTCTCCACACATGTCCTCCATTTCCCAGTCTCCCATCTCAGAGAGCTCATAAATCTCAGGATATCTTGGTCATTTTGTTCTGATTTTTCTCTTAATAGTGTTCAGGACCACGAGGGGTGCACCCACACACTAAGACAATGGGGATGTTCTATTGGGATCTCACCAAGGCCAGCTGGCCTAGGTCTGAAAAAGCATGGGATAAATCCGGACTAGCTGAACATAGCGGACAATGAGGAATACTGAGAATTCAAGAACAATTGCAGTGGGTTTTGGATCCTACTGCACGTACTGGCTTTGTGGGAGCCTAGGCAGTTTGAATGCTCACCTTACGAGACCTGGATAGAGGTGGGCAGTCCTTGGGCTTCCCACAGGTCAGGGAACCCTGATTGCTCTTCGAGCAGATGAGGGAGGGGAATTTGATCGGGGGAGGGGGAGGGAAATGGGAAGCGGTTGTGGGGACGAGGCAGAAATCCTTAATAAATAAATAAATTTAAAAAAAATAGTGTTGTGGGCAGTCCTTGGGCTTCCCACAGGTCAGGGAACCCTGATTGCTCTTCGAGCAGATGAGGCGGGGGGGGACTTGATCGGGGGAGGGGGAGGGAAATGGGAAGCGGTTGTGGGGACGAGGCAGAAATCCTTAATAAATAAATAAATTAAAAAAAAAATAGTGTTGTTTCTGGTTTCAACATTTTCCTTGCTTGATAAGCACTAAAGTACTAGCAGTCCAGTTTATGAAAAAAATTATAAGACTCTAGTTTACTTCCTTATTGATTTTTTTCTCCATGATGAGCAAAAAAAAAAAAAAAGTTGCTCATACAAAGGTATCTTCCTTCTTCAAACTCTTGCATATGTACTTCCAAAATAAATATTTGGGGAAGAAGGAGATGTCCGTGATTGTAGTACTCTGTGAAAGTTTTATAATGGTGGAAATTGGAAAGCCTAGAGTCTCAAGGAAATTACCAAAGTAGAAGCAACTCTGCCTGAAGAAAAATGGCAAGTGATACCATCCTGAGAAAAGGTGATACCCAGACTACTCTTCAAATCTGGGAGACATTTCCCAGTGTATAATATAGAAAGCAAAGAATGAGAATTCCAAAATACCCAAAGTTATTCAAAAGGTGTTTCTAAATTCAGAGTGAATAAGTATTTTGAGAATGGGATTCTTGCTCTACATCAAACTGCCCATGAAGATCAAATGGCATTGGGCATAAAGATCAAATGCAGTATAAAGTGAAATAATGCTCATAATGAGTTGTTTTATATCTGAAGTCTTCAGGGCATCCTGCACATGGAAAACTAAGTTCAGCTAATTTATGTAAAAACAAAAATAAGGGGACAACTTCCTAATTATAACCCCAGTATCACAGACACTGAAAGCAACAATAAATAAATGGGACCTCCTGAAACTGAGAAGCTTCTGTAAAGCAAAGGACACAGTCAATAAGACAAAAAGGCAGCCTACTGAATGGGAAAAGATCTTCACCAACCCCACATCAGACAAAGGACTGATCTCCAAAATATATAAAGAACTCAAGAAATTAGACATTAAACTTCTAAATAACCCAATTAAAATGGGTACAGAACTAAACAGAGAATTCTCGACAGAAGAATCTCAATGTGTCTGAGAACCAGAATAGTCATTCCACAAAGCTATATGCCTCTGCTGTACCAATCCAGCACTGAAAGTCTAGAAGCTCTCGAGAGTCACTGATTGAGTTCTTGGAACGGAAGAGAAACTGATAACTTCTATCAGCAAATGATCATAGCAAAAGCAACCTACAGACTCAGTTCTAAAGGGGAAGCTAAAACACACATAGGCACGTTGCTTTCCCTTGTGCCTCCTGGTACTGGACAAACAGTTAGAAACTGCCTACATTAAAAGTGAATCTTCTCTCAGTAAACCCTCTCTGGAAATATCCTAAGGAGAATGTCCAGAGATACATCTCCCCGGCATCTCTAAAGCTAGTCAAGTTGAAAATCAAGTTCGATGATCATAATAGTATCCAGGGATCCTCTTATTTCAGCCAAACGCTAACTATACATATTAACTATCTACTACACTTCACCCTATAATATATAGGCTATAGAAAAGCTACAGAAAAAGTGATCATATAGCTCAAAGGAACCTACTAAAGACTGAGACCTGATAAGGAAGCAAAGGATCACAGCAGATTTCTGGATAGACTTGAGGACCCAACCACAAAGCTTTTCAGGTTGCTGAGATGCCAAAGCAAGGATCTACTTCAAGGTACAACTACAATACCACCAGGTTTGACCCTGTTGTGTATCCATGAGACCAAGAGCATGTCATTTTGGTTCCTGGGTCTCCAGCTTAAGAGGTGGTACATTTAATTTGATGTATACTGCAAGATCCAGAATTCAGAATTTATGTGGAATAAGATGAAAAATTAGTATATTGCATGACAGAAAATGTGTGTCAAAAATAGATTAAGAACTTGCAAATGGCTCAACTATTCTCTTTTTCTCTCTTCCTTTCCACCTCCATACTCTAATACAGCTGTAATAATCTTTCTTTCTCTTGCTTTAGGCTGTCTCAGAGACAACATACTTATGAGACCAGAACTCAAGAAGTTTGATGACTTGGTATTTTGTATTTTCTTCCTCTTTTCTTTTTGCTGTCACTTTGACAACTTCCACAGTAACGTGAGAGATGCCTGAGAGTACCCCATGTCAGCTAAAAATGAAGCTCATTCCCAGACACAAAAGAATCCACTTCATATCTAGAATTTTCCTTTGGGAGTCAAGAAGAATTAATCTAGATAAGACTCCTTGTGTGTTCTTATGTCTTTAGATATTGGTGTGTAGAGTTGTTTATTATATAACATTTTAGGCAACTTTAGACAATACATAGTCCTTATACTTCTTTTTAAACCAGAAAGAATTATTTTTGATAAACATGAATGTACTAGTATCCCTAAGAGTAAGAACTTTTGTGTTCTGACTAAGAAGTGAAAAATGTAATATGCTAAAGGCCCCTGCTGTGTGTCTTAAAACCCAGTTGTTTTCTATCCCTGACAACTGTGGTGTTACATTTATTGGGCATTCCTTCAGCATTACCATATTCTCCTGCATAGATATTTCTGCACAATCTAACATTCTTTTTCATTTTAAAGTATTTCCATGTTGGTAACATACTTTTAACTTGTAATGGTTCTTTACACTCTACATTATGTATTCTTAAATTTTACTATTATGGAATACATACTTCAACTCAATACCTTTTGTTATTATATTACATTACCTAGTACAGGTGTGACCCAATTTATTAAAGCATTTTTCTCCATGTGGACACTAGGTTATCATTTTAGGCCACTATACACCTCCTTATATATTGGCTATATGTAGGAATTTCTATTCAATTTTTATGTCCTGCTGTTCTGAGGCACTGAAGCAGTGAAAAGTCCTTACAGCAGCATGTATTTTATTCACGCCTCAGGATTTGTCTCATGTACTCAGCTAACAAACACCAGATGCAATGCTATTTATGTTGACACATTCCATACTTCATGTGGAACCAGCAAAGTTCACAGTGGCATAGATGGGCCTCAGCCACCAGGAGCACTGCAGCTTTAAAACTTATGTCCATCTCACTTCTGTACATAAACAGCCAATGTAGTACCACTCCTAAAAACAGTACGAATTAATTACAGTTTAGAAGGATCAAAATACACTATACACATCTACTTTTGGCCTGAAATCATGATTATGAATGCCAATTAGATCACAGAAATTTGTCTTGCATGGAATTTATTAGCACATTGTACTAAGAAGGCAAGTATACTAAATTTTCAAGTATTCAACAAGTTCTAAAATGGATAAATCTGAAGAATGGTAACTAAATTTAATTTACACATTTGCTTACTGTCCAGAATATCTTTGTGATTATTTGTATTTCTTTTCCTAAAGAGGCATAAGAATGTCACTTTTGCCAATGAGATGGAGGTAAGCTATGTCAATAAGCTCAGTTAAAAGTAGTGCATTCAAATAAAAATGATACTTCTGTAGCAGAAACGCTAGCTAGGTCTTCATACCTAACCAATATCTTTTGTTAAAATGAGGTAAGCATATGGTTTATTGAAAATAGTTAGCATCCTCAGTCTTTCCAAATAGTATTGTCTAGAGATGAAAAAATTTACCTATATGAGTCTGTGACATGGGTATGTGTATACTTTTAGACTCTCACAGTTGGAAATTAACTTCTGCTTCAAAGTAAATGAATGAATGAATGAAAGAATGAATGAATGAATTGCTAGTAATTTTGGACCTCATAGGAACTAACAGTGGCACTATGAATTGTATTCTTATTGAAGGCATATAGAATACCTTCTAGAATAAACATACCTTAGGCCATAAAATGATTTCTCAATGCACTAAAAACTGAAATCATAGTGTATATTTCCTCCGACTATGATGAGAGACTTTAAAATTTAAAAAATATATGGAAATTAAACAAAACTCTCTTGAAAAACAAATAGGTCAGTAAGTCAATCAGAAAGAAATATTAGAAATTACTTGAAGCAAATGAAATTTGGGATGACAAACTAAGATCTTAGGCTGTTACATTCAATTTATATTTTAAAGTACTAATAACAACAAATAATCAGTATATAAAAAAGTTATAGTCCATAAAACACTAGGTTAATTCCAGGTATGAAAGAATGTCTCAATATATACTAATATGTAAACATAATACATCTTATAAATACAGTAGAGGATGTTTCATACCTTTTCGAAAGGAACGCAATAAAATTCAACATTTATTCAGGATTAAAACTCTGAAAAACTAAATATAGGCACAATCTATCTGAACTCTAGGAAGAATACACATACTAAGCCCAGAGTCTACACCATATTGGGGGGGGGGGGGTCTATAATTTCTTGCATGTTCCAGCACCAGTAAAAAGGTCACCTTTAGCACTTACTTTCAGGTCAGTCAGTGGCCTTACGTAGAGCAACAGATAACATTAATGTTTAAAAGGCATACAAATAAGAAATCTGGGTCAAATTACATCTGTTTGAAGCTAATGTGGTGCTATAGAAAAAGCAAGAGGCTCTATAAAAGTGAAACTATAATTAATTCTGCAATTCAGAATACATATCATTTCATAAAAGATCAGTTATTTATGCAACAATGACACAAGCAAAGGAAGAAATCAATATACAGCCCCACACACAATGCCTACAAATACAGTAAGGCGATTGGCAATGAATTTACACATGTAATTGAGTGATCTTTACAGAAGAAATTCCGAAGACAGGGAAAGAAATTAAAGAAGATAAGAAAGAAAGAAAGAAAGAAAGAAAGAAAGAAAGAAAGAAAGAGGGGGGAGGGAGGGAGGAAGGGAAGGAAGGAAGAAAGGAAGGAAGGAAGGAAGGAAGGAAGAGAAAAACCCTCCCTACCCTTGTTTTACAAAATTTCATATTGTTAAACTTTCCGTACTATCCAAAACAATTTTCAGATTGGATGCAGTTGCTATAAATATACTAATAATATTATTCACAGAAATAAAAACGACACTCCCAATTGGCATGTCTGATATTTGTGTAGAATCCTAAAACGCCCTGAAAGTCAGAACAGTCCTAAATGCAGAGAGCAAATCTAGAGCATGGCAGCATATCACTTCAAAGCATATTCCAGACTTATAACAATGAAACACAACCTAAAAACACATAAACCAATAAAACCAAATAAAAGCCAAAGCATAAACAAGGTATTTATAGACAGCTTACTTTTGAGAAAGGCAGCAAGTGTACAAGGGGAAACCATCTCCTCAACAGACGATGCTGAGAAAGAGGACCTGACGCAGTGGTAGGCAGATGAGATGTTGCCTACGCAGACTGCCAGGGTCTCACCACACGTTATGGGCACCTAAGAACTGACTGCTACACCCCACAGGTATGAACACTGAACATCAAGAGCAGCACGGAGAGAAGGGCTTTGAAACAATGTGCTTTTGAAGGAATAAAAGACTTCAAAAGAGTGTGGGAAAGATCCGGGTACACTAAAATCGTTACTAAAATCATCTCCAGACTGTGCCCATAAAGATTTACAGGATATAAGAGCATTTTGTGTTTACTGTTGTGTGTGATCCACACAACACCTAAGGAGAGATATTCAGGTGCTCTATAATACCCCTGGTGTCGGGCATTTGAGATAAAGGTATTCACATCATGTAGCAACATCTTATCATAAGAGATATTAACTTAATTTTCTATATGAAATATTAACTAATAAGTATAAAATTAACTTTAGATAAAGATTTTCAATGATTTAAATCATAATCATATTCTTTAGTTAAATTAAATGCTCTATGCCAATTCTAAGAATGTTTAATTTGCAAATATCTATAAACTATCAGGGGAAGATTGACAGTACACAAGCTAAATTAAGAAAGTGTTTCTAAATTATAAAATGAAAAAGAAAATGAATTCTTTTTTATGTTTATTTGTGTATTGTTGGTGTATGGCTGTGTGTGCACATCAAACTGACAGACAAGTGGCCAGCTTTTGGTATGGGTCCTGGTCATCTGAACCCTGTTCTTTATGTTCTCACAGAATGTATTCTTAAACACTGAGCAACCGCTCCAGATCCAGATAAAATAAATGTCTTAAAGTATTAGCGGATAATGTTACTGGACTATAGAGAAATAGCGGCAGTGCTATCTACAATGAACAAGTGCACTCACGTGGGTGGGGGTGGAACGACTCTGCTAACAAATGCCCGGCGATTCCTAGACCCACCTCCGGCCCAGTAAGGCCAGGCACAGTGCGCAGCCGAAATGAAGACAGTCTGTCAAGTGTATAGCACCGACGCGGCTTTCAGGGTACACACCATTTCCAAAGTGAGGGACCTGAATCCTCGGAGTAGCTGTTCTAGTATGAACCTGTTGTGATTGGTCGGGGGTGTACGTGCGCATGCGTGTACTTATAGGCACGCACACACAGGTGTGTCTGCCTTGAGGCCAAAGGAACCCTTCGAGTGCTCTACTCTACCACCAGCAGTTTATTTCCTTGAGTCGGGATCTCTCACTCCATCTGGACCAAACGCCAGGAATAGCCTTGGCTTCCCCGCCCTCTGCACACGGGATATTCCATCACTTCTAGCTGTTGAGTTGGGCGCTGTAAACTTGAGCCCAGGCCTTCATGCGTGCACAGCACGTGCTCTTACTCACTGAGCCATCACCCCGTCCCGGTTTTATAATCTGAAGTGGTTCCTTCACCTTCCCATTGACCCTTGGATGTTTCAGCATCATTTCTTTACCGTCTTCTTGATTTTGCTTCTTTTTAAATGCAAGTTTATTTCTTTTTTTTTTTTTTGCTTTATGTCTAATATTTATTTTTTCCATTTTTTTATTGAGAAAAGGAGAAAAAAAAACAAGTTTCCACCTCCTCCCAGCCTCCCATTTCCCTCTCCCTCCTCCCACACTTCTCCCCCTCCCCCCACTCCTCTCCCTCTCCCTCTCCAGTCCAAAGAGCAGTCAGGGTTCCCTGCCCTGTGGTAAGTCCTAGGTCCTCCCCTCTCCGTCCATTATTAGGAAGGTGAACATCCAAACTGGCTAGGCCCCCACAAAGCCAGCACATTACGTAGGTTCAAAACCCCGTGCCATTGTCCTTGGCTTCTCATCAGCCCTCATTGTTCGCCATGCTCAGAGAGTCCAGTTTTATCCCATGCTTTTTCAGTCACAGTCCAGCTGGCCTTGGTGAGCTCCCAATAGATCAGCTCCACTGTCTCAGTGGGTGGGTGCTCCCCGCGTGGTCCCGACTTCTTTGCTCATGTTCTCCCTCCTTCTGCTCCTCATTGGGACCTTGGGAGCTCAGTCCAGTGCTCCAGTGTGGGTCTCTGTCTCTGTCTCCATCCATCACCTGATGAAGGTTCTATGATGATATGCAAGATATTCGTCAGTATTGCTATAGGATAGGGTCATTTCCGGTTCCCTATCCTCAGCTGCCCAAGGAACTAACTGGGGACCTTGGCTTGGGCATCTGGGAGCCACTCTAGGTTCAAGTCTCTTGCCAACCCTAAGGTGGCTCCCTTAACTAAGAATTGTGCTTCCATGCTCCCCTATCCAACCTTCCTTTATCCCAATCCTCCTTTTTCCCCAAGTTCCCCCCATTCTCCCCTTCTCCCTTTTCTCTCCCCATCTCCCCTTACCCCCATCCCACCCCACCCCCAAGATCTCTTTTTCTCCCCGGCCATTTTGTCTACTTCCCATAGCCAAGAGGACAACTATATGTTTTTCCTTTGGTTCACCTTCTTACTTAGCTTCTTTGGGATCACCAATTGTAGACTCATTGACCCTTGTTTATGGCTAGAAACCAATTATGAGTGAGTACATCCCATATTCATCTTTTTGGGTCTGGGTTACCTCACTCAGGACCTCATTTTTGATAAAGGAGCCAAAAGTATACAATGGAAGAAAGAAAGCATCTTCAACAAATGGTGCTGGCATAACTGGATGTCAACCTGTAGAAGAATGAAAATAGACCCATATCTATCACCATGCACAAAACTCAAGTCCAAATGGATTAAAGACCTTACTATCAGTCAGAACACATTGAACCTGATAGAAGAGAAAGTGGGAAGTACCCTACAGCAGATGGGCACAGGAGATCGCTACCTATGTGTAACCCCAACAGCACAGACATTAAGGGCAACATTGAATAAATGGGACCTACTAAAACTGAGAAGCTTCTGTAAAGCAAAGGACACTGTCACCAAGACAAAAAGGCAACCTACTGACTGGGAGAAGATATTCACCAACCCTGCAACAGACAAAGGTCTGATCTCCAAAATATATAGAGAACTCAGGAAACTAGACTTTAAAATGCTAATTAACCCAATTAAAAAAATGGGGCACTGAACTGAACAGAGAATTCTCAGCAGAGGAAGTTCAAATGGCCAAGAGACACTTAAGGTCATGCTCAACCTCCTTAGCGATCAGGGAAATGCAAATCAAAACAACTTTGAGATATCATCTTACACCTGTCAGAATGGCTAAAATAAAAAACTCCAATGATAGCCTTTGCTGGAGAGGCTGTGGAGGAAGGGGTACCCTCATCCATTGCTGGTGGGAATGCAATCTTGTGCAACCACTTTGGAAATCGGTGTTTCGGTTTCTCAGGAAATTCGGGATCAACCTACCCCTGGACCCAGCAATACCACTCCTGGTAATATACCCAAGAGATGCCTGATCAGATGACAAGAGCATTTGTTCAACTATGTTCATAGCAGTATTATTTGTAATAGCCAGAACCTGGAAACAACCTAGATGCCCTTCAATGGAAGAATGGATGAAGAAAGTGTGGAATATCTACACATTAGAGTACTACGCTGCGGTAAAAAACAATGACTTCGTGAATTTTGAATGCAAATGGATGGAAATAGCAAGTTTATTTCTTAAGGAGATGACACTAACTTCTCTGCAGGTATAACATACATTATAACTTTTCTGCTTCTCCTTGTAGGTTCCCATTCTTTTCCTTTCCTGGTTGCTTTAAAACATGAGAATAAATGTTCTTCTCCATTCGTAATTGGTGTCTTTTATTTCTACAAGATGAAATCATCGGCTCAGTAAAAAGAAAGGGGCGTTATTTTGATGTTAAGCATTAGAATTATGGAGAATGTATCAGGTCTCTTGCTGGAGGAGGTAGGTAAGTTCAGTCAGTGAGATTAGCAGGCTTCCTGGGGCTTCCAATGGGAAGGAAGGGCTTTTGTTGTTACTGCAGTTTTTCCACTTGAGAAATACAAAGAAGCAGAAAATAAAGACAAACAGGGACTTCTGCTTCCAACTTCGGGGTAATTGAGGGGTTGTTTCATTCTGCTGAGAGAAGCACTGAAGAAAAGAAAATCCATTACTGGACTGGAGCAAAGAACCTAGGGAGAGGCCAGATTGCCAGAAGGCTGGATCTCACACTATGGAAAGCAAGCATGAGACAAGCCCCCCCACAGCTCAGGACAGAAGGACTCTCCCTCTACCCTGCAGGAGACATGAGTGAGGCTGAGGATACTGAACAGCCTGGCCTTTGAGGGGATTTCAGCTTCCAGATGCCATGCAGTACTGCCAGGCTGCATTATGTTAATTGAACCTCTTCCTACAGCAGGGTTATTCCAAAGGAGGTCTGCCAGTGTCCAGCCAACTATGCATGCTGAGGAAGAGAGCATGGCTTCTGCCAAGCAAAAAGGGAAACCCTAACACAGGAGCCAACGTGCATTTATTAATTAATTAGATATTGGAAAAACAAGTTGAACATGTTTCTGTACTTTGAGAAGAGACCGTTTGCTCAGTCATTGCACTGCTCTAAGAGGAACATACCATGTAGCCAGGTTTAATCATTAGAATCCTCTCCAGTGACTCCTTGTCTTTGCCAAGGACACCAATGAGGGGAGCAGCTAAGAGCTTTTCCTGCAAGGTGACTCAGCTGTTATCCATATCCCTTCGGCGTGGCGATGGACGCACAGAGCTTCACTCTCCCATCAGGGGAAGGATCAGGCCCTGGGAAGTTTATATAAGAAGACTCCACTGTAAGAGATACACAGTTTTAGTATGATTACTAATAGATGTTGGTAAACTGAGTATGACTGAAGATAGACAAGTAAGGTTTAGAGTGATGGACACATAGTAATAAAAGTCACAGCCATGGGGCAGAGCATAATGGGAAGTGGGAAAAAGGAGAAGAAATTAAATAGAAAATCAAGATTAAAAAAATGTTGTTTCTTTTGAGATTTCTGAATTTGTATTATTTAATTAAATTTCTGTATTTATGAAGGCAGGTGTGTAGTTCAACTGCAGCATTCACACACGAGCAATAACCAGCACATAATAAATAAAGAAAGAAGCAACATTTATATAATATCATGTTGTATATTGAGTGGTAAAAAATTAAAGAACTTCATCCTCTACGGATTATTCAGTGAAATCCTTTCCTTGCTTTGTTGATATTAGCTCTTGAGCCATTAGCTCAAGATAGCCATTAATAGTAGAGACAAATTAGCTAGAAGTGACTAAATGCAACTCATATTCAAAATGTGAATCCCCACAACTTCTTCCTTACTTATTCCTACTAACCCATCAAAAACAGAGGAGTAGCATTGTGAACTATGAGCCACTAACCAAACACCTTCAATGATGGAGTCACTGTACCAACAGGAGTAGAATCGCTTAGGGATCAGCTTCTAGAACAGGATCCAGGAAGTATTTTTGTATCCACAATGTAAGTATGAGGGAAAGGAAAGTCCTAATGATGACCTGGATATCTGATATGCACAGGCACACAAACACACACACACATACGCATACACACGTATAATGTGCATATTAACTATATATACATATATGTCTATATATGCATATGTGTCAAAAATGTATATATATAAACAAACTGTCTCTTTGGAAAATGTATATTTCATAGTTTAAGACATTTTTCAAATTTTTCTGTGTATGAGTGGTTTGCTTGAATATATGCCTGCACACCATGTGAGTACAATATTCACAGAGGTCAGAAGAGGAAATCAGATCCCCTGTAACGGGAGGTATGGATAGAGAGCTGCCTTGTGAGTGTTGGGATCACTACCCAAACCCAGGTCCTCTGCAGCAACAAGTGCTCTTAGCTGCTGAACCAACTCTCCAGTTACAAAGCATACATTTGAATATCAGGTCTTGAGGCATTACCTAATTTCCAATCTTTTCATTTTTATCGGCCCATTATGGGACAAAGCAGTCTTTGTTCTCTACAGCACTTTAACAAATACAGAGAAAACCGCTGTCACAAATCCATGACCATCTTGTTTCGGTCTATCCACTATGCAGTATTCTGGCTGTTGGAGAGCCTGGAAAGCCCTGAGTTTGGTGTCAGGGGTGCAGCATCACCGTCCCACCTCCGGCACTATTCCCAGTGAGAGCAATCAGAGCTGTCCTTCTGAGTAGAGACTGAAATTGTGTCCCTGCGCAAGAGACAATGTGGGCAAACACAGCCGTTGTTTGGTCGCCATCGATTGCTCAAACACAGTGAGGAGTGTTTGGGTCTTGTTAACCCCCACCGGGACAGTGACCTTAGATTCAAATGGCAGAACATGAAGAAGACAGGCTTGCTCGGGAAAATCCTGGCTCCTTCGTGCCTATTAACACAGACATCGTGAATTCTCATGCATCTTGCCAATGCTATCATCAATATTAAAACAGACACTTGGCGGAATAGTACCGGAGGTGGGATGGGGAGGAGGTGGTGGGGCTGGTTGGAGGCATAGAAGGAGTGGAGGTTGTGCATCAGACAGACGGAACTTTGCAAAGCAAGATGGAAAATACATTTCCTGGTACTGTTTTTCCCATGGGCTCCAATACTGCTACAATTAATGAAACAGGGAAACTGTACTACAACTCCTCCAACTGGGCTTTCATTCCGTACAGCATTTGTGGGCGTACAAGTGTTTGAGTGCCATGGTGCACTTGTGGAGGCTGGACAAGCTGTGTCTCCCCTCTTACCTTCCATGTTGTCCTTTGTGCTGCATATGACAGGCTAGCTGGACTGGGGACTTCCAGGAACTCTCCTGTCTCTGTCCCCTGACTTGCCGCAGGAGAGCCAGGATAATGAATTGTCTGTCATGCCTGCCTTCACGTGGTCCGGAAGATCAATTGAGGTTAACACATCTGTGTTCTTATCAATTTACTCATTGAGCCATCCCCCAAGGCCTTCCCTAAAGCATTTTAACTGTTCCCTAATTTAATACATTAGACAATATGGATTGGTTTTCCCCTATAATATGCAGTTACAAAAACATATATTTCATAAAAGATTAAATGTGGTTAACATAATATTTGAATTTTGCTGGTGTGTCATTTAACTTTAATAATGGAAAATCACAATGAATAAAATTGGTTTATAAATATTCTAGAGCTTCTAAGTCCTACTTTCTTACTATAACAGAATAAATTAATTAATTATACTTTATCCCCTAAGCTTTACATAAGTGACTACTTATTGGCTGATGGTTTTCTTTGAGGTTTAATTTTTTTGTCTGCAAAAGTAAGCTCTAAATTTTTAAAATTAGTTACTCATGGAGTTGCTATTTAAAAACTGAGGTTAAAAGCAAGGGAAGGAGATCAACCAAGACAAGTGTGTATGAAATGCTTATTCCTCTGTATGATAACTAAAATTGAATTTAAAATTATATAAAGATAGATATTTGGAAAAACTATATAATAAGATTATATAGTTAGAAGTTTCATGTTATTATATTTACAGGCATTTATAGGACATCTCTAATATATATTTTTATTTATAGAAAATGTGTGGTGGGTGATTGCCATCACACACATCCTGTGACACTTGGCTGCCATTCTTCTCCCCGAGTCTAGGAATTTGAATGGAATCAAGCAATGTATATTATTTTCTTACTGCTTATTTTATCATGATTTTCTCAAAGTCTGTTCATGCTGTTGCATGTTGTAGGATCTTTTTCCTTTAAAATACTGACTTCTTGCCAGATTAAACTGATAAAAATAAAGAGAGAGAGAGAGAGAAATAGCCATGTTGGTTATGAAATTTCTCTGTAACCGTAAACAAAGATTAATAAACACATCAGGAGAATGTGCTGGGGCAAATTCTGTGCCCATCAGATGGATGTGACCCTCTTGGCTCTAGGGCTTTTGAACTTGGACTGCTGTTAGAGGATGTACATGCTCTACCCAAGACCTTCGGCTTTGACAACTGTTGTTTCTGAGACCTTATACAAGTTATGATGTAAATAGCTAAAATCTTATTCCAGTATCAGCATGCCCTTTGCACTTGTGTGTGCCTATCAGCTCTGATCAATACTCACTGCCCTTGCAACTATAAATTTAGACTACACTAAATCTAAACTCGGAAAAGATCCAGATTTTAATTTGAGTTTTGTCAGTTTGTTCTGTTGAGTCTACACAATTGGTAGTATTAGGGCTCTCAACTACTATGGAATTTCGTGGCTTTTTCAACAGTTACTGAAGAACAAACCTCAAAAGTGTAGATTGAGCAAATGGAGCAGGGAACAAAGGTTACACAGCTATATATTGTTTGTGGGCATTCAAGACCAGATAAGGTGACTTGTGATGGTGTAGATCAGAGTAGCAGAGAATGGGATGGTCAGGGGAAGGACCGGCTGGGGTAGGGTTGCAGCTAGAGGGACAGCCCAGCAGTTAGGAGCACTGGCTGCTATTGCAGAGAACTTGATTCCATTTCCAGTACCCACAAGGCTACTCACAACACCTGTAACTCCAGTTCCAGGTGATCAGGTGGCCTGGCATGACCTCTTCTACCACCTCATGCATAGGATGCCATACATACGTGGAGACAAAATACTGAAACATGTGAAATAAAAGATAAATACATCTCTTTAAATTATTGGCTAGAGAAAGAACCAAGGAAAACTGGCAATGGATGTCCTAGCCTTGGGGAGTTCACACGGGAATTTGTGTTAGAATCACCAGGAAACATTTATCATCCACATGCTTCATTGGTTACAATTTTTATGTCAGTAATATACTGTGAAAAACATATCACACAGAGAAGCGTATGAAGAAGACTGATTACTTAAGGAAAGACCACATTCTTGGCCTTATCTCACTTCAGTCTGTAAGAAATTACAGAACTATGAACAAGACCCAATGATCCACAAGATAGAATATTCTTTCTGAGTCCCTTCCGTGACAATAGTAGACAAGGTCACACCCTACTGCCTCATTAGTTCTCTCCTAAGTCCCAAAATGTTTTGCCAGAAATACTACAGTCCCTCAAATAAACAAATGTGATTATTTTTCTGGCTTCATTATAAAATAAAGGTCTTATCTGAATCAATAATTCAACAAAAAAATTAAATTTGACTCTTCTCCCTGGTAGGCATTGTAAGAATGTATATTCTGTGTTTTTTTTTTCATTTTAAGACTTCAATTCCCACGCCCAAAATACACATACACAGCATTGCTATAAAATACCATACCTCAGAAGGGGCACATCAAGTACAAATGTTTGGAAGGATGGTTCTGAAATGGAATGTAATTATTCACTAATAATCGTGGAAAATGAATTGCAGACACCAATGTCGCTCTATGCTGCATGAAGACTTTTCTCTCCATTAAAATGCTCACATAGTAATATAAGCAAGGAATATAGGTTTTATTAGTTCACATTTTAATATGACATTTATATTCCATTTTCTATTTCACTAGCTGTCATGTATATTTCTATTGTTTCCATATTCCTCCCTTAGCCAATAGTGTTTTTCTTAATAAGATTTTTTATAAAGTCAATTCTAATATGTTTTGATGTTCTATATTATCAATTTTCCACAGTTCTGTAATGATTGCTTCATAACATTCAATGGCTGGTTTTTATTGCCTTTGTTTTCATTTATAAAACTATTATCAGAATTGGAAATACAAACGCAAGTGTACAGTCTTCCATATTACTGCAAAGATTTCAATTTAGAAGTTTTGTGCACCGGTTTGCAGAAGCATGTAGAGAGAGACAGCTAACGGAGGGTGATTTTTCTGATGGAATGTTATTTTTGTAAAGCAAACTTACAAATGCTTTACTGCAAGACTGTTGTGATCATGCTCCTGGTTAATAATCAAGTTGTTAAGGTCTAGAAACATCAATGCATTCCACTACAAATAGTCAATAGATATTCTTAAATCATTTTCAAAAATTAAAACAAAATAAATCAACAAATTACTCTAGTATCTGGTGTTTGGTTAGGTGGTTTTTCATTAAGAAATAGTGAATGCAAAAACAAATAATGTATGCATTAATTTAAGATTAAACTCCGTAAGTGATTCTTCACTGATGGTCCATCACTCACCATAGTAACACACACACTATAATTTTTACTATGAAAATTCTGAAAAAGAAGACATTATTGTACAGAAAATAGTGTATTAAAGGCAGAATTATTCTAAAGAGCACTTAAGAATAGAGCTAAACTTTCGGCTCTTGATTCCATTAGATTCAATACTTTCTTTATATAATTACTCTTTATTATGCCACTTTAGTCTGCTGATTTAGAGTCCACAGTTATTGCCATCTACTCGTCACAATTTAAATATAGAGAAAGAAATAAGCAACACACCTTATGGTAGCATAAGGGAAACACAATGAAACTGTCACCCATCCTATGCATCCACTATGCTAATGTTCAGACCGCAGGAGATTCCATGATAAAATCAGGAGATGCTTCCTTTTGTAGGTCATTCTGAAAATGCTACACATTCTATCATATAAATGTGAATTTTTCTGTGTTTTTATAATGCTGCTTCAAACAAATAAACCAAAAAGAAAAAGAAACAGAAAGCCATCAATGTCATGACTTTGGGAAATGATTAATATTTGCTTCAGTTCTTAACAAAGTTCAGTCTTTGGTTTTAATGGTATTTGCATCTCCATAAAATCTTTGTTTACTAAAGCCAGACAAAAAAGCATTGTACTTTTTTGAGTTCAGAGTTCAGTTACTTATAAATGAAATAAAAATAAAAATCTGTAACTTACATGGATGCCCAATAGAGGACTAAGAATTCATGCAGAATAGCAAACTGTCTGGCATTGTAAAGACCTTACCTACACTTACAGAGCATGAAGTAACTGTGAAATTCCCCAGTACACAACTGCAGTGCCTTGAGAACCAGTGAACCAATTCATTCCACGAAGGACTGCTGGGAAATTGTATGTCAAATTCAGAGCCAACCATTGCTCTAAATAGACCATACTATCTTTTCCTGTTGTCTTTTTCTGTTTTGTTTCTGCAACTAAATATCAAGGACTGGATAATTGATGGAAAATATATATGAAATATAAGGGAAGACACAGAGCCTCAGGTCCAAGTATTATAGTACAGGATGTTTTGCAGCAAGACAGAGCACACTTGTTCAGATCCCTTTTCCTCTACTTAATAAATCCACAAATACAATCAAGGACTCTACCATTATAATCTTCTCTAGTCTTAATTTTTCTCTCAAGGATCTTACCTACATATACCTCAAATGCAGTTTTTGAGTATTTAATTTCTAGTAAATGAAACATATACTGTGGTCAAAGTACTATTGTGATCAATAGAGAAAATAAAACTCAAATGATATAGAAGAAAATCTCTGAATTCTTCCATGCACCCTTTGATTTTAGTTTATGAGTCTTGAGTTGAGAGAAGCTTCTGCATGAACATTATGTTGTTTCTGACTTCAAGCTAGTACTGACTCCAGTCACAAAGCATAGCTCATCTTTAAATACGTTCAGAGGACACAAGGCCTGGAAGGAATTTAAGGGCTTGTATGTAATCCCAGATCTGAGGCTAGAGTCACTCTTGTCCATCAACTGTGGGACTTTAGTAAAGAAGGGGTAAGCATGAAGCTGACCAGACTAACGTTTGTTCTATGGGATGTTAGAGGTGTTAATGCCTGTACGAGTTACTTTTGTCTCTGTTACTAAATTGCCTGACAGGTCCGCATACTGCAATTTTTTTTTTTGCATTCATGATGTCAGAGATGCCACCAGTCGATTATGGTAGAGAAAAATCTGTGGAAGCAATCATTCCACTACGGGGAGTTGGGAATTATAGGAAGACATATACTGGCAGTCTGAAAGATGTCTCTTTTTCCCTTATATTATTTCCGACTCTATCTGATAGGATGCTGTTCTCCATACACAAAGTGGGTGTTTTCCTTTCACTATTCCCTCCTCCCTCCGAAAGCCATTCTAGACCCATAGAGTAGTACACTGGAGTGGCATTTCACTTGTATTTTAGTAAATAAACTTACCTAAGGATCAGAAAAGTAAAACAGCCACACTGACCAGCCTTATAGACCACACAACAAAAACACACACCTTTAATCCCAGTTAGCCAAACTAGCTTGCCATAGAAACCAGGCAGTGGTGTACATCTTTAATCCCAGAACTAGGGAGGATTATAAAACAGGAGGAGACAGTTATCAGGCTCAGTCTCATTCTGAGATTCCTGGAGGCAGGATCACCATTTCACACTAAGGTCAAGGTAAGAGCCCCTAGCTGGCTGCTTTTCTCTCCTGACCTTCAGGTTAAACCCCAATTTGTCTCCCTGAGTTTTTATTAATCATTCTTCAGTACACCTCCCCATCTCCTAGGTAACCATATCCACTCAAGTTGGCAATGAAGGGTAACCACCCCACTTTGAAATGCTTGTTGTTATTTTAACAAAATGCCAGTACAATTTCCTTTGTACAGAGGAAGAAACTGAGACATGACCTAATGTCATGGAGCATTAAAAACTCAGAAAGTTGTATATCTGGTAGTTCAATACGAGAATCCAGGTTTTCCTTAATCACAGCACACTGTTTCTAATAAAAATAAGAATATAGATGAGGGATAGTATTATTTGGTCATATGTCTGCAGCTTTGGGATTTTATTGCCTTTCTTTACATTTAAAATGCCAGCTAGGTAGCTAGTCCTTCCTTCTCTGCGAGCTTCTTTCTCATGCTGACACTATTTTCTGAGACATTGTCCAGTGTCTTCAAAACACAGGTTCTTGGGAATTATTCACTGTGTGCTCTTCATTTAAATGCCTTCCATTTTAAACTTACTGGAATCTTCCAGCACATGTGTTAGCACATTTCTACTTGTAAATCTTAGTTCTCTACTTAAATATCTGTAGTTTTTCAGTGAGCACTTTTACTGTGTGAATGAACTCTAATACATGCATAGTAAGTACTAAAATATAATGGCTCAGAAAATATGGTAGGTATATGCTATCTAAGGACAAATAACAAATTAGTCTTAGCAGCTTGTCTCTCTGTGTGAGTTCCACGTGAAAGCCTAGCAATCAATGTTTTGTTGTTACTGCTAAGTAAATAAATCAAAAATGTTTTGTGTGTATTATTTAATTAAATGTTTGTTTAGTTCATTCATCATGACACTATTGCTCTGAAATATCTATCCCCTACTGCTCCATGTTCTAGGCCAAACAATTTCAATCACTATTAATTCCTAAGGCAGTCAACTGTTTGCGGTTCTGTCACAGACACACTGCAGCTTAGGATGCCCTATAGCAACTAGAATTGAACACAAAGTTAAATTTCTATGGAAATCATCTTTTTATTATTTCAAAGCCTTTTTATTAGACTGAGTTACAATGTCTTACATATTCATAATATAAATCAATGTATTTAGTATTCATCTAGCATTTTTAGACATGGCTTCTCCACTACAACAGAGTTCCAACTCAGAGAAGAAGGTATTCTCCAAGTTCCAAAAGAAGGAAAGAAAAGTGAAGGAAGTAAGGAGGGAAGGAAGGAAGGAAAGAAGGAACAAACAAAAGAACGAACCAACGAACAAAGGCATGGCTACCTGTATGAAAAGAAGAACACTGAGCCTAAGGGTCTTGGTCTGTTTGATGCCACTACAACAAAAGTACAACAAACTGGAATATGTATACCGAACAGAAATTTACACAGCTACTTTCTCTGGAAACTAGGAAGTCCAGGGTTGAGCCTGCATCTGGAAAAGAATCACTTGGCTAACAAAAATAGAGTACCTACTTGTTGTCAATCCTGTCCAAAACATAATGACATTAATCCATTCATGGGAGCAAAGCCTAGATGACCCAATTGCATAGTACCCAATCACTCTGAACACTGTTGCACCAGGGTTTGACTTTCTAACCTATCTAACTAGAAGCTTTGGGAAGCATATTCGAATCCTAGCACTGAAAGCTTCAAAATCATCTCCTTCATACATATCCTATGACAATCCAAACACTCAAGAGCTCATGCAATATTCATTGACTCATTAAATCAGCGTGTGTCTGCAAAGGTTTACCTTTGTTGCGATGATCTATCGTGTGAGATGATGGGGTGTGCAGCTGCTGCTCAGACTGTGTCCCCGTCGTGCATGTGGCTGGAAATCATGAAGATCTGTAAGAGCAGCCCAACTACTATAAAATATGTATGTAAAACCAAAAAAGAAATATGGAATTAATTCATTATTAAGAAAATTTTCTTGAAAATGTATTTAGAAAGCTTAGAAGCAAAATATATTTCAAGATTTATCTTACTTTTCTTTTATGTGTGTGTTTGTGTGTGTATCAGTATGTGTGGGTGGGTGTACGTGTGTGTGCCCACATGCCTTGGGTGTCTGTAGAGGCTACAAGATAGGCTCAGGTCCCCTGGAGCTGGACTTACAAGCAGTTGTGAGCTGCCCTCTCTGAGGTCTGATGATGGAGGAAGGTCATTGGCTAATAAAGGAACTGCCCTGGCCCATTTTATTGGTTAGAGGATAGGTGGGAGGAGAAAACAGGACAGAACGCTGGGAGGAAGAGGAAGTGAGGTCAGAGTCTCGACCGCTCTTCTCTCGGGAGCAGACGCCTCAGAGAGACGCCATGCCCCGCTCCCGGGATGAAGCTCCGACCCAGGATGGACTAGGCTAGAATCTTCCCGGTAAGCACACCTTGGGGTGCTACACACAGATGATTAGAAATGGGCTAAATTAATATGTGAGAATTAGCCTAGAAGAGATTGGGCCAAGCAGTGTTTAAAAGAATACAGTGTCTGTGTAATTATTTCGGGTAAAGCTAGCCAGGTGGCGGGACACAGCCCACTGCTCTTATTTCAACAGAGTGGCACCCAACGTGCTAATGAACTCCACGTAAAACCTGAGAGGACTTAAAAAGGAGAGAGAGAGAATTTAAGACAGCTTTTTGCTGTTTGTAGGTTGCGTGCCACAAAGAAATTGTCCTGACTCAGCAACAGGAAAAAACTGGCTGTTTTAAAATGCCGGTTTTCTGGGCTGTGCCGCCATTGCGATCTCTGTCTGGATCCTGCGGGAGACAGAGGTTTTAAATGGAGCATTTGGAATAATGTGCTACGGCTTGGTAGATGGCAATGTGGACTGCTGTGTACCTGGAACTGTGTGTGGCTCAGGGGTACCAAATGGCTCTAAGACAGGAGCGGCTAGGCTCCGATGTGATGAACTGTGCTGGTCTCAAGCAGGAACTACCGTAATTACCATAAAAATAGCGCAGTTAAGGTTTGGACTGGGCAGGAAACAGGCAGTACCGTATTACCTGTACATGGTGCAACTTAAGTTTTTAAGAAGTGTTTAACATTTTAAGAAATGCTCCTGGATAGTAAAAAAAAAAAATGTTACAGATTCACAATAAAACAGATTCAAACATAAAAGACCACACTGTTGGATGAATGTACGTAGGCTTGAGAGAGAGAAGATAAAGAATATAGAGAATAAAATTAATGGTTAAAAAAAGGGTAAAGTCTTTAAAGACACAGAATACAGATAGTTATAGATTAAGACAAATGAAAAATAAGCCACGTAAAAATAAAAAATTCACAGAGAGTCTGGATTATGTACATTGTGTTTTCTTTAAAATTTTTGACTGTGAAGGAGCTAAGTACAGAGAGACATTTCATTACATGGGCTGCCAAGCTAAACCAAAATGGATATAAGGGTATTACAATTTCAAAATTTGGGTCTAAGGATATGATGCTTTGGAAAGGGTCTTCTTTTGTTTTCACAGAGGACCAGACCCTGTGGATTGCATCTATCCTGATATGGTATGATAGAACACGCCCTCCTGAAAGGTTGCTGTAACACCCTCAAAAATTACTTCGCTCAACTGCCAACTGAGATGAAACTAGCACACAGGTTATACCATGAAAGACCTCATTAACGACGCCCCCATTCAGCAGGAAGCAGTTTGGAGAGAAAAAACTGCGCCCATGTTCCCAAAATATTGTTTATAAATGTTCTTTTACATTTAAAGGGGGAAATGATATAGGTATGAATAATTTGAATTGGTGTGGATTTTAAGGTCAATTTTGTTATATGTATATGTATTTCTGATATTGATTAAGGTATTGTGATTGTGCAGTTCTTTTAAAATGTAATGTATAATAGGAAATATAGGTTGCTAATGGATAATCATAGATAATAGTAAAGCTTGTAGTCATGTTAGTTAGATTTTCTAGATATATAGAGATATATTTTAGATAGACATTCTTCATGTCTTTCAAAGATTACAGAATAGGACATTTAATGTTTTAATAACTGAGGACTTTTCATGACAATGAGACACTCTGCTCCTGGCAGCACCAATCTACTTCAAGAGGAAGATGGGCATCGAAGAGGCACCTTATGGAGTTTGATAGCCATTTGGGCAAGAAACTGCTCTTGCCTGGACTATTGCATAAACTGGACACAGAGAACCCGCAGAGAGAGGACTACTGAACTTGCCTAAGGTGAGATGATCTTTCGGGGTTCCTGATTCATTTTGAAAGAGTCTGCGAGACATTCTGCAGGACACAACAGATAGTGACTGAACTGACTTTGAATTTTCCTGCTTTATGGAAATGTCTGCTGGATACCATGGGCCTGAAGGCTGAAGATGGATGCCCCAACGATACAGAGGAACTTTGGGTGACTGTCCAGGCAGCGAGATGTCTCTGTCATTTCTAGAGTTTTAAAAGTTGCTTTTTTCTTGTTTGCTTAGGTAGTAATGTATCTTTCTGGAGTCTTTGATGGAGTTAAGAATAGTTAGTTATAGTTATAGTTTTCCTTAGTTATGATAAAGATTATTGTAACTTTTACTTGATAACTGTTTTGTTATATGTAATTTTGCTATGTTAAAGCTTTTTTTTTTGTTTGTTTGTTTAAACCGAAAAAGGGGAAATGATGGGAGGAAGGTCATTGGCTAATAAAGGAACTGCCCTGGCCCATTTTATTGGTTAGAGGATAGGTGGGAGGAGAAAACAGGACAGAACGCTGGGAGGAAGAGGAAGTGAGGTCAGAGTCTCGACCGCTCTTCTCTCGGGAGCAGACGCCTCAGAGAGACGCCATGCCCCGCTCCCGGGATGAAGCTCCGACCCAGGATGGACTAGGCTAGAATCTTCCCGGTAAGCACACCTTGGGGTGCTACACACAGATGATTAGAAATGGGCTAAATTAATATGTGAGAATTAGCCTAGAAGAGATTGGGCCAAGCAGTGTTTAAAAGAATACAGTGTCTGTGTAATTATTTGGGGGCATAAGCTAGCCGGGCAGGCGGCCGGGGTGCCGGGGATGCAGCCCAGCCACTCCTATTACTACAGTCTGAGACCTCAGGTCTTCCCCCAAATCAGCAATGATCTTAACCTCTGATCAATCACCTGAACTCCAAAAATGCAGTATTTTAAATAATAGCTTTAGTATTTTTAGTGTGGGAATTGGCTTCATTATTTATGAGATCCCAAAAGTCTCTCCTCCAGTTTCAGTGTAATGATAGTTCATGGTCAGAACCAATAAGTCCTCTCTATAAGAAAAAGAAAGACCTGAAATTGATCAAGAGTATCAACAGAAAGTCTGTTCACATAATAACAGACTCTAAATAAATTCATGAAAATAATTGCTGGAAGAAACATAGAGTGATACCTTAAAATGGATGTGAAAAAAGAAATCCATGCTAAGACAAAAAAAACAAAAAAAAAAAAAAAACAAGCAAAAGTTGACTGACTGGAGCTATCTTTATATAACAAGGGATCCAGATGGCTAAAATACTTTATCTGCTTTTATTGAAAACAGATTTTTTTCTATACAGTATATTCTGATTATTGTTTCCCATGTCCCATCTGCCCCCCTTCTTCCAAATCCACACTCTTTCTTTCTCTCTTTCTCCTTAGATAACAAACAGGCATCTAACAAAATAATAAAAATAAAATAATATAAAACAAAGCAAACCTTAATAAAGCAATGCAAATGAATGTATTTGCAATGAAAACATAATAGTTTTGTCATTTAGATATTTCCAAAAAATATTTTTAAAGTAAAAGAAAATAAAAATGTCATTTTAGAATTGTGGTCTGTGGCTAGCTCAGGGCTTTTATTTTTTATAAGATTAGCAAATATAACATTAGACATTTATTGTGACCTCCACCCAAAAAGACAGACTTGGAAATGATGTTAGCCCAAGCTTCTGTTGACACTGACTGAAACTCCCCAGTGTCTTTCTGGATATAAGCCATTTCTCTCACTAGAGTTCTCCTCAAGCATGTGTATCTGTTCTCTTTTCCAAAAGCGTACCCTAAAATAAAACAAAATCTGCTCATAGTTTTCTCTATAATAAAGAGGTGATATATCCACTAAAGACTCCTGGTCTCCATTCCTGTCTCTCTAGGATTGCACAGACTGTTTTGTCCTCATTGTCAGAGTATTTTTTTAATAAGTCTTCGGGCTGACGAGGGAGGGAGACTTGATTGGGGGAGGGGGAGGGAAATGGGAGGTGGTGGCGGGGAGGAAGCAGAAATCTTAAATAAATAAATAAATAAATAAATAAATAAATAAAAGAAATATGGAAAAAATAAAAAATACAAAAAAAAGAAAAAAAATAAGTCCTTCAAGTCAACCAAATCCGTTCACTTAATATATATTTCTTTAGATATTTGAATAATGAGCTTGGTCAGTATGTATTGAATGAAACAATATCAACAAATACTTTGCATTCAGAAAAAAACCTTGTATTATTATTTTAAGTAATTTTTTCGCAATTTAAAACTTTTTCAACTATCTGTCAACTCTATATTTACCAGAAAGGTGACAATTTTTAAAATCATCCCAAAGTTACAACTAACTAGTATTGCAATAGTGGAAATTTCCTAAGAATTCCTGGGTATAATTTTTTTAAAGAAATTAGAAAAATTCTCTCAATATATTCTTATTTTCAAGCTGAAAATCAAAGAACTTTTAGAAAATATGAAATATTTTCTAGCTCCATCCATTGGCCTGCAAATTTCAAGATGTCATTATTTTTCTCTGTTGTGTAGTACTCCATTGTGTAAATGTACCATGTTTTCCTTATCCATTATTTGGTCTAGGGGCATTTAGGTTGTTTCCAGGTGGCAAAATCTCCTGAGTAAATTGGGAGCATGGGGACCATGGGAGAGGGTTAAAGGGGAGGGGAGAGGCAGGGAGGAGAGCAGAGGAAAATGTAGAGCTCAATAAAATAAATTTATTGGTTTTTTTGTTTGTTTGGTTGGTTGGTTGGTTTTTCAAGACAGGGTTTCTCTGTGGCTTTGGAGCCTGTCCTGGAACTAGCTCTGTAGACCAGGCTGGTCTCGAACTCACAGAGATCTGCCTGACTCTGCCTCTTAAGTGCTGGGATTAAAGGCGTGTGTCACCACTGCCCGGCAATAAAATAAATTTAAAAAAAAAAAAACAGAAAGTATGGAATGAAATCATAAAGTGGTTACAATTATGGACCAGAATACACAACAGCGTCTTGACATTAAGACAGCTTATAAGTTCTGTGGTGTCTCAGGGGAGCCTACAAATTGATGACAGTCACAAAATCTATTTCACGTGGTTGCACGGAGTCACGTCAATTAAGTTGTATAGGATGCATTGTACGTTTGATGTCTCAATACCTGTCACAAAAACACTGACATGGAAGGTCGGATGACTTCTATAGCCCCAGACAGACGACACAGCTTTAGAATCTGTCACGCTATAAATGTGATCATGAATATAATTGTCCCTTTAGGTCTGTGGAAGGTAGATTTGAGAACCTTCAGGATATCAAAGTCAAAATTGCTCTTGACTCTTACAGCAAATGACATATTATTTTCTTATTTCTTGACTACATCTTCTATACTTTTATACAATAGTTTAAGACATCTGTCATTTATTTATGATATCAAATTAAATGCAAATTCAATACTAACACTTATATTGTGTAGTTTAGAATGTATGTCTGTTTTCAACATAGATACATATTTCCAAATACTTCAGTCTATTACTGGATGTAGTGGTAATGCAAAACTTATGCATAAAAAAATCAAGAAACCATACACACACATACATACACACATGCACACAAACACACACATACATACACCACATGAAGGGGTTGTATCCCATTTAAAATGTTGGCTGCCAAGACTACATGGCACAAAGCAGTCATGATTTTCCCCCTAGGAAAATAGATATTTCCTACTAGTTTCTCTTTTTTTGACTCTAGACTGGACAATCTGAGGCCATATCTCAACTTTATGAAATAGAGGCTACCGTGGGGAAAGCCCTTCTGAAATGCATCCATAAAGAGGGTCCCATCTAGCTGAGGACAGAGGTCCAATGTCCAGGGCTGATTTCCCTGGAGAAAGAAACCTGGATATGAAGTTTCTCTGAAATTCACTTTGATAACAAAGGGCAGGGTGAGTCACCATTCACCACCGTGTGTCCATTCTTCAGGTAAACTCCTTACCATGACAGCTATATTTAACCTGGATGCTCTTTCTGAAGCCATCAGGGCTTTGCATTAGTTGAAAATAGAATCCAGGGAACTCTTATATGTGACTTAATAACTGAAGGGATTTCATATTGCTCTGCTGTTTTCTTATGAAGTCACATTCGGAAAAAGGTTGCTTGTTTGAGTCTAGGAGCAATTTCTGTTAAACAAAACACATTGAAGGGTACGCTCATTGCAGCTGACAAAAAGAAATAAATTTGCACTGTCACTCATATCTTCAATCGTGAACAAAATTAGATAGGTAAGTATTTCTCCCACATAACTATTAGATGAGAATTTTAAGCCCCCATTCCTGCCCCTAAGTCTAATAATTGTATTTTTCCAAATATAAAGTGTTTCATTCTAGTAAAAGAATAAAACCCTTAAAGTCTAGTTGTAAGTTTGTTTGCATTTGTATGAAAGGGAATGACACCTTCTGATGAAGAATCATTAAAGAATGAACAGTACATTGTGTACACTGTTGTTTAAAGGTTGCAACCAATGGAATTATTTTATTTTCTAAGTTTACAGAAGAAAGATGTAGATCTACAAGTGATGTCCATTCTAATTTGAGTGAGAAAGGAATTTCCACATTATGGGTGGACTTCCAAATGTCCCAAATGCCACTGCTTGCACTTGCCCTCCATGACTGTGTTGGCTGACCCTTACTTCTGTTTTTCTTTCAAAAGTGATCCATTAAGATACAGTATGTTCTTTCAGCTTCCTGTGACATAGCCAACTGAAGTTGTACTTTTCATTTTGTTGCTTGAATTAATCTTACCCTGATTCATCTTTTAGATTAGAGGAAGGTGTATCCTAAACAAAGATTCTCACTTAGTCATGATCGTAAGAGATTTCTGTGGTGGTGTCTACTAAGTACAATTACAGTCAACATGGCTTCCATGCTGCTTCTTGAAAGGCTATATTGGAAAGTTTTCAACAATTTATACCAGAAAAGGGTAATTTTTAAGATCTGAGAGATTTTAGGAAGTAGTCCAAAGGCTTTTGAAGCCACCTTCTGTCCTAAAGTATCCCTCCCTTGTTCACTGTGGAGAACATCTACAAAACTAAAGCAAATCTAAGTCTTTCAGAGGTCTCTAACATATCTACAGACATATTATTCTCACCACCCAGTCCTGAGATACTGAACACCAGGATAAACAGCATAGCTTCTAGCTCTCCTGTTATTAAGCTTTTGAGAATTCTAAAGTTTCTTAAATAATGTGATTGGTTTTCAAAGCCATGAAGTTTTGTATTCTTCATAAAAAACATGATATAAACTATTAACTTCTAAGCCTCCCTGGGCAATACCTATGAAGTCTGATTCTCTGTTCCAAACTGTCTAGAGAGACTATTGCAAGATATTAAAATTAATCCTTATTTAATTGATTAATTAAAATTAATCCTGTTTCTGAGTCTATGAGGACAAAGTCATCATCTTAATAATCACCCCACCCCAGTACCTTTTGTTATATATGAATAATGCAAATGCTTAAAATACATTGGAAAAAATGGTGCAATAATAAATGGGTAAGTTGTTAGTAGCCACAGAAAGAAAGAACTGTGTGATTTTAAGACAGGTAGAACACTGTTGGGAACTGAGAAGGAAGGTGAGTAGACTATACAATAAATAGCCTTTCTTTTCTAATTTCCTTACTTTTGGTGGCACAGAAACCCTACTTGGTGCTTTAGAGAAAGCTTGCTGGTGTACAGACCCAATGTACAAACCACATAAAAAGAATTCTTGCCAACAAACTCTTTTTTTTTTACTTTGGGTCACTCTCCCAAACATGTTAAAGTCCTACTGAGTACAAAATGTACATTGAAGTATACATTTTTTAGGCTTAATTGTAATACTTTAAGGTTTTTACTTTAGTTTTGAGAATGTCACACAGGTATACAATGAAGTATGATCATTCCTATTTTCCATAGGTCCCTCCAATTTCCCTATATGTTTCCAAACATGTCTCCTCCCAACTTAATCATTTATTTTTTTAATAACCTGCTATATCTGATCAGTGCTGCCCATATGTCCATGACTGCGGGGCATCCTGTGGATCATGGGAAACCTACCAGAGGCCACATTCTCAAACAAGTATGTTGTATCTCCCCCTGCAAGTATCTATTGACAAAAGCCTTGGGGGGTAGGGACTGGAGATTGACAACCACATCTGTACTAGAATTATCATTGGTCTGACCTTGCATATGTCTTCTGTTAGCGATCGCAGCTGCTGTGAGTCCATGGCTGTAGTAAACATGTCACGTCCAGAAGCAGCGTGCGCATCGCTCCTTCCTATCTTTCCGCTCGTACATTCTTTCCAGTGTTCCCTGAGCTCTGGTGGGGTTGGAGTCAATGCAGATGTCCTGCTTATGCCTGAGTAGCCAGTCTCCTATTTCCAGCACATGGAACAGCTATGCATCTCTCCTTTGACAGAGGCCAGCCTTGTAAAGAGGCTTCTCTGAATAAAGTTGAGAAACGCGCCTGATCTATGGTCATAAACATAAATGTTTAGAGGGCAATTTGAAACTGTGACCATTTAGTAAAATACCAACAGCAGGTTCTACCCCTCCACATGCATGAGCTTTTTTTTTTTTTGATTTATTTATTATGTGTACAGCCTTCCATGTGTGTCCGCATGCCAGAAGGGGGCGCCAGGTCTCATTATAGATGGCTATGAGCCACCATGTGGTTGCTGGGAATTGAACTCAGGACCTCTGGAAGAGCAGTCAGTGCTCTTAACCACTGAGCCATCTCTCCAGCCCATGCATGAGCTTTTGACAAGTGTAAATGGAGACTATGCTTTGCAGCACATATATGGAAGGACATCCCACATCAGACAAGTATTACAGTACAGGGCATGAAATTTTCTCCTGTAGCACAAACCTCCATCTAGTCAGAAGAAGTTAGTTAGCCTCTAACAGTCATGTCAATGTTGTACACGGACTGGCTGATATTGCAGCATGTGGAGTCTAATACTGGGTGAGAGCACCTGTGTCTTACTCTCCTGGCAGACTGTATGGAACCTATGGATGTTAGAAAGAAGGGAAAGAAGGGAAAAAGTTTCTGAGTCACCCAAACCAAGTGATGTCTTCAGCAGCAGGGGACTTACCATGCAGTCATGGTGGGTAACCAAGAGCTATGATCATAGTATTTGTTATTCTGGAAACCTCTGGGGCCTCACTGACAACAACTCCTAACCCTTGTACTGCGGTTTTCGTTTAATATCCCATGTCTTCTATGAATGACATTATCCACTCATGAGAAATAAATGTATTGAAATTATTGCTGTGTATGAGTGTTATTTATTCCAAAATGATACTGTTTAGCCATTCTGTGTTAGCTTTTAAAAGGAATAAAAATGAAGTTTATAAAGACTATATCACGGCAACGGTGGCAGTCATCTTCCAATGGATTCCCTAAATAAGTGCTTTAATTCTTTAATCCATCAATTCAAGTCACTAGTTGTCATTAAGTAACATTTGTGTGTTTGCTTATTTTGGGAAGAAAAGAAAAAGGCTAAAAATTGATAGGCTTAAGAAATTCATCAGCTCTTACACACAAACGTCCTTGAACTCTCCCTCAGTCAATCATTGTGCCAATATACCACACATTCTCTGGTAAGTGGAAGTCACTTACAATAACAGCATAGAAAAACTACATTTTGTGTCTGCAAACTATGTAGTAAAGGAAATAGGAAGAGACTCAGCACACTGCTAATATGACTTAGTGACATGATCAGACAAGAGATTAAAAAATAGAACTTCAGCAAAACCTGGAAATACAAATTCATTGAATATTCAGCACTAACAATTCTAACATAAAATGATACTTAGAATTTAATTCAAAACAATTTTAGAATGCAGTTCTCACAAATGAATAAGCTTTTAATTTTAAGCTTTTGAAAATATCATATAAAACACTTGCTTGACCCTAATAACTGACTGGAGCAGGAGCAAGATCAGCATGCAAGTAACGTGATGAGACTAAACCAATGGACGGGGAAACTCTGTCTCAGAAGAACACAAGTTCATTCTGCTTCTGAATATTTTATTTGCTTTTTTATTATATTTATTGTATTTGGAGTTATGGGATTCTTTCAAGGCAAAACAAACAAAGTCATATCATTCGTGACCTGTGGAAGTGAATTTAAACATTTAAATCAGTGCGGAGCGCATTGTAACTTAGGATCAGGAGGATGAGCACTCTCTTCCCCACCCTCTGTCCAAATTCCAGTACATTAGGAACAGCTCCTACATTTTTCAAAGGAAGCAGTGGGGAAGTAGAACTTCCTATTTTGTAAGAGAAACGGAAACCAAACCTTTAAGGTGTCTGGACTCAATCTTGATCCCTCTCATCTGCATTGTCATTTGTTTGTGAAAGAAGGAAGAGAGTGCACACTGACCCAGAGGGAGGCACGCTATCTGAATGTGATGGGCTCCACCCCCAGCAGCCACTTAACAGAGCCTTCTGCATTAGGAACTATGCAACTTGACAGAGAAAATCTGAAGGGGAGCGTGATTAAAAAAAGTACTGCTGTGTGAAGGACAAGGAAAGACAAAGGCAACACACAACTTTACTATCTGTGGAGAGTTCTGACTCAAGGGTGCAGAGGCTGGGGTGAGGGGATGATATAAATAGTAACAGACAACGTTACCTCTCTTCTGACCTTTAGTCTTCCACCTTGTGCTTTTGTCCTATGCTCTAAATCTTCAAAGTTTCCATAACAATTCTGGTGAAACTTAGAAATCCACAAAGAGTAGTTAGAGTTGAAGACTTCTCCTTAAGAGCTTTTTATCCTAGATTGACTATTACCTACATAAGCCTAGGTTGATTTTGATATTTTATTCCATCTTTAATAATTTTGATGTGTCATAATTTACAGTTCATTTTGCTGTTACTTATTGGGTCATAGAAATAGGCAGAGAGCATTGTATGATTTATTTGTTAAATAAGATTTTATTTTCTGTAGGTTGACCTCTGTCTATGTGAACTAACCTATCAATTCATGCAACACAGTGTAAAATCAATAGACTATGAACAAGCCAGTTGTGATAGGTGATGTATGTCTGCCATGGCCTGGCTACCCATGTGTCTGAGTGCACTGAGCTTTGCTGTTTTTAATTCCTGTTGACATGGTGGATCAAATTAGAAAATTGAAGGGAGAAAAAGAAATTTTTTCAAATCCAGCTTCTTATATAATTTTCCTTTTCATTCTTATAATGCTTTTTGCCTCTGTTAGCATATTGACCTCAAAACAAATATGACAGTACTGCCCCTACAAAAATAAAAAACAAAATCAAATATCCATATTCTTGCTTCTTAGAGTTTTAATGCTATTTACATGAATGTGATTGCTTCATTTTTCTGGATATCCATTCCATTTTCATGTCACTACAATGTACATCACAAATACTGGAAAGGACTTGCAAAAAATGCAGCTGGCTTACAGAACTTGGAAGTGTGAGTCTCTGTACTTTTCTTGGGCAACACAGTAGATCTGACCCTGATGATCCAGGTTTCGGGAGGGTGACTGCTTGTTGGTTCCCGGCTGCTTTCCACTTGCTTGTCTGGGCTTCCCAGAACCAAAATAATCACACAGAAGTTGTATTAACTAAATCACTGCTTGGCCCATTAGCTCTAGCTTCTTATTGGCTAAATCTTTCTTACATATTAATTTAACCCATTTCTATTAATCTGTGTATCACCACATGGCTGTGGCTTACCTGCTAAAGTTCTGGCATCTGTATTCCGTGGGGCTACATGGCTTCTCTCTGACTATGCCCTTCTTTCTCCCAGCATTCTGTCCTGTCCTCCCTGCCTATCTCTGCTCCACCCTGCCCTGCTCTGCTATAGGCTCAAAGCAGTTCTTTATTCATTAATGGTAATCACAGCAAACAGAGGGAAATCCCACATCATCAGGTGTGGGAGAACTGACCCTGGTAGATCTCAGAGAATGATTGCAACTTACCGAGACATGAGAAAGAGGTAAACTCCCAAAGAAACAGAGAAATAGTCTTTGCAAAACATGTTGTTGCACTGAGGTCTCAATAAAGATAGACTCAACATAGTGTCTTTCGAAAATGGCATTTTATTGGCATTGCCATCCTTCGAGGAATATCTATCCAATCCCTATAGTATTGAAAGACAATATTTTTGCCACTTTAACATTTATTTTCCTTTAAATTAAAGCACTAATTATGTGAAAAGTATTAGCTACAAGATTGTAAGGACTACTATGGAATTGTAGATAGTACTTCCGCCTTTAAAAAAACATTGCTCTTCCAGAGGTCCTGAGTTCGATTCCCAGCAACCACATGGTGGCTGACAACCATCTGTAATGAGATCTGACGCCCTCCTCTGGCGTGCAGGCATACATGGAGGCAGAATGTTGTATACATAATAAATAAATAAATCTTTAAAAAAAATAAAAAACATTGCAATTTTTAATCTAAAAGACTGTAATCTAAAAGCAGATGTGATGCCACAGGCTTGTGATCCCAGCAGCCCACAGCAGAGGCAGGAGTGGGCGGGAGCGACTCTTTCATGTCAGGACAGACCATTGCTACAAACAAAGAAATTGATCATGGTGGCCCACACTTGAAATATGCAACTCTGAGCGGTGACAAAAGCCTCTTAAAATAAATGATACCCAAAGTCAGAGGATGTGGTTCAGTGGTAGAGTGCTTATCCATGCCCAACATGGTCTAGATCCTGTTCAATCTGTAGAACTTAAACAAGAAGGGGGAGGGGAGAAGGTTTGAGGGGCGTGGGGCAGAGACAAAAGAAGAAATGTAACATGCTTGAGCTGCCTCTTCAGGAGGAGGGGAGCTTCCTTTGTTCAATTTTACTTTGCTCATACACATTTTTATTTGTCCATAAATGGCTGATACAGTCAAAACACCTTTCTCCCAAGTGTTAGATACACATTCTGTTACTTCTAGAGCTGATTGGCCCAAAGAGAGTTCATATCAACTGTAGCATCATTACCTGTAAATCCAAATCACTTTCAGTTATTGGACAAAACTACCTTGGTTTTGTGTCACTAAGTATCCAGACTCTCTTCCAGACTCTAGGGCTCAGGGAGTCCTTGCTCATGACTCATCCAGACCCTGATGGGAGCATCTCAGCTTCCTGAGGAAGGAACCAAAACAGCAGGACATACAGCCTTCTGCAGCTGATAAGGTTCAGCGCCTTCTTGGTCACCCTGCCAGCACCTCCTGACGCTCCTTGGATCTGGCAACAATGATACAGGACATCTCAGGAAATGGAGCCTAGATCCAGGGGTTCTCAGAAAAATTAACATTATTTTGTCATTGTTTTCCATATTAAACCTCTTACCTGAGAATTTTTTTTTCTCTCAGAGATAATAAATTTAAATGCAGCCACACTTTCAGTCATATTTGGATCTAAATCTTAATTCTTAAATTGCATGTTTATCTCAAATGATCAGATCACGTTTTAAAGATCTACAGTTTTACATACTACAAGAAGGGTTTAATAAAAGCATCACACACTTGACTTTCGGTATCTGATAAAGTACCTTTCCTGTCCATCATCAGCTCAATGTCCCCTTGGGTAAAGATGGTTTAAGCCTTAACCAATGCAATTCAAAAGATTTCATGTCTCATACATCATTTATATTTTATGTAATTCGACAATAGTTAAACTAAGGAAGAATATTTATAATATCTGCTTACAGATAAATGATTTGAAAATCTTTTGCATCGGGGCTTTGCTCACAAGTGGTGCACTTGTGGCCACTCCAGGTAGTCACTTTCCACATGTCTTTGATAACAACACCAAGAAAGGAGTTTATAGATGGAAACTATCTTTTAGAAGTGCGTACTATTTTACAAAAATTTTACACTTCAGCTTCATAATAAGGAGGCTCATAATGTCTGCGTTGAATCAGAGAAGTGTTTGCAGAGCAATCAGATTTAGCTTGCAGGTATGTGGAGAAGATAACCCTACTATAAAGAATGCAGAATAGTTTTATTAACCATTGTTTCTGGCTAATACTGAAAGGAGAAATAAAGGAATCGAAACAGTAAAGCAGGAAGAAAAAGAAAGTAAGAGAGTGAAAATAAGGGAAGAAGAAAGAAAGAAAACAAAGAATTCTTTCAGACTTCCTATATACCCTCAATAGTATAATGAGGAATAATACTTAAATGCCTTTAAAAATACAAAATTAAAAAGAAAACCAGCGGAAATCACTTTTATTAAAGTCAATAAATATTAGAATATATCTAAATATAGTAGATTTCAAATAACTGTTTGTTGAGACACGCTAATAAAATGGCTGAGACTTCTCTAAAATAGATTTTTTCCCTTTTGTGCTTTAAGTCAAAATATGCAAGGAAAGTGTCAGTTGGCATAAGGAGAAGAAAGCAAGTGGCCATTTCATTTGAAAAGCACAGGCAAGTGGCTTTCTTCACTATGTTTGGACACAGGCTTTATGTGAGAGCTGAAACCTGTGAAAATACTATATGTTGTACAATTGTAAACATTACAAACCTTCTAAAGCAGGGTAAAGGTGAAATATGATGCTATTTCAATCACAGAAAGTTAAACATGAGAATTTATAGTAATGGAACTTATATGCACCACTATAACATATAATTCTACACACACAGGAACAAGTATAAAATACTGCAATTAAAGCACCTATTAAAATACACATGGACTTAAAAACCACACTGGAATTCCACTTTTAACTTTTTTAAATGTCTTAAAGCCTCAAGTTCAGCTGTTTAAATAATAGGAAGACTTGTAATAGGAACATATTAGGTCACTGTATTACAAAAATATACCTTTTATATCTTTTTAAAGTTGGTAGTTATGGGATATTCTACACATATTTTTTCAACAGCACCACTTTAGTGTTATTTTATCTACAAAAAAGTATCTTTTAATAGCACATGTAAATTTGCTTTGTTAAACAGAAACATCAATGAAAACATTTCATCTCATTCTCTGAGTTTCTGTGTTGTTATGGAGTCTTGGTGAGAGGGTTGTTTGTATTTAGTTTGTTTTTTTAATACAAGGTGTAAAGTAGGGTAGGCTGACTTTGAATTCCTGATACCTCTGCCTCAGTCTCCCAGGTCCTAGGATTACGTGCATGCCATCACACCTTGATAAAAGTGTTTTTGACATTCTTCAATATGATTATTCAATATGATTATTCAATATGAGCATGTTATGGCTTATAAAGGCGAATTCACCTTTTGATCAGAGTTGTACAGCTGGTCCCATTCCACATGCCTGTAATGAATTCATAGAATAGGTGAAGCTTTAGCTGGTTAAAACCATCCAAAGACTCAGTCTTGGAAGTGTTATATAGATCATTTTAACATGAATTCCCCTTAGAAGGGTCTTCTCAACTTCCCACGGGAGGCACTATGGGCTGGCACCATATTTATGCCTTGTAGCACACTGTAAGACTTTAATGAGGAGGTTTGAGTATTAAAATCTCATCCACTAACCTATTTTTTTTAAAGGGAAAAAAGATTATGGCAGATTCTTTGGCAGTTATCAGATGGACTTTTCATCAAACATTGACTCCCCTCTACTCACATAGATCACTGATTGCTGAGGGTCCATCTGCCACAAGCAATATGATAGGACCCAATTCCCCTTCTCTATCATTTACCAGCCCTTCAACCATGGGGGCCTCTCTTGCTAACAACGTTAACCTTGGTCTGGAAACCAACTGAAGAGAATAAGAACCAATGTTCATATACACATTCTACATTTCAGTTTTCAGGGATTAACACCTTTCCCATGTGCACAAAGGCTACCTCCTCTTTTCACATCAACTTTTCAAACTGTGCTTCAGAGCCATTTGAAATTTGTTCCTATAATGAAGTCAGAGTCATATTTCCATGCTGTTTATAGAATGGAAAAAAGGCTGAGGTGGAAATTAAAAACACGGAATTATATGTATCCCACATTGCAGCATATATACACTTTCCCCGAGTTAACTTACCAAGGATCAAATACTTGCTCTAAGCAAGGGACTAAATGCTTTACATATATTTTACAGAAGAGAAGACTAATTCTTGCAGAAGCTAAACTTTTCAGAAATACTATATAAGTGAATTGATACAATAGGAGGAGGGAAAAGAAGAAAACTAAAACTCCAGCCTGAATCAGCCAATATAGTCATGGTTTGAGAGACTGGACCCTTGGAAAGGTGCCAAAGGTATGATTAGGAAAAGAGACAGTGTTCCAGCTGATTCTCTCTTAGTTTCGTGTGATGGGGAAGTTAATGGCAAACTGCTGATTAGCATTTGAAAATGTCATGACCTCACTATATTTATTGAACACGTACACATGTGAAATTTGACAAATCTGCCCTGACATAATTCTTACAGTAGTGAAATTGTGTAAAGAGATTAAGAATCAAGCAATAAATAATAATACAACAGTATAGGAAAGGAGACTAGATGATGTAGAAACCTACAGAAAATAAAAATGAAAGAGGCCAGAACTTGTGTGTATCTCTAGGAAACTCTTGATCCTAGACTTCAGTCTATTATCTGACCACTGTAGGAAGATCACCTTGGGTAAGTCTTTTGTCTTTGCTGAGACGTGAGACTTATTAGTGGTGAGTCAGCCAACCTTGAAGAATTGTCTAAGTCAGATATGAAAACTGCTGCACAGGATTAGGGCAGGTTGTGCGTATTAGATGAGCTCTACTGTCCATGAGTTAAATATCAAATCTCCACTTCTCCATCCCACGCTTGCTTCCAGTAAAATAAAAAAGAATAAAAAAAGGACAATGAGGTAGAGAACTGTAGGTCAAGAGAAGCTGATTAATCTCTAAGCTAGCACTGACACCCTAATAGTGAACTTGAGGAACCCCCTGAACCCCCAGGTGACCTGACAGCAGGAGAGACATGTGATGAAATTCTCAATCTCATACACAACTAAGATTTTTTTCAAGAAGAGAAGTAATAAGCTATTTTGCACAAGTTATTAAACTGCAGTAGTAACCTAGTCCATAATTTCAATCCTGAGAAATAGGAGTATATTGAAATATTATTAATATTTGGTATAATTGATATATTTGTTGTTGCTGATATATTAATTATACAGCAATGAGACTGAGTACTTCCTGAGTAAATAGAGTTATTGTAAGCAGTCTTCATGTGCATATTATAGCATTTGACTTCATAATATGCATTCTTTTCATAGCCTCATTTGAATGTAAAAATTAGCTAAACTTCAGTGTTCCCAATAATAGATTCCTATTCATATACCCATTATTTTGAGTTTTTAATAAGCACTTTTGACGTCTAAACCCCTAGATCACGCTATTCTCTATTTAAAAACCCAAAAAAGGGGCTGGAGAGTTTTTTTTCTTATTTGGTAATAGGCATAGCAGCCTGTTAAGGTGGGTGGGATCTGGGTGCAGTTCCAAGTGACCCACTTCTGAAGCCAGAGTTAGGGTTTGAGAATCTTACTCTACCACTTTCTGAACTTGAGATGGGATGGCCCACTGAATTTGAGGTTAGGCAGGTAGAGATAGCCTCAGATGTCCTCCTGTCTCCATTTTCTTCACAGGTTTAGGCCTGCAGTATCAAGCAGATACTGGCTTTAGGGAGTGTTGGAGATTTGAAACCAAGTCCTTTGTTTGCATAGCAAGCACTCTTACCCACTAAGACATCCCCCTGTCCTGAATTTACTAATCTTTAGAGACTGCCTAATCTTCTAGGAAGGGTCCTCTTATTCTCTTTTACTCATTATTCCGTTTTCCAGGGATGATGATTTCATCATGCTGACAATCAAATCTAAAATTTCCATCTTTATGTACTCATAAAGGGAAAATCAGATGTAGTGAGAACTATTCCAAAATACCAAAATACAAATTGGCTAGGAAAATGACAATTTTCCCATTGCCTTCCAGTTTTGGTTTTCAGTTCAGGTACTCGAAATTGTATTCCTTTCCCAACGCAAACCTGAGAGAAAGTCTAGACTTCATAAGAACTGCCTAAGTGCTGCAATTTTGCTTTGGTTTCCTAATGAAACATTTGTAATAAGACCTACGTCATCGCATGAAGGGGCTTGCAGGAATTGCCAAAGCACTCAGCTCCCCAAAGACATTCTTTTAAGACTCTAGATTGTTGGTTTTGAGATAAAAGCTTTAAATGGTTCAAAAGTGATTTGAGGTATTTCCTGCTGTTTTGGAATATAAAAGGCAATATTCCAACCCAAGTTGTGAGTTGTTTTCCTGCATTAAGGAGCCTCAAAGGGCTCTCCACAGATGTGCATGCTAGTCTGCTAAAGACAGCAAACATGACCCTCCTCTAAGAAATCAATGACAAAGTTCAAAGAGTCAGTGGCAGAGGAGGGGCATAGACAAATGAAGAGAAGAAGAAAGGATGGGGAGAATATTTATGATATTTCTGTTTAATCATCTACACTTTTATGATTTATAACGTCAAATATCTTCAATGTAAAAGGACACATCTGAGACTTAAACTATGTCTTTTTAATGTCTCCATGAACAACAAAGTGGCAAAATTTACTATTCAATTTATTACTTACTTTATATATAGCTTAATTAGGGTCAAATATGTTAAATTTATCTAAATTGAGAAAGCCTACATATACTAGTACTAAAGGCACAAATGACTCTAATGGCTGTGGATATCATATTTATTTTATATAACAAAGATTAACATATCCATTTATACTCAGGATTCACAAGGTACTATTGCCAAGATCAAAATGTTCCAGCATCATGAATTCTAAAAAACGTAGTTGCCTTAGCAATATCTATCTCTACCAATGAGGCTCAGTTCCCTCATCTTCCTCATGCTGAAATTATTCAGGAAACAACACTATGCCTCCTACTTACTTGTTGATTAAATTTAAACAAAATCCATCATTTAAAACACAAACATAAAATGGAGAATATATTTGCTGTATAAAGCTCTCTTCATTCACAATTATGAAATCATAATGGTTCTAAATTTTTCATAGTTGCACCATGTTTTTTTGTCAAGTTGAAGTACTAAGGAGATAAATTATTTTATATTATTTTTATGCTTGTTTGATATTTATAAAGCAATGTATTATAAACGCACTCACCCATTTCCTTCCTTCAGTCCTTTCCTAGTCACCTACCATTCCATTTTCCCTCTCCCAATACTATGTGCTCCTTTGCACACTTTCCCAACCCCGACTGACTCCATCTAGTGCTCTCGTAAACACACGCATTCAGAAAGACCTACTGGAGCACAGGCAGCCTGTTTCGGACCCTACTACCCTGGGTGACTTCTCAGATAGGGGTGTGAGTCTGTGAGCTCCTTGCCCATTCGCGGTGAGATTTTGGCTAGTCTGAGCTTCTGTAAATCTAGCAGTCCTAGTTGCTGTGACTTGTGTGCCGCTGATATGTTGCCCTTGGACTGGAGCCATTTGCCTGCCTTTGTAGAGTATTTTAAATCTCACAAACATGTTTTAGATTTTATCTTCTCTGTAGTTAGTACGGCAAATGGTAGCAACATAAAACTTATTGTTGTTTTAACCTGATAGATGTGTCATCTTGAGCATGAGGTTGGAATCTCAAGGTGAGTTGAGAAGAGACATTTCTATTTCCTCACTAGAGAATGTATCTGAAACTTTTTAAAAGTTGCTAGTCCATTTTGCCATTCAGAGATTTGAGAATTTAATTTGCTAATCAGTGTAGTGAAAATAGCAATATAATCTGTTTATGCTATTCCTTCTTTTTCTTTTTTGCCTTGTAAAGGGATTTATTTGTTATTTTTATTTTATATTATTTTACTGAAAGTAAAAGCAAGTATTAAGTTAAATATTGAAACTTTAATTTTATTTTATTATCTCATACACACTATTAAAGAACCCTCATCACAGTG
Source organism: Microtus oregoni (assembly GCF_018167655.1). Lineage (NCBI taxonomy): Eukaryota > Metazoa > Chordata > Mammalia > Rodentia > Cricetidae > Microtus > Microtus oregoni. Next base: position 55,676,408 of record NW_024543059.1, on the reverse strand, counting down.
GTGATAGTGACTCTATCAATCACTACCATCACACCAAAGATTCTCATGTGCCTTTGATATTTCACTTATCTCCTGTCTAAGCAAGCCTCCAAGCACTTTACTACAATTGAACTGGTACTTCAAAAAGCATGGCATCAACGGACGATCTTATGATTCATCCATTTTAATCTTTCTAAGCTCTATCCTGTCATTTCACTTTGCAGTAATTCTTTTTTAATGTTGTGCTGTGGTCCATTGAGTGAATGTCTCATAATCCATTGTTACAAATTTAATTATTAAAAGACACCTGGATTTTACTGGTTTGGGAAGGCTACAGATAAACCCTCAGCCAATACTCGTGTCCCAACCATCATGGGAATGCCAGCTTTGACTCGGGTTGAACTAGCATCTGGTATAAAATGGCATACCCCATGTCAGGTGTGCAAGCAAATAGCTTTGGGGTGTGAACACACTGCCTCACAGAGGGTTCATAATGAAAAATCCCAGTTACCTCACAACATTGTCAGCCCTGGATATCATCAGTCTTTTTCATTTTCAGATGGCTGAGAGCTATGGAGTAGTACTTCACTGTGGTCATATAATTTTAGCTGTGTTATTTTTCTGTGTGTGTGTGTGTGTGTGTGTGTGGTGCATAATGTGAGCACAGACATTTGTTGGCTAAGGTTTCTGTTCCATCTGGTCCAGCAGCCTTTCAGCCACTCTCCATCCCCGCCCCCAAAGAAAAAACAAAGAGGTCTACATTAATCCTAAACTGGTTGGCCTATTAGCTCAGGCTTCTTATTAACTCTTACATCCTACATCCTGTATTAATATGTAATTCTTGTCTGTGTCAGTCACATTGCTTGGTACCTTTTATCAGCAAGGCACTCTGATCTTGCTTCCTCTGTGTCTGGATGATGAGTGCAGACTGAATTTTCTTCTCTCCAGAATTCTCCTATTCTCATTGCCCTGCCTCTACTTCCTGTCTGGTCACCCCACCTATACTTATGCCTGGCAAAGATTTAGAATTATGATCAAGTCCTAACTGGAGTGTTCTATGAGGTTTGATCATCTCATCAAGCAGTCTTAAAACTGTTCTGGGTGTAGAACTCAGAGGAAACTCCAACAGAGGTCCTCTGAAATCTTGGATCATCTAGACTATCTGCTCCTATCAGAGATTCTTCAGGAGATCTTCCTTGATCAAGCCTGATTTTTCATAAGCCAGAACAAATTCACAGCCTCTCATTTTCTGTAGAAAAAAAAAAAAACCTTCTTCAAAGTAAGGTATCTTTTGACTTAAATTTTTAAATTTTGAAGCCAAAACATTTCTAAAATATATATGTTGTATTAATCTAGCAGCATTTGTAATGAAATGTCTTTGAGCAGTTGTTGTTTTTTTCCTCAGCCATCAAACCATTTAAATAAAACACAATAACATACAGGATCCAAATTCTCTGTGTATTTTTCATCTTTGCATGGCTTTATTTTAAACTCTATTGGTGTAGGAGTTCCTTCTGTTTGTGTGTTGCTTTCCTTGGATAATGAATAAAGAAACTGCCTTGGCCTAGTTGATAGGGTCGAACTTAGGTAGGAGGAGAAGACAGAACTGAATTCTGGGAGAAAGAAAGCAGAGTCAGAGAGCTACCATGGAGCAGCCAGGTCAGACATGCTAAATTTTTCCCAGTAAGCCACGGCCTCATGGTGATATAGAGATTAATAGAAATGGGTTAAATTAAGATATGAGAGTTAGCCAATAAGAGGCTAGAGCTAATGGGCCAAGCAGTAATTTAATTAATGCAGTTCCTGTGTGTTTATTTTGGGTGTTAGCTAGCTGGGCAGCCGGGACAAACAAGGGGCCCTCTCTCCATACAACACTCTATTTCTTTTATTTTGTGTGTGTGTGTGTGTGTGTGTGTGTGTATGTGTGTGTGTGTGTGTGTGTGTGTGTGTGTGTGTGTGTGTGTGTTGAGACTAGGTTTCTCTGTGTATCTCTGGCTGTACTGGCACTCATTCTGTAGACCAGGGTGTCCTTGAACTCAAAGAGATGCACCTGCCATGCTTGACTGATGGGCATCCCCAGACTTTTCCTACATTTATATGTAGGTCTCTCAAACTCAGGTCCTCATGTTGAAGAGCAAGTATTCTTACTCACTGAGACAGCCCTGTAGCCATTTTTTAAAAAAATTTAAACAAGCAGGAACTCAATTTCATTTGTAAAACTTAGTATAGGCACACCCCATGCAAATTTACCAAGGCATCCTCAAAGATAACACATGGCATGCTAAGAGGACACCACACCCAGGGTGGTCACAGGTGTCCAGGGAAGATGCAGACTAGCTCTGTCACTATAGCAGGGTTTTTATTGACATTCTGTAGTCACACCCACTTTCCTTTTATTGTTTTGTGTTCATTTTTTCCATTTATTGTTCTTTCATATCTTTTTCCTTATTTACAGTTTATCAGAGCATAGCAGTTTATAATTCTCAATATTTATTCCAAGTATTAAAACACACATTCATAACTTACTATTACTGGTGCTTTAGTGTTATGTTGGAGTGCAGAAACCTTGATGTTTCCAGCTCCTTTTACAGTCTGAAAAACTCTTGTGTTGTTCTTTTTGTTCATCCATAAATTGAATGGGAATATATACATGTCCTACATTTTATTCTACCTTTTTGTGGAAGCACTAAGTCTGAAAAGAATAATTTAAATTTAATATTGGACTCTTGTTAAAAAAATGGAATTGGGCTGGTGGTGACTTAATCTCAGTAGCCATCATTACTCACACATACCGTGTGTGATAAGCTACACTTCATCAAGTCACAGTTACGAAGGTTTATCATTGTCCTATCTTCTTGTAATTTCAGATTTTAAAATTTAGAGTGCCTCTCGGTGAGATCCAATCAATGCCAAGTTGATGTCTCATGTCTAGGTTTAAGTATAATGAATACAAAAATGAAAAGGGGGCAAGAATAATCTCAAGCAACAGACTGAAATTGTTTATTTGCTTCTGAAAATGTGAAAATAAACTTAGTCTAAGTTAGTGGCATTACAACAGCATGAATCTCTCTCTCTCTCTCTCTCTCTCTCTCTCTCTCTCTCTCTCTATTTCGCTGATTCTGCTCTATGTAAGAGCCTTAAAGTAAGTCAGGAAGATGGATTATACAAACTTTCTTTGCTTTTTTTTTTTTTGCAAAACCTCTGTAAGTCTAAATTAATCTCAAATAGATAATTTTAAATAAAGCTGTTCTCTGCATTGTCATTATCAGAGTCAGTGACGCGCATGGGCAGAATCATCTGCAGCTTTAGTTCCACTCCCTTGCCCAATCAGTCACCAAAGCATGACACTGCAACTCTGTATAGTCTTGTTTTCTGAAAAACACTCCTTGCTCACATCTCTTAATCTGAGCTGGGACAATCACAATCACAAACTTCCTTTATATACAAAGATTATTTTATTTGTATGTTTGGGGGGGTTAATTTTTTTAATTTTTTTATTTATTTTACATACCAACCACAGTTTTCCCTCCTTTCTCTCCTCCCATTCACTCTCACACATCGCTCTTCTACATCAACTCCTCCTCTGTCTCCATTCAGGAAGGGTCAACAAAGCATGGATATCTTGACAGAGCGGGCCATTAGACAGGAAAACTCCCAGGAATCCACAAGGATGACACCAGCTAAGTCTCTTAGCAATAGTGGGGAGGGTGCCTAAACTGACTTTCTCCTGTAATCTTATTGGTGACTACCTTAATTGTCCTCATAGAACCTTTATCCAGTAAGTGGTGGAAGCAGATGTGGAGATCCACAGTCAAGCACTGGGTAGAGTTCCTAGAGTCTAGTTGAAGGGAGGGGTGAAGGACTATATGAGCAAAGAGGGGGCTACAAGTTAATGTCAAGTAAAATTAGCCAACCTTGACTGGTTGGCTTGTCTTCTCAAAAAGGTGTAAACAGTAGCCACTAATGAATGAACCTGTGATCACATAAGCAAGGCTGAACAATATCTGTTTTAAAAGAACTGTTAAAAAATCAATTTCAAGAAATAATAGAATATGGTCTTAAAATTATTTGTGGCTTTTGAAAACCATCATCACCTACATTATTTGCTGCATTTCCATGCTGTTATTAAAATAAACACAAGCATGCTGGGGTTTTCAGCCTTTTCCATTTGGTATTTATTTTTTGCAGGAAATTTTTGTTTTATACATCAGTGATATTTAAAACAACCTATCCAGCCTCCGAAATCCTTCCTTTCTGATTCTTCTAGGGGAAAAAATGATTCATCCACAATTTCTTAATGATAAGTAGCTATTAACTATCTTAAATTTTGATCACGGTGTGTCTTTTGTTTTTAAGAATTAGAGTACTTGTTTGCAAAGCTTAAAAGATAACTGTGAGGTTTGCATTTTAGTAAATTTTCCAGCTGGCAGCAGTGACACCTAGACTATAGCACACATTTTCTGGATGAAGGGGGAAGGGTTAATGGAAAATTCAGAATTCCCATCTGAACCTCCGCATCATCCCAGTTTCTGACTGTTTGGTTATTTCTAACTGGACTCACTAAAATGGCAAGACCCACATTTCCATACAGCTCCATTCAGTGGAGAAAATCTACTCTGCGACTTTAAGCCTTAACAAATTGCCTGGGGATGAGGCTAGAGACGACAGAGGATCTGTGAATATTTAAATATTCGGAAGCCACACATAGTAAATGTGGGGTGTAAGGCTACAGAGGGTAATGAGGGAATTTAAACCCGGGAGAAAGAAAAGCTTCTTTCTTTTCCTCCCTGGTAGTCTGCTAGTTGGCTGTGATGTTAATAAGAACCTTGGCTTTAAGTATTGACAGCTGATCAGTCTGATGCTTGAGGAGGTCTTCCAGCTAGGCCGTGTGTCACATGCGCACCCCCTGCTTTAGTTCCGAGGCACTTGGCATCAGGCCCCTCCACTATCGTGTGCAGCCTGAGCATGCACAGCTGGGATGGCAACGGACTTGTTATTTGTAAAACAACCATGAATTTCACCACAGGCCTTCTACCAACATGGAAGCATCTGCGATTCAAACTGTTCCCCAGCTGTTGATCTGCTACCTGCAGGGACCTGTGCTACAAGGTCCTATTAATACTTCTGGCTACCCTGCCCCCCTCCCCCGATGGGTTCATGAAAAATCAGTACCCTTCACTACACTTTAGGACATGAAATCACCCAAACATAAATCTCTTTAAATTCGTGTATTTTTGAAGCTACTGTCAGGGTATCTGAGACAGATCTATAATTTTTTAATTTTTGGTTATTTATATGTGGTATGGGGCGGGGGGGGGGGTTCAGGTACCTGTGTAGGTACCAGCAAGGAATTGGAGAGAGTTTGGGACCACCTGGAGTTACAGGCATTTATTACCCAAGCACTCCACTGCATATAGGAAGCTGAACTCAGGGCCTCTGGAAGACCAGCAGGCTCTCTGGATGACTGAGCAGTCTCTCCAACCCCAAAATGTATATTTTTATTTGAACACTTTAGTTCAAATTTTGCATGAGGTTCCTCTGCCTTTCCACATCAAAATTAGAAGACTTTTCTATGAAAATGAGATCCTCGTACTGAGCACAGAACCAGCACTAGCCTAACCTTCACACACCACCTTGTTCAGAGATCTTTAGCAAGCAGCTTCTCTCATTGAAACTTGGAACTATTTTTTAGCTATTTTTTTAGCCCCAACCACACATATTTCAAGTTTTAATTAAAAACTCTGTGTCGTAATAATTTACAACATTGTACAAATGTACTTTTATTTAAAAACAAATTGCATTGATAAATCATTTCTTAAAAGGTGTTTAACAGATTTACTTTGGAAGATGGAAAAGGTCACACTTCATATTAAAAGCTAAATAATAATATGCATAATTTGCAAAGAACATTAATTTTAGCTCAACTACTAGATAATAATTATAATAAACGAATGCTTACAAGATTTGGTAATTCAGCTCAGGTTTTCAAATGTTAATGGAACACAATATGTTTTGCTTCAAAATTCAGACATCATCAATAGTTCTATTTTGTCTGACGGTTGCAAATTTTCATTAAGATCACACTAATGGTTATAAGACAGAGTCAGTTACTTCTAAAATGAAGTCCTATAAAATTTTAATAATAAATTCAGTTGTTTTACTCACTCAATGTCAACTCATCTGTCAGCTTAAGTTTCTTTGAAATTTAAGAATATAAATCTACTTTAATTAGAATATAGCAGCCACACAAGGTAACATACAATAACTTAAAGTTGTTAATTCATGTTTTGTGAAAAAATATTAATAGAATTTTACTTTATATGTGGATTTCAAGATTCCATTTATATTTTGTTATATTTTTAAATTTTCAGATAGTATTCATAGTTTAGATTTTAGATGTGTTTGTTTTCATTCATAAATGAATATCAACATGCTGTGCCTTCAAGACACAACTCCTAGTAACAGTTCACAGGACTCAGAATTTGACTTTTCTTAGGAATATTGAGTGTTTAGATCAGAGGAGAGGGTTTCCCTTTTAGCTCAGGGAGGTTCTTAAATTTTTCTCATGATCATATGTCTTGCACAATTTCTATGTTCCAAAAAATGGACTACATGCAAAATTCTTCCAAAATTTATGGATCTTCTTATATTTTATTATTGAAAGTTTTCTTATTTAGCCATCATTATTCCAGGAGACTCTGAGAAATACAACTTTTGAGATAGCTCAGTGGGTAAAAGGACGGGCTGCCTGAGTTTCTCTCCCTGGAAACCACATGGTAGAAACAGAATTGACTCTGCCAGGCACACATGGGCGTGTGAGCACACATAAACATAAATGAATAAATAAGTATACCAAAATTTAAAACAATGAAATACAAGCTTTGCCACTTTGAACAATGATGACATTTTGTTGGGAATAAAAGATAGATTTTTTTTTACTATGTCGCTACCCGTAATTCATGATGTCTTTTTGACTGCTTTACCCAATAAGTTCTTTTGTTTGGTTATGGTTTTATTTTCTGTCTTCCCTTTCGACTGACAGAGGTGATCTGGAGGAGAACAAAGTCATCCCTGGCTCATCTATCTAATTTACAAAGCTCTACAGCCCATGATAGAGGCTTTATGAATATTTTCTTAGTGAAACACAATGAGTTTTCTTTTAATTCAATCAAATAGAAACTTTATGCAATACAAATATTCAATGAATATTTCTGGGGAAATTTTCACTATTTTAATTGTCAGTATTGTCACAGATTATAAAATGTCATGTTTCAAAGAATTATCATGTAGAATGAGAAACAACACATTGTTATATTTGCAGACTTCTGAAAGTTGATGTCAAAAACATTGCTTACCACAGCGTTAACACTGAGTACTTACCACCCATATATGCCACTCTCTCAAGAAGATACAAGGAATTAACACAATTTTAACAACTAATATATGCTGACGTATCTTACAGAGCTACTTGTATAATTTTTCTGAGAATAAGAAATCCATTTGTTTAAAGAAACTGTGATGACCAGATGAATTCATGCTTATTATCACTAGCATTTAAAAAAAAATCATACAGTTTAATTTCCAACATGCAGCATCTCATAAATGGCATTCTACTAATTGGTAATTAAAAGACTAATTTACATGCTATGCTTTGAAATAAAATAAGTATATACCTGTTAAATGTATCAGATTTATAAATAAATTAGTTGAAATGCACTGAAATGTTCTAACAGTCTAGCTGAGGGCATTTAAACACTGTAGGATACATGGGCATGTCTAGACTAGCTGTTACTGTCACCAAATACCACCCTATCTGGAAGCAGGATTCCTAAGAAATCGTTAGTGTATTTATTGTTGAAGGCAAAGGAAAATCCATTAGTTGTCTGGCTCCTTTACAATGTCTGGATAAATGGAAATGCTATTTATTCAAAACAAATTCCAAAATCATAGAAACAGGATGCTTTTCATTGGTTTCCGAGGAATCCTTTTGTAGTTCCTAATTCTGTAGAACTCTTAGAGAAATGGCGTGTAAAATGATGTGTTCTTTTATGCCATGTTAGTGCACAGTTGTTGCAGTAGGCTATGTTTTTAAACCAAAACAATGGTATTCCTTGTGGCAGTACTGGGGAAACCAGAGTCTCTGCTTAGCCTAAGTTGCACAGAATCACTGAACTAACTTGCAAGTAGAAAATGCAGCCAGAATTCTAGACAGCAATTTTGTTTTTATATCATTCTTTTATTCCAGATCTATTAGAGAAAAAAAACGTTAAAATTTTTAAGGAATGGTGTCATTTAAATACCTAGGAAGAAACCGCTTTCTAGGACATTAACTTCTAAAAATGATAAGAATAAGAATTAACAATAATGAACACTGACAAACCACTTCTCAATTTAGAGGCAGAGGCATCATTTACCTTTGAAGCAAATTTCACACATAAGCACACCCACACATCTACAAAAGCACAGGCATATATATATATACACATATATATGTTGTTGCATGCTTTAAAGAATGGGAAATTTCATAATGCACTTGTATGAAATTTCTACAGTGAGTAACATGAAATACAAAACAATCAAAAAACTGTAATTCCAGAGCATCCCACTTTTTATTTTACTTAGGTGATATTATGAATCAACTAATACAACCGAACAATCATGCTTCAAAGCTCAAAATAATTTCAAATCAAAATAAATATTTTAACTGTTTCCATACCAATGATAGAAGTAATAATCATCATATCCAAATATTCACTTTGTTTAACATAGATATAGATCGTACCATGCTGTAAAATTTTCAGATCAACTCAAAATTAAAAAAAAAAAGACTGCTATTTTTTAAAGGGCACAGGGTAATTTTATAATGAATATTGTTGAGAATATGGGGCACATAATCATTGCCTGCTACCTCTCATGCACAATTTTCTAAAGTTTTTAATATTTACACCTCTCAGAACTGCACAGACAGACTAACATTTAAGAGCATATACTATCCCTTCTGAGGACCCAAGCTTGGTTCCCAGCATCTACTTCTGGTGGCTCATAGCAGGCTTTAACTTTAGCTCCAGAGGATTCTAGCAACTCACTCAGACAAACAGGTGTACAAATAATTAAAAATAAATCTTGAAATGCAATAAAAATAAAAATTATGACTGTAGATTGAGGATTACAGAAGTGAACATAAAAGAAAAAGGATGGAGAAGAACAAGAAACGGGGCCAACAAGAAAACTGTGTCGTATCTTCGCGCTGGATTCTGTTCTGGCTAATGAAAAAGATGAACCAAACCATACTAAATCAGTTTTAAAGAGTGTATTTATAAGGAACTCTTCGTAAGTCATTCAATGGCCATTAACATCAAACCAAGAACAAAGACTCTTCCTGTCTCCCCCTTTCTTAGCTCATATTTCTCTTCTTTCCATTCGGCCAAGTCCTTCTTTTCCAACCAAATGAACACCATCCACTGAGCACAGCACCGCACCCAAGTTTTTTCTTTCTTCCTTCTGGCTCAGGAAGCTATGGGCCCTATCTGTGGAGAACCCAAATCGCAAGAAAAAATACAAGCTGCATTTGCTGATGCGGATTTTACTCCTGAAGCTATGGGTGTGTTGTTGAAAAGCAGCGGGGCATTTGTCTCCCAGATGGATGGAGTGTAAATCATAGGAAAGAGTTGAGGGCATTTACAGAGAAATTTGGCACTAAAACTTGTGGGTTAATTAAGAGGTATTTCTTGTTAAAAGTATTCCAGTGTTTTCAGAGCATTGAAAACCCTGTTGTGGATTCGAGTTTGGGAAGAATGTTGAAGAGGAATGGCATATGTGTCTTTGAGGGTCTAGTTCATTCCTCCTGCTACGCTTTAGGGTTACAAAAATTCACATATTTATTACATCTCTATAAAAATTTTCCGGAATAATATTTCTGTTACATCTGAGTTTTAAGTACTGACAGATTTCAATGTTGTAGGAAATTTATGTTCCATCCTTGAGAAAACTTCAAATTGCTTCCTGAATGATATTGTTGAGATATGCTCATCATTTATGAACTCAAAATCAAATATTCAAAATGTCCTGTGTCCCCAGGAATCAAAATAATAATTTCTGTGCATCTGAAAATTGTATTTCCGTTTTGTCCTTATATAGCACATTTATCTGAAGACACCTCACCCTTTATATTCAGACTACATTTGATATCACTCAGCATTTTCTATTTTCATTGGGAGGAGATGAGTAAAAGAAATAATTGCTACTTGATCTTATTGATTCCTCCATTTTAATTCTGAGAAGAAATAAAATTCTGTTTTTATTTTCTGTTGACATGTTGGAACTAAAGTCCTCCAACTTAGGCCTTTAGTTTGAAAACTCTGAGGAAAAGTCACCCATAAATATTCAGATACTAGAATAAATTAAGATCAAACACACCGTAAGAAATATGACTTAATAACATTGCACATGGGATGGCATTCACAACAATGAGAGTGGATCTATATCACTTAAGCAATTCTCTCAATATTTCACAAGCAGCAAATTGTTTTCTACTCAAAGACGTGTTTTGTAAAAGAATTCACATTGTTCTCAGAAGTGAAACTCCTGGCTGTCCTTCTGTTCCTTCCAAGGAGTTTTCATCCTTATATAGAATCAGGCTGTTTAGCATATATTGTTAGGGAAAAAAAACAGGAATATTAAGCCATTATTTTTACATTAGCAAGGTTTCCCAAGGTAGATTTTTTATCGTTTTAAGACACTTTGTTTCGTGTGTTAGTCCCCTTTTGTCTAATCACCCCTAAAATTATGAGCACTACAAGAGTAATACATGCAGAATAGCAAAACAGCTTGAAATATTCATAACTAAGAAGGCAACTGTTAAATGTTCATAAACAAAGTTGTTTGGAGACTCCTTTATTAATTTTTAATTTATTTTCAGTCAATTCCTTATTACTTCCAAATTCCTGTAGGGGATTCTGTTAATTAGTCATGTGTAAAATATTCATTAAAACCAGGCTCCTATTTTCTTCTTTTATTGCAAATTTACATTTCTAATCTTATAACCAAAATAAATGCCAATGGGTAGAGGAACCATATTAATTTTGATCAGCTATTTGAAATAGAAACTCATACAACAAAAGATACGGTAATATAGAGAAGACTAATATTGAAGCATTATGTGGGGTGTTCCTGATATTGAAATAGCAGATGGGTATCTACTCTATATTTGGAAAAATATCAATATTATGTAGTTTGTTTGAAATCTAATACGGCAGTCTAAAATGAAGAAAACTGACATTGCACGTTTTCAGTTGTATACACTCAAACCATGAGACTACTCCAGAAACAGAATGAAGACTAGAGAGCCAAAAACAGACAAGAGTGCTAATTCTCACAATAAATTCGGTTGGACTAAGTTGGCTAAAGTGTTTAAGCTTCATGTTTTATTTGTTGAAATGAAGTTTTTTTTAAAAATATATTACTTTAAAATATTCTGTTTATATTGTTTGATATATACACCTCACAGTACAAGGTAGATTCAGAAATGGAGCTCTCATGTGTTTAATATTGTAGCTGGAGATGCTGACTCTCCCCCTTATGTGGAGACACATGGTCAACTCTTCTCTGAGTCAACTCTAGGAGGGTCTAGAGTGTTGGCTCTGTAGTTAGGAACATGGACTACATTTACAGAGGAACCAGGTTCATCTTTTAAAATTCATAACATTTTATAACTCTAGTTGCAGAGAACCTGACACTGTCTGCTGCCCCCCAACAGGCACCAGCTATGCATGCAATGCACAGACATACATGTGTCAAAAAAAAAAAAAGAGGACTCTCTAAGAGAAACCTGTGGCAGCATGTTGAGAGGTGTTACCCATGCCGAAACAGTTTTTTTCATTAACCAATAAAAGCAACATTTATACAAAAGGACATACCGCACCATCTTCTCTTTTTCATCTAAATAAAAAGGAAGGTTTTAACTTGAGCATAGTAAAATTACATATACAAAACAGTAATCAAGCAATAATTACAGTTATTACAATATTACAATATTTAGTCCATTTACGTTTGGCAAATTAAGGAAAATACTTTATCATCTGTCCTATCTTTGTGAGTCTAAAGTTTTATATCTAATTTATTTTTTATAACTAACTTTCTTCAGCTCCATCAAAGCCTCCAGAAGGATATAATATTACCTAAGTAAACAGGAAGTGCATTGTAAGCAACTTCCAAAATTCTAGAATTGACAGAGACATCTCACTGCCTGGACAGTCACCAAAGTTCTTCTACAACATTGGGGCATCCGTCTTCAGCCTACATGCCCATAGTATCTGGCAGACTTTTCCATGAAGCAGGAAATAGCAAAGACAGTTCCGCCTATATTGGCAGTTTTTCAGTCACTTTTTACTGTGTCCTGAAGAATTTCTGATAAACTTATGAAGCAAGAACCCCATAGTATCTGGCCGACTTTTCCATGAAACAGGAAATTTGACAGACTGTTTTGCCTATATTGGCAGTTTGTCAGTCATTTTCTTCTGTGTCCTGAGGAATGTCTGGCATTTTCTTCTGTGAGGCAGGATCCCTGAAAAACCATCCCATCTTTTGGAAAGTTCAGCAGTCACTTTTCTGTGGGTTCTGCATGTCCAGTTCATACAACATACCATCAAGCTGTCCAGGCAAGAGCAGTTTCTTGCCCTGATGGCTAGCCTTGTCACATTGAAGACAAAATCCATAAGGAGTTTCTTCAATGCCCATCAACCTCTCTGAAATAATGGTGCAAACATGTCTCAATGTTGAGAAAAATCTAAGTTCTTAAAATATTTTAAATGCTACATTCTTTGAAATATTTTAAAAATACCTGTCCATTTAAATATATCTCCATACATCTAGAAAACCTAACTAACATGATTACAAGTTTAATTATTATAGATGATTATCTATTAATCTGTATTTCTTAACTATATATTACATTTTTAAATGAGCCATACAAACACAATACCTTAAACAAGAGTAGGAATATACATATAACAAAATTGACCTTAAATTTATATCAATAAACCAAAGTCCATACCAATCTAGTCATTTCTATATCATATCTTCTTTTTTTTAGAAATTGACTATGACAACCACTTATAATTAACCCCCTTTAAATAAAAACAAATATTGATAAATAATCATTATGGGAATTTGTGTGCTGTTTTCACCAAACTGCTTCCTGCTGTTTGTTGGGTGAAGTATTTTTAGGGCTCATGGAGACCTTTCAGGTAGTCTTGTTCCATCAGGCCACATTAGTCTGGAAAGAATCCACATTCTTCTGTGGAAACAAGCAAAACCTCTTAAGTAACATATCATTAGACTCAAATTTTGAAGACAAGATCCCTTTAAAATATATATGTTAGATTAGCTTAACAGCTCCCAGAATCAAATACAAAGAAAACACAATAATATACATAATCCAGACTCTCTGTGTATATTCTATCTTTATGTTGCTTATTTTTTACTCTATTAATTTTTAACATTTATTATCTTTACTCCCTTAATCTATGTCTGTCTGTACTCTTATTTTTTAAAACTATTTACTTCTTTTTTTATAACTGTCTGGACTCTTTTTCTTCTTTCTACCAAGCCTAGATACATGTTTTAAACACATTGTGACCAGTTCAGAGGTTGATTTTTGTTTGAATCCTTCTTTATTGTATATCTCTAATCATTTTCTGACCACTAGTGCATTCCTTTAAAAAAAAATGCTAAGCAGGTGTGGCTAGGACCAATTCCAGTCCTGCCTACTTGCTCTGCTCAGTCCAACACCACAGAGAAATGTTCACCACCTCTGTGAGCCATGCCCACCGCCCCAGCTTCAGGGACACAGTAGGTCTAGGTTGCCTTTAAACAATTTGTCACATGCTGCTTATAGACCCCATTTCAGTGCAGGACCTCCCCAAAGAGCCAGCTGTATTCATGCTACCAGTGCCAGCACAAACCAGAGCTGTTTCTTATTGAAGCCATGCAGCTTTTTGCTGCTAACTCTGAGTTAGGAAGCCTTCTCTTAAGGAAATCGTGTCTCTGCTTGTCTCTAGAAAGCACAGTCCACCCAAGAAAGTGCTGCTACCAAGAAGCTGTGCTTAACTCTGTTCTTTTGTGTCTAGAATTCCTTCCCAAGCTCTCGCAGGTTTTATGTGGCTGTAGTTGCCCCATGTTTTTGTGCCATTTTGTTGGTGTACAAAAGAGTTACACAATATCCCAGAATGGAGTATAACAGAGGTTTATTAATCTGGAGATAAACTCACAGAAAGAGTCTAGTCCTCTGCGTGCCCTGGAAAATGGAACCAGAAGTCAAGAGGCCCACTCATGCTTTTCATCTACACTTATGCGTGTGAAACCACACCCAAAGTGGGCTGGTATCTTAGAGGCCATTAACTGAAGGGGTGTCACAGCTGTGAGACTGATGTGAGTTTAATTTCTGCATCATCTGTTGCCTTTAGGTACTTTTGTAAATATTTGACGTAAGAAAAAGAAACTGTGCTTTGTCTCCACACTATTGTGAAGGCTCCAAAATAAAATGCATCAATAAGTAGGTGTGTATTATTGTACCAATATAACAAATTAGGATTCTCCTAATTTAAGCTAAAAATTTTGAAAAAAAACGTCATATTGTGCATCTTTGATATTTTCAAAGGGGTTCAAAATTCTCAGATAACTTTCTGGACTTTTCTCAAGAGAAAGCTTCACAAATTTGTTCATCCATATAATCCAGTTCTCTCAGTAGACTCAAATTTCTAGTAAAGTTATAATTCTAAGCAGCTATAAAAAATGTACTGTCAAACAATTTTTATAAAATAATTAGCAAACATAAGCTAAGAAATTATTAAATGTGAAGCTTTGTTCCATAATATAAACTTCATTTCTGCTTTTGATATTTTTATTTATTATTTCAAAATGTGGCCACCATATAGAAGAAAATTCCTAAATATGGAAGTTTTATTCAGTTAAACTGATGGGACTTTGTCATTGAATATACTCTCATCGATTCTCTGCTCTACAGTAGAAAAGAGAAAATCATTTCCCATAATCCTTTTAAACAGTAATAACAGTTGAAGTTCAGAAATCACAGAAAACATAGGGTCCTGGGTTTTAAAAATAAGCATTTTGTATTCACATTCCATAAGCTTCAAGATGAGGTTCTGGTTCAAAAAGAAAGGATATGAATGAAAGTCAAAGATTAAGAATGCATCATCACAGGATGAGGCGGCTTTTGACAACAGACCTTGGCTGTTGCTTGAAACAAAATCACTTCTGATTCAAATGCAGAGAATATTTACTTGTGGCATTACCATCATCTGTCTCTCTTTTCCCACAAATATAATAGAATGTCTCTTATTACACAGTCAACATTATTCTTTAGTAGCAAAAAAAAATCACAAATGTGAATACCCTAAAATAGACAATAAAACTTTTCAGTTGTTCTAATAGTCATGTGAAACACTGTTAGAATTCTTCTCATACCTGCCACTTTCTCTAAAGCCATAATTTTATAAAATACCATTCAAATACAGCATTGAAGAAATTTATCCAAGCCACTCATAAGATGATATTATTATGAAATTTAACTCAGGTAAGATCCAAAATCCATACCATGTCTACTATCTATGTCTCTTTGGACTCTTAAACACCATATTCGTGTCTATAATAGCATACCATGCCAGAATTCCTTGAGAAGTTACTCATATTGTTGCCATAATGACATTCTATAAGTATTTTAGGAAAGCATTAAATGATACTTTTCGGAAATTAAATTAGACAAGACACCCTGGGATCCTGGATAAGAAAGAGTAGTGTTTTAATTTGATTATTATTTACCCCTGTTCTAGATTCAAGATCTGTTGTTATGACTGTAGGCAGAAGTTTTTGCCCCAAGAGAGCTTCTAAATAAACAACCATAAGTTTATATTAGTTGTAAATTCTCAGCCTATATCTGAGGCTTATTACTGAAGAGCTCTTACAACTTAAGTTAAAGTATATTTCTTATTTGTGCTCTGCCGTGTGGCTCATCATTTGTTACTTCATTTTCTACGTGTCCTGCTTCCTCGGTGGTTGCTTTGCATCTCCGCTGACTCCTCCTGCTTCTTCCCAGAGTCCTCTGTTTTTGGCTTTCCCATCTATACTTCTTGCCTGGCTACCAGCCTATCAGTTTTATATTAACCAATTAGAGTAATACATAGTCACAATATACAGAAGGATTATTCCACAACATGGAAAATGGCATTTTCTTAAGTTAATGGCTAAATTAAAATACATAGATATTGAAATGTGTTATGCAATGTATTAACATACAAAATAAGAAAGGTACCCATTTATTTAAACCTCATTAAACATTTCAACAAATGATTATCAATACATATTAAGTGTTTCTCTTTAGCAGGTTGTACTTGTATTTCAAACACAATATCAAAGCTGAAAATGCATATTATTATAATGTTTAAAAGTACTGATTTTTCTCTGGGTTATAACAAGTAAATCACACTTAATTCACAAGATATCCAGAACTAATAAGAATCTATTTCAGCAATATGCATGTTTTATTTTAGAGACAATTAGTTTATTTAATAAAAAGTCACTTATGCAAGTATATGGATTACTTTCATCTATTTTATAATAAGTCTTTGATCCAGACGTAAAAAGATTTACTGAAGTTTATAATGTAAATAAATAGTTTAGAACGTTAGATATGACTCTATTCCTGAATATGCATGCTATTTAATATAGTGAGGTGTCAGTTTTCATACAGTTCATAAAGCTTGAATTGCAGACATATAGACAGAACATAATTTAAACATCAAAGATATTTCAATACTAGGTCTTGATGACTTCTCCTATTGATTTCCTGTCCAAAACGAAGAATTACTGACACCCTGGAAAGAATACAACAAATGAAAACACAATGAAATTTCCTTTTTCAGCGCATCGACTTAGACAGAAAGTTTACAAGAACGTGTAGGTTTTTTTTTTTTTTGGCTGATTGACAGCAGGTGTCAGTGTGTAACTGCCATGAGGTTATTAGCATATAGACTGAGAAAAGCCTAGTTTTGATTTGAAAAAAATAAATGTCCCATGCAACCTGAAATCGTATTCCTGCATGGACTCTCTATTCCTTATTTCAGTAAAGTGAAATTGTGTTTCATTTCAGAAGATCAAGAACCTATCTACGCATTTAAATAATTACTTTTTGAAAGATTTATGATTATGAATTTGCATGCAAATAGTATTTGAGAGCATTATAACAAAATCATGAAAGGAGCTTAAAAGAATGAAGGGAGGAAGAAGAGGAGAGAAGAGGAAGAGATGGAGTAAAGGATGGGAAAGAAGGCTAATGTCCTAACGCCTGAAGTGCAAGCTTGCCTTTCATTGCCTTGGATTCAGTCCACCAAATGGTGCAGCTTCTCAGTTGATGAAATGGAGAAGTGATTCACAGATCCTGCAGATCTCAGTCACACTCATGGAATGGATTCTGGCTTTCCTAAGAACTCGCCAAAGAGATGAGGCCTGGCAGAACCCATGTGGAAATGCATTTCATCTGTTTCCTTTTTTTTTCCTGTCTATCATGAATTTTTTGAAGACTAAATGGAAAAGAAAAAAAATAAAGTTCAACCCTACGAATTTCCGTCAACTATCATCCTCGCTATCAGTTGTCACACCTGCTATTCGGTGCATTTCGGTCAACTGACACAATTATATACTCTTGCAACCTATATCATTGCCTGAGGTCCTATTTATTTTGCAATAAATCTAATTTATTGAAAATGTATTCAATCATGCTAACACATACCAAAGATGTGTTTCTAATATATTTAAATATTCCTCAGGCTGATTGTGGAAGGTATTGACTAATATGACTTTTTTAAACTAAAATGAGTCACCATTTCCGAGATACTGTGACAACTCGCTCATCGCTCAGCTTTCTTTGGAAGCAGACAGCAGCACATCCACTTAGATTTACCCATAATTTGACCAAGCTTCTTGTTATCTCCTTATAAGGTCTTCCCAAACTCTGAAACTCCATTAAACTTTTATATCTATCTGTTGCCTGCAAGCATTGCTAAATTTGTATGCCCATTAGATTAATTGTATATATATATGGATATATCATATATATTTATTTACAATAAATATAATCTCAAACACACACATATGAGATTTGTAAAGAACAAAATGTTGCCAAGAACAATATGTTTTTGCTTCTGTATTGAGAAGTTACCATATCTTTATTATATTCTTGAGTGAATTTATAATTGATTCCATAAGTAGTACCTAAACTCTGATTTTATAAGGGACTCTTTTGTTGTTACTGTTTATTCTGTGGTTAATTTTTTTCAGCTATGACTTTCCCACTTTTACTTCTTAAAATCTCATACCAAAAATGTGTTAGCATTCGGTTTGTTATTTGTTGTTCTCTCTCTCTCTCTCTTTCTCTCTCTCTCTCTCTCTCTCTCTCTCTCTCTCCCTCCCTCCCTCCTTCCCTCCCTCCCTCTTCCTCTGTCTGTCTCTCCTCTCTCTGCCTCTGTGCATGTTCGTCTGTGTCAGTATCTCTGCGTTTGTTTCTCCATGTATCTGAGTACTGGCACACACTTACCACACTGCAAGTATGACGGTCAGAAGATAATCTTAGGTATCCCCTCCTCCACTTCTGCATTGTTTGACACAGGGGTTTTTGCTGTTCACTACTTTGAGTGCCAGGCTAACTGACCCACAAGACTCTGGAGAAATTTCTCATCGTTGCCTCCCCTCTCACTGCGTAAGTGGTTGGGTTGTCTTTGTCCCCACAACCCACTGTGTACATCCTGAGTCTGACTTTATGTGAGTTTAGGAGATGTGTATCCAGCTTCTAACACAGATAAATACTTTTCAGGCTGATTGTGAAAGGCTGGCTAACATGACTTTTTTAAACTCAAATGAGTCACCATTTCTAAGGTACTATGGCAACTCACTCAGCTTTCTTTAGAAATATACAGCAGCACACTTTCTCAGATTTACAAAGAATTGGACCACTTTATTATCTCTTCATAGCACTTGTGCACGGGATTTACTCATAGAGCCATCACTCCGATCTGGTATTGTACTTTCATACTATATTAATCTCCGCAGATTACAAATATGCATACTAGGTTGCTATTAATATTCAAACACATGCCTCATGAACTAAGCTTCTGATTGAGTAGAATCTTGCTTAAACAGAAATTTCTCAGTAGAATATTAACATGAAAAATGGATACTTCAACTTAAATATGTTTCCTTAAATAATCTCTCACCTGTTACTCTCTTTATTTACATATTTCTTAGATTAAAAATGTTAAATGCTAATTATACTAAAAATACTTGAGCCCATTTACTAGTAGATGTTGGCTCTGCCTCAATCCGCAGCATAACAATATAAAGCAATCTTTAGGACATTGATAAAATTCACGAAGTAGACCTCCATAAGAGCCCTGAAAAAATAGAAATAGAAATAATATGCCGTTATATAATAATACTAATAATAATATATGGTCACGTGTAATAATAATGTGACCACCCTGTAACCAAACTTATAAATGGGCAAAGGCTAGCATCCTTTAATAATAAACAAGGTGTCTCCTCTCTCAATTCTTCTTCAGAGTTGTGACCAAGTTCTTAGAGATGGCATAAAGGCAAGGGACTGTGAGAGAAGCAATACAAACATAAAAGGAATAAGTCAAATAGTTATGATTTGCAGGTGCTGTGATCCCTGAATAAAGACTAAAGAGTCCACGGGAAAACTCAAATCAAATAAACACCTGCAGCAAAGCAGTAGGGTGCAAAGTCAGTGTAAATATCACTA
The DNA here is from genome assembly GCF_018167655.1 of Microtus oregoni. NCBI lineage: Eukaryota > Metazoa > Chordata > Mammalia > Rodentia > Cricetidae > Microtus > Microtus oregoni. Next base: position 55,656,598 of record NW_024543059.1, on the reverse strand, counting down.
CTTTTTTGTATACCATTAATGATCATAGTGAGAATGAAAATAAGAAATAAATTCCTACACCAGTAGCCTCAAATACAAAGAAAATACCTAGGAAGACATCTAACCAAGGAGGCAAAATGCAATGAAAAAATTATGACACTGAGTGAGAAAGACAGTGAGATTAAAAAAGACACTAGAAGATAAAACAATCTGTACTTACTAATTGTGAAAATACGTATGTGCCAATATAATATTCAATACTGATATTAAATGTAATCCCCATTAACATTCCAAAGGCACCAGTCACAATGGAGTGTCCTCCCCCCGTTAATCACTAATTAAGAAAATGCCCTACAGGCTTACCTACAATCCAATACTTTGGAGACACTTTCTGAATAGAGGTTCCCTCCTCTCTGATGACCTAGCTTGTATCAAGTTGACATAAAAATAGTCAGTACATGTGGTATCTAAATTCATAAATTATTGTCGTGAACAGAGCATAGGAACAGCTTGGAGAGGCCTGTCGGGGGAAGGCGGAAGGTACAAGAGTGGGTGAAGAAGGCTGAAAGCATTAAAGCACATTGCATAGGTAAGTGAAAATGTCACAGAAAAGCCCTCATTTTGCAATGGATACTAATTTTTATAAAGATTATTTTCTGAACTTTATCTTCTTCCTTGTGGAATATATCACTGTGGCATTATCCCTGTCTCCTTGGCTACCTAATTTGACAGAAAAAAGGAAGAAGAGAGAAAGAGAATGCCTCTGTTAACAAAGATGATGTCTTTTATAATTTTTATGCCAAATACTTTTACTATTATGGCAGCTTTCGTTTAGTAAAAATATTTATGAAATTCATTTCCCAACATTCCGTTATTAAAATATATTTTAAGGCATTTCTTCTGTGTACACCAAGCTGAGTGAAGTAGAAGTCTCTCTCAAAAGTTGATATCGGCTTCCTCCCTTTTTTATAATAATTCTCTGTCTTCAACTAATTGAATTGACAGGGTACCACCCAGGTTTCCTCCGACAGTGCTGTTAATCTACTGAAAATACTCCTTTCCCAAGTCAGTAGAAAATAAGTGGTCCTTATCAACACGTAGAATGACTTAACTGTGTGTGAATGAGCACAGAAGAATCGGTTTCCACCCTTGCAATCTGAGTTAGAATAAATCCTGGAAATAGCTGTTATTTTATCAGGGAATGCGGACCTTGCCGTTTCTATACTTAGCCTGCTTAACTCTTCGGTTCTGAAAGGAAGGGGAAAGAAACCTGACTTAATCATCTCAGCCTCCAAATTGCATCATATATAGTGAGTCTTGAAATGAAAATGGACTTTACCGACCTGCTCTTTAAGGCTTATGTCCCTTGCTGTGACAAAGTATTTAGGGAGGGAAAATGACAGATGTTAGGCACATTAGCACAATGAATAGTCACTTCTTCCCCCAGATGAAGCGCTTTTATCACGGCAATTTATCATGACCAAGATAGTGATTTAAGAAGGAGCATTTGAACTGCAGCTTATCCTGCAAAGTGAGTTAGCAAATGCCGGAAACATGGCTGCCTGCAAAATGTAAGCAGAAGACTTTCAACCTGCATGCATTGGCGGGGCATTTTTATTTCTGATTTTAATATTTTGGAATTGAATATCATCACACAGAGAGAGAAGAAGCAAAGGCATATGCAGAACTCGGAGCACTTAGAGCTGCAGTTAGAGACAGGGAAGGGATCCAGGATTCAGTCGGCATCTAATTCTGGTCTTTGTGCTGCAGTTAGAGACAGGAAGGGATCCATGACTCAGTCAGCAGTTAGTTCTGACTTGGTGATGAATTTCATTTCTCTACAGACGGGCAGACTTTATATCTAAAATTCTTCTTTTTTCTAATTTCTTCACTAAGCAAGTCCACTGTCAAATTGGGGCTAGGGGCAGTTATAAGTACTCCACGTTAGCACTGTGGCACTACTAAGAATCAATAGTTAAAATCAGTACCATTCTGAAAATGGCTATGTTCAGCACTGTGCTTGCTAGGCACCAACTCACTTAAGGCTTGTAGCAAAACTACTTGGCTCAGAGAGTTCGCAACCCTCCTAAACCAAGAACTTGAGTGGTATGGAAAGTCTTTCTGTATGTGTTGCTTTTATTGGTTAATGAATAAAGCTTCTTTGGTCTATGGCAGGGCAGAATAGAGCAAGTCGGGAATTTTAAGCAGATAGAGAAGAAAATAAGACAGAGTCAGAGAGATACCATGTAGCTACCGAAGGAGAAAGATGCCAACCAATAGGCCACAGTGTTGTGATACATAGATTAATAGCTATGGGTTAATTTAAGATGTAAGAGTTAGCCAGAAATATGTCTAAGTCATTGGCCAGGCAGTGTTGTAATTAATATAGTTATTTTGGGTCTGGTCAGATGGGAAACAAAAGAGAAACCTCCCACTACACTTGAGAGTAGTGATGGAAGACTTGTACAGAACTTTCTGAAGACAAGGTTTATGCTCCTTCTTTATCTGCTAGTTATGAATGTCAGGCTCCTTAAAAAGACTGTCCATCATTAGTGTTAGGCTATGGGTCCTCTGTACATAGGGATAAGCACATCAAGACTCCATTTTTGAATGCTCAAATAACTTATAGAAGTTGCTATATTTTGAATGAATGCTCCAAATTTGATATGGAATTTAATGCCTTTGTAGGTGTGTGAAGAGAAAGATGGAGACTTGAAGAGGATATGGTCCTTAACAACCTTTGCTCCTGAAAGTATTCATGATTTTAACATGAGATTGGGTTACTGTTGAAGTCAGATGAAACCAAAGATGCAAATTTGGACCTCTGTCTACACATTTCCAACTGCTCTCTCACAGTGCGCTTCCGACTGCCATGTTGTGACTCAGTATGAAGCCCCTTTCCAATTGTGACTCAGAAATCTTAGACTTCTTAGCCTCCAGAGCTAATCAAATAAATGCATGTATTTTTAAAACTAGTTTACCAAGTCTACAGTATTTTAACACAAATAATAACCTAAGACAGAAGTACCTCTAAATTTTCCTACACAAGTATGTCAAATTTCCTTGTCAAAGGAATAGTAATCTCATTTTTAAAAGGTTTAAAAATCCGTTCCAGATGATCTGAAAATACTTCAATGGCAATTTATAATTAATTTCCTTCTATAATTTTTAAAATTAAATATTTTTAAATGTATGTGTAGCACAAGTAATAAAAATCCAGAGACAGATTTTGGAGTTCAACCTGAAGGTCAGAAAAGCAAAACAGACATTGACTCTAACTTCTACCTCAGTCCAAAATGGCGATCCTGCCTCCAGGAATATCAAAATGAGACTGTGTGTGAGAGCTGTCTCCACCTGTTATATAATCCTCTCTAGGACTGTAATTAAAGGCGTGCAACACTAACGCCAGGTTTCTATAGCAAACTACTGTGGCTACTGGGATTAAAAGTGTGTGTCATCACTGCCTGGTCTGGAAGGCTGACTAGTGCGGCTCTCTTACTCTGCTCTTCAGGCAAGGTTTATTAATTAAAATACAAATGAAATATCACTACATGTATGTCTAAGTAGTAATATTACGAACTTATTTTGAATTTTTATGGGAACCAAAGAGTTAATATTCATAAATTATATTACAGTTCCTACGTGAAAGGTGTTAAGTTTAGTGAATTGTGAATTCCAGTGAAAAGGTCAGGTGTGGAATTTATTGAACTGAAAGAAAATTGTTTTTCATGTACAGTTATCACTTACTTATGCATAAACTGATAAACAGTCGTGCTCACTGAACCTCAGCCTTGCTTGAATAACTAAGTGATAGAACAAAGCATCCCAAACACACAATGGGAATAAATATAAGCATGGTAGTGGACAGAACTACGAATGCTTCAAGTATTTAAAGCGAGAGTGGCATGGGTCTGTAGCACAGCTAAATTGTTACATAGGATAATATTGATACTTCCAAAATATACTGTGAGCACTATGTATCTAGCACTGCTTATGATATGTCAGTATATTGTTTTAAAAGCTTGATTCATAAGGAATGCCATTTGAATAAATCATTCTAGCTACAAAGTACAATAATAAACCAATTACCACCTTATGTGTTGTCTGTTTCCCAATATGGCTTGCTTTTGTATCTCATCTATAAATAACTACTACACTATTTATTATTAATCTCCTTGCTTCTGATAAGTCCCATCCAAAATACCTATTCTAAGACAATAGTTTTATATTCTCAAAATGTACGCAAATAACATCAAACTTGACGCTATCATTTGTAACTGTTTTTCTAGCTACACATTGCTAGGGAAACACCCATTTGGTGAGGCTTGCTTCATTCTTTTTCATTTTCATGCAATGTCATGTTACGTGAGGGTAATTGTTTAATTATGAGATTCCCCCTCCTGTAGTTTGCTTCCAAAAATATTTATTTCTGATCACTTATTTTTGTTGGCCTTTCATATTACAAACCAAATTGCTTTGAACCTTTTCACTTGTGCTAAGAACATATATCCAAGGGCTTCTTGGTGTATTTAACCAAGAGTAGAAGTCTTGAGTGGCTGGTAGATGGTTTAGTAGATAGAAAATACAAAATCTTGCTTCATCCGCACCAACAACAACAATGGTGTCACTGCACTTGCTACAAACGAAGATAGACAGCTGTAATTCAGGCCTTTGTTTCATTGGTCATCGTACTGAGTTACAGATTTGTTTGTTTATGGAAAATGACATGCTTATATTCAACATCTGCCTTAACTGATTTAATCGTGAGCTTTCATTGCATTCTTCATGTTTATCTTCTAAACCATTGCATATGCTACAGTACTCACATTTTCTTTTATTTTGAATTGTGTGTGTGTACATGCGTGCAAGTTTGCAAGCATGTCTGTGTGTGATAGAGGCAGGGATTTCCTCAGAACACATCCCTGGAACTATTTATTTCTGACCTTCTGGTTTCTTTCGCACATGACTGTGTACTGTGAGCTTCAGTTAGAGAAGGTCAATAAAAAAAACAGGCTTCCAGACAAAGAGTCAAACTAGTTCAGGGTTACCTATTATAATACCGGGTCATTTTGTGTACAACAAGGACTCTGATCTTTCCATAATTGATAACCACGTGTTTTCCTGACAATAATTGGCTGAGGCATCTGGCTCCCTTTTCAGGCCACTCCTGGAAAGAGGAAGTTTGCTTTCCTGTTGCTTTGACAGGAAGAGGTGGACCTACTTCGTAAAAGACCACAACAACTTGTTAGGACACAGAATGAAGAGGGAGAAGGTAGCATAAAGTGTTCTTGGAACCCACATGACTGCTAATAAAAGGCAGATTTGAGGGCTGGCATCTGGGTCTGTGTACTGAACATTCAGTACTAAGCAATCTATCATAGGAGTCCTATTAGGCAGGGTCCTCAAGAGAATCGGAAATGGCAGAATGATATACCCTATAATCGGAAATTTACTATTTTATAACAGGGACTGTGGCAATGCTCTGGGGATGAAACCAATTGCTTCAGCAGTCCCAGTCTTGTGCAGAAGACCTGGAGATTCCTAAAGTTTCCTCCCTTCAGCTCAGGTTGAAAATGCCAAAGCAAGCTAAAGCCCTATGTTAGCAGAGGACAGCAGCAGTAGTGGTGACAGACATACTCCCTCAGGAGGCAAAGGCCAGCATCAAGCAGCTCTGTCCCCTCAGACCTCCTTATATGAGGACAGCATGTTGAACATGCTGTTCACTCTGGGGAAAGGTCTTCCATCCTCATGCAGCTAATCCTTTCTAGAAACTGCTCTCACTCATCCACCCAGAGACTTGTTTAAGTTGACCCCAGATCTCATCAAAATGATGGGATCTAGCAATTGTCATTAATAGACAATACTGAATAGATTTTATCCCTTCTGTGTATCTTCATATTTCAGTCCTACTGAGCTGTGATGGAATAATAAAAACTGCATATGTTTAAGGTGTATAAATTATTTGATACACATGACTGATTAATCCTAGGGAGGAAAGTGAACATCCTTCAGTAAATGTGATTAACCTTTTATGTGTGTGCTTGTATTATAGATGCTTAAGGTCTGCCCTTTCAGCTAACTGCAAGTACACAGTCAATACCACCATCTCTTGGTCTCCTTGGAGGACCATCCGTGAGTATCCTAGATGTCAAAATTCATGAATGCTAAAGTCCCTTTGTAAAAAGGCATGGCGTTGGCACATAATTCATATAAATTGCCCATATGTTATAAATCATCTGTAGGTTACTTAGATCCCCTTATGTCATGGAAATACAATGTAAAAGGTACTTTTAAACAATAATGAGAAATAAAAAAAAACCATAAAGGCTATGTTTATGGAATCTGAAGATGTGATAGACATAAGTTAATGTCAATATGGATAAATTAAGCGACCAGCACTTGCATAATGAAGTCATAAGCAATTACAAATAGCAGAGAAAATGGTACCTTTCATAAGAATTGTTTGGCCATAGTTTGAGATTATTTTTGGTTATTTTTGTTCTACTTTTCTGTAGAGCATAATATTAAAACTTTATTTTATTTATGACTGAAAAATACATTTAAACTTTTTATTAATGTTTGTCAGTGCTTGTTGTTTTTAATGTATTTAATCACTATTAATTAGGGTATTAGAGAGTGCAAAATATCACTTTATGCCAAAAAGTGTGGCATACAGCAAAAATAGTGGTGTACAGGCTAATAAAATCCATCTGTAGACTATTTTTCAAGACAAAAGAGCAAACCTCATCCTGTAAAAGCAAACCCACTGACATCTATAAGCCTACATTATCTGAAAATGCAATTGAGATGAAAACCAGAGCTGAAATTTACTAGCAAGATTATTAGCTCTAAGACGTCAACTACTTTGAGGCCATGAGACTTTGTCAATAAACCACATTAGTTGCACTCACAGCTCGGGATTCTGTTAAAGAAAACACTATGTGAGCATTATAAGTAATAGATTCTGTTATCACATACGGCATGCTGGGATTCTTTTTTTGTGGTTTCGATAAATGCTATCTTAGTTTTTAATGACCGTGTTCATAATCCATCAAAGCCACCATGTCAACTCGGTGGAAATATTTCCATAGCCTTTTGAGCAGAATTCTAATGGACTTCACTGAGATCCTGAAGGTTTGTAGTTCTCTTAATAGATGAAGCAGAGCACTTGGAGAGGAGAATCCAGAGTAGCTAAGTGACTTATACAGGGTACGCTTCATGGAGCAGCTGTCAAGCAGAGTTGGTACTTCAATCAGGGATGATCTCAGCCATTCATTCACAAGTAAACAGTCTGTTACAAGCTCAGCTTCTGGAAAGAACTTGTACAGATAGGGCTACACCATTAAACTATTATCTTATAGAAACTATACAGAAAATTCATTTCTGAATGTGGTTTTTATCCCTAGACTAATTACAGGAACTTAAAGATTGCCATTATGTGAAGATTGATGACTACATACTACTCTTACAGAGGACTTGAGCTCCCAGACACACACTGTATTTGCCTCCAACTTCGGGAGATCTGACACCCTTTTCTGGACTCTGGAGGTACTCACATTTGAGTGCAGATATCCCTAGACATGCATACACATAATTAAAAATAAGTCTTAAAAATTCTAATTTTAGATATTTTTATTTTAGTGTGGAAATATTATAATTTCCGTATTTTACTTTGTTATTTCTAAAACTGCAGATGTGTATATATGCATTTATATCTATATTTACAGGTATATGTGTTTGTATGTAGAAATGTGTTAAACTTTCTAAATTGCAGTTGTGGTCAAACTTTGATTATACTTCTTTTTCCCATTTTTATTACTTCCTTATTTGCCTTCTGGCTTTCTTTGTTGAGAGTCTGATTGTACAAAGAGCCAAGACAAATCAGTTCAATGATGTATTTCATTAGCACAGGAATAATTCTGTGTCTGTCAGAAGGACAATACAAAACATTGTCTTTGGTGTGCCTTTACCCTGTTCTCATCCCCAGCTATCTCAACTCCAAACTAGTGATGTATCTGAGATAATTAATCAGTTAGAATTAAGCCTTTTCGTACTTACAAATATACCCCAAATTGATGATATAAGGAGGTGTGAGGAAAATCATCTACCGACTGAAGGATTGGGAGTGCCCACTTCTGCCTATTTGCAGATGTTGTTTTAGGCTTGGCATGCCTCATGATTGGAAAATATCATGGGGCCATAACTCTTTCTCCAAATCCAAAATAACTACTAGAATTCCACTTTTAACCACTATGTCATAAGCAACAGAGTAACACAGGCAAGGAGACAAAGGAACAGCTAAGATTTCCAAATTTGAAATTCAAAGTTTGTACTAATACTTCAATTATCAGAACTCAGTCCCAGTTAGCCCAGATGCGGAGCAGACTGGGAAGGGCAAGCCATCTTTGAGGTGATCAGGTCCACAGCTTCAAGTAGAGGGCATCATTATCACAAACTAAATAAATGAAAATAATAATTCTTAGGGAAATAAGCAATAGAGCCATTATTGATAATTGTCCTGGCATTGTAATTTTTATCATTTTAAACTAATTCTAACATCACTGAACTACATCATACCATGGCTTTTTCATAATATGGGTGCATTGCTAAGTGTAACCCCTGAATTCATCATGAACATCCAGCAAGAAAGCCTAAATAAGAGATTGTCCTTTTCCCAACAGGAGGCAGCCTTTTCCCTCACCCTAGAAAACACCAGAAGACTAGTCATATCCTAAGGACCATGCTATCCTCACTGCTAAGGTCTAAAGCCAACTTTGTTAACTTTACTTTTTTGCTATCCTCTACTAAGGCTGTTGTCTCACATGGTCCCTGAAAAAAAAAGGGGGGGGGGGGAAGAGAGAAAAATTCCTTCCACAGAAACCCAATAAGAACTTCCTGGGATATATCCAACTAAATGTATTTAAATTTTGCTCTGGAGCAAACCTGCTTAAGCATGTTTGTAATCTTAGTCCTCGGGAAGGTTCTCTAAGATATGCAGCAATGGCTCATCTCTAAAACACTGGGAGAGAGAGAAGAGATAGAGACAGAGAGAGAGATAGAGGAAGAAAGACAGAGAAAGGAAAGAGCAAGAAACAAAGTGCTTATGTTCTTAGAACGGCAGGACCTCTTAGGAGCTCAAATTGAGATTATATCCTCATTACACAATTAGAAGAGCTAGGTCCCGGTAGGATCTTAACGAGGTGATTAGGGCTCTATGTTCAGAAAAGAACTAATTAACCCATGTGATTAATGCCTCGGGACTTACCTTGAGTGTGATTCCAATATAAAACCAGCTCGACCAGGTCACTGAGGTGGTCCCTGCCTCTCATGTTGTCCTGTGCTGCACTGGGATTTTGAAGACAAGAAGTTTATCTCTAAATCTGTATCCTCAAACTTATACCAGAACTAGGAGAAAAATAACCTATGTTCGCCATAACTTACCCTGTCTTTGTTATTGTGCTATAAGCAGCGGGAAGAAGGCTAAGATGCAAGGCAAGATCAACAACAGAGAAGGCCCAGGCATCAGAATGCTCTTCAGTGGCCTCTATGACCTCCAGCAGTATATAGCTTCTGAGAGACAGGGTCTTACTTCCCCTTGTGGTAGGTTAAATAGTTCAGTCTTGCCAGTTTTAGAGGTAGGCATTATCAGTCAATTTGGGTGCCAAGAAATCTTAGCTTTAATGCTAGCTGTTGACAGCCAGAAGTCTTAAAAAGCACTAGTCACCAGGGGGTCCCCTAAAAATTCAAATTTTGGACCATCTCACCTAATGAAAAAAGGTACAAATGATTAATGCAAGATATATATAACAATCTAGGATGAAGTGCATATAACATGAAGGGAATTAAGAAGTATCTGACATTATATTGCTCCCGGTATCTTAACTGATTATTGTTCTAATTGAATAATAATACTTGAATATCACTCAATGATGAAGTGATTTGATACTTGAAAAATGAATTATTACAAGAGAAGTTGAATAATATTCTTTTTTAGGCTCTAGTTTATTTTCCAATATAATATTTTTATTAATTGTTTGGGAATTCCACATAATGTATCATTAATCAAACTCACTTCCCATTCCACGTTCACCCTCTCATCCTTGGGCACTTCTACAAAAAAAAGAAAAATATACCAAATACAATTTTTGTTACTCATGCACTCATTGGAACATAGTCAAACTCTTATTGGTTAGCCCCTTGACGATAACTGAATCCTTCCCCACACTCCACAACAATCCAGAAACCATCAGCTGTGAACAGTCTGCTCAGCATCCCTACTACAACTTTTAAGGACCCTTCAAAGGCTTCCTGTCTAGACTGTTTCTTTTGAGGGGGCGATCAGGGTTGAGGTGGAAGTTGTCATAGATGCCTTCACTGTCTCTCATTCTCTGAGGGTGCTGACACATTAATACCACTGCTGAAGAAGCTTGCATCAGGCAAGTTCTTTTTACCATGCATACCCTCGTCCCAAATTGAGTAGTCCTGGACAGAGCCATGGAGGTACAGAAATTCTATTAAGAACAGATTCTTTTATGAACTCTATTACCTCTCAAAAAAAAAATCTCTGTATAGCACACTTTCAATTCAAATAGCATTGTTTGTTAGGTGTGAGGATTTTATGTTGACATATGCACAAAATTAATCCCTACTCTTGACAGCCTTGTAAGTCCTTCAGAAAACAGAAGACAACAAAACAAACAAGAGATTTAGCCATCCACTGACAAGGACAAGAGGAAATGGAACAAAATTAGTGTATTTACAGGACAACCTTTAAGACCATAATAACACGGTGCCTCTCAAATGCTATGGTAATGGACCACAGAAAATGGTAAACAAGAGGCGTCACTTAAACATTGTACAAATCAACCTTATCAACTTTAGCTCCCACAGTAAAAGTGATGCATAAAATTAATTCCAGCTTTCCAAAGAAAAGTAAGTCCGTGAACAAAGGACTCACAACTTCAGTAAAAGGCATTTTTATAAACTTTTCAAATGTCCTTTCCCTTAACTATCAACAAAATAAATTTTATGCTTAAAAAAATATAGGGGTTTGAAAAGCAAAAGAAGATATGTTACTACGGATAGGCTAGTAAGAATAATAAAATAAAATCAATAATAAATATGTCCAGTAATAAAAAATGCTAGCATTTTAATAGAAGCATCAGCAATTTTCCCTTAATAGAAATTAGAAAACACTGGAGTGGTTTTTATAGAGTTTTCTTAAACAATATGAAGTGCCTAGATTAAGGAAATATTTATTTATAACCAGATTATATGATTATCTAATAATTCAATTAGGTAAAATGATAAATACACTCTTACATGGAACCTCAAACTTAAGGGCCAATTATGTGGACACTTAGTAGCTAGCTTCAGTCTTTTATAAAAAAAACAAATTCATAGCTAACTACCAATGTAAGTTAGAAATCTTTCTGTTTTAAAGTAATGCACTTGCATTTTCTTAAGAAACTGGTTTGTAAATATCTGGATATCTGCATAAAAAAATCACAGGAGTGAGGATAAAGTTCAGTGTTAGAGTTTTTGCCTGATATGAAAAGGCTTAGAAGAGAATAGAAACAGAAACCTCAAATAATAAATAAAAGAAAAATTTCTTATCTTCTACATTTCTGGCCTCATCAATCATATTTAGCCACAAAAAAATAATGTATTACTGTTTCCTAACTATACCTTAAATAATTTTACTGACATTTCACAAACAAGATTTAGTTGAAAAGATACAGTTTTAACACTGCTCTGCTTTCAAAAAAAGCAGTTTCCAACTTTGTTTGTGGCCCCCAGAAGTTCATTTGTGGAAACACTCTTGGAAATATTACTGGGTCCTAATAGCATCATTGTGAATAAGTGGCTACAACACCGTATGTTAGACATACAGCAAGGAAACACAAGGGTGGCGACAACTTTTAAAACAATTGTTCCACATATTATGTTGCTAAATAAAGATCTTGAATAAGCTGCTAGAATAATGATTATGTAGTATAATTAAATGAGAAATCATAAATTATAAAACATTTTAGAGAAATGGTACAACTGCTTCATAAAATGATCTGAGACATATATCAGTAAAATAGAAGTATATGATAGTCTCTTATGACGATGCTAATTTATGAGGGATGTGCCAGTAATATCATGTGGAATCAGGATTTTTGAAAGATTAGATAATGACCTTCAAATTTGTCTAATCACTTCATTATGGCTAAAATTATATTTGCAATCAATGGAGTTGATATTGTTTATGATTATATATAACATAGAGTGAGAAATGAAGAAAATTAACAACCATGATGTTATATAAAAAAAACTTAAAATAAGAAAAAGTACAAAAGCGTATCAGTTATTGTTATCTAGACTTTCAAGGCACTTTCTACTTAAGCCAATATCCCTTCCCAGAAGGCTATTAATAAAACATGTTATAAAGGAAAATTAAATCTTGGCCAAAATTAAAGATGTATGACAAAGCAGAAAGAGTGTGTCTAAAAAGATAATTCCCAGTGTGATAGGAAATTAAAAAAAAAAAAAGATGCTCCTCAGGTCTCTGAACCACGACTTGTATCTTCCATGTGTTCATCAAAAACAATGGATATAAGTTGCTCTTACTGCTCAATTATAATATTTAATTTTCCAAAAATAAATGATCAATTGTGAAGAATTATAGGAAGATAAAATAAACTAGCGATTGAAAAAGCCCAAAGGTAGATGAAGTTTAATATAATGTATAATGCATTGCAAACCTGAAGAAATTATTTAAATTACTCATGCATCCTGATGGATTTGGTAACCTCTTGAGATGTTATTCAGAGCAATTTGATGAACCAGAGCAATCAACTCTGAATGAATCAGCACTATGACATGTGGGAAGCAGAGCTAAAATGTGTAACACTATTAAATAGAAAGCTATCTCACTGCGGTATCTGTTTTAGAAGCGCTGCCCTTTGAAAAGATGAGGTCACTTTAATATTTGTATGACAGGGAAAAGGTCCAAACAAAGGAAGATAAATTAATGAAACAATTTGGAAGTCTGACAAAAGGCAAATAATTAGCATACCTCTCTCTCTCTCTCTCTCTCTCTCTCTCTCTCTCTCTTTCCCTCTCTCTCTATCTCTATCTATCTATCTCTTTCTACCTTCCCTTCCTTGATGTCTGGTTCAGAAGGCTCTATTTCCAAGTTTGAATTCCAGTTAATAAATCTTCAGAAGTGGAATCTTAAGAGAGAACCAGTCACGCAGAATAGAAAACTGTTCTCAGAATATTCAAAAGTTTAGTGATTTTTCTGAAGGTCACAAAACAGCCTGGAAAAGAACTCTGGTCCCCTCCCTTCCATGAAACAATGAAAATCTTCAGATGCTCTGACCCCTTTCTACTGAGAGAATCCCCAGCTAGAAACTAGACAAGTATTCCTGCTCACACTCAGGAAGTCAGCTTTGAAAATGTTCTTTTAAATACCTCATAATTGGATGATACTTAAGTACAAATGTATATTAAGACAATAACTTTACATATTATGGGGGTGTGATATGCATGCATATGTGTGTTTGCATGTGTAGGAGGCCATATGTGCTTGTCCGTGTGCATAGTACAATTTGATATTGGGTGTCTTTCTCTCTTGTTCTTCTCCTTACACACTGAGGCAGGATCTCTAACTCTGAAATCAGATCTCATCACTTTGGCTAGTCTCCTAGCCCACTTGCCCCAGGAACCCTGTTTTCTCCACCAGTGCTGGGTTTTCAGTTGGGCTTCAGATCCTGCTTTGCATTTACCTCCACTCTTGAGTGACAAGAGGTTTATTAGCTGAACTGTCTCCCAGCCCTATTTTTTATATAATGTATTTACAAAACTCCAAAACATACAGAGGACACACATTTTGAGATGGGCTTGAAGTATCTAGGTAGGTCTGAACACTGCAGTAGCTCCTTATTCTCTTATTAGTTCATGAATTAACGAGAAGACAAAACGGAAAGACTTGCCCCCACATCCTATTTAGGAACTTGAATTCCTGTTCAAATAATTAAGTTCAGCTGTGGCTTATTCTTTCGTTTTGTTGTTGTTGTTTTAATGAATACGGGAAAATACATGCCCTTGCAGTAGCAATGCCATAAAATGTGTCTGGAACACTGAAGATACCCAAGACAAGCATTTCCAGCAAATCTCCCAACGCAAAATAGCATTTTGAACAGATTTGACTATGCACTGTTGTATAAATGCATTTACTCATTGAGCCAGTCAATGAGAGCCTCTGTTCCACTGTCCTTGTTGCTGTGCTACAGCAGTACAAGTAGGCTAGTCTGGAACTAACTGTGTCGACAAGACTCCAGGGGGCCTTTCTGCTTCCACAGGACCTAACAACCAGCCATTAACTAATTACATAATTATAATAGTGATACAGAACTACAGAACGACGGCCCTGACTTTGCATTCCAAGAAACCAGGTGAAGTAAGACCTTAAACAGACAAGTCCGTGTGTCACTCAGTCCTCTCTCTCTCTCTCTCTCTCTCTCTCTCTCTCTCTCTCTCTCTCTAGCTAATGCTTCATATTTATTTTCTATTTTACTTTATTCATTTCACAGACCAACCACAGTTTCCTCTTCACCCTCTCTTCCCCTCCACCACCTCCCACCAGCCCACTCCCATCCACTCCTCAGAAAGGGCAAAGCCTTGTTGCAGGCTTTGTTGACTCCCCATGGGAGGCCTTACCTTTATCTGTTCTTGGGAATTGTCATATGCTGTGGGAGCTGAGACAGTACTAAAGCTTTTTAACTTTTTAAGATTAATCATACAGTATCAAATTAGTCTTCATTTACACATAATTCAAATTGTTTCTTCACTTTTCTATAGTATGTTTGCCAAGTGTAGACTGGGAATTTTGTATTTGTGCACCATCTTGTTTTCTGTTTGAGATAGTATCATCTCTCCAGACTAATCTCAGAATCACAATGGAGCCAAGCATACCTCCTTACCTGATCCTCTCTCCACCTCCAGCGTTCTGGGATGAGAGGCCTGGGCTCGTGCACACTAAGAAAGCATTCTACCAACTGAGTTGCACCCCAGGTCCTGTTAGTGCTGCCTTTGACACTAATTGAACAATTCTCGAAAGCTCTGCATAGAAACTTATGTTCTACTTAACAGCCTAAAGAAATAAAAGATATAATGTCATAATGAATTACTTCAAAGATGTGAAGTCATAATGAATTACTTCAATTTACAAATTGGAGACGAAAATTCACTAACTTTAGCAAACATGAATGGTGGAGAATAACTAATATTTGGAGCAATAATCATTGGCCTGGAAAAGAATCCAAGCACAAGATTTATGATAAAAAAAAAATGTTATTCTAACCAAGGAATGGGCAAAGGGCATAGCATTCCTAGCACTGGCCTTTGTGGGAAAGATAACCATGGCTCTGGATAATGTCTTCATACCCTGCGTATTGATGTCTTATATTAGGTGTGTTCAATGTTACAAGACAATACGTTTGATATGTAGTGTGTATCAAATACACACTGTATTCTGACAGGTGGGTGGTGGTACTTCCATGTAATATATCAATTGACAATCAGCAAATTTTCCAGGGTCCACTATATGAAGTGAAGTGCTAAGCCCAGATCTTCTCAGTTTGACCTTCTCAAGGCTACCCTCTTGAAGGCAGAAGTAAGACAAAGCACTAAGACCTCACATTTTGAAATGGAATGGACTAGTGTGCCAATCTTTCTCCAAAGCCACAGACAGGAGCCTTATAGTGACTTCTTTCCATGTGCTGTACTTCAAGCAAAGTAAAGTCTTAGGTGACTGCAGTCTTCAAAAGTTTAACATGAGGCTAGAGAGACGCTTGGAAGTTCAAGGCACTTATTGCTCTTGCAGAGCACTGAGGTTCAGTTCCCAGCACCTACCACAGGCAGCTCACAACTGACTGTAATTCCAATTACAGAGCAATCACCATGCATGCTCTTCTTGCCTTCATCAACACTGCGCTCGTGTACATTAGGTCACACCAACAGACACACGTATAATTCCTTTGTAATCCCTACTTTTAAAATAGGTTTTCCTTCACTGACAAAATATTTTTATTGAAAAGTCCCAGTGCCTTTCTGAAGTACTATAAAGGCAATGGATTCAGAGCCATACACTGAACTCATATCTAATCTGTCACACAATACAGACTTTCTCAAACAATGCACGTTAAAATGATTCTGATCTTACAATGAGCAATCTTAAAACCACAAGCACCATTAAACACTCTGTGTCCTTTGTATGACATCATTTTCGAAGTATGAATAAGCTCACAGCTTTTAATAGGCACAAACCGAGAAAACATATTTATGCAGCATTCAAGCGCTAATTTGCTTTTGTTAATTTTTATGCAAGAATAACATTTGGAAAGATTTTGCTATCTTCTCTTATCTTTGGTATTCTATTTACTTACTTATTTAAAAATATGGCCATGTTTCCCCCTTGGAGCTCCTCACAGATCCTCCCCATCTCCTACCCTAATTAAGTCAGCTTAGTTTTCTCCTCTCTCCCCCCCAAATAAATGAGAATCAAGAGAAACAGAGGAGGGTGGTTCTGGGGAGAGGGGAGATGGAGGGTAGGTACTGGGAGTAATGCAAGAAGGGGAAACTGCAGTTAGGATGTAATGTATGATAGAAGATTAAAATACATGTCAAAAATTTTTGAAAAGACAAAAAATACTCAAAAACGCTAAACAAAAGCCTATAAAATAATATTTATCTGCTTTGTGTTGACAGTTCTTAATCATGGGGGCTGCCTTGAACTGTGCTCGAGATACCTAGTGACTCTTCACTGAAGAAAACTGATTTCCTTGCTAATAGCTTCTTGTTTAGACGTGGGACATAGTGTCCAGTGTCCGGTTTGAACCAGTGCAGGTCTCACGCATGCTGTTACAGTCTGTGTGAGTTCACATCTGTATGGGTCTTGCTGTGTCTGGAAGGTGCTGTTTCCTTGGAGGCAACCGCCATCTCTGGATCTTGTTATTTTTCCTCCTTTTCTATTCTCCAACCTGAAAGACGGTCGCTGGTGTAACGGACTCGTGCACAGTTAAAACAAAGCTGGGTATGATGCACAGCTTGTCCAGGGGCGCGGTGAGTGGGGGCGCAATGGTGAATCGCCCTTGACATTTAGCTGGAAAAGAGAAAACATTTTATGCTTCCGCATTGTTCAGTCGCAAAGCGTGATGTTTAGTTTTACTTGTTTCTTTATATGTCACTCTTTCTTTAACCACAGTTTTGCTCCTGGGTCCTTGAATCAGGTGAAAACTGAGCACTGACCCAGTGCCTCAGAGACCCTGGGATCCTCTTGCCACCTTGGCCCCTTTGCCTTTCAGAACAGCTATCTATCAGTGGAACTCAGAGGCTCTCTTCTGGACGCTATCCCAGAAGGAGCTCCCAATAGGTCTGAGAGATCTGTGAGTACAAGTTTTCAGGACACTCTAATGGCTGCTCCTGGAGCATATAAGAAGCCACATCAGAGGCCCCACATTGCTCCTCTAGGGAATTTGAGGCCACAGCCTGGGAATGGAGCCCAGGCTGTTTGGGTGAAGGGACCTGGCGCCAGACGTGGCCTGCAGACTCAGGGCTGTGCACATATTCACACAAAAGAGGCCGGAAAGTGACAGGAGGAAGCTGTGCGTCACAGGGGACTGAGCGGGACCCTGCCGCGCCTGCCCAGCTCCAGGACAGACCCGCACTCCAGCCTTGAGCGCTCTGCAGCCAGCTCCGTGGCTTCCAATGAGACTCCTCCCGCTTCTAGGTGAGTACGGGCTGGGCCTGGGAGGCCGCAGAGCGCCCACCTGCAGGGAACCAGGGAATGAGACTTTTCACTAGCTGGGGTTCAAGTGTTAAGTGTGTCTGGCAAGGTCTCCAAGGAAAACAGACTCGGGCTTTCACAGGATGTTTTTCTGCTTGGCCTTTTCACTCTGGACCTTGCTACTCACGACCCGGGGCTTTTACCTCTTTATTTTTCCTGGAGAAATCCCGAAAGTCCTCCAAGTCTCAGACTTTGACCTTTCTTGTGATCGCCTCCAAGAAACTTGGGAAATCTAAACCGCAAATGCTTGAGAGAGGCTTCCTGACATTTTTAAAGCTACTGCCTGCCTGGAGTTTGGGTTCATTTAAAATCCTGTTTTGGTGATACATGGGGAGGGATAATAAATCACTTCTTTGAAGGCAAATTAATCCAGGTTTAGGAAGTACATATAGTCTTTTAAAGGGCTGGGACTTAGAACTGACTGTGTAAGACTCTCTGGGTACCAGATAAGGACCATTTACCCAGGACAACTCTTTTTGGGAACAATGGCTTTGTGATTCATCCCTGTTCCGTTCCAAGCTTGCTTTTAAGTGGGTCTGGAACAGGACAATAAAAAGCAATGCTCTATGATTTTGCTTATCGTTTCCTACAGCCCTCAAAACAGTTTTGTTTGTCACGTTGGGCAGGTGTCCTGTGGCTGAGAGCCCAATCACAGAACAGTGTGCTGAACTCGGTTTCCATTTCTCCTCATACAAGAAACCCTAAAAGGCATTTTTGTCCTGAAAAGAGCAGAATGACGAGTGCCGGAACACGGGGTGAAGGGCAGGGACATGCATTTCTTCTCGTAGATATGACAAGTAACATCTTAAAAATAGAATATTTTAGTTTGTGGAGACCCAGATACTCAATTTACCTTGGTTTCTGGAGGGAAAAGGTAACTCCCAAGGCAAGAGAAAGGAAATTGCTTTGTAATCAGGCTATACCTTTGCAAGTAACCACTTCACTTCAGTGGCATGAGATACTGAGTTTCCTGGACTGGATGACCTAATGGTTTTTATTATAAGGCTGGATTCTCCATTATGTTTTAGTTTTACTAAAACTTATAAGTTCCTTAATCTTTAGGTCTAGTCACTTTTCTTCCAAGGATTAACTAAATGAGTTATTGGGAACTTTTCATAATACACCTTTTTAGATAAAAAGAAATAAGAGCACTGTGGAGTATTGATCTTTAACACAAGAATGGGAAGTTTCCTGTTTTTGATAAGGTCTATGTTTGATTTTATTTAGTGGGTTTCTCCACTTTGTTGAATTGCTCCTACACACAAAATTGCACCAAGACACCGTGTCTACCAAATGCCAAGTGTGAAATCCACAATGGTGTGGAAGCCTGCTTCTGTGGTGTGGGGTTCTCTGGAAATGGCGTCACGATTTGTGAAGGTAAACAGTCTTGATCTCTTCTGATCTGCTCATGAGATTCAGTTCTGAGGCGGCTCCTTTCTGCTCTCCACAAACAGAAATCACCTGTGCTGCTAAACTCATGTAAATCTAAGAAAGAAACCTAGTTAACTGATCAATAAGCATGAACTTCTTATGTCAAAATGTATTTTTAGTATTGATATTGATTTATCCTATCATACTTTTTGCTTTGAAAGTTAAAGATTGCTATGTCATTGAGCCCAAAAGTCAAAACACAAAGAAGAGAGTCATTATCCCTGAAAGCTCCCAGAGCCCAGTCAATGTTGGCATGTGTGCTCCTTAGATGTTTTCTGTAGTAGCAAACTACTTAATTTCAGTATGGTGTTAAGCGTAGGAAATAGAATTGTGTTGTGGTAGCACACACTTGTAATCAGAATGCTTTGTGGAAGGACAAACAGAAAGATTGCAAGTTTGGGGGAAGTCTGCCCAGTATAGTTCCTCTCAGAAGAAAAGACAAAAAAAAGAAAAAGAGAAAGGAAAAGGGTAGAGAAGAAAGAGAGAGAAGGGAGAGACAGAGGAGTAGAAAGTGGAGAAAGGAAGGAGGAGAAAAGAGAATTTTAAAATAGATTCTTCTCTATGATAGATTCTTTCCATAGAATATCCTGGTGGCACTTGGGTAGAGCCTGGTGGGAAGGGTCTTTGTAAGGTGCAGTTCAGAGAATTGACTGGATAGGGTGAGCGAACGCCACCTGGTAATCCAATTGAGCTGTAATCTCTCAGCCAGTGTTTCTCCCTGCCAGCAAGACTCACTTCCTCTTTCTTGTTTCCCATGATCCTCAATAGAGGCTAATTTTAAGCAGATCATTAGAGAAACATTCTATACCGAGAGACAGAAAAAGGAAAAGAGGTTGTAAGTCATATAAATTAATTTCAAATATAATTAAGTAGTAAGTTCACATTAGAGCTATGTGGTGTTATATTCCTAAATGTATTTAAGAACACATGGACTTTTTCTAATTAAACTAAGCTAGGATATTGTGCTTTGTTAATATTGCATGCTGTTGCTTATAGCATAAACAAGTTATGTCTCGTGATTTAACTTGATAGGGTCTTAAAAAGATTAAATATGCAGCATATAGTAAAATCCAGACCTCATCATAATTAGTTTAATGCTTAAAAAATGTACAGCAAAGATGCGGTTTGCTTAATGGTGCATTAGATCAGCCGTTTCTGTTCTTACATCCAGCCAGAATTTGTAATATACTATTCTACAAGCACTACAAAATACTTACCATAAATAATCACACATTTTTTAGTGTGTATTTAATTGAATAGCATGAAGGCAAACTGATAGCTCAATGACCTTCAAAATATTGCTTCCAATATATCAGCATGCTTTCCCACTAATCACTACAAACTATTCTGTGGCACTTAAAGACACCATTGCCTTTCTGTGATTTTGATACTTTTACTGTCAAGATTATCATCATTAACATCAATAAACTTTTGGTTTGGGCCTTTGACAACCAATGAGCTAATAATCATGATTTTTCTGACTTATTTGAAAAATATATGTTCCAATACACAGCGTTGTCTCTGCTTCTACTGCCTGAAAAAAAAGAAAGAAAAGGAAAGTATTTTTCATTGGGAGAAAAAAACTACTGAAAGACTTGTGACTTGCAATTTCTTCTCACTCTGAACCAATTGGTAATGGGATTTATTTCTTTTTAAAAATACATTAACTTAAATGCCATTTCTAGTTAAAGGAAGTTCCTTATTCACTTGATTTAGTAGTCATTATCTGAGTTTGTAATGTCTTCCCAAACTGCTAAAGAGTGATTTTCCTCTTTTCAACACCGTTTTCAGTAGGTATGCTAATATGTTCTTTAGAATTAAACTTAAAACATTATATTTTCAATTACTGAAATTGTAGATTATATGTTGGCTATGAAGATCTTTTTGTTGGATTTTTTATCTCTAAATAGATATACCTCATATTTCTTATGTGTCTTTGCAAGCTTGGCACTGTATTAGTAAGAAATGTCTGGGTAGGATTTCAGCTATAAAGATGCCAAGTGATTTAAAATTAGAAGTTGGTTTTTTTTCCAGTATCAAAGCCATCACCATCATGATCAACAGAGAATTTGATTTTTTAGAAATACCAGAGACATGTTTCGTTGATAGCTCGCTCCCACTAACTATATGACAAGAGTCCGTTTTAAACAGTCACATACAATATGGCGTACATGGTTCCAAGCAAACAAACTTAACAATGAATTAATCTTACCTAATCAATTTGTTAATTGACAGGGAGTCATTGGTAACTTTTATCATCATTATCCTCATCACTGTCATCACTAAGACTGATAATAAGTATTGCACACTGATCCCAAGGCCTGTCTTAGTACAATGCCTCCCCTGTTAGAGGCCCCTTTTATCTTTGGAGAATGGGTCAAGGAATGCAACCAAGAAGTGGTGAAAAGAATTGGTTAACAAGTGTTGTCCAATTCTGCAGCTGTAACTTTTCTTTAAATATCAATATATGCAAATATATGCATAGATAGATAGATAGATAGATAGAGAGATAGATAGAGATAGGTAGATAGATGATAGATAGATTATAGATAGATGATAGATAGATAGATAGATAGATAGATAGATAGATAGATAGATAGATAGATAGATAGAGATAGGTAGATAGATGATAGATAGATTATAGATAGATGATAGATAGATAGATAGATAGATAGATAGATAGATAGATTATAGATAGATGATAGATAGATAGATAGATAGATAGATAGATAGATAGATAGATAGATAGATAGATAGATGATAGATAGATAGATGTTGATAGATAGATAGATAGATAGATAGATAGATAGATAGATAGATAGATAGATCGATCCTCCTGAATTCTGCCCATTTAGTGTTGCCTGTATGTTTATGGCTTTAGGGCTGACCACTTGGTAGTATATAGCCAACTAAGTTTATTCTCACCTAGGGAAGACTAATTCTTCCTGTCAGTGATCATTAATTGATTGTAGCTTTCCCTCTAGTGATGGGGCCTTGTGAGTGCTCTTCATCCATGTTGATATGTCAATTGGTACTGTTATTTTTCAAATTCTGTATAGGCTACTATAGTAGATGCAGCTTGTCTGTCCTATGTGGAAGACTCAGTCTCTCAGTAAACATTCTAGTCCTCTGGCTCTTACAACATTTCTGTCCCCTCTTTTGTGATTTGTTTGAGCCTTAGGTATAAGGGTTGTGTTGTAGGTGTATCATCTGAAGCTGTACAACTAAGGTCAATTGTTCTCTGCATTCTAACCATTTGAGGCTTTCTGAAATTGTCTCCATATACTGTAAAAGGAGCTTCATTGATGAATGTTAAGAGCTATAATTCCCTGTGGGTATAAGAGGAAGTATTTGGAGAGTAGTTAGAAAGTTTACTTGTATAAGGGAGTACCAACAGTAGGTCCTCCTCTGGGTTCAATGGCTTCATTGGTCATAGGCAGTTGGCCAGAAATACCCCCATGACCTAGACTGAAAAAATAAACAAGGAAGTCTTTGGCGTAGGACTAAGTGGAGTAGTTAAATAATGTCTGTATTAATGACTGTGAAGTGGTGCTGTAAAGTGAATCTGTAGAATGTAGGAGCATGACAAGTAGAAATGACATTGAGTCTGATAGAAAAATAAATTATATTTGTTAAGATGTCCAAAGTAGCAATGAGAAAGCAGAAAAAAATGCATGATATTGGCCAATAAAGAGTCTGGACAATTTGTATAATGTGACTACTTTTCACTGGAGTAAACTAAACAACAAAAAAGCAGTAAAGAAGATCTAGAAGTTGAACATGCTTGATGGCAGAATGCACCACTTGTGGGGCTCGTCAGGATGTTGATACTGTAGATGTGATTTGATTAGTAAATAGGAGACATTATGAAATCTTAACTTTACTCAGATACACAGTAAATATTGTGTATTAAAAAGATGAACCGATAGGGTAGAGTAGGCGAATAAATAACAATACATCAAAGACTGCTGTAGAAACATTAGGACTACATGTTTGACAACCACATCATAGCCATTGCACTTCTACCCAGTACATGTTCAGTTTTAAGTTAGATTTTTTTGAACATAAAGGATAGGTACTATTTGCACATCCACATTCCACTATAAGTGGTCATAGTAGCATATATTAAACACCATGCCACAGCTTTTTTTCACACAAGAAAAGAGAGCCATGGAAATGTGATCTCCACATTCCCTAGGAGTAGCTGGTAGAGACAGTACTCAGACCCTGGACCCATGACTGTCTAACAATGACAATGAATGCCAACATATTCTTAACCAGCTGAGCTAATCAGGGTAGCACAGCCTTTAAAGTTAGGTCAAGAGTGCAATACCCTGGAGCAGAAATTAGATATTAAAGAGACATATAGAGATAACGGTCATAGTTTATTTGAAAATTTTGTAGTATCGAGATATTTGAGGGTACTTTAAAAAAAGAAGAAATAAGGCATATATATTTTAATGTATAATAAAAAGGCTCATGAAATTATTAAAACTATTTTATCCTAACACAGGATTTCTTAGCTTTGCTATATATATTGCTATTAATTATGCATTTCAGCACACTTCTGGTTGCATTCTGATGCACAACTACTGTAGGTGTGGGAAGGAAGAGAGCATTCCCCCATGAAATAAAGAGGAAAGTATGAAAAGCCAGTAAGAGGAGAAGGTTTGGATGCATACGGATTTTTCTCTATATATCTAAAGCACAACACCTGTACGATACAAGGCTTGTGTAAGTACGAGAATGGATGTGAGAGACTGGCTCCCTCCTGGCAGAAACATTGACAATGTAGAGCAAAGGTTGGGGTGTGGACAGAGTGGGAGCAAGACAAACAGCTGCCCCAGGTGGGGACAGGAAGTGTCAGGAAGGATGCAGTGCTGATCGCTTGTGCACATGTGTAAACATCTTTTCATAGCTTGGAACATTTCTATCCTGAAACAACCCGGTGAAAACCATTAGGTACTGGTTCTCTTTGTAAATGTGACACACTTCCCAAGGCAGCATTCATGGCCAGCAAGATGGCTCCACTGGTGAAGGAGCTTACCAGCAAATGCAGTGACATGAGTCCTATCCCCGGGGTCCATGTGGTGGAAGGAAAGAACCTACAGTCTCCAGAAAGTTGTCCTGTGACCTCATAGACTCTGTGAACACTTGATCCTGCTCACGAGCACATGCATGCACACACAAAAACAAATGATGCAGTAAAATACATAATAACTGATAAATAAAAATAAGTTTTCATCATTATCTAAGGAGGAGCACACACATGCTTATAGAAGTCTACTGGAAGGATGCTCTCATAATGTGACACCAGCAAAGGTATACAGACAACGTCTGAGCAGCTTCCTAAGGATTGAGACTAAATATCTATGAACTCAGAATGTGGAAAGAGTATTCAGTCAAAGACACACACACAATTCCAGCTAGGATAAAATAAAAATAAAATAAAAGCAACCTTGACTGTTTTGTGTGAAACTTAGATCTTCAGCAGACAGTGGGGCCGTTCTTGGCAATCATTCTTCCCTCACTGCTCCTTCCTCCCCACCTTTCCACTTTTTCTTTCTCCTCTCTTGTCCTGCTTTCCTTTGTTCTTTTTTAAAAAGACATTTTTTAAAGTGTGTGACTTCCTACATCTCTGTGTGTGCACGTATGACTGAGGGGCATCAGGAAGGCCGAATAAGGGTGTCTGAGATGCTGGAACTAAAGTTGTGGGCTGTGAGTTTTCATGAAAGTACTGGGAACTGAACCCCAGGCCTCTGCAAGAGCAATAAATGCTCTTGACATCTGATCCATCTCCCCAGCTCTTGTCCAACAGGTGGTACACACACATACATCAGGCAAATATTCATATTTTCCCCTTTAATGAAAAAAACATTTTTTCTCACATAATATATTCTGAATATGTTCCCCTACATGTATTCCAATTAGTTCCTTCCCACCTCCCCTCCTATCCATATCCACTCCATTTTAGTCTTTCAATCCAAAGTATACATCTTCTAAGAGATAATAATATAACAGTATAGTGGAGTGGAGTGGAGTGGAGTATGATAAAACAAAAAAATACACCAAAAAATGTACAAAAAATTAGCAGAAAGAGAGAGTTCAAGAGAAGACACAATAAATGGAGACTCACTCATTTGCACACTCACGGAAGCCATACATATACATAAAAATCTGGTGCAGAAATGTGCAGGCTGTATGTGCTACCTCTGCCTCTGTGAGTTCATATGTGCTCACAGAAGATCTTATTTCAGGGTTGTCTTTCATCTTCTCTGATTCTTACACTCTTTTTGTTTCCTGTTCTGCAAGAAACCCTGAGCCCTGAGGGGAAGGGTTTGATGGAGTCATCCTTTTAAAGACTGAATGTTCCAAGGTCTCTCACTCTCTGGATAATATTGGCTGAGGGTGTCTACACTGGTTCCCATCTGCTGCAGGAAGAAACTTCTCTGGGGCTGGATAAGCAAGGCACTGACATATGAGTATAGCAGAATGTCATTAAGCATCATTTTACATTATCTTTTTGTTAACAGTAGTATTTGGTTTTACTGTAAGATGCTGAGCTATCAAATTTCAGGTTCTTGGTCACCCAAGCAGTGTTGGGTAAGGGTTCCTCCTCATGGAATGTGCTTTGAGTAAAATCAAATATTGGTTTGTTAACCGCACAAGATTTGTGCCACCATTGTCCTAGCATATCTTGTAGTCAGGATACCATTGTAGATTTAAGGTTTTGTGGCTGGCATGATGTTTACATTTCTCTTTTGATAGCCTGAGGAGAGTACCTTACTGAACCCAAGATGCTAGCATGTAGGGATAAAAGCTTGATGAGAGAATCAGTTTGATTTCTCCACGTTCAATGAGTTGAATAGGTGTTGTCTTCAGCAGTGGAAAGTCACAGTTTGTGGAGAGCAACCTACAGTCTTTGCAATAGCCTGGATTGTTTGGGTATTCCAATTGGACTCTTTTAGCCAATAGTTCAATTAGATGTTACCCATTCCTAAAACTGGAAGCTTCATTGAGTGACAAGAAGTAAGCAATTGGGGCTGTGTCTCCCCGCTATTTGGTAACTTCAGTTATATTTCCTTCATATAGATATATATTTTAAGGAGATTCTATTCTGCCTTAGGTTTCCATAGCAACCCTCTGATTAGCCCCTTATTTTAGCAGCCTTTTCTCGTGTTTCCTCTCTCTTCTAACTCTCCCCCTTTGATCCCCTTGTTACATGCCCCCTCACTCATCCCTAGCTATTTATTCTATTTCCTTTTCCTAATGAGATCTATTTGCCCCTCCCCTATTGCATTACTCTATACATAACCTCTGTGATTCTATGAATCATAGCTTGCTTATCATTGACAACCTCTAATATTTTAATAAAAGCAAATACAAACCATATTTTTCTTTCTGAATCTGGATTTCCTCACTCAGGCTGATCTTTCTTTCTACTTCCATCCATTTACTTGAAATTTTCAAGATTTTATTTTTGAATACATGGAGAATATTTTCTTTATTCTTCTGTTGAAGAAGGTCTAGGCTGTTTCCAATTCTGTCTGTGATGAATAGACAACCAATAAACAAGGAAGCAAGTGTCTCTGTAATAGGATGAGACATCTTTTGAGTATATGTCCAAGAGTGGCATAGATGGACATTGAAGTAAATCTATTTCCAGTGTCCTGAGGAACCAACAGAGTGATTTCCACAGTGGCTGCACAAGTTTCAGTTCCGCCAATAGATGCTCCACTTCTCATTACATGAGCTGGCACTTGTTTTATTGATAGTAACCATTCTTGAGGTGGAAGAGTAAATCTCAAAGTAGTTTCAATTTGCATTTCCCTAATGTTTTCCTTAAGCATGTTAAATATTTCTGTAAATATTTCTCAACAATTAGAGTTTTCTCTTCTAGGAATTATCTGTATGCCATTTTATAATAGGATTGTTTTCTTTATATTTAGAGCGTTAGTTCTTTATATATTTTAGATATTAGCCCCCTAGCAGATGTAAATCCATACTTTACATCAGGTTTAAATATTGAAGGTACTTACCTCCAATGCCATGACATAACCACTACATCCATATTCCTCCTTTCTGTGCTGTGGTTCTACTCTTCTTGGAGACTTTATTGTTTCCACTTTATTTTAGAGAATTAATGACATTTCCTTTGTCCTGTGAATGTCAGTTACCTGTAGCCCCCTTTAAAGGGTGTTACCAAATCGCAAACATGCTGTTGCTTATTTTCCTATATATTTTATTTTCTACATGAGTTAATTGTTATAATAGTCAAATTGTTTGAGGAAAACACTTAACAAAATCAGTGGCATACTGATGTTAACTTCAATGTTTTCTTCAAGTTGTACACTACTCTACATGCTTCACACATATTCATAAATTCAATTCTCACAAAAACTCTCAGGAATGTGAGCTAGTATTATCCAAATTTGTTATTAATTTGTAAATAATAATAATAAGTAATTTGTTAGGGAAAACATTTTCAACAAATTGCTTTAGACAATCTTCGAACTACCAAGTGAGGTAGGTTGACAAATAAGGAAATTAAATCTCATTGAAGTAAAAGTAAATAGTTCTAATTCTAACAGCCCCCACCTCCTTTCTCCTACCTACAGAATTATCAGTGGAATTGATAGCATAAGTTAAAGGAAGTAAACAATGTGTATTACTTTTAGTGCATTAGTAAAAGTCATACATGAAATGCAAGTGATTAGCTATTTTCCCTACACTCCTGGAAGCCAAGGTGCTTCACACTGCAGACCTCAGAGGGGGCCATGAGAAGTCAAAAACTTAAGATACAACTCATGAAATCTCTCAGGGGCCCACTGTCTGCACTCAAGAATAAGTGCATTAAGATAGTAAACTGCCCTTGTAGTGAGGGTATTCTGTACTTTTTAATAAATGGAGTATAAATTTAGGTGACTGCTTAAGACGCTATTTTCCAGAGAAACAAATTCAAGAAAAACATTGAATATTAATATGCTAAAGAAAATCTTGAAAAATTTTGCACCTAAACCACAAAAAAGGAATAGGTTTCAAAATAATCAGAGTGGGCATTACCAAGCACATCCTTATATGATATGTCCTAAATTTGCCTTGTCTCTCACTTTCTTGTATCTAGACTCTCTTCTTATCCCTCTTCAGTAGCGAAGGTAACAGGGTAATTAGCTGGTGAAATTTCAGTACTGCAAGGCGTGTTTGTAAAACAGTAAGGAGGCTCTGAGAGGTAGATCAGTGGGAAAACCCTTTCCGTGGATGACTGACAAGCTGAATTCAAACCCTAGAACCCATGGTTGAAGAAGAGAACCAACTTTGCCGTCAGGCTTCCACATGCACACTTCACCATGCTGTAGAACGACAGCAGTAAAATACCAGAAGAGTAAAACTAAAGTCTCCCATTGTTGAGTTTCTTGTCCCATAAGAATAACCAGCACACAGAATAGAGAAGAGTTAAATATAAAATTTGTACACACATCAGTGTAGGATATATCAAGGCCAGAGCAATCAAGATCTTTAGATCATCTCAGCAGTACACTTTTTGTGATACCCCAATTACTCCTCTTAATGCTTCTCAAATCCTTTCTCACTTTATCTCAAAAATTCGGTAAAGAAATAATCTATGTGTTTTCAAGTCTTTATTAAATAATTAGTTTTTGATTTTCATATTAAAAAGTCAGCAAGTTTGGAATGTATTCCATACCTGGTAGTCAGCTATAGTGCATTGCTGAAGAAAATCAGTGACTACATTTGACTGAACTCAACTTATTTTAATCACTTACAACTCCCGTGATTATAATAATGTCAGTGTTGTTTTAGCTAGCCTTTGGAGCTGGCGTGACCAATGCATGAGACATTTTCATCTTCTTGCCCATATCCTCCTCACTTAAAACCCTGGAGAGAGATACTATTTCCTGCTGAGCTGGATGTGACCTCGGACTGTCTCTCCGTGTTTCCAGGCAGATACTGTACATCAGACAATGCTGGCATGTAGCTGATAACTCTTTGCCTTCTTCTTCCTTTAAAATAAATCTTTGAGTCAGTCTTCATAGATTCTTCCTATGTATATTACAGTTGCAGAACTAAAATGCAAGGTACTAAAGAGAAGGTAACCAAGAGAAGTACTGTATTAGCATTTCTGGATAATAAAAGTAAATAAGTCAACAAGGCAGGTTTGTGCATTTGTCCAGGTCCTTTGGGAAATTTAGTTATCATCCCCGGCGACTGTGAGTTCTCCCCTTGAGGAGTGCGTGCAGATGTAGGGCAATAGGTATCGCCTCACATACACAAATCTTTGTACCAGGCATGATGAATAGGATAGAATGCTCAGTTAGCGTTCATGGTAGAAACTGAGTTATTTCAATATTGGGACTAGCATAAACTAATATTCATTGCCTAAGGCCCAACTCATAAATCAATTTCTTTGTAAGACTAAACTATTCTATTTATTATGAATTCTAGTTTTTCATGTCACAGCGATTTTATGTTTGAAGTGCGTTTCCAGAGTGTGTGCACTTCAGTAGTGACTGAAAGCCCTGCTGACTGCTTCTTATTCTTGTGTGTGCCCTTAGATACCAACAAAATGCCTTGTCAATCTATAACATGCTTCACCTGTGACAGTGCCTTTCTGTATTGCTATTCCTTCCTCTTTTTCTAATTGAAAATAGATTTTTCTCTGACACAATACATCCGAAGTACAGTTCCCCTCCCTCCACTCCTCCTGGTTCCCTTCACCTCCCTTCTCCCTTTGATCCACTGCCCCTGTATCTCCTCTTCCAAAAAGAGCAGATCTCCAAGAGACAACAGGCAAACAGGACAAAACAAGATACAATAAGACAAGGTGAAAGCCCTCGTATGGAAGCTGGACAAGGCAACCTAATAGGAGGTAAAGAGTCGCAAAAGCAGGCAAAAGAGTCAGCTATATACCTGTTCCTACTGTTAAGAATCTCACAGAAGGCCGGGCGGTGATGGCACACGCCTTTAATCCCAGCACTCAGGAGGCAGATGCAGGCAGATCTCTGTGAGTTTGAGGCCAGCCTGGTCTACAAGAGCTAGTTTCAGGACAGGAAAAAAAAAAAAAGCTATAGAGAAACCCTATCTCAAAAATCAAAAAAAAAAAAGAATCTCACAGAAACACCAAGCTGACAGTCATAACATACGCGCAGAGGTCCTGGTGCCTTTCATGCATGCACTTTACTAAGACATTGTGAATCGTGAGCTAGAGAGATGGCTCGTGGATGTAAACTGTCCACTCTGCCCACTGCACTAGCATGGGGACTTGAATTTAGATTCCCAGCACCTTCGTAAGGCAGTATGGTAGCATAAAAAAAAATGAGGAAGAGAGAGACCAAATAAGGTGGAAGGTTATCAAGGAAGAGACTCAATGTGAGCCTCTATCCTGTGTGTGCTGACACACATCATACCCTTGTATGGGTATGAACCACACACACACACACACACACACACACACACACACAAGAGAGAGAGAGAAAGAAAGAGAGAGAGAGAGAGAGAGAGAGAAGAACTCCATGATGGAACTTTTGCTTAGCCCAGCACTTACCTTTTGTAATTTTGCTCACTGAAAATGATATAAACAGAGACTCTCCGATATATAATCTCAACCCAAATATTTGACTAGAGAGGAATACTCGGTTTAGTTATCTGAAAATTATATAAAAAATGAGCAAGGGTAGCACAAAATTTCAGGTTGATTTATTCCATATATCTGTTTTTTTCCTGTTTCATTTTGAATGATCAATGAGGCAAGCCTGAATTTTAATTTGTCACTTTGGAAACTTCTTCAGAGATTAGTAAACTAAGTTGTTAGCACTGACTAAGGCAGCTATACTGTTGACACTAAGGTCTTGCTACAGTCCTGTGTTTATGGAAGGGAGTCTCACCTTTGTCTCTTGAAAAGTCCAAGAATCAAAATGACTACTTTTTCTTACTTGATCTTCTGTTACCAGCCTGAGTTTTTCACAGTTCTAAGATGTACAAAAACATTGGCACTGAGAAAAATTGAGTCGTTTGTTTCTAATTTGCTAATAGCCTTGAGAGTTTTGGTTACAAAAAGAACTTTCTGTGTTGTTTGTAGACCTAACCAATACCCTTCTTTCTTTTCTATAACCAGCCCTTTATAAATACAACATAATATGGAGCTTTGTTTATTTCTAAGAAACTACCAAAGATCAGGCTTTACCTTTTTACAATAATAAGTACAATGTGAAATATTTCATCTTGTTACAATTAGTTACTAAAACATGTTATGTTATTATCCATTTATAAGTTTAACTGAACTGAAAAAAGTGATGACATGTATGTTGGCGATAAGTGAGACCTCTCTACAACTTTGAATCATTTCATGTGATGATTGACACTCTCAAAATGTAAAACTTATGAAAAATACTTCTATCTTCATCCACAAACCTTATTTCAATACAAAGTTGTAGGGTTAAGTCAGCCCCTTTAGGGGGCGGGGTTTGCCTCGGGCGAATGCCTGCCAATAAATGGGTTCGCAGAGAGGTGGCTCGGCCCTTTTTTCCTCCCTACCTCCTCTACTACGCTGGAACTTTGGTTCTGTAAGTTTAACATTAAAGTGGTAAATATTCTTTGATATCTGCATTGCATTTATTTTGCGCGGATACACAAAGTAGTATTTTAATATTCCATAATTATGCCTACTTCAGACACCTCTTCTCAGAAAAAAAAATGGTGTTTTTCTGTCCTCTTTGGTAGAGATGTAACCAACTGAAAGATTACTGGTTCAGGAGAATGGCAAGACATCATCAACTTAAAAGTTGTAAATATTTCTGAAACTTTTTCATGATTGTTTGTGATATGATTTTATATTCTCTCTCTCTCTCTTTCTCTCTCTTTTTACAAAACACCCAACTCTTGCTCTGATATTATATAGTTTTATGAGAAGACTTCACTGTTCATCTCGTATTACACACCATGGACAAAAATGTGCATAGCATTTGGACCGTCCTTAAAAATGGATAGAAATATACTTGTTTAGTGTGCATACTGCGATTTTTCTGAAAACTAAGTCCTTAAGCAAGACTTGTCCAATGTTTTGACTGGCTTACTTAAGAGTTCGGCGCACTCCCACGGGCCACAGGTAGAGCGCTGGTCTGGCAGCAGCACCCTCTGCCTACAGCTGGGATTAGGGTGAGAATGATGCTATATGGAAAATAAAAACAAACTGTGAACACAGGAGAAAGATCCAGCACCCAGATGTAGTAAATGATCGTATTTTATATTCAAGTCAAAGAATTTTCATTAAAAATGTTATTATCTTGAGTGGCGCTGGCCAGACAAGCCCAACTCCAGAAACGTCGCTTCTCCTGGGATGTACTGCATGGCAGTGCTGTTTTCCATATTAACAAGATTTTTTTTTCTGCAATCTTATGTTCAGATACATAATTTATGCTACCAAGAAATACGTATTAGTATACTGATTCATAGATCTACGTTAAATTGTTTGAAAGTTCCCAAATAAATTAGCATTGCCGTGAGACAGAATGTCAGAAGACTTCAAAACTGGTCCCTAGACTAAGGAGGAAATTAACACTTGGGTCTGCTATTGCCATGGAAAGAGCTGGTGCCTTTTTCTGGGATGACGAGAATCTAACCAAATGTTTAGCTAAATATAGCATACAAAGTCGTGTGCCATTTCTGAAGATGCTATCTGGGAGAAAACCCAACGACTAGGTTGCTGTGCTCTAGTTTTTAGGTACACAGATTCAATTTAGAGATTGAGGTTTGAAAATAAAATTTACTGTGTGAGTGTTTTAGGCTGATAAGAAATGGATTTTGTGACCCTGACCCACATTAATTGAAGTATCTGGCAATGTGTCTTGACCAGGTTAAAGGAACCATGTGTACTTGGAACCATATTATTGCTTCACATTGAGCTCCCAAGTTAAATCTCTTCATTACCATATAAGAAAGCAAATGTTACACCAGGACGCTGCCTAAGCCAACACTCACTACTGCCTAGCACCGGGGTTTTGTGCAATGTTCATTCCATTTGGTTTTTAGTCAATATTGAAAATTAATTTTTTAACTTAAGAGTGACATTATGAACGGTTATGCTATTTTATATTTTCTAATGTTTTAGCTTTAATATATGTTCTTCCTTCCTTTTTTGCTTGTTCATTTGCTTCTTGTTTCTTTTTGAGACAGTTTCGCACCGTAACTCAGGCTGACCTAGAGCTCACTGTGTGTTTCAGACTTGTCTCAAGCATATAGCTCTGCTATTTCAACCTCCTGAATCCTGGAATTAGAGGTGCTCCCTACTATGGCTGGCTAATATTTTCTAATATCTTAAATATTACCTTCATTAAATCATATACAAGCATATTTGCTGATGAATGTATTGTTTTCAGACATAGTAAAAGCAACATCAGCTTCAGATTTGTAATTCGCTGTCATAATATACTTTTAAGGATGGTAGAATGCACGTAATTTTAAGTTTAAGATGATAGAATACAGTGTGTAGTTGTCAATGTTCTCTGTGCAGCTTAAGTATGACCTGCTTCAAAGGTTTTGATTCGGGTTTCATTTACACAAGCTAAAATCCTTTCAGACATTTGAGGCAGTTGTGAAACTTGAACACGTATTTGCCATGAGATTCTTCGGACTTAAATGACTGAGCCAGCTATCAATCAGTTCAATAACCATCCACGTGTGTCCTCTTCATCTCTTCTGTGTATATAATCAGTACCAAAATATTGATAATGTCCACAGAATGATGTCATGTCTGGTCCTCGGCTAAACAATAATACATCCTGCATCTTAAAGAAATTAATATTAAAATCAATTGAGATCGTGCTTAACAAGTAGACTTCAAATTAGAGGAGACAGAGAATTTTGTTTGTTTTCATTGCACTAAAGTTGACACATGCAGGACCTAAATCAGTCGGATAAGATTAAACAGAGGGTGGTTTAAACATTTGTTTGATAGTTTTGCCTTTGTGACAAACTTTTGATATTCTGGAATAAGAGAGCCATGTATGCTTTCTGTCAGAAAGGATCTTATGCCAATTTTCCCGGCACCATATGGAAGAGAAATTGTAAGATTATTTCTGGACCTTTATAAACACAGAAACCCATTGCGAATACTAAAGAAAGTGCGGCAGATCTCTGCAGCTACACAATGCGGGATGGCAAGCAGATGCTTGATTAGACCGAGATGTTTGTTCAACTAATGTTATGTTCATTGCAGCAGCTTTGAAATGGAACACCATGCGGAGGAGATGATCTGTAAAGTGTGTTTTGGACTTTGAATTTCAGTTCATTAGGGCACAAGTATGTCTGAAATTTTTCAGTAGATGCATTAATTGTTGTTTTATAGTCAACAATCCCTTCATACTTATCCTTTGGGAAGAAATTCAGATGGCTGCCTGATGAGTAAACAGGCGCACAGTGAATCTGAATTTAAGAAAAGCTTTAGGCACAGTGGGCATGACCTGTCATGCTTGTAATCTCAGTGCTCGGGACACTGGGGCGGGAGGAGTCCTATTTTGAGGCCAGTCTGAAATACAGAGTAAGTTCCAAAGCATCCTGAGCTACAGTGTGGGACCCTGTCTCAAAAAAGGAAGAAAAGGACTACCAAAAGAACTCAGCAAATGCAGTGCTTGCGGCATAAGCCTGCCTACTTGAGTCCAGGTCGATACACAAGAATTCCATGGTTGTCAATGCCTCTACATTTGCCTACCATGGCATGCATGCTCCCAAGGACATACACTGCATGCACGCGTGCGCGCGCGCGCGCACACACACACACACGCGCACACACACACACTTACATACTCACACTAATAATAAATGGAAAAGAAGGAAGAAATCAAAGGAGAGGAGAAGAAAGGGAGGAAGCATTTCAGATAGTATCCATGATATTTCTTTGTAATATTGGAGGAAAAGCCTGACTGTGACCAAATTGCAGTGAAATAATTGCAGTAGAAGCTATGAAGGATTACTGATTTGTTAGTCAGTTCCTAATGCATAGTACAAACTGCATTATCATGCTAAAAATAGTAATAAGGCCTACATCTTACCAAATTTTAGTGAAAGAATTACACTAGAAGTTATTGATTCCTAACTACTGCTTCTATTGTCTTGACATGCATTCCTTCATTACAAAGCTGCCCTTTCATCAGTATTTTAAGCTAAGTTTTGAACTATGATCAATGTTCAGAAGCAGGATATCAAGGACAGACACTAACTATAAAGAAGAAACAGTGGCTGCTGTTTAGATGGGGCAGGTTTCAGACGGTGAAGTTCCATGCTCCACGGAATTATGGGCTTCAGCGTTTTAGACTTAGAAAGCACATAAAGGCGATTACAGTCCAAATTGATTGAAGCCTGATGAAGCTGCCCCTCTAATCTGAAGAAAGATGAATTACAGTGTGTTCTGGAAAGCAGAACCTCTGAGGAAGCCATCTGTGGGATTGAATCCTCATCCTAGAATTTTTCAGTGCCTAAATCTATTGAATAGACACAGTTTTGTCAATACCAAAGTCATTTTTGAAGATTAAAGAAGATAATACAAATTAAGCACTTAATTAAAATGGTCCTAAGGAAAGATCTCGATTAATCAAGACTGTTATTCATGTAAGTTTGCCAGCCACTTACTGTCAAGTGTTTTTAAACACAGTCTCTGTCTTCTCTCTCCAAACACTGACGAAAGTAGACGAAGGTTGCAGGATCACAAGCTGTGAAAGTCACAAGCAGATATTTTCCTGCCTTCTCCAAAGAACATACACAGGCAATGTCAATCCGCCAATTCTCAAGTTACAATTTACGCTCCTTATTTCCAAAGCCATTTGACTATTAGTTGCCTGTCCCTGAAGAATGAATGTCTTTACATTTTTCTCTGTATAGATTGCCTGATTAACATGGTGGAAGCCTGCATTTGAAGGAGAAGCAGTTTTACAAAGAAATATCTGGAAATTAATTTCTCCTAAATAATATATAATTGTATTTATGCCAATATCATCTGCTATATTACATAGTATAGTGTATTACATAATTATATTACATATATAATAGTAATACAAATTTTATGTGTTTATACATATCAATTAGTTAAGAAATTAAGGAAAAGAATTCTGTAGCCTTGAAGACCTGATGCCTAATGGGAGATCTAAACTACAATAAGACCCGTGTTTAAGTAGTCTAGATTGGGGGCTGGAGTGACAGCTCTGTGGTGAAGAGCATACATTGCTCTGACAGTGAACTCAAGATCACTTCCCAGCACCATGTTGGGAAGTTCACAAAGGTTAGCCATAACTCCATCTCCAGGGCACCTGACAACTCTGGCCTCTGCACACACCTGCGTGAATGAGCATATACCCATAGCAAACACACATGTTAAATATAAAAATAAATTTTCAAGAACAAGTGTGAACTTTCAGGAATTATTTTTTGTAATTAATATTTATTAAGATTAACTAT
Source organism: Microtus oregoni (assembly GCF_018167655.1). Classification (NCBI taxonomy): domain Eukaryota; kingdom Metazoa; phylum Chordata; class Mammalia; order Rodentia; family Cricetidae; genus Microtus; species Microtus oregoni. The sequence goes on along the minus strand of NW_024543059.1, from coordinate 55,619,892 downwards.
GACATATATTAATACCCTTTACATATTGTATGGGTTGAAATAAATATGACTGCATGAAAACTTTAAGAAGATCTATGTTTTAAAATTCTAGATATTTGTGTTTAGTGCCTAAAAATCTCTCACTGAAGTTAGCCAGTTAAAAATACATGAAGAAATGGGTGCAGTTGGAGAGATGTCTCAGTGCTAAGAGCATCTGTTGCTCTTGTAGAAGATTTAATTTTGGTTTCCAAAATTTCAGCCCCAAGGAATTCAAAGCCTGCATATGTGTGCACGTGCGCGTACACACACACACACACACACACACACACAGAGAGAGAGAGAGAGAGAGAGAGAGAGAGAGAGAGAGAGAGAGAGAGAGAGAAATAAAGTAAGACTTTAGTAGAAATACAGGAAAAGGGCTGGCTAGAAAGCTCACTGAGGAAGGGTGCCTGCCAACAACCCTCACAGCCTGAGTTCAATACACAGGATATACATGGTAGAGAATTGACTTCCACAAATTGCCCTTTGACCTCTTTATCTATACATATGTGCATATAAGCACACACATGAAAAACTGATAAAGATGTAAAAATTTAGAAATGAAGATAAATGTTGGATAGAGAGATGATAGTCATGTCCGTATATGCAACCTCTTTAATGTATTACTTTGAAAGTTTGACAAAGCCTCGGGGTATGCTCATACAGATAACATTAGAATGTGTGTGTGTGAAGATGATTCTTGGAAAATGAGAGGTAAATTATTTTGCATAGGGGAAGGATTAAATACTCACCCTAATCTTGTTTCCCAGATGAACTAAAAATCAGGTAGATTTCTAAATGCCAAGAGAAACATCCCAGATGCTTAAGACAATGTGATAAGACCACATTCATCAGGGCTTCAGTGTTTGAAATGACACAGAAGCCTTAACAGGTGCTCAACAAGGGTATGGTGAGAATCCATCTGTTACTACTTTTCTCAAGCAAGTCAGTGTGATTTCTCATCCCTGGGAAAGACAGATCTGAGTTGAAACATACAAAAATACTTCCATATAGTTTAGCACCATTTCTGAGTTATGGTTTAAACATCAGTTTGAGATGAACAAATATTTAACCATGGCAGTTGAACCTACCATAATTTCTTAGAAACTGCCATGGTTTTGTTTCCCGTGGATCTGTGGTGACTGAGGGCTTAATTGGTCCTCAGAGTGTCAGTGTTGGGAGGTAGGACCTGGTGGGAAGTCTTTAGCATGTCCTTGAAAGAGGTCTGGGAACTCCATTCTCTCAGGAGCTTCCTGTGCTTTTTGATTTCACTGCAGTGAGGTAACTGGAGAAGATCGCTGTAGCAGGCGCCGTGCTCTTGGTTCCCAAATCTGTGAGCTCAGAAAAACTCTCCTCATTGTAAAACCAGCAGTTCAGAAATTTTGTACTAAGGAAAGGCCAACTAATGAAATAGAGACCTTTTCAATAAATCCCCAGATGTAAAATATCAATCCAGTTAAGACTGCAAAGTATCATATTAAGTGGAATATTTATTTTTTGCTACTTGTTTTCTTTCTGTTGTGTTGTTGGATTGTGTTGCTTCGCTTTGTTTAACACGGGTCTCTCTACATAGCTCAGGTCCCTTTCAACTCCTGCCTGTCCTGCCTTGCCTCTGAAGTCCTTGTATTACAGGGTTTTGCCTCCACATCCAGGTCAATTACATACTTTTCAACTATTGAAACAGTGAGCTAAGTGCTTACCCAGTAATAGAAACTGCACCAACCTCTTATAGGCCTAAATTTCCCAGTTCCAATTTGTCTTTCAAAATGATTGGATTCTGATGATCAAATTTCTTTGATCTTTCTAAAATGTGCTGACGTGACACCATTTGGACTTCATTACTTTCATTTCCTATTCTGCTAAGAAAGAGCTGTTACGCTTGAAATACCATTACTTTTAAATTTTTAACTGTGACTATATTAGATTTGATCCTAATTTGTCGATATTCTTAAATTATAACAATAATAACTGAGATTTTTTATAGAAAGTATTTTTAGCAGAAACATGATAAATAATGGTCTACCATAATCTAACAGTTCATTTTGTTATTAATGAGAATGCATTTTTAAAATAATAAAGCAATACAGTTGAATTAAATTGGAAACTTCCACGGATAATTTATCATTCATTAACTCATGGCTTACTCATTCAATAAATACTTGTGCAGTATCTACAATATATTTGACACTCTGCTATGTTAAAGATAAATCAAGAAACAAGCTATGAGCCCTCCTCTACCACTGATTCTAGAATAATAAAGAATTATGAAAACTAGCTTACAAAAGTGAATGTTTTGAGTGGTCTGAGTGAGAAGGAAATGTTCACAAGAAAAGATGCCATGAAAGCTGAGCTGTGAATTGGATCCATAGAGCACATATTTGTGTAGTAAAGGGAGGGAAAGACTGGTCATTATATATGCCTTAAGAAAATAAAAATACGGTAAGTTTGTGCTATAATTGCCTTTGACAATTACATCTTTGGTGTATCTATAAAGTTAATTAGCTATTATATTATGTAGTCTATTTGTATTATCCACAGGCAAGCTAGCTCTCTTTACATATTTTCACATTTTTAAAAGTCACATTAGTTTCTACAGAAAGAAAATTCTTTGGAAACTAGTGAAGTGTTGATGCCCGCTGATTAGGTACGTGTCTATTCTATGTCCAAGAAAGAAACAGTAGTACACTTAATTGGTTGGTTGGTTGATTTTTTTTTGAGACAGGATTTTATAATGACCCAAGTAAGCCTCAAATTCATTAGGCAACACCAAGTGACATGAAACTCAAGGTCCACTGCAACAGCCTCCAAACATTGTTGTTCCAGGGGTGAGCCACCACACCTCATTGTTACAGGTGTGAGCCACCACACCGCATTATTACAGGTGGGAGCCACCATGCCAGCTTTGGAGCAATAACAGCTTAATCTGGGTTGCTCTGCAAGAAAATAGGAGACAAGCAGGAGGGAGTTTCAAAAGGAAGAGGTACAAGGTCATCATAAGGGATTGTATATTATGAGTATGAGAATAAATAGATGTGGCAAAAGGCCTTAGGCTTGTATTAAGAACGACTGGGTAGTTGCTGACACCATTTTAGTGCAGAAGAAAGTGTGCACAAGAGAAATGGCAAATGTAGTTTAGCATGGCATGATTCCATAAGCCTAAGGGTAGACAACAGTATATACTTCCTGAGATCCCGATAAGGTTTAAATAAATGAATCCTGTATTGAATAGTACTGAGATGGTAATTATTATCCCCCCTGACAGACAGATATTTAGATATTGAAATTGCAGCTTCTCTTAATTAATGCTCTTGATTGCTAAAACAACATAAAAACTTGGAATTTAAAAACAGCACTAATATCACTTTGCAAAATATCTTGATCTATTTTTGTCTCATGGCACACATGTTAATATTAAAGTGCCTTTGAAAAGCCTTGTTTCTACAAACACCTCCCTTATGGTCGAATTGAATTTTAGATTCCCTATCCAATCTCTTTTCAAAGCTATATTTTTTCCAACTTTGGGAGTTCTGGATTGGATTGTTTGTAGTGATTTCAGAGAGGACACCAGATGCTCTTAGATTTGATGACTCTACAACTTGGAAAACATTTGAATTTGTGCAGCAGCACAGTTTGCATTAGATTTCATTTTTATTAGTTGCAAAATATTATTGCATATCCAAACTTTGAAAACTCCAAATTGGAGAAAAGATATAAATGCATACTGATGTTTAAGATGGCATCTTCAATGCAAATCATGTTACACAAATGACAGAGACAATGACTCCTAGTTCTGCTGAGTAAGAAATGTGGATCATGCTTTTCAGATATTGCTTATCCTTTGCTTTGCTCTCTGTGTTCTGAGTTGAGGAATCTGGTTTCTAAATAAACATTTTCTCTGATTTTATCCCTAAATTTATCCCTCCTTGTCTGTAGCTAGTTGGCAAGAACAGATTGGCGGATGGAAAAAGCTTTAGAATTGGTGTTGCATATTTGCTATTTAAAGGCATGTGTCGGTTGTGGAAGTTTGATTTTGTTTTGTGTTTGTTTACTTGCTTGCTTATTTGTGGTTGGGTTGGGTTTCCTTGGTGGTTTCCCCATACTCCCATTAATTTTTGAAAATTTTTATTAAAAATGAAGTCAAGAAGGATGTCAATGTAGATAGGAACCAAGAGATTACATGCCATCTGTCAACTACTTACAAATTCTGTCAAAAGGAAGGACATTATCCTCACTGTGCACCTGCCATTAAAATGCAAGACTATGATGCTGCTTTTAGATTGATGAAATTAAAAATGATCTATATTCTTTTGTTAATAATTTATTTTAGAAAAATGTATTTATAAGAACATTTATTTATTATATAAAGTACATCTTCTTTAAAAAGTGAAATTAAAAACCATCACAAGAATCTCTAATCTCTAAAATCACTTTAAAAAATAAATAAAGTCATCCTAGTGGCATTTCCATTCATGGAAAACTAGAAACAGATATTCTGAGCAATGTAGATGATAAAAAGATGATAGATACATAGATAGATGATAGAGAGAGAGAGATGGTAGATAAATAGATGATAGATATAGGTAGAAAGATAGATATTAGGCAGACATGCTACTGTAACAATTGGATTGTTTCTAAAACCATCTTTCACTGAAAGGTGGTCACTTTCATTTTAGCAGAAGAAAGAGAAAATTCAATTGAAAATAATTATGATTGCTGGTTTCTATTTTTATCCACAATAAGAGAATTTTAAAATAACTTTAAGCAAAGCATATAGAATAGCTGCATGATTTTAAGCATTCATTTTGACTTCAGACTACTATTTGATCAGTTAATAAAAGTTCAGGTATTGTTCATTACGTTAATATTTTCTGCTTTATTCTTTTTTCTTTGTATTGCCTATATTCATGTCTTACAGTTCATGTATGTCTGTGTAAAGGGTCATATTTTTAATATTCTGTTTTACTCTTTAGTTTAGTTTTGATTTTACATTTAAATGGTATCAATGTTTCTTTTGAGGTATTTTCACTATGGAAACTTTTCTGTGAATAAAATCTGTCAGTTAAAGTCTTTAATGTTAACTTTTGGGTGGAGCTAGGATAAAGCCCAGGACTCACTACACACTAGACAATTGCTCTACCTCTGACCTAGACTCCAGCATCTAGGAATTCCTTCACTAAATGTGTTTTATATTTGACTAATTGCATTCTCTCTCTTTTTGCTATATCTGCAAATGTGTTACCTTTTATACGTGCTAAATCCTGTCAGGATGCATCATTTCAAGTCAAACTAATTTCTGTAAACCATAATTTGTAGATCTGAGCACTGACAGATATCCTGTCAAAGTCTGAGACCTGTCTGGCATTTGTTTCTCATCAATGGTACACCATTTTTGTCAAATGGGATGTATCCAAAAACAATGTAGGTAAGGTCTTGCTGGGTATTTTCCTTTGTCTTGTCTTTTAAAAAGTCTCAATTTTTAGTTTTCTTAATTACCAAATCCAGTAAAAAAAAAAACAATAGTACTTTTTGGCACCTCAAAATCCAAGAAATGTAGCCCCCTTTTGTTTTTGTGATCTAGAAACATTCTTTATTTTCATTTGCTCTAACATTATTTTAAATAACTAACTATAGAGATTTAGGGACCAGTACAATCAATGAAGTGTTTGCCATGAAAGAACGAGGACTAGAATTCTAGATCCAGGATTTATGTGGAAAGGGGCATGGTTGCAATCCCAGGACTCAGGAGGTAGAGGCAGGAGAGGCCCTAAGACTTCCTGGACAGCCAGTCTAGTCTAATCAGCAAAGCAAGATCTCAATAAGGGACCCATTTCAAAAACAAAGTCGATGCATCCTAAGGAAAGACACTGTAGATTGACCTCTGGCCTCCATGCACCCTCACATTCCCTTGCATACTCATGAACACACACACACACAGAAGGGGGGAGAGAGGGAGGGAGGGAGAGAGAGAGAGAGAGAGAGAGAGAGAGAGAAATAACATAAAGAATTAGGAAAAGCTTATTATTTCTGTGCCTGACATCTCACTTATATAATTCACAGACTGTTTTCTTTTTTTTTTTTTAATTACAACACTGTTTGGCCAATGGCTCAGGTGTACTCCTAACTAGCTCTTACATCATAAATTAACCAATTTCTTTTATATTTTACCATGAGGTTTGGGATTTGTTACCTCACACCTTGCTTTTGGGGCTGCTACATGGCATCTGCATGTCTCCACCTTCTTTCTCCCAACATTCAGTTTAGCTTTCCTGCCTAAGTTTTATTGTTAGCTTTATTCTTCCCTGCCATATGCCAAAGCAGTTTCTTTATTAATCAATGGTAATAAAACATATTCACAGCATGCAGAGGGTAATCCCACATCAACTACAGAAACTGATGCATTTCCTAAGATGAGTGAAACTGTGATGGCTTAATAGTGCTTCATAAGAGTTACCTGGATAGTTACATACTTTAGCTCAGCAGCCTGTACTGTTCACCGTTTTTACCCATCTGAGCACAATAGATTTTTGTCCTAAGTTTCACCACAAATTGTCAATGGCTGTCAGTCTGGAGGCTACTGCTTAAGAAGAATGTCCTCTGCCATCATTTCTCTGTAGCTACTTAGAGTACCAGCTGAGGATTACACTGAAGTTCCCCATTGTCATCTCTGTATTTTTATTTCTTTAAATTTAGCTAAAAACTGTGTTCCCCAAATTTCAACATAATGGTTATCAAATCTGCATTTTTCGATTATATGAAACTCCCTCTGGTGTCCAGGATGTCGTCAAACTCATGGCAATTCCTCTGCTTCAGATTCCCAGGTGCTAAGTTGATCAGAGAGGGCCATCATTCCAATTTATTCCCCATTAGTTCCTAAAATAAACCGTGTTTACCAAGGCTGGAATTACAAGCAACTGTTCTTTGTCTGCTTTCTGTTGTTGTTGCTGTTGTTTTAAGTTCTTCATTTTCATCGCTTTGCTCCATGTCTTTCACTTCAAACATTTTGGAGCTGTCTCTAATCATGTAGCCACTTAAATAATTAATTTTAATTTAAACTATATTAATTAATTATTAGGTATTTTCACTCAAGCACTACTTGATTCTTTAAACTCCTTGTGTATTTCTTAGTGAAAACTCTCTCATATATTTTTAGATCCATTCCTTGTCTCATTGACGTTTAAACCTAGTTTATACTATATATTATTGTTATTATTATTATTTTTACAATTCTCTAAACTTACTAAGCGTTGTTTCTGCCCTTCCTGATAAACCCTGGGGTTTTTATGGACATGTTCAATTTAATTTTCATAAATATTGACTGTAGACTTTGTATCTTGGAAAGCTGTGTTATTTACACCAAAGGTATTTCTATGTAGGATAAATATGTGTTCGCTTCCCCAGTGGCTGCTCCATCTACTCTAACACATATAGGTCAGTTTCTGCTGCCTATAAACTTAGAGTACCTATAACTACAGTTACAGAATTGATAAAGTCTTACATGTCTATCAAACACCCACTCACACACAGCCTGGGTCATGCCAAATAATCTTTTTTTTTTTTTTTTTTTTTTTTTTTTTTGGTTTTTTGAGACAGGGTTTCTCTGTGTTTTGGAGCCTGTCCTGGAACTAGCTCTTGTAGACCAGCCTGGTCTCGAACTCACAGAGATCCGCCTGCCTCTGCCTCCCGAGTGCTGAGATTAAAGGTGTGTGCCACCACCGCCCGGCATGCCAAATAATCTTATCTCTTCCAGCAGGTGGTGATCCATTTCCTGGTCTTGCTGTGGCAGGGTATGCTGCCCTTTGAAGTCTTGGTTTTTGGCAGATGCCTCAGTCCAAGTCCAAAGGGACATTAAAATCATCTTTGTCCTAAAAGTCTTTGACACTTTGTTTTATTGCTTAGTTTTAACTTTCTTTTAAGATTTTCCTATCATACTGTTAGAATATGAAATCAAAACTCATTATAAACCATGTATCAGGAATACATTTAGCTAGTTCGGAGGAAAATACCAATCTCCAAATGACAGAAAAGAGGAGAAAAACCCTGATGACCCGAATGTTCAGCTCGTCAACCCCATAGATGATTTATATGATTGTTTTATGTTTAAGCCACTTTGAAATAGGCTTTCCTGGCATTGTTGGGGAAGAGAGGTAGGCAGGAAGTCTAACCCCCAGCTGAAGAGCTATTGGCAAATGATAACGACTGGAAAAGTCCATTTTCGTGAAGGGTGTGGACCCAGATAGGCCAGCTATGCTCGGGTGGGAGTGTGCACACCCAACAGTGTATGTACAGCACAAAAGTGAATTGTTGGTTTGGTTGCTGTTGTGGGGTTAAAGTGAAGACACGGCATGGGATAGTAGGAAAGTAGAGGGTGGGTCAGATTGGTGAACTGATGGGAGAGGGGCAAATATGATCAAAATACGTTGTATGAAACTCTCAAATAACTAATACTAATTCTTAAAAACAGTCTTTTCATTACCTTAAGTGAACAACATCTTATGTGACCAATAATTAACTTGTTCCCTTGTGTTGCTAACTCTTCCCACTTACAGATTAAATTTAAACCATATTAGTGGAAATTCCCAAATTACCTTTCATGCAGAATGTTAAAACGAAGATTCTACTGGGACTCATAAAAAATGGTGCACAGATTTATTTTCAAACTGGTTATTTGAAGATATAAGACCTATAAATGGGGCTTGGCTGTAAATCTATTTTGGTTAGAGAAATCAAACTTGAGTTCATAATTCTATAATGAATCAGCAAACTTAAAAAATACTTAAATATATTAATGAAAATTACATTTGTCTCAACTTACCAACGTACTGTTTAAAAGATTATAAGGGCTGGACACAATTGGAAATGAAAGACAAGCAAAATGACGTCAATTTTTAAGAAGACTACAAAAATGGGTGTAATAGTGAAATCAGACGATAATTACATCATATACTGGACATAAACTGAAGATGATAAAATGTTCTGTGGTTGGATGAAGGGCAAGGGAGAAGAAATATAATAATGCAAATCATCCAATTGTATTTAAGCTCTTTTTTGCATTAATAATTCATCAAACTTAATTCATAATACAAAACAGATATTTTAATTATGCTGGGGTTGCACTTTTATAAAACTGAAGAGAACTAGGGTATCAAGTAGACTCTTCTCTGCTACATATTTTTCTGATATATGATAACTAAAAACCCAGAGAGAGAAATTGGGATTCGGTCTGAAGACTTGAAAAGCAAAGCAGCCAGCAACTGACTCTTACCTCATCCTCAGTTCAAAAACAGCCATCCTGCATCCAGGAGTCTCAGAATGAGACTGAAACTGGGAGTTGTCTACTTCTGTCTTATAATGCTCTCTAGTTCTGGGATTAAGGTGTGCACCATTGTGTCTCCTTTAGCTTTGCACAGAACTGCTCTGTGGAGGGGTTCACAATGTAGAGAGAAGAGTGAAAGTCGGAAAGCTGCTTTCCGGGGAAGCTGATGGCTTCTGCTAGAACACTCGGGTGTCGAAAAGATGACTCTTTAGCCTGAGACAAGGAATTACCCGAGAAAGCAGTAAAAGGGCACAGTGTGCACGAGTGATAGCTGTGCACAGAGAAATGAATCCCCTGCTGGCCTCAGAGCATGGATGATGCCGATGCTAAAGGCAACAGGACGGAAGTATAACAGGAGTAGCTCAGGCTGTGTTCAAGTAGAGTCTCAGTGTGAATGGCGTTGAGTGTTGATAAGATGGCAAGGAAAGATGACACGTACACCTTGCAGAGGTTTTTATACATAGCTGGATTCTCATCTCTGTCGATGACGTCAGCATGAGAGATGCATGGCCTGACCTTCCTGCATCCTTCCCAACCTGTCATTGTGTAAAGACATAAAATATTTCCTAAAACTCTTCATAAATCCCATGAATCTTCAGCTAGCATTCTCAGTGGTAAGCTGTGGCAAAGGATTTCTTCTAATTTTTCTGATTTTATAAATAAACTTCACCTCCTCAGTGGCTGTAAAATTTCTTCTTCCACAAACATTAAGCAAAACTATTACAACTGTAGAATTCAGCACTCTTTTAAAACAGTACTCTAATATGGACTTGAATTTTAGGTTTCAGTCAAAGGGGAGACTGTAAATGCTAGTGTTTTATGTTTTGCTCCACAGTTCTTTACATGTGTCTTCTGAACCAATAGCAATCTCAAATGTAAATAAAAATGTCTGGAATTCAGCATGAGTAAGCATGATGAGGAACGGTAACACTAATGGGAGGGAACGCTGTGTGTGTGTGTGTGTGTGTGTGTGTGTGTGTGTGTGTGTGTGTGTCTGTGCGCGCATGCCTGTGTGCTGCATGTATGTGAGTATATGTGAATGTGTGTGTGTGTGTGAGTTTATGTGGTGTGTGTGTGTGCGCGCATGTGTGTGTGCATATGCATGTGCGCTGCGTGTATGTGAGTATATGTGAATGTGTGTGTATGTGTGTGTGAATTTATGTGTGTGTGTGCATGTGTGTGTGTGCATGTGTGTGTGTGCATGTGTGCTGCGTGTATGTGAGTATATGTGAATGTGTGAGTGTGTGTATGTGTGTGTGAGTTTATGTGGTGTGTGTGTGTATAGTGTTTGTATTTGTACAGATCAGCAGTTAAAACAGCTGTATGCTAGGGTGTGTCCTACAATATTGGCACTCTTAATTAAAGTGAGGTTAAGAAAGAATGACTTAAAAATAATGTTTGGTTATTACAAAGATGAGGGACATGAAATGTTTGAACATCCTCAATCACTCCTAGATTAGACAGAAGGATAGAGAGAAAAAAGAGCATTGTTGTTGAATATAAATTTTGAAACATAGGCTGTTTATGTCATAAAAGACAAGATTTATTATTGCTTTCATGAATGGTGTTTATTTTTGAGGGTTTGATTCACCAACTGTCATTATAAATTGGATAGATTTTCTTAGGAAGGTCAAGTGTGTGTGCAGGACAATCACAGAGTCTAGAGAGCACTGCCATGCTCCTGTGTCCTTAGGCAGCTGCATTTGGAGAAGCAAATACACAGAATTCAACCTGTAACCAATTCTACAACCTAATGCAACTGTCTACAAATATTAATGCAGTGGGGTTGCACACTCAAGGTGTGTGCTTGTCTGCTGAGCTTCCCAGCCACTTCTTCGGTTTTTAAAAATCTGATATAGGAAAAGATTGTGTCATCACCTCCAAAACCTGCCTATACCTCCATTACCATCAGTCTTTTCCCAAATTTCAAACCAGACTTCTAACTCTAGTCTGCATTTATATCAAATACACAAAATAGTATTTCATATTTGACCCAACAACTTCTTAGCATAATCATTTCATGACTTAGTCATATTGTAGATACATATTCCAATTATTTATAGTTTGGGACTCTTGTGTAAGGCCCACTATGAATGTTTGCATACATGGCTCAGTGTGGGCCTATAAAGATGCTCCTCATAAGTAAATGCCAAGAAGTAGAACTGTCAATCATGGGCAACTGATTATTTATTACACTGTATAACATAGAGACAAATAGCTCAAATACCTTGCTTTCCCAAGCAAGTGGGAGAAATCTACTTGTTCTACAAATTTGGTTCAACATTTGGAAAAAGGAAGTATTGCAGATCAAACCCAAGAACCTGTGCATGCAGGGCAAAGTCTATCACTTAGATATAAACCTGGGTTTGTCATGAAAGATTCCAGTTTTAACTTCTGCTTATCTTTAATTTTTTAATAACATTTTGATTTATGTGTAGGAAAATAATTAAAAATCTTTAGAACTAAAGGCAATCTTTCTGCCTCATATATGTGGACGTATGCAAGTATACTTAATGTTCATACACCTATCTGTCTAAGTAATATATAAGTTTATATACATATATATATATATATTAAGATATTCATGGAACTAAAAGATATTTAACCTGTTGTATGGAGATAAAATAAACTCTTGCATAAAATATACACAAAGGGGCTGAAGAGAAGGTTGCAGTTAAAAACTCTTGCTGCATTGTCGAGAGCCAAAGTTAGGAGTTCTGTTCCTAGTACCCACGTCAGGTAGCTCACAAGTGCCTTAAAGGATTCAATGCCCTCTTCTGGCCTCCATGGGCTCTCGCTTCACCTCCCACACCCTTCTCTCAAAGTCAAAGCAAAAATAAATCGTAACAGAAAAATACTTAAATAAAATTAGAAAGGCACACAACTTGGGCAGAAAATGTGATATTTTGTTGTTGTTGTTGTTGTTGTTGTTGTTGCTCTTCTTCTTTAATTCTAAACTAGGAATCAAAATGAAGTAGCTATATTTCCAATGTTTTGAAACTGGCTCCTGGGAGGAAAGGAATGGCTAAATCAGGAGCGAAACAGAGAAATCAAGCAGAGGAAATGACATTTGAGAGAAAATGCAAATTCTAAAACCTAAGGGTACCACCTGTCTGGCTTCCCTTAAAAAACACAGAAATATGTGCCCTGCAACTGAATTCTGTCTGATGGCCCTCGATGAGAGGCTGCACCTGGCAAGAGCCGGGTCCACTGGCAATCATGCCCATCAACCCAGCTTCCCACCCTTTTCTGCACCCTGGGATAGACAAGCACAACAGACGGAGTATTGCTGCAACACAGAAAACATTTGCTGGGGACCAGACGCAGATGTATGCCGGCCATGAAGTTGTGTGGAAAGTTTTCATAATTTGAGAAATTAATCATAAAATAGAACCATTGCTGAATCAAGAAATAGAAAAGCAAGGACATGAGACTTGATGATGAACAGACTCCATTTATGAGACCAAAGTAGTCAACATGATTTTTCACATTTTCAAACAAAAAAATAATAATTTTCTCCCGACCTGTATCTTTATGTTTGATAAATGTGTGTCAGCACACTAGTTGTGAATATGTACTATAATTAAATTTTTAGAGTTTAACTATAGGAATAAGTCCTACTACCTTTCATTTTCTCTCTCTTAATTAATCTTTTTCATGTTTTTGGATTTTACCCTTTTTCACCTATTTGTAATTTTTTTTCTTTTTTTTTTTATTGAGAAAAGAAGAAAAAAAACATAAACAAAAAAACAAGTTTCCACCTCCTCCCAGCCTCCCATTTCCCTCCCCCTCCTCCCACCCTTCTCCCCCTCCCCCCACTCCTCTCCCCCTCCCTCTCCAGTCCACAGAGCAGTCCGGGTTCCCTGCCTGTGGTAAGTCCTAGGTCCTCCCTCCTCCGTCCATATCTAGGAAGGTGAACATCCAAACTGGCTAGGCTCCCACAAAGCCAGCACATTAAGTAGGATCAAAACCCCGTGCCATTGTCCTTGGTGTCTCATCAGCCCTCATTGTTCGCCATGTTCAGAGAGTCCGGTTTTATCCCATGCTTTTTCGGTCACAGTCCAGCTGGCCTTCATTAGTGGAACCAAATAATTGAATGCTGATGAATCAATAAGATACTTGGAACTACCTCGAAACATGTAACTCTCAATTATGCCTTAGTGAAGAGTTTCTCTTGAATGTGAGCTTTCATACTGACATCAAATTCAGTCACAGTGCTCCATGATGGTCAAAGATTTATGGAGGCCTGACCCTGGCAGGTCCCCTGGAAGGTCCCCTGGCAGGTGGGAGACAGGCAGATCTGCCACACAGAGAGACTTGGGTACTTAGTAGATAGTGGGAAAGGTATAAGGGTAAGGGCATTATGGGGCAAAGAGAGAAATAGAGAGAGGAGAAAGAGAGGGGGGAGAAGGGGAAGGGAGAAGGGGGAAGGGAGAGGCAGTGGTTGCCTCTTCAGAAAGACGGACTCAGGGAGGGGAGGGGAGGGGAGAGGAGAGGAGAAGAGGCCAGAGATCAGCTTGCCTCTGCTGGAAGGGGGGGAGATTGGTGGTGGGCAGAGCTTGTCTCCTAAATGGACAGGGTAGGCAGGTGACAGAGAGGCCTGCAGAATTTTAATAATGGTGACATGGAACTGCTATCACGGTTTGCATTAGCTGAGTTGGATTTAACCCGGCTGAGAGTCTAAAATGAGTATGAAGTTTCTCACACAATGACTTAGCAGCTGGCGGGTTTGTCATCTATTCCACTGACGCAGTCCTTTTGGTGTGCCTGGTACTACCTGAGGATTCTCGGTGCTTCTTAGTTCTTCATGTCATCCGACTGGAAACATTGTTCTCCCTGTTTTGCAGATGAAGAAAGTCTAGAGAAGCTGCAAAGAGTCTCGTTTATTTTTGATGGCTTTTATCAACCAGATATCCACATGTGCATGTTGTCTAATTATTTGATTGTTTCTGTGTTGCTAGTAACATTAAAACAAAATAATTATTATTTTCCTATTGAGGAGTATTTCTCTTAGCAAGATGTACATTTGCGGAACTCTTTATCAAACATTTTCTGGTGTCAGCACAGATCAGGGGGCAGGTTTAAAAGCTTTCTTTGACAGTCTAATGCTGTGTCCTGAGCTGCGCAGCATCTCTTGTGTAGTTAGTAAAGGAATTATCTGTAAAATGGGGCAATATCTTTGAAGAGGTTTATTTTCATGTTTAAACAACAGTTTGGCCTAGAACTTCAGTATCAGCTATTGCCTTGTAAGTGACAGGTAGGAATCTATTCAGTAATGTTCGATACACATGTTCCTGGGCTGCTTCTAACTCTGGATCTTTAGGGATCTTTATTTCAATAAAGACTCTAGTTAGATTTGCTTTTTGTAGGCATTCGTGTTGCTTGCTACAAAGTCAGTGATTTGGGTTGTAAGCAGTAAACTTACTGTTTTCTTAACAATTAATTGCTCTAGTGTCCCACGGCCACTAGAGCAAATGAATTGTTAACATGTTGATCTCTAATATTTACGTTTCTATTAGTCTGCAAGGTTTGCGTGAGCTAAACAAGCCTGAACATGGAGACAGTGCTCCAAATATTTTTTTTTATCTAGCATAGATAACGTTGACTTATTAGCCAACTCTGTGTTCTCACTACAAAATTCTATAGAGACCATGGTTTCAGAGTCCTTTATAAGGACAATTGTTATGAAATATTTTAACTAAGCAAAGATATGTTAGGCACATTTGCTCAGGCCGAGGAATATTACTTTAGCTATCCGAAGGTGTGTTACATTTGTTTCTGTGGCCTTCATTGTCAATGTAAAGGTGTGTTACATTGTTTCTGTGGCCTTCATTGTCAATGTAAAGGTGTGTTACATTTGTTTCTGTGGCCTTCATTGTCAATGTAAAGGTGTGTTACATTGTTTCTGTGGCCTTCATTGTCAATGTAAAGGTGTGTTACATTTGTTTCTGTGGCCTTCATTGTCAATGTAAAGGTGTGTTACATTGTTTCTGTGGCCTTCATTGTCAATGTAAAGGTGTATTACATTTGTTTCTGTGGCCTTCATTGTCAATGTAAAGGTGTGTTACATTGTTTCTGTTGCCTTCATTGTCAATGTAAAGGTGTGTTACATTTGTTTCTGTTGCCTTCATTGTCAATGTAAAGGTGTGTTACATTGTTTCTGTGGCCTTCATTGTCAATGTAAAGGTGTGTTACATTGTTTCTGTGGCCTTCATTGTCAATGTAAAGGTGTGTTACATTTGTTTCTGTTGCATTTGTTTAATTAGGTGAAGATGTGTTGCATTCCTTTCACCTTGTCTGCCTAAGGCACCTGATTGCTCTAATAAAAAGCTGAACAACAATAGTTAGGCAGAAGAAGGATAGGTGGAGATAGTGGGCAGATAGAATAAATAGGAGGAGAAACCTAGGTGTGTGTGTGTGTGTGTGAGAGAGAGAGAGAGAGAGAGAGAGAGAGAGGCAGAGAGAGAGAGAGAGAGAGAGAGAGAGAGGCAGAGAGAGAGAGAGAGAGAGAGAGAGAATGAATATGAGGAAAACAAGGTAGAAAGAGAGAGACATGCCCAGGGCCAGTAGCCAAGCAGCCATTACACAGACAGGAAAATAGGACATAAAAATGAAAGGGGAAAAGCCCTGGAACAAAATATAGATAAAGAGAAAGAGATTTTTTAAAAAAGCTAAGCTAAGGCTTTTTTTATTAGACCAATCAGGTGCGTTAGGCAGGCTAGGTGAAGCTAATAATAAATCTCTTTATCATGATTTGGGAACTAGTTGGTGGCTCCCCCCAAAAAAGAAAGCCTAGTACAGACAATAGTTCTTTTAAAAATTTTAAGCTATAATACGTTAGTCTTTAAATTTAAAAACAATTCTGAAAGTAAATATATGCATCAAACTAGAAATCTAGATTTGATAACCATAAGCATCAAGTGAATTTTTATGTTATGACTTAATCAATTTCTCATTTTAAAGATCAATGGTTATTTTATTTTATTTTAAAAAGCGCCTCACCATGTAGCCCTATTCTGAAATTTTTTTATGTTGACCAGGCTATCCTTGACCTCACAGAGACCTACCTGCCTCTGCCTCCTAAGTTTCTAGATAATAAAATACCAGTAATATTTTAGTTTCACAGATTTAAATCTTTTCAGGTTCATTTTTAATGTCTATCTCATTTAATGCTGAAAGTAACTCTTCAGAAACTTAAAAATTCAGGATTAATTTCCTGACTTTGTATAGGATTAAAAACAACAACAACAACAACAACAAGACACAGCATAGAATTGAAGGGCTTGGGGCAGATAAAGAAAAAAAAACAATAAGTTCTAAAGAAACCAGAGCTGGAGTTGATCTCAACTCAAAAACTCATAACAGCAAGCAAAGCTACATTTGGGTCACGTACCTTTCCTCTTTTAAAGTCCCTAGTGTGGGCCCTTTAACTAGAATTCCGGATGTGCTTCCTTACTATAAGTCAGTACCCAGGGAATCATTAGCAGACCTAACTGCTATTACAGCCTCCGTTTAACAAGCATTTCAAAGGAAGGGCCTTGATTCCATAACAAAAACATCTCAAAGGGGGAACACACTATTGTATTTGATGAGTTTAACAGTATCTCAACTAATAAATTGGCTGTCATCCTTGTCCTGCATAAAGATAAGGGGATGGGACATACAGATGCCCTTTTTAGCTTGCCAACTTGCAATTACTTTATGACAGAGCACAGGTTTGTCGTGATTGATGAAGAGCTGTAGGAAGAAAGGGGCTTAAGTGGAAGGATTTTATTAGGCTTTGAAATGACATCCCTAACAGTAGTGCTAAGGGGAAAATAAGCATAAAAATATCTTAAGCAGATAGTAGGAACTGAGAGTCATGAATTGTGTCCAATGTCCTTGTTTTCCTAAGCTTTTCCATAACAAATAGGGGTGGAAGCTACTTAATTCTAAGGCTACTGTGCAACCTTTCCTGCTTTGTACTTTGATCAAAAATAACATGTGGGATAAGAATAAGATACCTTTAAAACATCAGTGGATTGCCATAAAATGCTGTTATTGGACATTAAAACATGCAGTAACTGCACACTGAGGGATAGAAGCAGCAGAGTGTGATAAAGAAGTGTACATTTCACGGGCACCACTGTAAGCACTCCGATCCCGAGCCCTCATCTCCGAGCTGTACCAGTCCCCTTTGCACTTAAGCATTCATATCTCAAGCTATAGGATCAGTTTTACCACCCCATGTTGGGTCCAGATCAGTGGTCCAGAAAATAAGGCCTCGTGTCTGTTCCCAGGGTCTGCGGTATTAGTTGAATCATCTCCACAAAGCTGGGTCTCCCTCGCCACTGGTTCAGGCTGCAAAACTGTTGGAAGAAAACAATTTCCAACTGACCCTTGAGGCAATTATTTTCAGGCTTGGAAACCTGAAATTTGTCTACACTCAGTACCGCTTTCTATTTAAATAGCTATAAATTACTAATGCCTTTTTTTGAAAAGTAACAATTTTGAAATCAATGAAGTCTTCTACAATGGAAGAAATGTTCACCGTCTTAAAAGAAAAGCAAGGCTTTTTTGCGTGCTTTAATTTCTTCTTGTGTTGGTTTTAATGCGAAAATTTATTTTCAACTAATTCTACAAAGGAATCATATAAGGCTGTCACAGGACTGTTGGTTTGAAACCAGCAGAACATTAAATAATAAAAGAATGTTTTTTGGGGGCACACTTTAAGGATAAAGCAGACTTGTTTTAAAACAAAACAAATGTCATACTTCATCTCGCTGGCATGCAAATGAGAACTCTCAGCTTCAAAACTCATTTGATGTAGTCCCAGCATAGTTTTAAAATGGACAAACCCCGTGAATAGTTCTGTCACTAGAGGTCTCATAGACCATGAAAGACAACCTTGGCTGCACACTGGGGTGAGAATGTTCCTGTCTCAGTGTTTCTCCTCACCTTCTAGGGTTCAAAGGAATTGGCGTCAGGTAACAACGTCAAAAAAGGGTGTTTGAGGCAAAGGGAAGCTGAATTTTGGGTGTTGGCTGAGTAGCACGGTCTGGCTGCCCTGGGGTGAAACAAACAATAGACTGTTACGTAGGCAAAACAGCGTGTTGATAGTAGACACACCCAGACTTGTATCCAAGCCAGAAAACTCAGCCTGAGTCCCTCATTGTGCAAGGATTCATGGTGTATCTCGATGTGGCGGCTATGCACTCATTCCTAACAAAGAGATATTTTATGGCATTTTTACTTGAGAATCTAAATTCCAAACAGAATAAATTAACTAAACATTTGTCAGCTTACAATAAAGAAACAAAGGGATCTCACAGTAGCATAACATGCATATAACTTTTCTAAACTTCCTTGGCCATTTTTCCAAAGTAGATTGGCAACTTCATTTTATACTAATCAGGGTTGAGTGTTTTATTAATTTTACATAGCCTCAGAATATAAATGAAGCATAACTATTATTCTACTTCATTTTATCGATAGAGAGATCATTGTTAGGTGGGCTTTATTACAGGCATAAGACAATCTAATATTCCAAAGACAGACAGAGATGGAAAAAAAATCTCTGAATCCTACTTTCTACATTATTTTCTTTGAACACATAGATAAATATATTTCTACTTATATACATTTAGAAAATGTAATATACACATTATGTTATACTACCATTTTGAAGAATGCTTAAGTGTTTGTGGGAAGTATCTAAAGAAATGGACAAGTTTCTATTTGCATGGGGAGAACAGGATGAGAAAGGAACAGAGATGTCACCAGCACGAACCCAGAGAAGGCTGGTGGAACGATGGCATGAACAAGAGAACATGAACAAGGCAAACCACTGCCTTACTGAAGAAGAATGCAATCTATTACAACTTGTCATATTCAATTCAAGAAAACACTGAGGTCGGAAGTGAATTTCCGCAAATGAATTTTGCAGACATTGAAGTAGTGTACATAAGCAATTAGTAATTATGGGACTGTAAAAAGATTATGCAATATTATCCAAAAAAGATTAAAGATAACCTTTAAATTAATATCTCTGATTTCCTTACACCATGTCTCAGACCCAGTTTGTCCTGCTGTGCTCATGGTCTAAGGCAGAAAATAATTTTTTATGTCAAGTTGTCAAAACCATACGTACTGTTCAAGAGGAAAGAACCACAATTTTTATATACTTATAGGATGTCCAAAAGTCCTAATCAACAGGAAGCTAAATGTTTTTTTTCTGGTGGTAAGATGGTGCTTTTAAATGATAAATATTATTCACATCACTTACAGTGTAAACTGTCATGAAGATAGTTAAGATATTATGGATTCAGCTAAAGTATCAAGTCTTCTGAAATAAGTCAAGGTTTAGAGAAATCATGATACAAGGTGATTCTTCAAAAAAGAATGCCACATTTACATTTGGAGAAATTAGTCTATGTGACAATATGCCCCTAAGTGCCACTTAAGAGAGATGGAGATGACCCCTTAAGGCGATCAATAAGTGGTCGGGGGTGGGCTCATCTCTGCTTCTCTAAAAGTTTAACCCATTAAATGATAACTGAAGTCAGCCAATAATCTTCAAAAAGCTGCATTCAGTAGCTGTACCTTCTTAGAAGGAAAAAACTCCTACAGACTCAATGCTGAGATAGAATATGACGTTCTCCATATACTGTATATATAGTAGCGCATGCTTACCAGAGACCAAAGTAATATGAGCCCACTGAACTGTCTTATATCCAAAGTGTTTATTACCCTCTCCTCTAGGAATGCATCAGCATGCTAATAAGCACCTGTAAGAAGCTCCCTTGGGGAGCATCTTCTCTGTGATTACAGTTAACGCTGGTTAACAATGGTATTGAGATAATAAATGGAAGACTTCACAGATGAGTAACTCACAAGTTTCAAAGTGACAGGAGTCTGAGTAGTTTGATGGAGATCTCTCAGAACCTGCATTTGGATGGGCGTCATCCCCATATCCAGCATTTCCTTGCAGTGTGCCCTGTCTACCCATCGTTCATTAGCAATCTCTGTCAACAGCACAGGGGCATCAGACATCTTGTGGTCAAAAATCCCTTACTTCACTTCATGGTGATTCCAAAATACAAAATACTGATGAAAGATATTCAAGGGGAAACTATAGAGCACTTTCTTTAGTAGAAAGGAGTAAACATACAACTTTAGAAAGAAAAATAATCACATATGTCCATATAAAATATTTTGATTTTGAAGTTGCTACTGTGCAATAAGCTATTCTGACACAGACAATATTCCCATAGCTTCCACTGCGGAATATTGTTGTAACTGTCTTGTTTCATTACTGTGACTTCTGTTCACATCTCATGGCGCCCGAGTTTTAAGTCAAGCTTTCTCATCTAATACAGGACAAAGCAAAGCATATATATAGCACTGCCTAAAGTTTCAGGTGTCCAGCAGACCCCTGTAAATAAGGAGAGATGACTGGATTGTGTCTTTATAATTCCACGGTCATTAACCCTATAAGACTGTACATGTAGGGTTTGTTACCTACGACTTGTACCACACTGTCTAGCCTTTTGTGAAGGTAGGTCTGTCTGTCTTCTGAAATGATTGGCATTTCCTTACAATGCCTTCTTTAATGTTTGTTTGCAGAATTCATATATGAGCCGCTGTGTGACCTTGTATCTCTATAAATGTCTGTCAGTATGAAGAAAATTTTTTAGCTGATCAGAGAATAATAGAGAATCATTTTTATCTTAGTAACTTGCACATACTACTCTACTTTCTCCAAGATGCATAATCTGAAGCTCCCCTCTTCGGTGTTCCTTTGTAAACCATCAAGGATTTTGCATTGAGGGCTTGTAAGACCTTCTGTCGATGATTCGATTCCCCCATTGCGTATGTATCACTTCAATGATTAGAAACAAAAGTCAATAAAATGAGCTTCACAGAAGCGACTTCATAACCATCATTTGAGTTCCAGGGAGATTATGAGAATATTACTCATCTTTACTATCAGAGATGGGTACAAGGGAATGAAATGTTGCAGAATCATTGATTGATAGTTTGAAAGAAATGTGTCAGGATTTTGTCCCAGCCTTATATCCAATGAGCAAGAGAAAACACTTCTGCTATGTAGAAAAATAGGGCTGTTTTTTTTCTCTTTCCATTTTCCTCCTCTACTTGTATTGAGTGTGCTTGTTTTTATAACATGTGTACATTAATAGTTCTGACAAAGAGAAGACCAAAAATGATAGTAGCAGAAAATGGGAGTATTTTCTTAAGTGCTACATTTTCCTTAAGAAAAAAAAAGTAATTGCAAAAACAGCCTCAGAGAATGTTTTGTGCATGTATTATTTGTCATTGCCTTCCCCCACCCCCGGCCTCTGCATTCCATTCAAAAGCTGATCCATCGTCAAAGGCATATTTTTCTTTTGAAAAGATCTTGGAATAATAGTTGCTGCTTGGAACAGGTTAAAAATCGCTTTTCCATTAAAGAAACTACAAAGTATGAACAAACACCCAGCACAAACATTTTATTCCTGTGGAACTCTACTTTGTTTACCTTGCAAACTGTAACGCTTTTCACTCGATGCTTTTGACTTTTTCTTTAGTAAATTGGACTTACTAAAATACATGGTCAAGGGAACGTGAGTTTACACCACTGCTTCCTATCGACAGTGGGAAAGAGGAGTACCTTGCCTCAGTATTGGATTTATGGTTTCACCTGTCTTTCCTCTCTTTCCCTGGCCTTTCCTAGACCAGGAAATTGGCATCAGGTGTGGTGTGCACATAGTAAGGACATCGGGTGTGGCGTGCTCACAGTGGGCCTACTATTTTCCTTGACTGATTTAACTCATTTTGCTTGCACTGCTGCTCTCCCTCGTCCCTCCCTCTTGACTGACTTTTCCTTCCCTCTTCCTGTTTCCCTCTTTACCTGTATGACCTTGATGACCAACAGAAAAACAGAGTCAATAGAATGTACAAAAGAGAGGCATCTGAGTAATGGTGTTGTTCCTAAATTCATTAGAGGAACAGGTGGAGGGGATTATTCTAGTGTCGAGGAAGGGGACGGCGTGGGGGGGGGGGGGCTTATGAGCCAAACAGCTGCACAGGGATAAAGGAAACAAAGTGTTTTATGTTGCTCCAACTTTGACACCCAGGGCCTGTATCAGGCAGAATCAAATAACGGTTATGGTCGTTTTAGTGTCGCAATTTGCCAAGTAATCCTAGCAGTCATGACCAGAGGGAAGATGAGTCCAAGAGGGAAGCTGCTGTTTAAATTCTGCGCCTTTCAAGTTACTGTAAACAATTTTGAGCCTAGTCAATGGTATCTCAATTTTTCAAGTCATTTTTCTTATCTTTGGTAGCTGTATTTGAAAATAGGATACAAGATAAACTCTTGTTAGTATTTCAGAGTATCCATGTTCTATAAAAGCAGTTAAACTCTGTTTTATTCCAAATGGAACTACTGTAGTACCATGGTTTGGAGCCTCCTGTCAGCCAACACTAAGTACTTGGGATTCTTGGATTTGGAGGTTTAGATGCTTGTTATTTGTTCCTTGTTTAGAAACATTGTTTTTTTAAAATCATTTTTATTGAGCTGTACATTTTTCTTCTCTCCCCTCCTTTCCTCTCCTCTCTTCTTCCATCCTCTCCTATGATCTCTACACTCCCAATTTGCTCAGTAGCTCTTCTTTTTCTTTCTTGTATAGACCCACTGTTTATGACAAAATTACTTTTCTCAACAATGCAAACACATTGTCTTTGAAATTGAGCATAAAACCTACATTCATCTTATTCTGCTTCTGTACTGGCATCATTGGAACTATCCCAAGTGGAGTTTCTAAGTAAAACTAGGCATTTTTTTTTTTATCATGACAATTAAGTAACTAAAAAGTTCCAACACTTTGAATTATTAGTGTAATTCATACTGACCAATGCTGGATCTGACCTGAAGAAAAATAACTAACCAATCCCAACAGAAATATATTTGAAGTGTTATTTCGCCATAAAAAAAATGGTAGACAAAACTAAAGATTTGTTTTACCCGTCACCCAGATGAGACATACTTTAATTCATATTTATTCTGCTTTGGCTTCACCCACTTTCTTTGTTCTGAGTCATCAACTTCAACTTCTTGGTAGTTAGGAGATGTAGCATGCCTCTTTCTTCACTATACCTCTGGTGCATCCTTGAGCACTGGTTTCCGCATGACTCTTCTTCATTAGTAATTCTGGTATTACAAAACTGCTTTGATACTCAGATTCAAGCTTAATTTTTTTTGTTATGTAAAATCTGTTGAAGGCCATCTTTGACCTAGCTCCAAGTACTTAACATGTCTTTCCCATTGTTGATGATGCCTCCCCGTACCTTATGTATCAATAATATAATTTTCCTTAGTTTATGCTGCCGGCTATTTGTGAAAACACTTTTTTTTTTTGGTTGAGTGTATTGTCAGGGTAACATTTCTTTCCCTAAACTGTTAATTGCAGTGTAATACATCACTCCAGCTTCATTTTCTTTTTGAAATCTCTGCAAATAATATAAATCCTTAGATCCACAAATTGGCCTAAGGAAGCCATTCCCTTGTCTGCATTGTAACCTAGTAATGTAGCTGTTTACTAAAGACCAGACATAGTTGGTACAAACACTTCACTCTGGTAATTTTGGTCTTCAATACAACTTTCCCAACAGCCATGCATACCTTTGTTGGGGACTGTGTGTACCTTTGAGCTTGCCACACTCAATTCATTATGTTAAAGACAGATCAACAAGTATTACTGAAAGGATACTAAATACCTCTCCCTATTAATAATTTTTAATTCTAAAATTTTCTCCAATTAACTGTTGATGAGAGATTTTAAGAATATCTGTGAAAATATTTATATTTAGATATGATAAATTAATGTAGAGATAAATTAAACATAGAACCACTGGAAGTAACTGTGATTTCGAGTATTAAAAGAAAACAAGAGAAATGGATTTTTAACATATATTTGTGGTATTGTTTTAAATTATTATATGCATACATGTTTCCATAAGTGTCATGTGTTGGTGTGAGTGTGGGTGCCCATGGATGTCAGATGAGGATGCCAGGTCCCTTTGGAACTTGAGAAACAGATGGCTGATGTGGGTGCCCTCTGCAAGAACTGTACACACCCTTAACCACTGAGTCATCTTTCAGACCCAAGAAGCAGCTTTTTTTCTGCAGTCTACCCACCTAAAGTAAATTTATCTGTAAAGTTTAATTATTATAAAGTTAGAGACACTGCAAAGTGTAAGGGTATTTACATAATTCATATTTATATACTACTTCTGAAAGATAATTTCTTACCCATCCACTATCTGGAGGTTACTTTCAGAGAAGTGGTATTTTATTGAACAAGATTTGAATAGGAACTTTGGGGAATTTGTCCACATTACATATCCAGTTGCAATACTTGGATATAGCAAATATTTTAATTTCCTAGTTCTTGATAACAAAGAAGCCAAATGTCCAAAGCTACCCTCAAAGAACAATACAAAATTCGATGTCAACTTTTTCTGTGACTATGTTGTACAATATTAATAAGGATTTGTTGGAATTAATCAGCACATTAATATGTTAATTTGTCTTAGAAACCACTCATTTAGGCAATATAAAGTGGCTCAATTGCATGGACTTTGACTGGTAACTCAGATCTAGTGAAGCCTCTGCCTATGCATGTTTGCATATTATTTTTGTAGCAGAATCCCACATGGGATTCAATACTCATCATTTTCTATATCACCAATAACTGATCTGGAAACACAATTTATTTTAAAGTTTAATATAAACTTCCCCCAACATTCTGTGACAGGATTCAAATTTAGATCTATAAATGAAAACTTTTATTTTAATAAAAACTCAATTATCTGCTTGTGTGGTAAGTTACCTTCAGAATGTGAACTCTTGACAGGAAGGCACAGATCCTGACTTTTTGATTAATTTTTACTTATTTCCCAATATAGACCTTCACATTTGGGAACTGGATGGCTCCATAAATATTTGAGTAACTAAACGATTGACTCAAACCCAATGTGGGCGAAATATTTTCCTTTAACCTAATTTAGATGCTTCATATGCAACTTATGAGCTACTCTCGGTTAATTTTCATGAAATAGTTTAATTTCGACTATATGCATGCAGATAGGTAGATAGATAGATGATAGATAGATAGATAGATAGATGATAGATAAATAGATGACTTTGTTTCTGTTATATAAGTACAGCAATGTACACATTTCTGCTTTCTGAGTCTGTATATATAGTTGCATAATAATTGATTTATATAAATAATTAAAAAGATGTACATGGGCAGCCGGGCGATGGTGGCACATGCCTTTAATCCCAGCACTCGGGAGGCAGAGGCTGGCGGATCTCTGTGAGTTCGAGACCAGCCTGGTCTACAGAGCTAGTTCCAGGACAGGCTCCAAAGCCACAGAGAAACCCTGTCTCGAAAAAACAAAAAACAAAAAACAAAAAAAAAAAGATGTACATGGGCAAAGTATTAGCTTATGCCCAAGAAGAGTGAAAGGTTCTTCTACATGGATACATTTCACATAAAGAGAGAAGTGTAGACTCACAGTCTTATAGCCAGAAAAGCCACTGTTTTCACCTGAGATGTGAGTGGGTGCAGTGTTTGAATGCTGTGCTGTGCTGCTATGTGCCGTATCAAACTCTGCCAGGGTACAAAGTATTTAAAACAATGTTGTTTTTCTCAAGTGCTAACTGGATTTCTCCAGCCTATGTTCCAGCTGCTGATTCCCTTAGAATGTCATGTAATAAGTTTCATTGTTAAGAGTTAATTACTGATTGTGTAACTCCGGAAACATGAGTAGAGCAGGGAGGCCTAACAGTTAACACAGTAATTAAAGAAAAATTTAATTGTATTCTAGTTTTCTGTAGCCTCAAGTCTCCAGAAGACATTTATCTTCTCATCGGATCAGGTTTATTGTTTAAGATTCTTCAGTTCAAAGAAGGTCTATTTCACAGACACCAGAAAAAACAGACACAAATGCACACACATGTGCATAAACATGCAATGCATGCATATGCACGCACACACATGCACATACACACACAGAGAAGAATGGTTGTCAACAATGTAAGAGACGTGATCATTGGAATTGAAAATCTCTTCTCCCAATCTTCAATTCTCCTGAGACGTAGCAGAATGACCCTAAGCCTTAGCTAACTCCCTTGTAACTCTTTTAAGGGATTTGTAAACACAATAACTGTATCAAAACCCAATCCTCAGTCCCGAGTCCTATTTTTTACCTGTTTCATATGATGGATTATTCAGTGAAAAACTCATTCTCTGGAAAAATGTTATTTCTCACCAATTTTGTTGTCCATAAGGATTATGCTTTTCTGAAAAGCTATTGCGCAGCTCCTTCCATTTTCTCTGCTTCTATTGTAATTTTCATTGTTCACGCTGATAATCCTCAGGGAGTTCATACAGAGTCATAAATCTATCCCCTCTTAGTATTATTATCACCTTTTAATGTAGTGCTTCTGATCTTTAATTCAGTTAATTCTTAAATGTGACATATTATGCTCATTAAACATCAATATATAGAAACATCATTAAACATCAATAAAAAGAAAACAAAGTTTTCTATCCAGAGCAAGACATGGCTTAAGGAAAATTGACTGTAGTACATATTTAAATACAGCTCCGCACATGTAAGGTGATTTTTTTTTTCAGGCAGGTGTAGGGTGAACGGACTATGTATTGTTTTCTTCTTTCCTTTGGAGTCACAGAAAAACAGAACTTCAGATGTTTACCCCTTAAAAGACTAGTTCAAGACCAGTGTTTCACAGGTGGGAAAACTTAAGCACCTAGAAGCCATAATGATTAAAGGCTGAAGAGTAGGGAGTATCCTTTCTTTCTTTAACCCTCACCCAGGAGCATAGCACACATGTGTTTTTATGTTCTACCTAGCCTGGATTGTCCATGTAACTGTAGTGGAGGTTATTTCCTTGAAGTTAAACAATATTAAAATTGAATCTTATCTTTGTGAATTAATTCCAATAATTAAGTATTTGCCTACTACATTCTGTAACACAACATTAGAAAACAACATTATTAATAAGTATTATAAACAACATATGATTAAAATCATCATCTAATCACACTTTGAAAGAAGATTATAGTAAAAAAAAAAGGCCACTGGATTTTCCCGTCATAGACAAGGAACAAGTATTTTAAATTAAATTAAAATTAAGTATTTTAACTTTTAAATTAAAGTTAGTGGATAATTTGCTGTTGTAAAGGTTGTGCCTCTTTTTTGAGCAATACTGAATTTTTAGAACAAAGGCAGGAGCTGCAAATAGCAGGGAAATTGGACCAGTTATTAAACTTTCTCAGTCAGTCTTAGTCAGATATAGTAGCAATTTAGTTTTCATTAGGATGGAGGCCAGTGCTCTTTTTCTCTTAGACAACTTTGCTAATTACCAAGACAAGACAACCTACCAACACGTTCCTCTGCATCCCCCTGTATACATACTCTCGGGGTTCTTGCAATTAGCAACACTGCAAATAGAAACAGAATCACTGATTTGATTTTCCAGTTGTAACATCAGGTATCAGTTGTAGCCTTGATACCACTGCTACCTGCAATGCATTCCCTCGTAGGTTATGATATATGCACCTCTTCTGCATCAGGCATCTTTGTTTACTGTATTACAGCTACAGTGTAAGAGGGTTAGGATATAAACCTAGCCATCCCCAGGCCTGTAACTGTAGGAAAATAGAATCAATGTAGTAGGTTTAAGCCATTTGTGCCTCATAAGAGACTGCAGGCAATGTTAGCATGGACCTTGCTACAAGATAGAAACCATATTTATTTTTCTATGGCAGCTTCAGCTCATTATGAGATAGGATGTTTCTTTTACAAAGCATTAGGTAGGAGAGGAACACAGAGTGCCGTCCCAAGGACAGTCGAAGTATTACTGAATGCTTAGATGTTCCATTTGGATCATCACAGACCATCACTGTGCTAAGCTTGAGCACCAGTAACACCCAGAACAACAATATCAAATTCAGTAATACAGACTTCTTCCTTGTTTTAAAGGACATTTCCACTTTTGTTAAGATATAGCAAGCACACAAAATAGTAGGTTTTATTATGACATCTTCATCAATGCGTAGAATGTGTTTTTATCATATTAAACCCAATTATGTTTTCTTATTTTTGTTCTTTTTTTTTGAAACATCATGGATGAGCTTCGCATCGCTATTGCTCTCACCCTTCCCTCTGCTCCTTTCCATCTCCTCTTACATCACCACCTGACTCCCACAAACCTTCATGACCTCCTCATTTTTAGTGGTGATCATTCTATGTGTTTGCATTTATATGAATGTTATGTATATACAACATACATATAAATATATACATAAATACATATAATATATATTTAACAATTTGTGTGTGTGATAGTAAGAGCCCTAGAAACAGAATAGCTGCCAGAATGTTCTCTAGACACTACATAGATGTAAATGTATAAATCAGACTAAAGTTTAAGAAGTATTAGTTTGATAGGATAATTAATGTTATTCCGTAAGATGCAGATACTAAGTATAAAAACTTTGCATGGGCTTAATCATGAGTGCTAGCATCCCAAGGACACTACTACCATTGCTACCATTCTTAGATCATCATATTTTCATTCAATAAATTCAGGAGCTGAAATGCTTTATTTGGCCCATGATGATGGGAAGGCAGCAATCTGAGGGAACAGCACTGGGAATCCATTAATAAAGCAAGGACTCCAGTAGCCATGGCACCCACGAACTTGGATAACCCTACTTAGGGGCTGCATAGGACCACGGGCATCAACATTTAGTTATGAACAGAGGAAAGGCTCTTGGGCTCCAGCCCCTCTTTAGGAAGCTGTTGGCAGCTGAAGGCTATAGAGGGAAGGGGAGTCCTTGTCCTCATGGGTGCAGTGACTGGGGAGTTGCTTCTCAGTGAGTTCCAGGGGTTAGCTTTCCTCCTTTCTGTATCTTTTGATATGACATCATTAACCATATACAATAGTGTAATCAGGAAGTAAACAAGATTTTACCTGATTTTACATTTGAACACTAATTAATAAAATACTTTTTAAAATATTTGCAGATAAAGATGAATTCAGTGAGTTTTCTATCTGCGATAATCACTCTGTAGATAAAAATGTCAATGGAGGATTTAACTACAGGAAAGTCACAGTTCACACCTAATGATAAATTTGCTGCCAAGGTGAGATATAAATATAGATATATCTTTCAATCTTAAACTATATAAAATACTTACTACACATTTGTGAAGTATCGATGAGCTACATTCCCATCCCAAGCTTAAACAAACCAAAGATTTAAAAAAAAATGATCACAAAACAAAATCAAGAACAAAACAAAATGGTAATGAGAGGGTAACTTGTTTTGGGGAAGCGATTATGGAGTGAAATAAGAAGATGAGAGGAGGACTAACCAAGCTATGAGCGTGATGAAGCCATGGAAGGATAAATTGATACACTGCAGTGCTCTGAAATACTGCATGTGCAGGGCTCTCGCACGTGCAAACCCACAGCAGCTATGGTTGCCTGCATAAGACCCCTACAAAACTCAGCCAGTTTAAAATTCCACCATGGATTGGGGAGTGCCTCCAGAAGTCCTATCCATGTCTGAGGAGATATTGGTAGTTTATGGCTGCTGAAGGAGGAGAAGTCCCTTTTCTTTAGGAGTTTGACCCCTGATAGGTTTGAGGCCAAGGGATGGCCCACACTCATACAGACATAGCAGCACTAATTGAATTCAGTTGGATAAAATTTGCAAAAAGAATTAAGAATGGGAGAGGGAGAAAAAGGAAAGACAGAAAGAATGAGAGAGAGAGAGAGAGAGAGAGAGAGAGAGAGAGAGAGAGAGGAGAGACAGTTGGGAGAGGAGTATAATGGAGAATCTCGGTGAGGAGTGGAGTGGGATGGGTATGATCAAGGTATAGTGTATAAATGTGTGAAATATTTAGAGAATGAATGTTTTCTTTTAAAAAGAGAAAGAGAGAAATCAAACCAACATAGAACCAAACCAGCACAGAAGAGATAGGGGAAGAAAATATAATAGTAAGGTACAATCACCAAGTGTGTTTAAACCCACTGTGTGAAAGGATGGAGAGAGCTGAATTTATGGAGGAACTTTTCATTTTGTTCATAGGTTGGTGTTGGATAGGGTTCGTGATAATGCTGCACATTTAAGAAATCAATTCCTACAAAGTCTCTAACATGATAGACAAAGAATGTGTTAATTGCCCTTCCCGGGAAATAATTTGTTCTCTTTGTGATACTCAGTGGGTCTGCACGCAGCCTTGTTCAGGTTGTTTTCCCACTGGAGTGCAGCGTATGCTTCTGAAACGGTCCTGGGAGAGGGGGGCTCCTTGGTGACATGTATGGTGGCCTGAAACCCCTGAACTTAGATGAACCTGAAAGAGAGATTGTCATGAATTCAAGGGCTGCACAGTGAGCTCCAGGCCAGCATTGTGAGAACCCTATCTCAACACAAGAGTAAAAGACACTTGATTGACGCTGTCTGCACCCTTGCCTCATTATTTCAAACTTCTTTGTGGCTTAGAAAGTGTGGATAGAGAATGTGGGTGGATGGGTCCTCCATGCAGGAGTCAACATTCCATAGCTTTTTCCGTTTTCAGCTAGTAAGCATTAATATGTGTTTTTGACACATTAATATGACAGTTTTTGAACAACATATATACAAGTTAAAAAAAAATGAGGAGGTGTTCCTTTACTGGCTGCACACCCTGGTTTCTAGACAATACACATCACAGATATGTAGACGTCATCAGAACAATGATTTTCTAGCCTTTCCCTCTGGTAATGTTCTTTATAATCTAGTATCATCACCTTTCTAGCTAACATAAAGTTCATTAAGAACCTAGCAAGAAGAGAGAGAGGAGAGGGAAGTGGCCGCTTTTTTAAAGGGAGAGAGACCACGCCCCAATGGGCTGGTATCTCAGCAGTGATAGGCTGGAGGAGTGGGAGGACCTCCCGTAACACCTCCCCCTTTTGTTTAAATAAGAGTTCTAAACCTACTATGAAATTATATACAATAAGTACAAATATCCTATTCTAACTAGCTTAGGTCTTGTATAATAAATAACTTGGCCAAGTCATGAGAGAAAGTAACTACATTTATATAGTCTTCAACCCCATCGAAGATCTGAGAAGGGAAATAATGTTACCTGGGTAATTAGGAAGTTCAGTAAAACAACTTCCAAAACATGCAACAAATCACAGAGACAACTAGCTACCTAGGCAATCACCCAAAGTCATATTAGCAGCGTTGAAGCAACCAACTTTGGCTAAGGCCTAAAATAACTGACATACCACTTTCAAAGGCTGGACTCCGCGGGAACGGTGGTTCTGTAAGTCTATTTCTACATTAAAACTATATATATTTAAAAAAAAACAAATAGCATAGATTCATATTTTATATAACTGAAAATTTTTTCTTTATATTTGTGTGTGTAAATGTGTAGATAGATAGATGATAGATAGATAATAGATAGACAATAGATAGATAGATAGACAGATAGATAGATAGATGAATGATAGGTAGGTAGATGATAGGTAGATAGATAGACAGACAGACAGACAGACAGATGGATAGATAGATAGATAAACTACATTTTATTTATGCCTTCCTTTGATTTAGATACCAAGGTTGGTTGGTTTTATCCCTTAGCTGTTGTGGACACTGCTGGAATAAAGGCAGTGATATTTTTGGCAATTGCAATCCGATTATTGAATTAAATGCCCTTCAATTTTGTTTTGTCTGGAAAAAAAAAAAAGAACCTAGCAAGAGGCTTTGTGCTGACTTTCTGTTCCGTGGCTTGAGTCATGTGTTTTCCTGTGCCTTCACTGCATTTTTAAGTGAAAAAATTAGGAACAGCTGAATTTGAGACAACAGCCTGATGACATTTTAAATTAGACTTTAATAGCTCCCTTCCTTTTTACGCTGGGAAATGGTACCATGCCATCTTGTTATTTTCATAATCGAACCATAAATTAAAATTTCAGGTTCATTCATTAATCTAATAGAAAGTGTTTCTAAGATGCCAGAACTGGCTACACACACACACACACACACACACACACACAACCTTTGCATTAATTTGAGGTAATGATCTAGACTAGTCAGTTCCTTGGAATCATTCCCCAACCTGGCAGTGGATTTATATTGTATTTATAACTTTAAGGCACATTTCATTGCAGTGTGTAAAATTTTAAATTAAGAATAAAAATGATGTGAGCCTAAAAACCCAGCACCTTTATTACACTGTCAATATATAGCTACTGAAAATCTCAGACTTAATTCTCCACAATTTATTTCTTCATCCATACTCAACTATGATTGTATATTAGAATCATCATCCAAATGTAATATGAACAAAAGTAATCAATCATGATAAATCTTAAGAGAGTTGGAGAACATAATGTCCTGGACCCTAGTTTTCGGTTAAATCACACACAGAGATGAAGCTTTGACGTGAAAGTGAGCCCATCTTCATCTCCAGATCACTTTAAACAGAGTTATCATCCGTTTAGCCTAAGACTAGCAGGCAAATAATTTTAAGTGCACTTTGAAAAATGGGTCTTTATTAAATTAGAATAACTGGTACATCTTAGATGATGGGAATAGATTTACTGATCTTGTTGACAAATCATGCTACTCAGAAAACAATCTGAGAGTGTGGCCCATGAATAACATTTTCAATGCTCTGTCAGAATGGATTGGCCAAATCTGAGTTAGGAAATGCATGCAGCCACGTTTGTTCTGTTTCCCCAAACGGTGGGATTTCCCTTGCTTCCCTGTATCACTTCATAGGAAATCACTAACTGTATGCCATATTGTTATCAGGAAACAAGCAAGTAGAAGAACAGTAATTTAAGAGATTACTTTTTGATGTATTTGCAGATATAGATGAATGCAGTGAGTCGGCTGTCTGCGGTGACCACGCCATATGTGAAAATGTAAACGGAGGATTTAACTGCTTCTGCAGGGAAGGTTATCAGACCTCCACGGGGAAGTCGCCCTTCACACCTAATGACGGCTCTTACTGCCAAGGTGATTTAGAACCTTCGTTCTTAAAGTATATAAAATACTTACTACACATTTTGAAGTATTGAAGAGCTACATTTCCCAGCTCTGTGCCAGGATTCACTAAGACTGGCAAAATAAATTAAGAAAGGGGCATTGTTTCACTTAGTGGGAGGGGGAAGCAGCATGTTTAATGTAGTTCACATCGTTCCCTCTTCCTTAGACTACGTTCTTCCATCTTCCATGGCACATGATACATTCTGGAGCTGCGATGGAATCTCAAGTGTTAAAGAACACTTTTAATGTTTAAGTGCACAAAATCATTCAAGTCAGCACAATCACCTTAGGATACAATGGTTTGTATACTCACTGTGAAATGTGTTTTCTTTTTCAACAGAAAGTGTGAATTCAAATTGCCACTTAGAGCATGCCTGCATTGCTGCAAACATTAATAAAACCTTAAAAAGAGTAAGTAGACACTTTAGGTTGAAATATATTTTACGCTGACATTTTGATCTCAGTGAGAACTACCGAAGTCCTATTTGAAAGCATCAACAGCTGAACCCCATGTAGAACTGAAATTCTTTGCCTCCAAGTATTATTTACAATGCATCTAGGGTTAATTTGAAACATTCCAAAGCATTGTGGAAGAGTTTATCCTCCTCAAATTGTGTTATTTTTTTCATTACTTGGCATACTGAAAATTATTTTCAACATAAAAAGAAGTTGTTGAGTAAAATGATAAAAACACACATTGGCTCAATCCCAGTCCCACATTCTAAGGAGATTCAGTGAAATGCAACTAGATTTTGCACTTCAAAGTGAACACTTCAAAGACCAAGTAAAGTAGGACATTCATAAAATTGTTGTTCTGTGATTGAATGGGGGAATCAAACTCTGAGGAGAGAACTTTCAGCCAAGGCGTGTTTCCATTTCATCATTTACCAAGGAACGCTTCGGTGGAAAACAATCTGATTCAGGTTATTGAATCAAAATTTCTGACTTATGATATCAAGACTTATATGAACTAATAGATTTAAATATTGAGTAGGTTCTCTGGCTAGGATATAATTTTATATTATATCTTAGGAAGATATTTTCAAAATTACTCTTTAAATTATCCATTCAAATATGCTCTGTGTGTTTCTGAAGTATAATAAAGCCTTTCCAGTTGCTTGTATGTGTGTTCATATATGTGACTTCCATGTGCACGTGGAATCCAGATGCTGATGTTGAATGACCTCCTCAATCACTTTTTCCTCAGTTATGGAGTCTCTCTCTCTCTCTCTCTCTCTCCCTCTCTCTCTCTCCCTCTCTCTCTCTCCCTCTCTCTTTCTGCCTCTCTCTCTCTCCCAGTGATCACAGACTAGACTAGCTAGATAGTTTGCCCCAGGAATCGTCTGTCTCTTCCTGAAAATCACTGGGATTACAGGTCGACTGCCAAAAGCAGTATTTTTAAACAGATTCTGTATATCTGAAGGCTGGTCCTCAAACTTAAATGTCAAATGTTTTCCTCACTGAACCATATTCCCAACCCCATAAATCTTATTCTGAAAATTCTCCCACAGAAATCTGATTCTCTTTTTCTGATCTCTTTTTTTTCCCTCAGATTGAACCCATAAAGGAACAGAAGGCTTTACTACAGGAAATCTATAGAAATTCTGAGGGTGAGCTCTCATCCGTGGATATAATCACATACATAGAGGTACTTGCTGAATCATCCCCATTACTAGGCTACATGAACAGCACCACTTCATCCAAGGATGATCGTTTCAATTCAACTCTTATTGTGAGTATGTTTAAATCTATAGTGTAGCTAATCTTTAGATTGTTTCCTATACTTCTGTTCAGTGTGATATTACAATATTTTTAAAGGCATGTTTTTTCCTTAAATAGGAATTTGTAAAAACCATCAATAATTTTGTTCAAAAGAGCACATTTAAAATTTGGGACCAATTGCCTACAAATCATAGACGACTTCATCTCACAAAACTCTTGCACACTGCTGAGCTTGTCACCTTAGGAATCTCTCAGAACTTCCCAAAGGCCACTCAGTTTGATATGAACACTACTGATGTGGGTAAGGTGTGAAGGTAAATGGTTCGCTTCAAAGCAGCAGTGTTTACCAAAAAAGGCAGTAAAGGTGTGGTTCTTTAACTACTACGAAATTGTACACAGTTTTGTCAATGCAGAAATGAATGGCGGTTCATATTACCAGAGCAATATGAATGAAGAGCTACGCTAGGAAAGGCTGACTACATAGATGCTCCCTCTGTCTTACGTTGCCCCGTTTTTTCTGTTCATCAACTGTGTAGCGTGAAAGTTTGCAGAAGATAACATTCCCTTGTCATACTCACCCCATGAGCACCTGACCTTAAACTATAATATTTACATCAGAAATTATGGGTATAGTATGTTTAAATTTCTCATTATGGTAACATGTGGCCATTACAATAATAAAGGAGGGGTTCCTGCTTCATGCAGTTTACTGGGAAAAAAAAACTTAAAATTATGTATAAAGTTGCGGATGGTTATAAAATTTTTCTGAAAAAGCAAAGTATGTTTTATTAAGCAATCATTACATGTGTTTGTATTGATGTCTGACTAATATCCCACTATGCGATAGCATATTGACATAATGATTATCTCATTGATATTCACCAGTTACCCAAATTAAAAGTGAAAATGATAATTAATATGTAGGCACACTACATTTCTATGTTTGTGCATAAAAGAAGTGCTAATGTACCCCAAAAGGGAATTATTACTCAAACATTTAATCCTCCCAATCTTTAGACAGTAAGTTGCATTTAAATTACAAATAGTCTAACAGACACGTCCAATTTTGACATTGAGGGAAGACCTTGTCATCTATGAAGTTCACACTGGAGTAAAAATAATCTCAAAAAAATCTTAAGGTTTTAACTAAGTTTGCTATTTCGTATGATGCCGTAGTCGTAGCTTTCCTGGGTGAGTGTAGCCTGTAGACTGTGGGTGGTTAGACAAAAGACAGTGTCTAAGATACTGCTCTAGGAATGATGTGTGGATGCATCTGCAGGTGTAGAGATTTTAGTTTTTATTTTAACCCATTCAAGACTAAACCATGAGTTCAACCAGGCAGGAAAAGAAAAATCAAACAAAATATCTGAGTTTGCTCAGTTTTTATATTATGTAGTATATTACCAAAAGTTTAAATGAAGTAGTATTCAATGCAATTGTCTCTACATATAAAAATTACACAGGTTAAACTAATTTTATAATATTTCTTTTTTCCCACGGTACCATTTCAGCTCTCAAGGTTTTAGTTTTTGATTCAAATCACATGAAGCATGCTCATCCCCACATGGATGTGGACGGAGGCTATGTAAGAATATTCCCAAAGAGAAAAACTCCATACGACTCCACTGGTAGGACTTTAACATCTTATGCATATTCATGTAGTTCTAACAAATACTAATATGCACTTGGCTGTGTCAGGGTTATAATGTAATTTCCTATAGAAATATTTTAAGTTCATATGCAGAATATCCATCTTGAAACTTGAGATTCTGACATGACTATGTGAGGAAAAATTTAACCAATAATATCTTGATTCTTCATCATGAAACCAAATTTGTGGTTTCATGAAGGGACATATTTTTTTTAAGTGCTCAGTTACAGCTTAGGCTTAGACTTCTCTTTGTATTTATCATTCCTTGGCTTTTGTATAGTAAACTCTAAGTCAAATAAAACTTTTAAAAAACTTGAGACAGAATTCTAGTAGCAGGCAGTTTAGTGGTTATCTAATTTAACAATCTCATTTGGTAGATAATGGAACTAAGGTGCAAAGTTAATGGATTTGTCTTCATGTTTATCAGCAAATAGTTTAGAGAATTACAAGAAGAGAAGAAGTTAATAAAGAAATCAGTTCAACAAGCTTTTCCTTGTCACCTAACTGGAGTCAAGCACGTGGTAACTGTTTTAATGTATGTTACCAATCATCACATCTTGAAGTAATGTGCCCAGAAAATTCTCCCTATCATGCATGTGGTTGTTCTCTCATAGGTGAAGACAGTTGTGAGGGTAAACATGAATTGGAACCTTTTCACAAGGAGTGGATGGATAATCATAAATATAGATGAAAACTCTAAATACATACAGAAACAGCTTTATGAACAGCTAGAATTTATTTTAATGACCATCCTAAAAGCTAACCCCATGATATTATTATTCTCAATTTTGCTTCATTTCATTTTGTTTTCTACCGCTTAGTAATTTTTTTCTCTATTCTTTATCCTCACCATTATTTATTTTCGGATCAAAGTGAGAAACACATAGTTACAAAACAAATGAAAAATAACCAAGATGTATTGCCACTGAACCCTTTGCTCATGTGCTACTAAACCATACTGTAATCAACAAAGCATACATATAATATTTATGAACGTATCCACAGAACCTGGGAAACAATTGAAATTTGAAAGACAATTTGAATAGTGTTTAGAAGTTGTAGAAAACGCATTGAAAATACCTATTATGGTGACAAATGTTGAAACTGTCACAGAATTAAAATCTCAGAGCAATGCTGGCTGATTGTATGGTAGATTTGTTATGTTTAATGGTGGCACACACAAATGGACAGTTGAAAGAGATGATAATATCAGATCTCAATACAGCAGAATGATAAAACGTCTTTTCCTCAAGGTTGAATCTTAAAAGAAAGGGCGAATGTGCAAACTGATCTCACCTTCCAGTAACGTCTGAGTGAGATTTTGCTTGTAAAATTCATTAGGAAAGACACAAGATGCCGTCAATAGGAATGCAGAGGGATCGTCGGCACAGATAACTTTATACTGTTTTGTGAGCTAAATTCAGAACTGTGGTAGGTTTGTGGCAGGGTGACAAGACAAGGCTCAGTACTCTGAATCATAGCTTTGCGATAAAGGCATAATGGACTACTAAGGAATTCTACCTATTTTCTTCGAAGTATTTGTAAAATTGGGATAATAATCAGATGCCCAAACAAACTCCTGAAAAATGTCCTGCTGAGATAATTTAGAATACTCAAAAAAAAAAAAGAAAAGAAAACCAGAGCATGAAGCCATTTGGGACAAGGGTCTCTAAGAAGTTCACAGTATGGTGTATATTGGAAACTTAATCTTGAAATTTAACATTCAGAAAAATCTTAACTTTTTCGCCCAGATGGTTTACTAGTAATCTAGGTTGCAAAGCATGATTGCATTGCTGGGGTAAAATTGACTGCTAGTATTCCAACAGGAAAAAGAAAGAAAGAGGGAAAATAGCTACTAACAAGTGCATATATATATATATATATATATATTATACTACTAACAATAGCTATTAACAAGTGAATATATATATATATCTTAAAATAATATCTTCAGAACTTTAACACAGTCATTTGCGCTAAATGAATACACATTTGTTCTAGACATTGAATGAAGTACTGTTTTTTGTTCTTAGAAAAAAGATATGCTAATGCTAACAGAATATAGAAAGAGTACATGATAAAAAAAAAGCAAAAACATCATAAGCAAAAAAATGAGAGCAGATGGAATTCAGTATGAAATGTTATAGTCTTTTTTCAAATAGTCCACATCTGCAATTCCTTTAGTTGGTGAGTGAGCCTTATATTTTAGTAGAAAGTACAGATTTGTTTCATTAGTTACAGAATATCTGCCAGGGAAACTTCCAAGAGGCAAGGTTTATTTGGCTTACAGTTTGGGATGGTCCATTCTGAGTCAGCCCATCTTGGGGGCAAGGGAGGAAGTAGGGATGGAAGGGTTCATGGCAGAGAAGCAGAGTAGATGGGAAATTTCATACATCCCAAAGACCATGAAGTAGAGAAAGCAGGGTGGAACTGGGAGTAACAGTAACCTTTAAAGCTCCAGGCCTAGCAAGCTACTTCTTCCAAGGCAGAGAGCATCTCCTAAATGCTCTCTAGCAGTCAAAATACCCCGACCAGCTAGAGACCAAGCACAATTGATTAGGGAACATTTCACACTCAAGATTACAACTGATAAGGAAGTTCAACGTCAATTAATTGTAAAAACAACAAGAAACTGGAAAGGTTAAAAATGCCAGGAAAAAGCTGAAAGGTATTCATTAAGGACATGGGACATGCCATGAGGATTTAGGGGATTTCTATGACACCCCTTATCCAAAATCACAA
Organism: Microtus oregoni; assembly: GCF_018167655.1. Classification (NCBI taxonomy): domain Eukaryota; kingdom Metazoa; phylum Chordata; class Mammalia; order Rodentia; family Cricetidae; genus Microtus; species Microtus oregoni. Next base: position 55,580,321 of record NW_024543059.1, on the reverse strand, counting down.
ACTGATGCTTTTGAAATATGATTTTAGATATCAGTAATTAATAAAAATAGTTTAATGATGTTTTTTTAACTAGATTTTCATGTGAATTGGGTCCACTTCTCACTACGACCCCTAGGAAGTAACCATCCCTCTAAGTGGACTTCATGCTTCCTGAAATTTTCAGTTCTTCCTCCAAGCCTTGGTCAACTGACAGAAAACATTAGCATCATACTCGTTTCTAAAAGTCTCGCTATCACTAGCCCAAATACATCAGATGGCTCTGGGTAGGATGCTGTGATACTGGCCAAAAGTAACTGGGATGAGAAAAGAGTTGATTTGACTGACAGATTATAGTCCATCATGAAGAGAAGCCAAGAGAAAACCTGGTGACAATAGCAAAGCAGAAACCATGGAGGAACTCTGCCTATTGGCCCCTTCTCAGGCTTCTGTGTAGCTGCCTTCCTCATACAGCCCAGACATAATCCACCGGTGACAGCACCGCCCACCATGGGATGGTCCATCCTGCGTTAATTAGCATTCAAGAAAATGCCTCAAAGACATGCTCATGGGTGAATCTAGTCAAAGCATTTCATCAGCTGAGGTTCCCTCTTCTGCAGGCGTTGACAAGAGAGTTTGATCACCACGTGGATTAATACCTATATGTTTCATGGATAGATGTCTTTCAAGCTAGCTAGTAGGTCAAAGAAAGACCATGTGATGTCTCTAGTTAAAGAAGGCCTTGTAATAATTAAAATGAACAGTAATGTAATTTGGAAGCTAGACCTCCCATGACTATGTGGAAGGAATGCCACTTTTCAGTGTGGTGTGGAGGAACCCAGTTCTGTGAGCACAGTGCTTTCTCAATACAAGATCAGTGCTTCTGTTTGTGATTCTTCAGCAGTGGGTTGTATTCTGGTACTGCATTTCAACAGTGCTAAGGAGTCTGACTCCACAGAACGGAAGTGTTCGACATTCGGAGGCAGCACTGCAGTGATTACAGGGCTCACCTCAGAGGCGTGTCACCGCTTAACCAGTTCTCAGCCCTCTTTAGTCCCATTCATTGGTAGAAGAATTAAAGCTTGCTTCTTTGGGGGTGAACATGTCTCAAATTCTGGTTCTCTCTTAGGATCAGGCTCTCAATTCATCTAGAAATACTTTTCGTCCAACCAAAGTTTATGAAAAGGTGATGCCGTAAAAGTTCAGAGGTCAAATGTAAGACATGAATGTAATCTGATAATGCATACACGGATGTTGGACTTCGCATTCCAGTCAGGGTTTTCATGATTTCTGTGGAGTACACCTGTCGTCTACTCGGTCTCTGTGTGTTAAGAGCTTTAATGCACTTTGATTTGTGAGCCCACCGACTACATTTCTTTGATTGGCAGGCAGTGTCGTAGTTGCATTCCTGTGCTATAAGAATGTTGGCCCCTTGCTTTCCCCATCTGGTGACTTCTTCCCGGACTCTCAAGATGATGATAATTCTGAAGAAAAGGAAAAAGTCATTTCTTCAGTGATTTCTGCCTCAATTAGCTCAAATCCACCCACACTGTATGAACTTGAGAAAATTACATTCACATTAAGTCATGGAAAGGTAAGTTTTCTGGAGTTAGTTAAGACGGTTGTGCATTCAGTGAATTGGAATAAGCGTTGGCGGCATTACTTTAATTATATGTAAGTTACAGAGAGAAAGCATATTGAAAATTAAACAAAGCAGATAACATAGTTTTGATGCTTCTTTTACAGTATAAGTATAGAACCCATGTTTTCCTGTTCAGTGTTTGTGCTCTACCACTACAACTCCAACACTCAACTAGTGTTTCTTAAAAAAGAATTTTGCATTCATAGTTCTTCTCAAAGCTTCTTGTCAATGCCAATGAGTCACGTGTTTAATATTCTAAGATGAAACTATCCTTTTGTTTTGTTTTAAGTACATTATTAATTTTGGCAGTTTCTAAGCCCATAGCTTTAAGGATGTAACAATGTTATTTTTTTAAATTTATTTATTTATTAAGGATTTCTGCCTCCTCCCTGCCACCGCCTCCCATTTCCCTCACCCTCCCCTGATCAAGTCCCTCTCCCTCATCCGCTCAAGAGCAATCAGGGTTCCCTGACCTGTGGGAAGCCCAAGGACCGCCCACCTCCATCCAGGTTTAGTAAGGTGAGCATCCAAACTGCCTAGGCTCCCCCAAAGCCAGTACATGCAGTAGGATCAAAAACCCATTGCCATTGTTAAGAGCTTGTGAAATGGTTCAATGAACAAAGCTTGGCAACCCTGAATTTATCCTTCAGAACCATATGGACATCACAGAAGGAAAAAACAGCCCTTGTAAGTTGTCTTCTAATTTCTGCATGGTTAACATGCTCTGTCATGTTAACACACACACACACACACACACACACACACATGATGTACCCACATAACTAGACATCATGAACTAGGAAAAGTCTCTTCAATTTTTCCATCACATTTTCTTCTTCGTTCCCATTTGCTTTTCTCACTTCATAATTTTTTTATTTACAAGTAGAATGTAAGATCAACAGTAAACACACAGTGTTTTGGTCAATATTGTCTTTTTTAGCATATAATTGACAAATGTTCAATAAAAAAGTAAGCATTTGCTGAATAAAAACATACTTTTTGTATGAAATATACATGATCTCACTTATTAAAAATTGTCACTCTACAAAATTGAAAAAATACGTAACATTGCTGCAATATAAATTTCAAATCTATTACAAAAGAACAGGTGTCATGTATCAGCATTGATGTGTTTACATGTTAAGCATGGTGCTAATTCTATCAGTGATGTTTTAAATACAACGAAAGCTGGGCTGACAGATATTGTCTCATGGGTGGATGTCTATTTTTCAGGTGTCAGATAAGTACAGGACACAGTGTGCCTTTTGGAACTACTCGGCCAATGACATGAGGAATGGCAGCTGGTCTTCTGAGGGCTGTGAACGGACATACTCAAATGACACCCACACCTCATGCCGCTGTAGTCACCTGACACACTTTGCAATTCTGATGTCTTCCAGTACCTCCATTGTAAGCCAAGTTTGGGCTGTGTGTTCACAAAGCTGCCCATCATCCTTCATTGTCCTTACTCTTTTTCTTCCTACCTCACATATTCAAAAAGAATGATCCTTTTATATTTTAGTGGGAGCCAACTGTAGGTTTACTGGAATTGAAAACCTTGGGTTTTTATTTTCTTTTAGTTTGGTTTTGTCTTTGTTTCTTTCCTTCTCTTCTAGGATATGCATAATAAGGAATTTTCAGTTTATTTCCTATCAAGGACTTGTATGGTCCATAACATCTATTATGTTGCTTGTTAAAGGTAATATCTTTCCATTGCTCTGGATCTTGCATATTTCTATAGTTACCCACATTTTAGTGCCATGGTATCTAGAGACCTTTCCCTTGATAATGGGGTCATTTTGATACCTGATAAAAATTTGGCACTTTTTTATTCAATATATCTTTAAGAACATAAAACCACAAAGTTTTTCAAACATAAAAAATTAAGGTAAATATATTTGTAATACGTATTTTTCATCGGGTCATTGATTTGCTTCCATTAATACATATAATCCATGAAGTTTATTAAGTGTCAAAATACATTTGTTTAAAGTAGTGTCAATTATAAAGATGAAATTTCCAGAGTGTTAAGGAGGAAAAACTTCTAATCTTCATGTAAAAATTAACCACTCATTTCCGTTCCAGTGCCAAATACACTATTTTGATCTCTAACTTATTCCGTTTCTCTTTTACCTTTGTTTAATGTGTTTTAGATGAATCACCTCATAGACATAAGCCTTGGACTTACCACTGATAAATCTGCTTTAATTAACCATTTTCCCATTACAATGATGAATTACCTTTCCAATATCATGCAACTGATGGCGATAACATTATTCAGGCATGTACTAATATATACTATGCTTAGAGGAAAAGAAATCACTAATTATAGCACTGTTAGCCCGCTACATGATTTATATCGGAGTTCTCTGGATACCAAGTGCAAGTTTTTCTCATCTAAATGTACATTTTTATTTTTACATTTTATGAGCGTTTTGATTAATGCTTCCCTGAGAAGTTCATTAGGAATTGTGGTCCCTTTGTTGAGTCACTCAGTCTTCCTCTTAACAGCGCTGTTATTATTTGCCCGTAGGGGATTAAAGATTATAACATCCTGACAAGGATCACTCAGCTCGGGATCATCATCTCATTGGTTTGTCTCGCCATGTGCATTTTCACCTTCTGGTTCTTCAGCGAGATTCAAAGCACCAGAACCACAATTCACAAGAACCTCTGCTGCAGCCTCTTCCTGGCAGAACTGGTTTTCCTTGTGGGGATCAACATCAACACAAACAAGGTATGCAACATGCCCCCCCATTCTTTCTTCTCATTTTCTCTAGTATTATCAAACTAACAAGTCACATAGACATGAACTGTAACAAAGGTCATAGAGTGTCAGACATGTCAGATAATTGCTTAGCTTTTCTAGGTTTTTATAATGCTAATATATCTAAACAACATACTCATAAAATTTATTAAATGAAAAAAAATCCTTCACTATGTGAATTATTGGGAAAACCAAAATTTTATACCACAGAAACACCTGGTTTTGTATGGACAATAAGCAAGGATTAAATAAAAGTGGAAACAAAGTTTGTTTTAGGATTGAGAGTAAGCACAAAACAGCTGAAGTGAACTGGGTCCTCACCAAAGACTTCCGTATTTCATCAACCAGATTCTGCACAGAAGCAGGTCCTAGAGTGGAGTTAGACATGTAACACATTTGTTAAAAGCTGTACTCATGAAAGAAAATTGGATTTTCAGACTGGCAGAGCCGGCAGACAAGGTCTGACTTTAAGTGGAGGAAAAAAGGAAGAACAGTGCACTTCAAAGGCATCATGGTTGCCATGGAGTCCTTTGAGGAATCTTTTACTGATCACAAGAACCCTTCTTGGTCTCTAAGCAACTAGGATGTCTGTAACCCGGGGGATGGCAGTAGCCCCAGCCCTATTTTGGGGTGTGAATAACACTGAAGTTCACACCACAGCACCAGCCAGAATTATACTGCTTTAACTTTTTTTATTTTTATTTACTTTATGATTGCTTTACCTACATGAATGTATGTATACCAGTTGCATGCCTTGTGCCCAAGGAATTCAGAAAATGCTATTGGATCTCTTGGAATTATAGTTACAGATGGTTGTGAGCCACCTTGGGCACTGGCAACCACACATTGCATTGTAGGCTGCAAGACCCAGTGTTTTATTTTTCTTTCTTTGTTTGTTTGTTTTTTAACAATCTTATTTTACATAGCAATCCCAGTTCCCTCTCCCTCCCATACTCTTGCTCCTTTCACCTTCTCCCCACTACTCCCATTGATTCTTCAGCAAGGAAAACCTTCCATGGGGAGTCAACAAAGTCTGTCACAACACTTCCAGGTAGGATCAAGGCCCTCCCCCCTGCATCTAGGCTGAGCAAGGTATACCTCCATAGGGAATAGACTCCAAAGAGCCCATGCACTACGGATAAATACTGGTTCCACTGCTAATGACCCACAAACTGCCCAAGCCACACAACTGTTACCCAGAGGGCATGGATGGATCTTATGCAGGTTCCCCAGCTGTCAGTCCAGAATCAGTGAGTTCCCATTTGCATGGTATCAGCTGTTTCTTTGGACTTCATTAAAATGGAAAGGAGAATTATCTCCAGACAGACGTCAGTTTAAACCATCACATGGCCACCGAGAAACAGATAGTTTAGATGTGAAGGTTCCCCAATTTATCCTAGAACATCAATGCACAGCAATGACGAATCTCTGGACAAGTCAATAGCTAATCCCAGGTCTGTTGACACTTCCATTGATGAAGTGCAGTGCTTTTAGATCGGAGACAAGTAGCACATCTTAGAAGCAGGACTGGGGAGACAGGAATATTTTCGTGTGATCGGTCATGAGGTAAAGTGGCACATTCATGAAGAAAGTTGAGATGCTGTGATAATTCGGAGGGAAATGTTGCTCACAGTTCCTTCTGTCACATTCCAGCTGGTCTGCTCTATCATCGCCGGCCTGCTTCATTACTTCTTCCTAGCTGCCTTCGCCTGGATGTGCATCGAAGGCATACACCTGTATCTTATCGTTGTGGGGCTAATCTACAACAAAGGGTTTCTGCACAAGAACTTTTATATCTTCGGCTATCTCAGCCCAGCTGTAGTTGTTGGGTTCTCAGCGTCCTTAGGATACAAGTATTATGGTACCACCAAAGTGTAAGTAAAACGGACTGTGAGCATTTGAAAGACACTCTTGGGGACTCGGCATATCTTTGAGAATGCTGTTTTGCTGTAGTCCGTACAACATGATCACTGATTTTATCTCTCACTTTTCAGATGCTGGCTGAGCACTGAGAACAACTTTATCTGGAGCTTCATAGGACCGGCGTGTCTAATCATTCTTGTATGTATATAACAGCTGCTATTAGAACTCAGGGGTCAGCTATGGAAGAGAAGAAACTTCCAAAATCAGAAATTCTGCTTTGTAAAAACTGATCATGAACATTTGGGCCTGTCATTTGGTACCATTTAACATATTGAATTAGGGTGGAGAAAAATACATAACTTATAAGTGAAAAGCAATTTCTATTCATTTGGGGAAGGATAGGATTTTGCATAGTGTAAAATAAGGATGGCAGATGAATCATCTGTCTTCTCGGGAGTGTCTCTGCTTCCTGAAACACTGAAAGTGTGCCAACCACTTGATAATCTAGCATTTCAAATGTTTACGTTATTTAATCTTTTATCGATGATCGGTCATCTTTGAAAATTAGACCGTCATCTTTAGAGTTTTGCCGTCTTTATGTACCCTGTCATCACAAAGTGATTTAAAACTAAATTGCAACATCAGAGACAAGAAACCACTACTTCTCACAAGCCGACAAGTCAACTATTGATAGTCCTATTTCAAGAAGGAAGAAGGCCTTTTAATTCTCATTGAAAGTGGTTTCAAACCTACAAATTTGGCAGGTATTATATGTTCCATTCTGAATAAAGACATTTTTATATGTCTCGTGAGCCCTTCTGAGTGCTGAAAGTTTGCGGTAGCCATTCTGAATATAACAGTCTGTCAATGAGTCAGGGAGGTCTGACAAGATGCAAGAACAGGACGAATTGTTAAAGCAACAGCTGTGACAATATTTTGGACAACTTTGTCCCATATGATTTGGCCATAAACTACCCTCTGTTTTCCTTTTTCTCTCCTTTCTCTTGAATCTTTTATGATCGTGAGGGACCTGCTAAGCAGCAATGGCTTCATATACAAGCTCACCTTGCTAGTGATATGGGTAAAAATCAAGTATATTAAAAATTATGCTTCTTTCTGACCATGGATAATTGTTTATTATTCTCAGAATTAATCAAGCAAATATTTTTAAACAACTGTCTCTATATCTACCTCAGTTATTTGATCTAATATAATTTATTGCAGCTCCAGCATTATAGTCCATGTCATAATACAGGTCAAGTGGTTTCCTATTCCTACAGCGTCATTGGTGGTTTTTATATGAGTATTTTGTGTGAAGACATTTTACGTATTCTGTTCTACTATTATCTTCTCAACAAAGCAAGTGAATGTTTGGTAAACAATAATTCTCCATGCTTAGAAGAAACATGGAAATTTAGGAATTATGCTGAAAGCAGGAAGAAAGAGGCCATGTTTCTCCAGAGCAAGATGGGGTAGTATTTTTCTCTGAAGTCATGTTTTAAAGCTACTTATAAATGGAGAGAGATTCCTCAGAGTGGATTATTCAGACTCTGCATGGACGATCTAAAACTGAATTCTGAAAACTTTCCAAAGTGTAAATAAATGCCATCACCTTGTTCTAGTTTGGAGTGAGCAGATTGGTTCACCTCTTTGCAGTCCTAGCAAACTGATCTTTCCCAGATTAACCAGAAGGCGGGGTTCTTCAGAAACAAAACATTCTAGTTATTGTGTCTTATGAAATGTCCCAGAGCACTAATTACTACATCAAAGTGAATTAGTTAATTCTAGTCATCCTGACTCTGCATATCTGACACGTGCATATATTGATAGTGCAATGATATAACACAGTTCCACTGAAACGTTTCCTCCTGCCACAGAATAGTTTCTTGCTCAATGGTAAATTCAAAGAAACTGTGTAGCAGTCAATTTTTTTTTTTTGTAGACACTAGGGCAGCAAATGTCTCAATATAGATAGTTCACAGCTAAAAGTCCTTGGCCACAATGGAGTGCATGTTTCTAGAACTTTTTGTTTTTGCTACCAGTGTTAAGGAAAGATGGTGGTCACCCAAGAAGAGTAGGGCATGGTGAACACACTTTTATGAGCTCACTGTCTCATAGTTGGAAAAGATATGTGAGCACAGAAACCACCACCCACTTGTGATTAGGGTTTCCTGTGGTCTTCATGCTTCCTAGAGTGCAAAATAGGAGAGAAGGAAATGAGTTATCATGCAGTATTTCTAAAAACGAAAAAGGGGGAACACACAGAAACGTCAGCTCTTCTACAAACAGAGAGATACATCTAGGCAAACCGGTGCATTGCTCTCATCTTACTATTTGAGACATGATTAGAGGAATATCAGGGCCCCATAGTCATCCTCAGCTACAGAGCAGTTTCAGATCAGCCTGGACTAAAGAAGAAGGTCCTGTCTCAAAATAGAACATGACAAAAGAGAAAGGAGAAAACGAAGGAAGGAAGGAAGGAAGGAAGGAAGGAAGGAAGGGAAGAAAGGAAGAAAGGAAGAAGGCAAAGAGGAAAAAGAAAAAAGAAGAGAAAGAAAAGGCAAGGGAAAATGTGAAGTAAGAGAAAGGGGTCACATGCTCTCCAGGTCTAGTGGTGGGGCAAACAACTGAATGGAAATGTGGTTGCTTCTCTCTGATGATTAAAAGGGACCAGCATAGAAACGGAGAACTATAAATGACTATGTATAAAATATACATGGATATCATCCTATAAACCAAAATAATAAGTAATTAAAGAATTAAAGAACAAAACTAAAGGGATGTCTTGAAGTTTCCCCCTCACAGTAGGAAGTAATGATGGAGGTCTTGGGACTGCATGTCTCCTGTCCTGTTTTCAGCCTTATCTTGCCATTCCTCCCCACATCACAGTCTTTATCCTTGTGGGGACACTTGCTTGATCTTGGTGTTTCCTGTGAAGGTCTGCTTTCAGGAATGACTAATCGGTGCAGAGACTCATGGGACCCTTCCCACACTTGAAACTATTCTATTTTTCTAATGTATTCCGATAACGTTTGGATTCTAATCCTCTGCTGTATCTTTAACACTTTACTTATTGCTGTGTATACTAGGCAACCCTAGAACACAGAAGTATCTACTAAGTCCTTAGCAATCATTTTTGAATTTTAATCAATTTTCAAATAAAACCATAATAAGGCATGAAGCAGCAAGAAGGGCCATGTGCTCTGTCTTTGGGTAGTTGATTGCTCTGTGTCCTAGACTCCTAAAGGATAAATGAAGAGAGTCATACCAGAATAACTCAACAATGCAATGATAAATATCATTTATAAATATCATTTATAAATACCATGTATAAAGTATCCATTCTTTTGCAATTAAAAGGAGAAATCCTGAATTATTCAAAAGCAAATCTTATGTTATGACTCTCCTATTCTTACCTTTTGTGCTAAAAAGTCAAACAAAAAAGACAACTTTGGAAACAGAATTTCCAAAGCCCCAAATCATATGCATTAGAATATGTGTGATCAAATACAACCCCATGCGCATATGTGTGCCTGTGCCGATCCTAGCTGTTGAAATGTTAGTGAATATGTCACAGCATTTAATTATAACGAAATATAATATATGTGCCTGCTATTATCTAGACCTTGTGGTTTAAAGTACACTCTGCCAAAAGAAAAGTTAACTAAAATAGAGAAAATAAAATAGAAACTTAACAAATATAAATAATATTGTTTCTAGATTAAAGCAAAGTATAAGTTAAGTTTTAAATCATAATAGGTAGTTGATGATGATGGTTTTATGGCCTTAAATGATGCACAGGTCATGTCTGAGTTATATGGATGCTGTGGAACCGTTAACAGCTGTCATCTTACATGATGTCCTAAATGCTCCCTACAAGAACAAGCCACCTTTAATGTCACTTGCTAGTGTTTTAAGAATAGAGCTCAAGGGTATGCTAGGCTTGAAGTCAGAACATATAATTCCTTTGAGACAAAATATAAATGAGAAATAACTAAATTATTTCATCTATGGTAGCTCTTGCCATTGTAGATATGTTGTTTCACATGCATACTTAACATTTAGTCTGGTCTGATAGAGTTAAATGCTAAAATATTTGAACAGCCATGTTTCCTCCATTGATTATACAAAAGAAGTCTTTTCTTAGATATTAACTTATTAATATGATGGATCCCTTGTGTTCAGAAATAAGAAACCTGTGATGCTGTTGACTCTACCTGAGAATCATGTCATTTAAAAATTTAACATTCTGACTACACATGAAAGGATCCACCATGCTTTTGAAAGTAAGATGGATGGGAAAGAGACTTCTAAGTCTTTGGGAAGGAGAGCTTCAAGCTAAAGATAATTTCCATATTTTTTCAATATTTTTAATCTTTAATGTTGAGTTCTTTTAACCAAACCTATACAAGCCGTTAGATTCAAGTAAACAAATATAAAAAGGAGTTTACAAAAATTAGATCACTTTTAAATAGCAATTGAATATTCCTATAGACATATGCCCAGTAAGATTTTATTATTATTTTTTGTTTTAGTTTTTTTCAAGACCGGGTTTTTCTGTGTAGCCCTGGCTGTCCTGGAACTAGTTCTGTAGACCAGGCTAGCCTCAAATTCACAAAAATCCACCAGCTTCTGCCTCCTGAGTGCTGAGATTAAGGGTGTGAGTCACTACCAACTAGATAAGATTTTCTTAATCGAATCAAATACTAATTAATCTATGTCCACAAAAGGAATTTTCTGTCTTTTTTTAAATTGAAAATAGAATCGTTCCCCTACACAACACATCTAAACCACAGTTTTCCCTTCCTCTACTCCTTCCAACTCCCCACCTCCCTTCTTCCCAGATCTACTCCCCTTAATTTCCCCTCAGAAATGAGCAGGCCTTCAAAAGACATGAGCAAAACACAGCAAAATGAGACACAATAATACAAGCCAGAAGCGTTCCTCCTAAAGAAGCTTGACAGGGGACCAAATAGGAGGAAGGAGACCCAAGATCAGACAAGAAAGTCGGAAAAACACCCTCTGCCACTCTTATGAGTCTCACAAAAACGCCAAGGTAACAGCTATAGCATGCACAGAGGACCTGGCGCAGACCCAGGCAGGCCTGCATGATGGCTGCTTCAGTCTCTGTTAGCCCATATGAGCCCAGCTTAGTTGACTTAGTGGCCCATGTTCTTGTGGTATCCTACATCCCTCCCTGACTCCTACAATCTTTCTTCCCCCTTTTCCACGGGGCTCCCCAAGGTGTTACCCCACCCACACACCACCCAAGTTTGTGGCAATCCTCCTCTGGTTTGTCCTTCTGTCTTTAATCTCCTAGCTCCTTTTGAAGAAATGCCAATTAAAAGTACTGAAAATGAATTATTCACATAACTCATACAAGGTAGGACTTGCACACCCAGGTTCTGAGATGATACTACATTTTGAATTTCATGATTGTCCAAGATTGAGAAACATATAAATGCCATAAAACTGTATATTCCACATTACACCTGCACTCCCTGTAATGGACTACTCCTGTTACAGAGCTGGGCATCATTATCTATATATACCCCCAAGAAGACACACTTGTTCCCTTATTCCCCTATTCTGGAGAAAACAATTAAAGTGGCCAAGTTAGGTGTAGAAAGCAAATAAAGGAGCTCTATTTCCTGTGGTCACATTGGGAAGAGGAATGAAGAGATCTTGAAGTGAGATTAGAGTTTCAATAGAAGGCCAGGGATAGGCACATCTAGGCAGTCCATGTCAAGCTGTGGTCATCTCTTCCCTGACCCATTCTTGTCTCTGTAAAGCCATAAATCTTTTCTTGGAGAAGGGCGTTTTCATTCAGACTTTCCTTTTTTCAGCATGAGACAGCTGAGGAAATTCCTTTTTCTTGGTTGCCTTTGTATTGTAATTTTATACTTAAAATATATCTTTAGAATATATATATATATATATGTATAATCATATACATGTATATATCCACATGTGTGTGGTGTGTGTGTCCACACACACTTCTGTCAGGTCATTTATGCTTCCTTCTGTATCTTTACTCTATATTCTAACAGAAGATTATTCTGTTGTATGTATGTACCCACTCAATTGCAAACTAAGAAAAAAAAGCCAAAATTACCTGTAGCCTACAGTATATCATATCTGTCTTTCCTCATTAGAACCTACAATTTTACCATTTCTACGCTTGCTTATTATGAGTGTGTATTTAAAACTTCCCTAAGGATGAATATTTGCTTCCAGCACTTCCTTATTAAAAAGCAGTGTTGCATAAAAAACCCGAGTCCCACCACAGCTGCATATCCATTAAGACAGTCTTAGGAAGCATATCGTGGAGGTAGAAATGCATGTGCAGGTTTTTAAATTTACATAATTATCCTGTAGAACAATTATGTGAATTGATTTTTTATCCTGCCAATAATATATGAGAAAGCTTTTATTCTAATATCTATGCCAATACCGGGTATTATTACCTACTGTGGTGTCAAACATTGTGATGTTAGAATAAATAAAGACCAAAAAAAGAAAGGATTGCAATAGACCAATTATTACTGGACTCTCAGGAGAGTCCCTTTGTACTTGTAAGATAATACTGTAGAAATTGGGGTTCCCACTTGGGTTTCTTAGCCTCATTGCTAAGGAATTTAAGAATGGACTCAAACAGAAGCTCAAGGTAAATTTTAATAGAGTTTGCAAGAAATACTGCAGCGCACGCGAGTTATAAATCTCAGCAACAGCTTGGAGGAAAAGGATAGAGTTGAGAAGGAAAAAGAAGAAAGGAAAAGAGAACAGCGACAAGAGGAGGCAGGTAGGAGTGGAGAGGGAAGGGAAAGGAAAGAGAAGAAGGAGAGAAGAGGAAAGGAGAGGAGAGGAGAAAAGGGGAAGGGAGGGGAGGGAAGAGAAGAGGGGAGGGAAACAGATTAGTGTAATTCTAAGAAGGACAAGAACATCATCGCATTAAAGGGTAAACTACTCCTCTTCTTTAACACATCTTAAGGTAGACCTGCTCTCCCAATTGGAGGTCTTTTGCACAGGTGATTGCCCTGCCTGCCAAACTGGATTAATGCTTAAGGGAGGAGGCAATGGCTTGGCTGCACATACAGTGAGGTTCCACTCTTTACTGTAACACAGGTTTGTCGAACACTGGACAAAAAAGGCTTTATTATCACTCTATCCAGGGCATTGTGGGAGTTCGCATCCCCTGCAGGTCCTACTCCCCAGATTCCAGTCGTCATACTACCTTCGGAAGGCAACCCAAAACATCTCTAGAGTCAGTAGTCTCCTGAAGACCATATCCCGTGTTTCCTTCACTGGGAACTGCCGCTAGTCGAGACCGGGCAGTTAACAATAGCTATACTCTTGTACAAAGAGCTCAGACATGACAAATTGCAGTCGAGGAGTAGGCGCTGAACAGAAGATAACCACACTAAAGCTCTACTAAGAAATGAACAGAAGATAACCACACTAAAACTCTACCAAGAAATGAACAGAAGATAACCACACTAAAGCTCTACTAAGAAATGATACTAATTTTTTATTTTAATCTTGTGATGATCAGACCACCATTTTCATTGAAAGTTTCAATTTAATGCCAACATGTCTTTTGTCCCAACTTCCAGTGATGTCTGGGTTTAAAGCATTTTAATAGCCCAGTCCCTCTGTATACTCTATATTAATAAGTAGTTCAGTGTCTGTAACGTGGTGTTTGTTTTTCATATTATTCTGGCCTCCTTGAACAATAGATAGCCAGAATTTTTTAAAGAGATGAAGTGGAGGGACTGTCTTCTGAGTGGTAAACCGCGCAATATAACTGGTGCATTGCTGGTTTTCGATATGTTCTCATAGATAGGAGCTGTATTGTTACTGGAAACACCTTCAAAGATAATCTTTTCGGACTCACTGGAGAATTTCAAAAGAGTTAGATAAACTTGTAAAAATTAGAGATAAAATGAAAATGTGTTTTAAAAGTACCTCAAGTCTCTTGAACCCAATTATAAAAAAAAAATGTCTAAAATGATGCCGATCGCAAATGCTCCCTTGGGAGCATCCTTCTGCAGCACGGGTTCTATGGTGCAGCCCAGAAGAGGAAAGCGCTAACAGTGTTGGTAGGTCCACACAGTCATTAGAATTAGTACTTGATGTACATTAGCATAATCTTTTAATCTTCACAAAACCTTTTAATATGTCTCAGTTGATCCTCGCAGAAGCTTCTGCAACACATGAAAATAAAAATAGAAACAGCATTTGGTAGATCAGATTTCGCAAGAATTTTGCACTCTGGTACTATCATCTAGACTTATCTGTTTAGAAGTGCCTAGAGGGGTTCTACTATTTATAATTTAAGAAGCAGATAAATTTCTGTAAGTGGATTGATTACAATAAAGCAAATCATTTATATTATCTCGAATCTAAGTCATAAAACCTTTAAGAATTTGTTCGTGATGAATTTTTTAAAAATTGTTTAATTTAGTCAAGAGGCAAGTACATATTCTGCTCACTCTCTGAGAGTAGTGCAGGGCATTGCGCAAGCTGGTCTGTAGCTAAGCAATGCCCGCTCCAGCTGGGAGCACTCAATTGCCGTGTTTTTTCATTTTTTTTTGTTTTGTTTTGTTTTGTTTTGCCTTCACATTGTTCTTGGGATCAAGTCAATAACCTTGCACAGGATTTCTTCTAAGAGTAGCCCGTTAGTTTATCTCCAAACCATGGAAACTTCTGAGAGTAATAAGTGGCCTTTAAAAATATTTCAAATTAGTGCTTTTGTGTGGGAATCTACAAAACAGCTCTGTTTCAAAATTATTTTTTTAAATTGGGTTTTTTTGGTCTTTTTATACAAACACTTTACTTGCAGTCAAATGTAAGCAGAGACTCCACATCAATTAAATCCTATGTGATTGACCATAATGGCAATTCCAAGTCTCTGCTCCTAAACCACCAATGTCTGGGTATGTTTCTGTGAACTTGGTAACTACCTTGTACAGGCATAGAGTAAGGAAATGGAAGTGGGTGTTGCTCATGCCCTTCCATGCATGTTGAACCACTTGCAAAGGAATGTACTTTGCATAAGTGACTTGCACAGGGTACCTCTGTAGATATAGCAGAAGCTGGAAGTAGACCACATCAGATCTCTCTTAGTTTACCTCAATGTAATTTACACAGAACTCCAACCTGAAAAGAACACTGCTCAACAGTCCAGGCAAGCGATGACATGCAGACCCTTTCGATAGGACACATCACACCTTGTAACCCGCCTGGTCAGGTTTCTTACAGTGGCTCTCAATGCTTAACTACATAGACTATTGGGCACGTCACCTCTGTCCTTCCACTGCATCCTCCCTCTACATATGGAATCGCTTTGTCTCCACTCCTTCTCATCTTTTCTCCTAGTTAAGTCCCACTTATCTTGTATACTTCAATTCAAAAATTGCCTAAAGGAAGTCATGTCTAATCATCAGCCTAGAGCAAATATTCTGCTTATGCTTTCAAAATGAGAAGTCTGTATTTTCTTCTTGTGAATCCTTTCCCCGATTCACAGTGTGTGTAAGTTCTCTAACTATCTGATTCATGGCTAGTCAGTACTTATCTTCTTTGGGTGACTCTAAGGTCTGTGAAAGGAAATTATTGTCGGTTTTTCTACTCTGTTTTGTTCTTCAGGCTGAGCATGCAGCAAACACTGAAGTTGTGCTGTGGAGGAAGTGAGTGATACACTAAGATGAATTTGTTCAAACATGCTCATTCTTTTCCCACAGAGGAAATGGAAACCAAGCATAACACTTGGAAACTTTCCCTAAAATCTGTCACGTTTACTTTGCTTTCTTCTTAGGAAGGATTATTGTCTCTGGCCAGGGAGCCTGTCTATGGTGTGTTTTCACTAAAACATGCAATGTGGTGTTTTAAATTCATCTGAACAAAGTAAGGTCCTGGCTAGTCAGTGCCAGAGGTCTCAAAGGCAGCATGATTATTGAAGGAAGCATTGAGAGGGTCCTTTCTGTGCCCTGCATCTCTAGTACAGATATGAGGATAGTGACAGTAACTCTACAACAGAATTACTGCAAATGGCATTAGAAGAATATGAATATCATTTTAAAAATAAGAAGCAAAATATTATAATTTGGGAAACGATTTCATATTATTTCCATTTTTACCCTTTAGATTAAAACCTAGCTTTCCAGGGCTGGGATACTAGAGAAATGGTCCAGAATGTGTAAGAATGTGTACTGCTCTTCCAGAGGACCTGAGTTAAGGTCCCAGCACCCAAGTCAGAAAATTCCCAGCCACCTGTAACTCTGGCTCCAGGGGATCTGACATCTTGAGTAATCAGGAGCCCTTACATTTATGTATGCAACCATGCACGTAATTAAAAATAACAAAAGAAAATCTTTAAAAAGCTTAGTTTGGAAATGATTTGAATATTATATCTTTGAATTTAATTATGCAAAGTGTGTCTTAAAGTCTAATGAATAGTCAAGTAACTGTACAAGCTTATGTAAAGTGCTGCTGTTTCTCCTAACCTCCAGCCACATTTTATTCTGCAAGGATGTATCCAAGGAGAACTTTTCATTTCTGAAACTGAAAAGAAAGAGAAGTCACTGTACAGCTTCTCTTCTGCTGTGACATTGAAATGAACAATTGTGATAACTTTGCACCCAGCTTTTCTCCTTCGCCTCCATTTCCATGGACTATGACTAACTACAGTTAAAACAAGCTAGAAAAGTGAGTCTATGCAATCCACTTATAGTCAAAGGGGTCACTTCATCCTCATGTTTATAAATACTCCATTCTCTTCTCCTTTCGTTTATTTTTTATTCTAATTTAAATTAATAAAATATTTTAAAGCCAAAAACATTTAGGTGTAAAAATATTTCTAATGGAAACATGTCAAAATATAAATAATTCCCTTATTGTCAAAGTTAATCATTGTTAGAATAAAATTTTAGCCATAGCAAAGGAGAGAGCTCTTAATCAGCTAACATAGGAAATCAGCTGAAGTGGGGGGGGGGGAGGAAATATCCTAATAAAGAAATATTCTGACAGCTGTATTTCAAAAGCTTTCAGGTGTACCTTATCCTTGTATCCAGGCCTCCTTAAAGAGCATGCATCATAGGTCCACACTGCTTCCTGATAGATGTCAAAGTGAAGATGCCCCTTGTCTATCCATAAAATCCAGGAAGGGGAATTGCAGCCTTGGCTGCCACTCATCACACCCTTCCCTGACTCAGTTCTTACCAGAGGATCTCTGTCTTCTGAGAATTTACCATGTGATGATTTTCATTTTCTTTCACTCTGGCATTTAAGGACTATGTGCAGGGTTTAGAGAATATTTGAATAATTTAATGTTAAAGAGAAATTTTGTAGTAAAATCATCAAGATGTGAGACAAATCATGATTATTTTGCACATTTGTTCAGTTACTTGTTCGGTTATTTTGCACATTTGGTCATTTGATAGCTTTTTTATACAGACGATTAAGGAAACTTGAGTATAGAATATCAATGTTAATTAATTTTAATTTTTTAATTCACATAACATGCGAATATTGAGCCTGTTAGATTCAAGTCATTATTCCTGACCTTGAGACTCTAAAAATAAAATGTAGAAGCAGTATTTTTTTTCCTCATGGGTCATGGATTACAGACAAAGAGCCGTTACTGATTTACTATTTGTTGAGTACAATTCAGAGAACCTTACACTAACTGCATAATTTTATTCAGACAAAAATCTGTAAGATAAACATTAATATTGCTCAGGTTTTTGTATGAAGAAAGCAAAATAAAGAGAGCCTAACAAATTGTCTGGTTGATCTTAGACCTGGAATGGAACTTCCAATGCTGCTCTAGGAGCCGTGCATTCTTTGTGGGAGTTTAGTCCTCCAGAAGGGTACACTTTCTGGAGTGAATCCTCACATCCAGCAAACCCTACACATTGACTGCTGGATGCACATTGCCTGACACTATGTAGAGTATGTAGGTTATGACACATTCTTGAAAAGATTAAAGAATTAAACATGAAAGAAAAATATTTCATACATTTGATATATACTCCATCATATTTAAATTTCACTATCTGAAAATAACATTTTATTTTGTTATATAAATGCAGTAACTAAAATACATAAATTAGTAGAGTGTGTTTTTCTGCTACTGCTTTGTGCTTGGATTGAACTCGGAGTTTTGTGCTCACCTAGATAAGCCACTGAGACACATTCCTATTTCTGCTTTGTTTAGAAGGCTCCCTCAGTTTCAACCTCACAAATGTGGATTTAATGATCTTGTTTCGGTTACTGTTGCAATAACCTTCCATGTCTTCAGTGATGCTGTCTTCTTGTGTCTGAAATATTTATTGAATTTGCTGGCATTACTTAAATTTGTAGGAAGAATTCACTTAAATTTGTCACTAGATGTTCTTCCATGTGTTGTTTAAGCTAACTTGCTATCTCATGAAGAATAGCTCTTTTCCCCAATAGAACAAAATGTTTCAAATGACTAGTTAGGAAGTCACATGTAAAGAAATGTACTTGACATAAGAGAAGATATGTATTGAACTACATAGTGTGTAATCTTAAATACAACAAGAAAATGAATCTAAGTTTATGTCATATGATGCCTTCTCAACAATTAAACTCATTGTATCAAATGTGATCAGATCTGTATAGAGATCGAGTTGGTTGGCTTGTGAGAACTCTTGCAACCTGGTTGGCAAACCTATTTCCTCTAGAAGCAGGGAAAATGTCCATTTGATATTTTCTAATGTGTGTATTTGTTATTGGTGATGTTTGACCACAATGCCCTCTGAGCATGTAAAGTTCACTGGTGTGTGTTGCTGAGATCACTTATTAAAGGTAGATGATGTGACCCAAACACCCATGTACACACCTTATAATATGTTGCAGTAGAGAGAAAAGCAGCAGAGGGTGAACCTGTTACCTTGAGGAACAAAACTCTGAAGAACACTCCTGTGTGACCTTTTCCTTCAAACTACCCAGAAAACATGAGGGCAACAGAGACACTCCCAGCTTAAGTGTGAACACTTAATTATCCTTAGAAAATTATCAGTTGCTGTGCTAAAATTCTTTTTAGACTATTTTCACATCACACATCCACATCCACACACCAGTGGAACAAGAAAACATACTCAGAGTGTGCTGGGTGGAAAACTCGTTGACACACTCTCTGACCCCTGGATCACTGAATGGATTCTTGCCTTCAGGAGAGGACAGCTCTCTCTGCATGGGTCCTAGTCTCCATCAGCAGAATCTATCAAGTTTTGACCAAATTGAATGAGCATAAACTAATAATGAACTGACATCAATGTATGTGTGATTGACCTCTTTAAGTCTTAGTGTCTCCTTATTGGTTTTTATCTGCAGTTTGATAGCTTTATAAAATATTTGATAGCATAAACTCTATAACCCATTAGGAATGAGTTTTGCCTCTAGTCCTTTCTAGTCATAATCTCAGGTGAATTATTAAACCTCTTTGTAATTCTGGTGTCCTGAGTGGAAAGCAAATTTAATAAAAGCATCATTAGTTATAGTTTTATAATTGTAATAGAAGGAGAATTAAGACATCATGGACAGTGTCACATAGTTCATGAGCAATATTCACTCAATGAATATTGGTGTTTAAAAGGTATTTCTATAAGATTTCTTGAATCTCAATGTTACAGTCATTTATAAGTACTTGTAAAATTATACATTATCCCAAATCAACTTTTCATCCAAGTGCATTACCCAACAGGATTGTCTACTGGGAAAACATTGCTGTCTATTACTTGTCAGCCTCAAGAGATTAGTGTAACATCAGAAAACATGCATTGTCCCAGAGTGGTCTATTGTTGGTGATCTTCTCTTGGGATGTTGTTCAGAGCCCTCTTGAATGCACCCATTATATTTGCAGATGGCTTCAGATGTTCCAATGTGTTTGAAAATCTACAGCTGTTTTTGTCATATACTTATACATTGTCCTTCCTTTTCTCTGTTGTCTACTCTCTCTCAGGTCAGTTTTGGAATCTCGGTGGAGGAATAGCTGCTAACTCTGTAGATATCCCCGACATAGCTATTCTGAGCCAAGCACTAAACCAGATGGAGCGCACAGGGTTGTCCCAGTCTATGTGGGAGAGAGGTCACTCAGTTGACTTCACAATGTTGAGAGCAGGGCAGCACACACTGTGATGTCATCGTGTCTGTGAACTTTCAGCAAACTTTTACTTCTTTTTATCACTAAGATTTGTAGAGTTTATTTCCATCCATTACTTTATTTATTTAGAAACAAGATCTCATGTAGTCCAGCCTCATTATGTAACTGAGGAAGACTTCAGTGTCTAATCCTCTTGTGTTGACATTACAAGTGAGTTTATGTGATACTGGCTATGGAACCCAGGATTTTCTGGATGCTAGACAAGCATTTTGCTAATTGAATCACAAGCCCAGCTCCTAACGATGACTTTTTAACAAGGATGCTAATCAGTCCAATTCATTGCTTCTTGACATAACTTTCCTAAGTACCATGAGGCATTTCCAAATCTAAAGCATGCTAACAAATCTATGTGTGCTCTTTCCTGTACTCAGGGCTTTATGACCTTTTACCCACTTTCTAATTTTGGAGAATGCGGGCAGTCTTTTAACATACATGTATGTTGAGGCTCTATAACAGGATCTGAAAATTTACCCCCTCAAACTTTGACACACTTTTTTACACTGAAAAATTGGCCTCTGTGGAAAGGGAGACAGTCTTGGGATTTCCTCTAAGATGTCCTACCCTCAGTGATGCAGGAATTTAGGGTTGAATTTGAAAGCTTGTAAAAAATAAGGGTTAACCTACAAAATAAAGTGCATCAAACTAATTGAATTTTAGATAAATAATGAGTTGTGTGTGTCCCAAATATGGCATAGAACACACACAAAGTACGCACTGTGTTTCTGAGAATGTATATTTAGCACATCAGGCAATTCTGGGAATCAAAAGTACATCAAAAAGGAGACTGGGAGGAACTAGAAAGAAACAGCTGCGTGGGTGACAGTGCAGAGGAAGTCAGATATTAGTATAATTCATCTTAGTCATTTGACTTAAGAAACATAGGAGTATAATTTACAAATAATAAACAAGGAAAACCTTATATAATTGATTATCATTAAATATATAGAACATTGATATAAGCAGGAGCTAATGATAAATGATTGTATATGTCAATTTTTACTTAAATATAATTAATAATCATCTATAATCATAAGGCCTTTCGTTATTTATGCTAAATGTACATGCATGATACATATATACATGTACATACATATATGTATATATGTATACAATACACACACCTTTGATTTCCAGCTTTCTTTGTCCTTATTTTCATTGGTACCATGAAAATGATCAAAAGTTTCAGGGCACAAAACTCACTTGTGTCTCTCAGATCTATACTTCATAAGTCTGTGTAGAGTGATGATCAACTGTTCTAAGAATCTATCTGTCCTGATTTCAGCCCTACCAGAGGCTCCAGGGGAGAGGTTGTTTCCATGTCCTTCATGTTCTTGGTCAAGCTCATGCCATGTGACCGCAGGACTGAAGCCTGGGATCCTGGCTGGCTGTGTGAAGAGGCTGCTCTCTGCTTGTTGAGGCTCTGCAGAGACCCTCACAATAGCCCATTTGTCTTGAAAGCCAGCATCTCTGCCTCCACTTATCTACTGGGTTTCCTTTCTTGCTTTCTTTTCTCTAGACTTCTTTCTTCATCATAGCTCATACGATTAGACAGGGTTTAATGGGATTATTCAAGGTCATCTGTTTATCTGAGAGGCCACAACCTTCGTTCTACCTGAAGCATCATTGTGTGTGTGTGTGTACGTGCACGCATGTGCGTGCGTGTGCATGTGCGTGTGTGTGTGTGTGCGTGTGTGTGTGTGTGTGTGTGTGTGTGTAGCATACTCACAGATACTAGGACTGCAGTTTGAAAAATCTTGGGAAAACATTCTGTTTACCACACACCACAGGTTTTCTGTTACAGTGTATGATTGACAATTTAACTGAGGCCTTTTCAGAGATTATCCCAACTGGGGAAAAGAATAATAAACAAGACCACAACCCTTTGATTCTAATTTTGCTAACATACAATTAATGGAGCACAGTCTCTTTGTTCTCATACTGAACAACTGCTTCATCATTTAGAAGGTGGTCTACGTTTTGGAAAGGAATAAACGCTTTATATGGATACCCAGTAGTTGAATAGAAAACTGTTTTTATTCATGACATAAGCATGTTTGTCCGGTACCAGTTGATTTGAAGATACTAAAACTATTTTTAAAGGACATGTAAGTTGTAATCATGACACAGTCTTAAATTAACCTTATTTTATTTGATATAATGAAAAATTAAAATGTGAGTCTGAAAGTGCAGTAAGAGAAATTCTCTATTCTTTTCCATGAGATTTGGAATCCGCATATAAACGGCTTCATCAATTATTGAGAAAAGACTGAGAAAAGGACATGGCTGGCTGAGAGGCTGCGTTTTGAACTGTAGATTCAAAGCCCTTTGGTTGAAGGTATCCAAAGGTCCACGTCCTTCAGCGTTCTTTCTTGCTCTCTTCTCTGCTTGCCTACTTAAATTTCCTTCTAGTAAAAAATTTAAAAGAATAAAAATACTGCTTAAGGAGTTTTTTCAATAGAATGTCAAACAGAATGTATATTTTAAACACTGAGATACTGGTGTTAAAAAATAGATTACTGTGTAGACAAAGACCACTTACAAGGGCAAATGATGGTAACCTTAAACTAACACTTTCTCTTCAGTGTTAAGTCGGAACTCCATTTTTTTATTGGATTATTTGTTCTTTTGATGACCAATTTCTTGAGTTCCTTGTATATTTTGGAGATCAGACCTCTGTCTGATGTGGGGTTTGTGAAGAACTTTTCCCATTCTGTAGGCTGTTGTTTTGTCTTGTTGACCATGTCTTTTGCTTTACAGAAGCTTTTCAGTTTCAGGAGGTCTCATTTACTAATTGTTTCTCTCAGTGTCTATGCTACTGGGATTATATTTTGGAAGTGATCTTCTGTGCCAATGCGTTCATGTTCAAGTTCAAGTTTCTTTTCTATGAGGTTCAGGGTGGCTGGCTTTATCTGGAAATCTTTAAACCATGTGGACTTGAATTTTGTGCGTGGTGATAGATATGGATCTATTTTCATTCTTCTACATGCTGATTTGATGAGCATCTTAAAGTTACCTATTTGCCTTCTCTTAGTAAAATTGATGACAACAAAAGATCATGTCAATTTTATTCATGAATGTGTGTGTACCAAACTCTCACTGGTATCTGACACTGGATAATTCAGATGCTTGAGAAAATTCCTAAAATAAATAAAATTTAATACCCAGGCATGAGTGCTATCAACACATAAAATAGAATATTTGAAGTGCCCATGGCACTTTTGATTTACTCCTCTTTGTTTATGATACTTCTTGGTATCATAAACTATTTTCTTCACATTTGAAGAAATGTGAGCTTGTGGTATAAGAATTAACCTCTCACATGTCTAGCGCCCCATGTTTGTTATTGTCTTCTTCCTCTTCTCTTTCTCTCCTCTTTCTTTTTGACTTTTCCTCTTTTTACAGAAAAATGTATTTTCCAGTTCTAGATTTCCCCAAAGGAAAGGTCTCTTTTCATCCTCCCTGTCCAATCTTGGAAGAGAAGGGGCACATGCGAAGTGTGTGAGAGCTTCTGAGCTCTGAAAATCAAGTTCACAAGAACTAGGAGGAGTCGAAGAAACACTAGCCCATACTTTAAATGTCCTATTCATGTAGGGGAAACTAATGGGCCTAGAACAGATTCTTAATCATTTACTTTATCTTAGAGCTCTTCTTTTGTAGACAACAATATTCACTGTAAACATATCATTAAATGACTTGAGTTTCAAAGCAATTGTGGCATAAATCATTTATACCAATCAGTTTTGAAACATTTTTATGACATAAAACATATATGCATATATTTATGACATTGACTGTAGTGGTCTCTAATTTTATATAAAGCTACGGTTTTAAAGAGGTATAAAATGTTACATATTCATTTTGTAACTATTAAATTGTATTTATTAAATATTATTAAATTGACATTTCAGTTCATTATTTTAATATCTAAAAAGGGTAAAGCTGTCAACTTAATCAATTTAAAACTACTTTATCTTGCCTCTGCGATTGCTAAGGTCTTTTAATGGAAGTATGACTGTAATTGGAATTAATTAATCATATAATTAGAAGTAATGAACAGTTGAAAGCAGAAAGAAATGACTAGAAACTCATTCCTTTAAGATTTCATCTCAAAGACCTTTCAATGGGTAAGTGGCAATATGAATTTCTCTGACCCATTTCTTTATACTTATTTTAGTACTCAAATGAATTCTGAGAAAGTCTACAAAACTCTTTAGGGTCTAAGAGATGTCACTCAGTGATAGGGCACTCTTATTGTGTGCAAGGCCCTGGCCCTATCCCCAGCATCACAAACAATCAAAATCACAAACAAAAGAAATTGCCTCCTTAGAATAAGGGAAAGCTTCTAAATTATTAAAATAAGAGTTATCTAAGATTATGATATAGAACTTGGTACTATCATCTCAAAATGCATTTTTGAAAAATCTATTTAGACTAACATACATCTAATAAAATATTAACGTATTAACCACACATATATTTATATTTTGTTATTTGTATATTTGTATTAGGATGGATTGCATTTATCATTTGAACATTGCATGTCTGACTTGTAAGATTGCAGAAACGGGAAAATAGGGCTGGGAATGGTTCAGGGGTGAAGAATTCTGGTTGCCCTTTCAGAGGATCCACATGGTAACTCTCAGCCATTAACTACAGTTCCTAGTTAGAATGCCCTCTTCTGGTCTCCACCGGTATTGCATGCACTTGATCTAAGGCCACACACACACACACACACCGAATAAAACAAACATATTTAAAAAAAACACACAGAGAAAGAAGAAAATATACTTTCACAGTCTTGTGACAGTAAGAGACAACAAACTGAGTATTGTACTAGCAAGTATAAAGTACAAAAAAGAATAAGTCTAGTAAAAAAATGTATTTTTCAACCAATATTTTTCATTCACTAATATTTCAAAAGCTTCTGAAGTTAACCATGAGGAAAATAAATCCTAAGATAATGTCAAGACAAGATGAGTAGATGAACCACATTAAGCAAAGTGCATTCAGGATGTTTCTAGCAGTAGAGGGGTGGTGTTTGGCTGAGTTACTAATTTCCATGAATTCTTCCCAGATAACTTTCCAAACGGTTGTGGACAATGTCTCCCAAGCTTCTTTTCAAAGAAACAGTCAACAAAGCAGCATTTACACTGCTTACAATGTGTGCTAGCAAAGTTCCTCGACGCTTCTGCATGTGTATGCAAACATACACCACTGTGTGTGTCACACGAGTCTCTGGGATATTTGCTACTGGAAACTTTCCTGCTGGCTTATTGTATTTAGGTAAATAAGGGTGATAATGAAGATGCTCTCCTGTTAACAGTAATGTCTCTCCCCAGGTTAATCTCTTGGCTTTTGGAGTTATCATATACAAAGTTTTTCGCCACACTGCTGGATTGAAACCAGAAGTTAGTTGCTATGAGAACATAAGGTATGTGGTTTTTAACGTTTACTTAAAAGAGTTAGCAACTTGCTTTGCTCCTCTCTCTCTCTCTCTCTCTCTTTCTCTCTCTCTCTCTCTCTCTCTTTCTCTCTCATGGTTCTGGGGTTATAACAGACTCAATCACAGGGAATCCCATGTGACAGACAGGTGTTCGATCACTCTGCAACACTGTCAATCCCTTAATCACCTAAATAACAAATAATTTGGGACACTGTGTCTTTAAAAGAATTAGTTTTTCCACCATATTTAAAATATCTATTAGAAAAAAAGCACTTAATGCTTTTAATAAAATTATAAACATCACAGATTAAATAGTAAATAAATCCATCTTTTACAATGCACTACCATTTGAAAGAGTAATTGTTTTAAGTTAAAAATAGATCTTAATGACTGTTTTTTGTAAGATATTTCTCAGACCTTGGCAAATCTTTCTTCTGATTCAGGGTTTATAAGTTGCTTTGACTTTTCCTTTAACGCTCTCTCTAAGACTGATCTATTAAGACCTTGAAGGCTTTGCTCAGGAGAAGCTGAAGTAGGGGTGTGGGAAGCGACTGCTGCCTGCATTGCTTGGGAACACACTCCTGCATCCTGCAGTTCTGACACCTCAAGGAAGATTCATAGTTGGAACTTAGCAAGTATTTGAATTATTATATTGCTTCAGCTCTCGATAGTGAGAGTTTCATGTTGGGCCCTGGCTTTAATAAAGTTCAAAATGCTGCATTTTCTGAAGTGTGTTGCAAGCACACCTGCAGCACTGCAGTGGTGGCTCTGCTGATTTGAATGAGAAACACCAGCTGCTTCATTTTCTTTCTTTCTTTTGTTTTTTGTTTGGTTTGGTTTTAATTTTTGGTTTTTAATGACAAGGTTTCTTTATGTAATTCTGTCTGTTTTCAAACTCACAGAGATCCACCTACCTCTGCCTCCCAAGTGCTGGGATTAAAGGTACCACCAACACCTGGCACCTAGCAGCTTTATTTTCAAGGCCATGTCCCCAGTGGGAAAGATTTAATATTGTTTTACCTGAAGTCACTGATGGTTGAAAATATCGATAGCTTAATATATGTACACATATTTCCCTTAAATTTTGAGACGTTGGTATTCTGACACGAATTTATTTTGAGGTTACTACATTGCAAATGCAACAACAATGACAAAATTCTAGATTTATATTCCACACTTTCATCACTATTGAATTAGAAATAAACGAGAAGCCTCTTTAGATAATGTAAGTGCCAGCTGACAAGAATCCTCAGGGGCTGCTCTTCCAGGACTACTGCCACAGTAGACGTGAAACCAAAGCCTGAGAGTTGCAGTTCGCCAGTATAAAATATTTCAAAGTTAAGCAATTCCTTCAAAAATGGTACATTTTAATAATGAGACCTTAATTGTTGAAGTATTTTCTAGGATGAACAGCAAGTTAACCTAAGGTAACCTGTAGGTTATCACATCAAACCACAGGCCAACTGTCATCATCTAAGTCAGTGTTGATCTTTCTGGTCATAAAATACTTACTTTATGAATCCTTAGAAAAGCTGGGGGATATGTGGGATCGGTGTGGTAGCTGGGCATTCCATTTGCGTGGGTTCTAACTGGAACTCTTCAAATGCATCCCAGGTCTTGTGCCAGAGGTGCCCTGGCCCTCCTCTTCCTTCTGGGTACCACCTGGATCTTTGGGGTTCTCCACGTGGTGCAAGCTTCTGTAGTGACAGCTTACCTCTTCACAGTCAGCAACGCCTTCCAAGGGATGTTCATTTTCTTGTTCCTGTGTGTTTTATCTAGAAAGGTAAGCACTCTAAAAATTTTGGTCAAATGTAGATTATATTTATGTTACATGTTAGCAAACTGACAGCAAATGTTTAGTCTTAAAGATTTGTGACTTCCACCTTTTATTGCCTGATTGTAGTCCATTTTAAATACACAATGATTGGAATAATTTTATCTTAAAATAACAGAATATAACTGTTCATATCTAGCTATGACTTGAAAAAGCCTTGTTATTAAATATGTATAATATAATAGATGCTATATAACTTATATTCACTTGAGTATATTCTTATATTCAAATAGCAATAAGACTTCAATAAAGCAAATATGTCCATTTATTAGGACTTAAAAATAATGCTGTGAGATTGTCTTAATGATGCAGCATTTTATTCATTTTCTCTTTCATGAAGATTCAAGAAGAATATTACAGGTTGTTCAAAAACGTCCCTTGTTGTTTTGGCTGTTTGCGGTAAACCAAGAGAATCCTTGATAATCATAGCTTCCATGGAACGAGAACTCCAAGCTTCAGATAACCCGTGTGTAAAAAGCAACCTGTCCATTCATTGTTAGTAATTAATTTCAAATTTGTATTTCTGTTCACAGTATAAGGGATGTAGTTAATGTGAGATAAAATTATGGACCAGAAAGCGACAGCATGTTTTCCTACATGGCATAGTTAGATATGTCAGAGACAGTACCGCAGCTATTCTGGAAGTAATTGGTTTCTCTGGAGTGATATCACTGTGCCCAAGGAAAGATTTCCTTCTAACATAAGAAATATATGAATGTCCTGGAGGAAACCACTGGCTTGATATCTTTGTGACTCGTGTTGCCTTTCAAACGAGTCCCCGACCACCTTAGTAATGAGTTCCGTTGCAGGAAGGAAAGCATAAGAGAATTGGAGAAGCAGAATATAAAGCAGGGAAGAAGGCCTCTCTGACAAAGAATTGTCATTCCAATAAACTTGGCTTGCTCTAAACTTGATGAGAAAATTTCAAGATAAAATAATGGAAAAAAGAAAAACCAACCAAGCAGATTGGGAATTGGTCTAAACTTAAAAGACCCAGACCTAAGTTTGCTGTATCCATGTTCTCTCTTACTGTTATAAAGCAAACAAAGAAAAACCCATACAAATGAAAGACACAGGACACACAGGACGTGTGTTCTTACACTCACATTAGATTTGAGTGTAAATTTTTTTAATTCTTCAGATTGGGGCTTCAAATTTACAGTCAGTAAAGCATGAATTTGTCAAACTATAATGCTGTTTATGTCTTTAGCATAAAAATAGAGTGTGACGTGTTTTGTCTACAATATTTTACTGTTGTGAAAATTATCTTTTCATATTAGAGCAATATACTTGAATACTTCATTACTTTTAACCTTACAAATAGTATGGGATTCATGTTGCAACAGTTCCCTTTAATTGACAATTTTTTTTTTTTTGGTTTTTCGAGACAGAAGAGGACATTGTAAATTTAAATTTTCATAACATGAACTGTGATTTTTTTTCTGATCAGAAAAAAATGCACCACTAGAGCATTATTTATAACAAAGAAGTCACTAAGAACTGTAAGAGGTTCATGGTGGATCTATTTTCTGACTGTTTCCTCCTGCCTATCAAAGCCTGTTTGTTTAAATGTGGCTTCTATCTATTCTCTCATTCAAATGAAAAGCAGATTTTTTTTTCAGAAATGAGTCATTGTTCTGTGCCTTCCTGAGAATGTGATTCACAGGACACTGGTTTGATGGAGGAAGGTCATTGGCTAATAAAGGAACTGCCTTGGCCCATTTTATTGGTTAGAAGATAGGTAGAGTAAACAGAACAGGATACTGGGAGGAAGAGGAAGTGAGCTCAGAGTCTCGACAGCTCTCCTCTCGGGAGCAGACGCCTGAGAGAGACGCCATGCCCCGCTCCCAGGATGAAGCTCCGACCCAGGATGGACATAGGCTAGAATCTTCCTGGTAAGCGCACCTTGGGGTGCCATACACAGATGATTAGAGATGGGCTAAATTAATATGTGAGAATTAGCCTAGAAGAGAATGGGCCAAGCAGTTCCTTTATTAGCCAATGACCTTCCTCCATCACTGGTTTTAATTTCTGTGGCTGTTGGATGAAGCCTGACATGTCCTCTCCTGAAAATAACATGCCAGCTTGGAGAAGCTGTTTTGCCACAGCTTGGAGGGGCTGTGCTCTCAAGAAGACCTCTCACCTGCCAAGAAGGACTTTGTATTTCTAGAGCCTGTGAGACCACACCCTTTTCATTATCTCCCAATGTCTTACCTGTTAAATCCGTGACCCAAGACTGCCACGTCATCCCAGGATAGTACTGTAAAAATGGGATAGTTAAACTAATCTGCTCAACCAATGGACACAAAGCTATCCCATGTGGGAGATGAAACAACCAGCCCCAAATATCCACACACTGCTCTTCAGAATCTGCGACTACAGAGGATGGCCAGGAGAAGGGGAAAGTGAGCTGCCAGTCAGCTCAGTCCATCTGGTCCGGAAAAGACTCTTGCTGCCCTTGTCGAAGTCAGCAGTGCAGGTGCTGTCAATTTTAGTCTGGGTCACCCATTTTGGGCCTTTTATTTCCAGAGCTGCAAGACAATAAAATTCTACTACTGAAACCACTACTTTTGAATTCTTTTATTTATTTTATTTTATTTCATTGTATTTCATTGCATTTTTGAGGTAGCTATAGGGAACTAAGACAGGACATATTTATACACTAACAACTTTAGATCAAGCTACTATTCATATCAAAGGTAAAAACATTTTCATGATTGTCCAGTTTCTCCTTGTGGCGATTTGTGAAGCACAATTCTGCAACCACACATGAACTTGTGCCAAGTCCTTTTCTTCTTTTTCTCTTTTGGGCTTTCTGAACACAGTCTACTTATCTGCCACCTCCTGACCATGGGACTGATTTGGTTACAGTTCTTTTTCTTTTTCTTTTTTTTTTTTTACACTATTAGAGTTGGAGTCCAGAGCTGCTTCATGTGCACTGGGCAAACACTTAAACATTGGCCTATTTCTTAGAACTCCTGGATCAACTCGTCCATTGTTGTAGGCCGCTTGTTCCTTTCCCAGCCACCCAGACTCACAAAATCATCACACAAAAACTATATTATTTGCAATACTGTTTGGCCAATAGCTAAAGAGTATTGTTAGCCAGCTCTTATACTAAAATTAGCCCATTTCCATTATTTTACATTTTACCACAAAGCTTATGGTCTACAAGCAAGGTTCCAGCTGACAGCTCTCGTCTTCCCCTCTGGCAGCTACATGGTTATCTCCTCTACTCTGCCTTCTTTCTCCCAGCATTCACTTTAGTTTTCCCCACCTAGCTCTACTCTTTTGCTCTATCTTAGGCCAAGGCAGTTTCTTTATTCATTAACCAATAAAAGAAACAATAGACAGAAGGACTTCCCACACCACTTGTCTAATCTCCTTAGCATAGAGCCTTTGAGGAAATCATGAATTATGAATTCAGAACAGCCAAAAAGAGCACCCCTTTTGTGTAGAGTTGTCTTCCACCTGAAATGTTTCCCACCAGGTAAAGAATATCTGTCACTCAAGGACACCTTCTATAAAGCCTCAAATGGACTCTTATTTATTTCCACAGTCATTACAACTTCAGTTTGTAATTTCTTTTTTAAAGACAGGATCTTCTGTATCTGAGCCTGGGCTTGAACCCACTGTATCTCAAAGTATGACCTTGAACTCCTGATTGTCTGTCTCCACCTCCCTGTTTTCAGTTACAGGTGTGTAAATGTACAGACTGTGCATAATAACACACAATAATATGTATTATTCATGTGTGTTATTCACAATGAGTCTGAGACCCATTGTGAAGGAATCACTCAGTGCTCACATTTAAAACCCACAGATATTAGATTACAGAAGGTAGAGGTTTATCTAATAATGACATTTATAGAAAAAGACACTTTGTCACCTAAGGGACATGGATAATTTTTATTTTTTTTACTAAATTCTGCCACCATGTTTAATCTTCACAGTAACCTGGGTGCATCCTACTACTGTTTTCAATGTGAAAAGTCACCAGGAAATTTGTTAATGTTAGGACCCTAAGCCTGAAAAAAATTGACTTTCCCACCAAAGCTCTCCCTTACCTGTCTGGGTGGAGTGGGAGAAAACAGAGTGCTTGGGCAAGGGACTAAAAGGACTGGACCCAGGCTTCTCCTTGTTTCCTGCCTTCCCAGAGAACCTTCCAGCCACAGCTGTAAACTTGTATCTCTGTGGGAAGAAGCATGACACCCCTTTGTTTCCACAGGATTCCAACACTCTTTCAACTTGAACCCAGTGCACACCATGAGCCTCCGGGGAAGTGCTGTCTCTTCCCACACATTCTGTCACCCACTCACACTGCCGGACAAGCACTTCATTTTAACAAACTGCTTTTCATTCTTCCGTGTTTCCCATCCTGTTCACCTCAGCAGACTGAAATCATTAATAGGGGCGCTTGATATAAAATCATCTCTACCACTTACTTTTATTACCTAGTGGGTCATTCATTCTTCTGAGTGGCTAAAGCACATTCCATATTAAGGGTGAACCATAAACCCCACAGCTGGTATCCAGTCTGGAATACTGCAACAACACATTTGCAGGACTCCAGTATTTTTCAGAAATAAAATTACCTATGCCATATGGCTCAGTGGTACTGCTGAAAATGCTAACAGTTATTTATTTCCTTGGTGGGTATGAATTATCAGAAGGTAGCAACGCCTTTAGAAAGTATCTCCAAGTGGGAGGAAGCTAGTCCATTGGAGACACCACTGAAGGGAATTGTGGGAGTCTGTTCCCTCCTTTTCTTTATAGTTTGCTCTCTGGTTTCCATAAGGTTAACAGGTCACTGCACCATGTGTTCATAGTAACGGTGTAATGCCTTCCTCGCCACAGAAACAGCATCGTGGATCATGTGCTACAAACTCTGAAAGAGTGGACCAAGATCAACCTCACTTATGATGTCCAGTATTTTCTATGTAGCAGGAGACTGACTGAACTAGCCCTCTCCCCTAAGCAAAGATCACTTGTTCCACAATTCTTTAGTGGAAACCATCATGAATTTGATACCTGCAAAGCTCGTAGGCATGTTCCTTTCAGGGAAAAATGGGTCTTGTTCATCATGGGTTGTTGGTCTGAGCAAGCATTAAGATCAGTGGGAAATCTGGAGGTGTGGATCTTTCGCTTAGTATTTATACAGAGGGTACACGTGGTAGGTATGCGGCAGAGCTGTGATTAACAGAAAACAAGGGGGCTAACTACAACAGATGGCTTCTGCTAACAGGATACTATGCTTCTGGCTTCAACCACCCACCTGGAGGCATTGTAAATAATAAAATCTATAAAGTATATTAGAATTTCACGCACTCAAAAATAAGAGAAAAAAAATAATAGGTTTCTTTCAATATTGTCCTTGAGAAATATGGTTTTGTTTCCTATTGGGCTGCAATTTGCCATGTATCAGCATCCAAGTGCCAGGCTGATCAACCTGAAAATGATTGTTTTCTTTCTTTTCCTTAATGTATTGGAAGTGGATCTAAAGGAACCTTCGGGGTGCAGGAGGGTTAATTATCCTGGCAGTCAGTTAAGCTTTGGAGGTTTTAGACTATAAGACAGAGCCCTGAAAAAGACTCCCTGCTACCACAGCCTGCTGTGAGGAAACAGTCGTGTGTTGCAACCACTGCAAATATTGCTCAAATTACCCTAAAATTCCCCTGTTTTTGTGTGCATCCTGGCTCCTGGAGAGAAGCACTGTGCTGAGGAGGTCATTTATTCTGTCACTTCAACCCACTCGGCAATCATGACAACTACATCTTTCACTCGGTCTAATGCAGAAGGCTTTTCAGAGAGACCTTGTGTGACCCAAGGGAAGTAATTATTCAAAACAGTCTTGCTGCTTGCTCTTCCACTGAAGACTCCTCTGCAGAGCCACTGAATGCTCCCCCAAGTTCATCTTCCCACTCAGACCATTCTCACAGATTCTCCTGAAGGACTGTGCAAACAAACAATAGCCTTGCACGCCTTAGAACTTCCCGCTCATCAAGGCTTCTCAGCGCTGTGGATCCAGGCAGGACTGCAGTCAAACTGCCCCATTAGCAGCTCCTTTCTGCAACCATTAGCAAGTCACAGTCCCATGCCTCAGTGGTCCATGACATGCAGACTATAGAATTTACAGCAGAGTGTTGCTGTAAGAAGTAGGTTACTTAAAATATTGGAGACAACATGGTGGCCATCAAGGTTAACTGTATCAATGAAAGAACTAACTCTCGCTTTAGAAGATTAGAGCTAAAAATGCCTAACACCTGCATAATGTCAGTGTGCATGACGGCCCCTCTGTTATGCCTGTACTCTGAAGGCAGACATGGGGAACCCCCACAGCAAGCTTTCTAATACACTGCCGCTATCAGTGAGCTCTGGGGTCAATTGATGCTGCACTAACCCCCGTTGGTGAGTTCTGGGCTCAACTGAGATGCTTTGCCTCATTGAATAGATAGAATGAAGTCAAGGAAGACTCCTGATGTCAACTTGAGGCCTCCACACCCATTTTCACACACATGTGCAAGCAACTGCACACACGTGTGCTAGAAACAAGAGAAAGCAAAATGCAAACACATAATATAAGAAAAGCTTGTATAAGTAGGAACAGATTTCTCATTTCAATATATTGATAGAGACAAAAAATAAGACTACAACTTAATTTATATCATTCCCCTTTTGTTCCATAACTATCATGTCAAAGGTTGTAGCCTACAAGTTAGACTCTAAGGCCAGATAACACAACGATTTCAAAAATACACTGACCTCAAAGAACTTGCAGGTCCCTCTCTCACAGCTCTGCACGAAATGGGGAAGAAAACTGATGAGGGGGTGTTTGTAGGAAAATGGTTTTAAGAATTAGTGGGGAAACCAACGAAGTTTTAAACAAAAGCCTCTCCTGAAGTCACACAAAATGGAAGAGGAGCCAACAGAATCTTAAGACAGCATTCAGTGGCGTGTGCCAGCCTATCGTTTTAATGAATGATTTGTATGCAACACTTCCACGTGAGATGAGAGTATTACAGACTACTGAATCAGACATCATCCCGCCACACACCCAGCAGGGGCAGCTGGAGAGAACAGGGGAAGAGTGAGAAACTGCATGTTCAAAATGTTTTCCTCTGAATCCTCCCAAGCAACACAGACCAGGAGCCCTGCCCCTGTTATCACACAGCCCTAGCTGGAGCTTATGGCTCTCACTTTGAAAGGGAAAATAAAACACTGCGAAAACTGAACCCATTTAGC
Organism: Microtus oregoni; assembly: GCF_018167655.1. NCBI lineage: Eukaryota > Metazoa > Chordata > Mammalia > Rodentia > Cricetidae > Microtus > Microtus oregoni. The sequence continues at coordinate 55,545,369 of NW_024543059.1, read as the reverse complement.
TTCGGCTAATTAGGCTAACTCACTGCTCCACAATGCTGAATCTCAACGTAACCGCTGATGGCAAGTGAAGCGGCCACGGGTGCGAGCATGCGAAAATGAAGACAGGTGGCCACTCTGATTTCAGATAGGTCGTGTTCAAGAAATGACATTCCAAAGGCACTATAAATTGAGGGAGCCAATGAAAACCCTTTACATGTAACGAGAGGCCTATCACTGTGAAAAAATACAAATAATTATTTTTTTAAACAAAACTAGTAGCTATTGTTCATTATGCTTGTGTTAAAATAACAGAGCAGATGCGGTGGTCATCTCTGTTCTACATTTTGAGAAAGAATCAATAGTTTATGAAGATATGTATGGTAACAGAGGTGCCTAACAGCTAATAGGCCAAAGGTCGAAAATTTAATTTTCTTTTTAAAGCTCAAAAATAATTTTCAACTCTAGTAAATAACTATCATGCATTTTGAAATTCGGTTTCCTCACACTTCAAAATTGTATACTTTTTCTTATATTAAATCATGTTTAATGAAGAGTTAAGCTGGTTCAAGCAAGAGTCTAACTTTTGCCAGCAACTTGTTGGGGGTGTATCTTCCCTGGTGAGAAGGTATGTGATGGCATTGGGTCTTTGGCCACAAAACAATCAAATAATGTGATTTGTTTTTGAAAATTTGGCCAGGCTGTATTGATTCTGCTCTCCAAAGAAACTAGAGACTAAGAACACTGACCTAACCTCCAAGAGGGACAGGAGACTGCAGACCCTAATGGAAGCTGTGTGGACTAAAGGATCAGCAGGGTTTCCCTGATCGTCTGCTTGTGTCCATATCTCTCAGCGTACTCATGATCCTATAGAAACAGGAAAGCTAGCATTGCAATGGGGGCCCATCTTAGGCTCCATACCATGGCTAGTATTTCCCTGGATGATTTTAATCATTACAGTTTCACCATAATAAACCTGAGAACATTCCAAACACAGTGGCAAAACCCAGCACTCGGGACTCTCAGGCAGGAAGAGAAGAATGCAAGTTCAAGGCTTTCCCAAACTACATAGTGAGAACCTGTTTCAAATAATAATAATAATAATGATAACTGCCTATACCATAGGGGTCTGTGGACATGTCAACAGGACATTTTCTTAATTACTAATAAATTGAGGAGGCCCTGACCTACTCTGGAAGTTACCATTCCTGTATATGCGGTGCTAGGTTATATGAGATAAGCAAACCAGAAGGAGTCAACCACTAATCAGCATCCTTGGAACTCTCTACTTCAGTTCTTGCTCTAGTTCTGGACTTGAATTCCTACTGTGAATTCCCTCAGTAACGACTGTGATGAGAACATGAAATTGAAACAAACCATTTCTGCTTCCAGGTAGCCTTAGTCTGCACTTTACCACTACAGCAAAAAGCAAGCTAAGACCACCAGTGCATTGCCCTACACTAAAATCTTTCTCTACTCCTTTTCATGTGTCATGATCAATGACATTTCTTCTTGTTCTTCAATATCTGAACTCATTGCTGAGCTCTTTGCATCTAGATTTTGTTTTTCATTGATTCATATTGTTTTACCAACATTAGAATGTCTAAATTCATTATATTGAAATACCATTAACAGTGTTATAGAGGAAAGTGGAGAAAAGGCAATACATTTTGTTAAAATACTATTTTCAGTATATCTGTTTCTCACATGGAGTAATTGTATTTTAGATGACAGAGAAAACATTTTTTGCCCTATGTAAAAATACACGCTGAGAACTTGGAGCACAGAACATGCTGTAGTTTTCTATTACTCCATAAGAAAATGACTCCAATTTAGTAGCATAAAGCTGTTTCTATTTCAATATAGACACCACTGGGATTCAGAAGTTATAGTAGGGCCTGGTAGTGAAACTTGTCTTCTCTTTTGTTGAAGGAGGCTACTTGTTGGTGCCCGGCCGCTCAGCCCCAAAATAATCACACAGAAACCATTTTAAATCACTGCTTGGCCCATTAGCTCTAGCTTCTTATTTGGTACCTCTTACATCATAATTTAATCCATCTCCATTAATCAGCGCATCACTATGAGGTCGTGGTCTACCAGCAAAGTTTCAACACATCTGTCTGCAGCAGCAGATACATGGCTTCTCCTTGATTCTGCCTCCTTTCTCCCAGCATTTAGTTTAGGTTTCCCCGCCTGCCTCTATTCCCTGCGTAAGCCGAAGACAGTTTCTTTATTAACCAGTGCTATTCACAGCGTACAGAAAAGAATCTCACATCACTCTCTATGTCCAGAACTTCATATATTAGCCACACAGTTGATCAAGTTGCAAAGGCTGAGGCTCGAGAGTATACTTCTAGAATAGATTATGTCTTACCATGGCTGGTACCTGGGCTGGGATTTTTCAACCCTGGGTTGCCCAGGATCATAAACAGAGTGTCTTTATGTAGTCAAAGGACATAGTGCGGGCTTCCTACTTTGTGGCTCCAAGGTACACAATGGGCATCAAGTATATCAAGTACATGACTCACTACTTGGAAACAGGAAACAGAAAACTGTGCCTACAGATGTGACAAACCAATGCATGGGAGAAAAAAATTAAATGGATACACTTCATAAAACAGTATCAAGTGAGGTGACATGATTATAGCCTCAGCTTCTAAAAGCTGAAACAAGATCTACTCTTACTTACAAGTTGTCAAAGTCATAGTGCATGTTGAGCCATGGTAATCTGACTTGAGTTTTTATCAGTGTGGTGGAGTCCTCTGACACAGTAAGATCCACCCAACTTTGTCATATCAGCACAGTAATACTTGGAAGAAAATCTGTACCGATGGATAGCATGTAGCTGAGGATGTCCAAAGGACAAGGAATATGGTAGACTGCCTGGAGTGACAGAAATTCATATACAGAGAACCTTCAGCAAGGCTCTAAGGCCACCAGAATGTAATTTTGGCAGGGTAAATTAGGAACTGCCATTGTCTCACATGCTAAGGAGTCTTGTCAAGGAGGGCAAAATGAAGTCAAAAGTGAATTCCTTATTGGAGCCATGAATAAATGGATCTTGTTGATAGAATTGATAGTGTTTGTGTCAATGCCCTCACCACCAGGTCTTTGAAATCTCTTGTCCACTAGTCACCCACTTCCTAAGTAGTATAGTTAGAACATTAAACACCCTCACACATTTTATTTCCTATGCATGCATTTTTGTGGGTGTCTGGTTTTCTTTAAGATACTCTGAAGAAATATATATATATATATATATATATATATATATATATATATATAAAGATTATTTTCTATTCTAGCCTGAGATTTTTCAAATGTATAATGGGGACACAATAAAAGTTGTAGGCAGAGGCCACTCATTCATTTTTCTGCTGCCCAGACCAAAAATAATCACACCAAAACTACATTAATTATAATACTGTTTGGCCAATAGTTTAATCAAATTTCTAGCTAGCTCTTAGATCTTAAATTAACCTATTTCTATTATTTTATATGTTACCACGGGGCTTGTGGTTTACCAGTACTAGCGCAGGAGCGTCTTCCTCCTCCGACAGCTACACGGCCTCTCTCCTTGACTCTCCCTACTCTCTCTCTCTATATATATATATATCTCCTCCATCCTGACTATACTTTGCCCTGCTATAGACTGAAAACAGTTTCTTTCATTAACCAGTGGTAGTAAAATACATTCACAGCATGCAGAGGGAAATCCCACATCAAAAAGCCATTGTCATAGGAGATAAACATTTGGACAGAAATTGGTTCTTAGCTTCCTGGTAAGAAGGTAGGAGTGAGTGCCTAGCATTGGTAAAAGCTCTAATACAAGGAAAGTGTGCTTGGGATCAAATCACAGATGGTCTTCTTTTACAGTCTGAACTTTGTTTCCCTGTTTTTATGCCTCTCCCTTTCTATGTCTAAATCCTCTACTTAAAGACATTTTCTAGGGGCTAAGGAGGTGGTTCAGCAGGAAAAAGTGATTACTGCACAGTCATGAGAACCTTATTTCAATTTTCCAGTGCCCCTCCCTACACACACACACACACACACACACACACACACACAAAGAAAACTGAGTGTGGTCATGTGTAGAAACCTGCAATTCCAGCACTGTGTGGTCTGAGACACAAGAACCATCTGGGGCTTGCTGACTGCCAATTCAGTGAGAGACCATCTCCAAGAATAAGGCAAGAGTGATAGGGTAAGATACCATGCATCCTTCCCTGACCTTTGAGCAGACATGCGTATATGTATGTGTTCACCCACTACACACACATACACACATGCACACATATCCCAAACCTACTGAGTTCATTTAGTGTAGCTCATGTATACACAGGTTTAGAAATGACCAGTTGTGACTTATTCTGGATGCAACTGGTTCTTCCTCTTTGAGCAGCCATTGGTTGACTGTAGCTCTTCACCTGTGTGTGGGAGTTTGTGACCTTTCTCCCACCCAGCCTGGCATGTCAGGGATGTCATCATAATTCAAGACTTATTTAGTGAAGCACACTGAGATTTCATGGATGCATCATCCCTCTCATGTCTAGAAGACACTACCTAGCAGAAGGCATTATGGTACTCAAACTCCTACCATCTTTTCAGCCCTCTTCTGTGATGTTCTGAGTCTTGGGTTATAGGGGCTGCACTGCAGAAGTCTCAGCTGGGGCTGAGAATCCCACAGTCAATTATTCTTTATATTTTGATCAATGATAGATCTCTGGAATAACCTCTGCACAAAAAAAAAAAAGCTTTCCTATGTGATGTGGGAGCTACACTTAGCTGCAGAATAAGAGTAAGTACTTAGAATGCAGTTAGAAGCCATATTAATTTAGAAATGGCAGAAGTAGATTCTTCCCTATGGCCTATGAAAACTCCAACCACGGGTAGTTGGTGAGGTTTACAGTGCCGGGTATGAATTCCCTCCTATTGAGCAGACCCTGAGTCCAGTCAGATAGCCATTGGTTACCACTCAAAATGTAAATGCCACTACGGCACCTTTCGGTGTATCTTGCCGTGCTGGTCACTGTTGTGTTGTGCAGAGGTTTTGCAGTTAAGTAGGACTATTGATTGCCTCTTTCCTGGCAGCTTGCACAAAACTTATCAGCTAAATTATCAACCACTCTGCTCCTAATCGGATCATCAGTTTAACATTGATAAATGCATCTATTTGGCCCTAAGAAAAACTGCATTCGGTGTATCAGTGGCCAGAGAATGACTTTCGCAAACACCAACTCTTTTTTTCCAAAATAATTAAGTCACAAAGGGCCATAAAAACTCACTGTAGAACATCAGCCCACAGGTAGCCACAACAGTGGCTTAGTCTGAAGAGAAGCTTGTGGGCCTGTGTTGCTCTATTTTCAGTTCTGAATTTTCAGGCCTGTGCAGTTTGTAGCAGGCTGACTACCTTCTGAATTCCCCTGACTCAGCTGAGCTGTAAACCAGCTCATTGTTGCTGGTGCTGGGCTCAGCCCTGTTACCAAGTAGAACTGGAGGAGAAGAGGAAACATGGCAGTGGTTCAATGATGCTAGTGTGGGTGGAAATCCTTGGGAATCTTGTTAGAAGAGTGGGTCCTGAATCAGGTCTGCAGAGATGCCAAATCCGCGGGCTTGGCATGGACTGGGCATCTGTACATTAACACACACACACAGCACACATGCACACATACACAAGCACACATGCACACATATGCACACACTTATGTGGAGACTATGGTAAAGGCAGTCGATGAACACAGCTGTAGGATGCTCAGGGTTGTGAAAATGAGCTAAATGCTCCAGCCAGCATACCCCGCTCAAGCAGTGTGTCTCCGCTATGCCAAGCAGCACGTCGTATTAATGTGATTTGTTTATATTTTGTTTGGCTAGACTATGAGCTTCTTGAGGGCATGTCTTGGTCAATTAATTTTATCTTCCCAGTGCCTGGAACAGTGACTTTAATGAAAGATAATCTAAAGCTGAGGCCACAAGTGCCAAAGGAATGTTTCCCACTGACTAGAGGAGATAAAAGCATGGGATAATGTAATTAGAATGCACTGGTTGCCTAGTAGTGCCTTGTTAAATGTATTATCCTGGGCCATACCTGAAACTGTCTTCCAACCATTGGGAAAGTAGCTCTTCTTTTCCAACATAGCAAAATGATACAAATACAACTATTAAATTTTTTTCTAACTAGACAAAATACAATTTGAGGACAAAAACTGACTGCCTTTGATCTACTTTGGTTCCCATATTTCCAGAATCTTATGGACTGGTTCACAAAGAGACACAGGTACAGGTGCTCAATCATATGTTTAGACAATGGAGACGTGGGGCTTCTAATATCATCATTCAGTCAGCATACTTCAGTCACCTCTTATGCAAACCCCACTTATTACACCATCAAGGCTCAGGAGGGCTCGTTTCTCACTTTCCCTTCTATCCCTGGCTTCCTTTCACTCAGCCTCTTACTCTAACATCCTTTTCCCTTCCCTTGATCACTGAAGAAGATCATTCTGCAGCTGATCACAGCATCAGGGTCTTAGTCCTTGCTGCATGACCTCAGCGCCCATGCATCCATCAGGGCTCTTTCCTTCATTTTCCTCCTATTCTCTTCAGTACTCTATATCCTGATGATCTCATATAATTTATCATCATGAACCATACTAAAACATTTCTTATGTCATAATTACTGTCTTCTTTCTTCCTTCCAAATCCTCTGAAAAGTATCTATAATAATGCTTAGTCTGTAGTAAGTACCCAATAATTCAGTCCTTGAGTTAATCAAAGCCATGGATGTTACTATGAACCACATCTTAAACAAATAGATTATGGCTATGTTATCATGGACATTCCATGCTAGTATAACCAGCAACCAATAAACACACAATATAATGCCAAGTACTTAGAATCACCAGAGTGTGGGAAGAAGACAGAGGTTGATCAGGACTGTAGCCTAGGTAAATTGGTCCAGTATTGAAGAGGAGAATGATTAAGAAAGAGTTGATAAAAATTAGAAAGAAAGATATAAAAACTCAGCCCCTACAGCCATGCTCAAACTATGACTTGAATCTGTCTATAAAACTGATTAATGATGTGATTTGGGGGTATAATATCTTTCCTTCAATTCCTTATGATGTTGGGTTAAAAAAAATCTTTTTGGAGTTTTGTGGATAAATATGAAAGGAGTTAGTTTGTTGGTAAAGTCTATGTCTGAATGTGATGGATAATACTTGGCTGCTATTGTTTTCATCTGGGGGTGGGGCAAAGGGATAGGAACCTGTCACAGACGTGTGCCTGGAAGGTACAAAAAAAAGAAAGCATTGCACTGTGGATCCCTGGAGAAACATTTGGAAGACGGGAAGGACATGAGTTTTGAGAAATATTGCTCGACTGCCCACATGATGAGTGTGAGCTCATGAGGAGGCAGGGAAGCGCTAACAAAGTCCAGACAACCCAATCAGTGGTGAGTGAGGTTGTCCTTCCACTGTAGGAGAAGCCAACTTTCCATACTAACAGAATCATAAAACAGAGGCTAACAGTGAGCGAAATGGGACTCACCTGGTGGGATTTTCAGACATGCTTTGGGTTCTGTACTTTGAGAATTCTCTCTTGCTTCCACACTGAGAACCACCAAAGCTCTGACAGGTCTGCCTTTTCTCTTGTAGTGCAATGGGGGTGGCAGTCAGAACATTCTGGGGTTGCTTTCTATCGATGCCATCAAGATTAGCAAGAGTCACCTGCAGTGACTGCATCTGTCGGGTGTTATTCACATTTATTTTAGGGGCTGAGAAGATGGTATCCCACAAAGCACCTTCCTTGACAGCATGAAGACTGAGCTCCACCCCCAGCACCCATATAAATGCCATCCATAGATAGGTGGGTGACAAGCACATACTCCACAGCATACCTGTAGGGAGCTGGGCCCACGCTCCTCCGTCAGAGCCGTGATGGCTTCTGTGTCTGCCTCCATAGATTTCTTCTTGAAAACATGTATAGCTGACCCTGACTCAGCCTGCGGCATTTCCCATCTCCCTCCGCATCCCTCTCCAGAAAGTCTCACCAGCTATCAGCATCAGCATCAGCCTCTTTAGGAAAACCACCCAAATCTACTGATGTTCAATAGTTGTAAGTCATCTCCAGAGTTAATGGCTTAAAGCAACAAGAGTGCATTGTTTTAAATGGGATCTGAAGTCAAAAGTAGGTTGACATAACGGTTTTCTTTTTCCAGACCATAGAGGAGAACTTGGAGGCTACCTGCTTGTCTTGGCTCATGACCCTGTTCTCTGCCTTCAAAGCCAGCAGGACAGATGCTTCTTCAGGTTTCCCTCTGCCTTGCAATGTTCTTCTTGCTTTGATCTTCATATTCCTTTTTTTATTTCTTTCCCTTATAGCGACTCTTTGGTTGGTTTCTGGAAATGTTCAAATAAGCTAAGAAAATCTACCTCAAAATTTTAACTTGATCGCATTTACAAAGCATTTTGTTATAGAAATAAATGCACAGATTTTGGGATGGCGGTGGAACACCTCTGAGAAGCACTATTCTGTCCACCAAACTAACCTCTAATTTTTCTCCCAATCAGTAAATCATACAAAGCTGCCCAAGGTTCTGTGGCTTCAAAAAGTGTTTAAAACACAACACCTCTGCACACATGTGAAGAACCGTACTCTTTCCATTTCAAGTAAATATACATGACCATTACCCCGGTGTTCAAGACAAAGACATGTGTTACATAGAGAAGACAATGTTCTATGAGGTGAGCCTTGGCAGGGAGGAATTACTGAGGTCCACATTCTGGCCTACATATTTAAGTATCCCTCAGCCAAGTTCTTTTAACAATAGTACATCTGAGATTCCCCATCTGAACATAGGAGTAATGATGATACATGCCGAACCAGTTCCCTTTGGAAAGGCACAGTGAGTACTTAATGAATTGTAGCTACTGTCCTCTTTGTCTGTATTGGCACAGCAGGCTAGGTTTGTCATGGTAACAAATAAGCCTAAAGCTGCAGTGGAGTGCATAGCAACAGGTTTAGTCTGGTTGGTGGGTGGTGGCGTTTTGTTTGTTTGGTTTGGTTTTGTCTTTTTATTTACTTACTATGCATTCTTTGTGTCTTTCACATTATGCCTCCCAATCCCACCCATCTCTCTCCCTTCTCCCCCCCCCCCAAAAAAAACGAAATAAAATTTAAGAGAAAAAGAAGAGGGAGAGAAAGAAAAAATGGAAGAAGGGGGAAAGCTCATAAAGGCAATTACAGTGTGACACAGCGAGTCATGCAGTATAACCCTTTATCCATAAATTTTTACATGCAGGCGTTTATCACAAAGAATCATTGGTCTGGTTCAAGGCCTCTGGTCTTTGTGATACCATTGATGCTGGGTCCTTACTGGAACTCTTCCTGGACATCCCATTGCTGGGCTGTGTCATGGAGATCCTGCAGCCTTGGGTCACAGGACTGACCCCCGACCCATGCTCTAGCAGATCACAATTAATAGATGAGCGGATATTGGGATGGGACAGCATAAACCCTGGTGCTGGGTTCTTATTCCTGCCAGACCGAGCCACCAGGGTGAGCTCTCCAGCACTGCCCTGGCTAGTCACCTCCTGCAGAGATGAGCAAGGGATGAGTTCTCCAGCTTTCAGTGTCCTCAGGTCTGTTTCCCCACCTACACCTCTAGGGCCATTTCTCCTGTGTTGCCCAGGTGAGGAATAAGGCCTGCTCTCCCCCGTGTTGCAGCTGGTGGGGGAAAGGGCCAGCCCTTGCTCCTGCCTCAGGCATTGATGGGTGGTGGGGAGAGAAAGGGTGATTTGGTTTGGGGGTTTTGTTTTTGTTTGGGGAGTTTTGTGGTTTCTTTTTTGTTTAAATGTCATTCAGGTCCTTGTGGACCAACAGGGCTCCACTCACTGTAGGCATTGAAGGAGGAGGCTGAAAGTGAAGTCAACTTCTCCAATGGTAAAGAGAAAGAGAGAGGAGGAGGACTCTAGAAAGTCAAGCACGGGAGGTTAAACACGCAGGCTGGGGTTACTACTTGCTTCTTATAAATTCTTATTAATCACAATGACTCCATCCAATCACAAGAAAACAGCATTCCTTCAATAGAAAGAGAAGATAAAATAAACTATTTTTCTAATACCGTTAATATTTTATCATGCAACTGAGCCCTTATTAGATTTCCTGTGTATCTCAGCCAATCTCCCTGTTAGCCACCGTTTCTATGTCTGTATCTTTGAATGATGCTTCCTGGGACTATTGCAGTAATCTTATTGATTTCATTATCTCTGCCTTTCTGTATTTTCAAGGCATCCTTCAGATTGATAATATGGGTCTAATAGTACGAGCTTCTTCCCAGCACCTACTGATTATACGGCTCTGACTTAGCAGTTGCTGCCCTGGCCCTGGGGCAAGCAGATACAGATTCAGGCAGATTTGTTGTTTATAAGATAGGGAACTTGAGAATATCACTTCAACTTTCTAGGCCTCAGCACAGTGTTGAAGGTTAAGAAAGAATGTTTTTGTAAGTTACATATTTCTCCTTATGAATTGTGATCCTATCACAGTTCAGTAAACTTTAGTTTTGTCCTTCACAGATCAAAGAGAAGAAAACCTAAAAACTTTTTAACATGACATTTAAACCGCTCATGCCTGAGATCATTTTAAATTTTGACCCTCTTCCTCCCTGTCTCGCTTCCATGCGCTTCACAGTGCTAGTGTTCTGTAGGCCTCCCAAAAACACAGCATGGAGTTTTGGCCTGCCGTTATAGACTGATCCCACAAGACTCCCACTAACCTACAGAAAACTCCCTCCGATTTCACCCCTCCCAGAGTCATGGGGCCTCATGTAACAATAAACGAACCGCTTTAGCTTTGTGAGCTTACTGAATCCCATTTCTCTCCTGTGTATGGACCTGGGCAGGGCTTTGTATTCACAGCCGGGTTTACAACTGCAGTGTTTTAGACTAGTAAACCGGGTCTGGACCCAGCTCTCCAGGGCTGTGTCTTTCTGGAGCTCCCTGGATGCTGGGACATTTGATGAACAAGATCTTAATCACGAAGTTTCTCATGATAGAAGAATTGTTTTGTCCTCTCCTGCCCCTCTGCATTTTCACAGGTTCTACATATCTTGTTTAAGTTGCCTTAGGTGGTAAGCGTGAAGTTCTAATAAGGACTTTACAGATGCCAAGGACAGAGAATTAACTCTTGCCTCCTAACGTCACACTCCAGTTTATAGGACCCAGAATGGAGCTCTGAACAGCGGGACTATATTGTGGTTGTCTTTTGTTGTATGTTAAAGTATGTATTGGGGAAGGACCAGACTCCCAGCCTGTATAACTACAAATATTCCCCCAAATTGCCAACAACATGATCCACCCCATAAAGAAATGTGTGTGTGTGTGTGTGTGTGTGTGTGTACACAAAAACAAAGCTTTGAAGCAAGATTTTTTCTTAGCTTGAAATGGAATAAAATATAACTACCCCAGAACTACTTCTTCTTCTTCTTCTTCTTCTTCTTCTTCTTCTTCTTCTTCTTCTTCTTCTTCTTCTTCTTCTAATTAGCCAGTGAAATGTGCTAAGAAAATGTATCCCCCAGTCCCAAGTGCCACCTGCCCTGCGAAGCCTCAGCTACTTCACAGTGTTCAGAGTTCCTGGTGGGAAATCCCATTTGATCATTTGCATTTCCAAGAGCAGGAGCCAGCAAGGTATGGAGAAAGGGCTCCCTCTTGGATGTCTGACAATCTCTGGTTAAATGATGCCTTTGTCACTTACTGAAGGACTCCTGAGCCATGCAAGGCAACCTCCCTAAGTCTATTATCTCATTGATAAAATGGAGATGGGGATGTCTATTTCATGAGGTAGTCCCAGGAGTTAGCAAGACGGTGAATGGTGGATGCTTGCCTGAGGATACAGGACATTAAGAATGAGGATGGTGGATGGTGGATGCTTGTTTGAGGATACAGGACATTAAGAATGAGGAGTTTATATTGTTATTTTTACCTGCAGCCACCCGTGTACCTTCCCTTTTCAAAGACAAGAATCCTGCAGAAAGCAGCAATGTGATTATTTCAACTGCTGCCTAGCACAGTGATTGGAAAATACTTGTTTATTGGATAATTTATAAACTCTGGACGTGTATGAGTCACCAGGCTTCCTTTGACACCCATTTTCTACTTGCTGGTGAGTTCTGATCTCACTGCCTGTCACTTCTCATTGAACGGTGACCCCAAGCTGGCATTTAGTAAGTGGACTGCTATTTGAATTGGTATTAGAGGGTTAGGGATTTAAATGTGGCAAATGAGATATGGATTGAAGATCCTTGGCTATAGAAATGCTATTTTATATTCAACTTGGAAAAAAAATGACATTAAATCAAAACATTTCAGCAAAGACCTCAGAACATCCCTTAAACTTAAAATATATTCATCTCTTTCTTTGAATTTTCTCTGCTTGCGGAACTGTGTGAGTTTTCCTAAGCAAAGAGCCTGCTAAGAAATAGTATAATTTCTTTCTTTCTTTGAATAAATGTGTATGTCCTTTCAGAGAGCGTGAATAGAGAGATAGTAAAAAATAATTGTAATATCAGACTAAATTTAAGCTAAAGAGGCATTTTACATTTTACGGTCAATGAGATGTAAAGGGACAAGACTCAGTTTGGGCACTTTTGGACGTGATCAATAAAAAGCCTCCATCCTTTATTAGGCAATGCCAGCCGCAGTCAACCACTGTCAACAGGCAATTTGCTCTATCGATGAAGCAAGTCATCCATACACACATGGTACAGGGCGGCAGCTTTCACTCCTGCCTTGAATATGAAGTGAAAAAGGATAGGATGGATGGATAGATAGATAGATAGATAGATAGATGATAGAAAGATGATAGATAGATAGATAGATAGATAGATAGATAGATAGATAGATGATAGAGATAGATATAGATATTGATAGATAGGTATAGATAAATAGACAGGCAGACAGATAGACAGATGATAGATAAATAGATAGATAGATAGATAGATAGATAGATAGATAGATAGAGACAGACAATAAGGCAGGCAGATATTTTCTTTTCCTTTAGAAATAAAAAACCTAAAAGAGATAGATAAAGGGCAATGAAACTTTTGGTTAACACAAAAGATTTTTTTTTAAGAAAAAAAATCTTTTCCCAATACCAAAGAGAGCTACCTATATAAGCTATCTCTATAGAGCTATCTCTATAGAATGTACTCAGTCTCCCTCCTTCTGCTCCTCATTGGGACCTTGGGAGTTCAGTCCAGTGCTCCTGTGTGGGTCTCTGTCTCTATCTCTATCCATCACCAGATGAAGGTTCTATGATGATATGCAAGATATTCGTCAGTATTGCTCTAGGATAGGGTCATTTCAGGTTCCCAATCCTCAGCTGCCCAAGGAACTAACTGGGAACCTCATCTTGGGCACTTGGGAGCCCCTCTAGGGTCAAGTCTCTTGCCCACCCTAAAGTGGCTCCCTTACCTAAGAATTGTGGTTCCGTGCTCTCCTATCCACCTTTCCTTTATCCCAATTCTCCTGTTTCCCCAAGTCCCCCCTCCTTCCCTTCTACCTTTTCTCTCCCCATCTCCCCTTACCCCCATCCCACCCCACCCCCAAGATCCCAATTTTCTCCCCGGCAATTTGGTCTACTTCCCTTAGCCAAGAGGATAACTATATGTTTTTCCTTGGGTTCACCTTCTTACTTAGCTTCTTTAGGTTCACCTATTGTAGACTCCGTGGCCCTTATTTATGGCTAGAAACCAATTATGAGCGAGTACATCCCATGTTCATCTTTTTGGGTCTGGGACACCTCACTCAGGATAGTGTTTTCTATTTCCATCCATTTGCATGCAAAATTCGAGAAGTCATTGTTTTTTACCGCAGCGTAGTACTCTAGCGTGTATATATTCCATACTTTCTTCATCCATTCTTCCATTGAAGGGCATCTAGGTTGTTTCCAGGTTCTGGCTATTACAAATAGTACCGCTATGAACATAGTTGAACAAATGCTTTTGTCATATGATAGAGGAGGGAGAACATGAGCAAAGAAGTCGGGACCACGAGGCGTGCACCCACCCACTGAGACAGTGGAGCTGATCTACTGGGAGCTCACCAAGGCCAGCTGGACTGTGACCGAAAAAGCATGGGATAAAACCGGACTCTCTGAACATGGCGAACAATGAGGGCTGATGAGATGCCAAGGACAATGACACGGGGTTTTGATCCTACTTAATGTGCTGGCTTTGTGGGAGCCTAGCCAGTTTGGATGTTCACCTTCCTAGATATGGACGGAGGGGGGAGGACCTAGGACTTACCACAGGGCAGGGAACCCGGACTGCTCTGTGGACTGGAGAGGGAGGGGGAGAGGAGTGGGGGGAGGGGGAGAAGGGTGGGAGGAGGGGGAGAAGGGTGGGAGGAGGGGGAGGGAAATGGGAGGCTGGGAGGAGGTGGAAACTTGATTTTTGTTTATGTTTTTTTTCTTCTTTTCTCAATAAAAAAAAACATCAAAAAAAAAAAAGAATGTACTCAGTCATACTTTCTGAAACCTACTCATGAAATCCAAAGGCTGTATAGACACTGACAGCAACCATTCTGGCAATTACAACCAGTAGTGTCCAAAATGGTTGACACAACCCAGGTAGATGAGAAGAAATAAAAAGTTATTTTTCTATTTTATTTTATTTTATTTCAAAGCCAGTTAAAAATCAAGAGACTTAAGGAGAAGAAATGCATGGAAAGGATTGGGAAATTTTTTTAACACACCTGGTATACAAGCAGCACAAACATCAGTGGCCACCCTGGAACTGCTCAATAAACATAGGCTAATCATCTGATCCAATGACAGAAGCTGAAGACAGACTCCGGGAAGTACATACTCAAGAGACAGACTTGTAACTATGGCCAGAAAAACCTCTGGGACCCCGTGAGGCAGAGCATGCCTCTGCCTGCTTACCACATGCAGGCTTATTAGTCATCTAGGATGGCAGACAGTTCAGAGAAGCAGGGATAGGGGAGCTTGTTGGCTGAGAGAAAGGCAACCTGGCTTATTGCAGTCTTGGTGAGAAGGGTTCTTTTCCCACACTAGAATCTTCTAGGTGTGAATGGCTGGGAATCTCCCAGCTGTCAAAACTCTTTCTTCTCTTCCCTGGGCAAGTGCCAAACCAGAAATGTCAGTCAGAAGCTGCTCCCTGCTGGAGTATAGCTCTCATTCACCTTTGGCTTCTGGGCCTGGGCATTCTGGGAAGAACCTATTTCCATGGTGCTGCGGCCTCCAGCTTCAGGTCCAAGTTGAGCCGCAAGGACCTGAGAGCAATCAGTGATGCCCAGCAGTCCTGCCGCGGGAAACCAAGAAGTTACCGAAGAAAGGGTCAGGAGGGAGGAAATAGCTTTGCTCTTTCCCATTTGCTCCGAAAAGACTTCTCTTCTTGGAAGCTGAACCCAGAGCTCCTTTGGCTACCGAGGGAACAGCTGTGGTAGCTCTTTGGCCCTGTTCCAGAACTCAGGCCTGGCAATCCAAGAAACCGCTCTAGCTTTTGGCTCTGAACAGATCATCACACGAAACTGAATGTTCAATTGGAATAAATAGCACTCTGGGCACGGGTTGTTTCAGGTGCAAGCCATTCCTACTAAGTTTAAAGATGTTAAAAAACACCTACCTTGGTTTCAGTTTCACCATAACGAAAAAGCAATACAAATACAGATTTCAAAACTGCTTTCAGAAACTCCGGTCTCCAAGTGTTGGGAGTTGGGGATTCACACATATAATTCCCATTAACACTAATAGGAGTTGGAGTGCGTGTGCCAATTCCCTCGTGTTGAAATGAGTCCGTAACCATATGGATACTAATAAATACATTTTTAATTCCAATTTTATGCAGATTTCATGTGATATTTTATACAACACTTAGCAAACTCTTCGGAGACAGAGATTGCCTCTATTAATTCTTGCCAACAGAGACACACATTCCTACAAAATCCCGGATTTTGTAAACTAGTCAGTTCTTTTATTCAGAAGAAGCGGTTTACTTAACTATCAGAAGTATTTTTAATCTGCCCATCTAGTGTGAAGGTGTTAAGATTTTTCAAGTAAAAAGATGATCAATTTGCTTTTTTTCCCCCTTATTCGATTTTCCTTATTTTTTCTTCTCTTTTTTTGTTTGCAAACAGACCGTCTTTCCTTGCCACAGACTCTTACTTGACCTTGCTGATTTCTTTTTTCCGTCCAGGTGGGTGTACTTTTAAAACTGAGCAACAGGACACAAGCTTTGTATGGTGCTTTAGCGCCCCCTCCTGGAAAATTTTTTTCAAGCACGGAAAGATGAGGAAATGGAATTTACTTTTCTTCCCTAAACTCAGAAACAACTATCTGGAGATATAATAACATACACAGAAAAGTCATTAATTAGTTAATTAATTAGTTGATTAACTAATAAAACTTTTTAAATAATTTCAAAAATAATTAGGAGAAACAATAAACCTACCAAAAGCAAAGAATGTTTTTATGTTTGGAGTTTGGTTAAATTATGAAAGAAAGGGGGGAAAATAAATAGGATTTAGACTGATGAGTATTTTTATGTGTGTCATACCTCAAATTTAGACTCTTTTAGTGTATTTTATAGGAAATCTTTAAAAGAAAAATCCCAAGGTAATTTTACATGAAATTAAATTCATGATTTAAGATAAATTATACCAAAATTCCAGAAAATATAAATAGCCAATGTCACATTGATTCAGGATTCACTAAAAGGAACTCCAATATGAGGAGCAAGAGAGATGTGCAATTTAAATAGATTTAAATAATAATAGGGTTGACTTTTAGAAATGAAATTCCATCTCAGAAACACATTCAAAACAGCACATACGGTGTTTGGAAAAGAAAATTAAATTTTAAAATTTTAATTACCTTGAGCTCAGTACAGAATAAAATGCAAAGACAAAATCCTTACAAGAAGCAAGTGTTGATTTATCTGAACTTAACAAGACAGCTTCCAGCAGAGTGCCTGGAGTCTCTAAAGACCTGCATTCTGAAAGGCTGGATCCCCTAGGGTGCAAACCCTGAACCCTCTGAAGCATGGCTGGACCCCCGGATTTCACAGCCAGGCGGGGCCACTTATGCATGGCCTCTTTGGAGCCAAAGGAAAGAGAATCCTTGCAGTTTTCCCAGCATTCAAAGGAACAGTCTCTAGTAAGAGTTCTTCAGGGATTCTTCACTGAATTTGAATGTGAGGTTTAGGTGAAGGCGCCTTTAAAATGAAACGGAAGCCACTGCGTTTCATCACAGTGGGTGCCATAACTGTAGAGAGACAGAATTTTAAAATATTTTCATTTAGTGCTTTACAGATTTATTATAATGCTTCCTGAAAATTAGACTATTATTTAATGTTACTGGAAAGAAAAGATGGAATTTAAAAAAGAAAAACACACACACGAGGCATTTTTGTAAGCCAACTTTGAAACAAGAACAAACCAGACTTACAACATTTTCTAACTGAATTAGATCATTTGTTTTATGTAAGTATCTCAATATTCTATAAAGGCATTTCACACCAATCCATGTACAAAGACATGCAGATGAATCCTTGCGTGAACTAATAAATGTACAAAGGTATACACAGGAATCTTTTAATTCTGTCAACTTAAAGAAAATTTGGGTAGTCCACTATGACCAATCTTCCAGATTCCTGGGAAATATTATCATAGCTGAACAGTATCTGAAATAGTTGCAGGGTGAGGGCTTATATATTTCATTGGTCATACTGAGATCATTTTTTCCCATGGTTAGAGAAACTGTGGGGAAAAGAATTAAAACTGTTTCTATAAATGCCACCAAAGAAGATGGTAAAATGAGCGCATGGATTTTTCCCCCTAAACCAGGATTTCAATCATTTTTATGTCCATTCCACGAGAAAAACCCTAATATTGTGTGGCTCTTTTCACAGTCTCAGGTGCTCTGTGTGTTATCTCCTTGATGCACATGCCCAGCTTCTATTAAACACTAATGGGGAGTCCACAGACACTCCGAGGACACAGTCGCCCTGAGCAGCCATTGCTCCTCAGATGGGAATACGGGATGTCCTTTCAAGACACGCTTTAGCAGTGCGGTAAAACGGACTGCGTTTCCATTAATGTACCTTGGGAAAACATTGGCTAGTACTCAAATTATATGGATGGAGTACAAAGAAAATGGGCTTCCAACAATCACCACCTAAAATTGGCTAAAGAAGAGATAAGAGTTGACTAACTAGTCCCCAGTACGTATGCTCTATGTGTCTCTATGACTCTACCCCGCACACTCTACATTCGCCTTGCCTTTTAAACCAATGAGTACAAATGAAAGCTCACTGATACATAAAGCCTCAACAATAGCGTCTCTAAGCTCCATCTCCCCTCCGCAGCCAGGTCTTCAAACTGTAACGAATCTCCCCTGTTCTCCATGAACATTCCTGAAAACGATAAAAGCTGGAAATCCAAAGAAAATTAACTTAAAGCCAAGTCACCACGCTATGTCTGTCCATTCCCTGTCTGGCTGGTTTCTTCTGTCCACGTCCATTGCTGGGAGATTTGAAAACCACATCTCAGGAGCACAACGATTGGGGGAGCACATGAGAAACTAATTCTCCAGTGCAGTAGAGTCACTATTCTTACAGTTTTCCAGGAACCATATTCCAGCAAAGGATGAAAGGTAGAACTTCCCTACCCACATCATAGGACAGTATTTATTGCACACAGACATGTAGTGTGGGAGGTCCTTCTGTCTATGTGCTGCTTTTATTGGTTAATGAATGAAGAACTGGCTTGGCCTATAGCATGGGAGGAGGAAGGCAGAGTCAGAGAGATGCCATGAAGCCGCTGTCAGAGTAAGACATGCTGAAACTTTGCCGGGTAAGCCACTGCCACATGGAGATATACAGATTAATGGAGACGGGTTAAATTAATTCATAAGTGTTAGCTAATAAGGAGGTAGAGCTAATGGGCCAAGCAGTGATTTAAATAATATGGTTTCTGTGTGATTATTTTGGGTCTAAGCTAGCCTGGTGTCCAGGAACAAACAAGTATCTCTCCCTGCAACGGACATGATATTAATAACTATCTTGTGAAGTGCAGGAGGGCATGAAGAGAAATGCAGGTACTGTGAGAGAAGTCAGGGTCCCCCAGAGTTCGTCCCTCCCACGAGCTCTGAGGATACACAAATGACAGAAGAATATCAAGAAATAATTCTCCAACAAATTGGCTTGAGCTAAGATGGTTAATATTTGTTAACAGAACACAATCATGTAGGTCAGCCATGACACTGACCTGGTCTTAGCTTATGCCAGGAGAGGAAAAGTAAGAAGTGGGTATGAGTGGGGTCCCAGGAAGCGGGCAGATGTTAATTCAAACAAGACTGAAGGCACTCTGAATCAAAAGGTTGAACTCAAAGTAGAGATTGCCAAGGACAGAGAACAGCTTCACAGTTTAATTTGTTTATTAGAATAGAACTGTAGTCCAGGCAGACAGTGCAGATCAGCCTGGAGAACATGGAGGCTGAGAGCCCATTTAACTAGAGAACAGACAGCAAGGTCTTTAGCTTATGAAAACCAAATTGGAAGTGCGCAGTAGTAAAACAGCAGTCTTGTGATGGTGTGTGTTTGTTTGATCGTTTGGCTTGGTTGGTAAGTATCTAGAGGTCCAGGACACGGCATATCATATGGTGTGACTATGGAAACTCAAAGACACTGTCAAATGCACACCACATAAAGGCCTCTTAGAAGATCCACCAATGGTAGACCAAGCTCCCTGAATGATGGTCAGCTGAAATAGAGGATGATGTAGGACATAACTTCAAAGATGAGGACAGGTGCAATCTCCCTACACATCTACAGTACAAAAGAAAGGGATTTCAAAGAAATAAAAGTATTGGATCATGTCCAACTTTATACATGATTAATTATGTCTCAATTTAAATATGGAGTTGAACTCTTGAAGCTTGGTCTGGAAGCTTCAAGCTTTGAGCTTAATCCTTAACCATAGCAAAATGTGGCTCCCAGATGAGCATCATAAAATCCAGTTTTTAAAAGGTAGTATTTCTTACATCAAAACCTCTTTTAATTAGAGGGGAAAGTTCATCCCGAGAGACCCAGCAGGCTGTGAGTCAGATCTTGGTGACCGTGGTTGAGTCACATGCTGTTGCCCTTGCCCCAAGGATGCTTCAAGCACACTTCTGGGGACAACTCCACCTTTGTACAGGGTACTCGGTGGTGCTGTTAAAGAGGAAATGAGAGGGAAAGGGTGACTGACCAATGAGTGAGCCACCAGGATAAACTACTTCAGGAGAGCTGGGTATCCTCTTGCCAAATTATAAAGAGTGTGTGTGTGTGTGTGTGTGTGTGTGTGTGTGTGTGTGTGTAAAATATTCATTATTTTGGTTTTCTTTTCTAAGATTTACTTTTTAATTTTAAGTGAACGAAGATTTTTTTTTTCCTGAATGCATGTATGCACACCAAATGGTACCTGGTGCTTACAAAGGCCACAAGAGGATATCAGATCCCCTGGAACTGGAAGTACAGACAGTTGGCCCACCATGTGGATACTAGGAACAGGATCCAGGTCCTCTGTGAGACTAACAAAGGCTCTTGCCATAAAAACCATCTCTCCGGCTCTCTCCAGGATATTTTGTAAACAGTTCTTTCCAGTTTGCTGTGTCTCCGTTTTGTTTATGACACTTATTATCCCTTACAGGGACTTCTAATGTTTCTCTGTGTTTTAGTTTTTGTAGAAAACTCTGTCAATCTTTTTCTTCATAGTTTTTTTGGGTTTTATATTATGCATAGAAAAGCTGTCCTCTATCAAAGATTCTAAAATATCCACTCCTATTTTCTTCAACTGTTGTTGGAATTTTACTTTTTAATGTGAAATTCATTGCTCTAGCTGAAATTGATTTCAGTGAAGTATGGATTTTCATTACAGCCCCACCACCACCACCAATGGCTAACTAGTTTTCTTGGCATCATTTGTTGAATAACCAACCTGTTATTCATGAAGCTGAAATAGCACATTAACAAGAATGCTAAAAATTCATGTAAAACTGAAACTGGCTCCAAACTTTTCTTCTTTCATTTTTGTTCTATTGATCTTGCTTTAGTCCAATGTTTTAAAATATGAATGGAAAGACAAAAAGGATGAATATAAATGTGTGGAGTCAGTCCAACCGCCTGGGGGATTATAGACTTCATCTACTTTTTAAATAAATGCAGACAATCTCCTGTGTGGACAGGAAGGTCCACTCTGGCATCGAGAAAGCATGAATCTGTCCGTCCTTCCCTTTGTCAGCCCAATTCAGCCTCAGGCTCGGATCCTATTTTTCTTGCAGTTTCCAGCACACTTTGGCTTGGGAGACAGATATGTTTCATCCAGCATCAATCTATGTGACTGGCGAACACTATTCTATGCATGGAAGAAGAGTAATGGTTTAGATAAAATCTGTACTTTCATTAACTAAATAACAAAATAAATGTAATTACACAAGGATAATAAGTATAAATATGGGCAGAGAGCAGTAACCAGAGTCTTCTAGAAACTCTGAAATAGTAGTTCAGGAAGCTTTCTGACATGTCACCTTCAGTCAAGACCCAAGTTGGGATTAGGAGCTTGTCAGGACCAGCCTGCACGTTGGATACTAGAGAAGCAATATGTTTTCTGTTTTTAATTTCCTCCCTCCAGACCCTCCCCCAAATACCCTTCCTCAAACCCCAAAGTCCTCCATGTCCTCTACTCTCAAGGTAATGGCTCCATTTTTTTATTATATTCATAACATCTATATTTGATGGTGGTGGTGGTAGTGGTGGTGGTGGTGGTGGTGTGTCTGTCTCTCTGTCTGCTAAATCCATTTTTTTTTGTTTGTAAACATATAGTTTCAGGTCTGATCTTTCTGCATTGGACAACCAATATGGATGCTCATCATTCTCCCAGAATTCAACAGTTGCCTGTAATTCTCTGTCTGAAGGCAGGGTCCAATGAAATTTTCCCCCTTCTGTGTTGACATGTCCTTTGACACTGCTAGTGTTCCAGTCTTGTTTATGCAGCCTTTTCTAGGTGAGACTGTTCCACACTAACCTTCTAGTAGTCTTGATCTTGCTATCTTTCCACCCACTCTTCTGTGGTGTTCCCTGACCCATAAATGGAGGAACCAAAATGCAGATGAGTCCTTTGGGGGTAGGCTTCCCATGGTCTGTTTTTCTCTGCATTGTGTCCAGTTGTGTCTTTCTGTAATGGCCTCCATTTGCTGTAAGGAGAAGCTTCTTGATGAGGGTGACAGCTATACTTACCTATGAGTATACAGGTAAGATTTAGAATATGGTAAGGAATTAGTCTGGGCTAGCCAAGTGTTGGTAGTGGATTGTTTTCTAAGTCCATGACCTCACTAGCCCAAGGAAGCTGGCTAGGTTTCCAGCACCAGGAATAATTTCCCTCCTGCTAAATTGCCCTTGAATCTAATTATATAGCTGTTGGCTTCCAGCAATGTGTGATTGCCACTTCTTGCACTGTTGTGCGTGTTTTGCCATGCTGGAAATTGTCATGGTTCATAGGTGTCGCATTTGGGGTAGCACTGTTTAATTGCATCCCTCCCTTGGCAGTTGGCATAATGTTTTCAGAAACCACAGAAGCTAGGCCACAGCAAAGAGGTGTTCAGGTCAGATCCAGCTCGAGATATTAGAATCCCACCTGGTGCTAAATGTGCAGTGTCTTCAGGAATATGGGCCCACCTTCAACCTCAGAGAGGCAACCAAAGCTACATTGGTAATTGATCATCTATATTATTTTAAAAGTCATTTGGACTACCCTGACTAACCCTGAAAAAAGAGATTTTTTTTGTTATCCTATGATTTTTATAGGAAGTACTATTAGCCCAAGTGGTTAATCTTCCAAGTGTATGTGTGTGTTTGTGTGTGTGTTTGTGTGTATGTGTGTGTGCATACTTGTGCCCATGCATGTGCATGCATGTTTGCACATACACTTGTATGTATTATGTATAATTTAGGTAAATATAGCATAGCATGATTCCTTGAGGCTTTACCAAGCCCACTTTGATGTCATTTGTCCATCTTTTCCATCTGTACTGACAACCCTTGTTGTAGTACCCTCTCTGTTATCTAATTTTTCAGTTCTTGTTATCTATGCCTACTATTTCCTCCCAAACCTTCTCCTGAACCTGTGGTCCCATATAATATTGTGCTTTCTGTAGAAAAGCAATCTTAAGCACAAAACTCTAGACAGAATATAGAAGTGGAATATTTGAGGAAAAGGAAGGCTGGACTATAGTGAGAGAAGGTGGTGGTAAGACTACGTGTTAAAGCCTGAGAACTGGACAAGCAAGTAGACCGTCCGTGTAGGACATAGAGGCCATGCTGAGAAGACAGTTTCATATTCATACCAGAGGGCATTCAAATGAGCTCACTGTCAGAAAGTCAGAGCCAATCTGTTTAGGAAATTGTTTCTTCTTTGTTATGCTGCCATGAAAACCCTTTCTCTAGACTTTTTTTGCAGATGCTTCCCCACCCCAAACCACTGGTGTCAATAAACAGCGAATCAAGGGCTCAGCTTTCAGAACACTCTCAGGGAGAAACTACAGCTGCCTCTGTCGCTCTGTTGCTATATCTTCTGTGAAATTTTTCATCCTGCTATTTCTTTTTCTGATGCTTTGCCTTCTTTTATTACATGAACAATACCAGTTAACATCTATTAATGTCACTTGCTATGCACCCGGCAGTGTTCTGGGGCTTCCACTTGTATTAACTCATTGAATCTTCACAGCTGTCCTGTGGAGCCAGAGCCATTATTATTCCCACTTAACAGATGATGGAACTCAAGCGTAGATTCTGCCCACGGTCACACAGCCAGTGAGTGGAGGAACTGGGATTTGAATACAAGGAATGTGTCTCCTGAGCCTGAACGCTGGCCATTATGCTGTTGTGAGGCCCCAGAACACTTGTCAAAGATGCTGAGATTTTGATTGATGCTGAATAACTTAGAGAACTAACAGAGAATTATTTAACAAGAACAACTTTCTAATAGCAGGGGCTTACAGTGTGATTATTATCAAGCTTTGTACGTTTAGGTTTTTTTTAGTCCAACCACCCTATTTTTAAAAAGCATTCTCTCTTTTCCAGTAGCCAGTTTTGTTTACCTCAGTGTCTAGCAAGGCCTCAAGCATCCTTAGAGATAAGACTTAGAACACATGAAACCACTCTTTTGGTTAGAGGACCACACATTTTATGTTGATTAAGAAATATTCAAGTTGACCATCAATGCATGCAGAGGTGCCATGGTAATTCTCCTGAATGAAGGAAAAGCCAGAGACTCATGCCTCTGTGATTGGCTCACCCACTGTTACCACTTACTGACCTGGGGCTGCAATTAGGCAGAATGCTGGATAATTACCAGGATGTTCACTTTGCGTT
The DNA here is from genome assembly GCF_018167655.1 of Microtus oregoni. Lineage (NCBI taxonomy): Eukaryota > Metazoa > Chordata > Mammalia > Rodentia > Cricetidae > Microtus > Microtus oregoni. The sequence continues at coordinate 55,520,972 of NW_024543059.1, read as the reverse complement.
CACACAGTGAGTGAGCAGCTCCTGGAAATGCTAACCAATTCCACCTCTCACATCCTTGTCTTTGTATTTTTATTAAGATTAAACATTGTAATTCTTTTTATTTTTCTCCAGTACCTTCTTTTCATGTAATATTTTAGCTAGAGTGTGCTATGGACCAGGGACTGCATATAGTACTTAGCAAATACTCTGAGGTGTGAATGTCATAGCAACACCATGAGGTAGGTAGTTTACCTGTTCTGCCGATGAAGAAAGGGTTAGATTAGTCATCGGTTGACATCTCTAAAGTTATAAATCTAGTGAATTACAAAGTGAAGCTTGAGATTGAACAAGCTTTACACTAATGTTTGAGCTGTTAGCCACCTTGACACTGCCTAGCTACGGGTTTTTGTTTAATTGAGAACCTCCCTACACCTCAATAGCCCCAGGGAAAAAGTGTTAGATCATTGTAAGCCTTACAATACTCTCTTTTATTGTGAAAGAAAGAAAAAAGTGACGATGTGCAATTTATAGATTATGTAAAGGGAGAATGTATATTCTTCTCTTTTCTAGGATCACTCTATCCACTACCTAGTGAATAAAGGCAGTGTATGTGGAAGCAAAGTGGATGAAATAACATTGGTGAGAGACAACAATATTTGGAGGCAGAGTGGTAGCAATAGAACTCATGAGTACTGTTCAGATTTGGGACTGAGTTAAAAAATAAAACTAAAAGCATTAGGCAAGAGATTTAGTCTGAGAGTGGAAGGAAGAGAAGTGGTTTGGTCTGTCTGAATAGAAGGCTTAAGAAGTGAGGAACTATAGAAATGGAGATGCTATTTTAAAAGATTGGAACGCATTTTGGAGGATGAGATTTTCTGAGATGAGGTAAAATAGATCCTAAGTTTTGTCTGAGACGCTAATGTTGAGGTGGTTACTGGACATTGTCTCAGTTTGATAGTGCTTCTGTAACAATATCACTGATAGGGCTTTGTAGATGACAGAGAGGTATTTGTCACAGTTCTGGAAGTCCAAAAGCAACAGCTGGCAGGCACAGTATCTGGATGGGCTGCTCTTCTTTCAGAAAGGAGCCTCATCACTGGGTCTTCTTGTAGAAACAGACGGGAGGCCAAAGGAGGAAAATGCTGTGTCCCCAACCCCAGAACAGAATGAATCCACTCCTTCAAGATCTTTTCAACTGTACCTAATTCCAGCCACAAGGCTTCCACCCCATGACTTCAACACCACCTAAATGTCTCACCTCTTAATTCTATCATCTTAATGATTTCATTCTTATAGATGTAATCTGAGAACAGGCATTCAAACTACATCATTCTGATGTTGTCAGTATTATCCAAAAAGAATTAATAGAAGGAATGATGAACAGAAACAGACCTATGACAGGTAGGTATGCAATAGATAGGTAGCTAGGTAGATAATATAAATGGGAGTGGTAAGGAATGGGATCATGTCTTCAGGGGGCTCAGTAATCTCTAATATCTGTCTCTATACTGCTACTTTGGTTCTGTCCAAAGACTTCCATTCTTAGGAAGCCTGCAATATAATCACATTTCAGGCCAAATATCTGAGAAGCCAAGGAAGTAGGGAAGAATTCTGGCACAAATTCTGGAGGTCAAGGGCTAGAGAACCTCAAATTTGATGTCTGAGGAAAGAGTAGTTTATGCAAATTCCAAAACAGACGCATACTCCACTTTCCTCCCCTTTTGTTCTGTATAGACCCTCAGCTAATTGGATGATGTCCACCCACACCTGTTAAAGACAGATGTCCTTTATTTAGTCTGTTGATTTAAATGTCAATCTCTTCCGTAAACACCCTCACAGACATACTCAGAAATAATGTTTTCCTGCTATCTGAGTAGTCTTTAATTCAATCAAACTGACAACTACAATAAACCATCACAGATACTTCCAAGAAAGTGACTGAACATATGAGTCAAGCTTAGAAGAGGATTCAACTGGCAATGCAACTATGAAAATTACTAGATATTTAGACCTTGTTTAAACCCCAAAGATAGGATTACTCAGAAATGAATTCAACTATGGGACAAAAGAAGAAAAGAAACTGAATCTTGAAGCATTCACTGTATTAAGGAACAGGGATCAGTAAATGACATGAAAGAGGAGTGGCCAGTGTAACAGGAGGGAACCAGACTGGTAGCATACATCAGAGCATAGGTGCAGGGCAGGCTTCAACAACATAGATGACTAACATGGCAAAATGGTTTGGGTGAGTCTGTTTATCCATCAGTACTGATTTTCCAGAACCAACAAGATAAATATGATTGGTAGATAGATAGGTAGGTAGGAGGATGGATGGGTAGCCAGACAGATAGTTCAACAGAATCATGGATGAATGGATGGATAGACAGGTAGATGATACATAGATAGATAGATAGATAGATAGATAGATAGATAGATAATAGATAGATAGATAGATAGATAGATAGATAGATAGATAGATAGATGATAGATAGAGATAGATGACAGATACATAGGTAAATAGATTTACTTTAGGAAGTGGCTTACGTAATTATAAAGCATAAGAAGTCCCATGGTATGTGCATAGTTACATTGCATAGTTGTGAAAACCATCTGAAAGAACAGTTTAAGAGAGGGACAGATTAGTTTGGGTCCATGGTTGTTAAGAGTTCAGTACATCTTGACTGGCTCTGTTGTTTCTTGGGAGAGAATGGGGAGGAGTGCTGTGGGACAATGGTCCTGCACTCTGTAAAGATTCATCACTTGGGCTTGTTTGATCAAATGCTGATTGGCCAGTAGCCAGACCAGAAGTATAGGTAGGGTAACCAGAACAGGAGAATTCTGGGAAGAGAAAAGGCTCAGTCTGCCATCATCACCCAGATGCAGAGGAAGCAGGTGGATGGTGAGAGCTCCCTTTAACTGTCTGCTAGTGGGAGAACGGATGGATGAATATCGGTCACAATAGGGGCATAACAGCTTACAGTTAACTCTCTCTAACAATGTTAACTGAAAAGCAGTGAAGTTTAAGACTGAAATCAATGATATTAAGGTTTAGATTTTCAGCAGATACGATATATTACTTAGGGACAAGTGGAAAGATAAAAACTATAAATAAATCCACAATGCCAGGCAAGGTAATGCACCTGTAATCCCAGTTCTGGGGAGGCAGAAGCAACAGTGTTCTAGGTCAAGGCTAGCTGTGCTAATTAGTAAGAGCCCCAAGCAAAATCCAAAGAAGGAAACAAAGGAGGGATGGAAAGGGGAAGGGTGAAGAATCATAGGAGAGTTAAATAAGCTTTAGAATACTGGCTTCCTTTAGATGAGATGAGCATTGTGCACATCTTGGATGGACTCGTCTCCCTTTGCAGGTGTTTTACTGAGCTGGGTGATAAATAGATAATTTATAGAGGAGTCCTTCTATCATCTTGAATGTTTGAAGTATTACTTGGTGAACGCAAAGCCCAACATCTTGCAATACTAAATAGCAAACTCAGAGGCTTTTTCCTTCCTCCTCACCTTTCTTCTTTGAACTTTCCTTTTTTTAAACTGCTTCCCCCTTATTTCCAGACATACTGACTACTGATTGCCAGCCCCAGGGTATGAAAAAAACATACATTTCTATGGATTTATAGTGATACTAGTGTTATAAATCTTTGGAAAGGACCGCACTGATGATCATGGAGAGCCGATTTCCTTGATCTCTAACTATTTAAGGACTAAAAATATTAGAGCAATTATTCTCCCTTGAATTCATCTGTTTCCACAAAATCTCATTCGTTAAGCTCACTAGCACTTTATATCCCCTAAGGGAAGCAAAAGCTCATACCTAAATCACTTTATGAAGTTTGACAGACAGGCCAATTTTCGAAAGTGTAAGATTTCTACAAAAGTTTCCGTTCAGATTTTTGGTTTGTTTGTTTGTTGTTTGTCTGTGAGAAAACATACCAGCTGTGCTGTGCACATACTGGGTGAATGGAAACTAAGCTCCCCATTTCTAATCTCAGTTTCAAATTACTACTCACATCTGGGCACCACTTTAGTTCATTTGTTCTAGAACCCAGCAGTGGTTTTAACCAGAGCGACAGTGTCTAGGTTTCTAAAAATAGTTTCCCTTCCATTTCCCTTCAGCTAAGGCATCCCCAGGGGATTTCTTTTGTCCTCAGATCAAACTCATGAATGAATCTGTGGCTGACATTTTGATTGGCAGAGGAAATAATAGGGTATAAGTCTATGATCCAAGAGAAATTAGGTTTCAAGGGAGCAGGACCGGAGAACGACATAGCACTGTGCATTTCCCAAGTACTTACCCTTTGATTTCATTGACACTTAAGAATGGCGAACACTTGTGTTGACTTAAAAATAGGCATGCATTGTTTTGTCAACTGAGCTGAGAAGTGTTACTGTTGAATATGTTTTATGGAAAAATTTTAAATGCGCTAGTGGGTACTCAGTAAGAGAAAGCATTGATGTTAGTGTTAGATTTCATTTCAGCCACGGAGACAGAAACATTTATTAAGGTTCTATAAGCATTTTGTTTAGTTGGTTGGTTGTTTTGCTTTTTCACCAGGAAGGAAAACGATAAGCGAGGGCCTGGAATCCACACATAGCATTCAGCGGCCGGGCAGTGTTAAATGTACATGAACCGCTCGTGTGAAAGGCACCTGGAGGTTCCCTTACCTTTAGAATTTTTCTGGGTTGAAAGTTATCATGGGGAATATGAAGCTACGTTGGGTAGTTAGAAAGTCAACACTGCTCCAGTATTGTCTCTTTCTAATGAAAGCCTTTTAACAAAGGGAGGAACCACTGCAGTAGAAGCTGTAACCATTGGATATGTTTAGATTTTTATTTCAAAAACTTTTTAGTCACAGTTTATAATCTCATATAATTTGATAAACATGATAGATATAGAAACTACACTCATAGTAAAGTGTTGAAATGACAGCTCAGAAGGGCCTTCAGTGGCTGCAGGTTACTACCCATTCCCCCAGCCCCGCCCACCTCACACTGCTAGAACTAAGGTCACCAGGAGACTGAGATACCCTTGGACACATCACCTTGATCATACCCATGGCAAAACACGTGACAAACGAGCCGAAAGCAATCACAAAAGGCTCCAGATAGGATTTTAGAATTTGTCAATTCATGATGATCATTTTTCAATTCCAGGACAGCCAAGTGTCTGATACTCAACATTTGTCAAGTTCATGATAACCATGTTACTAAGTAAGTAGAGGAAATGAGCTTCATGAACAATGTAGGCTACAGGAGGTGAAGACACAGGATAACAGCCATAACGGAACGAAAGTTCAAGTATAATATGTGGGATGGCAGGAGAGCAGGTCCCAAGCAACACTGTAGAAAAGGTACAGAGAAAATGTAAAGGAGGTGAAGAGGCAGGGGCAGGGATTCTTACTCTTCACAGACATCCAAGTCCTTCATGAAATCTGCAGTCTCCTGTGCTGGTCATCTGACCTACCTGCTTCTTCATCCCTTAGAGGAATTACAAGTCTCATAACCTATAAAAAAAAGCTAATATAACAAGTTGGTGCCATTTTACTAAATAATATCAGACACCATTTTCATTGATTCATTCTATTTCTAGTGAGAGGGAAAACCATAAGATGGTCTTAAACACTAAAGTAAACCTGTGATCCCAGAGATAAAATGCCAACAATTATCTTTGACTGAACAAAACTAAAAACAGAAATAGCTGATTTGTGGATAACTAAAACCTTCTTAAGAAAGAACACACTTCCTTAAATGTTAATCATATCACCCAGGCTCGCTCATTGACTTTTAAAAGACAGTTTTTTCACAGTGTCTGAAATAAGGCAGGCTTGGAATAAAAAGGTAGATAATTCCTTTCAAACAGAACGTGGGCAGTGACTCTTCTAGTGTCTGGCTAAGGACTATAAGGGCCATCCATAGCTATGTGCCTACACTTTGTCTCTGGAATATCTTTCTGTAAAATACAAAGAAAAAAGCCAGGTGAGAGACAAGAGCACTTGTATGTCTTCCTAATCCCACGAGAAATGAAAAGAAAATATAATCCTAGAATAGGCAGTATATAAGGTAAAGAATGCAGAATACAGTTGCCATTACTTTATGTAATGAGAGTAATGTAGAGTTAATGAACTTTATCAAAAAATATAATTTATCATTTTAATATTTGTTTCTAGTGCTGTTCGCTGAATTCTTAGAAATCCAGACTTACTAAGGCAAATGAAACTTTCTGCTAATAAACCAATTTTCAAGACAAAAGAAAAATCATAATTTATTCTCTCATGTATATATGTGTATTAAAATAACTTACTTTAATGGAAGTATTTTTTAAATGGTAAATAGGAGGTAGTTCTGCTACTTTTCATTTCTCTGAGAATTAGTCATAACTTATGTTTTAATCAAGATAAATGGAAAGAACAAAATTCTAACCTGGATCTCATCTGAAACTTAAGGCTTACTGGAACTAAACAGGTGAGCTGAAATTGAATGTGGAGGTAGAGAGACATCTTTAGAACTGGGGAGGGTATGGAATAGTGACTCATGTTATCATGCTACAGTTTAAGAACTTGCAATTAAAATATTTTATAAATTCTTTATTATTCTTGAGGTGAGTAAGTAGAAATTTACTCATAAAGAAGAAGGAAAGAAGCCGGGCGGTGGTGGCACACACCTTTAATCCCAGCACTCAGGAGGCAGAGGCAGGCGGATCTCTGTGAGTTCGAGGCCAGCCTGGTCTACAAGAGCTAGTTCCAGGACAGGAACCAAAAAAGCTACGGAGAAACCCTGTCTCGAAAAATCCAAAAAAAAAAAAAAAAAGAAGAAGAAGAAGAAGAAGAAGAAGAAGAAGAAGAAGAAGAAGGAAAGAAAAGGTAAACAAGGAGGAGACAAGAAAAAAATGAAAGAAATAAGACTGGGTGAAGGTGAGGAACATGGAGAAAGGACTCACCATCCTTTCTCTCCTTACCTTGGAGTGTGTGTTAGCAATGCGTGATTAATGAACATCCTTTCAGTTGGTTCCTCACCATAACCTCATTTTCAGTCTCACACAATAATCTCAAAATATGAGCAAAGTAAATATGTTCTCTTTTCTAATGGGTCACTTTGTAAAGGTTTTTGCAAGTTAGGTCAGTGCTGTCAAACATAACATGAATCTAAGTATCCCCATCTATTTTTAAACACTCAATGATCCCTAATATACAGCAGTCACTATGCTATAGCTGAGGATACTGCCAAATAAATAAATTACCAAATAAATCCACACTTTGTCAATGTGAAAGAGTCAAGTAGAGTGAAGAACACAAACAGAAAAAAATTCAGCGTGCCATGTAGATTTAAATACAAGTAGTTTGAATTCTGCAACACCACTGAGAATAAAAAAAGCCTGGACACCTAACAAAACTGCTTGTTACAAACTTGCTTGGATAGAGACAGAAAGTGTCACCAAACTCCTCTAATTCGAGAAAAAGGACATTCCTCTCAGTAGGCAAGGATACACAAATTCAGGAAAATGTGAATGTGTTGGTTTGAATAAGAATGACCTCACATAGGCTCATATATTTGAGTACTTAGTGAGCAGGCAGTAGTAACCTTTGAAAGGATTAAGAAGTAAGGACTTGTTAGAGGAAGTGTGGCCTTGTTGAAGGAAGTATGCCGCAGGAATGGGCTTTTGGGTTTCAAGTGCTCAAGCCCAGCCCAGTGTCTTTTTCTCTTCATGATGCCTGAGTATCCAGGTGTAGAATTCTCAACTCCTTCTCTATACCATATCTGTCTGCCTGCTCCCAAGCTTCCTGGTGTGTCAAAAGTAGACTAAGACACTTAAACTGCAAGCTAGCCCCAATTAAATGCTTCCCTTTATAAAAGTTGCCATGACGATGGTGTCTCTTCACAGAAACAGAATACTGACTAATACAAAATTTGGTACCAGGAGTGGGGTATTGCAGTGACAAGCCTGACCATGCTGTTTATTAGCAGAATGCAGACTTTGGGATTTTGGATTAGGAAAACAGTTGAATGCATTAAGTGGAACTTAATGTATCATCCTTTAGAAACATGGAAGACAGTGATGGGGGTGATTTGAATTAAGGGGCCCAGCTCAAGAGGTTTCAGAGAAGAATATTATTAAGTGGTCAAGAGACCATTGTGTAACATTTTGGTGAAGAATGTGGCTGTTTGCTTCCCTTGTCCAAAATATCTGCCTGGGGCTAAATTGAAAAGTTTGGGATTAACAATGTTAGCAAAGGAGATTTCAAGACAGCCTAGTATTTACTTGGGTTTGAGTGACTATGCAGATTTTAAAAGTTTTCAATTTTATAATGAAAAGGAGCAAGCTAAGCAAGGAAAAATTACAAAATGTACAATTTGAGGAGAAAAGCCAAGGCAGCTCTGAGGTAATGCAGTAGATGAGCTGACATTTAGAAGGTCAACACACCAGAGATTTACACATCGAATGGGGGAGGGGGTAAATCCATGAAGGCATGATCTGTGAAATTTAGAATAGCTGGCTGTCTCTACCTGCAGATTCTCTTGTGTGATAACATGTTCCTCTAAAGTGTATTTCTCATGTCTGGCACACTTTTCCTGTGTTCTGTTAGTAGCATGACTTTTCCCCAAAACTGTGCAATTCTAGCAAATAAAATAAGACAGTCAAAGCTTTTGCCCCACTCTGCAATAAAAAAAAAAAAACCAACTCTATAATTAACTCCCTAACAGGATGAATTGGCCAGACAGAAGTCCTTCTGGAAAGATCACAGAAGGAATTTCCACAGAGCAGAACTGCATGTGTCTGGCCTTGCTCTTCAAAGATTTATGACAAATTATGGTGGTATTGCAGGTGTCTGTCCTTGTTATATCATAGTCCTTCAAGAGAGCAAAAGCACCTAACTAATCATATCCAGATATTACTAATCACTCTTAAGAAATGTAAAATGCTACACTCATTCTTTGTCTCTTCCTTAGCTCTCTCAATGGCTTAGTTTTCACCCTTTGTAACCTGCAGCAGCCCCTTCTAGAGAGGGCTGGAACCTCCTCATAGCTGAAGCTGCAGTTGGCTACAAACTAACTAATAAGTTTTGCTACATATCTTCAAAGAACGCCTGTATCCATGAGAATTTTCCTTGTAGTTTTTTTTTTGCTTGTTTGTTTGTTTACTAACAAATTGCTAATGAATGGATATATTATGCTTGTGAACTTGTAACAGCAGAAGAAATAAGATTGGAAAGAATGTAGAATGTAGAGGATTAAGAATAGCAAGTGTAGAAGAAATAAGAATGTTAGAATTGGGACAGAAATTTAGAGCTAAGAAATTATAGGCAATTAGGACAGGAAAATTAGAATGGATGCAGAACGATAAAGAGACCTATCTGGAGCTGCAAGCATCTGAGTTCATTCAGTAACCTCTCTGGCTAGTGGTTTTCTAAGTCCCTTAGCTACTGAGACAACCAAACCGCACCCTGGGAGGAAATCAGCACAGCTGGGCTCTGTTGGCTTTCGATAGAAAAGGAGCAGCAGGAAACGTAATGGAGCTAAGTCCAGTGCTCAAGGAGACAAAAAGTTTAAAGAAAAGCCTGATCCAAAAATGAAATAAAGAGAGTGGTGACCTTAGGGCCACGTTTCTAACTTGTGAAAGGGAATTACAGAACAGCTTAAGGCAGCGTGATGAGACTCACTTTAATCCCAGCACCTGGGAGCCAGAGTCAGGTGGGCCAGCATGGTCTACAGAGTAAGTTCCAGGACACCCAAGCTTAGGCAGTCAAGGTAACCATTAAAAACAGAAAACTGATGTAGATGTAATTGAATAAGGGGGGGCGTGTTCCAGCTCCAGCAAGCAGCATAATTTGGCATCTTTGGACACATAGTCCTGGCTTTAGGGTCAAGGATACAAGAAAGAGTTATAGAATCTCTCCATGACTAAAGAAAGCCATTGAGGTCAGGCATGTGTCAGGGGTGTCCCTGCAGGGAGGCCCAGGGAGGCTTTCCTTTAAAAACCTGTGAAGGTGAAGCCTGAATTGCCTCGGAGACCACAAGATGTTGGAGATGCCAGAGCATAAAGTATCTGCTAAGGAAAGCTGCAGGAATCAGCTGCTAGAAATCAGCCCAAGAGAAAGAAATGTGCTGAAGTCAACAAAGCTGAAAAGAGTTGGAGATCTGAATAGCACTTTGACATCAGACGTGGAAATGTAGAATTTAGAGTTTGCCTGGCTGGCTTTCAGTCTTTCTCTGGTCCAATATTTTCTTACTATGCTCCCTTCTTCCATTTTAGAATGGTAATGTATACCTTGTGCCTCTGTATAAGGTAAGAATGTGATTTTTTTAAATTTTGGTTTTACAGTGGGTTACATTTAAGAAATTATCTTGAGCCTCAGAAGAGACTTTGAGCTTTGAACTATAAAATAGTGTGTATAAACTATGGGAACTGTGAAGTTGGACTGAATGTATCTTTGCATTACAATATGGTTACAAGCTTATGGGGCTCAGGGAATGGAATGTAATTGGTTCAATAATAATGATTCTCATAGACCCATTGATTTGAATGATTGGTCAGCAGATAGGATCAAAAATTGTGGCCTTGCTAGAAGAAGTGGGTATGTCGCTGGGGACAGGCTTTGGGGTTTCTATTGCTCAAGCCTGACTCAGTGGGTTCTTTTTCTTCCTGCTGCCTGAGGATCTAGATATAGAGTTCTAAGCTCCTCCTTCCACGCCATGCCTACTACACATCCTGCCAGGCTGATAACGGACTAACCCTCTGAAACTGTGAGCAAGCGCCAATTAAAGGCTTTCCTTTGTAAGTCCTGCCGTGGTCATGGTGTCTCTTCACAGCAACAGACTAAGACAGTGAGAGCAAGTTGTTCATGGAGAGGTACAGGGGAAATATTGTGGTTTTATAGCATAGCATAGTCTGTGTCTTCACAAATCCACCATCGTTTCAGTTACATGGGTGGCGAAAGTCTGAAATGAACTTGCATGTCAAAATCATATATAGTCAAAAACCCTTTAGCAGACACCAGGTTAGATAAACCTTGGGATTTGCATGTGGAATTAGAACTGTGTCCCACAGGCTTTGCATTGAATATTTGGCTGCCAGGCAGTGGCACTATTCTAAGTGACAGCAGAAGCTTTAAGAAGTGAGATATAACTGAAAGAAGGAGGTGGAGAATGTTTGAAGGTCACAGCCAGTCTTTGTCCCATTCCGTGTGGCTTCCAGTCTATTACTAGGTGAGTATCCTCTAAAATGTGCTCCTCATGCTCAGCATCGCCATGGGCCAGAAGAAATGGATCTAAGAACTATAAACCTGAAAAGCTAAGCTGAAAGAAACTCTTCCCAACTGAAGTTACTCATTGCCATTGCAGGTGTGTTATCACAATGACGCAGTCCCTTCTCCTGATACACAAGACTAACGAGTAATTTTCCTCTGGTCCTATGAAATGATCATGTTTTATTGGTTTGGATTTTGGTTGAGCATCAGGTAAGATCACTGACTTGCATGGAACATTTATCTAATTATTCTTTATCAGTGAAAACTTGGGAGTCTGATATAGGGGTAAAAACCTGATTGATCAGAGAAGCAGCAGAGAAGTGACCAGTGACATCCTCTCTCTCTCTCTCCTTCCTTCATCCGAAAGGGTTGAGTCTTTCTCTAAGCCCCTCCATGTGGTTATCTATATGTCCTGGGTCCTCCAAACCTCTATGACCACTTTGGTCAGCTAGTAGTTAGCTCCACCCTCTGATTCAAGGAAAACTTTATTGTCAGTCTCAGGAGTATCAAAATACCCCACAAAACTTGCATATAAGTTTTTGTGTGTAAAATAGAAATGAGGAGCATACCTTTTGGGGGTCTAATAGTCCGGTCAGTGTGAGAAGGCATCACAGACAATACAGACAGTGGATCTGTACTCCACACCAAGCTGATTCTTGGCAGGAGGTGGAAGAAAGGGGTGGTGAGCTGATTGACTTCCACTCTTTCCTCTTGTTATTCATCATACTCATTTTCTCCCTCCAAACTTTCACATAGCTGGTTTCTTTGGTCAAATGAGTTACACTTTTTTCTACAAGGCATTCATTTTGAGCATCTGATTCACCCTGTATGGTCCTGAAAGTTCTATCCCCCCTCCAAACCTCTCCTGTTCAGATGGTTTCTTGATGTGGGATGTCCTTCTACATATGTGTTGCTCTTATTGGTTAGTGAATAAAGCTACTTTGGCCTATGGCGGGGTATAATATAGCCAGGCTGGAAGAGATAGACAGTGGGCAGAGTCAAGGAGATGCTATGTAGTTTCCAAAGGAGAAAGACACCTGCTGGAAACTTATTGGTAAGCCATAGCCTCATGGTGATTACAAAGTAATAGAAATGGGTTAATTTAAGATGTAATAGTTAGTTAATAAGAAGCCTGAGCTAATAGGCCAAACTGTTGTAATTAATATAGTTTCTCTGTGACTATTCCGGTCCAGTTGTCTGGGAAATGAAACACACTCTCTATCTATAGTCTCTGAACAAAGGAAAGGCACCAAAAGTCCAGTTCTGAATTCTTGGAGACTATTACAGCTTCCTTCTCTGAACTGACCAGCCTCCCAAGTCCCTGCCTAAATGCTCAGCTTTTGGCCAGACTTGGCACAAACCAAGCTTTGGTGGACACATCTTTACCCTTCACCTACAACCTATGAAACTTTCCTTCCCTGGCCTTGCTACGTCTTCTCTGGCCTTGATCTCCGGGACCCATGAACCTGCTTGGGAATTGCTTTGCTCAATATAGCTGTTGTTATACTTTTTCAATTCAGCTTGATCTGGTTTGTTGTGTTGATATAGAAATTTATTATCAGGGGCAGGGGGCAAAAAACCCATTACAAGATTGGAATGATTCATACTTTTTTACCCATACAACAAATATTTGTTTTGTGTTTTGGAAAGGCCAAGTATTGGCCCAGGCCATGGTAATGCAAACAGTGATGAAAATTAGACAATGTAATTATAATAATAAATATCATGTCAGAATAAATGAATGCTAATCAGTGGAAATGGAGGAGACAAATATGAAGAGGAGTGAACAAGAAAGAAATGCATTTTTAAACAAGGATTTTATGTTAGACTTTAGGAGAAAACAGAATCTGAATGGTGTGCCTTATAGAGAAGGGAAGCTGTCATTCCTGGATAATAATGACCAGGTACAGAGTTCTGCCAATAGCTAGCAGGCTTCGAGCAAGACATAGAGCCTCAAAAGAGAATTATGTGACTTCACAACTTCAATTCCACCTCATCTACATCTGAGCTGAGGGTCAGAGTAACCTGGGCTCCCGGACCATGAAAACTGGATAGCACAGGCTAAATGTCAAACTGCTTACTGTGACTTGTAGAAAGCCATGATCCAATGACAGGAGACTCATGTATGATAATTTCTTCTTTGTTATCAAGAACTGAGTTAACCTTAAAAGAAATAGCAAAATGGCAAGGAGTGCCGGGCGGTCGTGGCACACGGCTTTAATCCCAGCACTTGAGAGGCAGAGGCAGGTGGATCTCTGTGAGTTCTAGGCCAGCCTGGTCTACAAGAGCTAGTTCCAGGACAGGAACCAAAAGCTACGGAGAAACCCTGCCTCGAAAATCCAAAAAAAAAAAAAAAAAAAAAATAGCAAGGAGTGAGTGAGAGCGAGACCTGCCAAACGCAGGCTATTGAGTTCAAAGAGAGACAAGGCCTCTGGTGCTGTGTGAGAGGTTACCTTTAACCCAATTCAATCATGAGAGAGTTCATGGCCACTAGCCTTTTCTTCCTATCTCATTCAAACGCGTGTCTATTTAAATGCCCACAGTATCAGTCAGATCATGCTACACACACTGGAGTTCACTGGCTACTCTCTCTGAAGCTTTGAAGTTTCACTGTCCAAAAAGAAATCTCAATGAAAATTAGGGAAAACTTAGAGCTCAATGATATGAAAGATGAAGCCTTAGCAAACAGTAAGTGTCCCAAGGTTAGTCAACAGCCTCAGAAGTACTTTTCAAATAGGGTAAAACCCAAAAACAATCTGTCTTAAACACAGGCATAAGACATGAATGCAGTATGAAAAATAAGAGCAGAAAGAAATAATATGAAGCAAAGAACCCACCTACCAAAAAATTAATAACAGCAATCTAAGTTACTTGATAGGAGAAATGACAAAGGAATTAGCACCAGCGGTGCAAAAGAAGCACACACTGAGATCTTTAAGACGTGAAAATAAGAACACAACTCTACACAAAAGAGCTACAGGAACTGAATAAAGCTGGAAACAGGAGAGGTGCTCGTCCAGGGAAAGGCACACAAACTGGTCATCTAGTGCCAAACAGACAGTCTAGAATACATACATACAGCATATGGACTGAACAGTCACATTTAGGATTATATATGCCTATACAAATGCATACACACATACAATAACTATTAGTAAAATAAGAAAACAAGAATTTGAAAGAGAGCAGGGATGAGAATATAGGAAGATTTAAGGGGAGAAGGGGAAAAATTGCAATTAAATTATAATCTCAAACACAAAAATAATAAAAATTTAAAAGAACATGAGAAGTTTTATAATCAACTCAGATAAGTTGACCAGTAAATTATTCCAGCTATTCAAGGAAAAGAAAATTATAGTTGCATAGACAAATGTTCATGAAATAGAAATAAATGCTTCCTGACTGGTATATGACATCACACACTCAACTTGATCCAATTCTTTAAAAGAATAGAACAAAAAACAAACTCTCATCTAAATTCCCTAATAATCATAATTTTTTCTTTACAATATAAATACAGATGGCACACCGTAGCAGCTTGAATTTACTTGATCTTCAAGGTTAACACACTGGAAATAAGCTCAGGGTTAATACAATTGGAAAATAATTCAATATGACTCTCTTGATAATAGAATAAAAATGGAACAATATATAAAATATTCTTAATAGATACATAAAAATGATTTCCTAATATTAATTAGTGAATGTGTTTATATGTATATGCATATGTGTTGTATAAAATTCATTAGTGAATGTGCTTACGCATATGTGTTGTACATGTGTATATGCATATGTGTACTGTACATATGTATATACATATGTGTGTTGTACATGTGTATATATGTGTGTGTTACTGTGCATGTGTCTATGCATATGTATACTGTACATGTGTATATGCATATGTGTGTTGTACTTGTGTATATGTATATGTGTATTGTGCATGTGTATATGCATATGTGTGCTATACAGCATCTCTTCTACATTCATGTCTGTATAAGGCAAATCCCTAGTAACTGTGCCTTCATCAGATAGGCAAACAGACCAAGTGACTGGTATTGAAGTCCTGAAAACGAACCCTGACTGACGACACCCATCATCACAGCATGGTGGAGAAGACCCGACCTTCCTGACAGCAATTTGCTACTCTGCTGTGGCGGGGCTTCTCTTTGATGAAAACCTTTTTCACAGCTCCTGCAAAATCACATGAAGACCCTAACAGTACAATGCAATCAGTCCCCTCTAAGAACACATTTTCTGTGTCACCAACTAAAATGGGAGATTCCAAACAAGACTAAAACCTCAAGGTACCACAGAAAACATCTTCACCACATCGGAGTGTGCCAGCATCTTCAAGGGATATAAAAATTACTAACTATGAAATAAAAGATTGATGTATTGAATTATGTTAAAATTAACACCATCTGTTCATCAAAAAAGTAAGTTACGATGTTTCTTAGTGTAGTATGTATATATTAACATATATATAGTTGTAACGTTTATATATAAATATGATGTGAGAAAACTGAAACCTTTTTACCCTATTAGTGTGAACAGAAAATGATACAAACATTGTGAACAGTCGGATGAATGTTCTTCAAAAAATAAAAATTAAACTTAACATGTGGTCCAAATTTCTACTTCTGGGAATATATCAAAAACTTGGTTTTAGGATCTCATACAAATATCTGTATCCCTATGTTCATAGACAAATTATCATAGATAAGATATGAAAACAACTCAAGTAGATATCAACAGATGTATGGATTTTAAAATATGATCTGTATATATGAGGGAATATTATTTAGCCTTGAAAAGTAAAAATAAAAAGTCCTTCCATATGGCACATTGGTGAGTGCAGAGTTTATTATGTTAAATAGGATAGTCACAGAAACACAAATGCCAAATGACCCATTTTATGAGAAATCTAAAATAGTCAAATTTATAAAAGCAAAGTATGAAGTCAGTTTCCAGGCCTAGGTCAAGGAGTGTGAGGAGCTGATAAGCAAGTATACAGTATGACCAGTGAAGGTCCAGCAATGGACAGAGACAGAAAAAAGTTCTGAGTTTCTCAGAAAGTGAACAGGTCACATGCCAGAGGCCCTAGGGAGGGGCTTTTAGGAAGGCAAGTGTGTTATCTCATTAAAGGGATAACATCACTACCATCTCCTTATTTGCATATCTTCACACAGTTCACATTTCCCATAGAGTAGGATCATTGGTCAGTGATTGACAGGCCTAGCTGAATTACTCTTAAAGAAGGTGAGTAGGTCATTTACCAAACAAAGGCCAGAGATGTTTCTTTAACCAAAAGGTCTATGCAGAGGCAGTTGTGATTAATTCCCTTGCTAGTGCTATCAGGCAAAAAGGAGGTATGGCCCTAAGCCACATCACAAGGAAGGGGTACATCCACAATGGCCTCTAAAATTACTAACTCCTGCATACATACTTAACATCCACCACTCAAGAGTTGAAACTCCAAAATAATTAAGGATATGGGCTGGAATTTGGGACTAAATATAATTCCTTTTCGTTATGAAAATCCAGAGATACAGTTGCGAAGCTATTCACCAGAAGGGATTAGTGGCAGCTGGAGATCTGGTCATCCCCTCAGACATAGCTTCCAAGCACAATGTTCCTGCATTGGGATAATCATTTTAAATACTATCTGAAAATATGCCTCTATTTTGCCTCAACTGCTTAAAGCACCTTCTGATTGGTTTAATAAAGAGCTGAATGGCCAATAGCTAGGCAGGGTGGATTGGTGGAACTTCTGGACAGAAATAGGAAATCTGGGAAAGAATCTGACATGGGAGATTCATCAGCCAGACATTCATCAGCCAGACATGGAGGAAGTCGGACATATGGTACTGAGGAGATGATGAGCCACATGGCAGAACCTAGATTAATCTAAAAAGGTTAATTTAAGTTTTAATAGGTAGTTGGGAACAAGTAAGCTAATACCAAGATTTTATAATTAATAAAATGTCTCCATGTCAAAGAAAGATCTGCTATAACTCTGTAGAGGAGAGATAACAAGAAATCAGGCTTCTCTTCTGACATTCTTTGCCTCTGGACAAGACAAAACCCAGGACATTTTCTGCTTCTGGCCCAGGAAATAAGGATGTGTTTGTTTTAGGGTCCCTAAAACTACCTCACTAACTTCTATTCACTGTCCTTAGCAGTGCTATAATATGAGCTCCAGCAAGCTTGGCCAGCCTCTCCATAAACCACTGAGCCCCTATCTTGGCCTGTCTTCACCACTTCCCCAAAAATGTGTTAGCAGATTTCCAGTTTTTCTGTTAATGTGGTCCCCGGATTGAAATCCCCAAAATGTTTAGTAACAGCACCAAAGCTGGCCAAACCAGATCAAACTGCAACTGAGCCTCTTTGGAAACTTGGCTCTTTAGTGAGAGAACGGGTGATCTAAAGAAGCACTTCTCTGCACAGCCCTGTGAAACCAGAAGAGAGGCATCCTGGTGCCTCCCCTTTCAAGAGAACATCTCATGACATCTGCAATATCCTGAGGTCTCCATTGCAGCCTAGACTTCACCCTTGTAGCCTCATGGTCACCCTCTAGGTGACTCCCCAGGAAATCTGACCTGCTTTTAATTTTTCTATGCCTTTAAAAAAATCTAGATGGAAACCTCTGTGAACATGTAATCTTGTATTCTTTATACCTGCAAGACCATGTGGGCAAAATTCTCTACTGTGGGAAATAGCAATTCAGTTTGTTTTCTTAATATTTAGAGTTTCCATATATTCATATATGCTGTCATGACTTTAACATTTTAAAATATTAAAATACACATGAGTCAAGGTGGAATAAATTAAAATCATGAGATTTTTTTAAATACTATATCTTCAAGTGACAATTACGGCAGTCCTCATAAATACTGAAAGGTTCTCATGCTGAGTATCAGAAAAAGATACACTTGACTGAGATGAACTAATTACAAATCAGGAGAGCACAATTTTGGTATTAAATTGCCTTGAAATTTAACCTAAACTTTTTGCTTTTAGAATGTAATTTCTTCATAGAAATTGAGTACAAATGATTTACTTTGTTCAAAATAGCCATTGTAATGTGACAATGCAATTTTAAAGTGTTCTGTTCCTGTTATTTGAACTGATCGCCTGACCTTTGGTAGTGTACTGTGCTAGGCAGCATGATTTAAATGGATAGATTTGTATATATTAAGTGGATTGTTTTTGATTTTTGTGTCAGAGCCCATGGATGTGAATTCCTTCAACCTCGACCAAAGGTCAGAGAGTTCAGGCCTATTCTTGCTCTTTCAAGGTCATGACAGGGGTTTGAGACAGGATGTCACTGCCTACAGGATGCTTGGCCTATAGTGCTGTCATTGCATGTCCTGCTTAAACAACAGAATACTTAACTCAGGATATAGTTACTTGATATTTCTGGTACTAGAGAGGTAATAACTTTGTTCCTTGTTTGTATCATGGTAAAGAAGTCTTGCCTTCTTCCCTCATTTTGGATTGGGGTATATAAAGCATATGGAAAATAAACACAGGCAGATTCAGTATTCACAGGATTGCCCTCCCAACTCTATTTTGTGTCTCTTTATATTTCTCTTGTATCTGCTTTGTCTGCTTAACATTTCTTTCTTTTTCTATTGATTTTTGTTGAGCTCCTCACTGCTCATCTCCCTACCTAACATTTCTAATCCACATGTGTCTACCCTGGAATGGACAAACCCGTTGAGGCTGGACCCCAATGGATGGCGTCCAGACATGTGGCCAATGGGACATACAAGTGGAGAGTGTGGTGGATGCCACATATGAATACCAAACCACAGGTGTAGAGGTGAGGAGTGAGCACTTAAATAAATAATAAATGTGGAAGGGTGGTGGATATCAGGAGTAAAATTATATATAACTGTAGATATGGGATAAGGAAAGAGTTGGTAGCTGTCTGTACATTTACTTGGCTATATTTTGAAAGCCAGGAGAACTTGGGTAGAGCAGCAACAAGTGCAGAGATTTTTAAATTTTGTAGATATTGTAAATATTCGGCTCCATCCCCCAGGCTGCCAGAGCAGCCGTCACCTTTTCCAGACTGCACCAGGAGTTCAGGAAGCAAAGGTGTGGTCCTGCCCACACTCCTGGCAAACTCTGGAGCAGTGATCTCAGAGTCACAATGGCTGCCACTGCTGAGTGGGAGGGGGAAGAAAGGGATCACAAGGTGCAAGGCCAGGTGAGGGCTGCAGGCCAAGGCCTCCAGAAACCACTGCCATTTTTGGTCTGCTCCTGGGCTCACAGAAGTAGAAGTGATATGGCCCTGCTCATTTACTCTAGAGCTCAGAGAAAGGAAAGCAGGGGGTGGTTTGTGAAAACAGCATAACCCTACCCTCCTGAGCTTTCAGCCCTCCACACCTGAGGATGCTGTGTTCTCTGAGTCGCTGCAGTGGCCTGCACCTGAGTCGCTGCAGTAGCCTGCACCTGGGTGCTTGTGCTGCAACTAAGTTTGCCAGTCAGTGTTACCACTGACCTCCAGTGGACCCGCAGAGCCGCAGAGGTCGTGGCCTGTGCCCCCATTGAGGCCTTGCAGGCAATGAGGGACTGAGGCCTTCCATTTCTGGGTCCCTGGCAGGATGACTGAGCAGTGGAAAGTAGAGCCCTAGACCGGAGCCAGGCATCTGTGAGAATGCAAACTGCTGCCTGACAGCTAATGACAGCTCTTGCAGCTTGGATTAAAAAGATAGCTTAGCTTATTTCATACAGAAAGCCACATGGAACCTAGGAGACATTTTGGTAGAGAACCTAATGTGATCAATGCTCCTTATACTAAGCAACAGTTGATTTGTTATTTCAAAAATAATGAAATAATGGCCACAATATTTGCCTGTACCTCATCTGGGAGTAAATCCTCGAGACCTGCTTTCTAATTGTTTATTTGGCAAATTAACGTATGTGTATGTGACAATTGATACACATTCAGGTTTCTTGATGGCCACTGCACAAACTGGGGAAGCCATTAAGCATGTGTTAACTCATTGCTTAAAGTGTTTTTCAGATATGGGAATCCCTAAAATTATAATGACATATAATGGTTATGGATATATTAATAAAGCATTTCAGCAATTTTGAACCCAGCTTGGTGGCATGCATCTGTGTAATCCCAGGACTCCTATAGCAAGATAGCAGATGAAGATAGGAGAATTCTTAGAAGCTCCTAGGCCAACTAGCTAGGTGTTTGCTGAGGTAAATAGAAAAAAAAAAGGAAAAAATAATAAGAAGAAAAAAAGAGAAAAGCCTGTCTCAAACAAGCTGGAACATAGAGAAAAATCACCTGATATCCAAACTCACTCTGTGGAAAAACACCTGATATTCACACTCACTCTGTGGAAAAACACCTGATATCCACACTCACTCTGTGGCCCATGTATTCCTTCACTCATATGCAACACACTAAGACACAGAAAGAGGCAGACACATACACAAATTCATGTAAGAAAAATGAAATTTGAGGGTTTAGTTTCATAATTTTCAAAGAGTAATGAATAGAAGATAAGTACTAGGGCTTGAAATGAAAAAAGAGGCATCACAGGAACAGTAAGATTGTAGAAGGTACTAGATCAGAGTAGTGAAAAGCAGAGAAGTGACTTCGGCTTTGAGAAACAGTCCAGAACAGAATGATAGCGTATTTTATATATCAATGAATTTATAACTCAAAGATGTCATCTTTAGGATTCTGTAAAGTCTGACTTCCTATTGTTTATTTCAGTTATTATGGTGAAAGAACACCTGAATTTCTTCTGCAAACCACAAGATACTTTGCTAAGCTATACTAAAGACATGGACTGTAGACTTTCTCTTTTCATAGCAGTCCCAGGTAGAGCAGTTAGACAGTTGCAGATAGACCTTGAAGAGAAATTATGTTCTCCTGATCTTCCTGTAAGGACAAAGACATGTGAAAGGGCACAAATTCAGTCATCAGACAAGTAGGGCCAAAGAAGGAGAAAGCAAGACACTAAATAACTCACATCTGTGGGAGAGCGGGGTGAGCAGAGAAAACAGAATTTTATTGCTCCTAAATTCCTTATTTCTGTGTGGTTCATGCTTAAATGTAAATTATGGATGGGCAGTATTCCACAGGGGTGGTGCCCAGTGGCTTCTCTAGGCCATCTGGTTTCAGGCTCATAAATTAAAGCCTATTTCAATATATAGTTTTTGTGTATCCTTTTAGACCGAGAAACTGTCAATTAGTGTTTTCCATATTGTAACCCTGAAATAGAACGAATATTTATTAATTCCTCATACAAAAAGCCAAGGGTCCAGTCTTGACAGGTTCATACATTCCAGGGTAAAAGTGTGTGGGTTAGAAGTGTTAGGCAGACAAAACAGATATACAAAAGAAATATACAAAGACACAGAATAGAGTTGGGAGTGCAATCCAGTGAATACCAAATCCACCTGCATTTATTTTCCATATGCTTTATATGCCCCAAGTCAAAAAGGAAGAAGAAGCCAAGACTTCTTTACCATGATTCAAACAGGAACAAAGTAATTACCTCTGCAATATGTAAAACATCAAGTTTACATATCTATCTATCTATCTATCTATCTATCTATCTATCTATCTATCTATCCTGAGTGAAGTATTCTATTGTTAGGCAGGACATGCAGTGACCACACCTTAGGTCAAGCATCCTGTAGGCAGCCGACCCTGGATCAAACCACCTGTCATAACCGTGAAAGAACAAGAATAGGCCTGAACTTTCTAACCTTTGGTCAAGGTAGAAAGAATCTACATCCATGGGCTCTGACATATTCCCACTTTTAAAATTTATTTATTAAAGTTTGTGCTTCTGCTATATGGCAGATGATTGTAATGAGTTTCATCATGATGTTGCCATAAATGCATATTTTATCATATTCACCTGTCTTCAAACACCTTTGTAAATCTCTTTTTCCTGCCCTACATGTCCCCCTCTGACATCTCAAGTCAGCCCCCACTTATTTTCACATATTTCTTTTCCTCTAAATTCTACAATCTGAAAGAGTACAAGTGACACTTTTCTTTCGGCATCTGGCTTCTCTCAAACACCACGCTCTCCAGTTCCATCCATTTCCCTGCAAGTGACAGGACTTCATTCTTTTTATGGATGAATAAAATCCTACTGTTTGTATATACCACATTTTCTTCATCCACTCATTGATGGTGGGCCTTCTGGTTGATTCCACAGCTTGGTAACTGGTTCATGTGAAGATAAACAGGTATACTGACAAATCTCTTGTATGTTGACTTTAATGCCTTATTCATAGAGGTGGTATAGCTGACGATATAGTAGCTCTACTTTCAACACTTGAGGAATCACCATAGTGATTTCTTCAGAGACTGAATTATTTTACATTCTTCCCAACCACGTGTTAGTGTTCGTTTCCCACTCCCTGATTCTTTCCAGGTTATTCTGTTTTATTTTCCTAACAAACATGCAGGCTGGAAAGAGATGTAGTTTTTATTTGTATTGCTATTATGGATAAAGATACTGAATGTTTTTCATGTATTTTTTTTTTACCACCTTCACTGCCTTCTTTGAAAATGTTTTTGCAGGTCAATTCATTATTGACTGAATTCATTATTTGATCTTTGTTATGTTTAATTTTTGAGTCCTTGCATATGTTAACATCTGTTACCTGTTGAATAAATAGCAGGCAAAGGCAGAGACCCTTTCTCATTCTCCCAACTGCCTCTGCCCTCTGTTCACTGTTTCTTATACTCCCATTTGGAGATTCTTAATATGATTTTCTAGCTACTATAATGCATATTATATCGGTAAATTATCATTGTGCTGTTTAGGCTCCCTGAGGTCATAGGATGGACTGAAGTCCTAACTTGGTGAGAGCAAGGGAAAACAACAGCGGTGGCCCGAGAATTAAAATATGTCACCTCAGAGAACAGTTAGAAAGAGTACCATTTCTGATAGATGTTACTATTATTGATCTTACCAGATAAAAGCTTCAGTAAAAGGCAAACTAGAAGTTCAGCCTGGGAACTCGCCCATACAGAGAATTCTCATTCAGGAACTGCAACTGACTGCTTCAACTTCCCCAGCTAGTTTCTGCTGGGTGCCATGAACATCCATTTGATGATGCTCTTTTTGTCTATGTCATTTGCTCTTTTGCTTGACAACCCCACCTGAGGAGGACATTATCCACTGCTCAGGAAAGTCTGGACACTCCAGGTGGCTGTCTTCTTCAGTGAGTTTCTCTTAGATGGCATTGATGGTTTTTTTCTTCTCTCTCTCTCTCTCTCTCTCTCTCTCTCTCTCTCTCTCTCTAGGTTTCTTAAGAAATTCACTTATTGAATACAGGAAGTATGGCTATTATTGTACATCATTCTCTGGATAATAGCTATTGATGATCTATTTACAAAATTATTAATCAAACCTACATAGGAGATGTTTCTCCATATGGCCTTCAAAGTTTTAGTCCTTACATTAAGATACTGGATCTATTTTGAGTTGAAATGGATGAGAAGCAGGAAGTCACCTTCATCCTTCTACTATGGGCATCTAGCTTTCCCAGCACTACTTTTTCAAGAGACTGCTTTTCTTCATGCATGGTACTTGTATCTTTGTTAAGAATCAGATGACTGTAGCTCTGTGGACTTATATCTGGGTCCTCAATTCTATTCCATCAATTTACATGTCCATGTTTGTACCAGTACCACACTGGTTTTGTTACTGCAGATTTATAGTATAAATTGACGTCAGAAATACATGGGATACCTCCGGCACTGCTATTTTTTCTCAGGATTTTTTTGAACATTTGGAGTTTTCATAAGAATTCTAGGAATTTTTCTTTCTGCTAAAAATATTATTGAAAGTTTGATAGACCATTGAATCATTTTTAGTAACATGCCCATTTAACTGTGTTAATTCTGTTGATCTATAAACATGGAACTTTTTCCATATTCTGAGGTTTTCTTTAGTTTCTTCTTTTACTGCTTTCTAGTTTATGGTAGAAGTCTTTAGCATCTTTGATTATGCTTATGCCTAGGTATTTTGTTCTTC
This sequence comes from Microtus oregoni, assembly GCF_018167655.1. Classification (NCBI taxonomy): domain Eukaryota; kingdom Metazoa; phylum Chordata; class Mammalia; order Rodentia; family Cricetidae; genus Microtus; species Microtus oregoni. The sequence continues at coordinate 55,496,704 of NW_024543059.1, read as the reverse complement.
ATTGTTCTTTAATTTAATCCTTGCTATACTTAATAGGTTCATACAAATTAGAACTACTATGTCTTCCTGGGGAAATCTGTCATGATGTAGTAGCCCACTTTGAGCCCAAAACCTCTTAAAGTCTGTTTTTCCTCTGAGAATACCAGATAGAATATTTTTAGCACACCTTCTTTCATGCCATATCATAGATGACATATGACCACTTCTGCATTTTTGTGCATTCACATTTTTGGTTCTGGCTTATAAAAGTCCAGTAGCTAAAACTGGGATTTTAAATTTCCACATGCCAATGCCACCTTTGTGAAGGAAATACTCACTCTACATATCTTCATTAGGATTACTAATGTCACTCCAGTTAGCATTAACTATTGACTTAACAGAACCTAGAGTTATTTGGGAAGAGAATCTAATGGAAGAATTGTGTATATCAGTTGGCCTATAGGCATATCTACGGATGGTTGTCCTGCTTGCTAATTGATGAAGGAGGGAACAACCCATCGTTAGTGATGTCATCTCTAGGCAGCAGGTCCTGAACTGTATAAGAAAGCTACCTGAGCATTAGCCTGCCTAGTACCCAGCAAGCACCCTGGTTTCTACCATACTTCTTTGGCTGTGCAGTGATTTCCTTGGCCCTGCCTTCAAGTCCCTGCCTTACATTCCTGTCTTGAATTCCCTCAATGGTAAACTGTGATGTAGAATCTGAGTCAATTAAACCATTGCCACCCAAGGCTGCATCTGGTCAGAGCGTTTTTCACAGCCACAGACGTTAAAGTCGTGCGGCTATATTGGCGGTGTCTTTCTATTTTCTGTTTTTTACTTTATTTCTGCTCTTGCGCTAGTTTTTTTCTTGTTTATAGAATACTTCTCTGAGGCCTTACTTGCTAGTGTTTAGGAGCTGCCTTATTATGGAGATTCTGAATTATATCCATAATATTATACATCTAACTCTATAACAGTGAATATTATTAGGGTATTTCTCTTCTCAACTAATATGATCTTGCAGTGTACAATTACACCAAATTACATGGGATCATTATCTAAGACTGTTTTGTTTCTGAAATTAGGCATAAATATTACTTTACAAAACTTAAGATGTCTGTATGCTTGCTTACATGTTTATCAACCAATTCATTCGCTCACCACTTCTTATACAGCACATATTTTCAGTACTATTTTCCTTCTTCCTCAAATGCCCGTATCATTTGTAAATTTTTCTCATATGACTGTGTTGATGTTAAACGCATACTGGCATTCTTGTAAGTGTAGTCGTTCATTCAAATATAAGCATGCTGAAGTTTGTTTGCATACAAACTACTGGAGAAGAATATTTTATCATTGAACCTTTAGAATATCCAGTTGATACAAAGCTGGAAAGAGAAATTTTTATATGTATTGACTCTTTATTAGATATTGATTTTTTTAGTGATTTAGGAGAAAATATTTTGAAGTCCCAAAGCAAAAAAAAGGCATGATTAAACTGTGAAATAGATTTTTCCCAAAATGTTACTTGTCCATAACTTAAACTGCTTTCATTCTAGTTTTGATCATACGGCTTCATTCAAAGTTAAGCCTGTGTTTTGTCAATGTGGTATGTTAATGCAACATGATTTCTAAGGCCATTGCAACAAACTAATTTTGTCTGCTTTTAAATATTACTTCTCTGAATCTCAGTAATTGGAAATTATTTGTTATCGTTAAGTAGTTAATGTAACTAAATAATATTCAGTTTTTATATGCCTTCATATACATGCCCATAGAGATACACACGTGTGTATGAATTCAAGCACACGTGAAACAAGGAAACATGGACCATAACTGGAATGATGTTGAGTTACATATCTTGTCCATAAAATCACCCATACAAAACGGTCATGGAAAACGTGTTAAGAGTCACCTCCTCTATTGTCCTACTCTCTCTGAAAAACTTAGACATCTGAAAACAAGCGCATTCAACTTCAAAACCCTAAGGATGTCTGACGTAGCTGACTGGAAGCCTGTTAAACTCATTGGAGTTTTTTTTTTGTTTGTTTTGTTTTGTTTTGTTTTTTTGTAATTAACATTGACTGTACCTCTTTTAGGGCTATACACCGGGACACATAATTTCTTCTGATCTAAAGAGATGTTTCACTTTCAACTCTAAGCCAACACAAATAAAGTCAGAAGCTAGTTATGGTATAGAAAGCTCAGGTCTTCTCATTGTTGTTCCATTGAATGGTATTTGAAATTAAAAACCATGGACAAAGTAGAACAAAAATAACAAAATCTAACACTCTGTGTTATATGAGCAGGGCTTGCCTCAGAAACTGTGAGGAATAATCACTGACAATCATTATAATGATGCAATTGAAGAAGGACTTTTCCTCTTAAGCCATTTTCTGCCAGGTGATTAGTTTATTTGTATTTCTGGAGTAAAATCATCTCTCTATTTGAATTGGCACAAGGAGCTCTCATTTTGCACAGAGGTCTGTGATTGTTGAAATGCTTACCTTATCTCTGCTCTGACCTAATGTCAAGCTGACCACATGTCGCAGTGACAGAAAAGAAAAAAGCATCAATGCATTGCATTCTATATGTGTCAAATCTAGTGACATATCCAACTGCTGACTTACGTATGACCATAGCTTCAAAGTATTATTACCTTCTACCAATATCAATCCTAGATAGAAAAATAATTTATAACTCTCATCCAAATGATAAATCTTGGGGACCTGTGAAATCCTTCAGAGGGGGAAAAAACTGCTTGTATGTTTCTCTTCAAAATACTTCCTCAGAATAAGTATTGTTACAGTATTGCTTATTGAAAATATGGTACATATAATCATTGCTTTTTAAATTTGTATTTTATTTTTTAATTATATGCACTAAGCCAGTATTTGCACATGACTGCATAATTCCACAAAGCCAGAAGAGGGCATTGGATCCTCTGAAGATGGAGTAGCAAGTAGTTTTGCCACCTGACATGGATGCTGGGAACTGAACAAATATCCTTTGTAAAAAGCAACAAGTGCTCTTAACTGCTGAGCCATTTCTCTAGCAATGATAATTATTAGCTTAATTTTAAGAATTTTAATTTTCATACCAACAACCAAAGAGCTCGTGCCAACACCGTGATAGTGAATAACAACTTTTACTGTATGGCTTTAAAAATATCTCTTGCTGAAGAAGACTCCTGTTATAAAAGGAGGCCATTTCAGGACAGAATAGACTTTATGGCTGTCTTCTCGAAACTTTATATTCTCAATGGGAAAAGACCCATCTGTAATAGTATTTGCCAAAAGTGACCCAGGGATAAATAGAAAATTAAAAACAGAATTTGGCTTTCTGTGTCAAACTTGTAATGCAAGAGCACAGAATGAAAACAAAGACTTCTCATGTACATTTTTCTTTGTACATGGAGGGATAGTTTTATATGCACACATGTGTGAGTGTGCATTCCCATGCACATACATGAACAGGCCAGACCTGGGTGTCTTTCTCAATCACTCTATTTTCTGAGACAGTCTTGCCCTGAACCTGAACCTCAGTGCTCTGGCTGGGCCGAATAGCATACCGTTAAGCTGCCATGATGTGCCTATCTCATGCCACAATTCTGGGGTTTCGGGCATGCACAACTATGACCTAGTTTGCTTAAATTTTGGGAATTTGAACTTAGGACCTCTTGCCTTTACAGCAAGTACTCCCGCTCACCGAGCCATCTCGCCAGCCCCACTACTTACTCATTATTTTATTGTTTCATAATACAAAGAAAGTACACAATACTGTTATACTGCAAGAGAAAATTCTGTGGAACATAAGAATGCCTCATTTTACTGTATGCTGTATCTTGACCTTTGATGTGAAAACTTGATTTAAAAAAATAAAAGTGATTTGCTGTGAAACAGAAATCTGTTGTTAGTAAAATGCTCAGGAAAGGAGCTGAAAGGGTAGCCTGGTGAACCTTATAATAGACTGCAATCAGAAGCATTCGCCATGGACAGAGTGTTCATGCTGAAATGCAAACTCCAATCCAGCTGATTACTGTTATAGCTTGGTTTCTGACATGATGATTAGCAATACCCGCATTTTAAAAGATTTTCAAAAAGTTAAATGAGTAAAATATGTGCCTATAATTAGCGGCACATTGTGTAACAGAATGGACTGGGCTACGCTGCGGTCAGGCAATTATTTCTTTTAACGTCTAAGATGCCACTTAAAAATTTAACTGTGATTTAATTTGATGAGTAATCTGGGGAAATGCATGCATGCACGTGAGCGTGTGAGTGTGTACGTGTGTGTGTGTGTGTGTGTGTGTGTGTGTGTGTGTGTGATCTGAAATAAAATAAGGGTTTCACTACAGACATTAAAATTTCTGGAAGTTACCTTTATACCCGCACAGTGATGATTAAACTACTAACTCTTAACGAAAATATCTTGGAGTATGTGCCAATGTCACCAATTACCAAGAGAAAAGGAATATTTTTGTACTGCTCTGTGCAGTGATAATATGCAAAAAGACTAATATTGGGAAATAAAACTCAGTGACAAACGGTGATAAGACAGAATGTGAGTCTGAGGATATATCATGAAGTCGTTTCTACTCCAGGACACTGCACTCAGGCATGGAACAAAGGGGGCTGTCAACTGCCCTCGCTGGAATGGGGTAAATGCAGCGAATTTACTAGGGCCACTTGGGGTAAATTTCCCTAATCCCATCTTTGTCCCCAGGCAGAGTAGGAGAGCATGCTCAGCAACCAGTAAGGAGCACTTGTGAGCAACTGCTGAATTTCAATAGTAATTAACGTGACTGTTCCCCGCGGAGAACACGCTCGCAGGAGAAAACACCAGTGTGAAAACAGTATGTCTAAAGTGAAAATTAAAATCCGTTGCCATTCCATATCCAGGAGATTTTGCAATTCAAAGCATCCTGTACTCAACTTTACACATTTATGCTCAGTTCACTCTTATTTTTACTTCTCCCGATCCTGCCAAGGACCAGATGCACATTAAAGCATCAGAATGGGTGAATCACAAATGTCAGCTTCCCTTAGCACTGAGCAGGAATATTGTATTTCCCCTGCAAGTGACAAAACAACATCCTAACCTCTAAGCATCTCTCCTCAAGTTAGTTTGTACTTTTATGGAGCATTATTATATTTCCCACCAAGATTTTTTTTTAACCTGAGAACACATTTAGTTGAAGAAAAAATATCATTAATGGGACTGGAGAGATGTCTCATGGGTTAAGAGCCCTTGCTGCTCTTACAGAGGACCTCAGTTAGGTTCCTAGCACCCATTCTGGGCAGCTCATAGCCACATTTAGCTCAAGTCCCAGGGGATCCAGGGCCTATGGCTTCCTTGGGTACCTGCGCTCACAAGCTCACACACATACATGTCCACATAAACAAAAAATAATAAAAATAAGTATGTATAAATGTTTCACCAATAATCTCATTTTGGTTTTTAGAATTCATGTATTAAAAATAAACATATAGAAAATATTTTTACAGTCCATATTATTTCTGTGGATTTAGAAAGGTGGGGAGGGAAGAGTAGAAAATGTCAGAGATGAAAAAGGTACCTGTTTTGCAGTTTTGTGCTTTGTGCTGACTCATGGCCTTAGTTTTCTGCTGATATTAGTCAGATTCTAAACAGAATGTTAGACCAAACCGGCCCTAATTAATCCTAGAGACGTGTATATCATCCTTTTTATACTGCTCAATCAAAAATCTTTCTAAATCAGCTATAGCTTCTAATCACCTTTGAGATTCTATAAAATAAGAATTTCACAAGCCACTGCTGTCTGCATAATGGAGGAAAGGGGGCTACGATAAACCTCTGGACTTCAAGTTTTCTGTCAGGCAAGTGGGATATTTGTGTGCACACATGTCACTGGATTTATTTTAGAGACACACATTCAACTCATCTAGGAGTAAGCCAAGACTGCAGTAAGTGAGTCCACATTGCTCTCCGACCTCACCTTCATATCTCAGGTCCATGTGTGGGATTGGGAAGAATAAAAGATTTTTAATGCTTAAAACTTGGCATGTGTGTCTTGATTCAAAAGCTGATACTAGCAGAAGTGTATGAAGTGAGACATCAGAGACAATCTGAAGCCATGGTAGGCTGAAGTGCCATCATTTACTTCATCTCCTCATGAAAGTCTTTAAAAATGAAAATATCAGATTTGTATCTTGGAAAAAACATTCTGTTTTCAGTGTAGAAGAAAGATTCATGGAGAACAAGTTTGTTGGCCAAAGTATAAGTTAACTGAGTGTAGTGAAAAAGGTGATGTTGGATACATTCCAGGTGGTCAGACATTCCATGCGTCTGTCTGTTACCACTAGGCAGGCTCTGCACATTGTCATAGTCCTGTCACTCAAAGATGATAAGCTTTGCTTGCTTTGGACAGTTCAGCTCTCACGCTCAAAATCCAAATCAGCATGGTCAGTGTAGTTTCGGCTTCCTGTGACCTGAAGCCTCGGAATGACTGCCTTGAAAGACCAGGTGACATACAAAGTATTGCTCAACTGTGGAGAAATCATCTCTAGAAGCTGGTTAAAGATGGTCTCCTGTTCCACAAATGCAGCTGGATTTGAGGGCAGGGATGACGTGAGGAGGGCTGCTGTGCACCAAACAAGGACATGGATGAGAACCTGCCTATGAGGGTTCATAAGAAGCCTCCCACAAGTAGATGGGGGATGAGAATCAGTCATGTGACAGTTCTACACAAGGTTGCCTGCCTGGCTGTGTTACTACAAGGATCACATGGCATTTGCTAAGTCTTGGGCAACTAAAAAAGAAAAATAAAAGAAAGAAACTTATTCCAATTAGAAAATGTAAAATACAGGACAGGCACTTAATCTAAGATAGTGAATAAACCCATGAGAATATGTTTGACGTTGCTAGTCATCGGGAAAATAAAAATTAAAACCACAATGAGTAGAATTATGACTCTACCAGAATTGCTAAAATTAAAATAGCATCAGCTTGTTAGGAAAACTTAACAGTTATAAGTGCGTATGTACCTAACAATGGGATTAAAATAAACCAAACCAAGACACACAGAACTAAGTGGAATAGAGAAAGTCAGCAATACAACACGAGATTTTAGTAGCCCTAACCTTATCCCAGTAATTGATTAAAAATAAAAATGTAAATGCTTCAAACATCTATATAGTACACATAATACCTGAAAACAATTTCTGTGCTTCGTTTTTGGCTAACAGTAGCCAAAAACACTGATAGCAGAAAACCAGGGGAAGTATTGAGCTCAAACAGAATGACAAATTACAAAATTCCCTTATTATCAGGATAGTTACTAAACCGCAAATAGTTAATCTTAGGAAACATTTGCGTGAAATCCATGTGAATTGTCTCTAATGTCAGGGTGTCTTTGGGGAGACAGGAAGAATGTTTTCCCTGGCAGTCATCCATTGCCGGGTGAATGATCGCACTTCAGATGTGGTTGTTACCCTTTCGTGACTGACTCAATATGCAATGGGACCTCCAATTTCTGAGAGTATAACTACGTTGATTCTTTTTCCAAAGTGATCAACTTTAATAAGATACAGAGATCCTTCCAAGGCAGAAGATAGCTACAATCTTTGAAGAAACTGAAGGCCGGAATTGATAAAACCTCATGTAAAGCTTGTTGACTATGTTGAAGTTCTCAGAATCAAGTGACATCATTTCTATTAACGGTAAGAAAAAAAGGGAAATAAAACTGAGAGATTATAAAATGATAAAAAAAAGAAGGGTTTTCAAGCATTGACTTTCTGATAACCTCCAAAATAGATTTTCTGAAACCACAAGATTGAAATAAGAGCATAACCATCTACAAATATATTTCTATGACTGATGTACATTGATTACTAATTGTTTCACCGAAAGAATATTATTCCAAAAATTCTCATACAAATTTCAGGTGTTTCTGGAAATATTCCCCTTTGTTAAAACTCATTTCATAAACTCATAATTTGTAATGATATGCATATTCCTACTGTAATAGTCTGTGATTGCCAATGCAATGTTGTTAGCAAAAGTTTCATTATTATTTGGAGATTGTCTTTCTATGCTAAGGTTTTTCCAGACTAATAAAAGTTTTTTTAAAAAAATAGTATTTCTTATCTCAGTTTTCAAAAACATTTTCCCATTAAGCATGAGACTGTATCCAGGTGTGATATGACCTGATCTGAGTTTGAGCAGGAGAGCCAGTAAACCAGCAGAAGGTGAGAGGTGAGGTGAGGCGAGGCCAGGCTTAGCATTCCCTAGCTAATTGGAACAGTGAATAAGTCAAGAGTAGCTGAAACAGCAGGTTAAAAAAAAAAAAAATGTGTCTCACATCTTCACACAGAAACATTGTTGAGATGGAGGCCTTCTTCCTCTGGTCACAAAATTACATGTTCTGATAGACTGTGGTCACTCAATTTGATGATACAAAGTTAGGACACCATAAAAGGGTGAATTAGATACAAACACCAGATCTTAAATAAAAGAACAATTGACGTATACATGAAATGCTTGAAGAAGATGGTGGCATACTTAGGCTTGTCCATTCTTGAATAATTTAGTAACACAGTTACTGTTCCTAGCCACATGCCTGAGGTGTCAGAGTATGGGTAGATGGTCTATAAAATAAAGAAACTAACAACTATCATTCGAACTGCAAAAGAAGGTAGGTCTCAAGTCTGTGCATCCAGAATCTACAACAAGCATTCTGTTAGGACCAATGATAAGATCCACTGATGGGATCCCTGCTCCTCATCTGACTCGAAAAGATGGGCTGATGTCTTAAAGATGGGTTGGTTCTCAGAATATCTTTCCTTCCCACTGTCTTTAATCAGCTTATTACAAACTCCACGTGAAGGAAAGGGAGAGCAGAATCTTTAACTGTTTGAGTTGAGGACCCTCCAATTTCTCCCTGATAAGTTTTAAAAAGGTGTGAGACAAAATAAGCATTAGTCAAAACCTACCAACTTTCTCTCTAAAAGGAATAATATCAAAACATTTTCATTTCAAGATATTTTAAATTCTTTGTATTTATGAATACAAAGTCTTTATAAATAATAACTTTATTGTGAATCCAAAAACATCATCCTTTGATTGCTTCCAGAATCTATCGAGAATTTTATCTATACCTTTTAAAATCTATTCTTAGATACTTCTGTCATCTATTTTTAAGATTTATTTTATCTTTACGGTGTTTGCCTGTGTATGCAACTGTGTGCCCAAATGCATGCAGTGCCGTGGTGAGAAGAGTGTTCTGGATCCCCTAGAACTGGAATTACAGAGGTTGTTAGCCACATTGTGGTTGCTAGAACTCACACCTGGGTCCTCTGCAAGACTCTTAACTACTGAACCATGCTCAAGCCCTCTTTGTTTATAGTAATTAATAGTAACTACTTCTATGCACAGCACCTGGTTGAAGAAAGTGTTGGATGTTTCTGTCATGTCTTAGGATCGGGAGAAAAGACTGTATACTAAGTGTCATCAAGGTTGATTTTTCTATGAATGCAAGTATATATAGATTGTGTATAGATTATTAACCTAAATTCACATCAAACTTATTATTGGGATAGAAGTGTATTACTTTAGTTTTCTGTTTCTCAAATATTCTAATAGTTACAACACCACATGACTGCAACTAGAATTTTTTATTCCAAATACAATAGGTTATTTAATATTCAAATAAAGGTGGATCAAATACTCTAAATAAAATAGAAAGATTCACTGAGTTTAAGCACAGTTGTCTGTGTGGCCATGGGTTTGGATCTGTCTCGTGAAGTTGGTTGAACTGTGGGCTTGGCTCGCTAGGGGTTCACAGCTAGAGACATCGTTTTTTTTCAGAATCTGTCAGGAGGGGATGGACAGTGATTAGAACGCATTGAACAAATGCATGAAATTGTCAAAGATCAAATTTAAATAATAAAATACAAATAAAATTTTAAAAAAGACATCTGTTTTCCCTCTGATTGTTTATCAATATAAAATATTAAAATAATTATAATTTCCAAAATAACCACTTGACTGAATATTTATTTCTGGAGTAGACTTGAGGCATTCACACTGAACAGTATGTTAAGGTGGTTAAGGTTATTTCTTACTTTCTAACTCTTTGGTTTGTTAGTCAATGTAAGTTTCTTTTGACTGGTTTTCTGAGGAATTCGTGATGGATAGTTGCACATTAGAAATTAGTTTGATTGTTGGATTTTGGAACAAGTCTCAGAATCTTCCATGAAAAACTAATAGATCTTTAGGAAATTTCAAGCACATTAACAAATAAACATCTATGTGCTTCTATATATGAATAATTCCAATTGAAAGTTGACAAAATTAAGAAAACATGCATTACAAAAAGCAAATGTTATTACAGCATGGTGAAGAAAGTGAACGATTGCTTTTCAATCTGACTGAGTATTTTCTACTTCTGGGTTCTGTATGGACTCAACTAATATCTCAAAAAATTATTGAAACAGTGCCTTAGTGAATGTGATATGTAATGTTTTCATGACTCAAATAGTATAGCATGATGTGTATGAATATTTTAACATGGTTGTTATGTATAGATATTTTAACATAAAATGTTGACACGTGTTCTGCAGAGAAACAAAGACATATTAATTATCTTATTTTCATATCTCATTAAATGGAATTTAACGTACTTATTATTCCAGAGTTCTGTTTTGTTTTTCAGAACTTCGCTTTCAGGAAGTGATGATTTATGCTTCCAGACAAAGAGAGTGCATTTCTGTTGTGCTGTCCCAGCACTGCTTGGAGAAGACCTGGGGTGTAAACAAAAAGTGGAAGTCACTGGCACAGATCGAAACTCCAGTCTTATTAGAGGAAGGAAATAGATCTCGTTTGAAAACTGAAATTACCTTCCTTCCTCTACAACTTTTTCAAGCTTTGGAGAAATAATTAAGTTTCAGCCTATGTTTTGCTTATTCATGCAGAATGGAACTGAGACATTTTTTTTTTAATTCAGCAGCCTAAATTCCATTTCACATTTTTGCCAGGTAATTCTCAACTCAAGCCAACCTTGGGCTGGAGGGATTTCTTCTGCTTTGTGCTCAGGGAGACAAAAGAACATAATTTTGAATGCATAGCAGTTAATTCCAATATCAATTCAATTGTACCAAAACCATACAACCTCAACTTATTTAATCAACTCATTTCACAAGCAGAAAGCAAATGAAAACCAAAGAGTTCATCATGCTTGATACTTAGCATAATTAATACAGTCTCCTGGCTTTGTATTTCAAGGTTCATGTTACACATATATTCAACCAAATTGTATGTCATGAGAGTACGCTGGCCTTGACATTTCTCATCTTTCTATTAGAATATGTCTTCATTCTAAATTCTGTATGGGAAATTAGCCCCCTTGACCTCTTAATAAAAGCGACATGATTTAACTTGAGGGAAATGTGGGGATCAGTGAATAATACAGTGCTTCACAAAGGAAGGTATTCAGTATCTTTGTCTGTGGCTGTGCCAGTATGTGAACGTGTACCTGCCAGGACATATTCTTCAAAGAAAAGTCCTTTGTTCTCTAGTAAGAAAGTGTCCAGGTTTTAAGAGTAGTTCAATATTTCTGTATTTTCCATAATTCTCCCTCTAGAAATAAGTCAGGGCTCAGACCAAGAGAAAGTGTTTAAAAATGACCTCTCAGGTAAAGATTTACCATTTACATTATATCTCTTTCTTCTTCTACCATAGTAATATTATAGCATCAATTAAAATCATGTAACAAACTACTTATGAAGGTCTCAAAATCTATTCAAGTCTCCTCATCATTTATGATGCCAAGTGGATATCCATAAACCAGATTTATAGTGGATACCCCCAGGATTCTCAACACGTTGTATCAATTTGTAACTTCACCATGTCACCACAATGTGCCCAGTTATTCATAACACTTCCAAACAACACTTTTCCTAAACATATTCCCTTAGTAGCTGGGCTGGGGAGATGGCTGGAGGGTAAAGAGTGTGTAGCTTCAGCCTAACAACCAGAGTCTGGATCTCCTGGCCCATACAAAAGCCAGATGCAGCCACATGAATGTTTGTAGTACTTTTGTGTCAACCAAAGCGGGGAGCAGAGTGGGAAATTTCCTCAAGAATCTGGACCAGGCAGCCTGGCGTCCACAGCTCAGAGAGACTCTGTCTCCAACAGAGTGGAGATAGAGGACACCTGAAGGTTGTCTGTTGACCTCTGTCACACTCTGCAACAAGTGTACACCCTCCTCTGTCTCTCTCTCACACAAGAAATAGACTAGAACGATGGCTCAGTGGATGAAGCATTTATTGTGCAAACTTGAAAACCTGAGTTCAAATTCCTAGCACCCATGCACATTCCCAATCATCTCCAGAGAGAACAGAGAAAAACACAGAACTACAGCCTACATCAGAGCATAGACATGCATGTGCATACACATGCTTAAATATATGTGTGTGTATATTTTTCTTTATATACTTACATACTTCAAATTATATGTATTAAAGAAAGTTCTGCTCCTTTAAAAATTGTTTTCTTTTTTAAATGCTGTTGCTTGTACAAAGAACAATGATTAATTTTTTTTAATAATCTGTCTTAGAACAGTTTGGATTCATAGAAAAACAGAGACATGGTCCAAGAGTTTCCACATACCCACACACAAATAATTTACATTAGCATATTATATTAATAATAACCAATAAACCAAAATTGGTACAACATATTGAGTTGGATTGCTGGAGTTTTTAACTGAATGTCTGTTACCCATCTGCAAATCCCATTTGACAAGTGACATTATCTGGTCTGTTTTTGGCTATGGTAGTTTCTCAGATTTTTTTTTTGTGGTTGCTGTTTTGTTTTTTAAATTATCTTGACAAATTAAAAATTATTAGTATGCTGCTCTTTTCAACACACAGTGTATGAAATATATCTATCTATTCATATATATATATATATATTGGTATAACATATGATATAGATAGGTACTTTGGCTAAAGTAGAATCTGTCTTTGTTTTTTGTCCAATATCTGTGGTAGTTTGGATGCAATTTCCCTCTTTTGTCTGCCTAGAATGTTTTATTTGGAGCCTATCTTGAAATTAGCTCTTGTAGTCCAGACTGGCCTTGAACTCACAGAGATCTGCCTGCCTCAGCCTCCTGAGCTCTGGGATGAAAGATGCACACTACAACCTCCCAATATAGAATGCTTTTATTTAAAGCTTTCTCGAGCTTTATGTGGAAAGTCTTGCCAAACATTTGGGCATCACTTGTAAATGGGAGTTTCTATCCTGCCCAGTCCCACAGTCATTCAGTCCCAGCAAATCACCCAGAGGATTATAATATTAATTTTAAACTGTTTGGCCTATTAACTTAGGCTTGTTATTAACTAGCTCTTACAACTCAAATTAACCCATAATTCTTGTCCTTGTTGGCCACTTGGCTTGGTACCTTTACTCAGTGAGGCATTCTCATCTTGCTTCCTCCATGTCTGGATGGTGACTGCAGATTGAACCTTTCCTCTTCCCAGAATTATTCTGGTCTGGTCACCCCACCTATACTTCCTGCCTGTCTACGGGTCAATCAGCATTTATTAAATCAGTACAAATGACAAATCTTTATAGGGTACAGCATTTATGGGTACCAGGGAGTGCAACGTGACCCTCATAAACTCTTAGGGAATGGCACTACTGGGTGTGACTTTGTAGTATGTATGGCTTTGTTAGAGGAAGTTTGTCATTGTGGAGGTGAGCTTTGAGGACTCATATGTGCTCAAGCTATGCTCAATGTCTCAGTTCACTTCCTATTGCCTGCCAAACAAGATATAGGATTCTCATTTCCAACATCATATTAGTCTGTACACCACCACACCCCAGCATGATGATAATAGACTAACGCTCTGAAACTGTAAGTCACCCCTCAATGCTTTCCTTCATAAGCACTGCCCTGGTCATGGTGTTTCTTCACAGCAACTGCAACCCAAAGTAAGACAGAATCATTTACCTTATGTCTGGATTGTCCTTTTGTATGGAAGTTGCCTTATATAACCATAGTTAAAGAGTATGATTTTTTTTTATATGAGAAAGTATCTTCCTTATTTATTTGGAAATCTTTCTCATGGCAGATTTGTCCATACTCTTTAGTTGGTGTATATTGTGGAGATTTTTACACCCAGAAAAATTGGTATGTTTTATTCATTTCACTATTCACAGCATTCTCTCTCTGCAATTTCTGATTATTTTTATTTTTTCTATCTAATTCAAACACATTATTATCTTATTATGAATACTCATGCTAACAAAGTATATCTAAAAGGCACTGACAGGGTTTATGTTCTTATCAGAAGAAACACCAATGAGTTTTTACTCTAAGCTCACTCAGAACAAGCCTTGTGAGGACACAATGCAAAAGCCATCAGCAATCCAGGAAAAGGGTACTCACCACAAATAAAATATTATCACTTTGATCTTAGATTCCTATCCTTTGTAAATATTAGAAAATAATTTTCTACCCTTCCATGGTATATCTGACTTTAAAACCCCTAGCTGATAAATAGATGATCCTACCTATCTCATGGTGCAAGGACATTTCCTAGGCAAAAAAGTAAGCCTCTCTCACCCAAGTTAGAATGGCTATATAATAATTAAGAAAAAGACAAAAAAATAAAATTGCTGAAAGATTTAGGAGAAGGAGAAGTCTTATAGAAATGTAAATTACCATATCCACAATAGAAAACAGTATAGAAGAACTTCAAAAGACCTACCTTATGGTACAGTAAGCCCTGTGCTGGGTATAGATAGATAGATAGATAGATAGATAGATAGATAGATAGATAGATGAGAGAGTGATAGATGATAGGTAGACAGATGATGATAGATAGATGATAGATAGATAGATAGATAGATAGATAGATAGATAGATAGATAGATGTGTGTATTCAGTGGAAATGAAATAAGAATGCTGAAGAGACTCCCATACTCCAAGATCTCTGTTGACAGGGTTCACAATAGGATACAGAATCAACTTAAATGTTCATCAACAAGGAAAGAGGTACAGAGAAAATGCAGCAGGCTCTCATAGAAGACTGTTTAGTCATTTAAAAGTATAAAATCTTAGTATTTATGACCAACTTGAGTGAACTGAGAAGATATTTTATTAACTGAAAAAAGTCAGCACAGAAAAGCTAATACATGATCTCACTTTTTAAAATGTTTTTGAATACTTTTATTATTTTAAGCTGAAAATAATTTTTCCTTACAATAATTTCTAATTATGGTTTTCTCTCCCTCAGTTCCTCCCAGATCCCCTCCTTCCACATGCATCCAACTCCACAACCTCTCTCTTTCTCTGTCTCTGGATGCTCACCTTCCTAGACCTGAATGGAGGGGGGAGGACTTTGGACTTCCCACAGGGCAGGGAACCCTGACTGCTCTTTGGACTGGGAGTGAAGAGTGGGGGAGGGGGAGGGAAATGGGAGGCGGGGAGGAGGTGGAAATTTTTAATTAAAAAAATTAAATTAAACAAAAATATGCTAATTACCCTGAGTTGATCATTTCCCAACATCTACAAAAACCAAAACTTGACATTATACCTTATATATTGCATAAATGTTGTCAATCAAAAAGGTAAAATTGATTAGTAAGAAGTCTAAACTTTCCTGAGAAAATCATTTTAAAAATTACTAATATAGCCAGGCGGTGGTGGTGCATGCCTTTAATCCCAGCACTCAGGAGGCAGAGGCAGGCGGATCTCTGTGAGTTTGAGACCAGCCTGGTCTACAAGAGCTAGTTCCAGGACAGCCTCCAAAACCACAGAGAAACCCTGTCTCGAAAAACAACAACAAAAAAATTACTAATATAGGTCATTTTAACTGCTTGATGGTGGTTTATATTTAGTCAAAGTAATTGTTGCTATCAGCACTGCCTAAATGCTTTCCAAACAATTACAGTTGAGTAGAAATATCTCCTCAAATTAGATGTCTGCATGTGTACTCTTATCTCCCTAGACTTAATAGCTAAATGGATAATTTCACTCTGTCAACATGCTTTCTCATGGTAAATGTTTTCTTTTCCTTGTGAGTAATTATTTGATGCTAACAACAGCTAGATAGGCATAAGCTATCATAAATGCCTATTCCTAGATAAGGTTTCTTTCTTGCAGCATGTGGAACAATGTAGACAATTTTTTACTGCACATCTGCAAACCTGAAAACTACCTTGTTATATTATAGTTATATTCAAAGAACTACATAAAACATACTGAGCTTGTATGCCAAGTTATTTATAATTGAAAGTGTTTCTGAGAAACCTGGAGCATGTTGATTTGAATTGAACTGCAGTGTTTTGAAAACAATTGAATATATCATTTCTTCACATAAAACATATAAGAACAAGTTACTTCGTTAAGCGCAGTATTGACTGTATTGTGGTTTCAATCCAGTAAGCATTTCTTGTTAACCAAATATCTGGTTTGCATCCAAAAGCTAGAGTGGATTCACTGGAAATGAACAAGAGAACAGGATCAAAACAACACCTCTTTCATGAGAGCACTAATCTGCCATCTTTCACTTCTTATAATGCCTCTTACAAGAGTGGACCAACCAGGTTGAGTTTACAGAAATTCCTACTCAGAATGTGTCTCTGAACACTTTTGTGATGTTCTACAATTCAGAAAAATCCTCGTGACTACTATCCTGAAATCAAATGAAGAAATAAACAAGTGTCAAATTATTAGCTCTTTAACAACTAAGGTAAATGGCAAGATGCCATAGGTTATTCAAGGCATAATTTTAAAAGTCAGAAATGTATATGAAATGAATGAATGATGAAATAAAATTCACAAATACCTTGACACCATTTCCATACTAGAAAACAATTAACTCTCCATCTAACACAAATGATTTACTTTTTCATTGGCAAGTACTTATTTTCACCCTTACTATACACACCATATCTCCCAGGTATTTATAACTTACCATTATAAAATTTCTCCAAAGGCAACAAAAAGCTGTAATCTGCACATCATAAAGATATTATAATCAAAACAATGCACCATATTATATGCATTGTACACAGATAATATGCTGTCTTTGGCCTTTGTTGCTTACCCCAAATTATCTAAGAGTGACCTTCCTTGGCTATTTAAGTGTGTAAGTTATTCCGGAGAGAGCTAGACCACTCCCGAGACAGTATCAGCTGGAGAAACCAGCACCTCTGCTCACATCCACCCCTTTTTCAAAGGTGCCAGTCAGGATGCTTAGTCCAACAGAACTTCTCTCTGGAGCTTCAGAGGAGCTGCTATTGTCTCAGAGGGCTCAAAGCAGGACTCAAGATAGACAGGTCATTCCCAAGGTCTAGAAGCCACAGGGAACTTCTATTCTTCAGAATAAAAGTCTGTAGCATTATAGAAACTTCTGGGTATCTGATCCAAATTCTACAAGGGATTTTACACAATGATTATTTATATTGGCATGGAAATATATTCTGTAAAGAATGCTCAGCAGGAAAGTCTGGTTTGCCTCTCTGTATGCATTTATTTTGACATTCTGTAATTCTATATGAAGTTGGTATCCTTAGGCTTTTGAAGAACTTGTATTGTGCCACCACTTCCCTCATAAATGAATGAAAAAATCCTTTAGTGTTCTTTCATTTTATGTCTGTATAAGAATCAACAGGTTTTTTTTCTTTCAAAAATTATCTTCTTACATTAGCAAGAGGAAATCAGCTTCTTTCACATTATTTTCTCAGACGTGCTATTTCTCCCTTCCCCACCCCCACGTGTGTGTTGGAGGTTGGGTAAAAGCCTCTTGAATTTTATGAATAACCAGTTGAAAACAATGTCTTAATCATTGTCAAATATCCGATGCTGTATTATGTTTATTGAGCCTAATAATTCAGTGTTCTCTTTAAAGACAAAAGAATTAGTCCAGGGAAGATAACGTAAGCCTTTCCAGCCACACAGTATCATAACACACCTATGGCTTTCACTTACTTGCCAACCAAGGATGACTTAATATGTGTTCCAGTTGATGCAGCAAGGAAATTAACTCTCACTTAAAAATAGGAAGAAACAAGATTTTGTTTGGAATATTCCTTAGTAAAACCCTAGCTTAACAGTGAAGTTCACTATCATAACATATTTATGAAACAAAGAATCAAAGAAATGATGATGCAATACTAATTAGTTTTAAACTCTGGTCTCCCATCTTACCACTAACATAGCAATAATTGATTATTTTAAATTTATTTTTTATTTGCATGTGTACACACACATACATTAACATACATGAACAGAGGTAAGATGAAACTTATAGATATTGATTTTCCTCTTCTACCATGTGGGTCCCAAGGATAGAATTTAAGTGCTTGGCTTGGTGCCAGGAGCCTTAACATGCTTACTCATTTCTCTGGGCCTTTTTAAGGATTTGTTTGAGATTTTTTGAAGCTGGGAAGTATCAACCCAAGATTACACACAGAGCGATGCTGACTGTGTAAATAATTTAAATGGTAGCTACTTAGCTTTTGGGGACAGTCTAGAAAGTGCATCTAATTGTTAATTCTTTTTCCCATCAACCTTTACTCTACAACTTTTGCATATCATTTGACAATGGCTTTGAGGAAATTAACACATAAAGTCCTTTATACATCAACAACAACAAATAGATTAACTTAGATAACATTAAATCCAGTGGTAGTGTTAGGGTAGAATGAACGCCTAGTGGGCACTGTAAAGTAGAAGAAACTGTCTCACTTAAAAAAACAAAACTGTAGATAAAAATGTTTTGAAACAATTCAATAACCAAATTTTACCAATTTTAAAGTTTATATTTAGCTTTTGCTCACTCTTCCCAATAAAATCCCCCCCCCCTTTTAGGACACGATGCACACTCACTATGATCCATCCAAGGCTCCTTAACTAATGGGATGCAGTGGATTGTAATGAGATGGAAGACTACAAGCATTAAGGAGCCTCCAAGTGGATGTCTGCTTGTAAATGAGTCAAGGTCATTGACTAATTCTTACAGTCATTAGATGGGAGAGAGAGGAACCTGGGAACAAAGCAAACATCACAGAGTCATAGACTTTCAGGTGGAAGTCAGGCAGAAATTCTGGGTAAGAGTATCATTCTTCATCTGCCACTTAATCTGTTAAGTGAGTAGGTCTAGGATGTCATAGTGCTAAATTCTGATGCTACTGATCCTAAGGGGACAAGCTAAGAGCGGCATACAAAAGCATAACACTTCTCTCCATTCTGCCACAGAAAAGGGTTTACCTCAGAAAGCAGCACCTCAGCCAGGAATGTGTTCCCGGGTTTAGTCCCATCGTGTGACGTTACCTAAAACACGTTAGAAAGCATTACTCGATATATTAAGCTACTTCAGTGCCATTACTCTGACAAAAAATTTACCATCTGGCTTTCTTCACCCTAATACTTTTGCTTCTTTCCCCATACTGATTACAAACGAGAATCGTTTTCTGCATCTCTTGATTCTCCCATCACCTACATTAATGATGGCTTATTAATACATCTCATAAGCTAATGACACAGAATGTTTAGCAATGCAAATGACCCTGCTCGTGCAATTGGAGAAAATGGTATAACTGCCATGAATGAGCAAAGGACCTCTAATCACACACCCTAATAGAACAGAAATGCGGAGTCCTGGTCTTAATGCTTCACAACAGAGTCTTATGGGTGGGATTCCAGAGTGACTCACATCCTATTGTGTGTAGCATTGGGTAATGAACAGGTCGATTCAGACTGCGCTGGTTTTAAAATCCAACCATACTTGTGCTGCAGGGTATGTGTCTTTCTCGTCCCATTATCTAATGGCAAGAAACACACCCCAGCATCCTCTAGAATATTCCTGGGCCAATTTTTACAGAAGATTGCTGATACTTGATTCATGATAGTGTTGTGATGATAAAGTACCATCAGCAAAAGCAATTTATGAAGAAAAGGTTTCTTTCGGTTTACCATTGTAAGGAGGTAAAATCCACCATAGAAGGGAAGGTCTGGCAATAGTTGGGGGAAAGTATGGTAGAAGAAGCAGAAAAATGACTGATCACCTCTCCATCCACACATCAGAGAAGGAACAACAAGCGGTGAGCCATCTATAGCCCTCAAAGTCCTTCTTTCATTGACATACCTCCATCAAGACTCCACCCCTTAAAGGTACCACAACGTTGTCACCAACTGGGGTGAAATAAATGATACAATGCAGGACAATTCTCATGCAAACCACCATCCTTGATGTTAAAATACTTCTAGGGCGTTCGTGGGTTAAAATTGATTACATTCTTTTGCTGTCATCTCTAGCCTAGTGTAAATGAAAAGAAGCCATGGAGATGGCTCAGTGGAGAGGTTTTTCTCAACGATTTCCACATGATTTAAAGTCTTTAATCTTCTCTGTAGGCATTACTCCATTCCTTTCTTCCAGCTGGAGAGCAGTTATAAGTGACTATAGACTGGATGAGAAAAATGTATTTTGAACCAAGACATATGATCACATGAATATTGCTTCCTCGTTTTACTTTAATAATGTAATATCTAATTATACTGCCTAAAACTGGTAGCAAAATAAAGATTTTTGGTGAAAAGTGTGTTCTCTTTACCTAGTATTTATTGGAAAATATATAGAACACTTATTACTAATAAGATATTGTCCACAAAATTGTGAGAGACATGATGAAGAGAGGATGTATATCTTCATTTTCAAATTCATATATGAAAAGATAACTCTGGAACCATGGTGAAGGGAATCTGAAGCCTTGAAATGCATCCTTTCCCTGTCCCTTCAGTGTGATACTGGACAAATTCTTAACCTCACCAAGCTGGAATTTTACCACCTCATAAGAGTTAACTGTGGTTACATGTTAGGTTGCTACAGAATGAAGACGTAGAAGACCATGCTAAAACAGATATGGGGTTTTGTCTCTTTATTAGCATGTTTTTAATGCTAACAAAAGAGAACAAATATAGAGAAAGAGGGCAACGGGCCAAAAGGGAGATGGGACTGACTACAACGCTGGAGGAAACGTCAAAGACATAGACGTCAAGCACAAGGTTGGGAGTCCCATTTCCTCAGGTATAAAAGAGTAAACTCTACAGGGAGACCCAGATTTAGGAGCAGGGTGGGAATGAACCAAGAACTTCTGATCGGTTCTGTCCTGCTCTCTTTGTAAGTCACACTGCAGAGACTTGGGTCTCGGGGAGCTCAGTGACAGAGGTGTTCCAGGTGCCACAGTCTTGGACTGTGTCACTGTCTTCGGCAATGCGCTAGTTTAGAGAATACATGGCAGAGCTTGGTGACTTAAGTTTGGACAGAGGACAAACATCGAGAGATAAAGTTGAGGCGGTTCACTAGAGGACTCTTGAAATGAGGAAGCAGTGTTTAGAAAAGGGAGGAATGCCCGAAACAAGTCCTTAATCAGGGAAAATGGTTGTATTTCAAGGAACTGAAAGCTTCAAAAAGATTTTAAAAAGTGACCAGGTAGGTGTGTCTGAAAACAAGGTTTTCCCTAAGAATGATGGAGATGGTAAGAACTTGCATCTTACTGTGTGGAGGTTCAGTTTCAGGTGACAGCCATGAAGGTAAATCTGTGAAACATCACAGAGGCCTGGTATAGTGTAAATGAGAAACAAACAGGACTTGGGGAATTTGAGGGAGATGGTGAAATCACAGACGGGGTTGATAGGGAAGGTTGGGGTCTGGGAACCATCCTCATAAATGCCTGCAGCATAGATGGAATTTAATTTTTTTATATTTATATAGGTTCATGTAATCAGAAGATGACAGGGAGGAGGGACAGGCAAGGGAGCAGATTGTTCCAACCTCGCATTAGAAGCTCATCTATGACTTTTCAAGGCCTATCAAAATGCCAGCCCTCCCAGCCCCCAGAACGCAGGAGCCTTGTGAACTAAGTTACAGAGTTAGGTAGATGTGCAGAACACAGGGTTCTCAGGAAGTAAGCAGGCTTCCGAGTCTGTCTACAAACCATCATGATGTAGGCTTTAGCCACACACTTCTACATGGCAATGTAAGTAGATGCATTGATTCAGACCCTGATATATTTCTTTATTGACATAGACAATAAAAAAAATACAGATGACATTCTACTGTTTGCTCACTGAGTTCAAGTTAGCATTTGATTCTGTTGCCATAATTAATGGCATTAATATGGGCCTCTTTCTATCATCTTCTTCTCTAATTAAGTTACTTGTTACAAATCATTGAATGGATTCTTGACAGAATATATTTCTTTGCCTCTATGGCCTTTGTCTAAGAGCCCCAACTCAATGGTCCATCGTGCTTTGCATTTGAACTTGAAATGTATGTTAATATGATAAAGAGGCTTCCCTGTAGTGTTCCCACAAGCTGCTTCTCATTGAGTTAAGTACTTCTTCAGGGGGCTGAGAATCCATTGATTTCAGATCAGCAAGTATATGAGATTCTTGGACCATATTGAAAAATGAAAAATTGGACTCCTCATGACTTTTTCCCAAGAGGAAAAGGCTGCAGTCAGCAGAGCTAATGGAAAAAAAAAATCTACCAATGAAAAATACAGAAACCCAGGAACAGCAGGTAGAAGAATTAGTCACGGTTACTCTGAAATACGCAAATTTACCTCCAATATTCTGCCAAAAACACTGAATGATTTAATACAACATGTTATTTTAACTTTACAAACTACGGGTTTTGAGGTTTTCTTTCCATTATGCCCTTGTGTTTTCTTGACTTTCTTACCTGGTTCCAGTTTCCCAAGATATTTGTAGGGGATTGCGTTTTTCAGAGGCCCATGCCAAGATTTACCCACATGAGTCCTATTGACCTTGGTTGGAGCCACAAGGCAAAATCTCTACTCCTTACTATAAAATGAACTTGCTATTTGCAGCCATATTTTCATCTGGTTTTGCTATCCCACATATGAAAATTATTTCTCTGGAAGGCTTGATTTACTTCTATTAATTATTATTCAAAAATATACCCTGAGAAACAATTGTAGCCAAATACCAAACAAATGAAAACAGATGGTAGTATAATCTAGAGGAAGGATTTGGCCCAGGAGGGTAAGAGAAAAATATATAATACAAACAGAATTTTCCTTAATTGCCTTCAGTAAGTCAACATGCATAGTGACTACATCTTTTCTCATACCTCTCCTCATTTTAAAAATGTTTATATTCAAAGTGTAGGATATATAAAACACGATTCAGAAATTAGATCACAAAAATAAAGTTTTTGCTTCCTTGATGACAGTTCCTAGTTCCCTGCTAACAAGGTAAACTCAAGGAAAAATTCACTAAGTGAACTGGGGAAACTATAATATCTGAACGATAAAAGTGAGTTTGAAAACTGCTTGTTGTTTTTAAACTGAATTACTCATTAAAAGTTTTCCTTAGAGCTGAGCATACAGTCTGGGGACAGAATGCCTACCCAGCATGCCTGAGGTCCTGGTTTCGATTCCTAGCACCGCTCAGGCATTAGGCTGCTGACAACTGCAGAAGCTGCGTTAGCCACATCTGTCTGTCCTCTGCCACGAAGATCGAGATGACCATCCGGCTTCATTGGCTCCCTTAATCAGCACATGCAGAAGGAGACAGGAGTTTATCCGATGACAAGGCTTTTCATCGTGTGAGGAGGGCCTGCCCTTGTTCACATTGAAAGTCACTGAAAGTGCTCTGGGATGAGGGACGGCTCTGGAAAAGCAGTCCTCCCCTGTGCAGAATGAAGATGTGAGGTCAAGTTCACCAGATTTTAATCATTCTCAAGTACCTCCACCTGGAAAGCAAAGTTCAGGATTCCCATGAGAGAATTCACTTAACATCCCCTAAGACCCCTTTCAGCACAGATTTCCCTCCACACTTAAAACCCCAGATGGAAACTCGAAACATTTGAAAAAGTGTTAGAAAGTAATCAAGCATCAAAGTTAAAGTGAATTTTTACAAAGAGTACTTAGGCAAACTAAATTTTAAAACCACTTTTGGCACATTTCTTTGGTCTCCTCCATTCAGTTTGCCAGAAGTCATTGATTTAAAAAGGTTATGCAAATGTATATATATATATATACATATATATATATATTTCCAATGTATCATTTATAGAGAAAACACTTATGTAAATAAACCTTTGGAAAAGCTAGATTGTTATAATTAAAGTACAAAAGTGGTTGTATGTGAAATATTCTTCTTTTGGTTTAATACTATGTTTTAAAAGTTATTTAGATACATTTGAAACAAAAATTTTATGCATACATTAAATATTACAAACACTAAATTTCCCATAGTATTGTAAAAAGATATAACTTCAATTAACTGTCATATTGCCCCCAGGACAAAATTATAGGGAGTGCCCTTTCTCTCCTATCTTTATGTGTGTGTGTGTGTGTGTGTGTGTGTGTGTGTGTGTGTTGTACATATTTGTACAGGTAGGCAATCCAATGAATTGCCTTCCCCTGTCATCCCTAGCTTATCTGCTTAAAAAGAGGTATCTGGCTAAACTGGCCTGCAAACAGTATCCACCTGTCTCTGCTCCTCAGTGCTGGTGTTATATACAACAAAGCAGTGCCTGGCATTGTGGTAGATACTGAGGACATGAAATCAAATCTTCATGCAAGATGACCAAGTACTATGACTCACTGAGCTATCTCTCCAGCCTAGATATTTTTCTGATACTAACACACCCGAGCAACCTCCGTCTTGCTGTGCTTCCTATGTTGACTAATCCCAGAGTTATTGACACCGTCACTGTGCTGTTGTCACATCTGGCCAGTTGTACACGCTCCAAAAGTCAATCTTCAACTTCTGTTCAGTGTTAGAAACGGACCATTGGCATAAAAAAATATTGTTTCAAATTAATGAGAACCTCTACACTGATGTTCTTATGGGGCTATTGAGTGAGAGCTGGTCCCTTAAGAGTATGATCAGCTCATTCCATGAGCCAGACAAAGATTGTACACCATGGAATGAGGATAAACCAACGGGAGGTGACAGAGATGACAGCCAGATCTGAGACTAGGGATCTGAAAGTAGCATTTTTCCTCCCCACTCTCTCCACGTAGAAGTAGCAGAGAAAGTGAGGGCCCCAAACAGAACAGAATGGTTACAGACCTGAGGCCACAAAAATGACAACCAACAGAGAGCTAAAGTGGAGAATCTGAGGGTTAGGGACAGGAAGTAACACTTATAAATTGGAGACAGGAACCCTGATGGAACTTCCATCTTCCCATTCCTGAAGAGTCAAAGCCCACTGCCACCAACAGAAAAAAGAACTAAAATGATAGACTTTATTAAAACAAACAAACAGCTACAATCAAGAAGACAGGAGGAGCTCCAAAGATAACAGGGCATTTTATAGGCTCCCAGTGGCCTCTTTTCCAAATCAGTCCAAGTTCTCCTGACCCCTTTCCACTACTTTTCTCCAGTAATGTGAATTATAAATGGACTAAATACAATTTCTTTTCTGCCAGACATTCCACCCAAAATGCTGGTTGAACTTTGCAAATTCCTTCAGCCCCTGTTTGATAGAATTTTTTTGCGTGAGTGTTCTGCTCCATTTACTGGATGTGGAGTGCTTGCTGTCATGTATTTACCTAGGAATTTCAAAGAGCTTTTAAAGAAAATAAAGGCTAAAAGCCTGTAATATCCAACAAACTATTAAATATGATGTGCATTTGCAAGACGACTGGATAGAGGGCCTCAAAGATGTCTGAAGCCTTTTCATTTGCTGACCAAGAGCTTCAAAGTGGTTCTCAGAGTCTAGATTACAGAACTGCTTGTGAATGTGCTCAACCATCTTAATCTGATACGTTCTGTGCATATTTATTAACGACCTACTATGTGCTTGGTCTAATGGCATTGCAACCTAAGTAGCCATTCTTTCACTTGTAAAAATTAAAAGCAAAACTCCTCCTGGCATTAGCTCCTCCTGCAGGTATGTTTGGACTCCTATGCTCCCCTAGCCTGAGCTATTTCACCTCAAGATTTTGCTATTTTTGTGTTTGTGTTGTCTCACTAAGCCCACTGGCTTGTAATTGGTTAAAGTAATTCTCTCCTATAATAACAGTAAATTATTCTTGAAGTCAAAATCTTGTCTTATTTTATGTTATTTTGTAGTTAATGTCTCTGAATAGAAACTTTTTTTCCTGTAAAGGAGTTCAAATGATTCAGGCAGCTCACACTATTTAGCAAGGTTCAAGAAGTTTATGAAACTTACTTAAAAGGTTCACAAAGCCCTATAAGGTGATATATATATATATCTTCAGTTGAGCTGCAAGTTGGAGATCAAGAAAAAAAAATTCCAACTTTTGTGAGTTGTTACTCATGCCAGGGTGGGATTTTCAGTGATATCACTATCCAAGAATCATTCATGTTCCTGTAAGTATCTCCAATAAACTCATTGGTTCACTGAGTTAGAGACAAGTGGAATCGTTTCTTTGGCTATAATTAAACCTTCTCTGGGGTGAATAAATGTTTCTTCATATTTTTCCAGGAAAAATATGCCGTGATAAAATACAACATCAACAAACAAATTAGGGGAGAAAAAATTTGTTTTCATTGACAATTCCAGCCTATACTATCACTTTAAGAAACTTACAGAGGTAAGCGCTTAAGACAGCTGGTCACATCACATCCATCGTCAAACGTGAAGAGAAATGAACCCATGCTTGCTTGCCTGTGCTCAACCTGCCCACTACACTTGAACAGTTGAAGATCCCCGCCTAGAGAATGGCACCACCCAAGGTGGGCAAGTCTTCCAACATCAATCCCTCATGTGTAATCAAGATAACCCCCCATGGCGATGCTCACAAGCCAACTTGATCTAGTCAGTTCCTCATTTTCTAGACTGTGTC
Source organism: Microtus oregoni (assembly GCF_018167655.1). Classification (NCBI taxonomy): domain Eukaryota; kingdom Metazoa; phylum Chordata; class Mammalia; order Rodentia; family Cricetidae; genus Microtus; species Microtus oregoni. Next base: position 55,469,884 of record NW_024543059.1, on the reverse strand, counting down.
CAGGTAACTGAAATAACAATCACAGCTAAATGCTGAAACTAGATTGGAGGTCAGCTTCCTGACAACAATCCTTTCCCATTTTATGAGAAGCACATCATTAACACAGAATGTTAAAATAAGTGTGCTGTGCACTAATTTAAGCATGCTTTTAGAAATGGACCTAAGTAACACATTCAGAGGAAACATTTAATATTAATAAGTCTCACGTACTATTTTTGCTTTTCTTTCCCTTCAGAATGAGAGCTAAAACGAGGTCAAGAGTTTTATTGGGAAGTGAATGGTTTGGGGTTTTGTTGTTGCTGCTGTTTACCAAATTATAATTTAAAATTTTCTATTTAATCACTAAAATTTTGCAAAAGCTTGCTTCTGCTCTACACAAATGAAATTACCTGAGATAATTAACTATATCATCTGCATACTCAGCCCATGGCCATTTAAAACACCACTTCAGTCATTGTGTGGCTTTTCCATCTGGCTTAACAGAAATTCCCAAGATAGCTTTAAAGATATCTGGAGCTGTTCTCATCAACATAACTGTAAGTTCATTTATGGAAGTGAGATATTTTTGTTGTTGTTCTGTTTAGAAAATATTTTTTTCAGAGCTGAGAGTTGATCAGTAGAAACAAAGCAATTATCAACCGTCTCTAAAAGAGTGCAGGAATTCTGCCCAGGTCTTCTTGGAAAGGGCTATTAAGAACTGAAGTAATTGAAAATACCAGCTGCATCCCCTGCTTTTCTTTGTCTGTTTCTTTGTTGTAATCCTGGGAATAGATTGCAGGGTCTCACACATCCTAAGCAAGTGCTGGGTCATTTTATTTTATTTTATTTTATTTTATTTTATTTTATATGGGACAGAACCTCACCATTTTGCCAAATGTGGCCTTGAACTAACTCTAGTCCAAGCTGGCTTTGAATCTATGATTCTTCTGCCTCTGAGGATCCCGGGTACTTGGGATCACAGACTACTCTCAACAGGTCTGGTCTGTTTGTTTTGCTTTTGAGACAAGGTCTCCCTATATTGCCTAGGTTGGTCCCAAACTTGAGACCCTTCTGCCTCAAGTTCTGGGATTATGAGTGCTGCACTCTGCCAGCCTGCTTTTAATTAATTAATTCTGAGTCTGTTTCTCAATTAAACGCCATGCCGTGAAGCTCTGCCTTCTTGCTTCATGCAAACCGGCGCCCTGTACATCTGCCCCTGTCACAAGCACCATGAACCAGTTTCTGGAAGTGACAAACAGCCAGACTGCTGAAGAAAAGTTTTCTCTTTCCGATTGCTGTCAGGTGAGAAGACACAATCCAATGCCACTGACTCTTTTTTTCTTCAATCTTGCCTTAGTTTTTTTATATATATATTACAACTCTGTATGAGAAACTATACTTGCTAGTGCCCAATTGTCTAGCATTCTATCTTTAAAAATTGTATACAAAGTAACCACAGTTACCTTGTGTTCCTCCTGACTGTCACCTCAGTGACAGACCTGGTCCGATCAGTCAGGTTGTCCCTCATAATTGCAAAGTACTTTTTCTGAAATTTTTCTTTTGTTTTTCATATCCTTAAGACAGGTATTGCCATTCTATGCAAAAGGAAACATCTGACATCAAGGTAAAGTAAGTGTCAACTGGTCCATGGTTGTATATTCAGTTTTCTTCTCAAAGTGTTCATTGTCTTTGGAACCCAGATTTATGTTCATCGCTTTGCCTCAAGCTCTGTGGTTTAGGAGAGATTCTATTTTGAAGTGAAGTCTTCCAGTTCATCTTTGAGAAATGAATTTGGTAACTGATGTTGATAACTTCCAGTCTGAAGTGACAGATAGATAGATGATACATGGGTGAAAGAAAAAGCAGACCAAATATGGGAAAGAGGTACTCTGTCTGACTCCCCTCACCCTCGCCACATCCTTACAAAAAATCCAACTCTGTTGATTTTCATTATTTTTTTGCCTAATGAGACACAACTTGATATTTAAGCATGGTCCTCTTCTGTGATCCACCCCAATTGCCTAGACACAGCAAGAATGTGGGCAAAGTGATGGGTAGCCAGGAAGGTTTTTAAAGAGGCACTTTCTTCTGCTGGACACACAAAAATGTTTGGAATAAGGTTTTGATAAAAAGTATACTAATTTTCATTGCATGACATATTTTGATGTTTTCCTAATGTATTCCTTTTCAAAGCAGCTCTTGTGCAAAGTGGAGGCAAAGGCAGAATGAGCAACAGTTGGTGCTGGATGCACACCGAGTTACCAGTTATAAATTTCCTCAAAATGCAGCAGAGCGATCTAAAAGAGCAAGAAGCATAGCTTCTTTTTTAAAAAAAAAAAAGCTATATATTCTTGGTAGCTTCATTTACTAGACTCAAAAATATGCAAATTATACTACACATGAATTTGGCTATAGCTAGTTTCTTTCCCAATTGGCTAATCCCAAAAATATTAAATCCTTGTATTTATCCATTAAATGCATTGTCAACACTTACTTTAAAATTGCTTGACAGCTTAGCATTTAACATCAAGATATATTTAAAATGTTTAAGAGCTCATTCAGCAATATTCTATGAATCAACAACATTTTTATTAATTTTTGACATATTTTTATGTTAAGCCTTTGCCCGGACTTTCCATATGTACCTTTGAAATAAGCAGGAAAATGTGAATTTGCCTTGTGAGTTGATGTCAAGTAATCTTATGTGCTGGAGTTACAGACTGAAAGAGGGTGTGCCTTGCTTAAGTCATGTTTGTTTCAAATGCAGAAGCTACAGAAATGAATCTCTGCTTGTCCATAAGTACTTCTTTGAACCATACTCATGTCTTTTTCTGAAGCCATTCTTTGCGATGGGAAACCACACATATGTGTTTGTGTGTGTGAGTCAGAGAGAGACAAAGATTGGGTACCTATAATGGCTGCTTTGTGTCAACTTGACACAAGCTAGAGTCATCAAAGAAGAAGGAGACTCAGTTGAGGGAATGTATTCATATGATCCAGCTGTAGCTGTGTAGACCAGGCTGGTCTTGAACCCACAAACTTCTGCTTTCCTCTGTTTTCCCATGTGCTGGGATTAAGGCATGAACAGAAATTATAGAAGTAGACAGCCAATAACTGGTCCAGTTTGAGACCCACTCTAAGAGAGGGATCCCACTCCTGACAATGCTATGAGGACCAGGACCCAGAGGCTGAATAGCCCAGAGTCCTATGATAGAACCAAACATAGAATAAAATGATTTCTAATGATATTCTGCTATACTCATAGATAGTTGCCTAGCCCAATTGTTATCAGAGACCTTCACCCAGCAACTGATGGAAACAGATGTAGATACCCACAGCCAAACATTAGGTAGACCTTGGTTAATCCTGCAGAAGATAGTGAGGAAAGATTATGGGAGCCTGAGGAACCAAGGACATCATGGGTAAACACACAGAGTAAACTGACCTGGGCTCATGGGGGCTCACAGGAACTGAACTGCCAACAACAGAAACTGCATAGGATTGATCTTGGCCCTCTGCATATGTATTGTAGGTGTGGCTTGGTTTTATGGGATTTCTGGCAGAGGGAGTGGGGCCTGTCTCTGCCTCTGTTGCCTGTTCTTGGGACCCTTTCCTCCTGCTTAGTTACCTTGTCCACCCTTAATAGGCATGGAGGTGCCTAGTCCTGCTTCAACTTGATAGGCTATGACTGATTGATATACTCTGGAAGGCCTGTACTTTTCTGAAGGGAAGGGAGAGGGAGTGAGCGGGAGAACTAGGGGTAGAGACTGGGAGTAGGAACTGGGAGGAGAAAATGGGGGTGAAACTGTGATCAGGCTGGGGAAAGTTAATCAATTATTTAATTAATAATTATTTTAGAAAAAAACTGGCTGTAAGGCATTTTCTTAATTAGTGATCAATGGGGAAGTGTCCAGCCCATTGTGGGAGGTACCATCCCTAGGCTGGTGATTCTAGATTCTATAAGAAAACAAGTTGAGCTAAATATGTGGAGCAAGCCAATAAGCAGTACCCCTCCATGGCCTCTGCATCATGTCTTGCCTCCAGGTTCCTACATATTTATGTTCCTGTCCTGACTTCCTTCATTAATGAACAGTGATGTGGAAATGCAAGCCAAATAAACCTTTCCCTTCCCAACTTACTTTTTGGTCATGGTGTTTCATTACAGCATTAGGAACCTTAACTAAGACAGTAAACAAAGAGTTATATTCAAGAGAACCTAAGGTAATTTTAAAGCATGAAATTCAGGTAGAAGTTTGCAATAACGATCATTTATTTCCTAAAGGAGCTTTGCTGTCATGTTTATGCAAGACTGACTTCTAAGTGAATGTTCACAAAGAACACCACTAGTGTTTGCTCATCATCTTATTACACACCCCCATCCCACCAGGACTCAAGAACACTGTCGTGTGCCGCTTGTTAGCAGGCAATCCGTGAAGGAAGCTTGAATATTATTTGTTCTTCTAAGTATGAACAGTGTCCTTCCATTCATTCATGCTCAGGATACCCCTTTCCCTAGTATCCTTGGAGATGACACACGATCTCTTTGTGGCAGTTTGAATTCTCTGAAATCACTGGTTACGTAAATGAATGGAATGTTTAGTTTAAAAGCCCAGAGGAAAAATGAGGGACAGGATAAACTCAAAAAAACAGAGAAGCCAAGGCAGGAAGAAATGAAAGAAAACCCCAGAGATGAATCATAGTAAAGAGAAGGCTGTACCCTCATTTGCAGAATACATAGACCTCTTTTTATATACCAAAATATTAAGACCTTTTGATATGTTCCCAAAACATGAGAATCCAAAATTGACTTTTCCTCATGAATTCAACCATTAGCATTTCATGAGCTTCTGCACACTCTCCGTGAATCTTCCCTGGGTAACATTAGTAATCGAGACACTTGGCATTTTATCACAGCATGCACGAGTCACAACACAGACATCTCTGCCCTCAAAATAAATGGATATTGAACTCTGAATAAAACATGCCTCTTTTATCTCCATCCTGTCCTCTTTCTCAGTCTGGGTTCGCTAGCCTCCAGGTATTCTGCATCCCGACTTAAAAAGGGAATGGACCAAGATGTCTTGAGAAGCAGCAGTTTCCCAAGTGGAACACGGCTTCCTCTTGCTACCTGGAGTTCTTTCCAGGATGCTACCTCATTTCTGAACTTATTAACTTCCTGAGCTTAATACTATGATTAATTTTTCTAAATGAAATTGTTTTTTATTTCCTTGAACAGAAATGTCAATCAGAAAGGCTTACTTCTAAAAGAAACTGTGGAAATGCCTTCGTCTAGTGTAGACCTACTTTGTTTGGACTGCCAAAGGTTATTACACGGTCACAGTTTTATTCCTGCCTGGTTTCTTGCTCCCATACAAAGAACACCATATCAGATGGGTAGAATGGACAATTCGTCCCATTTTCTAAGTCAGGAAACTAAAATAGGAAGCCACTTGCTAAAGTACAAGGAAAGTCACCAGAGCAACAGTAGTAAGACCTAGACCTCTGAACGTTTTTACGCATGTACCCAGGTAGATTTGTTAATTAAGCACTTGTGATAAGCCATATGCTTCCCATGGTCCTGCAAATGCCCTTCATTCCATAACTAGATACATAAATAATTGATGAGCAGCCTCCAAACACTACACAGAAACACTAAGGTATACTATTAAATGTCACACTACTTCAAATGAACTAAAGCCATCCCTGTGTTGACTTATTTGTTCTATCATCTGTCATTGTTGTTGGCTCCATTCGCCAACGTAATGAATTCCATTTTAATTGCACCAAACCATCAGCTTTGCAAATACAGAAACACAGCACATGTAAAATCATAATTTTAGCCCCAATCAAAATACCTAGAAATTGTGGCCATTGAGCCTTGTCCTGAGAGGATGAGCTAGTTGTGTCCCTGTTCGCTGACACTTCTTCACAGCACTCAGAATGAATCAGCTACTCTTCAAGATGATACTCAGAGCTGTTCAAAAGGAGGCAAAAGTTGCCAGTCCCCTCCTCACAGGTATCCCTCAGCAATTCATTCAGGATTTGCTGATCTCTTGCTGCCTTCTGGGAGGCTAAATCTTAAATGACAGACACATGCATTATATATTTATATTTACATTGCATTTAATCCTTAATTTTTAATATCTCCAAGATGGATAGATAATGGATACTTTATATAGAAGCCAGAATTTCACACACAACCCGAAAATAAATAGCTACGAATGAATACACACACATATTAGACGCATAAACCATATGATACTATCTCTTAATTAATCTGACATTGTTCCTCAAGAGAACATCTGTGTGGGTTAAATCACTTGGAAATATATACTGCTCTAACTCTGATATTAAATACTATCTCTTAAAAAGGAAAGATCATTTTCAAATAAACACTCATATATAACAATTTCAATTAGCAGTGCCTCGCAGACAATGGCCGAGTGTGTCAAAGCCATCACAGAAAGTGCCCAAGCAGTAGAGGGAGACATCTTCAGGGCCCCGGTTTTGCTATAGATAGTAAATAGACATTGGTGTTATCCCTGACAAGTTCATGTTTTCCTTGATTCTGAGTCATGTAATATGATTCTGAATGATGTAGTATTTAAAGTCATACTATGCTTACTTGAAAACTGCACTGCACTAATTAAATATCTTTGCAGTTAAAGCATATGTATTGTGTGTAAGCATTAAGTAGTTTAATAAAACTTTTTATTGGTTCTTTCGTGTTTAAAAAAAAGTTTTTCAAAACAAAAACTTCTTGGCTGAGTGTCCATCAGTTTATTTCACACTCTTGAAAATACACAAAGGTTAAAAAAAAAACTACCAAATTTGTCTCAAGGGAAAACCCACCAATTTGTCATTAATCAAGGACAAGGGAAGCAGAGTAAGCATTCTATAGGACAAACCAAGATGCAGACTTCTTTTCCATTGTGATGGCTCAGGGCTGCCAATCCTTGCTGTGGGGTAATGCTCTTGTATACTGTAAAGATTTGTCACTCATATTGGTTTAATAAAACACTGATTTAGCCAGGAAGTATAGGCTGGGCAACCAGACTGGGAGAATTCTGGGAAGAGGAAAGGCAGAGAGATGTAGTCGCCACTCAGATACAGAGGAAGCACGATGAAAATACTGCACTGAGACACATTTAGCCAACTCACATGGCTAAACACAGATTGAGAATTATGGGTTAAGTTATAAGAGCTAGTTAATAATAAGCCTGAGCTAATGAGCCAAACAGTTTATAATTAATATAAGCCTCTGTGGGTTTCTGTGGAACTGAATGGCTGCATTAACAGGAGGTACAGAAGTCTCGATCTACAAAGTCAGGCACTGTGTTGTCTATGACCCCTTGGTTTATCCTGGGACCAGTCACAAAAACAAAATCAAAGAGAAATCCATGGATCAAAGGAAAGCAGAGACCAAGATGAGGAAATACTTCAATATGGAAGATGCCTGCCAATCAAAAGGAGGCAAAATGTGTTTTACTGAAATAAATATATATATTTGATTCAACCATTAGGATTCTGTAGTTGCTCCATTACAGCAGTTTGTCCTAAGTACTGAAAAAAGCTGCTGTAAAACAAGATTGTGTAAGGCGTTCATTGATTAAATCTGGAAACAAATCCATTATCTGAAGTCTATTCTTACACATTTCTTTTCAAAATGTAGAATTTTTGTAACACTGGACTAGTCTGGTCTTTCCATATTACAGGACAAGAAACATCAAAGAACAAATGAATAAGTGAGATTTCCTAGAAATCAAAGATATGGTAGTCTGAAATGGAGATACAAGGTACCAAACCTGGCACAAGGTTTGAGAGAATGACCACAACAATGTTTTAGCCTCTCATTTACTGTGAGTGCAGTAGAGTCTAATCTCAATACACAGATGATGTTTCTCAGGGATCCTAAGGAGGATTAAAACACAACGACCATGGTCAAGTACACAGGTGACCCACATCTTTATTGGATCTCTTTTATTCACTTCCAAAGACACATGTTTTTCAAATACAGAATCTCTGATGAAGGTTGTAATAGTAATATCAGTCTTAGTAGCTAAAAACAGCCCAACACAGTTGATGAGCAAAACATGGCAATATAGTAAGTGCAGATCAAAAGATACTTGGACCTAAAAGTCTTTCAAACATAACTCAGTTGGTAGAGAACCTCCAACATTTAGGAAGCCCTAGGTTCAATCCCTCAACACTTCATAAACCAAATGTGATAAGTGCACATCTGTGACACCAGTGATCCAGTGTGGGAGCAGGAGAATAATATATTCAAGGTCATCTTGGCTAAACAGAAGTTCAAGGCCACCTCAGGCTACATGAGACACTGTCTCCAAAAGAAAAATGTTCAAAGTGACGGGGAAATTTTGTAAGCGCTTCTTATTTTATGACTCTGGATTATTTTGAGGAAATAATTAAAAGCTGCTTCCCAGTGCTCCAAAAGTAAATCTGTTTCATAGCTAATGGGAAAAGTCCCCGAGGCTAACAGTGATGCAAAGACACTCTGAGATACTATGAACTGCAATACAAAGCAGTGACTTTACTGCATGTGGTGCTGTGTGGATGCTTTTTTTGAGAACGCTGTTCACAAACACAGATTTGAAGAACAGAATGATGCATCGGCCTCCACAACCCCTACAAACATCTCTGACAAAAGCAAAGTGCACTTGCTGTTAAGAAAATAACTGCATCTAATATAATAACAGGGTTCCTTTGTAGTCCCCAAATGCTTTCCTTCCTATGCTAAGGAAATCTTCTCAGAGGCCCTGTCAAAGGGAGGTGTCTCTTTAGACAATTTTCCTGGGGTGCTTATGTTTAAAACTCCTACAGAAGGAAAAGCCCTGCACAGATATGATCCTTAAAAATGAGCAGGTTGACTGCTTTTGCCTACTGTGAACATGAGAAGTGGGATTTAGAATTCAGTCTATTATAGTTTCTTGAAAGAATTCTTTTTCTTGGCCTGAAATAAAACACACAAGAACTCATTAGGAATGGATGAATACAAAGTAGGAATTAAAAAGGATATCCCATTCTTTTCAGATTTAGCTTAAATATATTTATGTATACAAGTTTTGAGTGATATTTTTAAAATTAATCCATACTCATGGTGTGTTAGTTAGGGTTTTTATTGCTGTGAAGAGACACCATGACCACAGCGATTTTTATAAATGAAAATATTTAGTTAAGGGTGTCTCACTTACAGTTTTAGAGGTTCAGTCCCTTATGACCATGAAGGGGAGCACGGTGGTGAGCAGGCAGACATGATGTTGAATCTGGGAGGGCTACATCTTGCAGGCTACTGGAAGTTCACTGACTGCCATACTGAGGGAAGCTTGAGAAAAAGAGACCTAGATGTCCTCTCCCACAGTCCTACACTTCCTCCAACAAGACCACAACTACTCCAGCAAGGCCATACCTCCCACTGCTGCCACTCCCTTCCAGGATCATTTTCTTCCTAACCACCACACATGGAATGTAGCAAAAAAAAAAAAAAAAAAAAAAAATGGGACCAGCAACTCTAATTTGAAAGTGGGAAAGAAGGGTAGTTACCTAGATAGTGTGTCTTCTGGTCTGGCATTTGATTTTCCTGCCATAAAGAGTCTGTTGTCTTAGTAATTGCTGTAAAGCTTTAGAGATTTCTCTCCTGTTTGAATTAGGTAAAAGTTTAGACCTTAGAGAGAAGAGTTTCTTGGAACCTTGTGAGTTATTATCTACTAAATCTTTCTACAGGAAGCCCCCTTCACCGACTTGTCCCTTCTGGACGTTGAGTTTTCGCCCTCCTGCCCATAGTTTCCAGGCCTCCCTCCATCTCAGCTAAAAGTCGAATCTAGAGGTTGGCTTTAAGCAGCACTAGTAAACAGATGACTTAGAACTTTCTATTCCAGCCCCAGCTTTCTCCAGAAGCCCAGACAGGACCAGCTGAAACCTACCTGACATCTCTAATTTAGCATTTGGTAAGCATCTCAGATGTAGAAGGCTAGAAATGAAACTTATTTCCTCTGAACAACAAGACCACACCTACTAGGAAAGACCACACCTAAGAGGAAAGCCCTTCGCTCACCCTCTTTGTACCCCAGTGCACAGCACTGCATTCTCTCTTTCTTGCTCCATATTCTGTCTCTATTTTAAAATATTTTCTAGATCAGAACTAGGTTTGTTGCTATCTGTCGGCAGCGAAGCCCTGGCTGTAACTACACTGACAGAAATAAAAAGGTCTTCATAATTGCTCCTATCCACTGTCCTCTCCAGTCTACACACTTCAGCTTCTCTATTATGGAACTCTGACTCCCAGCCATGACCGAGAAGGGGGCTCAAGAGTCCCCAAGAGTTGGGCAGTTAGTGGTTGGTAGAAAGAAGTGCACATCTGACCATGTCCTTCTCCAGAAGCTGATAGTCAACAGTGGTTGAGAGAGTGATCTTTTCTTTCTGTGATAACAGCCAACTTGTTATGCTTGTTACTGCAAGTAATCCCTCACCTGTGGCGCTGTCAGCAACCTAACCAAATCCATTATTTTCTCCAAGCTATGTTGGGAGCCATTTCTTTGGTCTGTCCTTAGTGCCCCGTTCAGGATGAATAGATGTCTGTTTGTCCCCACCGAAAATTTCACATATGCTCAAACATAAAAACCTGTTCTTGTTTGCTACATCTTAAATATACAAATCTAGTTCTTTCCCTATCACCGTACAGATGTTAGTCTGAATCCATGGAACTCTCTAAACTGCAATCTTTAGATGCCTGGCTCCTTCTTTTCATTCACAGATCCCCAAATGTCACCTCCTCCACTGGCTTGCCTTTTACCATGCCTCCGAACTATGAGCCGCTGTGTCCCCCTTAATTCTGTTTTATGGATATAGTTGGCCTCTACCTGAAGTCATATAATTTTACCTACTGGTTATTTAAATCTCTGCTAGAATGTAGGTAGCTTATCTTTCTAAACTCCGTCCTCTGTAACAAGAACAATATGTTACATACAAAACATAGTACTGATAAAATGAATAAAGGAACATATGAAGAAACAGAAGAAAAATTGTGCGGCTGGAAAAGATCTTAGGGGACACCATATGACTAAAACAATAACAGTCTTTGCCCAGCTATTGTCTCAACACTGTTGCTAAATTGTATGTTGTGTGTATGCACATGTATGCATGCCTGTGTATCTACATGTGTACAATGTGGTTGTGTTTGTATGTGTGCATGGATGTATGCATGTGTGTGAACATGTGACTGCATGCATGTACATGCATGCAAATGTTTTTGTATGTCTTTGTGAGTTCATGCATGGGTGTGCATGTGCATATTGGGTCTATGTGTGTGTGTTTGTATGTGTATGTGTGTGTGTGTGCATGCACACACATACACGTGCTTAGAGGAACGATTCATCCAGGAGTCCAAATCAAAAACTGCTGGTAGTGTCCATGATTAAGTCTAACAGTAAAGAAAGGAGACCTTTTTGCTAACTTTCATGTTTCTGGGGAAACCGAGCTCAGCAATGGATGTTCAAGCTGCTGATTTACATAAAGAAACTTGGACATACATACATCTCTTAAACATAAAACGTTATGTATAAGGTACATAACTTTTTATTTTTCAAGAATCAAAAGGAACAATCTTGAAATAAATTTTCTGGAGTAAGCAATGGGAAATGGCTCTTAACCTAACGCAGCAGGAAGTAAGACCACCGTTAGAGATGCAATACACAGAGGTTGCTTATAGATACTAGCATCTCTTTACATAATGGAGAAGAGAGAACAAGCTTCTGAAATAGCACATACAAGAAAATGTGTTCTGACTGTCTGTGTACTTTTCTCAAAAACAGCAGAATAGAGGTAACAGAAAGACACACTGTGCTTAGAGAGAACACATTATTTTATGGACTAAGGGCTCTTCAATATCCTTATCTATCTTTGTTTTCTCAGATGGGAAGGGAGTGAAACATAAAATTACTTTGTAATGTTTAAGAAATCTGACCCAGCAAAATGAAATCAATGCGTCACCCTGAGCCCTCTTCACATATCAGCAGTGCTGTTTGCCTCCCTGTCTCCTTCCCACCACTAACTTTAGCTTGACCATTATTTATGAAGCTTAACCCCTGGTGGAGACTGACACTAATAATTCTGAGAAATGAAAAATGAATACTTCTATCTGTATCATTAAAACTGTAGCAAGCCGATCCACTGTGTGTTAATCAGAATTTTTGTCCCCAGTATGAAATTGTGAGTAAATAATGATCCAGAACTGTTGGAAACCAGTCAATGCTGTAAGTTTATAGATTCCACACACATGTTTCTTAGTTTTCTTAGTTATGTCCAAACACACTTACCATAAGAGGTCACTATCACAAATCAAGCAAGCATTCAGTGCACCTTACCCAATTAACACCACAGCTCAGCAACGCCACACCCAGTACAGTGTTAACTGTTCCCCCAAGTGATGGTGTGTCAAACTGGGAAATACAGTTGCTGACACTTTGAAATGTTCACAGACTATCATAAACTCATATCACTAGCCTGGGAATGAAAAAAAAAATAATCAAAATTTGAAGTGTAGTTTCTACTAAACACACATTGCTTTCAAACCACTGTAGATTCAGAAGGTCATTTTGAGAATCCTGAGTCCAAGGTTGTCTGTCTATCTATACAGATGTAGCGAACAAAAACTTCTCATAAAATACATATGCATTCATATCACAATAGATAACTTATGACCAAAATATTGCTCATGGTCAGGTGTCGAAAAACTTTGCACTCCATATTCACCAGATTTGTACGGCAAAAGCTCTCTTTCTTCCAAATATTAATAGTGTTTTCTCAACGTACTTGGCAAAGGAATTCAGGTGTTCCTTGAATAGGGTCCTCAGTGGGCCTTAGGAACTAAGCGTTATTCATATTATTCCCACTGCATTGTGAAGTAGCACGGAATGGACTATAGCTACATAGTCATTGGCAAATATAATACAGAACTTACTTAGGTTTTAGATGTAAAGGGTAGTTTCGCATCAGTTCTCCACTCTAATCTCTCAGATTTCACTGTGTAATGTCTGACTCCACAGGGACTGGACAACAAGTGATAAAGCTAATTATCTCAGAAATTGACCACTACTTTGATGTTCTAAAGATACCATTGCCCCCAGACTATAGGAAGTAATTTTAAGAACATGACACCCACAATCCCAAGAAATAGGATGAGTAGTTTTTGGTCATCCAGTGAGTTATGAAAGTTTGTCATTATTTAGGGAGTTGGATGCAAATTGTTACAAGTCGTGATAAGGGGGGAAACTAAGCAAGAGAGATTGGATTCTAGTACCTCTTTTTTTTTTTTAGAAGAGTAGCGTTATTTTAATGTCTGCAGTTCTCTTTTTTTTATTTTTTAAATTTATTTATTTATTAAGGATTTCTGCCTCGTCCCCACAACCGCTTCCCATTTCCCTCCCCCTCCCCCGATCAAGTCCCCCCCCCTCATCTGCTCGAAGAGCAATCAGGGTTCCCTGACCTGTGGGAAGCCCAAGGACTGCCCACCTCTATCCAGGTCTCGTAAGGTGAGCATTCAAACTGCCTAGGCTCCCACACACTAAGACAATGGGGATGTTCTATTGGGATCTCACCAAGGCCAGCTGGCCTAGGTCTGAAAAAGCATGGGATAAATCCGGACTAGCTGAACATAGCGGACAATGAGGAATACTGAGAATTCAAGAACAATTGCAGTGGGTTTTTGATTCTAGTACCTCTTTTAAGAGTACATGATTGAATCTACTTTTACTAAAAAGCAACTACTAGTCTCAAATATCTTACATTAGTATAGATCTTTGTATAGTGATACAAAATTAAAGTTATTTTGTGTATATGTTTCTACTCTTGTTTAAGGTATTATATCTATGAAGCTCATTTAAAAATGTAACAAAGTTCTAGTCCTTGAAAGGTATTATTACAGACTGTTTAGGATAATTAAGAACTGCAGGTTAGTAACTAGTCATCTACAACAATAAAACGTATAGTCATGTTAAATATGTTTTCAAGGTTAGACAGATATAGTTTAGATAGACAGGTGGTCTTCAAATACTTCAGAGAACTACAGAATATGGCATTTAAGTGGTGTTAATAATTCAAAGCTTTTCATGACACTGAGATGCATCTGGTCCTGGAAGTACCTGTCTATTTCAAAAAAAAAAAAGATGCTGGACATCGTAGGACCTGCATATAGAGTTGTCTTTCTATGTGGCAAAATTACCATGGGGCAAGAAACTGACCTTACCTTGACTACTGACAATACACTGCCCAAATTGGAGAAACGGGACACAAAAGAAGGTCGCTGTTAACTTTGCCAAGACAAGGTCAGCCAGTCCTTCAAAGTTTGTCCTTCACAGAAAAGTCTGTCAGATATTCTAGCTTTTTAGGCTGAAAATGGGTGCCCCAGTGTTGCAGAGAGACCTTGGATGACAGTCCAGGCAGCCAGCTGTTTCTGTCATTTCAAGAGTTTTTGGAAGTTACTTGGTCTGCACTTCCTGTTTACTTAGGTAATATTAAATCCTCCTAAGGTCTCTGATGGGGATGAAGAATAGATAGCTATAGTTTTATAATTTTCCTTGTTATCAAATTCAAAAAAGAAACTTATGTAAGAGTTGTAAAGTTTAGAAGGTTGAGAAACATAAAATCTTAAGCTGTTTATATAAGAAGATTTTTTTGAGGTCTAAAAAGTTATTTTTAGGATCATAATACAAGTTATGATAGAAAGTAGTTTGGGTATAAAACTTTGGATAAATAAATAGATAGGATAAATAGTTGTGTATTATGTATAATACATATGGATTAGATATTGTGAGTGTAATTCTTGCCTGATAGTTGTCCTTATTGTATAGAGTTTTACTATGTAAAAGGTAAAACATTTTCTTTTTATTTAGCCATGCACCAAAAGAAGACTCTAAAGCTAGCACAGCAGTCTTACAAAGCTGAGGTCTGTGGTAGATCCTGTGAAATGAGAAGGACTGGACGTTGTGAGTTTGAGTGTATTAAAAAGCAAGAAACTGGTAAATTTCTTGTAGCTTCTTTTTAAATTCTAAACTGTACCCTAAACCATGCATGAAGCTGGAACCCCAGAAGGTTATGTAGAACTCATTAAAGACCCGTAAGAGGGGCGAACGCAGAGTTCTCTGGACTGAGAGAGTATCTTTCTGGAGCCATCCCTTTGCTGTGGTGATGGCTGGCTATGAATTAGTGTGCGAGTGAAGGATCACAGAGAAAGAAACACGCACAAACCAGACTTAGAGTGGAATTGCTATTAAATCTTTTTCAAAAGCCATTATTCAAACCATGTAGATCATCCACTAGAGTGGTTCGTACTTTACAACGTTTGTCCTGGGGCCTAAGTTGGCTGTGATGATGTCCTGCTGAGCCACAGATTGATCCAAACTTGCAAGGCCTTCCTTTCATTCTTAATCACAACAGAGATGCCATTACAAAATCTCATTTTCATAGGATTAAAGTAAATTAATAGTAACTATATCATTTCTAAATTGAGCTTTTATAAGTTAAATTAAATGTATCATTAAAATTTTCTGAACATGGCACTGAGATGGCTCACTGAGTAAGTGTCTGCCATGCAAGCATGAGGACCTGAATGTAGACGTGCTGCACACATGTTAAAGAGCCAGGTGTGGCAGCGTGCTTCTGGAAGCTCAGCCCTGTGGTGTCAGAGACAGCTGGGTCCCCAGGTCTCCCTGGGCAGCCAATCGATTCAGCTTCCGTGAGATATACTGACTCAAAAAAACGAGGATATTGATAGCAGGAGACCTCTAACCTGCACACCTATATGTGCCTCTGTGCATTGCACACGTGTACACACACACACACACACACACACACACACACACAACAATGCTTGTTTGTGCATGCCAATAATCCCAGAACTAGGAAGATAAAGGCATAGGGACCATAAATTCAGAGAAGGAGAGGGAGAGGAAGGAAGAAGAGGAGAGGGGAGGGGAAGGGAGGAAAGAAGAGAGATGAGATGAGAAGAGATTTGTTCACACCAACCTAGGTGATCATCACACAAGTTGCTGAGGGCTTGAACAGAACAGAGTGAATTTTCTTTCTTATCTTATGCTAAGATATTTGTCTTAGATGTCTTCTTTCACTTTCTATGCAATTTTTAAAATCACCTTAAACAATATTATACTGTTATATTAGCAGTATAGAAGGTTGTAGGCATATATATATGAACTAATTGTATATATATACAATTATTTATGCTTATAGCTGAGATGTTATCAGCCTAAATGCCAATCAACAGATGAATGAATTTTTTAAAATTATGCAAATAGATAATGAAATTTTGTTCAGCTGTAAAGAAGAATGAAAATATGACATTTGTAGAAAAATGGATGGACCTGGGGATCATTATTTTAAGCAAAATAAATCAGCCTCAGTTGCTCAAAGATGCTGAAATTATCATCAGTGTCATTGACCAGGGGAGCTAAGCAGGTGATAGTACAGGAGGCATTGTTGATGATATGTAATGAGTTGCCCTACTTACCATAATTCACATCTACCACAAAAATGGGAGCACCAGCAGAAGGAGCAGAGATGACCTCTTTTGACTCCAGTCTTCAAATGGGCTCCATCTCCTCCAGTGTAGTGAAAATAGCAACAGACTCCACAATGTACTTGTCCTCAGCATCACTCTATTCAATGTTGGCAGATCTCTTGCCCCTCAGCCTTCTCATAGATAACAAATTTCCCTTCCTCAGTCTTGACCGTGCTGTGGAACTTCCAGGAACTGTATAAGACTGGAACATGTTGACCATACAGTTTAGTAAATACAAGACCCATTTATAGCAACAATAGCTACTTTGTCAGAGTTGAAGGCAACCCTGGTAACCAGGTGCTCAATATGACCCAATCCAAAACCATCTGGTCTGACTTTCACTATCAGGTTGCAGGGAAGAAACTGGTATTTAGATGCAAGTTTTTGTTCCATCTGGTCCCGCAGCCATTCAGTTCCAAAGGAGCAATTATAAGCTGTTTAGCCTGTTAGCTGAGGCTTATTATTAACTAGCTCTTACAACTTAAATTAATCCATAATTCTCATCTATATTTAGCTAGATGGTTTGATACCTTTTCTCAGTGAAGCATTCTCGTCTTGCTTCCTCTGCATCTGGCTTGCAACTGTGTCTCTGCCTTACCTCTTCCCAGAATTCTCCTAGTCTGGTTGCCCCACCTATACTTCCTACCTAGCTACTGGCCATCAGCATTTTATTAAACCAATATGAGTGACAAATCTTTATAGTGTACAAGAGCATTTTCCCACAGCACTGGCATAGCACAAGAAGATGTAGTTGTTTCTGGAACCAGAAGATGATCCTGCCCATCCATTGTGTCTTGGTTTGTGCATGGAGAGCAACCTAGCATATGACCTCTGCATCCAGTTATCTGGTTTTACAGTGTCCATGAGTTCGAGACCAGCCTGGTCTACAAGAGTTAGTTCCAGGACAGGCTCCAAAACCACAGAGAAACCCTGTCTCGAAAAACCAAAAAAAAAATAAAATAAAATAAAATAAATAAATAAATAAATAAAACTTTTAATAATGTCAACTTGCTCTTTGTCTTATATAAAGGATATTGCATCAGTCCAGGGAACATAGAATGAGATGTGAACCATATTTGAGCCCAATAAAAGTATCATTTTTTTCAGGAGAAAATTTCTCTCTTATGTTGAATTTTCTTGGGACATACAGATCCTACCATAACATTGAGTTTTGCTGCTTACTGGTAATTTTTGTTTATCATCTAGTATGCCTGTTATCTCCTCTACTGGGAGTGCTCCACTCAATTGATGATGCTCTTCATTTTATACAGATGACAAATTACTTTTTCTCACCTTTAAGACATTCATGACTAATTTATAAAATTTTATAAGATAAAAACGAATCATGCAAAGTGTCTTCATCTAAAAAACTAGGGATCTTAATTTTATAACAGTGCATGAAATTGAAACTTCTTTCCAAGAGATAAGAATATTCATTAATACTTCTCCATAGAAACGATGCTGGAATTTGCTTTTAGTAAAATCTGTTCTAGCTTCATAAACTGCTATCCTTGAGGTTTGTCTTAAATAACAAAAGCATAACTACTACTTATTCATTAGAAATATTACTGACCATGAACAAAAGTTAGTACTTCTTATTCTAGAAAATGTTTTTAAACAAATTCAGTTGTACATCATCAATATTGTCATGTATTTCTGAGTATGAGTAAGTACATTTTAATTCTTCTCTACTAAAACTGACTTGAAGTTATGTAAATTTTATATTATGATTTTTAAAAATATTATCTATGTGTGCACATATATAAACTTTATTGTCCAGTTGTTTAGAGCACTTGTTGCTCTTGCAGGGACCTGGGTTTGGTTCCCAGCACCCACATGGTGGCTCATAATTATCTGTAACCCCAGTTCCAGGAGATCCAGTGCCCTCTTCGGGCCTCTGCATGTGCTGAGCATATAGTGTACATACATGCATGCAGGAAACCACTCATACACATGAAATAAGTAGGTCTTTATAAAAAAATAAAAATAAAATTTTTCATTTAAAAATGAAAAATCACTGTTTAAACATGGAATTTTATCCATGTTTGTTTCATTGTATAAACTACGTGAGAATCCTTATTTAATGCTATAAACACTGAGAAAACTGTCTTCAGGAAATTACAGCCTTACATTAGTGTGCTAGAGTTTATGTGTGATAGAATGCCAATATCTGCCCTTATTACCTGAATTATAATGTCACGTAGCATTCATTTAAGTTTTAATGCACCTTACCCTACTCAAATGTGTCCATTCTGATTGGAACTGGACATCTGTGTTTATTCATAAACATCAAAAAGGAAAATTAAAATTTTTGATTGCATTGAATATTAGCCATCTGCTGTCTCAAAAAAAGTAGGACTCAGCCTTGTGAATTAAGTAAGAAATAATATGTTAGCCAGTGCTATTACTAAAGGAGACTACAGGCTAGTGTAGGGCCCATTTTAAATATATAGACATCTGTACCCTCAGAAAAACTCACAGTGGAGAACCATGGATGAGCCAGCAGTAATGGTAAATGATGCTGTTGATGTGCGGAACTGAAGACATGAGGAAGGAACATACAAAGTAATCAGGGCACGTTCCTTGTGCTTCATGTACACATATAAACCACTGAGATTTGGAACTGTGTCCTACTGGCTTACACCTTAATCCTTCCTTACTTTGACATTAATCTGTATACCCTTAATGGTCAAGCAAATGAGTTCCATTACCTGTGCTTTCCCAAACAACTCTTGATGATTTGATGATGCTAAGAAATTCATTTTTATTCTAGACTTCTGTTGTTTTCACAACAACTGTAGCTTAACAATTCTTCGAGTCTGTGTGGTTTTGAAATTCTCATTTTATTTTCCATAATAATTATTGAGCCCTATCATTATCGAGCAATACCAGTAATCACTCCCTTCCATATCTTATCATCCTAGTGTCTGCCATGCATTCCCTTCATAGCACCTCAGCACTACTTTGCAACAAACTTTTTATTTTAAGTTTGTCTTTGATGTTGGCAGCTCCACTTATTGATTTTTTAAGGTTCCAGCCAGAAAGCCATGGTTGCATTACACTGTTGGACTCTAGCGTCCAAACACCGAGAAGGAGTCACCCCCAGAGACCATTTCACACACCACAGCAGATGCAAAAGCATGAGGATTTTATTAATTCTGTCATGACAGGGTCCCCCCAGCATTCGGGAAGCCGAGGGATCTCGAATAGCGGGTACAGTCTACTTTAAAGGGGCCACAGAAGCAAGGGGGTTGTTTTTTAACTATTTTGATTGGCTTATTTGAAAGGGCTATTACCAATAATTGACTGGAGAGCTGTTGCCAGATCCGATGAGGTAAGAGGTCATTTTGACCCCGTTTCCCAGGGGACCGAACCAAAGCTTATGTATATGGGTAATTGTTCAGGAACTGAGTACGTGCAAGTGTAGCTGTTAGGTCCTTGGTTCCCAGGGGAGGAGGGGAAGCACTATGGCACAGAGTCTGAGAGAATTCAGAATTGTCAAAAATGGCTTCAGGATTGTCTTAATATCTTACAACACATATTATATCTCATCTTATATACTATCTTAACCAGCAGAGAATACATTAACACAACAGGGGTATTTGCTGTGAAATCTAGATAGGCTTGAAATTCACAATGATCTTCCTGCATCAGTCTCCTGGGTGCTAGGATTGCAGGTGTATACTGCCACTCTCTGTTGTAACTTCCTCAGAATGGTTAACAGAATACTAACCCTTCACTGCTCCTCCCTCCCTCTCCCCCTCCTCGTACTCCTTGAGAGCCTAATCTGTTGACGATCTAAAAAAAGGAATAGTCAAGGAAAAATCTCAATAAATAATCTGAACTCCAGAGAATTGTTTTCATCCTGCAAATGTTTTAGTAAATCCCAAATTGCAAATGGAAAAGCAACAGTTTCTGATCACATGAGCATGGCCTCCATGAAGGTTAGGGTACCCAAGAGTCCAGCGCTTAACTGGAGGTAGATTATTATATAGAATAATTCTTCCAGCAATGCCTGGTAGAAGAGAAACACTAGCTGAATGAGAGGAGGAAAGGAGGGAGGGAAGAAGGGAGGCAGGAAGGGAAGGAGGGAGAAGCAGGAGGGAAGGGAATAAAGGAAAGAAGGGGAGTGAAAGGGAAGGAGGGACAGAAGAAGAGCATTGAAAAAGAGTCTGGGAGAAGACAGAAAGTGAAAGAGATGCAGTCCCACTTCAGCTGCTAAGTCAGTTCACCAAGTCAGTCTTAACCCAAAACATACTTATCTTTGCTCTTCCAAGAGGAAAACACAGGAGAAATTTGGATACCAGTCAACGTGAATACCTCATCCTGTGTTTTTAGAAGTATGTAAGAGCATTTACCTTTCTTTGATTTCTGGGGAAAGTAAAGGAATTTGTGTGTTTCTGGCTAAGTAAGCAAGGATATGAGGTTGAGTCCTGAGACAGAAGTTGTGTTTCCTAATGATTATGCCCATGTGTAGTGCTGCTTGCCATCAACGGTCCTCAGGGAGGGGTGGTCTGTACCCTTCCTTAGCCTGGATGGGCCCTCATAACTACCTCCAGCAGAGAGTGCAGCAGAGGTGTGGCTGTGGCATGTCCCTCCCAAGGCTATCACTTAGCTTTAACTTACTTCTGGAACCGGAATTTGTATTCGGTTTGTTTGTTTGTTTGTTTGTTTGAGAGGGGACCTCATTCTGTGTCCCAGACTAGCCTTGAATTCGTGGACCTCCAACCTCTAGTTCCTCGGGTACTAGGCAGGCATGAGCCACCATCCCTACTTCCCTTTCTTTCTTATGATTCGTGTTGGCAACTTTGGATCACTCTGTCAAAACTCCAACTGTAATAGACTTTTAAAATGACATGGTTGAACCCTAAGGGTTCCCAAATTGGCAGTGTAGGTAGATGAGGTGGTTTAAGAACAGGGGTCTGATGGAAACCCTTAGTTTATTAAGGTCTTAAATTAGCTCTAACGAGAAATTCTTTTGAGAGTGAATTGTTAAGAGCAAGATTTACCTCTCAACTGCTCTCTGGCATCTTGTTTGACAGTGTGGTCACTGTATCTCATGTATACTGCCAACATAAGTTGCCCTCCACCAGGCCCTCACCAACCAAACTGACATAAATGACCCTCTTTCCTTTATGAAGTAGCATCTCTTGGGTATTTTCATACAGTAATAAAGCATCAACTAACAATAGAATTATTGATAAGCCCAACACTACTAGGGGATTGAAAGAGCTGTTCAAAAGCTGGACAAATCCACAGCCATTTGAGTCTTTGTCACCAGACAGGTGAGTCAGAAGTCTTCCAATGACTCCAGCTCCCACCTGTGAATGCATGGAAGGATACAAGGTGTCCCATAACATCCTGTGCCAACTGCAGACTCTTATGATGTAAGCCAAAGAGATTCTATCTTAAATCCATTTGTCTAAACCCATAGGCCTGTGTTCCTCATGCAGTCGTTGTAACTGGGAAAGGGGCAGCCAGCCGACCCAAGTACCCTCAATTCAATAAATATGACAATGAACAGCGATCACAATTTCACATTTCATTCATTCACACGTGCGTTTGTATTTGTCAAGCACCTACAAGTACCACACACAATGGCTGTCAATGGCTGCAGAGTAGTAGGTCAAACAGTGGGATGTAAGAAAAGACGAATGAGGTGACACCGGCTAGCAGTCACCTCAGTGTTTCTGAGTCACCTGTTCTCGATACTGAGCTGTAATAGATACAGTATTGGGTCAATGGGACCTTTTTTTTTTTATTATCAATTTCTATTGAGCTCTTCCTTTTTCTCTGCTCCCCTCCCTGCCTCTCCCCTCCCTTTAACCCTGCCCCAAGATCCCCATGGTCCCAATTTACTCAGGAGATCTTGTCTTTTACTACTTCCTATGTAGATTAGATCCATGTATGTCTCTCTTAGAATCCTCATTGTTGTCTAGGTTCTCTGGGATTGTGATTTATGGGCTGGTTTTCTTTACTTTATGTTTAAAAACCACTTATGAGTGAGTACATGTGATAATTTTCTTTCTGGGTCTGGGTTTAGGTTACCTCACTCAAAATGATGTTTTCTACTTTTTTTTTTTTTAAGGTACTTTGAAACTTTTGGGTCAGATTGTTTCATGTATCACAGCAAACAACCTTAATATTGCTGGACATAACAGACAGAGGATGCTGAGAGTTTCAGTCCATACTCCAGTGTTGTTCTGACTGAGTTAAACTTTCTTCACATACAATGTGCTTCTCCTAAGTGATAAAGCCAAGAACAAAAAGAGAAGCTTTGCAAAGTCTGATTGTGTGGACTTAATGCAAACGGAAGTGCGGATGCTCTCCTTACACGGCCATACACCACCAGACAGCTATAGACTCACACTAGGCGGATGAATCAGATCATCTTACTTAGATTATGTCAGTATTAAGGGATATAACTTATCCGTGCTGCAGATGATCCAGCCGCGCGGTCAGAGTAACGCTAACACTGACGAGTGATATGCCAGATTTGAGACTATATGGGATATTTTAATTGGAAGTTTATAGAACTCTGAAAAATCTCCAAAGGATTTATCCCTGTGAATGAATTTTAAAACAAATTTAGAGATAATTTATTAGCTAATATGCAGGAGGCAGCTTTGTGACGGCAGGTGGTGGGTGCTAATCTGCACAATGGTCTTACTAAGCCTGGCCGCAAAAGCCAACTCCAGTTCCCCACAGGAGGCTGCTTGTTCTCAACAAAGAATAATCAGTACTGTGCCTCGCTTCGTCAGAGGACATGACACGCGATCAAGTTGGATGCTACTTCTGCCTAACAAACGTTTGACTCTAGCACGACAGACTATTTTTAGATCTGTTTATTTCTCCCACCATTAATTTATAATCATGTCACTGTCTTCACAGATCTGTCAGGGAACTTGGCTGACTAGAAGATTACAGGAAAAAAAAGAGACATTGTTCAAGGAGAAAGGGAGACAGAGCCTGAGGACATTGATTTCGGTAATACATGCAAGAACAAACTTTCTCCCCCTTGGAAGCATCTTCCAAGTTGCTTGCGGATGTCAAACCAGTACTGTGGAGTCACACTCCAGCTATAAAGGGGTTAGCATAGATGCAGCAAATTATTTTTAAAATATGCTGCTCGAAAGGAATGATAAGACCAATGTGTGCACATAAAGCCTAATGCATTATGTACAGTCTTCCTTAATCAATGCATTACTCATAAAATATACATCCACAAGTCCTCCTTTCTTATCAGTACAACAATCAAGCTGAGAAGAAGATTATCCAGAAACTCATCTCCCTCCTGCATAATCACATTATCCTCCTTTTAAGTCATGCTCAGATGAAAAGAAGGAATGGCTAGTTCAATATCTCATTGTATAAAGATTTGGTATTAGTCTCCTTATAATTCTGCACTTAATTTTGTCCTTTCTTTTTCCAATGATAGAAGAGAAATAACCTAAGAAGTAACATTCAAGTAAAATACACATCAATAATTTGTTTAGGTTTATCCTAAAGCGACGGAGAACTTCTTTTGTGCCGGAAAGATGATACTTTGATTATCAGTAGATGGATATAATGCCAGTTCCTGATCTCTAACAGGTTTGGTTCTATATTACTTTTAATATTCATGTCTGCTCATCAGACGGATCATAACCACTCTACCTGTTCAGCATCTGAATGATATTTCTCTGGCACAAATTGCCCAAAGCATTTCTTAAACCAAAATCAAAACTTTTTCTTCAGAATGAAGATTAAGACCGGACAATGGCAGAGGGATCCCTTCTGATCTACTCTTTTTTATTTAGAAGCATGACTCCTTAATTTCTGTGTATTTCGTGCCCTGTGCATTTCAAGCCCCACTTAATTACCAGGTTGCATGAACTAGGGCTCATGCCTATATATGGTAGGGATATGCTACAGATTCCTTGATGCTGACAGCACTCTCAGAGTGAAAATTGTGGTTTATTATGGAAATAAGGGAGACAGGGAAAGACAAAACAGCACACTGTGACTTTCTCTTCCTCCTATCCTGCCCTGAGTTGAGGTTTTATGATTGCTGGCTGCCTACCAGCTGACTGCACAGCTCTCTCCAGGGCCTGTTAAGGCATCCTTGTGTGCTTTGCTAGAAGAAAATGTCATTTGAGAAAGCAAGTACCAATTTGCACGAGGCAAGACTTTGTGCATCTCCTCACACCCTTTCTTCACGATGACAAGCAAGACACCGCAGGCCTCATTTTCAAATTCTTATTAAAACCCGTGATCCGGTTTGTTTGGAAGGCTCATTAGTGTCATTGCCTGTGATATACCACACATCTTTATAAGAAAGACAGATTGCCTGATGCCTTAGTACACCAACCATAATGAAACCCTAGTGCGTCCCCCACAGGGCTCGGAGTTCAGGTCTTCATTTGCTTTTGTGAAAAATGAGGATGAAGATTGTGGGTATGGAAAACACAGTTAGCTCCTTGTTTCCCAGTACCAGGCTAGCTCCTCGGGCACATATGTGAGGTAAAGGGAAGGTGTGAAAAGTGGTTCTCAGGCAGCACAGCACCTAGAGTGCTAAGACAACAACCGCCACAGAAGGGTGTCAGACAGTCCCCGGAGCAAACCTTGTGAGCCTGCAAACGGGTGAAGCGCTCCTGCCTTGCAGCACAATGTCTAAACCATTTCCTGTAATCCCCTAGTCATCAGTGTCCCAGGCGAAAAGGACAGTCACAAGCCCTCTGTTACTGTGGAAGCCCAAGACTGTGAGCCTATTTCCACCTTGTCTGAAGGTCATAGAGGGGGAATTTACTCTTCCTTCAAGGTTCTCGCCTGTTTTTAACCTCTAACAAAGGCCCACCTGGATTCAGGTCAGGGCGGTCTGCTCTTTCAAGGTTATATTCAACAGGTGTGTCTAATAGCCAGCCCTTGTATTTCAGGTGTAGAGAAGTAGATCTTTTTCTACCTCAAACAAAAGTCTAAAAATTCTAAATTCTTGCGCCCTTAGGGAGATTACTATGCATTTCACCCAGGGAGTGGTTTGCCAACAGAACATCTCGATCCCTGTGAGCGTTTCTTGTCTTGTTTTAGCAACAGAATGCTAAGAAAGTAGCCCACGACCTTCAGGAGGTGTGCTCACGTCCTTGTATCACGTTAAAGCACTTTTTAAAAAAATCTTATTCCTACCTTTTGGGCTTGGGGTATTTTAAGCAAATGGAAATTAAGCATGGAAGGTTTTCAGTATTCACTGGAACTCCTTCCTGGTACTATTCTGTGGTTTCTGTTTATTATTTTCACTCATATCTTTGTTCTCTTTACTATTTTTCTAATCCCCATGCCCCTACCCTAGTAAGTAGTATTTTTGTTGAAGCTGGTTTCTGACATTTTTTTCCAGATCGTATAGTGTCAAAAGTTATGAGCTAAATGCAGCATTATTTTTCCAAGTAAAAAAGTCATAGAAATAAACCTTAAACAAGAAAATTATAATAACTAAGATTTGGGGGAAAGATTGGAGAAAATTGCTGTGGTAGATATAGATCTTTAAATAAATGTTTTTCTTCTACCTCAAATAAATGTGTTTGTATTTCCATGTTTAGATTCTTTAATGGAGGATGAATGGAGGGGACTGGATGAATTAGAAGGCACACTGACCTCACATCCCTAATCCCTCTAGTCTGCCATCTACAGCCTGGGTTGTTTGAATCAATCATTTAAGCCTATTGTGCTACAACCTTTACCAAACACTTGAAGTGACCATTTAAAAGTAAAAACAAAAGCACATAGCCCAGAATATTTTAGACCATTAGAGACATTTATATAAACCCTTTATATTTTTTTAAATTTTTATTTTTACTTATTTTTAAAAATTTCATGCATGACTGCTGTTTGTATAACATTTCACCCCTTCCTCTCCACACTTTAACCTAATTTCTCCAATGCCCCTCTCAAATTATTGACACATTCATACACACACACACACACACACACACACACACACGTGTATAATATATAATTGTCTGGGTCAGTTTAGTCTCTCTCTCTGTCTCTCTCTGTCTCTCTCTCTCTCTCTCTGTGTGTGTGTGTGTGTGTGTGTGTGTGTGTGTGTGTGTGTGTGTATGTGTGTGCGTGTGTTTAGGGATGACCATTTCGGATTGGATACTCTATCAGGAGGCTCATCCCTGGAGAAGACTAAGTCTTCCTCTCAGCAGCCATTAATTGCCTGTAGCTCCTCATCTAGGGGTGGGGACTTGTGAAAGCCCCCCTATCCCAACTGGCACATCAACCAGTGCTGCCGTTGTGCAGGTCTTGTTTGTGCAGCCGCACCGCTGAGGATCATGGGTGCGTATTTCCTGTCACATCTATAAAACACTCTCGAAGAAGATATTCTGCTCCTTCGGCACTCACAATCTTTCTATTCTTTCTACTTCAATGACCCTTGAGAGTGAGGGGTAGGGTTTGCACTGTATGTGTGTCAGTTGGGGTTGGGAACCCCCCAGTGGTCTGTTGTTCTCTGAAGTTTGACCAGTTGTGGATTTGTGTAACTGTCTCCATCTGCAATTTAGTTCGCGGGTGTCATGTCTGGGTAGCACCGTCGGATGCCTCCATCCTTTAGAAGCCAGCAGCGCACCTTCTGATACTTTGAAATGATGTAATCATATTGTAATTACAAAACTAAAAGAAATATTTTTAAAGGGAAGTAAGCTACTTTACCAAGGTTTCTTAGTATTTAAAACACAAGTGTGTGTGTCTGTCTTTCTGTCTGTCATGTCACGTCATATCTCTCCTAATCATTAAAAGACTCTGCCCGAATAAACAATGACATTTCCTGGATTTAATTAACTTATTTTACACAGTCTATGACAAGACTTATCATGATTAGGTGAGATGTGAACTTCAGAAGAAAGTAGGAAAAATTATTGGGAAAGTCACTTCACTCTCCTAGAAATTTTTCTGTAAATATAAAATTATTTCAAAATTAAAGATTTTTAAAAAAAAAACATGGAAATGTAGAAATAAGTTTGAGAAATGTCAGTAATGCTTAAAGAAGGCAAATTCTGGACCAATTAAAATAATCATTATTGGTCATAAAATTTTCAGAAGATGGTAACTTCAAGGAAAGGGGGGAAGGAGTGAAAAGAAAAAGCAGAAAGAGGGAGAAAATAGTGAGATAGTTATTCCTATTTTCTCCCATCTCTAACACTGTCGGGACCAAGAAGTGGTCTCAGGCTGATCTGACTAAGGCCATTTGGTTAAATGTTATAGGGGTAAGATTCAGTTTTATTAAATTGACAAACTCAGTTTTGTTAAGCATTGGCCTTTGCAAAGAGAAGATGATTTGCTTCTTTCCTGTGAAGTTCTCAGAGGCTTATGCTCCGTTAAGGATTTACTGTGCTTGAAGAACATTTTCTTGCAGTTGCTCCTAAGCAGGAGGCTGAGCTCAATATGGACGCCCTTGAAACACCGGTGAGTTTCTGCACACACTCTCTTATCTCCTGGATATTGGCTAAAATGAAGTTAGGCAGCTACAAATTTTAAAAGATCTTTCCAGATCCTGCATATTTTGCACATTTCATCACCTGGGTACTAGCAAAGTCTCACCGAATCCCACCTGATGAAATCATCATCTTTAATTACAGCTCTCTCGAAAGCTTAAGATCGGTCAAAGACCAAAGACTAGGCGAAGGCCACTCTACCTTGACAATAATCCTTTGTGTTTTATTGCTTCATCCTTTTTTGCTTCCCTGTCTCCTCTGCACTCTGGACTTTAATAAAGCTTCTTTCTGAGAGGCTGCCTGCTCTGCTACACCCAGAGTCACACACGATAGAGCCAAGGATCCCTGAGCCAACATGTCTGCTGGCCAGAAAGTCCATGCTATGGTTTTATCCCAGCTAAAACACCTCACAGAATAAGATAATATAGCAGGCAAGTATAAAGAGCAGAAGGGGTAGCATTCTTGTTAACTTCAATAACTGTGTCATTTATGTTGACACCTTAAAGTTTGCTAAGCAAGGCTAAATATCTGTGAATTGAAGCATCTTTTTGTACATCTGGCAAAGCCTCGGGAAACATCCTCTGCTCATTAGCAATTTCAAATTTACAAATGAAACAAGAATTATATTTGAAAAGGATGCAGCATTTTCCCCAAGGTAAATCCAGCTGCATGAATATCTGTATTTCCTAACCATGCTAAATCGACAGTCCCAGGGGATGCAGCTCATTAAATGATTAAATAAATCCACATTTCCACATCTGCACAAGAGCCTGGCCCAGGGGAGCCACTGTGCAAATTAAATGAGATGATGTGAAAATGCCAAAAACACTGAAAGTCTCCCACTTTAGCACTGCAGAGCCTACCACCATGAGCACTGAAGAATCTCCCACCATCGGCACTGCAGAGTCTCACACAGTAAACACTGCAGAGTCTCCCTCCATAAACACTGCAGAGTCTCCCACCATAAACACTGCAGAGTCTCCCTCCATAGACACTGCAGAGTCTCCCTCCATAGACACTGCAGAGTCTCCCTCCATAGACACTGCAGAGTCTCCCTCCATAGACACTGCAGAGTCTAATACTGAAAGCCATTCTGATACAGCCATATGATTTTTCTCTTCTAAAACTTCTAAGTTTGGATGTTATGGTGTGATATCCATTTCCCTGTTTTTCCTCTCTCTTCTTCTATTGGTGTTCTTAAGGGTGACTGCAATTTTAGAAGAAGGGTTCCAATCCAATTCTTGATACAGAGCTAAGAAGCCCAGAGTTTGGTAAATCTAGAATAATAGAAATATTTTAAATAATATGGAGCAGAAGAAATGCAACAAAGAGATGATGACTATAAGTGATGAGAGAGGATGAGGGGTGGACAGGGAGACATACGAGAGATAAGAAAGGAAAAGGGACTGAGGGGACAGACAAATCAGAGGGATCAGTGTAGCAGAAGGCTGGGAGAGATGGGAGGCAGGAGAATTACTCAAGCACATTTGCTCAAAACTTCCATGTTTATGTCTGACACTTTATAATCTAATTTACTTTTATTCAAATTAAATAAATAAAGTAAAATTATCTTAGAAGAGGACATGGATATGTAAAATACATTTTAAAAATAGTACAGGAGAACACCATTTTCCTGCCTCTGCTCAACACATAATAAAGACATCCACACTTGGGAAAATGAGAGCTGGAGAAGAGGGCTTGGTGAGTGGCGCAGGTGGCTTGTGCCCAACATTTAGGCCTCGGAGTCCCTGTGCAGGCATGGCTGGAAGCCAGAAAGAACTGCAGAATCTGTTGGCAGACAGGCATGTGCTGCGTTGTCCTCCTGGATCCGCAGAGAAAGGCTTAGAAGAGGGGATAAAACAATTGCATAAACATGTGGAGAAGAAAGCCTGGGGCTTCCTAAAAGAGCTCCGACGTGTCCCAACAGGGCAGTGAGAGCTGCCAAAACCTTCTGCGTGCTTCTTATTTCTCCTGTACTGTATGAGCTTGCAAAAGTGAGCTGCACCCAACAAAAGCACCTCAGAATTTGGATGAGAGAATTTATCCGCAGGCTAACATTATACACTTGATGCTGAGCTTATTCACATGAAGGGGTGCCCTCACCCAAGGCCTAACAGGTGGTTTGAATGTCTCAGCAGAGCCAGCATTGGCAAGTTCCTGTATCATTTAAGAGCACAGCACACCCCATTGTCCTTGGATGCATAAACATCTTAGTTCCCATTTTGCTTAAACTTGAGATGGAAAAGAAAATATCTCTAAATTTTACTAAATTTACCTGTATAAGTAAAGAGAAAAGTAGGCCCATTTTTCCTTTTAGGAAAGGTGAGTGTGGATTCTGAAAGAAATTTAGATCAATTATGATGAAGTAAGTAATATTTTTCACAAATGAATTTACTATGTAAAAACTTGTGTCTGCTGTAGTGCTATTTTCATTTAGATTTCTTGAATCTATTCATCATTTGACTCCAATAACACCGCCTTCAATGCTTTATCCGGTCCATAAATACTGTTGAGACAACTGGCCAGATTTTTAAAATAAAAAGGGACAGCAAATGAGTGACAAGTCCCATGGTCTTTACTTAATTTAATTTTGAAACCTTTGGTTTTTATTTATTCCATTATCTCACAGCCACAGTTTATAAGCTCACCCAACCCCACTGAAATCTTATATATTGATACCTTTCCCTGGAGACATCAACATATAAAATAGAAACAAAACGAGGTATAATAAAGTAATTTTGTTCTTGCTGTTTTGGTCACATCTAGTTACTGCTTTCTCATGCCCCACTTAGATGGAAAAGATATTCTTCTCTTCTGTATCTTGACTTTGGGATAAGAAAACATCTCATTTTAATCAATATATTATTAGCAGATACGACACAAAAGAGCTTTACTGGTGCTTAGAGACAGGACTCTGTCTTGCTGTCTTGGCCTTCGATTATTGAAATTGCATCCCTTGTAACAGCTGCTACCCCTTCAGCCTGGGCCCAGAATCAACATGCATAAAGCCAGTCTGAGCTCAACCCTCAAAGAGAAGCCAGGGCTAGCCGGATCTGCAGCCAGAACAGTTCCTCACACCCTAGAGCTTCCCACCTTCAGGCTGTCCATGGGTACATATGTGCCATTGACTACTGTTTAACACCCAAAGTTTACATCACTATAGTAAGCAGCAAGAATTCACCATAAGGTACCTATACTTGAAACTTAAACCTCACCTTATAGTAGTTAGCAATCTCACCCAGAATGGTTGGCAGCTGTTTTACAGTTGAGAGAATAACACAATTAGAAGTCTTGATCCACATGGACCATTTAGTTCCCATGAAACCTCAGTTATCTCTCATTAATTGGTGATGCTTCCCTTTAAACAAATCAATAAGCAAAATAAAATAAAAAGGAAAGGACCATGATTCATTCCCCCCATCCTAACACCATGAAGAGCCCTGGAACCACCTCTGCTTCTCAGGTGGGAAACCATAACTCTCAAGGTCTACCTATATTGCACTCAGTATTGCCTCTGTCTGCCCGTGAAGACGACCCTGTAACTTGTAAGTAGCACTGAGGACATCCTGCTCTCTCAATAACATCAAGTCATCACCAGGGAAAAAGACAGATGTGAAAGATGCTCATAAGAGATCCCATAACTTCCGTCCCTAGCTCTCTCTATCTAGTGGCAACAACAGGCTAAAGGCGTGCTAGTTCCACAATAGTATGCAATGGTTAGATAGGCCATGTCCCTAAGAGGCTTGGTCCTCAATGCAGTGATGTTCCGAGGTTGGTACTTATGGGGATTAATTGGAAAATAAATCTTCTGACCTCCTCACTGGTAGGTTCATAATTTAATGATATAATGAAATCTGAAGAATATAAAGAATTTAGGACCTGGTCAAAGGAAGTAGGAAGACTAATCAAGAATTGGGAGCAAACTAGTAAGCAACATTCCTCATGGCTCCTACTCCAGTTCTTGCCTCCAGGTTCCTACCTCGAGTTCCTGCTCTGACTTCCCTCCATGATAGACTGTAAACTATAAGATGAAACAAACCCTTTCCTCCCCAAATTGCGTTTGATCATGGTGTTTATCACCATGAACTAGATCAAGGGGGCAGGGAAGTAGAATAAGGACAAGTAGAGGATATGTCCCAGAATGACATATATAGCTTACCCCAAACCCCTGTCATTCTCTCTTCTGTCTGCTTCTCAGCTACACTAGACAAGGAGCTTTGCCACACACCTCCTGCCATCAGGTCCAGAAATGACAGTGCAAGTGGCCATGGGATAAAACCTCTGAATTTATCACCTGAAATAAACTCTTCTTCCCCTAAATTATTTCACTCAAATCTCTCAGAGATGAGGGGTGGCCACCAGGTAGCCTTTATTAGATAGTCAGCACTATCTAATATTTCAGATGACAACAAGCATGGTTGTACATGTGTAATTGGATGGACGAGTATGGTCTGTGTGGGAGAGCGCTCCAGGGAGGGAAGAGTGAGATGATAGGTCACTGATGAGAAGATATTTGCTTCCTTTATATATATTAACATCTTCCAGAAGTCTACAAACATCAGATATTACCAAACAAATAAGTACACACAAACAAACAAAATCAACATGGCAGAGTGAAATATAGCAAGAAATGCGGTAAAGGGGATTTTATAGACTCCACAAGCATTGTCCTCTTAAATCTATTTCAGGAAGGAATATTTACATTATGTTTCTCCTAGGAATATGATTCCAAACAAAAACATATTCTAGATAAAATTTTAGTAATTTTGCATGCATTGACAGAAAATAAGAAAGAAAGGAAAAAATTAAAATTTATATAATAGGATATCCAATCATACTATGAGTTATAAAGCATAAGAACTTAAGTGTTTTAGATATATTCGAGAAAGAAAACAGAAAGCCATGAATTGGAAAGAAAGCAAAGATGGTTGTATGTGAGGCCTTGGAGGGAGGAAAGAGAAGAAGGAAATGAATAATTTAATTATATTAGAACCTAAAAAAAATAAAAGAATTACCCAAGAAAGAAAGGTAAACAGAGACCATATTTTGTTCTTACAGCACAGTCACTCTGTAGGCAGCCGGGATTTACAGAAAAATCAGTGCCAAGCTATAATCCCTAATGGAACAATGCAGTTAGGACCCCACTACGTCACTGTGGATACGACCTGCAGTCCTTTGCTTGACTGCCCATTAGCAGTTAGTTGTCTTGAGTCTTACTTAAAAATGATATACGGGAGGGAAAACTGTGGTCTTCATGTGTTGTAGGAGAGAAGAATCCATTTTCAATTAAAACAAAAGAAAGAAAAGTGATATATAACTTATCAGGTTATATATAATTAGCTATTATTGTTGCTTTTCCATAAATATTTTCATCAGTAAGGCATTTTTTCAGCTTTGAAGTGAAAAATTAAATATTCCTAATGGCAGGTATAGTGACGGGAAGCAAGAAAGAAATGAGAAGTCACGTTTGAAAGAGGACAAACTAACGGTGGCAGATCTCTCAGGGGAATAACCTGATTTTCCCAGAAGCAGCTTCACAGTGTGTTTTAAGGGTGTGAGAGGGCAGAATTCTTGGTTATGTGTTATGGGTCATTAATCAAAGTCTAGGGAAGTACACATTAGATGGAAAGCGGTGGACCTTAGATCAGAACCTTTTCATAAATCTCAAAGAGATTTTTGGTTATCTCCCAATAACCATAGCCAAGCAGCAAAAAGAATGACCAATGGAAAGGCAGTCGATTCACACAATAGAAAAATGTAGGCAGCAGCTAGAAGATTCTCTGCTGAACATTTCTTGGAAAGCTAGAAATGATGTGAAAACTAGCCATGTGTGCTTGCATGAAACATTCGGGGACTGGAGAGATGGCTCAGTAGTTAATAGCACCGGCTTCTCTTCTGGAGGAACTGAGTTCAGTTCCCAGCACCACAGAACAGCTTACAGACATCTGTAACCCCCATTTCAGAGGATCCAATCCCTTCTGACCTCTGAGGGCACTTGGCATGGATGTGCCACATGCAGGCAAAACACCCACACACATGGAAATGAAGTTTAAAAACACAGCATGCTTTTTTTGTTGATTTTTATTGAGCTCTACATTTTTCTCTGCTCCCCTCCCTGCCTCTCCCCTCCTGTTGGACCCTCTCCCAAGGTCCCCATGCTCCCAATTTATTCAGAAGATCTTGTCTTTTTCTACTACCTATGTAGATTAGATCTATGTATGTCTCTCTTTCAGCATGCTTTCTAAAGGTCAAAACAGATCCCAAAGAATGTATGTGGAGACCTATGGAGGAGTTGAATTGAAAGGTCCAAAAAAGGGGAGAGAATTATACTAAAGAGGAGCTTGCAAACCCTGCTGACGGCAAGCCAGGAAGGTGTTTAGTGTGACCTCAGAAACTGGCATATGAGATAAAGGAAGGAGGAAGGAATAGAAGAATGGAGGGAACAGAAACAAGAATAGAAATAGGAAAATAATGACAATAAATAACTCTCTCTCGACTCCAGCAGCGCATGGAGCATTTGGTGTTTAGGAATACTTGAATGCGGAACAAAATCACAGTAGCTTGGGGTCCTGGAATCATATAAGCAAAGAGCGTGATCTTAAGACAGAGTAGACGCAGAAACAGGGAGCTGCCAAGTTGTTCTTTTTTTCACCACCAAGCCTCTGCGCCTATCCTGACTTATTTACGCCACCTACTGGTCTTTCGATGATTTCCTTGTCATCCTGAAATTCATTGTTTGAGACGTGGACAATTGTCCAGTGATTAGGGAGCAAGCGCTGAGGGCATTGTCACCCCCATACTCAGCTTCAGATGAAACGCGTACTCTCTAACGTGATAGCATAGCCTGTTCTGAGCTATTTCTTGTTAGTGAGACTCTAATCTCTTCTCTGAAGTACTCTTTTGGGGGGAGAGAGAATGTGGATTCTGACAGAGGAGATAGCACTTGAGAATTCTCTATGGAGAGCAATGTAGGGAGTTCGTCACTGGAGTTGGAAACCTAGCCTAGGATGGTGGTCCCTCTTTACCTAGAACATGCCTGTATGACTTCACTGTTTGAGCGTCAAACATGCCCATACACTGACAAGTTTCTCGGCTGTCTTTCAAACAAAACTGGAATGTCTTCCCCGAGCTCTATGACACTCACATTCCATGTGCCCTAATTTTTTGTTTCTACTGACTTCCTTTTTAATTTCTCCATTTTATCAACTCATTCTCTGGCTTGATTAATCAAGAATAATGCATGTCAGAATTTTTAATGTCATCTCAGATGCCTACTTAGTTCCTGACAACTTCTTGAGCATGTGTATGAATCCAGTCTTGCGTCTATGAGGAAGCAGGAATCACTCATTAATAAATGCAAAGTATCAACAGAAACAACAGCCCTATCTCATTTCACAGTTCCCTCTAGATAGGACACTGAATGATGCTGATTCTTTCCTCACTCGTGTTTAGAATCTCTCTCTCTCTCGAGCAGAAAAAAAAAAAAAACCTCAGTTTATTTCTAGAGCAAAATAACGGAATATACTTAACAGCCAGCTCTCTCTCTCTCTCTCTCTCTCTCTCTCTCTCTCTCTCTCTCTCTCTTTCTCGTAATGTAGCTATTAAGCAGCTGAAGCTAATTCCAGGCATAGACTGTCTCAGGATGTTTCCACCAAGCCCCACTTGACTACAATACTTTCACTACAGGAAAAATTTATTGAATCTCCTGAGAGCCCTCAATATCAAGAAAGACTTTATGCTGTAAATCAGGGATCAGAAAACTATAGCCATGGGCCAAATCTATCCTCCCATCTGGTTTTGTACAGTCTAAAAGTAAAGAGTGTTTTTTACATTTTTAAATTGTGAAAAAAAATAAAATATTTCATGAAGCCTGGAAGTTATATAAATTTCAGACTTCAGTACTCATAAGTAAACTACGTTCCCTTGGAACATTGCCACATTCTTTGATTTGCTATTTGTCTAGTTGTTGCCCTGCTAAGAAATTGCAACAGAGATCCATGAAACCTAAGACATTTAAACACACTTGCTTACACACACACACGCATACACACACACAGGAGGGCATACACAAATGCTGACCTGTACTTTCATGTTTGGTGGAAACTACAGCCAGACATTTGCAGGAGCTCTCTGAGTTCATGAGGTTAGCTCTGAAAGTCCCCTAACCTTGCTTCCTCAAGCATTTTATCACGGGACGTCAGACTCTGGAGCTGCTCTTTTGCGCCCTCTAGTGCTCACCTTGACCATTACCACAAGAACTGAAGGCTTTGTACTAGATGCTTACTATGCGAATCATGGCTATTTTGTTGTGGTCTGTGAAGATGAATTCTAACAGAAAATGGGAAGCTTTCTAGGTACATGGGCAGAATCGAGGTTGAGACATCATGTGGGATCCTGCTTGGAATCATACTACACAGTAAGGGCAGGAGCCTGGCAGAGAGGGTGCTTGACTTCCCCGTGGCTCTGGTTTCTTCAGGACGTTGTGTATGAGCTCATAGTTTTCGGTGTCTCTGAATGCCCGTTTTTATGTCAGTAGCAATGGACAGCTTTACTTCTCTGCTTTGGTTGATGTTGTTTACAAGAATCATGCCTTAAAAAAGCTAAACGTAAAGCACTATAGATAATAACCTAAATAAAAGGAATAGCTAAACTAGAAGCAGACACAGTAAATCGTAATATATTAAAATTATAGGGATATGTCTATATACCTATTAAATACAAGGATCATATAAAAACTAAGCATAAAAACATAATAGTGACAACGGACTCCAATAAGATGCCTTGTAATCCCAAGCTTTTTTATTTCTAAAGGTCTCATGTTACCTGAAAGAAAAAAGCTGGTACAACTATTCCATAAATCAGTGGGAGTCAAACGAGTACGTGGGGAGTTCAACACACTCACATTTGCCACTGGACAAATACGGAAACCACGATGGTGCCCCACAGCATCCACAGTCATAGAAGGGACCACAGTGGAAGTTAGAATCCACAAAAAAGGAAGAGCAACAAAATTGTGGCATATTAAAATAGCTGGGAAGCAGGAAACATGGTAAAGGGGAAAATTATACCTCTGAGTGAAAGCTCTACAATAAAAAGTTAGAGAACAATCTAACTGTCACCTGTAAGAACCTGGGAAAGTGACAACAAACTATCCTTCCCAAAAGTACAATGAATGAAATAGGACAGACGAGAGCAGAAGCTAACGAAGTAGAACACAGAACTGAGTGAAAAGAATCAAAACTAAATGCCTTTAATATTTTTTCAGAAATTATTTTAGAGACACAAGCAGCAGCTAAATATCTTCCTGTATGTGAAATTCCCAAAAAGCCAAAATTTAATGGCATAGATCAAATCAGCTAATGCCTTGAGCTGGGAATTAGGAGACCATGGGTTTCAGTAGACATGATACAATGTTACAGACTAGGGCACGAGTCTCCCCAAGGACTTTCCATGATATAAGTTTGGTTCCCAGGGCAGTACTAACAGGATGCTTGAAGCCTGCCAGATATGGAGTTTACTGGCATGGTCTAGGTCACTGTAGACATCCTCTCTCTAAAGAGCTTGTGGTAGCCTTTTTCTCTTCTCTTCACTTTCTGACCATGAGGAAAGCAGGTAGTTTTGTTTCACTATACACAGCCAACCATTCAAGGACTAAAATCACCAAAACTGTGAACCTAAAACAACCTTTTATCCTTGCAAACTGATTTATCTCAGCTGTTTGCTACAGTGACAGACAGCAAACACAAGCAGGGATACTGACTTTGGTGTAAATCGTAGAGTAGTCTGCAAATACCAAAGTTCATCAAACTATAGAACTAATGTTTGTAAATTATAGTATATGAACTATACCCTAACAAAAATATTAAGAAATTAAGGAGAGAAGGATCTTGTTCCAAGGTCTAACCAGAGGAGTCAACCTGATCCCCACGTCACTCCCAGTAACCCTCCAACCTCAAGATCTACCCCACAGCCCACATTCACTGTCTGGCCCACTCATACTTGTCCTGCTTCCAACCTTCAGGCTCTGTCAGTAACTGCCCTGCTCAGCCCAACCTGTAGACTCCTCCAGCTTCACATCCGAACTCTATGCCCAACTAGGTCCAGGACATCTTGTGCCATAAAAAAAGCAGCAAGAAAAAGTCACCTGCTTCTCCTTTCCATACACCTCCTCCAATCCCCATATATAGCCTGGGATTCACACCTACTGCCTCAGCTGAGTATGGGCAGCCATGCCCACCCTGCTGCAAGAGGCTGCCCATAGACCACATCCAACCTTTCTACCCAAACAGGTCCTGCACATCTTGTGACAGGAGACAGCCAAGTGAGTCTGCCTGATCATGTCCCCCATACAGCTGCCTCTGTAGCATGATTAATAAAACCCAGAGACAGATATTGGGGTTCAACCTGAAGACCAGAAAAGCAAAATAACTAATCACTGGCTCTTACCTCTACTTCTTTCTGAAATGGCAATTCTGCCACCCCCCCCCCCAAGAATCCTCAGAATGAGACTGTGCCTGAGAGCTGTCTCCTCCCATCTTATATTTCTCTCTAGTCCTGGGATTGAAGGCATGCACCACTACCGCCAGTTTTTATGGCAAGCTAGTGTGGCTACTGGGATTAAAAGAATGTGTCACCACTGCTTGGTCTGTAAGGCTGACCACTGGGGCTGTTTTACTCTCTGATCTCAGGCAAGCTTTATTTATTAAAATACAAATGATATATCACTACACGCCTCAACCTCCAGATGAAACTCCAAGGATGCATTCTCCATGGCAGCCCACTCTCCTGTGTCCAATTCACTTCATTCCACCTAAGCCATATCCAAGCTTCAGGCTTTACCTGGCTCATACTTACTGTTCTCGGGGCTGTCTTCTGTATCCATATCAATCACCAAAGAAAGAAAAGAAGTCCATGTGCTCAGACAGCAAAAATACAAACAATATGAAATATCGAGGCAGTGAATATTCCCCTCAATGCACTAGCCTTATAGAAATATTCACTAGTGACCATGACCTAGACCAGTGCTTCTCTACCTTCCTAATCCTGCGACCTTTTAATACAGTTCCTCATGATGACCCCTAACCAGAAAATTATTTTTATTGCTGTTTCATAACTGTAATTTTGCTATGGTTTTGAATTGTAATTTAAATATTTTTTTGAGATAGGGATTTGCCAACAGAGTCACAACTCACAGGTTGAAAAACACTGACCTAGATGATTGACCTAAATTTATAACCATAAATTTCATCAAAGAATTCAAAGACTTTAAAGTTGAAAGAAAATGTCTCCAAGAATTTAGAGACAATGAGCTTAAAGAAAGCAAATACCCGGGAGGCAGAGGCAGGCAGATCTCTGTGAGTTTGAGGCCAGCCTGGTCTACAAGAGCTAGTTCCAGGACAGGAACCAAAAGCTATGGAGAAACCCTGTCTCGAAAACCAAAAAAAAAAAAAAAAAAGCAAATACTAAGTGATGAGCAAGAAAACACAAATGTGAGGCTGATGGGAATGACAAAGACGATCCAGGATGTGTAAACTACATTCAGTAAATAGGTAGAAAGAGATCAAGTTGAAGAGATCTCAAGTCGAAATGAAGAAGGAACTGAAAAATCTCAGTGACCCAACTAGAAAGCTCAAAGGGAAGCCTTACAAGTAGAATGGACAAAACAGAAGATAGAATTGTGGGACTTGAAGATAGAGTGCTTTGCTCATCTTCTTAAGGGCATTTTCTTATTGATAGTAGCAAATGTGTGTTTTATATAAGAAAATAACCAAACAAGCAAAAAAACCCTTCATCATTTCTGTCTAATATCTTTGACTTAAAGTATACACACTGGATCAAGAGAAGAACATGGAACTGAAGCTAGAAGCAGGAACCTAAATTCAACTCCTGGTTTACCAGATGCCAGCTAGTGGACCTTCAAATGAAAATGTCTCTGCCTTTAAGTCTGCAGCAGCTAGTTCCCATTTTTAATGGCATGCCTGTGCAGACTATAAAGAAAACCAGTCACAGTTCTGAACGTCATCGGTGGCTTTCTTTGTCTTTGATTTTGATGGAGGCCTTAGATCATTGTGTTGTATCACATAAATAAATAAGTGAAAATCAAGGGAACAAATGGATTATAATTAGCCCCTGTGCGTCTTTAGTCTTCTAATCCTGTGTATTGTTCTGAGTTTCTGCAAGGTCCTCCTAATAACTGGTATAGAGGACAGCAGCAGTAATCAATGTGCTGGGAACACAGCAGAATCAATATATTGTGGGCTTACAGAACCAGAGATGTAAACTTCACATTAGAGATTTTTACTCTACAGAGTTTTAACTGTACCTCCTTTATCTATAAATATTAACATTGAGATTTTCACTTTATGGTATTACAGAACTTCAGACCTAGAAAATACTTTAGAGTTTTCTTCTGAAGTCCAAGCTCCTTATTTTAAAAATAAATAAAATTTAGAAAATGAAATCTTGCAGAAACAAAGAAAGCAACTTCAGAGGTCTACTAAACGATGAAGAAAAATATCACACACAAGATCCCTCCCCCTCACTCAGGCTGCAGATTCTGGGAGGAGGGCATGCCCTACATTGTCGAGAATCTAATGAATAAAAATTATGGGATGGAAGGGATTGATTTGGTTAAATATAAGCAGAAGTTCATTCTTGCAAGTTACCATTTGAATGATTTTTTGAGATAAGCATTTTTCCTTGCACATGGAATGTGAAGGAAATGTAGCCCAGATGAGTGTCAGGTGTTGTATAAATGAAGCAGGATGGGAGAAAAAAGCAAAATTAAAACAGTCAGGAGAAAGTCTGATAGCCTGAAGCTGAGATGCTCAAGTTGAACAGAGACTGCAGAGTAATTGTAACTTTCTAGATACAAATTTATCACGGAAAGATGGACAGAAACCTGTGTTCCAATGTAAGTGTCTTTGCCGTGGCTACCATGCAATTAGACCTGACTGTTCTACAGCAAGTTGAGCCCTAGTAGCTGCTTCGGCTTCCTCTCCACAGCTTGCTTGCTCTAACGGCTTGCTCTCCACTGCTTGCTCACCCGACTTTCTTATAGAACCCCGGACAACCAACCCCGGGGTAGCACTGCTCAGGGAGCTGGGCCTTCCCACAAGAATCATCAAGAAAATGCACCATAGATTTGTGCACAAACCAACCTGGTAGGAGCATTTTCTCAGATGAGATTCCCTCTTCGCAAATGGCTCTAGCTTCTGTAAAGTTGACTTAAAAGCACCCAGTACAGTTAAGAAGAACTTCTGTGGGTACCCATGGGGAAAGAACATGGATGTTGCCAGAGGATTTAGCAAGGACTAAAGTTTTTAAAGAAAGTATGTGAGTATAATAACACTATTTTGAAAACCCATATT
Organism: Microtus oregoni; assembly: GCF_018167655.1. Classification (NCBI taxonomy): domain Eukaryota; kingdom Metazoa; phylum Chordata; class Mammalia; order Rodentia; family Cricetidae; genus Microtus; species Microtus oregoni. The sequence continues at coordinate 55,428,479 of NW_024543059.1, read as the reverse complement.
GTTTGCTTCCTGACACACCCAAACTAGCAAAGCATAGAAAATTCCATAATACTCAAATTAACTAAAAAACATCTGCTAATTCATGGCTAATCACATTGCTAATTTGGCCAATAAATCCCAACAGAGAGCATCTTTCTTGTGAGTCTGGGGTGAAATAAGTCCTCTTTTACTTTACCTGCAGTATTAAGATCTGCTCCCAAGGACTCCCAACCATATTTGAGATCCTACTGTTTTCTAAATAATCTTAATATATACCTCTCAGATTTCATCTCTAAATCAAAGATGAAAAAACAAGAATTTTCTAAAAGTCAGACTGGCTCTTGTAAAGGGGAATTGGGACAAAGAACTTTCTCCAGCACTTCAGAGGCTTAACAATGAACTACTGTTTGGGAAGCAAATGATACTCATACAACACACCCCTTAGCAAAGCTACTTTAGTGAAGAATTTAAACAACAGTGAAGCCTTTGCCTTGGGAAATGAAGCAGAGCCAAGTCCAGCTCCACTGGTGTTTTCATGCTTTCTCAAAATTCCCAGAATTTTGTAGGTGATGCAAAAGTTCACACTTAGAAGGCATTAAAAATGGTATTTAAAAAATAAAATTTTCCACGATAAAAACAAATTTAAACAATACGCAGCCACAAATCCAGCCTTACAGAAAGTAATAGAAGGAAAATCACTAACCAAGGAGTCCAACAATGACCACAATAACTCAGACGTCTAGAGACCCTTCACAAACACAAATCAAAGAAGGGAAACACACAAACTCTACTACTAAAAAAATGACCGGCGTTAACAACCACTGGTCATTAATATCATTTAATGTCAATGGACTTAACTCACCTATTAAAAGGCACAGGCTAAGAGATTGGATACGAAAACAGGATCCAACATTCTGCTGTTTACAAGAAACACACCTCAACCACAAAGACAGGCACCTACTCAGAGTAAAGGGATGGGAAAAGGCTTATCAAGCAAATGGACCTAAGAAACAAACAGGTGTGGCCATACTAATCTCTAACAAAGTTGACTTCAAACTTAAATCAATCAGAAGAGATGGAGAGGGGCATTTTATACTCATTACAGGAACAGTTCATCAGGATGAAGTCTCAATCCTGAACATCTATGCCCCTAATATAAAAGCACCCATGTGCATAAAAGAAACATTGCTAAAACTCAAGGCAGCCATCAAACCGCACACACTAATAGTAGGAGACTTCAACACTCCTCTCTCACCAATGGACAGGTTAATCAGACAGAAACCTAACAGAGAAATAAGAGAATTAATGGAGGTAATGAATCAAATGGACTTAACAGACATCTATAGAACATTCCACCCAAATAGGAAAGAATATACCTTCTTCTCTGCAGCTCATGGAACCTTCTCAAAAATCGACCACATAGTCGGTAACAAAGCAAACATCCACAGTTACAAAAAAATATTAGTAACCACCTGTGTCTTATCAGATCACCATGGATTAAAGTTAGAATTCAACAACAATCCTACCCCCAGAAAGCCTACAAATTCATGGAAACTGAACAGTCAACTACTGAACCATACCTGGATTAAGGAAGAAATTAAGAAAGAAATTAAAGTCTTCCTGGAATTCAATGAAAATAAAGAAACAACATACTTAAACTTATGGGACACTATGAAAGCAGTCCTAAGAGGAAAGTTCATAGCACTAAGTGCCCACTTAAAGAAAACAGAGAAAGCTCACATTGGAGATTTAACAGCCCACCTGAAAGCTCTAGAAAAAAAAGAAGCAGACTCACCTAGGAGGAGTAGAAGACTGGAAATAATCAAACTGAGGGCAGAAATCAACAAAATAGAAACACAGAAAACAATACAAAGAATCAATGAAACAAAAAGCTGGTTCCTGGAGAAAATCAACAAGATTGACAAACCCCTATCCAAACTAATCAAACGGCAGAGAGAGAATTTGCAAATTAATAAGATCAGAAATGAAAAGGGGGACATAACCACAGACACAGAGGAAATTCAGAGAATCACTAGATCTTACTACAAAAGCCTATATGCCACAAAACTGGAAAACGTAAAGGAAATGGACACTTTTTTAGATAAATACCATATACCAAAGTTAAACCAGGACCAGGTGAACAATCTAAATAGACCTGTTAGTCGCGAAGAATTAGAAGAGGTTATCAAAAACCTCCCTACCAAAAAAAGCCCAGGACCAGATGGTTTCAATTCGGAATTCTACCAGAACTTCCAAGAAGACCTAATACCTATACTCCTTAATGTATTTCACAATATAGAAACAGAAGAGGCATTGTCAAATTCCTTTTATGAAGCTACAGTTACTCTGATACCAAAACCACACAAAGACTCAACCAAGAAAGAGAATTATAGACCAATGTCACTCATGAACATTGATGCAAAAATCCTCAACAAAATACTGGCAAACTGAATCCCAAGAACACATTAGAAAAATTATCCATTATGATCAAGTAGGCTTCATCCCAAGGATGCAGGACTGGTTCAACATACGAAAATCTATCAATGTAATCCATCATATAAATAAACTGAAAGAAAAAAAACCATATGATCATGATCATTTCATTAGATGCTGAAAAAGCATTTGACAAAATTCAACACCCCTTTATGATAAAAGTATTGGAGAGATTAGGGATACAAGGGTCATACCTAAATATAATAAAACCTATATACAGCAAGCCGACAGCTAGCATCAAATTAAATGGAGAGAAACTCAAAGCCATCCCACTAAACTCAGGAACACGACAAGGCTGTCCACTCTCGCCATACCTCTTCAATACAGTTGTCTCTGTCAATTGTTGCACATTTTGGATATAGCTCGTTTGTTGAGTAGTGTTTATTCCCTTCTCAGATCTTTGACGGAGTTGAAGATTATATAATTGTAGTTACTCTCTACATTATTTGGATTCCTTGAGATAGAATGTTTAGCAAAGCTTTTGTTCTCAATATTGTTTGTTATATTTATTATGTGTTGTTATTGTATATAATTGTATTTGGTTTGGTTCTGTCTTATTTAGACAAAAAGGGGAGATGTAGGGATAAGTCCCGCCCCTTGGGGGCCGTGTTCGCCTCGGGCTAATGTCTGCCTATAAATTTGGCGAGCATGCTCCCAGCCGCTTCTTCTGCTTTCCTGGTCTCCGCGGGAACGGTGGTTCTGTAAGTCTATTTCTACATTAAAACTATATATATTTTTACTATCTGTCTACATTCGTTTACGCCGCTACAAAACCCTGTCTCAAAAAATCCAAAAAAAAAAAAAAAACAATGGAAGAAAGAAAGCATCTTCAACAAATGGTGCTGGCATAACTGGATGTCAACCTGTAGAAGAATGAAAATAGACCCATATCTATCACCATGCACAAAACTCAAGTCCAAATGGATTAAAGACCTCACTATCAGTCAGAACACATTGAACCTGATAGAAGAGAAAGTGGGAAGTACCCTACAGGAGATGGGCACAGGAGATCGCTTCCTATGTGTAACCCCAACAGCACAGACATTAAGGGCAACATTGAATAAATGGGACCTACTAAAACTGAGAAGCTTCTGTAAAGCAAAGGACACTGTCACCAAGACAAAAAGGCAACCTACTGACTGGGAGAAGATCTTCACCAACCCCACAACAGACAAAGGTCTGATCTCCAAAATATATAGAGAACTCAGGAAACTAGACTTTAAAAGGCTAATTAACCCAATTAAAAAATGGGGCACTGAACTGAACAGAGAATTCTCAGCAGAGGAAGTTCAAATGGCCAAAAGACACTTAAGGTCATGCTCAACCTCCTTAGCAATCAGGGAAATGCAAATCAAAACAACTTTGAGATATCATCTTACACCTGTCAGATGGCTAAAATAAAAAACTCCAATGATAGCCTTTGCTGGAGAGGCTGTGGAGGAAGGGGTACCCTCATCCATTGCTGGTGGGAATGCAATCTTGTGCAACCACTGTGGAAGTCAGTGTTTCGGTTTCTCAGGAAATTCGGGACCAACCTACCCCTGGACCCAGCAATACCACTCCTGGGAATATACCCAAGAGATGCCCTATCATATGACAAGAGCATTTGTTCAACTATGTTCATAGCAGTATTATTTGTAATAGCCAGAACCTGGAAACAACCTAGATGCCCTTCAATGGAAGAATGGATGAAGAAAGTGTGGAATATCTACACATTAGAGTACTACGCTGCGGTAAAAAACAATGACTTCTCAAATTTTGCATACAAATGGATGGAAATAGAAAACACTATCCTGAGTGAGGTAACCCAGACCCAAAAAGATGAATATGGGATGTACTCACTCATAATTGGTTTCTAGCCATAAATAAGGGTCACGGAGTCTACAATTGGTGATCCCAAAGAAGCTAAGTAAGAAGGTGAACCAAAGGAAAAACATATAGTTGTCCTCTTGGCTATGAGAAGTAGACAAAATTGCCGGGGAGAAAATTGGGATCTTGGGGGTGGGGTGGGATGGGGGTAAGGGGAGATGGGGAGAGAAAAGGGAGAAGGGGAGGATGGGGGGAAGTTAGGGAAAAAGGAGGATTGGGATAAAGGAAGGTTGGATAGGGGAGCACGGAAGCACAATTCTTAGTTAAGGGAGCCACTTTAGGGTTGGCAAGAGACTTGAACCTAGAGTGGCTCCCAGGTGCCCAAGCCGAGGTCCCCAGTTAGTTCCTTGGGCAGCTGAGGATAGGGAACCTGAAATGACCCTATCCTATAGCAATACTGACGAATATCTTGCATATCATCAAAGAACCTTCATCTGGTGATGGATGGAGATAGAGACAGAGACCCACACTGGAGCACTGGACTGAGCTCCCAAGGTCCCAATGAGGAGCAGAAGGAGGGAGAACATGAGCAAAGAAGTCGGGACCACGAGGGGTGCACCCACCCACTGAGACAGTGGAGCTGATCTATTGGGAGCTCACCAAGGCCAGCTGGACTGTGACTGAAAAAGCATGGGATAAAACTGGACTCTCTGAAAATGGCGAACAATGAGGGCTGATGAGACGCCAAGGACAATGGCACGGGGTTTTGATCCTACTTCATGTTCTGGCTTTGTGGGAGCCTAGCCAGTTTGGATGCTCACCTTCCTAGATATGGACGGAGGGGGGAGGACCTAGGACTTATCACAGGGCAGGGAACCCTGACTGCTCTTTGGACTGGTGAGGGAGGGGGAGAGGAGTGGGGGGAGGGGGAGAAAGGTGGGAGGAGGAGGAGAAGGGTGGGAGGGGGGGGAGGGAAATGGGAGGCTGGGAGGAGGTGGAAACTTGTTTTTAAAATTAAGTAAAATAAAAATTTAAAAAAAAAATAATCCCATAACAACTGTAGGTTAAAACTGAGGTAGTATGACAGTTGAAGCATAAGTTTTCTCCTGTTTCACGACTTTCCAAACGATGCTCATACATAGTTGGCTTCAAAACTTCATTATCCAAACTTTGTAACCGTGAAATCACTTTTATAAAAGCATGAGGTGGGAGCCCCACCAAATGCTGTAAGTTGTATTTCCATTTTTCAGGAAATCTTCAGGTTGATAGAGACACCTGGTAAAGTAGCAAGGTGTCTGAAAAATAAGTTGTGGTTTGCATGAGAATAACTAAATATTACACCAGACATGGTGTTTCCAACACTTTCACATAATCGACACCAATAGCAAATGTTCTTCCCTGAAAATGATTTACATGGTGTATAACATAATGGTTTTAAATGTTTTGTCAAGAATTACAAATCTCAGCAGGTTTTTTACAATTAATACATCACCTCTCTTTCCCTTTGTTCCCCTCTAGGCTATCCTATGCCCTCTCTCTCTCCGGTTGCTCTCCTGTCTTCTCTCACAGTGATGGTCCCTTTCTTTCTTCATACTATTGACATACATTTTTACTCAAACCTCAGAAGTAGCTCTTCTGCATCTCTGCACATTGCAGAGCATTGGCCACTAGGGGGCAGATATGACCAAGATATTTAATATGTTTCTACCAAATATTTAAATTTTAACCCATTTGAAATAGTGCCTTTTCGAAGTCAAAGGTGTATGTGGTAAATTTCATGACAAATAAAAGCCCTGGGATTTATTTGATAACTCAGCTTTTAGTCTTTCTTTTTTTTATGAGCTATCAAATGTTATCTTTGTTCTCAATTATAATCAAATTAAATTTATAATAAAGGGACACAGCACATTGTGAGTTTGTGATTGTACTAGACAGGCAGTAGTTGTTAGCACATTACTCTGTACTTTTGAGTCCGGGCACTGATAGTCTTGTGGGTATTTATTAATTTTTTCGTTTGAGAAAAAAAATCTTTGAAAAGTACTGTAAATAGAGACTGCTCATTCATTTCCCAGCCACTCAGACCCGAACAATCACACAGAAACTATATTGATTACAAAACTGTTTGGCCAATATTATTATATATTGGCCAAAAGTATTCCTACTGATATTCTGTTGTACTCATAGATCAACACTTTATCCAGTCATCAACAGAAAGATTTCCTGCTGCAGCAGATGGGAAGACATATATTATGGGAAGGGTCTAAACTAGAGGTCTTTATCTAATCCCTCCCCTTCAGCTCATGGAATCCCAAGGAAGAGGAGGTGGAAAGATTGTAAAAACCAGAGGGGATGAAGGAAACCAAGAGAACATGGCCCTCTGAATGGACTAGGCAAGGTACATATATATCAGAAGTAGTAAACATGGAACATACATGGGCCTGCACCAGCTTCTTTGCATGTGCGCTATAGCTATCAGCTTAATGTTTTTATGGGACTCCTGACTGTAGAAATGAGTGAGCCTCTGAATTTTTGTGGCTACTCTTGGAACACTTTTCCTTCTGTTGGGCTGCCATGTACCACTTCATTATGATAGTTTTTGCTTCATTTTATTATATTTTATTTTGTTGTATTTGATTATTATCTCTTAGAAGCCTGTTCTTTTCAAATGAGAGACAGAAAGGGAGTGGATCTAGAAGGGAGAAGAGGTTGGAAGGAATAGAGGGAGGGGAAACTATCCTCAGGATATATTGCATGAGAAAAGAATGTATTTTCAATAAAAATAAATAAAATGAAATCTTAGGCAATTAATAATTCAGGCAATTATCTGTTGAACACCTGATTCCTTGATGCAATCTATGATTTGATGCAAGAAACTTCCACAATTATCTCCTTTAAACTTAAAGAGGAGAATCCACAAGTGATTTTTGTCATTACATCCAGTGAACATTCTCTGGCGTGGACATAATTCTGATGTCCTGAATGTCTGGTTTAATGCCCCTTTTACTATTGAAAAGAGTTTACTCAAGAAAGTGAGAGACTTTAATCTTCTAGAAACATTTCACTGACATGTTTCTCTTCAAACCCATTCCCAATCATAAGAGAAAGAGAGAGAGAGAGAGAGAGAAAGAAAGGAGAGAGGAGACACAGAGAGAGAAACACACACAGGTGGATTATGGATTGATTGATGTTTGGTTTGACTTGTCAGCACATCTGGTCATACTTCCTAATCAAAGAGCCACTTCAAATTTTTCCTCCTATTCACTCCTCCCTGTGTCCTTTTCCCCCCAAATCCACTCCTCCTCCATTTCCCTTCAGAAAAGAACAGATCTCCCAGGGATATCAACTGAGGATGTCATGACAAGATACAATAAGACTGGACACATACCCTCTTATCAGGGCTGGAAAAGGCAAGCCAGTAGAAGGGAAAAGGCTCCAAGAGTAGGCAAAACAGTCTGAGACATCCCCACTCACACTCTTAGGAGTCCCACAAAACACCAAGCTAACAACAACAATATAAAAATAGAGGTCCCAGTGTAGACCCATGCAGGCTCTGTGATTGCTTTGCCTCTTTAATTTCAATGAGCCTCTCTGGACCCTGCTTAGCTGATTCAGTGGGCCATGTTCTCCTGGTGTGCTCAGTCCCTCTAGCTCCTACAATCCTCCCTCCCCTTCTTCTGCAAGGTTCCCCAAGCTGCAAGGGGAGGGACATAGCGGAGATCTTGAATATGGGCTCTTTCTCCACCTAAACTCTGATAGACAAAATCAAAATCAGGAGTACTCAGTGAATTAAGGTCAATGAAATTCATGTAACCTTCAGTTTGCCGTCATTCACAAAAGTTCTAGCATTACAATGAGACACAAGTGCGCCATGATGGAATGATTCACCGACACACAGAATGAGAACATCCTATCCAAAGCACTGAGACGAGGGAGGTCTCAAAACTTTCCAAGCTGAATTTGTCATGAAGACAGTTGGAAGCTACAACTGTATCAGGAGATGGCTTAGAAAAAAAAACATATTTTCTCTTGCTTTGTAAAATTACCACAAATTTAGAGGCTTTAAAATACCTCAGACTTACTGTGCAGTGTCTGTGGGTCAAGGAACCAGGTGGCTCAGCTCCACTTTCTGTTCAGAACTCTGTTTTATTTTCCTAGTCTTACCCTCAATAACAGAGCAATCTTGTCTTGACCTCATAGCCACCTTCCTGTGTCAGTCTCTGTAGAAAAGAAGCTCTATGAGATAGATCAGAGCTTTTCCTAAGGTAGGGTCAACCACCACACTTGGCTCCCATGGTCTCCTCTTCAAGGTCTTCTCCTGAAACTCTGGATCAATCTGGTTCCCCGCTCATTCAGTTTACAAGAAGAACTCTGTTCCTTGTGTGTGTAAGACTGTGTCCTCTGTTTTCTTATTACTGACCAACCCTAAGACATTCTAATCTCCTAGATGATACTCCCAGTGCCTTGGAATTGACCTTCACAGTCATCCAATGCTCATCCAAGGTGACAACACTAGACATTCCCAAGGCCAGGTGCAGAATCTCCCCAGACCCATCAAATTTCCTTTGCATCTCTCCTAGTGTAGCGCACAAGGCCTGTCTGCACTCTATGCGCTACCACACAGATCATGAGCTTCAAGCAAGGGGCTGGGGATTGAAACACACAAAGAAAGACGCAGACAGAAAAACAGAGACAAGAACCTCTAGTCACTGGTAAGAAGCCCCTTATTCAATAGCACCACGGAGGCTTATATACCCAACACAGTCAGGTGGACCAACAGGTGAAAACCTCATCCTCTGTTCCTCAAGGCAAGGCAACACGCGCTTGTGAAGCAGAGCTGGTAAACAACTTTGACACAGCTTTCAGTAACTCAAATCAAAAGGAAAGTAAAGATCTCTAGCAGGGAAGAGCAGCTGGAGGCCAGGACTCCAAATGGTCCCAACACCTAGAAAAACTAACTTTTCAAAGGGCTTACCTAATTAGATCATGGGGAAATAATTTATCCTTCTTAAAATAAGAAATATTAGCCATAGAATCAGTATCTTATTGTATTTAGATATCACACCTGTAGAGTCTGGGGGACCCAAGAACAAAGCCTTTCTCTTGCAGCATCTCTTTAGCACCCTCTGCTGAAAAGGCTTATTCTCATGTGAGCATGTGAACTAAAATACATGCGAAGAACCTAGAGGCATTTTTAGAGCCTGAGCGATGAAGAGTGGGTATAGAGCTGGGAGACAATCAATGGATAACTGGAGGAGAAAAAGATATGCTGGTGTTGAGGGGGAGGGAAAAGAGGGAGGAGGAAGAGGAGAGAGGGGGAGGGAGGAAAAGGAGGAGTGGGAAGAGAAGAGAGAAAAGGAGAGGGAGTAGGAGGAAGAGAATGGGGGAGGGAAAGGAGGGAAAAAAGAGGAGGGAGAAGTGGAGGAGGAGGGAGGAGAACGGGAAGAAGGAGAAGGGCAAGAGGAGGGGAAGAGGACAGAAGAGAGAAAGAGGAGAGGGAGGAGGAGGGGGAGGAAGAGCAGGAGGAAAAGTGAGAAAATTGGAAGAACAGCAACTGTAAAAGCATAAAAGCATCATAAATAAACGCTATGGTAAACATTTGTTCCCTGTCAGTTTAGATGAGGGGAGCTGACCCCCAGTGAGATAGTATTTAGAGGTGCACTTCGTGAATGATATCGTTTCCCCTTATGGAAAAGAGATTCTGGAGAGCCTCCCCCCTTACAGTCTTTTGAAGACAGATAGAAGGTGCCAGCTGTGAACCTAAAGTAGATCCCTATTAGAGGCTGGGTCCGTCATCTCCATGACCCTATACTCGGCAGCATGCAGAAGTGTGAGAATGCATCCTGCTCTATGATTAACTGCATAAAGCATTTACAAGGAGAGTACTAAAGACACCTATAAATCAACCTATAGAAAAATTACCACTTCTCAACTGACCAGTGGATCTTATATACCGATAAACCATTGCTCAAAAGAGCAAAAAGAAAATCATCTACTACAAGAAAACAGGATTGATGAATATGGTTAATTAACTTAAAATTCGTGTATACTGGGTATAACAAAGATAAGAAAAAGAACAAAAGCAAAAAACAAGACAAAAACAACTACTCAGCTTTTTTTTTTTCCCTGAGAGGAATGTTGTCCTGCCAAAAGGGGGCTCCCTTGCTACACTCCACTACCCATGATGAACACTTTTCTCTAGAGAGTGTTGGGGTACATTTTGCCTATCATTGACTGACAGCCGGACAAGGCCACAGTCTGCTGAAACTGTCATCTACATGATACAATTTACACACTATGAAGGGTAAAATTTCCCCCACAATGACTGGGGAGATGGCCATTCAACAAGTACTGAAACTGGTTTCTCTGAAAACTGTCTTCTTATTGCTAAAAAGTTCATCTTAACTTGATGTTCAAGTCTTCCAGTATAACTCCTGACATCTGTATTTGCTCTGACACTTAGAACCCAATGACTGTGTTGTTGACAGGTGTAAATGCCAGTTAAACAAGAGAGGCAAGAGAGGTGTTTTCATTGTTGGCCTCAGGCCTCCGACTATTCTTAACCTCTAGCTGCTAGCACTCACCTGTGACTTTTTTCAAATGTTGTCGCATTTAAACCATTTATAGAATTCGCACTTCAGAGCTCCGCTAATCCTTATTAACTTTCTGTTAAAGTTAGGTAATTCCTATCTATCACAGCAATTTCACTCTGACTCTGAGTAAGCTGGGCTCCTCGCGTCTTGAGTTATACACTATTTCCTACCTCGTAACATTGCCAGTATGTGATAGGACTTCAATAACATTCGTCAGAAACAGCACATCCGAGCTTCTGTCAAGTTGACTTATTTTTCTCCTTTTTGTCCAAATATATTTTAAAATATGTTTGTTTTTCTACAATATACACTTGCTATCTTTGCAGAATTGCTTTCTTTTAGGTCTACTAAATTCTTCTTACAAAGAGAATTCATCTATCAGGACAGATCCTGGTTTCAGAAATGAGGATTACTCACAACTTACAATTTGTTTTTCATTAATGTTGTTGTTGCTGCTGCTGCTGCTGCTGCTGCTGCTGCTGATGATGATGATGATGATGATGATGATGATGCTGTTTTTTCACTGATTCACCAAACAAATACGGAGCACCAGCATGGTGTGCAGTCCTCCTTATAAAAGATGGAGCGGGCAAGGGTTGGCTGTGGCACCATTCTGTCATGAGACTTTATTTTCAACATCAGAATAAAATAATAATTTAACATAGGAAATAGATCTGTCATGATAGGAAAAGCAAGCTTGTGTTGCTGTATAGTTACAAGGATAAATAATTGTTTGGATAAGATGGCCCAGGATGATCTCTTTGAGAAAGGAGCATTTAAGTCTTCAAAAGTGAGAAACTGGCTGAGAAAGTAAGCAAAGAAAAGGTTTCATAAAAATGGCAATCAATTTCTGAGGCAGTAGCAAGCAGATCAGAAGAGAGAGAATGTCTTCATTGTGGTAGAAAATGAGAGAGAGAGAGAGAGAGAGAGAGAGAGAGAGAGAGAAGCTAAAGATGGGGGACAATGTGGTAGGAGAGCACAGTGCCACCAGCCCAGATGGGGGCTTGCAGCCACATCAGCGCGTTTACATTTAATTCCACTTGGATGAATTACATGCTATGGTTTCCTATTAAATGCATCATTGTGGCTACTGGAAGAAAGTGGGTTGAAAGTAGGGGATTGGCAAAAGTAGGTGCCAATTCAAGTGGGCTGTGACGGGTTGGTCTAGAGTCATAGTGGTAAGGATAAAAACAAGTGAAAACTCACAAAAATATTTTGGACATAAAGCAAAAACTCTGCAGTGGTTTGTATATGGGACTAGGAAGGGGAAAAAAGGCCAACTAAACATTTTGCTGAAGAAACTCACTGTGTTTTATGAACCATAGGGAAACTGAAGAAACGAGGTTTAGCAACAGAACCAAAAGATGCTTTTGGTCTCTCTCTCTGTCTCTCTCTCTCTGTCTTTCTCTGTCTCTCTCTCTCTCTGTCGCTGTCTCTCTCTGTTTCTGTCTCTCTCTCTCTCTGTCTCTGTCTCTCTGTCTCTCTCTGATGGAGGAAGGTCATTGGTTAAATAAAAAGAAACTGCTTGGCCCTCATTGGTTAGAAGATAGGTGGGAGGAGTAAACAGAACAGAACGATGGGAGGAAGAGGAAGTGAGCTCAGACTCCACAGCTCTCCTCTCGGGAGCAGACGCCTCAGAGAGACGCCATGCTCCCCGCTCCTGGGAAGATGCACGCAATGAAGCTCCAACCCAGGATGGACATAGGCTAGAATCTTCCCGGTAAGACCGGTGCTACACAGATGATAAGAAATGGGCTAGTCCAGGTGCGAGAGTTAGCCTAGAAGAGGCTAGATAGAAATGGGCCAAGCAGTGTTTAAATGAATACAGTTTGTGTGTTGTTATTTTGGGCATAAGCTAGCCAAGCAGGCGGCCGGGGTGCTGGGAATGCAGCCCCGCTGCCCTTATTACTACCTCTCTCTCTCTCTCTCTCTCTCTCTCTCTCTCTCTCTCTCTCTCTCTTCTAGCTAGATACCAGTGAGCCCTGAACCACTTTCTTAAAACTCCAGTCTTCCCCTCGTCTCACAGCCTATATTCCCTGAACCTCTTCTTCCAGCAGAGGGCAGTGTCACTTATGCCAGACACGCTCGTGCATCTCATGTCTGTCGCCACAGACAGCAAAAAAATCAGTAGGCAGACATTGTTTCTTGACTGTTCTTGAAGGCCTGAACCACTGCTAATAATGATATAGAACATAGCCACTGTGCAGAGAGCATGTAAACAAAACAGCACCTTCAAAACGTCAAGTAGCCAGATGCGATGGCACATTCCTGCTGTCCTGTCACTCACACACGGGAGGAAAAGTAGAGGTCAAAAGGTAACAGCAATTTCTGAACCAGCCCAATCTATGCAGAGAGTTCTAGGCCAGCCAGGAATGCAGAGTGAGACTGTCTCTAAGCAGCAATAGTGAACAATTAATTGGTTTAAAAATACAATTTTAAAACTTTTAAAGCCAAATCACAATACAAATTTAAAAAAAAAAGAAGAAGGAGGAGGAGAAGGAGAAGAAGGGGATCAAGCCTTTCTTTTTTTAATGACAGATCACCATTGTTTGCCTCTGTGTTTGTTTTCTCCACTAATCTCTGAGGTCACATCAATCCTCACCACTAAACCTGTCTGACAACGAGGAAGGTTCACTGAAGGGCAGTTGGAACCACTGAAGGTCCATTCCCCACACGACTCCACTTCATGTTAGAGGGAGAACTGTAGTGATCCATGTGTTGATTTTTGTCAACTGTGAAATGGGGTAATGGGGAGAAGCAAGAGGAAAGGGAGCCAGGGAGAGGGATCGCAGGACAGGACATGCGTAGCCAGGGTTGTAGACGTTCAGCTCAGTGTCTTAGCCATTCCAGTTCTCAGCTGATGGAACAGGACACATAGACTCAACAGCTTATGGGCCACAGGAATCTATTTCTGCCACCTCTGGAAACTGAGAAACCCGGGTCAAAGCACCATCAGACTTGCTGTGTGCTGAGGGCTGGTGTTCTCAGGAGCAGCTGTTTTCCTAGTAGCCTCCAACTGAGGGTTCTTCCAGGCCTCTTTGGAAAGGGCTTGTTCACAAGGGCTCCAATCCTATGTAGCCTTTCCCAAAGACCACATTTCCTAACGCCCTCACCCTGGGGTGAAGATTTTGACATATGAGCTGAGAAACAGAAAGACGTAATTCCTATTATACAAGTTTCTTTTTTCTTATTAAAAATTTGGCAAGAAATCATTTAGTTCTTGGAATTAAAAAAAAAAATCAGACCCTCCTAGACCAAACACTAGTCCCTAAATACACACACACACACACATACTAATAAAAGTTGATGTCATTGCTTAATGAGAAGAAGCCCTTACACCCAGACTGATAACCCACGCTATTGACCTGACTTCCTTACCTGAACCAAAAGAGCCAACTCCTAATATTCGCCCTTTGACCCCCACACATGTCTGCAAAGAGAATAGCATGCTGGTAACTTATGGACCATGATATGATGATTGTAACCACCTCACAGCCGGCCACTTAACAATATTGCCTACTGTTCTACCTCACGGTGTTATCTCAAGACCCTGACTCTCGGGGGTACACAACAGGTGTGTTCAGCTAAGTTGACTCTGTTCTCCATCTAGATTTCTCAGATCTTAGTCCCTAACATGATTTCTGGCTCACATTCAGTCCTGTATCTAGAATTAATGAAGAACAGTCTGATGTAGAATTTATCCAGAAAAAAGTCCAATTTTTTACGTAGGCTGTATGTTTCAACACAGTATAATCTTAATGCTTCTTCATATTTCAACATAATGATCAATTAATGAAATGTTGTGACACCTTACAATTCCATTTAAGGGTGCTCATAGTCTATATTTTAAATATTTTATAGTGTATAGCATATGCTATACTATAAGCATACGACATAGTAAGTATTACAGTTATGTGATATATTTGACTAAAATTTCCTTATAATTTCAATATATGGATGGGCTGTGTTTAGTTGATAGAATGCTTACCTAGCATGCATAAAATCCTAGGTTTGATACTCAGCACTCCATAAAAAATTTCAATGTATCTATGACTAATTCTTATTCACCACAGCTCTTGTTATGATTTTTCAAAATGTGGATGCCAATTTCCCCTTTTATATAATCAACACAGACGAGATTAACCCACTTTGCTAACTGCAGGACAGATTCCATTTCATTTCTAATTTTAAATTCAGAGGTTGAAATCTCAGAGTTCTGCAAATACTTCATTGGATTTTATTGACTTTAAATCCTTGCTTACACTGCATGGAGCCTGCATAAGGAATCGTGAACAAATTGTATAGAATAACACTCCATCTTCAGGTTTGCCTGAAAGTGCCTCTACCCATTGAACTATTTTGTTAGTTTTTGAGAAGTGTCTGTCTAAAAATCTAAAGCTTGTGTTGTTTTCCTTTGTAAACTACTTGGGTGACCCTCTATTGTTTGGGAACGATGTAAAATTTATTTTTTTTTATTTATTTTTTTTTCGAGACAGGGTTTCTCCGTAGCTTTTGGTTCCTGTCCTGGAACTAGCTCTTGTAGACCAGGCTGGCCTCGAACTCACAGAGATCCGCCTGCCTCTGCCTCCCGAGTGCTGGGATTAAAGGCGTGCGCCACCACCGCCCGGCTCGATGTAAAATTTATTAAGGCCCGGCCCCAAGTCCCATCACACTGTACAAACTTGTCTTTGACTGTATCCACCTGAGCCCTGACATTACAATACCATAACACGACATGCTTGCCCAGGTATCACTAGTGAACACACCCATCTCTGTGCCCAGGCTGGGCTTTCCCTGTAGTCTTCATTCTCATCTTCTCCTAGAGAAACTGCCAGAAAACTATGTGAAACACTTTAGAAGTCACCAGTAGGAAAGGGGGATCATTTTCATGACATTAATATATTATACACCTTTACTATTTATTAAAATATGGAGCAATATCAGCAAATCAGGAACATTCTAATTTATATATGAAAAATAGCTTCTGAGAGTTTGAATAATATACTTGTGTTTGAACAAATCAAAGAAAGAGGTATTCATAGATTAATCAGCGAGTTTCAGAAAATTTTCAAAAATCTAAGTACAGATTAATCAAGGATAAAGGCTAACATGCATTTTCTAATTAATTATAGTCAATCTATGCTTTCCTACTGCTGCTTTATGGATTATTATGAAGGGAATGTTCCCACAGCTTAATAATTAATATGCAGTTTTAATCTGTCCTTTTAAACACTAGCATGGACTGAAAGCAGCTCAGCAAATATTTGTTAAAAGGGAAGGAAGGACCGGCGCTCCCCTAGAGATGCTATTATCTTACAATTTACACAGGGGGATTAGTAGAACCAAGCATCTGGTTTCAAAGATATGGCATGTGCGGATCAGTAGCTAATACGTGCTGTTTCTGCTAGTGGAAAAAGCCAACTCCTCTATTAATGCTCTGTTCCACTGCCAAATCTTCTAGTAGATTCGGTAGAAATAGATTCAGCAGAAATGCTAAGGTGTAATCATTGGCCTTTCCTGTAGGCAATCCCAGTAAAGCTGACTTCGTATGATGAATGAACGCCTTTCTTAATAACGACTAAACTGCTTCCCAGAGCTTTCAGAGAGCTTTACACATGACATGCTTAGCTGTGTGAAGTTCTGTGAAAGGAGTAGTAGCAGATCACTGAAACCAACCAAGAAGTCTGTTTCTACACTTGTTTAGTGAAAGGACACCTTTTGATGCTTTATCTACTCACACATATGTTGATTCTCCCATTCCTTCCACCACTTCAACTTTATGAATAAAACATTATCTTCAAATAATTATAAATCTTCAACACTTTCAATGCCCAGTAAAAAAAAAATACCTTTGTGCCTAAGAAGAGATTTATTATCCTAAAGGCAGACATCTTTGTTATATTTCACTGCTGTGATAAACACCATAACCAAAAGCAGTATGAGGAGGAACATCCATCATCAGAGGAGCCAAAGCAGAAACCTGGATGCAGGAGCTGATGCAGAGGCCATGGAGGAGTGCTGCTTACTAGACTGCTCCCCATGGCTTGCTCAGCTTGTGCAACACAGAACTACCTGCACCTGGGTGGCACCACCCACAGTGAGCTGGGCCTTTCCATATCAATCAAGAAAATGCCCACAGATTTGCCTACAGGTCAATATAATGGAACCAATTTTTCAGTTGAGTTTCTCTCTTCCCAAGTGACCCTACTTTGTATCAAGTTACAAAACCTACCCGGTACAACAGAAAACTGTTTACCAGGAGTTATACTGTGGCCAAACTGGAACACATAGTATTTTGACCTCTAAGACATGTGATTGCACATATAAACCATATGCTTAGTAATCTTGCAAGAACTAATGAAGAGACAATGTGCTCAGACCTCTTCCTGTGGCAGTATAATTGATTGCTCACAGGAAAACACGTGATTGTTCCTTTAAAAGTGGAATCATTGTTTTTCAGGAAAAAATCCTTAGTACCTACAACAGTAGGTGATGTGGAATTGCCTCTGTATGCTGTGAATACCATTGGTTAGTGAATAAAATTGTTTTGGTCCTGTTGCAACACAGAATAGGGCAAGGCAGGGATTCTAAACAGAGAGAGGAGGAGAGAGTAGGCAGAGTTAGAGAGAAGTCATGTGCCATGCAGGTGACAGATACCTGATGCCGAAGGACAGAACCTTACCGGCAGGCCACAACCACATGGCGATACACAGATTAATAGAAATGGATTAATTTAAGATATGAGCTAGCCAATAGGAAGTGTGAGAAAATAGGCCAAGCATTGTTGTAATAATACAGTTTCTGTGTGATTATTTCAGGTCTGGGAGGCTGGAAAATAAATGAGCAGCCTCCGCCTACAAGTAGGTACCATGGCAACCAGGACCAAATAAATTCATTTGATCCTTTCCTCAATCTCTCACCACCTTATTTTCTGAAGTCGGTTTCTTATTAGATCTGGAATTCACTGATCTGGCTATGTTGACGGGCCAGCAAGCCCCGAGGATCCTGCAATCTCTGCCTGCCCAGCACTGGGATTCTAGGCATACTCTACCAAGTCTATGAATATGGCTGAGGTTTTTTGTTGTTTTGCTGTTGTTTTTATTTATGCTAGGGATCAAACTTGGTTTCTCATGCTTGCTTGCAAAGGATTTTTACCAACTAAGCCATCTCACTACCCACTCCAATAAATACCTAGTTAATAAAGGAAAGTTGGAAGAGTACCATGCTACTTGAGATAATTTGCATCCAAGTTAATTATTCTATCCAAATTAGAAAGAAATCATCAGTCAACATTTTGACATGAACGTCACAAACATCTGGCATTGGCATGTCTCTGAGTCTCCAGCTGCACTGGAATTATTACTACTTTTTGCTAATTTGAAAGTCTAAAATTCCTACTTATGGTGAAAGATAGAGACTAAGTCATGCTGTGTATTCTGAAGGAGAGACTGCAAATGTTGAAATTCAAACTGGATGTCACAGTTCCCCAGGCATAATGAAGCATCGGAAAACCCTGGAGCTAGGCTTTGTATAAAGTGATTAATGACAGGATTCGAGTTATTGTCATTATCTCTTCTTGAAAAGGACACCTGAGAGCATTGGCGGCTGCAAGAGGACTGTTGTTGAATGCTTTGCCAACCTCTGAACCATACTGTGGAGCAACGAGAGGCAGGACAACGAGGGCATCCAGGCTAAGCTGCTGACGTCATCCCGGCTCCTTCCAGCATGGGAAGTTGGACAAGGTCACAGATCTGGGTTTCGTCATCTCTAAAATAGAATAACAGTCATGTATGTTGTGCCTCCTACGAGGGTCTGCCTGAAATGTCACTTTTTATAGCAAGCAAAAGCTTTATAAAGCTCTTCTATTTTTAAATTTTGACTTAAAGCAGTTTACAAAACCACCACCAAATGTTTTAAACACTGAGGTATGCCCCTGTATTCCTAAGGAACGGGAGGTTTTGCATTCTTCGGCAATTTATTTACTGAAAAGCTTCAGTTAACCTGATGGTACTCTTGGTAAATAACTGCTTAATAAAAAACAAAAACCAACTTCAAAAACAGCTCAAAACTCTCCACCTCCTCCCCCTCTTCCATAGTTTCTTGAACCCCGAGAGGAGACGTGTGATGAAGACATCCCATTTGGGACTCAGTTTCTAAAGAGAAAGAGAAAGAAGACATAGACTTGGGTGGATGGAGAAGTGGTGAGGATCTGTAGGAAGTTGGAGGAAGGGAATACCACGATCAGAATATAATATATGAAAACAATTAATTGAAATATCCATGGTTAAAACAAGTGTATTTTTTGTTTTGTGAAATATCCAGTATGGGTTGACAGAGGTGTGGAGGAGCAGTGTACCCTGGTGCATATAATCATCCTGAGACCGGGGCAAAGAGGAAGTCTGCACTGTCTTCAGTATATGTCTGCATGGACTACTCTGGGTGCTGACATTACCCCTTCTTTAGAGAAGAGGAAAGAAATACATATAATCATACAAGGAAATGGTCTTTAATGAGGTAAGTAAGTTAAAGTTGATTGAGAAGGTGGACCCTAACCCAGACGTGAGTGATGACCATAAATGAGAAGGAATACAGACACAGAGGGAGGGCTATGTGAGGATGTGGGCACAGGCCACCTGTCTGTGTGACTATTTGTATAACTGCAATTGAAGCAGACCTTGGTTGAATGATGAAGGAACTGACCCAGTCCTCTGCTTCCCTTACTCTCTGGAACTATTCCCTTTTGTTTCTCAGTAGCAAACCTTGGACTAAATCTTTATTTAGACTATTCCTCTTAGTTTGTTAAGGATTTTGTACTATATTACTATAGAATGGTAGCAAAAAATAAAAAAAAAATCACTTCTCACACATCTGAGAGCTGAAAAACTGACAGTAAACTACACATAAATCTTGTGTCTGGTGAAGGTCTGTGCCCATATTTGAAAATAGCTATCGTCTTCATGACTCTTCACACAAAGGAGGCTAGAGAAAAGCAATTCCTCACTCATCCCTTCCTCGTTTTGTCTTGTTTTTGGAGACAGGGTTTCTCTGTGTAACAGTTCTAGCTGCCCCAGAACTAGCTCTTGTAGACCAGGCTGACCTCAAACTCACAGAGATCCGCTGGCCTCTACCACCCGAGTGCTGGGATTAAAGGTGTGTGCCATCACTGCCCGGCTTGTCCTTTCTTATATGGGTACTAAAGCCACTCTAGGGGCTCCACCCTGGTCATTCCTGTGTAACTAGTTACCACCAATGGCCCCACTTCTGTCTTTGGTCAGAGTGGGGTTTGGTGTTTCAGTACCTGAATTTAGGGAAATTTCAAGGTTCAGTTTATAACACTGTTGTTGGTATTATTTAGCAATATTTATTGTAAGTTTTGGTTTCCCAGAGCTTCTCTAGAAACAAACCAATTAAGTGGGTAGTATGCCAAATAGATTTGGTTGAAATCTCAGGTTTACAGATTATGGTGTTTTGTTTATATATTTCTCTCATAGCTGAGTAACTTAAAGTGAAATGAAGAGGCCAAGTTTCTAGGGTTGTCTACTACATAGGACTACACATAGGAATTTCAGCCATGTAACCATCAATACAGCCCTTTGAGATCCACAAAACTATAAAGATGGAAAAACATAAACTCACTAAAAGTCCTTTATGTCCACTCACAAGCTAGAGAATATCTTGATATTTAATTTTTCATATATTTTATGCATATTAAACATGTATTTTATTTTAACATTGAGTTATCTTGAGTTTTCCCTGACCTAACATCACTGAGGTATAAAGGTAGCATAACTTTTCATGTTTTCATGTAGAGCTTTCAGACATTAATATTCTCTCTCCAGGTTATAAGATGGTTCTTTGTGGCAAGCTTTTATTTGATGAGGAGAACCATTGTATTTATTAATATTTCTCACCTTCTGTAGGAGGCTCTGCCTCTGTCACTTCATGGGGTCCCTGAAAGCTCCGGAGACTCTATTCAGAGATGACTATTCTAAGACTCTGCACGATGCTTTCTGAAAAGCTGGCTTCCTGTGACTCCCAAGATTTTGCTGCACTTTTGTGTGAAAAGGGTAAGAAGGACAGGTGGGCACGAGGACTGTTATACACAAAGGGATCATTTAACAGGGCACCACTGAAGGAGAACTCGGGAAAATTGTTCTAAAGTTTTACAAAACCAAGTGAAAAAAGTAAAGAAAAAGAGAAAAGAGGGGTGGAGAGGTGACTCGGTGGTTGACAGCACTGGCTGCTCTCCAGCAGAGAGGGTTCAGTTTTCAGGTTTTTAGACTACGGTGATATACATATGTGAGCACCTATACAGGATCTCACAAGCATCTTCTCTCCACTCTGAAGAGATACAACACCCTCTGCTGTCCTCTTCTGGACCAGGTACTTATGTGGTATGCAGACAGACAAGCAGGCTAGACACTCAAGCACCTTTATAAGTATTCTAAAACATATTTTTGCATAAATCTTCTCAAGAATGATTAAATAGGAACAGTACAAAGACACCAAAATTACTTTATAAGGAGATTAGCTATATGAAGTCACATGGATTTATCTTTAATAAATCCATTATACATACACATTTAATTTATAACCATCTTAGTTAGGATTTCTTTTGATTTATCTATATATTTTACTTATCTATTTATTTTACATCCTGGCTGCAGCCTGCCCACCACCATCCTCCCCTCCCAGACCCTCTCCCTCACTCTTCTCCCACCCATCCCCCAATGTCCTCCTCTTCTGTCTCCATCAAGGAAAGGGCAGATCTTCTATGAGTGTCAATAAAACATGTTATATCAAGTTCCAGTAAGCCTAAGCACCTGCCCATGTTTTAAGGCTGGGCAAGGCGACCCAGTATGAGAAGCAGGCTCCCAAAAGCCAGTAAAACAGTTACAGCAGGAGGACCAAGCTACAAAGCTGTAACACATATGCAGAGCGCCTAGGTCAGTCTCATGCAGGCTCCCTGGTTGTTGGTTCAATCACTTCAAGCCTCTGTTAGTCCAGGTTTGTTGATTGTGTGGGCCTCCCCATAGTGCCCTTGACATCTCTGGCTCAGAAGTTACACAATTCATCAAGCTTTTAAAAGCAGTGGCCAACTGCAAGGAGAACAAGACTCTTCAGATGTTGAACCACTAAGCAGGTCTCCCAAGGATACAGCTTTCTCATGTCACCACCCATGCTGTGAGCATGGACATCTCTGAGTGACCCATGCTCCTGTTAGTCACCTCTCCCCCGTGCGACAGTGAAAAATCCCAACAAAGTTATCTGGTACAAGTTAGACATGGCTAGAGGCGTTTCCTTTATCTATTTTCAGTGCCCTAACTGGGATTAATAGGCGTTTATTTACATAATCAGAGGAGGGCCATACAACCATTACAAAGAAGAGAAACTCCAATGTGAATACAGGGCAGTATTGAAACTAGTTAGCTTTAGGCACATAGCACAATGTTATGTTGCCTTGCTCGGCATATGTGGACCCTGGTTTAGTTCCCAGTGTACACACACACACACACACACACACACACACACTCACACACAGAGAGAGGGGGAGGGAGGGAAAGAGAGAGGGGGAGGGAGAGAGAGTTTATGTAATATTCTTTACACAGTAACATCTATGTCAGGATTTTGAACGTAAGAGATTTGCTTAATTCCGACATAGTCATTTCTTGGTGTTCACAAGGGATACCAAAATCTTCAGGTGTTCAAGAATCATGTAGAAAATGAAATAATATTCATATCAAGACATCATCCTTTAAATCACTTCTAGGTTTTTTTATGTCTTTATATAACTGTATTGCTTAGAAATAATATCAATAAAAAGATGTCTACACCTGCTAAGAAGTCAAGAACAATGGCACTGGGTTTTGATCCTACTGCACGCAATGGCTTTGTGGGAGCCTAGGCTGTTTAGATGTTCACCTTACTAGACCTGGAAGGAGGTGGGAGATCCTTGGACTCCCCACAGGGCAGGGAACCCGGTCTGCTCTTCGGGGCTGATGAGAGAGGGGGAGTTGTTTGGGGGAGGGGAAGGGATATGGGAGGCAGTAGCGGGGAAGAGACAAAAATCTTTAATAAATAATTAAATAATAATAATAATAAGCCTCTACTGTACCCACCAAAAAAAAAAAAAAAGATGTCTACACAATGATCAACACATTGGCACTGTTTCATAAGAATGCTTTAGATCTCTGACTGGCCAAACCCCCAGCTGTGAAGTCTGTGGGTGAGGAATCCACTTTTTCCTAACACTAGGTAGCTGGAATTCTCATTAATGGATCTTATACAAGAGCCTTTTGAGCCTTACGAGGCAGGCAGTTTGTATGACACTTTAGTTAAACTGTGATGGTTTAAATTTCTTTTCCCACCTGTAATGCAGCCAGGATTCTTGGAAGCTGTGATTTTAGGTAAATAATTCCTATTTCATATATTTAAAGTGATATGAGGTTACAATGGCAAAATGGTGTCATAATAAAGATAAAATTGGAGAACTGGAAGCACATGAATCTAAAATTCTAGGCGGAAAAGGTTGATTTTCATGGCTTCATGAAGCCTGTGGGAAATCAACTTCGTCTTAGCACAGAAGCAGAGAAGTGGTGAACACCCTTGGCGCTGATGAAAGAGACCGGAATCTCACAGAGGAAAGGAGGCTTTCACTGTCATTGCAACACGGCATGACATCTACAAGGTTTATGCTCAAAGCTTCCACAGTGGAGTTGTGAAACAAAACAAAACTAATGTTCTAAGTAATCTCACAGTTTCGTGTTGGGTCACATTCATAGCTTCCCTCAACCACATGTGGGTCCATGACTTTCAGTTTGATACACCTGGGACAGGGGCTGTTTACTCCCCCAAGATGATACGCCGAGGCAAAGAAAAGAAGGCCTCTCTTTGTCACATTAAATGGTTTGAACTTGATCTTGTGGGCAATGAAGAATAAAATCAAATTTCAAAGCAAAGGAGTAAAATAATTCTTATTTTCATGAATCAAATTTTAAATTTGTTGTGAAAAGTCAAAGTACTAACTGCTCACGAGAGAGTAGGAGGAAATACAACAACCATAGCTACACATCAAGCAAATGTAGCCATGCCTGACCTGCAGTGGCCAAAGCAAGGAAGAGGGAGTAGAGAAGTCTTTCAACAGCAGAGCAAAGGATGGCTGGCATCAATCAAAGTACCACTGAACACGGATGCTCTAAATGCAACCTCTATCACAATGGTGTCAACATTTTAGAACTTAATGACTTTCAGACTAACTTGTAAACAGTATTCAGAATTAGAGTAAAAATACTGAGTTTTGTGGAGAGCTTATCATCTTATAAAGAGTTATTGTTAATGCCTCTGAGAAACAACTGATTTCTAACAATGCTAGATCAGCTTCTGCTCTCAGATTTCATGTTTTCTTTGGAAGTTGTTGGTATTAAAATCTTCCCTGATTGCTCTCCAATGCTTCTCCTCTCCGTACCTCAGCAATCTAGTAAGTTCTTAAACACAGATCAGGTGGGTGATGCTAATGCTAGTCAACAGGCTAAATGGTTGTTGTTTCCTTAGTTCAGAAAAAACTTCTATCTTAACTCTGAAATAAATTTCGGCAAATTGGTGCACAATAAATTTTTATTTTTGTTGGATGTAAGTTATAATAAGAGTAAATTTATGAAGATCTAAATGACCTGTCTCACTGGGGTCAAAGATGAGCTCTCTTGTGTGATGTGGGATTCTTCTCTGTAAGCTGTGAATACCGTTAATAAAAAAAAAAAAAAACTGGCTTGGCCTGATAGGGTAGAACAGAGCTAGGCAGGGAAAACTAAACTAAATGCTGGGAGAAAGAAGGTCAGGGTCAGGGAGAAACCATGGAGGCGCTGCCAGAGATAGACGTGCTGAAACTTTGCTGATAGGCCATGACCTTGTGGTGATACACAGATTAATGGAGATGGGTTAATTTACGATATGAGTTAGCCAGAAATACACTCAGGCTATTGGCCAAACAGTATTGCAAATAATATGGTTTCCATGTGATTATTTCAGGACTAAACAGCTGGAAACTAACAAACAGCCTCCTACAACAGTTGTGTATTTAGGAAACATGGAAATGAAACCCAGTTGGTTTCCTAGGTGGACATTGTTACACAAATCCTGTGCTTTCTTCCTTGGGCCCAAAGTACTGGGCTCTTTGTAGAAAACTTTTTGCTCATCCTAAATTTTACCACCTGCCTAGTTTAGATGAAAAAAAAGCCTTTTTAACTCCCAGGTCACTCCCGAGCTTTGTTTTTCAGTGTCTCTGTGAGGAAATCTCCTTATAAATTGAGCTCACAAATGCCACAATTCTAGAAAAACAACTCTGATTACTATTTCAGCTATCCTAATCACTCAAACTTTGAAGCTAGTGTCAGTGGCCATGAGATCCCAGGTGGATGTGAGGAGAAAAAAAAGAAGAAAAAAAAAAAAACAACTCCTAAACAAGCCAGGTGATAGTGGCACACGCCTTTAATCCCAGTGCAATGGTAGGCAGAGTAGGCAGATCTCAGTGAGTTCAAGGCCAACCTGATTTACAAAGCAAGTTCTAGGACAGCCAGGGCTATTACACAAAGAAACCCCGTCTTGAAAAAAAAAAAAACTTTGAAAATACATAGTAACCAACTATAAATTCCCCTCAGGAGGAGGAGGAACATCCCTAGAGGAGTGGAGTCTTGCAAAAGGGTAGCCTGGGTTTCTGAGTCTATAGATTCTGGTGTGTATGTGCATGTGTGTCTGTGTGTCTGTGAATTCAAGCCCAACCTGGTCTATAGAGAGAGTTCCAGGACAGCCAGAGCTACACAGAAAAATCCTGTTTTGAGAACACGAACAAATAAATCTTTAATAAATAAATGGACCTGATTATCAATGTGTTTTTATTTTGTTCTTATCCACTTAATCTCAATTGCCATTTTAATCCCATTGAATAGAATCCATTTTAATAATTTACTTGCCATGGAACAAAGGTATTAACCCCCTTGTCATCTTATTTGGAAATAAACACTCAGAACTCATCTAGAAAGCCAACAACCAACTAAAGAATTTTTTAGTTTGGTGGGAAGTGATTTTAAAACCAACTGGACTCAAACAAGAGTGGAAAATACCAAGATCAAAGAAGAGTAGAAATATTGTAAACATTGGAATCATAGGAAGGAAAACATAAAATGAATCCAAATGGCCTCAGATTCTTTTAAGAAGGAAGGAGGAGGGAGAGACCCAAAAAAGAAATGTTTAGCTATGAAGTCAAACTTCAAATAATATTCTAAGAGTTTAGTAATGAAATTTCATCTGTTTTCTGAACAATCCTTCTAAAACTAGTAAGAGGCTAGAGACCAGCTAAACCTTGTCTCACTATCTGCTTGGGTTGTTTTTATACAACTTCTTGTCCATATTCTTTTGGCAGACATTTTTTTCCCTAATCAATTTGCTTAGAGTTGGGGAGAAAACTAGGCTAGGTATGAAACAGCCAGTATGGAAACAGCGATGAAATTTTGCATTGTTACATAGGTCATTTATTTGTTCTTTGTGCATTTCATGCTGCAACATTTGGCTGGTTACCTGCATGCTCAAAAAGAAATATACCAATGGTTCCCAAAGTGTGTTCTTCAGACTAGCATTGCCTGATACCCTCATCTGAAATCTAATTACAAAATACATTCCTCTCCTACAACCCCAAACTTACCAAACAGCAGGTCACAGCAGTTTGTTTTAAGAAATCGCGCATCTCCAAGGTATGCACACCAATATTTAAGACTTGGTCCCTGTGTGTCAGTCACTGTAGCTGCATCTCGATGTCACTGTCTGTACTGCTGCTACAAATTGAATTGTGACCTTCCAATTATATATTATAATTATTTTTGTTAGTCAGATCTTTCTATGGTAACTAAGGTCAAAATGATAACAAGAATGAATCCTATTAAAGTTTGTCTGTGGCTGTCCTCCTCAGGAAAAACAGGGGCATAGATGTTCAAAGAGGGATGGCCACATGAAGACAAGGGGAAAAGACACATCTACAAGACAAGGAGACAGACCCTAACCATACACTGATCCTTCTAAGCTTCTGCAAACATAAGAAAAAGTCCAGCTAACGTCACTGGCTAGGCTCATTGTGGCTCTTTGCCACAACAGGTCCAGCAAGCTAAATACCTTCCTATCTCACCACAAACCATGTGATGTGAATAGCAGTGTATAATGGTGGCAATTCAAGTTTGAGTTCTCTGAAGTGAGTCCAATGACTAGATTGCTTACTAGACAGGAGCCACGGGCAAGGTGCAAGCCTTTGTAAGGGTTATAGCACTGACATTTAAAGCTGTTTGATATGGTGGACTTCTGTAGGGGAAGTGAGGCTCAGATAAAAGAACCAGAAATGACACAGATGAGTGGGCATGGGATGAGTAACTAAAGCATAAAAAGAAAATTGAAGTGCTCACCACGTAACAACAAATATCAATGGAGAGTCCCACATCTGTACGACTTCCTAAAGCCAACTAACCTTTTGTGATGAATATTAGCCCATGCTTATCACAAAGCCATTTAAAGTTTCAAGCCAGCCAAAGCTTTTAGACAGCATGCAGCTCATACTGATGCAAGTAATAGTATATACATATTATTATCGTTTACTCTTTTACTACAAGTGTGAATAGCACAAAACCCATTCCTTCACATAACAAAGGAACCACTAATTTCTTCTCCAATTGAAAAGTGTGAGTAATGAGTTGAAGTCCAACACTATTTACCAAGTGAAAAACCCTTCTGAGAACCGGGTAATGAATTAAGAAAATGTACAATCCCAGTTTTTATATTCAGATCCTAGAAAGCAGTTCATAAGCAGGCAACCCAGCATTTCAATAAAATCTCATTTTATATATTAGTGAGTACCCTTATTTAGCTCCTAACCTCACATTCAGCACAAAAACAAGACAGAATGAACTTTTAAGACTGAAAATGAGAAAATAAAACTATTTTCTGCATAACAGATACTCATTTATGTGCGAGTTAGTATCTAGGAATTTTCTGCTTCATATACAATTAAAAGATACATTCTGTCTTTAGAGTATTTCTGTCATCTCATGAAGCCCACCAGCAAATAGCAAGTTTTCTGTCGGTACCCACAACTAATTCAATTCAGTATGCTCTCTTGGAAAAAAGTGATATGCCTTTTATCCCATTTTCATTAAACAATTACAAAGACTTTAAAAAGGTCTGACATGTTTAGTGCTTATTTGCCTGTAAGAATGTTATTCTCCAGAAACCAGTGTTTGGATAGTGTGTGAAGGTACGTACAGTAGGAGACCTCATGAGACAGATTATAAATGTCAAAACAGAGCTTACACACTCACATCTGTGAGCTTGTTGGAGACATTTCTACTATTTATTATATGAATAAGAACAAATTCAGTTTACACACTGATAACTCAGGAGTTATCAGTGAGTACTTCCCTCCATTGCTCATTACCCAACACACTGTGCGATAGGTCAGCTTATTACCCAACATAACAGCGACAAGGACAGTTTTGGATTCAGGTATACATTAATTTTTTTTCCAATTTTTTATATTTACACTATCTGTTTAGCCTCATCTCAAGATCAGTTAAATTGCCCAAAAAGTAGGCTTAGAGAGTATGGATAAATTACCCAAAATCTGTAGAGATTAACTCCTTTGCCACTTCCCGGAGCCTTGCCCCCACCACACTATGATGTCACAGCATGGTCTCATTGCAGGTGCACATGGGCAGGGTGACAGCATAGCCATGAAAGGGGCTCACAGAGAAGGGACCCGGGGCCTCAGAGCAAGTTCTTCTCTGTGTCTTTCCCCAGCTGAAATGCACAGACATGTGCGCTGCCGAGCTTCCCCAACTACGACGAGGGCAGATGGAGACTGGCTTCTTCGTGTTGCAGTTTATAGGATGCCAATGCCTTATTGCTATTGGAAATAAATATCGGTTCTGAAAATAAGTGAACCATCCAGAAGTTTTTCCAAGCTGTAAGTGCTCTTGAAATTCAACATGATAACATTTATGTAATGTAACAGCAATCACAAACTGTAATGGCTTTTTACAATCATATGCATTATATATACATGTGCACATACAATACATAGACACACAAATTCATACACATAATACATTTACACTTGAACACACATACATACATGTATACATATGTACACCACAATAACCAACACGTGGTTGTCAGCTTAAGTTTAAACTGGGCACAACCTTTTACAATGTCAGGTCCAATTTGCAGAAGGACATTGTTGTCTATTATCTGACACATTCTCTACATGAGAATCAATTTTATTGTTGATGTTCTTATTGTCTTTAAGTTACGATTGTTGTATAATTATAGTATGTATTCCTTGCAAATTCACTACAAATAATTTCCTTTATGTCTTCAAAAGGCTATTTGCTGATTTTCTTTGAATTTACTCATGAGAATTTACCAAAATCAGTAATCATAGCTAATGTAAACTATCAACCAAAAGCAGAAATTTATAAAGGTACTAATTTAGTTTTATTAAATTCTCAGAATTTCTAGAATCCGAAATCATGTTTACAGATAAAAGCTAGTTTCGGAGGCTGAAGGAACAGCTTAATAGTTAAGAGCACTGGCTGCTCTTCTGGAGGACCTGGGTTCAATTCCCAGCACCCCCATGGTAGCTTACAACAATCTGTAATTCCAGTCCCGTGGGATCGGATGCCCTTTTCTGGTCTCAATAGGCGCCGGAAAGATACATGATGCCCAGAAAGGCATTCGAGCAAAACACCCATACACATAGCAAAGGAGGGGGGAAGTAGTATTTTTAAATACAGTCAAACTTGATGAAAGCAAGAACTTTTTAAATATAAAAATGCATTTCTTTGTCAAACATAACCACTAACCCTGGTCACCAGTGAAGCTACAATGCTCCGGATGACTACCGAAACCAAAACTCTTTCTGTTGAATTACACAAACAAGAAAAGAAGTGTGAATTATGACTGGGAAACTTGGGGACAGAGTCTTGTCTCTTGGTCTCTGGTTAACTACAACAATAGGTCTCCAACTCAGCCTAATCTCAGATCCTTCCCCTCCACACTGATAACTCGGGCCTTTGAAAATGTGGTCCAGCAGATTCGGTGAAACTGCTGTCAACAGAACTCCCTATGCCTGTGTTTGTAAAGCAGAAACACACTAGCTGCAGACAGACTTTGTTTGATTGGTTTTCTTTTATTCTCTGACACAGAGATGACATCTCAGATAAAGCAATATTTGCCCTGTGTTTGGCATGTACCACTGGGATCTAGATGGTTTACAGAGCCCACGATGAGGCTTAGTGGGTGTGCTACCAGGAGCTGAATCTGAGCTAAGATCAAGCCTATGTTTCTCTACAATTTTCAGAGGAAAAGAAGATCACTTAAACACTGATAATCAATTACTTTATAGAAAAAAATTCTTCAAACAATAATTGGCCTTCATAAAAACCAGCGCAAGCAAGGACACGTGTCAGTTGTGACAAAAACGGCCATGCTCACCAGCCTCACTGGGTCAGGCTGACCCAGCAGATGTAGTGGTCTTCACAAGCCACTGTGCATCCCACATGTCATGGTCACGCAGACATTGACCAAGGGCATGTGGACTGGTAAACCGACAAGAACCACACACACAAACAACTGAGTCTTTTGTCATTTTGAGCCTAGCCTATAAGTCAATGAAATGACCATTTCATGGTATAGGTAGCATTAAGGTATCTTGGAAAATAGGTAAAGTTCATTGGCATCGGGCTTCAATAGATTCATTTATTCCAAAAACACAAGTCACACAACTAAACTCAAAAGTTGCGTTCCACTCAACTCCACTGCATTGTAACCGTCTACCTCCTGTTGACAAAAACAAGTGAAAATGCACAACCATGCAGCAGCCAGTACAACAAATTCAGAAGCTGTGTCCCTCCAGTGTACTCCCGATCCATACACCGCAGTCCAAATTTTCCAGTTAGGCTATCGATCTGATTGACTGAGATGTTTCCAAAACTCCCCCCGATTTCCTTCCAGCTCTGCATCGACCTACAGTCCTGCTTCACTAGATGCTTGCTGACTCTCCTTCTCTGCCACTGGAGACTCAGAAATAGCGGCGACCTTTAAGGAATTCTTGATGGAGCTGAGCTCCCAGATGTGCAAACTGATGATGTGCACCCCGCAGCAATGACTGGCAAGCTTATACAGGTTCTTAAGGACGGCCTTCCGCAGCAGAATATAGACCCAGGGGTCTAAGATCTGATTCCACGTTGCCATACGGAGAGC
Organism: Microtus oregoni; assembly: GCF_018167655.1. NCBI lineage: Eukaryota > Metazoa > Chordata > Mammalia > Rodentia > Cricetidae > Microtus > Microtus oregoni. The sequence continues at coordinate 55,397,316 of NW_024543059.1, read as the reverse complement.
AAAGAGTGTCGTTTCACAGGTCACTGGGGAATTGTTTCCATTTATTGCAATGTTGGCCATTGTTACCTAGAAAACAAGCAAAACAGGGAAAGCTGTTGGTCACAGGCATTGCTTTGGTCCCATAGTTTTCAACTTGACTACAGATGTGACATGACCTTTGTACCGCATCCCACAAAGCACTGCTATTTTGAAAAATACTGGGGAAATACGGTGTAAACTGTGCATGCGATTTTAATTCAAATTGACATGAACACTACAAAAATGATATTCCATTGTATAAAACAGACTCATGGGGGAACAAATATTGATATCAGCAACTAGCCTTATACTTCTGGGAATACAAATTTTAAATAAATACACATTTGCTTATTCAATAGAAGATGAAAGCATAGTTAAACAAATAAATTATACATAAGTTTTTAAAACAATGAACTTTGCTGGACACTGTAATACTGGTATTCTAAGAATCATGAGTTCATGGCCAGTCTGAGTTGCATAGAGAATCTCTGTCTCAAAAAGAAAATAAAAAAGAACTTTAGAATTTCCCTTTAAGTAGCTACAATATTACCAGCCTCTTCACCTGATACCAACAATCCTACTTTTCTTCATCTCCCATCTTTACTCAGCATACATTCCCAGGAGTCTGCATGGAACTTTCCAAAGGCTTTGTAGAAATGACTCTCTACATCAAAGATGGCTTAGCCATAACAATGTCTATTTTGGTGTCCTGTGTCCATTTTGCGTATACATTGTTGTAAAGACCATTTGTGGGACTGGTCGTCATCCTATATTAAAATAAGACAAATCACCAAGTCTAGCTTTGACTACCACACACGAAGTACCAAATAAGAGAATATTGAAAATATCCTGTCTATGAAAATGGATAACAAATAAATTAATAGAAGATAATTCAGAAAAATTATAACTACATTTGGTCCATTGAGCCATCTGGATTACAAGATTATAGAGCAAACCTGAACATTCTAAATGAAAAAATACCAAGACTGCTGTAGGAAAGAGAGGTCTCTGTCCACATCAATGGCATCAATGTCTGAAGGGTGGGGCCCTTCAACCAAGCCTTCATTGTCCTTACAGCACACTCCACAGTGGCTGCTGCATGATGCACCCAAAACTTGACCCTCACAACCTCAGATCACAGGGACAAACCCTCTGCTCTCACTGCTTGGGAGGCCTCACTGGTCCCAGGAGTATAGCACCCTTCTGAGCATCAGCTCAAATTGCTTTTCTTTTAAAATACTCTGCCATATTTTTCTGGTCACTAATTCCTACCTATTCTACAACCTTCACCTAAGAATAGTCTCACCTCTCTTTCATCATCCCATCAAAATGAGTTTGGAGCTGAGGTGCTTCTGGTTCCTATCCATGCCTACTTAGCCACTCACAACACATGCCAATCCTGAACTGATCTATTCATTTGTGAGTTCTTTTTATTTCTATTACCGAGTACAAAGTCGACACTTAAAATGTACCTCATAAACTCATTCACGTTTTTATTCCTCGAGGCTGTGCCTCACAGGCCAACTGATCACCGGAGAGACCTTGGCCCTCTCCTCACAAAAGTCCAGTATTTTGAGCCACTTAAACTTTCTCAGTGCTTCTGCAGCAGCATAAACTAATGGGGATTGCAGGGTAGTTTGATACCCCTCAAAAGAAACAGGATCTTCATCCCAAGCAGATCCTTTGGGAAACAGCTTCCTTTCCAGGAAAATAATGAATCCAGCTGCAGACCTAAATGTGCTGCAACCAACGAAATGAAAAGTGTATCTTGCAGAGAGCCCCTGGATCAGACGCAGCCTCCGTTACTGCTTCCCCTAACCATGCAATATGACCGAAGAAACCTACCTATAGGGGTCTCAGTCTTCGCAGAAAAGGGCCAGGACTTGATGGGCAATTGGAATGCGGTGTTTTCACTTTGCTTTTCATCTTCACTCATCCAATACCCATTTACCTCCTTCGGCCAGGCATTGAGCACAGGCTGCATAAAGCAGACACTGTGAAATCTGTCACCTGTCTGTGGGAATCTTATCATATTGGTTTTGGTTCAAGAACGAATGAGTAAATATTTATCTTGCCTTACAAATATAAAAAGCATATACTTTCTATTAGTGAATAAACCATGCCCCTGGTATCTCAAAGCTCAGCCAGACACAGCCCTGTAAATTTGGGAGCAAACGTTTTCCATGCGATCGCACCAAAGAGCCAGGCTTGTGCTGGTGACACGCACATTGAGAGAGCCTGTGACATGGCGGCCCCCCTCTGACTGGCCTCTCTCCTGGAACAGTAGTTTGACCACCAGATGACTGCGAAGAGGCAGTCAGTCATCTGCTGAAAGAGCCCATGTCCTAGCCTCTCTCTAGAACACAGATCCAGTGCCCAGCCATTCGTCACTCTGCTTTACACGGTAGCCTCAGCCATGAAGAGCAGTTACTCCAGGGCCGGATCATTAGTTAGTCATCAAGAAAAATATAGGCAGACTATTCCTGTAAACGAAAACACCAATTATGATGTTATTGATAATAGTACATCACTGATGGTTTAGAGCAATCATGGTATCCAACAAAGGATAAATTGTGGTCATAATGGACTATATGCAGGAATTGGTGTTGGGATTTAGTGTTAGCATAAAGAAAGTAAGGCACCAAATGATTTTTATATGATCTCAATTCTGAAAAAGAAATGGCATTTTATGCATGCAATAAAAATAGAGGTATTTATCAATGTTTCGTTGGTTTTCCTTTGTTTTTTTGTGTAGTTTAATAATATTTTAGTGGGTTCACACATTGCTTTATTAAGCAGTACCTCTCCCAGCTCTGGGAGTTTGTGGAAATAACAATTTGATTAAAGAATAAGAACACATGGGGGCTGAGTCCATGTTAGCTAAAGTTTTGCTATGGAAAATATTAAACCAACATATATTCTGTGTTTGCATGTGTGTTGACCTGAGTCAGGACTCCAATGGCCATTTAGAAGTGAAAGCAGTGGTAAACCAGACATGATGACACAGAATCCCAGCACTTGAAAGGCTAGACTCAGAGTATCTCAAGTTTGAGGGCAGCGTGGGTTACATCACAAGAGTAAGCAAGCCTGAGTTATGTGGTAAATCCTTGTCCCCAAAACAGAAGACAAAATCAAACAGTAACGGCAAATTTCAAAAGTGTGTTTATGTTTCTGTCTCTTTGAGCTTCCAAGAAACAGACTAATCTAGCAGTGAATGGATCTCACTGCAGACTGTCCAGGTGTTATGTCCAGGTGTTATGCAAGCTTGCCATGATACTGAAGCAACACTTAAGAAAAATCTTTTTAAACAAATGATTAACTTAGCTTTGTTTTCTAGCCAATCATCACACTAAATTATTGTCATCTCAAGTGCACATTCTTTTGTCTGACCAATTTGAGACTCTTGTCTAGCACCTGACTTACACTAGGATAATCGGGTTTTGTTGGGTGAATTGGGACGTATAACATCTCTAAGTGGAGAGACAAACATGATGCAGTTATAATACTGCATGTAGCCGGGCGGTGGTGGCACATGCCTCTAATCCCAGCACTCAGGAGGCAGAGGCAGGCAGATCTCAGTGAGTTCAAAGCCAGCTTGGTCTAGAGTGAGTTCCAGGACAACCGGAACTGTTACACAGAAAAACCCTGTCTCAAAAGCAAACAAACAAATAAAAATGCTGCATGTAGCACAGTAAAGATAGGGAAGTTGCTACAAGGAGTGCTGTTTATAAACACCAGCATGAAAATACATTTGTCTTTGGAAGTTGCTACACGGAGGGCTGTTTATAAACACCAGCATGAAAATACATTTGTCTTTGCAATGTTGTACTGCATTAGCTCATCAGTTGTTCCAGCTTAACTAATTTAAAGAGCTGGAGCTGCAGCTGAGTGGTTAGACACTTGCAGAGCAAGCATGAGATCCTGGAACTGACCAGCGCACATGAGAACAAAAATGCTGCTATTGTTTGAGCCGTTCTGAACTTCGCATCCTTCAGATGTAGAATTGATTTTTTCTTTGGCACAGCATTTTTTAAATGATTTAAGTGAATATATAATCAAATCATTTCCTGGAGAAATGCCCTATTCTTAGATACCAAGGCCTTTGTGGAATGGTCACAAGAGTGCTTTCCATATGAATGACGTTTGTGAAAATTACATAGAGTTCTCGTCTAGTCATTGAAGCAGATTAGGCAGGCTGGTTTTATGTCAACTTGACACAAGCTTGCGTCATCCGAGAGCAGGGAATCTCAACTGAGAAATTCGCTTCATAAGATCTGACAGCAGGCATGCATATAGGGCATTTTCTTAGTGATTGATGGGACAGGGCCTGCCCATTGTGGGTGGTGGTCCTGGGTTTATAGGAAAGCAGACTGAGCAAGCCATGGGGAGCAAGCCAGTAAGTAGCATCCCTCTGTGACCTCTGCATCAGCTCTTGTCACTGGGTCCTCTCCTCTGAATTCCTGCCCTGAGTTCCTTCGGTGACGAACTGTTACATGGAAAAGTAAGTGAAATAAACCTTTTCCTTCCTGTGTTGCTTTTGGTCATGGTGTTCTTCACAGCAATGGAAATATAACCAAGACAGGAGTTTTCACCAGGCTTGACTTCACATCATAGTTTATCTTAACCTAAGCAGATCATTCTTTCTCTGTCAGCTTTAGAGAAGGCTGCTCAGTCCTCCAACAGATCACTTGGGTATAAAGAAGCACAACCCACTGGTTGCCAAACTATCATCCTTCATAACGTTGTCACCTGAGGGTAATCTTCACATTTTACTCTTAAGTACAGAAAGCTGATCATGACGACTCAATGAGAACCCAGTCTCACATATAATAAAAGAAACTCTTCCCAGTATGATGTGGGATTCCCCTCTGTACGCTGTGAATATGTTTTATTACCATTTGTTAAAAGTTTCCGTAGATGCAAGTAGGCACCATGAAGAACTGAGCTGAAGCGTGAATTGCTGCTGGCTTTTCACCTTGTCCTCTTATACTCTTTCTGTCGCGTCTCAGAATCACCCATCAAATGTAAAATCTTAATTTAAGGGTTTTCAGCAAATAAATGATTGAGATATGGAAATTCTATAATTTAGTCAGGGAAAAATCTTCATACTCAAAAACATTTATTGCCAGGCAGTGGGACACACGCCTTTAAACTCAGTACTCAGGAGGTAGAGGCAGGTTGATCTCTGTGAGTTTGAGTCCAGCCTGGTCTACAGAGCAAGTTCTAGGACAGGCTCCAAAGCTACATAAAGAAACCCTGTCTTGAAAAAACAAACAATAATGACAAAATCTACAAAAACATTTAGTCTGCCAGAGTCTGTAATTTTCATTTTGTATTTTTAAATATATATAATATATTCCTATAATTTATATTAATTCATATGACTATTATTCTGGAACTGCATAAAAGTAAGAATTATTCCCATGCAGGTTATTGTCACAATTATTTTACTTTTTTGAGTCAAAGTCTCAGTATGTTGCCTAGACTGGCCTTGAACTCAATGTATAGCTGAGTCTGGCCCCTGATTTCATGTCCTGAGGTTGTTAAGTGTGCAATGCAACTCCCTTTTTTTAAAGATTCTGTTTTCAAGAACAGGATCAATCTGCAGAGCTAAATCACCTCAAATGTATTTAATCACAAAATAGCTTGTAAATGCCAACTTTCCAAACACTAAGGGCCCCAGTGCATTCCCTCCACAAAGTTCTGGTGTGGATGGAGGCTACTTGTTCATTTACCCATTACCCAGGCCCAAAATAATCACGCAGAAACTGTATTAACTATAACACTGCTTGGCCTATTAGCTCAGGCTTCTTATTGGCTAGGTCTTATATCTTGAGTCACCCAATTCTATTGATCTGTGCATCACCATGAGGCCATGGCCTGCCAGAAAGATTCCAGCAGACTCCAGCAGATGTCTTTCTCCTTCAGCAACTACATGGTGTCTCCTTGGCTCCGCCGACTCTCTCTCTCTCTCTCTCTCTCTCTCTCTCTCTCTCTCTCTCTCTCTCTCTCTGAGAGAGAGAGAGAGAGAGAGCAATAAGAAACCAAAAGGAGATCAGGGGGATACAAACTGGAAAAGAAGACAAACTCTCACTGTTTGCTGATGATAGTTTGCATAAGTGATCCCAAAAATTCTACCAAGAAACTTCTACAACTCACAAACACTTTCAGTAATGTGGCAGGATACTAGATTAACTCAAAAAAATCAGTAGCCTTCCTGTACACAGATGATAAAAGGGCTGGGGAAGAAATCAGAGAAACAACACCCTTCACAACAGGCACAAAGAGCATAAAATATCTCGGAGTAACTCTAAACAAACAAGTGGAAGACTTGTATGACAAGAACTTTAAATCTGTAAAAAAAGAAATTGAAGAAGACACCAGAAAGTGGAAAGATCTCCCATGCTTTTGAGTAGGCAGAACTAACATAGTAAAAATAACAACCTTACCAAAAGCAATCTACAGATTCAAAGCAATGCCTAACAAAATCCCAGCAAAATTCTTCACAGACCTCGAAAGAACAGTACTCAACTTCATATGGAAAAGCAAAAAACCCAGGATAGCCAAAACAATCCTTTACAGTAAAAGAATGGAGGCATCAAAATCCCTGACTTCAAACTCTACTACAGAGCTACAGTACTGAAAACAGCCTGGTATTGGCATAAACACAGGCAGAAGAACCAATGGAACCAAATAGAAGACGCAAATATTAATCTCACGCTCCTTTGAACACCTGATTTTTGACAAAGAAGCAGAAAATATCAAATGGAAAAAAGAAAGCATATTTAACAAATGGTGCTAGCATAATTGAATATCAACATGTAGGAGAATGAAAATAGACCCATATCTATCACCATGCACAAAACTCAATTCCAAATGGATCAAAGACCTTAATATAAAGCCAGCCACACTGAACCTTATAGAAGAGAAAGTGGAAAGTGCACTCGAATGCATTGGCACAGGAGACCACTTCTTAAATATAACCCCAGCAGCACAGACACTGAGAGAAACAATTAATGAATGGGACCTCCTGAAACTGAAAATCTTCTGTAAAGCAAAGGACACGGTCAACAAGACAAAATGACAGCCTACAGAATAGGAAAAGATCTTCATTAACCCCACATCAGACAGAGGTCTGATCTCCAAAATATATAAAGAACTCAAGAAACTGGTCATCAAAAGAACACATAATCCTGCCCTGTGGGAAGTCCAAGCCCCCCCCCCCCGCCGCACATCCAGGCCTAGGAAGTTTTGCATCCAATAGACTAGGGTCCCAAAAAGCCAGTCCATGCAGTAGAAACAAGTCCCAGTGCTTTTATCAATAGCTTCTCAGTCAGCCCCCATTTTCAGCCACATTCAGAGAGTCTGGTTTGATCACATGCTCATTCAGTCCTAGTCCAGATGGATTTGGTGAGCTCCCATTAGAAGACAGTATGCAAAAGTAAGTCTTCAGATCAGTCCATCTAGAATTTGTCAAAAAATGATCATTTTCCTAAGAATAGTAAGAGTCATTATGCTGAAATTATTGCTTATTTGCAAATATATTGAATGTGTAATTGAAATACTCTCCTAAATTGATGTTCTAATAAAAATAAGACTACAAAAAAGAACACATAATCCAGTTAAAAAAAAAAACGGAGTACAGACCTAAACAGAGAACTCTCAACAGAGGAATCTAAAATGGCTGAAAGACACTTAAGGAAATGTTCAACATCCTTAGTCCTCAGAGAAATGCAAATCAAATCAACTCTGAGATTTCATCTTACACCTGTAAGAATGGCCAAGATCAAAAACACTGATGACAACTTATACTGAAGAGGTTGTGGGGTAAAGGGAACACTTTTGCATTGCTGGTAGGAATGCAAGCTGGTACAACCCTTTTGATGTCAGTGTGGCAATTTCTCAGAAAATTAGGAAACGACCTTCCTCAAGACCCAGTAATACCACTTTTGGGTACATATCCAAATGATGCTCAATCATGCCACCAGGACATGTGCCCAACTATGTTCATAGCAGCATTGTTTGTCATAACCAGAACCTGGAAACAACCTGAATGCCCCTCGACCAAAGAATGGATAAGGAAAATGTGATACATTTACACAATGGAGTACTACACAGCAGAAAAAAAAGACATTTTGAATTTTGCAGGAAAATGGATGGAGCCCGAAAACATCATTTTGAGTGAGGTAACCCTGACATAGAAAGACAATTATCACATGTAGTCACTCACAAATGGTTTTTAAACATAAAGCAAAGAAAACCAGCCTGCAAATCACAATCCCAGAAAACTTAGAAAACAAAGAGGACACTAAAAGAGACATACATAGATCTAATCTACATGGGAAGTAGAAAAAGACAAGCTCTCCTGAGTAAATTGGGAGTATGGGGACCTTGAGGGATGGCTAAAGGGAGTGGGGGAGAGGCAGGGAGAGTAACAGAGAAAAATGTAGAGCTCAATAAAAACCAATTAAAAAATCAGTTTTAGTAGAAGAAAACTAGCATATATCCTACCAGAATTTGAGGCACTTTTTTTAACCATGCATTTTATGGCACTGTGAATTCTGGTTTCCAGTAATTCTGACTGCTATTAAACCCACAGTTAATATAAAAATCTGTTTATATTCTAAATATAGACACAGGCATTTTCATCCTAACCAAGAAGTGTTTATCTTTTATGGCACAACCAGAGCGATCACAAACACCATATGTATGAATTATGATGAAAATGACGAGCTGGAAGCTGGTCACAGGACTAGAAAGGCTTTGTTTCATGAGCAAATCCTACTGTATTTGACTGTTTACAACATGCCTTGTATAGCAAAAGCAGACGGTACCAATAAGGTGTTTTGGTAAGCCATCTGTCCTGAAACACATAATGTTTTTCCAGAGAGAAATTTCCAATTGCCCCAGTGGTTTGTTATTGCAGTAGTTTGAAAAAATTGCCCAGAGCATTTCTAAGCTCTAATACAATCATTTGTCGTTAGATGGGCACTCTTAATGAAATGGGTGTCCCATTAAAAATAAAAAGACAGTCATAAATTTTGGAGAAACGAAGGATTTCCAAAAGCCATCCCAAGCTCTGAGACCACATGTGCTCTCCACAGCTCTCTGGGTAATTTTATATTCTCTTTCCAGACAAGGAAATGGAACAGTGGATTGCACAGCTGGAAGGAGCTGGGCCAGGATGAGACATGAGGACTGCTTGACTCTAAACCAAAACTGAAGCATAGTGAAAAACAAAATGCATACAAACTTCTGTCCAGGAAGTGGCCGTTGCTGATCAGTCAGCCAAACTAATTTAAATCATTTTAGTTATGATTTTTTCATCCATTTACTTAATGAGTAACTATGATAAGACAATATCAGTTATTGGTGTTTAGCTTCTGAACTAACCCATTTAGGGTCATACAGTTATGCTTTAGTTTGGTCTTTGGTTATTTCTCATTTTTTACAAGGTTTTAGGTAGCCAAGGCTGGCTTTAAACTTACCATGTAACCGAAACTAGCCTTGAATTTCTTTTTGTGTTTACCTCTTGCTTCTTCTCCACAAATGCTGAGATTTCAGGAATGTTACCATGCACTCCTACAGCTGTGCTTTTAATTTTCTTCAGAGGGGAGTAGCAAGCTGAAATCCCTCTTCTTTGAGAGTCATAACTCATGATAGATACTAATGTTTTAGATTACTGTTTAGAATTAATTAATCTAAACATTTAGATTAATGTTTAGAATCTTTGATAAAATTTGCCTTTGCCTATGTAATTTTCAGCAGTTTGAATACCCATCCTATCTATCTATGTATAGATATAGATAGTTGTCTAAATTTATATATGTATAAATACATATAGTCTAAAATTCTTGGCCATGGAATGCTACACTTTGTGTATTTCCTTGAAATATCTAAGTTCACAGTGGTTTCTACAGTAGAGACATGGGTCAGAGGTCTCAATCCATGGTCATTAGGTACCAAGACTTTTGGTGGCAAACCAGAGAAAACTGTTCACCTAGTGACATCTAGGAGCAAGGAGTAACAGAACAGGAATTAGAGTCTCAAAGGTATGCCTACAATTATCTAACATCCTTCCACTAGACACCATCCCCAAAGCTTTTACCATGGACCAGAGCTTCAACAAATAGGCCTGTAGGGTACAGTAAGATCCAAATTATAGCAATGCTTTCCAAGAAATGTCATTGGGGGCTAAGAAAATGGCTTAGTGGGAAAAAGCACTGTTGTTCAGCAACTATGAAGACGTGAGTTCAAATCTGAGTATACCCTCAAAAATCTGGGCATATTTCTAACTGTAGCATGGGTTGGGGGCAGAGAGAGGTGGATCCTGAAGGCTCACAAGCTAACAGGCCTAGCAGAAAGAGCAGATGGTTCAGTGAGAGACCCTGCCTCTAGGCAACAGTGTGGAGAGGAGCAAATGAGCACACTCTGTGCTACTTCGGCTGTCTGGATTTGGGCTGCAGAGTCCTGGTGGCGCCCAGCAGAGGGCAATGGCAGCTGTCTACGAAGGAGGAATAGGCTGCCTAGCCAGCCTATAAAAGAGAGATTTTTATCTTACAAAAAAAAAAAAAAAAAAAAAAAAAAAAAACCAAGGTGAATGGAATCTGAGGAATGGCATCTGAGTTGACTTCTGACCTCCACAGACAGGTGTGTGACACATGCACCCACATCCATGTGGACACACATATATAAACATACACAACACATACACTTTCTTAAAGAAAAAAATCATTTCTCCCATCTAAGGACTTTCCTATGGTCAGGGCAAACAGCACAACTATGGCACAAAGGTTAAGACAACTCAGAGACTGAAGAGAACAAAAAGAAATAACAGAATAAAGAACAGGTCTACAGCTCTGGTGGAGGGGAGTTAAAAAGGCAGTTAATCTATGGCCAGCACCCAACCAGCAGGATGGCCCTCCTATCCCGCCTGAGGGTACAGGGTCAAAACTACAGCTTAGATCCTTCTCTATGTATGAGCTCGGACTTCTTCCAAACACATGCGCCCTGGAAACCTTGCCATGACCTGACCTCTGACTGGGAAATGACAGAGTTAAAAGGCTCTTTTGGAAGTTCACACTAGGGCCCCAGGGAGCAATCAAAAGACAGTGTCAAAGCCCAATATCTTTCTCCAGAACCTTGACACAGTTTACCACAGTGATGCTGTGTAAATAAACATGAAAAAAAACAGTTATCAGTTCCAAATTGTTCTTAAATTGTGAAGACATTCAAGAAGGGCAACAGAGAAACCTTTGTGTGTATTTTATAACCATTTCCAAATCGAAAGCTTAGTGCCAGCAATCAGTATCCACCGTTCTCCTGTCACTCCGTAACACTAAGTCTCTCTTCCTCTGGAGAAATCAACGAATATCAGAGAGTTTCTTGTTTGCACGACTGCGTGAAACTGAACCTCAAGTCCTATCAGCCTTTTTTCCGTTATATTATTTCTGCTACTTCTTTCTATCAAGTTGCCAGGCCTTGTGGTATTATTTGTAACACCAGAAAGCCAAGCCCTTGCTCTGCAGTTATGTGAAAGATATTGTATTCTTGAGAGGTTTTGCAAGTAATGCCACAAAAATGGCCTCACTTAAAACAATATGGTTTCTCTAGAAACATGCAAGAGAAAATAAATAGAGCCAACGCCTTGGATTCCGGTCAACTATTACGGATGATGAAGTGGATTGGCATCCCGATTTCCTTGACGGGGTTAACTAGTGTCTAGTATGAGATACAAAATCCCTCAAATCCTGAACCCCAGAAGTCTAAACTCCCAAAAGGTAATGAAGTCTAGTTGGCACCTTAGAGAAGATTTGATTTTATTAAGCATGCTCATATTTAAAAAAAAACCTGGGATATTGCATGAACTTCTAATGGCATTTGCTACAGTTGTGGAAAGAAATGTACGAGGAGAAGACAGGGCCATTTAGCCCATGCAAGAAAAGAAAGTTCATGGGGCTGGAGAGATGGCTCAGAGGTTAAGAGCACTGCTTGTTCTTCCAAAGGTCCTGAGTTCAATTCCCAGCAACCACATGGTGGCTCACAACCATCTGTAATGGGGTCTGGTGCCCTCTTCTGGCCTGCAGGCATACACACAGACAGAATATTGTATACATAATAAATAAATAAATATTAAAAAAAAAGAAAAGAAAGTTCATGAATTAACAATAAAACTTAAAAGGTCCTTCTCAAAGAGAACACAGGTAAGAACTCATTTCACAAAACAAAGGCTAAATGAGCCCAATGTCAAGGGTTATGGCCAAGAACACAGTATTGACTTCCTATGGAGGAAGTTTCCTCTGAAAATGAGCTCCTTGGAAGGCCATGGGTCTTCTGTAACAGAGTTAGTCCTGCCCATACCTCCACAAATAAGCTACACATTCCTTTGAAGTTAAGATCTTATTTTAATCATGTTTATATGTCCATGTAACACATGTGAAAATGTCAGCGGGAGGTATTTGGTCACTGCCTTTCAATTACCACAGAATTTTACAACCAGGGCCATAATAGTGTTAAGGAGTAGGTAGTACTTAATTTATTAGATGCTTAGCTGGATAATATGTGAAAACACATATGGTCCTTAATCCATCTTTATCCAAACTGAATTTCACATACTCTTAATAATTTGTTAAGGGACATGTGGTTAGTATGCTCACAGTTGGGGGTAAGCAAATTCTGCAGCATACATTAAGCTATAGGAACTGACTTCACGGGTGTAGAGGTTGAAACACAGGCCAATGAGACTCACTTCATATCCCCACTGAGATGGACTGAGTGTATTCATAGGCTTGGAGTCAGCAGTGACAGAAATCACACAGTTGAGGTCTCTCTGCACTTAGTGACTGTCAAATGTTTGGTAGGTGAATGCAAGACCAAAGTAGGAAAAGCAGAGTTTCTTGTTTCTCTGGGAATCAATACAAGACTTTCCTCCCCGGTGCAGAAGCTGGAATGAAGTGCTCAGAAACCATAGAGACCTCAGGACAGAATTTGCTGAGGCTAATTGTGGTAGCACCATCTTTCTTTTTCTCTTCAGAAACGTTTGCTTCTTTCGGGAACTCATTAAAATAGTGTAAGGTCTTCTAAGAAAAAAATCTTGGGTGTCATCCAGAGCTGTGCTCTTTTAGACAATGCACTATCTATGCTATCTAATCTAAAACAGCCTATACCAACCCCAACTCAGGGTAACCATAATTTGGAAACCTTCCTGATAATTTGTGTGCTAACCTATTCCCTGTCCATCTCTACACTGACCATCACACTCTGTGACCAACACTCACAGAAGAACCTACCCTTCACAGGCAAGAGATACTGACCACTTCACGGCATAGCCTTAGCTTGAACAAACATGGACAAATGAATGCATTGAGGAAATATTTAGGGAATAAATGAGTGGATATTTGTAAGAATTAAATTTACATATATGTTTCCATTGGCTTATTTTAAAAATGGTAAATTTTCATTAAGGCCATACCTTTGGATCCACTCAAAAAATCAAGAGCTTGGAGCTGGAGAGACGACTCAGCAACTAAGAGTAAGTACTGCTATTGCAAATTCAGTTCCCAGAACCCATATCGGGTGGTTCATAACTGTCTGTACCTCTAGCTTCAGGATCCAGCTTCTGATCTACAAGAGACACTAGTGTGCATGTAGACACACATACACGCATGCATGTACACACATGCACACACAGGATGGGGGTGTGAAAGCGTGAGAACCTGAGCTCAGATACCAGAGCTCACGTAAGAAGCTGGGTGCTGCCATGAATGCCTATAAACCCACCACTTCAGAAGAGAGACACAGGAGCATCCCTGGGGCTCAGGGACCACCATCCTGGTTCCATATTCAGTGAGAGATCCTGCCTCAAGGGAACAAGATGAAGACAGAGCAGCCTCGCAACTCAGGTTTTCCCATGCACAGATATGGATATGCATAGAAGACATACACACACACACAAAGAACTATGATGGTCTCTGAGTACAGACCCATCTAGGTATGAATGCAAGCAGTAGTGCACTGATTCTAAAGCCATCAGAGGTTCAAGACACTTGGGCCAATAAGCATTCTATTCGAAGTGAGATGAATACAACAAGAGAAAGGTTTGCTTTGTTTTAACCAAGATGCTACACAAGGCCCCTCGCACCTTCCTCCGGTTTTAATCAAAGTCTGGCAGGTCTTGGTCTGCCATGAACACAGTCAAGGGTGACCTCTGGGTAACTGTAAACACATGGGAGTGACTTGTGACCTCTGGGTGACTATGAACACATGACAGGGACTTACGACCTCTGTGTGGAGTTTTAAGATTCCAATTACAGAGGTAACAATGTTTCTCAAAGACCAAAATACTCCTTACAACATTAAGAGTGATTTTAATATCCAGTGCCAACTAACAGGACTGACTATTTTTAAATTTGGAAATTTTAGGTTTTCTCAGGTAAATTAGAGATTAGTTTAGATCAAGGAGGGAAAATGAGAGACTAGGAAATGTCATGGTCTATAAAGGAGAAGAGAGTAATTTTTTAAATTATTTTAAGTGCTAATTTTAGCAGATTTGTTCCAACAATCCTTTAGTCAGACCTACATTATCATAACAATAGAATGAAAATGAATACTCTTTTTAGTCACATTATTTTTCTCCACAAATCACAGTCAAATTTTTATATTTTCCTTGTGTCAGAACACCTTTGGCCTTTGTCTGGGGATATTTTATTTTTAACTAAAATTTCAGATATAATGAGTGACTAATTGTGTTGGATAATATGTCACAGTGCTAAATACAGACCTTGTAAGTTGTTACATCCTTTGGGTTAAGCTCTCCAAATACTCGCTAATGCTCTCTGTGTGTGAGGACAAGTACAAGAAGAACACTGTGGGATTCAATAGGTTGGCATCGATAAGGTACTTTGAGCCCTATCTGCCTGTGTAAACAGCAGGAGATAGGCATGCAGGGTGTTTCTTAATACATTCATTAATTCTGAATTCTTAGAACAAAACTTCTAAACGAGAACTTTACAAACAAAACAATCACTGCAATGACAGTTTTATAGTTATATTTCAAAAACATTATAACATTCTTCAAAAAATATTTTTCAAGCAAAACCCTTATATGACATCCTGGACACTTAATAACCATTGCCATAAGGATATTATTTCCTTCATGAATTTTTATTTGTGATTAAAGGATTTTAAAGGACGAGCTGTGTTTTCCTTGGGCCTTTCTAAACCACGTACAAGGCACCAAAGGAAGCAAAGTAGAAACAGATGACGTTGGCTTGTCACTAAGGAGTTTCCACTAACTTGAGAGACAGCCAGTCACCAAACAAACACACTAGGAACAGATCAAATTTGATCTGTTTCATCCAATGTGAGATAAATGTAAGCTAGAATAATCAGCACAGGTTCCATAGAAAATACAATAAAGGTAATAAAAGGCAAATCAAGAATTCCAGGATTACAATTTAAAAGAAGAATTCAATTAATTTAATGTTCTGTAGCAACATATTATTTTGTTGTTTGTTGATTTGTTTTGTTTTATTTGTTGTTTTGGGTTTTGGTTTGGCTTAGTTTGGGGGGATACAGTTTGGAGGGAGAGGTTTTTTGTTTTATTTTATTTTGTTTTGGTTTGGTTTGGTTTGGTTTGGTTTTGGTCAGAATCTCAGGTAGCCTAGGTTGGTCTTAAACGTAATTTATATCTGAGACTGACCATGAACTCCTGATCCTCCTGCCTCTACCTTTCAAGGTAATATACTCTTAGAGATGATTTTCATCTCTTCCTTCATACCCAGAAAACACTTTTAGCATGAATGGTCAGTGTTGAAAAGCAAAACCCACTGCCCACAGTCACACATTTAGAATTATTTCATCTTTTTTTTCATTGTCAAAGTAGTTGTTTGTGTTCCCTTGATATAAGAAAGAGTTGGCCTTAGCTGCTTTGGGCTTTCAGTGGGGAAAAGAACTACCATGTACCCTACAGAAGTCCTTTAACTTACTGATTTTTATAAGGACTTTAGATGTTTGTTTCTTTGTTTGACTGATTGTTTTGTTTTGATTTTAATTTTTGGGATGGTGGGTACTTTTCTCATTTGGAGATAGATATGACCTCTACGGTTTAAGGTGGGTCTTTCTTCTTGCCCTAACTTCATTGATATGACCAAAATCATCAACACCATACAAGTCTACCAACCTTGGCAAAAATGGATGAAGAGCTGAGATGAACTCAGAATAGGGAAAGTAGGATCACACACTAAACTCTGGGAACTACTAGTGGTAAAATTATAGAGAAGAGAGAAATGCAATTAAATTATAATCTCAGGAATAGAAAGGTTGAATAGATCATTGGAAACATACGACACTAAACTGCATCAGAAACACTCTCCATTCATTGGACAACAGAGCCTTCTGTTGCTCTCTTAGTTACACTTAGGAAAGGAACTGAAATACTAGGAAATAAGGGACATGGAGATCGTCACACGGTTTTATTCCTCCTATGAGAAATTCTATTCAAGCCTTTCTGAAAAGAAACATTTCTTATTTAAGCAAACCCTTAGGGTGTGCCACACTGGGAGGAATTCTCAGAAGTGTCTTACTAATACACAGGTCTTGGGCAACACTGAACCCAAACCATTCAGGACTACGAGAGGGATGGGGTAATTCCAGGTACTGAGGACCACTGTGGTCAGCACCAAGCTCCCGGAGTTCTTTAAAAACAACCTTTTAAAATGGGATTTATCCACACTCTTCCGCTCTCTGATCCCCATCTAGTTTACCTTCACATTTTCTGAATTAGCAGAGAAAGCATCTATTCAGATACAGGCTGTGGCGTGGGGATAGGAAGTTTCAGCTGTGTAAGAGAAGCAAGTTTCTAACCATATTTGATTTTTTTGCTCCCAGCCTCAAGCGCCAACCAAAAGGCACTGAAGACATGAGAGATGAGAGAAGAGGAAAGGAAATCTTGACCTGTTTTGCTTGAAAGATGCGTTTCAGGAATGTCTATACCCAAACACAATGATAGCTTGAGACAGTCTGCAAGTCAACTCAGTGCTACGTGGCTATGCTGTTCGTTCCAGCAACTTACAGACAAAATTACCGCATTGGCAAAAGTCACATATTAAATTAATTTGACATTGTAAAACCAGTTTTTATTGTAAGAATGTGAGTTTTGAGAAACAATGACCTATGTGGTTTAAGCAAGTGACTCATTCTTCATGCCCTGATTCCATCAGCATGGCCAGTTCGTGGCACCTTCCACGTTTACTACTAGCCTTGCAAAGAAAGTGCAAAGAGCTGAGGGGCTCCGTGGTAGGGAGACGGGACCACAGTGTAAAGTGGGCCCTGGCACTCTATGGGGGACAGTAACTCAGTCCCTGACTATCTGTGGTGTGATAAAGGCAGCCACAGCTTCCATTCAGACTAACAAGGGCCAAGGTGAAATAGGGGCTGTGCACAGGTGACCTTGGCTATAATAAAGCATATGGAAAGAGGTTTCTCATCTAACCCATGCTGTTTCCAAGCACACAGGAAACTACTGTTACCGAATTCCAGAATGCAACCAGTACGATAAAAACAGGACATCAGATTTCTTCAGATAAATTGTGTAGAATTTTGTGAAGGAAAGAATGAAAAGATGCACATGCTGGATAAAAGGGAGATAAATGTGTGAGCACAGTGGTGTATACCTTTAATTCCCCATTCTGGAGGCAAAGGCAGGGGATCTCTGTGAGTTTGAGGCCAGCCTGGTCTACACAGAAAGTTCCAGGACAGCTAGATCTACAAAGGGAAACCTTTCCATAAAAAGGAAGAAGAAGAAGAAGAAGAAGAAGAAGAAGAAGAAGAAGAAGAAGAAGAAGAGGAGGAGGAGGAGGAGGAGGAGGAGGAGGAGGAGGAGGAGGAGGATGAGGAGGAGGAGGAGGAGGAGGAGAAAGGAAAGTGGATAAATAGAATTGGCTAGCAGGTTTGACAAGATCAAAATGTGTGCTGTACAAGACTTCCATGTACACTCACTAGTTATTTGAGGACAACCAGCTAACTATTCAAAATAAAACTCAGATTATTAACTTTCAAATCAAGCCAAATTGAGCTGTAAATGTATTTAAAACCTAAACATCATGGGGATTATGAAAAGGATTCCGTGGCAAGAGTCCTTTCTATGGAAACATGAGGCCCAAACCCTGAAGGAGAAAGGCAGCCTACCTACGAAAGGCTCTAATCCAAGCACTGGGAAGCAGAGGCAGGCAGAGTCTAGGAGCTTGCTGGTCATATAGAAAGACAGAGATACAGATGTGATGTGTATATAGACATATACATATATTAAGACATAGTTATGAATGGGGCTATAGATAAGTATATATAAAAATTAAGGGTCCATGCTAGAAAAGAGAATACAATAAATATTGTCACATCAGTTTTTCTTAGAAAATCACTTCCTATGCACCAAACAAAAGTCAATAACCACAAAAGAAACTGATCAATTTCCTACCTACAAAATAAGTACTAAATTAAATTGCAATAAAAATTGAAAAATATTTCTGAACCTTGTGTAATTCATTTTCCAATTATTTTAAAGATCAGAATTATCTGTTCTTTGCTATCCAAAGAGCTTTTCAAAACCACTTAGAAAAATACATATGCCCTTGCACAAAAGAGACCTAGCAATCAGTGGGACAGAGAATCTTTAGCCCATTAATCAAAGACCCAAAGTGACAACCACCCAGGCTATCTGAGCAGAAGAAGGCAAGTAGACTGTGAATGGTGGTTCCCTCAAGGTAGCAGGGTTTAGAAAATTTGACCCTCACTTAC
The DNA here is from genome assembly GCF_018167655.1 of Microtus oregoni. NCBI lineage: Eukaryota > Metazoa > Chordata > Mammalia > Rodentia > Cricetidae > Microtus > Microtus oregoni. The sequence continues at coordinate 55,378,506 of NW_024543059.1, read as the reverse complement.
AGTCAGCTATGCTTTTGACAAAGGTCTTGTAGCTAATGAAGCCTCCCTATGTAGCTTAAGAGAATGCATTTCATGAAACTGATTGTTCTTCAGGGATAACAGCTGTGGATGTGAGGGAAGCCTTGCTTTCCAGCAGTGCTCCTAAGCAGGCCCTGCACACACACACACACACGCACGCACGCACGCACGCACGCACTGCCAGGCTTCTTCAGCCCGCATAGCGTTGTCTGCTCTCCAACCCCATCTCTGCCTTTTGCCTCCCAGCTATCCACTCATTTCAAACTCCCTTTCTCTCTTTTGAACCTGAGCCAGGTGAAAATATGAAAAGCCAATTGATGAACATGTGATAATCACAACAGCTAGTCACTGCTGTGTAGCTGCTACGAGCATATGATTGGTGCTCAGGCATGTATGTCTGTGCTCCACCCAGGGCTTCATGGTTAGTGAGCAGTTAATCCCTTGTTTGTTCCAAGAAGAGGCAAGAAAATAGAAATTGTTATGCCCATCCCATATTAAAAATGGATTTGTGTGTAGCAATTAGATTTACTAGACAGACTGTAGACATGCATTAGAAATTAGTTTCATTACATACAGGTATTTTTTCAGGACAAGGATTTACTTTCGACCTTCTACATTCAGAACAAAGTTCTCAACACTTTCTAGCACAGCCTGTGAAGAAGCTGGCAAGTCTGTTTCTGAGAGTCCACGGTAATTGTTTTCCAAGGGTGTTTCTCCTACTGCTTTCTCTGCCTCTACCTGAGAGACACCCAGTCCTTCCCTCAGAAAGGAACAGGGCAGTGAAGGAGTTAGTAAGTAAGGAAAAAAATCTAAGAACTTTCTTAGCTTCACAATTTCTATAATTAAAATTCATAGAAATTTTAATTATTATTTTTAGTCTTTTCCAAGACTAAATGCTTAGAAAGTTCTAGAAACTGCTACAGTTCCCTTTTCTCAAATGGTTTATGTGTCTTCTCCATTCTGAGTCATATCACTTATCCAAAGATTGTATGAAATATTAATTTATAATTCAATATTTATTATCTGTTTTAATTGTTCTAGTGTTCATTTCATTTCTTGAAAATTATCTCTTAATATTACTTCACAGCAGACCCATGTCAGGATGAGTGGAGGGAGGGGAAACTGTGGTCACAATGTATAAGAGAATAATATATTTTCAATTTAAAAAATATGAATTCTCTGCAATCTACTGTATTCTAATGATGTTACAACCTGCACAAATGACACTGTCTTCAATGCACACTGTAGACATTACTCTTTTCTCTTCTTGGTTTTAACTACTACGTACCTTGGCTTTGGATTTCCATGCCAAATAACTTTTCTTTCTAAAACATACTTGAGACAATTTTCCATTGTACAAATTGTCAACGATACTTCTTGAATTTTGCGTACAAATGGATGGAAATAGAAAACACTTTCCTGAGTGAGGTAAGCCAGGCCCAAAAAGAGGAACATGGCATGTACTCACTCATATTTGGTTTCTAGCCATAAATAAAGGACATTGAGCTTATAATTCGTGATCCTAGAGAAGCTAAATAAGAAGGTGAATCCAAAGACAAACATATAGGCATCCTCCTGAATATTAACCTTCATCAGGCGATGAAAGAAGACAGAGAAAGAGACCCACATTGGAGCACCAGACAGAAATCTCAAGGTCCAAATCAGGAGCAGAAGGAGACGGAGCACGAGCAAGGAACTCAGGACCGCGAGGGGTGCACCCACACACTAAGACAATGGGGATGTTCTATCGGGAATTCACCAAGGCCAGCTGGCCTGGGTCTAAAAGAGCATGGGATAAAACCGGACTTGCTGAACATAGCGGACAATGAGGACTACTGAGAACTCAAGAACAATGGCAATGGGTTTTTGATCCTACTGCACGTACTGGCTTTGTGGGAGCCTAGGCAGTTTGGATGCTCACCTTACTAGACCTGGATGGAGGTGGGTGGTCCTTGGACTTCCCACAGGTCAGGGAACCCTGATTGCTCTTTGAGCTGATGAGGGAGAAGGACTTGATCGGGGGAGGGGGGGGGAAATGGGAGGCGGTGGCGGGGAGGAGGCAGAAATCCTTAATAAATAAATAAATTTAAAAAAAATTGATTCACTGAATACCTAAAATTTAAAAAAAAACAAATTGTCAAAGATAATCTCATACAAAATAAAATACCTCCTATTACTTTATTTCAACTTCTGACACTCCCCTCTACCTTATTTGAATACCCTTGTTTGAGGATATAAATTTTAGGAACAGTTGAATCGTAGCAATTGATATTCTAGAATAATATAACAGGACCTGCCACATGATAAGTGCCTAATAAGAATTTGTCAAATCAGTACTAACTACTAGTGAGTCTCCAAAGTGGGAGAAACAGCTGATCATGCCACACTCATATCATTAACTCGGTGATTATAAAGTCCCTTAGATTATCTCATTAACAAAATTGCTATATGACAGAACTGTCATTTAATAGTAACAGCATCAATAAAATAATACCATAATAACTGGAAACACATAGCACGTAATGTACATGAGACATGCTTTTAAGTGCTTCTTCACACATATTCATCTACCCAGCTTTGCCACAAACCTATAAAGCGGGTGCTATTGAGATGCCCACTTTGTACGAGAGCAAATCATTCCACTCACATGGCCAAGGGTGAAGAACAGTGGGCTTGCCCGGCAGGCTCGAAACCCCTGCACTCTGCTGTCTTTTCAAGAGCAAACACCTACACCTCCTACTTCATCTGCATTATGCCTCCTCTCTGGAAAGGACCTTGTCTTCTTCTCCCTGGCACCACTCTCAGCCTCAAGCATGGCACCCTGCAATAGTTCCAATCATTCTTGCTAACTTTAACTTGATTTGCTACCTAAAGTCTAAGAATACTCAAATGGAGCAAAGAGCGAGTGATGGGCAGGCGCCATCTACTTTGGATGAGACACTGAAATAAAGATTCAAATCAGGAACAAGTAAAAATTTCCAAAGCACTTCCCTGAAACTGTAAAACCTTCTACCCTTTTCCTGTGCCTCAATCAGACCTTCTCAGTGGGGAAAAAGCGTGAAGAACATCTATCTGAATTAAACACAAGTCATTTCATCAGCACGGTGAGCAGAAACCACGGCAATGGCTTCACAAAGTGTTGTTGCTGTTGCTGCTGCTGCTATTGTTGCTGTCTACTGCGTGCCGATGCCTCTGTTATGGTTTTCAGCAAGTCACATGATTTGCCCCAATAATATCTCAAATAAGTATTCTTATTGCATTCAGTTCCCATAAGCGCAAAATTAGTTGAGGGTCACTCCAAGGGGATAGCTAAGAGGTGGTGATGTGCATGGTCCTGCTCCCAGTCTCTGTGCTCTAACTGCTCTCAAGGGAAGGCTTGGTTTCCCACACAGCTCAAAAGGCTAGGATGATTGCACCTACAGAATCCAATTGCCTCTGTCTCCTTCACTGTCACACCACAGCCCCACTCCCTCTCAGCATCCTACAGTCTGGTTTTCATTTGAGGAGGAGTGAGGAAACTGTCTCCCCGTCTGTGTAAACCATAACTACACCCAGTCCTCTGTGGCATTAACACCCTCACATCCAGGTCAGAGCACAAACAGAGTGACATGTTTGTACAAGCGTTGAAAGATACATTTACAAGGATGAAAAGATGAATTTCCCCCACTCCTTCCCAAACACAGATAAACAACATGGCTATGCCAGCACAAATTGGCCTGGCTGTTAAAGCCTTCCCAACAAATATAGATATGATTGTATTTCCTATACCTACTGTTCACATCGTCCAAACATGTAAAATTATGTCTGTGAATCCAGAAAGATCTGGAAATATCCATATCTTGAATTGTTCCTTAAATGTATGAAGGCTCAATAAAAATCCCACAGAGCAAATCAGAAAACCCGAGGACATAACTATAATTCACATGTTTCTGATTTGTTTATACTTAAATGGTTCAAGTCATGTTTTGTAAGCGTTGTCTCTGTGTGACATCTTTGGGCATTTTTACGTCTTTCTTCTTGAAAACAAGAAATCTTGTTTTGCTAAGAACAAATGAACTTAAAATAACACAATCTTTCGGACCACCCTGCTCATTTTAAGCAACTGATTTTTGTGTAATTTCTCAACCTCGTGGTGTATTTTCTTTAACTAATTGACACTCACTGGGAAGATTTTTCCATGGGGAAGAAGGTTACTTTTCTCAACGAAGTTCAGTTCCATATACAGAGTACAATATGCCTTTCTGGTCCTGTTTCAAATCTATAGGCAAAATACTTTATATGTAGATAAGACTGGAGCAGACAGATTTCCAGGAAATTAGCATTGAGTTGGAGGTCTGTACATCAAACCCTTTCCAAACTGTGGGTCCATGAGGGTAGCAAGACTAGGCAGAAGGCAGAAGACAAGTTGCCAAGAAATTATGAGTAAAGCCCTCTGCTGATACCTCAGCATGCCTGAATGCAGGAAGTGCCCTGTGGACATGTCCCAAGTGAGACACAGGGCAAAGTTCTCCAGTTTTATGCCTATATATTACTATATAGAATGACTACAGACAGAGACAGTGGCATAATCCTGGGCACGGTAGCTACCCTCAGCTGAAGGAAATATCCCTGAGGAAGATGCATTCCCATCCACAGACACAGGCTGCCTGGTTATTCTAAGGACTGGTTCCTAAATATAAAATGTGCCCTGTCTTCTAGTCTTACTATATAAACCAAGAGCTGGAAACCTGACCCGTGGACCAAATGCTTGTGTAGCATACACAAAGCCTTGGATTCGACCCCTAGCTCTGTGTAAATCAAGTGTGGTGGCCCACACCGGTAATGTTACAATTCAGGAGGTGGAGATAGAAGTTTGAAGTCTGCATAATGAGTTTAAGGCCATCCTGGGATATCTAATACTTGCCTCAAAAAATATACAAGTCAAGATATAAATAGGAAGTTAGGCAGGTAAATAGATAGATAAATACACACACACATATTAATTCAACCAGCCAGTGGAGACATGACAATATCAAGCCCAATGTTAGACAAATTTCTACATTTAGAGTAAAGATTTCACTTTATGGCAGTGAGCAAGCCATATCTAGAAGTCTTTATTCTAAGTACTTTTTCCTCTTGCTCTCTGGCAAGATTCCTACATGTATTATAGGGTGTCAGGAAAGAGAAAGACAATGAAAACTATTGGGATAGATTATACTACCTTTTGAGGTTTTTTTCCTTAATATTTTCTTTTGCCTCAGTACTTCTCATTCGGCACTTGGTTTATTAGCTTTTGTTAAACGCTTGTTGACTAATCCAACGCCCCAGTGTTTATAAATTAAAACACAAATTCCATAAGGCACAACATCAAAGACCACTGAGACTAGTTGAGGAAATGACACATAACAGACTATTGTAATAATAAATAATAAAATCCCAAGCCTTATTTATCTATAAGATTCTTCTAGATGCTAAGGTTCTAAGTTCTAATTCAGATTCAGGCTTCAAAATGTCCAGGGTTCTCTCGCTTGGGAGCCTCCAGATGGAAGTTTTCCTCCACCCAGGATGTTCCAATTCTAATCATGAATTGCAGGTCTAAATCCAACCAGCTCATGGTTTAGAATGCAAAGCTGAGACAATATGGTCACACCGTAAGCATTCCTTTGCATGATATTCTGTTAGTACCGACTATACAAACCAACTACAAGCACCAAACAGGTCTAAGAACTGAGGATGTAGCAATAAAGAAGGCTCGGCTCCCTCTACCTTTTGGAGCTTACATGTGAGAGGCAAAAACCAAATAACTACAGACAAACTAAGAAATATTACATACTTCTGAGTGCTTTGAGGGAAATAACGCAGAGGAAGGGATGAGAGAAGATGTGTTTTATTGTGTTTATTTTATATTTCTTTACACAGGGTTTCTCTGTATAATAGCTCTGGCTGTCCTGGAACTCTCTTTCTAGACCAGGTTGGCCCCAAAACTCACAGAGATCTGCCTGCCTCTGCCTCCAAGTGCTGCAATGAAAGACGAAAAGACAGGCACCACCACTGCCCTGCTGAAATGTTATTTTTTAAGACTGCCCAGAAGAGGTAATATTTGAGCAATAAGAAAATAGCATAAAAGTGGCAGGAATATCAGAAGAGTGTTCTAGGCAAAAGATGCCAAGACTCGGGGTCGGAATGTGCTCCTAGAGTTTCCAATCCACTGCTGTCCAGCCACTCAGTGACCCTTGCTGTTCCCCATCGCATGCCTACCAAGTGTGAGAAGGCTGCCCTCACCTGCATGGCTCACACGGTGCTGGCCCCATCCCACTTACTGTGTTCCTTCTTCTGAATGGAACTCCCAAGTGTGTGTGTCTGAGCTGTTGGGTACCTGTAGAGAAGCGGAACCCGGGAGTCACAGATTCTGCCAGGGACCTGACTGTGATGCTCATGTTCTAAAGACTCACTGTCATTTAGGACGGAAAGCAGCTGAGACAATGGAAATCAGCAGCAATCCTCCAATGATAACAAAAAAAAAAAAAACCACAAACAAGCAAAAACAAAGAGAAAACAAACAAAAAAGAAACAAAACACCTTTTGCCAAGGTAGGAAATAGATAGCAGCGTGAGAGTCCGTTCTGCTCTGTTTGTTTGTGTGTTCAATTTTTTAACTTTTATTCTTTCATTCATCACATCCCTACTAAAGTTTTCCCTCCCTCCACCCCACTGGCCCCTTCCCCCACCTCCACTCTTCCCCAGAGTCAGAGACAGCCCCCACTCCCACTGAACTGAGAAGCACTGACCCTGTCTGAGACTGAGCTGTCTTCTGCATATACCTTATGGCTAGGCAGCTTGGTGTCCACTTTGCTCCTAATCTCAGTGGAATCCCTTCTATTTGACATGGTCAGACACAAAGGTGTTATTAGTTAATAGTTTTAATTTTGTACATAATTTAACAATTGTGTGTGATCTCTCTCTGCATGTTTACATACATGTATATAAATATATGTATATACAGATGTACAAATGTGTATTTTATATTATGAAAATACATATGGCACTGGAGAGATGACTGAATATTTCCCAGCGCTTGCTTATCTCCCAAAGGCCCTGAGCAACTCCAGCTCCAAAGACTCTGATGCTCTCTTCTGACCTCTGAGGGTACTTGTATATACATGGCTTATATTGCACACACAATGAATAAATAAATATAAGATAACAACTAAAAACTTTAAAGAACATACATTATATACACACTACTTATGTACATACACACATGTTACAGGCACAGGTTTACACATAATCGATGTTTGGCTGACTGTCATCTACACAGAATGTGAAGAGATTAGAAATGTTTGGCCAAGATCCAGCTCTAAATGCATGTTTATGGATTTTCTATATTTTCTTTTCACTTAACACGTATAGATTCGTATTCATCCACAGTCCTTCAGTGCCAAAAAAAAACAGAGATACATAGAGATTTCTATTCAGTGTTCTTAAAAATTGATGAGAATTGGCTTTCCAAATAGCCACAGGATAGATATCCTCATCACCATCATTGGCTCCCCACTCTGTAAAACCTGCTGACTATAACACTGGGACCTTCAGCAGTTTCAGTCAAAGTGAAACTAACCACCCAACTGATCTATATGATAATCACCTTAAAGACTAAATATTTAACTACAGAGGTGACTAGATGCATTTCCATAAGAGTTACAACCTCAGAAAAAAATAAAATTCAATTCTACATATAGAAAAGAAGGCATTTCTTGGGTAAACTCCATACAAAGGACATCATCTTGTTCCTCAAATACTTCCTTTTCCTTCCTCTAAAATTATCCTTCTGAAGAGGTAGTGAAATAAGCACCTGGCCTCTACCAAGAGACAGCTGAATGTCAGCAGCTCATAAGCCGCAGGTCCTGTTGTAGAACACAGTAAAACTTACCATTTGACTTCGGTACTTCCTTAACTCTTACCTACAAAACTCAGAATCCATTCTGGTCAATCATTGCCAATCTCTTGACTTCCTTCCTACCTAAGTTTCAATCAACCAGTTAACAAGTATTTATTCCCCTACCAAATTTGAGAAATATGCATAGCAATTGTAGTAAACTCCTTTGAAAGTTATATATTCTACGAAGAGAGCATTAGAAAGGATCATTGCATATACAAATACAAAGGCAAAACAAAGATTATTAAGAAATGGTTACTTGGAGCTGGGCACAGTGGCACATGCTTGTCATTCCAGCCCTCAGGGATCAACAGGAGAGGACAGGCAGCACCACAAGTTCTTCAAGGACATCAGGTCTACCTAGTAAGTTCCAGGTAAAGGTACTTTGCCTAGGACGCTCAAAAGATCATTTAATAATTGTTGTTTGGCTCTCAGAGATTGGAGTGAGCGTATTTCTATGGAGAACTCCAAGCTTATGTTTGTCGGCTGGAATTTTAATTCAGTGAATTTATCTTGAGTTAATCATAATGACGGTTATGAGATACAGATATGCAAAACCTAATGTTACTAGGAAGTTATACTTTAAGGAAATGCAATGTTTATTCGTGACTTCTAAATCTCAATTCCTGGGAAAAGCAACTTCTATTTTCCTCCTCCATGAAATGAAATATACCATACCACCTGGTTACAAGCCAGAATGGGGTGATGGACAGACACTTGGCAAACCCTTCGAATGGCTGAAAGCACTCCTAATACCAATCAACGGGGAGACAAGTACACTGTGTCTCCTCTGCACCCTACACAGGAGGAATCGCACACTGGGAAGCAACAGTTCCTAAAGGAAAGTGAAGGGAATGCCTCAGGAAAGCCTTACTTAGCATGCTGATCAAAAGGAGAAGGAGGTGGAGGAGGAAAGAAAGCGGCCTCATAAAAATAAAACCCATTGAAAATTATTCAAAATATAAATTAAATCACATTATCTCTCCAATCAATAAAAGAAACCAAAATTTCCAGCAAAAAAAGAGAAAATGTAAACATATCCATGGCAAGAGTCTGGGATTCCATTCTTCCATGGTCTTAAAGGAGGTAATCTTCCACTCCAGTTCCACAAAGTCAAAAGCCAGAGCTAAACAGAACCTTCATGATGATCGGAGACAAATCAGATACACCTCAAGACACCTGGTCTGTCTGAATTGCTTGTCCCCTTTAATTCTCTTATTGCCGGGGCTTATAAGCTATGGCCTTCACCCTTCACACTCAAAGTTTCCCTAACATTCCTACCCACATTTTTTTTTATTTTACCTCCATATAATTACCAAATTAAGAACCGTTCACTCAGCCTCATTTTGTATTTTAAAAAAACACATTAGTTTGAAAACTTAAGAAATTCTTTTGCCAAGTACCATATACTTACATTAAACCACTCAAAAGGAACACTGATGAAATTCAAAAGGTTTTATCCAGTTTTTGTCCTTCAGTTAGAACATTATGCTACTAAGGACAAAGCAGACTCCAGACTCAGGAGACAGCATGCAGTCTTCCAGAAGCTGAATTGTCATGAATAAGCCCAGCACTCTGAAGTGGACCATTCTACCTGGCTAGTCCAGGGAAAGTGTGAATAGATTCCTAAATGATTTAACAACTGAAGAAACTTAACTGAGATTGCAAGGCCATAAAATGAGAACAAATGAGGGTTATAAAATAGGTCTCTTTTCTTGGCCCCTGAGCATGAGCCATACTCACCACCTTTTGTGTGCACAGCAGCCGTCTGTGCTGTGTATCAGAGCTGTGCATTCTCAGACAGCTGGTATACTTGGGATACAGGAAAGTGCATGACCAACAGACCTTCAGCTAACATCCTTTGTGATTACCATACCCAGCACTGCCTCTAGCTCCACCTTGATTTTCCTCCTGCCTCGTTTCGATTTTTGGTCCAACCTGGATTCTTTCTCATCTCTGGATGCCAGCCATCCCCACCACTGCAGCAAAGGAATGCAATCACCTGACTCTCTCCCTTCCTCTTACAGAAGTTTGGATTTCCTCTCTAATTGAATATTATTATTCCTCTCAAAATAAAGTGAATTTGGTGAGTGAGCTTGGGCCATAGCTTCTCTTACAGTTTTTCTGTCTTCTATCTGGAAAAGAATATGAAAGCTTTACAAATTCCTTTATTTCCAGATTAAAATACCAAGCTGTCACATGTACCTGCTGACTACAGAGCTTTTAAAGCAATGAAAGTAAAAGGATGAATGTCTGACCTTCTTGTCAATCATCCTCCCCGCCCCCCCACACTGCCTCAGCATCACCCGTCAATCATGCTCCCCACGCCCCCCACACTGTCAGCATCACCTGTCAATCATCCCTACACACACACACACTGTCAGCATCACCCGTCAATCATCATCATCTCACACACACACACACACACACACACACACACACACACAGTCAGCATCACCTGTCAATCATCATCATCTCACACACACACACACACACAGTCAGCATCACCTGTCAATCATCACACACACACACACACACACACTGTCAGCATCACCTGTCAATCATCACACACACACACACACTGTCAGCACCACCTGTCAATCATCACACACACACACACACACTGTCAGCATCACCTGTCAATCATCACACACACACACACACACACACACTGTCAGCACCACCTGTCAATCATCACACACACACACACACTGTCAGCATCACCTGTCAATCATCACACACACACACACACTGTCAGCACCACCTGTCAATCATCACACACACACACGCACACACACACACTGTCAGCATCATTCTGGCCTTAGTGATCTCCTCTTCTTTATCTACGGGGTTGGCTGACCTGTCAGTTAGCCCAGCTCATCCCATAGTTGGCAAGTTGTGACTTCATCTTTACATGTTAGAAGTAACATTGCAGCTTGTCTACTCTGCCCACAGATTCAAATTTGTGTCACTTTCTATCAAAACCCACCTGATTCTGACACAATGGTCTATCACAACCACTCATTCTATCAACATTTTAGAGGATAATCACACCCGGTATATGGAAACTACTACTTAGGCTACTTCACACTGTCCCACGTGGAAGCAATAAAGACTATGATTACCCCTGTTTGGAAACACATTTAATTTGGAGCCTATGGGAAAATAAACATGTCATCCAGAGATGAGCTTGGAGTCAATTTTAGCATTTCAAAGCTTGACATTCTAGACCAGCAACCCTGATAAAGACAACAGACCTTGCACAGAACATAGGTAAACCCCAGAAAGCAATACTTTAAGATCTTACCAGGAAGGGGCTCCAGCAGATGCAGGAGACACACATTATGGCCAGGAGCTGAATGACCATCTCGAAGTGATGAGATCTGCCTTGCCTATGCTGTTGACTTTTAAACTTCACTCTTAGGAGTGTAACTCCGGTGATGGCGTTGCACAAGAACGACACACCAAGAGCTAAGAGGCCCAGAAAAGAGAAGAACAAGAGATAAAACCTGTCCTCCCAGTCTTCAATGTGCTCAGTGTTGTAGAAACACCAGGTTCTGGATGCTTGGATTTGATAGTCTCGGTGTCCAAGGATGGGTAACAAAGCCACGAAAACGGCAAACATGCACACGCCACCCAGTATCATTTTCACGTGTTTCGATGTGATTTTCGTAGAATGGAATATAGGATTGGTGACTCCAATACACCGTTCGATGGCCATCACACTGCCTAGGAAAAGTGGGCACAGACCGGAAAACACCATGGAGATCCCAAAAACACTGCAGAGGATGTTTGACTGATCAAAGCGGATCCAGTCCTTATCAGAAGCATATACGAAGACAGCTATCCCCCCATTGATGAGGTGGCCGAAGAAGTCTGTGATCACGAGGCCACTAGCCAGGAGCAGAAAGGAGGCCTTCGACTTCTGTCTAAATCTCTGATACGCCTTCATGAGAATGGCAATGGCCAGGCTGTTAGATAAGATTCCCACTGTCATGAAGATTATTGAAAAAAATACTGAAAGTCGGTTTTGAGTTTGGCAGGTCGTGTTGGCGATTAGTCCAGCTGCAGGAAACACTGGCTGTTTGGAACTGTTCATGGACATTGTTGTGGAGATAGAAGAAGTCCCCTCAGGTCATCTCTCTGTCACCACTGTGTAGTCTCAAAGTGCAGACATCTGTAGCATACAAGACAGAAATTTAAAAGACCAAATTGCTGGTCATCTGACGTTTAAAACCAAGAGCCCCCAGCACCCTGGGCTGGGGTGAATTTACCCAGCCTATCATAAGTCAGGTGGCAGCATTTTGAAAGCAGCATGCATCTGCTGGATTCTTTTTTCTCTTCAAGGTAAAGATGCCGCCCACATTAACAGCTGTCAGTTCACTTCCCTCTAAAGACAGAAATCTCTGAGAACCCTTCGGACATGTAACCGGCATCTTAAATCATTTGATGTCTTCCTAAAGCGTGAAGATTAGATTTTAACCCAATGAGTTTTCGAAGCATGACCATTTATTTAAATAACTAATCCTTTAAGCACTTGGCATTTTCTTTATGGGGCACTGACCTGCAAGTAGGTGAGCTTCTGGGTGAGGCACCTGCTTGCCCTGTTGCTACAGCTTATGTAAACTTCCAGGGCTTCAGCTAGCTTACTCCTGCCAAATAGGACGCTTCTAAAACCTCAATCATAAAAGGACAACACACAGAAACACACACTCATTCCGGGGTGGGGGTGGGAGAGAGAGAGAGAGAGAGAGAGAGAGAGAGAGAGAGACAGAGAGACAGAGAGAGACAGAGAGACTGACTCACACACAGGCTCGCTCACTTTGACTCCTGGAAGAAAGTGTTAAGGCTCTGCTTTTCCCTGCTCTCCTTTTGCCAGGGCAGAAATCCCTACGCAAGACTAGCAAATGGGAAAGCATCGTCCCCTCAACACTTTGGCCTGAAAGATGCTGTCGGGTTCGTCCAATCCCCAGTGACAAGTACTGTATTGTTGTTTTTCCCCCAAGGCACCCTCACTAGTTACAGGACCACAGCCACTCCTCCGCTAGCTAATTAGATAGGTTTCCCAGAGAAGCTTTCCCGGAGGCCGGGGAACCGACAGCACAGTGGCTTTATGGGCCCCAGGGAAAGGCTGGCTACCCCCTCCGTGTCTTACTCACAGGCTGACTTTCGCCAGTTGCAAACCCCGCACCCCATGGGACCTCAGCTTGCAACATCGTCTCAAACCCTAGCCAGCTTGCTGAAACTTTTTGCAATTCCTCAAACTCCCGAGAGTTCTTTTCCCTCCCACCCTGGAGGGCGCCAGAGGTCTGTGGCAGACTCGGTAAGTACCATGAAGGGCGGTCAGCCGGGAATCTCAAGGAGAGTAGCCTGCCCGGTTTGCCTGCTTCTCTAATGGAGGGATCCTTGCTACCGAGCCCCATCCATACAGCCCAACCCAAACACCATTCTCTCTACACTCTCTACACAGTGCACTACGAATTGGGTCCAAAATCACTGCCATTAAGACTCTCTCCACCAGGACCCCTACCGCTGTCTCCATAGGAGTTTATCAACTCTGGATTCGGCTGGGGAATCCAGGGACCGTGGGAATCCGGCCGTGGGAATGCAGCCACCTGGGTTGCTGGTTACCTTGGCATCGTGGGCCACCGAGTGGCTGTGTCCGGAGTAGAAGAGCTCTGCCCCCCGCTTGCCATGGCGCACCCAGCCTCGCGCAGCTGCAACCTCAGGCTCCGCTGCTCAGGACTTCCTATGTTCTCTCTGCGCCTCAGGACCTGCTTGCCCAAATGTGCCCTGAACTCCAAGGCACCTAGCGATGCTCGCTCGCAGCCTCCGCGGTGTGGAGGACTCAATGACCTCCGCCCCTTCCTTGTCTCTCTCTCCTCTCCGCCCCCTTTTCCTTTCCGCACAGAGTGAGGCTAAGGCATGATCCTCTGATGCTTTGGCCACCCAGCAGCAGCAGACAATACTTCCAGCCACCGGACAGCTACGGAAAGTTTTGCTTTAAACTCATTTCCAAATAAAAAGGGCCATTTCTGAGTCTGCAAGACAGGAATGAGAAGGGCCAAGGCATGTCTCGACCCTGATGTGTTCGGTTGTGGAATGCAGCTTACAGAATAAACTCGTTCCAAGCCCAAACAGAAAGGGGTAAGGGAAGAAACGGCTGCCTGTTTGAAAGAGAACTTCGTGGCAGATAGCTGCTGTAAGCAGAACAAATTTGGGCTCCACTGTCACCGGAGCCTAAGTCCCTCTGGGTAAGGGAATGTGGAGATGGTGTGACCACCTGCTGGCCTTTTGGTAGCATCAAAGACCTTGAGAGAATATCAGGTGACATCCACAGCAAAGGATGTGCGCCTAATAGGTTTTGTAAAAATTCGTTAATGATCAAATCAAGACATGCTTCTTTTTCATGAAGAATTGTTACTTGAACCCAGTTATATCATAAATGTGTAATGTTGAATGAACTTGTACAGTGTGAGTCTTTTTTTTTTACCACTACAATTGCTTTCAGCAGATAACGGATCACCCCACACCTGTTAACATCTCGTTTCCCATCCCAACACTTACACGATTCTATTACTGCTCTTAATTTCTCTTCTGAATTCAGTAAAATGTTGTCACTGGCTGGGGGGGGGGGGGGAACAGTGCCACATCGAGATAAATCTGTTTCTCCATTCCAGAACCACGAGGCGCTTCTGAATTCCTGAAACTTGAAAGGGATCATAAAGCGCAAACGTGAGATAAAATAAATTAGCCATTAACTGTGGGAAAGAACAATTGCACAGTCCCCTCACCCATGGTGGAGATAGAGAACTTTTTAATTGATATTGTCATAGCATGTTTTAAACTGTTCCTGGGGTATGGTCAGAGAGTTGAATATTTTAATTGGTAGAAAATGTGACACTGAGCGCCACTCTTTCCCTTAGTGACTAACAGTCCTTAGCCACGGTGCAGCCTGCGGTTGGTTTCCCTTGTGCCTCCGTCACCAAAATGAACCTCTACAGAGGTCTTGGCCATCCTCCCTGTCCTCACCTGGGACACCAAATGGCCTCCCGCCAAACCACTGAGTTATAAATGCTCTAGTCAGCGTTTCCATTTGGGAGCTCTGCAGCTTGAAGAGTGGGGAATCTCACACCAGCTGCCCTGGCGCTGGGCACGGAAGGAAGAAACATGCTTGCTCATTCAGTGTCAAACTGAAGCTCTTAATCCAATCAAAGCAATGGTGATTCCTTTTCCAAGTACTACATAAATTGTACCCTTTTTTTTCAATCCGCTCTCCATCTGTAACTGGAATTCTTTCTTTAGTACCACGTTCCTTCCCCAAGACATAGCTCACCTGGGTGCTCACTAAAAGTCCTAAATGTCAACATGTCTTCTTGAGACCAATAGACATATTAATATTATCAGGGCAAGCAGTTGTGGAAAAGTCAACAATGAACAACTTTCAATGATACACCCCAAGCCCATGTGCAACCCAAATCTGATCCCCTACTTATATTCCCCAAAGATAGCTCCTGAAAACCGGAAGATCCACAGAAAGGAAAACTTTCCGACCAGAGAGTAGAGGGTAAGAGGCTGGTAAACCCTTTTAAAATGTAGTCTAATATGTATATATTCCATACTTTCTTCATCCATTCTTCTATTGAAGGGCATCTAGGTTGTTTCCAGGTTCTGGCTATTACAAACAATGCTGCCATGAACATAGTTGAGCATACACTTTTGTTGTATGATAGGACCTCTCTTGGGTATATTCCCAAGAGTGGTATTGCTGGGTCCAGGGGTAGGTTGATCCCGAATTTCCTGAGAAACCGCCACACTGCTTTCCAGAGTGGTTGTACAAGTTTGCATTCCCACTAGCAATGGATGAGTGTACCCCTTTCTCCACAACCTCTCCAGCAAAGGCTATCATTGGTGTTTTTTATTTTAGCCATTCTGACAGGTGTAAGATGGTATCTTAAAGTTGTCTTGATTTGCATTTCCCTGATTGCTAAGGAAGTTGAGCATGACCTTAAGTGTCTTTGGCCATCTGAACTTCTTCTGTTGAGAATTCTCTGTTCAGCTCAATGCCCCATTTTATAATTGGGTTGATTAGCCTTTTATGGTCTAGTTTCTTGAGTTCTTTATATATTTTGGAGACTTCTTGAATTTTGCATGCAAATGGATGGAAATAGAAAACACTATCCTGAGTGAGGTAAGCCAGACCCAAAAAGAGGAACATGGGATGTACTCACTCATATTTGGTTTCTAGCCATAAACAAAGGACATTGAGCTTATAATTCGTGATCCTAGAGAAGCTAAATAAGGAGAACCCAAAGAAAAACATATAGGCATCCTCCTGAATATTAACCTTCATCAGGCGATGAAAGGAAACAGAGACAGAGACCCACATTGGAGCACCGGACAGAAATCTCAAGGTCCAAAGCAGGAGCAGAAGGAGAGAGAGCACGAGCATGGAACTCAGGACCGCGAGGGGTGCACCCACACACCGAGACAATGGGGATGTTCTATCGGGAACTCACCAAGGCCGGTTGGCCTGGGTCTGAAAAAGCCTGGGATAAAACTGGACTCGCTGAACATAGCGGACAATGAGGACTACTGAGAACTCAAGAACAATGGCAATGGGTTTTTGATCCTACTGCATGTACTGGCTTTGTGGGAGCCTAGGCAGTTTGGATGCTCACCTTACTAGACCTGGTTGGAGGTGGGTGGTCCTTGGACTTCCCACAGGGCAGGGAACCCTGATCGCTCTTTGGGCTGATGAGGGAGGGAGACTTGATTGGGGGAGGGGGAGGGAAATGGGAGGCAGTGGCGGGGAAGAGACAGAAATCTTTAATAAATAAATAAATTTAAAAAAAATAAAAATAAATAAAATGTAGTCTAATCTTATTGTTGCCTGTGAGAAGATGACACTCCTATAAAGGTATTTATCGGCACATATAATAACAGATTCAGTGAGAATTAGCCCTCTGCCCGTACTGTTTCTAGGAGACAAACATAACTCCATGTGAGGAAGCACAGAGCCCCGCACTGCATGGTTACAGCTAGGATGCAAACATGCTCCCACAGCAAGCATATGATGGGGTTTAGAATACCAGCATCCTCTCTATCCTGAATGGAGAAGACAACGTTGATATCTCCACTCAGAAGACAAGGACGTAACGTACTGCATGTGTGTGCTGAACAACCATCACTCAGGACTAGATATGAAGGAATTTAGACAGAAGGTGTGCACACTTCGTGGCATTGAATTAGAAATAAAACACCACAAAAATCAAGAAGGAATGTTGAGAATCGAGTTTTGTCATTTTAATTAAACTACCCACAAAGGTTTATTGGACTTTACCATCAAGATCAAAGGAGGAAACATGCTGCAGTTTGGTTGTTGTGAAAATAACAGAGCTAATATTTTCATTTTTATTATGTAAATACTTGACACATAAAAACTAATATTGTAATACATTTGTGAGTGGTGAGTTTTAAAAACATAATAAAGTTAACCAATGGATCTAACCTAATGGAGGATGTGCTAGCTTCATAGAGTTGTGGAACCAAGTACCACATACCAAGCAACAGAAACACAGAAATCCGTGGCTCTGGAGTAAGTGACTAGGATCCAGGATCCAGATGTAGGGAAGAAAGGATGGGTTCGAGGTTAGAGAGGGCCGTCAAGGGACTCTCCTCTGAATGAGGCAGAAAGAGTTGGAAGTTGAAGGCACTGTCTGGGCACATGTAGTGGTTCAGGACTTTTAAGAACACTCAACTGAATATCTCTGGATCAAGGAATGAAACTCTAAAGAAGTAATTCGAGTAATAGATACAAAGTAGGTTGGAGGAGTGGCTCGGTTTATGCAGGACCTTGACAAAGAAATCACTACTCTTTTGACTTTTAGATACAAGGGCTACAATTTGGCATTGAAAGAGTCAGCATTTCCTTTCTCTCCACACCTGGAGCTGTGGCCCAGAGCAAACAGTTCTGCCCCCTCAGCTCTCTGCCCCATCTCCCCTCTGTGTGAGGATGAAACCAGTGCAGGCTGCCAGTCATGTGTCAGCTGAAGGAGCTTATCACAGGCTGGCCACAGGACAGGAGATCCGAAATGTCTTTCTTTAAAATAAATGTTATTTTTAAATTGCATGTATTTAGTTGTTTTATGTGCATGTAGGAGGATGTGTTGCCTAAGCACGAGCATATCATAGGATGCATGTGAAATTCAGGGGATAATCTGGGGAAGTAGCTTTTTTCGCTGTTGAACAGCCTCCCTGCCCTCCAAAATATCTTTCTCCTCAACTTCTCCTCACTTTCCTTTCTCTTTATCTCTTAGTCTTTCTACACTGTCACCACATATAGTTAACAACAATAATGAAGAAATGTCATGGCTGACCTTAGATGTTGTGAAAGAATGTGGATTGGGTATTACAAAAGCTTCTGCACCCAAACCAAAACAATGCAGATGTCTGACTTTCTTCTGGTTTAGTTCTCAGCAGCAACCTTGGATATAGAGGACAGCACTCCATGTTTTATTAAACCCAGGGCTACATGAAGACTTGGGAAGAGTACCAGCCTGTGGTCAGACAGACTTGGTTTCCTCACAATCTGCTTGCTGTTCAAGAAGCTAAATTACTTCCTGGTGGTGGTGCTGGAGCATGCCTTTAATCCCAGCACTCAGGAGGCAGAGGCAGGTGGATCCCTCTGAGTTCGAGGTCAGCCTGATCTACAAGAGCTAGTTCCAGGACAGACTCCAAAACTACAGAGAAACCCTGTCTCAAAAAAAGAAAACAAAACAAAAAGGCTAAGTTACTTGACTTCTTTGTGCTTAGGGTGGTGTTTAAGTCACTTCATTAACTCATTCATTTGTTCATTTGTTTCTAAAGATCTATCACAGCATACAAAGGTGCCAATAATATGATGATTGATAGCCTACAACACAGACATCAGTCTTTCTTGTACAATACAGATTCCGGAAGACTGACTGGGAGTCAGTTATTGTCTGAGTGATCAGGGCAAGATTGTAAAAAAATAGAGAGGATTTTGTATGAAGTTTTGCATATTTCAGAAGCTAAGGGTGTGAAGCAAAGCCTTCAAAGGGTGAGGGATGAGAGGTAAGCCTTGGGGGAGAAGTAGCTGGGTAGGCCGAGAAGGCTTAAGTAGGAAGCTAGGTGAAGTAGGAAAGCATTGGCAAGAGCACTTCTCACACGGTACTTCCCAGTGGGTCTAGAGTTCAGAGGGGCCTAAGACCATTATCTACTTTCTGGAAGATCGACAGTGTTGATTGATTTTTTTTTTAAAGAATTCTGTTCAACATTTGTTTAAAAGCTTTCCCAAAAGTGATACATGTGAAAAAGTATTAACCTCCTGTGGACTGAGAATCCAAGAAGGTGTTTGGTGGAAACAGGAATGTATTTCCATTGTAAATTAGGGACTAATAAAAATCACATGGTATTAAATAAAGATATAGCAACAGCAACTACAGACAGAGCTCTAGATACCTTTTTAACTACTTAATTTAATCCTTGTAACAAGTCTGTGGTGTGGATAATGATGTCTTTTCATCATTACAAGGAAGAAAACAAAGATTAGGGAATTTGGTAATTTCCTTAGGTTACATAACAACATCGTGTGTGAAAAAACTTGAGTTATGAATTTGGTCAGTGTCCTTCATGGCTGGTATACCAAAGACCAGTCTAGCTGTGTGGGAAGGTATGTCAGACAAGAGCCAAAAGATACTAGAGACAATGAGGAAGGGGATTGTTAGTGTAATTCTGACAGGAGTTATTGTAGATGTAACCACAATCATGGCTGGAATAACTTAGACTTGTAGTCCAATGTGATTTGAGGTCTTCAACCATAGACAACCAGGTAAGGGTGTAACATGGAGGTGTCCACACACAAGTGAAAATCAAGGTGTAAACTGGAGTGATGTAGCTACAGAACCAAGATCTCCAGCCAAGCCCCAGGCAGGAACATGGCATGGAACAGATTCCCACCATGGCTCTCAGAAGACCTAACCTTGTTGCCACCGCCACTTTTGGATTCTAGCCTGCAACCATAAGAGACTAAACTTTTGGTTTTCCTCAGACTCACCCACATACCTGAGGATAACCTTGAGCTTCTGATCCTTTTCCTTCATGTCTCAAGTGCTGGGGTTACAGGCGTGCTGTCTTGTTCAGTGCTAAGAAAAAATCCAGAGTCCTATACATGTTACATGAGCATACCAACTAAACTACATCCTTAGGTTCAGTTTATGTTGTTTCTATGACCCAGTTTGTAGCACTTGGTTACATGCCTCTAGAAAACAAACATCTTTTGTTGGCTATTAGATTTAATGGTTAATTTTATTATATTCTTGAGATTCAGCCCATGTAGTCTCATTGAGCATGGAGACCAATGGTTGCTATGTTTAAAGTCAATACTGGTCAGTCACCGTCCTGACATATTAGTCCTTTGCATTTAAGTTTACATTTTGTAAGTATGCAGAATGATAACAGAACAATAGAGCATGGGCCAGGAACTTGGAACCCCAGATCACTGCAGTCCTGCTTCTCCAAGAAGGGCCTCCCTAGAACCCCTTTTCCCCCAGGACTTTCCTGTTCCCAAAGCCCTGCATTTTCTTCTCTCTTCTTTCTCACCCATGTCCAGTAGCTGCTTCTGACTTTCCCTGGGGACAAGTTAGGGTCTCAAGCTAGACAGCATTAAGCATGGCCACAGATACCTTTTGGCAATTCCATGCCAGGGGAGGGGAGAAAGATTCTTGAGTCCACTCTCACCTAGACACTGGCACAGAGGCTTGAAGATTTTCAGATGTTACCACTACAACACAAGTTAGAGTGATGGAGACAAGATCCCCTTTTCCACAGGGGAGGGGAGAAAGATTCTCGAGTCCACTCTCACCTAGACACTGGCACAGAGGCTTGAAGATTTTCAGATGTTACCACTACAACACAAGTTAGAGTGATGGAGACAAGAAATTAGAACATGCTTGGCCCGGTAGCCCCATATACAGTCATTCCCTTGGATGCTGTGCTTAGAAGACAAACTCAAGATCCCTCCGGCTCAACAATGCATAGATGCAGCCTAAATCCCTAAGCAGGAGTCTTAGCTGCCTGTGAGGATCAGTGTTGGCCCCACGAGGATCCCTACATTCTAAGTGCTGGCTGTTGGCTTTGTGCCTGTGAGACTCCTGATTCTTCCTCCCAAATTCTTTGACACTGACTTCAGTCTTTCTCCTCTAACCAGTTAGAGTCATGCATTTGAAAGAGGAGCCATGGAATAAAAGTTGCAAAATTCTGTTGATTTTCAAAACAAATGAAATGTTCTATTTGTATTTAAATTGGGATTGTACAGTAAAGACGAACAGTAAATTTATGATAGTAACATGATGCTTTAACTTTATTTGAGTATACCACCAATGACTTGGCTTTCTCCCATTTGGCCTCTTCTAAATTTTTCCACCTCTTCTAGGTAGCTGCATAGGCTGGGTACCGCAACTTATCACAAGAGCCTTTTAGGGAGCTCCCGAGGTTGAAGCTAGAGTATAGAGTGAAGAAATGAAAACCAAAGAAGTTATTCGTGAGTCATCCAAAGAATAAGGTTGAAAAAAATATTGATAGAAAAGCATTTTCATCCTTAACTTTCCAGCCAATTCTCCAATTTTCCAAATGTGTCTTCTCCAACTGTAGCAAAGGGCCACCCCTTTCTGGCAGCTCCTCTAATAAGGTAACTCAGATTCCTACTGGGAAATTTCAAGCTGGAAATCAGAAGCACAAGATTGTGATGAAATTTTTAAATGTATAGAGGGGTGGGGTCTGGAAAGATGGCTCAGTGGGTGAGAGAGCTTGCTGCTCTTCCAAAGGGTCTCAGCTGTGGTCCCAGCACCTGCATCAGGTGCCTCACGACTACCCCTGACTCTGGCTCCACGAAATCTGTTTCTGGCCTCTTCGGGCACCTATACTCACTTGCACTTACCCACATGCACATACAACACACATATACACTTAATTAAAATAAATGTTTTTCTGAAATGTGTTAAAAAGTAATTCTACTTTCAGAGTACAATTTGATATCCAAAGAGCATCATTTTACAAAGATTATCCATGCCAATTAATTACTAAGCAAAAGGAATAAAATGGATGCCCACTGTTATACCTGAGAAATAAAAATGAATTTACATGTAGAAACTATTCTTTTCTACAGTTAAATCTTTTCTCTCCCTGGATACCATCATAAGAAATGTCTCTGTCTACTGCTTCGCAATATCTCTGCCACAGTGAATGGTTTAAATAGATACAGCTTCCTGACATTGCTTTCCACATCCCAGCAAGCCAGAGTAGCCGTCATCATCAGTACCTCTCCAGTGCCGGAAAACCTGATCATCTTATGTAAGTCGCCAGATCACTCTGCGTTTCAGATGTCTTATCTGCAACCCAGAGAGCCACGTGGAACTTGTTTCAGTGGGAAGAGAGACAGACAAGCTACAACCATCCCTAAGACTTTCTATTAAGGCTCTCTAAGAAACAGAGTCAGCAAAGTGTGTGTGTGTGTGTGTGTGTGTGTGTGTGTGTGTGTGTGTGTATGTGTTATGCATGTATGGTGTGTGGGGGCTAAGTGTGTGTATGTGTTATACATGTATGGTATGGGGGGCTATGTATGTGTGTGTGTATTATGCATGCATGGTGTGTGTGGGCTGTGTGTGTGTGTTATGCATGTATGGTATGTCTGGGCTGTCTGTGTGTGTATATGTTATACATGTATGGCGGGAGGGCTATGTATGTGTGTGTTATGCATGTATGGTGTGGGGGGCTCTGTGTGTGTTATGCATGTGTGGTGTGTCAGGTCTATGTATGTGTGTGTGTTATACATGTATGGTATGTGTGGGCTCTGTGTGTGTGTTATACATTATGGTGTGTGGGGGCTATGTATGTGTTTGTGTGTTATGCATGTATGGTGTGTGGGGCTGTGTATATGTGTGTGGTGTGTGTGTGAAACAAGGAAAAACAAGTGAAGGCTTTGGTTCACTCCACCTAAAGAGGGTGAAACCCTAACACACTGGAGTTTGAAAAGCACCAATGATGCCCTCCCCACTGCAATCAGCCATAGACTGGGTAGATATTCCAGCTCCGATCTGAGGACAGTCTCCAGGAGAATTCCACCTTGCTGGAGGAGGCTGATCCTAGTGTTCTATTTATATTTTCCACTGGTTCAAATGAGGTTTACATTATTGAGAGCAATCTGCTTTACCTAATAGTAGCTAACTGAAATATTAACCTCATATAAGTTGATAAGTACAGTAAACTTTTATAGATTCCTTCTACAGTACAGATGCTTGATGTGGGATTTCTGTCTGTATGCTGTGATTACCACTAATAAATAAAGAAACTAATAAATAAAGGCAGAAAAAACTAAGCCCAATGCTGGGAGAAAGGAGGCAGAGTCAGAAAGAAGTCATGGATCCATCGCCAAAGACAAACATGCTGAAGCTTTGCTCGTAGGCCATGATCTTCTCTTTTTCCTTATCTTTACCAGCAAGCAAACCCACCTGCCTTCCAAATACACCCTAGATTTCTGAAATCTGTGCCTTTGCACACATCAGCTCCTCCTGAAATATCTTACCTCAGTTCTCTACATGTAAATCTTGTCTATACTTTATGCCCTATCTAGTGACCATCTTCTCCACCCAAACCTTACCCAAATGTTCCTCTTACATATTTCCAAGTGGAAATCTGGACCATAAAATAACTATAGATATATCTTTCATTCTTTCAAAGTTAAAACTTTGTTTTTTTCAAGATGGATGTGTATGTGTGTATGTATGGGTTTTTTTTTCTAATTATCCCTAGTCACTACTAATTTCTTAAGATCACAGATACCAGTTAAATGTTTTAATGGGTAAAGACACATGTCTCTGTAAGTGGGTATGCAGTGAGGTTTTTGAACAGTCAGATCTGCTAGGACGCTAATGGCTCAGTGTATACATAAAAACACATATGCCTGCATGTGCATATAGTTGGACATATATATATATAAAGAGAGACACAGAATACTCTTTCTCTGATAAATCCCAACACGTATCTCGAATCCTATTCTTTAGCCTACTGTAGGAAACTTCTCCTTTCTATCTTGTAAGTGGCCAGGGATCCAAAAGGCCCAGCACTGAGATGTATCACCAGATCCACAAGGAAATTTGGCATAGGAAAGAAGCCAAAAGGTGAGTCTGCTTGTCCATAGCTGATGCGTTGGGTAACAGAAGACTCAGCTGAGTAGACCTGCAGAAACTAGGACTCACATGGGCACGATTGTAGCACTAATAATAGAAACCCAGGCACAGAAATTGGGGTTCAGCCTGAAAACCAGAAAAGCAAAGCTGCCAAGTCACTAGAGAAGTCTTACCTCTACCAAGGCTGGCAACCACAGACTAAGCAGCTAAGTCTCTCTCTCTCTCTCTCTCTCTCTCTCTCTCTCTCTCTCTATCTCTTTCTCTCTCCCTCTCCCTCTCTCTCTCTCCTCTCATTTTATATTCCCTCCAATCCTGGGATTAAAGTTGTGAGACTCCCTAGGACTGGGATTAAAGGTGTGACCCACCACCACTACCTAGATTTGTAGCCCAGGGTGGCCTTGAACTCACGGAGATCCACCTACCTCTGTTTCCAAAAGCCTGGGAGTAAAGGTGTGTGTCACCATTGCCCTGACCTCTAGTGGCTTCAGCTTTGTCTCTGGTCTTCAGGCAAGATTTATTTATTAAAATACAAATAATATACCACTATACCCCATGTGGGAAGTGTTTCTTCAGCTCCTTTCTGCAAACACTGTGGGACACTGAAGAGACTTCACTTCATATCAGACCAGACTCAGCAAGCTGTGAGACGTAAAAGTTAACTGAAGCCAGGACAGGCAGGACAGCACCCCCAGCAAGCCCCCACCCCACTGCCTCCAGTCAGTTCTCACACTGGCCTATTCATGCAGTCAACAAATGCTTGTTTATTTACCTTGAGCAAAATTCTAGATACAGCAACTCTACACAGTTTCTGGAGTTTGCAGAGATTGTTTTTGCCAGATTTTAAATGAGCAGGCTAGCACTGATAGAACAGGCCTGATAAACCTAATCCAAACACAACACGAGAAGAAGAAAGTGAGGCTGACTCCCAATTACACACATCTGCAGGTGATTTCAGGATTTAATCACATCCAGGGTGTGGAATGGAAAACACATTGGGTAAACCCTGTCTTAGCCGAAAGCTCCAAGGTACTTGGAATACAAAATAAGCATGGGGCCAGCTGTGTGCTGGCTGCAGCCACCATGTGCCTGTGACTTCCACTTTCCAGGACAGCTGCTCCAGGAGATCACACCAGGCCAACCAAACTCAGGCCCTATTTTTGATATTCTGGTTTCACACAAAGAGTCAGTCACAATTTCAAATCCATCAAATATACACGTAGGAGATACCAAGTGCGACTCCTCTCATCCAGATCTGCGTGCTCACAGAAATGAAGAAGTTATTTCAACAAAGTTTTCAAACTCTGAAAACAATCAAAATGTTATTGAAAATAGAAGAGCAAATTATTGAAAGAAATTTATTCAGCGTCCAATCTGTTTCTTACCTATTTACACTCCAATTCTATAAGAAAGTATTTCATCTATCTGCCCTCCAAAACACAAGTTCTGAATAGCATATAGCACAGCATCACTGTTGTAACAATGATTGCATTGTATCTCAAGTTATAAAATTATCTCAAGCATTTTCAAGAAATAAATACTTGAAATGACAGTAATACTAATCACCTGACAAAATCAACGCGCATCATGTCCACCTGCTAAACTGCCACACTGCAGCATAAATTTCTACAACTGTTATGTTTTAATTAATAATAAAAGTTAAAATAGCTTTGGAAACTGTGGAAGCCTTTTCATGCACTAGAACAATCTGCCTGCAGGTTTCTTTCTTCTGTGTCTACGGCGTTTGGAAGTTAAAAAGGAATTTGTCTACTTTGTTGGTAATCTTGTTCATTGAAAGCTCTTTTACTGAAGTGACAAGATAACCAGAAAATTAGTTCTAGATGACTTAAAAAATGTTTCTTCTTGCTAAGAGCAGACTTTTCAACAGCTGTGAAAACAGTTATCTTTCTAATATCTTTCCTCTTGCTTTCACTTTGGTGGCCTCCTTTTCCGTTTTCTTGTTTGTTTGGGGGGTGCATATGTGTGTGTGTGTGTGTGCGTATGTGCATGTATGTATGCGTGTGTGTGTGTGTGTTTTCTTAAACACACCAGATAGGCTCCAGTTTAACATGTTCAAACTACTCCACACTGCCCCTGGAATGGCCTTCCACAGACACAGCTAAGTCTTGCACCAACTTCACATCTCCTCTCAGATCTCACAGTCTCCAAGAGATCTGTTTGTGCCCCAGCTCTAAAACTCCTGCACAGAGACAGCAACCAGCTCCTGCCATTTCCTTTCACTAATACACTTGATGGTGATCAGCCAGTTGATAGCAGTTCCTAGTACTCTCTACCTCCTCTTCTACAACAAAAGCCCTGTGGATGTTTATTGTTGTGGCTGCTATAACAAATCACCACAAGCTCAGTGACTCAAAACAAGAAATGAGTGTGTCCACTCAGTTCTGTAAACCAAAAACACAGGTTTCTTATGTAAAAGTCATGGCTTTGGCAAGAGGGCTCTGAATGTAAAATTATGAAAGTGTGGATTTGAAAATGAATTCCACTGTTTCAGCTCTGTAATCATCCGCTTCTTCATGTGTCACCAGAGATGAGACCCACGGTGCTGTTCTGGAGAGTAACTACGTGATGCACTGCCCGTGGATGGTGTGGATGCTGTAAAGGATTATTGAGCAGGGCTAGCCGTGCAAGTTACGTGAAACTGTGCCTCACGGGAGGCAGGAAGCCGTCAGCATCCATGCCTGGGGAACTGTGCCTGGTGGATACATTCCCATTTACTGTGAGAAGTTTCCTACCACTCGTCTCTTACAGTATTCACAACATTCAAAGCAGTCCATAGTTCTGTCTCTAGCAATAGTTCTTGTAAAATAATTTTCAATATGTTAACAAAAAAACCTTAAAGTTAGTCAAACTTGGTGGTTCTTTTTTTATGCATAATTTTTATATTGGTGGTTCTTTTGTGGTGTCTCATTTGCTCACCTTACCAAGCACAAACGTTGTCTTACTTTCCCCACAAAGTACATCCTGGAACATCAGCACCACAGCAAGCTGGCTCCCAGCTTTGCAGGGATGTCTGTCTTGCCCCTGCCATTAACAAAACAATGGCCACATCTCATTTGGATAAGGGCTCTACTTCTCCAGGTCGTTTATCTGACATTTAGTAACTGCCTTGGACTGCTGGGTCCTCGAAAATTCTTGACATTCTCTGTTTTCTACACAAACTTAGACAACAGAGAGCTTGGACTTTTTGAAGGACTCAGCAGCGTGTGAACACCTGCTAGGTGCCCAAGCATTGACCCAAGTACTTCGCATGTGTTAGCTCACAAGTGCATTTTACTCTTGGGGCAGCACTATTATATATATACAATATATATATATAGATATATATATATGTATATATACTATTAGACATATGTTCTTATTTCCTCTTGATGCAGGTGAGGAAACTGGGATACCGAGAGGCTAAGACCCATGTCTAGGGTCTCACAGATAAATAAAGTCAGATCATGAGGATCCAGAATCCACATCCTTAGCCTGATTCTCAAGACTGAGCCCACAACAAGGAGCAAAGGGAGCTGGAACATAAGCTTTTGGCATTTCACTCCAATAAAACTGGGAATCATCCAAAGAGAAAGGAAGTACACAACTGTAGGGATCAAGGTAGTCTTTTCACCCTCCAAAAAATAACCCCTCTTCCTCCTCTGTGTCCCTGTTAAAACAACAATCGTTTGTACTTGAGTCCAGCATTCCTGAGGTATTCGGCAGCTTGCTACTACACTATGCATGAAAGGCAGTCTTCTCTCCTGACTGAGGAATGCGTGAATTAGGACATTACATGACTCTGTGCCAAGCTTGACATCACACACAGCTGCTAAACTATCATTCCTTGTAAAACCAGAGGAAGGATAAAAGTTTAATTAATATACATAAGAGTTATTAAAAACTAAAGCATCTAGCATAACAAGTTAAATTATTGAGTTAATCCCTATTTTATAATATATAACTGATTTTATAACACCTTCCCACACTGTAATCTTTCATATTTTACATTTAAATATACTTTTATGAACCAGATGTATAGGTTAGCACAGGGGTACTCACCTTTAATCTGGTTGTTCAGGAGGCTGACGCAGAAGAAGGACAACATTTCAACCAGCTTAAGCAAGTTAATAGGGTCCTGTTTCAAAAATACAATATGGGTAAATGGTAGAATACTTTTTCAGAATTTGTCATTGAGTTCTAAGGACAAAGGCTTGGTGGTTGAGCCTCTTGATTAATACAAACAAGGCCTAAGTTTCAATCCCAATACTACAAAAATATTACTAAATGGATGGATAAGTAGTTTATACGTGTATATATTCTATATATAGTCATGACCTATTCATATTTTAATTTCATTAACATTTTGAAACCTTTTGTCACTTTTAAATCAGTTTGTTTCCATATAAAATTTCTAACTACATATTGCTCCAAACTTTTGTAGACAAAAATAATGATAATAATTATAATAATAAATTTTCCTAGCCAAATCCTGTTATAATTCTATTTCATGGTTTTTGTAACTTGGTTCAATATTTAAATTATTTACATTACCATTTCAGGTGATATTTCAAAGAAACAAGCAGCCAGACATTTAAAATCTTAATGTCCTGTGGTAGTTGAATGTAAATGACCCACATGACCCCATAAAGTGGCACCATTAGGAGGTGTGGCCTTGATGAAGTAGGTGTGGCCTTTTTGGAGGAAGGGTGTCACTGTGGGGGCAGGTTTTGAGGTCTCTTTTGCTCAAGCTTCACTCAGTGTGACAGTTCACATCCTGTTTCCTTCTGATCAAGATGTAGCCAGCACCATGTCTGCCTGCATGCCACCATGCTCCCCACCATGATGTCAATTGACTGAACCTCTGAAACTGTAAGCTGTTAGCCCAATTAAATATTTTGCTTTATAAGAGTAGCTATGGTCATGATGTCTCTTCACAGCAATAGAAACCCTAAAACATGTGCCATCTCCTCAAATCCCTGCACTGTTCAAGCAGAGTGCATCTCCATAAGGTTACGTTTCACAATGACAAGCTATGTTTGAGCCTCGATCCTTTTGCCCATGATTTGGGGGATAATCAAGCATTTTCTTTAGCATTTATATTTCCCAGTTTGAGATCTGGTACTTAAGACAAAAACAAAATGTTTTCATTACAGAAGATAAAAAGGCTATCTACGAATGGTCAGGCAAACACACACACAACACATACAGACACACACACACACACATTCCTCCTAGACATTTTCCACCACTGTTGTAGGCCACTCTTCCACCACGAGTCTGCAAAACTCTCAGGGTCCTTATACCCTGCTCTAGCTAAGTAACCTGAAGCCAGGTCCACAGCCCTTCGCTCATACCTATCAGATTGTGAAATGTCTTGAATTCCATTTCTGCCTTGCTACTTATGAGGAATAAACAAGTTTTCCACATATTACAGTAACTGTTTAATAAATGTGTACTGTCCCTTCAATCTCAATAGCAAGTGATCCTGCTGCCATTTCTATATACACCAGTTAAGTATGTTGTTCCTACTGTCCCCTTTGCTATATAATAGCATAAGGTCTTTAGCTATCTGAAGGGCAAAACAAGTGATTCTCAGAATAGTCTGTCTCCCAGTAAAAAGAAAATCCCAGTGAAGGAAAGTTCAGTTGTGAATACCTGCTTCCTTACTAGTGTTCATCGGAACCACAATGCTAATAACTTATTTAGTAAATGGTATGACTGTATATGGCTATAGTTATAACATTTCTCTCTGTAAAGCATGAGCTTTTAAAGTATGTATTTCATATTTGGTGACTACCCTAAATGTCATCAGAGAAACTTCATCCAGTAACTGATGGAAGCAGATGAAGAGACCCACAGCCAAGCTCTGATCCAAACTCTGGAAATCCTGTTGAAGAGAAGGAGATGGACTGTATGAACCAGAGGGCTCAAGGACATCACAAACAAGGGGACCCACAGAAACAGCTAACCTGGGCTCATAGGAGTGCACAGAGTCTGGACCAACAGCCAGGCAGCCTGCAGGGGACTGACCAAAGCCCTCTACATATGGGTGACAGCTGTGTAGCTCCATCTACCTGTGGGACTCACAGCGAGACTGTATGCTGTGAGCTACAGATAACACCCAATGACTTAACTAAATTCATGTTCTTATAAAAGCTAAGTAATAATCAATGAGAAACCCTCTCCTACTGCCAGCTGTTACTGGGCTATGACTCCATTCTGGCATCATTTTCTCTCTATAGACCTTCAGGACACATTGTCTGATTCGTGACACTAAAAACTCAGCTTGCATTTTTATGAGGTGTAAGAGAACTTAATACAATCTGAAACTTGGGTTCTGGATCTCCTCCAGAAAGCAGATAATACACAATAGCCACACTGCCCATGCTCCCACATTGTTCTAATACCCAGAAAAGCAGAATAAGAAATTCAGAGAAATTCAGAAATCCAAACACCTCCGTCAAGCTGTTCCCAACAGCTGCAAGCCGAAGACGATGCAGGGCCAGCCTGGCCTGGAATGGCCTTGGTCCTGCCACTCACATTCTTGTAGAGAAATGGCAAGCCTTAAAATATTTTGAACTAGCTGGCCAGAAGATTCCAGATAAATGTTTAACCATCACTACCATTTTTCCTTATTTAAAAAAAAAAAAGGAAAAATAATAAGTTTCCACCTAAAAATAAATAGCCATTTTCTTATAAAGGAAAATCCTAAAACAATGCATGATTTCAATTAAATGTTCTTTGGGCAGCTATAAAACACAGCTTATCAGAGGCAAAGGGAAGAACTAGAAGTTTAACAGCAAGAGCGATGCAGAGCAGGATGTCAGCTGGGTAAGAGCCTCCTCTATCAATCAGTTCTCCATAGAAACATTGAGCTGAAGTCTTTCACATATCAAAGTATCTTCCCAAGAGCTTTGGAATCTAGGTGAGGGGTCCCAGGACCTGGCTTCCACATAAGAAAAAGACAGCTACATGAAGAGATAAGAAGGTTAGTCACGTGACCATTTACTCACATGACCATCCCCCAGCTCCAAGCACTAGCAGGATGGTTGGGAACCTTCCCTGTTTGAGGAGGGAAAGGAAGTGAGTTCAGGATATAAATTTACAACTCAATACCAGGCAAACCTTGCTGAGAACTGGAGGCCCCTCAACTCAACCCCACCCAACCCCCCCTGCCCAGTTTCACATTAGGCAGGTGACAAAAGACAGCTCCTAGTCCACCTTCACAGCTTCAGGAAGCACCACACACCACAGGCAGAACTCACACCTGCTGGGGATAAGATGGAAAAGTAAGAACAGGACTTTGTCTTGGAGCTGTGAGGTGTCAGGCTCACTACAGTAAAACCCAGAGTCCAAGGACACCTTGTCCGCTGGCCAGTGTTTATAAACAGTCTCTGGACATGCCCGAGTTCCAAGGAAAGACCTGTGCCCCGGTAGGAAAGGAAAGTCTCGTGTTTCACCCTGCACCCCCAGCTGTGGAATGGGCCTGGGGCACAAACCCAAGATCGTGCAGGTTCCTGAAGCCATGGAACTCAGAAGCAACCAAGCTTACTGTCAGCATTAGTGGCTAAGTTACTCATCCCCAGCCTCAGGAAGCACAGCAGAGTAATCTCTACATGGTGAAAGAAAAGAAAGCTAGGTACCAAATCAGGAAATGGGAATGTGAACCAAGTCCCTCCACAACTGAGACCCAGAACCAGGCAGCTTCCTGCAGCACTTGTTCACAGACGAATGACTTGGGTGTGACTCTGGGCCTGCCCTGGTGAAAGTTCTCAAGTGTGAATGAACCTGCTGAGAACTCCAAGTTCATTTTGAACGTCATTACCAACTGCAGCTTTTGGACTGATTCTTGTTTGGTGCCCCCTCCAGTACAAACAGTGACAACACACCACTTACATACATGCGGCCATCCTTTTTTTTTTTTTTAACTAATGGTGTCATCTAGTACTAATACAGCTGAAACTGTCAAAACTTCACTAGAATTAAAGGTACAAAACCAAACTATAAAGACAAGAACAAGTACCTAATTCCTCGGTGAATAAACCGCTTTGTTCACCAATACACATCACAAACCGTCTCAGAATGGTGACTTCACGGAGCACATCAGAAACTGGGTGTGGAGAAAAGAGTGTGTGTGAGCTCTGGAATAGAGAATCCAAGAGTTGTGTAAACTAGATGTGGTGGGACATTGTAGTAGGAGTCCTCTGAGCAGCCACAAACAAACAAGTGGCCTCCTACAACAGCACATGCCTTGACCAGTCCTAAAATCCCAGAATTCAAGAGCTGCAGGAGGACCATGAGGCTGAGGAAAGCCCCAGCTATGTAGCAAGGACCTTGTCTCAAAACTTTTCTCAAAATTTTTAAATACTAAAATCACATCAAGTATCTTTTCCAACCACAATGGAATAACACTGGAAAACAATATCGAGAGGTGCAGAAATTATACACATACAAGGAAACTAAACAACTTCTGGAAATTAAGCAACTTCTAAAAATCCAATTGACAAAAGAAGAAATTAACTAAGAAACTTTTTAATTATTGAAACAAATAAAAGTAGAAGTACAACATACAAAGACCTGTAAGATGTAATAAGACATTACTAAGAGAAAGTGGCTGAAGTTGACAAGAACCCCCAGAAGACAGGAAGACACTTAGGCCCGTGAATTCAAAGACTCGTGCTGATACTTCCAAATGCCCAGTGTCATCGCCCCAGTGTAGTCTCTATCAAAACATCGGCGATAGTCTTCACAGAAGTAGCAAACCACAACATGTTCCACACAACCAGAGCAACCTTGAGCAAAGAGAACAAAGCAAAAATCATTATACAACCTCGTTTCAAAAATTACTTGAAGGCGTTAGTCAGGAAACCACGACACTTGCATAAAAACAGACACATAGGTCAGTGGAACAAATACCAACCCAAGACATAAATTGAAGCATCTGCAACAAGCTGGCTCCAGAAAAAGTGACATAAACATACAATGAATGAAAGAGAGCCCTTTTCAGTAAGTCGGATACCCATAATGCAGAATGTAAACCTTTCTCCAGTATCTTACAGCATACAGGAGCCATGAAGAAAGAGAAGGATACAGGAGAGAGGGAGAAAGGTAAGTAAGGAAAGTCCAAATAAAATGGAAAATCTTTGAGATGTGGTACAAGCAAAGAATTGAGACCCCCCCCCCAAAAGAACAAGCAAATTAAACAAAAAGGGGTATTATTCAGTGTTAGCCTCTGAAGAAGAGAGGTTGGGTAGGCCCGGTCCACAATCCAATGGCCCCTTATCTTTAGGATCATGGTGAGACAACAGATAAACAGGTCACATGGCAGACTAAAGCTTTTGCCTCATGACCCAAAAAGCAAGCAGAAAGTAAAGAGGAAGCCAAGGTTTCACTGTCCCCTTCAAAGGCACTGTCCCCTAAAACATCATCCATTAGGCCCCACCTCTTATAGCCCATGACCCCCTAGTCACCAACTGAGGCATCAACTGTTTAACACATGGGCAGAGATCCCATCACAGTAAGACAGCTCTGCACAGGGAAGGAGGCAGTCGAGCCTGAGGAGACAACAGAATAGGGAAAGTGAAAAGTGTTTGGCTGACAGGTGTATGGAACCCAAACCCTCAAAAGTTACAAAAAGAGCTAATTTCATTAAGAGGACAAATCATATGACTACATTTTTAATGGCCCTACAAACAGCCAAAAAACATATAAACAACTGCTCGTTGTCACCATGGAAAGGAAAACTAAGGCAAAAATGAGACGTCATCTCAATGCCCATAATTAGAGAATAGAGGCTGAGGGTGTAGCCTAGGGTATAGCATTTGCCTGGTGTACACAGGCATGGGTCATTCCAGTACAACAACAACAAAAAAAAAACGCTAAAAGACATAAAATAATAGACTAATGTGGATGCAGAGGAAGAGATACACTTACACACTATTGATAGGGATGAAGATGAACACATGCAGTGTGAAAACAGTATGGAAAATTTAAAAAAATGACTATAAATTATTGTGTGATCCACTGATCCACTGCTGTGTATCCGTCAAAGGAAATGAAATCAGTATTTTAAAGAGATGCAGGAACCCCCTGTGTTAATAAAGCATGATTCATAACAACCAAGACCCGGAGTCAACACAGGTTTTAAGAGTCAGGCAAATTAAGACAGACAATGCAGCACACATCTACAACAGATTTCTGAGCTGTGTCAGCAGTCACCAGCATTGTCTGTTCTTTCAGAGGACCCGGATTCAGTTGCCAGCACTAGAGGATAGCTCGCAACTGCCTGTAACTCTGGTTTCCTGGGATACAACGCCCTCTTCTGAGCACTACAGGCAGCAGGCATGTAGAGTGCACACACATCCATTCGGGCAAAACTCTCATACACAGAAAATAAATGCTTTTTAAATCTAAAATAAAATAAAATCATAGCAGACTATTTTCAGCTGTAGATAAGAATTCTGCCATCTGCAGCAGTACCCACTGGCCTGGGGGACGTTATTTTCTGTGTGGTAAGCAGCACATTGTAAGGCAAATATACATGCTATCACTCAAGGGAGAGAGGAGAAAGACACATCAGATGGCCATCAGCAAGCCAAGCGGGCAGAGGAAGTGTTCTTGAACTCTATTGCAAGTGAGACAGCTATGGGTATTTCACAGTAATTAACAAATGAGACCCATGGTTCCCAACACAGAATTTACATGTGTGGATTAGAGAGGCCACTCAGAAGGTAAATGTTTGCTGCATGAGTGTGAGGACCTGAACTCTGTTTTCCAGAATGCATGTTCTAGGATGATATAGCAGCGTGTCTCTGCAATCAGTGCTCCTGCAGAAAGAGGGGATAAGATACAGGAGAATGCCTGCAAAGCCACGGGCCAGATACATTAGTGTACATGGAAGCAGATATGCTGTATCAAACACGGAAAAACCCAAGGTTGTCCTCTGCCTCCACATGGGCCATGGCATGCGTGCATCTTCACTTATACACACACACACAGAGTGATATGGGGCAGATAAAGAGACAGACAGACAAGCAGAGATAGACACACAGACAAATACAGACAGACAGAGACTAGATAGATTAAGAAGAAATTATATTTTCAAGGGGAGTAAAAATGTCAAAATGTATGGTCATACTAGAACATAAAAATGCACAAATAGTGTGTCAGTTGAAAATTAATTAATTTAAAATATGTAAAATAGCAACTGTTAAAAAAATTATCTGTGCATTAACACAAAGTCTGTGCACGTCAGAGCTACCTAAATCCTGAGCTCTGGCCTGCTGGGCACTGTGACCGTGTAACAGGGCAGGGACCACTGTTCTGCAGCCCAAGAAGGCTGAGGACAGGCAGATGAGAGGCTAATGCTCCTGCCTTGAGCAAGCTGGGACATTTTTTGCAGTCTGTGTGCCATCATTTTTTAACATCAACTGTGTTATTAAAAACCACTGGAAAGCAAGTCCTGAGTCGGGATTCATTCCTAGGTTTTCTTGCATAAATCTCATTTCCTCTGCACTCTGCTAAGCAGATTCTAGAAGCCATCTTGCCCGCCAGGCTGGGAGCAGCTTCCTTCATGGCATTACGCTAATGCTCATATTCTATTTCTCAAATTGGATAATGATTACTTCATGATAACTTGTCACATTATATGTATGATTTGGGGGCATAAATACTTCAAATTGAAGGACACTGAAACTCAGATTTCTGGCTACCACACAATTAAAGGATTGGCCATAGCTTAGCTGAGATCAGAGAAGGTTGTGGGATGTTTGCTTGTTTTGGGAGAGTTTTCTGTTTTAGAAGATGGGATAAAGAACAAATTCATTCCTCTTGTTGCATGAGGCTGTGCATAGACAGTGCACGGTGTCATGTGTAGTAAGGCAAGAACCAGCCTTAGCGTTTCTCACCAAATCCCGAGGAAGCTGAGCAGGGACAGGGACATGAGAAAAGCCTTACATCAAAGGAGATTGGTGCTACTCTGAGTCTGGATGAGTCATGTGACCAGGAGAATAAAAGCTGATTGAGAGAGGCCGAACAAGCACAAAGGAACAACATGATAAAAATGGATGTATCATTGTATCCAACTGTCTTAGAAATGTCGAAGAACTCTGAGCTTGTGGGGTCACAGAGCATTGTGTTTAGTCCTGTGAGAGCAAAGAAACTAGATCTTCTGGTTACAGTTTGCGCAAACATAAGTAATGCACTTAAAAAAGCATCTCATTAAACTCCAATGGCACCTTTACGCTTTATATCTTTATACTGCAAATACAACCTCCACAACAAGGTTCAAAGAGATGTGGGGCTTGCTTTCTTCCTAACGCCTATAAGCTTTATTTAACCCAAGTGAGAAAAGAAAGTTTCACTAAAATCTAGAATCTTAGTGGAGTAAGATTCTGGTGCCTGAATCTATCTACTCATGTTGGAAAGCTCTGGGGAAAAAATCAGGATGAGAGATAATGGCACAACAATAACAAAGAAAGTAAAGATTAAATGATGAGGAGGAAACAGGAAACCATAATCGCCAGGTTTCCAGGTTTAATGACTGCACAGACCACAGCTCTGACAGGCAAGACCAGCTTGAAGATGAGTCTCCAGCCGTGGAGACGTCTGCTTTGGTCTCAGTAAGTTTGGGATGTTTCTGATGACACTCAAGTCAAATGCCAGGCAGGAAGCTGGAGCCCTGAATCTGAAGGTCAAGGGAGGGGCCTGATGTAGGATAGGGCTGGGAGACAGCTGGTACAGACAGCAAGCAAATCCGTAAGAGGAAAGATGTGGCTGCGAGAGAAGAGAAAAGGAACACTAACATGTTGAGCACAACAGAGAAAAGGAGAAATGGACAAACACACAAAATGGGAAACGTTGATGAAGTCATCAAGAGCTGTTCCAGTGGCTGATAAGACTAGATGGGGTTGGTGTCAAGTGAATGTCTATGAGACAACAGACAGAAAATCTAAAAATGAATGCCCAGTACTTTTGCGCTCCGCATTCTGTTGTATCCTTATGAGATAGTACTGTTATCATTCCCATTTCAGATGAAGAAGACAGGTTCTAGAAAAGATAATTTACTTAGTAGTAATGACTATTAAGGACAGGGATATTTTTATAACTATACATTATTATTAGTCTTGTATACTTTCCATAATTCTAATTATGTTTAGTTTCTTCATTTACAACTTTCATTTATTTATTTGTGCTCCACAACAGTTTAAAATGTTCATAACAACAGTGAGCAGAAGTGTGAATAGTCCCGTCCCTTAGTGTGGGCCTGGCCCTAGTGTGACTCAATCAATAGTTAGCATTAGCTATGATGTTGATCGTTCTTTCCATTCTTGTTTCTAAGAGTTTTTAATCATAAATAAGGGTTGGATTTAATTTTTTCTTTATTTACTTTTCCTTTATTGTTATTGGGATCAATGAGATCAATTACATTGATTGATTCATTCTTTTCCTTCCTTCCTTCCTTCCTTCCTTCCTTCCTACCTTCCTACCTTCCTTCCTTCCTTCCATCTTTCCTTCCTTCCTTCTCCTCCTTTCTTCCTCCATCCTTCCCTCTCTTGCTCTCTTTCTGAAGGACAGGGATTTGAGTCCAAATTCAAATCCTTCTGAGTCCTAAACTCGTAGTTTATACTACCACTTGATGGGGCAAGCTGCAGAGCAGAGGCTAAAGTACAGATCTGGGGATTCGGTGACTTTCTTGCTCAGCAAGTGAGAGTTAAATTATTGATCTAAAATGGAAACCATTCAAAATTCCTGAAAACACTGGTTTTCAATACCAGGTATACAGCACTGGACCTGAAGAAAGTACATCAACCACATACTCCTAACCCCTATTTATTCAACATAATTATTTCTTATTTCAGTTTGACACTGTCTGTACAGATACTAGTCTAACTCAAGATTCTCAGTTCTCTGGTGCTATACTAAGAAAGAGTCTCAAGTCTGTTGTCAATTGAATGAACCCACTTGGCTACTACTGCCTCCATCAGAATGGTAAACCACAGACAGTGGTATCTAGATGGTATTTGCTAATATTTTTTATGTGGGATAGTGATTATGTATTTCCACACTACCAGAAGTCCATTTTAAGGGTTCAAATCTACTTCATTTGCCAGGTAACTTTAAAATGATGAAAAGTTCATCTTAGTACATTGCTTACCCATTTATTTAATTCATTTGATTTCTTCATTTATCAGGGAAGCAAGAGCACCAAACGTGAATATAAACTATCATGTCCTTCTGCATTGTTAAAATACCAATGATTTAAATGTGTTGGCATTTCAATTAAATTCAAGAGGTGTCCAAGGGTGTTGTCCACTTCCATTCCTGAGTTCTTGAGAGCTTCCTTCAGCATTAGGCTACTCCAGCAATCATTATATTACAATGTGTTCTTTCTTCTGATTAGTCAAAATCGTAAAGTCTCTTTATTAAATAAATGTGAAATTTTTTACATTCTCCCTTGCATTGCTCTGATGTCTTTCCAGACTTTTAAATTTTTAATCAGAGTTTTCCATGAGGCTACAACAGCCAAATTGTTGAAATGCATACTTGGTGTTGATCCTGCATTCTTTCCTAGAGTTTCCATGACTGACTTTTTACTGAGCAAGCTAACAAACTGACAAACACCTTTGGAATTTATATATAAGTATTATATAGAACATATAGGATGCCATGGAGATCCTGTAGCTTAGGATGTACAGGTCTGGTGCCTTTACACGCTCCAGCAGTTCATAGATGAGACAGATGATGGGGTTGGCCAACTCATAGCCCTGGTTCTGGACCTGGGTAGTAGCTGGGTTGGTCAGCCTGCCAGCTTTCCCTTGTCAAACTTTCCAACACTGCCCAGGCTACATCACCCTTTGCAGTAGGCAGGAAGAGGCAGGGCCAGTTTTCCTGCTCTCAAGCCCTCGGGGCCATCTTCCTCACACCCACATCACCAGGGCCAGCTCTACTGCGCTGCCCATGTGAGGTGCAGAGCCCACTTTCCCGAGCACAGCAGCTGAGGAGGTGCACAGCCTTCTGTCCCACCTTTGTGCTCCTAGCTCTCCTGCCTACCTCTGATGGCAAAGGGGTGGGGACATGGCACAAAGCAACAAGAGTATAACCAGGAGGGACCCAGTATCAAAAGTGTAGCAGAAGACAGGCCTCAAACCAGACCAATGACGCATTGTAATGAACACAAGGAAAAATGCATAGACTAAAGGGTATACTGTCTGACTCACGATGTCACACTGCAGCTTCCATGCTGAGACTTTTTTTGTTTTTCTTTATATTTTTCATTTGTCTTTTTCTTTTAAATTTTCTTTTCTTTGGAAGGGGAGATTGCAAGGGCAGAGGGTGGATATGAAGGGATGTGGAAAGGAATGGGATTGGGATGCATGATATGAAGTCCACAAAGAATCAATTAAAAGTTTTTGAAAAAATAAGATATAGAATGTAGGTATATACATGCATTTATATATCTGTGTGTATTTACTGACAATTACCAACTTTACCAACATTTTTATTAAAAATTACTAGCATTACTACCACATATGTATATATATATATGTATACATATATGTATATATACAACTTTAACAACAAAGTCATATATAAAATATATATATACCAGAATATTAAAATACTTCATTAAACATAATAATACATATACATTTATAGTCTACTTGGAATTTTGTTCATTCATTGACTTTTAAGCCTTGTCAATTTCATAACTGAGATTGTTTTCTGAGAATAATAGCTGTTTGCAAATGCAGAGAATCCAGTGCTTTTATCTAAATAGAATATCACATAAGAGTGCAACCTTGGCATCCTCCTTGACTGAGAAATTATGCCAGGCTTCTTCAGACAGTTGAGCAGCTACTGATCTTTCGCTTCTGTCATGTGACAAAGCTGCTCCCTCGCCACATGAATTCTGAACTGGTGAGAATCATGGTCACAAGTGACCATCATGCAGTCTGTCTCCTCTCAACTGAATGGGTCTGCTTGGGTACTACCTTGGTCAAAATCATAAGCCAGGTCTCTGAAAGTATAGTCTAGGCACAATACCTATGAGATAAAGCAAATCAAAGAAAAGATAACGTACCATTTTATTGATATTGCAAAGTATCGTCATTGCAAACTCAGGTCCAAAAAAAAAAGAACCTGTTTTGGTTTTTTTTTTTTTTGAGGGGGGAGGGGTTGGTTTTTCTTTTTTTTAATTTTGTAATTTATTTATTTATTAAAGATTTCTGTCTCTTCCCCGCCACCGCCTCCCATTTCCCTACCCCTCCCCCAATTAAGTCCCCCCCTCCCAGCCCGAAAAGCAATCAGGGTTCCCTGTCCTGTGGGAAGTCCAAGGACCACCCACCTCCATCCAGGTCTAGTAAGGTGAGCATCAAAACTGCCTAGGCTCCCACAAAGCCAGTGCGTGCAGTAGGATCAGAAACCCATTGCCATTGTTCTTGAGTTCTCAGTAGTCCTCATTGTCCGCTATGTTCAGAGAGTCCGGTTTTATCCCAGGCTTTTCCAGACCCAGGCCAGCTGGTCTTGGTGAGTTCCCAGTAGAACATCCCCATTGTCTCAGTGTGTGGGTGCACCCCTCACGGTCCTGAGTTCCTTGCTCGTGCTCTCTCTCCTTCTGCTCCTGATTTGGACCTTGAGATTTCAGTCCTGTGCTCCAATGTGGGTCTCTGTCTCCTTTCATCGCTTGCTGAAGGTTAATATTCAGGAGGATGCCTATATGTTTTTCTTTGGGTTCTCCTTATTTAGCTTCTCTAGGATCACTAATTATAGGCTCAATGTCCTTGGTTTATGGCTAGAAACCAAATATGAGTAAGTACATCCCATGTTCCTCTTTTTGGGTCTGGCTTACCTCACTCAGGATAGTGTTTTCTATTTCCATCCATTTGTATGCAAAATTCAAGAAGTCCTTGTTTCTTACTGCTGAGTAGTACTCTAATATGTATATATTCCATACTTTCTTCATCCATTCTTCCATTGAAGGGCATCTAGGTTGTTTCCAGGTTCTGGCTATCACAAACAATGCTGCTATGAACATCATAGAACATATACTTTTGTTGTATGATAAGGCCTCTCTTGGGTATATTCCCAAGAGTGGTATTGCTTGGTCCAGGGGTAAGTTGATCCCGAATTTCCTGAGAAACCACCATACTGCTTTCCAAAGTGGTTGCACAAGTTTGCATTTCCACCAGCAATGGATGAGTGTACCCCTTTCTCCACAACCTCTCCAACAAAGGCTCTCATTGGTGTTTTTTATTTTAGCCATTCTGGCAGGTGTAAGATGGTATCTTAAAGTTGTCTTGATTTGCATTTCCCTGATCGCTAAGGAAGTTGAGCATGACCTTAAGTGTCTTTTGGCCATTTGAACTTCTTCTGTTGAGAATTCTCTGTTCAGCTCAATGCCCCATTTTATAATTGGGTT
The DNA here is from genome assembly GCF_018167655.1 of Microtus oregoni. Taxonomy (NCBI): domain Eukaryota; kingdom Metazoa; phylum Chordata; class Mammalia; order Rodentia; family Cricetidae; genus Microtus; species Microtus oregoni. Next base: position 55,336,950 of record NW_024543059.1, on the reverse strand, counting down.
GATTAGCCTTTTACGGTCTAGTTTCTTGAGATCTTTATATATTTTGGAGATCAGACCTTTGTCAGTTGTGGGGTTGGTGAAGATCTTCGCCCAGTCATTGGGTTGCCTTTGTGTCTTAGCGACAGTGTCCTTTGCTTTACAGAAGCTTCTCAGTCTCAGGAGGTCCCATTTATTCAATGAGGTCCTTAATGTCTGTGCTGCTGGGGTTGTACGTAAGAAGTGGTCTCCTGTGCCCATGTGTTGTAGAGTACTTCCCACTTTCTCTTCTATCAGGTTCAGTGTGTTCGGACTGATATTGAGGTCTTTAATCCATTTGGACTTGAGTTTTGTGCATGGTGATAGATATGGATCTATTTTCATTCTTCTACAGGTTGACATCCAGTTTTGCCAGCACAATTTGTTGAAGATGCTCTCTTTTTTCCATTGTATACTTTTAGCTCCTTTATCGAAAATCAGGTGTTCATAGGTTTGTGGGCTAATGTCAGGGTCTTCTATTCGATTCCATTGATCGACTTCTCTGTTTTTATGCCAATACCAAGCTGTTTTCAATACTGTAGCTCTGTAGTAGAGTTTGAAGTCAGGGATGGTAATGCCTCCAGACGCTCCTTTGTTGTATAAGATTGTTTTGGCTATCCTGGGTTTTTTTGTTTTTCCATATAAAGTTGATTATTGTCTTCTCCAGATCTGTGAAGAATTTTGATGGGATTTTGATGGGGATTTCATTGAATCTATAGATTGCTTTTGGTAGAATTGCCATTTTTACTATGTTGATCCTCCCAATCTAGGAGCAAGGAAGATCTTTCCATTTTCTGGTGTCCTCTTCAATGTCTTTCTTCAAAGACTTAAAGTTCTTGTCAAATAGATCTTTCACATCCTTGGTCAGAGTTACCCCAAGATATTTTATGCTATTTGTGGCTATCGTGAAAGGTGATGCTTCTCTAATTTCCCTCTCTGTTTCCTTATCGTTAGTGTATAGGAAGGCCATTGATTTTTTGGAGTTGATCTTGTATACTGCCACATTACTAAAGGTGTTTATCAGCTGTAGGAGTTCTTTGGTAGAGTTTTTGGGGTCGCTTATGTATACTATCATATCATCTGCAAATAACGAGAGCTTAACTTCTTCCTTTCCAATTTGAATCCCCTTGATCCCATTATGTTGTCTTATTGCTATTGCTAGAACTTCAAGCACTATATTGAAGAGGTATGGAGAGAGTGGACATCCTTGTCGTGTTCCTGATTTTAGTGGGATGGCTTTGAGTTTTTCTCCATTTAATTTAATATTAGCTGACGGCTTGCTGTAAATAGCTTTTATTATATTTAGGTATGACCCTTGTATCCCTAATCTCTCCAAGACTTTTAACATAAATGGATGTTGAATTTTGTCAAATGCTTTTTCAGCATCTAATGAAATGATCATATGGTTTTTTTCTTTCAGTTTATTTATATGGTGGATTACATTGATAGATTTGCGTATGTTGAACCAGCCCTGCATCTCTGTGATGAAGCCTACTTGATCATAATGGATAATTTTTCTAATGTGTTCTTGGATTCGGTTTGCCAGTATTTTATTGAGAATTTTTGCGTCGATATTCATGAGTGAGATAGGCCTGTAATTTTCTTTCTTGGTTGGGTCTTTGTGTGGTTTTGGTATCAGGGTAACTGTAGCTTCATAAAAGGAATTTGGCAATGACTTTTCTGTTTCTATATTGTGAAATACATTAAGGAGTATAGGTATTAGCTCTTCTTGGAAGTTCTGGTAGAATTCTGCATTGAAACCATCTGGTCCTGGGCTTTTTTTTGGAAGGTAGATTTTTGATAACGGTTTCTAGTTCTTCGTGACTAACAGGTCTATTTAGATCGTTCACCTGGTTTTGGTTTAGCTTTGGTATGTGGCACTTATCTAAAAACATGTCCATTTCTTTTGCATTTTCTAGTTTTGTGGCATACAGGCTTTTGTAGTAAGATCTAATGAGTCTCTGAATTTCCTCTGTGTCTGTGGTTATGTCCCCCTTTTCATTTCTGATCTTATTTATTTGCGTGTTCTCTCTCTGTTGTTTAATTAGTTTGGATAGGGGTTTGTCGATCTTGTTGATTTTCTCCAAGAACCAACTTTTTGTTTCATTGATTCTTTGGACTGTTTTCTGCCTTTCAACTTTGTTGATTTCCGCCCTCAGTTTGATTATTTCCAGTCTTCTACTCCTCCTGGGCGTGTCTGCTTCTTTTTTTTCTAAAGCTTTCAGGTGTGCTGTTAAGTCTCCGATGTATGCTTTCTCTGTTTTCTTTAAGTGGGCACTTAGTGCTATGAACTTTCCTCTTAGCACTGCTTTCATAGTGTCCCATAGGTTTGAGTATGTTGTCCCTTTATTTTCATTAAATTCAAGGAAGACTTTAATTTCTTTCTTGATTTCTTCCTTGACCCAGGTGTGGTTCAGTAGTTGACTGTTCAGTTTCCATGAGTTTGTTGGCTTTCTGGAGGTAGGATTGTTGTTGAATTGTAACTTTAATCCGTGGTGATCTGATAAGACACAGGTGGACACTGATATTTTTTTTGTATCTGTGGAGGTTTCCTTTGTTTCCGAGTATGTGGTCAATTTTCGAGAAGGTTCCATGGGCTGCAGAGAAGAAGGTATATTCTTTCCTATTTGGGTGGAATGTCCTATAGATGTCTGTTAAGTCCATTTGCTTCATTACCTCCAGTAGTTCTCTGACTTCTCTATTAGGTTTCTGTCTGATTGACCTGTCCATTGCTGAGAGAGGTGTATTGAAGTCTCCTACTACTAGTGTGTGTGGTTTGATGTCTGCCTTGAGTTTTAGTAATATTTCTTTTACATACGTGGGTGCTTTTATATTAGGGGCGTAAATATTCAGGATTGAGACGTCATCCTGACAAATTGTTCCTGTTATGAGTATAAAGTGTCCATCTCGATCTCTTCTGATTGATTTTAGTTTGAAATCAGTTTTGTTAGAAATTAATATGGCCACACCTGCTTTTTTCTTAGGACCATTTGCTTGAAAGACCTTTTCCCATCCCTTTACTCTGAGTAGATGCCTGTCTTTGTGGTTGAGATGTGCTTCTTGCAAACAGCAGAATGTTGGATCCTGTTTTCGTATCCAATCTCTTAGCCTGTGCCTTTTTATAGGTGAATTGAGACCATTAATATTAAGTGATATTAATGACCAGTGGTTGTTCATGCCGGATATTCTTGTTGTTTTTGGAAGTGTGAATTTGTGTGTCTCCCTTCTTTGAGTTGTGCTAGTGAAGGGTCGCTAGATGCCTGAGTTATTGTAGGCAGTGTTGGCAATATTGGATTCCTTGGGTTGCGATTTTCCTTCTATTACTTTCTGTAGGGCTGGATTCATGGCTACGTATTGTTTAAATTTGTTCTTATCCTGGAATGTCTTGATTTCTCCATTTACAGTGAACGAAAGCTTGGCTGGGTATAGTAGTCTGGGCTTGCATCCATGGTCTCTTAGCTTCTGCAGTACTTCTATCCAGGACCTTCTGGCTTTCATTGTTTCCATAGAGAAATCAGGTGTAAGTCTGATCGGTTTACCTTTATAAGTTACTTGGCCTTTTTCCTTTGCAGCTCTTAGTATTCTTTCTTTAATCTGTATATTTTGTGTTTTGATTATTATATGGCGAGGGGATGTTTTCCTTTGATCCAGTCTGTTTGGTGTTCTGTATGCTTCTTGAATATTCAAAGGAATATCTTTCTTTAAGTTGGGAAAGTTTTCTTCCATAATTTTGTTCAAAATATTTTCTGGGCCTTTGAGCTGTGACTCTTCTCCTTCTTCTATTCCTATTATTCTTAGATTTGGTCTTTTTATTGTGTCCCATAATTCCTGAATGTTTTGTGATGAGAATTTGTTGGCTTTGCAGTTTTCTTTGATCAGAGCGTTTATTTTCTCTATGGTGTCCTCAGAATCTGAGATTCTTTCTTCTATTTCTTGTATTCTATTGATTATGCTTGTTTCTGTAGGCTCTGCTCGTTGACCTAGATTTTCCATATCCAGCTGGTCCTCAGTTTGTGTTTTCTTCCTTGCTTCCATTTCAGTTTTCAGTTCTTGAACTGTTTCCATTACCTGTTTGATCGTTCTTTCTTGGTTTCCCAGGGTATTATGTACGTATTTACTCATTTCTTCAAATTTTTGGTTATACTTCTCATCCATTTCTATAAGGGCATTTTTCACATGTTGTTTAAGGGACTCTACTGCTTTCAAAAAGTCAGTTTTTTCCACTTCTTCTGTGTTAGGGTGTTGGAGACCTTCTGTTGTAAGATCATTGGGTTCTGGTGTTTTCATGTTGTTTTTCAGATTATTGGGTGAATTCTTTCCTTGGCGCCTGCCCATCTCCTCCTATGCATGCTATCTAAGGGGTCTGTTAAAACTGGTTCAGGTTTCCCTGCTGGCCAGGGGCTCCTCTTACAAAATGCCCTTGCTCTGTTTCCTAGTTCCTGCCGGGGGCCAAGATCCCTCTCACCCCTCAGAAGGGTCTTCAGGAATAGGAACCGGCTCCTCCTTTGCCAGGGACCTCCCCAACCGAAGGCCTACCTCTTTGGTTTAATTGTAGTGGGGCGATCTGTTCTTGGTGTTTCGCATGGTCCCTGCAGCCTGCTTCTGCTGCTGGGATGGTTCCCACCGCCAGCAGCCTGTGTCCTCTGCTGCCGCTCTGGTCCCAGCCTGTTCCAGCCTGTCCCAGTCGGTCCCCGCCAGCTGCGCTGGGCGTCCTCCTTCTGCCCGGTGTTCTGACCGCCTTCCACCGCCCGGTGTTCTGGCCGCCTTCCCGAGGGGTTGGTTTTTCAAGACAGAATTTCTGTGTAGCTTTGGAGCCTGTCCTGAAACTCACTTTGTAGACTAGGCTGACCTCGAACTCACAGAGATCTGCCTGCCTCTGCCTCCTAAGTACTAGGATTAAAGGTGTGCACTACCACTGCCTAGGAAAACAACTGTTCTTAATATCCCATTTTAATCCTGCATCTATTTTCCAGAAGCCCAACAGTTTGAATCTTTCTCTTTCCTTTACTCATTGCTCAGTCTCTTCTATGTAGTCTACTTGGAATTGAGCTTTCTGTACCAGTCGAGAATCCCCTCTCACTGCCTTCCTTTTCCTCTGCACCATCAGCATGAGTTACAGCATAAGTCACACCCGGGACACTGTAGAGGACTCTGTGCACAGACGGTTACAGCAGAAGCCATACCCGGGACACTGTAGAGGACTCTGTGCACAGACGGTTACAGCAGAAGTCATACCCGGGACACTGTAGAGGACTCTGTGCACAGACCGTTACAGCAGAAGCCATACCCGGGACACTGTAGAGGACTCTGTGCACAGACCGTTACAGCAGAAGCCATACCCGGGACACTGTAGAGGACTCTGTGCACAGACGGTTACAGCAGAAGTCATACCCGGGACACTGTAGAGGACTCTGTGCACAGACCGTTACAGCAGAAGTCATACCCGGGACACTGTAGAGGACTCTGTGCACAGACGGTTACAGCAGAAGCCATACCCGGGACACTGTAGAGGACTCTGTGCACAGACGGTTACAGCAGAAGTCATACCCGGGACACTGTAGAGGACTCTGTGCTAGCCTCCTAGTTTCAGCTTTGCCTCCTTGGACCTCCCTCACAATGTCCAGAATAAAGCATTTCATAGAAACATTAACCAATGTCACTGCATGTGTCGTGTGCCCTATCGGTACTCTACAAACGCAACTCAGCCTCTCACTGTGCCCACTCCGTCGTAGTACCTCATGATGAAGGCCGCACTAGAAAGTTAAAAACTGAGAAGAGATGCCATTCACAAGCAACTATGATAAAGGGGTGCTCTAAAAAAAAAAAGTACAATGACCCCCAGGAGCATGTGTAAGATGAAGTGGAGATAAATTAATAAAGACATGGGTTTTAACTTACCCTTCCTGAAGAGTGGCTGAGGGTAGAGGGGAGGTGGGTGAGGGAGAAGAGGAGGGAAAAGAAATTGTGGTTGGTGTGTAAAATACGTTGAAAAGTTTAACAAAAAATAGTTTGATGAACTTGAGTTGCATTAAATTTAAATAACTAACCCACATTCTTTTTTTTAAATAACTAGAGATTTCCTCTAAAAATAAATGGTATAAGGAAGACACAAGGATATTATAATAGATCCCAAAAAGCTGAACTGATGTAGACTATGTTCGCTAGCCACAGGAAATAAAAGTAGATGATATTAACAGAAACCCCTTACAACTGCCTGCCAAGGATCTCTTTCCAACTGGAGAACCTTCTTCTAGGTGATGAGTTCAACAGAGAGTGAGATGAGGGCCATGGGAGAGGTTGGGAGGAAGAGAGGAAGGAGAAATTATGTGATCATATATATTATTTTTAAATTAATTTAAAAAACAAAGCTCTCTTTTAAATAATTCAAGTCCAATGAAAATACTGAAATTATAGTATTTTAATATGAGTGTAACATTGATGCTTAACTTAAATGTAAGGTGTAGCCAAGAGGCATGCAATAAAAAGAATACAATTTGAATGTACAGTCAAAACTAGGGAGTATCAGGGCTGGAACTTGCTTTCCCAGTGGTTAAGAGCACTTGCTGCACAAGAGCTTTACAACCACGTATAATTCCAGTCCCAAGAGACCTGACACCCTCGTCCAGCCTCTGTAGGTACCCATGCACATATGAACATGCACATACACACAAATAAATAAAAATAAAAGTGAAATATTAAAAATAAGGAAATAAATTAATTTAAAAAATAAGAACAAATAAAACAGGCCAGAAAAAAATTGATAGACAGATGGAAAGCTAATAGAACAATAACAGTCCTAGGAATTGCAAATGGTTTGAAACCTGCTCTAGTATCAATTGAAAAGTGTGTAGCTGCTCTGAGTAAGACCAAATAACAGAGAGAAAAAAAATATGAGTAATTAGGAGTGAGGAGCCCAACACAACCACAAACACAGACTAATCTGAAAATCTATACAATGAGTTCTAGACCCTCCTAAGTTACAAAGTGAGACCTTGCCTTACATAAATTAATTTATTTATATGAAACCACAAAAAGGTGGTCAAGTTTTTATACACTATTCTAAAAGTCACAAGGACCTTAATATCTGTCATTATCCACATTCAGCAATAACAAGAGGTTATTACTAGCAGGCATCAATTGCTGGGTGCTTGGCATTTGTTTAGCACTGGACTCAACTGCAGTGCTTTGTTAAGTAGTGACTCCCTTGCTTCATTTCACACACAGGAGACAGAGCCAGCCAAGGTTAAGTTGTCAGCTCTCAAAGAGCAGATACATGGCTGGCCAGGTACTAGAATCAAGGACTCCACAGAACTCATCATCTACATGACAGGCAGGAAAGATTGACCAAGGACTGGACATCAATTTTAAGGAGTAAAGATGAGCATTGTTTCCAGAATTTTGAAAAGACATTTCTTAAGTATAGTACCCATTCCTGAACTTAAAACAACACTCCACTTCTTTTTCACAATTGATTTACGAAAACAAAAGATTTACCAGGAGCCACCAGCAAACACAGTACTCAAAGAGTCTACCAAACTTCTATTATATTATATGTCTATGAGTATGTTTATAACATATAACCTTCCCCAGAACAAACAAGTCCAGTAATAAATTAAACAGATTTTTTTATTACGAGAGGATTTCTCAATGGCTTTAATGTGGTAATATGTTTGTTTTGGTGCTTTCCCAGAGGGGAATTTCCCAGGCTATGGTACCCTTAGCCCTCTTTGCGAACTATTGTCCGCTGTTAGAGTAGAAAATGCTACACTATAAGTTGAAGGCATCTGCACTACATCTACCAACAAAGTAAAAGTTCCCACAGTAACAGCCACAATTCAATATTGTTATGAACTAGAGAAACTAGCCAATGCAATAAAAGAGAAAAGATAAGATGTAAATATCAAAAAGGAAAAAATCATTATCCATAAATAGTGTGCTTACATAAAAATATCTAAGAGTTAGACAATCAATTAAAAACTAAAAAGGACTGTAATTTAATGTTAGATGCAGACAAGTTTGAATATAAGTTGATGTCTATGAGAAAGGAGCCCATTTGTCCAGGCAGATTTATTTGTCATTATAAAAAAAAAAAAGAGAATAAGAGACACATAGGATCATTAAAAGTGTGTAAACTGTTTAATAATTATCCTATACTTATTTCAAGTATCAGAAAAATGATTAGAATTAAAGTTCACTTTTTTTTGTTCCTGAATATTATATTATCATGGAAGACTAATTTTCCATGACATTGAGTAAAACATTTAGGAAGAACTATCTTTATATTCTGTTACACAACTTCCTACAAGATAATTTTCACAAGTTCTAAGAGCTTATAGAAACTTAGAATAAAAAGAGGCCTTTTAGACCACTGAGCATGGCCCCAAAGTCTTATAGATAGTTATATCCTAATCCCTTACGTCCACTCAGATAACTTATCAGAAGGACAAAGTAAAAAATAATTGTGGTTGTGTTCCTCTTTAACTACTAGATGAAACTAACAAGACCGTTACTTAAATTGTAGCTCATTTTCACTGTGCATGAGCAGTAAATATTATAAGGCCACATAAAAATACTGAAAGTGTAGTAAATATTATGAGGTAACATCAAAAAGTATTTACACTGCATAGTCACAGAAAAAAGTTGTTTACAAAACTGTGTGCTGTGTGACCCCAGATGTTAACATCCAGCACAAAAGAGGAGTTATTGGCGAATGATGGCTCCTGGAGCAGGGAGGTCACTTTTCTCTGGGGCGTGGCCAACAATAGACTGTTAATGCCCCAGTGGAAGAGCCCAAACCCGTACATATATGAGTAGTACTACTTGAACTAATTGAATTAAAATAAATAAATAAATAAATATTTTTAAGGAATATAGACATTTTCCCCAGTTTGTTTTTTATATATATAATTTTTATTTTATTTATTTTTTATTCATTTTTATTGAGCTCTACATTTTTCTCTGCTCTCCTCCCTGACTTTCCCCTCCCCTTAAGCCCTCTCCCATGGTCCCCATGCTCCCAATTTACTCAGGGGATCTTGTCTTTTTCTACTTCCCTTGTAGATTAGAGCTATGTAAGTCTCTCTTAGGGTCTTCATTGTTGTCTAAGTTCTCTGGAATTGTGGTTGGTAGGCTGGTTTTCTTTGCTTTGTGTCTAAAAGTCACTTATGAGTGAGTACACTCATAAATCTGGGTTACCTCACTCAATATGATGTTTTCTAGCTCCATCCATTTACCCACAAATTTCAAGATGTCATTCTATTTTTTTTCTGCTGGGTAGTACTCCATTGTGTAAATGTACCAAATTGTTCTTATCCATTCTTTGGTCAAGGGGCATTTAGGTTGTTTCCAGGTTCTGGCTATGACAAACAAAGCTGCTATGAACATAATTGAGCACATGTCCTTGTGGCATAATTGAGCATTCTTTGGGTATATACCCAAAAGTGGGATTACTGGGTTTTGAGGAAGGTTGTTTCCTAATTTTCTGAGAAATCGCCACAGTGACATTCAAAGGGGTTGTACCAGCTTGCACTCCCACCAGCAATGCAGGAGTATTCCCTTTAACCCACAACTTCTCCAGCATAAATTATCATCAATGTTTTTGATCTTGGCCATTCTTACAGGTGTAAGATGGAATCTCAGAGTTGTTTTGATTTGCATTTCTCTGATGACTAAGGATGCTGAGCATTTTCTTAAGTGTCTTTCAGCCATTTTAGTTTCATCTGTTGAGAGTTCTCGTACTCCATTTTTTATTGGATTATTTGTTCTTTTGATGACTAATTTCTTGAGTTATTTGTATAATTTGGAGGTCAGACCTCTGTCTGATGTGGGGTTGGTGAAGATCTAGAGTCTGCATACGGCACATCAGTCCAGATCCTTCCAGCTTTTACTGTCCACTGAGAAGTCAGCTTTGATTCTAATAGGTCTGTTTTTATAAGTTACTTAGTCTTTTTCATCTGCAGCTTTCTTTGTTCTTTCTGGCTAGTGTTTTAATTATCATGTGGCAAGGGGCCTTTCTTTTCTGATCCAATCTATCGGGTGTTTTGTATGTTTCTTGTACCTTGAGGGGCATTTCCTTCTTTAGGTAGGTTAGAAAATTTTTCTTCTGTGATTTTGTTGAAAACATTTTTGGGGCCTTTACGTAGGAATTCTTCTCTTTCCTCCATACCTATTATTCTTACAGTGGGTCTTTTCCTAGTGTCCCAAATTACCTGGATGTTTGTGTCAGGACTTTTTTAGATTTAATGTTTTCTTTGACTGATAACATCCATTTCTTCTATTGTATCTTCAGTGCTGAGATTCTCTCTTCCATCTTTTATATGCTTTTAGTGAAGCTTCCCTGTGTAGTTCCTACTCAAATTACTAAATTTTTCATTTCCAGAATCACCTCAGTTGGTGTTTTTTTTTTACTGATTCTATTTCAGTTTCTTAAATCTTGAACAGTTTTATTCATTTCCTTCAACTGTTTGTTTTTGTTTTCTTGTATTTCATTAAGAGATTTATTCATTCCCTCTTTAGGAACCCCTATCATCTTCATATAATTGGTTTTAATGTCTTTTTCTTGGGCTTGAGCTATGTTGGAATATTCATGGTCTGCTGTGGGCGGATTGTTGGGCTCTAGTGGGGACATATAGCCCAGGCTGTTAATGATTATGTTTGAATGCTGCCATCTAGGTGTCTGGGTTTGACATGATTATAGGTCTAGGTGATACTTTCTGGATATGTCTTTGTTGGGTGGGTGATTATTATTATTATTATTATTATTATTATTATTATTGAAAATAGATTCTTCTCTCATATAATATATCCCAACCACATTTCCCCTTCCTCCACTCCTCCCAGTTCTCCCTTATCTCCTTCCCCCTTCGGTTTCCTCCTCAGAAAAGAGCAGGCCTCCAAGAGATGATATCCAAATAAGATAAACAAGATACAATGTGACAGGACAAAAGCCTTCATATCGAGTCTGGACAAGGCAATCCAATAGGAGGAGAGTCTCAAGAGCATTCAAAACAGTCAGAGACACACTTGATTCCACTGTTAGGAGCCCCAAAAATGCTAACTGCCATAATATGTACTCAGAGGACCTGGTGCAGACGCATGCCTTGTGCTTGCCCCTTCAGTCTCTGTGAGCCCCTATGAACCCTGATTAGTTAACCCAAGGGCCCTTTTATTCTGGTGACCTCCAAACCCTCTGAATTCTACAGTCTTTCCTTCCACTCTTCCATGAAATCCCCTGATCTCCAAGGAGAGGGAACCAATGGGAACCTCCAATTTAGGCTGCATAATATCCAGCTGTGATCTCTGCTCTGGCTCCCATCTGCCACCTGAGGGAACCTTTCTGATGATGACTGGACAAGGCACCAATCTATGAGTATAGCAGATCATTAAGGAATCATTTCGTTCCTTAGCTTCTGTTCCTCTCTGGGTTTTCAGAGAGTGTGAGAGCTGCCTGTTTTCCTCACCTTCTCAGCTGATGTGTTCACAAGGAACGCCTGCTGGTGTTGGAGCCTGCAATGCTAGGGTGAGTCAAGGGAAGGCGGGCTGGGGCAGGGGGAGGTATTTGCAATTCACTGGGGATGGGGTCAGAGAGGAAAGGGAGACCACAGCAGAATTCCTGCTACAGAGATGTGGATGAGACAGTAAAGATTGGCTCCCAGGAGCGGTAGGAAAAATCTGGGTCAGCCTTCAGCCTGCTTATTGTCTTGGGAGGAGTGGCCCTTGGATTAGCACTGGGTACCTGCTTGAACCGGGAGTCTGTAACCAAGCAACAAGTGGGATGTTTAGAAGGGAAAGATCCGTGAAATCCACAGGAGGTGGGAGTAGGGGGCAGGGGGCCAAGAAAGACCACCAAGGGTATTCTGCTGCAGAGCCAGAGGAAGGCTGGGGGATTGAATCTGGGGAAAGAGAAAGAGGAAAACAGGTCTGCAGGCAGTCCACCTGGTTATCGCCACGCAGAGGTATTATTTTAATGTAGTTACCAAAAGCAGGCAGCGGACTACAATGAGTGGTTTTTCTCAAGAAGATAATGTGGTAGAACACACAGCTTGGCATCTGTTTATCTTCCCGAGTTATAAAACAATTCAATTAACTAAATTCATTGTGACGCTGAGCCAAAATAATAACATTTGATCTAATAGTGTTCCAAACAGGAGTCTAATGGCATGTGCTCTGAGAGTCAGAAGAATAAGCTACTACTCTTAGTGATAGTAGATTCCACATGAGCAAATCAGCACTATCACCTATGATATGCCCAGAGAATACAAACACTCAGCTCCACGTTAAGAAGTTGGTCTTATGTGTGGATGGAAAATTCGGAGTGTGATTTAAAGGGCCTGCTACACCTCTAACCAATATTCATCTGTTCAACCATCAAGTACTATGGAAAAGATACCCCACCCTGGAGAGAAGGAGCAATGTAGGTCACAAGCATAGTTGTAAGACATTCATGAAACACAGGGGCAAACAATATTGCATTCACATTCACAGAATGTGTATGTCTTATTCTGCTAAGGAAAGGGTTCGTAGAACCATTAGAGAAAAGAAAAAAGTAATCTCAAGATCAGTTTCAAAACAGGGTTGCATGGAAATAGTAGAATGTAAATAGACCTCAGCTGTAACACGGCTTAAGAAGACTTAGCTTCTCTTCAGACAACAATACTGAGCACACAAGGAGATATTCTCCTATCATAAAAGTTCAACAATAAACTGCATCACATAGGTTTTCTGAGCACTCAAGTTACAAAGAACAACACAGTCAGGAAGCTAAGTTAAACATCACGGGACCTAACGGGGATTCCTGAAACAGAATCATGAAGGATGATTTTAATTCGGATTGCAGAAATGATCAGGCTTCTTCATGAAACTTTTTGGCTATAAATTAAAATGAGATTTGTAAAATTCCTAGGGGACGTAATTGCTGTGAATATTAAGTTAAGCACTCTGAAGTGCTTAGTGCCTGACATAGACATAGTACCTGAAAAACAGTCGATATTTCCATGTTGGTTCTGCAAATGTATACCTCAAAAGTAGACGTGTCCTTATAAAGGACTTACCAAGACTGGATAAAAGGTGCTAATGAAAATATGTAGACTCTCATGGAAGAGAAAAGAAAAAATGAATACCACGGAAATTTTTTACATACTGTAATTAAAATTAAGAAGACTTTAACAACAGAAGAGCCACAGCTTGCGTGGGCTAGAAGATTAATCATAATCCATAACCCAAACAAGGAGCAAAAAGGCAAAGACAGACACACACACAGACTCACTACAAACTCCTACTGTACACAGAACTGGAGGCCACAGAGGAGAGGAGAAGAGGACAGACTGTAAGTGTACTTAAAGAAGTAGTGCCAGACAGTTCTTCAACACCAACCATGCCTTGGAATTAAGTCTATACGCCATGAGTAAGATAGCAAGAAATACACAGGCACCTCAGCATCAAACAATTGCTGAGAACCAAAATCAAAGAAAAAGTCTCAGAACTTTCTAGAATTTATTGGTGACATTTCAACAATCAATAGAATAGTACAGACAAAATGTAAATATAAAATAATGGCTGTCAGCATATAATTCTCTACTCAAGAAAAATGTTCCTTGAAATAAATGAATAATTAAGATATTTCAGAAAAGCAAAAATTAAGAAAATTTATTATAGCACACTAATGTGGATTCTAGTACATTAAAAAATTTTAAGGGAAATGAGAATCATTTAAATAGAAAGAAAGCTATGATATAAGAAATCCAATAATTCCACTTTTAAGAAACAGGCAGCAAAAGAGATGGAAAGAGGGTTCAGGGGATAGGAACATTTCCTGCTCTTACAGGGGATCTAAGAGCTGTTTCCAGCACCCACGTTTGTCAACTCACAACTGCCTATAATATTAGCTCCAGGGTATTAGACACCTGTCTGTCTGCCTCAGCCACCTGCACTCACATGCACCCACACACCCACAGATATATACATAGAAGTAAAAAATAAATCTTTTTTAAAAAGGAAAATTGGGCAGTAATTAAGAACAAGTACATGAATACATGCAAATTACTTTGTTCACTGATAAACATTAATAATTTCTTTGGAAATCAAGAAAAACACTAAGCTTAGATGCTTGACTGAAATAGCATCATGGGCTGGAGAAGGTGAAACTTTGACCTTAAAGTTCCCTAAGATGCATACTAGTGACAGATGTAATCATATTTGACTTCAAAAAGGATGCATGGGGTTGTGTCGTCATTAACATTAACCCTGTAGCAAAATAAGTAATGGATAACAACAATGACAAGTGACAGAATAATAAAGTAATTTTAAATGCATGACTAACCCTAAAAAAAAGCAAAAATGAAAGGAACACAGAGAGGACCAATTGAAAACAAAAGTGTATATGTCCAACTCACACATATCAATATTTACATCAGATGTATCAAATACTCTAAATAATACATTTTCAAGCCACTTTGTAAAACAACCTACTGTTATAAGAAATATACTGTCAGTGAGTAGGCAACAGGTGCCTGAATCTATGAAACCAGATGGAATCTCCACAGCAACGAGTCTGGTTATAAACATGCTCCAAGGACCAAACCCTCAGAATGAGGAGGAAACAACCAAAGCAGCCTTGAAGTGGCCAGGGGAGAGGGAAATCCTGGTAAGTGTGACATCATAGATGGAATTATTTCAGAATGAAAGTGGTCTACTATGTAAGGTGAGAAAGTTGAGGACAGAGAAATGATTACTCATTGCTGGTTATACTCTAGATTTTGGTCTTCTGCTGTGTGTCCAGTGAACTGAGACACACACTGGTAGATCATGTGCACAGTCTCACACAGGGGGGCACATGAAAGAGGCGGTCTCTATAGAACAATATTTCTTAGTAAGACAGAAAACAGGGAAGTTGTTCATAAGAGGAAGTCAAAACTAGGAAAAGAAGAAACATAATAATTATCTCACAGAATGGAAGAGTCAACTGGAAAATTAGGATGTGGTTACCAGGAACTTGAAGTCAGCCCCTATGGCTGGCTAAGATGATAGGCATGATACCAGGAGAAGTAAAGAGAGCAGGAAGTGCACTCACCTTAATGACTGCTGGATTATTCAGATTGCTCTTGTAAAATCTTTCTTAGGATCATATTTATTTGACCCAAAGTCTCCTTTGTTCACCCCTATCTTCCCCTGCAGAATCCCCTTTCATTCTCTGTGGGTTCCCTGGTCCTGAAATCATCCCATTTTTCCATCATTGTCAACTCCGTGGTTCCTGGTGGTGTTTCCATTACCATACTTGACTCATAAAGTGTAGTATTTCTTTTTGAATTAAAATTTTATTTACATAGGAAATAAATTTGTTTGCATACCAGTTTATAGAAGTTTATTTGCATATCGCATTAATAAATTTATTTATTTTCCATACCAACCACAGTTTCTCCTCCCTCCTCTTCCCCGTTCCCTCTCCCCACATCCCTTCTATCCCTCCCCAATCCACTCCTCCTCTGTCTCCATTCAGAAGGGGTAAGATTTCCCATGGGAGTACACAAAGTATGGCATATCAAGTTAAGGGAGATTCCTCTCCCTTGCACCAAGGCTGGAAAAGGCATCCACCATTGGAAAGAGGTTCCAAAGAGCCAGCTCATGTACCAGGGACAAACCTCCATCCCACTGCTAGGAGCTTTACAAACAGACCAGCCACAGAAATGTGGTATTTCCAACATGAGTCTTCCTCAGTAAACTCCAGGCTCATTCAAAGCAAACACTATTTTAAAATTAAGTGATAGTCCATATTCTTCCAACATTAGAGGGCTAAAATCTTCCAAGGGGGAAGATGATAATTTACATAGCTTTTTATAGAAAGATCTTTGGTGTTTTTCACATGGACTGAAATTACCCATAAGTGTGCCATGAACGATGCCAATGTTTTTCTCTGGCTCCTTTATCCATCTCCTGCCTGCCTGTCAAAATCTAATGAAATCTTTATTAGAGAGGGGGTGGTGGTGGCCCATGCCTTTAATCCCAGTACTTGGTAGGCAGAGGCAGAGGCAGGCGGATCTCTGTGAGTTTGAAGCCAGCCTGATCTATAAGAGCTAGTTTCAGCACAGGCTCCAAAGCCACAGAGAAACCCTGTCTTGAAAAACCAAAATAGACAGACAGATAGATAGATAGATAGATAGATAGATAGATAGATAGATAGATAGACCCACCCACTGAGACGGTGGGGCTGGTCTAATGGGAGCTCACCAAAGCAAGCTGGTCTGGGACTGATGGAGCATGTGATCAAACCAGACTCTGAACCTGTCAGACAAGGAGAGCTGACTGAGAAGCCAAGGACAATGGCACTGGGTTTTGATCCTACTGCATGTACTGGCTTTGTGGGAGCCTAGTCTGTTTGGATGCTCACCTTCCTAGACCTGGATGGAGGGGGGAGGACCTTGGACTTCCCACAGGGCAGGGAACACTGACTGCTCTTTGGACTAGAGAGGGAGGGGGAGAAGGAGGGGGGAGAGGGAGGGAAATGAGAGGAGGGGAGGAGGTGGAAATTTTTAAGTAAAAATAAAAAAAAATAAAAAAGATAGATAGATAGATAGATAGATAGATAGATCTTTATTAGAAACATAGCTTACAAATAAGTAAAATATGAACCAAGAGCAGTCACTCCGTCAACCAGGAAATTAAAAGCTGAAGTGGGCAATTTTCCAGTGGACATCAGCTGCGTGGGTCGTCCTCACCTGAGCATAGCCTCCCTCACATCCAACAAGTCCCATGCACTGCAGGAAGTCCTGAGTGCACCATTCACTCTTCCTGTCCACAATGGTGCAGCCCACAAGTGAGTCCATAGCCAAGACAGGCCTAGAAGAGTTCTGCCTCCTAAAATTTAGAATTCAGAACAAAACAAAAATTGATCTCTCTTTTGGTAACTAAACTTGATATAAAAATTTCAGGAAAGTCACCCAGCCATGCTTTTCCAGGCAAAAAAAAAAAAAAAAAAAAAAAAAGAAGTAAAATAGGCCTGTTTACAGAAAAGAAAACTGCCACGATGTCGTTAAAGCCACTGATCAGACAGCAGGAGCCGGGTGGTGCTGTGGCCGCTGGTGACAGATGCAGCTGCAGTCCTACCTAGTCCTTAGGCACCAGGAAGACCCTGCATTCTCTTCCTCAACAGTATTTGAGTCAAATACTGTTGCCTATACCAAAAAAAAAAAACAAAAAACAAAAACCATATTATCACTGTCTAGGAATGCTCCAACTAAGGTCTAAGAGCATAGGGAATTCAAGCTGTCTCCAGTGCTCATCTTTCTTGCATGATCCACAAGATTCCGTGGTAGCATAAACTGTAACAATTGGGGCAGGAGGAGTGTGACGCTGGCTCTGGAGAGACTCTCCAGGTAAAGACAAAAGAATGAAACTTCTAGACTGGAAGGGACCTAGGCTTGGCAGTGCCTGCTTTGCAGTTCCCAACCCCCAGCCGACATCCTCCCATTGGGACAAACTCAAGAATCACAGCAAACGCAAAAAACAAAACAAAACAAAAAAACAAACGGCCAGGATGGGGATAAGAGGAGATCCAAAGACAGATGACGTGAGCTCTGCAATTATCATCAAAGTCACAGAAGAAAAATGGGCTGTGATGGGTGACCGGTAGAATCCAGCTTCTGATTACCATAATTATAAGAATGGTGTTGCCGCCCCCTTTAAAAACAAGAAGCAGCATGCCTGTTAAATTATTGGGTTTTCAGATTATAGGAATTCACTAGAAAAATGAAAACATGATTTTCTTTGAATCTGTCAGAAGTAGACTTTTTCCTTAGTGAAAGAATCTTCATCACAACGAAGAGTGTCCACAGAATCGCCCAACTTGTACATATTTGGGATTTGCTTATTATTTCAAGGTTTTTTTTTCAAATATCTGCGACTGTATAAAACCTCAAATAAAGTTTGCCAAATACATTTTTGCATTTAATTTTTAAGTCATGAAACCTGATTCGTATGTTTCTGGTTTTTTTAACTAGAGATAATTAAAAATTTCATTTTGTAGGATTTGAGGTCTACAGAAGACCTTTGGAAGCTGCCTAATGCACTTCAATAAACCTTCAAAGCCTTTTCCTAGAAACAGGAAAATATTTTTCTGAGTTCATTTAAAGCTGTTTCCTATTTCCCACTTACTGCCTCAAAGGAGCTAAAAATATTGACAGCGAGATGGCTCATGAGGGGGAGGAGCCTGCTCCTACGCCCTGAGCACAACCTCCTAGACCCCCTGGTACCCCGCTCCTCAGGCCGTCCTCTGACTGCTGCGTGCATGCTGTGACACAGGCACACACACCACACACACACACTCATACACAAAATATATAAGTGAAACTGTGATTTACGTTTTTAGTTAATTAAAATACAGAAGCATTTGGTTTCATTTTTAATTACTAATACGAATGTGGGCCGAGTTTTCCCTACTAAGAAGGTAGAGAATTGGGGAAACTTCCCTGATGGGGTATTACTCTTTGCTTTTGTTGTCACTTTGTCTCGTTTTTCCTTCATATTGCATATACTTAAAGGAATAATTTGGCATGAAACATTCAAGCACTTAACAATGGTGGCAACTTCGGCAGAATCTTTTGCGCACAGACAATTGTTAAGCCATGAGCACAGTAAAGTTCATGTACCACATTGTTATAAACACAGCTGAAACAAAAACAACAGAAAACGATTCCTTGACCATTCATTCCCTACAATAAGACGCTGTCAAATAATTTATTGAAATTTTTTGTTGCCTCTTTCCCACTCTACTCTTCCTTCTTTTGCCCCTGGCACGTATGCACCTTCAACCTGCCCAACTCAAAAGTTACACCTTGAGCTGAGATGATAAAGGACCTGCAGGCATGAGAGTCTGAGTTCCGTCTCCTAGCACCCATGTAAAAGGGGGAGAACTTCGGGTATGGTAGCGTATGCTTGTAATCCCGTGCTGGAGAGGAAGAGACAGGCAGGTCCCTGGGATCAAGGCAGGTGACTTTGTCTACTTGGTGAGTTCCAAGTCAGTGAAACACCTTGTCTCAAAAAGTAAAATGGACAGTTTCTGAGGAACAACATTGGCCTCCACATGCGCACACATATGTGCACATTCACACACACACATTAAATTTTAAAAGTTAACATGTGACATAAACAGCAAAATTCTTTTCATATTTTTTCCTCAATAGCTATGACATCTCTGATTATTTGAGAGAGACCTTTGCCTCTTCAGTATTCCACAAATTTTATATTTTATTGAGATGGGTTAGTTGAAGATAAATCTTTATTTCTGCTCGCATGCTGACACTTTACCCTTTACTACTCTGCTCCTGGGAAAATGTTCTTTCTTCTCCAGCTTGACTGGAGTCAACTCCACACTGTCTGCCTTTGTCTCAACATTTTCATTTTACCTCATACTTGAATTTCTTTCTGCATCCATAAATGCTATAAATAAACATGAGTACTAAAACTACAGTGTTGACATCTTTATAGACATTAAATTTCATTCACATGCCATAGTGTCTGACCCACGGACTATCTAAAGTCGTCAACAGATGAGGCCTTAGAGACAGTAAATCACCCCAATGTCGTAAAATTTCCCCTTAAGGTGTCACTTTCGTCTCCTCATACAAAGTTCAGGGTATCAAATTTTCTTGTCCTCACATGTAGATTCGGGAGTATCCTGTCAGAGGGATGCAGGGGCCTGTAGCATTCAGCTTACAAAAAGGACACTAGGAAGCCTGCAAAGCATTGACCCTCAAGAAAGAAAAGGTATAAATTATGCTCTTCCGAGTAGCTGTAATTTTTCTCAGAATATAATTTAATAACAACACAGTTTTGCTTGCAATTGGGTGGTTATCTGCCCACACATTCTTCCATGGTCACTGAAAACATTAGAAGTGAAGGCTTTGGTGGCAGTCCCATCTGGCTGTTTAGCAACTGTATGACATTGGTGGGGTCATTTTAACCTCACTGAATCTTAGAGTGACATCATGAGATTTTTTAATATAGTTGATAGTATTTTAGCCCTGCTGATCTTCACAATCATCGGGAAGTAATTCAGTGACTATTGTAGAATCAAGGAGACAATTTAAGTAAAACATTTACAGTGTACAAGTATGTTAAATCCTTTATATATACAATAAGAGGTAAATATTTAGTTCCCAAACATAGTAAAACTCTTAGTCTTTTGTTGTTGTTGCTGTTGTTTATTTTTGAGATTATATTCTAATTATATTTCTTCCTGCCCTTTCCTTCCTTCAAACCCTTCCTTACATCCCTTCCCTCTTTCTCCTTCAAATTCATGGCCTCTTCTTAAATCAGTTGTTATTATGTACATATATTTATTTAAATGTGCATATATTCTCAAATATAGCTTGCTGAGACCATACGATGTTACTGGTCTGTATTTTCTCAGGGCTGAGCCTTTGGCACTAGACACCCAATCATTGCTGTGCCCTTCCCCGGAGAGGACACCTCTCCTGTTTTTGGTTGTCTGTAGTTGTTTGTGTAAGGCTGAGGTCTCCTGGGCTTTTCCCTGTGCAGTCTGGCATGTCCACTGATGTTCTTCTTGTTCAACTCGAGTTTGGGCGGTCATGTTGGTGAGGCTTTACAGGTGTTACTAGAAGTTACTGATGTTACTAGAAGACGCGATCTCACAGCAAAGTCCCTGCTCTCAGGTTCTTACCATCTCTGGGCTCCTCCCTACCTCAGCAATGTTCCTTTGGCCTTGGTTATCAGGTATTTGTAGATGTATCTGTGTGCTGAGCTCCACAACTCTGCATTTTTACTGGCTGTGGTTTTGCTGTAATGCTCTCTGTCTGCTGGAAAGAGAAGTTTTCTTGATGAGGGGTAAAGACTACACTTTTCTGTACACTTAAAAACAAATATTTATAGATTATTTGATGGAGGAAGGTCATTGGTTAAATAAAAAGAAACTGCTTGGCCCTCATTGGTTAGAAGATAGGTGGGAGGAGTAAACAGAACAGAACGCTGGGAGGAAGAGGAAGTGAGCTCAGATGCCACAGCTCTCCTCTCGGGAGCAGACGCCTTAGCGATGAAGCTCCTACCCAGGATGGACATAGGCTAGAATCTTCCCGGTAAGCGCACCTAGGGGCGCTACACAGATGATTAGAAATGGGCTAAATTAATATGTGAGAATTAGCCTAGAAGAGGCTAGATAGAAATGGGCCAAGCAGTGATCAAATGGATACAGTTTGTGTGTTGTTATTTCAGGCATGAGCTAGCCAGGCAGCCGGGGTGCTGGGGACGCAGCCCCGCCGCCCCTATTACTACAATTATTGTTAGGGATTTTGCTGGTTTAGTAAAGTTGTGATTGTGGATCCTCCTCTATTAACCTTGATTTGACTAGTATTGACTAGTTAGGTAGTTTTCCAGTATCAGGTGTGGTATCTCTCTTGTTGAGAGAGTCTTAAGTATAATTAGGGAACAATTGGTTACTCCCAAAGCTTCCAAGCCACTACTACACCTATAAACTTATGCTGCCATGATGGTGATTGATACAACTCACAGGCAGCATGGTTGGGTGGGGCTGTTAGTTGCCTCTCTCCTTTGGAAGCTTGCACGATATCTTCTGGCACCATGAAAACTCAAAGGCAATCAGATCAGTTCCAGGTCAGTGGAATCTCAGAAATATGAAATTACCTTCACCCCCTGGGGGATAAGCAAGAAAAACAGCAATAGGCTGTGTATTTGGGAGTCTCTTGAACAGCCCTCAGCAGCTCCTAAAAAGAGGGCTTCTCTTTGTCTGATGTTGACACCTCTTAATCTTACTAGTCTCTGCTCAGTCAATTGTTATCCAGTTCTGGGATCACAAGAGCCTAAGGCCCTGCCCCTCTCTGCTTAAAATGAGCTTGTTTATACCCTCACAAGTAAAAAACACCAAGTTTTATCGTAAAGACTAAAGACAAATGAACTTGGTTATTTCGCAGTCCAACAGATTCTTTGGAAGTGGGTGGGCTTATCTATTTCCCAAACCCTACTTTCCATTTTCCATTTCAGCCACGATTTCATTACCCCCTTTGTTTTCTATGTTGAGAAAGATGGATGACTACCCACAATACGATTTTCATAATGCCAAGACGAGAGTCACAGAACAGTTTAGCTGGTTAGAAACTGAAGAAAATGCCCAGAGAGCAAACACAAGAATTCTTCCCTGGCCAACTAACTAGAGTTTTCCTACAAGGAGCTAGTAAAATACTAATAAAATTCCTTTTGTTTTTCAGCTGCTGATGTTCCAATTGTTTTTGTTTCATGCAACCCTGAATTCTTAGTCACTAACACAATATAAACAAGTGTGTCCTCTGAAGAACACTGGAATCAGAACATTAAGACGAACAGCTAGGCAACAGCTCTTATGTCTACCAGGTGGCACTGAACCTTCAGCACTGGGTGCTTGATTTTCTAGCCATGAGCAGGGGCTGTTTTTCTTCTGCCACAGACCTCCTCTGTCTCATATAAATATAAACAAAACAAGCTTTCTTTATACTCTTGCAAGTTAAAACCATCAAGTCTTATTGTAAAGACTAAAGACTATGTATATTGTCTATATATATAATCTTTCTATATGTATATGTTAATACACACACACAAACATATATAGTAACATCTTTGCATCCTAAATCTAAACTTCTGCTTGTCAACTTGTGAGCACAGAAAGCACCACCTTTTAAAGCAACTAAGTAGTTACCTTAGTATTTATAAAGAATTCTTATTTCTCCAAAATCAGAAACAGCTTCTAACTCATACTTGCATTGTGTCCTCTAATTTTATACTGAAGACCACTTTGGGATTTCAGATGCATTAGTAATATTTCCAAGGTGGGTTGTCTTTGAGAGTGAACAAGCTTCTGCCATATGTTGTTCCAGCCTCCATTCAGCTGTTTGGGAGCTGTGGAGATGCTGATATGCATTGATCAGACCTCAAGAACCATTAAGTATATACAGCAGCATGCTAGACACTGCAATAGAGTGATACAGTAGAGATGTAAAGTTCAGCAATGCCCATGCTTTATTGATACCAACAGCACCAGGAACTGTAATTTACTTAAGAATATAACTCCATTCTTATTTACCCTCTGCTCTTCTACTCTCTTGGTATTCTAAAAGCTTTTCTACTCCTTCATATTCTAAAGTCTTTAAAATTTGCTCTCTTTGTTCAAAATAATTTGGCAAATTTACTAGGAAAATGTGGTCTTAAGTGATAGCCCTGTTGTCCGATTCTCTAGGACATACTGTAATAACCTTAATCAACATGATTTTCCTGCTGTTGCTGAGCACATCTGCTCCCTGTTTTACACTGAAAACACAGAGAGCCAGTGGCTGATGGGCAATGAGAGCCCGCTGGTGCCATGAAGCTGAAATTCTCTGAAGCGACTTCTCTACACACTGGTCTGACCTTGACTGAGAACATCGTGACTATGGGTAGAAGGAATGGTGTACTTTTCCATGTGCCGAACCCACATTTGCCTTGGGATAAACTTTTATTTCCTTCAAAGCTGAGCTGTTTTTCATTGAAAATGTTGGCACTCAAAAGTGGAACCCACAGACAATTAACTTTAATGAGAGGACTCACAACTGAGCGGTGTCGACATGAGCCTCCGGTGCCCTCCAACCTCGTTACCTCTTCCAGGCGAGCTGGCGCGTCCTCCCTGGAGCCTCTGCTTTTGTTGATATCCCTTTGGTTCGTTCTGGAATTGTGGTTGATACTCGACTGTTCTGTTCTTTCAGAACATTTGTCTGAATTTGTTTGCTACCCTTATTAGCTTTTTTGGTTTTGTCAGATACTTTTTCATCATCTAACTTGGCCTTTCTGAATTTTTCATCACCTTCTCCTGTATCCTGTGATCTTGCTCATTTTAGCAGAAAAGCTCTATGAATGTCTGATTATAAAGACATCAAAAACAAGAGACATTTGTTTCTCTCAATCATAAAAATGGTATAATTATATAATCAACTGTCTTGTGGAGGTCTGGGTGGAGAGCCTTTTAGAATAACAGCTTCACAAGGAAAAATCCCCCAAACAACCTTGCTCGTGATCAGAAAGGATTTTACCAGCTGGCCCAAGAAGATACAAGAATGTGATCTCTGAATATCTAGAGACCACTCTTGTCCCACAAAATGGAGACAGTAGAAGGAACCAATCTCAGGGAACACATGATTCCACTCTTCTAAGCTGCATATAGGTCAACCCAAAACACAAGTCCCATGGATTAATGTATAAGTTTACAATTCTCAGAAGAGGGTGGCCACCATTAAAATAAAAAGGACATTTCAAGAAAAGAGACCTTATTTTATATCTCATACTTACAACATTCTTTCATGCAAATATTTAGGGAAGTAGAGAGATTTAACTCATAATGACTTCGTTTTGTGTGCCCCGTGGAAGAGAACACCTGATGTTCCTAAATTGATTTTTGTATGAAGTAAACTAAGATCCCAGAGCAACGTAACAAAATACAATGAAAAGGAAGCGTTGAATAGGCTTTCACTGGTAAGGTCCTATGATTTGGTTCTATCTGCAACATAAGTAAAAGAAGTATTTGCCTTGGAGCAGCACCAGCCATGGGAAGCAATAAAAGTTGCTACTTCAACCCCCAAATGCAGTCTACTGGATCAGTCTCAAAATTAGGTAACTTCTGCCCTTTTTTGTTTTGTTTGATATTTTATTTTTTTAATCTTTGTACTTGTTCTCTCTCAAAAGTCTATGGAATCACAATTTCTTGCAAGAATGTTGGCTGATGGCCTCGGGGTGATGTACACTTCCTACAGAAAAGACAAGCTTAACAATACAGAGTCTTCCCTACAGACTCCTTCCACATTTCTGGGAGATGAAGAAATGAATATGCATGAGCTAAAGAGGATTTCCTCTGTTGGAAGAGAGAACGCACAGAAGATTTTCAGCTTCAGTAGAAAGGACCGTACTGGTAGACACTTCTTACCATTCTCTGTGCTACACATCTTGCAGAGAGAAACTCTTAAATCCACATCTATTGCCTCAAATGTTTACAAACCCCTGCAGAAGGCACCACTATTTGATTTCAGAAAAAAATGGATTTGATTACATTGGCAATCAGTAGCCACAAGTGAGTGAAACCACAAGCTCCCATGTTGAGTTGTCCATTGACTACATTCTTTTAAGATATTTATAGTAGAGTCTTAAATACCTTTAGAAGTCTCTTTCCGGATTTTCTGAGTTATTTGGAATATGTATTAGTGTATTTTTAAGTAATAAGAATAGTTCTGAAGTCAATGACTTAGTTAAACTACCAATGATGATGCCAGGATTTCCTCGTGTTTCCTGTGCTGCTGTTAGAATATTGTTTACTGAGTCTCCAACCCTACTTGAATGAATATAAGAGTTTTCCAGGTATGGTAGCTCATGCCTTCAATCCCAGCACTCAGGAGGCAGAGGCATGTGGATCTCTGAGTTTGAAGCCAGCTTGGTCTATATAGTAAGTTCTAGGCCCATCTGGTCTACGTATTGAGGTCCAGGCCAGCCAGGGCCACAAAGTAACCCTCCCCCCAAATTAAAGTTTTATAGTACCTAAGAGATAATTATTATTTTGTTTAATTTATATTTAAATTTAAGAAAATTCTGGATTTTAGACTTGCAAATACTTATTTTAAATGTCTCAGAATGAACTCTCTTTAGAGAGTATCTCAATTGCATGACCAAACTCTTACATCCCAAACAATGGACTTTTTCCTAAGAAAATGAAGAATATTAACATGATTTGTCTAACTGAATGACTTTTAATACTTTTGGTAATGATACTATATTTTATGTAATATGTAAAGGACATTTTACTGCAGCTCCCTGTGTTTCCTGCCATTTTATAACTTTATAAATTCATCAGTTAACAGATTAAAGACAACCTCAGAGATCTAAAATGTGTCAATATCACATCAAGAAGTAAAAACAGAGATTTCCTCAAATTAATTTGACCAAGGACAAATCCAAATTTGAGTTCTTCACTTCTTTCCTGGTTTCTTATAGCTTGTGGTTACTGGTCTATCTGTAATCTGTCTATGGTGTGTTTTTGTCTCTTGGCTGACTGTCCCTATACTCTCCCTAACAAGGGGGCATATAGATTAGAAATGTTAGGCAGAATAAACAGAGATACAAAATAAATACAGAGACATAGGATAGTAACAGGAGGGCACTCCAGTGAATACTGAATGCACCTGTGTTTATGTCTTATGATCTTTAAATACCCCAATCCAATAAAAGGGGAAGAAAGCAAAAGACGTTTTTATCATAATACAAGGAAAAAATAATACCCAAAACATCAAGTAACCACACCCTAGGTCAAGATGCCTTTGCGAGCAGCCACACCTTAAGCTAACTCTCCTGTCAGTAACCTTGAAGGAGCAAGAATAGGGTTAAACTCTCTGACCTTTAGTCAAGGTAGAACGGATCCACTTCTGTGGGCCCCCACACCCCAACTGACTACAAAGCACTCAGAAAAGCAAACACTACTGAAAGTATGTATTGTCAAGCTATAGCCACAGGTTGCTTCCAATAGTTATTGTGGATTCCTGTTGTGTGAGGTTGCTTCCAACCTGTTGACCGCTTTCAGCATATGATTACAACATACACATATATATGATTCATGGTCAGGGTCGTGGAAGAATATGTAAATTAAGATTAAGGGTATATAAAAATAAAATAAAGAAGTTGGAAACTATAATCAGAATATATTGAATGAAAAATTATTTCCAATATTAAAAGTAAAGATTAAATGTATGCTAGCTAAGGTTCATGAAAAGCTGACTGCATGACAAATTCAAGAAGTGTAAGGTTGGTTGTACACCGTACTCTTCAAGGAAGACTTAAGCAGACTGAACACACCGTAGGATAGCAAGTCAAATGCATGGTCTTAAATGATCTGAAGTTGTATTAGTAACTTGACTGTGAGATCCAGCAAGAGTCCAGTCTCTTTGAATGTAAGAGATATTTTCATAAAGTTTTATCAGTACATATGTTAACAAACATTTGCCTATAAATGTGGCTGGGCTCCCTACAGTATAGCATCCCTTTAAGCCTGCTATGTAGATGCGCCTTTACAGCCTGTACAGCATCCACAATAAATATCAGGGCATGAACAAAATGAACCTTGCTCTGACTGCCTCTCCTCCTTAAACTCACATCACCATGGTGACGAATAAATAATCTGAGGATTATTATATCTCCTGGATAGTGTCAACGGCACCGCCATGCCTGCAGGCATTTACAAAGTCTCACAGTCTTCTTAGATTGCCACCTACCCTGATGATAAGGGGCGACACCATTACGAGACGCTAGGCCCTTCTTCCTTAAAGGCTGCCCCTCCTGAAGACTGCTTTCCTTGGCCTCATGTTTACCAGATGCCTGAAATGAGCTTCCTACAACATTTGCTATTTGCATTTGCACAAAGGGGGATGACTGGCCAGCAAGGGAAATTATAACTCGAAGGGACTTCATCTCTACCAAAATTCTGGGGTGTCTGACCTTGGATACATAGAGTACTATGACTCCGGGCAGATGGAATGTTGCAGGTAGAGGGCCAAAATTGTCCAGGGTGAGTTTAGGCCTTTAGGGAAAATAGCCTGTTACTTTTAACCTTTGTGTCTGACCTCGCATTCTTATGATTATAGCAATGAGGTAAACCCCTAGGAATGCATTGCTCAGCTCAGCGGACCGTGAGCTTCCACCAACCCATAAAGCTGAGCATGCTGTCAGATGCTAAAAAGCGAAACTGACAGAAAAGGTGTCCCTGCTTTGCAAGAGCTGATGACTGGGATGTAGTTGGTGGTAGAGAGTCACTGTTCTCCTACTTTACTATTTGACTGTAGAAGTTTGCATGTGTTCCTGTATTTCAGTGAATTTCATCCATAACCTGAATTCAGATTCCCATACCTTAATTACACATATTTGATTCAAAATAAATTATTTCCTTTTGTTGTTTTGTTTTGTTTTTAAGCAGAGTGTCATTTTGTGCTGATAAGTAGAATTTAGAGAAAAACCAACCCTTCATGGGAAGGTATCTTAGAACAAGTCAGTGGTGATTCCAACCTCCTTGGCCAAGCTAAGGTGGTATGTTGTGAACTATGGTTTATTTTATTGTTACTGTATGGCCGCCTCTTGATAAGATGTCTGGTTGACACATCGCTTCTGCCTGCTACAATTTTGCAAAGTAACACAGAGCGTAGGCACTGGAGTCAAAAAGTGGCTCTGGCCCCAGACTGAGTCCGTTTACTTCCTGTGTGGAGAATCCTCGTGCCGTGTGATTCCACAGTCAATCACTGTTGTCATTAAAACGGGCACCTTAAAGCTTGAGGGCCACTCCCTCACAGACAACTTGTGACAGAAATGATTTTGATGTTGTACCATGAGAAAGAAAAAGCAGCAAGCAACAAGGTTGAAATGATTGACAGGTTGGCACAGCAACGCTAAATACATAAAACCTCAAGAGGCACATCACTGACGACAGCAGTGACATCATTTATTTTTTTTAAGAAATCCTTTAACGTTTAAAAATGTACTGAGATGAAACATTGGTATACTGTCTTTTGCAATAGGCTAATCACGGGAGAAATTTCATGTATCAAAGTATTGTAGGGTCGGTGGGGTGGCTCAATGGGTAAAGACCTTGCTACATAGGCTGAGCTCAATCCCCAAAGCCCACCCGAAAGGTAAAAGGAAAGAAACTGTCTCCATGAAATTGTCATCTGACCTCCACATGCATGCTGTGGCACTTTTGCACCTATGCACATACGCATACACACACTAATAAAGAAGTAAATGTAATATTTCACAAATCTGCTAAGTCTAATCCACCATCTGATTGTTTGGCTGAGCACTCTAAGGCGGAATCTGTACCCATCAGTACGGTGCCTACAGAACTCAGTCAGAGACTCAGCACCCATTCAAAGCAAGGTGTGTTGGCACGCACGTGTGGCTCAGTCCTAGGGAGGTGAAAGCAGGCAGATCCCTGAAGCTCAGTGGATACCCAGCCTTACCAAAGAAATAAATTCCAGGTTAAGTGAACTGTCTCCAAACTTAGTGCAGAGGAGCAGGCGGATGGCCCGGTAATTAAGAGCACTTCCTGCTCTTCCAGAGGACCTAGGCTCAGCTTCCAGCACCCACATTGCTACTCACAACTGTCTGTAACTCCAGTTCTGAAGAATTTAACATCCTTTCTGGTCTCTGTCAGATCCTGAACACACATGATGCACATAAACTCCTAAACACTAAGATAGATAGATAGATAGATAGATAGATAGATAGATAGATAGATAGGCCTTCCCTTACAAATTAAGGTAGGGAAGCAACTGAGGAAGATATTATCCATCTCCAGCCTCCACACACACACGTGCACACATGCAAACGTGTGCAATACATACACCACACCAAACACATGCACACACACAGAGAACCTATCTTTAATGACTACACAGACAAATTCATAACTTTAAATATTCTCAAAGGGTCTTCTGTCGCAACTCCAGTTCCCAACCCCAGCATAAGAGTTCTTATACAAGACAAACAGGAAACCAGCGGTTCTCAGTGCTAACTCTTTTTGTTATGGTAGTTAATAACCCACCAGTTCCACTCTGAAACACAGATTTACTTTTCTTTTATTTAAATAATACTAACTCTGTATACCCTTCTGGTTGGCTTTTTCCATGTTAATACCATAAGGTAATATTGTCATTTCTTTTTATGTTCAGAAATTATTTTCAAAATTTCATTATATATCTTCCTGTAGAGATCTTTTCTAGACTCTGGTTGCAAAATATTTTCCTGGATAAATAGGTCTTTTTGAAAGAAAATTTCCTTATTAGGTAATATAGAGTAAGCAACTTTTGTCTGAATTTCTGATTATTTCCTTTGAATAATTCCATTAAGTGAAACCTGTGAGATCAAAGATATGAGTGAATTAATTTTGTTGCGTTGTTGTTATTGTGGTTGCTGCTGTTAAACAGGGCTCACTCAGTAGCCTAGCCTAGCTTGGAACTTCCTACCTCTGTCTCCCAAGTGAGCCACCACACCAGCTACATCAAGAGTTTTGACAGTACTATCCAGCTGCTCTCCAGAAAGGCTTTAACGGTCTGCTAGACAACTCCTCCTCCTCTTGTCACAGTAACACCATGCCAGGAAAATTAACTAAATGGATTAAAATATAAACAATTATACCTAATTGGATAGGCTACTGTTTGGTGGGAAACTCCAGTGTTTAGAAAGTAACAATGTTTGAACCTCAATTTTTTAATCAGTTGGTTGGTTTGTTTTTGTTTGATTTTCTGAGAGCATGGCTGATTTAAAAGCCTGTCTATCTACTTACAACAAAAATAAAAAAAGCTTCTGCATACAGCCATCCTTCACACAGTTTTCTGGCTAAAATGAATTGCCAACAAAATGAAGAAATATATACTTCTTCAGATGTCTATCTGAGTTCTCCCGTCATCTCAAGTGTTGCAACTCAGTTTGTTTTGCCAAAATCAGCTCACTCTTCAACAACTGCTTTTAATTAGCTCTGGTTAGAATGCCATTTGAATTTTGCCAACCTAACCCCCTCCCCATTTTAGAAACATAAATTTCCAAAACAATTACCTATTAAGCTGGAAGTCGTTGGCTTTTACTAAGCCTGAGGGTGATTTTATTTTTTTAGTCTGTATTTGTTTTGGAAAATTTGTAAATCCATTTAGTCCTGTCTGGAGACGAGATATCTGGATAAACATAGGTGCCACGTTTGACAGAACAGTTGTTAGAATCCTGTTTGCTCCTCTGGCACATGTAGGCGGCTTTGACTTTCTGTAGGGCTACTACAGAAAAGACAGTCCGTTTCTAAAGCTATAAAATAAAGGTACGCAGACATAGCTAGTATTATTAGGTTATTATTAGTACAGTTAGGTTTAGTTGATGGCCCCTCACTTAGAATGTAACTCACAATTTTCAATTGTTAGGCAAAGTTCCTGAGGAAGCCATGTCCATGCTAAATAGTCTACAAAAATAATTGATTGTTAGAACTTCAGTGATCATGGAGAGGTTAGAATACCTTTGGGATTGATGGGTAGATCCTTTTGAGTACATTAACAGACCCCTGCTTTCCACAAACCCGAAAGCTAAGAATGTCATGAGAGACAACATTTGAGGCCGATAGCAAAGATTTCCCACTTTGCTGTCACCCGCCTATCTGATATACCCACCAATGTGTTTGAAAACATTTTGGTCCATGGTTTTTTTTATTATTATGTTACTATAAAAAACTTCATAAAAATTGTAACCTCAGTGGAACAGGGTATTTGGGGCAACCTAAATTCATATTTCCACACCATGGTCTTGCATATTTGGCTCTAGAATAAACTTCATTACTCTTGTTGAGTTGAGAGTTGTATTTTGCACATTGACACAGCTTTACATGCTTATGGGATGAATATACAATAGAGACTACACTCTAAATTTCCATCATTTATGAGATGCTTGGAAGTGGTCGTGACCTCAGTCCCAGAATATCCCCATGATCACAGTGTTAAATAACTGACTCAGATTCTACAAGGAACTTCTTTGTTGGCATGGTTTTGATACTCTGTTTCATGTTTTCATACGTGATTCTGTCTATAAATCTCCCACCTATGTTTTTGACTTGTGATGAGATGAAGAATGTAGACACTCTTAAAAATGAAACTCAACCTGACCGCCCTGCGTAGAAACGACAATGCAGAAGTGACCTTCTCACATGTTAGGTTTTATAGAGTCTCCATCTTCATCTTATAGGATGAGGAGTAAATCAGTGACCTGGTGAAATGGTCAGCATCGGCCAAGACCCCTGACATTGTGAGGAAGAGCTGGGACAAGTGATGGCATGTCAAGGCCACTTCTCACATGGGTAGAGGGCCACATACAGACGTACGTGTTCCTTAGCTTATAGTCTTTGACACCCCAAAATCATGTGCTGATAACTCTTGCAGATTCAAGTGTCTATAGAAAGTTTTCAATAGTTCCAACAGTACAAAAAGAGTCATAGTTTTTATGCAACAAGGCCAGTTTGTCAAGTAATGATGTAGTCTCTGTGCTGCAGAGTTAGGGACATACAGATCTCTAGGGGTTACTGGCCACACAGCCTTACCTAATCAGTGAGTTCTTGCTCTCAATGAGAAACTCTGCCTCAAAAACAAACAGTTCATGAAAAGACACCCAGGGTGGGTTCCTGTCTTCACATGCCTAGGTACATACATGTGTAAGCACTTGTGATCTCCACATGCATATATACATAGATAAGTACTTGCTCGTACATAAACACAAACACATACCCACAAAAACTTAACCAATGCAATAGCAACTTTCTTATTATAGCTCTTAAATATACTCCCATTTCAGACTGAGGAGAAAGGTTAAGGGTAAAGCATTTACATGCAAATGAGAGAACCGAGTTCAAACTCCCAAAGCTCATGTAAATCTGGATGCAATAGCACATGCCTGTGTTCCCAGCAGCTGTCTGGGGGGACAGAAAGTGGAGACAGCAGAACTATCAGAAATTGACAGGCCAGCTAGACTGATGTAAATAGAGAAAAACAACAAAGAAACCCTGTAAAACATGATCAATGAATGCATGTGTATACTCACACAAGTGCATCTACACACAGAGAGAGAGAAATAACAATTCTCCAAATTTTGAGAGGCTTTCTCTGAACTGACGATGCATGGATTTCTCGTCACAATCCTGAACAGTACGCATTTGTCTTACTTCTTTACAGACAAGTCAACTGAGACATGAAGCAGCCTGCGTCAGTATTTTCATTTGTCATACCGCTTCTAATGAGACACTCATTAATGGGGACTGAATTTCTCAATTGTCTTCCAAGTGAAACCCCAAGAGGTGTCTAGGGTTTGCTCACCACTATTTCAGCAAAATAAAAGAAATGGAATCTGCAGCTTCGGTAATGATGCACAAAATTATTTCCACAAACCATTAAAACAACCAGACATTTTTGATGGGTGATACCCAGTTCCTTCCTCTCTGTGGCAGGAATGTAGGACAAACTGAGAACCCTCAAGCAGAGTATGCCCTCTCTGGGAAATCTCTAAATGCAAATATACCGCCTTGGAAAACATACCATCACTGGGATGGTTTGTAAAGTTAAGACGCACACAGAAAAGAGACTGTAGCTGGTTAACACATGTGTCCCCAAAGAAAATGGAGACTGATACATTCTTTTCTTTTACCTTTAATATTACAATATAATTATATCACATCTCCCTTCCTTTCTTCCCTTCAAACCCTCCCATATCCTTTTCCCTGTTCTCTTTCAAATTCACAGCCTCTTTTATTTTTTTTATCAATAGTTGCTATGTACATTGTATATGTATATGTGTATCACCCTAAATTCAATCTGCTCAGTCTATACAATGTTATTTGTATACATATGTTTTCAGGCATGACCATTTGGTAACAGATAACCAACAAGTGTGTTCTTGCCTACTTCTCCAACTCTTCACATTCCGTAACTGCCTATAGTTCTTTATATAAAGTTAGGTCCTCATCTACTTTGGTGTGTCCATTGTCCTCAGCTCATGAACTTCTGTACACTGTTGGATACAAGATAGAAATAAGTACAGGTGTTGTGGAAAATAGTGTGGAAACCCATAAGACAATAAAATAAAACTACCACATGATCCAGCAATTCTCCTTCTTGATATAAAAAGGAAGAGAGAACAGTGAATCAATGGAGTGGTTAACAATCACTCCCTGTTCATTAAAGTTTCTCACACTGGCCAATAAATGTTAAATGCCAATGAAATCATGACCAGATGCAGAAAACATGGTGCCCCTGTATAAGTGAACAGTCCTTAAACATAAAATCACAAAATCCTGTGATTTCTGACATCATGGAAACAGAAGATTGTTCAGTGAATATGGCAGACACTTAAAACACACCAGATAAGTATACTATTATTTGCATGATTAAAATATTGATGATAGTTGAGCATACAACACTAGCTACCAAGAATAGGGGGAGTAGAGACAAGATCAGCGTTAGGAAAGGTTGAGTGGTGGGTGCCTGCTTAGATCTGCACCCAGGAAGAAACTACCACACAGCAGGGCACTTCAGATAATACCTGATAGATCATTATACAGATAGAGAAAAGGATTTAAATGTTTCACTCTAGAGACAAATGGTCAATGAAGTAGATTTGCTTGCCCTAAATTAAATATTATTCAACATATATGTGCATTATGTATGAAAGATGTTCAAATTCACTATCAGAATAATGCAAATTCAAACCACACTGAGATCCTGAAACCCCTTTCTGTAACAAAGGCAAGGATCCCAGCTTCATCTGAGAGGAGGGGCCAGGCTGCTACAGCCAGGCTCCTGGAGCTATAACTCCTGCTTCTGCTGCTGTTGACATCTTCAGGGACTCATCCAGGATGATTCTGAAGCATGGTTGCCCCAGAAACATCCCGAAGGGATACTGGAGTTGTAGTACAGTTGGTACAGTACTTGCCTAGCATGCATGAAGCCTGGGTTCCTTCCTCAGCAACTCATAGAACTGGATGTGGTTATGCCCAACATTTGGGAGGCAGAGGCACAAAGAACAGAACTTCTAAGTCATCTTTATGTACATAAATGGCTTGAAACCAGGTGATTATATAAAATCCTGTCTCAAAAAAAAAAAAAAACCTATAACTTCCTGGAGATAAGATCCCTCATGCCTACAACGTGTTGAAAGAGTTAAAAACTCTTCACTAACAGAGAAAAAAAAGACACGTGGTCTCTTGTTTACAAATATAATTTGTAGCAAGCTTCCTCATCAAACTCTCTTTGGACCACCAGCCCACAAACAATGACATGGAGACTTATTAATTATGAAAGCTTGACCTTAGCTTAGGCTTTTCCCCACTTGTTCTTATAACTCAAATTAACCTGCTTCTATTAACCTACATTCTGCCATGTGGCTTGGTGACCTCTTCTTAGTACAGCACATCCGACTTGCTCCTCGTCTGCTGGGGAAATCCCATGCCAGATTCCTCCTCCCAGTTTCTTTCTCTCTGCCAGAAGTCCTGCATATTCTCTTCTGCCTAGCTATTGGTCATTTAGCTCTTTATTAAACCAATCAGAAGACACCTGAGACACAGACACATCTTTACAACGTTAAAAATGTATATATATTCTGCAACAAGAATTTCCATTTATAAATTTACCAGTAGTTACAACCTTACTTTGTGACTTATATCACTTTATTACTTATATTTTTCTTAGAAGAGAAAAGACACATAGACAACAATTAATTTCAGTCATTTTTTTTCTGTTTGGTCTATCCCACCTATTAGTTAATTTTTGGAGCTCTTCTAGGCTTTGTTCAAGTTTTCAGTATATAACCATTGGTTATATACCAGAGTCTTACTGCTATACTCAGAAGTTATTGTAATGAAGATAGCTATTTGGTAATGACTGCTCTTTCTATTCCCATAGCAGCAGCAGAAGAACCATTAACAAGATAGAATGTGTGTGTATATAACTGACAAATAGGGCAATGTGCCTGTCCCCAGTCTTCCAAGATTAAAATACTCAAATCTCTGTTGGATTCTGCCTTAAGTTGTAATGATTGGTGAACATGAAGGTTCTCAGGTACACCATGGTCAAAGAAAATAAACCTGCTATTTTGGATACGAATCTTGAAAATAGCCATAGCAATAGCTGCATGCTTAGTGTTTATAAGGTTTAAAGCCCCAAGTAATGCCCTCTCTCTGTCATTCCCACCACACGCTGGCTCTCGGTCTCCACATTAAGACCCTCTACTGTCCCGATGGGTCAGATAGGCCAAGGCTTTGGATCCTTATGCAGGCAGGCACTATACCTGTGCTCAACCCTAGAGAGTGACTTTCATAAAATAGCCTTAGTCTGCACAATCCCTTAAGACGGCAGCCAAGTCTCAGAAAGGGAAACTGAGGCAGTATGGACCAACAGGAAACTAATCTGATACGGGAAGGGAAACAACTTATCCAAGACTCAGATTAAAGTCTCTCAACAGTTGAGAAGGAGGAATTTTCACAAAATTGACAAAATTTGCTTTGAGGTTGTATGTGAAGGAAACATTCCTTATGCTGGTGACTTTTCAAGTAAGCATGTAAAAACAGCATTGAATCATGCTGGAGCTCTGAACATATGTGACCTTGGCGTTTAACCTTATTTTTCCCTATACCTGTGGCTTCCTGAGACTCTCACAGACAAGGTCTGGAGCCTTGTTTATAGTGAAAATAGCTGTTTCAACTCCTTGGGACCTGGTGTAGTAAGGTTTCCTTGGTCTCCTGTGGTCAGTGCTTCATTAGAATATATCCCTGTTCAATGCACCTAGCAACCACCTTGAGTTCATTTATTACTACAGAAAAAGAAAGGGAAGAGGAGAAAAAGGCAAAGGAAAGGGAAAGAAAAGGGAAGAGAAAGGGAGTTTAGGGACCCTTTAAGTCACCTAACTTCAGAAGCCACCTAAATCAGGACTATTATTAGGATACTTAACGGTGTCGATTAACATTATTAATTTTGCATGATTCTCTTTAAAGAAGCACATGCAAATCTTGGAGGTGTAATTCCTGCTAAGTGTTTCTCTCTCCCTTAGTGCCTGTGCTTAAATCTATAAAGCTGCATCTTAATAACTCCATATTTGCTCAAAAACACAATAAAATATCCCACTGTAGAAAGAATGGCTATAATCAATAAGATGAAAACAATATGCATTGAGGATGTGGAGAAAGGGTCATTAAGCACTATTGGTGGGAATGAGAATTCTTATGGCAGGGGAAGCTTTGAGAGCTCCAAAGTTGTCCTTCTCCTTAGGAACTCCAAGAGAGGTGGGAAGGCCTTTTGAACAGTTACTCCTACAATAAATCCAAGAAGATTCTGTGTGAGGGACAGGAATTTCCATGATATACAAAAATGGTAAACCATATTTTTCAAAACAGAAGATGAAATTTCTAAATTAATATGAGTTTACTATGAACTCTGGGTTCTTCAAGTTACATGAAGTCTTTAAGAAGAAAATTTTAAACACGCAGAATTTCTTCCCAGTTTTTCATTTACCTCCCAGTTTATTCAATTTAAGATATTTAATATATTCCTAGAGAGTGCATTTTTTAATCTCTTGAATAAATGCATAGTTGATTCTATAATTAATCTGGTCAACACTAAGGACTCAAAGAGGAATGAAAGAATACCCCAAGTTCTTTTGCCTAGTCATTCTAATCAGCCCCAAAACCTCAGGCTGAGCTGGCCGAGCCAAGCACATATCAATACAAATAAAACATTGCAAGAGTCTTGGCAGGTCTCCCCGGTGGTGTCTGAATATTTTCCACTAGGCAAGGCCAGCTCCACCACTGCTTGGCTGTTCTTATTCTACTTGCAATCAAAGCTCAACATCTGGAAAAAATCACTGTCGTTCTCCAACATGTGAGTCCTTAGAGGCTCAAGAAAATAGGCAAAATAAGAAGCCCCCAAACATGTCTTAAGTCGCTTAGAAAATTAAGTTGTAAAAGGT
Source organism: Microtus oregoni (assembly GCF_018167655.1). Taxonomy (NCBI): domain Eukaryota; kingdom Metazoa; phylum Chordata; class Mammalia; order Rodentia; family Cricetidae; genus Microtus; species Microtus oregoni. The sequence continues at coordinate 55,299,411 of NW_024543059.1, read as the reverse complement.
ACTCTTTTCCTTTTACTCTTGGAGTTAGAAAGGAGAGTCAGATACCAGATGCACACAAGAGTGTCTTTTATCTTTCAGGTCTCACAAAACATAAATTTTTACTGACCCCACGGCAATATCAGGAACTCTCCCAGCTAATCATGAGACACCAGCACTAAGACAATGTCAAATGTGGCTGTGGAATCCTAAAGTTGTCTTTGAACCTAGATTATGGCAGCACCCACACTAGGATGCAGCATGAAGCAAGAAAAAGAACTGGAGCTGTGATCCAGTCCAACTAATTTGTGATTTCAACTCCAGCTCTACTTCTTAGTAGTCTGGCTACGTTGGACATGGCAACATTTAGATCCTAGGCTCACTTATCTACAATCAGGGATTCATGGGAATAGCCTTATAGTGTTGAGAACATATGATGGTATATACTACAGTCCAGCCTAGTGTCTGAACCACAGCCTGCATTTAGTGAGTACAGGTTGAACGAAAACTTTACATTTCAAAGGTTAAGTTAAAACAATGCAAAGGACCATTGGACATTATAGTCAAGAAGAACCCATTAAGGAAAACAACAGTAGCCCAAGCTAAGGTAGGAAACTCTCACTTAAACAGAAGAAGCACATCCTAGCACAGAGCAATGCCACCCAAGTTGATCAATGAGACCACCGTATTTTCGGGTTACTTTTGTAGGCTCAAAATCACATACCTCGAATAACGATATTTCCCAGCTTTAAAAATGGGACCATCAACCATGCTGTCAGGGCAATGACAGACATGGAGGTATTGGTTTTTTGGGGTTTTTTTTGTTTTTTTTGTTTTTTGTTTTTTGTTTTTTTGTTTTTTTGTTTTGTTTTTTTGTTGTTGTTGTTGTTTTGTTTTTCAAGACAGGATTTCTCTGTGGCTTTGGAGCCTGTCCTGGAACTAGCTCTGTAGACCAGGCTGGTCTCGAACTCACAGAGTGCTGGGATTAAAGGCGTGCGCCACCATCGCCCGGCTTGGAGGTACTGTTAATAAAGCTCAGATAGGAGAGCAGGGGCAGGAGGAACTCTGGAAAACACAATCAGGTCCAGGAGCACTCAGGATTCATGGGCAAGAACCTGAGAAACCAGTACTGCTAACCTGTCCCGGGAGGTCTCAGAACAGAAACAATGGCCACAGGTGTTTCTGCTCTTGCTAAACCTAGAAAGGACTTGTAGTGGAATCCTGTCAGCCGGTGTTCAGTCTAATGCAGAGGCCAGCTTGGATTCCACCTCCAAGGTGACAGCACCTTTACAGATAGACAGTAATTCTATAGTGTCCTGTAAGGATGCAGATGAATGTAAACGGGCAGGGATGAGAATGGCTGTCTGTAATCCCAACACTTAAACTATTTGGAAACAAGTGTTACTTTAGGTTTCTTAACAATATTTTGAATACAAGTCTACCAGGTTCCGGCGCTTCACAAGAAAATCTGAGATTCACGTGGAGGCCCTATCCTCTGAGAGGTTGTCAAAGAGGCCACATCTTAGTAAAAAGGCCAAAAGACAAGGGTGGCACACACGTACAAGCAGGAGCCATGTGAGCAAGGAGACAACGGCATGGAAGGACATGCTGTGTTTGGGGTCAGCAAGTATGCTCCTCTTGTTTGGCCACAACCAAGGACACATGAGTAGGAGTAGAGACAGGAAAACCAGCCGAAGGTCAGAACACAAAGCTGGACCAAGGAATCTAGTCTTTGTCATTAGGCAATGGTCATGTCAATGTCACTCAGGGCTTTTAAGCAAGAAGAGTGACGTAATCAGATTCCAGCCTTAGAGAGTTCGTTCCACCAGCAGTAAGCAAAACAAATTGGAGATAATTACAAAGGGCTTTATATTCAGCGCCAAATATGTGTCACTTAAGTGCTCCGTTTCAGGAGGCCAAGAAGAACGAACATCATGTTTACTGGTCCATCCTGGATGCACTGCTTCACCCCGTGTCTGACCTATGGCAGAGTTTCGTAAATATTTGCAAATTTAATTCATTATTGGTATAAATGTGTTACTTATTCTAGAGATTTTTGCAGATAGACCTCAGCCTCACTGCTATAATGCCTGGCACTCTCTTTGCATAGTTACCCCTCCTAATTCACTCTCTGGCACATTAGAGGACCTCATAAACCATTGTAACCTACACTGAGCCGCAAAGCATTTCTTCATAAAATCTGCTCGTCAGAGTTTGTAGTCTACCATAGCCCAGCAGCTCTCTCTGAGCTTGGCAGAATACGGAGGACTCCCTTCCCGGCCCCAGCTGGGAGCTTCCTGCTCTCTACCTAGCCTTATCTGGAGGATGTCTCTAGGCCCCAGTGCCTGATTTATCTCAAGGATGACCTTAGGTACAGTTCTCTGCAAACACTCTTACCCTGCTACCCACGTGGTAATTAAGTAACATGTTCTTACTATTTTCGTGGGGCCATGCTGCCACTAATCCAGCTGTGTCTGGTAGAAGTATGCCGCCTAATGCAAATTAGGTAGGGTATGCCCAAACTATCACCCCAACTCTATACATCCCCTATACGCTGGAGTAAAGTTGAGCTGTCTCATCGAAGTCACGTCCTGGAAGGCTGTTTCTGCCGTGTTCATAGGCCGTCCACAGCTCTTTATCAGTGCTGCCATGTCCTCATGGACTGGAGGCCAATGAATCATGAGGAAAAAGGGCAACATAAAAACTTGTTCAAATGACGCCAAAAACTGCAATAATGGTTGATCTTTGGCAAAATAAAGGCATTCCTATTATCTCTCTTACATTTCCTTTGCTTCTGGGTGTGTAGAACAGGTAATCCTCTCCTGAAAAGTAAATTGCCACCCTACAACAAGCATGGTATATGATCTAACTAGACAGTGGTAGAAGCCTGTGTTAGCCAGGTGGGCTTCCAGAACTTGAAAAAAAAAGTTTGTCTAAATCGGGATGGGACTATTAGATTTGTAGAGGGGAATCACCGAGATTAACAAAATCATTAGTCATACTGGCTGCCACTGTTGTAGGTTGCAAATCACCTAAAATAACTCACATTGCATAGGTCAAGTTAAGGTTTGCTCAATTCAAGGCTGTTGCATGCTCATAACGCCTCATGACGATGTGTCCAAATTAGTGAGTAGCTCAAGACAAAAGAAAACACTGCTTTTCTCTTTTTGCATTAGGGATAAAGCCAAGCACTCTAGGAAGCATTTGACGGATTAGACTCTCAAAAACCTAATATAATGTTAGGTAGATAAAGACACAAAGATAATTTTCATTTATTTGTGTTAAAGATTTTTAAGGCAGTTTAGAACCCACTTGAATTTTTATATAAGCTGGCAATTTCTAACTCTTTATTCAGAATTGAATCTAACAGCCAAAGATGCAAAACTGCCCACAGCTTACTGAAACTTAATCATTTTTACCAAGTTCAGTCAAATTTATTTGCATATGTGGGATAAACTCGCAAACAATATTAAGACTTACCATGGTCTAAAATAGCTTCCCCAGTAGGCAATTAAGTTGATAAACAAATGAGAAAATTTATAAACAAATAGACGTTAGCCTTGCAAGAGTTGCTACTGGAGCAAAGAACATCACATCAGGAACAAAAACACAAAATACAGCCAGGGCCCGAGGGCTGCAGCTGGTTAGGGCAGGGATTTGAAACCTTCGGACAGGGACTGTTAGCTGCAAGAAAATAAACACAGATAAATGGGACAATGAACAAAGGAAAGCAGAAAAGACCCACAAAAGTCTTCACATTGCTCCATCCTGTTATTAGCGATTCTTTTACCATGTTCACCCCAGAGTCTGATGCCCACTGGTCCTTTCCACAATGTTACTCATTCCCAAGAAGATGAGTGGCATCCTGTTCCCAGAGGGACCTGCCTGGGAGCACAGTGCCCTCGCTGGGAACCTAGGAAGAAAGCATGAACAGGCACAAAAAGAAAGAGTAGGGAAACTGAGGCAGATGAATCTGAAAAGAACTGGGAGTGGTGAGCATGATCAAAACCTGTTAGAGAACTCAAAACTTTCAAAGAACTAATAAAAAATAGGACTCGCTAACCAGACTTTTCTCACTCCAGAGTCAAATAGCATCACAGAAGATATACACAAGTTGATTTTTCCTGACCATTTTTTTCTTTAAATATGACTTCTTTTGGACATATTTCCAGGACTGCAAGAGTGTGAAACCAAGGATGGGTCTTGACTAAGGATCAAATTTAAAAGAGTAGACTATCAATTCATCTTTAAAAATTACACTGGCATGGTCCTTTATCCTTCCAATATATTAGAATCATGCCATTTTAGGTGAAAATAGAACTTATTCATGCTTTAATTTTTATTTGATTTATTCACTATACCAAATTAGTTACCTAATTAGTAACCTGCCTGTTACTTTCATCCCTTCCTTTTGTCCTTCCTTCCTCCTCTCTTACCTCTTTCTTATTTATCCTTTCTTCTTTCTCCCTTTTTTTGTCTCCCTTTGTAATCCAAGTCAACCTTTAACTTGTAATCTTCCTGCCTGTACCAATGCTGGGACTATAAGCATGTCTCCCTAAGCCTGGCCCCAAACATGCTTCCCTATTGTCCATTCATGCATTTTCTTTTAAATCTTTTTTTCTGCCAGTGCCTGTTAATCACCCACTATGGAGACCTAAAAATTCCTTCCTGCCATTTCTATTCAAAATATGTACATTAGCAATAATACATTTTGACATTTGTTATAGCTCCCACTTTGTTTATCTTTAGATATTTATTTCTAAATACATAAAGATATTTTGAATGTTTGTGTATCCAAGTCTATAGATTTTCACATTGTCTTTACCCCATCTCCAAGCTTACTTGGGCAACAGAAAAGAATATGTAATGTGAGATCTTGTTTTCTCTGAGTTGAGCAGCATAATTAATATTACAACATGATCCTCTGCAGGATAAGGTTCAAATGGTCCGAAGAATGCAATAGAACACCAGCCATCTTCCAGATCAGCTGGAATGAACAGGATTCACTTCAAACCAAATTTAAAAATGCATAGCTGGTACTTTCCAAGTCTAAGAAACTTCTCCACTCTTTTTTCTGGGAAATCCTGTCCTTCAAAAACACCACAAACCACTGCTAGGTCTTCATAATAGTAGAGAAATGATGCCAAATCAGTGTTGAATTCATAGTGTCTAAACACAAGATACCAATCACAGCAGGGCAGGCACACACTGCCTTGGACATGCTTGCTCAATCAATTACCAAGAACACAAATTATTTGAGACACAAAAGCAGCCCATTCTTCTACCTGAGATGCCTTCCTGCTGTCAATTCCAGCTGTTAAAGCCAAAGTGGATGGAGCATGGAGGGCTTGGCGAAGTCTTCCCTGACCACCAACCACATGTGATCTCTCCTTGTGAAAGCTTGTTGTACGCTCCACCTAGGCAAGCCTTGCCTTGGTTCAGTTTCTCTACATTGACTGTCATCCCTTCTAATGACACACCCTTCACCAGCATTACAGCCCTCACCAGTGCTAAGGACCCTCAGCAGCGAGACCAACAAGCTTTTGTTGTCCTTTGAATGCAATATTACCTGAACACGTAGATGAGTTATAGTTTTTAAAGCACGCCCTTCTTTTGCCAGTTACCCGAGAATCTCATGTAGAAAACATCCATGTGGTGAACGACAAAACCAGTTCCTTTAGAAGAACCAGACATAAATGTCCATGAATGAAAACTTTAAGGTCAACTCTAACCAGAGAAGGAATCGACGTTTTTTTCTCATGCTGGCCCTTAGTCTCAGCATTGCTCCAACCCTGTTTCCGGGAGTGGACTCTGCTTTGAGGCACTGAGAAGTTGTGGGAGGGAAAAGTTCTGTGCAGAGCTGACACACCTGTCATGAGCAGGCAGGTAATGACTTACTTAATGCATTTCTGGGAGGAAAATCCATGCCCTACAGCTTTTGTCTGTCCTTGTCCCCACAGGGCATCAGACATTCCTAAGGCCTCCACCTACCTGATTGTGCCACTCCTCTGCCCTCCAGTTCATTCCAGACCCTGAGTGGGTCCCAGGCCTTCCTCTCAAACACTAATTCTCCCATGTTCCTCTTGAAAAGACTTTCTATTTTATAACCGTATGACCCCACTCGACCTATCTAATTGTTTGTTCTCAAATGGACAAATATTTGCTGTGTATTAAAGATTCAGTGCTAAGGCACAGTTGTGTGTGTATATGAAAACACAGCTCCTGTTAGCAGATCTGATAGAAACAGTCAGGACGTACAAGTGAGAAGACATCACACAAGTTTGTGAGAAATTGATAAATTATATATTAGTGCTTGTCGTTATACTCATTTTTTCTTCTGTGGATTCACTGGCTAAGTTGTGTCTACCTTCCCTTATGGGAGCAGAATCTGCATCCCAAAGTCTAAGGCATCTTGACTCAGGACCTTCTTTATGTTTGTGTACTTGGAAGCCAGTACAAGAAACCTAGTCAGGAAAGTGGAGACTGGGTAACACTGACACCAAACCCTCCCAGGAGAGGGCAGTGACCTATACCCAAGTAGAGGAAGTGGGGGCATGTAGAGAAAGGATAGGCAAGGTGGTAGAGTTGCTTCAGCTCCAGCAAACTGGGTGTGGCAGCGCAAGATGGGGACGACCACAGTTCAGTCGGGACTTGGATTTGAACACCAAATATGCTGGCTTCACACACTGTGCTCGGCATGAGGGAGGCAGATGGCCCAGCAATGTCACCACCCTGGGAGGCTCTGTACAGAACTTGGATGAGAGCATCTCAGGAGTGAATGACCATGACTGACTCCTGGCTTCTCCTCCCTCTATCTGTGCTACATGAATGGCATGCTACATGAGGCATCAGGATGCAGCACAACCCCCCCCCAAAAAAATAAACAGGAAGTCATACTTCAGGAAACATATCTGTTACATCCTACCTATCATAAGCCACTTGCAACTACTAATTACAGAGTAATTGCAATTTTCTGTCAAAGATTAACTAAGTCTTGACTGGTTTAGCCTGGACTCTAAGTTCATCTATGCTACTTTTGAATCATGTCTCTTCATGCCCTTCAGTCTTGTTGGTCCATGCAGTTGCCGAGAGCAGTCCCATTAACAAACCCAAAGCAATGGATCCTCGTCACTAGACCACGAGGGACAGATGGGGTACAGACCTAAACAGAGAACTCTTAACAGAAGAGTCTCAAATTACTGAAAGACACTTAAGGAAATGTTCAACATCCTTAGCCATCAAGGAAATGCAAATCAAAACAACTCTGAGATACCATCTTAAACCTATCAGAATGGCTAAGATCAAAAACACTAATGATAACTTATGCTGGACAGGATGTGGGGTAAAGGGAACTCTCCTCCATTGCTGGAGGGAGTGCAAACTTGTACAGCCACTTTGGAAATCAGTATGGTGATTTCTCAGAAAATTAGGAATTAATCTATGTCAAGATCCAGCAATATCACTCTTAGGCATATACTCAAAGGATGTTCAATCATGCCACAAGGACATTTGCTCAACCATGTTCATAGAAGTATTATTCATAATAGCCAGAACCTGGGAACAACCTAGATGCCACTCAGCTGAGGAATAGATAAAGAAATGTGTTACATTTACACAATGGAGTACTACTCAGCGGTTAAAAAATACTAATGATGATGATGTCTTGAAATTTTCAGGCAAATGGATGGACTAGAAATAACCATTCTACATGAAGTAACCCAGACCCAGAAAGACAAATATGATATGTATTCATTCATAAGTGACTTTTAGATGTAAAGCAAAAAAGTAATCAGCCTATAGTCCACAACCCCAGAGAACTTAGACAATAAAAAGACCCTCAGAGAGAAATACATGGATCTACCTAGGAAGAAAAAAAAGACAAGCTCTCCTGAGCTAACTGGGTGCATGGTGACAAGCGGGAGGGTGAAAGGAGAAAGGGGAGGAAAGAAGAGGAGTGGGGGAAAATGTATAGCTCAATTAAAAATAATAAAGTGTAAAATAAAATAAAAACAAATCCAAAGCACTTATCCCATGCCTTCCTCTTGTCCTAGTAGAGCTTCCCTTGTTTATCTGTTTATTTTCATGGTTACTCATTAGGGTAGCAAGAAAGCACAGTTTTTCACTCAAAAGACCAAAGAAGAGTCTCTTTATTTTGAAGGGAGTGTCCTTTGACAAAATAAAAACTTTGAAATGATAAAGTGGAGGAGGAGGGACACCCACCAAACCAGCCAGGTCAGAGAAGTCCACTATGGGAAGCCACAGTAGCAAGCAGTGTCCCAGAGCTTGAAAGTCTGTTGCAAACTACAACTTTGTATTTCACGTGTATCATAACTCCCCTAAGCACTTTGAAGCTCCAACAAAATCTACAGCAATCTGAAGAAAGGAAAGTTTGAATTCATAGCTACTCCCAAAGTATTCCTAAAGACAAATAACCCAACGGGCCATGAGTCCCACAAGTCCTATACAGAGCTCCAGGGATAGACTTCTTGTCTCTAGTTTACAGTTACCGACAGACCCTTACATGCCACTCTGAACTTTCCTAATGCCAGTCACTTTTCTCAAGAGTTTCCTGAAAACGTTGTTATCTTAGACTAACCATGGGTCGTTTTGCATTCTGATCTCTCCCAAAATATTTTCTTCTTAGCAACAGATCAATACCCATTTGGTCTCTTTGTTTTGCTACTGTTTTTTGGGACAGATGGAGGAGAGAGAGAAATGGGAAGACAGAGAAAGAGAGACAGAAAGAAAGAGGACCATTGGAGAAAATATAGTAGACTAGGCCCTGGCACACAGAAACTGGTTACTCCTGTCTAACTATGATTTTGGGCCCTTGCTCGAACCCTGGTTACCACCATTCTGGTCACAGCTTTTTGACGACAACTGTTTTATGCTCCATATCAAGAGTGAAAGTCATGGGATGTTTTCTTTCTATGCCTGGTTTGTTTCCCTGAAGAAAATCATCTCCAGTTCCATCCTTTCGCTATTTGACAGGACTTCATTCTTTTTCATGGTGAAACAGCATCAGATGGTGCATATGTAACAACTTTCACTCTCTTCCTCGGTTAATGGACACATATGTTGTTCATATGTCTCACCTACTGTGAGTGTGAACGTGGAAGTGCACACGTCTGCTCAACATGTCAGTTTTACAGTAGTGGGATGGCTGAATCATAGAGTAGCTCCATTTTTACTTTTTTGCAGAAATTTCTGTTATTTCCTATCTATCTATCTATCTATTCATTCCCACCAAGAGTGTCTAAGGCTCCTCTTTCCTCCCTAGTCTTACCAGCATTTGTTACTTCATCTTTTGATAATAGCCATTCTACCCTGCATGGGATTTTGATTTGTGCATCCCTGATTGTTGATCAAGGTGGCTTGTTTATTTCCCGGCCACTCAAACCCAAATAAAACACAGAAACTATATTAATTACAACACTGGTTGGCCAGTAGCTTAGGCCTCTTGTTAACTAACTCTTACATCTTAAATTAGCCCATTCTTATTATTTTATATTTTACCACGAGGCTCGTGGTTTACCTAACGTTCCAAGGCGTCTGTCTCCTTAAGTAACTCCACCTTCTTTTCTCCTCCATCTCTGCTTGGAATTCCCACTTTGCTCTATTCTTCACTGCCATAGGCCCAAAACAGTTTCTTTATTAACCAATGGTAATAAAACATTTACAGCATACAGAGGGAAATCCCACATTACCTGATGGTTAGAAATAAAGAACACTTTTTCATGTACCTGTTGATCACTTGTCTCTTCTTACATTTCTTCCCTGCACTCCCGGGGTCCTGTCAGAAAATAATATCCCCTTGCCCTCCTGTTCTGGAGTGCTTCCCTTGGGTTTTCTTCTAGTAATTTCACAGTTTCAGGTCTCCTGTGAGTCTTTCATTTCTACTGTGTGTTAATTTCTGTAACTGATGAAAACTGGACTTCTAGTTTTAGTCTTCCATGCATGGAGATTCTTTGTTTTTTCAGTCTTGTTTCTTAAAAAGCCTGCTCTTTCTCCAGGGCATGTTTCCAGCCTTGTTGGAAGTCAATTGGCTAGAAATGTGTGAGGTTATTTCCAGACACTCTGTTCTGTTCCATTAGTCTGTGTATCTGTTTGTATGCAAATGCCATGCTGTTTTGATTATCATAGCTTTGTATTTTGAAATTGTGTAGTGTAGAACATCTCCTGCTTTGTTCCTTTTGATGAACTTAGCTATTTCAGTTTTGTTGGTGTTGTTGCTAGGGCTCTATAGTGAATACTAAGATTGGTGGGTTTTTTGTCATAATCCTAAGAGTGTCATTTTTGTTTTGATGTGGAATGCCCTGATTATACAGATAACAGAATAGCATTTTAACAATATTGTTTCTTCTAAAACATGAGCTCAATATGTTCTAGTTTCTTTCAATGATGTTTAATTAATTTTATTATAATAATTTTTATCACTTTTGTTAAATTTATTTGTCGGGTTTTCTTTCATCTATATTATAAGTGGAACTGCTTTCTTGATGTTTAGTTCATGGTTAGTTCACTATTTTTAGAGAGCAACACTCTCGATTTTGTGAGTTGGTTTCGTACTCTACAATGTCACTAAATACATTTATCAGTTCTGGTGAGTTTTCAGTTTTGCTTTGTTTTGTTTTTGTGGGTATATTGCAGGGGTAGAGTCTTTGGTGAGTTTTCTATAGCTAAGATTGTGTCATCTGTAAACAATAGGAATTTGAGTGATGTACTTTATTTCTTTCCCTCCTCCAGCTTTTCTGGCTAAGACTTCTAATACTGTGCTAAACAAAAGTGGTGAAAGTGGGCATCTCAGCTAGCTCCTGCCCTTGGGGTGAAGGGGGTCTTTGACCTACTTATTAGTGTTGGCTAATTGACTAACATGGCTAATGAAATGCCTTTCATTATTCGAGATATATTTCTACACTTAGCTTGATCATATGTTTCTATACTTCAGTAAGTTGATGTGTTATATTGGATTTATTGACCTCTTTTGGTTAAACCAAAACATTGGCTTTCAAGAAGGCAAACATCATTCCCCTTTTACAATTGTGGAAACTTGGGCTCAGGGACTTTATTTAGATTGATTGCCTAAGGTCAAAGGAAGAAATCCATTAGTAAATTTCTTTAACTGCTTTCTCATCTTAGTCATCTGTTAGACAATTTGAAAAGGAGTTTGGAGGAAAACTTGCGAAGTCCCCATATTTTAAACAAGTTATCTCATTTAGAAATGAATTCCTTTTTTTCTTTTCTAGACTTGATAAACATCTTACATTATTTCCATATAATATATAATGTCAATATGCCTGCCAAAAGAACTGACTTTTCAGCCAGAGTTTGGAAAACCACTGTGACAGCAAAACCAGAAAAATTTACTGTGATGCGAAAGGAATTGCACTGAGTTCTCCTCTTGGTGTTGGAAGCCTCCTAGTGTTCAGCTGACACCAAAAAGCAAGATCTGTGCTGTGGGACAATGGTCTTGTACCCTGTAAAGATTTGTTTCTTGTACTTGTTTAATAAAATGCTGATTGGCCAGTAGCCAGGCAGGAAGTATAGACGGCATGACCAGAATAGAATTCTGGGAAGAGAAAAGGCTCAGTCATAGTCATCACCCAGCCACAGAGGAAGCAAGATGAGAACACCTCACTATAAAATGTACCAAGCCACAGGGCTGACAGAGACAAGAATTATGGGTTAATGTAGGATTTAAGAGTTAATAAGGTTCAATGTGTTCTGACTGATATTGAGGTCTTTAATCCATTTGGACTTGAGTTTTGTGCATGGTGATAGATATGGGTCTATTTTCATTCTTCTACAGGTTGACATCCAGTTATGCCAGCACCATTTGTTGAAGATGCTTTCTTTCTTCCATTGTATACTTTTAGCTCCTTTATCAAAAATGAGGTGTTCATAGGTTTGTGGGTTAAAATTCGGGTCTTCTATGCTATTCCATTGGTCGACTTCTCTGTTTTTATGCCAGTACCACACTGTTTTCATCACTGTAGCTCTGTAATAGAGTTTGAAGTCAGGGATGATAATGCCTCCAGAAGATCCTTTATTGTATAGGATTGTTTTGGCTATCCTGGGTTTTTTGTTTTTCAATATAAAGTTGACTATTGTCCTCTCAAGATCTGTGAAGAATTTTGTTGGGACCTTGATGGGGATTACATTGAATCTATAAATTGCCTTTGGTAGAATTGCCATTTTTACTATGTTGATCCTCCCAATCCAAGAGCAAGGGAGGTCCTTCCATTTTCTGGTATCCTCCTCAATTTCTTTCTTCAATGCCTTAAAGTTCTTGTCAAATAGATCTTTCACTTCCTTGGTTAGAGTTACCCCAAGATATTTTATGCTGTTTGTGGCTATGGTGAAAGGTGAAGCTTCTCTGATTTCCCTCTCTGCTTCCATATCCTTTGTGTATAAGAGGGCGGCTCCCGGGAGTTCAAGGCAATGTCCCCAGTTAGTTCCTTGGGCAGCTGAGGATAGGGAACCTGAAATGACCCTATCCTATAGCAATACTGACGAATATCTTGCATATCACCATAGAACCTTCATCTGGTGATGGATGGAGATAGAGACAGAGACCCACATTGGAGCACTGGACTGAGCTCCCAAGGTCCCAATGAGGAGCAGAAGGAGGGAGAACATGAGCAAAGAAGTCGGGACCACGAGGGGTGCACCCACCCACTGAGACAGTGGAGCTGATCTATTGGGAACTCACCAAGGCCAGCTAGACTGTGACTGAAAAAGCATGGGATAAAACCGGACTCTCTGAACATGGCGAACAATGAGGGCTGATGAGAAGTCAAGGACAATGGCACGGGGTTTTGATCCTACGTAATGTGCTGGCTTTATGGGAGCCTAGCCAGTTTGGATGTTCACCTTCCTAGATATGGACGGAGGGGGGAGGACCTAGGACTTACCACAGGGCAGGGAACCCGGACTGCTCTGTGGTCTGGAGAGGGAGAGGGGGAGGAGTGGGGGGAGGGGGAGAAGGGTGGGAGGAGGGGGAGAAGGGTGGGAGGAGGGGGAGGGAAATGGGAGGCTGGGAGGAGGTGGAAACTTGTTTTTTTTTTCCTTTTCTCAATAAAAAAAAAAAGAGTTAATAAGAAGCCTGAGCTAATAGGCCAACCAGTTTAAGATTACCACAGGGCAGGGAACCCTGACTGCTCTTTGGACTGGAGAGGGAGGGGGAGAGGAGTGGGGGGAGGGGGAGAAGGGTGTGTTTTATTTGGGTTTGAGTGGCCGGGAAGACCTCTGTGTGTTTCTTTAGGACTGAACGGCTGCAGGACCAGGCAGGATAGAAACTTCTATCAACAGATTTGTGTGATGAACTCCTAGAACTATTTGTCTCTGAGAGTAGAGGCATCATTTAAAAAAAAACAAAACAAAACAGCACACCAAGTACACAAGCACTTTTCCATAAGTCTTATGTAAGTGCTGAGTGACAGCCACACAAAACTGTGCCAATGTGACTGGCCCTTATAAATTATATACACAAAATGCAGCTGCCATGCTTTTCAAACTTCAGATGGACCAACAAAAACCATTACATATTTAGGGAGAGTTTTAAACCAAAGTCCTTATAGGAGCTTTCAACAGGTCTTGGCTCTACAGAAAAAAAAAATCCTAGGGAAGGTGAGATGAAGATGCTCTGACTTAGATTTCGCTGGTTACAAAGGTATGCGCTGGAGAAGGGGAGGTCCATGGCAGATGATATGGGTCCAGCCTGCAAAGGTGTACAGAAAGGCAATCAAGACATGCATGGCCAAGCATTGAAAATGCCTCAGAACTTCCTGCATCTGATAAATCATTTAGATTCTTTATAAGATCCCAAGAGACTAACAACTTGGATTTTTTTTTTCCACTGCCCCTAATAGAAAGCAGTGGAAAGGAAGATTTTTTCAGAAAAAAAGAAAAAAATTGTCTTTTATGAGACCTTACGGTAAGCCAAAACAAAAGCCAGGCCACAGACAGACAAGCTGTGTGCTCCTGAAAATGGCTGTTTTACAGAAAGGAAGGCGCCAAACTACTCTCCAATGTGCCTCACAGATGTTTATCCACTCAAGCACTGTGTGTTGTGCATCTACCAAGGATCAAGCGCTGTACTGATTGCCAAGAATTCAGCAGCTTTCTCTAAGGCTGGCACACTTCTGTTGTTGTCACAGTTTCCTGGAGAGAACACTGAAGGTCACAAGTGAGGACTGAGTATGTGAGGGTCAAGTCTCAGCCACACATCTCCCTTTGCCAGATCTGTATGTGCTGAATACAGCATGGGAACAGCTTACTGCTTTTTTGTGGCTGTGTGGCTCATGGTCCTCATCCTAGTCATTTGGTGGAGGATGAGCTCCCCACAGATGAACAGACGCCCTGGCTGTGGATATCACGACTCTGAGCTCCCATCCTCAAGTGTTCCACATACACAAGCCTTCACGACTGAACTCTTACAGTTCAGTTCGTCACCATCTACAGGGCTTCCTGCTCTGTCAGACTCTACTGCATAAAAAGGAAGAGCAAGCAAGGACCATACACCACTTTCCTATCTCCTAACACAGAACATGCTCAATGCGTTTTTTTTCTTTTTTGTCAGATGAAGTGCAATTTGTTAAATGTTGATTTACCATTCATGATAGAATTACATTGAAATGTATATTGAGATAAGTTTTAAAGGTACTTGGAACATCTGATCTTACATTGGTAAATAATATTTACTTGTACCAAATGCCAAGTCAAATAAGGAAGAGCACCTATTTATTTTTTTAATTCACTTTACATACCAACCACAGTTCCCCCTCTCCTCTTCCCACTCCCCACATTCCTCCCAACCAACCCTCCATCCTCTCCTCCAAAAGGGTAAGGCCTCCTGTGGGGAGTCAACAAAGCTGAGCACATTAAGTTGAAGCAAGACCAAGCCCTTCAACCAAAGACTGAATTAAAAAAAGAAAGAAAGAAAGAAAGCAAAAGGGAAAATGTGGTATAAATGTGGTACATGTACACAATGGAGCACCACTCAGCAGGAAAAAACAATGCCATCATGAAATTTACAGGCAAATGGATGAAACTAGAAAAAAAATCATCCTGAGTGAGGTAACCCAGACCCAGAAAGACAAACATGACATGTACTCACTCATAAGTGGATACTAGGTGGAAAGCAAAGAATGATGAGACTACAATCCACAGCTCCAGAAAAGCCAGGTAACAAGGAAAGACCCTAAGAGGGACATGTGGATTGCCCTGGGAAGGAGAAATAGATGAGATCTCCTGGATTAACTGGGAGTGAGGGGAAGGAATGGGAGATGACAACATGAGGGAATGGGAAGGTAAGTTTGCTGGAGGGACGGAGTGGGAGAACAATGAGCCATTATGGGGTGAGGGAGGAACCTGGTTGATGTGGGATTCCCCTCTGTATGCTGTGAATACCATTGGTTAATAAAGGAACTGTCTTGAGCCTGAGCAGGGAAGACTAGAGGTAGGCAGGGAAAACTAAACTGAATGCTGGGAGAAAGAAAGCAGAGTTTAGAGAAGATATGTAGCCCTGCCAGAGACAGATGTGGGAACTTTACCTAGTAAGCCACAACCTTGTGTTAATATCCAGATTAATGGAGATGAGTTATCCAGAAACACATTTAAGCTATTAGCCAAACAGTATTGCAAATAATATGGTTTCTGTGTGATTGTTTTGGTTCTGGGCATCCAGGAACAAACAACTGGCCCTCCTACAATATCTGGTGCTAGGGAAATTGCCAGGAATCCACAAGGATGACCTCCAGCTAAGACTCTTAGCAATAGTGGAGAGGATTCCTCAACTGGCCTTCCCCTGTAATCATATTGGTGAATACCCTAACTGTCATCATAGAACCTTCATCCAGTAACTGATGGAAGCAGATGCAGAGATCCATAGCCAAGCATCAGGCTAAGCTCTGGGAGTCCAGTCTAAGAGAGGGAGGAAGGAATATATGAGCAAAGGGATCAAGAGCATGTGAGAAAAATCCAGAGACAGCTGACCTGAGCTTGTGGGAAATCATGAACCCTAGACTGACAGCTGTGAAGTCTGCGTTGGACCTAACTAGGCCCTCCCCATGTGGGCAACAGTAGCTTGGTCTATTTGAGGGGCCCCTGGCAGTGGGACCAAAATCTATCCCTGCTGCATGAGCTGACTTTTTGATGGAATGCCTTGCTCAACATTTTTTTTTCAAATCAACATGTAAGTGAGCAAAATGAACCTATAAGCTAAATCTTGGCATTGGAATCCTAGACAATCCATTGCTTATTCCCCTAGGTTTTATTATGGATCAGTAATGACAATATGGTTTAAAAACTATGGTACAGATAAAGCAGTCTTGATTCTGAAGATATCTAGGTTTACCAGAAAAGAATGTGCAAACTGAGAGCAAAGAAGGCAGGAACAGATAGTGCTTGTCACACACACACACACACAAAACCAGTAGTCTTCTATGTTGTTATAGTAACATGTCTAATTTTTGTCTATACCCTCCTTCTAGTTGATGTAAAACTACATATAAAATCTCATCAAGAAAAAGACAAAATATAATTCATTAAATTAATAATATAAACTGGTTCCTGAAATGCATATGTTTGCTATGTCTTCCTTTGGGTAACCAACCCACCCATCACATTGAAATTCTTCTCAGTCTCTGCTTTTAGAACTAACTTTATCTCCAATCCCACTCCCAGATCCAAACTTCCCTCTATGCCACTGACTTTCTTGAATACTCTTGACAATCAAGTAATTTGGCTGTGATTTCTTTGACTTTGCAATGTATTCTGATTTCTAAGAGAGCTACTGTAAGGCACTCTAGAAGGTAATAAAAAAGATCAATGATACTTGAGGCTGCAAATGCATAAAGGAGCAAAATACAGCACTGATATTCTATCATTGTCGATATACAATTAAATTATCAATAAGATTGGGGAAAGTATGCAACCAAGATTTTCAGGTAGTTTTTCTATTGTTTCACTTCTAGTAAAGTTTACTTCAACAACAAAGTTAGGTCTGCCCCACTAGAAAATTCTCATAATTCCAGATGAGTTTTGAGTACTGTAAGCCTTCTTTTGAGCAATCATTCTTTTATCCTATTATTTTATGTTTTTCCTATTGCCTTCAGTAACCTTTCCACTCTATAAAAAGTACAGAGTTTCTAATCTACATACACTCTTAAAGGAGCCAAACTGCTCCCTTTCCCTGCAGTTTTTTTTTATGAATTTATTCCAATAGTCTAGTATTTCTATATTAGCTATGGTATTTGTTTATGTTTCTTGTTTTTGTTTTGTTTTGTTTTTTGTTTGATAGGGTTTCATATATACCAGGATGACCTCATGGTAAGTAGCTGAGAATGACCTCAAATTTCTGATCTTCTTGTTTCTACCTCTGACGTGCTGGGATTGCAGGACTTCCCTGCCACTCCTAGCATATGCGGTACTGGGAATCCATCTTAAGGCTTTGCACATGCTGGAAAATCACCCTAGCTGGTGAACTGCGCCCCCAGTTCCCATATTTGCCATTCTTAAAAGTGATCTTAATTACTGTTAATGGCAAAAGTATTATTTTAATTTTCAAGTAATTTCCAGTGGTTTGCCTCCACTCTTGAGAAATCTCATCACATAACATTTCATTAACTGATTCAGTTCTTTGACAACTGGGGAACTTAACAGTGAGTAATCGCTAAGTTCTTACCTAAAATTAAGTGAAAAAGAGTAAATAAAATGAGACAGTAGTGTGGTAGTCATTTATTTCTGAAGTCTGTATAGCAGAAGAAGCAATCAACACAAAACTGAGGATCCTTTTGTTTGGTGATAAGGCTTGGGGGAAGGTATCAGCAAAGATCACCAACAGATGATGAGAGACTCCACTGTCAATACGTCAAACAAGTTGCTGTCCAGAGAGGAAACAGTAGGAGAAAGAATATGACTTCAGCCACCAGTTTTGTGTTGAAATGGCCCCAGGTGAAAAGGTTTGCTACCTGACTGCCCAGGGTGGCCTTGAACTCAGAGATTATCTGCCTCTATCTCAAATACTGGGATTAAAGGTGTGTGCCACCACTGCCTGGCCTCTATGGCTAACTAGTGACTTATCTCTGTACTCTGATCTTCAGGCGAGCTTTATTTGTGAGATTACAAACAAAATATCACTATACCCTAATATAAGATGCATACTTTCTGGGATAATATCTCTCTAGGCAATAAGTTATATGCAGTCTAGAAGTTAAGAAAAGATATTAGCAATCTACTGTCGACTTAGTCACATGATATACAGCCTACATGCCAATACATGAGCAGATAATCTGTTCTCAACCCAGTGACTGTCACTTTTAGTAGATTTATCATCATTCATAGATTTTGCTAACATTTCACTTTAATTAGAATAAACACAAAAATGTCTACTTATGTGGAAAACTTTTTCAGTGCCTGCCCCACAAAATGCAAAAACTCATTTAGAGCAACAGTCAAGATTACTACCTAATAATCTCTGAGCTAGGGCTTCTCAACATGATGGTAGTGCTATTTGGAGCCATGTAAGGTAATTACTGGCTTCAAAGTAGACTGTTCTCTGTGCTATCGCATGTTTTAAAAATAACCCGGGACTCTATTCACTAAATACCTCTTACAGTCCACCACCTTCCTGTATCTACCAACAGTGATGCCCAAAAATGCCCCTAAATATTTCAATGGTGCCCTGGGGTGAGTGAGAACTCACCGTTCCTGAAGAACTACTGTGCCACAGAACACAAATCACAAGCATATGATTCATATTAAGTAATAGTATGAGCACAACATGCCTGGGGCACCACTTAGAAGTCTAAGAATCTTGATTTTCATTTTGTGTTGTTTATTAGTTAAACAATCTCATCCCAGATACATTGAATGCTACTATCTGGTTGATAGATAGATAGAAGCAAAATGTCCACTTTGTTTCCAACTCTACTATTTGAGACCCATTTTGTGGGATATAGAGTATTTTACAAAAGTGTCCTTTAGAGAAGACTGGACATGCATAACAAATTAAATTCAGCAAGAACTTGAGTGGTGAATAAACAGGGTAGAAGACTCCACCCAATAGAGCAAGAATTACAGTTCCCGAAGTGCTGTGGACCTTGAGAAAAGTGAAACCCATCAATAGCTCTTTTTATCAGATTCAACCGTGTAGCCTCAAGCTTACAGAGTTTCATCCACAGCTCTAACCACAGTTCAATGGGAGCCAGACCACATAGCCGAAACATTTAACTGTGTGTAAGTAGAAACCGGGTCAGCTGAGAGCCACAATCCCAAACAGGCCAAATAAATCTGAAACTTAGCATAAAAGTGGGGTTTTGACTCTCTCTTTATTTGCTTGCCTTGATTTTTGATCTTGACCAGACTTCAGTCATACTTAAGATCATGGAAGGTTAGACTCTCATGGGATTCTAGAGGGTCATTAAAATATTGTTCTGTTATTTGGGGCCACTGAGTAAACACTGTGGCAAGTATGTTCAAATTATTCTTAATAATAATGGACTTTAGGATTTGGAAGTATAGCTACAGAGAATTTTCTTTCTTAAAAGAGAAAAAATTCAGTTGGTCTATTATAACCTGTTTCTCATTATATCTGTGCTATTCAACTCATGCATAGCTCATAAAATCTCAGAAAGAGCCACAAATAAAATAACAGGAGTTAAAAGGGCAGAGTGGAGTTCTACACTCTCAAACTGTTCATAGAAAGCAGCTGCAAAAATACCACAGCTCTCTGGAGCAGAGTCTATATAATTATCCCCGTAGAAATGTCTCCCTATCACAAATACTCAGGAAGTCAGTAACACTACTGCTGAGATGGACATGCCATGGCATGGATAGATTCGTGGGTGGGGCCCTTCTTGTGTGGTAAACAGGGTGAGACATGGAGGACTCACCACCCTCAAAGTCCACTAGGACAGAAGGTATTGGAGAGAAATGCTGGCAATCACAGCAACAGATTTTCATTATAGGTGAACTGTTCATACACTTAAGAAACACTTTTTGAATATCTACTGTGTATGACAACAATTTTTTCTGGATTCAGCAAATCATAGAAATGTAGTCAATTAATTGCAGTGACCTAGCAGAAGAGTTTAAAGAATAAAAAATAACTTGCTCTATGCTTACAGAACAAGTCCTGGTGTAAGATGAAAGACTAGAAGCATTCCATATAACTGTGTAAGTAACTGTCTGGGTAACAAAAGTCAGATTCTATTCTAGGGAGATAAAGAAAAGTTGAGCAACAGAAATCAAAAGATGATAAGAAAGCTAAGAAGTGCAGAGAAACTGCACTGTATGATGACAATGGTGACATAAACAAGCCACAACTCCAATCCTGTTCCCAAGAGGGAAGCCAAAGCCACAGCCTTGAATAAACCAGGTGGCCTTGGTGGGGGAAGACTCACAGCTTGAACCACAGGATAAACCAATAAAACAGACCATCTATTGTCAATCATTCCTCCTTCGTTGGTCAACAAGAGAGAACAAATCCACTTTGGCATAAAATAAAGTAAAAGGGGGGAGGTAGAGATATAACTAAGTGGTAGAGTACCTACCTGGCATGTTAAAGGCTGTAGATTCAATCATTAGAATATACTAAAACTAAGATTTTAAAAACATTCTGTTAAGTAAAATTATGCTGTAGAAAAGAAAGCATATCTAAGCATAGGGAGCATTTGGAACACATGATCTGAAAATAATCAGTCCATGACAAATTGTAGTTAAAATTATAAAACTAATGAACAATAAGCAATAGACAATTTTGTGACAACTCACAAACAAACCCAAAAGACAACCTTCACAGCTCTCGAAATAAATCTGAAGACAGGGAAAATATGGCACAACATATTTTAAGCCCTTAAACTAAGTAACAGCTGACGAATATTACTATATACAGTAAAGTTATTACTGGAAATAAAGATCTTCCAAAATGAGTACAGAACGAAAGTAATTTGTGAAAAGACAGAACTGGAAAACATACCTAATGTAATCTGCACACAGTGCAAGAAGAAAGGTAGTTAAAATGAAGACAATAGGAAAGAACAAATTTGATCAGGAATAGATAAAGAAATGAGAAGTGAGAAATAATCAACCATATGAAATACTGTAAAGAAAGCAAACTAGCAAAACCATGATATAGAAGAAAAACAAAAATCATTGTAAAAACCAAGCAGAAAAACAACAAAAAGTTTACAGCAAATCCATCACAATCATAACCCTAAACATATGGTCTTAAGTCCAAATAAAAGATGCAGATTAGCTGATGAGATTAACAACAAAATCCAACTATTTGCTGTCTGCAAGAAATACTTCTGATTGGTAAACACAAATAGCAACTGAAAGTGTAAATATGGGAAGAGATACACCAACAATTGAAAAATTAGAACAGGATTACCAAACTCATATTTGACAGTTGCAGGATATTTGATCACACTGTGAAACCCAAAACTGTGTTAATGAACAAAACTTGAATCAGGGGTAGGAGCCAGCAACCGGTTGGCAGGAATTAGCCATAGAGAGCATAAAAAACACTAAGAAGATAGATAGAGAGATGCATGGGAAGGAATAGGGATGGACTTGGAGTTTCATGGTCTTTTGGGTTTGGGAAAACTGGAGACATCCTTTCTTGCTGGGTCTTCAGCCAAAAAGGGAAGTAAGCAGGTTGCTTCTCAGACTCTCCGAGCTAGAAGGTTTTCAGCCAAACATCTGACTCCTGAGTCTTTATTAGACATAGAATGATACAGACTTATTTATAAACTATATTTAGCAGCAGTATATTAAGAAGTAACCAGTCCTTGAAATCCTCCTTTATTTGTTATTAAAAAGAAATAAGGAAAATGGAGTATGGAAACAAATGGAGCTATAAATAAGGTGATTCAGTCAATGGGCTCTTTACAACCTGGAATTCCGTTGCCTTCTTTATTACCTAAAAGACAATCTATTATAGTGATTGATTTTAAAAACTGCTTTTTTACTATACCTTTACAAGAACAGGAGAAAAATTTGTCTTCACAGTGCCTACTTTTAATTATTCCCAGCCTGTTAAAAGATACCATTAAAAATTCTTCCAGAAGGGATGTTAAGCATCCCCACCTTGTGATAATGTTTGGTACAACTGCCATTGGAAATAATTAATAAACAGTTCCCTCAATTCATAATTAACATTGTATGGATGATATCTTACTGGCTGATTCAGATATGGATATCTTAGGAAAAAATGTTTCAGAAAGCAAAGACAATTTAGCCTTATGGGTGAATACAAATTACTCCTGAAAAAAAGTAAAAAAGAGAAGATTCTATTAATTACCTAGGATATAAGACAGGTTTACAGAAAATTCAACCACAGAATGTACAAATCAAGAGAGATCAATTATCAACTCAATGATTTTCAAAAATTCCTGGGAGATATTAACTTGCTATAATCCACAACTTGACTAACTACTCAAGAACTAAGTTATTTATTTCAAACCCTACAAAATAATAAAGACATAGATAGTCCAAAAAAAACAATCATTTGAAGATGAGAGAAAATTAACTCTGGTAGAAAAAAGATTACAGGATGCACAAGTGGATTGCTTGGATCCAGAGCTTGACTGAATCCTACCTTCTACTTATTCTCCTACAGAAATTCTTATCTGGGGAGAAGATAATATCTTAGAATGAATATTTTTAGCACACAAACAGAGTAAAAATAATCAAAGACCTATGTAGAAAAGGTTTTTGAATTGATTTTGTAAGAAAAGTTGAAACTTTATCAATTGTTGCTTTGCTAAATTGATCTATTACCAATAAAGCTCAAGAATAAGATATTGTGGTGAAAAACTTATATATCAAAGAAGCAGAGGAGGAGTGACCAGTTGACATTCTCTTTCTTATTAGAAATCCAATCAGTCTCTTCTCTCTATATGTCCCAGATGGAAGAGAGCATGAGAATTCCATATCCCTCTTTCCTCCTTCCTGTCTGTCTTCCCTATCCATATTCCTGGCTACTCTATGGCTAATCTGGTCACCTAGTCACAGACTCTGCCCTCTTACTCAAAGTTAACTTTATTAACATACTCTAGGAGCGTCACAATGCAATCAAATATCCCACAATATTTCCCCCTTTTTGTCTAAATGAAAAAGAAAAAGTTTTAACTCTAATATAGTAAAGCTGTATACTATAAAAAAAAAATATCAGGTAAGAACTGCATTGACAGTGTCCAGTCCATTTGTAGCTGGCAAGTCAAAAAATACTCTATTATCTATCCTATCTTGGTGAGTCCCTCCCTTCTTCTTCCTGTCTATCATCTTTGTCCATATTCCTGGCTTCTGAATGGCTAATTCCAGTCACCTAGTCACTGATTCTTTCCCAATTCAAAGTTACCTTTATAAATATAGTCTGGGAGTGTCCCAGTGCAGCTAAACATCCTGCAACACTCAATTAGCAGGAACAGACCCAGCAGAAATTGTAGTACCTTTTACTAAAGCAAAAATTGCCTCGTTGTGTGCCAAAAATGAACATTTGAAGAGAGCATGCAGTAATTTTGGGGGGAGAGATTATCAACAAATATCCCAAATGCAGGAGACTTCAATCTCTATAAAGAACTAGCTGGATTCTACCTCATATAATAAAAGGAACATCAATTTCTGGAGCCCCTACATTCTATATTGATATAAATAAATCAGGAAAGGCAGGTTATAATTCAGAAAACATAATTAAAGTGGCTCAAATCCCATATGATTCAGTTAAAAACAATCAGAATTATATGCCATTTTTATGGTATTATTAGATTTTCCAGAACCTCTTAATACATTTGGTGACTCTCAATATGCAGAACTTATCCCAGGTGATTCAGAATTAACTGTTATTTATTCAGTTACAACAAGAAATCAGAAATAGAAATCATCCCTTGTATATAATACATATCAGATCCCATGCAGGTCTACCAGGCCATCTGGCACAAGGTGAAGATGAAATTGATCAGCAAGTAATAGAAATGGTACTAAAGAGCCTCAGAGTTTCATAAGAAATACAAGGTTAATAACAAAGGTTTGAAGATTTTTCCCACACTTGGCAACAAGCCAAAGAAATTATAAGGAAATGTCCTAATTGTCCTAACTCCACTACGTGCAGGACACCCAAAAGGTATTCAAAGATAAAAAATAATTGGCAAATGGATGTGCTTTCAGAGTTTGAAAAATTAAAGTATGTGCATCATACCAGAGATACATATTCAGGATTTCAATGGGCCACTGCTTTGAGTTCTAAAGAGGCTGATTCGATAATTATACATTCATTAGAAGTCGTGGCCATTATGGAGATACCTATACAAAGTAAGACTGACAATGCTCCAACATATGCCCTAGGAAATTGAAAGAGGTTTTTGGATGTTATAACTTAAAGCATATTACAGGTATGCCACACAGTTCTACAAGAACAGGCAAGTCCAAAAGCAACACACAGGAAGGACTAATAAAGATTGAGACTGACGTTAATAAAGTGGAAACTAAAAGAGCAAAACATGGGTGGCTGGGGGTTCAATGGGTAAAGGGTTTTCTATACAAGCATTAAAACCCACTTTTAAATGACCAGAATCAATGCAAAACCCAGGCATGGTAGCACTGGTAACCCCAGTGCTGGGGAGGGGGACAGGGACAAAGATGGTAAGAGTGTATGGTTTGCTGGCCAGTCATTCCTAAGACAGCAAGCTCTGGGTTCAGTGACAGGTCCTGTCTCAAAAAAAAATAAATAAATACAAAGAAAAACAACAACAATAAAGTGACCAGGCAGTAGTGGCGCATGCCTTTAATCTCAACACTCAGGAGGCAGAGGCAGGCAGATCTCTGTGAGTTCGAGGCCAGCCTGGTCTACAGAGTGAGTTCCAGGACAGCCAAAGCTACACAGAGAAACCCTGTCCCAAACAAACACACAAGAAGGCAGACAATGTGTCTGCTCTGAAAAATGAGCTCTGAAGTGCTGCTGAAAAAAATGAATGATGCCAGGCGATGGTGGCACATACCTTTAATCCCAGCACTCTGGAGGCAGAGGCAGGCAAATCTCTGTGAGTTCAAGGCCAGCCTGGTCTACAAGAGCTAGTTCCAGGACAGTTACACAAAGTTACACAAAGAAACTTTGTCTTGCAAAACAAGAAAGAAAAAAAGAAAGGGAGGGAGGGAGGGAAGGGAGGGAGGGAGGAGAATTTCTCTGCACTCTAACACCATTGTTTTATTTATCCATGGAAAATCTTTAATGCTAAATAAAATAGTAATTTATATACGAATTGCTTGGTGCTAAACTCTATTTTGTTAGTATTAGGATAGCTAGACCAGCTTGTTTCTTAGGTCCATTTGATTGGAAAATGTTGACTCTGTGGCGATGTGTATCTTTGAGGTGATGCAGCAGAAGGATGGATTCTGTTTTCATACCCAGTCTGTTAGCCTGTGTCTTTTTATACGTGGATTGAGTCCACTTATATTAAGATATATATATATATATATATATATATATATATATATATATAATATATAGTCCATTTACATTTAACAAAATAAGAAAAAATACTCTACCATCTATCCTATCTTTGTGAATCTAAAATTTTATATCTAATTTATTCTTTATCATAACTAATGAAAACTATAACTATCTGTCTTCAACTCTTCAAACACGCCAGAAGGATATGATATTACCTAAGAAAACAGGAAATGCATTGTAAGCAACTTCTAAAATTCTAGAAATGACAATGTCTTCTTGCTGCCTGGACAGTCAGCCAAAGTTTTTCTGTAATGTTTGGGCATCCATATTCAGCCTACAGGCCCATAATATCTGGCAGACTTTTCAGTGAAACAGGAAATTTGAAGATCTGTTATGCCTTGTACTTTCGAAGTTCATCAGTTGCTTTCTTCTGTGTACTGCAGAATGTCTGGAAATTTCTTCTGTGAATAAGGAACCCTGAAGAACTCCTAAGAAGGAGAGCAAAGACCATAGTCACCAGCCAGATACAGAGGGAATGAGAGCTGACCATGCCATGCTTGTAAAGGAACTGCCATGTGGCAGAGCATAAATAAGGAATATGGGTTAACTTAGAATGTAAGAGCTAGTTAATAACAAGCCTGAGCTATCAGCCAAACATTTATAATTAATATAAGCCTCTGTGTGTGTGGCAATTTGGAGCAAGTGGTCTGAACAGAAAATGTCTGATTACAAATGAAAGGGGGAACAGTATATTTAATCATGTAAACTAGATAAATGAAGAAAAAAATCTTCATTTGTGAAATGAGCACAGAGTCAAAAGTAGGAGAAAAATAAAAGTGGATTTTTACATTACCCAAAGAGGAAAGCCAGGGTAAAAGACAAGGGACAAAGTAAAAATTTTACAATGATGTTTTCAGTAACACTAACCTAAAATGATTTTTCCCAGCCTTTATCTCTGTCACTGCATCCCTACAGCCATGAAGAAGTATGGGACGCATACTATCAAGCAAATTTTCCACAGAGCAGAAGCAGTAGCCCCCATGAAAGGTAGGGTCTACGACTTCACATCTTGAACCTGAGTCTGCAGAGGGTCCACCAATAGACTATGCGGTGATGCTACAACCATGTCTGGACCTGGCCTTTGTAGACTGGCTTTTCTACTAGTTCTCTTCTCCTAAAACATGTACTCTAGGAATGAGACACCATGATTGCAGAAAGCCCAAGTATGTCCCCAGGGAAGCCCAAGCATCATGGTGGAAAGGCTGAGAATCTCCAACCTCCTTTCCTGGCTGAGCTACCAGACCGAGGGTAGCCTCAGGTTGTTAGGGGTGGAAAGCATCTTCTTGAAAAAAAAAAGGACCTCAGCACTGCTTGCATCCCAGATGACATCATGTGGAACAGAGAACAGTCATCCCCACCAGGTCCTGCCCAAATTGCAAATTTTTCAAGCAAAACAAACAGTATTGTTATTACAGTGCAAAGGTTTGATGTGGTTTATTATGTAACAATAAATAACTGGTATGGCTTCCTAGTAGAATGAGCACATTTCGCACTAGGGAAGCATTTCTAAGAGTAGGTGAAAGGAAAGATGTCTCAGCCTCCAGATGAAGTGAAGACTCAATCACCTATCTGCCTGTCTTTCTGGTCTTTAAGGTTCTGTCCTGCCATCTTTTTTTTCTTTCGTGCTGTGAAAGAAAAATAAGGATGGGAAGGCAGCCTTCAGCCAAGCCTTCTGTCCTTGGTCACGTGTGATGTGTTGACTCACATGGCTCCACAAACCCTCAAAGCATGAGAAAGAATGACTAAGGGAAGCAGCTGAGGAGAAACTCACATGTACCAGAAAATTTGTTCTTGGGGCACCTGTTTGCCATCTGTGTTGAGACACACAGAGAAGTCCTGAGGACAGTGGGGGTCATTCGGAGGGTGTTCATACCGGGTATTCGGAAGGTGTTCACACCGGGCGTTGGCCCTCTTGCTTTTCTTCTAGTTATCAGCATGAAATAGTGGGTCAACAAGAATCAAGTTCATCCAATTCCTTCACGCCACCATCTCTTCGGCTCCTGCTTGTATAAACAGTTTCTTCTGTGTCCCCACCCTGTCACAGGGAGCTTCCTCTATTGTGGTACTTCTCACGTAGCGTGTACTTGGCTGCCTCCCATACTAGACATTCACATCCGGGAAGCCTTTGTATATCCAGTTTACAGAGCTTTGGCATCCTGCGAGTGCAGAGCTTGTGCAGAACTACAATGGGAAAATGAATAACACTCGTGCTTAGCTTAAAATTGCCCCCAGATGACCAACAGTCTCCTGGAAAAGAAAAAAGAAGCTAACAATTATTTTCCTCCAGAACTTTCCAGTGACTCTTCTAAACACAAACATGAATCTCCCTAATGCAATGTCTTTGGAGTGTGCTTAGGTAACAGTTTTATGATTATGACCAAAACATGACTTTTGTTCTTGATAATATTTAAATTTGAAAGTTGAATCCATTTCATTCCAACCAGGGACAATAGATGAACATCAGAGGAGGAATCCAAATCTTACAGATTCTTGATTTCTGTGTGGACCTCACTTTTAATAGATAAAATATGGAAACATTAAAACTTTAGAACATTCTTCGATTGAAGGAATTTTTATTTCTAAAAAGGATGGTTTTTAGAGTAAATATCTGAAATTTCAGAGATAATGTATACCCATCAGCTTTGATGGCAGTGGTGTCTATGTTCAACCTTGTTTTACTGAAGAGCCTGAAGTCCAAAAATAGTTGTGCTGGCAATTTTATTATATCATATTATTGTAATTGCTCTATTATTGTTGTTATTAATCTCTTACTGTGTATTATTTATAAATCAAATTTTATCATAAGTATACATGTATAGTATACGATGTAGAAAATTCAGTGCTATGTGTAATTTCAAAATCCCCTGGGGGGGGGCCTTGAAATGTGTCGTCTACTAATAATGAGAGATCATACTGTTGAAGTATGTGGGGGGGGGTTGGTTGGTTGCTCCTTCTATTTCCGTTGAGACTTTGAGGTTTTCTCTGTTCATCTAATCAGCTACAACTTCCACCAAGATGTCTCCATGTGTGCATTTGACCCGGTTGTGCTTTATCTCAGGGTGCCCTCCCACGGCCGAGACTCACCCTTTAGTATAAAGCCTTACCCCCTCTTTAGATTCCATCCATGACTCTCTAACTCATACCGCTTCCCACCCACCCTCCTGGGGTGACTAAAGTCACTCTGCCTACCCTTCGCCTATTTCATCTCCTCCAGCTGGAAACCTGGCCGCATCGCTTTCCCGTTGGATTCCTCACTGCTGATGCCCCATCAACCCATTTTCGACTACAAGACTCTGTCTTCTCTGATAAGTTGCATCTCGATAATTACAGTTTTATGTTCAAGAATCTCAATTCTTTTTGCATTAAAAAATGCATTTTCATTCTCATTTCTGCTGACTTCTTCAAGATATTAAATTTTGAATGCATTGTCTCATAATTTCATAAGTAATGTGTGTTTTGTTCAAACCCCTGTCCACTTCTTTCCCTCCAGCTCCTTCCATTCCATTGCCCTCCCCCCACGTTTTTCTTCCAACTACTTGTCTTCCTTTTTAAACCCACTGAGTCCTCATAGCGCTGCCAATATATACATGGATATAGGATCATCCACAGGACCATGGGAAGCTTCTCAGGGATTCCATCTCTGAGGAAAACTGGCACTTTTCTCCCCTGGCAGCTGTCAATCACCAATAGCTCTTCAGCAAGGGGTAGGAATTTGTGAGCCCCTCAAGACCTGTCTTTTAATATTTTAAATACATCTTCCCTATTTTGTGACATATTTAGAACAGATAACCGACTCTAAGAAGTGAATTTAAGTACAGTTTTAGCTAGAACTCAAAAACAAAATTATAAACACATAAATCCAAACACCATAATTCAAACACAAAAGAAGCTACTTTTCTTGGAGTCCAGGGCCCATGGGTCAGCAGGGATCGAGAGGGCTCTCAGCAGATTGGACAGTGCCCATCCACATGGTGAACTCACAGACACACCCTGAGATGTCTTACTAGTTCTGCTCTAGATCCACACAGCGTCATCACTATGACTACGCCCTTGTGTTCTTTGTAAAAAGTCACCAATCACCATGCATGGGGATCCATTCTTACCCAGCCTGATGCCTTCCTGGCCTCGCTGCAGCTCTGAGGACGGGTTGCTAATAATGTCCACCTTCAGAGTATCAACAGCTATACTCCAGTATAGCTCTGGAAACATGCCATTTATCCAAAATACCATCTCTTGATACTGTCAATGTGAAGGTCACAACATGGAAAATACAAATGGAGAGGAAGGGATTTTGAAGGACCTGAACAAGGGGTCACCTGTACCTTTAAGTCCCACATAAACAACATTATCTGACTCACTGAACACTAAGCTCTAAGAGGAAAGGCCACAAGGATTGAAATAATGGAGCTGAGGGCCATTTGGGATACTGAGCTTTTGCATCTCAGAAAGCAAGTCAGGCAAGCACTCCAATCCAGTCTCTCGTCCTCTCATGATAAAGGCTTGTTCTCTAAAGCAGCTGACCCACCCCGTGTCACTTTTCTCATAATAATTACCACTTTCTGAATGCTTACAGGATGGTTTCCATTTATAGGTTTTTCTCTGTATGCATTGTTTAACCCATCACCTACGGTTTGGGACACCAAGGATCCACTGTGGTCCAAGGCTCGGCCCTAGGGTGGTGCTGCTGGAAAGAAGAGAACCCTCTGAGAAGTCGGAGAGACTTACAATCATTGTCTTGGGGATTGTCTGTGCAGCACACCGGTTCTCCCTTGTTTTCTCACAGAGGCCTGTGATAAAAGGAGTAAGTATAACCCCATCCACCATCTTTTCCTCTTCGCTCCTGTCCAAGGCACGATTGCTTGACACCATAGACAGTCCAGTGTGAAATCTTGCTATCAGCCACCCTCACCAGAAACCAACTAGAAAATGGGCCACTTAAACTTCCCCTATGAATGTCCAGTGTTGTAAGTCAAATAAGCTTCAACATCTCCATAAGTAGCCTGAGCCCAGTATTTAGTTACATTGACACACATCCGAATAACACAAGTCTTCAAAGTTAGTCTTAACCCTCAAAGTATCACCAGTTCTCTTTCTACACAAAATATGAAGGAAATACAACGTCTTTGCTTTGGTGTTTTTGAAGCCCTGGAAATCAAACCCAGGCCCTGGCATGTGCTGTGCTGGCCTACCCCTGTTTCCTTATGGCTAGCATTCCCATACACTGTAGGCGTTTGTGGTTGGGTCCCTCCTCCTGTTATTATGTATTATGATACGAATCATAATACATATAATAAAAACAGGTGTGTCACATGCCAACCAGCTTCTCCTGAACTGACTGTGGAGGCCAGTGTGAACTAGCCACGATCTTTCTCAGTCATTGTGAATTAAAATTTTCAAACTGAAAGATACCACAGTTGCTGGGTTTTGTTGTTGTTGTTGTCCAAGAAATAGAGTAATTGAAATAATTAAGTCAGTCAAATTCTAAAGTTATGATGACTAAACCTCTAATCATAAACTAAGATTGCCTCCAGCTGGGTGAAGATTGCCTCAGGCTAAAGAACTCGAACTTGTTACCTTGCACTGTTTTTCCAAGCTTGTCTTGGAAACTTTGCTTCAATTGGTCGTCTTTCCAAATGAGTATGGTTACAGACTCAGAAACAGAGGATTACAGTTCGTTCTGTGACCCAGATATCCAGGCAACTTAGACTGGGTCTAGTGACAGAGTTTGAATAATTGACTTAGAGTCTCCTGTCAAAGGAGACCAGGCATGCTACAAGTCCACCCCATCTTTCTAGTAGACAACCCTAGAAAGACTTGAGGAATGCACATAATGCTTTGTGTGTTTTAAAAATAGCAAAAACTACGCTCCAGCCAGGGAAGTCGGTAGGGCAACTGAAGATCTTCTCCACTCCCCCTGCTCCTCCAAAGCCAATCACCCAGCCTCAGTCCCAGCTCCGCAGCACACCGCTTACCTGGCCTTCCGCCTTCTCTCTGCCACCATCTCCAGGATCACACAGATCTCCTCAAACCTTCCTCCCCACCCATCCCATCATGGCAGTCCCCGACTCCAGCAGACATTCCCTGGGAACCCACCAGCCAAGCCTGCTGGAGAAGCAAGCAGACAGGTGAAGCAGGCAAGTAACTTCCAGTCTCCACTCCCCTCCTCTCCTCCAAACCCCACCCCCAGTCTCATCCCAGCATTTGAAGCAGGCCACCTGGCGTGTTCCCAGGGAGCTAAGCAGATGCTGGTGGAACTCTCCGATTCCCTCCCTCCTGTGGAGCCACCCAGCTCTACTCCTAACCCGTATATGTCCCAAGTGTCCTCTTCTGATACCTAGAAACACATTTTACCCAGAAGGTGCCAGTGGCTACACCAATCTGTATCCCAGAAGAATTCCCTACAGGGAAACATGGAGCCATCGCACCCTTCTCCAAATCAGAAAGGGTAACAGAAACCAAGGAACAGAATACCCACCCAACAAAAACAAGACCAGATATTAGCACCTAGAATTATAATCTTTCCCACCCCAGATGCCCGGAGGCCAGCACAGAAACACAATAGCAGCCAGAGCAATATGTCTTTGCTGGAGCCCAGCGACTCTACCACAGTAAGCCCTGATAATTGCAACACAGCTGCCGCATAAGAGGTTCTTAAATAGGAAATAAATAACTCGATTAAAGAACTCGTTAAGGCCCACCGCAGCTCAGGGTAGCTGCCCAAAAGAGCTTGCGGGGTGGCCTGTCCAACTAGGCAGTCATTGGGGCCCAGGTCCAGTCAACCCCGATACGTACACCATCCATGAGCTGCCGGACCACAGGGAGGAGCCAGTGCTGATGAACCAGATCTGGGGTCACACCATCATTACCAAAGATGCAAACCTGGCTGTGACTGAAGAAGTCTCAGGTGCGGTCCAGTATTATGGTGCTACAGAGACCAGAGTCCTTGAGCCAGACCAATCAATGACTCACGACAATAAGTATTTGCATGTAGAACTGTGTGGACAAATACATGCACATATGATTATGAGGCACTGCAGCTGATACTGCCTATGGACTTGCAGTAACTGCCTTTATTATGCTGAGGTAGGCACTTTGTTTCCTTAATCACTGCAGAAATTTATATCATGAATGCTATAGGCTTTTGTCAAAGGCCTTTTCAGCATTTAATGAGATGATTGTGTGGTTTTTGTCATTCAGTTTGTTTAGCTGGTGGATTAAATATATCAATTTATGTGTGTTGAACCATCCCCATGTTTCTAGAATGAAGTCTACCTGATAATGGCGGACAGTCTTTTTGATGTGTTCTAGGATTGATTTAGCAAGTATTTTATTGAGAATTTTTACATTTATGTTCATAAGGAAATCTGTAATTCTCTTTCTTTGTTGGGTCTTTATATGGTTTGGGTACTAGGACAACTGTGACCTCATGAAATGAATTTAACAATGTTCCTTCTATTTCTGTTTTTTGGAATAATTTGAAGAATATTGCCATTAACCCTTCTTTGAAAGTCTGATGGAATTCTGCACTAAAATCATCCAGTCCTGGGCTTTTTTTGGTTGGGAAACTATTAGTTAGTACTTCTCTTTCACTAGGGTTATAGATCTGTTTAAATTGTTTATCTGATCTTGCTTTAAATCGGTAAGTTGTCTGTATTGAAGAAAATAACCCATTTTTTTCTTTTTTAGATTTTCCATTTTGGTGGAGCACACTGTATGGTTTTATTTTATAGTTTCTCTCTTACTGATTATGTGCAGCTTGATATATATTATGGGACAAAGTGCCTCGCACTTCCTCATTCTATAGACTCTCGACTTAAAACCCAAATAGAGCTAATTTCCATGGTGACTATATGCTGTCAAAAATTAATGCCATTGACATCACGTAAATAATTTTAGGTGGACATATAAGTCACACTGTTTCGATCTATAGCATCACATGCTATTTGAGGGGAAAATATAATTTACGTTTGTTTCTATCCATGTGGCACCTTCAGCCGTGTTATGATATGCTAGGGATCCTTGCTAGGTCTTGTACTTGCCGGCCTCTAGAACCATGACCTAAGTAAAACCCTTGTCTCTGTAAGTTCCCCAGCCTCGGCATCTTGCTTCAGCAGCTCTACAAACAGGCTAAGCAGCTGAAGCAAGCTCGGTGTTGAGAAGACAGCTGCCAGATTCCTACAGACGCCTTCAGACAAGTGTTGGTAGGAGCTTTGTTTGCAATCACACACAGCGAGAATTAGATGCAAACCAAATGTCTCTCACCTACAGAATAGAGAAACTGAAGCACAACCAGACATTTGGGGGTGATTATGGAAGGAGGCTTGGTTAATCATGCCAGAAGACTGGCGGTTGTTATGGTTTTCCTCACCCAGCACTCTGACTGGCACTTCTGGGTGCCAGGGCCGCGCATGCACCAACAAGTGCTCAGGCAACTTCCATAGCCACCTCAAGCCCCACGTGACCTATGTGCAGCATGGTCACGTCACCTACACACGACACAATGTAAGCCCTTGTGCGCATGCGTGAGCCCCTGTGCGCATGCGCTAGGCAGCCTTTAAAAGCAGGACACACCCGCTCCATGCTCTCTCCCTGGTCCAACTTCCTCGGCCTCTGCAAGTGTCCTTCTCTCTCTTAATAAATTCCTACAGTGGGTTTTGTGATCCATCCTCACTCGTGCCGGGTAATTTCAGTGGTATTTATCAAAGCCAAACACACGACAAAGCAGTTACATGCCTAGGTACATGCCCAACAGAAATGTGCAGTGTGTTTGCCGAAGAACTAGATAAACACGCTGCCAGCCATGGGGCTCAACATCATTTCTGACACGATAGTTGTTTTGCATCTACTCTAATAAATGTTAAAAGTCCAAACTAGTGGAAGGACCTTGCCATTGCTTCTTTTAGACACTGTGGGTGTAACCTAGAAAGGGCATGTTTACCTCAGTTTACAAACATCTGATTCTGACTTGTCCATCACACCTAGAAGCACGTGGTGATAGACACACCAAATACAACATTTCTCCATTCACACTTTCAGCTGATAAGATGGCCTAGTGAGGCCACTGATGCCTAGTCATCATGCCAGACACCATTTCAAGTACACATTCTAGAAATTTCCTGAGATTGAAACCACACTCATTGAAATGAAAACCACATTTATTTGTCACAATTCTTTCTGCTCTAGTTCTTTCAAGGATCTTCAAAGAAAACTGCAATGTGGGGTTTTCCCCAGTTCTCCTGCTGATTGTGCCGAAGTCCCAGACCAAACTCATCAGAGGAATCGCTTAACCTGCTCGCCCTGGAGATCAGTCTTCTCCCCATAGGATACGCATTGCGTTTCTAGGCCAGAGTACGTTTTCCCTGGCAAAAATTATACTTAAAAACAGAGAGAAATCTGAGAAACATTGTCTTCTCTGATACCCCAGTACTATGTTTTCTGAGATGAATATTCACCAGAAATGGGAGAAAAAGGTCTTTCTAAGAACAGTACCATAGGCAGAAATCATAAAGTGAATTACCCACTCAAAATCAAATTATTGGCCTGGAGAGATAGTTCAGTGATTAAAGGACTTGTCGTACAACCGTAAGAAATACATAAATCCCCAGAACACGTGTGGATGCGGGCTGAAAGAGAAGGGCCGCGTGCAGTCCCATCCTCAGAAGGCAGTGGCAACTATCCACACAGCAAGCTGGCTGCTGAGACTAGCCACAGCGGGGAGTTCTGAGCTTGACTGAGAAGCCCTACCTTAGTAACGAATACAGCAGAGAAGCAACGGAGAATGACTGCCGTCAACCTCAGTCCTCCCCAAGGATTTATACATACGTACACGTACCTCCACACCGATGAGCCTACACACACACAAACATGCATACACATGAACAATGCACTCACAGGCACGCAAAAATGGAAAAATAAAAACAAAGCATCTATATAACAGACAATACCATACAAACAAAAATTTGAAAACTACAAACCAACGTCTTCCCCAAGTGCTTGATAGTCTTATGCAGTTATTTTAATTTTTCTGTTATAGACACACTAGAAAACATAAAAAGTTCAAGAAAGCAGAGTTTTATAAAGGAATGTGTAAAAACAAAGCCCACCCTTTCCTCCATCATGCTATTTGTGTTGATTATTCGGGAATATCACACAGTGCCCACCAATCACATTCACTTCCCAGTCCTCCCAGGTCCAGTGTGTGATGCCCATATGTTCATTGGGGCATGATTATACTCCCAATGCCCAGCTCCTTCCCTACCTCACCCCTGCCAGGAGCCATCAGCTATAAAGAGCTATGGTTCAGCATCTTTTATCACAGTTTTTTTTTTTTTTTTTTTTTGCATTGGACTCACCATCCTCTTGCTTCTAGCATCCTGTTAGCACTGCAGGATAAGCCTGTCTGATGAATGATTACATTATTCAAAGCATACATTTTTTTACTTTTTATTGTTTTTATTGAGCTATGCATTTTCTCACTCCCCTCTCTTCATCCCCTCTCCTCTTCTACCCTCTTCCATGATCCACATAATCCCAATTTACTCAGGAGATCATGTATTTTTCACCTTCCTATGTAGATCCCTGTATATCTCTCTTAGGGTCCTCTTTGCTGTCTAGTTTCTCTGGGGTTGTGGCCTGTTGGCTGGTTTTTTGGTTTTTGGTTTTTTGTTTTTTGTTGTTGTTTTTTTTTTGTTTTTTTTTTTTTTTGCTTTATGTCTAAAAGTCACTTATGAGTGAATACATATTATATTTGTCTTTCTGGGCCTGGATTACCTTACTCAATATCATTTTCTCTAGGTTCATTCATTTGCCTGAAAATTTCAAGATGTCATCATTTTTTTACCACTGTGTAGAATTCCATTGTCTAAATGTACCACATTTTCTTTATCTATTCTTAGCTTGAGGGGCATCTAGACTGTTTCCAGGTTCTGGCTATTACAAATAATACTGCTATGAACATAGTTGAGCACATGTCCTTGTGGTATGATTGAGTGTCTAAAGTAATGAAAACAGTCTGGCATTGACATAAAAACAGACAGGAGGATCAATGGAATCGATTGAAGACCTGGATATCAATCCACACACCTATGAACACCTAATTTTTGACAAAGAAGCTAAAAATATAAAATGAAAAAAAGCATATTCAACAAATGGTGCTGACATAACTGGATATCAGCATGTATAAGAATGAAAATAGACCCATATCTATCACCACGCAGAGACCCGGACTTGGGACTTACATTCCAATCTGTTTGTATAAGGGGTCCATGGTCCTGGTTATGGCTGGAGGCCATGTTGATGTCCATGGTCCTGGTTACTGCTGGAGGCCATGTTGATGTACCTCATCTCAACAAATACAACAAAACGTAAATAACACCCTGCATCCTATCCGACCACCACAGATTAAAGCTGGGTTTCAACAACAGAAAACCTGCAAACTCATGGAAAGTGAACAACTCTCTATGGAATAACCGCTGAGTCAAGGCAGAAATAAAGAAATTAAAGATTCCCTAGAATTCAGTGAAAACGGATGCACAACCCGAGCTTACAGAACACTGTGAAAAGCGGTACTAAGGGGATGATGGAGGAAGGTCATTGGCTAATAAAGGAACTGCCCTGGCCCATTTTATTGGTTAGGACATAGGTAGGTGGAGTAAACAGATCAGAACGCTGGGAGGAAGAGGAAGTGAGGTCAGAGACTCCACAGCTCTCTCGGGAGCAGATGCCTCAGAGAGAGACGCCATGCCCCGCTCCCGGCATGAAGCTCCGACCCAGGATGGACTAGGCTAGAATCTTCCCGGTAAGACCGGTTCTCACAGATTATTAGAGATGGGTTGATCGGGATGTGAGAATTAGCCTGTAAGTGCTAGAGCTAAAGGGCCAAGCAGTGCTTAAAAGAATACAGTGTCTGTGTAATTATTTTGGGTAAAGCTAGCCGTAGGGGCGGCCGGGTGCTGGGGATGCAGCCCTGCCATCCCTATTACTACATATGGCGCCCACATGGACAACTGCTTCCACATAAAGCCTGAGACAGCTTGGGAAGTAATTCTAGAACAAAATGAAAGCATTGTGCCTGGTTTCTTGGTAGCAGCAATTTCTCGGTTCTACTCTGCTTGCTAGATGCAAGCAAGCGCCTCATCTAAAGAGGCTTCCTGACTCAGCTTTAGCTGCAAAAGCCTGCAGCTCATTAAGAGGTCCTGCCACAAAACACTTAAACGGTTAAAGCTGAATGCATGCTTTTCGGTTTTCAGCCGTAGCAGGAAAAAAGCTGCGCCATTTAAAAATGCCAGCTTTCTGGGCCATCCTGCCAGGGCAAACTCTGACTGTTTGAGGCAGGAGAGCCGGCTACCGAGAGAGAGGACTTGAGTGTTGTCTGTTGTAGCTCACTTGCTGGCAGGGACCTTGAAATGCCATACAGTTGTTGCAGTAAACATGGCTACAGCCTGTATATCCGCCATGAGGCTGGAAAGCTAAGGAATGGACTGGATCTAGCCGGCAAAGCCACGCCTTTAATCCTACTGATATTGCTTGGTAAATTACTTGGTTAAAAAAAAAAAAAAAAAAAAAAAGGACTCATGTGGTCAGAAAAAGAGAGATATACAGTAAAGAGAGATTCAAAGACAAGGAAAATTTTTAAATGGTTTACAGCGTGTTAAAAATATATGCAGACTAAAAGTTGAAGTTCTTAAAGTAAAAAACAAAAAAAGGAAGAGAGTTGTTGTGTGTGGTAGCACACGCCTTTAATCCGAGTGCCTAAAAGGCAGAGACAAACAGATCTCTGTGAGTTCAAGGTGTAGTAGCAAACACCTTTAATCCCAATGCCTGGGAGGCAGAGACAGGCAGATCTCTGAGAGTTCAAAGACAGCCTGGTCTACAGAGTTACTTCAGGTCAAAGATACAGAGAACCTGTCTCAAAAAGCAAAGAGTTAAAAGTAAAAATAAACGAAATAGAGGTTAAAACAAAGCTGTACAAAGATGGAAAATAGACAGAGAATTTTGACACTGTATGCTATTATGCTCTCTTTGAATTATTTGAATGCTGAGGAAGGAGCAACAGCTGCTAAAAGATATTTGTTTATAAATGCTGCTGAACTAATCCAACATAGATACTTTGAAAATGCCTTAAATTTGAAATTTGGATCTAAAGACATGATACTTTGGAAAGGAGTTTCTTATTTTGTTTTCACAGAGGATGAGACGCTGTTCATTTCTTCTATTCCGATTTGGTATGATGGACCACGCCCTCCTGAAGGGTTGGTGTGAACGCCTTCAAAAAATTGCTTCGCTGAACTGCCAACTGAGATGAAACTA
This sequence comes from Microtus oregoni, assembly GCF_018167655.1. Lineage (NCBI taxonomy): Eukaryota > Metazoa > Chordata > Mammalia > Rodentia > Cricetidae > Microtus > Microtus oregoni. Next base: position 55,260,614 of record NW_024543059.1, on the reverse strand, counting down.
GCACACAGGTTATACCATGAAAGACCAAATTAACGACGCCCCCATTCAGCAGGAAGCAGTTTGGAGAGAAATAACTGCGCCCAAATTCCCAAAAAATGTTTATAAATGTTCTTTTACATTTAAAGGGGGATATGATATAGATATGAATAATTTGCATTAGTATAGATTTTGCTTTATTGATAGAGATTTAAGGTCAATTTTGTTATATGTATAAGTGTTTCTGATTTTGATTAAGGTATTGTGATTGTGTAGTTCATTTAAATATGTACTGTATAATTAAGAAATATAGGTTGTTAATGGATAATCATCGATAATAGTAAAGCTTGTAGTTATGTTAGTTAGATTTTCTAAATATATAGAGATGTATTTCAGTTAGATAGACATTCTTCATGTCTTTCAAAGATTACAGAATAGGACATTTAATGTTTTAATAACTGAGGACTTTTCATGACAATGAGACACTCTGCTCCAGGCAGCACCAATCTACTTCAAGAGGAAGATGGGCATCGAAGAGGCTCGTTATGGAGTTTTGATAGCCATTTGGGCAAGAAACTGCTCTTGCCTGGACTATTGCATAAACTGGACACAGAGAACCCGCAGAGAGAGGACTACTGAACTTGCCTAAGGTGAGATGATCTTTTGGGGTTCCTGATTCATGAGAGAGTCTGTGAGACATTCTGCAGGACACAACAGATAGTGACTGAATTGACTTTGAATTTTCCTGCTTTATGGAAATGTCTGCTGGATACCATGGGCCTAAAGGCTGAAGATGGATGCCCCAACGGTACAGAGGAACTTTGGGTGACTGTCCAGGCAGCGAGATGTCTCTGTCATTTCTAGAGTTTTAAAAGTTGCTTTTTTCTTGTTTGCTTAGGTAGTATTGTATCTTTCTGGAGTCTTTGATGGAGTTAAGAATAGTTAGTTATAGTTATAGTTTTCCTTAGTTATGATAAAGATTATTGTAACTTTTACTTGATAACTGTTTTGTTATATGTAATTTTGCTATGTTAAAGTTAAAGCTTTTTTTTTTTTTGTTTAAACCGAAAAAGGGGAAATGATGGAGGAAGGTCATTGGCTAATAAAGGAACTGCCCTGGCCCATTTTATTGGTTAGGACATAGGTAGGTGGAGTAAACAGATCAGAACGCTGGGAGGAAGAGGAAGTGAGGTCAGAGACTCCACAGCTCTCTCGGGAGCAGATGCCTCAGAGAGAGACGCCATGCCCCGCTCCTGGGATGAAGCTCCGACCCAGGATGGACTAGGCTAGAATCTTCCTGGTAAGCGCACCTTGGGGTGCCATACACAGATGATTAGAGATGGGCTAAATTAATATGTGAGAATTAGCCTAGAAGAGAATGGGCCAGGCAGTGTTCGGAGGAATACAGTGTCCGTGTAATTATTTCGGGGCATAAGCTAGCCGAGTAGGCGGCCGGGGTGCTGGGGACGCAGCCCCGCCGCCCTTATTACTTCAAGGGGAAAGTTCACAGCCTTCATAAAGAAATTGTAGAATCTCATACTAGCAACTTAACAGCACACCTGAAAGCTCTAGAATGAAAAAGGCAAGCACACCCAAGAGAGTAGACAACAGGAAATTATCAAACACAGTAAGAGGGGGATGAAGTCAATAAAATAGAAAGAGAACAAGACAAAGAATCAGTGAAATGAAGAGTCGGTTTTTTGAGAAAATTAACAAGATAGATAAACCCTTATTGAAAGACTGGGCGGTGGTGGCACATGCCTTTAATACCAGCACTCGTGAGGCAGAGGCAGGCGGATCTCTGTGAGTTCAAGGTCAGCCTGGGCTACAAGAGCTAGTTCCAGGACAGACTCCAAAGCTACAGAGAAACCCTGTCTTGAAAAACCAAAAAAACAACAACAACAACAAGAAACACCCTAATCCAAACAAACTAAAAGAGAGAGAATATCCAAATTGACAAAATTACCAAACAAATAAAAGAGGAAAAAGCATGATCATCTCATTTGGTGCTGTAAAAGCCTTTGACAAAATCTAACAGTCCTCTATGATAAAAGTCTTGGAAAGAGCAAGGATACAAGGAACATACATGAACATAATACTGGGGCCAGGGAGGCACAGAACTTCAAGGAGTGGCCAAGCAATGATTGGTCTAACTTCAGACCTACACCACAGAGATCCCATTCCTGACACTGCCTGGATGGCCAGGAATCAGAGGCTGGATAGCCCAGAGACTTATGATAAAAAAAAATCAATAAAATGATTCCTAGCGATATCTTTACATACTCATAGATCAGCACCTACCCCAGTCATCATCAAAGAGGCTATGCCAACAGCCGGTGGGAGCAGATGCAGAGACCCACAGCAGAATATTAAGTGAAGAAAGAGCCCAAATTTAATATCCCCATTGGGTCCCTCCTCTTGGGCTCAGGGAAGAAGAGAGAAAGGCGAAATGTAGGAGTCAGAGGGGTTGAGGATACTAGGAGGACACAGCTCACAATCTTCAACTAAGTAGTGCTCATAGGGTCCCTTAAAGACTGAAGAAGAGGCAATCATGGCGCCGGCACTGGCCCAGGTCCTCTGCATACACATTATGGCTATTAGCTAAATGTTTTTGTAGAACCCCTAATAGTGGTAGTGGAGGTGTTTCTAACTTTTTTGTCTGCTCTTGTAACAAAAACAAAGGAGAAGTGGATCGGGGCAGGGTGTGGGGAGCGGCGGTCACTGGCTTGGTGCTCTTACCACTTTGTTAACCAGGTCAGTCCTCATAGTCACAGGGAAGTGAAACTCTTCAATGTAGTGGAGCATTCTTCATTAAATGTCCTTGATTTAGCCTGAGAAGATTCCCAACAGGCCCTGACATTGGAAGATTCCCCAGTAGGATATCCAATCTCTCGACAATCTTACACTTTGAATTAGCAATTACATTAATCAGTTTTCCTGACTGATCCATCTTTTAAAATGACCTCAGAATGATTGATCCTGTACATGACTCTGATCTTTTTCTTGATTATACTTGAGAATGTCAAATTTTCATATACTGTTCCAGGTGCATTCTTTATGTATAGATAGTTGTCTGCTTTAACAAAGTCATATTTTTTCTAAAATAATTTGCTAATTTTAGGTTCCAATCCGCTGATTGCCACTTTCTGCCCTTACAATTCTAGATCCAAACAGAAATCGCATTAAACACTAGGTATGTGTTCATGCAGATCTGAAGCAATACGATTTTTATGACTGTTTTTCTTTCGGTTGTGTTCGCAGATGAATTACTGCAAACACGGGGCACTGATGTTTTTATTTCTATAATAAACTGTTTCATAGCTTTGGTTGGAAAGCTTTTTCACTCCTGCCTCCTGCATCCATCTTGAATTGCTTTTACTTGGAATAAAAGAAATGACACAACACACACACACACACACACACACACACACACACACACACTTCCATAGAAACACAATGAGGCTCAAAATGACCATCAAGGTGCAGGCTAGCAGAAATGTTTGTACCAAATTGAAAGAAGAAAAGAATTGTAACACTGTGGTGAGCTTAGGTAAGAGTAACTTGTTATCATTAAAATTCAATGGGGATCCCTTGAGAGGCAACAAGAAGAAACATGAGCAGACCACACACATAGAAAGTGAAGGAAGCTTACCATCTCCATCCCAGCATGGGGGTAGCAGGCTGGAACTAGAGATCTAGCTAGAAATTAGATGACATGGCTGGTAAAGCATATGATCTTCCTAGGGCAGCTGTCTGACACACAACAGAAAAACAAAAGTTAGCATTTTATACTATGTCATAAAACATTCTTACAGCCATATTCAAATTCTTCAAAAACTAGACAGAGCAGGTATGATTTATTTTCTTGAAAATAAATTTCTTGGAGTTGCTAGGATACTAAGTGCTAATGCTAAAACTCTGGCCTAACTATAGTTAAACTAGATCCTATGGTTATGCTATTACATTAATATACCAACTTCCTCTTGAAAGAAATCGATACTGATAAGTGATTATTTGTAAATCCTACTCTCAAGTTTACTACACTCGTTGCAAATAACACAAAAGAGCCAACCAGCTGAAGTTCAAACATGACCCAAGTGCATCATCTTAGATACGTGGTGTGTTGCATTTTTAATAAACAAGACTGTTCTCTTGGCAACAACATTGACTCTTTGTTCCCTGTGTCCCTCGTTTCTTCCACCCCCAGGCTAGGAATTGAACCTAAAGCTTCATGGATGCTAGACAAACACCCTATATCTGAGCTATGTTCCTTCCCAATCCTTGCCCTTAGCTTGTTTTGTTTTGTTTAAATCTTCCAACATTCATCTGTAATGTTTTCCATTGGGTAACCTGAGCTAAGTAAGTTGGGAGTGAGTCCTTCCTATGAACTGAATTTATTATCCAGATAATAAATGCATTTTGCTGGTATACATAAAGTAAACGCCCAAGATATCACACTGAATATGCCCATGAAAACTGTACAACCCAGAGGGTATCTCTATGTTTATTCATAAGACAGTTAAATAATTAAATAGAATATAATTTACCCATCTTCCTATGCTAATTACAAATTTTTTCCAGTGACTGTCAACTTTTTAAGTCTAGAAGGAAAAGTACTTTGTGTCTGAGATTTATGCTGGGCTAAAATAGTTCTTACAGCCCAGTTGGACAGGTAGTTTATACTGTCTCTTTTCTGACATCTCAGGGCGCCTGACAGAGGGAAAACCCACTCAGAATTAAGCAGTTGAAAATGAGGACGTCTGGTTTCAGTGAAGCAGTTGGGCAGCGAGAGACAGCCATTCTGTGTCAGCACCATGTTGTCCTTCCCGTGTTCCCAGGCTTTCTTCGGAATATAATAAGCTCTGGAACCTAAGGTCCAAATCTTAAATCCTTGTGGAGAATCCCAGGCTTCAGATAAAACGACTAAGTCTGTTCTGGTGCAGTCAATCTGTCTCTGGTGTAGGACTTTAACAAACATCTTTTTCATGTCCTGTTGATGAAGGGCCAGGCACTCACTGCACGTTCAAGTCTTGTTTTTGCAGTATACGAGATCAGGTTCCGCGAGAAAGGGCTCTTCTTTCCTTGCCATCAGTAAGGGTGCTTTGCCTCGATTTGACTTCCTAAACTGTATTTCTGTAACAGTTTGGTGTTCATTCTACCCAACACATTTCTGGTGTGATATAAGGAGAGAAGCAAAGAGCTGAAAACCAAGAGTACTGAATCCTGAACCAGTTTCTCGACAGAGTACCAGTTCAGAGAGGAGAATAGAGGAAGAGGAAATAGCAGGAGCGGAAAATGGAAGGAAATTGAAAATGGAAGCAGATGGAAGGAGGGGAGAAGAACAGAAGGAGAATAAGGAAAAAGAAACGGAACCCAAGGGAGCTATCCGCTGCCTTTACCCTCTTTATGGACCCAGGTCTTCGTGAATGTCTGTCAATGACTTTGTCTGAACTGTGGAATGGTATTCTTGCCACCAAAAGAGATACAGAACCACTGAGCAGTCATTTGGCATTGATATCCTATTGAATGTCACTCACCATAACATCAGTGAGCTTTTACTCGGTGCCTCTATATTCCTGACATGGCACCAATTCCTTCACGTTCATTAGTTCAAAACATCCTCATAACAACCCTGGGATGTATGAAACCTCTATCATTTCTTTTCCATGAACAGATGCAACAGTTACATCTCCTTCCTGTCTTTTTATAAGACCCGTCATTGAAATTAAAACTAGTCTTAAAGAAATAACTCAGCATATCATCAGAGTGTGGTGAGCAGACGACCGGGCCCCTGACCATGTCCACATGCTAACATACAATAACAGTGAATAACCGGACCGTTGTGACTGAAGGGAGGGCTTGGAGACAGAAGAACTGTTCTAGACAATGGAGGAGAGCCTGCTGTTGTCTGAGGAGAGGCACCCGAGAGTCAGCTAGAGAGATATGATACTGAAAGCAGAACAACAGAATGAACCAAGAAGTCCCAGGGCCAGTGCCTGCTGGATTTGCAGTTGGAACGGGGACATGCTCCAAGGAGCAAGCATAGAATGTCGAGTCAGAAAAGGCAAGGAAACAGAATCCCTCTGTAGAGTGTCCAGAAAGAGTGCAGCCGTGCCAACACTTCTGTTTTAGTGGAGCAGGATCATGTTGGCTGACCTCTAGTATCGTAAAGTAATAAAACTGGATCCTTCAACGAACTAAGCTTGCTTGGGACACTTTGTTACAATAGCTGTAGGAAACTGAGGCCCAAAGCTGCACTGAGCATTTGTCTATAATTTTCTTTAAAAGACTAAAGTACAGGATCTGGGAAGAGAGCTCAGTTAGGAAAGCGCTTGCTGGGCAAGCGGGAAAGAGGACTCCAATCTGCAGGGCTCACATAAAAACCTCAGGTATGGGTGAGAAGAGGGCTTAGAGTGCAGAACGCCTGCTGCTGAGCAGTTGTGGGGACTGACTTGGGGTCTACAGCACCTACACACAAGCCAGGCATGGTGTACATGTCTACAACCCCATCTCTGTGCGACAGAGATGAGGATCAGAGGTGAGCAGCCTGTCTGGCTAAAATGACAGCCTGTAGTTTCAGGAGTCTGCCGCTGGCCTCCACACACATGCATACAGCACACACAGTACTTTAAAGCCAGGAGTGGTGGCACACATTTATAACACAGAGCTGGAGAAACCAACACGCATAGCACTGGAGCTCAGTGGCCCGTCACCCTAACCTAACCTTTGAGAACTAGCTCCCAGTGAGAAAGTGTCTTACAAAATACAAAAAGCAAGATGGATGGCTCCTGAAGGACAATACCCAACGCTGACCTCTGACCTCACACACCTGCACATACCTGCACACACCTGCATGTATGTGTAGACGCGCACACACACACAAGCACACGCATGTGTATGCACAAGACTGCAGCAGAGACAGCATGGTCCAATATAACCAGCCATGTGTTCAGTTGAATTATAATTTGGATCCAACCAAATAGTCTAATCAAGAGAGTGCTTCCTGGGAGATCAGCCAGCTGTGTACTGGAAATATTTCTCTCACCAATGACATGATCATCCGCAGGTCTTCAGTTGGTTAACATAATTCATGTCAAAATAAAATTTTATAGGTGAAATCTGTGTCTTATTAGCAAAACGAATACAGAAATGTAGTCTCCTGGGATAAATTTTAAGTATTCAAGTTATGTAGACAGACAAATATTTAAGCTTCAACGGCCCTGACATGAGCAACATATAAAAATCAAGTGATTCTCAGAACCTTAACACCTAAAGATGGTGTCTATATTTGGCCTTCCTAATGGCCCTAGGTCTAGCTACTAAAGGATTTCTGGCTGTGTGATATTAATTTAAGAGAAGCAGGATCCCATCAAAAATGTTACCTTAACTTTGAGAGACCCATTCTCGCAAGGTAGTATCAGTATACAAAGTATCAGTTAGTCGGCTTCTGATTGCTATAGCAGACATCTGAGCCAAACAATGTAAGGGAGGAGAGGGTTTGCTTGGACTCAATGTCTGAGAAGTTTCAGTCATGGTCACTTGACTCCATCATTCCTGGCAACGGGAGGGAGTCGGAAACTATGTCAAGGAGCAGGTGATGAAACAAAATGATTGCCTCTTGAGGGACTGAAAGCAAAGGCTAGGACAAAATGCAGCCTTCTAGGGCATGGCCGGCACTCGGGGAACTGTTTCCTCTATCCGGGCCTCCTCTCCTCTCAGGCTCTTCAGCCATGAGCTCATTAGTAGATTAAGTAGCACCCTATGATTTATTTGTTTTTCAAAGCATCACCAGCCTTTTGGAGAGACACTTCCCATCCAAGAAGAGCAACGAGAAACCCGACATCACTACTCCTCTAAGTAGTGTGTGACCACTGGTTAACAAATATCTGTTGTTGGCAATGGTTCGGTCCACAAACCTTCTAGCAAGGCTGCGGGAAAGTAATCAGATCTCAGCCATGATCAGAACCATTAAACACCAAGAAACAGCAGTCAACGTGTCATGGAATTAGCCTAGGCTAGTTCAGCCCAACGGTCAGAATCACAACCTTTGGAAATCATCAAACAGAACTTCCTTTTCTTTTCTGTTCACGTGAGACAGCAAAGGCATATTCAGTCACTATTGAGATCCTGCAGAGGTGAAGAGTAACCATGAAAGATGGCAAGAGACTCCCTGCGCGTTCTCACAGTGCAGTGTGTGTTGTGTGCCTCACTGGAAGAAAATGACACAGATCGTTTACTCTCATCAACATCTTCTAAAAGTATCCCCCACCCTTGCTTACTTCAACTGTTTGTAATCTCTCTTACAGGCAGTTGTAAGACCTTGTCCAAGATTCCCAGCAGAAAACTACAAGCGTGAAAGTCAAAAAGCCAAAATAAATTTCTCAAAAAGCCTAAGAAGCAAACGTTTCATTGCAGGAAGGAGAAAATGCTAGCAGCTAAAATATGAGAAAAATACGGTACACGTGGAACTGCCGATTTCAAAGAATTGCTTTCTCTGTCATATGCAGTCCAGGAGAGAGATAAACCAGAAAAGTATCCAAATAAAATACATTTGACACAGCACTCCCCTGTGTGAAGACATTCTGATCTGTGAGGAAGGGCTGGGTGGCAGAGGAGACCCTACAACATGATAAACCAGTTTCCAAAGGATTTGGGAGGTGCACTCGCAAACGCTGCCCCATGCCACACTGCTTCTAGTTCTCCAGTCTCTGCCGTACTCTGAAGAGACATTTTCAGGCACCATGCCTCATGATGGGGGACCAGCCTCGACAAAAATACCTTTTGCCAGGGTAGGAGCACGGGGATTAGAAAAATGAGTAAAGACTACAAAGACACGAATAAAATAATAAAGCAGAAACATAGAAGAGTATTGGGAGGGAATTCCAGCGAATACTGAAATCACTCCTGGTTAATTTTCCATACACTTTTATACCCCAATACAAAAGGGGGAAGAAGGCAACAAAAGACTTCTTTAACATGATACAGGAATTGTTAATTGAAGAGTTAATTGCTTCAACACTTTGAGACATCAGGTGATTAACATTCTATGTTTGGGCAGTGAAGCTACCCTAGACTGAGTCTCCTGAAGTCACCACTCCCCAGGTAACCTCATATTACAAAAGAAGAAGAAGAACCATGCTTTCATATCCTGGGCCATCTTAATGTCAAAAGAACCAAGTAACCACATCCTGGGTCGGGATGTGTAGCCCTGGTTGTTGTCAACAAATTTTAGCAACCTCCAAACTCTCTGACCATCAGACAAGGTGGAAAATAGCTCACATTTTTGGGCCTCCACAGCTTACAGAGATGATGAACAGTCTCTGCACCCATGTGAGCAAGTCTGAAGAATTTGAGTGACTTCATCAGAACGTCCCAGTCAGATGGAGAAATTGTAAAATCAGTCACTTGTTTTGCTTCATAGAATTCTCAGATAACTTTGAACTTGTCCCAAGCCTCTTGTTCTACTAATAAACTGCCTAAATTACTTTGGCCTATATCTCAATTGGTAGCAGAATTACATAATTATTCTATAGTACCATGGCTCTATAATATTTATTTATATATTTTGCCACTTGAATATGTATGCCCCTTCCTTTCCTTTGTATAAAAGTAACAGTTTATCTAACAACAGTGGAAACAGGCTTCCTTCTTCATCTGTGGACATAGGAATAAACCAAAGTTGAGACATCTTTCGCTCCATTTCAAATTCTGCATGTGATAAGCTTTTCAGCATTTATCTACCTTTGCTTGCGATTCCACTTCGGCCTAGAATGTGTGGACTCTGTTCTCTGCTGAGCCAACTCCCCACAGAACAAACACCCAGGTCACTTCTAGCCCCTCTTGGAAGCCATCCCTGAGCAGCCGGAGGAAGTCAGTTTGTTCCCTCTGCTTTTCCCTACACTGCACAACCTACACCCTCAGCCATGCTCACGCCAAGCTGAAACCAGTGTTTAATTGTTCCTTTTACTTTTTGAGATTATAACATATTTAATCATTTCCCCCTTCACTTTCTTCCCTGAAAACCCTCCCATATACCCTTCCTTACTCTGTTTTAAGTCCATGACCCTCCCCTTTTTATTTACTAATTTTGTTATATACATATATACATAATCCATATGCATATGTATGTAAATATGTAAATATAACTTGCTCAGTCTGTATAAGGTCACTTATATGTATGCTTTCAGGGCTAACCACTTGGTATTGGATAATGCTGATACGCTTTCCCCTGGGGAAGATTATTTCTCCTGCCTTCAGCATTCCTTAATTGCCTGTAGGTCTTTGTGTGGGGTTGAGGCCTCGTGGGCTTTCCCTGGTTCATTTTAGAATGTCTACTGTTGTCCTTGGTCAGCTCATGTTTAGAGTCATGTAAGTGAGATTTTATGAGTGTGGCTCCCGACACTCCTAGGAGACACAATTTCACAGCAAACTCCCTGACCCTCTGGCTCTTACCATCTTTCCACCCCCTCTTCCACAGTGGTTCCTAAATCTAGGTACAGGAGTTGTGATGTAGATGTCTCACTCAGGACTGGGCTCCACAACTCTACATTCAGATTGTGTGTGGTTTTCTGTAACGATCTCTGTCTGTTCCAATGAAAAGTTCCCTTAGTGAGGGGCGAAGACACACTTACCTGTGTGTGTAAGGACAGATATTTAGGCTACTGTTAAAGATATGCTGGCTTAGTAACTTAGTGGTTATAGGTTCTCCCCATGGTTCATGACTTCACTAGTCTTGGGGAGTTGCCTAGGTTTCCAGTACCAAGAATGATTTCTCTCTTGTTGAGCAGGTTTTAAATTCAATTTCAAAGCTGGTCACTGCCAAAATGATGCATGTCACAACTGTACCTATAGGTTACCATGCCATGCTGGTCATTGTTGCATTCTGTAGACGTCACAGTTGGGTAAGATCTTTGCTTCATTCTCTCCTTTGTAAGCTTGTCCGGTGCCTTCTGGTATAGTGAAAGGGGAGGTGGCTTTTGAACCAGTTTTAGATCAGGAGTTCTGTGTCCTATCTCTGAAGTGCATAATGCCTTCAGTAATGGGAACTTACCCTTCACCTCTGGGGACATAGAGCAACCAAAGGCAATAGCAAAAGTCTGTTATGTTTGGGAATTCTCTTGGACAACCCTGACCAAAAACCCAAAGGAGGGCTTCTCACACCTGGTGTTAGGGTTTTTGTTAGCTGGTCTTTGTCTTATAGGGGGAACACTGAAGACCAGATGGGAAACTTTCATTTAAACTATATATGAATAGTTACAGACAGACTTACATGTATTGTAGGTATTTTAGGAACATTGTTAATATATGGTTCATAATGACTTTTTTTAGACATCCTTATTGTTGTATTAGCCTCCTCTCTCCTTCTTCTGTATTTATCTCCCTCCTCCTTCCCTATGTATGGAAACTCCAGTTAAATTGGAAACTACCTGAAGTCTGGGATTATTGCTAAGATTTGGGGTTTTACCCACATTCTGTTTTCTAGCACACTGTTGATTACAGAACAGAGCTATTAAGGTGAAATTGGTCTCTTAGATAAAGAGATGCATTTTGTAAGCCATTATGAAAATTATTAACATTTTAATGCTCCCATTCACTTAAAACAGACATACGAGAAAAGGAAATAAAGCAAGCATGTCCCCACTGAGGCTCTTGCAGAGGTAAGCATTTGTAACATGGGCTATATCTCCTCAAAACTATTCAATTTCAAAAATCCTTTTTTTTTCTGTTTATCCTTTTACTTTTTCCATTATTTGCCCCAAAATTGGGTTACTATTTTATAAAAGAACCAGGCTGATCCAGGATTTTAAAATCAGTCTGCACTATATAACAAGAGCCCCATCTCAAGAGAGAGAGAGAGAGAGAGAGAGAGAGAGAGAGAGAGAGAGAGCATTTATGAGAAAGATCTGACCAGCTGGCTTTGAAGATGGAATAATGAGACTGGGGCCGGAAGCCAAGGAATACAATGATCCCCACCCCTCCCTGCCGTGCCCAGTGCTAAGAGGAGCAGAGAAACGCATTCTTTCTCTCCTGGCCTCCAGAAGGAATGTAGCTCTGCTGGTACCTTATTTTACCTCAGTAAGACCCATGTTGGAATTTGAACTTCCAGAACTTTAAGTTGGCAAATTTGCATATCTTTACCCATTAACTTGCAGTAATAAAGCATAACGTAATGACAGTCTACCGTGTAAACACAGTCATGTACTTCTAAAACTAGGTAAAGGCGGCCAATATATGTGTGTGTGAGTGTGTGTGAGAGAGTGTGAGTGTCTGTGTAAGAGTGTGTGTGCAGACATGTTCACCTGTATGCCAGTGCAGGTGCAGGTGGAGAACAGAGGAGGTCAACATCAAGTGTCTTCTTCAGCTTTCTCAATCACTCTTTATCAAATGTTTTTGGGATGGAGTCTCAAGGACCTAGAGTTTACCCATTTTTTAGGCTGACTAAGCAGAGAGACATCCAGAGGTCTATCCAGGAAAAGGAGGCACAACCACATCCTTCTGTCTCCATCCCCCAAGCCCTGGGATTACAGCACACATCACTAAGTCTGGGTTTTTATATGGGTGACAGAACTCCAAACACAGGTCCTAGTGCTTGTGAAACAGTATGTGACCAGCTGGGCTGTCTCCCTAACCCCAGCCAATGTTCTTTAAATAACCACATCTCACAACTCATCAAAGAAACCAAACTTTCAGTCTTTTGCTTTTGATGAATAAATGTATTAGTTGAATTTTATTTACTTATGGCAATGCTTGTGGTTTTTCTAATGGTGATTAACTTTAAAAAGCAACAGAATAGCATTGATTTAAAGGATAACTAAGCAATGACTAAGTACTCAGCCTCAAAATGTTTGTAGAGATACAGAAAGGAAAAGAATTTTTCAGAGTAATTTTGAAGATCACAAACTAAGAAGACCTACATCCACATTCACATTATATTTTAATGATATGTATTTTTATTCTATTATGAAAGAAAGTGCATCCCCATGTTGTGTTTCAATAGCCTGAGAACAAAGCTGGTTAGAGGAGAAAGGACTTTATTCAGCATATAACTCCAGGTCGGGAACGTCGAGGCTGGAACTCACACATCTAGTCAGTCACATCCACAATCAAGAAACAAGAGGATGCATACATCCCTGTTTGCTTGCTAGGTTTCTTCTTTCCTACCCTGTTCAGAATCCCGTGCTTAGGGTCCTCTCACGCCAATTATCAGTCAAGAGAATCCCCTGCAGACAAGCACACAGACCAACCTTATCCAGACCAGAAGATTCCTCATTAAGACTCTCTTCCAAGGAAATTCTAAGTTGTATCAAATTGACAGTTAAAACTAACAGGCACACCATGTAAATGTTCTAGTATGATAATAATCTTCAAAGGTTTTTCCATAATCATTTATATATAAATAGTTTAAGACAGAATCATCAACTTTATATGGGAGATGTATTTCTGCTTTCATGGCCGGCACTGGAAAAATGTTTTCCAAAGCAATTTGAAAATAGATACAAGCATTCTGTTAAGATGGCAAATAGATCAATTTTTATCAATAAATCTGCACGTGATTTGTTGACCTTCAAGGGAAAGGCGAATACCAAATCAATATTATGCAGATAGCCTTGGCTCCCTAACCCAATGCATAAGCATGTGAGACTGCAGTGTTCTGTAAGTGCTCACCCTTCTGAAGCTGAATCAATATCCATGCATGCTAGGTCTGCGGGCTTCTGTCTCACTCTTCGTATTATTGTTCCTTTTCCTCATTTTCTTGATCAGCCTGATGCTGCTTTTGTTGAATGATTGCTCTTTTCCAGTGATGGTATTTCAATTTTGTTTTAAGTTTGCTTGATTTCTCATCTTTAATGCTTTCTTTGTCTTTTCTTTATCTTACATATCTTCATCAAAATGACTTTCCCAGTACGCCTTTAATCAAAATACATTTTCTTTTTTTTTTTAAATACATTTTCATTTCTTAATTTCTCTCTAATATTGCCTTGAGCTACTTGTGGTAGTTTGGATGTGATACATCTTCCCATGGGCTCCTGTGTCTAAAATCTCAGGCCCCGGATGCTGGTGAAGGTTTAGAAGGTTTGAAAGGACCTCACCCAAAGAACTCAGAATAAAGTGGATTTGCTTCTTTTAGCTTCTGGTGGCTTCCAGAATATTTTTCTCTGTGGTCACGTTACCTCAACCTCTGCTTCTGTGGCCCTATTGCCTTCTCTTCTGTGTGTTTCTTATGAACCTTTTCCCATCTCTCATATGGATATGTGTGCTGACATTTAATATCTTTCTAGATAATCCAGGATAATCTTGCCTAATTCAATAAACGCAACTGCCATGACATTTTTCCTTATAAGGTAGTGTTTAAAAGAGTAGAGGATCCAGATATTATATGTTTGAATGTGATTACTCAGCCTAATAAAATCCCCAATTAAAAGAGAAAAATAGGAATAGGTGTCACCACTAAAAACAGAAGGCTAAAGAAGTCCAAACCTCTATCCTGTCCCAAAAGCAATGAATATTACACCTAAAACGCCAGAATCCCTTGAAGACTAGACTCTAGTTTTAAAATGCACAACAAGAAGCTGTTTAATGAAAACAGAAGTTGCAACATTTTAGGCCTAAAAAAAATCTTTGGCTGGTAATTGGCTAACAGAACCAACGTTTCCATGGTTATGCACAACAAAGAGCACAGCTATGACAAGACTGATTGCAAAAGTCACTAGAATAGACACTAGCCATGCCCAGAGAAAAGTGGGTATTTCCAGAGTTAGCATGTTGCATTATCAAAATACTGTGTTTTTAACAAATACATAAATTGAAATAAGAAGATAGGACTTGGAGATAGAGAGCTGGCTCAGCACTTAAGAGCCAGTTCCTGTTCCTGTGGATCCAATGCCATTTTCTGGGCTTCTGAGGCACTAGGCAGGCATGAAGGATGCACACACACACACACACACACACACACACACCTGTAAAACTCCAATACATATAACTCTTTTAAAAAATTGAAAAGATAAGAAGATTCATAATTGGAAAAATAATAAGAAGGCACTATCCTCCCACAATCTCACAAACTGGACTTTACTAGACAATGACTTTAAATCAATTACCTTAAATGTGTTCAAAGGGCTCATAGAAACCATGACCAAGCACTACAGGAAATCAAGCGAATAGTGTCACACGTTGGTTCTTGTAGTAATATTTCATTTGTATTTTAATAAGTAAAGCTTGCCTGAAGACAAGAAGGCAAAACTAAGCCACTAGAGGCCAGGCAGTGGTGTCTCACACCTTTAATCCCAGTACTAGAGTCACACACCTTTAATGCCAGCACCAGAGAGGAATGTAAGTCGGGATGAAACGAACTCAATCTCTTTTAGTCTGAGAATTTTGTAGAGGTAAGAGCTCTCTAGTGGCTTGGCTGCTTCACTTTGCTGATCTGCAGTTTGAACCCTAATAACTGTCTCTGGGTTTTTATTAATCATACTACAGTTTCTTTTTAAGAACCAACAAAGACATAACTATTAATAAAAAGAAACTCTGGGTCTGAATAGTACCATAACTAAACTAAAATAAAAACTTCACAAAAGTAGTATGAAAGTAGATTAGGACTGACAGAAGAAGATTAACAAACTTAAAAAGAGATTCATTGAGATTTGGTCTAAGGAGAGAAGGAAGGAGGAACTGAAGAAAGCAGAGTTCTGTGAGGTGCAACCAACTACATCAGCGACACAACATGGGATCCTAAAGGAGAACAGGAACAAAAGAGGACAGATAGATATGAATCTATACATTCAGGCCTCACAAACGAGCTCTCGCCAAGTTAAATTCTAAAATATTCACACAAACACTCTCAATAGAAAAGGAAGTCTTGACAGCAGCCAGGAGGAGCTGGTTCTTCCTAAAGCAGAGAGTTTCAGTGAAATTAGAAATGATCTCTCCTGAAAAACTCTGGGCCCTGGAACAGAACAAGCTGGTGTTTTTAAGTACTGCAACAAAACGTTGCCCCAGAATTCTCTATCCAGAAAAACTATTCTTTAAAAAAAAAAGAACAAGAATGAATTAAAACAAGAAATATGAAATGTCTTCAATAAAAGGTCACTAAGTAACTCAAATACTTATGAAGAAATGTTATAAAAACATGAGTAAAGCTAACTACATAGGTAAAAGGAAACACCTAGCATTGCTGAATTTTGGCTTAGTACATTGTTTAACCTTAGTTCTCCAGGGAGACAGGGCCAATATGAAGCGTAGGAAGAGACAAGAAGGAATTTATAGGTCAACTAGCTCATTTGTGAAGACTGAAAATTCCCATCATGGGTTGCTTACAGCCATACTTTATTTTTTTTTATTTAAATTTATTTATTTATTAAGGATTTCTGCCTCGTCCCCACAACCGCTTCCCATTTCCCTCCCCCTCCCCCAATCAAGTCCCCCACCCTCATCTGCTGGAAGAGCAATCAGGGTTCCCTGACCTGTGGGAAGCCCAAGGACTGCCCACCTCTATCCAGGTCTCATAAGGTGAGCATCCAAACTGCCTAGGCTCCCCCAAAGCCAGTACGTGCAGTAGGATCAAAAACCCATTGCCATTGTTCTTGAATTCTCAGTATTCCTCATTGTCCGCTATGTTCAGCTAGTCCGGATTTATCCCATGCTTTTTCAGACCTAGGCCAGCTGGCCTTGGTGAGATCCCAATAGAACATCCCCATTGTCTTAGTGTGTGGGTGCACCCCTCGTGGTCCTGAGTTCCTTGCTCGTGCTCCGTCTCCTTCTGCTCCTGATTTGGACCTTGAGATTTCTGTCCGGTGCTCCCATGTGGGTCTCTGTCTCTGTCTCCTTTCATCGCCTGATGAAGGTTAATATTCATGAGGATACCTATGTGTTTGTCTTTGGATTCACCTTCTTATTTAGCTTCTCTAGGAACATGAATTATAAGCTCAATGTCCTTTATTTATGGCTAGAAACCAAATATGAGTGAGTACATCCCATGTTCCTCTTTTTGGGCCTGGCTTACCTCACTCAGGATAGTGTTTTCTATTTCCATCCATTTGTATGCAAAATTCAAGAAGTCCTTGTTTTTTACTGCTGAGTAATACTCTAATATGTATATATTCCATACTTTCTTCATCCATTCTTCCGTTGAAGGGCATCTAGGTTGTTTCCAGGTTCTGGCTATTACAAACAATACAGCCATACTTTAGAACCATGGAACCAGAGCAAAGTTCATTCCAAAACTAACTACAGGCATCCAAACTTAGAAAGACACTGATGTATCTCTCAGTTCAAACCTAATGGCTCAAGAACCTATGGATTCTCTGATAATAATTGTAGAGTTCAAAAATTAAGATATCCTAAAGTTCTTGCATCCAAGGATACAAAAAGACAAGAGCCCCAGTCTAAACACCAGCAAAGGTCCCTTCTTTCTTGAGTCTATCAAGTCAGGTCCTACACTGATAACTCATAGACCTGCGTTGAAGGCAAACATTCCTCATTCAGTCTATTGGCTCACTTGCTAATCTCACCTGGGACTCCCCGACATCAACACATTTTGTCAAACCAAATGGGTTCCCCTTTCAATGGAAGAGGTACATAACATCTACCTAAGCATTGAGAATAATTAATGTGATGTTTGGGAAGAAACAATGCCTTGCCAGTTAGGTGCATAACCTCCAATGCGATCAAATTGATATCCAAAACCAGTTTGTTGACATTCCATTACTGTAACAAATACCCGCGATCGCTCACTAATAACTCATTTATTTGGCCCACAGCCGCAGAGGTTTCACTCTACCATCCTGTCCTGGGGTACAGCAGCATAGCTTACTAAGAAGTCTATTGAATGGCAAAGCCACTTTTCTCTAGGCAGCTAGGGGTCACTGTCTCAGTGTCTTCATCAGAGACATACCTGAGAAAGTTCTCACCCTTCTCCACATGACCCTACCTCTTAAAAACTATACCAAGTTCCAATGCCATGGGCAGAAATGCAGTTTTCCATAATGGACTGTTGGGAGATACCTATCCAAACCATAGTACGAGTTTCACTAATACAAAGTAGCCAGAAAACATAAATGAAAGAGACAGAAAACAGAAACTTGGCAAAACCACCACATCTTTCAGAGGTAGAAAAAATGTTCCAGAGTTGGACAGGGGTGGTGACTGTGCACACCACGATTGTGCTCATGCCATTGGGTCATTATCGTAAATCATTGAATGACAAAACATCATGTGAACTCTACTTCAATAAAAGTTAAAAAGATTCAAAGTAAAAAGCTCTACCTCATCCTTGAGGAAGCCAATGCCTAAAGGGATAAGAAGACAACGGACCATGGATTTCCAGAAGTGGTCTTACTCGGCACTGTAGGACTAACTTGCCCCTCTCAAGAGACTGGAGAAGTATGCAAGGAGGTTTTTTCCAAACCTGGGGTTGCCTGGTACAGGTAAAGGTCCCACAAGGAAGCATAACTTGGGGGACAGATTCCCTTCAACACTCATGGCAGTAGCTAGAGGAAAGATCCAACCTCTGCCATCTGCTCCAGACCCAAACTTTTTGACTGGCTTCAAGCACAGCCTCTCCTGGCTCACCTCGGCTACACCGACTCGCCATGCCCAGCATCTGTTGCATCTCCAGGAGAAATTTATCCACCGTCATCTTGCTGAGCTCAGCAGTATTGACCAACAGCTGGTTCTTATTTCTCTTATTCCCGTCCAATATAATACTGAGAATATGGGACACACCTTCAAAAGATTAGCTACTGCTGAATGAGCATTCTAGCACTCATGGCTAACCCTTTCACCAAGATTGACTACATCCCTACTCTACCAAAGGCATCAAAACATTCAGCTCCACAGCACTTGAAATCACAGAACTCCTGGATGGACTTTTGTTTTTAACATTTCTTTTTCCCACAAGTGAGTTTCTCAACTTTTTACTTTGGAAACTGAAAATAGTGTTATATTGAGAATGTTTATGTGGTGGTTTGAATGTTAACAGCCCCTATATTTAAAAGGTTGGTTCAAAGTTGATGGAACCATTGGCAAGGATTAGGAGGTATGGCCTTGTTGGAAGAGGTGTGTCACTGGGGTGGGCTTTTGAGGTTTGTAAAGCTCCCTGCCATGATGATCACAAACTCTACCTCTGAAACTGTATGAAATCTCCCAATCAAATGCTTCTTTATAAGCTGTTTTGATGATAATGTCTCTTCATAGCAATAGGACAGTAAGACAGTGAATAATGAAACCAAGTCAAGGGAAGCAGAAGGTCCTTTGCTGCTGCTGAAGGCTGCCATGTAATATACACACATTCATTTTTCAAAACTGTTTATGGAAATATCACATCTTATTTGGATTGCTTCATGTCATAGAAATGACTATAAAGTCACCAAAGTCAAACTGACAAAAGTTAACAGCTATAGAAACAGAAGCTCAGGAGGAGGAAGATAAGGCTTGAAAGTGGTTTTCTGCTGTCTGAGGTTTTCGTCCTGCCCAGTTCCCGCAGTTGTTAAGTCCCAAAGAAATCACACAGAGGTCTACATTAGTTATAAACTGATTGGCCCATTAGCTCAGGTTTCTTATTAACTCTTATAATTTATATTAGCCCATTATTCTTGTCTATGCTAGCCACATGGTCCGGTACCTTATTCAGCAAGGCAGTCACATCTTGCTTCTTCTGTGGCTGGGTCATGACTGTAGAAAGAACTTTCTTCTTCCTAGAATTCTTGTTGTCTCACCTCTACTTCCTGCCTGGTTGTCCTGCCTATACTTCCTGCCTGGCTACTGGCCAATCAGTGTTTTATTAAAATACAATTGACAGGGTACAAACCATTGTCCCACAGCAGTTTTCAATTACCCATCATTATGATAATAAAAATTTGACATAATTGTTTTCCACCACAACCCTGGACACTCCCCACAACACCCACCTACCACTGGGATCCATGTAAGGGCTTTAAGAACCTGCCACCTCCTGAGCCCAGGAAGACCCCTGCCAATGACACGTTACTTTTATTGGTACTTTCTTCCTGAGCAGTATATGGCTCCCTGACCTGTTTTTGTCTGTTTTGTGTTTTGTTTTGCCTTTATATATTTTTTTTGCCTCAATCTATCCCTAATTTAAGTGGAAAGAAAACAAGATAGTTTTACCATATATTTAAATTTTTACTGGAATCTAGTGAAAGGTCACAAAAATGTACTTCTCATCGGTGGTATAGGCAGCACTTGCATAAGGATCACCTCAACCTGAAATGTGCAATCCAAAGGGCTGGACCAGGCCTGTCAATCAGAAACTTCAGACTCTGGGGTCTGCACATTGCTCTACTTCACAGACTCTCGATTGCACAGTGAAGTCTGAGGCTGCAGCAGAAGGCACATAAAAGATTTTCAAGGATACTTTTTTCTGTCCTCCAAACCATCCATCTGAGTCATAGAAATAGTTCTTGGACGACAGAGTTCATATGATCATCCATCAATGCGTTGTCTAAAATACCTTTGTTAAGCAATGCATCCATCATTACATTAGATGCCAATTTGGTTTAAAAAAAGAGGGGGGGGATATAACAGATGTCCAATAAATGTTTTTTGGATGAGTAAATAATAAAACCAAAAGAGCATTCAATCTTATGAACAAGACTCTTTAAGCATGGTCTTCTCCTATATTGGGAAACTCATACATTAGTAATTTTCTGGGCAGTGATTTGCTTTTACACATATCTCAGGTATTTACCACACAACCATCTGCTTGCTTCTAAACGGACTTCTAAATGTATGGTGTCATCCAGGCACTGGTGTCTTAAGTGATCCCCTAGTAAAACCATAAAGCACAGAGAAGAATACAATCTATTTCCCCAAAGGAATTTACAATAGATAAATTATTGTATGTCCCACAGAATGATATTCCCTTGCCAACTGTGTTGGAAGTTGTCACCGTCGCTTTCCATAAAAATTTCTGAAGGGGCCCCTCTCTGCAACAAATTATGTCTTCTCAGAGAAGAACCAATTTGTCTCCATTACTGGGCATGTACAATACATCAGGCATGATGTTTCTGCAGAGATATGGTGCTCAATGAGGTGGGTATACAAGATGCCCAAGTTTCCAGAGAACCCACCCACCTGAAGGATCAGCAGGTCTGCATCTGAACAAGGATCCCCAAGAATGAGTAAGTTCTTAAACGGTTGCTGAAATGCAAACTAATTTGTCCAAAGCACTAGCTGAGCAGAAGAGACAAGCGCTCTTTAGCTGACCTGAGCTCCAAATGAGACCTAATGGCTCTCAGATGGTGTGACAGTGTGCACACGTGAGTCACTGGCTTGCCCTCCTGACTCATTCTTACTGTAACAAGTTGTTCTAGAATGTCATATGTCTCAGCTTACTTGAGTCCAGTAATAATACTACTACTCTTGGGGTAATGCTCAAGGGCAAAGTGTTCTAGACAAAGTAGCTCTAAAAGCACTTAGTCCCCCAGAATAAACAATTTCAGGTTTTTTTCAGGCAACAATTTAGTCTGAAACATCTCTAACCCTTGTTTTTTTCTTTCTTCCCTCTGTTCTCTACTTATAAATATACAAACCCTCTTCTCAGTGTCTTCTGTTTCTTCATTTGTTCCTGGTATAATTCTTCCCACATCTGGCGTTTCAGCAACTGTCCCTCTGAGAAGACTCTCTCTGACAGGATATGTTGTTCTCTTACTGTGGAGACTGCTCTGGTTCCTGCAGAAGGAGCGTTAGTCAGGGGAAGCTGGGGCTTGAACTAGTGGTGGTGCACGAATGTGGCCCTAGGATGGCAAGGGCAGAGGTGTGTTTAAACAACCTAAGTAAGTCACAAGTAGACATTAGTAAGAGCCAGGATAAACTCAAGAAAATTTACTCATTGAGCCAACTGGTCAGAACTGGGGTCAGAAACGAGGATTAGCGATAAATTCCAAAGGGCGTTGTTCCCCACTTTTCTTCATGAACAGTGCAGCTCTACAGACTTGAGTGGAGGCATAACAATAGAGTTAATACTTAAAGGAGCAGCCATCAAGACCTGGAGAAGGACGGGAATGGCATCTATAAGCTGGAGCTTAGAGTCTTCTATCACCTGTGCTGACAAAGGGATTAGTCACAGGTTCTCTTCCTAGACTGCTATCCCAGCTCTCTGAACCTCTCAAGGTCCCACACTCACTAATTGTCAGGGTTTTCTACAGTCTACAGAAGAATTTGTATAACTTTATTTCTAATTCTCCCACACAATAATTGATAGATAGTGGTCACACTAATCAATAATGTATTGCATCTTCTGTCATAATATCATAGCATCTCAAGTTTCTGCAATCTGGACTACTGTCACACCCAACCATGAATTCTAAGCTTGAGTTCTATTAGCAGCTAGCAAAAGCACAAGAGCAAGGCATCTTTAAGTTTAGAACAAGGGTCATAATTAAACTGATGAGTCTAGTGTTTGTCCATTAATATGGAACAAATTAATATGGTCTTAAACTAAATGGATGAGGCTGAAGAAAAATAAGAGTTAATTGCTGCTCAAAACTCTAGAAGATTTGGAACAAGCTACAGAAACAGCATAACATTTTCTCAACAGAAATAATGGTAAAAGGACCTCGACCTGATAACTTACATCTGTCTTTCTGTCCTCCTGCAGCACAGTAAGCCTGTGTTGGCCTCATTTCACAGAGAAGTGGTGAAGACACAGAACAAGTAAGCAAGCTGCCATAAAGATACATACCTAACAGAAGACCTAAGATGCTCTGTGAGTCATATGTGTAGAGAGAGATGCTGTTTACAACATATATTTGACACATATATAACTGTGGAATGCTTAAATTAAGCTGTGTGGGTGCTCAAGAACCTTACTCTATAACTTTCCACACTCATATAAGGAAGAAAAGAGAAGAAATAGCATTTAGCTTGGGAATGAGCAGGAAGAGTACCAAAGTCACCAATGGTCTAGTACAAAGAGGAAACACCATCCAATCAGCTAAACGTCAAGGATGGGACTGGGCTGAGAAGAGGAGGAATGTTTACGAGAGCCCAATGAAACTACAAAACCAGAAAAGGGATCCTGCAATGAGTGGATAAAAGAATTGCCAAGCAAGCACTGTGATAGATGCAGTGAGCCTCGAACATAGGCACAGTAAGATGCAGACAAGATGGCTATGCAACCTTCTCAAGCCTTTCTCAGAAACCCAGAAGCATTAAAGAGATCATTGATCTCTAACTAGGATCTGGAAAAGCATGAGGTTAACAGTAAATACCATAAAGGATTTGGAGATATTTGAGAATAGTTGAAACAATTGATCATTGAGTCCATGCCAAACTGAAGAGAACGCAATGCTAATGAATATCTGAAAGCCACTTTATCTCCAGGCTATAGAAATGTGGCATAGATCATGACCATTTGTTTCCATTTCAATTACATAAAGCAAGAACACTGTACCTAACATTGCACTCTCTAGTTGAAAATGACCTAGGTCTATGTTAAGCGTAATTGGATGAAGAGGCAGCAGATTTAGTCAGTTCTACCTCTGTAGTACTAAGCTATGTGACCAACTAGGTTTTTCCAAGAAAATTGTCCAAGATTAACGTAATTGAAAAGCTGCTTTCTATAATGAAACACGATTAATTAAAAACTCAGGATCAGAAATTGGGGTTCAACCTGAAGATCCGAAAGGCAAAACAGCCAGCCACTGGCTCTTACCTGGATCTCAGGCCAAAATGGCAATCCTGCCTCCTGGAATCTGAGAACGAGAGTATGTGTTGAGAGCTGTTTCTTCCCATTTTATAAACCTCTCTAGGGCTGGGATTAAAGGCTTGCACCATTGTCATTAAAGGAATGCACCACCTACTTTCTATGACAACTAGTGTGGCTACTGGGATTAAAGGTATGTGTCATTATGGCTACTGAGATTAAAAGTGTGTGTTACCATAATCTGGTCTCTAAGGCTGACCAGTGGGACTGTTTTACTCTCAGATCTTCAAGCAGTCTTTATTTATTAAAATACAGTTGAATTGCCACTACACTAGAAGATTCGGGATAACTGAAGAGAGTTTCCCATCACACACCTTTTCCTCCACAAAGAGGGGCCAGACTAACAGGCACGAAGGTGCATTTGGAGGGTCAGTGACTGTGGAAGAATTCTGAAAATTAGTGAGAGTGGGACCTTGTGAGTTTCAGAGACTTGGGATCACTATTGAGAGAATGAACAAAAACATGGCTGAGGATATAGTT
Source organism: Microtus oregoni (assembly GCF_018167655.1). Lineage (NCBI taxonomy): Eukaryota > Metazoa > Chordata > Mammalia > Rodentia > Cricetidae > Microtus > Microtus oregoni. Next base: position 55,236,436 of record NW_024543059.1, on the reverse strand, counting down.
CATAAACACAGTGTTTTCCCAGTACACATGAAGCCCTATGTTCAACTGCAACACTCTGTAAACAGGCCATGGTGAGATATGCCCATAGTCCTGGAACTCAGGAAGTAGAGGCATAAAGATCTGCAGTTCAAAGTCAACTACAGCTTCATAGGAAGTTTGGAACCAGACTGGACTGGTAACATTTGTCAAGAAGAAAGAAAATGTAGAAGGAAGGAATGCAGGGAAGGAGGTGAGGGAAGAGAGGGATGGAAGGGGAAACCTTCAGACTTTCAGGAGACACTGAAATGGACAAATATCTGCATTTCCAAATACTATTTGAAGGGGAAAAAATAAAGTTTAAAAATCCTATCAAAGATATATCAGGAAAAAATTTCCCTTATCTTAAGGAAGATATGGATGCCCACATGTAGGACATAAGATATCTGTGGGATGTTGGTAGTTTGAATGAAAATGCCCTGCCACAGGATGAAGCAGCTTCTTTATTAACCAGTGGTAATAAAACATATTCACAACACACAGAAGGAGATCCCACATCAAACTATGGCCTTGTTGGAGTAGGTGTGGCCCTATTGGAGGAAGAACATCACTGGGGGTGGGTTTTGAGGATTCAGAAGCTCAAGTCAGGCCTAGGGGTTTACACTCTCTCCCTGTTGCCTACAAATCTGGATGTAGAACTCTCAGCTACCTCTCTAGCACATCTGCCTACATGCTACCACGCTCCCTGCCATGATAACAGACTAAACCTCTGAACTGTTGAAGCTAGCTCCAACTACAGTTTTCCTCTATAAGAGCTGCCATGGTCATGGTGTCTCCTCACGGCAATAGAACACTGACTAAAACAAGAACCCAACTAGACAGGAACAAGAAATTTCTTTACCACTGCAGAGCATAACCCATCAGAAAAATGTAACTTGATACTACAATGAAAAGACATTAACCTTTCAAATGAATTACTGTTGTACCAAGACATAAAGTGCAGACAAAGATGTGTAAACAAAGGAACCCTTATATATTCCCAGTGGGAGTGTAAATTAATACAGCTATTAAGGAGAACAATACAGAAGTCCCTCGGGAAGCAAAAAGCATGTCTGTCCCATAGTTGTTCCACTTCTGGGAATAATTCCAAATGAAAACAAACCAGCATACCAAACAAATGTGCTTTTTATTACAGCACTGATCACATGATAACTAAGATATGAACCCACCTAGATACTCACTAACTAATGGGTAAGAAAATGTTTACACACACACAAAATATGTGTGATGCTGAGCTATCAAAAAAGCTTTCTCAAGGTCACCTGCTCATGGTTGGAGATGGTATCATTTTGAATTTATACCTGACCTTATCTCTGTCCCCACACCAGATACACAGCAACCCAAATACCAGGGTGAGGAGAGACTGTTGGTATAGTCTGAGAGAAAGCTGACGCCACTGAGGTCAATAGCTGCATCAAGAAAATAATCTTCTGACCTGCTTATACAAATGAAGATTCTCTCCATTGTATATAATGCTCTATAAATGCATGAGGATTGATAAATATGGAGCTCTTTTCTATGGTATAAAAAAATGATAAGTCACTGTCGACATTTTTAGAGACCTAATTAATTACAAGTAGCAGTCTAAACACACATACACGGGAGAGGAGGGGGATTTGAGAGTACTGATAGAATTTCAAAGCCAAGACATTACATATTTCGTGACCCTGTGAGCTTCAAGAGATGAATTTACAGCTGAGCAATGAATGATAAGGGGGGAACTTCCAGGGGTCTGCCAAGTAAATAATAATAATAATAATAATAATAATAATAATAATAATAATAATAATAACACAAGCAAGTGACCTGATAACTTAGGGGCAACTACAGGTCATTGATGGGTCACAAGGATTAGGAGGGATGAAAGATTATGGAAAACACACTCTCAGGTTTCCTCCCATACATTTCATGCCATTGTATCACTGGATATCCAAGTATTCTGAATATTCCAGGCTCTAAGCTTCTAAGAATCATTCTGCCTCTGTACACATGAGTTAGCACACTAGATTAGGTCAGTGAGTTCCAATGTTCCTTCTTGGTAAAAAGTCCTTTCCCAGGAGATATCTGTATCCTGAACAAAGCCATACAGTTTCTCCAGTTAAATTTCTACAATGAGTAGATGACAATCACCTCTCCTTTTCATAAAAGAAGCCTAGCCATATTGTCACCACAACAAGATCAATACAGAGAACTGGAAGGAGAAAAAAAGAAAAAGAAGATGGGGCAGAAGAGGGAGTGAAAAATGAAGAACTGGAGATGGAAAGGAAGAGATAAAGGAGGAAGGACAAGAGGAGAAAGAAAAACAGGAAGTCACAGAAATGATAGCAAAAGAAAGGGAGAGCAGCTGGAGAGGTGGTTCAGCAGTTAAGAACACAGGTTACTTATGCAGAAGACCCAGGTTCAATGCCCAGAACCCAGATGGCAGCCCACAACCATCTGTAACTTCAGTTTCATGGGATCCAACGCCCTCTTCTCAGGTTCACAGATGACAGGCACACGTGGTACACAGACACACAAGTAAACCACCTATACTCAAAGGAAGGGAGGGAGGGAGGGAGGGAGGGAGGGAGGGAGGGAGGGAGGGAAATACAGGGGGAGGGAAGGAATAGAGGCAATGAAGAAAAGAAAAGAGAAGAAATAGGGAGCTAGGGTGGAAAAGAAGGAAAGAAAAAGAAAGAGAAGCAGGAAAGAGAAATGGAGACGAGAGAGAAAGCTGACCTCACATGATTGGGTAGATCTGTTTTTGAAATTAAAATGCACTTAATTCTGATTTTATTTGTGTGTAAAATTTAAGTTTAGTTGCTCCTTGATAGCTTTGTGGTTTGTCAGCTAAGAAATTGTTTATCTAGCATTACACATTTGCTTTGGGAAATATAGACTAGTAAACTTCAAAAGTGCATCTTCTTTCCTTTTTCTCCTGCTTTTGTGGTGCTGTGGTTTGAACCCTGAACCTTACAAAGAGCAAAAGTTCAACCAACTGAGCTGTAAACTCAGCCTTGGAAGAGCATTCTTAAAACTTCTTCATGCTTCGCTTTTGGTAGCACATTAATCACTTCAATACTTCGTTTGCATATTTATAACCTTTCTTGAGGAAGTGGAAAATAGGATGGTCAGGATGGGAGAAGGACAGAGAAGACCAAGTAAGAGATATCTTGCTTGAGGGAGCCATTGTGGGGCTAACAAGAAACCTGGCAATAGGGAAATTCCCAGGAATCCACAAGGATGACCCCAGATAAGACCCTAAGCAATAGTGGAGAGGCTGCCTGAACTAGCCTTCCCCTGTTGTCAGATTGATTACTACTTTAATTGTCATCATTGAACCTTCACCAAGCAACTGATGGAAGCAGATGTCTGTAAATAGTTTGGAAGAGATAACATTGGCAAACAGTCTTCCAACACTGTCACCTCACTACCTCTGGGCCTTTGGAAGGAGAAGCAGCAGGGGGAGAACTATGGTCTCTACATGGATGTTCAGCCCAGCAGAATCTTTGTGCTGTAATTGTCTGTTATCATGGCTAGATTTCTGTATCGAAGGAGTGGGTACTGAAGGTTCTGACTCTCCTGAGAAAAAAGGGAAGAGGCGAGAGCATCGCTTGGAAACTTCCCTGCATATCCACACTGGCTCTTGCACTTGAGGCTACACATACGCATGCACACACACACACACACACACACACACACACACACACACCGTTCAGGGTGTCTTGGCCTCACCCCTCACTTTTATAGCCTCTTCGTGTTGATTTTGCCATCTTGACAGGAACCAGAACATAGTTTTAATTCTTTCTGGAGCTCTTGTTCTTCACACCCTTAATTATTTATTGCTGACCAGCATCCAAAATACAATCCCCTCCAGTTCATTCCCCTCCCTCACAGTCCCATCCTCATGGTGCCTTGGGCTTATTTTCTTCAGACCAATTATTCCTTTCTCTCTCACGTCTATTTATTATGTCTCAGAGAAACTCCCTTCCAGGTTTTATGGCACCCTCAATTTATTCCACCTTCTTGCTTTAACTGAATCCTGGATGTACTCCAAGTACTCAGCCTCCCCTGACGTCTCTCAGTGGGCGGAGACAAAGTTTCTCACATCCATCAGTCTCAGGTGCTGGAGTCAACCTTGCGGTCTAATGCTTCCATCCAAAATTTTTATCCCTCTAGCAAAACAATGTGTGATTCTTTTTTTTTTTTGCCTATTCATTTTTTTCTCTTTTTAATTGATTTTTGTTGAGCTCTACATTTTTCTCTGCTCCCCTCCCTGCCTCCCCGCTTCCCTTCAGCCCTCTCCCAAAGTCCCCATGCTCCCAATTTACTCAGGAGATCTTGTCTTTTTCTACTACCCACGTAGATTAGATCTATGTATGTCTCTCTTAGGGTCCTTATTGTTATCTAGGTTCTCTGGAATTGTGATTTGTGGGCTGGTTTTCTTTGCTTTATGTTTAAAAACCACTTATGAGTAAATACATGTGATAATTGTCTTTCTGGGTCTGGTTACCTCACTCAAAATGATGTTTTCTAGCTCTATCCATTTGCCTGCAAAATTCAAGATGTCGTTATTTTTTTTTCTGCTGTGTACCACTCCAATGTGTGGTTCTTTAGGGGTCACATCTGCCCATTTCCTCCTCACTGCTACAAGGGACTTCCTCTGCTTCTTTAATTAACTGACAACTCAGCCTTTCTCCTACCATCTTGGGTGACTTTAATGTCCCCACGGGCAGCCATTCACCTTATTGTCCTTCAAAGGCCTGTCTCTCAACATTAGGCCATCTCAGCTGACATTCCAGCAAAGATGGCAAGGATATCATATTTGTTCCTGTCTAAGATGCTTGCCACAAACCTGGAAATGCAGTCGGTATTTTATACGACCGCTTTGTTAAATCTAACAGCATTATTACACTTAAGTCCCCTTTACATCCATTTTCTAAATGAGAAACCAGAATTCTAGAGAGGGCCCATATTTGGGGCAGGGGAGACATCCAGGCTGGAAGGAAAGAGAGAATATATTTAAATTCCAATTTTATTTTGATCATATTTTCTATGTTCTTCTCTCTTTCTTTTGGTACCAAAAAAAAAATGATCAGGCATTGATACAGCAATAATTTGGAAACTTTGGAATCAAAGGCAGATGAGTAAGCAGTTAGATCGGCAAAAGAAATGACTAATTTCAAAAACCCTAAAACACAGGTCAATCTCTTTTAATCTCTGTTAGAAAACAAGGCTGTTGTGCTAGAAATCCCAGTGCTGACACAGTTATTACCAGAATATTTATGAAAGCTGAGCAGAGCCAGGCCCAAGGCAGTTATCACAAACTAACCAATGTGCTAAAAAAAGAGATGTCTTACAAACTTTGATTCACACTTCTTATGGGCATCTCATTCAGAGATTTGTCAGTCACGGCTAAATTTTAAGTACCAAGATAAAACACACAGAAGGAGGTAACATTAGCCGTTCATATTTGAGTTCTCATTGACTCCACTTTAAAAACTCTTCAAGCGCCCCCTGATTTACTTTCAGCACACCAAGAAATAGTAGCCCTAGATAAACGATCTCAGTGCCTATCTCTGTTTAGGATGTAATTTCTGCTTGATTCAACAGTCTTTTAAATCCCCCGTCTATTAAAACCCACTGTTAATGCAAACCCAATCAAGACAGTACCTAAGTAAAAAACACAAAATCTTATCCTTCTTCCCCCAAACTTTGCATACACAGAGGCTGGCATCGTTCCCAGTCAGTTCCCTTTTCTGCCTAATTAAATCTGAAAGTATATGTTTTTATGGTTTCCCAATATTAAAAGCATCAGAAACTATCAGATAAACACTAAGAAATATCCACCTAACCAACGTAGACAAGGAAATAATTATTTTAACTCAAGTTAAAATTCAAAAATTTAGTTGTAAATCTGGTGGGAAAAAAATATCTGAAAATGTATTAAATAAAAGAATTAATGAAGGACTGGCATGGTGGTATACACATCTAATCCCAACATTGGGAAGGCAGAGACAGGTGGACCTCTTTGAGTTTAAGTACAGTTTGGTCTACAGAGAGAGTTACAGGCCAGCCAGAGCTATACAATGAGATTCTGTCTCAAAAACTAAATAGCTTTCCTTTTCTCAATAAAAAAAACTAAATAGCAATAACAGTGATAATAATAAATTTATAAAGCATTCCCCAGTTGTGGTACTCTCATCGTATGTGGCATTGCTTCGGGACTACTCATTTAGGAATTAAGAGTCATGTGATGAAAGTTTCAACACATTATCAACTCTAACACACTCATAATTCAGAGAATTTATTCATCTAACTATCTATCCAGTTTTAATTATCGTCAGTTTTAAAACATGGTCCATAACCTATTTTAGCAAATTAAACCTTCTGATAATAACAAAACACAAATTTCACCTCTTACACAGGCTAAATTTAGAGCAATAATAGTTATTAATGATAACTTTTTTTAAAACCTCCTAATATTTTTGTCAGCCTAAGGCCTTCCAGGTTTGCCTTTATAAGTCAGACAGACACAATAAATGTTAGCATCTAAAACTAACACGAATGTTAACGGGGTCAAGAAACACTCTTGAGATAGGGCCACAGAAGTGTAAGTTTTCTCACTCAGCAGCGTGTTCCCAACAATACACACTCATTTCACCAATGTGTGTTCAGTGCCTGGTGACTATACACACTCATCTCACCAATGTGTGTTCAGTGCCTAGTGACTATACACACTCATCTCACCAATGTGTGTTCAGTGCCTGGTGACTATACACACTCATCTCACCAATGTGTGTTCAGTGCCTGGTGACTATACACACTCATCTCACCAATGTGTGTTAAGTACCTAGTGACTATGCACACTCATCTCACCAATGTGTGTTCAGTGCCTGGTGACTATGCACACTCATCTCACCAATGTGTGTTAAGTGCTTGATGACTATGTACACTCATCTCACCAATGTGTGCTAAGTACCTAGTGACAAGGCACACTCAACTAGGCCCTGGTGTGAAAGGGAGGCAGAGAGGATGATCTGACCCTCCAGCGAGCTGCCGCCCTCTGCCAAGGCTGTTAACTTTGTGCTGCTCTTTCCTCGTCCTATTCTTTTTTTTCCCAGTTTTTTTTGTTTTGGTTTTTATTCTTTTTTATTTTTTTTTATTTTACTTTTTTTTAATTTACTTATTTATTAAAGATTTCTGCCTCCTCCCCGCCACCGCCTCCCATTTCCCCCCTCCCCCAATCAAGTCCCCCTCCCTCATCAGCTCGAAGAGCAATCAGGGTTCCCTGACCTGTGGGAAGTCCAAGGACCACCCACCTCCATCCAGGTCTAGTAAGGTGAGCATCCAAACTGCCTAGGTTCCAACAAAGCCAGTACGTGTAGTAGGATCAAAAACCCATTGCCATTGTTCTTGAGTTCTCAGTAGTCCTCATTGTCCGCTATGTTCAGCAAGTCCGGTTTTATCCCATGCTTTTTCAGACCCAGTACAGCTGGCCTTAGTGGGTTCCCGATAGAACATCCCCATTGTCTCAGTGTGTGGGTGCACCCCTCGCGGTCCTGGTCTGATCTCCAAAATATATAAAGAACTCAAGAAACTAGACCGTAAAAGGCTAATCAACCCAATTATAAAATGGGGCACTGAGCTGAACAGAGAATTCTCAACAGAAGAAGTTCAAATGGCCAAAAGACACTTAAGGTCATGCTCAACTTCCTTAGCGATCAGGGAAATGCAAATCAAGACAACTTTAAGATACCAACTTACACCTGTCAGAATGGCTAAAATCAAAAACACCAATGATAGCCTTTGCTGGAGAGGTTGTGGAGAAAGGGGTACACTCATCCATTGCTGGTGGGAATGCAAACTTGTGCAACCACTTTGGAAAGCAGTGTGGTGGTTTCTCAGGAAATTCGGGATCAACCTACCCCTGGACCCAGCAATACCACTCTTGGGAATATACCCAAGAGAGGCCCTATCATACAACAAAAGTATATGCTCAACTATGTTCATAGCAGCATTGTTTGTAATAGCCAGAACCTTGTCCTATTCTTTAAACGCCACCCTTTGCTCCTTTGCTCTTTCCTGTGTGTGAGCAGAGCCAATGAGAGTGGATCAATTGCCAACCAAACCCTTCTGCCTGGCTTTGATGAGGAACCAACTCAGAGAAAACTGAACTCCAGCTGCGAGGTGTTGTTACAAGTAGTCTAACTGCCTCTGTGTGTGTGTGTGTGTGTGTGTGTGTGTGTGTGTGTGTGTCACCATCTGTCTCTCTACCTCTCTCTGTGTGTCTCTGTCTTTGCTTTTTTTTCGCTCTCTCAAAACTTCAGGCCATATCCCACCCACCGTAGCTTCTCTCTAAAGTAAGTAGATTCTTCCATCCCTCCTGCCAGCTTTGAAATCACAATAAAATAAAATCACTATAAAAGGGGAGTGCTGTGGGACAACGCTCTTGTACCCTGTAAAGATTTGTCACTCACATTGCTTTAATAAAATGCTGATTGGCCAGTAGCCAGGCAGGAAGTATAGGTGTGGTGACCAGACTAGGATGATTCTGGGGAGAGGAAAGGCTCATTCTGCAGTCGCCACCCAGAAGCAGAGGATGCAAGATGAATGTTGCACTGAGAAAAGTTACCAAGTCACATGGCTAGCCATAGATAAGAATTATAGCTTAATTTAAGTTGTAAGAGATAGTTAATAATAAGTCTGAGCTAATAGGTCAAACAGTTTATAATTAATATAAGCCTCTGTGTGTTTCTTTGAGACTGAACATTTGTGGGATCAGACAGGACAGAAACTTCCATCTACAGTTATTAATTATGAAATCTCTGCCAATAGCTTAGGCTTGTTTCTAACTCGCTCTTATAACTAAAATTAACGCATATCTATTAATTTGCTTTCTGTCTCATGGATTTATTAACAACTGCCCATGCTGCTTTCCTGCTTCCTCAGTCTCTGGCTGGCGACTCTCCGGGTCTCTGCCATTCTTCTTGCCTGCATTTTTTCAATGACTCTCTATATCCATGCTTTTTCTTGAACCTATGCGCTATTATTCTGCTAAATGGGCATAGTAATAAACTTCATCCTGTTTTATCTTTATATCCGTCTCTCAACCTTTGCCACAAAAGTTTCTTTTTGCAGTAGATGTGATTAACAGAGACCTGCAACTGGTCAATATGCAGAAACTAAGAGACTGCAGTGCTCAGCTCTGAACGGAACACCCTCTCCTCATCCAAAGGCTCAGGAAACATTGGGTTAAAGGGGATGGAAGTCTTGTAAAAAGGGACTCATGAGACCCGGCTTCTAGCTAAGTAGCTACTGATACAGTTGATAGTCGCTATGGAAGAGTCAATTTTCTTCAGGGCTTTGACCCCTGGTATGTTGCCCATGCACCCTTAGTGGTCCAGGCACACACAGATGGTACTAAGTGGACTCAGTGAGTTATAAAATGAATAGGCAAACATGAGTGTGGAAGAAGGGGATGAGAAAGAGGAGTCTGAGAGTAAGAGAAAGATAGTGGGGGATGGGTATAGCAAAAACGCACTATATGCATGTATGAATTTCCCATATAATAAATAATTTTTAAAAAAGAAATTCAAGGTAATAATTATACAATAAATGTGAGTGACTCCTTGATAGGGAGAAAAGAATAGATGTGGTAGGAAGAACAGATGTGGCACACAGGGGGACTTAAGAGACATTCAGATTGTTCTTTTTCTTGACTTGAGCAGTGGCTACAAAGGCCTTCATTCATTATCTGTACACTTGATTTGTTGAATTTTTGATTAAGCAAATAATTCTGTGCTTTTAGGCATTTCTTAGCAAAGAGGCACTAGAGTTTGATGTAGTTCAAATTGCTAGCACTCACCTACAAAGCCAGGTGTGCCTACACAAACATCTGTAACCCTGGTGCTCAGGGGTGGTTTTCTAGGGGACTTCCTAGCAACTAGACCAGCTCCAGGCTCCATGGGAGTCCCTGTCTCAGGGAAATTGAGGGAAGCAATAGAACAGGACATTCAGCATCTCTCTCTGGGTGCACATGCACTACACACACACACACACACACACACACACACACACACACTCAAACATAACACTCTGAGTAGCATGGGACTCAAGCCAATGAGGTAAGTCCTCATATTTCTTAAACTTTCAGACTCCTTTCCTGAACCCCAGGGCAGATGAAAAGAAATCTCAAGCTAGTCCCAGAACCAGTCATTTTCCCCTTGGGAATGAAAGAGGCTGAGTTAGCTCAACTATTTACTGTCTTCTTGACTTGGCCAGGACTAGGCTGCCACAGTAATAAGCAAGTACAAAATCTCAGGGACTTTCAACAACAAAAATCCACTCCTCACTCAAGCTGACTTGGTTCAGGACACCCTTCACAGCAGCTGCTCCCCATATGTGGGTGGCATCCCAGCTGCCCCGGTTAAATGGCATCATTCCAGCATCTCCCCGCACTCCTGCCAAAGTGGACGAGAGGAAACTGGGGAAACATGCTGCTCCCAGATATACCAGATACCCCTCTCCTTGTGTTTCACTGGCGGCAGTAGCTCAAATGGCTGTACCCAGGTTCCTAAGAGCAGAATGTCTCCAAAATGTGACCAGAGAAGAGGAAGGGGGTAAGAATCAGATGCCAACACAGAAGGAATGTTCAGCATGGCTGTCTTCCTACTCAATAGCTACAACATGATCCAACACATAGTGCCCCAACATGTAGTTATCCTAAAATAGTTTTGTTCTGTTCAGCATGAGGTAAAGATACACCATCCTTTATTAGTGTAACTCTAGTACTATGACATGTTAGGTGATTGTCTGTGACAAGGGAATCCTTTAATTATTCAGAGTGTTTTCATTAGTTTAAAGCTGGCCTGCAGAAGCTACCACCTCACGATCACTCAAGTAAATCTGAGCACTCACAGGATAAGAGCCCAGCGCCAGAGTCTTATGACTTCCATTCTATCATTTTACATTCAGGAAGAGCTGCTCCAGCAAACCAAAGGCAACAGAGGTTGAGCTGAGAAACTGAACAGTAAAGATAAAAAGTCTTTGAATCTGTAAATTAAAATAAGAACGACTATATTTTAAATTCTGTGATTTTGCATCGTTTATCTGTTTAGGGGGAGACAGGTACCCTTGGTTATACATGTGGAGGTCAAAGGACAACTTTATACTATGTGGGTTCCGGGAATGGAACTCAAGTCATCAGATTTGGTGGCAAGTATGTCTATCTACTGAGCCACCACTCCTGCCCAAAATAATGTTGTGTATAACACAGATAATATGAAAGGTTATATGTTGCCTTTAAAATGTATTATTTGGGGGATGGAATAATGGTTTAGTGGCTAAGAACTCATTGTTCTTACAAAGGACCTGGGTTAGGATCCTAGCAGCAGCAGCATCAGGCTGCTTATTCATAGTTGCCTGGAACTCCAGCTCCAGGAGATCCGAAGCCTTCTCCTGGCTTCCAGGGACACCTGTGTGTATATGAGCACACACATACACACACTTAAAAATAAAAAAAAATTAATACATTATTTAAAATATATATATATTAAACTTAAATTAGGTTTTTAAAAAATCTGTTCTAAAATTAACGTTTGACTCATTATACATGAGTCAAAATATATGACTTAGTTCCTACCATAATATTCAGACACACAGAAAAGAGATTTTTGTAGGATTTTGAGTGTTATTAATTATTGCTATTTCCTAATTGTGCCATCCGCTCGGCATATCCCCTCAAGTTCTTAAGTAACACTAAAGAGGCAACTTGTGCAATCCCTTTTATGAGCTCACTCTCCTTTTTGGCTCCTAGGAAAATGCATGAGGTGGTCCAGAGTGAAAATGGTTCAAATCAAACCCATCTGCTGATACTAGCATAACAGAGCTAACTTGGATGGCAAAGGGAAAAACAAGTAGGGTTTTACGTAATAGATATTGTTCTGGGCGGGAAAGGGCAGCATCTTAGAACAGGGCCATTGAGCTCTGCACTTTCCATCCATGCTATGCAAGTCACCTCGTCATGTGAAAATCCCATCTATACTACACAGGTCTCCTCAACATGTGAGAATTCCGTCCATGCTATCAGGTCCCTCTCATTTGGATACTAAATATTTGTCTAACATCTCTGTTAAATGTGCACTCTCTTTCACAGCCGATTCACGAGGAAGAAATGGAAAAGGAAAATGAGAAAGGAGACCAGGGATTAATTAAAGAAGAATTTCGAGAAGAAAAAGAAGTAAAAACAATTTGAGACATGGCTATCAATTTAAGTAAATGCCTATTTTAAGTGTCTTCATTTATAACCTTATTATTAAATACACGCAAAAATCTATTTTCCAAAATAATAAAATTAAAAAAATTTCAACCTTGGCAACCAACTAACACAACATGCCCCGAGAACAAAGCCTAGGCCATCAGATAATGTTATAACTCTTTGGAATCACTCGTGACTTATTTACTTAAGGTGTGAAAGTGATCTCTTTCCATAAATGTCCCTTCCTCCTTTTCCCATCTTCCCTCTGACGTAATAAGACAATCTTCCAAAATAAACTCTCCTTTCCATTGTAGATATCCTGTTGCCTCTGCTTCAGAGCAAGCCTGTGTTGTTAATTTATGCTTTAACTTAACCTTGGGTTAGAGAGTCCGTCCTACACAAACCCAGAGAAACCAGACCTAACGTAGGCTTATGTTGTTCTTGAGGGCATCCTTGGGAGACGGCCAATCATCATTCAATACACATGAACACATAATACAAAGCCAGTAACCCATCTAGGCTGAACTTGAGATTCTAAACAGGCAATGGAACGTTTGTGAATGTGTTTTTAATTTTAGTCAGCAGGCCACAACAGCATCTCCTAATGAAGAGCATCTTCTCTGCAACCTACGTGTGGAAACTCAGTTCTACGAACTAGCCTGACTCATCAGCTCTTTTTCCCCATAACAATTTTTTGTGTGTAAGCGAAGGAAACACTACACATATCCACATGCATATTGAGTGGCCAAAAATTTGTTCTGGCCCTGTCAGAAACCAGCATGTTTCAAATTAACAGAGTTGGCGTGAGACAGTGAGCATGTGGAACACACTGGCCCCCTGTGACCTAACAATTAAATTAATACAACTTGTCCTGTAGCTAAAGAGGTTGGATCCCGTCTGCAGATCCAGAGATGTGGTGCTGGCATAGAACAGGTTCATGCGATTCAGGCTCATGCGATCTAGCAAATAAAGCTGTGAACGATAAACCAGACTGTAGATCATGCAGAACTTAAGCCTGAACCATACGTTGCCCCTCTGCCACAGAGCAGCAGGTGGAGGTATGGGCTGTGCGGTAAGGAGGCTCATGAGCCGAGGACCGTCGCTGGTCATTGCGTAGGTAGGGTCTGATCATGAAAGATCAAGCCATTTCACTCTGTGCTGCTTGGACCTGAATGAGTTTGCAGATGTCTTAAGTTTTCAATCTCTCTAGATTGACAATTCTTTCACGGAGAAAGAGAGCCGGTGTAAATCGACTGTCAGGATCGAGAATCTCCTTAGAGACAAATCTGCAGACAAGAGTCCGTGAGAGTTCCTCTGCTTGGTTAACTGATATGGGAAGACGCACCCTAAATATGGATGGCATCATTCCATGGACTGGGCATCAGCATTTATCACTCTGCTTCCTGACTATGCATGCAATGTGATCAGCGCCTTCATGTTCCTGTTGCCATGACGTCCATGCTGTGATGGACATTACCCTCAAACTGTGAGTCATATGAACCGCTGTTCTGATATACTGCAGCCCATAGGAAGTGTGTTTCTTCTGCCATCCTGATGCTGAAGGATCCTTCATAGTGAAGGTTTAGCCCATAGGAAGTGTGTCTCTCCCTGCCATTCTGATGCTGAAGGATCCTTCATAGCGAAGGTTTGCCAACTCCTGGTCCACAGCACTGGGCACCTGGGTACCTGGAAGGGAAGGAGAAACAGAAAACATGCCAACAAGGAAGAACTTTCCACATTGGGGAATACTCTGATCTTCAGGGTCCTTGTGAGTCTCATTCTCACAACATAATCTACAGAGACAGAAGCTGCGACCTGCCGATGTGGTTGCACACCTTCACTCAGACAACAAACAATGTGTCTAGGCTTACTGGCTGCAAAGCATCTTCTTAAGGGATGTGGGACAAGCAAAGCACCGGAAGCAGGAACAGATCTACTGTCAAATAGCTTTCACTGAATATGGGAGACAAAATGTAAACATAAGAATTATACAAATGGCTAAATGACAATGTCTTAGTACAACAGAACAGTAGAAGTTTGTGGGTTTACAAAACATTGCGAAAAGACTCAATTCTAGGACATTTCAGCAGAAACTGCAAGATGGGAGTAGAAGTCGTAAGGGTTATAAGGGCAGAGGTCAGATGGGAAGACACAGGTCAAAGGGCAGGGCAGGGCAGAAGGCAGAGGGCAGAGATGATGGGGCAAGACAGAGGTCAGAGGAGCAAAAGGAGCTCAGAGAGACGGACAGAGCCAGGGAGTCAGCACAGACATCAGATGGAAAGAGGCTAGCTGTCAGGAGAGGGGCAGGAGCTGGGCAGGAGAGGGCAGAGGGGCAGGAGAGGGTGAGAAGGGCAAGACAGGTGGCAGAAGGGAGAGGGGACTGAAAGAGCAGCATATTTAGAACTCTGAACTTCCCTGGGCTGTGGGAACTTTAAAGGAAAAAGAAATTTCTTGCCACTTGCTTCATTCAGAACAGTTCCTCTGCTTGCTGTGGGGCCATTGCTATCCTTTGGGGTCACATATCAGACATTCTGCATATCAGTGTTTACAATACAGCTCATAACGGTAGCAAAATCACAGTTACGAAGGAGCAATGAAATAATTTTAGGGTTGGGGTCCCCACAGCATAAAGAACTGTATTAAAGGGCCACAGCGTGGGAAGGTAAAGAACCATTGTGCTCCAGGGACCATGAGAACACAGCTGTGGGAGAAACATCTTGCTTGCTCCATTCAGAACAGTCCCTCTGCTGGTTTGTGGCCGCGAGAACACATTTGTAGTGGAAACCAGAATTTTCCCAAACACTGCACTCTCTCCATAGTGAGCAGGTCTATTCTGGAAGGTAAACCCCGCCACTCCATCTCAGCCAAATCCCAGAGAAGAGAAACGCGTGCAAAAGAGGGCTTAGTGATTTTCAATAAGCTGACAAGGACATTTGTTTTCTCCAGTATCTGTCACTTCTTGCCACTGAAACAAAACACCTACGAAACACCACAAGGAAGAATTTATTTTGACATAGTTTTGAGGTTTCAGTCCATCTTGACAGAGACCACAGTGAAACAAAACCTCTCATCCCCTGGCGGCCAGGATGAGAGCACAAACAACAGCCTGGTGACAAGACGTTCAGCTATGAATTCTTTGGCGGTGTTAATGCTCTAGTGAGCCAATCACTTTTTAATAGCATCACCAACTGGTGACCAAGCCTTCAACACAAGCCTTTTAAGGAGACACTTCATAGCCAGGCCATAAAGACCCTGCAAGTCAAGGAAGACAAAGATGGGGGCTCCTCTAAGGTGGATGCAGAGCAAAGACGACTGGGAGACACCAGCAGTCTGAGCCTCAGGACTGCTGACAGGCACATGAGTAGAGCCTGGGCTATTGATGGGCACGTGAGTAGACACCTGGGCTGCTGACTGACAGGCACGTGAGCAAACACCTGGGCTGCTGGTGGGTGCATGAGTAGACACCAGTGGATAGGGCTGGTCATCATTTGGACACAGCCATGTCCAATAGTCCACTTTTAAGCTGTTTACTTTTCTTTATGTTGAGCTGTAACACCCCCTTACACACTCTCCAGGGCCCTCCAGACAGCCAGAAAGCACACCTGCAACGTACAGTGACTGTGTATTACTGACTGGGGAGCAGAAGGAAAGGGGGATTCTTTATAACTTGCACTAAGACAAGCCCAAACTCTTACATGCCTTCCACCAAAAAGAAAGTCAAATTCTTAAAATTAAAATATTAGCAACAATAAACTCATATCATATGGGTTAGGAGATCAAGATATTCCGTGTAAATGTTCTTAAGGTTCATTCTAGGATGGTAGAGAATTTGGAGTTCTTGCACAACCTGTCAAACCTTGGGAAACACATGCAAGCTCAGAATTCGGGGAGTCTGGGTACTGATTAGACAGGTAGCGGCTGCACACAGATTCAGTCATACAGCCGGTTCCCTGGAGGACCCGGAGAGCAAGTCCAGCCTTCCAACTTGGGTCAAGCCCATTCTACCACAGCTGTCCTGCCAGTGATTTCCCTTACACCCAGATGTACTGAGGGAGGCTTGAGCCAGATGTTTCCCCAAGACTGAAGTCACTTCCTGAGAAGCATGACTCATAGAAGAAATCAGGCTTTCGGTTATTAGAAATAACTCTTAAGATTCTCACTAAAAAAAAAAAAAATAGGCCTCCCTTCAGGACATTCTCGAAGATAAATCTTTTGGGTCGCAATCTACCTGTCTTCAGGTAGATGAACATTTTCAATTCATTGACTCGGAAGTTACAGAGGAAGTGAAAGCTTCAACAAAAAGAAAAAAGAAAAACAACTGGGTATTTAAGGGGATCCATGTAAGGTCAGAGCTACGCTGCGCTCTTCTGCCTGCCCACACACCCCCAGGAAAGGAAGCTACAGTTGCACACACCCCAGCTCTGCTGCACTGCAAACCCTGACCAAAACTCATAGCTAGACAAATTCACTAGCAAAGGTCTCCATCAACAACGATGCTTTAAAAGAATTGACACCATTCTGCACTTTTTAACAGTATTTATAGAACCATTCATAACTAACGTTTTAGAGGCAAAATGAAGCTAATCAAGTTTTAAATGACTTAACATTAGAACCTGTATAGTCTTTCTAATCCCATTCTCTATAACAGAGATGGTAATGCTTGCTTTACACGATGGCTTTCAGGATATCTTCTCACAGTGCCCTGGCTGAAAGGACACTTATTAAGCAATGTCTGTTATTAGCAGGCATAACTTGTTGAAGTTTACAAATCTTTCCCATGAGGAGGTAGTGGTAAGAACCACCCACATCATTATAGAACACCCTAGAAAGAACAAAAGCAAAGTTTAGCCTAATGATGCCAGATATTCTTGTAACTCTCTTTCCAAGAATGCTGGAACCCAAGAGACACAACTGTGGAACTATAGACCCATGCTTCTAAGCACTTCTAAGTAGGCAGGTGAGCACCCTCCACACTGTAATCCATTTTTGTCCCCAACATCAGCTACCACTGTGAAAACCTTCAAAAATACCAGACTTGAGACAGAAGCAGCCATTTATTTTCTCCCAAGCCTTTGCAATGTTTATTTAAATAACTAAATTTGACAAGGTCAAAACTAAATTTGAGAAGTCTCTCTGGAAGTGTTCAGGTCAGAATGGCAAGAAATCAGGATGCCCTGGGAAGCTGACCCTGAACCGTGATGATGAACTGGGAAAGATCTTGAGTGGCAGATTGTCCCAAAGACCTCACAGACCCCAAGACAAAAGGACCTGGGGGGGACCTGTCCTTAACAGCCAGTATTTCAGGGTCAGTATTCATCCAATATTTTAGTGTGTACAAATCGAACAATTTCCCCAAACCCCACTATCCCTGTCTGACTGGCAACTGACCTGTTGACCCACTGAAATAGCTATATTTTTGTTCTTTATAAACTATGCTGTGCTGTCTGAAAACTATTGCTGTTTGTTCTTCTCCAAAGTGTGGGGTTTATGGGTACCCAATAAGGTGGTAACTAGATGCCAGGGATCTTTTCTGTTTGGACATTTGGTTGCCTCTTTGTTTCCAGAATGGCCTGGATTCTGTTTTGCACAAGTTTCTAGAATTCAGAGCATGGAAAACCTTGTAACTGCAGGTCAATCTTGCAAAGACCCCTTCTCTGTGGCTCTTCTTCTTTATTAATGCCCTTAACTTCTCCAGTGATCACCTTCCTGGGCAGCAGAACACTCCAGCCTGGGTCCTAAGGAAGAACTGCTCAGTTTAGACCTCAAGTTCTCCAGCCCCCCTTCAAATACCAAACTGACCGTACTTCAAGCGGTATCTTTTCTATAAAACCGCCCCCCCACCCCACTAATGAAAGGCAGGTCCAGGACTTCCCTTTGGCTCTCCAGCATCTAACATTTGCTGCTGCTACACTGCCGCTGCTGCTGCTGCTGCAGTACCTTGAGATGGAGGATGTGACTTTTACCCAGCCTGGCCTTGAACTCCTATATTCAAGGAAGCCTCCTCTCTCAGCCTCCTGCAGAGCAAGGGCTTAAGTATGCACCACTGTATTCAACATCAATAGGTAATGCCTGACAGGTCACAGTGGCAGGAGAACTTTTAAAAACAGCAAAAGAATATACATGGCATTCACATACACCCTCAACATACTAATCTGCAAATCCAATATCCAGCATAGATCAGAAATACATAGGGAAGGGAGGGGATAGTGAGGTCATGAAGGTGATGTGTGGCGAAGGCTCAGGGTGAGACAATGGACTCAGGGCAGGTATGCTCTCATCCAAAGCCCAGCAGCTCTGACCACATTAACAGCAGACATAGCATCACACTGACACCCAATACCAGAGTCCCTGATATGATAAAACAGACATACAGACACACACACACACACACACACACACACACACACACATACATATACACATACATACATACATACATATTGTAAAGAGGTGCTGTTAAGAGATAATTGAACAGAGGGGTCTGGAAAGGGGACTCAACAACAGTTAAGGGTGCTTCCTGCTCTTCCAGGGACCTGCATTAGGTTCCTAGCACCCACACTGGGTATAGTTATAAGTGGCTCAAAGCTCAGAAAAATCTAATGCCCTCTTCTGGCCTCCTTAAGCATCCACTGCATACACATAGCATACATTCACACACACAAACACACACTCGCATGTGTGTATATGCATGTAAAAATAAGCTTTGAATTTTTTAAAGAATTAATTGAAAGAAAAATAATTCATTGAAAAACACATATGTTTTTGCCTTTATTGACTAATAACAAAAGATAATCAATAGGGCATCTCAGAGCAATGTAAGCAGATACAGCAGGCTAGTTGTTGGCCCAATCTATCATTCATACCTGATAAATACCAAGAGCTAGCAGTACCCTGTCTCCCACTAAACAGTGCGTGTGGCACACCACACTAACAGCCGTGTCATTGTGATGGGAATAGCTTGTGCCCAGCAGGGACAAAAATCTCAGGATGTTCTCAAGTTGAGAGCTAACAACCAAATCTAATGCCCTAAGGAAACATCTTGGGTTCATTAGAACAGAGATCTGCTGGGTTTTCTTTGCCACCATGGTAGTAATTGCTCCACAGTAATTCCATTTATAAGAGCAGCTTGCTTCCAAAGAGCCTATTCAGCAAACCCTTAATTGTGGACATTTTAGGCAGAACATATGAAAAAGCGAGGTGTTTATCCACTTTGTCTTAATTTGACTGCCCTCTGCTCAGCTTTACCGTCTACTGAGTTGCCATGGCCCCCTGACAACAAGGCTGTCAAGGCACCATTAAAATTAAGTAGCGAGACACAGGGAATGGCTGCAGTGTGTGCCCACCGGAGAGCATGGACTTGGACTTGGTGGCAGCAATAAGGATGGAGAGATAGGTGGGAAGTTAAGAAAGATGCTTCGGTAGTCACACACATCAAAGGCATTTTCATCAAAGCCTGGAAACATGGATGAGGCACTTTCCACTTCTGGGTGGATTATAGGTTGTAATCAGCCAAACAACCAACCAACATACAAACAAAAAGCCGACTGTGGAATGAAGATCATCAGTTTGGATTTGAATTTGTTGATGTCTAAGTTCCTCCAGAGCCTTAATTTACAATAAAAAGTCTCAGCTAAAGGCATTAATGTGGGCAGTAATCCTTTTTGCATTTGAGAAAAACAAGAGTCAGACAAGAAGAAAACCAAAGATCAAGCCTTGAGGAGCTGCCAAGAGAAGAACAAGAAGAAAGGAGAGAAGAAGATGCGGGGGTGTCTGCAGCTGGAAGGAAAGCCAGGAGTCTGGATGCCGAGAAGCCTATGAGGGTTGGCTCCACTTGTCTACTTGACACAACCTAGAACCATCTGGAGAGGCTAAGGGGCTGTCTAGAATGGGGTCGTCCGTGGGGGTAGTCTTCATCGCCTTAATAGATGTGGAAAGACTCAGAGTCAAAGTGGGCCGCACTGTTCCCAGGTTTGGGTCCTGGACTGCATAGGAGCAGAGAGCTAACTGAGTACTGAGCATACATGCATTTCCCTCTTCTCCCGAATGTGGGTGTGCTGTGCCGAACTGTTTAAGTTCCTGCAGCCTCAACTTTTCATAATGGTGGACTATAACCTGGAATTGGCAACAGAGGTGAAGCCAGGACAAAGCCAGGGAAAGGAATGGTCAGGGGGCAGAGAGTGAGCTGTACAGATGTACTCAAGGGTCAAGTGAAGAAAGCAGTATGGATGCCCAGCAGCCATAACTGAAGGGAACACGGCACATGAGCAGGAGCTATTTCAGACAGGTGACTAAACAAAAATGGCCTTCAACCAGGCATGATGGAACGTGTCTGCAATCACAACTCTTGGGAAGTACAGGCAGGAGTTCAAGATCATTCTTAGCTGCTTAGCAAGATCAAGGCCAGCCTGATCTATGTGAGATACTGTCTGAAAATAAACAAACAAAAGGTTTGGTCTTTAAAAGTCCATTATATTCCACTGCTCTTTGAATGGTTTTTAAGGACTTGGTGAGAGAAGAGAGAGAGAGAGAGAAAGAGAGAGAGAGAGAGAGAGAGAGAGAGAGAGAGAGAGAGAGATTGAATGATACTGGATGAGTTCCTACCTCTTGGGCTATTGTTCTATTGAGGCAAATCGAAGAAAATTCTGACAGGCCATGTTAAGGATTACAAAGGGGGGTGTTAAGGTGTATTATACTCATGATGGGACCTAGAATCACCTAGCAACCAAGATTCTAGGCACACTGGTGGAAGATTTTTCTCAATTAATTAAGCTAAGAAGACCCACCCAATGTTGGTGGCACCATTTCGTATACCACAAAATTAATACGAATGGGGGGGGGAGTCACATCTCCCTTAATACTTATACAACTACAGAGGCCATTAAATGGATGCAAGCCAAGAAATAATATCATCCAACTAACATTAAAGAACAGTGTGGCTGGCATATGCAAAAATAGGGGGAAAGGGATGGTAGACGGTCAGGGTTAGAGACTATTTCAGTAACTCAGACCCCAGAGGCGGGAGAAATGGCTCAGAAGTTAGGAAAGTATATATTCTTCTTCCAGAGGAGCTGGGTTTTCTTCCTAACACCCATATCTAGCAGTTTGTAATAGCCTGTCACTCCAGTTCCAGGGGATCTAAGGTCTCTATCCTCCAAAGACCCTGGCATGCACACGTACATACCCAAACAAAAACACACAGACAGACACATAATTCACTTCAAACAAAACAAATCTTAAAAGGATTCGTTGTATCCTTTAATAATAGTAATTCAGGTGCCCAAACACTCCTTCCTAGCTGTACATATGTATGAGTATGATATGAAATCCAGTACAGATGTATTTTCCATCTCAGGTAAGTGGTACTTCTCTTCACTGGGCATGCTGGAAGTTCTCTCTGCTCCCTACTTTGAACTATTCAGTTAACCGATGTCATGATAGCTTCCTACGCCATGGAACATGGAAAAGTATGTGCTAATCAGTGCTTGCCTGCACCCACTGGCCATCCCCTCCCCATCCCCCAGTCACCACGCTCTTCCTGGGCCCTGGCGTTCACTTATCAGCTCTTCCCTGATGCCAGTGTATTAACTTACACGGTGAGAATATATAATAGTTGTCTTTCTGCACCTGAGCTGTCCAATCCGATCCATGCTTCAGCAACCGTCAGAATTTCATTCCTTTGTGGCTGTATAGTCTAAGAGTTGACTGTGCCACATTCTCCTTTTCCATTCACCAGTTCATGGACACCATGTGTTGTTCCAAATCCTGCCTGCTGTGAATATTGCTGCTATAAATGTCTCCTGAAATACTAATTTTATTTCCTTTGGTTAACTATTCAGAAGTGGGAACGCCCGACCACATATCAATTTTATTTCCAGGTTTTAGACACCTCATGCTGCTTTCAAACAGCTGGACTAGTTCATATCCCCAACAACGTATAAGCACATCCCCTTTCTCCACAACATCTCTAGAATGTAATTTGTGCGCTCTCTCTCTCTCTCTTTCTCTCTCTCCCCCCCCCCCCTTTTTTTACACTAGCCTTTCCAGGATGAGATGCTATCTTACGGTGATTTTATGTGCATTCTCCTGATAATTGGTAAAGTTCTGTGTTTTCTTGTGTGCTGCTGACTATTTATGTGTCTTCTTTGAGAGGAGAGCAGAGGAGAAGAAGTAGAGAAGAAAGAAGGTGGAAGAGAAGAAGGAAGGAGGGGCTTGTTTTACTAATATGCCTTTTGTTTTCCTGCACTGCGCTCATTCCCTGTTGCAGAGACTGTCCTTTTTCCCAACTGCTCAGACTCGAATAATCACACAGAAACTATGTTAATTGCAACACTGTTTGGCCAGTGACTCAGGCATATTTCTAGCTAGCTCTTATATCTTGAATTAATCCATTTCTATTAATCTGTATATCACCACATGATTGTGACCTACCAGGTAAGATTCTGGTATCTGTCTCCTTAGGCAGCTACATGGCGTCTCTTTGACTCTGCCTTCTCTCTCTCTCTCTCTCTCTCTATATATATATATATATATATATATATATATATATATATATATATATGGGAATGGGCATGAGTTAACTCTGAGATCCCCAGACTTTTACTTTTGTCTCAACACAAACATTTCTCATAGTTTGGATTTTTATCAGATTTTCTGAGGGTTTTACAAATGCATTGTAATTATCCCAGTTTCACTTCTATTGCTGTGAAAAAAAAAAAGTCCTCTGACAGAAAGGAACTTGGGGCAGAGGTGGTTTACTGGCCCCACGATTCCAGGTTACACTGTGTGATTGTGGGAAAGTCAAGGCAGGAACTTCAGGTAGCTAGTGAGAGAGGGAGGGAGGGAGGGAGGGAGGGAGGGAGGGAGGAGGGAGGGAGGGAGGAAGGGAAAGAGGGAGGGAGGAAGGGAATGAGGGAATGAGGGAAGGAGGAAGGGAGGGAGGGAGAGAGAGAGGGGGAGAGAGAGAGGGGGGGGGGAGAGAGAGAGAGAGAGAGAGAGAGAGAGAGAGAGAATGAATTTGGGCATACCTAATACCCAGCTCCTTCTCCCTCAGTCAGAGCCCAACCCCTGGTTATGGTAACTCCCAAAATGGGCCGGGTCTTCCCACAGCAATTAACCTGATTAGGGAAACCCTCATAGACATGTCCACAGACCAACCTGATCTACACACTCCCTTGCTGAGACTCTCTCATAATGTCATTCTAGATTGTGAAAAGTTGATCATTAGAACTATCACAAGCACACAAAAAAAAGTGTGGAGGAAGTTGGGTTGTGCACAATTAGAGCAAGGTCACCTTTACGTTCTCTAAGAGTCAGCCCAGTCCACAGGCAGCTCACCACACTGTGGCTGTCCACGCTGGCAACACCTAGCCACAAACAAGCAAGTGCAGGCAGAGGAGACTTCAAAAGAAGCCAACGGGGTGACTGGGCCTTGCCTCAAAGAGCAGGACTCCTGTAAATAGATGTGCTCTGCTCTGAGCATGATCCAGCAAGCAGCCCTGAGTAAACTGCTGAGCTAGGTCAGCCAGCCAGCCGTGGGGAATATTTTCATTCCAACCCAATAAGAAGCTAATGAAGATATGTAAACAGTGGTTCTATCCAACCACCGACCTGCTGTGTACAAACCACTCAGAGCTCTCTGTGGTAAGACTCAAAAGAAGCCAAACACCGAGTGGAAGAGGGAAATGGAAGAAGTCCGAATCTCACCTTCCTTTCCCAGCTATGTCATCACCACCTCCAAGTCCCAAGCAAACACTTTTCTCTCTTGCGGCCTTGCTCCAGGCTTGGCTGAAGGTCTCATCCCCTCTACACCATAGCCTGAATTCCAACAACTTCTACCTTCTTCCTAAAACTCTCCACTACAGACTGCAAAAGTCTAGGAAACTAGAACAAGATGGTTTTTGATATTTTCCAGGTACCTAGAAATTTAATACTTAACAAGTAGGTAAATGAGTAAATGGTCCCAGAGACACTGGGATTTCAATTCAATGCTGCTCTATACTACAACCCAGTATGAATATACCTAAGTGATTTCCAATGACTTAGAGCCTGGGGAGAAAGAAAGATGCTCTTTCTGAACAAGAATGGAGGCATCCTCAGTCCAAAACTAAGCCACTCCCTTTCCTAGGAAACCAGTGGGGGTGAAAACAGGAAGTGAGTGGTGGACGGAAGAGAAGAAGCTTTACCCACTCCTCAGCCAAGATGGAAGAATATTCTCATACTATTCGACCTTTGGAACTTTCCAAACTTCTGTGTTCCATCCAGCAAATGTCTCTGAATCATTCGAGAGCCATGTTGGTGTGGGAATTTATTGCAGCAATGTTGTTCCTAAATATCAAAAGTGTTACAACATCCCAGAGAAGCTACTCATGGCTTGAGCCTCCTTCATATGGACTTACAAAAATCCAACATCTGAGCTTCTCTGAGTTAAGCAAAACAATTGCCCTGCCTATAAACTCACCTACATTGAGATCACCTACCAGTGTGAATAGCATATAGGTTTGAAAGTCCCTCAAGAAATCAATAAGATTCCCTGATCTAGAGAGGTCTCCCTGCTTAGCCACCTTCCAGGTGAGCTCACCAAAACAGCTCAGAGCCTCATAACCAGGGGAGGTGCTGAGAAGAAATGAGTGCTGGCTGCCTAGCCCAAGATGGGACCTCACTCCTCCAAGGCTCAGGAATACTGTGAAAGAGTGGACAGAAAACCTCTGTAAGGCCGAGAGAAAGAGATGGAGTGCCGTCCTCCAAGAAAGATACAGCCATTGCACTCTTGAAGTCTCAGCGGCTGTGATTACCTGCACAAGGCTTACACAAGATTGGGCCCACCAACACTCCATCATGAAGGCAGTAAGGACTCATTAGGCCCTACCCTTCCTTGAGTTGCAGATAGTTAACCATTGTTGGAAGAGAAAGAGATTTTTTTCTTAGCCCAAACTCATATAAATAATCCCTCACCTTTGCTCCTGTAAGTGACCCAAATTAGACTCACTGGATCTCACATACAAAAAAAAAAAAAAAAAAAGAAAGAAAGAAAGAAAGAAAGAAAAGAAAATTAGAAATGATACCTTCAAGAAAGTCTTTTTCAGTCTTCTCCCAGACACAGAAGTGATACCTTCCCTCCTCCCATTGTGATTGCCATGTGATCCAACCCCCCCCTTTGTAGCCCATGTTCCAAGGGCCTTTTCCTCTTAAGAAAAATCAGGAGATAACTTGAAACGTAATCTTCACATTTTATGAGAATTATGGATGCCGTGAGGTTTTCTATCTACAAGTCACTAAAGAGAAAACCGGGCAAGATTTTGAATGCGATTAATGGCGATAATGGGGACCTACACTCACTGCCGCCTGCAGAGAAACAAGACACATTAGTCCATCAGCACACGGCAGCTAGGGATTCGAGCAGGGGATATCTGGACGAATCAGGACCAAACAACAGAATCTGCCCTCCCCTTCGAGCTCTATGAGCTGTGCCAGCTTTCTTGGGTCACATGAGCTTAAAACTGCTGGGCCTTCCTTAATAATTATGTCAGTGTGTTTAGCAGAACAAGAGAAGGAACCCATAAGAGAGCTAAAAATATAGTAAGGCTATAAATAACAAATTGAATCATGAAGGCTCTTGAAAGAAAGAGCACAGAAGAAATAGGGGGATAAACCTTTCTCAGGAACTGGGAGAAAGTTGAGGTGAAGCTGTGGAGTGTGATGGGCTGGACAAGAACCTAAAGACTCTGACCCTGACAAGGTGACTGCAGATTTGGGGTGTGTGTGTGTGTGTGTGTGTGTGTGTGTGTGTGTGTGTGTGTGCAGGTATGTGTATACATGTCTACTTGTGGAGACCAAAGACAACTTCAGTTCTCATTCCTCAAGTGCTGCCCTGTCTTCTGTTTTAGTGAGATTATGCAGACAAGAGTGTGAGACTATGAAATGACGCGGGGCACACTGTGCAACAAAGACTTGAAGACAGAGGTCATCTGGGCCATTGCAATGATCTCAGAGGAGAGGGAAACACCTCGAACTAAGGCGATGGCTATCAGGAAGAGGTGAAATTAAGGGGGAGGGTGCCTTAGTTTCTTTTCATGTTGGTGTGATGAAATATTCTGTCAAAGTGATCTGGGAAAGTGTTTATTTGGGCTCACAATTAAAGGTACAGTTCATTATGTAGGGAAATCAAGGCATCAGGAAAGAGGCTGGACATATGGCCTCTGCCATCAAGAACAGAGAAAACCAACTCCATCTTTCTTTTTCATTCAGTCCAAGACCCAGTTTGTGAACTCATCTTGTCCACAATTAAGGTAGATTCTCATATCAGTTAACCTAATCAAGATAATCCCACAACGGCATGCCCAAAAGTTAATCTCCCAAGTGATTCTGGATTTCTGCCAAGGTGGTAAATAGCACTAATTATCACAGAAGATTGGACACATCAGCAGAAGGAGTTAACAAAAAGGAGAAAGGGGACTCAGAGGATTCCAGGGATGTTGGCCCAACTCCATCTATGTATTAACAGTGGGATTTCCATACAAATAAAGTTACAGGACCAGACTAACTAGCTTACATCCCTTCTGAGGGATATTACGGTGAAGTCCTGGGCATGCACCAAGGGTGTATAAAGTTCTATGTCATTGAAACACAAAATGTACAATCGAGAAGAAAAGAGGAGGCTCTAAGTTGACACTGAAAACAACTTTCAGGAACTAAGAGAAAACAAAACTATGTATGACAGACATTCCAGCATTTGGCTGCATGCTACAAACATAAAAATGCACAGAAGTCCCTCCCATAATCCATCAGAAAACCTTCTGACTCAATCCTCAGCAAGAGAGCTCCTGCAGAATATTGACTAAGGTCAATTAGCCAGTGCTGCATCATTGCTAAAAAATTCACACTCAGGGGAAAAAAGTTAAGGATGCTCTTTATGAGAATATAAACCAGTAACGTAGTCCCAACCCTTTCCCCCTACCCACTGATGTTTTAAAAATTGCTAACTCTCATCATTGTGAAATGACACTAATGAATTGAATACATTTGTTTCCCGAACTTCTGGGTGTTGTCAAGACATTTAAAGGGTCAGAGTTCAGCCACACTCAGTACTGTGAGGAAATGACTGAGGGATGTACCCACCTTAGGAGCCTCCCAGTCACACAGGAAACTCCAAATTATGAGACTCAACTATTGCAAACTGTATTCACGCCAAAACTTACTAGTGTTGCTCCAACATCTTCTATTCAAAGGCAGCCAGCGTCTTTCCCATGGGTAGAAGACTTCCAGTGAGCCCGAAAGGAGTCCTGCCAACCTGGAAAAAAACACAATGGCCCCTTCAGAGTTTGGGAATAGCACTTCTGTTGCTGGAAATGGGCATGAGCCTTCCAGGATTCTTTCTCCTAGAAGCGAGCTGTACCCAAGAGGTAGATTTCCAAGGACGTTCGCAAATATTTAATGGAAACTTCTTCAAAAATAGTTTATACGCTGAGTAGGATGCTGAGGAAGTACAGGTGGGAGTAGATGCAAAAGAGGAGAGATGTGGGGTTGAGCCCTCACGGGAGGGAAGGTCAGTTAGATGAAATGGCTGTGCAAACACAGCTGCTAGGGGACACGCCCAAGGCTCGAGTGCAGGGCACATTTTCCCCTCATCACTGCAATCATTACTTGTTTTGACTCACACAGCCTGTAGCCCTCCAGGCTCAATGAAGATTCCGCTAGGGTGAGGTGAGATTTTTAGCAGAAGAAGAAGCATTGAAGACAGTAAAGAGTCAGTGCAAATGTCCCGGGGCTCACAACAAACATTCGGATCACAGGGCTAACACAGACAGGCGAAACTAGGCCAGGGTGTGCTGGCCTCATGGCCACTGTGCCTTCCCAGAACCCATTCCTAAGGCATAGGGGTTATTGTGAGCAGACAAGTTCAATATTTATTAAAAGATAGTAACTTGTCCTAACTGTTCTGTTGCTGTCACACATAGTGATAGAGTCCGAGATGCCTGACTGAAGTTCCAGCAAATATTCCTGTCAGTTCATCCTCACAGTCAGGACGCATGTTGGCAGTGAGGTCCACTTCCCTGAGAGGGGCTCAGCCGCAGCTCTGCTCCGCCCAGCACATATGAAACATGGTTGCAAATCACATGACTTTCATTTTTGCTGGTCTTTAGTCATGGATCGCCTGGATAGCATTTGATTCACCTCTTACTATCTCAGGCAGAGAAAGCAAAGGAGAGAAGTGTGATTCTGACCCCTGTTAGGAAGAAGAAGCAAATGACAGCTGGGGACACTGACAGCTGGGACTTAGGAAACATGATGGAGGTGGGATTTTTGCAAGGACACATCCTGGTGCTATGGTTTGACTATCTCCAGAAAAATTCATGTATTGGAAACCTAACTTCCAAATGTATGTGTTAACGGCTTGAGGAGGTATGGTCCCTGGGAAGCATCTATGATGACACGAGGTCATCAGAGCGAGGCCCCATGGTAGCATTAGAGCCTTATTTTTATTGAAAATAATTTTTTTCATAGAGTATGTTCTGATTACAGTTTCTCCCCCACCTCCTCCCTGATCTTTAAATAAACAGGTAAATTAAGAAGAGAAGAATAAGCCAGGCGGTGGTGGCACACGCCTTTAATCCCAGCACTCGGGAGGCAGAGGCAGGTGGATCTCTGTGAATTCGAGGTCAGCCTGGTGTACAAGAGCTAGTTCCAGAACAGGAACCAAAAGCTACGGAGAAACCCTGTCTCGAAAAATAAAAAAAAAAAAAAAAAGAAGAGAAGAATAGGAAAAGGAAAAAGACACAGATAAAAATCACAAAATTGGAAATCATAATATTCAAGCAAAACACCAGTAAGATTTAAAAAATAATAAATTCCCAAACAAAGCAATATGAGAAAAGTTATCTACAAAAATATCACTGAATTTGTTTTTATGTTACCCATCTATTGTTATGTTACCCAAGTGAGACCCTATTAGAGAAAACTAATCTTTCCTTTGCAAGAGGCTGTCAGCTGTTGATAGCATCTTGGTTAGGAATGGGAGCTCTTGCCCACTTTCTCCTTTCAGTGCTGGGACCCCATATGGCTTGAGTCTCTGCAGACCCCATGCCTGCTGTCACAGTCTCTGTGGGTTCATATGCGTGATCGGTGCCTTCATAAGAGGAAAAAGAGAGGTTCGAGCTAACAACAGCCTGCTCTGTCACCGTGACCTCAGCAATAGTGACAGCACAGAGGTCCTCAGCAGAAGCTGAGATGTCAGCGTTACGTTCTTAGACATCCAGTTGATGAAACCAGTCTCGGATACGTCATTATACGTCATATAAAGTTAAGACAAGGTGGCCTGCCTGTAATTCCAGCATCAGAAGGTGGAAACAGTTATTCTCAGAGCAAGCTATCTAAAGAGACAATATACAGGACCTCTGTATTTGACTGAGAGAAACTGCTTCAAAAAAGTTAAGAGGAAGAGAAATCAAGGAACGTTTCAGAGCTCAACCTCCATCCTCCATATGCATACAGTATACATACAGGCATCCACATGCATGCAAACACATGCATGCACATATAGCATGCATACAAACGCATGAAAAGAAAAAACACAGAAAATCTTTAGAGTGAAGAGTATAATTGTATCATTTATTATTGACTGAGTCTGTTATTGTTGTCCATGGACCTAGAAAGCAAACTACAATATTGGAGACTCCCCGTTGTTGGAACTGTTTGGAGTCCTGGCCTCCAACTGCTCCTCCCTGCTAGAGATCTTTACTTTCCTTCTGATTTGAGTTACTGAAAGCTGTGTCAAAGTTGTTTACCGGCTCTGCTTCACGAGCACATGTTGGCTTGGCCTTGAGGATCAGAGGATAAGGTTTTCACCTGTTAGCTCACCTGACTGTGTTGGGTATACAAGCCTCCATGGTGCTATTGAAAACAGGGCTTTTTACCAGTGACTAGAGGTCCGTGTCTCTGTCTCTCTGTCTGTATGTGTTTGGTCTTTCAATCTCCAGCCCCTGCCTGAAGATCATGAACTGTATGGTAGCCCATAGAGCACAGACAGGCGTCGTGCGCTACACCCTGTCTTATCTGTATTAATAAACAAGAATGATGTTTGATTATCTTCATCTCCCTCTTCTGCTTTACTGTGACTAGCAATCTATAACACCGATATCTCTTGTACTCATTCTATAGCCACAGTCTCCTTCCTACGTCTCAGTCTGTGGGATTCAACTAGCTTCTTTCCAAAGAGAAAATCTAATGAATGTAAAATGACCCTACCCCTGCAGCTTTTAACATCCATTAGAAAACAAAAAGCTAGCAAACCTCCCATAAGACACCAGCAGCTGTGGGATTGCATAACACACTACAAGATAATATTTTTTCTTGGTTAAAAAAAAAATGTGTGAAATTCCAGGAAGCATCTAGAATGATTGCCTTTCTGAAGTAAATAGTTGTGTTGGTGGGAAATTAAGACAAAAACACACACATCTGCATTAAGAATTCAAACACAATTCCCAAGTGAAACATTAGAATTCCATTGGATTTTATGGGAGGAAATTATTGGAGCTTGGTAAAAATGTGTGTGACTCTGGCCAGCGTCAACCACACAAGACTGCTTTTCATCTCTGTGTTTTGGTAAACAATTAGTAAAAACTGAATTGAGTTTTCAAAAAAAAAAAGTACATACTTGAGCATCTTCAACAAGATCAAGCATTTGGCTCCCATGCTGCTGCCCCCCATTTTGTTATCTGCACATAATGGTAGCTACCCCAGTTTGGTTATTGGCTTTTTTCCATCCTCCAAAACTACCATGACTATGTCTACATGCTCTGTGGCTTGACACAGTGATGAAGGCTGTCGACGTGTGCCCCTACCTTGAAGGAACCCACATTCCCCCCTTTTGTTTCCACTCTCCTGGATGCATCAGTCTCTGTGCAAAGATTCCTTACTGTGCTCATAATCTACTCCAGAGCAGTCCCACTCCCTAAAGGAACTATACCCTTGTCACCAAGCAAAAGACAGCAGGACAGACAAACCACAAGAAGTCTAGCCTGTGTTCTTTATAGTACCAAGCTATAGTTCTATAGACGAGTGACTCCATGAAGGGAACCAATAATAACCTCTAAAAGATGTCTGTTTCCTCTCCTTGGTTTATTTTAATGTCTTTTTTTAAAAAACAATATCTTATAAAGAAGCTAAGGATGAAGGGTTCATGGCAGAGAAGGTGGGAAGACGTTGAGTCACACATTGCCCATCCCCAAGTTTTAAGGGCAGCCTCAGGGCAGACAAGGGGAGCGGCTTATCCATGACCCAAGCCAGCAACACAATCTGACATACTTCAAACCTGACTCGAGATTATGTCTGCACTGCTGGGGTAGCATGAAGCTCTTGACAAATGAACTAACAGCCTAGAAAACACAGAAAAAACAAAATACCAAAATTGTTTTGCTCTTAAACTTTGATAATGTTGGTATAGCCAAAACTCATCTCAGCCATAAAGCAGCCTTAGGAAAACATCCATTAAAATC
This sequence comes from Microtus oregoni, assembly GCF_018167655.1. Taxonomy (NCBI): domain Eukaryota; kingdom Metazoa; phylum Chordata; class Mammalia; order Rodentia; family Cricetidae; genus Microtus; species Microtus oregoni. Next base: position 55,204,672 of record NW_024543059.1, on the reverse strand, counting down.
TGAAGTTTTAGCCAACATATCTTCCCGACTACTCATGTGTAATAAAGTCACCGCAAGAAGTTTTTGCAGTGGGCCACTGGCTTTGTGGGATTACTCTCTAAAAAAAAAAAAAAAAAAAAAAAAAAAAAAAAAAAAAAGGTAAAGAGCTGGGGTTCAGAGGTGCTTTCTTTTGCTGAAAAGGAAGTTATCATAAATGTAATGGGTCCAAATATCAGCCCCAAACAGTACTGTAAGTCAGGATCCCACCATGCTGTGGCTACATCTGATTCAAGGTTTTTTAGAGGCCAAATCCAAGGTATTTTCCATGGCCAGGTCCTTCCGAAGGCTGCAGAAGGAAATCCACTCCGGTTCTCTGAACGACCCTGGGAAGCTTGTTCTCAGCTTCCCTCATGGCAGCTGATGTTCTAAGTCTCACTCCCTTCTTCGTTCTTCATGCAGCAAAGGAATCTCTTCCCCTAAATTGGGCCATGTGCCCATCTTGGAAACACTGAATATATTGGTTTAAGCCAGCCAGGGTCAACCTCTGGAGCCAGATGTGATATTCACTTCATGGCTAACCAAAATAATAACCCAAAAAATAAACACACACACACACACACAAAAGCAATCAGCAAATGGCTAGCACAAGAGGATATGAATTCTCCAAGGTCACTCTCAAGAGCTTTCACCCCCCATGAAATAAAGTCATCTTTGTTATGTAACTTACGGACTCCTCGGTCCTTAGTATTAGAGCCCTGTCTAATTTCTTCATGTTTCAGCAATTACAGCGCAGAAAATTGAAGCATTGCGCCTGGGGATACACATCTCATGAGGCCCCTGAAAAGAACATTACCCAGGTGCTGTTGTTTGTGGTCTCACCCTCCTGGTATGTTATTACTACACACTCAGGGTGAAAATCAGGCCATGTGATGTATCATTTCTGTTGTTCTGTAAACACAGAGTTTACTGGCAAAAATAGTGTGTTTGCTAGACTTCGAAGGAAGGCAAATTGGAATAAAGAGTGAAATTGGGGAGCACTATAATATCTTGTAATTTGGTTTTACCTCATAGAAACCCAGAGCTTTTCTGGGGGGGGGGGGTGGCGAGGATATGTGACATGGGGACATCGATGATAAGATCCAAACAGTAACAAGTTAGGGCCATAAGTCCTGGTTCCAGGAGTGAGCAATGATTGGGAGACAGACAAGTCCTTGCTCTGCCCTCAGCAACCTGTGTGTTGGACCCTCCTCAGGGTGCTCATTAGTAGGACTTGGACCTGAGGAGACACTCTTCAGGGTACAAGGAGGAAATCTCATCCTAGTTGACTTTCAAAAGTCATAGCTGGTGATGTCATGAAGGTTCATCAATATTGTCACATATGGTGGACTTCCTTCCTTCGTAAGGCTGGATGACGTTCTATCATATGTACACATTGTCACTGTCCTGGCAGGAATAAAGATACTCTAAAGAGACATCTGGGACCCTCCTGAATCAGCGTACACCAGGTACACCAGACTCTCTTGCTGGAAAAAGGAAGTGGCTAGGAGACTGGAGCCTGGCAGAGGTGGACCTTGTCTCCCAGGAGATCCGTACCTTGTGGCAGAGGTGACAGTGATGGCTGGGACCATTGGCCAGGATGTTAGTTATGCACCTCCCTCACCTACTATTTAAACCTAAACCTACTATTAGGGGTCCGAATGGAGTGTGGGTCACCGAACCTCTTTGTTGCTCTCCCAGTGTGGCAAATCAAACAAATCTTCTTCTACTTCTCACTATCTGTCTCTTTAATTGGCCTATTAAGGGTGGTAGCCAATCCTGGTTCATTGGGGCATCTAGGACCAGGCTTTTACCCTCACAACATAACACACTTTCTTCATCCACTCTTTGGACACCATGGTATGTTCTGCCTGCCCCTTAGCTGTTTGGGTAGTGTTGCAATGGCCATGGGGGTGCACATATGCAAATATTTGTTGGAATCCTGAGTTGAGTTAAATGCAGTAGTAATTATCTGGGAGTAACAAAATTGTGTTTGTGTCAAAATAAAGGAAGAAACAAAACACTTTCCCTTGGGTAGTCTAGCCAAGAGCAAGCCCAGATTTGAGTTCTGCTTCTCTCCCTATCTCTCCCAGCTGACCCAGAAGACAAACAAGCACATCTATCAAGCAATATCCGTGTGTTGTCTTCGCCATTTATGGTTGCTACTCGTGTTATAATCAACCTATCTGCTGTTTTCAGCATTTGTTACTGTAATACACAAACACTGGGTCAGGAGCATGGCAGAGTAGTTTAAGATGACGGCTATGCGCTGGCTTGGGAAGTAAGAGCTGATTACATGGACAATACAGGCAAGTAAGGTTTATTATTAAAGTGCTATTAAAGACAAGTTAAACAAGTGGGCTGAGCACTTAGTAGGACAGCAACCTTAAGTCTTAAGTGACCTCAAGGTGCATTATTAACTCAGATGTGGAGTTCACCAAGAGTTCTGATATCTTTGAATATAAGGAATATTTTCAAAATATTCTATCTACACAGGATCCTAACTTCATTTCTTCTAGGCAACACCGTGAAATGAGGTCACTAGGTTATGTGGTCGCTCTATTTAAGGACAAAGATTTCATGACTCCAGTTACCTGAATATTTTAGATTATCAAACTCGAAGAAGCAGAGCATACAGGGTAACTACCAGGGGGCTTGAAGTGAAGAGGAAAATGAAGAACAGCCAGTCAAAAAATGGGATGTTTCAGCTGTGCCAGGTGGGGAGTTCCAGAGATGTCCCTTTAAATTAGACTAAGATGGCAGTAGCCCTTATATTACCAGTAGTGCCACAAAAACAACCAACTACACTTTAAAAATATTTAAACCCTAGAGAAACTTGCATCCTAAGAACCTAGCCAGGTCACAGAACAGCGTGTCGTTTTCAGGCAAGTCAGCTGGTGACAACCAGCTATTGGAATAGGGGGGATGGACAAGGGACAGTCATCGTGATAGGGATGTGAACATCTCCAGTGTGCTCACGTGTTTGAACGCTCGGTCCTCCGCTGGTGGCACCATGTGAGAAGGCTGCAGCACGCACAGCACGCACAAAGCATAGCCTTCCTGGAAGTGGATCAGTAGGGGTGGGCTTTGCGCTTGAACAGCCTGGCCCATTTCCTGTTCGCTCTCTGATTCTGGGCTGAAGATGCAATGTGACCAGCCAGCCTCCCTCTCCCGCCCCACACTTTCCCTGCCTGCTGCCATGTCTTCCTCACGGTAATGACTCTGACTCCCTCAAACGGAACACAAAGAGAAGCCTTCAAGCTGTTTCTTGTCAAGTAGTTTTGTCACAGCAAAGAGAAAACTAGCGTGACAACCAGGGCACCTGTCCCAGAGGCTAGAAAACCTGTCCTCAGAAGTCACAGCTATTATAGATCAGGAAGAGCCCATTCCGGGGCCAACTGCTCCACTGGATGGTCAGTTTTAGCCTGTAGGTTACGTTATTATCCATCAGAATGCATTTAATTAAGTTTTACTCACTCATCCTGGTTCCAAATCCCTGCCCGCCCTTGTCCTCCAGGCCTTCCTGTACCTTCTGACCTAAATTCTCTTTTTAAACATAAGCTGAATTGCATAATTGTGTTACGCACAGAACAAATACAAATGACTGTAGAATAACATCTGCCTTGCTAACAAGACCCATGAGGTCCAGCATCAGCTATGATTCATCCTGTGATCTCACCCACCAGTCCAGCAAGGCCACCTCCCTTGCCACCTTCACCATCACGCGGGCACCACCTCCCAAGCAGCCTTTACCATCACGCAGGTTCCTCTACAATGTTTTTCCTCCACTGAAAGCCCTCCCCCACCTCGGCTAGAGAAGACCTTGACATTTTCTTAAGAAAACCTTTTTAAGTTGCCTGTTCTCTGCATTACTAAGAACACTGTATTTTATTATTTTATATCTGGTTCTAGTTTAATTAGCTTACAAAGTAGCAGGTTGCCGTGTGGCATTTGTGCAAGCTCAAATATAGTTGACCTTCCCTCTGCTGTTTCCTCTCCACCGTCACCCAGCTACATCCTTGTACCCTTACAGTTCCCATATCCCTCTTCCACTTCATATCACAAGGAACATTATTTACCTCTCGGTTTTCTCCAGGATGGGAACTGCGTCTTATTTACCATTGGATTGTAAGCCATTTTGGAGTAGATGGAAGACAAGTCAATATGTGTGACCTTAATCCAGTTGAATCTTTTAGTGTATATCTAGCCTTCAGACCGAAAGTATACCTTCTTCTAGAAGGCAGCGAAGTATCCTAACTGTAATTTGAGCAAAGCTCATTCCTGTCTCTTTCCAATTGCAAAACTAAAATGCACCTCTAAGTCCCAACTCTCAGGCTTAATGAGGGCAAAGGAAAGAGAGTTTCAAAGGCCAGCACAGGTACTCTAGAGCTCAAGGTCAAATCGCCCCGCCACCGGTTGAGACTGGCGTCCACTTATTAATTTACTGAGGGCACACTAGAAAGCATATTTTGTATCGATGCAAAGAAGAAAAGCCACCCCTCAGTGAGCAGCAGTCTCCCTGAAAAGGATGGAAATGGTGTAGGCACCGGGGCCATTGCGGACGCTCCTCTGCCCTGTCTTGCCCAATCCTAAGTCTCTCTGCTCCATTTGCTTTCCTTGGAATTCCTTCTGTCTTGATTCTTGTTCTGAAAATCTCCACCCTTTTTAAAGACGAGCTTTCCAAGACACTGTCAGAAAACAGATTTGTGCCCGTATTTCATTTTCTTTTAAACTGAGACTTCCTACCAGACCCTCTTCATGGAATGAGGAAAAGCCAACTTTCCGTTAGTTCCATTGTTTCGGGACTCTGAGTATGAGGTCTGGCTTCTCAGATGCATCATCCAGAAGTCTTTAAAGTATTCAGGATTCTTTAAGGTTCCTACCTCATATATATCCTCACAATCTAACTCCAGATATTCCAGTTCTCTGTGTTTCCTTTCAAGCTCCTAGGTATTCTGAAGTAGGTGAACTGAGAAGTATTGTCCTAAAATCAGCATGCACTTGATCTGAGAATCGTATATACTGTCTGTGTCTCACCTATACAACTCCCAGACCTATTTCCCTAACTCCTGGAACACAGGTTTGCTCATGAATATCTAATCTAATCATTTTTTTTCCATTCCCCTGGCCACCACCTAGCCAGATTGGTCTTCAGAATTCAGCCCAGTCCTTTCTATTAAAACTGGTCTCTGTACTTGATCCTCAAACTTTATAGTTCATGTTTACATTCTCTTTACTTGAATTCCCATAGCCCCAATTATTTAAGTTGTTATTTGCACTTATCAATTATGGCCCTATTACCCACTGTCCTCATTGTGTGTTTGGCTGGTTGGCTTGGTTTCCATTTCAGTTTGGTGTTAGGTTTTTTCAAGACAAGGTTTCTCAGTACAACCCTGGCTGTCCAGGAACTTGCTCTTTAGACCAGGCTGGCGTTGAACTCAGATCTGCCTGCCTCTGCCGTTCTGGAATTAAAGGCATGCACCACCATACCTGACCTCTTTTTACCTATTTCTTTTATCCAGATAGACTATGAATTAGAATTATTGAGTATTTATAGATTAAGTAATCCTAAAAGCTCCCATTTGAAGGGGGATAAAATAAGAAATACACAATAATGGTAAGAGTCCAGAGAATCTGATATCCGAGGGAAAGAGGCTGGGGTTTACATTGAATTCCAGAGAGAAGTTTTAACATGAGATTTATTGAGGGCTATTCATATGCTGAGCTCTGTATTAACTGTATTGCTCATGTTTAATCCTCACAGCTGTCCTATGAAGAAATGGAAACTCAAGAAGTCTCTGAATTTCCCAGGCTGACAGAACAATGAAGATGCTGAGATAATGTGGTTGACCCTGAAGTCATGAACTTTCCCCTACCTACTCAGTGTGCAGCAAGGACCTCCACCTCGATGCTGCCACGGCTTCTTCTCCTTTGAAGACTGGAGTATCACTTGGAAATTTCCAATAGAGTAAGACAATTTTATAAGTGAGAAGAAAAACTTTCCAGAACAATCAGAGACTATTAAGCAGTTGGATGTACAAAATCAGGATGTCATTCAGCAGCTTTCATTTTTCCACTCAACTCTGATATGACATGAAAGAAACTTGATCTCTGAACATTTTGAGATTGTTTTCTCCTTCTTATACTTTTTAATTTCTTTTTAAATTTCATATATGTATACTGTATATGTGTGTGTATGTCATTCTCCTCCCTTTCCCTCTTCCAACTTCTCCTGTGTCACCCCATTCCCTCTCAAATTCATAGCCTCTTTGTCTTTAATTATTATTGTTGCATATACATAGTAACAAACATTTAAATACAACTTGCTGAGTTCATTTAGCGATGCTTATACGTTTATGCTTTAGGGCTGACTACTTAGCATTGGATAACCAGTTAGGGGGTCCTCCCTGGGGAAGACTGATTCTCCCTCTCTCAACAGCCATTAATTACCTGTAGCTTTTCATCTACGGGTGGGGCCCCATGAGAATTCCCCCATCAAGTTGGCATATCAACTAGTATTGTTATTGTTCAGGTCTTTCTTAGGTGACCATATTGTTGGGACTCAAGGTTCAGTTTCTTAGTTGTGTAGAAGACACAACCTCGCAGCAGATATCCTCCTGGTCTGTCTGGCTCTTAAATTCTTTCCACCACCCTTCTTCCATAATATTCCCTAAGACTTGGTTGCTGGGTTCTGTAGTGTATAGGCTGTTTTATCTTCGGAGAATCTGATTTTCCCTTTATAAGGCAGGAAAGCAGACAACTGAGCGGACTGTCTTACCATGCTCATCCAAGTTAGACTTCACGCCTGAGTGTCTGAGGTTTCTTTGACAACTTACAAGAACCCCTGCTACCTTTCCTAATTGCAGAGGTTGGATCACTAGCCCAAACTGAAAGCTCTTAGCGCCATTGCTAACCAGAGCATCCTCTTGGCTTCCGGGCCTCTGGCTGAGGCTAAAAATTACTTCATTGATGTCAATGTGAGTTGAAAGCTTGAGATGAAAGCACTACAGAGCCTGGAAGCAGATGTGGAAGAACCACAAGCCTTATACTCCCAATTGTCCAGCTGCAGTGGGGAGCAGCAGGAAACACACCAGACTTAGAGTCCTAAGCCCAGGGCTCAGTCTACAGGACCTTAGGTTTCTCTGGTCTTCCCAAGACTAATTTCTCATCTGTAAATGAGAAGACTGATCCCTGCAGGGCTCACTACACAGGTGTTGGAGAGGGTCATGTGGTGTATTGGGGAGTGGACACTCTGTAAAAGCTGAAAGTACTGATCGAGTACCCCCTCAGCCATGCCACAGCAATCAGAGCTACCACAACAAACACTAGCCTATTTCACACCCTGCTTCATTGTCCTTCTCTTCTAGATGATAAGGACAATAAGGGTAGAACCAATAGTGTTTACCATTCTCTCCTAGTACCTACCATAGTCCTGGGCATTTAAATGGTGCTCAGTAAGGTAAGTTGTGGATGGATGGATGGATGGATGGATGGAAGGATGGATGGATAGATGGAGTCCAATAATGGTCATTTTTTCCATGAAATTTTACTCCATGACCAAAGAAACCTCATGTCACTGATGACTGATGTCTTCTTATTGACAAATTTGCTTCACAATGTAACTTAAATGAATGGATAGATGAATTCCAACCATGTTCATTTCTTCTGTGAAATTCTCATGCTATGGATGTCTGATGTCTTCTGATTGACAAATTTGCTTCACTGTTTGACTGAAAAACACCTGTCAGACACAGCTGTGGCCCTGAAAAACGAAAGTGCAAAGAAAATAAAGATGCGCACAGTTAATCCCACTTTCTAAGTTTCTCCTGTGATTTCAAAGTTCTCATAGAATTAACTTCTAAGCCCCTTTCTATAGCAAAGCCATGTGTCTCTCTATACAGACTTCTGGATATGACTAGATGGAGCATTTTAAACATAAAGTCAGTCATGTAAAACTCCCAGGCGTTTCCTTGTTAGGGATAAAAGCAAAGCGTTTAGAGGACCAGAAGTAAACAGCATGCACAAAAGTGGAGGGCGGCAGATGGAGCAGACAGGGGCAGAGGCTACTGCTACTGACCCCAGGAAGCATTTTGTAGAAACAATGATTCAAACACAAAGCTTCCAGACTCTGTCATGACAAACATCTGAAGGCAATGAGAAGAAACAAGGAAGCAAACATAGAGCAGAGGTTTAATCCCCAATCCTGTGAGTTCCTTAAAAGTACAGTCTTTTCTCTCCTTCTGAGTGGAACAAATGTGCAGACCTAGAAACTCGATCAAAGCCCCAGAGGTTTTGTTTAAGGGATATTTTTTCTTTGTGGGTGATGAGTCTGCAGAGGAGCTGAGGACAGGGCGATCATGTGACACCATTGTCATTCTGGAAGAACTGAATAAAGTCTCTATCCGCATAGAAAGTCGAGGGCTGGAAAGATGGTCCAGTGGGTGAGACACTTACTGTAAAAGCATGAGGACCTGAGTGTGGATCCCCAGCACCCACACAGGGTGCAGTAGTGTTGTCTTTAACCCTAGCGTTCCTCCAGGAGAAAGCAGGTAGACACAGAAGAAGCCTGCAAGCCCACGGGCAGTTCGCCTACAGAAGAGAGTCTGAAGAATAATACTTTCCCATGGCGGGGGTGGGGGGATAGAATCTTGAGCTACACCTGTATTGCCATGTCCTTTTCAGCAACGCTCAAAATAATCCTCAGGCTATTTCACTAGCGTTCTATTTCACTAGCGTTCTGCTCCAGTGTCACAGAATCTCAGTTCTTTGTGCTAATTATTCCTGCAATTTCTGATAGTCACACAAGTCATAAACTCGTCTTTTGAGAAGTAAAGTTGGGGCCAATATTAAACTTCATTATTAATTGAAATGTTTGCCTAAGAAAGAAATTAACTATTATATATTAAGAAGGTCTTTGAACTTGTTAAACACTCAAGCAATTCTTATAACTCTTTTCAACATTGTAAGCTAGGAGATGTGAGATATATATATACACACACACACACACATATACACACACATACTCAGGGCTTCTCATCCTATTGCAATGGACAGGAGCCCAGTATGTGTGAATGTAAAGCCTGCGATCTTCCCATTGGATAACACCACACATAGAAATTGCAGTAGTGTTCAAATACAGATAGTTTTTTTTTTTTTTGAAAGCCTGGATAGAATAGAAAAAAAGAACAGAAATACGCACATGCAAATTCAAAATAATCGACAAGTTAACTAATGTAGAAACTCCAGAGATGCTTTGACTCTAAAATGCTCTCTATGGGGGCTGGAGAGATGGCTCAGAGGTTAAGAGCATTGCCTGCTCTTCCAAAGGTCCTGAGTTCAATTCCCAGCAACCACATGGTGGTTCACAACCATCTGTAATGAGGTCTGGTGCCCTCTCCTGGCCTGCAGGCATACACACAGACAGAATATTGTATACATAATAAATAAATAAATAAATAAATAAATAAGATGCTCTCTATGGCAGAAGAAATTACCATTTCCCAGGCATTAAAATGTGTAGGAAACCCTGGGCAAAGGAGGAAGAGCAGGTTTGCTCCTGCAAATATTTGAAAGGAGTATACATAGGGGGAAATAATCACCTCACCTTACTGTCTGCCTGAGCCTACCACTAAGAAGGGGACGGCTGTCTTCCTCCTGCCCCTGCTGCTGGCTGATGTCGGCTAGGGTGCACCCTGAGGGGGTAAATGGAATGTGCCCTCACCGAATCAGCAGTGACACAAACAGGGGCTCCTTGGTGCTGTGCCAACTGCCTGACCCAGGGCAGCTCGCATGCCAGCCCTCCCTGGACACTTGGCTGAAAAGAAATGATTTTCAAGAAATTGTCTAACGCTTGAATTGCATCCGAGGAAGGGAAAGGTGCTTTTGTCCTCAGCTTTGAACCAGGAATGTACTCGGTTTGGCAGTGGCAGCCTCAGGAGCACACACCTGTGACCTCCTCCAAGTTCTTATTCTTCGCTGCCTTCTCTTCCTCCATCCCAAGAGACCTCACCACATTCACACCGTATATTCTGCGATTATAACATGGGAGCTTATTATTCTCTTATAATATGGTGGGGTCCATCTGGATAGTCCAGATTAACATTCATTTATTCAGTAAGCTTCCTTGAGAGCCTACCATATCACGTGTTGAGAGAGAGGGATTGGGCCAACACGCTGGCTCAGTGTGTAAAGGTGCTTGCCTCCAGGCCTGACAGCCTGAGTTAGATGCCCAGGATGGACTTGGAGAAAGGAGTAAAACAGCTCCTCCCAGGTACCCTGTCCTCCACAGAGGCCCCATGATCCACATGCCCACAAGTATGTAGATGCACATATGTACACAATTAATTGCTTGATAACTAATTTTAAGGACACCAGGGGCTCTGAAATGAATCAGATGGAGTCTGACCATCAATATACCTTCATCTACAGGAAGAGAACTAAGCGGCTGTTCCACTAATGAGTTTATACTAACAGCAAGTGTTAGGGCAACCTCTCTCTGTCACCTGGAGTTCATTTTGGGTGCAGGAGAAGCCAAGACAAAAAGTCTACACCTCAATAGAGAAGCAAATGGTGTCCAGGTGAAGCAGAGAAACATCCCGGGGCGGCTGCTTTAAAGATTCGCAAGGAAAGAGCATCCTGAGTGAGCTGTGTGCTGTCGGTGATAAACCTCTGCTTCCAGAAATGAGGCGGAATGGCATGCAGACACCAAGGAAGGCAGACTGGGAAAGGCAGGGGGATACCCAAGGCTCCCAAGAATGTCCCCATCTGGTGTGGAAGCTGCAGACCAAACAACAGCTTTTCCCTCTGAGATTTTTCCATGCATTTCAGTCATGCTATGAATCAGTAAATTGTTTACAGGACAATCAAGCCTGGAACCGAGTGCCAGAGATGGGAAGGAACGGTGGTTAGTGGCCAAGTGTAAAATTATCCTAACACAACGGTTCCGATGGAAATCAGTGGCTCCTCTCAGGAGACATCCTTCGACTCCCGAAAGGTACCAACTTTTCTGAGTGTTCACCCCGGTCAATGCCAACCCAGCACAGTCTCTACGTTCACGAGGCCATGGAGTTTACGTTGGCTTCACAGATATCACTTGAGTAACACCCAAGTTAGCCAAGTGTAAGGCCTTTCTGGGCAATGAAACGCTGTCAAGTTTTGATTTCCCCTAAGCAAAAGCAAACTTCATTAGTGTTTTGTTAATTTCTAGAATCATTTGAATTTGCCCTGATTTGGAGTTTCCACCCTTTCTAAGAAGGAGAAAAATAGTTATGGATAAATTTTAAGACAGTAGATGAAGTGTAAAAATCAACACTAGTTCAATTCGTGGAATGATTTGGAAGACCTATCCTGCTTTGATGGGTTGTGTAGATATGTACCAATAAACCGCAGAGAGTGGGAAGAGATTGGACAGTCCCACAGTCTCCTTGCTCAGCCCCTTCTCCCTGCCACCGCTTTAATCCTGGCCTCTGCTGGCCTCAGGAAAGCTAGAGAAAGGCTAAAATTCCTTTAAATGTTGCTCGTTTTAATATTTATTTCTTGTATTTCCTGTGCAAATAGTCACCTTCCTGGAATTGTGGCAAGTGAAAAAAATTGGACTGCATTAATTCCAAAATTGAAATGTAAACGAAGTTCGTGACTGCCTACTCTCTCGTGAGTCCTTACTAGGAAATCAGCTTGAGAAACTTTGGCTACAGTGGAAGATAGTAAATGTCCTTATCCTCTTCGCTGTGGCTTTGCCCAGAAATTCGCAATGATGGGTCTTCTGAGAGTGCACTTCAAAGAGACGGTGACAGAATGGCATAAACCAGAACGGAACTGATGACATCCCTGCCCCGAAGGGCGATGCATCCCCTTTGACATCAGCAGCTGGAAGACACCGCCATGCTGTATTTGATCATCCAAACATCACTGAACAAGAGCAAAATAAAGACCATGCTGTAGCTTTGAGTTGCACTTCACCAAGTACCAAAACAATATTTGATGAGGATTCCAGTTAAAACTTAGAATAGCAAAGATCCAAACCTGCTCAAACAGACCAGAGCTTCTCAAGCAATAGGTGTGCAGCCCACTGGCATGTCTCCACCCCATATAGTTAGTAGATATTCCCATGACTCTGTGGGTAATGTTTGGTTCTGCTCTTAGCTACACCCTATAGAAGTTACATATCAGCTCTTTGGGGTCACTAGTACCATGTTAAGAAAAAATAAAATTCTACTTGAAGCCAGTGAAAGCAGGCTGAAGTTTTGATCCTGGTGGGTTACACAGCAACCCTCCTTTCTTTGAGCAGCTTCTGGCCCTCCAAGAGTACCCCTGGGTCCTGTCAGCTCCAACCTTGTTACCTTGCTCTTTTGGCTCCTTGCCCATCTTAAGGGCAGAAAAGAAGAGTATATCAGAGCCCATTCCTCATCACTTGGCCCAAAATTTACCTTCCTGTTTGTTGCTGGTGGTCAAACTTCATTTCCTTCTTGCCTCAGGTGCGGTTATTTTGTCTCTTGTCCTCTTCTCTCCTTCAAACACCTGGACCCTGCACCCTTTCCTTCCTTGACCCTGCTAGGGTGGAACTTTCCACACTGCATTGTGACTACAAACCTCTCCCTCCTCCCATGCACTCTATGGGCCTCAATCCTCTCCATGGTAATCTCAGTTAGAACATCACTTGGTCCACAGAAATTTTTTTAATAAATTCCTTACATGTTTGCTCCCTTTCCTGTTTGTTTGTCTGTCTATCTGTCTAAAACCCTGGGGTATAATTTATAATTTAGCTTCAAACCACACTTTTTTCTTCAGGGTTGAAGTCTTCTACTTTAAAGACTCCTCCTGAGTAAGTTAGGACTACATTTTAGGACCTCCTTCCCTATTCAGTTCTAAGTCTGGTAAGGCTAAAAGAGAAACTTGAACAAACTCTAGAAAGGGAAGTAGCAGCCACACTTTCTCGCTGATGGTCTCTGGTTTATCGCCCTTCAAAGAGAGAGAAAGTGCTGGAAGGTGTCCCTCCCTCCTCCCCCGTGTCTTCTCAGCTCCACATCTGGTGGGTCTGCTCGCTCTGTGCTCACTGTTCTTTCCATCTGCCGCTCCCGCTGACCAGCAGCAACGCAGGACCAGACGCCTGCTATAGTCACAGAAGTAGCAGCCAGCAGCAGAGCTTCTGTAGACTTCTACACGAGTGCTTTCAGTCCCACGCCAGCTGACTCTGCGGCTCTGGCTTGTCCCCAAGTTCAGGGTTTCCAGAGGGCTCCTTAGATACTCTTCCTTCGCCAACTCCACTCTTCAAACTATTTCTTCCTCACCTTGAGTTCCACACCCAAATGTGATTTCATGTAGCAACTTAAACAAATGATTGTAAAATCTGGATGGGGCTGCAGAGGACCTGTGGCAATCAACATGAAAGGAGCTAAGTTGGAAGATGGCTACCATTTTATTTCAAGACTCTTTCCTAAGGATCTATAACCAGGGCCTTGTCTTCTGCTGAGAGCTCTTTCCTGCCCCTTATTGGCTAGTGTTTGATGCGCCGCTATGATTCTTCCCATGAAGTGTTGCCTAGTTCCGCTGGAGTTTGTTCTTTCACTTCTTTATGACACCACTGTTTTCCAGGGGATCACTATTACCTGCCTTCTGTCATCACCATTTCCTGACTCACTGCTCTCTTCCAGTCTCTAAACTCTAAGCTCTATGAGGACCAGGAGCATTTCTGTTCCTTTCTTAAGTTTCCAATACCAAGCAGAGTTTCTTGTGTGTCTATGTAGATGTTCAGTCAGAATTCTCTGAAAGCTTGACGTTTACGTCCAAAACCTGCACACACTAGTGGTTATGGCAACTCGCTCTTTGGTGCAGAGCTTAAGTGCTAAGAAATATATGATGTTTTCTTGAGGAAGAAGGGGAATTTTATAAGAGAACCCAATGATCGTGAAAAAAGTATAAATAATGCCACATACTTGATTCTAAGTATTGCACAATTGTGTCACTAAAATTATCCTTCGAGCTTATCTTAACTTACTGATTTAGAAGAGGTTGCACTCTCTGGGTCTTCGTTATGGCAAAACGCTGTTTTGAGCAGAATCTCTGTTAACTTTTTAAGATGGCATGCAAGGGTTTTCTCTTACGTGATCCAGCAATGAGGAAACAGGCCGTTGTCTTGGCAACATCAAGTCCATTAGTAAATGGTATTGACAAGAGGGCAGGAAATAAAGGGAGAACACTGGTTCTCCATAACATCCCCACACTGATATGGTCAGAGACCTGAAAGATAAAACTCCAGTCTAGGGCTGGAGAGATGGCTCAGCGGTTAAGAGCACTGACTGTTCTTCCAGAGGACCTGAGTTCAATTCCCAGCAACCACATGGTGGCTCACAACCATCTGTAATGAGATCTGGCACCCTTGTCTGGCCTGCAGACATACATGGAGGCAGACTGTTGTATACATAATAAATAAATAAAATCTAAAAAAAAAAAAAAACTCCAGTCTAAACAGCATTGTTCGGTACAGAATGGCCAAAGCAAAGGCAGAAGAGATCAATGTCCATGAAATATTAAATATGGCAGATTTGCTGACTGCAATCTAAAATATAATAGAGAAGATGTATACTTAATGCTTCAGATTCAGAACAAGTAAATTCAGAGCAAGTAAAAGTAGAAGCTACTTTTCTTGGTGGGCTTTGGTTAGCTAGGAGATAATAGCATCAAAATATAAAAAGGTAGATAGATTTGTTAATTTACTGACATTTTGTGGGAATAATAAGCAATCTGTTGGGGTTTGAGGTTAGTCCTTAAACACGCACACGCTGCAAGCCACACTGGTGAATTTGTAATGACGTGCCCAACACACACGAGCCAGCCTTTGACACAGACACAGAGGTTCCGCTGAGGAGCAACGATGGTCGGATAGATTGAGGGAGCCAGGCAAGCAGCGGGCCACACGCCCGTGGGAGAAGCTGTCAGTAGAGAATGCTACTCCTCAGGGGGAACATGCACAATGGAAGAGATTGGCACCTCAAAAACATATGCGCAAGGCAGAAGATCACATTTGCTGTGAGAGGGATTATGCGAGGACTTTGGGGCTCTGAGATCAAGACAAAAGGAAGCTGAGCAAGAAAGAAGAAAGAAGACAGAAGGCCTCACAGGGAGCAATAACCAATCAAACAGTTCTGTCTGTGTGTGTATATACACACACATATACTTTAAAATGTTGTGGGAGATAATTAAGGTGCTGAGCTTCCGGACTTGCCACTGAGTTTATCTAAGCAAAAAAGTAAGAGTAAGGCAGAACACGGGGAATAGGAGTAGCAAACCCCAACAAACGGAGCAGGACATTACCTTCACAGGCGCTAGAAGATCAAGCCTGATCTGGTCTGATTTTGAGAGCTACGGAGAATTTCTGCAGTATCTCAGCTTTCTATATAAGTTCACAAATCCGGGGGAATAAAGGGGGGGGGGGGTGTGCCATTAGTTTCTTCAGGAGATGGAATAACGCAACAAAAACAATGGTTTCCATATTTAGTGGCCTGTTACAATCGTCAAGGACGACTATTTTTCAATAACAGGTCCGGTACGGTTGGTACCAAGAGGCCACGCAGTTCTCGGTGGCATGAGAGGAGGAAGGCTGAGCGGCGAGCACTCCAGCAATGTCTGTACTGATAGCATCAGTGGTCTGCACCCAGCCGCAGGTGCTGCTGGGTAAGCAGGAATGCTGAGGTTCTGACGAGGCCGTGAATCGAGTGTAAATGATCAGCGATCTCACCAAAGTCACCGCTTCACTCCCTACTCTTCATCTTTCCTAACAACAACCCTAACAGTTACTGTTACCATCCCGGTCAGCAGGGTGGAGAAAGTGAGGCCCAGAAATGACAGTCACACAGCCAGCAAATACGCCACACACATAACATGGAAAGAGCCCTTCTAGCCCAGATAAGGTAAAATGCGCCTGGAATCCCAGCACTCCTAGTGTTCTGGGCCACCCTAGGACACACAGTTAAGACCCAGATTTAAAAAAAGAAAAAAAAAAAAAAAAAAAAAAACACTAAAATGGGTCTGATCTCTCAGCTATGCAAAGCCCTTTCTATCCTTTCAGGGGACAGAGTTTAGTTTCCAGAACCCAGGCAGGGTGACTCACAACCACCTATAGCGTAAGTACTAAGGGATCTGATGCCCTCTTGATGCCTCTGTATGCTCAGCCACAAATACACACATATGCATACATACATACATACATACATACATGATAAAACTAAACCTTAAAAATAGCAAAATAAAATCAAATGAAGCTTTCAAATACATTCTTACTATACCTTTATATAGTTTATAAACTTATCTGGAATTTATTTAATAGAAGTATTTTTCAGTCTCAAATATTTGTGAAGAGTTTGGGCCAGGTTTACATCTGTACTTTTGCTTTTAAACTTAGTAATCGGAAGTCCCCATTAGACTTTAAATGTAGCCTTTCTATTACTAAGCCCTCAGGGAATACAAACTCGCCAAGATTTAAAGGTGATGGTAATTCTTTCAGAAGTAAGATACTGCTGCTAAGACTCTTAATTGAATTCTGTTTATTATTTTTCACACTTACCAAATAGTAGAGAAAATAAAAGAGGAAAAATGTCTGAAGGCAAGAAATGAGTACTTAGGAGACAAAAAGGATGGCTTAGCTTATGAATGTCTGCTAATGGTAAACTAGGTAGAAAAAGAAGAGCAGAAACCAAACCGGACAGTGAGGATGACATCCAGAACCGTCCAGTTGGGAGCTGAAACTCAGAGCTGGACTAATTGTTGAGACTGGACTTTTTCCAGAGAGCAAGAATCCATCTCTATGTCCCCAAGACCTCATAATAATAGGAGCCGCAAAGATGTTTAGAAGCCACGGTAATGCATACTTACAGGGCACTAATTTAGCAGAAGGAATGGAAGGAAAAAGAGAGTGGGTGTCGGTGGCTTAGAAGCAGATTTATCAGGTTCAGAGGCAGAGACACCAAGACATTCTCTTTGCATTAGGCAGTTCCCACGTCCTGATGCGCTAGCTGAGTCCAAGAAGCGCTTGCATTCCTCCCTGTGGCAACAGACCTTACTAAACTTAGATCTTAAATCCACACTAAATCACCGTGCGCTCAGCTGTTCCTTTTTCCCTAAAACCTAGCAACGTTTCTGGGTTAGCTGGGAAGAAACGGTGTTCCAAATTCTCTCTTCTGACATTTCTTTCTACCGCCTTTGAGCACTTGGGCTTGGTCTCTATGACGGGAAAGACTCTTTTGACAGATTTATACTGAGATTTGTGGCAACGGCAGCTCAGAGTAGAAATGCAGGGCCACTTAGATTTGCTTGTGGCCGTTATGAGAACGCTGATGCAGTCAGAGGTCAGACACTCCTACCCAACTGGAAAAATTCTCACACAGACATATAAATATATAGCCATCAAAAAAAAAAAACTCTTCACTTTGTATAATACATTTCCTGGGAAGAAATCCAAAACTTTCACAATCGATCCATGACCAGTTCAGGGAAACCTTCTCAAAACTTTCAGAGAGAAACAGGACTGCTGGCCCAGGGTGTGGGGTCCGGACCTCCACATCTGGAGAAAACCCCTGGAAATCCTGAAACTGGAGGACGCTCTCTGTGGGTGTTATCACGGCCAGCATGTGTTCTAATCCACATTAGGAAGGAGATCTCACTGGAATTAAGGTGTGTTCAGAGAACAATAGAAAGGTCTAGACTTGGGCTTAGATGTCAATCTGGGAACTTTTTTAAACACTCTTACTAATGAAATCGTAAAATCAGAGGAGCTCACCACAAACAAGGCATCGACAGACCGCCTGGTCTCAATGGCAATGCACTTTACCAGACGCAGGGTGTCTTACTTGAGTTTCTGCCTGGTCTCAATGGCAATGCACTTTATCAGACGCAGGGTGTCTTACTTGAGTTTCTGCCTGGTCTCAATGGCAATGCACTTTACCAGACACAGGGTGTCTTACTTGAGTTTCTGCACTGTGATGAAACACCATGGCCTGAAGCATCTCAGGGAGGAAAGGGTTTATCTGCTCCATACTCCCACATTACAGTCATCTGAGGAAGTCAGGGCAGGAACTCGAGGCAGGAACCTGGAGGCAGGAACTGAGGCAGAAGCGCGGAGGGGTGCTGCCTACTGGCTTACTCCTCATAGCATGCTCAGCCTGCTTTCTTATACACCCAGGACCACCAGCCCAGAGGTGGCAGTGCCCACAGACTAGGTCCTCCCACACCAATCATTAATTTAAAAATAAAATGTGCACAGCCAACCTTATGATGGTATTTTCTCGGTTAAGATCCCAGATATTTCTGGGTTTGTATCCAGCTGACCAGTCAAGAACAAGAGGCACACATGGCTGTTTAGACTTTGCTAACTTATTTCCTGTGTTAGATGGAATGCAGCTGGAGGCGAGTGAGGACAGGCCTGCGAGTCACATCATTTAGGTTGCTGCCAATTTTATATACATTAAATGAACAGCACTTTGACTGAACAGACACTGCAAGGTTAAACCGAATCTAAGTCCTTTGGTGTCACAGGGAACTTTGACACTATCTTAGTTTCCAATATAAATTCACTATTCCCCTGGACCCTCAGATGGCTTTCTTGGCTGTTCTCTGTGCTGCTGGAATAACACTTCATAATATAACACCTGTAAACGTTAGTGCTTAAGCAACAAGCAAAAGAATTGGAATCCAAGCCAGTCCGGGCTACTTAATGAGACACTGTCTGAAAAGAACTTTTAAATGCTTTTAATTTTTTTAATGACTTACCAAAAACCAAAGAAATGCAAGATGAAATGTTACTCAGGAAATTCTTCCTTTTCTAATTGAATAAAACGTAGCAGTACTACTTCTCTCTAAAATGTTGAAAAGCCACTGCCCCTCACAAGTGCCTCACTGCTCCTGGGACCTCTGCCCACCAACATGGTCCTCCGCTCACACAGGAGCCAGGGATTCTATGCTAGCATTTCTCTGTGGCTTTAAGAGGCACACATTCAAAGATGTCCTGTCTTTTCCTGAAGTAAAAGGGTTTGCCATTGGGGGCTGGAGAGATGGCCCAGCGGTTAAGAGCACTGACTGCTCTTCCAGAGGACCCGGGTTCGATTCCCAGCACCCACATGGCAGCTCACAACTGTCTGAAAATGCAGTTCCATGAGATCTGACACCTTCACACCAACAAACATAATAAAGTTAAGTAAATAAATAAAAAAAAGTTTAAAAAAAAAAAAAAAAGGGTTTGCCATAAACAATGTTGTGGAGACTTCACATTCCCTGAACCTCTTTCCTCTGTCAGCCTTTGTTCATCTAAACATTTTATCTGACACAGCTTCAAAGCGGCCCTCGAGAAACTTTCTGAAGACTAATGGACAATCTGTTTAAAAGTTATCACCGCTATAAATTCAGCACTTGCATCCCTGAGCTAAGTCAGAGCCTGAAGAAAAACAATTGTCATTTATACAACCTTAATTTTCTAGGATTATCCAAATTTTGTGTATTTAAATGTAGATTGAGCTATCTAATAATAGGGTTTTCCTAAATAAATGATAATAGATTATACAAGGGCAGCCTTTGCCGTCAATTAAAAAAGATATGGAAGAACTCGAAATGTAGATATGTCTGCACTACATAGTTATGGTAGAAAACAAAATACAAATGAAAAACACTATTGGAATATAATTCCGATCTTATGGAAAGCAGGAGGGAAAACACACATCAAAATAATAATTCTAGTTTCACTGCAGTGGCAAATCATGATTTTATCTTTGCCGTCAATTTTTCCATATTTAGGCTTTTATTAAAAGGCCTTATTTTGTTAAATGTATTTTTGAAATGTTATAAAAACATTCACTATTCCATTAAGCAAATCATCCTGAAAAAGTAAAAGTTCAAATATTTTCTGTCCAGACTTACACGAAAAGATGGAGTAGGCCTCACATCCACTCAAAAGTACTTGTTTTATCCACAAAACAGCTTTGCCACTATCGCAGGTACCAGTGAGCACCCACTGCGCGGCAGGTACCAGTGAGAGGACCCACTGCGCGGCAGGTACCAGGGAGCGACAGGTACCAGTGAGCACCCATTGCACGGCAGGTACCAGTGAGCGACAGGTACCAGTGAGCACCCATTGCACGACAGGTACCAGTGAGCACCCACTGCGCTGCAGGTACCAGTGAGGACCCATTGCGCGGCAGGTACCAGTGAGCACCCATTGCACGACAGGTACCAGTGAGCACCCACTGCGCTGCAGGTACCAGTGAGGACCTACTGCAAGGCAGGTACCAGTGAGCGACAGGTACCAGTGAGCGACAGGTACCAGTGAGCACCCATTGCACGACAGGTACCAGTGAGCACCCACTGCGCGGCAGGCGGTCACAGGCCTGAGGAGAGAAGTCACGGTGATGCTTTGCTAAGTGAGCGAGTGGTCACTTGGCTTCTAATACCCTCTGGCTGCTCCTGCTCGCTGCCTGCTGCAGAGGAGCTGCCTCTGCAGATTTCACTCTGGTCACAAGCTGAGAGTAAGTGACTGCCATGTGCTCAGGCCACAGCAAAAAGCAATGTCTGTCCCTCGAACCGAGCAATGATTGCAGAAGACCGGGCAGAGAGTGGAATAGCTGGAGAAAGGGAAGGAGTGCGCGAAGGCTGTCTCTGGCCATGACGCGGCCATTGCAGTCATGAACACACAGCAGTTGTGGCTATACACACACACACACAAATAAATGTGATAACTTGGTCATTGTAACAGCACCATGCTACGTTAAAATATTTAATTGGTAAAATTTAGTACACTGCTTCTATGTTCTGCAACCATTCATATAAAACATGAATCATCGTTTTCCAAAACAAATTCTGTGGGGGAGTCTTCCACAGCATAAGACTCGGCTTGTGCTAGGACAAAGAACAGAAACACTGGGTCCCAGGCTGGGGGAAGAGCAGAAACAGGCTCTGGCTGGAGCAGTCGCCCCTTCCGTGGTCCACCAGGGCAGCAAGGCTCTGGGCTTCGTCCTAAAGGCTGCCTTGTTTCATTTTCTCTTGATTCCTTCTAACAATTCTAGGGCCGGTCTGTAACTCGGTCCTGACAGGATCATGTACAGGAAATTCAACCTAGAGGGGCCTAGGCACAAGCAGTGTTAAGACCGTGAAGAGGGACCCTGTGTCAACACCACGAGTCTGACCCTCATGTGGAGATTATACCCTGTCTTAGGAAAGAGTTTGAGGGTTTCACTTTCACATAACAGTTCGTCATTGAAGAAGGAGGTCAGGACAGGAACTCAAACAGGGCGGAAACCTGGAGGCAGGAGCTGATGCAGAGGCCCGGAAGGATGCTGCTTACTGGCTTGCTCAGTCTACCTTCTTATAGAAGCCAGGACCACCAGCCCGGGTATGGCACCACCTAATATGAGTTGGGCCCTCTCCCATCACTAATTAAGAAAATGCCTTACAGCTAGATCTTGAAAAAGAAAATGTTTTGTCAGCTGAGGTTCCCTCCTTTCAGATAATTCTAGTTCATGTCGAGTTGACAACACTATTCAGCACAGCTGATCCCCCATCATTTTAACACACACATACATCCTGTCAGGTCACAATCTTTTCTAAAAACCTAAAGTATCTTTTAATACTTCAGTCTTTGAACTATGGGCTCTTATAAGACCAAAAATAAATTAAATACTCCCTTACTTCAACAAAGAAATAGCAGGGCATAGTCAAAATAAAACCAAAGCAAAAGCAAGCTCCAACAGAGTAAACAGCCCAATGAGCAATATCTGGGGTTCACACAGGATCCGCTGTGCTCCTCTAAGGGGCTTGGGTGCTTCTCCAGCGCCGACCTCTGCAGCACACACAGCTTGTCTTCTAGGCCCCAACAGGTTCTGTTCCTGTGCTGCTCTCTCTCTTAGTGATTGTCCCATGGTGCTGGGATCGTCTGCTACTGGGCTGCACCCTCACAATAGCATCTCCTGTGCTCTCTTCATGGTGCCAAGTCTCAGCTTCTCCCCATGACCCCTTCAGTCCTGGCCCTTCAACTACTGCCATAGCTGCACCTTCTCCATCGGCCTCTCCTGGCCTCTCACAGTGCTAAGCCTCAGCTGCTCTCCATGACCCCTTCAAGCCTTCAAACCAGTACTACCTGGTGACTCTTAGAACCTAGGCTGCCTCTAGAACACGGCTTCTGTGGTGCAGACTCTATGGAAACACTTGCCGGAAGATGTCACCTCAGTGATGCTGGTCTCTTCTTAGTCAGAGCTAATTTCTTAGCTCCAGCTGAGCAATAGTAGGTGTCCACTAAAGCACAAGTTTTAGTTCAGTGGTTCCGCTTCTGGTCTCTTGTTAATCACAGTTGATTCTTCCACCCTTGGACAACCAGAAACACAGACTCTCAACTCAAAATAACAAACAGCCCTGAAAGTCTCTTTGTAATTTTGTTTTGGGTTCACCTTCTTATTTAGCTTCTCTAGGATCACGAATTATAGGCTCAATGTCCTTGGTTTATGGCTAGAAACCAAATATGAGTGAGTACATCCCATGTTCCTCTTTTTGGGTCTGGCTTACCTCACTCAGGATAGTGTTTTCTATTTCCATCCATTTGTATGCAAAATTCAAGAAGTCATTGTTTTTTGCTGCTGAGTAGTACTCTAATATGTATATATTCCATACTTTCTTCATCCATTCTTCCATTGAAGGGCATCTAGGTTGTTTCCAGGTTCTGGCTATTACAAACAATGCTGCTATGAACATAGTTGAGCATATACTTTTGTTGTATGATAGGGCATCTCTTGGGTATATTCCCAAGAGTAGTATTGCTGGGTCCAGGGGTAGGTTGATCCCGAATTTCCTGAGAAACCACCACACTGCTTTCCAAAGTGGTTGCACAAGTTTGCATTCCTAGAGAAGCTAAATAAGAAGGTGAACCCAAAGAAAACATATAGGCATCCTCCTGAATATTAACCTTCATCAGGCGATGAAAGGAAACAGAGACAGAGACCCACATTGGAGCACCGGACAGAAATCTCAAGGTCCAAATCAGAAGCAGAAGGAGAGAGAGCATGAGCAAGGAACTCAGGACCACGAGGGGTGCACCCACACACTGAGACAATGGGGATGTTCTATTGGGAACTCACCAAGGCCAGCTGGCCTGGGTCTGAAAAAAGCCTGGGATAAAACTGGACTCGCTGAACATAGCGGACAATGAGGACTACTGAGAACTCAAGAACAATGGCAATGGGTTTTTGATCCTACTGCACGTACTGGCTTTGGGGGAGCCTAGGCAGTTTGGATGCTCACCTTACTAGACCTGGATGGAAGTGGGTGGTCCTTGGACCTCCCACAGGGCAGGGAACCCTGATTGCTCTTCGAGCTGATGAGGGAGGGGGACTTGATCAGGGGAGGGGGAAATGGGAGGCGGTGGCAGGAAGGAGGCAGAAATCTTTAATAAATAAATAAATAAATAAACTGGAAGAAAAAAATTTGTTTTGGGGTTTGGGTTTGGGTTTTGTTTGTTCATTCATCTGTTTATTTTTGATGTTTGGGGAGGGTTGGGGGTTGGTTTGGTTTTTGGATTTTGTTTTTGCTGTTTGTTTGTTTGTTTGTTTTGGGGAGACAGAGTTTCTCTGTGTAACAGCCCTGGCTGTCCTGGAACACACTTTGTAGACCAGGCTGGCCTCGAACTCACAGAGATCCGCCTCAGGCCAGGCCTCCATTGTCTGCACTGCTCTCAACATTCTTATCTTCCAAGTTCCCACAGAAAAGCTCACCAAGCTTTGAACACCCAGTAGTTTTCCTAGTCCAGAGTTCCAAAGACTTTCCACAGTCCTCCTGCAAACAACATGGTCAGGTCTGTCACAGCAGTTCCCCAGTCCCTGGTACCAACTGTCTTAGTCAGAGTGAGGATTGCTGTGACGAAACACCTGACCAAAGCAATGTGGGGAGGAAAGGAAATAATTTTCTCCCGGTCCTATATGATGATATAATTTTCTCCCAGTTCTATTAAAAGCAGTGAGGACAGAAGCTCAAGCGGGGCAGGAACCTGGAGTCAGGAACTGATGCAGAGGCCATGGATGAGTACTGCTTGCTGGCTTGCCCTCATGACATTCCCAGCCTGCTTTCTAGAACCCAGGACCACCAGAATGAGGTACCACCTTTGTTATCACACACAGTGGCCTGAACCCTCCCGCACAAACCACTAATTAAAAAAATACAGTCCTGCCTACAGCTAGATCTACAGAGGCATTTTCTCAATGAGGTCACCTCCTCTCTGATGACTCTGACTCAGGTCAAGTTGCCATAAAACTAGCCAGTATATGCCCCTAAAGGGTTGTTAGGATATTCCAGATCCATAGAAAATGAGTCATATAGATCCCTGTGACTGTCAATCAAGAAAGCCAATCTCTTACAGGCAACTAAGATGCATGTCCAACATTTGATTGGGATTTTTGGTTTCAATTGGGAAGAGGGTGACATACCTAATAAAACAGTGTGGACAGAGAAAACAAGCAGCGGTGTGAGCAAATGAACCACAAATCAGCAATGGCAATGAATCTCTAATAACTGAGTGACCAGCATGATTGTCCCTGCCACTCCTGGAGCCAGTGACTAAATTCTGGAAAGTTGTGCAGCCCTAATATCAAAGCAACTTGAGGAAACTGGACACAGTGAGTGACGTTCAGGACAGGGCTTTCCCATGGGCCTTCTATGGAGTTCTCCAGAAGTTACCTAGTATCCTCTTGGGTCCCTTTGCTTTTACAGTTCTGTTGTTTCCTATGAATCTGTGATGTGAGGACCAGTTATAAAGCCCGGAGCAAACCTTTCGGTTGAAGGAATTGATTGGTTTTGTCTCTCCTAGACAACACCCCACAGGATCATCACTGTACCACAAAGACGCAAGCCTCCCCTATAAAGTAGACGGTCTTTATTGTTATCGTTATGAGAAACTACAGCAAATGCCACTTTTTAAACTTTCAGATCAAGAAGCCTGCTCACTGCACAGTCTAAGAACCTGTGGCCCCATGTAAAACATTGGATTCAGCCGCACACACCTGATACCCCAGAGCTCCAACAGTGTGGAGATGCAAAGGTGCAAAGATGCAAAGGTGGAGATGCAAAGGTGCAAAGATGCAAAGGTGCAAAGATGCAAAGGTGGAGACAGAGAACTAGCTAGAAGGACCAGCGAGCCTGGAGTTCAGAGTGCATCCGCAAAAAGCAAGAAAAGACCCTGACTCCAAACAAAGGAGGAAGATGAGAACCAAACCTTAGAAGGTGTTCCCTGACCCCCACAGGCATGCAGTGGCACGGAACGCACGCATCGTACAAACAAACACAGAGGTAATTATTAATTAATTAGCAAAGGTACCAAGGCTGCATACAGTTTTAAAAAATAAATGAAAATTTGTGTTTTTACAAATGGCCTTTAACTATATAGCTAGTGAACCTCCCAGGCAGCATAGGGTGACAAGAGAATTAAAACACAATCCATAAAAAGAACAACTCCTGAGATAAAGCAGTGTTACAGCCCAAAGCACTGGTAAATTACTTAAACGTGAGAAGTCACAAAGAATAAAAAGCTTAACTGACTGCAGCTGAAACCGTAAGACCTGAATCAACCTCCGGTCGGAATTCTATCTTAATCAAGATAAAACATTTTTTCAAGATCTACAGAATATTGATTATTAGCTACAAAGAAACGTGACTTGTTTATTCGTGCAAAGAACAATTTAATCCATAATTTCCTGTTTTCTCAGTTCTCATTTTTTTAATGTGCCTGTTTAATTTTATGCTTGGTATGAAGTCTTCTATGATTTTCACAGGATATGACCCACAATCATTCCCACAGCACCGCTCAGAGCCTCTCTGGTCTACTGGAACCTGCAATGGTTTCAGTAGAATTTGTCATTCAGCCTCAGTACTCCCAGAGACCACCAAATGCAATCCCCAAGGCTCAGAAAAGAAGCTGAGTATCGGACACACTTTAGCTCTCAGCTGGCTATGCTTAAAAATCAGACTAGACCAAACACCTGACTTGCCTCGAGGGAGCAGCAACCTGGACAGGTAGCGCCACCTACTGGTCAGAGGGGCAGAAAACAAAGAAACAGGGTTGAACTAGCGGTGCCGTGAAACGAATATGGCTCACCTGGACGAATCTCTCCGGCAGGGAGTTAGCTCACTCTAACTTTTTATTATTATTATTTTATGCGTCTGAGGGTTTTGCTTGCCTGTACGTCTGTGCGCCACGTATGTGCCTGCTACTCATAGAAGCCAGGAAAGGGCGCCGGATCCTCCACAGTTGGAGCTCCACAGGGTCGTGACCCACCCTGTGGGTGTTTCAAATCAAACCAAGGCACTCCGGAACAGCGCCCAGTGTTCTTGGCCGCTGAGCTATCTCTCCAGCCCCGGGTTAGTTCACCTGAAAAGACTAATCCAAACTGACTGGTCATGTTTAATCAAGAAAACTAAAGGAGCAATGTGGTCATATTCCATAGAACTTTAGAATGACCACTTAAATCCACTGACTCCAGCGCGGTCCGCCTTCCCGATCCAGGACCTCAGTTAAAGTGGAAGTAATGAGTACATCCCCTGACACGCTGAATATTTGGTTACATGAAGGAGGAACATTCCTTTATTTTTTGCTTGTTTGTTTGTTTCATTAGTTTCATTTGGGGCCTTTTTCAAACACCCCTTATTTATTAACGGCCAAAAGCAAAATACCTTGTTCATTATATCCAAAACAAAGTACTCACAGCGGGATTCAAATCAATTAAACCATGAAATCACTTTAGCCAGGAAGGCTTGGTCAGATGTATACGGCCAGGCCTTATTCTCCAGCCCAACCTTCATTTTCTTAATCTTCTTTTTGAAGTCACTCTAGCAAGAACTTGCTACGGCAATGGATAGACTGTGAAATACAAGATCCAGTTTATTCAGCAGAGGGGAAGCCTTATATACCCTCCACCTGCTCAGGGAAGCAGCCGCACCAGCACGAGGATCTTTCATGGCGGCTGGGGACGGATTCGGGACCTCTTGTATCGTGGTTCCGCGCTGTTGTTGTCCCCTTGATAGACCTAGGTTGGCTCATTTTGGGGAAGTTACCTTACCACTTGCTCACATAGCCGGTTTAGTCTGGTTTAGGCCAGTGAGGGCCTGTTGGCCCCCAGGCCCTTTGTGTCTGGCTAAACAGTACCCCACACACAAATAGACAGCTGCTCAAAGTAATTCTGCACTGTGTGTTGCCAAAAGGTGCAAAGCCCCAAAGTAATTCTCTCATACACACACACACTCATGCTGACACACCAAAAAACACAATGATGATAAAACTATGCAATAAACATTTCAAATCTAACATCTAGTGACCAAAAAAAAAAAAACTACATTTTTGTTATTGTTTAAACTGCAGTGCTTCTGTGGGCCCCCTACTTCATCTGCTAACTTCCTATCCTGAAACATCAGCTCTCTTTTTGTGTCGAAGACCATCTAGGCACCTTGGAGGTCTACCCACAGATCACAGCTGAAGCGGAATCCTGTTTCAGACAACACAGAAGAATTCAACAGTCTGCATCCTATGGCTACTTGTGCATCACATTGATGGCTTAAATAGCACCTGGACAGGCTTCAGCATAACAAAGACAATCAAGCAGGGCATTGCTCTATTGTGACCAAGGAGGTGACAGCAGAAGGAATGTCTTGCGACGAAAGGACAGCGTTATGTCGGCATTAACCCCGCATGAAGAAGGTATTACTTCCGCTTTCCTAGGACACACACACCCCCCACCCCGGTTATGATTTCTGATTCCTGCCACCGTGCCCAGCATCTTCCATCAAATATGCGAGAGTGCCTGGCCACGCCGTCTTCCACTTATTAAATGATCTGTGCCGGAGTCATTTATTTCCATTCCTCTTACATCCGTGCAGTGGCCGAGAAGAGTGAGACTGTCATTTCCCCTCTATCTTCTCAATGAAGTAAGGGTTAGAGCAAGGGTGCTACAACTCCGAAATAACAGCCTAACGCACTTCTCCTCACTCTGCCCGCCTCCTGCATTTCCACCAGGGGGTCAAGTTCTGACAGCATTTCCTCCAACGCTTAGGAGGCTGAAAGCGATTGCTGCTTAAACCCCATACTCACACGCCAAAGACAGCATCTCAAACCTAGTTATTTTCTGAGCAAATATGTTTCAAAATAAAAATTCTACAAATATAAATCCTGGCCTGGAGGCCTTAGAAAAGTTAGCAGGAAAGAAGCTATAGATAAAAACAGAACTAATACTTTTAAAAGTCTGAAAAGAACAAAGCAGCACACGTGCGTCTTCCTGTCACTTTTCTATCTTGAGATCCCACTTGCCCCAGCCCCTCACCTCCAGCCCAGCACACACATAGACACACACACACACACACACACACACACACACACATTTGTGCACACAGCACAAACTCCAACCAATTGTTATTAAGAGTAATTATATATATTTTTTATTTGAACAATCAACCTTTGTTTTACAAAGAGAGTCCTAGGAACCAGTAAGCCAAAGCAAACTCTTCCCTGCTCCTTTAAAGATGAAGACCACGCTTCTGGACTGTGGCAGACACTGTATTTCACCTTCTAAATGTAACATAACAAAATAAAGATGTTACAAGGTAGACCGAACTCTGAGCCTAATTCCCATCTATTAAGATTTTGAAGAAAGGCGTCTGGAGAGATGGTTCAGCACTAGAGACCACTGGCAGACCACCCACCACCCAGGTTCAGTTTCCAGCACCCTCAGAAAGCTCACAAGTGAGTATAAGTCCAGCCGGAGAGTGATAGACAGTTACAGGCACCCTCCTGTGTCTCCTCAACAATGCATGCACATGGTACACCCATAACCAAGCACATATAGCAACGATAAATACACAATTTTTTTAAAGATATTGAAGGAAAAGATACCCACAAAGCTGTTGTAAGAAACTATGTAATGTGGGAAGTAAGGCATGTCAATACGGTCAAGTCCACCTGTGTAGAAACGCTCCTTCAAAAGTCACTTTTAGAAGCTTTGGAACAAATATTAAAATGGATCAGACTTCAATTTATTTTAAGCATATTGCACAGGAAACTATATTAAACATTATCCATAAATCAAATCACATTTCATAGACTGAATCTCATACACATGGAGCTGAAGTAGAGGTCATGAAGTTATCTAAGAGTCCCCAAGAAGGCTGCCTCCGGAAGTGCTCTGGTCATTTCTGCAGGACGATCATCCACAGCATCATCTTCCTTGTTTTGCATCGCCAATGGCACCCCACACGTCAAACATAAACTCGTCAGGGAAGGCAAAGTCTCCCAGAGTCTCATCAAGGGCCACAGCAAATTCGTCGGGGTTGCTTTTGTCTTTTCCGGCTTCAAACATGGTCGTAGCTGTCAATGACAATTTTTCAAAGTTAAAGAGTCATGCGTCAGCATTGGAGGACTGATCCTGTCCCCACCGCCCTGTCCCCAACCTGAGAGACCATCACTTGGGGAGGCTTTAGCATTCTCTGGTGGCTGTTTTGTTTTGTCTGGTCTTATTTGGTGTGGAGTTTACGCACGTGCGTAGAGAGACCAGAACACAACCTCAGATGTCAAACCTCTGAAATGTCATTCGCCTCTTTTTGAGACTGTGCCCTCCTCACTGGACTGGGGATCACTAGGGAAACTGCTGGTTGTCTAGCCAGCTCCAGGAATCCTCCTGTCTCCACTTCCCCCAACACTAAGTTTTAAAGCCCACACCACCACGCCTATCATTTTTACATGGACTCTGGGGATCAAACTTGTGTTTCCAAGAGAAGCATTTTACTGAGTCCCCTCTGCAAACCCTCCAGCATTCTGATGGATGGAAGACACAGTTTAAGAAAGCTCCATGGCTACCCTCACCAGGAACATCAGCACACACAGCCCCTGACTTCACCACAGGCTAGCACTCTTTGTGTCTTCTATCCATGCCCTACTCCCAGACAGCCGCAGTATACGCTTCCCTCCACGAAGGAATAGTTTACAGCGCACAGCAGTCTGAGTTCTGTGGCATCTTTCCTGATCACCTTCTAAGTTAGGGTAGAAAATTAAGATAGTGTGTGTGGTCTGCCTTCCTAGGAAGACACTCAAACCCCGTGTTCCAGGTCTGGGAAAGAGCATCCCGTGAGCACACTCCCAAAGGACTTTCCCCAGGATCTGAAAGCCCTTGAAGGTCACCTACATTTTTGCCCCACCCCTTATAAGCACTAACAACCATAAAGGATTTTTTTTAATGCCACATAGCACAGCTAAGTGCTGACCTCCTGTGGCCACTCTGAGAATATTTTTATGTTCCTACTGCCACAAAACTTTGACCAATATACAGTTTCCATTAAGTTTGTAAATATTTAAAGAACTTTTAGGTATAAAAATTAACCTATTACATAAAATCTTTATTAAATGTGTGTATTTATATGTATATATGTATAGGTAAGTATATGTGTGTATATGTGTATGTATATAAAGGCAACTGCATATATGGGGTGTGGTGTGTGGGTGTGTGTGTGTGCACGTGCGCATGTGTTACTGGAACTCTATCTAACTCAGGGTCTTATGTATGCCAGGTAGCATACATAGTGCCCTCCAATGCACGTTTTAAAAAAGATGTATCTGTTATTTTTTGTTTGGGTGTTTTGCCAGCATGTATGTTTGTACACCATATGTAGGCAGTGCCTGTGGAGCTGTAAGAGGGTGGTACACCCTGTGACGGAATGTCACACATGACTGAGATGCTCGGTGGGCCAGCTCCTCTGAAACAGCAGCCAGAGCTCTTAACCAATGAGTCGTTTCCAGCCCCTACAAAGCACTTTTTAATAAAAATCTACTCCAGATTTCATTGATCTCAACGTAGAAGGAGCTCTTCACAGTGCGCATGGCTTCACTGACCAAAGCAAGGAACCCAAGGGAGAAATGGGTTCCTCCCTATGAAACATCATTAGTATATAGGACATTTTTGAAAACCAGCATAAGACGCTGTGGGAAAAACAACTTAGAAACTACCATTTGAATTGCCTTCCCACACATCTCTAGTGTTTTTAATGGGATAATTTTTTAAATTCTGAAACTGCCACCAGGTGGTGGTGGCACACGCCTTTAATCCCAGCACTTGGGAGGCAGAGGCAGGGTGTATTTCTGTGAATTTGAGTCCAGCCTGGTCTACAAGAGCTAGTTCCAGGACAGGCTCTAAAGCTACAGAGAAACCCTGCCTTGAAAAAAAATTCTGGCATTCCCATAGATAGTTCCAAAATCCTGCATTGGTATCAGAAAACAATGTAGGTCCACAGGTAGTAACACTGTTGCCTAAAGCTTCCAATTGAAAGTATGACAATGTATCCTTATGTTAGCTCACTCCAGGGGACTCCACAGCTTCCAGCACTTATTCCTTTACAAATAGCATCCCATGGTACTCCATGTGAGCTTAGCTGGTTGAAAAAATCACATTTCACAACTTAACTTCACAACCACTGAAGCGCATTCATCCTCAAAGTTATTTCCTACAAAGACTCATTTGAGGCCAGGTGGTGGGGGCAGGGTGGGGCGTGCTTTTAATCCCAGCACTCAGGAGGTAGAGGCAGGTGGATCTCTGAGTTTGAGGCCAGCCTGGTTTACAGAACAAGTTCCAGGACAGCCAGGGCAACACAGAGAAACCCTGTATCGAGAGAGAGAGAGAGAGAGAGAGAGAGAGAGAGAGAGAAAGAGAGATAGGAGGGAAGGAGGGAAGGAAGGAAGGAAGGAAGGAAGGACATTTTTGAAAACCAAGAAATACTGGAAATGCAAAAAATAAAGGCATCCATTTTTCTGTTAAGATAGGCTCACATTTCTGGATTATATCTCATGTTAATCGTATCTGAGCAACAGAAATTCCTAATAACAACAGCTGACACTCTTCAAATAATTATTTCCCTCACACTTTGCCTCCCTAAGTGACTGATCTCACTACTAATCATGTTTGATGGCAATGGCTTCATGTCAATTGAAGGAATTTGCTACAGATATTTAACTAAACTGACAAGGGACCACTGGGTGATTTCAATGAAATTTTTAGAATATGCAATGGTCTAGATTTCTGAGAACAAGATAAAATTCATTATTTTTTATTAGGTTCTTTTTAAAATTATATATATATATATATATATATATATATATATATAGTGTGTGTGTGTGTGTGTGTGTGTGTGTGTGTGTGTGTGCATGCACATGCATTTGAGGAAGGGAAATCTGGTACACCACAGTGTGGACCTCACGGTCAGAGGACAACTTCAGCTTGCAGGAGGCAGCGTTCTCCTTCCACCACACAGATCCCTAGGACCACACTTGGGTCACCTGGCCTGGTGGGCGTGGTTTTCCCTGCTGGGCCATCTCATCAACCAGAAAACTCATCTTTAACGATCTGGGGTTCTACTGTGTTGGGGTGTTCATTTCGTTCCCCAGATTTTGGGAGTTTTCTCTTATATTAGCTAGAATTTTTCTGTTCCTTTAGCTTTATCTCAGTTCCTTTGTCTGTCCCATGGATTATCAGTTTGGTCCAGAGATCTTGGAAATCTGCGGGCTGGAGTATTCAGTTCTCTTCTTCACTGGTGTCTAAGTGGGATGTGTTGGCCTAGCCAACTGGTCAAGACAGTCTTTCTATTGTTTGATGTAGTATATTGGTGATGGTGTCCACTGTGGTTTTTCTCAGTTTTGTTGCTGTAATTGTTTTATTTATTTTGTGGTTATTTTGTTTATGATTCATTTAATTTTTCATTTCCAATTTTTTTCTTTGTTTTATAGGGTTTTTGAGACAGGGTTTCACTGTGTAGCCATGGCTGTCCTGGAACTCAGAGATCCACCTGTGTG
The DNA here is from genome assembly GCF_018167655.1 of Microtus oregoni. NCBI lineage: Eukaryota > Metazoa > Chordata > Mammalia > Rodentia > Cricetidae > Microtus > Microtus oregoni. The sequence continues at coordinate 55,171,827 of NW_024543059.1, read as the reverse complement.
GAAGCCAGAAAATGTGAGCCTATTTCCTGTTGACCAAAGGTCAGAGAGTGGGAACTTACCTCTAGGTCCTTCAAGGTTATTGTGTTTCTACCTCAAACAAAGGTCCCACCTAGATTTAGACCAGAGAGTTCTACTCTCAAGGTTATTGTCAACAGGTGTGGCTAATAGCCAGAGTTTCTACTACAGGAATAAAGAAGTAGATGTGTTCCTACCTCAAACAAAAGTCTAAGGATCCAGCTAAGTTCCAGTTCCTTTATGGAGATAACTTGGGATTCTACCCAGGGAGTGATTTGCCTACAGAATGTTTTGGTCTGTGGTGTGAGCGAAACTAGTTTTGTTCTAGCAACAGAATGTAGCCTGTGACCTTCAACTGGTATGTTCATCGCCTTGTGTCGTGTTGCTGCAGGTTTTTTGTCTTACTCCTACCTCTTGGGGTCAGGGGTATTTAAAGCAATTGGAAATTAAGCACGGGTAAATTTCAGTACTCACTGGAATTCCCTCCCAATACTATTCTATGTTTCTCCGTTTTATTGTTTTTATTCGTGTCTTCATATTCTTTACTAATATTTTCTAAATCCCCATACCCTTACCCTGGCAAGTGGTATTTTTGTTGAGGTTGGTCCCCGACACACCTGCCTCTCCCTCCTGAGTGCTGTCATTAAAAGCATACATCATAGCACCTGGGACATTTCTTTTCTAAAAAAACTTCAATTTTCTTGTTGAATTTCCTTTCCATTTTACTGACTTTCTTTCCTACACTCAAGATTGATTTTATTACTTCATATTTGTGTTTTTATGTATCTATGTATCTTGTGTGAAGTCCCTGGTCATTTTTACAAGCTCTTAAATTCTTTGTCTGACATTTTACCCATTTTAGTTAGTATCTTTGAATCCAACTATTGCAGATTTATGATCTTTTGACTAGCCGAGAAGTGATATTGCCTCGCATTTTATGTTTCTTGTTTTTTCTGTGTTGAGAGGTGTGCAGTTTCATCTGGGGTCTTAGGGAGCAGTTGCTCTTAAGGTTCAGCCCCAGCACAGCTCAGAGAGGAGAAAAATTATTCAAGCAGCAACAACGCAACCAAACAAGGTACAGTGGTGCACTTAGATTAAAACAATTATCACAAAACAGAAAAGGGCAACGTAGACTGTGAGATGAGGTTAAAATTATTTAAGGTTAGCGTAGAAACGAATACGAGAGAATAATACGGTGGAGAGGAGGAGGCCAGAAGAGGCCCAAGGTGAAGGAAACAAAGGGTGAAGGAGAATGCTATAAGAGGGGGTTGAAGGGAAACCTTTATAAAAGAAAACAAAAGTCAAAAGGAGGTCGCCTGATAATGCAAAAACACATAAACAAAACCAGAGAAGTAGTATAAACATAAAAGCTTTAGAAATACAGAAAAGTCACAATATCCTGGCAGAGTAGACAAAAAGGAAAGTGGGAAACAAGAAATAGAAGAACAGAGGGAGTGTGAGAGAGAGTGTGTCTTCTCCTGGGTCCCTTAAAGCCAGGCGAAGTCAGCCACGGCAGCTGAACTTGCAGATGCTTGTCTTCCTTAGTTTATGCCACGTCTATGCCTATGGAGGTCATGTGTCAGCTGTTCCCCTAACGCGTTGTGGAATATTCCTTTACATCGTGTGAGATATGCCACCGTGGTTGGTTTATAAAGAGCCCATTAGCTAGGCAGGAAGAGGCTAGGCGGACTTCTGGGGACAGAGAGCTCTGGGAAGAAAGGAAGAGTCACCAGCCAGATGTTGAAGAAGCAGAATGGGCAGGACAGAGTGACATCAAAGAGTGCAGATTAAAAACATGGATTAATTTAAGGCATGAGAACTAGTTAGGAACAAGGCTAAGAAACTAAGGCCAAGCTTTCATAATCAATAATGAGTCTCCGTAGAGTTGGTTTGGTTTGTGTGTGTGTGTGTGTGTGTGTGTGTGTGTGTGAGAGAGAGAGAGAGAGAGAGAGAGAGAGAGAGAGAGAGAGAGAGAACTGGCTGCTTAAAGAAAAATCTACCAATAAATGGTGCCCAACTTCCAGCCACATACATCCACATAAGGTCTGAGAAAGAAAAAAAAAAAGTTCAAAACACAGAGTCAAATGCAGCTTCTTGGTGACCAAGGTCTCTCAGTAGGCTCAGCTTACAGAGACTGCCTGTGGGCTGGAGCCAGTGGCCAGCACTATGTGCTAAGCTGAGATGCACTGGTGGCTGGCATAGCCATTTAAGATTTGTCTCATGTCATCAGAGAACTCTACAAATGCTTAGAAAATCAGGTCCAGATACACAAAACCTCTGGAAAGGCACAGAGGTTAAAAAAGAAAAAAATATGGGTATAGATAATCAAAAAAAATAGTTTATAAAGAGCAAGGTAAAGTCTCTAAAGAAGAAATAAAATAATATAAAAAGGATAAGCCACACAAAGATGGAAAATACACAGACTGGATCCTACATGGTGTTGTGTTAATTTTAATTTTTTGGATGCAAATGAACAGAGAATGACAGGTACTGGAGACACTGGACTGTGGAAATGACTGCTGAGTTAAACCTCAATACTTCAGGATGCCTGAACTTTAAAACAGAATTCAGGAGATGTATTGCTTAGGGAAAGAGGATATGCTTTTATTTCCACAGAAAACAAAAGGCTGAAGATTCATTCAAAGTTAAAGAGGATCAGGTTTGACTGGGAGAGACGCCCTGAAAATCCTGGCTAAAGACATAAAGAAATAAATGTAGAAAACCTACAAGACAGGTAATATATATTTTACAGCTCAAACTTAAAAAATTATCTTTGGCTGGCTTTTATGTACAATGCATAGTCTATACTTGTGTTAATGAAGATATGTATGTTACCTTTGAAAGTTTGTGTGTTTTCAGAGTAAGGGGACCAGACACCAGTGCAAAGAGGTGGTCCAGGTGATCCGGCCTCTCAGAGTGCCTCTGTTGAAGCTTCCTCAGAGTTCCATGTCCAGAATGGTTTCAAGGCTGCTCACTAAGGTGGTCCAGCCTCATAGACTATTCCAGTCAGGACGACAGATAAGCTTTGTGCTTTCCCATCACATAGACTAGACAGCAAATATTACAGATAGTGTTTCCTGAACTTGACCAATATCTCAGTTTTCTCAGGATTCCCCAAAGATGCCATGGCCCCCAGACAACAGGAAGTAGTCTAGATAACACGATGCCACATTCTTAAGAGGTGGGGTGGGTGTTCCCTTGTCATTCAATGGGTTATGGATGCTTGTAATCATTTAGAGGGGTTGATTTTTTTTTTTTTTGGTTTTTCGAGACAGGGTTTCTCTGTGGCTTTGGAGCCTGTCCTGGAACTAGCTCTTGTATACCAGGCTGGTCTCGAACTCAGAGATCCGCCTGCCTCTGCCTCCCAAGTGCTGGGATTAAAGGCGTGCACCACCATCGCCCGGCTAGAGGGGTTGATTACAAGTTTTTATTGATCAAAAGCTGAACAAAAGAGATTAGATTCAGGGATCTCTTTCTGAGGGTAAAAAAGAGGGATACAGTATAGAAATGATGGTATAAAAGGGTGGATTGTTGAATCCACTTCTGAATAATCACTAGTCTCAAATATTTTACAGTGGTATGGATTTTTGCATATTGATACAAATTTAAAGTGATTTTTGTTATACTGTATTTATGTTACAGATCTAGCATTCTTTTATGTGTTTCAGCTGCACTGCGTGCAGTACCCATGGAGGCCAGAAGAGGGCATCAGACCCTGGAACTGGAGCCATAAGAGGTGAGCTGCCATAGGAGTGCTGGGAACTGAATGCAGCATTAAGAGCACCTAACCTCTGAGCCATCTCTTCAGCACCCAGATTCAGCCATTTTTGAAGACAAGACCCATCTCTGGATTTTTTGGTTATAAAAACCATAAATTTCCCCCATTTTTTCCTACTTAATACAGTTGGAATTAGGGTTTTTGCATTCATTCTGTTTTGCAGTATTTGCTACCAGTAGAGTTTTAGTTGATAAAACAAGAACTTGACACATTCATGGTAACATAAGAAATAACCCAGGGCTGGGCAGTGGTGGTGCAAGTCCTTAATCCCAGCACTTGGGAGCAGAGGCAGGTGGATCTCAGTGAGTTCGAGGCCACCCTGGACTACAAAAACAAATTCCAGAACATCCAGGACTGTTACACAAAGAAACCCTGTATCAAAAAACAAATAAACAAACAAAGAAACAAAAGAAATAAGCTAGGAAGGGCTGGAGAGATGGCTCAGTGGTTAAGAGCCCTGACTGCTCTTCCAGAGGACCCGGGTTCAATTCCCAGCACCCACATGGCAGCTCACAACTGTCTGAAGATCAGTTCCAGGGGATCTGACACTTCACACCAATGCACATAAAATAAAGTTAAATAAACCATAAAAATATTTAAAAAAAAAAAAAGAAAGAAAGAAGCTAGGAAGCACCCAGAAACCCCACTGTTGCGTCATCCTTACTCACGAGTCCTGTATCTTTGTCTTCCTATTTCAGGAATCCTATTAAATTTTTATGTAGCTCTGGCTGTCCTGGAACACAGTGTGTAAACCAGGCTGTCCAGAGTTAAAGGAACGTGCCACCACGCCCAGTTTAGCTAAAATTTTAAGTTAAATTAGCAGTCATCTGGGAAAATCATCTTTTTTTACTGTTTTTATGCTCTTTTGGGTTCCACAATCCTTTTCATCCTGAAGCGTATATAGTTGGCTATCATCTATAAACAACGTGGAAATTACCGTTAACAGTGTGGCCTTACCCAAGTCGATATCTCGAATTCCCATGTACAGTTCGAGGAGATCATCAACCTTTTCGATCGCCTTTGCTTTGGCTTCAGAGGGCTTTAAAGAGAGAATGACAAGATAATGCATTTACACAATAAAATCTCTTGACAGCAGGAAATAGCTGGTCCATTAGCTAATTCTAATGGACATATCTGGAATATACCTTGTAACCTTATAGCTAAATGTAAATCAGTACAGTAAATAGCTGTAGTGTCAACACTAAAGAGAGAGAGAGAGAGAGAGAGAGAGAAAGAGAGAGAGAGAGAGAGAGTTAAAGTCGATAGAAGAGAATATTACAGTCACAGTAAGAAGTCCCTGGAGAGAACAGTTGCACGACTAGAAGTTAGGGTCATGGGCTGAAGGCGTAAGTCACAAACAATGCCACACCAATTTGGGGTTATGATTAATAGGGTGGTATTTATTTAAAGGGGAAAAAACTTACAGATCACTGTCCCAGGCAACAGCCCTCTACGCAACCAGGAAAGGAGTCTAGTCGTCAGCGGAGCAGGAAGTGAAGAGAGAGAGGAGAGGGAAGTGGCCGCTTTTTTAAAGGGAGAGAAACCACGCCCCAATGGGCTGGTACCTCAGCGGTGATAGGCTGGAGGAGTGGGAGGACCTCCCGCAACAATGGGCCACTAAAAGGTTGGGAATCTCCAAACTCCTCTTTGCCTGTGTGTGTGTGTGTGTCTGTCTGTCTGTCTGTGTCCATGTGTGTATGTCTTTGTGTGTCTGTGTCTGTGTATTCCGTGTATATGCACATGTATGACTAATATTAAGAGCTCTCCTCAATTGCTCTCCCTTATACTTTTGAGACAGGGTCTCTCACTGCACCTGGAGTTTACTGATTCAGCTGCAAAGTCCCAGGAGCCTCCAGTCTCCACCTCCCCCGTGTGTGTGAATGCAAACATGAGAAAATGCCAGTGCATTAGGTGTCACTGTATACTTGTGCGGGGAGTGTGGGTATATGTGTTTATATAAGTGTATATACAGAGCTGGAGAGATGGCTCAGTGGTTAAGAGCATTGCCTGCTCTTCCAAAGGTCCTGAGTTCAATTCCCAGCAACCACATGGTGGCTCACAGCCATCTGTAATGAGGTCTGGTGCCCTCTTCTGGCCTTCAGGCATACACACAGACAGAATATTGTATACATAATAAATAAATAAATAAATAAATAAATAAATAAATAAATAAATAAATTTTTTAAGTGTATATACATAAATGAGTGAGCTTTTGGGTGCATGTGTGTGAGTGTGAATCGCATGAGAGGGTGTACTTGTACTGATTCAATATTAGCATCAAACTAGCTCCCTTTCATTATGAGATAGTTTTAATTGACCTATTAATTATGCAGACTATGCAAATGGATGGAATTTTAATGCTTACATTTGAATGGTTTCTTCCTAGGTCCCCAAAGATTGCAGATAGATGTCCTAGCTCCCTTCCTTTCATTGCAGCACCTCATGTACAACAGGGTGCTTAACACATAGTCACTAGTTATATTCACTGTTGGGAAACAATGCTCATCCCCACAGGATGTGGAACTGCCCAGCATGCCCTGCTTCCTCCACACAACGTGTCAAGGCTGCTCATCTTCCTCACAGCCTCATACAGAGAATCAAAAGGGCCTTTTCCTAGTGGCCCACTGCAAGCTGTGCCCACTGATTTTACATTCTCCTACAGAATGTCCTCTGTGCAGGCTTGTGCATCAATTGAAGAGACAGGGACAGTCTTCAGCAATCCACCAGGGGGTAAGATAAGCAGAGGAAAAAGGAAAGGCTCAGCCAAATATCCCCACCCTGTTGAGGCGTACAGAATTCAGCACCGCTCATTCTCCAAACACTCTGACTCTGCCGTGTTTTACAGCTGTGTTTGCCTCTCTGCTAGCTAATCTTAAGCGTGAACCTGATGAGAGGTGGCATTTCCATGGAAACACATCTCTGGGTGCACCTGTGATTAGGGTCTAGATTAGGTCCTCGATTAGGAAGGCCTGCTCTAACTGCGGGCAGCGCTGTTCCTTGAGGGCCAGACTGAATAAAAAGGGGGGAAAGGAGCTGAGCTCCAGCACGCATTTCCTTTTGCGTCACAAGCAGCTGCGCGAACCCCTGCCACCATCCTTTCTCCAGCATGAGGGACTGGGTCCCTGACTCACCATCCTCCTCAGGGTTCCTCAAAACACACAGCATCCTGAGCGACTCCTCACACAGCCCCAAAGATGGCCTTCACCTAGTGGTCTTTACGTATCAGCTCTAACCAAACAGCCCTTCACTGACCCTGGACATTGTCATTCAACAGATTCTAGGGACAGGATCAGTTTGTAAACAGTCACCTACTGGTCACCTGACTCTCCTTTCTGCAAACCTGGGGATCTGAGGGTAACATTCACATACAGGCTGTGAGGGCCCCTGCCTGAGCTCTGCTCCCAGGAGCTGCAAGCCTTGGATGTCACTGCGTCAACTTCATCGCGCACTGTCCTCACTGGGGTGGGCAGACCTGCTCCTGCCCTTGCCCATCCTGATCTCTTCTTTCACCTTCCCCCTCCATTTGTCTCTTCACCTTCTGGCATTTTCCACTCGGAGACTGACCTTTGCCCTGACAGTCAGTCAATAAGTGAAGCCCTTGCTTTCCTCAACCTAAAATAAATCCATAATTAATTCATTGATGCTGCAAAAACTTGAGTTCCTTTGGCACATGAGATTCTAGGCTGGGTGACCGAGACTATGAAATAACAACAGATGAAATTAAATAAAATAAAGATATGAGTCAGCCATATTTGGTGCATTGAGGAAAATTAAGGTTAAGAAGAGCTAAAGGCAGAGAATTGCAACTTGTGCCAGATATTCTGAAAAGACTGTGTGGGTAAGGAGATACACAGGCAGAAAAATGAAGAAGGTGAGAGTACACCAGGAAGGGGGCGGTGGTAACAGCAGCCCTAACACCCTGAGCAAGGGAAACACTGGGAGCTGGTGAGGATGAGCGGAACCTGGCTGCGCCAGAGGGGGTGGCAGAAGGTGGGGGTGGCAGAAGGTGGGGGTGGCAGAAGGTGGGGGTGGCAGAAGGTGGGGGTGGCAGAAGGTGGGGGTGGCAGAAGGTGGGGGTGGCAGAAGGTGGGGGTGGCAGAGGGGGTGGCAGAAGGTAGGGGTGGCAGAGGGGGTGGCAGAAGGTGGAGGTGGCAGAAGGTGGGGATGGCTGAGGGAGTGGCAGAAGGTGGTGGTAATGACCAGAAATATGGGGTCAGGCCACAGCTTTCATTCTTGGGACACAGGAAACCCCCACCTCCCCCAACTTGCATCTCTAGAGGATAATCCTGGCTGCTGTACCCAGCACAGAAGGAAAGGGAGGAGAACAGGGAATGGTCCAGCAGCCTCCAGGTGCCTGGAGTCCCAGTGCATGCAGGGGGAGGTTGTAGGAGTCTGAAATTGTGCAGAGCTGGATCCCCAAGGTGTCCCTGGCAGGAGTGCAGAGCATGAACGAGCAGAGTCAGGCATGACTCGAAAATAGTTTTCTTAGGAGACTGGATATCTAGGATATAGTCTTCTGTCATAGCAGCCTTCACAAGTGCACGTCCTCTGACAATTCAAACGTCCACAGGCAAGTCTAGACTAGTGACCTGCTGGAAGAGGAGACTCCCAAAAGCCTCAGTCTCCCTCCCATGCTTTGCTGTATTTTCCTCTTAATACCTCGGTGGTTTGCAGGAGGAGGAAACACTGATGAGAAGATGAATTCAAAGCACCCAACCTTGCATTTTACTATGATTACTTAGTTTTATTTCTAGCTCTAATAAATGTGCATAACTGTATATGTGCTAATGGAATTGCATAACTGTATGTGTGCATAACTGCATGTGTGCAAACGGAATGGGGACTCACTGAACATGACATACCAGCTCTTCCACGGTAGCAGGACCCTTGGATCTCAGACGAAGAGTCCCTCTTGCAGTACCAATTTTTTCTATCGACGACTTTCCAGCTTTGGTCCGTGGTCCTATTTCTGTAGAGACACGTGAATAGGAAAGGCATGAGCTCAGATCAAATTCCAACGGACTGTGTGAAAGTGGAGTCGTCTCCTTCAGGAAACAAGGCGCAGTTGTGGAAGGTTTGATATGGAGCATGCCTTCCATGGAATTACCTAACACACAGCATGCCCACCTGCCTCCATTATTCTCAGATGGGAGTAACTAAGGGACAGTTGGATCTACTAAGCAAGAGCACACACAGTGAGAAGGGCTGGAAGCTTCAGGGACGAAACCATAGGAGTTGACTTTATTCTCAGAGTCAAAAAGGTGTGAGTGGCCAGAAGGCAGTCAAGAAATCGCATCTGGCCTTGATCTCAGGTTTTTTTTTTTTTTTTTTTTTTTTTTTTTTTTTTTGGTTTGTCGAGACAGGGTTTCTCTGTGGCTTTGGAGCCTGTCCTGGAACTAGCTCTCTAGACCAGGCTGGTCTCGAACTCACAGAGATCCGCCTACCTCTGCCTCCGCCTACCTCTGCCTCCCGGTGCTGGGATTAAAGGTGTGCGCCACCATAGCCCAGCTTTTTTTCTCAGTCTTAAAGAAGAGATGGAGCACAGTAATTTGATGCTTTGTAGACAAAATTCCACCCACTACACGGACTGCCTGTGAGGCCTGTTATCAACCCCATTTTACAAATCAGTGCAGCTGAAATCCAAAACCAAGTCTTGCCAGGCATAGTCGCTCATGACTAATCTCAGCACTTGAAAACTGAGGCAGGGGATTGCTAAAACCATATCATGTGATCCCAGACTCTTCACTCCTTATTCAACAACACTGCAGACCCACTGGGACCAGAAGCTGAAAGAACAAACTCAAAGATGGCAATACCAGGGCTGGAGAAATGGCTCAGAGGTTAAGAGCACTGGGTGCTCTTCTAGAGGTCCGGAGTTCAATTCCCAGCAACCACATTGGCAACTCACAACCATCTGTAATGAGATCTGGTGTCCTCTTCTGGCCTGCAGGCATACATGCAAGCAGAATACAGTATGTGTAATTAAATAAATCTTTAAAAAAAAAAAAGATGGCAATACCAAAGAATGAGGTCAGAAAGAAAAGAGCCTGGAGCAGTTCCACAGAAGGAATACCCCAGGGACACCACGACCCATCCGAAAGAGTCCAGCCCTGTCCTGGGACTGGCTTTGCCTGCTTGTTTTTCTTTTGCAACACACCAAGAGTGGTTTTGCAAGGCACTAATCCTAAGCAGCAACGCAACCAAACGAGGGAAGGGCAAGGAGGGTAACTGGAAGGCGTGTGCCCCATTTAGACCTCTCCAGTAACACATGCCCTGTGGGAACGCGAACCCTGCTTAGCCAGAGAAACTGGATATTCAGAGGTTTGTAGGAATTTTCTGATTTTTTTTTTCCAGTTTAAACCGTTATACCCAGTCCTTTAAAAATACCACACTGGCAAAAATAAAAAGAAATCAGCATCCAAGTAAGTTATCAGTTACTTATCAGTCCATAGCTTCTGCAAATGTGCCCAAGTCCCTTTGGCTGAGGTCTCTGCAGCTGCAGCTTACGGCGTGGTCCAGGGGCTCAGCCACTGAGGAGACAGCTGGGGTTGCAGACAGTGAGGACTCGCAGCACAGGCTGCTAGATACAGCAGGCAGAGAGGTCTGTGCAAGCTCTAGAGGTGCAAGTATCCTAGGTACACGTGAATGCATTCTTGATAGGAACCCTAGACACATTCCTATCTCCTGCCAAGCTTTGTTTTCTTGCTGGAGATCTAGGGCAAGGTGATTAAGAATCTTACACATTCATTTTAACTGAAGTTAGGGACAGACTCTCCAAAGCCCAAGTTCTCTTCTGAAAGTTACCACAGGATGGCCAGATGAGCTCCCCACAAGGCAGTAAGCCATAAATGGTGGCGAGAGAACCTGAATGCTAGTCAGTGACTGAGCTGCTTTCCAGAACCCTGACACTATGCCTTCCAGCCTCTCCTTGTCAGTCACTACATGTCCCTGGGCAAGAAAGCATTCTCAGCTACTAGAGCACAGTTCCAAAGAGAGTGCCCAATGAGAAAGATTAGGTCAGTCTGTCTTCAGCACTGGCCAACAATAGGAGTGTTCACAGCAAGGGTCACATCCCTAAGGTAGGAAAGTCCGGTGTTGTAAAATGTTATTTTAGCTGGGCAAAGATGTGTTACATTTGTTTATGCTGCAGACTGTTACTTTCACTGTGTAAAGCTGTTACATCATTTCTTCTGCCTTTGTTAACTATGTAACGATGTGTTACATTTGTTTATCCTGCAGACTGTTACTTTAACTGTGTGAAGCTGTTACATTGTTTCTTCTGCCTTTGTTAACTATGTAACGATGTGTTACATTTGTTTCTGCTGCATTTGTTTAATTATGAAAAAACGTGTTGTTTCACCTTGCCTGCCAAAGACACTTGATTGGTCTAATTAAAAAGATGAACAGTCAATAGCTAGGCAGGAGAGGGATAGGAGGGGCTGGCAAGCAGAGAGAATAAGTAGGAGAACTAGAGAGAGAGAGAGACAGAGAGAGAGAGAGAGAGAGAGAGAGAGAGAGAGAGAGAGAGAGAGAGAGAGAAGGGGACACTTTAGAGTCAGAAGCCAGGCAGCCACCAGTCAGACACAAGAAGCAATGAAAATAAGATACATAAAAAGAAAGAAAGGTAAAAAAAATCCCCTCAAAGCATGCCAGATGGTGATGGTGCACGCCTTTAATCCCTGTACTCTGGGAGGCAGAGGCAGGTGGATCTCTATAAGTTTGGGGCCAGTCTGGTCTACAAGAGCTAGTTCCAAAGCTACAAAGAAATTTTATGTCGAAAACAAAACAACAACAACAGGGAAAAAAAAACCTTCAAGTCAAAAATGTAAAGAGAAATGGATTAAAATAAGAGAGCTAAGGCAAAGCATTCAAAACTAGTACTAGTTCTCCATGTCATGATTTAGAAGCTGGTTGGTGGCCCAAAAGAAAGCTGGCTACAGTCAGACTTAGCTTGGTGGTATCAACAAGAGAACACAACAACACACACGAGGACACACACACTAAAGTTTTACCATGTGCTAACCGAGCTCAAAAACACGCAGTGCACGCAAGCCCACACCAATCCACTCATTCCTCTGAAGACTAAACACGCACTGCACGCAAGCCCACATCAATCCACTCATTCCTCTGAAGACTAAACAGCGCAGCAAGTACGGCAGGTAGGTGGCATGGTGATGCCACCACCACTACGATGCCACCTGCCAGGCATACTTTGCCCTTTGTCTTCAACCAAACATTTTTCTGCAGAGTCGACAGTAAACCGCTCACTCAACACACGTGTTTTATTCTAGCATTGCGTACACATGGCTAACTGAGTGCATATTAGCCTCTGATTCAACAAGTGTTGCTCGAAGGTTTGGGAGCCAGATCTGGAAAATGAAACAGCTCTGCATACTGTTGAACCAATAGGTTTCTGGTGTTTACAAAGCTAAGGACTATGATGCCGAATCATGTACCTTCAGAAAGACATGATCTGTGAATTCGTCTGACCTCTGTAGATAGCTGTGACAGGTAGTTTTTAATTGTCAAGTTGACACAGTCTAGAATCACATGAGAGGGAAGTCTCAGTGAGAGGCTGTCTGGATCAGGAGGGCCTGCACACCGCCATGGGACACTGTCACAAGCGCACTAATTGATGTGAGAAGACCATCCTGAAAGTCGGCAGCACCACTCCCTGAGTTTGGCTCCTGGATTATAGAGGCACTGAGCTGAGTCGTGCGTATGTGTGCATCGGGTCTCTCTGCTCTCAACTGTTGATGAGAAACGGGTGTTTTCCTGCCGCCATGACTGCCCTGCTAGGATGGACCGTAGCCTGGAGCTGTGAGCTACAAGAACCATTTCCTCCACTTTTTGCCAGGATATTTTATCCCAGCAACAGAAAAGAGGCTCAGACAAGTCTCCACCTTATATCTTACTCTTTGCCCCACACCAGAATCTAGAAGGGGAAACTATAAAAGTAGACGTGTATATATCATTCATAAATTACTTTTAGAGCTACAGAAAGTGAGCAAAAAGGACAGAAGTTTCCCCCGTATACTCCACACCCTCGTATAGTCCACGCCCTCGTAGACCACCACCCCGTGATCAGCACCCTGAGCGAGCAGGAGCAGATGTCGACTGTATCCATCACCCAGAGTTCATTGCTGACATTGAGGCTCACTTTGATATCCTATTCGTCTGGGAAGCTGCTTAAAGACATGCACCATCACCGATATCACGCAGAATATTGTCACTGACCTGGAATCTCCTTGTCACAGAATCTATTTTTATCATCATCTTTTGTTTTGTTTTGTTTGTTTTTTGGTTTGGGGTTTGTTGTTGTTGTTGTTTTATTTGCTTTGGTTTTTTGACAGCCATCTTTCCCTTGGAGCATGTCATATCCAAACTAACCACTTGGTGGCACCAAAGCAGAAGTTAAACATTAAGCTCTGGTTTAGACCAGCCTCCAGATTTCCATAGCCCAGGTTTTCCAAGATTAGAGGAGGTTCCAGGGAGGTTTGAAACAACTTGTCCCAACATGAAAACAGGCAGGATGATCCTGCAACTCAGGCTGAGGTGGTGGAGGAGACCACAGGTTTAGTGTTCAGAGAATGTCTTAAAGATTCTGAAGGCTGATAGTCTGGCCTAATTTGGGGTCTAGCCTACCTAAGCATGTCTGGGCAAGCCCTAAATCTGTCAGTTCACAGAAATGGATGGACACAAGGCCTCTCTCCGGGAAGAGTCAGGAGACGACATCACCCAGACTGTAGACTACGGTAACCAGTCCTGACCTGTGAAATGACTGCACCCACTCCTGAGGGCTCCCCAGGCCACCCAGGAGGTGCATGGACAAGAGCCTCAGATATCACCGAGGGTATAGAACACCCCAGCTTGTGAGGCCTGGCTGCTGCTGCTGCAGTTGAATTTCACACAGCAAGAGACAGCTGTGTTCCTCCCCAGACCTTCTCACAGCCGTTCATCTTTCATTCTAATTAAATGATTTAATTCTAAAGAACATGAGCTAATGGCACGGGGAGCTACAATCACCATGTAAATTAGGTCGAGTGCACTGGAACAACTCCAGAAGAGCTGAAAAAAGAGGGGTGTGGGCAAGAAGGCCCTGAGAGATTAGGGAAAGTAGTTTAACAACCGTCGTTTCACACAGCTGACTAAGTGTTCATTAGATTGTAATTATATAAGGAAAATGTACGATTAGGTATGGCAGTTACACTCAGGAGACGGAGGTGTTCAAGGCCAGGAGTTCAAGGCCCAGCATGGCTACCTAGTAAATTCAAGGCCAGTTACGTGAGACCCTGAAAGGAAGGAGTGAAACAGGCTGAGCTGGTTTGTGTGGTCAACCCAAGGGAAAGACCTTTCAGGAGTCAAAGAACAAAGATGATTGCCAGGAGAGCCTGCCAGCCTGCTTCACACTCGGTTTTCAGTGTGGCTCATACGGTTTCATATCTCACATCTGTGTTCTACGGGCCGGGCCGTGGCTAATGATTCCCCCTATGGGACAATCACCCTCTGGCCAAATCTGCGCTGTGACCCACAGGTAGTGGTTGAAAGCATGGACTTTAGGATCTGAACACCTGAGTTAGCATCCTCAGAGCCTCCACCTAATCTGTAAGCAGAAGTCGCCTGCAGAGCTAAGCAGGCACCAGGGACTGCAGCTGACAGGGCTGCAGCCAGCAGCCTACTCCTGTTAGCTGACTGCTGCTGCCAAGAGAGAGGGGTGTCTGCAGTCTGCTCTTCCCTTGCTCCAGAACATAGCTGTTCACATTCTATCTGAAGATGAAAAACCAAAACAACAGCAACAACAAAAACATCGGGCAGTGGTGACGCCTTTAATCCCAGCACTCAGAAGGGTAGGCAGAGGCAGGCGGATCTCTGTGAGTTTGAGGCCAGACTGATCTACAAAGTGAGTTCCAGGACAACCAGGGCTACACAGAGAAACCCTGTCTCATAAAAACCAAAACAGACAAAAAAAAAAAAAAGAAAAGAAAAGAAATATGCCAAAGCTCCTCTTCATAAACTCAAGAAATTAGCTGGGCAGTGGTGGCGCACGCCTTTAATCCCAGCACTCGGGAGGCAGAGGCAGGCGGATCTCTGTGAGTTCGAGACCAGCCTGGTCTAAAGAGCTAGTTCCACGACAGGCTCCAAAGCCACAGAGAAACCCTGTCTCGAAAATAAATAAATAAATAAACTCAAGAAATTGTCATTTCAGACACTAGGGTCACAGGCCCCTCCCTCTTGCTCTCTCTCTCTCTCTCTCTCTCTCTCTCTCTCTCTGTCTCTGTGTCTTATATGTATTAGCATAGATTTTACCCCTCTCTTAAATAAAACTATATAATGTCTCACTTCGATTAAGAGTAACAGCAAATAACCCCCCCCCAACGGGGCTCTTGGACTTCGTGCACGGGGGCAGGAGTCTTCCCTTAAAAAGTGATGTGTAAGCAGAAGCCCAGCCATTGAGGGTAAAGATGGAGAGACCACAGCCAAAGGAGAGGAAGAGAGGAGAGAGGAGGACAGAGGAGAAAGTGTTCCGGCAAAGTCAAAGACGCCAGAAACAAGGAGAGAGCCAGAGAGTCTCAGGGTCCCTCCCAGCTGCGTGACTAGGCCCTCGCACTCCCCAGCTTTCCCTGGAATGATTCATCTGAAATTCCCTCCCACTGGATACCTGAGCCGCTGAGGATACTTGGCAGCAGATCAAAGGGCTGGGCATGGAGGGCGTTTCCTTAGGTCAAGGCTCTAAACAGGGAGTTAGCAATCACGTCAGAAGCAGGTGTGCATGCTCTAGGCATACCGTGTTTTTAGTTTTGAGGGTTTTTTTTTTAATTAGTTGACAACTTCTTGGTTGTCAATTTTTTTTTTAAGACATGGCCCATAATGGCATTGAATTTACTTTTAGACAAAGATGATCTTGAATTCCTGATTCTCCTGCATTCATCTCCCACACGGTGGGATTGCAGGTAGAAGATGCTTAAAGTCCTGGCTTATGTGCAAACCCAAGGCTTTGGGCATTCTAGGCAAATACTCTAGAGCTGAGCTACATCCCAGCATTGATTCTTTTTTCTTTTCTCATGCTTTTTTTTCCTTGTAGGGACTGGGGAAGGGGTCATACTCACTAGATAGACTACGCTAGTCTCAAAACTCAGAGATCTGCTTGCCTCTGCTTCCTGAATGCTGGAGTCAAAGCCATGTGCCACCATACCTGGCAAATTTTTGTTTTCAGTAAAAGTTTACAGCTTGCTAAAAGGAGTCTCTATAGTGGTAGTTAGCTGGATCATAGACCGAAAATACTTAGGCCAATTTCACTTAGAACTCATCTCAAACATCGGGCACACCCCATAAGGGCCAACCTGGCCCTTCATTCACTTCCTTCCACGGGATAATTGTGACAAATGTCAAACCCATGTCCAGCTGGATGTTAGAAGGCCAGAGTGAGTGAGCTCTACTACACTGAAACATGATTAGTGACCGTGCCATTTTGCCCTTGTAAATACTTTAAACCTTGATCAACACAGTATTGTGTCAATGAGAGATAAAATACGTGTCTAAAATGCCTCGGTAACAGATAAAATGCAATATATGTGCAAAACCGAAGCTTTCCTGACTTTCCCCAGAGCAGCTCTGCACCCCAAGTGCCCCTTTCTAATCTTAACACCGTTCTTTGGTTCAGCCTCGCAGGACAGAAATCTTGGGAGGAAGGTTGGCTTGGGGACTTCCCTGCCATTGGCCTAGGTCTCAGCAACCCAGCTCCCACCCTCACCGGGTTACTTTCTCCCAAGAATTCCCACTTCAGTTCCTAGACCTCAGCATTTACCACGCCCTCTCTCCTAAACTGTTAGCAAAACACCTCCCTTAGCTTCTCCTCTAGTGGGAGCTAGCAATAGCAATACTCGTCTTTCTGACATAAACCCCCGTAACTTCCTTTTGTGACAGTATGCAACGGCTCAATATCAGCCTCCAAGGAACATACGCGTTTCCCACATGTTTACAAGCTCCTGTGACATTACTCCAAGGAACACATGTGTTTGCCGTCTGTCTACAAGCTCCTGTGACATTACTCTAAGCAACTTTTGCAGGCTGATCCTTTACGGCTCCTTCAGGGCCATGCTCTTCACCGTCACCCGCAGAAACCTTCCTGCCTTGGAACATGTCCTTCTCACCCTCCCAGGGCAAGTTCAAGTGCAGTTTTCACAGAGAATCTATCTGACCCAGTCTAACCTGCTATTACGAACCCTCTCATAATGCCCACTGAATTCCCACAGTGTGTTTTAAATGTAACTCCATAATTCCATGCATAAGAAATGTCAGTATGGGGACTGGAGAGATGGCTCAGTGGTTAAAAGCATGGGCTGCTCTCTCAATGACTTGGGTTTGGTTCCTAGCACCCAGATCTGACAGCTAATCACCTTAAACTCCAGTTCTTGGTGACACCCTCTTCTGGCTTCCTCAGGCACCAGGCACAAACATACATGCAGACAAAACACTATACATGTAAATCTTTTCAAAAAGTGTAAAAAAAAAATTGCTGTGGAATAATCCTTTTGTACACTGTGAAGATTTGCCACTTGGACTGGCTTAATAAAAAACTAAATGGCCATTAGCTAGGCAGGAGGTATAAGCAGGATAGCCAGACACAGAGAATGCAAGGAAGGAGAGAGTCACAGCCGGATGCAGAGGGAGCGGCATGGCAGTAGAGTACAGGTAATAAAGCCACGAGACAAAAAGTAGATTGACTTTTTTAAAAATGGATTAATTTAAGTGGTAAGAGCTATTTAGTAATAAGCTCAAGCTATTGGCTGAGCTTTTATAATTAATAATAATTCTCCATGTCATGAAACGCTGTGAATAATCCTTTTGTACACTGTGAAGATGTGTTGAGCTCACTGGTTTAATAAAAAGCTAACTGGCCAATAGCTAGGCCAGTGTGTCCAGTTTTGAGCCAAGTCAGAGTGAAGGAAGTCTCTTGCAAAACCACCACTCAAGGTTCTAACACCCTGCATCATCTGGTCAGACAGCCCAGTATTTCCCTGGGAAGTATCTGGTCCTTGACATTGACAAGAGCCTGGCATAGCCATCTGTCTCATGCATTCTCTTTGGGAAAGTTCCCATCCAGTCTTCCCACTCCTCCCTGCTCCATCACTCTCTTAGAGCCCCTCCAACCATCAGTCAGCTCCTGAGTGAACTGTATGGCCCATATCAGCCATGTATCGGTCTCTGAGCCTGTGTGATATTCTGACGCAGGAACACAGACAGTCAGACTCATCTCTCCCTGCACTTCCGCTCCACCCTATGGGACTCAATGACTGATTAAACCACCCCAGGCCTCACTTCACTCAATTGGAGAAGTCTCAGCAGAATAGCATGAGGATTAACTTGGGTCATAACAGTGCTAGGCCTGCCAGTGCTAGCTTCCAACTCTGTGGCTACTCCAGACCTATTCCAAGCACTCTGCATGCGGAGTCCAGGTAAGATTCAGCGTTGCTATGGGTTAGGAGGCACATAAATCTGTATTTTATAACACCAATGATCGCGGACCTAACAAGAATAAGGGAAAGGAGGCAAACACCAGTGTTTTGGGTCAGAGTCCTTAACCTTCTCTCTCACCCTAAGGTACTTTACTCACACATCCGATAAATGCCGCTATAGCCATTATATTAGTAGATTCTTAGTGTGTTTGCCTCTTTGTGCTAATATAAACTCTTGAGGACAGAAAATGATGGCCCCTGCTCACTAAGGCTCTGGGCACTGCCCACTTCCTGCTCACTAAGGCCCTGGGCACTGCTCACCACTTCTCACTAACACCCTGGGCACTGCCCACCCCTTCTCACTGAGACCCTGAGCAAACAGCTTTAAGTTTAGGACAACTATAGGGAGCAAATGATTTCTTGCTTAGGAAGTACTTACAAAAGAAGATTGGAGAGATGGCTCAGTGGATAAAAGCACTTGCTACTTGAGTTTGAAGATTTTAGTTCAAATCTTCGGCACCTACATAATAAAGCTGCACACACCTCAAACCCCAGGGTTGGGGGAGTGGAGGAGCAGAGACAGGCAGAACCTAGGAGCTCACTGGCCAGCTAGCCTTGCTGAAACTCTGAGCTTTGGGCTCGATGAGAGACCCTGTCCCAAGGTAATGAGACAGAGAGGGTAAGAAAAGATACCTATGTCCTCTGGTCTCCACATGTAAGCCACACCCACACAAGAAGATAACCACTGTCCTCTGGTCTCTACATGTTAGCCACATGTCCCTCACACACATGTATTGCCCCACACACACACACAAGAAGATACCCACTTCCTCTGGTCTCCACATGTAAGCCACACCCACATACATGTCCCTCCCACACATGTATTATCCCCCCCCACACACACACACAAGAAGATACCCATGTCCTCTGGTCTCTACATGTTATTCATACCCACATGCACGTCCCTCCCACACACACATGTATCATCACACACACACACACACACACACATACACACACACACAAGAAGATACCCACGTCCTCTGGTCTCCACATCTAATCCACACCCACATGCACGTCCCTCCCACACATTTATTATCCCCTTGTAAACACACACACACATAGAAAACTATTACAAACTTGAATGGCAGCTACTACCATGGGATGTTGCTGTTTTCACCATTTGATCTGAAGTGAAACAGTACCAGCTGTCAACAAATGTCTGCTCACCACCAACTCACCCGTCCCTGTGTCCTCTAAGTTTCTCTCGTTGCTAAAATTGTCTACTTGCAGAAAAGGTTATACCTTTGCAAAGAGCTGAAGAGTCCCTGTCTGACATGCTTAGAGTCAGAAGTGTTTTGGTTATCAGGTGTTCAGATTTGGGGACAGCCCTGTGTATGATGGGATAGCCTGGGACAGGAGACCACACGTGAACTTCATTTGCATCTCATGTACCCCTAACTCACAGCCTGAAGGTCACTGTAAACAACATTTCTGATGCACCTGAACACTTGCTATGGCCCATGATGTTGGGTCAGATATAGATTTTTCCATTTCTAGTCCGGATCAATGCTCAAAACCTTTTAGTTAGGGAATATTTCTGATTTTAGATTTTTCAGCAAGAGAAGCTTACCCTGTGACAACAGCTATTACTGAAGACTCTCTGTCAAGGACGACTGAATGATTTTTTTTTAATGTATTTAGTCTTCACAACAGATTAATGAGGTAAACTCTAGTGACAGCTTCACTTTTTGTATGGGAAACCAAGGCACAGGAAGATTGAGAAATTACCTGTTATCACACACCTGGCAGAGTGACATACTTAAGTATTCAATTCATCTTCTGTAATTCATTTCATGTTCTCCAGGGTAGTTTGTAGCGTCCAGAAGAATATCCAACAAACAATCAAAAGCATTTGCTACTGAATATATATTCAATATATATTCTACAAATAGTAGAAAGCATTTCCTTGAGATATATGTGATGGCTCACACCTATAATACCAACACTTAAGACACAGAAGCCAGATAATTGCCTCTGCAAAATGGAGGCCAGCCTGGTCTCCATAGTGAGACCTTAATAAGGAAGGAAAGAAGGGGAGGGGGAGTGGGGGAGAAGTCTTATTTTTTTTAATGTTTGAAACATTTAAAAAGATGTATAACAATGAAGAACCGAAGTTTCCCTCCTAAGGTGCTGCAAGGCAGAGTTTGAAGAAAGCGCTTAGCGAGCTGACTTGGGACAATGACGTGCCCAGCTGTGCATGACTCGGGGACCAAGCACACTGGTGGCATACTTAACATCCTGTTCTGATGGCTACACACCACAGGAAGGAAGCCTCTGAAAGCAGACATAGCAGAGCTCCCTTTCTGATTCGGTAAACACAGGTCTCCTTCCGGGAATCTCCTGGCACAAAAGACGAAAGTGCTATAGTGGGCAGATTCTCCAGGATACATGAAACAAAGGCAGAGCTACCTGGACCCAATCCCTACAGTTCAAAGATCTCCTGAGAAAAGAACCGGTTGATCTGGTCTCAAGAGTCGTCTCCAAGGTAGAGTAGATGTTCACAGCCTGGGACAGTCTGGGTTGAGTTCATTGTGAAAGTTTTGTCCCTCTGTACTGGCACAAGGAGAAAGGAAATGAGCCAAGCCCTAAAAAATATCTCTAGAGACATTCCAGCCAACACTTGATAAGGGTTGGAAGGCTGCCATGATAAGGTCTGGAGAAAGAAAAACCGGATCAGACAGCAGCTAGGCAAGAGAATCCACGTCAGGTAAGGGGAAGGCTACACCTCCCGTTTCCAGCAGGGAAACCCTCTAACCCACAAGTTTTAAATGTTGGGGTTTCTCCTGACTCACTGTGAGAAACAGATATGTGCTACTGTTTAAAGAATACTATAAACATATACAAACATACGTAACTGAAACAGACATATGTTTGTAATAAAAGAAACATTGCGTGGAAATGTAACTCAGTTGGGAGAGTGTTGGCCTTGTCTTCATGAGGCCCTGGGTTCAGACCGCAGCACAGCAGAAACAGGGTGGTCAGTACTCAGTTATGACTCCAGTGCTTGGCAGGTAGAGGAGGATCCAAAATTCAAGGTCATTGTGGCAGTAGGGACTAGAACGGTCCCCATAGCCCATGGATTTGAATGATTAGTCATCAGTGAGTCACTACTTAAAAGGCAAACTTAGGTTAGGAGGAATGTCCTGAGGGGTCTGGCCTTGTTGGAAGAAGTGTGTCACTGGTGGGGGGGGGGGGGAGGGGCAGGGGTGCTTTGAGATGTCAAGAGCCCAAGACCAGGGCTCTCTCTCTTCCTGCTGTCCTTGAATTCCCTCATCAGAACTCTGAGCTCCTTCTCCAGCATAAGTCTGTACTGAGGCTGCCATGCTCCACACCGTAGCTTACAGTCTCAGAGACCAGATCTCTGAGACTGTAAGCCAACCCCAGTTAAATGGTTTTTTCCTTTATAAGAGTTGATGTGGTCACGGTGTCTCTTCACAGCAATAAAACAGTGACTAGGACAGTCCAATCATTATTGCCCACACAGCACGTGCCACGGCAGCCCAGGCTACCTGAGACCCAAGGTCAACTCAGGAGAGTCCGTGGATCTGCTGTTAGGAAGACTGAGAAGGGCACCTACAAGGCAGTCCTCCCATTCCTCACTAAGCTAGTTCCTCTTCCTTCTGCTGCTTGGATGCTGGCATCCCCCATGAAGCTCTGGTTTCTGTCCTCTGTCTTAACTCTGAATGAATAGATCTGTTTCCAGAGAATTACAGTTCAGTCATTCATAAAACCCTTCTAGGCTTCAGTTCTCGGTGCCCTCCAGCCCCACATTTCCAATTAAACTGCGTCATAAATTGCAAACGCATTCGATCCCAAGCTGTACTTCTCAGCCCTCCTCCCTGTCTCCTTCCTAAATCTTCCCCCACTTTCCTCATTGCAAAGAATCTCTCAACCACGCCACAGATCTGAGGGTCATTATTTACAACACCTCATTCCTTTAGCTCTGTACTAAATGGCTTTGCAATCCAATCTTCTTAACACTCAGGAATAATAATAAACATTCAACAGTCAGCCCTATAAATAAAAGTTCCATCTTAGGCTGGAGAGGTGGCTCAGTTGTAGGGTATTTACCTAGTATGCCCTGGGATTGATAGCAAGTACTGGGGAGTGGAGGGGGGCCATGCCTTGTGGGATTGCTCTGCTTCTAAGGTGGAAGTCACTACTCTAACAAGGTTAAGCAGTCCAGCTGACACCCCATGGCGGGGATGAGAAAACATTCATGCCCACAAATGGTTCCTGCTCACCCTTTTCTGTTCCTCCAAGCCATTTCTCTCCACATCTGCTAGACAGCCTCAATTCAGGATTCTGTCTTCTCCACAGATAACACAACATGAGATTTCCTGACTTCAACCTCAAATCCTGCCTGTTCGTCGGATACAGTTTCCAAATATTATTCTGAAATCCAGAGCCGACCATGCTGCTACCTCCTCAACCCCATCCTTGGTCTTCCATGGACCACTCCTTGTCTTCACAAACAGGATTTTTGATAATTTGGGCCTTCCTGACTCTTGGCTTTCATGCCTTGGAACACCTCCACATCACGCTTCTGTGCCCAGCACACTGATGTGTGCAACACTCCCAAATGCACATGGCATTCCATACCGAGTTCATCCGTTCCCAGTGTTTATACTTCTAGTGTATTTAGCGCCTCAACACCCATTGTTCAACTGGTTTGTTTTCATATTCATCTCATCTCGCTAGAGAGGAGCTAAGACCTGGATCTTAGCATATAAGAGCACATGGCACAGAGACGGCACACAGAAGACTATCAATAAATGGTCAGTATCATTCTCTAGTACCCAAACCCAGCACACACAAATGGCTCCACAAGTTCCTGTAAAAGACATGTACCCAGCCGGGCGATGGTGGCGCACGCCTTTAATCCCAGCACTCGGGAGGCAGAGGCAGGTGGATCTCTGTGAGTTCGAGACCAGCCTGGTCTACAGAACTAGTTCCAGGACAGGCTCCACAGCCACAGAGAAACCCTGTCTCGAAAAACCAAAAAAAAAAAAAAAAGACATGTACCTGTCTGCTCTTGCCATCTATCAAGACCCAATAAATGCTAAAATATCAGTACATGCTAGATTGTTAGAGAACCCAAGATCTTCACCTATAGTCCAAGAACAGGCAATGGAATGTTCTTTCCCTCCATCCCTACGGTAGCTTGATTAATAATGACACCATACATTTGAAGGCTTAGGGAGTGGCACTGTTGGAAAGGATTAGGTGTGGCCTCATTGGAGAAAGTGGGTCACTGGGCTGTGCTCTGAGGATTCCAAAGTCCAAGTCAGGCCCAGTGACTCTCCTTTCTGCTGCCTGTGGATCCCGATGTAGAACTCTCAGCTACTTCTACCTGAGTGTGCCCGTGTTCCCCAGCATGATGATAATGAACGAAACCTCTGAAACTATAAGCTGCCCTAATTAAATGCTTTCTTTTTTTTAAGAATTGCCTTGGTCATGATGTCTCGCATCAACAAAACTTTGACAAATAAATAAATAAATAGGGAAAGAAAGAAAAGAAATTTGAGTTCCTGGCCCTACATCAGTGATAGTTCTGGAAAACACAGAAAGGAAGCAAGGAAATACTCAAACGGCAGGTGGGGATCAAGGGACCTGGGAGAAACCTGACCCCATAACAGGCTTGACCCTTACAAAGACAACCTGGGAAAAAGACAACAAGCAAACAGAAAACTTTAGCCATATTCCAGAGACTAAAATGAAGCACCATAACACAGGCTCAGAAGATGGCAGAGTAGCGAGGCTTCCTTCTGAGGGAGACTCTGGGCTCAGTCCACTGAGGGAGAAAAGCCCCATAGACCATCAATCAACTCACAAAGCAAAACCCAGTCACTGCTCCAGTGCCACAATGCTCCAATACATTTCTGCCAGAAAAATCCTACCCAGGGGCTTCTTCAGTCTGTCAGTGGACGCCCTGAGGCAACAGAGAGAAGATTCGGTAGCAGCTGGCACAGAAGTAAAGTGCATTTATTACTCTTGTCTCTGATGCTGGAGGACAAAAGCCAAGTCTAGAACAGAAATGACTAAGCACAGCGACCCCCGTAACCTGCAATTTGCACCCAAATTAAGGGGTGTGAGCAATGCCCAGATAGACACAGGGACCCCAAGAGTGTCAGTGCATACAACAGCCGGGTGTAATAGCATGTGCCTGTAATTCCAGCACTTGGGAGGAAGGAAAAGGACCAGACGTTCACAGTCATCCTCCAATATACAATGAATTTGAAACCAGGTTAGGCTACAAAATAAATACTACAAAAAAAGTGTATACAACGGGGGAAAAAAAAAACAGAAAAAGATTAACTTGAAGACAGATTATGCATTTGAGACAAACATCAGAAGAAAAATCTATTTCTTGAGTTACACAGAAAATAACTTTGATTTAAAAAGAGTCTGACAGACCACACATCTGAGGTACCTACTCCCATCAGTGAAACAACCAAATGTCAGAAGAGCCATGTGGAAATGGGCTGCTGCCCAGACGCCTGCGCACTCCGCCTTCCTTGTGGAGAAGAAAGGCTGGATGCCGCTGCACCAGGCAGGAGTGTTAGCGTCACTGTTAGCTCCTGCCGTGGTCCCTGAGCAGCCATGGGGCTGCGAGCATCCTCCTCTCAGCCTTCCTGTGGGGCTGTCTCCCATATGCAGCACAATTCCCATCACAATTCTATTACAGAGTCACGCAGGAAGAGAGAACTTTCTAATTCCACGGAGATAGAGGCGGCCTGTGACTCACTGGAAGGGGGAAAGAGATTTGTCATTTGTCCACTGTTTCCATTAGCTGGCCTGAGAAAACAACGTTAGAGACAAGTTACGAGAAATATCTGTGTTCTGTGGGCATCAGCAAGAACACAGGGTGTGGGGGGTGGGGTCAGGGATGAGTCAGGGCAGGCCCAGATGCTTCCGCTGAAGATATTTTCGCACTGATGTGCATGAGGCGTCCATCTGCCTTATTAAAATAGTGCCGGGTAGTGAGAGGAGCTGGTACATTCCCACACCCATGAGATGGCCCTGGAGGTTAGAGCAACAGTTGAGACACAGCTGCCGTGGCTAAAACCAGGCAAGGACAGACGTGACAGGAAAGGAGTCACGTCATGACATCCAAACTCTGAACATTACGGGAGAAAGTGTTGACGGTGTCTGTGAAACAGCGAATGACTGTGTTAGATACCACTTCCACGCAGAGCGAGCCCTCGGTTGCTCGGGTCCCTGGAAAACAATGGTGCTTTGAAAAGCTCTGTCAGAAATCTCCCAGCTCAGCAGAGCAAGAGAATACTGCAGAGGCTGGCCGACTCAGCCCCACCTCCAACTCCACACCAACATCAGGCACCACGATCCCCAAGTTGGTTTAGTAAAAGGACTTTTTTTTTTTTAAAAGATTTTTATTTATTTATTATGTATATAACATTCTGCCTCCATGTAAGCCCACAAGCCAGAGGAGGGTGCCAGACCTCATTACAGATGGTTGTGAGCCACCATGTGGTTGCTGGGAATTGAACTCAGGACCTTTGGAAAAGCAGCCAGTGCTCTTAACCACTGAGCCATCTCTCCAGCACAGGACTTTCTAGCCAGGCATAGTGGCCCACGCCTTTAATCCCAGCACTCAGGAGGCAGAGGCAGGCAGATCTCAGTGAGTCTGAGGCCAGTCTGGTATACAAAGCGAGTTCCAGAACAGTCAGGGCTGTTACCCAGAGAAACCCTGTCTCAGGGGGTCAGGGGTGGGAAAACCAAAAACAACGAAAATTGTCCTTTTACCGGGAAATTTTCTTCTCCTTCCATAGCTATTTTCTAAGAAATGCTGTCTGTATTTTCTGTGTTCTTCACTAGTACAGTAGATAAGATGATGTGGTGAAGGCACATGCCCCCCCACCACACACACACCACACACACACACTCAACTTACCAAATGCCTTCTTGGGTTCTATTAACTGCAAAGTAAAGAGCTCCTCTTTCTTCAATTCCTTTAACTTCTTAGCAACTTCATAGTGACGCCACCCGACAATATTTTCTCCATTTATGGACTCAATATGATCCCCCACACAGATCGTCTTGACTGAGTCAATGGTGCTGCCATCTTTAATTCTCTGAAAGAAAGAAAATCAATGATGCTCTCAAGTGTGACTGTGCGGCATGACTTCTCATGCCCCTGACATACATCACACTGACATATTCACAGTACAGTTTACTGCTCACTTAAAGACAGAAAACCAAGCAAGAAAGAGCAAGCATCCTCCCCGCCACCCCCATTCTTCATCTTGCTTCCATTCAGAATTCGGCAGCTAAGAGCCCTGAAAACTCATACACGATCTCCCCAACGACAAGGAGGAGAACAAAACAGCGGCCATAAGTCCTTAGTGGGAAAGACAGGCCAGGCAGGGGAGGGGCTTGGCTGCTCTGATACAAGTGTCTGTACCCTAACCTTACCAGGTAGACACGCGACACCGTGCCTGCCTGATCACCACGTGCAAGAGCTGAGCAAAACGAGAGGCAGCAACATTTTTATAATGCTGTCATCAGGGAAAAGTTGATATGGAGCTTAAAGAGAGAAGCATTCTTTAAATTTTATTTTTTTATCTATCTATTTATTGATTGATTGATATTTATTTTCGGTTTTTGAGACAGAATTTCTCTGTGTAATATCCCTGGATGTCCTGGAACTTGCTTTGTAAACTAGGCTGGCCTTGAACTCACACAGATCCACCTGCCTCAGTCTCCCGCGTGCTCGGATTAAAGGCGTGCACCAGCACCGTCCCACCAAGATAAGCATTTTTTAATTGCATTATTGCATACCACAACCAACAATAGATTTCATGTTACTTCCAGATTCTAAAAGCAGGGTTACCTTTTCCATTCTAGTAATTATTAACCCATTGTATAAACTGGCATGCTAACACACTTTTAAATAACCCTCGTTTATTATTACAAACAAGATGTAGTGCAAGCAGAAGTTTCCAAATCCAACTGACATTGCTTCGCTGGCATTCATCATCTCTTATACAACTGACAGAAACAAGCGTGACAACCACAGCACACTGCTTGAAAATCTACAGTTCTGTCCGGCAGCGGTAACACATGCCTTTAATCCCAGCACTCGGAAGGCAGAGACAGGCAGATCTCTGTGAGTTTGCAGTCAGCCTGGCCTACAGAGTGAGTTCCAGGACTGCCAGGGCTACACAGAGAAACCCTGTCTCAAAACCGCCCCCCTCAAAACAATCTACAGTTTTTTTTTTTAAAGATTTATTTATTTATTTATTTATTTATTATACAACATTCTGCCTCCATGTATGCCCACATGCCAGAGGAAGGTGCCAGATCTCATTACAGATGGTTGTGAGCCACCATGTGGTTGCTGGGAATTGAACTCAGGACCTCTGGAAGAGCAGCCAGTGCTCTTAACCGCTGAGCCATCTCTCCAGCCCCTACAGTTTCTAAACTATTGCAAAAAACAAGATTAAACAAAAGATTTTCCTTCTAAAAGAAAAAAAACCTATTAAATCCACTGCTAAATAACCACTCTTAGGCCACCATGACATTTGAAAATCTGCATTTAACTTTGACCTTTTTAAAATTCTAATTGACATCTTGATACACCTGGAGGCTATTTTTTCCCTTTGATCAGTTATAGCAAACGAATTTCAGTAACCTCACACACACCTTTAGTTTTTTCAACACTTGCAATCTCATTTAAAATAATGAGGCCGGGCGGTGGTGGTGCACGCCTTTAATCCCAGCACTCAGGAGGCAGAGGCAGGCGGATCTCTGGGAGTTCGAGACCAGCCTGGTCTACAGAGCTAGTCCCAGGACAGACTCCAAAGCCACAGAGAAACCCTGTCTCGAAAAACCAAAAAAAATAAAAATAAAATAATGAAATGGAGAAGATTAATCAGCTAAAAGACTTAGTGGTGATGCATGACTCTTACCTGTGAGTTTAGGGTCAGGGTCATGGAGAGACACTGTCACCCCAGTCTGCAAGAAGCTAGAAAGGTCACCAGAGAATGACCAGAGTCCAGGAGGAGAGGCAGGCTGCAGAAGTCGGGCAGCAGCAGAGAGACCCAGGCAGCAGCAGAGAGAGACCCAGGCAGCAGCAGAGAGAGACCCAGGCAGCAGCGGAGGTCAAGGCTTCTGTGAGGACAGAAGTGGGTTGCGGATGGGAGAGAACACGACAGTGACCTGCAGAGGAGTGCCGGAAGATGCCTGGTTGTTTGACGTGTGGTCTAAGTCAACTCCTAAGCCAACAGAATAAAAACTGAGATGGTGGGTGTCTTAATCAGGGTTTTGTTGCTGTGATGAGACACCAATAACCAGGCCGGGAATGATGGTACATGTCTTTAATCCCAGTGCTCTGGAGACAGAGGCAGGTGGATCTCTGTGAGTTTGAGGCAGCCTGGTCTACATAAAGAATTTCAGGATAGTTAAAAAAAAACAAAAAACAAAAACAAGCAAAAAACAACGAGAAAGAAAAAGTTTATCTGGCTTACATTCCTGGGTCACAATCCATTGAGGGAAACCACGGTGGGAACTCAAGACGAGAACCAGGAGTCAAGAACTGATAGAGACCTTGGAGGAGTGCTGCTTACTGGGTTGTCCCTCCTGGCATGCTCAGTTGCTTTGTTACACAGCCCAGAACCACCTGCTCAGGGATGGAAGTGCCCACAGTGAGTCGGGCATATACCCCAAAGATCTGCCTAAAGGCAATCTGATGGAAACAGATTTTTCTCAGTTTCTCAGTTGAGGTTCTTCTTCCCATGTAATTCTAATTTGTGTTAAGCTGGAAAATTAAAAACAAAACCAAAAACAACCAAACAAACAAAAAACCAAGCCGTATAGTGGGGCTGGGCAAGATTGTCCAGTTGGTAAAGGGTTAATTATGCAAGCATGGGGACCAGTGTATCTAACCCCAGCTCAGGAAAGGCTGAGGCAAGAGGATGCCTGGGGCTTCCTGGCTAGGCAGTCTAGTCAATTGATGAGCCTAGATCCCAGGGAGTGATCCTGTCTTAGAAAAGAAGGTAGATAGCTCCTGAGGGACACCTGGTATTGACCTCTGGCCTCCACTGTACCTGTGTACACACGAACGAAGTCTTTCCAAATTTAAATGAAGTGTCAATGAATACAAATTTCTGAAATACAATGTGTTTGAACAATCACACAGTTCAAACACTGAACAGAGACTGATAGTATTTCTCAGTATTATCTAGACCTAAGTATCAAGAGGCATAAAAGAGAAACATTATTTGCTAATGTCTCTTGAGTCATTTATATTATTCAATATTTACTTAAGAATCAAAAGAGCTTTTTTCTCATCTGGTTTTGGAAATCGATGCTGCAAAAGGCAAAGAAGGCATATTTAGTCTGGATCTAGAATGATGGCAAGCAAGCCACAGCAATCCTCCTGTCTCTCAGCATATCTCCACACTTCTCATTTTTCATTTATAAAAGAAAAATACACTACCACAAATAATGAGACAACAAACCCATATCCCTTCCAAAATGGTCCCCTGAGGAATAATTTCAAATTAGCAAACGGTAAAAACTGGATATTTATGTAAATGACATATAAAACCTATTTTTATAATTATTGTAATGTGTTCAATTTTGAAATTATCCAATTTGTACAATTTTTGTCATCCGTATTTTAAAGTACACAGTCTCACCATGCCCTCTGTCCCCAGAGGACCAATGACGAGTACTCTGAGGCAGGCACATGTTTGACAAGACATTTAAAAAAAATAGAAACAGCAGCTTTGAATGTTAGAGGCCAACATCTAAGGCATCCACAGGCGTTTGCGAAACTTCCGAGCCCTCCTCTGCAGCAGGGACAGCAGGGACAGCGAGCAGGCTCTGCTGCCAACGCCTGGTGTCCTGAACTTCCCCTGGACCGTCCCGCGTGACTTTCCCAACTCAAGGGTTTTCCATTTGGTCATCCACTCAACAACCTCCAGTGCATTCCTATCTTCTGCAGAGCTAAAAATAACCATCTTATCAAGAGGCCAGTTAGAGCAGCATCCACAGCTCACTTAGCATCCCTGGGACTGTTTCTTTAACGGTGACAGCGCATTAGCAAAGGAAGGCATAAGCTGTGCTGCTGTATCACAGAAAGCCCTTCACTGAGTCTTCTCAGTGCCTAGCAAGGCTGGGTCTGGAGTCAGACTTCTTGGGCCCAAATCCTGAACCTGCTTAATTGTACAATTTGGCCAAGCTTTGTAAGCTTCTGGATCCTATCTTGGCGCTGTGGAGTGGGGGTTAGTAACATTGCCCATCACAGATAGATTGCAAAGGCAGAGATGGAAGGGTAAATAATGCATGGTTCTGTAAACTTCAAGAAGCAAATGGCAGCAGATGACACTTTTCAGGGCAGCCGGAAGGGCAAACAAGGGCGCCTTCAGAGTGGCAGAAACGCAATTCCAATAGGTCTTATAGCATTATACCGGCATTAGAAAGTGAACATTCATTAAGCTGAAGATTTATTTTTAATGCTCTAGACTGCAACGTAAAAACAAATTTAAAAAGACATAGTGCCAATAAAATAAGACTCTTCTGAAAATGGGAGACAGGTCAGTAGAAAAGGGGCTTGCTGTGAGACCCTGAGGACCAGAGCTTGGGTCTCTATCACCCGCATAAAGAGTCAGGCATGTCTCTGTAATTCCAGCAATAGGGAGGCAGAGACAAGCAGATCCCTAAGACATCTGACAGCCATCCTAAACTGATCAGTGAGTTATAGCTCAGGGAAAGGCCTTGTCTCAAAAAGTGAGATAGTGATTGCGGAAAGCTGAGGAACATCAACCTCTGGCCTCCACACACATGAACACACACACATACCTACATGCATGTGCAGACATCCACACAAACACAAGTCCATTGTATGTATAGGGCTAAATCAAAATAAATTAAAATAGGATTATGGCGAAGATTAAACAAAAAAGGAGTGTGACGTGACTAGCGTTTGATAAGCCTCCCATGTCTGTCCACCCAGAGGCAAGAGAATCAACTGAGCCCAGTTCATGGACAGCCTGGACTACAGGGCAAGACACTGTCTCAAGAGAACATTCAGGAGCTGTGTCTGTACTGGACATATGGAGATATTTCCTTGGTCTCTAAGCAATGTGGCATGATAATGTTATATAGATGCCATGAGATCTAAAGATGGCTTACGCCACACGGTAGGGTGGACATAGGTTCCATGCAAATGTTACGCTATTTGTATTACACACTTGAGCAGGCATGGGAGTTCCTGAACCAACCCATATACACACACAGGCACAAGTCGGGGGGAGGGGGACAACTGTACTGATTACAGCAGAACTTTTATTTCTTAGCTGTTCTCATTTTCAAACTATTTTTAGCATCTTATCTTTACAACTCTGTATTACTCTTTCTGTGTATTCACCCAAAAGAATGACATTGCTCAGACAATTCCAAGAAGGCTTTTTTAATGAAATCTGCGCACTTAAAAGTAACAGTAAATCCCTGGAAGTTATTCAGTACGTCCTCAGAGATACACCAGGGCAGTTCAATTAGTAAAGAGAAGGGAAGGCACTAGGGCCAGTCCTCCCTCAATAAGCTTAAATTGTTGAGGATGTTTGAAACAAAAGGAAGAATTTCAAAAAGAGTACCAAAAAAATGCTATCTTTGACATGTTTTAAATGACAGTGAAATACCAATTTGTGACCCCAGCTGAGCTACCTAGCTCTTCCTAGAGATAATCTCTAATTCTCTTTGACCTGGCAGCTTCCTTAATGGGGCCACCCTGTATTTTCTTTTTCAAAAGCTTACCTTGATGAAAGCGTAGCCGACGCCGTTATCTGTGATGGTGAGTCCAAGCGAGTCCTCTGACTTATAGACGTTTACTTCCTTTTTGATCCCCTTCACGTGGGCAAATATGAAATCCTCAAGACCCAAGTGCCCTCCTAGGAGCTTCCCCATGTCAATCCTGGGAGTGTTTAAAGTACAAAATAAGATCTGCAAGGAGAAAGAAACCTTTTAGATCAGCCCGGTCATTAGCAACTGTCTTCAGTAACAGTCCTCAACTTCTGTTGTAAAAGCCTCTGCCGTAACATAGATTAGTAAATTGGTGGACAGGTAGAATTTGAAGCAACGTTTTCATCCGTTAACATTAGACCAAACAGACTGAATATTTCTGAAGGCCAGTCCCTAAACTAAGTCATTTACATCCAAGATCTCATAACCCTCCCAATGAGTGTATAAAGGACATTGTTATCCTTACATCACAAACAGGAACTGGAGACTTAGCAAGATATAGTAATTTGCTTAGAGTCACAGTTATCGCTGTCAAAGCCAAGGGGCTGACTTCAATGCTTATCAACTTCAAAGTGGTTTAAGTTAGGTGGTGACCTGTTGCTCACACCTCCAAAATGTAAGAGCCTAATCCCAGAGGTCTGCATGACGCATGCGCATGATAGTCACACACACACACACACACACACACACATACACACACACACACACACACACACACACACACACACACACGATGGGAATGCATATAAAAACCAGTAAGCAGACCTTTTTAAATGAGAAATGTTATTTCTTTTGTATCATAGTGCTTCAAAATAGCACTTAACTGAAGGCGGTGGACCTCTTGCCTACCATGAATCAGGCTGTGGGTTTATGGGGGAAAGACATATTTCCTGTCAAAAGTGGCCAGCCCACAAAGGGCCCACTTTGTAAACCTGGCTGTTATAGAACTCACTCCTTAGACCGGGCTAGCCTCAGCTCAGAGTTCCTTCTGCCTGCTTCTGCCTCGTGAGTGCAAATTCAGAATGTTCCACAATCCAAAACTTTTTGTACCTCAACCTGACGTAGAATACTCTATAGCACAAAATTTTGTTTCCTGCCCAAATTTACTTTTAAAATATTATACGCCATTGCCTGTAGTCTATATGTATACAATTTAAACAAAATGTAAATGAATTTTGTGTTAAATATGCAAATATTTCAAAATCCAAAATTAAGCTGAAATCCAAAGGGACGTGCAGCCGACAGGTGTGTTTGTCGGTTGGTTCTAGTTCAGGGTCCCAAGCACGATATGAACATGCCTCAGGGGCAGTTAGGTGGCTCAGTGG
Source organism: Microtus oregoni (assembly GCF_018167655.1). Classification (NCBI taxonomy): domain Eukaryota; kingdom Metazoa; phylum Chordata; class Mammalia; order Rodentia; family Cricetidae; genus Microtus; species Microtus oregoni. The sequence continues at coordinate 55,138,423 of NW_024543059.1, read as the reverse complement.
TGAAGGTGCTTGCCAAGCAAGACTGACAAACACGAGTTGAATCTCCAGAACCCACACAAAAAGGCAGATGCAGCTGCTTGCATCTCTGATCTCAGTACTCCTCCATAAAGAGGTGAGGTGAGTGGAACCCACCAGAAGCTCACATACTCAGCCAGGTAGAAACAAGGGCAAATGGAGACCACGCTTTTGTTTCCAGACTCCCAGACCTGAATAATCACACAGAAACTATGCTAATTACAACACCGTAATTAATAAATTAGCTCAGGGTTCTTATTAACTAACTCTTAGGTTTTTAGGGAGTTTTTTTTTTTTTTGGATTTTTGAGACAGCATTTCTCTGTAGTTTTGGAAACTGTCCTCGAAATCTTACATATTAAATCAATCCATTTCTATTATTTTATGTTTTACCATGAGGATCATGGTTTGTTAACTCTTGCTTCTTAGGTGGCTACATGGCATCTCTCTCACTCTGCCTTCTCTCTCTCTCTCTCTCTCTCTCTCTCTCTCTCTCTCTCTCCTGATTTCCTACCTGGTTTAACTCTGCTAAGCCATTGGCCAAAACAGCTTTATTCATTAACCAATAAAAGCATCACATATACAGAAGGCCATCCCAAATCAAACAAGAGAGGCCCTGCCTCAAAGAAAGACAAAAGAAGAGAGCCATTGGCTGAAAGGTGTCCCCCGACTTCCACACAGGTGCCATGTCATATACATGCTGCCTCGCAAAATAATCATTACGAACACACTACCACTGAGCTACATCTCCAGGCTTACTTTTCCACTTATTTTTCCCAACTTAGAAAATAATGGCTTAGAGAGGAAAAGGAAACCTTGTCTAGGACCCCAGCCATGGCGAACTGACTCCAATCTCTTTATCCTCAGTGCTTCTCTGAGATCTAACAACTGCATAGGGCCACCTAAATCCCTGTCACTTCCTAATGCGTTAGCACAACTGGGAGTCAGGTGTGAAGGCGAGTATCCTCTGCTCTCAGCAGATGAGGATGTCAGCTCAGACCCCAAAGAGTGTTCGTTTGTCTAAGGTCAAAGTCAAAGCAAGAATTCAGGCTCCAGTGGCTTTTGTCTAACCCACAGTGGTGTTAATGTAAATCCAGTCTTCAATCAAAAGCTTCTCTCAATCAAAGACTGCATTTTTACTGTGTGGAACTAAATAGTTTGTGTAGTAAATTATTCACTTCCTAAAAGGAGAAAGACAGCTTCCAAAAGGAATTACTTCTAAGTGGCTCTAAAAATCATACACACGCCGGGCGATGGTGGCACATGCCTTTAATCCCAGCACTCGGGAGGCAGAGGCAGGCGGATCTCTGTGAGTTCGAGACCAGCCTGGTCTACAGAGCTAGTTCCAGGACAGGCTCCAAAGCTCCAAAGCCACAGAGAAACCCTGTCTCGAAAAACCAAAAAAAAAAAAATCGTACATACCAGTTACTTTAACAAATACCAAAATATCTGCAAAGCACGATCGCTCAATTGAATTATAGTAATTGAGGAGTTTTTTTTTTTAATGTTGCTTCTGGTAATTTTAAACTATTTACATTCATTTCTTCATATTATAAAAATAGGCATTCCAGAATCTCTTGCCTAGTATTTTTTCTCAATATAACATACATAACAAATCTCTAGTATTGTTTTATTTTTTGTTTATTTATTATTTTTATTGAGTTATATATTTTTCTCTGCTTCCCTCCCTTCCCCTTTTATCTTCTCCCATGGTCCCCATGCTCCCAATTTACTCAGGAGATCTTGTCTTTTTCTCCTAGTATTGCTTTAAACAATGCATCATCCTATATAAAAGTCCTTAATACCTGCAGTCACTAGAAACAGTTTCACGGCTTAGAGAAGATACAAATTTGGCAACAAGACAGACATTTAGCAACATGATACTGTATGCTTTATTTAGACCTTCATGGGGATATTGTAGTAAGCCCTGCCTCGAACAGGGTGGAACTTTCTATAAATGATTCACTTTTAAATCAGCTGCCCCAGGTCAGCAGTGGCATGTCTTGAATAAGCCCTGAGCCACTCTTTGTGATCCTTCGCCCACACAACACGAGTGCTTTTCCCCAGTGTTTCTCATGACTAAAATAGGAAGACAAAAGGATTCTATCCAAAAAATGAAAGCCAAATCCATATTTTTAGATCGCCACTGACTTCCCGGAATAACCAAGGAACATATTTTTCTGCTGTGAAGTCTAATCAGGGAAGCTGTGTGTCTAAGAAAATCAGAATCACAAGGCAGCTCTTGAGACACAAGAGAAGGTTACAAGGGCATGGGTTTCAATCTTGCCTGTGTGGACATGGCCCAGACACTCACCCAACAAGTGAGACATCGCCCTCTCCACAATATCCCTGCAATGAGACGAGGCAATTGAGTTTATCCTACCTGAGTAACGTAAGGTACTTGCCAATCTTAAGACATCATAAATCATAAATGCTGCAATGCTTCCAGCTCTCCTAACAATTCCCTTCCATAAAGGTTCCTGCTCCTTGATACGAAAGATGAAGGAAAACCCAGGCAGGCAAGGAGACTGGGTCAGCATCCTGACATCCTGACATCGTACACATTGGTGAGCTATGTGAACTGAACTCTAGGCACATCAGCCAGTCTGCACACACGGTTGTAAAGGGGCCATTAGGCATTAAGAGAATCTTTAGCCTAAATATCCCACCTTGTTTGGCAAAATGCTCATGAAGAACTGCGGTGAGTCCTTCAGGGAGTCTGACCCATAACACTCACACGAAAATCTAAAGAGCAGGTGACATTTTAAAACCACCTAAACGGGCACTGGAGAGAAGACCTAGCAGTTAGACTTGCTGAGCTTAGGACTGGAGGTCAGCTCCCAGCACCCATGTCAGGGAGCTTACAACCACCTCTAATTCCAGCTCCAGGGATCCAGTGCCTCCTTCTGGCCTCTGTGGGTTCTCGTATGCAGGTGTACACACACACACACACACACACACACACACACACACACACGTGCGCGTGCCCGCACGCGCACATATTAAAATAAGACCAGAATGAGGCAAGCAGACATCAAAGTAGAGCGATAAGGGAAGATGGTCTATTGCTACAGTCTAGAACAGAAATCCTGACGAAAAGCTGCACTGGGGTAAGAGCACACTAGAGAAACTATCGGAAAGAAAGGGCAGAGGGAAGGGTACATAAATATTCTTTCCGGAACAAGACATTTGAAAACTGTTAGGAAAAGGTTCTTGTGGGCTCCCTAGATGAGGCAAATAAAGAATTTGGGAGAAGAGGGTGAACAGGAACTTTAATCTTCATTAGGAGGTTGGAAAATGTAAGAAACCAACAGGTAGAGTGGGGGGAGTGGCTAAATTCACAAGTGTGGTTTCCCTTATTGTATATATGTGTGAGGTTCCGGATGAGCGAGAGGTGCTAGGTTGGCCCTCTCCTCGCTCCAGGGATAGAGACGATCCAGAGATAGAGATCCGTAGAACCAAAGATTGGGTGGATGGAAGTCTGTGGAAGAGTAGGTCACAGGCTTAAGTAAAGAGCTCTCTGCTGGGAGTTGCCTATGCTTGCCCCTCCCCCCACCACCGTTTCCTACCCAGTTCCCACCATACAGCCTCTTCCCACCCTCTGCTTGCCTGTGAGATTCCTAGTACTGGGACAGGCAGAGAATTCGGAGAAGGAGAGAGGACCTAGCAGGGTTAGAAGTCTTCCCTAAAGGCTGGCAGGCTACTACAGGGCTCCAGGCTCAACTCCCAAGAATGTGTCGCCACACCAGAGCCAGGACAAAGAGTACCAGGCGCCTGGCTCCAGACTAGGTACTGGCTTTGTGACTGTGCTACCTGCTTCTATTTTTATGCCCACACATACTCCCCTCCTCCAGCCCTCCTCAGATGCCTGTGATGTATAACCCTCCTCACGGCTTGGGGGAGAGAGGGGGGCAGCAAATCACCTCCTGGCTTCCTTTGCCCTCAGGCAATTTGGTTATCATTCAGTTAACTTCTGGTCCCAGGTTATCCTTTGTCTCAAAGCAATTATGAGTAGCACTGCCTTTGCTCTCTGGATTATTCAGCTGTGGGATGTATTTGTATGGTCTCCTGTTCGTGTTTCCTTTCCTCTGCAGAAGACTAACAGGCATGGCCCTGTGTTAGCACACTGAGATTAAGAAACATGTAAAAAGAAAATTCTGGTAAGTGGCTCAGTGGGAAAAGCTCTTGCAGTATGAAGCTAATGGCTTGAGTCTGGTCCTCAGAGCCCTTGTTAAAAGGACAGATTTGGTGGTGGGCATCTGAAATCCCAGCATCCAACAGCAAAAGGAGAGGCAGAGACAGGAGAATCTCCGAAGACCAAATAGCTTGGGATACCAAGTATGGCAGGAAGAGTAAGGGAAACCCCTCCTTGACAAAGTGAAGGCACGGAAGCCATCTCCTGAACATTGTCCTCTGGCATGACACTCCCATGTGTCATTCCCATGACACTCAAGTGTCTGAAAAGGAACAGGTAGACAGCAGACAGACAGATGCACACCACCACCACCACCACAGATAACAACAACAACAATAATAATATTAAAATAAAAGGAAAACCCTATGTCAGGAGCTGAGCAGAGGCTGTTCTTGAATGCTCTGCCACAGATAACCAACCCCACCCCTGTCTGGGCTTCTCGGGCGTGATAAGAACATAATTACCAAGATTCTAGAAGATGTAGTGTGGAAAGAGCCCAAAATTAGCTTCAGCTGCTGAAAATGGATACATGTTTAATAGAATGTTTGGTAAATTAGCAGAATTATAAGCTAAGAAACATCCCATCACAGTATTGTCTATGCTTAGCAATAATACACAAAGAAACACCCTCCCAAAACCCACCTCCCCATCTGATCTCAAAGCCTGTGCTTTCTGTCACCCCACACTGACGCCCCACCTGTCTAGAACACTGGAAACCTGTTCAGAGCTGCGGCAATCTGTGACACTCCGAGACAGTGTGACAGCATGCTCTTCTCCGCAAACGATATTCCTGTAAGGGCTGGGCCTGTGGTTCAGGGCTTGCCTGGCATGTGCCAATCCCTGGCTTCCTATTTCCAGCATCTAGAGAAAAGCCAAAACATTGCATACGATTGATTCTAAAAGTCTAAGCCCAGCAATGGTCTCCTCCTGTCCTCCCGGTGGAGAACAGCACCTTGGAGAACAGCACCTGAAGAAGCCGAGAGTCAAACGGCTTTGGGCAAAGGTGGGTGGCACCAACCTCTAAGGAAATAAGTGAAACCTGCTAGAGCTCCTGGTTGCCACGATAAGCGTGTGATGCTGGCATTTGCAGGAGGTTTGGAAGGGCTCGGAGATGCCACATGAACCGCCTGGCTTGGTGAAGAAGTGGGTAACATTCCAAATAAGTTTCAAGTGTCCTAGTAGATATTCACACTGAGAAGGTGGGGAACACATTCACTTAAGTCCAGGCTCTAATTCTGTGTCACAAGGGAAGTAAGAACTCTTGGTTCTGAGTTCTCCTGGACCACAGTGACTATGCAAATCAAAGGCCCATTTGCTTCATGCAAATGCTCACCAAGAATCGTTCGTTTGAGAAAATGAAGTCACTAACATAACCCTACCCATATTATTTACTTTTTCTTTCTTTTTTTTTTTTTTTTTTTTTTTTTTTTTTTTTTTTTGAGACAGGGTTTCTCTGTGGCTTTGGAGCCTGTCCTGGAACTAGCTCTGTAGTCCAGGCTGGTCTCGAACTCACAGAGATCCGCCTGTCTCTGCCTCCCGAGTGCTGGGATTAAAGGCGTGCGCCACCATCGCCCGGCCATATTATTTACTTTTTAACAAGTATTTCAGTCAGCTCCTGGTGGTGTTCTTTTGCAATAATTTTGACTGTTCATAAATATTACTTGGCTCTTCTCTACTTTAAATTTTCACAGAAGGAGGCTAGAGCAATGGTTTAGAAGCTAAGAGCATTGGCTGCTCTTCCAGATTCTCAGCATCCATGTGGCAGCTCACAACTGCCTGTAACTCCATTGCAAGGGACTCTTCAGCCTTCTTCTGACCTCTTTGAGTGCCAGAGTGCACAGGCATACATGCAGACAAAACACCAATAAACATAAAACTAAATTTAAATATCATGGGCCAGCAAAATGGTTCAGCAGGTAAGGGCACTTGCCATACAAGGCCTGGGTTCAGTTCCTGTAATATGCAGTGGAAAGAGAATCAGCTCCTGAGAGTTGTCCTCTGAGCTTCATATCATAGCACACACACACACCACAACCACACAGTCAATTTAAAAGGTTTAAATGTCACGTATGAAGACAAAGAAAGCTGAGCATGGTGGTCCATACCTGTAATCCCAGCATTTGGGAGGTTCACACTGAATTACCACAGGCTCATCCCAGTACTTTAGAGCCAGAGCCAGGCAGATATTTGTGAATTTAAGGCCAGCCTGGTCTACCTAGTGGGTTACAGAACAGCCAGAACTACATAGAGAGATCCTGTCTATTAAAAAAGAAGAATCATTATATAAAGGAAAGAGAGAGCACTGGCTTTGAAGGAAGGCACACAGGAGGAGGATGGTGATTTTGAGACCAGTTTGGGCTACATAGAGATTTCTAGCCAAGCCAGACTACATAACAAGACCTTGTGTTGTTTGGAGAGAAAAGGAAGAGGGAGTGAGCTTTGGATTTGGACAGACACATGGGATCAAAACATATGGATGGATCTAGAAAATATCATATTGGGTGAGGTAACCCAGACCCAGAAAGACAAATATCATATGCACTCACTCATAAGTGGCTTTTAGACATAAAGCAAAGAAAGACCAGCCTACAATTCATAATCCCAGAGAACCTAGACAACAAAGAGGACCCTAAGAGAGAGCCATTCAAGGAGCTAATCTACATGGAAAGTAGAAAAAGACAAGATCTCCTGAGTAAATTGGGAGTATGGGGACCATGGAAGAGGATAGAAGGGGAGGGGAGAGAAAGGGAGGGGAAAACAATTTAAAAAATACTATTCCTAACATATCTCACTTTTTTTCTAAACAAAAAGGCAAAACTTAAACTTGAACATACTGTATACAGTAAGAACAATTATCAAATAAAAATTGTGTTCCAAATGTAAAAAATTTACTAGTCTGAATCTTACTTTCCTCATAAAGGAATAAAAAAGAAAAAACAAAACATTGCCCTGTCCTGTCTTGCACACTTCACATGTGCTGTGCCAGTTGCCTCCACTGTGAATCACGGCAATTTCTAGAGGTTCTGGAAGGAATCATAACATTGGATCAGAGAGCTTGTGTTAACTCAACAGCAGTCATGTGCTTCCTGTTTCTTAGTGTGTGCATCCCGCCCCCATTTATGCAGACAGAAAAATCAAGCTTGGAAGTGGGAAATACAAAAAAAAAAAAAAATACAGGCAGAGAATCAAGTAACAGGGTTGGGGAACATCCTAACTACAACCACCCTAACTACAACCAGAACGTGAACCAATGTCCAGATGAGGAGAATCTGGGGAGGCTGAATCAGAACTGGCCCTGGATCAGGAAGGAAAAAGCTCTAACACAGACCAAACGGCCACCACTGCATGAAAGTGACACACTGATGTGTGTATCATTGTAACAATGATACAGAATCGCCATCTCCTTAGCTCTGACACTATGTATCCCTCTGAGGCCACTTCAACGCTGTAACCTAGGAACCTGTTACTTTTACAAACTATTCTGTGGATCCTGGGTGTCAGCCACCAAATGAAAACATTTGGGCCTGTCGCTCTACAAGCACTCTGTCTCCAGGGACATTTTTATACACACAACAATGGTGTTTTCTCAATGCTTGAGTTCTTAGCCTGCCCAGCCACTAACAGAGGGTCAAACTGAACATCCTGCCACTAACAAGCTCTAAATCCCTTCCAGAAAACTGCAGGACCTTGCAGGCTATTAATAGAGAAGTGCAGGTTAGTAGTTAGGCACCTATTACAATCAAACTTATAGTCCTTTTACTGTTATGTTTTCAAGGTCAAACAGAGATATATTTTAGATAGGTTGTCTTCAAACACTTCAGAGATCTACAGAATATGGCATTTAAGATGTTTTAATAACATGATGTTTTTTGAGAATGAGACCAAGCAGCACCAATCTACTTCAGGACCTTGCTGGTGTCAGCCAAGTCCAAGCTTTGACTTCCAGCTATGCATACACTTGTATCCTAACCCAGAAAAGCCACCTTGTTATTCTTAAAATATTTTTCAGATGTTTGCGGCACAGCTGCCAGACTGTTGTCGGTCCCCAGGGTGGGCGGAGCCGCCATGCTACAAGTGGCTACAGTTTCCCACCAGCGGAGGGCACATGCCACGCGGGAGGTGGCAGCGGGGAACAGACACATAAACACAAAAGATAGGTATAAAGGTAAAATATTTATTACAGGAGAGAGAGAGAGAGAGAGAGAGAGAGAGAGAGAGAGAGAGAGAGAGAGATAAAAGGAGAAAAAGACATAAAAGGAGAGAGAGACAGAGAGAACGCGTGTGCACGCCAAGGAAGCAGAAAAGGGGCAAGATGGCGGAGGGCAGGTCAGAGGTAATGGGAGTGGGCGTGGCTTGTCCCTTAAAGGGACAGGAAAGCACAACACACTTCTCTGCCTTTCTCCTGTCTAGCTCAGCAAGAATCTAGCTCAAAGGTATTTGTTAATTAGTTACTCCTCTCTGAATAATTAGTTTCAAGGAGCACCCTTGGCGAGCTCAGGGCTTTCTCCTCAGGAGACAGAGAGTGCAAGAGCCTTCCAGAAGACACACAGATTTCTTAGCAATCATTAAAATTTGGCTCCTCCTTGATGACACAATAGCAGTTCTCTTAATGCATGGGGAGGGGATGTTGGCCCTTGGGACACTGTGAGCTCCCAGGGGCTTCACCTCCCAGGCCTTTGTCTCTTTCTCAGATATTCTCCTCTCCTGCCACTCACTACCAACGGGGCAGAGCAGGGGTTCAATGTGCTTCTAACCAGCCTCCTTGTTAATGTCGGGGGAGAGTGGCACCACACCGTGTAGCACAATTAAAACACACAGAGAGAAATTGGGGCTCAACCTGAAGATCAGAAAAGTGTGGAGGCCCAAAGAGGCCAAAGGTCAGAGAGTTTGGGAGTTTCTAATCCCTTCAAGGTTACTGTGCTTCCCCCTCAGACAAAAGTCCCACCTAGTTGTTAATCAGAGAGTTTTGCTAGCTCAAGGTTATTGTCAACAGGTGTGGCTAGTTGCCAGACCACGGGCTCCTGGAATAGGGAAGTAGTTTGTTTCTACTTAAAACAAAAGTCTAAGGATCCAACTAAATTCCAGTTCCCTTTAAGGAAATAACTTGGGATTTCACCCAGGGAGTGGTTTAGCCTACAGAGTGTTTGGTCTTTGGCGTGAGTCGTGTTTGAGGGTGCGAGTGTTTTCTCCTACTCGCGAACAAACTGAAACACCTGGAGGACAGATGGAGGTCAGAGGACGATCTCAGAGGTCAGTCCTCCCTTGTTTGAGGCAGGGTCTTTCATTCACTGTTCACTGCTGTGTTCACCAGGACAACCGGCCCTAAAGTCTGCAGGGATTTTCCTCTTCTTTCTGTCTTTCCACAGGAGCACTGGGATTACAGACTCGCTCCACATCCAGCCTTATGTGGGCTCTGGAAATCTGAAGTCAGGTCCTCACAGAGCAGGTGCTGTACCTAAGGTGACATCTCCCAGCCCTAGAAAAAAACCTATTAGCCACTCGGGCTAGGACAGTTCGTCTAGGACAGCAGCCCAGAGAGACACAGGCACACAGACTAAATGCCCGAGATTATCTGAGTGTCTCTATCTCTGGCATAACACACCTACCGCCTACTTCACACAGCTGAAGTGATGAGCGGAAGTGAGGGGCCCGCCATCCCATCAGCTCCTTCCGGCTAAGAGCATACACTCATCTCTGAAATTCTTTTTGTTCTTTGCATTTTATTTGTGTATTTGCGTGTGTGTGCACATATGAGCACGTACCACAGCGGGAATGTGGTGGTCAGAGAACAACTTGCTGCAAACAGCTCTATCCAGAGTTCGGACCCCAGGTATGGAACTCAGGCGGCCAGGCCTGGCCACAGGCGCCTTTACCCACTGAGCCGTCTCAGCAGCCCTCCCCTTTTCCTTCTCAAAATGAGTCATTTTCCTGACATTTTCACATGGCAACGAAACTTAGGCTCAAAGGGGAACACTGAGCACACAGAGTGATTGTTGACACATTCCTAAGTTCTCAGACAACTCAGCACAAATCCAGCAATACCAGCAAACATTATTTCTAAAGGAAGCAGAGCAAACGCGTGGTTGATTTAGCTCTACCTGTAGCTTCCTGGAGCCGCCAGTCCCACCGCCATCTAACCGTCAACTTCGCCTCACCGTACTCACTGTGTATGCTTATTTAACGAAGGTTAACGGAGCACCTAACCGTTATCTGGGGACTTAAGAAACTAGATTTTTTTTTTTTTTTAAACAGCCCTGCTCTCAGGAAGAGAGAGAGAAGTCTCTGAATGTAACTCACGGTGCTGATGCCTTGGGGTGCAGTGTGCACTTATTGCTTTCAAAATGGGTAGGCCCATAGGAAACGTTCCTTGGCAGGGCATGAATAGAATGCTCCAAGATTACTAAGCGTGGGGTTGGAGACGTGACTAACGTGCACAACACCTTGGATTCGCTCCTCAACGTCACATAGCCTGAGCACGGTGGAACACACCTGTAACCTGGCACTCGGGAGGTGGGGGCAAGATGATCAGAAGTTCAAGACCATCCTCGCCTACATGCACTGTAAGACCAGCCTGGGATACATGAGCTCTGAACTAAAAAGTCTGAAATGTAAAGAGAAGCATATGATGGGAGCAGGAATTGCAGGGGAAGATGCAGGAGGTAGTGGGAAGCTACCTTGCTTGGTGGAAGGTACTTAGAAGCAATCAGAAGCCCTGAAGATTGAAAATAACAAAGACTCGGAGTATTAGAACAGAAAATGGGTGGAGTGAGGGAATCCAAACTCAGGGTGTCTCTTTAGTACACACACATCACTGATCCAGCAGTGACAACCATCAGTAACGCCTGTCCAAAGACCACCAGGGATTCTGCCCCAGAGTTCATTCCTACGTATGATAAACTATAAACGAGAACACTTCCAAGGGGAGTTTTGGGGTCTTGGGCTAGAAGATCTGGAGGGATAGCTCAGGCACTTGCCTTGCAAGTGTGAAGGCCTGAGTTCAGTTCATGTTTTAATAACCCACACTAAACCGGGGTGGGAGGGTGGTGCTGGAGAGATGGCTCAGTGGTTAAGAGCTCTCCCTTCTCTTGAAAAGGACTGATCACTGTCACCCACGGGTTGCAGCTCACAGCAACCTGCAACTCCAGTTCCACAGGTTCTAACGCCCTCTTTTAGCTTCCACGGGCATCTGCATGCACATGGTGCACATAAATAAATAAAATTAAAAACTATACATGGTGCTGTGCACTTCAAGGGCAATATAGGTAGGTGAGTCTTGGTGCTCAATCACATCCAATCTGCTGGGCTCCAAGTTAGTAAGAGACCCCATCTCAGGAACTGGAATGGACAAGACCTGAGGACTGACACCCAAGGCTGACCTTTGGCCCCATATACACGTGCACGTGTGTCTGTAAGACAACATTTGGCTAACTAAGAGTTATTGGGAATTAATGACTGCTGGAGGAGAAGAGTCATTTTTCTTCAATAGCGTAACTACTGGAAAGTCTCCCACGCTCCATTAAATAACTCCCCACTCATGCTCCATGAATGCATCCCTAATGAAACTCACTGGGTTTGAACAAAATGGACATGAAATGGGGGGGGGGGGGCTTGTCGGGAAGAAGGGTTCACAGCAGAAATGGGAGGGAACCAGACAGGGTGATGGTGAGTGAATCTGATCAAACGGCACAATACACATACATAAAACTGTCAAAGAATAAACAAAAAAATTCAAAGTGGAAAGGAAGAAAGAGAAAAAGAAAAAAGAAGGGATGGAAGGAATGACAATTGGAAGGTTTTAGGTTTAGTGTTTAGTGACTGGGGGCAAGGTCATCAAAGCATAGGTTTGCCCTGTGCATGCTCAGGAAATGGTGTTGATCTTACAACCATGGACCTTGATAAAGCTGTTTATCGACGGGGGAGGGGGAGGGAAATGGGAGGCGGTGGCGGGGAGGAGGCAGAAATCCTTAATAAATAAATAAATTTTAAAAAAAAAGCTGTTTATCAGGGGAAAACATTGTAGTCTTGGGGTGATTTTACCTGACAGCCAGTCTGAAGGGGTTGTTTCTGCGCAACAGGAAGCTGCCAACGCTACCGTAAGTACCTCCTGAGCATCAGCTACATTTCTCCCTCACACTCTGCTGGGCTTAATTCATTGTCCTCAGAAATCAACAGGAACATTAATTCCAAATTCCAAGTCCTGCCATTCTGTGGCCATCCTGTCACTGGGGGTGGGGGAGCCTGTGAGTCCCAGCCCCCAGGTCTTCCTGGAGTTCACACGTATGAGTCAGGTCAAGAGCAGCTCTACCTGCCTGTTTTCTGTGTCACTGGGAAATGGTAAAGACTGAAGAACATTTTATATTCTCCAGAACTCCACAGCCTGGCACTGGTGCCAAAGAGCTGAAAAAGGAAAGTGCTCCTAAGCCTCGAAGGCAGCTCCCTGTATGCTGGAAGCCACCTAGCAAGTGACTCTGCTCCCAAACAGCTGCGAATGTCACCATTTATACAGTGAATATGCTGATTAGATTGACTGCAGTAATTGCACCATATACATCTACCAAATGCTGTGTTTTACACCTTAAACACATACAATTTCTTTGATATATAGTAAAGGGAGATATACAAGCATGAAAACCTGAATTTGGCTCCCCAGTTGGGCATGGCCACATATGTCTGTAACACCAGCACTGCGGGACAGAGACAGGCAGATCCTGGAAGCTGGGTGGCCCATCTCCGGAGCCACCTAATCAAAACCTGGAGTGTGTCTGTAATCTCAGGCTTCCGCAAGGGAGATGGGAGGTAACACTGGGCAACCAGCCAGAAGATGGTGGGCCTGCATTATGGAAGGGAAGAAGCCTGCATGCTGCCCTCTAGGCAGCTGTTCTTTGTTGGGTTTTGTTGTTGTTCAGGGAGGTTGTTTTGCTTTGTTTTGTTTATAGGATTCATTTTTGAGACAGGATCTCGCTATACAGCCCAGGCTAATCTAGAACTCACTATTCAGCCCATATTGATTCTCCTGGCATGGTCTTCTGAGCCCAAGACTGCAAGCATGTGCCTCCATTCCCAGCCCATTTGTAGTTTTTGCCTTCTTGCCTTTCACGTCGACAAAATAAGATACAAAATAAAATAAAGGTGCTTAACATGGAAAAGAAGAAGATGGTAAGCCTGAAGTACATGTAGTGGCAGAGAAAGAGAGACCCTTCCTCAATAAGGTGGAGGTGAGAACAGGCTCCAGAGATGGGAACAAAGGCCATGGGAAGAACAGGCTGTTTTCCCTTTAACATTAGTAATGACACATTTGGAAACGGAGAGCTTTAAATTTTAAAATCACGTTGTGGTTTGGGCCTGACATGAAGACACATACATTTCCATGGTCCTAGCTACCTGACAGACAGAACTGACTGAAGCCACGAGTTAGAGGTGAGTCTGTGCAACAGAGTGAGACCTCCATCTCAACAGGCAATGACGCTGCCTTGCAGTTTGTGTGTATGTCAAGAGAGAACCAACCCCTAGATGGGTCACTCACTCATTTGATGAGCTACTGGGCATCTAACTATACAAACCGATAAAGGTTGCCTCTTTCTAAGCCGAAATGTTGCCAAACCTGAAACTTTTTAAGTATCAACATGGCACGGGTATAAAATTCTACCAATTTCACACCTGAAATTGGGACACAGATAAAATCTGGGCATACATTCAGAGTGGTGTATAAAATTACATTAGTGCTATGTATAAGGTGAATACAAAGCATAAAATTAATTTTGCTGTGTGTTATAAAGTATATAAAAAACAGAAGTTAATTTTCTGTTTAGACTTAAGTTCTTTCCCCAAGACATTCCATTATGCATATGCAAATGTTAAAAAATATTTTTTAAAAGTCTGAAATGGTGTAGGATACCCTTCTGTATGCTGTGAATATGTCTTATTACCATTGGTTAATAAAGAAGTGGATTTGGCCAATAGCCAGGCAGAATATAGCAGGTAGGGAAATCCAAGCAGAAAGATAGGGAGAAAGAAGGCAGAGTCAGGGAGATGCCAACAACTGCTGGAGAAGCAAGATGTGAGGTGACAAGTCATGAGCCTCATGGCAAAATATAGAATAGAAATGAGTTTATTTAAGTTGTAAGAGCTAGCTAATAATAAGCCTGAGCTAATAGACCAAACAGTTATTTATTTATTTATTTATTTATTTATTTATTTTGGGTTTTCGAGACAGGGTTTCTCTGTAGCTTTGGAGCCTGTCCTGGAACTCCCTTGGTAGACCAGGCTGGCCTCGAACTCCCAGAGATCCGCCTGTCTCTGCCTCCCGAGTGCTGGGATTACAGGCATGCGCCACCACCGCCCGGCTCAGTTTGTAATTTACATTAAGCCTGAGAGTGGTTATTCAGGAACTGGTGGGCAGGAGAGAAGCCTCCAGTTACACTGAAACACCCTGGTCACAAGCACTTTGGGTAAGGGAGATCACTGAGCAGTATAATCAAGACCACGGAAATAATTCCTGAACCATGTAAAGAAAGTGAGTCTGAGGTTCTGGTTTCTGGAAATACAAACTTCTAACCACATTCAAGCACATGACTTGCTCCTGCATCTTTCCTCATGATAAGGATTTAGAAGACATAACAGCCACCACCTACTTGCTGAACAGAGTTACAGTAGTTAAATATTCAAAACGCCTCTTCAACAAAATGTATAACCACCACGCTCAGGAGCTACAGCCACAATGACTCAGCTTCTTTATGTAACCCGAATATTTTTAAATACTTTCGGGATTGGGGAAATGGCTGAGTGGTTAAGATGCTTGTACAAGCCTGAGGACCTGAGTTCAAATTAATGCACGCGTAAAAAGTTGAGTATAGCTATGTATGCCTATGAGCCCAATGTTGTGGGACAAAGGAGGAAAATCCCACTGGTCAGTCCGCCTCGGTGCAGAGGAGATGGTCAGATTCAGTGAGTGTCCGATTCTGCTTTGCCTTCTATATTCGAACATGTGCACACCTCATGTGCATGAGCCAAACATGCATACATATGCCACACACATACCACACACACCATACCACACACACATACTATACCACAAACATCTACACACACACATACCACACACACACCATACCACACACACACACCACATACAAACACCATACCACACACACCATACCACATACATCTATACACACACATACCACACACACGCCATACCACATACATCTATACACACACATACCACACACACGCCATACCACATACATCTATACACACACATACCACACACACACCATACCACATGCACTCACCATATCACACACATCTACATACACACATACCATACACACACACATACCACCCACATGCACAAACACACACACAGCCCATTCTCCAACAGACGTATGCACACACAGAAAATGAAAAGTATCATTTGACTTTCTGAAGAGATATCCTTCATGTGTGTGATGAGTTAACCAGCCTTTTAGAGTCAATTACTTTCTTTTTCTTTCTTTCTCTTTCTTTTTACTGAATTGCTCATTTAGTTGTTGGGGGGAAAGCATCAGCAAGAGGCTTTTTGCATAATTGGCCATCTGTTTCTATGTAGTGATCACAATTGTCTGCACCCAGCCAACATCAGTAACAAATGCAAATCAGTTCACAGGCTTCCTCCTCCAGGGGCCACAAGACAGTCAACACCACAACAGTCAGCTCACAGCAGCGGCCACGAGAGACAGCCGAGATAGCCAACACCCACAACAGTCAGCTCACAGCAGCTGCCTTGAGACAGCCGAGATAGCCGATGCCTACAGCAGTCAGCTCACAGCAGCAGCCACGAGAGACAGCTGACACCCACAACAGTCAGCTCACAGCAGTGGCCATGAGACAGCCGACACCCACAACAGTCAGCTCACAGCAGCGGCCATGAGACAGCTAACACCCACAGCAGTGAGCTCACAGCAGCGCCTTCTTGGTTTTGCATATGTTTGCTGTGCGCCATGACGAGTTCCGTAGAGATGATTTCATTCAAAAATATCATGTGCTTTGACTGTGTTCACTCCTCATACACTCCCTATCCTGTAAGGACCCTTCCTTTTCCCACAGCCTTGTGTCTACTTTCATGACATATATATGTTATTATGTATCTACACATACATCTTATATAATCTAGAATATATATATATTCATATATATGTGAAAATCTGCAATGTTTGTCTGAGTCTGGCTTCTTTCACTCAATATGTTTATCTACAATTGCTCTGTTTTCCTTCAAATGACATAATTGCATTCTTCTTTATAGTTGAATAAAGCTCCATTAAGTGTGTGTAATACATGCATACATGCACACACATACATATATAATTTCCTCTGTCCATCCATCATCTGACAGACACCTAAGCTGCTGTCATAGCTCAGCTACTAGGAACAGTACAACAAGACACACGGCTGTGTAGGTCCCTCTACGGCACGCTGATGAAAAGTCCTTTCGAGCAATTACCCAGAAATGGGACAGTTGGATTCTACCGCGTTCCAGCCTTGGTTTGGTAATATTTACTCTAATTTCCTAGTAGCTGCACTAGCTTACACTCCCACCAGCCACACATAGGGTTGCTGCTCCCCTTCCACCCCCTGCCCAGTGCTTGGTTCTGTTATTATTGTAGTTGCTGTAATTGTGTGTGTGTGTCTGTGTGTGTGCATGATAAAGAGAGTGCCTGTATGCCGGATGACACATGTGTAGGTCAGAGGATATTTTGCGGAGTTGATTCTTCCCCCTTGATATGGTTCCAAGTCACTAAGTTCGTAAAGCAAGGGTTTACCACTAAGCCAAATTGCCAACCCTGCTATTTGTTTTCTTAATGAGAACAATTCTGAATTTGGTAATTGATCTCAATGGTGTTTTGACTTGCATTCTCCTAATGACTAATACAACATCTTTTGGGTACAAGGGCAACAAGTATCTTTGTGTCTGAGTTGAAAAACTGTTTGCTTAAAAGGTTTTCCTTGGCTGGAGATATGGCATAGTGGTTAAGAATACTGGCTGTCCTTGCAGAAGACCCAGGTTCAAATCCCAGCAGCTATATGGGGGCTCACAGCCATCCATAACTACAGCCCCAGGAGATCTGATGCTCCTTCTGGGCTCCAAGGGCACTGCATACATACATACATACATACATACATGTAGGCTCACATCCATACACACAAAAATTTAAGAAATAAACATTTGATTTTAATTTTTAGGCATGGTGACATACGCATTTAATCCCAGCACTCAGGAGGCATAGACAGGCGGATCTCTGTGAGTTCAAGGCCAGCCTAGTCTTCATGCCGAATTGCAGATCAACCAGGGCTACATAATGAAACCCTGTCTTAAAAAAAACAGTTTTCCTGGATTTGTATTTAGAATTTGAGCGCAATTACTAAGAACTTCCCAGCTTCTATGTAAACAATTGGAACCAGGAAACTGAAATCAAGTCTTGGCTCCTGTGAGCCTACAGATTCGGGGAAAGCTGCTTAACGTCTCAGAGGTGCACTCAGTCCAACTAGAAAGTGAGACAAAACCCAGTGAGAGCAGAGTAGCCACGCCGCCCACTGCATGCCTGGCACAGCTGAGCACATAGGAGTGTCTGGAAGCTTGCCTGCATCTGCCTCACCCAACCTCAGACTCCCTCCTCCTCCCAGGAAGGAGCGTAGCTCTTGGTCCAGTGCCACTCCTGTCCCTGTGCCACTTATCTGGAGTCAGGAGGCTTCTGAGCTTACTGTCTACGCCATTCTCTGAAGCGTCATAGTATACACTAACATCTCAAAAAGCAAGAGCACAGCCCCATGTTCCTCGTTGGAGAACAGGGTAGGGAACGGAATCCCTGTGCTGTGCTCTTTGCTGTTGCTGTTTGTGGGTGGTTTTGGTTTTTTTGTTGTTTTTGTTTAGTTTGTTCAGTTTTTGTTTTGTTTTGTTTTTCAAGACGGGGCGTCTCTGCGTAGTCCTAGAAGTGCCGGAACTGGCTGAGTCAAGTAGAATGGCCTTGAACTCACAAAGACCTGCCTGCTTCTGCCTCCCCAGTGTAGGTGGTTAAAGGCATGGGCCACCACCTCCCAGCTTTTGCTTTGTTTATTGAGACAGGATCTTGCCATGTATGTAGCACAAACTGGCTTCAGACTTGCTCTGTAGCCCAGGCTGGCCTCAAACTTGTGATCCTTGAGCCTCTTAATGTACATTTGAAGGTTTTCGGTTTTGTTTTTAGTTTCCTTAGTACAGAGAGTGTGTGCAACATGCATGATGGTCACAGAACCGTGTGATGTGATCTTGATTTCATTAAGCAACTTCAGTTTCAGCGTCAGCTACTGGGGTATTTACACTAGACAATGACGAACAAATAAATGTATTATTCGACAATTTCACACATGCGTATAATGCTATCTGGTCAAACTCTCCTCCCATGCTCTCTTATCCCTCCTCTAACTCCTGCCAAGCCCCGCCTCTTGCCAGCAAGTCCCCCTCCCACTTTCATATTGGTTTGAGTTTAGCTAGGACAGCCTTCATGAGCATGGGTGTGGCGCTGTCCACTGGAGTATGGGTGACTCCAAGCATCTACACCACCGAAGACAGGACTCCCTCTCTCCAGGAGCCCTCCACTAGACAATTGCTTCCCAGGAAGGAGAAGGTGACAGATACTCTGTGCTGCGTTTAGTCATTACTCTCATTATGCATGGCTGAGTTTTTTTTTCACTGTTTTTTTTGGGGGGGGCGGGGCGGGGGTAGGGAGTGGCCACCGTACCACAGTCCAAGAATAGGGATCAGAGAACAGCTTGCAAGAGTCCATTATCTTCCCACCGTGTGGATCCTGAGGGGAGAACTCAAGGGGTCTGTCTTGGCAGCCAGGCCCTTACCCACAAAGCTATCTCACCCACCATTCGGTTTTTATGCTCCAGATGGAGAACTAATGTTGGATACTCACATAAACACCCTAATATACACATCGCTGCTATAAAATGGGTTTATGGACTTTGCACATGGAAACACCTCATGCTTATTATTTGCCCTGGAATTTTATCTTGAAAATCAGTGCGGCGTGAACCAAAAACAAAGACCGTGTTTATCAAGCTATTGCTAAAAGACTGGAAAAACTGGTTATGGATGCAGCTTTGTAGAATTTGGGGGTCAGGAGAAAGATGGGCTTACACATGGGCTCTGCCATTTGCCAGGTGTGGGTTCGTGCCTGAACCTCAAAGCCCTCGCTTCTTCTCTGGGAAGCAAGAACACAGTAATCCTAACTTCTTAAGGCTCAAGTAGATTGACTAAGAATAATGGACCGATGAGCGATAAGGGAAACAGTCTGGAGTCCCTGGTTACAGCCAAGAGCTTAACAAAGGGAACTGGAGGACCCAAACTTAAAGAGAAAACTTGTGCTTTCGGTCCCAAGCTACGTGACCTTAGTGAAGACCCAACCTCTTCGCACGTCAGCCAGCCTGTATCAGTGGTATTATTTACAGGTCTCGGAGGGCTGACCAAGTCCAGTGCCTCGGGTCTGTCTCACAGCCTCATTCACAGACGCCCTTATCTCCAGAAGTCAGCCTTGGCCAAGCCACCCAGGACTAGAACCTGGGTCCACAGTTACCTGTATCTGGTTAGCCTGGCACCTACCTCATCTGGGAAGGTTAAAGGAAAGAGTCACTTTGAAGTGTTGTGTTGGTGAGCCTTTATTAAAATAAGCAACTAACAAAAAAGGCTTCTGATTTGTCCTTAGAGCCCGGGAACTCTAAAAGAAGCAAGTGTTACACTTTTTAAAACTCTTTTCTTGGGGCTGGAGAGATGCCTCAGTGACTAAGAGCCCTGACGGATCTTGCAGACAGCCCTGGTTTGATTTCCAGCACCCACATGGCAGCTCACAAGCATCTGTAACTCCAGTCCCAGGGCATCTGGTTCACCAGGCACATGCTCCCAGAACACCCACATACATAAAACAATTGCTTTAATCTCCAAAATTAATAAAGTAATCCCTTTCTTATTGAAGCTTCATCTTGACCTCAATTTCATTAAACAGACCCAATAAACAACTAATTTAAAAAAGAAAGAAAACATACACACACACAATTAATTACAAAACAGATACGTGATGTGTGATTCCCTGCTGTATGCTGTGAATACCATTGGTTAATAAAGAAACTGCTCTTGGCCAATGGCTTAACAGAATATAGCCAGACTGGAAAAGATGGAGAGAGAGGGTAGGCAGAGTCAGTGAGATGCCAAGTAGCCACTGCCAAAGGCGACAGACTTTACCAATAAACCATGAGCCTCAGGGTAAAGTATAAAATAATGGAAATATTTTATATTTTATAAAATTTAAGATATAAGAGCTAGCTAAAAATGCATAAGCTAATAGGCCAAGCAGTGTTTTAATTAATAAATTAACACAATTTCTATGTTTGTTTGTTTTTTTTCTGTTCTGGGCAGTCGGGAAGGAACAAGCAGCCTCCAACTACAGATGTGTGCAGGCCACTCTGTGTCAGCTCTACACTTCTGGAAGCCCACAGCAACAAAAGTCTGCACTTCTAAAGAGACAAAACGTGTGCATGTCCGTGTGTGTACGTGTGTGTGTGCGCACGCATGCACACATTCACACAAGAGGCGCGTGTGAAAGCCAGAGGCAGCTCTGAGAACTGTTTCTTGGGCTCTGTTCACTTCTTTCTTCTCCTCCTCCTCCTCCTCCTCCTTTTTTGAGACAAGTTGTCTCAGGAGCCTATAACACTCTCAGAAGCCAAGGCTGACTCAGGCCCCAGGAATCAGCCTCCCTAGGCACTGAGGTTACCTACCAATGGGAGATAACACAGGTTGTTGAGTTCAGGAATTTGAACTCAAGAGTCTCCTGCTTTGACCGAAGCTCCAAAACATTTATCTCACAAATGAATTTTCAGGTAACTATTTTGGGTAAACATAAAGGGTCAATAAAAATCCCCATAAACTAATACATTCAAGATAGAACCTTGGTCAGATTCTAAGCACCATATACTTCCGCTAAATTTTCTTGGTCCCTTTTTAAAGATACCTTGGAAAAATGAAACTGAGCTCTTCCGTAAAAGCTTGCTAGTCAGACAATTGGCTGATATTCTCAGGTACCTCCATTGGAATAACAACCAGATTTTTGTTGTTGTTGTTGTTTTGTTTTGATTTGATTTTTTTCAAGACAGGGTTTCTCTGTAGCTTTGGAGCCTTGAACTCACAGAGATCCACCTGCCTCTGCCTCCCGTGTGCTGGGATTAAAGGCGTGTGCCACCACTCCCCGGCTTCAACCCAGGCTTTTAATTTCTTATATTTTACCACCAAAGCATTTCTTTCTGGGTCTGTTAAGAAAAGCAGTGGTGAAGAAAATGAGCTTCACCTTGGACGCTCCGGGGACGTCTTTCCCCTTTACTCTGGTGTGTCCAGGAAGCCACTCCAACTTTTTCCCTCCCCTTTATCTCTGGTTAGACTCCCAGTGCAACTTAATGACAGAGCGCCTAAGAGTAAAGTTCAGGTCCGATGGAGCGCATTCATTTGTCCAGGCAGATCTGAGTCCCAGTAGGAGCTGGGGCACGACCTACCCTGAACGACTGGACCTAGGCAGACTCCTTAACAAAAGAAAGTCTAAGTCGCCCGACCCCTGTGACCCACAATCCGGACCTGAGCGGAGAGTTCCAGCCGGCCCCAGGACTGCCCTTTTCCTTTGAGTTCTCTCTTCCCCGGGAGGCGCTGGGGACCGACCCCACCCTGCAAGCGATTCGCGGTTCCGGGACTGCGCCACCAGCTTGGGCTACATCTCCCTGTGCTTACCTCGGACGGCGCGATCTCAAACACGCCGGCGATCTTGGCGTAGAGCTCCTGGATGCTGGAGAACTCCTCCACTCGGCCCGTGGCGCTGCCGTGTGCCAATTGTGCGTGGAACACCAGCTTGCGTGCCGGAGCTGGGGGCCTGGGGACCTCCTCGTGGACGCTCGACCTCTCGCCCTCCACCAGCCGCGCCGTCTCCTTGAACTTGGCCGACTTCTTCTTCCCGCGCAGTCCAAGCGGCATCTTGCAGGGCCGATGGCGTGAACCACCTGTGCTGCCCGCGCCAGCTCGCTGGCCTCGGGCAACGGACTTTGAGCTCCGGCCCTGGGCTCGGTGCAGGTGACAGCGGCTGCTGGGCCAATGGCAGCAACGCTTCCGTCTGGAGGCGCAGGCTTCAGGCCCCCTCCCAGTAGAGGACAGGGCACCTGAGCGAAGCAGTCACGGCTCTCTGCAGCTCAGTCAGAAGGAAAGCTATGCAGGGCGGGTCAACTCCCTTCTCCGCCCAGGCCTCCTCTGATTTCTGTGAAGACCTGGGGATGCTTACAAAGAAACGAAAAAACTAGCATGTTGGCCCTGCCTTGCCTTTTATTATCTGGACTTTCAGCTAGATACAGTGGTTCGAGCCAGTAGCCCATGCTATTAAGGGTGGGGCTGGGTCAGTGCCACAAGTTTAAGGCCTGCCTTGGCTAGAGACTAAATGTCTCATAAATTATAATATTTGCAGGAAAATTAAAAGATGGAAAGAGGACATTATGTTATGCCCTCTACATTATGCAGATTCGGCCAAAGAAAAATGTTACATGTTTTTCTTTTCTCATACATAGAATCTATATGTGGGAGGGGGGGATGCAAGCTGAAAAGAAAATGTGAGAAGCGGGGACAGGGCACTGGAATACATATGACCTGAAAGTGATCAGTGGAGGAAGAGACGCAGGAACAAAGAGCGAGGGCCTGCGTGCAGGGAAACGCCACAAGGAAGCTCATAACTCTGTGGGCTAACTTTAAAGGGGAAATTGTAGTAGAGGTGGCATTTGGTCACATTCAGGTAATCACAGCCTGTGACTCTCTGTCTATAGGCATTCATATAGAAGTCACCCTTCCTCACCTGTGTAAGAAACTCACACAACCTTGAGAGTCTGTCAAGTTCAAACCTCTCAGCCAGGCCCTCAGCTCATCTCTTTGACCTGTTCATTTCGGAAAGAGGGCTTTCTCCCCTAGGTTTTCAACACTCCCAAGTTCATTGTTCCGCATGCTCAGAGAAACTCACTCCTGCTCTTCAGACGCGTGTGCCCTCAGCTCCCCATGCCTTGCCAGTAACTCTGTCCACCTCAGTCTCTAAGCTCTGAAGCAATCTTGCATCTCACCCCATTTGATTTCGACAATCAAGGCTCTCTTTAAAACCGTGTGTGAGAGAGAAAGCGCGTGCGCAAGCTCCTGCACACATCTGTCTGTATACTGCAAGTGTGTATATGGAGCTCAGAGAACAGTGCCAGTCCTCACCTGCCACCTTATTGAAGACAAGGTCTCTAGTCTGCTATGCGCACCACGGCATTTGACACGAGAGTTTCTGGGGTTTCTCCCTTCTCCACCTTCCACCGCACCACAGATGCGCTGGGACTGCAGACAAGCGGTCTACCGTGTCAGGCTTTCTAAGGGCTCTGCGGCTTCCTAGCTCTGTCCTCACACCGGCACAAGTACTTTACCCACGGCGCCATCTCCCCAGGCCAAGGCTGTCTACCTCTAAGGTACCTGCGGATTTCTTCCTCAGCCTCTGGGACCACAGACGGTCAGCGACACATTCTTCTCCCATCCTTGCTATTTCCGCCAGCGGTTGTACTTTTCCAAAGAAGCATTTGCTGAGAGCCTACCTGTGCAGCGGCTGTACTTTTCCAAAGAAGAATTTGCTGAGAGCCTACCTGTGCAGCGGCTGTACTTTTCCAAAGAAGCATTTGCTGAGAGCCTCCCTGTGAACACACTGCGCTCCCTGCACCTTCAGCCCGTGACATCACCTGGTTAATTACCCAGTTTGGTCTACCCACCAGGAGCTTTGAGGGATCCGAGCCGGTGTTTTCACACCTTGACTACGTCCCACCTCCACTTGTGCCGATTTGCCGCCTTCTTCGTGTTTCCCAGACTTATCCAACCGTTCTCTCGCATCCCTGTATTCTCCCCCAAATGATTGCAATAACTCAGATCAACAGATAGTGTCGGGCAAACCACGTGATCTGCAGTTCGGTCCGATAGGAAGGGTATGGTCTAAGGAAGCTCTAGGACTGTGTCCCACTCATCACATTCCTTCGAGTGCGTGTTTTCTTCCTTCATCCTCCACGAAAGGAGGGGTGTTTGTCTTGAAGCTACTGTGAAGAGGAGTTTTTCCCTGATTTCTTTCTCCACATCTTTGTCACTTATAAATAGAAAGGTTACCGGGTTTTGCATGTTGGCATCGTATCGTGCAGTTTGCTGAAACTGCTCATCAGGTCTGAGAGTCTCCTGGTGGAGTCTTTATGTTTCTATACCCTGACTTTTCCCATGCACACTGAATTGGTGACTCTAACTGGACAGTTCTCAACGGTAGAAAGCATTTCATGTTTCTTTTTAGTGTCCTGTTTACATTTTTATTGTGTTATATGTATAATAGGTACCCACAATTATAATTGAATAAATTAGATTTCCTTTTGATGAGGCCTAAGATGAACTAATAAAATGCAACTGGGAGTATCAGGCTAGGTATATGACTCAATGATAGAGTGCTAACCTAAATGCACAAGGCCTTCTGATCTCGGCACAGTTTTAAAAAAATGTATTAAGTTTTATTTTGCACCTAGGATTATAGTGCAGCTCAGAATGCCCATCTTTGTTTCTTCAGTTCACTAGCATTTGGCATTTCTAACAATACTAAAGTACCAACTGTAGAACCAAATATAAGTGAGTCATTAAAATTCTCAGATTACTATACTCCTATATCTGCTGAAAACAATATTATTTCATCTATAAGACACTATGTAGTCATTAAATGAATCATAAGATAAATTTACTAGTTGTCCCAGAAAATATAGCCTCTGGTTACATTAGTTTTGAAAAAACATGTATGGTCCCACCCTGCCTCACATACCCACTGTGGATGGATCCAGCAAGCAAATACTTAGGAAAAAATAAACACAGGATTTGTTAAATGCTATGCAGTTTTCCTCTACACTAAAGATAGCATGTTTTATAGTTGCATGGCAACAATGAGCAATCAAAGACAACAAGTAGAGGAAGAAATAACTCAGCTGAAATTCAAAATTTGCCAGGAATAATTGCAATAGCAAACTGAGACATGAAGGAAAGGGGAACAAAGTGATGGAGTATGAAGGATGAAGTCAGGAGCTCAATAAGCAAGTGCCTAGTGAGCCTACTGGGAGCTTGCTCTGCAACTGGCCTTGTTGTGGAATAGAGGATTTGTTTAGCCAAGTAAAGATGTGTTGCATTTGTTTGTGTTATAGAGTAATTGTTAGCTATGTAAAGATACATTGTATTTGTTAATGTTGCAATTGTTTAATTATATAAAATATGTTGCTTTTGTTTACGCTGCATTTGTTTAATTATGTAAATACATGCTGCTGTTTTACCTTGCCTGCCTAAGGCACCTGACTGGTCTAATAAAAAGCTGAATGGTCAGTAGCTAGACAGAGGAGGGATAGGCAGGGCTGTCAGGCAGAGAGAAAAGGGGAGATGGGCAGCCAGCCAGTGACCAGCCAGCAAGGGGTCATACAGACAGACACAGAGGAAACAGGAAAGCAGAAGAGGCAATATATAGACAAGGTAAATGAGCTTTAGGGAAGCACATACATTATTAGAAATGGGTTAATTTAAGTTAAAAAAAAACTAGCTAGAAACAAGCCTAGAGCTAAGGCCCAGCATTTACAATTACTAATAAGTCTCTGAGTCATGATTTGGGTCTGGCAGTCCAAAAACACCTGCTGCATGGCTTAGTGCTCAGAATTTCACATGCATCATCTCAACCATGGCTTTGTGCTGTGGAATATCAGTTAAAGTTGTGATACATTTGTTTATGCAGTGGAACATTTGTTTAATGATGCCAAGATATGTTGCATTCTTTTATGTTGCATTTGTTTAACTCTGCGAAACTATGTCACTTTGCCTGCCTAAAATACCTGATTAGTCTAATAAAGAGATAAACAGTCAATAACTAGACAAGAGAGCGATAGGTGGGGCTGCCAGGCAGAGAGAATAAATAGGAGAAAAAGAGAAGAGAGAGGAACAAGCAAAGAAGGAGAGTGGACATCAGGGGCCAGTTACTCAGCTACACATAAAACCATGGAGTAAGAAAGAAGTAAAGGAAGGTATATAAAATAGAGAAAGATAAAGTCCAGAGGCAAAAGTTGGATGGAGTGGTTTAAGAAAATCTGGCTAGAAATAAGCCAAGATAAGGCTAGGCATTCATAAGAAAGAATGTGTCTTTGGGATTATTTGGGAGCTGAGTGGCTATTGGCAGAATTTTCTGCCCTGTAAGCCACTCCCAAGTAACCACACAGAGGCTTAATAAGAGCTAAATAAGAGACCTACGTGTCAGACTCTGGAAGTTTGAACCAGTGATGGCTGACCAAGTCGAGTTGAACTGAGTTTCATTTTACCTCACCCAGATTGTTTCCCTGCCAACCATAAAGACTGCAGAGACTCCCGCACTAAAACACTGTGTAAACATGATGACTCAAATTTGTATCCCAGTACTCACAGGAAACCAGATGCAGTAGAACATGGTGTGATTCCAGTACACCTCCATCAAGACAGGAGGGATCTCCCAACAACAGGAGAATCCCAGGAACTTCACAGTGCAAATAGGTCCCTGGTCTCAAGCAATGTGAAAGGTGGGACCAGCATCAGAGGATGTCCTTTAACCTACACATATGTGCATGTGCTTACACATGCACGAGCTTGAGCGCGTGCACACACACGTGCACATGCGCACACACACATAGAGATAAATTACTTTCAGTGAAAAGAACTGATGATTCTAAACATAACATTTACAGGGGTTTTTAGTTTATTTTTTGATAAAGTCTCATGTATACCAGGCTGGCTTCAAGGTGACTATATAGCTGAGGGTGACCTCAAAATTCTGATCAACCTACCTCCATCTCCCAAAAACTGGGATTTCAGGCATAAACCATGTCTAGTACATGTGGTGGTGGAGATTAAAGCCTGGGCTTCATAAATCCTAAGCAAGCACTGTCCACCGAGCTATATCACTGGCCCCACTGCAGTGGATTTTGAGGACAAGATACAGTCATGACAGAAAAAAGAAAGACATATCTTGAGAGAGCAGAAGTTTTCAGCAATTCTATCATAATTTTTAAATCGTGAAATCTGAGGGTAGTTATAGAACATCTATAATCCCAGAATTGGGAAGCTGAGGCAGGAGGATTACTATAAGTTGGAGGACTCCCTGATCTACAGAGCAAGTTCTGGGCCAGCCAGAATTACACTGTGAAACCCTGTCTCTCGAAAATAGCAACACCCAAATCTCTGAGATGAAATGTGGCTAACTTGCTTTCCCCTTACTAGAGGAAAGCCTGCCAGGGACTGGGAGCTCTTGGGAGTTAGGTAGGGAGAGGTGGCTTTCTTCAACTATTCCATCTTGAACTAAGTTCTCAAACACAGCCAAATATGTCTCAGTTTATTTTGTGTTGATGTTTGATTTTGCTTAATCTTGTTTTTGGCTCAGCATCTTTGTATGTAACCCACACTGGCCTTGAGCTCCACCTCCAGACTCCAGTGGTTACAGGCATCACCCCAACTCTTCCATACTAGCACTGGAAAACGTGTACTAGTAAACATTATCTAAAACTACTTTTGCCACATTTGGTAATTAATTGAGAACAGTGAATTTACCCAGTGAGATTTTAAAATTAGAATTTGACCTGAAAATGAATCCTTGAAACCTCAGTGATTCAAGGAAACATAATTCAGATTTTTGCAGTAATTTTGGTGGTGTCAGAGCTAAGCTTGTGTCTGCCAATCAGAGTTAGGACAATGCTGATTCCCATGGGGTAGAGACAACCCAAAGCTTCTCAAGGGACACCCCAGAGTGAAGAGAATGCTGATTTCCATGGGGTAGAGACAACTCAAAACTCCAAATGGATTCCCAAGGAGACCCCACTCTCTGTTCCAAAGTCAGGCACAGAAAAAGAAATAAAATAGTGAGTTCTTGTTTTGTTTTTTTTTTATGTATGAGTGCTTCCCTTCACTCTGTACCGTGTATGTGTGTGTGTGTGTGTGTGTGTGTGTGTGTGTGTGTGTGTGGTGTGTGGAGGCCAGAATAGTGTATTGGATACTCTAACCCCATCAGAACTGGAGTTCCAGATACTTGTGAGCCATTATGTGGGTCCTGGAAACCAAGACATGTCTCCTGTAAGAGCACCAAATGCTCATTAGTGCTGAGTTATCTCTCCAGCCACCCATCGTCACTTTTTAAGAGGAAAATGATCAGGGAAAAGCAAACAGTGTTTAACCAACACAGGTGTTCGTTTTTAGTACTACCCATGGTTATGTTATTGAGGAAATCTCTCTGTCAGTCAGGCCCAGAGGTGCATGCCTGCCATTTCAGCACCTGGAGGAGGCTGACAGTAGAATTTCAACCAACCTGGAGCACACAGTGAGACCAGGCTAGCCTCAAATTCACTCTGTCGTCAAGGCTCATTTTGAACTCCTTGATCCCCTTGCCTCTACCTCTTGAGTCCTGGGATGGCAGGCTCACACCACCGGACTAGCTTTCCCTACACTGTGAAAATAGGTTATCTGAACCTGGTGCTTATTTAAATTGGTCGGTTGTGAATAATTAGCATTCCATTCCAAGGACTTTGGATTAAGAAACATTGGCTCAAATTGCAAACATTAGTTATAAAAGAAATGTTAAACATTGGAACCCAGTTACCTCAGAATATAGGAAGTTTCATTACTTTAAAATACTAAATACCACACTGTTAATCTGCTCATTAAATGAAATTCTGAAGTACATTTACTTAAGTATTCCAGGCCATAAAGTTAATTGGAAAGTAACTGTCCTAGCTTGGTGATACATTACTATTTCCTTAATTCGTAAGTCTCCTCCCAGATTGTTCTAAGATAGCATATGTCCAAAACATTTCCCATTACTATTTCCTTAATTCATAAGTCTCCTCCCAGATTGTTCTAAGTTAGCATATGTCCAAAACATTTTCCATTGTCTGCCTCCTTAGATATCTTCTTAAATGCATCCACAAATTAATTCCATCAAACATTCACTAAACTATTCATCATAAATTTAATCCAGCAAATATTAAGAAACTATTTTGTATAAGAATATACCTGGGTGAGGGGGGAATGGGAAAGCTCAGGGCATTAGTTAGGGTTATCTAGAGTCAGAGAACTTAAAGAATGAATCTCTCTCAATCTCTCTCGATAGATAGATAGATAGATAGATAGATAGACGTACTTTATATTTACACGTGTGTGTGGGTGTGTTGGAAACTGTGCAGCCTAGTCTTAGATCAGCCTTTGTCTACTGTCCAATGGGTTTCCTTGGGACAAGACACCTATGGAAATGGATGAGTAGTCCACAGGACAGCATAGAAATCTGCAAATTTCATACAGCTCTTTTCTCTCCCATTGGACTGGTGATTCTTTGGGCTATTTTTCGTTTTACTTTGTCAGTCACACATGCAATAGCTGTAATTTCCTTAACAGATGATGGCAGAGCCATGCTCCAAAATCCCAAAGGTCTCTTCTGTGGTTCATATATAGGAGCCTGGCAAAGGCTCCAAACAGCATCCCTATCTACCACTGGCTCCTCAAATACCCTAGGGTCTGCCAGGTCATATGATCCAAACAGTGGAGCAGCCTGGACCTGTTGAAGAGACTTCTGTCCTGGGCCCCACCTAAAACTGAAATAACCACACAGATACTGTATTGATTAAATCACTGCTTGTCTCATTAGCTCTAGCTTCCTACTGGCTAACTCTTACATCTTAATCTAACCCATCTCTATTAATCTGTGCATCACCATGAGGCTGTGGCCTACCAGCAAAGTTTCAGCACATCTGTCTCTGGTAGGGCTACATGGCTTCTCTTTGACTCCTCCCTCCTTTCTCCCATCATTCAGTTTAGTTTTCCCCGCCTACCTCTGTTCTGCCCTGCTCTGCTATAGGCTCAAAGCAGTCCTTTATTAACCAATAGTATTCACAGCATATAGAAGGGCATCCCACATCACTAGTAGCTTTCCAAGTCTTTTGGTCTATGGGCTGGAATAACACACCCAAACGAGGAATGTACTGTCTCCAAAATCCAAAAAGCCCACTAAGCATTGTGAGTTTTTCTTGGTGGAGAGCAGGGCCAGGCGCAATAACCCACCCTTCACTTTAGAAGGAATATGTCTGCATGCCCCACACCACTGGATTCCTAAGAATTTCACTGAGGTAGAAGGATTTATTTTCTATTATCTGATATGCACTATCAGTGAGTTCAAACTGGTTGCTACCTCCTGCTCACTTGGTCCAATAAGCACAATGCTATCAGTATGGTTCACCAGTGTGACATTTTGTGGATGAGACAGACGATCAAGATCCCTTCTAACTAAGTTATGATACAGGACAAGAGAGTAAGGTATACTGCTGGCCTTGCCAACTGAAAGCAAGCTGCTCTGGTGGTCCTTACAGACAGGTGCCAAGAAAGAGACATTTGATAAACCAATAGGTGCATACCATGTGCCAGGAGATGTGTTCATCTGCTCAAGTAAGGACGCCACATCTGGTACAGCAGCTGCAATCAGGGTCGCTACCTGCTTGGTTTTCAATAGTCAATGGCCGTTCTCCACGATCCATCTGCCTTCTGCAGATGGACCAAATAGGAGACGTAAAAGGAGATGCGGTGGGAACCACCACCCCTGCATCTTTCAAGCCCTTGATGGTGGCACTAATTTCTGCAGTTCCTCGGGGTGCGATGCTGTTTTTGATTCACTATTTTCTTTGGCAGAGGCAACTCCAAAGCCTTCCATTTAGCCCTTCCAACCATAATAGCCCTCACTCCACAGGTCAGGGAGCCGATGTGAGAACTCTGCCAACTTCTAAGTATATCTATCCCAGTTGTACATTCTGGAACTGGGGAAATAGCCACAGGATGACTTGGGGGCCTGCTGGTCCTGCTATGAGTTGGAATCAGCCAAAACTCCATTGGTCACCTGACCTCCATAAGCCCCTGTTAACTGGAAGGCCACAATGTTTCTCGGGGTTCCCAGAATCAGTGTCAATTCAAAACAGAGTATCCTATGGACCCCTGGACCCCTGTTTGTTTCCTTTTCCCCGGGGTACAATTACCCTTGTAAAAGGCCTCAGGTCCCTCTGGGGAAAGGACTGAAGAAAGACTATCAGTAAAAGTTCTAGACGTCTAAACAGGATCCTTCCTCCAGGCAACCTACCACCCCCTCACTCAAGCGGTTCTGGGTCTGCAAACCTACTCAAGCCTGGAGATTGGTTCACTGCCCGAGACTGCCTTTTGCTACAATCATGCAACCTCTCCTTCATTGGCTTGAGAAGTTTTCTGCTTATACAGATCAAGCGGAAATGCAGTAGGCTTCTTATCTATTTCATGCCTGGAAATAGCATGATTGATTAGCCAGTACCAAAGGTCCGTATGAGTCAGGCCACCATAAAATTCACCTTGCCTGTGCTGACCACTGTGAGTTAGGCCTTGATGAACATGATTTTGTCTACATTGTCCATGACAATAACTCCAATCACCTTGCCCAGTTAACTGGGCACATCCAGTTGGGAAGCAGTATTGCCAACTCTAAGGTGTGGCACAAGGAAAAGGACCTCAACAAACCTTTTCACATGTCTTATAGGACTTGTGAAGGGCGAGCCTCCTGGGCCTGGGCCTTCGGGTTGTGGAGGATGAGGTTCCACCCAGTGTACCTACTCTGACATTGCAATTTCCCTGAGCCTCAAAATACCTCCATCAACACTAAGCTAAAGGATATTAAGCATCTGCAACTCCTTTTTATTAGGCCATCTTTTGATAAACACTTCTGCCAACCATTCAAACAAGCTTTTGACACCTCTTTTTTAACTGTGCAGTCTTCCGTGTTAAACCTAGACTCTCTACACAGAAGACCCATATCAATAAATTCAGCCTGTTCTACCTTTATGTTCCTTCCACGTTATCCCACAGCCTTAAAATCCATTTCCACCCGGATTCCCCAGACTTTTGCTTGAACGAATTAGCACAATCATCAAGCTCCGTAGCAGTGTTGTGCACCTCCTCACGGACTGCACTTCCTACCTTCCCTCCTGGAGTCTGCTTTGCCCTGAGTCTGGTTATAGGTCTTAAGACAACTGTTCGTGGGACTTGAGGGACATCAGTATTGTCTTGCCTCAGAAAAAGTCACTGCTGGTGTAGCAGACACTGAAGGATTAATTCCCTCAGTGAAAGGAGAAAAGGGTGAGGGGTGGGGTTGCAGTTTTTAAAAACGCCACGAAGAGAAGTCATTCCATGCAATGCTCACATGAGAGGCTTTATTGTAAGAGGAGAGAAAAGGGGCAGAGAGGGGGACAGAGACCAGTCCCTGGGGACAAGAGAGGCGGAAGAGAAAGAGTCAGAGAGGGAGAGAAAGGTTGAGAGAAGAGACAGAGAGAAAGAGAGACAGGAGATGGGCAAGGCCCACTTTTAAAAAGGGACCGGCCAGGCGATGGTGGCACATGCCTTTAATCCCAGCACACGGGAGGCAGAGGCAGGCAGATCTTTGTGAGTTCGAGGCCAGCCTGGTCTAAAAGAGCTAGTTCCAGGACAGGCTCCAAAACTACAGAGAAACCCTGTCTCAAAAAAACAAATAAATAAATAAATAGAAAACGTAGTGAATGAACACAGGAGATGCTCTTAGTGGCTGCTACCGAGGACGTATCCTGTCAGGACTCCAAGGGCAGGCCAGTTCCAAAGCCTGAATACTAACATTCCTCCCCTTTGTTTATTTCAAAAGTGTGAGGAGTAAGACAGGGGTAGCAGGTGAGGCAGGGATGAGGACGCCATGTTCTCGAGACTGCTTCATGCTGACCTGTGGGGTCTGGACCATCTTTGGGGGACCTGAGAAAGCTGGGATGCTTTCTCAGAAAGCCAGAAACAGCTGACTATTTCCTTTTGCTATCTAGGCTCTGAGGGGCTGTTCAGTGTCTCTTGAACCTGACAAGATACTGTTGGGTTGAATCCAATAGTTTTTTTTTTTTCTTTTTTCTTTTGGTTTTTCGAGACAGGGTTTCTCTGCAGCTTTGGAGCCTGTCCTGGAACTAGCTCTGTAGACCAGGCTGGTCTCCAACTCACAGAGGTCTGCCTGCCTCTGCCTCCCGAGTGCTGGGATTAAAGGCGTGCGCCACCATCGCCCGGCTACAATAGTTTTTTTTTTTATTAAGTAAGGATAATGGCTTGAGCCATTTAGTGATTCGTCAGCCAAAAAATGGGGGTTGGGGCAGTAAGGCCAAAGGACATGAGTCCAAGATGAGAAGGCACAAATGCTGAAGGGCTGAGCCCGAAGGACCCTTGGGTCTGAGATGAGAAAGGCATGGGCTGCCCAGTGAAGTTGGAGGCCAAGGAACTTTGCCTGAAGGACACTTAGGTCCCAGATGAAAAAGACCTCAGTCGTGGGGAACAAGCTGGAGGTGACTGTCGGTGAAAGGGGGATCCTCCATAGCCCTGAAGATCATGGCTGGAGGTGCTCTCGCTTCCAAGAACACCAGAAGGGTGCCAAACACTCAGTCATCACCCCCAAAGGTTCAGGGAAGAATTTACGCCAACCAGGAGGAAGGGGACTCACTGAAGTCGATGCTGTGCAGTCTATTAGTTGGAGAAGCGAAGCTTCACATATGGACCCGGTTCCAGAGTACCATCGCACCTCAGACTCCCTGAGAGCAGGAGAAAGCACCAGAAGAGCCTTTCCTGGTCAGGGAACCAATGTAGAAAAAAAAAGGCACAAAGAGAAGTCCCGCCATGCAACAAGGCTCACATAGGGGCAGAGAGAAGGACAAAGACTGGTCCCTGGGGACAGGAGTGGCAGAAGAGAAAGAGAGAGAGGCAGACAGAAGGTGGACAAGGCCCTAGTAAAAGAGGCACCGTGTGAAAACTGAAACTACAACCTCGGGAGGGTTGTGGGGAAGCACTTCTCTAGGAAGTTCACTGTGTATAAGGACTTAGCAACTATACCTAAAGCCAAATATATACATACAGTCAACTGGTGAAAGAGAAGCAGTTTTTCTGAAAGTATATTTCTGTCCCTTTGGGGGACAGCTAACACACAATACATACCACTTAATGTAAATTGATTTTTAATATTTAATTTTGTTCTTTTGTTTTTATTGTTCGCTTGCTTGGTGAAGTCAGGGTCTCACTATGTATCCCAGGCTAGCCTCAAACTCACAATCCTCCTGTCTCAGCCTCACAAGCGCTGACATAGCGGGCATATGCCAACATGGCCCGTTCCGAATTCTTTAGCTTTCCTTAGAACTGTTATCTGACTATTTCTTCACTGTTGCCTTGGAGACAGATGCCTTTAACCCATTTATTTAGATCCCAGAAGCACACTGTACTGCGCTGTACTGAAATAGCATTGATAAAGAGGACACTTATCTAATGGCCTCTGAATTCCAATGTATAAATACTAAACAAAACGCCAATGAAAACCACTAAATGTGGGGCCAGCAAGATAACTTAGTAGGCAGAACTACTTATGGCCAAGCCTGATAACCTGAGTTCAGTCCTCAGGACCCAGACAGTGGAAGAGAGAAATCACTTCTGCAGGTATCCACGGCACATGCGTGCCCACACAGGCATAGCTGCATACATATGTAGTAATAACGAAA
Organism: Microtus oregoni; assembly: GCF_018167655.1. Taxonomy (NCBI): domain Eukaryota; kingdom Metazoa; phylum Chordata; class Mammalia; order Rodentia; family Cricetidae; genus Microtus; species Microtus oregoni. Next base: position 55,103,551 of record NW_024543059.1, on the reverse strand, counting down.
ATACTTCAGGGGGAATACTTTTGCCTTACACTATATTGGTGGTCACTGGTGATGACCATAAAATTAAAATAAAAATTCTGCCTGCTTCTGTTTTCCAAGCACTGGGGTTAAAGGCACGGTGCTGCATACTACATTGCTATATTTATATCCTTATGTTGTGTGACAAAACTCTCCCTAGGGGGATGAGACACACACACATACTCACCCCTCAAAGTGCGGATACCACCAAAGTCCAACTTAGTGAGCCAGTGAGTTTTGTTGGGGTTACTTACAGGAATATGGGTGACGGTTTACTTACAGGAACAGAAATGACTCCCCGACAGCTGCCTCACCAAGGTCCACCCTAGCATGGGTGACAGCTCACAAAAGCTGGGAACTTGGGGCACACCGTGCAACCTGCTGGCAGCTCAATGGGTTTGTCTAAACACTCTTCCAGGCGACTCCAGTGGTTTCTGCTTCTTCCAACCTGCAGCTTGGCTCTGCTCAGTCTGAGGAAAACTCCCAGTTTGTACTCTTTTCTGAGGCAGGGAGGGGCCTAGAGGATCTGGTTGGTTTCAGGCACTTCCTGGGACTGCTATGAGCTGTTTACTTTCCTGCTGGATATCGTTCATACACAATAATTTTTGTTATGCCCAAGTTTCTGGTCCCCAAATAAATTCACAGAGCCAGATTTCCGTTGCAAATTACCTGAGGGTTTGGTTTTTTTTTTGTTTGTTTGTTTGTTTGTTGTTTTTGTTTTTTGAGACAGGGTTTCTCTGTAGCTTTGGTGCCTGTCCCAGAACTAGCTCTGTAGACCAGGCTGGTCTCGAACTCCCAGAGATCCGCCTGTCTCTGCCTCCCGAGCGCTGGGATTAAAGGCGTGCGCCACCACCGCCCGGCTACACGAGGGTTTTCAATTCAGACTAGAGTTTGGACCACACCTCCACCACACCAACGCAGTGGGTGAGGAAAGCGCAGCCCCAAACCCAGGGAAGGGGCAAACTTTAAAGGGGAAATGCCATAATCAGGGGAGTTCGAGTCCTGTTGTCTTGGAATTTGGTAAGGAATACCTAGGATAAGGTAGTTTCTGAGACCATTGGTCAATTTGGGGGCACGAAAACCCAACAAAGGGCCATTAATAACTGGCAAGGTATCTTCAAGGACAGGATGCCTCCTAAGACCTTCTGGACCTTATTAAATTTTATGGCCCTGCTCCCAATCTTCTTAATTGGCCATTTTTAGGGTATCTGCTCAAATCTCTGCTAAGCCAGCACATTTCTGGAGCCAGGGTCAAGGCTCGGTTATTTGCCAGGTGGCCTTTAGGGAAAACTGAATCCCTGTAAAATGAAGGCTTAATTAAACCTTTGGTCTCATATTTTCATAGGCTAAGATAATCAGATAATTTGGGCCTTGGATGTAGCTCATTGGGTGAGATCCTGAACTCAGTCTCCAACACAAGAAGAAAGGGATCAGATAATTTCATATTGCCCATTGGTATAGAAAAAAATGTGTATCTGCAATCAACATTTAAATACCAACAGATAATGAAAGCAACTAGATAATAGCTTTAAACTGTGTTCTTATTATCAAAGAGTCATAAAACAAAATCACCAAGACCCCACAGAATGCCACTGTACATAGTACACACACACATGTACATAGTACACGCATGTATGGCTTGTGGGGTTTGAAAGAACGGCCCCTACAGACTCATATGTTTGGAAACTCAGTCCCCTGTTGATAGAACTGTCTAGGAAAGATTAGGAGGTGTGGCCTTGCTGGAGGAGATGTGACACAGGGGTCAGGCATTGAGGTTTCAAAGCTCTTGGCCTCGTGCTTGTGGATCAAGATGTGAACTTTCAGCTACGGCTCTGGTATCACATCTGCCTGCCTCCCTGCTGCCGTGTGACCTATCATGACGGCAATGGACTCTAATCTTCTGAAACTGTTTGCCCCAAGTAAACTCTTCCTTCTGTAATGTCACAAGCCCACAAGACTGCACAGCGCATGCACAGCTGACTGACCAATAGGCAGATCCACGGGAAGTGTATACATACACATCCATATGGAACAATCCCATTCTGCAGAGCTGTGGGAAATCTTGTCTTTTGGAAAAGTCGCTGTCATATCTGTGGGAACCTTGTGAAGTCATGATTCTTCCCTTTGAAATGGGATTCATCCCCAAAACATCACAGCAGAGACTTCTTTACAGGCAGTGGAGTGACCTTGCTCCTCTCCCCCACACAACAAGGCTCTGGAGCAATGGCATTCACTCTTTGTTCTCACAGTCAAATTTACATAAAGTCAATCCCACAAAATTACCTGCTAACAGACCACATGGAAATTTCTATAGAAGACAGGCACTGAGCAGGAAGACAGCATGCCCCGCCTTTGCTAACAAAAAAAAAAAAAAAAAAAACCTGGGCTTCCCCAAAGCTGGTTATCACAAAAGAGATGTGATGAGGACGGGGTGGATCCAGGACTCAGGGACGGTTAGTAACTTTATCTAATGGTTTGGAATGGCAGGTACTTCCCCTTGAATGCTGGCTCTTTCCCGGGTGGTGTCACCTGTTCCAGAGCACAGCTTTGTCAGGTTCTACCTGCCCATTTAGTGATTTTGATATGCATATTATTATTGCCCTTGCTTACGGAATTTTCCAACTACATCCGTAAAAACTAGAAGTCTCGTGGGGGTCAATTCTTTTTATTCTTCTCCTCAGCGCCCTTTCACTTCACTTTCTCCCGTCGTACGGAAAATAAAGAACACACAGAGGTAACGGATTTGAGCTAATTTTTACCCTCAGATCCTCGCCTGCCATAGACATCCAATGCTGAGCCCTGAGGGGTTACTGAGGCTGGTACTCAAGGCCCCCATACTGTAAGTTACCTTCATCACGGGATCTCGTCACTGCAATAGACAAGTAACTAAGACAGATTAACACAATTTGGGACCTCTCCCACTGGGCAATTTTGTGACACTAATATTGGTGTGTATTTGTATAAATCTAGATGGATAATATACCAGGCTGGGTACACACCTGCACAGCGTATTGATGCCCTGAAGACCATGGGCTATTGTAACACAACCTTAAATGTTTGTGTTCCTAAATCTAGCCTTGGCATCATGGCATACACCTGTTCTCCCAGTACCCAGTACCTAGGAAGCTGAGGCAGAGGCTGGTAGATCCTAAGTTCATGGCTAGCTATAGAGTAACACCCTGTTTCAAATAAGTAAGTTTAAAAAAAAAATCAGTCTGGCACTGTAAACCTAGTGAAAACACATGGCTGAGGGAGTCAGGCTCTGGGAGGGAACTGCTGCTTGTTTAGCTGAATTGGCAGACTACTGTGTGAGCATGTGTTTATATCCATAGTCAAACGCCTTGCTCAGAGAGGCCTTGCTTTACGGCAAACAGGAGGTATTTGGCTGTCCAAGGTGCTGAGGATAACTGACAGCTGTGTGCTCTGTCCTAAACAGAAGAGTTAGGCCACGCCACCTAAGGCTCCGTGAACCCAACAGAACGGAGGCAAACGAACTTAAGAGGTAGACAACAGGAAGACCGGTGGGTAGTTAACACCATCTGGGCCCCATGCAGCCATTGCAGTCACGAACTCAGCAACCAGGGTCACCTGTACTGAGCAAGCCCAAGGCTGCCCTTGCTCATTGTCAGTCTTGGGTGAGGGTTGCCTACCTGCCGGACCTTGGGCTACCAATAGATTCTGGGAGATCAGGAGCCACTGTTGTCAGTTGTGCGCATTGTTAAACCCATCTGCTCTAACTGGCAGCTCCAAATCCGTGGTCACACAGACAGCCCTGGTTAAATTCAGGGGTTCACGAAGCATAACATGGCATGACCGTGGGAAAGCCATCTGTAGGCAGGAGGAGTCTTAGCAGTGATAGGAGGGAGGTGAGAGGCATCGGGTGGGACCAATCGGAAAGCATTATATATACATTTATGAAGTTGTCAAAGAACAAATTTAATTTTTAAAAAAATTAAAAAGAAGAAAAAGGTTTCAGTAAAAGGTTAAAGGATATTTGAAACACAAACTAACTTTTTAGTTTTATTCCCTCTATCAATTTTACAAAACTTTATCCGCTGAGTTTCTCTCCAGTCCCAGCCTTGAGCTCTTGGTTCTTCTGCCTCAGACTCCCGAGTGCTGGGAATGCAGGAGGGGTGCTGGTGAGCGACCTCAGGGCTTGCTACAGCTCCAGCCCGTTTCTGTTTTTGATAATGAAATGCGGACAGTAGCTATGGCTCCGTGGGCCTAGGGTCCAACAGAACACAGCCTCCAGCATTCCCCATAGCAGAGAGCAAACCCCCCGACCACTCGGACAAACTCTTAGCCTTCTCACCAGCCCTGCTCCGCTACATTTTTCCTATCCAACCTTTAGTTTCCTCTTTTTAAAACTATCTCAAAGCTGTCGGTGGTGGCTCGCTCCTGGAAACCTTGCTCGCTCTGAGACCAAGGGCGACCACTTTAGTGCTAGATCAGCACCACCTCCAGGCACAGACTGTCTCCAAAACAAAGCATTATCTCAAGAATGACTTCATAAATGCAACCACTCCACTCAGAATTCTAGCAGCTCAGCAGCCACGTTTCATTTTGGAGGAATTCCTGTCCCGGCATGTCACACGGCAGCCTGTGTCACTGCAAACTTTCCTGGATAAAATGTGCAGGAGGTTTCCACCTCCTCCTCCTACTCACCATTTACCCTGACATTTAACATAACATCTTTCACCTTCAGAATCGTTCACTGTTTTATTTACTGGGTTGGGGCATGTAGGTGCCACGGCGTGAGTGCAGAAGTCAGAAGACAACTTTCAGGAGTCTGTGGTCTTCTGTGTGAGCTCCAGAGGTCAGCGGAGGTCATAAGGCTCGGCAGGAAGTGCTGTCACCTGCTGGATCTCACAGACCCTTTGAAGATCTTAATTTGTATAGTTGAATAAAGTTAGATACAACCTTATAGTATTTTGAAAACAATATTGGTGTGTATTTTTTTAAATTAATAAAGGGTACATCATAATTGTGGATTATTATATACTAAGAAAAATAACCTATTTTAGGTCTGAGGGATAGCTCATTCAGTAAAATTACTGCGTGTGAGAACAATGATCTGAGTTCGATTCCCAGTACTCATACGGCATGGCATAGTGTAACCTGTAACCCTGGCTCTGGGTAACAGACCAGGATCCCCGGGGCATGGCGGTCAGCTCAGTCTACTTGGCAAGCTCCAGGCTAATGAGAGACCCTGTCTGAAAACACAAGGTGGACAGATCATGAGGACTAACACTCAGGTCAACTGATCTCTGGCCTCCACATATGTGCACACACACACACTCAAAAATAACTTATCTCAGCATGGAAGCACACACGTTGAATCTCTGCACATGGGAGCTGAGACAAGCAGGTTGCTGTCAGTCAGAGGTCAGCCTATTCCACATATTAAGTTCCAGGCCAGCTAGAGCTACACACTGAGGTCTTATACCAGAAAAAAATGTAATATGTTGAAATATATATATTTATAAAGTTATAGCCTCATATTTTAAACAATTTGAAGTATAAACTACATTTTCTCTATATTTCTCCATAAAGGGAAATGTGCTCCCCCACCCTACACACACACACACACACACACACACACACCTGTTTGTGAAGATAGATAGCCATACTACTTTATATATCATTGAGTAAAAATCATGTTCGTTCTGACTTCATGAGACTGAGGACAGCATTCCTGAAACGTGAGAAGAACAGCATTCCCTTCAAGGCCATTTACTGAGTCCAATCACTTACACTAATTCCATCTTACCCATCACAACATCCCAATGACAGTTTCCTAAAAATAAACAAGAGGAGGCTTTTCAATCCCTGCTTCCAAGACAGACCAACAATGGCCGAGTGATGGAGTGATGAGTTAATGTGGACTTCAAAGCCCTGATGATTTCAAGGCCACAGGTGCTAAGCACCACACAGAAGGGAAGAGATGCAATAAGAGTGTGTGTCTTGCTTAAAACATCCTCAGATGACTGTTCTGAGCTAACCAACACACTTGCACTGAAAAACCATAGTATCCTTGGATATGTGTGTTCTTTTATCTATCTATCTATCTATCTATCTATCTATCTATCTATCTATCTATCTAAAAACAATCTTTTCTCATTTTACATACCTATCCCAGTTTCCACTCCCTGTCCTCTTCCCACTCCCTCCACCTTCCCCTCACCTCACCCACCCCATCCAGTCCTCAGAGAGGGTAAAGCTTCCCATGGGGAGTCAGCAAAGTCTGACGTGTCACTTGAGGTAGGTCCAAGGCCCACCCCACTGTAGTTAGGCTGAGCCAGGTATCCCTCCAAGGGAGAATGAGCTCCAAAAAGCCAGTTCAAGCAGTAGGGATAAATCCTGGTTCCACTGCCAGTGGCCCCACAGACTGCCCCAGCCATACAACTGTCACCCACATTTAGAGGGCCTAGTTTGGTCCTATGCTGGTTCTCCCACTGTCAGGCCGGAGTTGGTGAGCTCCCACTAGCTCAGGTCAGCTGTTTCAGTGGGTATCCCCATCATGGTCTTGATCTCTTTGCTCGTATTCTCACTCCTCCCTCTCTTTGACTGGACTGTGGGAGCTCAGTCCAGTGCTTCGCTGTGGGTCTCTGCATCTGTTTCCATCAGTTGCTGGCTGAAGGTTCTATGGTGACAACTAAGATATGCATCAATCTGATTACAGGGGAAGGCCAGTTCAGGTTCCTTCTCCACTATTGCTTAGGTCTTAATTGGAGTCAGCCTTGTGGATTCCTGGGGATTTCCCTAGTGCCAGGTTTCTTGCGAGCCCATAATGCCTCCCTCAATCAAGGTATCTCTTTCTTTGCTCTTCTTCTCTGTCCTTCCCCCATCTGGACCACCCTGTTACCTCATGTTTTTTTAACATATGAAATACATGCTTTCTTTTTGTAGAAAGAACAAAGCATCTCTAATAAGAAGCTTTCCTGGATTTGTTACACTGTAAAATTATTTTAGCTATACAAGGACAAGTAAATTAAACATTTTTTAAAGATTAAAAAAAGTGTATGCTTTGCCTGCATGAATATTGGCGCACCACTTGAGTGCCCAGTGCCACAGAGACCAGAAGAGGTGTCCCCAGAACTGGAGTTCCAGAGGGTTCTGAACCACCATGTGGGTGCTGAGAACCAAACCCGGGTCCACTTGTAGGAGCATTAAGTGCTCTTAACCTCAGTCCTCTCTTTCCAGCCCCTAAAATGAACATTTTTAAAATCAAAAGTACCCTCACAACTTAAATCTGAAAAATTTAACACTTTACTATTACTATTAATTCAACATTTAACAAATAGAAATTGGGCACTTATTACATTGTGAAGAATTACGCTTCCTCTAAATTTATATAGCTTTGTAATCTATTCTACTGCTGCCACTGAACCACAGCCCCAGCCCCAATAGCTAGGGACATTATTTTACTACTAGAATAATTGTCTACTAAAAAAAGCTCTAACTGAAAGCTAACTGTGTTCATAAACTCTTTATTTGCCTTGGGGAAAATGTTTACTCCGAAAGATTGTAGTAACTGCTGGTTCATGGCAGATGTGGTGTGAACAGCGCAGTCCTGTCGTCCCAGCACTCCTGGGAGGCAGGAAGAAAGACTGCCATAACCAACTGAGCCACACAGGAATACCACACCAGCAGGGGCTGCACAGCGAGGCCCTACCTCAAAACAGACAAAATAAACACACACAAAACAAACCAACACAAACAAACAACCCAGGAGTTAGATACTATGGGTTTTGAATGTGAGCTACAACCATTACTCCAAGACTTTAGCTCTTTCTATTTGTAAGAGAATTTCCATGACGTTCATAGATACCGTGACTACCTCAACTCTCTGGCATTTTTTAATTTTCCATTTGCAACTAACATTGTAGCTGTTTCCAACAATTCCACTCTCAAGTGCGAACTGCAGTGATGTAGTTAGTTCTGCCCACACACAAGTTTGCTCACAGATGTTCACAGAGTCATTATTCATACAAGCCACTGAGAGCTATAACCCAAAGGCCTAAAACACCTACGAAGAGGTAAACAAAATGGTATCCCACCTGTGTACTTGATCTGCCACTGAAAGGGATGAAGTCACTGATAAGTGAGAGAAAACACATACAAGAGCCATATGTTGATTGATTCTGTTTATATGACATACTTAGGACAAAAAAAAAATCTATCACAAAAAGCAGATGGGTGCTTCAAGAGCTAAAAGGGAAGAACGGGGAGTGACATGGGCTTCTCATGGGAAAGAGACATAAATGTACTAAATCCATTAACATACACTAGAAAAGGGCATGAGGAAGCTGGGGCATAGTTCTAAGGTCAGAGGCACTTTGTGTGCAGGAGGCTCCCAATCTAGTCATCAACACCAAAAAAAAAAAAAAAAAAAAAAAAAAGAAGAAGAGGGAGGGAGGGGGATTAGTATAAATGCTATCTTACGAGAATTGTTTCAATAAAACCTCAAGCTATATGCTTATTATTACTTACAAAGAATTTCTAAATCAATTTACATTCTACTAATTTTATAGGGCCCAACATTAATATATATTTATAAATGAATATTCATACATAAACACATATGTATGAATATGTATCATTCCTAACGTTGTTTTACAAAAAAACTATCTCATAACATTACTTTTGATAGACATAAAACAGAAGGCAGAATAATTTTTAAATGTAAATATATTTAAAAAATTAAAACACCTAAGAAACACAATCTATATACATGAAAAAGTAAGATATTTATATGCATAACGACTAGAAGCAACAGGACCCATGAGCAGCAGTAGTGTCTAGTCTGTCCATATTTGGTTTAACACATAGTGGTAGCTCACTGTTCTTAGGGAGATTATGTAAGGTACATATAGCATATTATGAGGATAGAAGACTATAGATGGAAAGTTAATGATAGGTAGCAGTATTTTCTCTAAAAACAAATGTTATTAAACAAATTATCATAAACTAATAAACAAAATGAGCTTATTGTATTCAGTTCAAGATATATAGTCAAAGTTGCATAAAAGTACAGGTGGCCATTTAACAATGGTCAGTTGCTAAAATATCAGTAACTCGGGTTATTGGGGTTTCCACAGGAGATAAACTGTTTTCTTTTCTTTCATGAAGAGGCGGCTCTAAGAGCACTGCAACCATACTCAAGAAATGCGACAGCACACGCGCGTGAGGTCACAGTGGAGAACCGCACGCGTCAGTACTTTCGTCTACTGGTACCAGCCCAAAGGAGCATTTCTGAAGGTGGCCTGGGTCACACTTCCACGTGACCTTGTCTTTTATTCTCCCCCACATATTACATGTACAGGTAAGAATTTTAATTTCTACTAAGGAAGTCTATCACATTGATCATTTAAAGACACACACAGTAAAGTACTCGGGCGATCTAGGACTTTACTAGAGGTATATCGACTGACCACAAAACCAACTTTTACTTATAAATGAAATACTAAAAGTTTCTGATTTGGGAGAAATGAAATACAATACAGTGAGTGATTTTTTTCTTCAGCTCTGCTGTAAAAATCCACTTTGCCTATTTGACCCGTCTCTATCCATGCACTTTAATGAACCCTCAGAGGCGTTTACACAGCTCTACAGAGAATGCACATCAGTCCATTGCCATTCATTTTATATTTTCAGTGTCTTATCAAAATATGGGTAGCAAGGTTCTTCTCATTCTATGAGGCAGGGAGATGCTTCCTAAGGATCTCTTTGGATGATGACGATATGACATCTGGGAAGGACACATCAAACTCTATTAACAGGTCACCACGTTGGTCGGGGTTTTTTGGAAACGGCAGCCCATATCCAATAATTCTTCTCCTCATCCCAGGTTTCACAATATCACTGATTGACATAGGTATGTTTCTTCCATCCATTGTTGGCACATTAATTGAGCAACCACACAGTGCCTAAAGTGGACCAAATAAAATGAAGTTAATAAACTTCCAAACTGGACAATACAAGATCTTGCTGGGTGGTAAAGGATAATACCATGAAGGTGATATTTTAATTTCCAAACGGATTACAACAGTTATAAGATCTTTTCCCTGTTCTAGAAAATCTATTCAAGAGAAGCATAACCAGATGATACCAGAGACAGAATAGAAAGGAGAAGAAAAGAAAGGAGAAGCAACAGATGTCTTTCACAGTGCCTTAGGAAGCAAACAGTTTGAAGCCGGCAATATTCAAGGTGCAGAAGTTTGAATGGAAGAAAAGAAAGAACTTAGAACTGAGCAGAAGCAAGACCTGCTTCTCTAGAAGGCCTTGAGTGTCTATTAGATGCTTTACAGTTCCTGTTGAACCACCGAGGGACCACAAGCCAGGACTTCAGCACCAGAAATGCACAAGGAACTCAGAAACATAGGAATGAGCTAGTGACGTCAACGGAGTGGAGCATGAACAGAGAGGTATGGTAGAGGTCTCGTGACAGAAGGGACACACGGATCATCCCTTATCGACTGGGACTAGCAAGGGCCTAAACTAAACAAGGTCTGCACTGCATCAGGCTCAGTGAGCACAGAGTGTAGCTCTGAGTCACAGAGAAACTATACAAAGGAAAGACAGCACACTCAGGGAAAGGAAAACATATTTGGGGGTGGAAGTCACATTTCTGCCTTTTAAGATTGAAACACATGGTAAGGATAAATAATTTAAACAGGGACATGACCCCATTTCATGGGGTACAGCTGACTCTGAGAAGCAGTGCACATAAGGACTCCAAGGCTGCAGTAAAGTGGTGGTATTATACATCATGTTATATATTTATTATACTTTAATACTTGTTATATAAATCTTACTCCAAACTAATCATTTCAGAACTGTATAAACCAGTGGTTCTCAACCTGTGGATCGCGGGCCCTTTATGAGGCTGGTCAGAAGGCCCTTTCACAGGGGTCTCTGAAGACCACTGCAAAACACAGGTATTTAATTTATGATTCATAACAGTGCCAAAATTATTGTTATAAAGTATCAAGAAAAATAACTTTATGGTTGGGAGTCACCACAACATGAAGAACTAGATTAAAGGACTGCAGCAATCTATTAGGAAGGTTGAGAACCACTGGTCTAAATGGATTAAAGAGATGGGGTTTCCAAATGCAGATCTCACAGACCACAACCTAAAACCAGACTAGAGCTAACCCAACCCCAGGCCATGGAGTAGTTAATCAAGCTTGCACTAAAACTGACATTTAAATAGTTAAAGTCAGCAGCTAAATTTAGAAACTGTGATGTCATCCCTAAGAGCTGCAGTGGTAGCACTTCCTAGAGAACTGTTAGGGGAACAGAGGAGGGAAAGAGGAGGGAAATATGCAGAGCACTGAGGGAAGCCAGCTCCTGTAGGTGAGTTCCCTACAAGCTATCAGCAGAATCACAGTCTTACTAACTTACCTCCCGTAAACTGATTTTAGCGGTATAAACTATATTTGATCCATCTCTTTTAAACTTGGGATGTTCTTTATCTTTAATAATAAAAACAATGTCTGCTGGGATACTGTTTGGTGTTTCGTCACCTTCCCTCGGAAAAGTAATTTTGGTGCCTTCTTTCCACCCTTTTTTAATCTCGATGGTGAGAATTTTGTCCTCAGATCTGTAACTCCTTCCATCAGGGTTTAATCTTTTTCGAGAGATCTTCATCCGTTTGGTGCAGCCACTATATATTTCTTCAAGAGATACTCTAAGTTCATGAATAACAGGAGGGTCTTGCTTGAGACGGGAGGGTCCCACAGAATTCCTGTCTCTTGGATATCCATTCATGCTGAATCCAAAGGCACTAAAGGGGTCTCCGTCTATCTCCATATCTTCAGAATCCCGACCTCCACCCATCCGTCTTCCAAAGAAAATTTCAAAGGGGTTGGAGCCTCCAAAAAAGGCTGCAAATGTGGCATGAGGATCCCCATGAAAGGTGTACCTGAAGGTACCTCCTTGTCCATCAGTACCTCCTGCTCCTCCTTTCAACCCTGGTGAAGAGATAAGCGTGATTAGGAAAAGGGTGGAACGCCAGACAGGTGACCATTACGGCCAGAAACATCATTATAATTAAATGGAATAGTTACACAGCTTCTGAGGAGCCACCCTAAGTTAGAGGTTTAGTTTTCAAATCAGTCCTCCAAATTTTTAGCTTTAACAATTTCTTCTTGAATCCTTGTTTCATAATAAATATGAAAAATAAAAGGAAACCGAGAATCCCTTACCTCAAAAGCTACTGTTCCAAAATACTGAAGTATTACAAATTTAAAAGTTTTAAAGATGTGTATTAAGAGGAATTTAATAATCAACAAATAATCTAAATCCTTAAATGCCACTATAACTAATTGATGCAATCAATGATAAGTAATATAATATTCATACTAAGTAGCTCTATTTCATTTTTTTGCTGATTTTTAAGATTTTATTATTATTTCTAACTATGTGTAGGCATGCGTGTCTGCATGTGGATATGCACACATGAGTGCAGGTGCCCATGAAGGCCAGAGGCATCAGATCCCTTGCAGTTAGAATTAGAGAGGGTTGTGAGCCTCCTGACATGGGTGCTGGGAATAAGTTTGACTCTTAAGTGCTCACCAATCTCTCCAGCCTCCAGCCAGATCTTTTACTGTTTAAGAACTAAATAGAACTAATTCTTGGGAGCAAGGGAAAAAAAAAACTCTAATAAAGAGGACAGTATAGAAAATGTTTTTGTGTACACTAGATTATTATCATCTAAGATAACAAGACTCCTTAGGTCTACCTTTATTGCATCCTGACTCAAAGCATTTAAACCCAGGACTGAAATCAAGAGCCTCAGGTCTTTCTAGCATGTAACTTGGGCTAGTTATTTCTATTTGACGGCAGTACTGTGACCTTTTGCCCAACAAAGTAACATGTAGCTGACAAAGATTACATAGCATTTCTACCACATCCCAAAAGAAGATTCAACTAAAACCCACAAAACAACATAGTGATGTTTTAGGAGGCCAATCTTGGCAAAGATTTCTATCATTGGAAGTGAAGTTTCTGGAGAAGCCTTAGAAGAATTCCTAACCAAAAAGTAAGGAGGGAAAAGAAGATTAAAAAACTATGAAAAACTAGTTTAAACTGGGAGATTCTTACATCCCAAATTGATTTAAGGGCAGGGAAAATATATTGCTAATTTTTGCATTGCTCATACACATGGGGTTGAAAATGACAGGCACTCCAGTCTACTGAATGAAGAAAATCAACCAATTCTTAAAGACCTCCTAAATTGAAACTAAAGAAGGTGTTCTGAGGATCAGCCTGAAGACAAAGCAAAAGAAAATAACACATGCAACATGAGATGTAATCATCGTAAGTTCCAAAAAGACTTAATTTTCATATCTTACTGTATTGTTAAAGGGCACACGCACACAGACAGGCAGACAGACAGACAGACACACACACACACACAGAGAGTTAGGGGGAAGAGAGGGAATATGAGTGATAAATCCAAATAGTAGTTGGGGTTTTCCTTGTAGAAGTGGAGTGACAAGTCTGGGTGGGCGTGGTTAAAGTGCAGCTCATTCAGTCTTCCTCTTATAATTTTTGTTAGTACAATTGCAAATCCAAATGTGAAAACGTTAATGACAGACTTCCTTAGATGACAAGAGTAAGTGTAGAACTCAAAGTCAGGACAGGGCAACTAAATGAGGACCTAAGTTACCTCAATCACTGTGTCCCTCCTCCCAGAGATCTCACAAAGTAACAGTTAACAGTTGGGTGAATGAGCTTGCCTACCCTTAGCTCTCTAAAAGGCGAAATCTAAATGCTTAGGGCACATAACAGAAAAAAAAAAAAAAGAATAACATTTTCAGTATTACATCATAGGTTTGGCTTTTCTCTAAAACCTCTTCCCTTGCTCCCAAAAATGGTAATTCAGTCAGTATTATAGTCTGTGAGAAAATTTACACACAGCTTAAGTGACTTACTCATCACGGCTGACAAAATTCAGCCTTGGGATTTTTTCTAGACATAGAATGGTCAACTATGTAGGTCAGATAAAGAATGAAGCTACTTTAATAATGAGAAAAATCCTACCAAAATGCAGCTGTAATATGGCATGAAGTTCTTGCTGTCTTCTGCACTGCCAAACACTTGATTCCAACAAGCACATCGTTGGCTAGATAGTTGACCTTAATCCTGTACACTGCAACTCCAATAAAAACAGTCAGCATCCAGCTGGATTCCCTCTGAGCTGAAATGCTTTCTAGTTTCTCGTTTTCTGAAACGACCATCTAGTCAGGGAATGGACTCTAATCCCACTTCTGCCTGAGCCTGAGATCTAGTAGCCAATTTAATATGCAAAACAAATACATTTTGGGGACACTGCTCATAGCAATGACTTCTATTACTTATCTGACAAAAAATTAAGCAAAGAAGAAATACTAAAGAATTGAATTTGCAAAGGAGAAATGATGGGGTTTACTAATCTTTACTTCAAGGAGACAGAATGTATAAACTTTTTGATTTGTAGCAAGACTTCAGAGTTATAGAACAAGAGCCTTTCAACAGTTCAGCTCACAAGAACTGAGTAACTTACATATCTTCAGAACACTGAAAACAAAGAGGTGCAGCTGACTAACTGAATTAAAGAGAACAGTAGACTAGATGAAGGCTAATATACCAAAGACTTAAGTTTGAAGACATAAAAGAACTTCCAGCAGCCAAAGAAAATTACTGAGTAAGCAGTAATCAACAGGCAGAGGAGGAGGAAAGGGAGTCAGAACACCAGAGCCCTCCAAGGTGTGTTTTGAGGGGAAATTTTACTTCTTTATTTTTTACATCTTAAAATTGCATTTATTGTGGTCAGCCGGTTGGTCTGTGGGCACATGTGTGCCATGGGATGCATGCAGAGGTCAGAGGACAACTTTCAGGATAGGTCTCAGGGATTGAACCCAGGCCAACAAGCACCTTTACCCAGTGAGTCATCTCTCTGTCCCAATAGAGAAAAAGAGTTTAAGTGTTTAACACAAACTTCGGCTCATGTCTGCTTAGCCAAACCTAACACTTTAGGGCAGAGAATATGTCAGAATCCATTCTTAAATTTCTGTAGTTCCATGATTATTTTCAAATGTTTCAGGTGTGGAGAGACCTGATCTATTATTTAATATGCAGACCACATGACAAAGCTAACTAGTATGCAGTTCAAGTGTAAAGAAATTACACAGTTTTACCACTGCCGCCATTCTGAAGCGTTCTCTGCTTCTTACAGCTGACACCTACCTCTCCCTCCAGCCCCAAGCAATCTAGCCCAGCTATCTCTATAGAGCTGTCTTCTCGAGACATCTCCCCTAAACTGAGTTACATAATATATATAGTCTCTTATATCTGGGTTCTTTCACCCAGCATATTTTTCAAGGTCCATCCAGCTGTGATATATTTCATTAAGTGGGTACTTTTAATTGTTAAGAACACCCCATTTGGAGATATATATATATATATATATATATATATATATATATATATATATATGTTTGTTTACTTACTAAACCAGGTGATGCATGCAGGGCCCTCACTAGGGCTGCTGTGAACAATCAGGCACATGTCTTTGTGTGAGCAAATGTCCCCCCCCCCATAGATTCCTAGGAATAGAACTACTACAGACCATAGTAACTTTAAAATAGAGCTATTTTATTCAATAAAAAAATTCTAAATTTCAAATGTTAAAAGAATTTCACAGCATGGACAAATCAGATTATCTCATACACTTCCCATAGTTCCTTATTTCTGCTCTCCTAGTTCTAAGATGATAATGGGTCGGGGAGGAGGCTCTAGGTAGTAAGTCAGTATTTTTGCATTCTTAGAATTCAGTATTATCTTACTACTGTAGAGGGCTATAGACCGAGGACTATGAGTATAGACAATAAGAAAAAGAAAGCTCCTTCATGACCTCACACAGTGTCCCTACAGGAGATGTTTGTGGGGAGGTGCTAAGGATTGAGAGCAGGGGCTCCCACACACTTGACAAGTGCCAGGACACTGAGCTACCCTCCCACCCCAGAGGGTTTAAACTACTGTGTGCTCGTCTACTGAACAGTAAAGAAATGAACCATTTTTCTGTGAGGGAGGAGCTCTAAAAGCTCAACAATTTTCCCTTCCCCTGTATTTACAAACAGCTTATAACTACATAGCATCCCCAAATAATGTGCTGCATGCTGTAAGACGAGAGTCCTGCCTCCACTCCTTCCCTTGCTTACAACACTCATCTGGGCTAGGAACACCAAGAATGAAAAAAGACCCAGGGCATACAGACAATGCTGATGTAGGTTTTCAAAATTTAAGTCACTTTGGTAATGATCAAAAAAAAAACAAAAAACAAACAAAAAAAAAAAAAAACCACCCCAAAGTAGCATAATGAGGGATCACTCAAGAAAAGCACTGCCAAAAGGGGCCTTAAAGAACTAAGTGTACCATTGAGTGACTTGAAAACTCTAACAACAAACATGTTTAATAAAACCTGAATCCTACATGGCATAGTCACAACAGAGATGTGCTTGGAAGGAACCAAATAACCTGCCTTTACCGAGGGGCTTTTATGGGAACTCACAGAACCTCTCCACCTTCTCCAGAGAGGCCAGGGTCCTGGTGATGTCTGGAGGTCCTGCCCGCTCCTGAGACATTCCCATCATGGCATCAGTGGGACCATATTGAGCAGAGAGGCTGAACTGTCCACTACTTGCTTGTTTTCAGTTACTCATTTTGTAAGAACCTGACCCTGTAGATCCGTACCACTACCAAGGCAGCAGAATAAACCTTAATTCTTGGTACTCTGACCAAGAAAAGAAAGCACGAGAAAAAGAGCCTCCCTACTACTGCACCGAACTGCCAATTTAGTTTGCTTAACGCAAAGTGAGTGGCCACTGCATGGCTGTTTGAAGGATTTATTTCTGATTAGGGAAATCCGATGTTTAAATGCTATAAACAAAGGGGAAACAAAGCTGTTTCCATAGCCACAGTGACTTGGAAGACATTTGGGGAAAAGTAATGAAAGAGAACATTAGTCCCAAATTTAAGACTTGAAAGCCCAAACCCTATGAATTAAAGCAGTGCTGCTGCTGACTGACGGTGTCGAAGTCCTACTTTGTGTGCCGCTCATGGAGATGCTGGACAGACCTGAGCTAAGGCCGGAATGGTAAAAGGAGACTATCAAGGTCTCCCGTGCACTGAGCTAACTTCTGCTCTCAGAGGCAAGAAAAAAATATGACTGAGGGAAAGGGAGCTGTCTGTCACGCTTTCCTGTTCACACAGCAGGGAAATTCTGAAAGGAATAGTTAACTAAAAGAAAATCAGTCAGTGCTCTAACTAGGTGGCCATTTTAGGTTTTAAAAAAATTCAGAGATCTTGTTCTCCTGGCACACAATTACTGTTTACAATTAAGCTAAAAAACTTGTCCTGGTATTTTATGACATCAGGGAAATTCTTTCTTCTCTAGGCAGATTGCCAAAAACAACTAGAAGCTAAATGCCTGTGCCTTCTGCGTCTAAGACACACGGCTCCGTCTTGCTCGGTCTCACTAGATTGCTCTACAAAGGCAAAAAACTTCTTGTTTTTTAATGAATAAAATATAAATGTCACAGAACTGAACTGCCAATCTTAAGATTTTAAATGACTGAAGATTCTATTAATTTTAACAAAAAAAATCTATTAAGAAAGCAAAACAGGTTGCATAAGACTCTTAAACAATTCATTCCTCAGTACAGGAATTTAAGGCTTCTTTTAAAATATAAGATGCTAAAACTCTAAGTCTGCAGTAGAATATATATAATACAATATTGTTTTTAAAAAAAACAAAAGACAAACATGAGCATTTCATTCATAGCTCACTCAAATAATCAAGAATTAGATCTTGTTATTACCAGTCATTTTTCTTTTTATTTTAGGTATATCTGACGATCTAATTTAATGATAATCAGAAAGCTGAGAGACAGGAAAAAGGTAAGATTCGGAGCCAAGGAACAGAAATGTGCAGCTTACCTTCTTCTCCAAACTGATCATATATCTCTCTCTTTTTAGGATCACTCAATACTTCATAAGCTTCTGCGACCTCTTTAAATTTCTCCTCTGCTTGAGGGGATTTGTTCTTGTCCGGATGAAATTTGAGGGCTTGTTTTCGGTAAGCCTTTTTAATATCTTCATCTGTAGCTCCTTTTTCAATTCCCAAAATTGAATAATAGTCTTTCCCCATTTCGAATGCCTTGAAATGAACTTAGATTTTCCTTTGTAAAAGAAAACAGTGTCCCCAGTCTTAGCAATACAACGATTCCGAAAGAATAAAGCAAGCTGGGTGTCTTAAAAGTTAAAGCAATCAGCGATTGGGCTCAGCTGTCTGGAGGCAGCAGGCAGCGTCTCTATTAATTCCTTCCCCAGCAGCTCACTCACAGATAAATATACACCACACCAGAGCCGGCCTCCTTCTAGACCCTCCCATTTTCACTACGTGTCTCTGTACTTTCTAGAACAGCAAATGCTACAGGACGTCACTTTCCCAGCGGCCTCTAGGCAAAGTGCTGGGCTGTGTCCCTCCTCCTCCGTGATTAACTATTCCCTTTCCTCTGGCTCTACCATTTTATTTCCTGTGGATTTAGCAAACCAGTATTTCAGCACAGAATGCCGTAACTGCAGATGTAGTTACTCCATTAGAGGTAAAAAGGCAACAGAAATAATTATAGCCATTAGGTATCCCACGTTAAAGTGATTATAGAGATAGGAAAGCCCTGAATTTACTGTAGGTATTTCAATCTCAAGTTACCTGGCTGTAAGATATACAGAACTAAAATATGAGGTGTTTACACTTAAAGTCTTCAAACAATTTGGGTCATTTTCAAAATTCCTAGGGTCTATCAATCTGAAAAGGTGAGGAAGTCACTATAATAAAATTTCACATGGTAAAAAGGCTATAATAAAATTGAAAAGCAGAATTTTAACATAAGTGACTGGAGAATGATTTTAACTAGTTTTTAGTAATATTTAATAATTCACTATTTGTAAAAGCTCACTGTCTGTGTTCATTACAAGTGAAGCAGATCTCACTCTGAGGGTCACTGTTTCTAGAAGAAAGGATCAGATTTCAACAGGCTCAGCGCAGAGTAAATCTAACCCTGATCAACCTGAAATCTGAACTACTTACAAGAGGCAGCAAGGTAACAACTACATCAAAAACACATTTCTCCTCATTTTAAGTATATACTTACTGACAAAGATTTTTGAAAACATGGGGAAGAATTCTCCCTTTTTAACATTCCCTGTTATTATAAATATATTTTCTTTTAATTTTTTAAAAAGTTTGTTGCTATTTGCTGCAATTTTTTAACTAACGAAGTTTAAATCATATTTACATTTATATGCACGTGATGCTTTCTCCTACAATGTATCTTGAATAAATATGAGAATATTTTTTTGTCTCTTAAAGGGACCAAAACCATAACATAGACAACTCATCTTTTATCTCTTATATGGGTTTCCAATCTTGTCTCAACATGTTCCCACTTCTAGGTGAACACTGAAACTCCAAGCCTTGGATATAGTTACGAGGCAAGACTTTCACTACTGAGCTGGACTCCAGCCACCATTTCTGCTATAATATTGAAAAGATGGATTGCTAAGACAGTATCCAAATGCATACTGTATTTAAAAACCCTCCGTGTTGGGAAACTTGAAGGGGGCGCAGCTAAAAGGAAAAGGAAATGGGCATACATGCTAAGAGACTTGAAAACTTGGTGGCAATGGAACCGCCGCTGCTTGCCAACGCTCTGATGACTCAGCACTTCTGCAGGCTTGCTTCCTGCACAGCCAGGACTTCCTAGGTCTGAAACCTCCCACAGCACCTTGCTGCTGGGAATCTCTCACGTGGCCTCCCACAGTCAGAGCTGAGTGAGCTAGCTCACATTTTTTTCATCTACCAAGAAATATCAGTATCAAAAAACTTTTTTTCAAATCCAAAGAATCTGGGAGAAAAAGTCACCATGAGACTGCTATTGTCAAAATGCACACACCACCATAGTAAATGATAAATATCTACTTCTAATACAGGTGTGTGTGTGTGTGTGTGTGTGCGTGTGTGTGTGTGTGTGTGTGTGTAGCTCTAGCAGAGAATATGAAGAGAAACTACAATTAGTAACTGACATTCTTCCCCCCCCGTAAAATTAAAAGGTTAATATATTTTTGCCCAACTATTAAATCAGAGCTTGCACTTATGATTTTCACTTTCCCATTAACTGGTGGGATGCCATGAAGCTGCAATTCTCTCGTTTTTATTATAAGTAGCGAGGCCAGATGTCTCTCTCCAGTAATCTCGGTACTCAAGAGCATGAATCTACTCTCTAAGTCTATCAAAAGCTTAAATGTGGTGACTTTAGCAATGCTAACAGCAACCAGATTGTTGTGCACAACAGTATGTTGAAGGGAAATGCCACTCTATTTTGTCTTTTAATCAAGTTTCCTTGCGTGGAATATTATGCTTTAATAATTACAGAAAAGGTATTTTTACACTGAAGATAGCATTTAAACCCCAAAGCCTAGAAGTGTAACACATCATTCCACTGACTCCATCTTCTTCTAATTTGGTATTCCTGCCAAACAAAAACAAATTTCAGCTGTTGTGATGGTTCATGCCGAAATCCCAGCACTCTGAGGCAGCGGAGGCCAGCCCAAGGTGCAGGGTGAGCCGGAGGCCAGTCTGAGCTACAAAAGAAACCCTAACTTTTTCTTCTGAGTCACAAGTCAGTCTCAGTTTATGGTAAAGTACAGAGTCTTGCAGGACTGGGCTGACTTCTATATAGGAGAAGGAATTAATTTCAAATTAGGTCACTCAGAAGGCTGAAGGAGGACAATAGCAAATTTGAGGCCAACCTAAGCTACAGAGAGAAACCCTATCTCAATGAATTAATTCAAATAATCTCAAATACTTGAGAACGAATTACCTAATATTTTACTGATACACTTGTTGAAAACGTTTTCTATAAATACTTAATTTTTGAACAGGTTATGTTCAGTCCTGATGTTTCTCATAGTGAATTTGTATAAGAAAATCGTGACTTCCAGTTCCCCACATTCCTACCCAAGAATAAGCAATCTTAGGCTCTTAGGTTCCTAATGTTTCTGATAGTCGAGTATCTAACCTCAAATCTAAGTATGTCCAATAGTCATTAAGTCTGCCAAGGTAGTCAGGAATGGCAGTATACCATAATCTCAGAGCTTGGCAGGCTAAGGCCAGACAACTACTACTGAGCTTAGCATAGCCTGGGATGCAGCTGAAGAAAATAAAAGGGGGGCTGGAGAGATGGCTCAGCGGTTGAGAGCACTGGCTGCTCTTCCAGAGGTCCTGCAATCAGTTCCCAGCAGCCACATGATGGCTCACAACCATCTGTAATGAGATCTGATGCTTTCTTCTAGCGAGCAGGCATACATGCAGGTAGAACACTCTATACATAATAAATAAATCTAAAAAAAAGAAAAGGAAAGAAAAGAATGGTGTAGATCTCAGTGAGTGGTAAAATGCTTGTCTGCTATGCAGAAGGAAGGAGGGAGAGAGGGAAGGAGGGAAATACAAGGTGGTACTAAGGAGAATCTACAATGGTTTAAAACAGTCATTTAAAGCAGATTCTGGAGTCAGGACTTCCTGGATTCAGATTCTGTGTGGCCTGGGATCTAAATTCCGTGTCTGTTTCCTTATCTGTCAGTTGGGTTAATATAAATATCGACTTTACAGGGTTACCATGAAGATTAAACATGATATACAGTGTATTTAAATATCGTTGACACTGTGAAGATTACTTTTATGATTTTATTATATGAAATCCAACGACTTTCAGGAAACAATCATGCCATGCATAACACTCTTATAAAAAAAAGTAAAAACCATGCTGGTGGTGGCAAATGCCTTTGATCCTAACACTACAGGGAATGAGGCAGGCAGACTTCTGCGTTTGAGGCCAGCCTGATTTACACTGAAGTTTCTACGCTAGCCAAGGCTACAATAGTGAGACCCTGTCTAAAAAGTCAAAACCATTAAACACTCCACACGGCTGGTATCTGTCACACTTTAAGCCGGATTTGTTGATTTATAAGCAGGGGTCTCATTGTGCTACCCAGTCTGGACTCAGGGTCCCAGAGTCAGTCAGATGTGGTACACACCTGTAATCTCAGCATTTAGGAGAGGAAGGCAGGACGATCAGGAGTTCAAGACCAGTCTTTGGTTACATAGTAACTTTGAAACCAGCTTAGGCTACCTGAAACACTGCCTCAATACAAAAGAGCACCCAAATCAAACTCCTTTCTCCTCAACCTCCAAAGTAGCTGGGATCATGGAAACACATTCCTTTGCTCAGCAAAAAAAAAAAATATGTTTGATCGATTCTGGAGTCAGAGGATCTCCTCAGCCTCAATTTCTGTCTATACTTCACAGAGCTCAGTCACCCAGGATCCTTCAAAGTTGTCCATTCTGGCTAGAAGGCAAGCATAAAGAAGCTACAAATAAAGCTGGGCATTGTGGTGCACAACTTCTATCCCAGCCCTCTGGAGGAAGAGGCAGGGAAATCTCTATGAGTTCTAGGAGAGCCAGGGCTATGTGGACAGACTCTGTCTTAGCCCCTCCCCTCAAAGAAAACAAACAACAACAACAAAAATAAATAAAAACACCCTTGAAAACAATAAAATTTATAACATATACATAAATTTTACACTATTTTAAGCTGTACAAACTACTTTGCAGCAGTAGAAGTCTACTGATAAAGTCGGCCTTTCCTCTGGATAGCAGTTTGCAAAAACATTAAGCTGCACAGACCAATAACTGCCAGGCTGACCTCAGAGGAGCCAGACGTTCCCCATGCTATCATGCTGCAAAAGGAGCCTTTTCAGGCTTTTCTATCTGAATTCCTTTCTTCTCTTACACAGCGGATCTCTTCCAAGCCTTTCTGATATCAGCAATTATATAACGGCAGTTTAGAAAATCCTTTGTTATGCCCTCTGATGTCTATGTTGTGTGTGTGCACATCTGATACTTAAGCAAGAGAGAAATTTTCATAAAGCTTTTCTATACTATGGTCTAACAACAAGCTATGATATTCTTTTGAATGTTTTTATTTGGGTTTTGAAACAGAGTTTCCCTTCAGAGCAAGTGGGCTCTGAACTCATGGTCCTGCTGCCTCAGCCTCCTGCATGCTGGAATTGCAGGCCAGAGCCATGATGCCCAGAGCTGCTGTGATAACGATAATTAAATAGACATTCCTCCAATATTAGCATGAAAAGAACATTTTGGCCCAGCACACACCTGCACTATGATGGGTTGGTGTCTTTAACTGAAGGAGCAGGGCTGGGTACCACACTCTGTAAAGAGTCCAGAAAGACAAACAGCCTGACAAGCAGTGCTTACTGACCTCTTTCATTCTGCTGCTCATGTGTCATGCAGCAGGGACGCTTCTGTCAACAGACTGAACCACACAGATGACAGCAATTACATAAGATTCTGTCGCCTAGTAATATCACAGCCATCTTGTGTTAACATGCTGACATTCACACAATGACAAAATCGTCCATGTCAACAAGACGTGTGATTCTGCTAAGAACTGTATTTGGTTCTCATCTTGGCCTTTACTCTCTGCACAAATACAAACATGCTTTCAAGTCTACAGTTGACAATTCGGCTCAGTAAAGTGTGGTGCAAAACAAATGAACAATTTAATCACCAAATAAATACTACTTAGTCAGGGCTGGAGAGGTGGCTCAGGGGTTAAGAGTATTTGCTCTTTCAGAGGACCCAAGTTTAGTTTCCAGAACCCATGATGTGGCTCACAATCATCCATGTCTCCAGTTTCAGGGGATCCAATGCCTTTTTCTGACTTCCATGGGCACCAGACATGCATGTAGTACTATGCATACACGTAGGCAAAATGCTCATGCATGTATATATTTTTTAAAAAAAACCAACTTGGGCTGGAGAGGTTAAGAAACTGACTGCTGTTCCGGAGGTCCTAAGTTCAATTCCCAGCAACCACATAATGGCTCACACCCATCTATAATGAGATCTGGTGCCCAGAACACTATATACATAATAAATAAATTTAAAAAAATAAAATTAAAAAATACTAAGTTATTATATGGGTTATAAGACAACAGCAATATAAAAGAAAGACTTGAAATGAAGGTCTAGAGAGATGGCTCAGTGGCTAAGAGCACTTGCTGCTCTTGCAAGAGGACCCAGGTTCAGTTTTTTGCACCCACAGGATGGCTCACAGCTATTTGTAACTCCAGGTCCAGGGGATCCAACACCTTCTGACTTCTGTGTGTACTGCACACATGTGGTGCACACACAGACATTCAGGCAAAAGACTCATCTGCCTGGAAATAAAAATTAAGATGGACCTTTAACCCCAGCACTTGGGAGGCAGAGACAGGCAGGTCTCTGTGAGTTCAAGGCCAGCCTGGTCTACAAATCAAATTACAGGACACACAGGGCTGTTACACAGAAAAACCCTGTCTGAAAAACAACAAAATAAAAATAAAATAAAAATAAAAATCTTCAAAAAAATAAAACCTTGGAAAGGAGTTGGCTCTGCATACTTAGCTTTGCCACCTGAGTTCTGGTCTGAGGGCTAGAAAAGTCATGCACTAAGTCTTGAGTCCCTCATTTATACAATGACTAACACTTTTTGCCTCATGAGAGGGACCCAAGAATCAGAAAACAGGGGCTGGAGAGCTGACTGCACGGTTAAGAGCACAAACTAGTCTCTTGCAGAGGGCCCGCGTTCGGTACTTCCCAGCATCAGTGTTGGGTGACTTATCCCTGACCAGAACCCAGGGGGTATGCTGCCTGTGTCTACACAGATGCAGTCAACTGTCACATACTTACACACAGATTCACAGACACGATTACAAATAAACCTTTACAGGAGCAAGAAAATACATGGCAGTGAAATACTGTGCAGATATTAGCTGTTGTCCTCCCTCCACGCCGACTGGTTGGTATGGAAACGGCTTCAGAATAAACAGGGATGCAGCTCCATGGTAGAATTTGTCTTGCATGGCAAGGTCCTGAGCTCAATATTTTGGAAAAAAAAAATAGGAGTAGGAAGAGAATGTGAGCAATGACTTGAACTTCTGATAGATTCTGAAAGAGAGAGGGAAGGGAGAGGGTTTAACACGTGGATCAGGAACACAAAGTCCAGATGAAGAGATCACGCTAGTCTACAGAGGAGGAGGCTGGCCAGGTAAAAGTACAGGAATGAGAAGGACTAGTCAGACTGTTCAAAGTTTCATTGTTATTTTGAAAACTGTGCGTCCATGCTCTTCAAAAGGTACTGCTTCGGGGTTGCAGAGGTGGCACTGTGGTTAACAGATTTCCATCTTCTAGAAAATCTCAGTTCCATTTCCACTACCTACATCAGTCAGCTATAACTACAGCATCAGGGGATCTGACATCCTCTTCTGGCCTCTTCAGGAATGGGCACACACATGGCACACACCACACTCCTACACACACACACACACACATACATACACACACACACACACACACACACACATACATACACACACACACACACACAATTAGATAAAACAGAAATCTTATTTTTAAGAGGCCACTTTAAGGTCAGCTTTGTAGGTATAAGCACTTGCTGCTGAGCCTGAAAACCTGTTTCAATTCCCAGGACCCATAAGCATGTGGTGGCACACAGACCCAACGTACACAAACGTATTTTTTAGGTGCCAGTTCAAGTAGCTTGCATAGCATAGAAAAGGCTCTAGCTTCCATCCCCAGTGCTGAAAAAAGGAAAAAAGCTAATTCTGTCCAACTGTTTGGTAATCCAAATATTAAGTGACAATTTATTTTGAAGCTTGTGAAATTATTTTTTTGGTTTTCTTAGCAAAGTAATTTTAATGAACATTTTATTACTATTTTAACTGTCCAAAAAGCACTTAGATGTTGAACCATAAAGGTCCACAAGAGATAGAATTGTATCAGGAGTGGTTCTCCAGGGACTACTGTCTCTCTTGTCTAAAATATCCAGCAGTCATCACTATAGCTATGTAATTCCAAAAATTTTCAATTTTTGATACTATGTTATTGCTCAATTTTATAATACTTTCCTTATACGAGTGGTTCTCAATCTTCCTAATGCTGCAACCCTATAATATAGTTCCTCATGTTGTGGTAAGCCCCAGCTATACAATTATTTTCATTGCTATTTCATAACTATAATTTTGATACTTTTAAAAATTGTAATGTAAATATCTCTGTTTTCCAATGGTCTTAGGCAATCCCTGTAAAAGGGTTGGTCAGCTCTTGAAGGGGTCATGACACACAGGTTGAGAAACACTGCCCTATACAAAGCATAATAGAATATATACATCTAAACTGATTTTAATTATCTTCAAAGAGATACAAAGTAAAAATTTAAAAACTTAAAGAACAAGCCTTTTAAAATAATGTGAAAGTAAAACTGCTTTAAGCTTACTAGATATTATAACGAGCAGTCAGCACTGGCCGCACACCTTTAATCCCAGCACTCAGGATGGGGAGGCAGGCAGATCTGAGTTTGAGGCCAGCCTGGTCTACATAGTGAGTTCCAGAACAGCCAGGGCAATGTAGAAACACAAACAAAATCCACTAGTCATTGGGAAACAGTAATCAGAAATATTCCCTGCTTCAAAAATTTCCTGAATGTGAATAATTTTTTTTTTGAGGAGTACAGAATTTCTTCAAACTGGGACATTTAAATGTTTCCTAATATAATTTCCAAGTAACAATTAATCCTTCTTTATTACTTTCTTTTAATAGGAAGTAACCCAAAGTTTACTAGGAACTTCAAAACAAAAAGGGAGCTAGTATACTTACCTAGCATCTTGTGATCTACATTATAGTGTTCCTGGAGCGGGGGTGGGGCCTCAGTGAGTAGAGTCCTGTGCAGATCCCCAGCACCCAGTCAAAGCCAAGTAAGTGCCTGTACCTGTAAGCTGGGGAGTGTGGGAGGAGCTACAGAAACAGCAGATGCTGGGCACTTGCTTGCCAGTCTAGCTGGAACAGCTAACTCCTAGCTCTGGGTTCAGTGAGATACTGTCTTAAAAAGAAAGGTAGAGAGTGATAGAGGAAGACATTCCACATTTACCTCTGCCACACAGAACACACACGCACACTTTTTTTGTTTTGTTTTTACACTTATTTTAAACATCAATTTAGGAGGCCAAAATAAACTGAGATTCTCGATCATTTTATATGTCTTGATATACTGATGACACGCTTATAATAAGTATGTTAAAAGATCACTGTGACATGCAATCCACATTCAACTGCCAACAAGACACTATATATTTTGGGGGGACTAAACCTTTGAAATCAGTGTGTAGCCACACTTACGGCGTATCCTGCCACCCTTAAAATGTTTCATACCATTTGTTTAAAAAAAGGATAAAGGGATTTGAAACAAAAGCCAGTACTGTCTTTAAGGTAGTGGTAATGGCTGATTACATATGCTCAGGAGTTGGGGATTTAGCTCAGCCGTAGAGCACTTGTCTGGCAAGAACAAAGTCCTGGGTTCAGTCAGTCAGGACAAAGGGGAATGGGGGGAAGGGGAAAGACAAAATTACAAATAAAACAAAACAAAGAACCAAATCAAAACCAAGATACCTTCACACGCTTAAGCAAGAAATACTAGCATGACGCTCAAGGTAAATTAACACTAGGAAACAAATTGGTGTGGTTTTTTGTTTCTTCATTCCTAGAATTTTTTTCCCTCATAAACAGGCAGAGAAGGAATTAAGTGGCTGTGCATAAAGTAAGAACTGTAGCTTCGCAGGGCGGTGATGGTGCACACCTTTAATGTCTGAGTTCGAGGCCAGCCTGGTCTGCAGAGCAAGCTCTATGAAAGCCAAGGCTATACAGAGAAACCCTGTCTTGAAAAACAGAGAGAGAGAGAGAGAGAGAGAGAGAGAGAGAGAGAGAGAGCTGTAGCTTCTCAGGCAAGTAGTACAAGGAAAGGATGTTTATGACCCGAGAAGAAGCAGGTGGAGATGGGTTGTCCCACGGGAACATAGGGCTCTTAGCCAACACTGTGACCAACTGGCTGCCCAGCAGGATATTTAGCTTGCTATGTATTTACAGCTATAAAACACTTGAGTTTAAACAGTAACAAGTTTTACTACAAATCACATTACACCCATACAGGTATAATCAAACTGATGCTACTAAGGAGACTTAACCACAACTCAAAGATTTATTGACAACTACCAAAAATAAGCAATATGATATTCATAAAAATGAGCAAACCCATGCTAATGAAATTCACGAGCCACTATAAAACTGGGTAACTGATTGCTTAATTCCAAATACAGTGGGCTCAAACTTGCTTTCTGCCTAAAGAGGGCAGATTTGAAATAGAAATTGTGTAAATGGGGGCTGGAGAGATGGCTCAGAGGTTAAGAGCATTGCCTGCTCTTCCAAAGGTCCTGAGTTCAGTTCCCAGCAACCACATGGTGGCTCATAACCATCCGTAATGGGGTCTGGTGCCCTCTTCTGGCCTGCAGGCATACACACAGACAGAACACTGTATACATAATAAATAAAATATTTAAAAAAAAAAAAAAAAGAAATTGCGTAAATGTTTTTTAAGTAAAGTGTTTATTGGCCAACAAGATAGCTCAGTAGGTCAAGGTGCTTGCTACCGAGCCTGATGGCCTGAGTTGAATCACCAGAACTCACAGGAGAGGAGCAGAAACAGCACTCTGACCTCCAACATTCATGCCTCGGCCCACACACCTATCAATATACACAAACAGAAATGAATGTAGTAAAAAACAAACATATAGTCTTCTGGTTATCTGGACAAAGTCAGCATATCCAGACAACACTTAGGAGACCCCACTGGATAGATCATTGTCTGTGTCGTGACCATACAGAAGGCACAGTCACTGGCCCACAGAGGTTTCCACTGTAAATACACAAGGTACTTACTATCATGGCCTTCACCAGTGGTGGAATTGAGCAGTTAAAGCCAGGACTAGATGGCTGATAATGCCTAAATATTTACTGACTGGCCACTAACAAGAAAATGTTTGCTGACCCCCACTATGTACAAATTATTTCTCATGAAGGACAGGGCAGTATTTTAAAAAGTACTAGACAAAAAAAAACCAAACAAACCTGAATTTTGCAAAATTCTTTTGACATATACTTTATATAATAAACTCTCAGCCTGCGCATACCTGCCAGAGGGAACATATAATACGTATAGGAATATCTGGGGTGTACACTGAGCTGTTCTCAAAGGCAGTGCATGTGTTATAAATTCTGTGTCATTATCCCTACGGGAAATACAGGTTCCTGCAAGCCTCTGGTCATATTTTCATCAGCCACCCCAATACATAACCTTCTTTTTTTATGTATTCCTACTTAAAGATCCCTATTTTATATTGTTGACTCACTGACATTCGCTCATGGCCAATAGCAGTGTAAGTCATGCTGGAATGAAGTCAAGCGAAGATAAAACAAGAACGCAGAAGACCTTGGGTTGGATAGTTGGCTCAAGTGCTGAGCAAGCATGAGGACCTGAGCTCAGATTCCCAGCACTCACAGAAAGGCTACCATGGCTGTGTGTGTCTCTAATCCCTGTGCTACCGGAGCAGAGAAAGGAAGACCCTGCATGTTCACTGCAGCTAGCCTAGCTTCAACAGCAAGCTCCAGGTTCAGTATGAGGTCCCAGCTCAAAAGAAAAAAAAGGTAGAAAGTAAGAAAGGGAAGGAACCCATTTAGCCTCCGGCGTATGTGCACATATACACATTAAGTAAATAACTTTTTTAAAAGAATGGTTCATAACTTGAGCTGTTTCATAAGATGCACATAATACTCAGTATATGTACATCTTCAAATGACCCTAAATCATTTTGAGTATTGATCTGGGGATAAAAATAAATTTTGTGAAGAAGGCAGATTCATAAATACAGAACTGGCAAGAAATAAGGCTTAAATGTATAATGATGTGTCACTACCAAAGACCTAAGACCAGCTTAAAAAATTCCAAGCAACAGCAATATTGAAATTACCTGTCCCAAATGGTATGCCATGATATTTGTTATCTTCAAAGCAAAGGTGCCACCCTTTACTCCAGAAACCCTCCACACAGCTGATTCTGCCTTGAGTCCAGCTGGAGGTTGTGCTGCTGTGGCCCTGAATGAGGGTAGGCTCCTAATCCACACTTGTCGCCAGAAATCAGCTCACTTATTCCACTAGGCTGGAATCTCCCAGAGGGATCTCCCTCCCTCCCTCGTTCTCCCTTCTTTCTCCTTCCTGTTTTCTCTGCCAGAACAAGACCTTTACATAACACACTGCTAAACCTCTGCTGAATGAAGGAGCAGAAATGGGTAACTATAGGACATAAAGTAAGATGTGTAGGATAGAAAGAGACAAATGGAAATCTCAAATACATCCTACGCAATTTTCCAACCAGCTCAATGTGTATGAAGTTGAATGTCAAGCTCATTACATATACGCTGCATTTCTGTTTATAACAAAATTTATATTATGTTTGTCCCAACAGACAAAAGCAGAAACAATGCCTCAAGAAGTTCACACTCTAGAAAACAGGATCTCAAGCAAAGAACTGGACCGTTAGCATGGAATGAGTTTGGGGCCAGCGTGGTCAGATGCGCTCAGTGCTGCCTGACCTGTTCCCACTTGTGACTTGGCCAGTACTCAGCTCTGTACTCAGGGTTAAAAACAGACCCTAAGGATTGAGATGACAACAATGAGCAGTCATGAAGTTATTTTAAATACTGTAACTTACACTAGGAGGGAAGTTTTAGCTAGATGAATGACCTATCCGGTCGTTAGGCTTTTCCCAACCCAATCTTTCAATCCATTGTCTACTGAAACAGACTCTTACTACCCAGACTGATAGAAACGGAGACTTGACAAAGTGACTCGTGATTTCACTGATCCTATGGACCAAGACTATCGTCATGAAGGTGGCATTTTTACTGTCTACTCTGCCTGCCCAGACTCCAGCTCAATGCCCAGCTCTTTATTTTTTTGCATATAAAAATTTTACTCTTATGTAAAGTACAAAATTTGATCACACTGAATACATTTATAGGGTTTCTCTGCAGTATGAATTTTCTCATGATTTAGATTATTCATACATGCAAATGCTTTACCACACTGATTACATTCATAGAGTTTATGTCCAGTTGTGATCTTTCATGCATTTAGAGTACTGTGAAGTGAAAAGGCTTTAACACACTCATTACATTACATTATAATGCCCAGCTCTTTTATGGACTGAATAAATAAAAGAATTACTGAGTACCTACTAGGTGTCAATCCTATCAATCTTAAGTTCAAGGTCAGCCTGGACTGCATAAGATCCTGTCTTGAAAAGAAAAAATAAAAATGAAAACAAAAACTACCATTCTATTCTGAAGGAAAGTATCCTTAGCTATTACAAGACAAAATGGCGTAAGAAGTGCTATCATAAATCACAGGAAAACAGTAACTTTAGATGCTCTGTGTAAAAAAAAGTTTCATTTTCCTCTTAAGTATGTCTCTTAATATGCATTTCAAATGCATTTCAAAACAATATGAGATCTATTAATATAAAGCAAAAGAGAATCAGAAGACAAAATCCAGAATGTCCATAGCTAGACAAAGAAATAGAAATATCATTAGAGAAATAAAACTCTACTAAAAACAAAACTGCTATTCCAAGTGAGTCTTATATCCCGTTCCCACCCGTCTTTACTTAAGGGTTTCCTGGTTAAGATCTTCAGTTTTCTACACAATCTATTTCCAGAGGGAATGTTATACAGGAAAAGTAGAGATCCCGATTACAAAAGCATGGCGATTTGAGTTCTACACATTTAATATGTGAATCCATGGTTGCCTAAATATTAAGGCATGAACCACTGGGAAAAGTCCTTTTTAAAAATTAAAGTTTTGTAAGTATTTTGAAATCTTCTCTTAAATTGCCTATTCTTTCTAAGATTTAAATATCGCATTTAAAGAAAATATTTTTAAGTTCAGATTTAAAAAAAAAAACCCATAGATTTATATTATGTTGCCTCCTTAAGCAGTACAGCTAGAAATCATCTAAGAACCAATATTCAGGGGCTGGAGAGATGGCTCAGTGGTTAAGAGCACTGACTGCTCTTTCAGATGGACCCGGGTTCAATTCCCAGCACCACATGGCAGCTTACAACTGTCTGTAATTACAGTTCCAGGGAACCTGACACCCAAGGCAAAAAAAAAAAAAAGAACCAATATTCAAATATTTGATGTTGAGTAAATATGTATAACTCTGAGCAATATGATCAAAATACGTGTATGAAAATGTCAAGAAGATATGTTATTAATATTTTGAACATACTACTCAACCTTAAATTACAAAGCTGATAGGAGTTCTGATAGGCTGCACTTTGGCACCCTATCAGGATATATATATAGCTCAGTGACAGGAGTGTCTGCTTTTGACCTTCTCCATGGGGAGGAGAAAAGCTCTCTGGTACTTTAAAACTTCAATTTATTCAAGCAAATAGTGATCCATGAATTAGGCAGTCACTCCCAGATATGATTTTAGGGGCCTGCGAGTGACTCTGCCCAACTTTTTATGTGGGTTCTGGAGATCTGAATTCGTCTTCAGACTAATGCAGCAAGAGCTCTTACCTGATGAGCCAATCTACACAGACCCGGGATTTTACCAAGCCCATTTGAACACGGCTATTTAAAATGTACTGTAATTCCTGGAATCTCTTCCTGAGCCTGAGAATACAGATGAATTAACATATTTTATAGTACCAACTTCTAGTGGCATAGAACTGTGTGATTCCTGAAGAGTTCAGAAGTGCTCTTCTGAAGGTGGCAAGGCACTTAGAAGCACTGCATAGACGAGAAATCTCAGACACAAGATCAATAAATGAACTAAAACGTAGTTTGGGCCCAACATTTATTTACACAACAAATAACAAGACTGTCAGCCTAGTGGTAGGGATGATAATGATGGAGATGATGGCGTTGCTCTCCAGTTTACACTCTAAGGGAAATAAGAGTGTAAACAACACAGACAAACACTGTAAGACATGGTGATAAGCGAGGGGTTGCCGAACTGCTTGACAAGAGCCATCAGAGAGCTGAGGCCTGCAGGACGCAGTCAGATCATGCATGTATGGCAGGGGCTCCAGGACCTTCAGCAGAGGAAGAAGCAAGATAAAGACTGAGGCAGGAAATTCGTGGGTAACAAAGTGAACAAACAGCTGCAGGAAGAGCATAAGAGAAGAGGAAGAAATGTATAGAGACTAATTACACAGAGCTCTTCTAGGGAAAGGATTCATAGTGTAATTGGAACTATACAGAAGAGATCTGTTTTCAAGAAATCAAGAAATGATGAATGAATTGTAATATAGTCAGAAAAGCACTTGAACTACAAAAAGGCAGATGAGTATAGTTCTTGGATGATATTTTTCAACACTGGGTACGTTACTTTTGAATCCTTATATATTATATACATTTATACAAATTTTCCCAATTTTTAAAAAATTATTTCATTGTACATGGTCTAGTGTCTTTATGTGTGTGTACCTGGTGCTTTGAGGTTAGAAGAGGACGTTGGTGCCCCTGGGTCTGGAGTTATGATGGTAATTGTCATATGGGTGGTAGGAATTAAACCTTGGTCCTCTGGAGGAGCAGCCAGGGATCTTATCAGTTGAACCATTTCTCCAGCCCCACAAATTCCTTACTGAATCACAGAAATAAACAGGAAGGACCAAAACTAAAGTGTCACCCTTTCGGTTCAGAATACAGTGGTGGTAACTTGAGCCGGGGCTGGAAGCAGCAGAGGTAAAAATCAATGGACCTGAAAACATATATTGGTGATATGGTCAGTAAGGTCTTTCTGATGGACAGACAAAGGGCAGGGATACGAATCAAGGAAATCAACAGCTCTCAGTCAGAGCTTTTCAAAGTGTTAAGCTCAAGGTCTGAAGATATTTTTAGTTATCACAATTGGTGGTGCATGGGAGGGATATGGATAGTGTTCTAGGCAAGTACAGGCCAACAAGGCTCTAAATACTATAGCATGCAAACCACACAGCAAACAATTATCAGGTTCAAGATCTCAATAGTACCTAGTCTGCAGGGTGGTGGTGGTGAACGCCTTTAATCCCAGCACCTGGGGGGCAAAGGCAGGCAGATCTATGAATTCCAGGACAGCCTGGTGTACAGAGCGAGCGCCAGGACAGATTCCAAAGTTACACAGAGAAACCCTGCCTCAAAAAACAAAACAAACAAGTTAGTCTACACTGATTCCAACGTATTCCATTCTAGGATATCCACATTTCCAGTATATATGTTTTTTTGAAATTAGAAATGGAGGTTCTTTTGGTATTTACAAAAAAATTAAATAATGATAGAAGGGAGTAAATAATACTCTGGATTATTTTGATCAGAACATTTAATTGTTGTAAATCTAGTTAATGAAATAAAAAAATATTTACTGATGAATAAATGCTATTTGCCGGGCAAGGCTTTCTTAAAATTGCGACTGAGTATTTTTTAGGAACTCTTCGAGGTTTTACACCCTGGTATGATTAAATCTGTAGCCCAATACCGTTACTGTTTTTCCAAATCCACAAACATTCTGAGATAATTCAACACATGTAAAAAGGGTGAGCTGAGCTATAAAATGGCCGAGGCAGAGCTGGGTAAAAGAAAACCGCTGGTTTTATCTGCTAGCACATGACTTGTTAACTGATCTATGGGTCTTGAACCTGAGGGCACCTTAGCTTCCTTCCGGTTATCAGGAAGCCGGTAACATATATTTCTCGCATTCTAAGACTCCTGATAAGAAAGTGTTCTTAGACTGAGACGGGAAAGGGGGGGGGGGGGATAACATACAAAATGCTATTCTTAGCAAGTTGGGGACTGGGGTCATTGTGGCACACGAAGTTGAAATAGAACAGGACTTAAGAACCCTCCCTCACCCCAGTAATTGTTTGCATTACATTAGGCATGCTCAGGAACGGTCTGGGGAGATGTGTAATTATTGGCACATAAAGCAAACATTAGAAATCGCCTAATAAAAATCATCTAGTCCAGAAAACTACATTTATCTGCGGGCCCGCAGGGGGTGGGGAAAACTCAATCAAGCCAATTTGGGTGAACAAGACCGTTCGTTCACTCGCGTATGGCCACGAGACTGGCCGAATGACACACAACGCTGAGGGGTCTAACACTGAACGTCACAACACTCACGTTTTTAAAGGACAAAGGGCGGTCATAGTTTCACCATCCGCTCACCCACATTATTTTTACATAGACACTCGATAGGTAGCAATCGATCGGGAACTAAGGGCCCGGCGGGCGGTCTGATCATGCCCACGTGTGACCCCCCGACAGCCTGGCAGTCGCAGGCGGCGGCAGCTCAGCACCCCGAAGGATGCTGGGCTCCCGCCGGGGCCGCAGACGGTTCTGCAGCGTCGCCGCGGACGCGCGCGCGGCCCTCGGGGTCTCGCGGGACACTATTGCGTGACATCCACGCACGGCGGCGTCAAGCGCCTCACTACGGAAACAGGGAAGGACACGCGCTCCGAGGACGCGGCGAGGCGCCCAGAGCAGGAGCAGATGCCACGGCGACGACCGACGCCCCGCCACCGCGAGGGAACAATAAGCCGGCAACGCGCCGGGAAGGGGCGCCCCGGTCAACGCCACTCTCGCGAGATCTTAGTCAAATTTCGCGATAGTCTCTACCGGGCGGCCCGTCTCCACGCCCACCCTCAGCCCCGCTAGCTCTGAAACATCGCGAGATTTCCGCCGCCTAGTCCCCGCCCCTTTACGGCACGATGGTCGCACAAGAATGTGATAGAGCGTCTACGGCCGCCATTTTCTTCCTTTCTTAGCGGTTAGCCGAGCGGGGATCCTCCGCGAGGAAGCGGCAGCGGCGGCTGTAGCGTGGGCATGGCCGACTACTCAACGGTGCCTCCGCCCTCGTCTGGCTCAGCCGGCGGCGGCGGAGGAGGCGTTAACGATGCTTTCAAAGATGCCCTGCAGAGAGCCCGGCAGGTAAGCGTGCAGCGCGGCGGCTTCCCCGAGAGCCTCCGGCGGGCTAGGCCCCTTCCCCGCTGGCTTCCCGGGCTAAGCCGGAGACAGCCATCTGTCCCGGGGTCCCAGGCACTCGACGCCGAGCTCGGCTCAGGTCCGGGCTGAGCCTCCCTTCCCACGCGCGCTCCCCAAACGTGGCCCCGGGGCTTCCACTTCCGCAGCGTGGCCCGGCTCCCTCAGGTCGGCTTCCGTTCGGTAAAGTGCTTGTTGCTGTCCACAGCGGCGGGGAAGGAAGGTTCTGGGAGGCCGGGTCACGGTTAGGGCAGGACGGGCTTGCCCGCCTAGCGGTGCTCACCGCTCCGCCGAGCCCTCCCTCCCCGGAAGGTAACGTTCGCCTGGCCCGGGGAGGCTCCCCGAGCGCCCTTCCCCGGGGCGCTCAGCCCTCCGGCTCTTCCCTCCAGCTAAAAATGGCCTCAGGCCGGTTCTCCCCGAGCTTTGGGTTTGAATCTGTCTCTCCCGAGGCGAAACCTCCATCCTCTTTGTGTTCCATTGGGACGTATTGCTGCCCCGAAGGCACCACTTAGCGGGTTGAGAGACAAAGTGCTTGTACTTGAAAATCTTATTTTTTCCAACTCTGGACTTTCGTGTCTTCAGGTAGCCCTCTGATTTCTTTGTGGTTTAAAAATGTAGCGTTGTCTTGGTGGGCACGTCGTCTTTAGTCCCTGCACTCCAGAGGCAGAGGCAGGGAGATCTCTTGAGTTTGAGGCCAGCCAGGACAACAAAGAGACCTTGTCTCAAAAAGACGTTACGGAATTTGGGTGTAAGCTAATAAAACATCTTTTTATGGCACTCTATCGTAGTTGTTAGACATTTTATAATAGTGTTGAACAAATACTGCAAAAGTCGGTTTTGACTATATTAGTTTACTTCCTAATTTACCCCCCTCAGGACCGAAAGATTACTGAGTCAAAGTTTATCAGCTCTACCATGATGTGGCAAATCACGTGTTAGAAGATTTACTAGTCTATTATTCATCTAGCGTATTTAACTATCTAGTACACGGATACTGAAGAAAAATCGTTTTATTTATTTGTGGAGAGGGCTCAGTGACTGTCGTGGTTTGTGTAGAATTGAGAGGATAACTTGGGAGTTGATTCTCCCACCTAAGTCGCATGAGAGTGGACAGCCTTAGATATGAGTCTCTTTATCTGGGCCTCTTGAGGAAATTTTTTTGATACCAGGGTTTGTAAAAGGAGAGGCTGGTCTGAGATTTAGGGTGTCCTACCTAATCCTTGGTGCTTGCAGGTGTGCTCCACCCCTCAGCTTTGAAATGTTTAATGTGTAATTCGTTTTCTAAGGAAGGTGTGAGATAATCCAGGAATCAAATATCATTGAACAGAATAGCTAATGCTTTGATTAATAAGACAGTAAGCACGACAGTTATGTAAATGTTTGCACTGTGAGGCAGGCACTGTGCAAGATAGTGGATGGTGACATTCATGCAGTGCACTGGTGGTGGTGATGGTGGGGTAGCCTTTGGCCAGCACAGAGAAGAAGCAGCTGCCTGTACAAAGGGAGGGTTTCTGGACTGACAGTCCAAGAGTAAGCTGGAGCATTAGAATTGAATATGAGGAGGAAAAGGTGGGAAAATGAGGAACACTAGCTAGATTCAAAGTGAATAAGCTTTGTTTGCCAGCAAGCCTCGATTGTGATTACAGTGTCGCTCTCACCTGAACTTTCTAAGTATGTAGTGATCCCTTAGGACCTTGCTCTGTATAAGGTACATGGTGTGTTCAATTAATTCAGCAGATATCCTTAGTGTGTTGTCCCACTACGCAGCTCTGGCTGTCCTGGCACTCACTGTGCACATCAGACCCACCTCTACCTTTGGGATTAAAGGTGTATGTCATCCACGCCCAATTTTAAGTTGTGTGATCTGAAAGTTAACTCCTAGAGATGAAGAGGTATCCTTGCTATCTTGTTATCCTCCAGGACTTGAGTCTGCCTCAGCTTTCTGAGTGCTGGAATTGCAGGCCCACACTTTTCTTAAGTATAGTGCACCTGTGTCTTTGAGGATAGATAAAGCATTGCTAATTTTCCAAAACACTTTTTTTTCTCTGTGTAGCCCTGGCTGCCCTAGGAACTCACTCCACAGACCAGGCTGACCTTGAACTCAACAGAGATCTGCCTGCCTCTGACCCCCAAATGCTAGGATTAAAGACATCTACCCTGCCTAGACCAAAACAATTTTGAAGTGTTGCTGTGGACTCTGCTTTAGAATTGAATTACATATTGTGATGAATTGGTGAAGGTATGCTGTATGTTAGGATCTGCGTTGAACATGTAATCTCCACAGCCGTCCTGTAAGGGAGGTGTGTAGAAGTTTCCCATTTGTGAAGATGTGGCAATCGAAGCTCAGAATGTCTGAGAACATTTGACAAAGACTCTAAACAGCACACTAGAAGTAGATTAGCACCTCCACCCTTGAACTGTTAAGGAAAGTGTGGATCGGCATTTAGAAAATAGACTGTTTTCAGGTCATTATCTTTTGGGAATCATCATTTTGAACTCCAAAATGTGTAACGGCAGTGAGAATGGTGCTAAGTGCTGACTTGTTTGAAGAAAAAGTAGGGCAAAAATCCAAGTGGGAAGCTTGGATTGTACGTGTGAATTAAAATCAGACATTACCCATACACAATATATGCTTAATAAAATCGATAGAGCTCATAATTCCAACATGTGAGAAGGGGGAAAGAAAGGCCAGCCTGGGCGACAGAGTGAGACTATATTGCTGCATTGGGAATTGATTGATCTTCAGGGATTTTTTTTTTTTAATGTTTGTGGTTACCAAAAAAATGATTTTCTAAGATTAATTTTGGAGAGTTATCTGCTTTGTGGTGTTCTAGTCTTTGTCGGTGTTCAATTTTTTAAGGTTTTGCTTTATCTTGAATGAATGAATCAAGCACCAACTTTGATTTTCTTTTGGACAGTTGTAGAACTATCAATAGATATCCCATAGTAAGGAAATTGAGGTCTCTGTGTAGCTATGGCTGGATGGAATATAAAAAAGTATACTTTCTTGTGCATGTTTCTTGGAGTTCGAGTAACCTCAGAAGTGTTTATAAAAGCTAACTGTAAAGAGTGGTCACAGTCTAAACCACTTTCCTCTAGTTCAGTATGCCATCTGCTCTGGCACTTACCTACTGCCTTTATCAGCCCCACACTTAGATCCCCAACGCGCAGTTTGTAAATGCTGCATTTTGAGATCAGAGGGTGGAAAAGATGTGTTCCCAGATGTGATTAGGAAAACCTTCAGGAAAGAAGGTTAGGTACCCATAGGTACCCACAGATGAAATAAGCTTTTAATGGGGAAATGACAGGTGGTTAGTAAAGTTGATCACCACTGAAGGCTTAGGCTGTAGACCTTTTCATAGACTGTGTGTGCTGGTATGGGTGTAGATGAAGAGGAAATCTAATAACCCTGGGAGATAGAGTTGATTGACATAGGGATATGACTTAACAGATCCATATTTGGTGTAAGGCCTTGAATATACTCTTAGCCTCCCCCAGTCTTCTGCTTATAATAAACAAATAATTAGGTTAGTTCCACATCAGTGTCTTAGAAATGTCAGTCATATATTTGTTTATTTTTCCTTTTATTTTCGAGACAG
Source organism: Microtus oregoni (assembly GCF_018167655.1). NCBI lineage: Eukaryota > Metazoa > Chordata > Mammalia > Rodentia > Cricetidae > Microtus > Microtus oregoni. The sequence continues at coordinate 55,063,834 of NW_024543059.1, read as the reverse complement.
GGTTTCTCTGTGCAGCAGTGGCTGGCCTGGATTCTGCTTTATAGTAGTCCATGCTGGCCTTGAACTCAGCCTGCCTCTGCCTGAAGTGATTAAAGGCGTGCATCCCCAACGCCCAACTGGCTTTTTAAATAGAGCTTAATCCCATACCGTTCCTTGTTAGCTCCCTAAACTACTAATGATAGTTTTAATTAATCCTAACAAGTCAATAGTGTATTGTTGTAGAAAATTTAGTATAGGAAATTTAGAGTAGTAAATGTATGTTAGTATTGTAACCTTTCTGATTTTTTTTTTTAAGATTGCAGCAAAAATTGGGGGTGATGCTGGTACATCATTGAATTCAAATGACTATGGTTATGGGGGACAAAAGAGACCCCTAGAAGATGGCGGTAAGTTATAGCCAGGAATCATTATAGTTATCTCGCACAGTATGCAAATGATGAGGGGTTTTCACTCTTATTTATTGAAATAAATTGTTGACATAGTACTATGTATCGATCTCAGAAAGGGGGGAAAAGACAGATCTAGAAAAAAGGTAGGTATAATGTGAGCCTAGGAGAAAGTATTATTGGGATAGTAAACAGTTCGTTTTTTTTTCCTGTTTTAGGAGTATACTTAGTTTGCACAGGTTTCTCGTTAATACTGAAAAATAAAAACAAAAATATAAATTGCTTAGGAAACACTTTCCTGGTTTTCCCAATTATTTGGTATGCTGCTTATTCATTTACTTCGAAATTCACTTCAAAGGCTTGTATAGTGGATTTATAGTGCTTATTTTTAAAAAACATTGACACTTCTGCAATTAGAAGTGTGTGCTTTTTTTGTCTTAGTTCTGTGTGTGTGAATTTTGATATTCTAATTGAGCATATAGAAATGTAATTGTAGCCCTGAGTGGGAATACTTGGTTTCCTTTTAAGTATTTGCAAGTGAGGTTTTTAAAATGCAAGAAAAATGAGCTAATGATGCTTCAGATGTTGTGTGTAATATATTCTTTTTATTTTATGTGTAGATGGCTCTTGGACAAATCCGAGCAGTACAACACACTGGGAGGGAATGCCCTCTCCTTTTAAAGGCAGGAATTTTTATTTATTACCTGTGTTCAGTATGTAAACGCGAAATAAACAAGCCAGTGGATTCTTAAGTGGACACAGCTGTCTCTTGGTTTATGTGTCTGAATTTTTGCTACACAAAAGCCTTGAAGTGGGGAAAATGACAATAGTAGTGCTTTGAACTATGGACTGTCTATTCTAATGTATGTGTTTTGTTTATTTGAGAAAGGCAGTCACATAGTTGCTTTGAGGTTTTTTTTTTTTTTTTTTGCTAAACTCATGTAGTGAAGTGTTTCATTTGGGAATAAAACAGTTTAGATTGAAACTGTCTTGTAATATGAGCTTTCCTTTTTATTAAAGCTTTGTGGTCACTGTCAACTATCCTTGTCTTTTGATATGTCAATTTTTTTTTATTTATTTTTTTTTTTTCTTTTTCGAGACAGGGTTTCTCTGTGGTTTTGGAGCCTGTCCTGGAACTAGCTCTTGTAGACCAGGCTGGTCTCGAACTCACAGAAATCCGCCTGCCTCTGCCTCCCGAGTGCTGGGATTAAAGGCGTGCGCCACCACCGCCCGGCGATATGTCAATTTTTTATATAGCTGATATATCAGATTTTTATATAGCTATCTATACCTAGTTGTTAGTTCTTACCATAGAAGAAGCATCATTAGCTTTTAGCATATGGTATTCACCAGCATTTAAATTCTTTGTTTTGTATCATTCTAAACTGTCAGGAGCCATTTCCCCCCAAAATTGGCAAAGCCTATCCCACACCCAATTATCTGTTAATAGAGTGCTATCTGTTAGCGGAACCCACCCCACACTCCAATTATCTAGAGAACTAGGAGTGTCAACTTGTGACTTCCTGACTGAGGAATCGTCATCCAGGGGCTATATAAGCTGTAACCATGACTCAAATAAACGGAGGCTCTGACAAACCTAGCATGGTTTTCTTCCTCTCTCCTGCCCATGTCTTTCAGATAGCGCCTCTCTGGGACCCTGGAATTACTGATCTGCCAGGCGGGTTACAACCCTAGACTGAGTGACCCGCCAAGGCAGTCTACACTAAACTATTTAAAGTGTCTGTGCATTGCTTAAACAGGAAGAGAATGAAAGAATTTAGGTTTTGTGGGTGTGGTTGTTTTATTTGGGTTTTTTGTTTTGTTTTGTTGTTTTTAGAGTTTTGAGTCTAGGTTGAATTGTGGCAATTTTGGTGGTTCAAGTGGTAAACCTTTATATCAGGTATTTTGATAAACATTGGCATTCTTGCTTGGGGGGCAGCTTTGTTTTTAATTGACAAAAAAAAACATTTAATTTTGCAGATCAACCAGATGCAAAGAAAGTTGCTCCCCAAAATGACTGTAAGTATTTCAAGCTGAGTTTTTGTTATGACTTTTTAAATTGCTTATATATTTATATATAAAATTATATATGTATGTGTGCATCTGTGTGAATTTGTGTGCACTCGGGAGACCAGAAGATAGCATGGGAATTCCCTCAGAGTGGAGCTACATGTAGTTGCAATCCTTTGTGTGGGTGCTGGGAACTGTTATACTTTTGGATAGGTTGAGGATTTTGGTTTGGAGAATTTTGTTTTTGAGCCAGGCTCACTCTATGACCCTGATTGGCCTTGGCCTCACAGAGATTCATCTACTCTGTCTTCCCAGTGCTGGGATTAAAGGTATGCCTTTCCATGCCAAAGAGGATAGGTAGGTATTAAGAACGTCTAGTCAGAATTCTTTTTACAGATGTATGCTTTTTTTCTTAGATAATAATTCTGTTTTAATTGTGACCATGTATGTGTAACAACTCTAGTTTTTAGGCATGTGCCACTTGAAAAAAAAAAGTGTGCCATTGCTAGTATATTTGCCCTTTCTTGGCTTTCTTGCAGCCATCAGTGATGATTTGAATAGTCTGAATCTCTTATTTTCTTCAGTATATGCATCAAGGAAAGAATATAGAATACTTGGTGTGCTTGTGTTGAGTAAACTTAAACTCTGAAGTTTTGTTTGTTTGTTTTTTCCTTAAGCTTTTGGAGCACAGTTACCTCCGATGCATCAGCAGCAAAGGTATAGTCAAAACCTTAAGTACTTTGCAAGTCTTAGTTGAATTGTGTATATAACCAACCAAGTTAGTTTATATTGAAAATGTCTATATACAATTTTGTATGGGTGGTTTATTTCTGTCCTATTGGGAAGATGATATAGAATCTTTTCCTTTTTATGTAAGAAATTGGTAATTTGAAAAATAGTTGAAATTGACACATTTTAGAAGAAAGAAAGTAAAGTAAATGGTAAAATGACATTCACTCTGACTCTTTTATATACTCAGTTAGCTGTCTTGCTCACTTACACATGCTGCCAATTTAAGAACAGGAGTCTGAGCTTTTAGGAGACCTTGGTTGGATTTATAAAACTACCTTTCATGTCCAAGCACACATCTCCCTTTGAAGAAAATACTAGTTTTTGTTATTTCTTAGCAGATCTGTAATGACAGAAGAATACAAAGTTCCAGATGGAATGGTTGGATTTAGTAAGTAACATTTTTTTAGTTTCCAAAATATAAATATGCTTTAAAAATTTAAGGTAAATAATAACTTCCCTTTTCCTCCTTAACTAGTAATTGGCAGAGGAGGAGAACAGATTTCACGCATACAGCAGGAATCTGGATGCAAAATACAGATAGCTCCTGGTAACGTTCTTCTTTTTGTGTATGCATTTTGTTCTTCTATCTCCGGCCCCTTTTTTCTAGCCCTTGAAGTTTTTTGAGAGTGGCTAGAAGATATGAGTATTTTTTAAGTTTCTGAAGATGATGATGCTACTTTTTATCTATTTTTAACCTAAGCTTTTCTTTCTATTTAATTATAGATAGTGGTGGCCTTCCAGAAAGGTCTTGTATGCTAACCGGAACACCTGAATCTGTCCAGTAAGTTTAAAAATGTTAAGTCTGCTTAGATAGCAATGTGAAGACTTTGTGTTTTCATTCTTTCCTTATCGGTGTCTTCTACTAGTGCCTTGAAAACTTCACTTTAAAGTTTATATATAGCATGCCTTTCTTGAATAATAGAGATCATCATCTAAGACAGAAAATTGTTAAAAAACAGGGGCCAGGGAGGTAACACATCCAGGTTCTTGCTTTCCAAGTAGGAAGAACTGAGTTTGTGCCTAACAGCGAAAACCAAAAAAACTTGGCATGGTAATATGAGCAGTCTTGTGTTGGAAACATGCAGACTTTGGGGGCTTTGTAGTCAGCCAGCCTACACTGTTTCATGGCTTTAAAGCCATTGAGAAGACCCTATTTCAAAAGGTGATACTACGCCAAGAATGGCACCGATGGTTGTAATTTGGCCTAAACACATATGAGTTGTATTCATAGACACAAAATTACTAAAACTTGATTTGACTTACATATAAATAAGTTGATGATGTCATCTAAAACTACCGAAATCTTCTTTAACACTCATTGTCGTTTGTTTTGTTGTTGTTTGGTGGTTGGTTTTGTTTTGTTTTTCTAGACAAGGTTTCACTGTGTAGCCCTGGCTGTCCCTTTGTAGGTCAGACTGACCTCAAACTTACCTCCCAAAGGTGTCCACCATCCCTACCCCACTCAGTGTCTTGTTACTTCCTGTTGCTGTGGCAAAACACCAAGGAGGGCAACTTAGAAAAGAGTATTTTATTGGGCTCATGAAATCAAGCGACCACGCCAACTTAAGCTCATTTACTGAAAACTTTAAAAGTTGTGAGAAGTTACTACCTCATCCTACACTGAAACACAGCCTTCCGTTGTGTTCATTTGCCTAAGACCATTTCTTCCTACTTCAAGACATCTTTCTTATGACTAAATTACTGTATTTATTTGGTTCATGGTCGCTTTATTACTGCCCCTTTTCACATTCCCTTTGGCTTTGCTTTTTCTTCCTGCCTCACCATGCATATGTGTATCCAAATTCAACTGCTGTATGACACCAATGATTAGAATCAAATTGATTGACTCTGTTATGTTTCATTTTTGGGTAAGGTTGGTTATGCTACACATTTTTATATTAATTTGTTTACAGATCAGCAAAAAGATTACTGGACCAGATTGTTGAAAAGGGAAGACCAGCACCTGGCTTTCATCATGGTGATGGACCTGGAAATGCAGTTCAGGAAATCATGATTCCAGCCAGCAAGGCAGGACTCGTTATTGGAAAGGGGGGAGAGACTATTAAACAGCTTCAGGTACTGTTATGATAACAATTATTATTATTATTCTGTCTTTTAAAAGCCAGTTACTATTATTTTTTGTTGTTGTTAACTTGCATTATTTTCATGATTATAATAGGAACGGGCTGGTGTTAAAATGGTTATGATTCAAGATGGGCCTCAAAATACTGGTGCTGATAAACCTCTTAGGATTACGGGTGACCCATACAAAGTTCAGGTAAGCCTTACTTTGTCATTTATATAAAAAGGCAGGAGAGGGGTGATAATAAGCATTAAACTGTTTTGAGAATTTTTCTAAATTAGATAACTCTATTTTAGCAAGCCAAGGAGATGGTCTTAGAATTAATTCGTGATCAAGGTGGTTTCAGAGAAGTGCGGAATGAGTATGGCTCAAGAATAGGAGGAAATGAAGGGATAGACGTAAGTAAACATGCTGGATCCGGAATTGGGTCCTATCCACAAAGTGCTTTCGTGTTCTGTTCGGAGCTGAATTCTTTTTATACGTCCCTTTTCTCCATTTCTTTCTTGTTACTGTTTGACATGATCATTTACTATATTTTTATGATTTGGTAAAGATGAATTTTTGAGAAATTATACATATATATATTTTGAAATACTTATTTATTATACAATATTCTGTCTGTGTGTACGCCTGCAGGCCAGAAGAGGGCACCAGACCCCTCTACAGATGGTTGTGAGCCACCATGTGGTTGCTGGGAATTGAACTCAGGACCTTTGGAAGAGTAGGCAATGCTCTTAACCTCTGAGCCATCTCTCCAGCCCCGAGAATTTTTTTTTTTTTTTTTTTTTTTTTTTTTTTTTTGAGACAGGGTTTCTCCGTAGCTTTTTGGTTCCTGTCCTGGAACTAGCTCTTGTAGACCAGGCTGGCCTCGAACTCACAGAGATCTGCCTGCCTCCCGAGTGCTGGGATTAAAGGCGTGCACCACCACCGCCCAGCAAAATTATATTTTTTAATATACTTCATCTTTTACTTCCTTAAGGTCCCAATTCCAAGATTTGCTGTTGGCATCGTAATAGGAAGAAATGGAGAAATGATCAAAAAAATACAAAATGATGCTGGTGTTCGAATTCAGTTTAAGCCAGGTAAGTAAGGTATATTTGGTGTTCTAAGAATTGATAGCTATTAATCCCGACACTCATAATTGTTTTGTCATAATTCCTTGTTTCTTTTTTTTTTTTTTTGTTTGTAGATGATGGAACAACACCTGATAGGATAGCACAGATAACAGGACCTCCAGACAGATGTCAGCATGCTGCAGAGATTATCACAGACCTTCTACGAAGTGTTCAGGTTTGATAGGAAATTAACATTTTCAGTTTGTTTTCATTGCAAGTTTTTATCATACCTGAAAAGTGCCCCTCCATATTATATTAGAATCTGTTGGTGTATTAAAATGACTAAACATTTACATTGTTTTAAGATAAAAATTTTAAGGGCAGAAGAACTGCTGCAGAAACACTGCAGAAAAAGTAGGGTGTCAAAAGCTGTGTCAGAGACAAATGTTCATGTAACCCCAAACCCCACAGGGTCTGATGGCAGACATGGAGAGGTCCAGGAAGGGCTTCTTAAACGCTTGTCACAGTTCTGTGAAGACAGGCAGAGCTACACAGAAATCCTTTCTCAAAAGAAAAAGGAAGTTATTGATTAAGTGAATATTTTTGTCAAGTAATATTTAAATCATCTCTTAATTTCATTGTTGAGAAATAGGAAAGTTTGGAAATAAAACTATTAATTTTGTTAAAGCATTTCTTTGTTCATTTTTTTTTCCTCCTTTCAGGCTGGTAATCCTGGTGGACCTGGACCTGGTGGGCGAGGACGAGGTAGAGGTCAAGGCAACTGGAATATGGGACCACCTGGTGGACTGCAGGAATTTAATTTCATTGTGCCAACTGGAAAAACTGGATTGATAATTGGAAAAGGCAATGTATTTTAAATTCTTTGTTAAACATAACTGATTTTTCTGGACACTTTATTGTACACAAAATGGTATTGATTTTTTTTTTTGTTTTTGGAAGTATTTTAGTAGGAAAGGGATTTTACATGGCAACTAAAACAACACTGTTAAAAATGGGATTTGTGTTTCATTGGCTTCTAGGGAAAGGGGTCAGTTATCCATTGATGAAATAAAACTTGATCCTAATGGAATTAGGGGTGACTGGTTTTGTTTTGTTTTTTGGGATTGTATTTAGGTTAATTTTTTTTTTTTTTTTTTTTTTTTTTTTTTTGGTTTTTCGAGACAGGGTTTCTCTGTGGTTTTGGAGCCTGTCCTGGAACTAGCTCTTGTAGACCAGGCTGGTCTCGAACTCACAGAGATCCGCCTGCCTCTGCCTCCCGAGTGCTGGGATTAAAGGCGTGCGCCACCAACGCCCGGCTAATTTTTTTTTGTTTCTTACAAAAGCTCTTTTGAAGTTTTACTGTTTTTACCCATGTTAGGATTTATGTTTGAATAGACTTTACTGTATTTGGTATGAGTTGTAGATAGAAGACCAGAATAAGTAGAAAATCCTAACAAATTATTGTCCAATGGAATACTATCAAACTTTTTTTAAATTACAGCATTTCTTATATTCTTTGAGCTAATTTTTTTTTTCTTTTTTTAGGAGGCGAAACCATAAAAAGCATAAGCCAGCAGTCTGGTGCAAGAATAGAGCTTCAGAGAAATCCTCCTCCTAACGCAGATCCTAATATGAAGTTATTTACAATTCGTGGCACTCCACAGCAAATAGACTACGCTCGGCAACTCATAGAAGAGAAGATTGGGGTGAGTACCCTTTAAACTTGTTTATAATGTAGTTCCTGGTACTTAATTCAACTGTACCATGGGAAAGTGTAATTTGTCATCTGAAATTACAGCTTTTGTGGTACAGCACACGATCATGTAACAATATAGGAAAGATGTCCAGAATTACAAGTATTCTTGTTAACCATGCCACTTCACAGTTGAGTGTCCATAGATCAGAGATAATATTAGATCTGGCAGCAGTTGGGTAGCCTAACTAGTTAAAGGAGTTCAGTGTTTATCAAGGCCCACACTACCCATCCCTGCTGCATCAAAGTAGTGAGTTAAGGTATTTATCTCCCATTCTGCCGAAGTAATTTATAATTTCTGACTGTTGGACTGGCTACCAATCATCAGAGGTTTGAAACATAGACTTGTTTGATTCTTCTGGAGCTCCTTGGCCACCTAGCCCAGCAAAATCCATGTTTGTAGGAGGAGGGGGCTACTTGTTGGTCCAGGCCGCCCTAGCTAGCTTAGCCCTAAAATAAGCACACAGAAGCTGTAGTAATTAAATCACTGCTTGGCCCATTAGCTATAACTTCTTATTGACTAACTCTTAATTTAATCCATCTCCATTAATCTTTGTATCGCCACATGGTTGTGGCTTACCAACAAGATTCTAACTGGTGTCTCACAGGCAGAGGATCCATGGCTTTTCTCTGACTCTTTCCTTCTCCCAGCATTCAGTTCTGTCTTCCCTGCCCTATCAACAGGCCAAGGCAGTTTCTTTATTCATTAATGGGAATGACAGCACATAGAGGGGATTCCCACATCACATGTTTGCTTAGAGAGACCACTCAGTGAAAGATGCTGGAGGAGTCGGTGTTGACCCTGGCTTCCACAAGCACCAGTGCATCTGCACCCACCACTAACAAGGCACATGGAGACAGCATACTACACAGAAATAAAATGAAAGTAGAGTAGAACAGTGTCTATTTTAACAGATATTCTACCTGGCGTTGGTGGCACACACCTTGAATCCCAGCACTTAGGGGGGCTGTTGCAGGTAGATTTCTGAGTTCACGGCCAACCTGGTCTACAGTGAGTTTCAGGACAGGGCTAGATAGAAAGTTTTCTGGTAGTGCAACAGAGACTTGACCACTATGGCTTTATAATGAGTCAGATAGGGGTTCACTTCTTTGGGTTTTTTTTTTTAAAAAAAAAAAACAACAACAACAACAAAGGAAGTTTGAAAAATGTCTTAAGTTTGAATATACACCTTGTAATTGTTCATAAACTGAAGATATTTGCAAGTCAAGCAATGCCAAAAACTGACACCAAAGAGTAAAAAGATGGGTAACCACATTTTCATTTTTCTGGGTTTGTTTTTTTTTTTTTTTTTTTTTTTTTTTTTGGTTTTTCGAGACAGGGTTTCTCTGTGGCTCTGGGTTTGTTTTTGAGACAGTGTAGACAAGGCTGGCCTTAAATGCAAAGGTCTGCCTGCCTTTTCCTCTCAGTGGTGGAGTAAGCATAAACCACTGTGTGCAGCTGATTTTTTTTTTTCCCCTAGCCTAATAGACCTAGATCAGGCTTTCTGTTGAGTCATATTGAGAAACAATATTAACAGTTTGGTTTAGTGCTTACTACAGCATAAGTGTCCTAGTAAACATTAGTAGTGAGGAAGTTGATAGCCAAATTCAGTTTAGGTATTTTGTCAGGCTGCTGAGCTGTCTTAATGTGCCACCAGAACTGATGACTGGGGTGCTACATGGAGCCCTCATGGTGGCAGCAGAGGACCAGCTACCAAAAGTTGTCCCCACATTCACAGTGTGGCATGTGCATGTTCATACTCAAAGGAAGTAATTTTGATGGGAGAAGCATTTTCTGGGACTGTAGAGATAGCACAGCAGTAACAATTCTAGAAGACCCAAACTGAGTTCCCAGAAAGCCTATAACTCAAGTTACAAGAGTAACATCTCTTGTTATTGTTGATGTTTTGAGACAGGGTTTCTCTGTGTAACAGCTGGCTTTGAACTCATTATGTAGACCAGGCTAGCTTGGAACTCACAGAACTGCCTCCCAAGTTGCTGGGATTAAAGGTATGTGTTGCCACTGTCCAGTGGATGTGGTGCTCTTTACGGTTGATTGTTATATATACAGTATTCTAGCTGCATACTAAAAAAGGGCACCAGATCTCATAGATAGTTGTGAATCACCACGTGGTTGCTGGGAATTGAACTCAGGACATCTGGAAGAATAGCCACTGCTCTTCTGAGCTTTCTCTCTAGCCCTTAAAATTTTTAAAGATTGTAAGCATTTTGTTCAAAAGTATTAATATTAGTTGTCAGTTGTAAAAAAGAAATGTTTTATGACATCTAAATCTAATGATTCTTGTAGGTTTTGCAGGGTGGCCTATCAAAAAAAGAAATGAAGGAAGCCAAGTATAATAGCACATGTCTTTAATCCTCCCAACACTTGGAAGGTAGAGGCAGACGAATCTCATGAGTCAGCCTGGTCTACATAGTGAGATCTTACTTCCAGATAAGGGAGGAATGGTAAAAAGTGTTCTGTTGAGGTTATATAGAATAACCGTGATGTGTTGTGTTGTATCAACTGTGGAGGAACTTTATATGCTATTTAGAAAGTTATGACGGGCACAACATGAGGACGGTAGATGAAATTATTGGTTTAAATGGGATTCCTGTGACAGAAAGTTGTTTGGGATACTAGATTGAGAATTAAAAAGTGTTCCCTAGACAATATGCAGTTTGGGAAATATATTGTCAGAATGGTTGTCTGATATTAGGAAAGTAAAAGAACTAGGTGGTCTGATTTTTTTTTAAAAAATGAGAAATAGCATTGTTTGAAAAGGAGTAAAAAGCTAAATGGAATTGCTAGTGCTCATTTTAATGAATTTCACATTTTATAATCTGAGATTTTTTTGCAGCTTCAGGAGAGGAAGGTAAATTTAAACTTGTTACTTGAGTAGAAATGAAAGAGTAGTTGGCCTTGGGGTTGCTTGAGTGTATTATATATGTTTTGTGTGCCTTTTTTGTTATTGTTTGTTTTTTTTCTTTTTGCAGGGCCCAGTAAATCCTTTAGGGCCACCTGTACCCCATGGACCCCATGGGGTTCCAGGTCCTCATGGGCCTCCTGGGCCTCCAGGGCCTGGAACTCCAATGGGACCATACAACCCTGCACCTTACAATCCAGGACCACCTGGTCCAGCTCCTCAGTAAGTACTAGATTTGGTTGGTTCTGGGTTTTCCCTAAAGATCCTAGGCTGAGATGGCTCAGCAGTTAAAAGCACGTAATACTCTTACAGAGGGACCTGGATTCAGTTCCCAGCAGCACACGGTGGTTTACAACCATCCATAACTCCGGTTCCAGGGTATCTGACACCAGTTGTATGTGGTTGGTTGCACATCACATAGACAGGCAGAACCTACACATAAAACAAATTTTTATTTCTTTTAATAGAGATTCTGACTTTTGGTGAATGGTATTTGTGTTTGTCTTTTCAGTGGTCCTCCAGCCCCATATGCTCCCCAGGGATGGGGAAATGCATATCCACATTGGCAGCAACAGGCTCCTCCTGACCCAGGTAGAGGATAAGATTATCTATGATTCTACTTTGTGTATAACATTTTTGCTGTTTTTCAGCAGTGTTGGGCAGTCTCCCTGCAGTGTAAGACTGGTAGAATTTTTTTGTCTCTGCATTTTTGAGCCAAGGTCTCAGCCTATAAAGCTCAATGTGGTCCTCAGCATCTCTTACAGTGTAATATAGCTCAGTTTGGTTTAAAATTAACTTAATTACCTGAAATCAATTGCTATAAAAAGTACAGTGTCTTAAGCTTTAGATAACATTGCTGTTTATGTTGTGACTTTGTAGTAGTTCCTATTTATAAAGTGTATCTAACAGTGCAAAGTTCTCAGAGAGGATGAATATAAATTATTTTATTGCTGATAAGATACCTTAAAATATTAGTAAAAATTAAGTCCCCATTGCATACCAAAACTCTAAAATACATTCATTTTTTCTTCTAATCTGAATTTTCTTTATCATCCTGTTCTCATTTACATTCTCACAAAATGGTTTTGTTTCCCCTCCATCACAAGCAAAACCGTCCACTTATAATTTGGTCGTCCGTCCCCCTCTCCCCCGGCCCCCAACACACACACACACACACACACACACACACACACACACACACTCCAGCCTCTGTAGTTTAGAATTCAGTGGAGAAATTTCAAATAATATATTCTTAGTTGTAGATTACTTTCTACATAGTATTTTTTTAAAAAAAACAAAACCAAAGCAATTGTGTTAACTATAATTGCTTTGCTGGATTTGTTAAACATTTTAAATTTTAATATTTTAATGTGACCTGATAATATTAAATTACCATAGGAACTTTCTCAGTCACTAAATAACTACACAATTTCTGTTCATTTAAGAAACAACTTGAGAGCCGGGCGGTGGTGGCGCACGCCTTTAATCCCAGCACTCGGGAGGCAGAGGCAGGCGGATCTCTGTGAGTTCGAGACCAGCCTGGTCTACAAGAGCTAGTTCCAGGACAGGCTCCAAAACCACAGAGAAACCCTGTCTCGAAAAACCAAAAAAAAAAAAAAAAAAAAAAAGAAACAACTTGAGAGCTGGAGTGATGGCTCAGCAGTTACTCTGTCTGCTCTTCCTTCCAGAGGTCATGGAGTTCAGTTCCCAGAAACCACATGGTGGTTCAAAACCATCTGTAATGGGATCTGGCGCCCTCTTCTGGCCTGGAGGCACACATACAAATAATTCTCTAAACATAGTAAAAAAAAAATTTTTTTTCAAATGAAAGAAACTGCTTGAGCCAGGTGATGATGGCACATGTCTTTAGTCCCAGGAGGCAGAGGCAGGCAGATCTCATGAGTTTGAAGACAGCCAGGGCTACACAAGAAAACTGTTTCAAAAAAAAAAAAAAAGAGCCGGGCGGTGGTGGCGCACGCCTTTAATCCCAGCACTCGGGAGGCAGAGGCAGGCGGATCTCTGTGAGTTCGAGGCCAGCCTGGTCTACAAGAGCTAGTTCCAAGACCGGCACCAAAGCTACAGAGAAACCCTGTCTCGAAAAACCAAAAAAAAAAAAAAAAAAAGAAACACAACTTGGATTATGGCATCTGAGTGTGAAAGATGTGCTAATAAGCCTATTAAGGTACATTCCCAGTGTAAACAGTAATAGACTTAGGGTGTGGAAGAAGCATCAAGTACGACTGCCTTAAAAATTAGGAGTTTCCTTCATTCTAACAAGCGTTTAGGAGTGGCATGATTAAATGAAAGACTTTGTACAAGTAACTTACATTGCGTAGGACTGCACTAGGAGTGGTGTTTGGGATAACTACTGTGGTTAAGAAATTCTATAACGGCTCAGTGGTTAAAAGCACTAGCCACTTTTCAAGAGAACCTGGGTTTGATTCTCAGCACTCACACGGTGCCTCATAGCCACCTGTTTAGGCTTAATATCAGATAGGTTAGTTATATTTCTATAACTGGTTGATTTGAGTTTTTACCTAAGACTGTCTTCTTCATCTTAAGTGGATAATTGGACTGATACTGTGTTAAAGAATAGTGATTCTCAGTACATTCTAGTTACAAGGAAAACACTTGTTTAGGTAAAGAAAGCTTGGTGCGGGGGATGCTAATAATCATAATCAGAGGCCATGGTGACTGGTGACAAGTCCAGCGTTTTTTTCGACTTTGAGTGTTGGGAAGTCCCAAAAGAGAGAAATGGGGCTGATGGAAAGGACAAGCATGATGACCCAAGGTCCATCCTTACCACCTGAAGTGACTGCAGTGCTGAGGAGGAGCCCTGACCTTTCCTCAGCCATAACTCCTTTTCCAAGAGACTCCTCACTAACCCGCACATTTGTGTAGATGCACACATAATACATAATTAGAAGTAAAATAAATTTAGTTTGAGAACGTCCGAAGTCAGTCATTGCCCTCTATGCACATGTGCATACAGAGCAGACATGTTCCCGGAACACACCTACACAAAAGGATAAGCTAGGAGGTTGAGTCATGAAAGACATTGACATGTAATTCCAGCACTGGAGAAGTAGAGGCATTGGGCACCTGCCTGAGTCACATGGGACATTTTTTCAGAAATGTTTTTGTGGGTAATATTAAGTGATATACTATGCTTGGGATATCCTAATGGTTGTAGAAAAATTACAGAATAATTTCAAGGTTTTGACAATGGTGAAATACAGACTGTTTCTTTTTTTGTACAAATTAGCTCGTAGATGTCTTCTCTACAGAACTGTTGCTGAACTTATTTTGGGCGCCGGGGGTGGGGGAGCAAAGATACAGGATTACGCCGAGGCAAACCATTTGAAGCCAAAAGGTCAATCCTTCATATCCTGGTTCCATCATTCACTAGTTTTGTAACCTAGGAAATTACTTTACCTGAGGCCCAAGTTTCTGAACTTTCGTTAAGTGTTAACAATAATACTAAAAAAAAAAAAAAAAAAATTGAAAGTTTTATTTGCTGTTGTCAATTTTTCAGTTTGTCAGGAATCCCCAGAAAGATAAACATTAATTGTGGAGTTTACATATAAACCTTGAAATTTTTCTGTTTAAATTCTAGCTAAGGCAGGAACGGATCCAAATTCAGCAGCTTGGGCTGCTTATTATGCCCACTATTACCAACAGCAGGCACAGCCCCCGCCTGCAGCTCCTGCAGGTGCACCAACTACAACCCAAACGAACGGTCAAGGTAACTACGGTAATTAACAATTTTTATTTTCTATTTTAAAGCCAAAGCTTGTGTTTCGATTTTATATATGTTTACTAGTGTGTCATACCAAAACTTCCTTTATTTTACTTTCAATCCTGGGAATTGAACCCTGGACCTTGTGCATACTGTGCTAATACCATCACTAGGTTAGATCCCTGGGCCTAAGGTTTTGAAGAGTCATTGTGACTGTGGGTAAGCATACTAAATCACTTTGGAGTAGTAATAAACTTTAGTCTTTGTTCTGTTCCCCTTTTACTCCATTACCCGGATATAGATGTCTGTTAATTATGAAAAGCACTACTGAAAGCTGTACCTGGAGACATGAAGTCATATTATCCTTGTACATACTTGTGTACTCATTCCAAAATGAGAGTCCGTACTCAGCATTGATACGCCACTGCTATGCACAGCCCTTGCTTAGGTTCGCCAGTTGTCCCAGTGTTTCTATCGAGATAATCTAGTATCATACAACATATTTCTTAGGTCTGTTGTGTCTAATCAGGCTGAAGCAGTTTCTTGGTCTTTCCTTTTATGTCTCTAAGAAGAGTATAACTCAATTGTTAGGTAGCTGTCAGCTTAAGTCCCTTGGAGTACTAACCCTGATCTGCCATGTTTTTGTATTATGGTACCACCATTTACTATAAGAAGTTACTTAGTATTTTTTGGTACATTTTACTGGAATTATATCACTAGTCGGTTCATCACACTTCTCCCTCAGCCTTAGTCTCTATTAGTAGCCTGCCTTAGTAAACTACTGTTACTATAACTGTTAACTGTTGGTTGCTATCATTGTGTACTGCTATTTTATTGCAAGGAATAGCTTTCCTTTTATTTTAACTGCTCTCATTATATTGTCCTAGATTTGGGTGGTTGGGATTATCTTCAAGGTGGCTCTGGTGTCCTTCTGACATTCTTCAGGTGCTTCCTTAGTACCTAACACAGTAAGATACTTTGTCTTCTGAGCTCCAATCAATGATTCATTCTTTTTTTTTTCAAGGGTAGAATTTTGAAACCAGACCGAGTATACTCATTGATATTTAAATGTCACTGATCATAACCCTTTCTAAAATAGAACTAGAAAGTATGTTTTGGGGCTGGCGCTTAATAGTACTTGTTCCTGCAGAAGACCCAGGTTCGATTCCCAGCACCCATGTGGTGACTCACACTGTAACTAATTTCAAGGGATCCAGTGCCCTCTTCAGACCTTTGAGAGAACCAGACACCTTCAGTGCGCAAATAAGCATGTGTGGGCAAAACAATCATACATACAGAAATAAAACGATCTAGAAAAGTTTTTTAAGTATGTTTGTATATATGCAAGCTAATACATACCTAATAAAAATAGCATGATTATCTGCTTGTTTTTTAAAACATTGACATTCTATTCTAATGCTTCAAAACTGTTAATCAGCTTTTTAACTTTTGTACTTAAAAATGGCCAGAAACCTCATGTCCTATGTTTCTTTCATGTGCATTTTCTTAGTAGCCCTTGTTAGCAGTTTCTCTGCATCCTTTCATGCCTACTGTCGCGTGTCCCCCACTAGTGTACTTACAGCTCCAGGATAGATAGTGTGAACTCCACGTTCATGGTGCAGAATCGCCTTCGAAACTTAAATCTTGTTTGTTGTTTTGTTTTATTTGTTGTTTTGTTTTTTAACAAGGAGATCAGCAGAATCCAGCTCCAGCTGGACAGGTTGATTATACAAAGGCTTGGGAAGAGTACTACAAGAAAATGGGTATGCTGTATATTTAATTTCATTAATTAAATCAAAGAACTTAGTAAATATGTATTAAAATGCTGGATTTTGCTTAGAAATTTGTTTTTAATATTTTAGGTAAATGATCCATATTTTTATAATGTTGAAATTAAGAATATCAAGGGTGTCATTCTAAAATCATTGAACTTGCAGTATATTAAGAACATTCTGAGAAATTCTTAAATTTGTGCTTATGTAGCAAGAAAATGTATTTGTCAGCAAGCTAGTAATTAAAAGAAATTTCCTTACTAGAAAGTAATACATAGCTTTAATTATTGCTATACTTTTTTTTGTGTGATGTTCTAACTAGAATAAGGTTAAATTTTAGAGCCCCAAGCAAAGCGATTGTGTCGTCTTTAATATTGCTGTCAAATAAGCAGGAAATTAAGACACAATGACAGATTGCTTTAATCTTAAACATTTACATGCATTGAAAAGGAAAAATTATGGCTTTTAAAAAAAAAAGCTTTGTGTTTGACAACTATTGAATGTATGCCTCACATAGCCATGATGGCTATGTAAAAGTACTACCAGCCGGAGATACAGCTTTCTACAAAGCTGCTTCCAGATTAAAGAGGTTTCCTACTTGCACAGCTGTTTAGAGAAGTGATGTGCGTCATACTCCTGAGCCTTCACAGATGTGCTAGCTTACTTTTTTAACCTCACTATTCTCAGGTTATGACCGTTAAGCATTTGTACTAGAAACTTTCTAACCATGAAACAGTGTTCTGTGTGATTAGCATGACTACATAATTTGTTATCTCAACTGGGGCACTTTAGAGAAAGAATTGAAATGTATTAATCATTCTGTGATAGCCAGTGGTCAAGGCATATAGCCACCCTAACTGCTGAAATAACGGTACTTTTTTTAAAATAAGGAATTGAGTATGAAGAGCCAAAAAGCATTAACTCCATGTGTAATTTCACCATGTGTGTTGATTTGTTGGAGACCAAGGCCTGCTAACTGATATAGGTGATTGTGGTAGAATGAGTTTTTTGTTTACATGACATCAAATCAGTTTTGTTTAGTTAATTGTAGCTTTTGTTGAATATAGACATTTTAACTCACTTTGATTTTAGTTTTCTGCTTTCTAGCACTTTCCAGCACACCATTCTGTGAATATCTGGGTTCAAATCCCCATTGCATCTAAAAATGCCAAACATGGCCAGTGCATGTCCTGGTAAACCCCAGTTGGAGAGCTGTTTTCCAGGAACTTGCTGACCAGTGTATTTGAAATGGAAGAGAGAAGAAAATAGAGGAGAAAAAAAGTCTTGAAGGCTCTTGGTCTAGTTTAGGTAGTACCGTGTTTGGCTAGCATAGATGGGCTCTGGGTTCATCGTGTGTGTAGGTGTGTGGATTATCTCCAAAGGCATTTTTCTTACTTTCCCAAATAGGCTGACCAGGTTTTATAATTATAGTCATTGTGAACTGCTTCGAAAACACCAAAGATATTTTCTCCCTCCCTCCCTCCCTGTCTCTTTCTCTCTCTCTTGGGGTTTCAAGACAGGATTTCTCCGTATAACAACAGTTAAGGCTGTCTGGGAACTTGCCTTGTACCAGACTGGCCTCAAACTCAAAAAAATATGTCTGCCTCTGCCTCCTCAAGTGCTGGGATTTAAGGCGTGTGCCACCACTACCTGGCAGCTCTGAAGATTCTTATAGATGAAGGAAAAGATGTTTAGAGTCATTACTAAGAGCAAAATACAGAGTAGTAGAGGTTGCAGGTTTGGGTGTTGGGTTTTTTTTGTTTTTGTTTTTTGTTTTTTTGTTTTGTTTTGTTTTGTTTTGTTTTTGGTTTTGGTTTTTGGAGACAGGGACAGGGTTTCTCTGCAGCTTTTTAGTGGTTGTCCTGGAACTAGCTCTTGTAGACCAGGCTGGCCTCGAACTCGCAGAGATCCACCTACCTCTGCCTCCCAAGTGCTGGGATTAAAGGCATGTGCCACCACTGCCCGGCTGAGGTTGCAGGTTTAATAAAAACTTCTGTAATCAGTAAAGAATTAGGCATCAGATAAAGGTAAGGCAATTCCTGTTTAGAGGAGAGTAGGTGAAGTCATCTTGGAAGGCATATACTACAAATTTCTGGTATCTACATACACATACACGGCTTCCGTGCCCAAACACACATAAAACATACACAGCACAATTTTTTAACGTTGTTAAGTACTAATTTGGTGCTCTGAAAGCATCTTATACCTTAAAGCCCAGAAGACATAGCTGTGGAACAAATGCAGGTCTATCAAGAGATAATTGAACACTGTGAAGTGTTTAATAAAGACGACTCTTAACACTGTTGTAGAAGTGATGATGCTTTCTATTGAGCTCTGTGGAAATATTGGGTAATGACCTGCTAAGATGTAGACCAGACTCCAGTGTTAGAAAGGTAGAGACTGAAGGGTAAGGACGTGGGTGTGTGAGATCTAGAGCGAATTAAGTCATTAGTGCTCAGAGTTGTTTGCAGTTTCGGGGTTTTCATAGAGACTGTGAGTCTGAAGAGTGCTTTACATGTCCGTCCATAAGTATCTTATGTCATTGTGCATAGCCAGATTTGCTCACGTACAGTTTTATAAAGGATATTGTGTGATTTTTATACCCTGTTGGAGAGTTTTCTAAATATCGTTTTGAATTGCATCTATCTCCTTATAAGGTCCAAATGTTAAAACCAAAAAGTTATTCATGGAAGCAAAAAGTAGAACTAGGGAATTTTTGTAGTAATAGAAATGTTTTTACATTGCCCAAACAAGCCCCCACCCAGCACATGGTAAGGTTAAATCATAGATCTGTTTTTGTTCACGTGGCTGACCTTTATTCTGTGAACACGTTTTACGGTGTGTGACAGGATGCTTTCTGAAACTGTAAAATATAAAAGGTGTCCCTTTTGTCTTCTCAGAGCTCCATGTTCATACATACTACAAGTGTTCTTTTTTTACTTTTTTGCCTTGGAAATTTCAAAAGGGTGGGGAAGTTGTACATGAGTCATAGGTTTGGCCGGTGTGTTCAGTTAAATGTACTCAGTTTATATTTTATGCCTGAGCCATTACAAAGTAAGTTGCAGGCTAGTTTATTTTAAATATATTATACTCTATGTTCCTAACTGTTGTAATAGTGTCCCTACCAAGAAACTGTCTCTGCAGTTAACTTGTTTTTGTTTACAGAATCTGTCCAGTATTCCTATGATTTGATAACTGTATTTCTCATTTGATAACTCAAAATGGTCACTCTGCTCAGAAGCAACAAAACTACTCGTGGAAGCTGAGTTTCATTTGATTCATTGATCTTGTCCTTTTTATCAGTTGCCAGATTATTTTTAGCAAAACTGTACTCTGACATGAACACAGTAGGTCTTTTGTGTTATGGCATGTGTGTGTGTTTTATAAATATTTTTTTATAAAATATTGATTTTCAATATTTATAAATATCAGTAGTTCTCTATTGTAGTTTAAGACCAGTATAACAGATGACCAAAATGGATAAAAGAATAGTGAGCCAGGTGTGGTGGCGCGTGCCATTAATCCTCAGGAGGCAGAGGCAGGTACCTCTCTGAAGATGAAGACAGCCAGGTCTACATAGCAAGAACTCTAGGCCAGCCAAACTGGATCTTGAAATCCTGTCTCAATGTCAAACAAACAAGACCGAACAGAACCTCCATGGTGACTGCGGCACAAACCTTTAGTCCCAGCACTGGGAAGGCAGAGGTAGGCAAATCTCTGAGTTCGAGGACAGCAAGGACGTGAGGAACCCTGTCTCAAATCCAGTGGGGGCGGGGGACGACAACAACGACAAAAGTTTCTTCTTGCCTGTCAAAGATAATGTCTGAATCTTTGCCTTTGTTTAAGGCTGTGCGAGTTTTCGTTTTGTCATTGTTGATAGCGTGATGAACTAAAAGACTAAAATCTGTGGATAAGATGAAAAGAGCATATTTTTTTTGTTTCTTTATGCGTGCTGCACCTTTTTTTTCTCATTCTCCCTTCCTCTCTCTTTAAGGCATAATAAGATAAACAGTAACTGAAGGGTCAATGAGACACATATATAATCCCAGCACTTGGGAAGTTGGCAAGAGGATTACAAGTTCTGAGCCAGCCTGTGCTGCCTAAGTGAAACCTGACTCAAGATAACCAAGAACCTCTATGCCTGTCATTATAAAGCTGTGCGAACAGTGGGTGGAAATTTGTGTTAAAATCCAGGGGGCTTTCTTTAGGTCAACAAGGGCAGACACAAGATTATTCACAGGCTTGGGAGGAATATTACAAGAAGCAAGGTATTATTTTTACTAGCCAAGATATTCTATGAGATTTTTAATTATATATGGTTGGAGCAATAAAGTTCCTCTCTTTCCCTGAAGGTCAAGCAGTTCCTGCTCCTGCTGGGGCCCCACCAGGTGGGCAGCCAGATTATAGTGCAGCCTGGGCTGAATACTATAGACAACAAGCAGCATACTATGCCCAGACAAGTCCCCAAGGAATGCCGCAGCATCCTCCAGCACCTCAGGTATAATACACTTGCTTTTTTGTGTGTGTTTTGGTTTGGTTTTGGGTTTTTTTTTTCCTCCAACCATATTTTTTGCATGTTTGTGTGTTTGGGAATGTGTTTTACTTTTTGGTTGATAAAGTATAACTAGGAAATTGTGATGTGTTTGGGGATTTTGTTTTTAAATAATGCTTTCTGGCATCTGCGTGCTATTTTTATAATGCCTTTGATTTTAAAAATAATTTTCTTCCCCCAGGGATTTGCAAATCATGCAAGAAGCCACCATCATTTATATTAACCAGTTTTTCTTTCTTAAAGGATTCACTCCTGAATTAGCTCCATTTAAAGGATTTTCTTTAACTTTTTGTGTATCTCTTATGTATCTCTTCTGCACAGGGCCAATAATAAGAAGTGGACAATACAGTATTTGCTTCATTGTGTGGGGGAAAAAAACCTTTGTTAAATATATGGATGCAGACGACTTGATGAAGATCTTAATTTTGTTTTTGGTTTAAAGTAGTGTTTCCCCCCCTTTTTTTTATTTTGAAAATGTACAAAACATCTATCACTACTGATAGGAGGTTAATATTTCTGTGTAGAAATGAAAACTGGTTTGTTTTTAGTCTTTAGTGTAGATGTACACATTCCAGCAAATGTATTTGCAACTATTATGTGGTCAATGCTTTGTGATATAAATGTACTTTTTCAATGTATACTTTCACTTTTAAAATGCCTGTTTTGTGCTTTACAATAAATGATATGAAACCTCCTGTGTCGGTAAGTTGGATATGTGGGTAAAGGATTCATAATTTCTTAGCAGTGATAAATTAAGATACATATACACAACTATATAAGCTTTCCCCATGAATTACTGAGTTTTTAAACACTGGCATGATGTTTTTCCCCTTGCAGTATAGTGGTAGATTGGAGGATCTTTTCTGTTGTATTTGGCTATTTCAGCACAAGTAATCCTGATATCTTCATTTTTTCCTTCTATTTGATTTTAAAACTGCATGTATATACAATGATCTTTAGCATACTTCCATTGCATTAACAGTGAAATTTCCTTTTATATGTGAGCACTGTTTATATGTGAGACCTGTACTGCTGCTACAACAGTTAACCTTTCTGTTTTTCACTTATTTCCAAGACTGTTTCAGCATAACTAATTTTGAACAGTTTTCAGACAGTGATTTGAGTAGTTTATAAGAAGCTTTTTGTTTTCCATGTAAAGCAACTATTTCAATGTATATAATAGTGTGTTTCTTTCTAAATTTAGGGTAGAAAAGTAAATAGTATGCAAAAATATAGCTACATTGCATCTGCCATTGAAACATCTGGGGTATGAAAACGTTCCAGCTTTTTTCATTTTGCATTATAGATAAGCCTTGTCTTGTAATTGCACAAGTCCAGTCATTGAATCAAATTAATTTTTTGTGTACTTGAATCATTTTATTACTCTTAACATTCATGCTGAAGTTTTGATATTGTTGAAAACCATTGTTTTATTCTGCATATTTGTTGGCTCTTTGCATATTAATATATTAGACTACATGCAAATACAGTCTGTCTTGCCATTGTCTGTTGAAGTGCAGGTTTGATCCAGCCAGTATAGGACTAGCTCTGTAGGGGTGAGGAGGACTGTGCTGTGTATCATCCTTGATTGTGTTCCTTCAAGGAGCATTGCACTGTAAGTACATCAGAATGACAAATTGATGAACTGCAACAGTGTCTCTTTGTCAATGTTCCACATAATGCAATTGCTATATTTTGTGTGAATATTATGTTGGAATACAGTGCTGATATCTTAGGAAAACATAAACTGCCTTTTAACATAGAATAATACATAGTTCTGTATTTTTTTAAGTGAGCTTAATGGGTAAGTATTTTTGATATGCTTTAGCTAATAGCTAAAGAAGATTGATCATTATCAAAGTTGAATAGTATTATCTATCGGTGCTCCTAAAATGCCGATTTTTCAGTGTAAGATATGCATCTTTAATAGTGATATGAAAAACTTGAAATGTGTAAGACAGTGTTTTTCAGATTGCAAATTATAAGCAATGTAGCACTTAGCATCTTTTCATAAATATGTTTTATCTGTGGTGAGCACCATGTGTTTTGCATATGCTTTAAAGGAAGAGGTATGAGGACAGAAATGTTGAGGTAATAGGGCAGAAAACAGTACAGCTCATTGTGGATGTTTTGAAATGTTTTTGATTGTTTTATGTAACTTTGAGTGACTTCCCTTACCCTTATTTAGATATGGATACATAGTCTAGTTTGAAGTTTACTAGTTAAGGAGTTAACTATTAAGTGTAGGGTATTGACATGAACAGTTTTCAGTATTGCATGATGTTGTTGCATAGATGGATGACCTAGGAAAGTGGTGCATTTAGTAATTAAACTGAAGGAAATAGTTGAATTCAGTATCATTCACAAATTGGAGGCTGTTGATTGATTCGTTTAAAGTTTAAAATCCTTATTAATTGCAAACAGTGCAATTATTTATACTTCACAGTGCCTTCCCAGACCTTCCACCTTAGGTTCTGCTGCAAAAAGCAACAGGTAAGCACAACCTAAGGACATATATATAAATATATCAGTACATTAATGTTGTCCCTGTGAGGTTTTGTGGTTGTGTACTCAAAAGCAATCTGCTGCCTCCCCAAATGTATTTTGTTATTTATGCTACCATTCTAGTGGAAAGTCTGTTAATTTGTTGAAGCAACTGTTTATAATTTTGGGTAATGGTTATTTTAATTTTTTCATTAAAATAAAATGAGTAGATTGCTGTTAAAACTGAAAAACATCCAGATCTTTTTGTACCCATTTTCCCCAAGTTATAGAAGTGTTACAGTAAGAACAGTTAAATAGTTAAGACTTAAATCTTTTGGTCAGAAATTTCAACAGCCTTCACAGCCTGTTTGTATAACTGACAGGACATTTTCTTTACACTACAAGCCTGTGGTTTTAGTTTTGGTTTTATTTTTTTCCTCCTTTATTATTACTGCTTTAAAGTATAGTGATTCAGTAAGAACATTTTGGGTCAGTTTCCTAGACAGTTCTGTTTTCATGACTTGTATATGCTGACAAGGAAGACTAAGGAATACTGGCAGTAAGTTTTGAAAAAAAGGCATGTGCATCAGTGAAATGTTAACTGTGTCAAATAACTTTCATAGTCTGCATAACCAAGTTTCTGGTTTATATTTTAATAACTGACGCTGCATTTATTTTTTTTTTGCCAGTTTACAATGTTTGTGTTCTTAGGAATGATGTTTAACTAGTACATATTTTGACTTAAGATGACTGTCTTAAAACAGCACCGTATCAGTTTTGTTTTTAATTCAGTTTCTAAATGTGCTGATCCTATTAAAAACTCCTGCTTATCTTTACAACAAAGAAAAATATTCAAAAATACTGCCTTCATTTTCACACACAGTGCTGAAGATGCTGCAAGCACCAAATCATAGCTCATAATATCAGGTCCTGAGATAGTTACCCATAAAGAGGAATCCTTTGAGTGTATGCCATTGGTGAGCCGATGAGCATGGACCATAGAAGGGCTCAATGTAGAAGGTAAAATTGGCAAATCATAATTGAGAAATATGAAATGTATTCCCATACATAATATGGTATAGGGTATGATGTACCTGCTCTTAATCTTGATCACTTTTCATTTTAAAGTGCTATTCACTTAAATGTTCCATGAACTGTTAAAATTATATAGTTGTTGCACACACTGTGTGTGTGAGTGTGTGTGTGAGAGAGAGGGGGGGGGGAGAGAGATAGGTTGGGTCGGTATCTCTTTAGAGCCTGTGAAGTTTTGGTTAGCTGTAGTTGGCGTTTGGAAATCTGGATGAATGCTTATAGATATTGGGGATTGTTTCTGTCTTGTGAGAAGTTTCAATTCGTTACCATAAACCTTCACTGGTTTAAAGCATTTTAAATAGCACCAAACTTAACTTGTAAATAAACTTGAAAGCAGAAAAGGTGCCAGTTGATTTGAATTCAGATTTTTAAGGTAGAAAATTGAATGGTTTAGCTTGAAATTAAACTCATATTTAAACAAGTTTACAGATTTTTTTAATGACATACATGTTAGTGGAGTGATAACTTAGTGTTCATTGCTTTGATGTTTGTTTCAGAAATGTATACTTGTTTTTTAGTAATGAGAATCATTTTAATAATATTAAAACTAGTAATTTGATACTAATTATAAAGTGTATTAAACAAATATCTTGGTAGTTAATTCATTAAAGTCAGTTTAGATAGCAATAGCAAGTGCTTCCCTAAGTTTTCATTCACTTTTGAATGCTTTGCCAATACAACCAGTTCTTCCTAAAAATGGTTAACATGTTGTATAGAATGTTGATGTAGAATTAACTGATCACTGGAGATGTCTTTTTTTTCTTTTTCTTTTTTTTTTTTTTTTTTTTTTTGCAAATTCTGCCTGGCTTTAAAATGCATTTTCATAATACTTAGATAATTTGACCGAAAATGACCCTACTTTTTGTTTGATCAGTCAGTCGAATTGAGAAATTTTTTTTAAATGATGGCTTTAAAAAAGCAAATGCCAGGGCTTTAGTTTCTTGAATGATACCCTAAAGAAACTCTTAATGTATTTGCAAATATATATATATTTTCTTATGCATGCTCGATGCATTTTCGTCCTGAGAAAAGTGTTCTCTACAGAAACTACCCGTGTGTTAAAAGAAGATTGGCTTAAAATGGCTACTGTGATGGGAACAGTGTCTTAGGGAGATGCAGCTTGGACTGGAGGTAAATTGAATACTTTACAAACTGGTTTAGAGTTTTGCTTTATTGACATTGTATGTAAAGGGCATTGGATTGTTGTTATTTTGTATTCTTTATGGTTTTCTTAATTTAAAACAATAAATGTACAGTGATGACTTACCAGAGTGCTTTTTTTGTCTTTTGTGTCTTTGATATGTATACTGAGTTAAAATTTTTCTCCTTTATTTCTGTCATTAAAAACTTACTGTGAAAAAAATACTGGTGGTGGTTTTGCCTTTTTAATTCTAATGATAAGTTGTTTAAACTTTTAAAAGAGCGGATAGCCCATTGCATAGCTTTTTAGGGGGGGGGGGTTCGAGACAAGGTTTCTTTGTGGTTTTGGAGCCTGTCCTGAAACTAGCTCTTGTAGACCAGGCTGGTCTCGAACTCACAGAGATCCGCCTGCCTCTGCCTCCCATTGCATAGCTTTTAAAATAAGAATAAAAAAGGCCTTTTGATGCACAGGTAACTTTATTATGGTTTCATAATGTAAAATAAAATTGTTTTCCAAGAAATTGAATATAAATATAAAACAACCAAATAATAGAACATAAGTTATAATTATTTACAGACTTCTTTGTTGTTATTAGAGACAGTCTCTATGTAGTCTTGACTGTCCTGGAACTCACTATGTAGACCAGACCAGGCTGACCTTGAACTTATAAATCTAGAATTTTAAAATCACTTTTCCCTGAATCTAATCCTCTTAAATCTTGAAATCTTCAACTGTGTTTTTTTTTAAAGCCACATTTGTTCCTGCATGGAATACTAATATTTTCTCATTATAGTATCGTTTATTCATTCAGGTCACAGCATAAACTTTAGTATGGTCATTATACATTTGAGACACATGTGTTAATATCTATCACACTTGGAACACTGCTTAAATGTTGGTTTTTATCAAATTTGATTTAGTAGTTTAGAAAAAAAATTCCTGCTTGGGTTTTCCTTTCCAGCAGTCCTCTTTGTCAGTGTATCTTCAGAAAGACTGGCTTCCGCAGCAGACTGTCCTCTCTGGCTAACTTTAGATGTAAAACTCCAGTTATTCATGCAGACTTTAAACATAATGGCTATAAATATGGAAGACACAAAGCATTTGCTTTAGGTTCATACAGGAGTACATTTCCCTTCCCTGTCGACTACATTTTGACTGGGCATAACGTGGTAACCCGATGTGCACTGGAAAAGGCATTCTTTGGATCAGCTAGTTGGAAGATGTGGGGAAAAGGTATTAGGTCAAGTTGGTGCCACCTCTGGTCTCCTTTAGTCCCTCCACAGAGATGTAGCAAGAGAGTTGGAGAGAGAGAGTTCCAAGGAGAGAAGGAAGCCTAGTAGTCATCCACTAAAAAAAAAAAAAAAAGAGAAGAATGATATTTTTCCCATTTATTTCCTTAATAAAATAAAAGATTAAAAGTCAATTCTTACTTTCAATGGTAAGAATGCAGGTACTTGCTGCAGAGCCTTTATTGTTGACTGCTTTACACATATATTCTCCTCCATCTTCCGGGAAAGTTTCTGGCAAATAGAGGCAGTAAGTTTCACCTCTTTCAATGTACTGATAGTCTTCTCCATCCTGTAGCATCTCTCCTTCAAACCACCATGTGATTTCTGGCTTGGGCTCTCCTGTCACTTTAACAGTAAATCTGACTGGCTCACTGTCAACAACTGAGGTGTTTCTTAGAGGCTTTTTGAACCATGGAGCTCCTGATCTGGTTTGCTCCTCATCTTCAGTGGGAGAACCATTAATGATGCTCCCTTCTTCTTCTTCCTCATCTTCTCGTCTCTGTATTAAAATAAGTGCATTTATTAAGTTGTCATTTGTTTGTATTAATAGAATTTTGGAGGTAAAGAAAGTTTTGGGTATATATAGCTCAGTGTTGGAGCATTGGCTAGCATGCATGGTACCCTGGGTTTCATTGATTGTAAAACCATTCAAATGGCTTGAAAGCTATGAGGACAATGCCTTAATTGCTTGTAAATGGGTTAAGAACTCCCTCTGATATGTAGGTGCATACCTTCTGTAATGCTGCATCAATTTCTTTCTGTTCAAACTGCATTCGTAGTAACTTCTGTTCTTCAATTCTCCTTTGTTCTTCTTCTTCTCTTGCTTTAGCCATTTGTTCAAATCTGGCTTTCATATTCACTTTATGAGTAAAGGGAGATTCACTCTTTTTTGCAGGCTTTACATCAACATCGTCGTCCTTAAAAAAGAATGAAAATTGCTTGCCAAATGAATGCATTAGTGATTTGGTAATTTACAAGCACAAAATATTTAACGCTTGATTTGCTTTTTGTGATACTGTAGCTATTTAGATTTTCAGGAAAAGTGAGAAAACGTGCAAGTTTATTGCTTCTTCAAAACTGCATTTAGAAAATCAGAGAGTTGACTAACTGAAAGGAATGTCAAACAGCTAAACATCCATGTTCTCTTTTCTAGAACCTTTGGAAAACTAGACTGGTGTTATGGGAAAGAAACCTAAAGTCATAGGGCACTGACAGTATTGGTGCCAGGATATTAAAGCAGCATAGTGTTCTGGAATACAGCAGGACATTAGAAAACCAAGTCAGAGGCTGAGAATGTAGCTCCATTGGTAGGCAGAATGCGGGTCTAGCATTCATGAGTCCTCAAACGTGACTCTTAACTCCATACCTGCATCTGGTGGTCCAACACTTGGTGGAAGTGAGAGGTTTGTTGCCAGCTTGGGATACTGAAGACAAATTTAGACACTGTATAACCTTAATTGGTTAACCAAATAGGGGGTATAAAGTACTATGAGTGGATATTGGATTCTTTAATCGAAGGTTGTATGCGTCCCTTCAAAGAAGTCTGGAGTCTTCTGGAAGTTTGAAGGCATAATTTGTAGTTCCCACCCCAAGACAAGATGTCTAGCTGGCCTGGAACTCACCACATTCAACATTAAAAGCCTAAGTTTGCCCTCGGATGAGAGGTGCAGCACCACTCTCTTACAAAACATTGATAGCTCTCAACAGGAGACAGTTGGAGGTTGGAGAGGAAGTCTATCACTGGAAGTGTTTTAAAGGTCATTAAGGGCCTTTATCCAAGGGATAGAAGAGAATTACACATTCTTCAGATTGAGTACAACCTAATCTGACACCTGTGCCAAAAGCAGAAAAGCATCAAACATACTGGTTCTATTTTTTTGTTTTGTTTTGTTTTACAGATTTTATAATGGCTATCTTTAACAAAAGAACAACTGCTTGGTAGACTGGGGTTTTGTTTAAAACAAGGTCTGGAGCCCAGACTACTCTTGACTCATCCTGTCTCTTCATACCCATCTTGAATTTTACCTATGTTTAAAGATTCTATTTTTTTTTTGTGCCACATGGCTAGTAAATGCTAGTGTTCTCCAATTATCACAAGACTACTATTTTACTACTTTCCCACTGTTACCAATAATTTTACAAAATACACATGCATCTCACTAAATTCAGAACCAGCGTCAGACTGTCTTTACCTTGCTTAACACAATTTAATACCTCACCAGACTTGATAAATCTAGCACCTGCTGGTTTCCCTGGTGATGGTGCCACAATAGTAAGGTCCTCAGCAACCATCTAGAAGAGAACTTACCCCATTTTGTAAAGAAAAAAAAAAAGGTCTTGCCAAGCATGGTACATGTCTAGTGTCAGGAGGTGGACACTGAAGAATCAGGACTCCAAGGGTTTTTTTTTTTCTGTTACCTAGCCTTTGGTCCTGCCTTTATGACTGTTTTCCACTTCATTGTGATGCTAGGATTCTTTGGTAGAACTATTTAGAATTTCTATTATGACATTTTTGCTGATTACAGTTCTTGTAAGGTGAAGTCCTTTCACAACTAGCCACAAAGTACTTTGACAACTTCATAACCTATTCAGTTCAGTCATACCATTATAAAGTCCTTGGGATCTGTTTTAGAGTCCCTCAAATAAATTAGTGCAATCTTGTTGACTTCCACTGTCCCTCATTCTAGAATGTTCCTCTTACCACAACATTTTTTATGAGACTACTTTACAAATGAGAAGATAGCCTTTGACCCTAACGACTGAAAGTTATTTTCACAGGACAGTAAGAGGAAACATTTCCGGCAGAAAGCATTTCAGAAACAAAGGCAGGTATTGAGGAATACAGCCTGCTTGGTTAAAAAGCATGGAGTCTGGAATGGTACAGAGACAGGATACATGCTGGCTAGGGAGCAAAGCCATCAGCACTCTAAAATGTTAAGATTGAGCCATTTCTGGCTTGGATCACAAAGCATTGTGAAAGAATTTTCTACAGAAACCCCAAAGGGGGGCAGGGAAAGCTGCCACTGTTACATCACGCTGAAATGCCTCAGCCCTACAAACCTCTTAAGCACACTATGTCCAATGTAGCTTCACAGCAGCAGCTAACATCCAGCACAATAGATTGTCATACCATTGGCTCATTTGTGTGTCTCCAGACCAACTGTCACTTATCCTGCTTTGCTTCTAAATTTAATTTGCTACCATTCCACTTTTTCCTCATTTTGCACTCTATCCATTCTTCCCTCATCCTTTTGGACTCAGTATTATATGATGAGCTAAATGGTCTTTTGCTATTTTCAGATTGTTAGAGAAATACCAATAAGTAACTGTAAAACTAACTTATTTTAAGATTAAGGTTATAACAAATACAATAATAATGTACCTCGTGGAAATTTTCTGCTTCTCGCTCTTTAATTTCAAGGTCAATTGCTCTCCTCTTTGCTCGCTCTTCTTCTATCTTTTTCTGTATTTCTTTTTCAGACAACTGTCCAATTTTTTCAAACTTGCTTTTTAGATTTTTAGCTTGAATAGAACCACTTCTTTTTAATTTGATTAATTCTTCATATTCTCTACTCAATCCAAAAGTTTCATTTTCTTCTTCCTCCTTCAAGAGAGCAAGATTTCTGTATGTTGGTTATCAGTGTATTACAGGGGATCTCCTGCCCATCTGCGCGTGAATGTGGGGCAGGGAGTATGTTCCAAGACAACCAAGCAGATTCCTGGAAGCCACTGGTCAGATGGTATCCTATATGTACTGTTTTAAGAGTTTTCTGGGTTTGGAGAGATGATTTAGAGGTTAAGAGCACTGGGTTCAGTACCTAGCACCCACATGGAGGTTTACAATCTTTAACTCCAGCTCCAGGGGATCTGACACTTTTCAGGCCCGCTGGTACTGCTTGTAATAAACGTGCAGGCAAGAACACCAAAACACATCAAGTAAGTTTTAAGTAAAAACATTTACTTATTAAGAACTTCCAGTTCCAGGATAGGCTCCAAAGCTACAGAGAAACCCCGTCTCAAAACAAAAAACAACTTCCAACCTTTCACATGAAGGAAGCCCTGTATAACTCCAACTTCTCTTTGACAGCTACATGGACTCCCAGCACTTAGGAGGCAGAGGCAGGTGAATCTCTAAGCTGGAGCCCACCCTAGTCTACAGTCAAGGCTACACATAGACTCTCAAAGCAAAACAAAAAACTTCTCTTTGGCATATTAAATTGCTAGTATCAATACTACTGTGCTTTGGACCCAGAATTAAATACAATATTGATTACAATTTTTTAGATCTTTTTTTTTTTACATGTATAAGTGCTTTGCCTGTATGATGTTTGTGTGTGCTACATGTATACCCTGTGTAGGTCAGAATAGGGCATCAAATGCCCTTGAACTGGAGTTAATGGATGATTGTGAGCCACCATGTGGGTTCTGGGAATTGAATCTCAGTCCTTTAGAAGAACGTATTTACTATCTTTTTGACATTGCATCAGGATACTGTTACCTACAAGGTTCACACAGGAAAAAGACTTTAGTTAGAACAAATAACTAAAAAGATACCAATAGCTTTCAGTTTTGTGTCAGGCCACATTCCTAGCTACACTCTACCAGGTTGGACACACACACCTATATTAAAAATATCTGTCATAAAAGTATGTCAGATACCCTTATGTGATTAATAACATAAAGGTCACAATAGAGCAATATAAGGAATGCACTCAATTAGATCTCTAAGTGAATATTCTTCCACCTTACCTCTCCCATTTCTTGTCTCAGTTGTTCAAATCCTTGTTTTTCCATTTCCAGTTTATGCCTCCGTTCCTCCTCTGTTCGTCGTCTTTCTTCTTCCATTTTTTGTTTTAATAATTCTTCAAAATTAATTTCCAGTTTTCCAGGCATCAGAGATTCTTGGGAAACTGTTTTATATATCTCTGGGGAATCATCATCTAATACCTATTTAAAATAAATATTTTTATCATTTTTTCCAGAATTGTGCATAGTAAAAAATGGTATTGTAGAAACTTATATTTCTTGAATACAAGTGTTTTATGTTGATCTAAAAATTCAGAAATCATAACTGTTTTACAACTCAAATCAATGAACAAGGGGATATTATCAAAAATGTAAGATTGGGGTATCTGTGGTGTGGAGGATGGTAACCATCTGTATCTAGTCTCTATTCAAATGAACAAAAATATTCATGCAATAATACATTTTAATGACACGGAGAACATTTTAATTGAAGTGAATCTCCAGATCTGGTCACTGAACAGGACATTTCAGTCAAGTCGTAGTTACATCTGGACCATCAAGAGCTTTTAGCACAAAAACAAAAAGCCTTAATTCGTAATTTTATTGTGAAGAAGTTTTGTTGCCAAGATGTTTTAAAGTAATAATAGTTATACTCTTAGAACTGCCAGTCCACTAACAGATGCATAGATTTAGCTAACCCTGTAACCTTATAAAGTAGCTGAGGGTAATCACCCTTGGTTTACACGTGAGGACCTGAGGCATTGACTGAGAAGTAGTCCAAAATCAACAGAAAGGCCAGCTAACAAAGCCAGAAGTCAGGCTTCAGCATATTTCTAGTAAGGTTATAAATTATAAGAAACCTGTAGGAAAGTATTAAGGTGAAACCTAGTGTTTGATACACTACAATAAATTATTTAGAAATGGGAATGATTAACAGACTGCTTTTCATTATTTTATAAATTTCTATGAGTAACTAATTTGACTGTGACCTTGGGCAAGCCACTTACCTCTCTGAGCCTCCACCATGATGATGACTTATGGTTGTCACAGGATTAAACAAATCTTGGAAATAGGTGGCACTCTGTCTAACATCATAGCTGGCTCCCAACAGTAAGGTTTGAAACTTTTTAAAATGTTCCTCTATCTATTTATTGGGGGGGGGGGGGCATTTAGGTCTCAGAAAAAAATTTCTCTCTTCTTACCATGCAAGTGTCTAGGACTGAACTTAGATCATCAGGCTTAGTAATATCTTTACTCAGCTGAGCTATCTTCCTGGTCCCCAAAACAGTTTCATCATACTATCACATCCTGAGGATAAGCAATCTCCAAACTGAACTAGAAACTTTGCTTGTAAGTTGTTGTCAGATATATTTTACCATGACAAGTAATGTAATTCTGTTTTCCTGGAAGTGAAGACTTGTATCTCTGATCTGAACCGTGGTCTGCCTGCAGACATGGACGCGGAGTGAAACAATCCTCTCCTGGACTCACGGGCAAGGAATAGCAACAGTGCTATGGACTCCGGTGGTGAAGATGGGAGAGTAAGTCAGGGTGTTGAATAAATGGGCATGAGTGAAAGGTTGAAGGCATGTAATTTCAGGCTCCCAAGTTTCTGATTTGAGTGTACAAGAAAACTGGTGGATCAGATAGCCATGTTATAAACATTAACATGGCATGGAAAGTTTACCTTTGTGACAAATTAGGTATCGTTGTTTAAGAAAGAATGATGGGTGTTTTGAAGAGTTAGATAATTGTGACTAAATGATTTTGGCCATCTAAGTAGACTGAGTAGGATTAAAATGGCAAAAAATAAAGGAGAGAGGGGCAGCAGAGAGAGGAATGGAAGGAGGGATTGTATGGGAAAATTCCCTGACTTTTCTTGACTCAGATCTGGTCTAGAAAATGGATCTTTGAGAGAGGGAGATAGTGCCCAACCCTTTATGCATTGGTAATCAGAACCCTTTTGACACGGCCAAAGAAAATACTGACAAGGGACTGGTGTTTAAAACCTATTTGCCATTCATATGCTTGCTACAGATTTCAGAGATGACAGAATGTTCCTCGGAGTCTAATCATTTCATTTACAGCCTCAAAAACTGAATCCCTAGCTAGGCTTGATAGCTCAGTTAGTAAAGTCCTCATCTTTCAAGCTTGAGGACCTGAGTTCAGTCCCCGGAACACAAGTAAACTAGGTGCACACC
This sequence comes from Microtus oregoni, assembly GCF_018167655.1. NCBI lineage: Eukaryota > Metazoa > Chordata > Mammalia > Rodentia > Cricetidae > Microtus > Microtus oregoni. Next base: position 55,029,815 of record NW_024543059.1, on the reverse strand, counting down.
TATAACCCCAGCACCGAGAAGGCAGAGACAGGAATCCTCAGACTGCAGCCATTCCTGAGGATGGCATCCAAGGTGGTTGTCTGGCTCTCCACAGCTTGCACAAGTGCACACCCGATGCATACACATACTGTTGAGGTAACTTTGTCTTACCATGCTTCTCCTTGCTTCAGCAAATGCCTTCCTCTCTTCCTCTATTCTCCTCCGGGCCTCCTCCTCTGCTTTTCTTTTCTCACCTTCTCTCCTTTGCCTTTCTATTTCTTCAAAACTGAGCTTGAGTTTTCCAGGGCGGTACTCTGTAAAAACTTTTGCTGTATCTTGGTTTTCATCCTCATCCTCCTCATTTACCTAAAAAGAAACTATGCATTACTAAAAGTTGAGACTCACTGGGACAGGAAAGCATTGCCAGGGAAGGGCATGTGCTTAGCAGCTTGACCGAGTATTTCCTTGCTCCCAGAATACTTACTCCAAAACCTCTTACTTTTTATTTAGCTTTTATTTGTATTTTTGATTTTTGAGTCAGGGTGTCTCTAAATAGCCCTGGCTGCCCTGGAACTCACTATGCAAACCTAGCTGGTCTTAAACACAGAGAGATCCACCTGCCTCTTCCTCCCAAGTGCTATCATGCCTGGCCAAATCCTCTTCCTTTTTAATGTCCTGTATGATAAAATAATCAAATGTGGAGAAGTTACAAGTAAAAATGTACTCAAGATTAAATAAAATTTCTCAAGCTTTTGAATAAAGATGACTGCATAACAAATTTTAAAGGGCTCAACTGAGATAATTCTCATAAACTAAATAAACAGTTTGTACTTAGAGTTCAGGTACATACACACGGAGACACTTTAATCCCAGTTCTCACAGAACTCTATGAGTTCAAGGCCAGTCTAGTCTACACAGTGAGCTTAAGGACAACCAGAATTACAGTGAAACCCTGATTCAAAAAGATTAAAAAAAAAAAAAAAGAATTTCCTCCCTTTGAACTACAGCGATTTTCCTTAACTAATCAGATAAAAGACTGTCAACTGGTATTATTTTATATAAAATTCATACCACAATTATTTGCTCATTTAAACATTAATTGAAATATTAATTTAAATATTAAGCTGATTACCAGTTATATTGAAATGCACAGATTTATCTAAAAGTGAATAACATTTGTTTGATTTTGGGGCAGAGTCTTACTTTACAGACCAGGCTGGCCTGGAACTCACAGATACCTGTCTGCCCTGCCTCTCAAATGCTGCAATTAAAGGTGTGCACTACCACACCTGGCCAAAAGTAAGAATATTTTAAATCAATGTCTAGAAAGTCTAAAATGGTGAGCTATAATCCTCATAACTTTAATAATGAAAGCTGATTAAGAAACTCATGGTAACTTTGAAATTATAGCTATTCATTTTCAAATTCTCAAAACAAGACTGGAATTCATGCTCCCTTCTTTTTTTAAAATATTTATTTATTTATTATGTATATAATATTCTGTCTGTGTGTATGCTTGCAGGCCAGAAGAGGGCACCAGACCTCATTACAGATGCTTGTGAGCCATGCTGGGAATTGAACTCAGGACCTTCGGAAGAGCAGGCAATGCTCTTAACTGCTGAGCCATCTCTCCAGCCCCCCTTCTCTTCTTATAGTAAAGAATAAAGTGGGGATTAAGTCTCTGGCCTTGTGCATGCTAGGCAAGTGTACTATAACTGAGTACATCTCCCCAAATTGTCTAGGTTGGCTTTAACTCGGACTAACTCAGTAGTCCGGGCTAACCTTGGATGTGTGCTCTTCCTCATCCTCCCAAGCAGCTGGAATTATAGACCTGTACTTCTCAAATGAAATTCATTATTTGACTTAAATATTATCCTACAGCCATACCATTAAATATACTTCTTAACTCACACACAAAGGGAAGCCAGATGCATTGAGTAATACCTATATATTAATAGAGTATACAGTATTAAAAATAAAAATTTAAAGCATATTGGATAAGATGCCCCAAAGTGAAAGCTCAAAGAAAATACAGATGAATTATATGTATGTATATTGTATATAAAGATGTATATGGTTTTAAAGCCATGCCTTTTGGGATTTGAATAGAGGCAGTGGTAAAGCACTTGTTTAGCATGCACTAGGCTCTGAGTCCAGTTCATAGTGCTAGGAAAACACAATGAAATGAGGCTTCCCCACCAGAGAGAGCCTGCTTGGACTTGCAGTCAGCCTCGTGAGAGGCTTCCTGATGGAAGGCAAAGCCAGCACAGATACACTTGCCATGTGCCTCCTTGCTTCCTCAAAGGCGCGCCTCTCTTCTTCTAAGCGCCGCCTCGCTTCCTCCTCTGCTTGCTTCTTGCGATTTTCTTGTCTCTGCCGCTCTAGTTCCTCAAAAGTTAATTTCAGTTTTCCAGGAAAATGGGATCCTTTTTTGGCCTCAGTTTCATCATCCTATGAAAACAAACTTGTTACCCAAAGGACAATTGCTGTTAACTAAACTTTGGATTTGTTCTCGTAAAAAACCTTCTTACCCGAGGCCAGCCTGGTCTACAAGAGCTAGTGCCAGGACACGCTCCAAAGCTACAGAGAAACCCTGTCTCGAAAAACTAAAAAAAAAACAAAAACAAAAAAAAACCCTTCTTACCATGACTAATGACAGACACTTTGCTTCCTTGAGAGATCGCCCCTCTTCTTCATATCTTATTCGTTTGTCGTCTTCATGATTAAGTCTCTCACTCCCTTGCTCTTTGTCCAGGTTCTCAGGATTCTGTATTTTTCCAGATGTTTTGTTCGATTTGGCAGGCACCACTGTTATAAGCAGTGAGTCATCTCCTTCCTATTTGTAAGAAAGACAATTAGTATCCATACTCTTAGTAAGAATGTACGTGGTAGGGTACTTCACCTCCATAAGTGGTGAATTACATTGCTGTCAAGGCTATGAAGGACAAAAAAAAAAAACTTATTTTTTAAAACTAGTTACTCCTAAATACATCTTTCTCTGAACTCATTGTGCATGCTACTGAAGCTTCCTGAGATCCACCCATGGCAGTCTCAAGAAGCACTCTGCATTTTGGAAGATAGGATTAATATACCCTATCTAATTAAGTAACAAGACTGTAGTACCATTGCCTGATTTTAGACAATCTGTACATCAATTACACAAAAGGTGATGTGCATGTGAGCATACTTGAAACCAATTTGATGGTGGATAGTTTGACTTAAACATCCAACTTAGCTTTCTCCATAATCTGCTCCTCCTTCCAAATTTTTCAGTACTTAATATAATAAAGTAGTATTTAATGAGAAAAGCGATTGATTGTTCACCCAAGTGATATACTAACATAGTATAGATAAAGCTATAAAGCATTTATCTTATTAAATTTTCAAACAAATTGTTTGTTTTGTGACAGGTCTCTCTAAGTAGCCCTGGCTGTCCTGGACTTGCTACGCAGGCCAGGCTGGACTCTAACTCAGAGATCTGCCTGCCTCTGCCCCGAGTGCTGGGATCAGCCATGCACACTACACCTAGCTGAAATGCATTCTCTTACAATCGATTTTACTACAAATTTGTCATTACATCTACTTTTTTCAAAAATAAAAATTATAAATTGTAACACACGCTCCTAAAATAAAATGTTTCCAATTTTGTAAGCATAATTTTAGGCACACCATCAAATTGGTTGGTTGGATTTTAACCTTGCTAGTTGACTAGGTTATATTTTTAAGGTTATTGGACCATTCCTTCACAGTGATACACACTACCCTCCACAATGGTGTGTGAAAGCCAGAACTCGAGCTCTTAGGAACTCTGAGGAAAGAAGACAGATGATGAAGAAGAAACTGTCCTTTTACAATGCCAGCTTCAACAGCCAGCAAGGTTAGTTCAGGAACCATGTGGTCTTGGCAGAGTGTCCCTAACAGCCTCCCGGGCCCTGTCTTCATGACCCACTGTGCAGGCAGAAGCATACTTTTCTTTAAACACATGGCAGTGTTTGAAAGGGCCCAGGCATGCTCTTGCCTTCACAGAACATTCTTGACTTCTGTCATTGTGAGATTTATAATCAATAGTGAAATAAAAGCCTCTGCATGGCCTTCTTGGATTACAAGATAATTTGTGAATCAGATAATTTTCAGTGAATGTTTCATTAAAGGAAACGTCTGTTACCTCTGATGCGGATTCGGTTCCCGTATTGTTTATGTCCTCAATCTATTGAATGAGAATTTCATATCATTACATTACAGTGAATTTTCTGCTTGGTGATTTCAAACATACAACTGAAAAGTAATTTAGCTGCATCTTCTGGTAAAATTTCAACGTTTGACTGTGAGCTTATGGGGAACAATCTTTAATTTAGTAGCAATCTAAACTGAGACAAACAGAAATGCCCCCATCCTCTGCCCCTGCGGTAGCAGCAGGAACACTTATCACAATCAGATGATTGTGACCCTATTTCTTATCAAGATATATCTGGCAAAAATGTAAGCGACACGATAATAAAGTATGGTAGAAATATTAGCTAAATTAGAAGGGAGGCTAATGCTGGTACTTATAATATTTTCTCATATTTCAGCCACACAGAACTGGGAAAAGGCCATCGTCTAAAGTTGGAGCACATTTCTCTGAAGAAATATCATGAGGTTAGCTTGATGAGCTGGAGCTTAGCAGACTGCTGAGAGAAAGGAAACAGATGGTGTTAGCAATGCAGTGTTTGAACTTTAGACAAGTCTGAAGTGTCACGAAGCCCAGGCAGGGGGTCTACAGAGCGAGTTCCAGGACAGTCAGGACCACACAGATAAACTATCTTGAAAAACAAACAAACAAAAAACAAACAAACAAAAAAAGAACTTAGAGAGAAAATTTATCCAGGATGATCTCTGTGAGTTTGAAATCAGCCTCATCTACGGTATCAAATTCCGGGACAGCCAGGGCTACCTAGAGAGACCAGATCTCAAAAGACAAAACTTAAAGTACCTTACATTTTAATAATGAATAGTTTTATCAATAATTTTATACTACAAAATTTAATTTTGAGAATAATTTGTTTTATTACAGAATTACTCATTAAACTGACTTGCTATATAAATGGAATAGATTTTTTTTACACAGTAAAATTTTAATGGTTCTCTAATAAAATAATTATAAATGAGTTGTTTTCCAATGAGCAATCAAATTAATTCCTCAATAAAAAGATCCACAAAACGTGAGAAGTCAGACACTGAGAATACAGGAAAGAGAAACAATTCATGAGCCCCAATTCCATTCCTAGAGCTTCCCTGGGTCTGTCTGATCTCTGCTAAAGTGGACAGACATTACAGGGCTTCTACATCTTGTTTGCTTAGAGTTCTGTTGTCAGTGTCTTCTTTACCTTTGCTCACTTTAAACCATTAAAGAACAACAAAAGAGAGAACCATGGAGTTCTCCAACAAAATGAAAAATGATGAATTTTGTTCAGGGCTACGCTACTAGTATAGTTAAGAGGAACAAATGTTCAGAATTCAGTTAAGTGTTGACTTTCAAAGTTAACAAAGAACTGTTTCTCAACTTCTTTTCTTTTTCTTCTTGTTTTTTCTTCATAGGAAGCAAATTTGTTTCATCCCTATATTTCTTTCCTTGCCTCTCTCCAAGATCCTATTTCCCACAAATATCTGTCCGTAAATGGTGGACTCTAATTTTGTCCATCAGGCCATCTTCAGAGTTAACTAGATAATACACCCTCAGGATTTTCCCACACTTTCTTTTTTTTATTTTAGTACCTAATACACGAGGTATATTCCTTTTTAATTCTTTGTAAGATGCTGCAATCTTAGAAGTGGTAAGATCTTGGTGATCACTATAGCCGTTTCTGGCTCAGGAACTCCTCTTGCATACTGGTTTGTAGAAGTAAACTATAAACAAATAACGTCATACTGCACTGCACTGAGTCATAGTAAATTTGAGTGGGAAATGTCTTATGTTTTAAAATTAAACTTTACACATTTCTAAGAAGACATTACTACACTCACTGCTGTTGTATCCTTAATTTAATAGGGCTAAAGTATCATTAGCCAGGGCTCTGTGGCACCCTCCGCACAGTGCATGTTTGGTGTGAAGACACTGCTTTTTTCATGATCGTATTTATTTCAATTACCTCTGAGCATCTAGTCTTTACTATAGTCACGCTCAATCACAGGTTTTTTTGTTTTTTGAGAAACAACTGCCTACTATTCCATTCTTGGCTTTAAAATGGGTCAGTAACCCTAGAAAATAGCAGTGCTTTGAAAGTATAGAAGAAAGAAGACATACATACACAGTATACAGTGCAAGAAGCCACTCTTTATAGACTTTAGTCTTACTCGTTTACTTTATAGTTTTAATATAACTACATTCCTGGGCTGGAGAAATGGCTCAGTGGTTAAGAGCACTGGCTGCTCTTCCGAAGGTCCTGAGTTCAATTCCCAGCAACCACATGGTGGCTCACAACCATCTGTAATGAGATCTGGCGCCCTCTTCATGCAGGCAGAATGTTGTATACATAATAATAAAAATAAAAATCTTAAAAAAAAAATAAAAAATAAAAAAATATATAACTACATTCCTAAATCTTATATATATACATACTTAAATATTTGTAGTAATTATGTATGGTTATAATTAATTCAACAGTTCTCATTTTATAATTCTATTTCTTTTTAAAGTTTCACTAAGAAAAAGTATAGGAAAATTCTCATTGCTCCTAGCATTTAATCTGGCATATAGACATGTGTCATCATTTGCCACCAAATGGGTAGTTGTTTGTGTTAAAGAAGAGCTTATTTGCAAAACTGAAGTTAATGGATTCTTAGGAATGCAAGTATATAATAATGCTTTATTTTCATTATCACTTTTCTCTCTAGACAAGTGGCAGAAGCTGAAAGGAGCAGAGCATATGGATTTAAGGCCCTTAGAATATTGCTTTAAGGGGCTAGCGAGGCAGCTCAGTGGTGAAGGGCTCCTCCGCTCTTCTGGACCATCTGGGTTTGGTTCCTAGCACATACATGATAACAGCGCAGAACTGTCTAGAACTTCAGGTCTGGGGATCCGATGCCCTCTCCTGACCTCTGCAGAAGGTGTACAGACACACATGAAAGTAAAACACTCTTACATACAGAATAAACATACTCTTTTATAAAAATCTGTTTTATAAATGATAGAAATTTTAAATATTGCTATTAAAAGGCTATATTGTGCTCTGTGATTATAAATAGTTTATGTGTAAAAATGTCTTATATCATTATAAAATTCTCAAAGATACCAAGAAAAGTTAGGACGATAGTCAGTTTAAGGAATGTAGAAACAGTTGGTAAGATCATTTCTAACAAAAGCCACATCGCCATCCTAAACAGGCACATTCTGCACATAGTACTGGACATCCCATACTGAATCGTTTCCCTTAAGATAATGCTTTTAGTCTAGCCACTATTAATAAGCTTATATTAAATATTTTAACGAGGCAGCATCCTGATTAGTTCTCATTTGTTCTGTGAGGTTCAGAAACAAACGGCAATGTAGCATCTACCTGCTCAGCTCTTTTTGCTAATTCACGCTGTATTTTCCTCTTTTCCAGCAGATCCTGTTCAAGTCTGCGCTTTCTCTCCTCTTCCGTTCTCTTCCTTTGCTCTTCCTGTCTGTGTCTTTCCATTTCATCAAATTTACCTTTAACCGTCCCTAAGAATACACACACACAAAAAAAAAATTGTCTATTTTGCCAGGTTTCTTTCTTTTGCAAGCCTTTTTACATTTATCCCTCAAAGTTCTTACCTGTTAACTTTGGGACATAAGCCTTTTCTACTTTAGCAGAAATCTCTTCCTCATCATCAGAAGCAAGCATTTCTTTAATCTGGGTGGTTAAATAAATTACCATGAACATATGGCCCAACATCAGACTAGATTATATTCGAGTGGCCCCACCCCCGCTGCAGGAGAACCCACTAGGATATCCACCGGATCACTGAAACCACAGGTAATTCTGAGACTGTGCATGCTGTTTTTTCTTGTAGGAAAATTATATATTAAAATAAGGAAAATAATTTTATAGATCTTTTTTTTTTTTTTTTTTTTTTTTTGGTTTTTCGAGACAGGGTTTCTCTCTGGCTTTGGAGCCTGTCCTGGAACTAGCTCTTGTAGACCAGGCTGGTCTCGAACTCACAGAGATCCGCCTGCCTCTGCCTCCCGAGTGCTGGGATTAAAGGCGTGCGCCACCATCGCCCGGCTTTTTATAGATCTTATAGTTGTGATGAACTTTAACTTTTACATTAGGTACAGTAAGAAAATAACAAGTAATTATAAAAGAAAATAATTATTAAAATATATTGTAATGAAATTTATTTAAACCTTTTGTTTACTTTTCTGGAAACTTCAGTTTACTATTTTAGACCATGGTTAATGACAGGCAATAAAAGCAGTGGAGAGAAGCAGCAGAGGGGAGGAGCTGATCACACAGTGGAGACTGCAGAGAGGGGAGGAGGGGGAATCACACAGTGGAGACTGCAGAGAGGGGAGGAGGGGGATCACACAGTGGAGACTGCAGAGAGGGGAGGAGGAGGATCACACAGTGGGGACTGCAGAGAGGGGAGGAGGGGGAATCACACAGTGGAGACTGCAGAGAGGGGAGGAGGGGATCACAGTGGGGACTGCAGAGAGGGGAGGAGGGGGATCACACAGTGGGGACTGCAGAGAGGGGAGGAGGGGGATCACAGTGGGGACTGCAGAGAAGGGAGGAGGGGGATCACACAGTAGGGACTGCAGAGAAGGGAGGAGGGGATCACACACAGTTTAAATTAGAGTATAAATATAGGCATTTTTGTTATAATTTATATAAAATGTTAGTGTCAATAATTCATTAAAATAAAGAAAAGTAACATTTTCACGAGAATAAAATAAAATCAGATGACCTCCTGCTTTCTCCTGTTCCATTCTCTCTCTCTAACATATTGTTCTTGTCTTCTTTGCTTTTCGTCTCTAGATCGCCTTTGATTTCTCTCTTCCCTGGCCTTCTGCATGGCTTCAAACTTATCCTTTACATCGCCCTTGCCAAGTTTTGGCACATAGGATTTGGGGACAGGTTTAGATGAAGAAAGCAGAATCTTCGTTAGAAGAAAGCAAAGAGAAGGAAGTTTAAAAAGAAGAAATTAGGCAAGGATAAGAATAAGACACATCAAAATACTCATCAAAACAAACAGAAACAAGTTTCAAACGCTTATTTGGATCACCACAGCATGATTAGATGGTCTCTAAAACTTTAGTTAATTTCCTTAAGTTACACGAAATACAAGAGCAGAAATTTTGCTAAATCACCACTTCTTCAGAAACGAAACCCCAATTAAAGGTAGCATTCTACTGAGGCTTGAGGCCAGTACAATATAAAAATCAAATAAGGAACTCTAATTAAAAACTGCTTTGTATTCTATTTCCCACCCTATTCCTAAAGACTCGGATTGAGGATTGTCATTAACAAGATCAATCGCAGTAAAGGATATGAATTTGAGAACAAAGCATAAGATTGGGCTTTCAAGGAAAAGCCCATATTACAAAAAGCATTATTGCTGTTGTATTAGACAGGCTAGGCAAAGCTGAAGGCCAGCCTAACCCCGCAAGAGGTGAGTCAGCTTCCTGCTGTGCTGCCCACGCGTGACTTCCTAAAAGCTCATTAAAATGTGCAGGGTGGCCCACCACTGAGAAGAGGCTCCGAAAGAGAGGAAATCTGACAGGAGGCTAGAGCAATCAATGGTTCCCCTCATCAGAAACTAAGGCTGTAGACTCTTCTCATCTTTTTCAGAAGTTAGTTTCTAAAAGAGGTTAAAAAATTGAGTGTCAGAATGCTAAATTCTCCTAACGACAGGGACAAGCAGCTTGCTGATCTGTACCCGATCTGGCTCCCGCTCATCTGCTGCGTGTAACTGTCACTGGTCCATTCAAGTTCCTTAGCTTGTCACTTCTGGGTGTCAGCATCTGGGGCCTCTCAATTCTCAGTGACTAAGCCAGAAAAAGGGTGGTGCTAGAAGATGCTGAGCCCTTCTTTTCAGAGCGAATTATCACCGCCAATGGTCCCAGTCTCAGTAAAACCACTTTGAAGGAGTCATTACTAAGACCAATGTATTTAAAATTCTTCCTAAGACCCTAGCTCTTCACTGCCTTCCAGAAGTTTGGTATGCATGTTTCCCAGAACCCAGATTAAAGGTACTGAACCAAAACTGCGGACAGAACCTTCTCTCATTGTACATCCTAATGTTACCAATTACAATCACCGAAGTATGACCCTTCCCACAATCCTCCAGTCAACTCTGTATTGCTCATCTCTTCCTACCTTTCCAAGTCTCTTCCTGCCTCCCCGTTCCGTACACACACACACACACACACACACACACACACACACACACACACGAGAAACGAGAGCTTTTGAGATTTACTTACCTCTGCCTTTTGCGAAATGTCATTCATGTTTGCTCTATGTGGTTTGGGGCTGAAGCTTCGTATATTTTTGTATCTGTAAAATAATAACAACATTTCTGGGTGTTGCAACAAACACACATTTTTATTTTTAATTTTTTTATTTTTATTTTATGTGCTTTTGTGTTTTGTCTGTATGTGTGTCTATGTGAGGGTATCAGATTTTGGAGTAATAGACAGTTGTGAGCTGCCATGTGGGTGCTGGGAATTGAACCCACATCCTCTGGAAGAGCAGTCAGCGCTCTTAACTGCTCAACCATCTCTCCAGCCTCAGCACCTTTAATCCCAGTACTTGGGAAGCGGAGACAGGCAGATCTCTTGGAGTTTAAGGCCAGCCTGGTCTACATAAAGAGCTCCAGGTCAGTCAAGGTTACAAAGTGAGACTTTGTCTCAAACAAACAAACAAAAACCAAGTTAGTATTAAGAATTGTAATAACCTTCCCTTTTATATGCTGTATATTTCATCAGTATACATTTCTAAATATATAATTTATATACTTATATAGAAAGATATAATTTTTAAGTTATAAATTTCCCTTTAGAAGTTCAAATAAGTAATTAGTTGTGATAATCTTCAGCTCTTTAAGATTTGTGGTACATCCCAGAGGAGCTTGCTGAGCCCACAAGAGCACAGGAGTTACATGACACTTCCTTTAAAACCATCCTTTTGTTTCCTGTAATTTGACTCTTAAGGATGAACACTATTTGATTGTAACACGGCCTTTAAAACTGAACCTTTCAAGCTGCTGGTGGCGTACACCTTTAATCCCTCTGAATATTTGCCCATTGTATATTTGTCCATTTACCCAATGAAAAACATTTTGGTTATGCTGTTTTGGTAATTGTAAATGAAACTGATATTAAACATCTATGCACAGGTTTTTACGTGGACAGAATAAATACCGAGTCTTGATTGCTGGCTGGCGTGGTAAGAATGCGCTTGGTGGAGCCAGGTGGCCAACTGACTTTGGAAGTGGTGCAAGCTGCTGCACTCCACCAGCAACGCGGGAGAGTTCGGGTTGCTCTCCCCGTGTCCTCCACCAGCAACGCGGGAGAGTTCGGGTTGCTCTCCCCGTGTCCTCCACCAGCAACGCGGGAGAGTTCGGGTTGCTCTCCCCGTGTCCTCCACCAGCAACGCGGGAGAGTTCGGGTTGCTCTCCCCGTGTCCTCCACCAGCAACGCGGGAGAGTTCGGGTTGCTCTCCCCGTGTCCTCTGATGCCAGTGTTCTGGGCTGTGGTTGCTGTCGCACTGGATACGAGCTCATTTTAACTTGCACTTCTCTGATAACATGAGATACATTTTCGTATGCCCACATCCCACGGGCATATCATCTCTAATGAGATGTCAGTAGTCTTTCCTTATTCGCAGAAGGATTTGTTTGTTGGTTTGTTTTGTGTGGCCTGGAACTTTTGATATCCCCTCCAGTCTACCCCGTGAATGCTGGGGTTATAGGCATGGCCACTATACCCATAACACAGTCATCATTATTTCAACAATAGCATAGAAATTTAGGGTTTCATGCACTACACTGCTACTTGCTAAGAATCTACCCTATGCTGGCTTTTCTCTGGGAGACGCTGAGGAAGGGAACCCTGAGTAGACAGGCAGGCACTGTCCCCATCCTCCTGTTCTTTTTTTTTTTTTTTTAATTTATTTATTTATTAAAGATTTCTGTCTCTTCCCAGCCACCGCCTCCCATTTCCCTCCCCCTCCCCTAATTAAGTCCCCCCCCCTCAGCCCGAAAAGCAATCAGGGTTCCCTGTCCTGTGGGAAGTCCAAGGAACCCCCCACCTCCATCCAGGTCTAGTAAGTTGAGCATCCAAACTGCCTAGGCTCCCACAAAGCCAGTACGTGCAGTAGGATCAAAAACCCATTGCCATTGTTCTTGAGTTCTCAGTAGTCCTCATTGTCCGCTATGTTCAGAGAGTCCGGTTTTATCCCAGGCTTTTCCAGACCCAGGCCAGCTGGTCTTGGTGAGTTCCCAGTAGAACATCCCCATTGTCTCAGTGTGTGGGTGCACCCCTCATGGTCCTGAGTTCCTTGCTCGTGCTCTCTCTCCCTCTGCTCCTGATTTGGACCTTGAGAATTCAGTCCTGTGCTCCAATGTGGGTCTCTGTCTCTGTCCATCCTCCTGTTCTTAACAAATGCCTTGGAACCAGGTTTGTAAGTAGTCTGCTTTTTACCTGGATGATTTCATAAGGCTCCAGCCCAGCTCTGTCAGCCCTGGAAGGCAGGATACTCAGTTGCATGCCTAGTGACCTGCACACTGCACTTAGGTTCTGCCCTGCTCTTACTTCCGTACCCAGCACACTTTATGCTCCCTGCCTAGGTTACAGATCACTTGCTTTCTGGATCCACCTTGCAGCTCTAACTAAAATAAATCTCATCCTGGAAACCTTTACAACATGCATGTATAAACTGCCAAGTCTGAAGGATTCTCTAATTCAGTTTCTAGTCCCGTGGTAGGAGCTGGGGGCACAGTAAGTGTGAGTGCTTGTGTGTGCACATACCTGTGTATGGCGTGCGTGCATGTCTGTGTTGAGAGGTAGAGACAGTCTCTCAGTGAACTCTGAGCTCACTTCGATTCTGCAGTGCTGACCAGCCAGTGACCTCCAGGGAGCCACAGCCTCTCTGCTGGGACTGTGGGTGTTGTGTGCCCTGCACCCATCTTTTTATGTGGGTGCTAGCAATCCAAACCCAGGCCTTCACATTTGTGCAGCAAATGCTTTGCTGGCTGAGGATCTCTGTAGCCCGCAGCTTCCATCCTCACCGTAAACTATCTGTACAGTATTTTTTTTTTTTTTTTTTTTTTTTTTTTTAGTTTTTCCAAGACAGGGTTTCTCTGTAGCTTTGGAGCCTGTCCTGGCACTAGCTCTTGTAGACCAGGCTGGCCTCGAACTCACAGAGATCCGCCTGCCTCTGCCTCCCGAGTGCTGGGATTAAAGGCGTGCGCCACCACCGCCCAGCCTGTATGGTATTTTTAAGGCAGTCTTTGGGCCCTCTTCTCAGATTCCCAGCACCATGCATTAATCACATACAGCTTTGGTGCGATGTTCACCTCTCGTTAATGTGACATCTGCCTCGTTCCGCCTTCTTTGCTCTGTAGAGCAGGGCCAATGGTCACAAGAGGGAATGTGTTTTCAAAGTAACTTCTTACTTCAACACAACCATGCTTGCCAGCAATACCTACAGTATTTATACATGTCCTATAAATCAATAGTATCCATTTTCACAGTTTACTTCCCTCCAGAATCTCGGCAGCTATTTTCAAGTTGCCAACTCCTTCTCAATGGGTCAAGACGCAATGAGAACAGCCCCTCCCACTGCTCAAGGGCTCCTGTCCTAGCACAGGTTCTGGAAGACGCTGAACGAATTTGAATACCAGATTAGCATTCTTGGTCACAGAATCCAGAAGCCCCACAGTGATGCCTTGCACTGGTTCTTCTGGCCTCGCGCAGCCAGGCCTTCCTCTCTGTGCTCCTTAGCTCTGCTCTGTCCCTCAGGGGAGTGGCAGCAGAGTGCCCATGGAATGAAGAGTCCTCAGCTGACTAAGCCTCCTGCAGAGTACCTCAGACTCCAGGGTTTTCTTATTGACTTCCTCCATCCTGACAAGTATATTCAGTAACCGCTACCTACCTCCAAGACCTTTTAAAAGTCATTTCTTTACAAATGAAGTACTTTCCCAAACTAAATAATAAAATTGAGATTCTGTATGCTACCCCTAAACATGGTTCCCCTTCCTTAAGTATAAGATATTTGAGTTTGCTTAATTTTCTAGGTATGGCTGACAAGTTTTAAATATAGATATTGTTAAACATGCTCTACATTATAAGCCTAATCTGTCTTTTTTACCTTTATATTTGGAACCTCTGATGTGAACCCTCACAGATTCACACCCAGGTCCATCCCACCAGGCACAGCTTGTTTCAAATGATGCCACCTGTTTCACGTATCCTGAGTAGCACATCTTTCAGCAAGCATGTCCTACAGGCACCTCTACTTTATACACACTTTCCATCTTCCCCGTTACCAGCCACACGCTCACACCATGTGTGCAGCATACCCTTCTATCCAATCATGTCCCTGCCAGGGAGGAGACTAACCACTCAAAGCAGTGGGGAAGGCTCATTTGTTGTTATAAAGTAAGCAATAAAAGGGTCCTTTAAAAAAGACAAAATGCAGGGTCTTCCACATAGCCCTGGCTGTGCTGGAACTATGTAGACCAGGCTGGTCTTGAACTCATTCCACCTGCCTCTGCCTTCTGAGTACTAGGATTAGAGACTCTGCCCACCATACCCAGCACAAATATAAGGATTTAGAAGAAAACAAACACAAATTTGTTAGGAAAGCTTTCCTAAGTTAAGAAGAAGGATGGAAACAAGGTATGTGCTGTGCACTAAATGATGGAAACAAGTCACGTGGTATGTGTGCTGTATAAGTAGCTCCCGTTTTCTTTTATAATTTTAAAGCTGATGACTATGACAGAGCCAAGAAATGAGGAAATTAGCTAAAGTGGAGGCTACGAGTGGGTAAAGGCCACGAGTTCTAGTCCTGGACCCCACATAGGTGGAAAGAGAATTGACAGCAGAAAGTTGTCATCTGACCGACACCCACACACTGCAGCAGGCCCCACTCCCACTAATAATGATGGGGTTTTTTGGTTGTTGTTTTATCAAGACATAATGATTTTTCAAAGCTAGATAAAATAGATAAACATGGGTGCTGGAGAGATGGCTCAGCACTTAAAAGCACCGTCTGCTCCTGCAAAAGACCTGAGTTTAGTTCCCAGCACCCACATAAGCTGCCTTGAGCCATCTGTTAACTGGCTCCAGAGGATCCAGCACCTCTTCAGTCTCCTGCAGACACCAGGCATGCACACGGTGCACAGACACACATGCAGGTAGAGGATCCAGCACCTCTTCAGTCTCCTGCAGACACCAGGCATGCACACGGTGCACAGACACACATGCAGGTAAAACATTCATACACTTGAAATCAAAGAAATCATAAAACTAATAAACATGTAAATTCAGAAATGTTTGCTGAGCGTCTGTCTACAGTCTGTTAGGGTCAGTCCATTATACAATGACAAAGAGAATAAACTATGTTCTCACAGCACGCGAAGTCTGCACAGGATGCCCTGGACTATAAAACACCTAAGGCTCCACCCACTTATGTGCATACGGATGTGGGCATGCACCACAAGACACACCTTTGAGGAATCAGTTCACTCCTCCTACCAGGCTGATCTCAGACACGGAGCTCAGGGCTCCAGGCACGGTAGTGAGCATCTCCATCTGCCGAGCCAGTGCTCCAGCCGGTTTCTGTTCCAAGATCAGAAAATGCACTGATACTATAAAGACATCAAAGTGCAGCCTGCATGAAGTAGGGGTTTAAACATCCGGGGCGCAAGTAAAACCCTGTTTTTGAAGATGCTGGATAAGTTTTATTTATATAAATTTATCTACAAATAGGGTGATAAAATATATACTTACTAGTTCACTTAAATAAAATTACAAAAATTATTATCACCATAAAACACCAGAAAGTAGCTATGTCCCAAAATAAAGATAACATGGAGAACAATATTGTTTTATAGTTTTGAAAACTCAGAATCTGGCTTAACAAGAGAGAAACACATCCTAACATCTACTTCCACGTGCGAATTACTATGGGATGTTGTCTTGACTGAAGTCCATAAAGAGAACATATGGAAAGTGGTGATGTTGCTGACCCTATGGTACAGGGTTCTGAGAATCACCCAACAGAGCATCAAATCGTCAGTTCTCACTCCAGGAAGTAAAAACTGAGACTGAGATCTACTCAGGGTATTTAGAATGATAAATGAAAATTGGTTGAGATTACTTCCTATGCCCAGTAACTGAACACCAAAGGACTTTATATATCTAGGAGCACATGAGGGTTTCTGACCTGAGTGTTAGAGACTTTTGTGTCCGAACAGGCAGATGCAATGCCGCTGGCTTCCACACGGGGGCAGCAGCAGCATAACCGTGCCACCCTAAAGAAGTTCTAAATGTAATGCCAGGCAGGCCCCTTAGAACTGGAGAAATGGTTCAGCTGCTCTTCCAGAGGACGCAGGTTCAATTCCCTGGGCCATATGGCAGCTCACAATGTCTGTAACTCCAGTTCCCCGGAGAGGACTCCCCCTTCTGGCCTTTGCTGGCCCTTCCACCCACACAGATATATTCTCACACACAAACAATAAAATACGTCTTCAAAGAGCTAGTCAGGACACTAGCTGGGACACTTTTTAAATATCTTTCTTCGTGTCTGTATATATGTGTATGTTTGAATTCAGCCTTGTGTGCACCACAGCATGCACGCGTGTGTGAGGGGCAGCCCTCACTCGCTACCTTGATGAGACGGGCTCTCTCACTGCCTGTCGCAGGTGCCCTACTACCTGGCTGGGAGCTCTAAGGGCTGGCTTGTTTCCTCTCCTCCCCACCTCCCTGGAGGAAGGCTGGAGCGCCGATGTGAGGGCACGGGCTTTACATGGGCTCTGGAGGAAGGCTGGAGCGCCGATGTGAGGGCACGGGCTTTACATGGGCTCTGGGGATTTAAACACACCTCGTGCTTCACCGACTGACCCATCTACCCAGCTCCAGACCACTGTTCCTTAGGCTGTGTGACGTCAGGGCGCCACATACATGCCCTCCACCACCGAGCTTCACCCCTACCCCACCTATAACAACTTTTATTCTAGACTCTCCAGACCTATGTGTAACCTCTGCTTTCTCTGTTTTATTTCCCTTCACATTTTAGACACACAACCACAGCATTGCAAGAACAGCAAATAATGTACAAAATGAATTTGAAATCATAGCTGCCCATCAGGTACTGTGATGACCTTGCTAATAATCTCAGGAGAGCGAAACCGCCCAGACAGTGGCAGCCACACACCTCCCTTTGCTGCAGGACTGCAGGGGTTTGCTAAGTCAGCCAGGCTGGCCTCCCAATCATTTCCTTGTTTATTCATTTGTTATTTTAGAGGCCTGGTCTCACTTTGTAGATTAGGCCCGGCCTGGCTAACTTTCATTCCTCCTTCATCCTCCCGGTGCTGACAGGCTCACAAGTGTCTACTGTCAGGCAGGGGTTCGTCTCAACTTTTAAGGAAGTTTTAAATGAGAAACTTAACAATACATACTATATATACAGACAAATCTATATATACAGAAAAGTGTTAAAACCTAACTCTTTGAAAGAAACAATGAAACTGTTTTGAACTTCACAAAATTTAAGCCTAAATCTTTATCATTTTTAACTTGTACAAAAACATTTAGCCAGCCCTGGGAAGTGCAAGTCTGTAACTGGGCAGCCAAGGCAGATGACTGTTAGGAGCTGCAGGCTAGCCTTGGCTGCACAGCAGGACCCTGGCTCAATATAGAAAGGAAGAAACCGATATCTAACCATATTGTAGTGATGTGAAAATTACAAACCGGAGGGACGGCGCCCTTGCTCAGCACTCAGAAGCCTGAGGCAGGAACCACAAGTTCAAGGCCAGTTAGGACAATGCAGCTAAGACCCTATCTCGGCAGAAGAAGGAGTAAAATGAAAGCACACGATAATCCTGTCCGACGCCTCATCACAGCTCAAGAGGGGGAAGCCAGACCTCACCATCCTGCTGACCTGTTGTGCGATGAACACCGCTCAGAAAGAGTGCAGGCAGGAACAGATCTGACTTAGCTTACACTTCCGGGTCACCGTCACTAAAGAAAGCTCAAGCAGGCCAGGGAGAAACTGAGAAGGAACACTGCGGCGGCCTCCTCTCAGGTGCCCCCACTTGCCCACAGAAGCATCTTTGTACGGGCCAGAGCACCTGGGTCCTAGTCAGTTAACACAAACTCGCACAGACACGGCCACAGAACAACATGAAGAAACTCAGCTGAAACTCCTCCCCGTGACCCAGACCAGGTTGACAGCTGATGTGAGTTAGTGCATATTGCAAAATAGACATCCAAAGCAACCCCCCAAAAGAAACACTAAGCTGCAGCCCCTCAAAAGAGACACTAAGCTGCAGCCTACTCTGACATTCTTCTGTAATAACTATAACCTCCTGCCTTTCCGTGGTTGGGATACTTTTCAAAGTGTATTTACCACTCCGGAGCCCTGGTAATAAAATCTGTGTGCTCCTCAATGCTGTGTCAGTGATAGTCACACTGCTCAGGACACAGGACAGGGCCAAGATGGGAGAGGTAACAGGAATCAGCCTAAACAAGGGCGCCCCGAGATGATCACCCACCTAAGAGAACAAGACAGCAACATCAGAAACCCAGGATAGGAAACTGCCTTCAGGAGACTCAGGGGTTGTAACCGCTGGGCTTCCTTCCCCTATCGAAAATGGAAGACAGCCCTCACGAGGACCACAGTTTGGATGGCAAGATCTGGAATTCCGGCTGAGAAGTCAGTGGGGCAGTGGGGTAGAATAGTAAGTCATTCCTTTTCCTGGCCTAGTTCGTTTCCTCATGTTATGATGAGAAGCCACTCTGGCTGAAAAACGACTCAGGGATGGAAGGTTACCTGTCCAGCTTACCTGTCCAGGTCACCAGCCCCCCAGGGCAGGAACAACTGAGGCCTTCTGCTTGCCCAGCTTTCGCACACAGTCCAGGGCCCCCTGGACAGTGGGCCAGGGGATGGTGCTGCCAACCACTGAGGGGCCTCCTGCGCAGTGGTCAGGTGATCACCCTTAGACATTCCCACAGGTTAATCTAATCTGCGCTCTCCTGTCCCGCCACGGACACTAGGCTGTGTCAAGTCAGCCAAGCTGAGATGATCAGCAAGCTCCAGAGGCCACGGCAAACACTGCTAAACATGAATGGAACGAGGATGGAGGTCCGAGAAAGGACTTCTGTACCGGGATCTCTTCCACTTTCTGAAGTCATTGGATTGGCTTCAGCTATCAATCCATGGCCATCTCCTGTTCTGGGAGACACACTAACACAGGTGTCCCTGAGTGTTAACTTCCTCTCCCCGCTTCTTAACACTACCTAAGAGGATTTTTTTTTCTTTTTCTTTTTTTCTTTTTGAGGCAATGTCCTGGAACTTTATAGAGCAGGCTGGCCTTAAACTCAAGAGACCCACCTGCCTCTGCCTCTTGAATGCTGGGATTGAAGACCTGTATCACCATGCCCAGCTTTCCTCATTGTTTTAAACCGTGTGTGTGTGTGTGTGTGTGTGTGTGTGTGTGTGTATGTGTAGGAAGCACACTGATAAGGCAGCAGTGGGTATGCCCCAGGGATATGCAAGGCACTGATTTCCAACCCCAGGAGAGCACCATTATCAAAATGGACACCACCAGGAGCTGTTGAGAGGCAGTCAGATCTCCTGCTGCTCTTTGCATAGATATCAGTTCGGGGGGGGGGGGGGGGGGGGGGGGGGGGGGTTGGAGGCCTCTCCTGGCCTCTGTGCGAACTGCATCCACACGGTGCACACATACATGGAGTCAATACACTCATAAAACATAAAAAGCACACTATCATAAAATAAGCCACTATACAGTGGATATTTAAATTTAAAAAGCCGCAATTTCAAATGTATGTACTATGTAACTAATAAAACCAGAGGGCAGGGAAGAAACTGCACAAGTCATGTGGACCAGAGTGGTCCAGTGAGAGCAGAGGCATGCAGCTGTCGGTAGGCAGCAAGTCCGTGTCCTCCCAATTACGAAGGAGACCGAGGAGCTTCGTGTGAGGCTGCATAATGAAAAGACACCAAGAGACGTCTATAAACACGCGTGGATGTGTGCCACGGTAACGCTCCTTCACAGTCGCCCCATCTCGGTTCTCCTAGACACCTATAACTGATATCGTTTTAAACAACGGAGCTTTCTCCCCACAAATGGAGCCCATCATTTCGGGCACTTCTTTCTAAGCCAACGAAACCCCCAGTTAATCTCTCCCAAATGTATGCACATAGCTGCCGTGCCGTTCACAAACAAAGCCCTAACCTAAATGCTTCAAGTGAAATTCCAGGACAAAGCGCTGTTCAAAACCTAGATAATGCATTCCTTGGCTGACGCTAAATATAGTCTTCTCAAGATGACATACATTTTGACAATGATCAGCCTTACATGTCAAGAGTTCTAAAATAGCACAGATCCCATTTTAAGGAAAGCAGAAAAAAATTGCTCCTCCCTCAGCATCACTGCAAATCTATTAAACCTATTAAAGCCAGATCGCATCACACTCTGCTAGACGGAAAACTAGATTTTGTTGCAGTTTTTGCATTGGGCTAAGTCAACCGTTGCAGGTAAAATTCAAAATTGCACTCATTTCTCTTAATGATTCCTCAGAAGCATCAGGCAAGGGACAACACTAAGCTGGGCCTGAGGGTAGAGGCCTGTAAGTCCAACAAGTGCAGGCTGAGACGGGAATCGCCTTCCCGCCTGCACTACAGAGTGAGTCCACGGCTAGCTTGGACAACCTCGTAAGATCCTGTCTAAAACAACTCAGTGGCAAGAGCGCTTGCCTAGCAGGGACCAACTACATCAAATAGTCCGTTTATACTACAGCCCACCCCCAAACAAACAAGACTTTCCTTCAGTTAATTATGCACTTCAGAGATAGTTTGAATCTTCTTACAGCAGCAGTTTAACCTATAAAAGAATAATATTGGAAAAAAATTATATAGTTCGCTCAATTTGGTATGACCAAGCCGGTCTGAAAACGTGAGTTCGTTTCATGGAGACGTGCTCCTGCTGTTGCTTGCCCAATGGGCTACTGTCGTATAAACTCATTAACAAAATATGACTGGTGAATGACACCCCATCACTATTCTCAGAGCGGGTCACTGGCGTCTTTTCTCTGCTTGCCTGTCTCTTTCCAAGGGCAGCCACTTTGTGAGGGCGGACCATATGCTATTTTTACCACATTATCTACGCTCAACTCCTTCTCCACTTTGTGGCCTTAAAAATAAAATTCATATCTCAAAGCCACTGGGCAATCACCTAATCTCTCAACTTGATCCTATCTCTCTCTTTCTCATGCACATATGTATGTATGCATGTATATTACATATGTGCACACATTGCATTTGAACATCTCACAGTTTATTCACACGGTGTCTTCACTCCGATTTCTAGAGCTAGCAACTCAACCTCCAAGCATAATCCCAGTCTTGGCGATGGGAAGCAATTTGGAGACCCGGGATGGTAGGCTATAAATCCCTTGTTTCCCAGTTTTCACAGGGACCTATGAGCAATTTCTTCAAAACCACAGCCACTGCTGGCGGAGACTGCGGCGGGCACGTGCTGGGCCACCGAGAACTCACCCGCTCGGACCCTGAGGGTCCCCGGCGGAGGAGTGGACACACACTCGGCTCCCCGGAACACTCTCCCCCAAACTCAGCCATCCAGATTCCGATAAAACAGAAGACCCAAGGCCTGGCAAGGGACCAACCCGCAGCCGAGGCCGGCGGGGCAGAGCGCAGTGCTCCCCGCGGGCCCGGAGCCCCTCCGTGTCCATCCCACCCAGCCCTCCTACCCGCCTGTCGCCTGGGCGCCGCGCCGCTCCTCCAGCTCCGCGCTGCGCGTCCGGGTCTGCGCGCTGCCCACGCCGCTCCAGCCGCCCCGAGCCCTCTGGCCGCCGCGCGCCAGCAGCAAGTTTCCATAAAAGTCCTGGTGCGCAGCCGGCTCCCGCATTCCAGACGGGCCCAGCGCCCGCTGCAGCTGTTCCGGGACGCCAGGCCAGTCCCCAACCCCCACCGCCGCCGCAGCTCTCGGAGAGGGGTGGAGAGTCACCCAGAAAGGAGAGGGGCGGTGGCTGCCACTCGGGGCTGCCTCCTGGCAACCCACCGGCGCGTCCCTGCCCCAGTACCCCATAAAAACTCACTTGGAACAGCTTCCTTCCCGCTTTCTACTGAATGGGGCGGCAGGGGGCCAACACTGTGTTTGTTGCTCCTCTTTAACTCGGAAGCGCTAAGTGAAAAGGGCGCTTAGGTAGCGGGACGTGAGTCTACGGAACCGCTCACCTTTCCTTGGCTGAAGGCAAACCACCTCTGAGCCTCCTCAGCATCCAAAAGCAGGGGTGTGTGAGCGCAGCACTGCAGGGAAATCACGTTTGATTGTGAAAGACTAGCCCAGCGGAGGCCTATTTGGGTAAGTGGAGGCCCTCAGGTCTTCCATGTATTAAAACAACAAACCAACGAGGTGTTTGTGTCACACAAATAAAGGTCCCAGGTTCAACCCCCTCCAGCACTACACAAAAGAAAAACAATATTAACGAAACAAGTTAGCCAGGAGGTGAAGGCAAGATCGGGCGTTTAAAACCTACCCTGCACTATAGAGAGAGTTTGAGGACCGCCTGGGCTTCAAAGGCCTTCTCTTGGAAATCCATAACGAATAGAAAAAGGAGGCGGCGAGGTAGGTAACCTAGGGATAAAGGTAACCACTTCTGGTTCCGCCACTGTGCAGACCAAAGAACAGGTGATGCTGCCTTCTGTTTAGCTGTTTGCTCTGCGTCCCTAACCACTCAGCTGGAGGGAAAACGCGGGAGGCCGCCAGGAGGAGCCTGCTCGCCCCTGCCTCCTTTCACTAGCCCCACGTCTTCAGTTCGTGGGGCTCTCCCTGCCCTCTGCTCACTTAAGCTGCCCTTAGACCTTTCCTTGACTCTTCACCTGGCTTGGGCACACCCTTTGGCTCTCCATTTGAATGTTGCATCCTGCAGGAAGTGTCTTCCCCCCCCACCCCTCGCCCCACAACTCCCCAAGTCTCTTGTAGATGCTGCTGGTGTCTTTGGCTCGCTGGGCACTTAAACTGTAATTGTATCTTTATTCTGAGATTTAAAAGATGAGATTTTGTATTTCTACCCAACAATCTCAGAGAAAGATGTGGTGACCTTCAGTCATAAAATTACTTTGTTGCTACTTCATAACTAATTTTGCTACTGTTAATGAATCATAATGTAAATATCTTTCTTTTGATGGTCTTAGGCAACCCCTGTGGAAGGGTCATTCCACCCCCAAAGTGGTCCTGACCCACACGTTGGGAACCACTATTCTAGAGTGTTCTGCTCACAATAAAACTACCGGTGGCCCAACAGGATTCTGTGTTTTATGGAGAGAATGGAAAATTTTGCATAATCAGATGAGGTTATTGGCACAGAATTTGTGGGAGAGACCACACATGGAGACAGGAAAGTGTAGTGAAGGACAGACAACTAGTAACGACCTCTCTAGACCCCAACCATTTTTTTTTTGCATGTGTGTGGCATGCATGCATGTGTTGATATGTGTGTGCACAAAGAGGCCAGAGAACCCCCTCGGGAGTTGTCTGCTTAGGATGACCATCCACTTCCTTTTGAGACAGGGTCTCACTGGCCTGGAACTCACTAGCTATGTTTGACTGGCTGAGCATCCAGCGCCAGGACCGCCCTGTGTTCTATCCCTAGGCCTGACAGCCTTATGTGTCCCCACTGAGGATTGATCATGGGTCCTCTGATCATGGGCAAGGCAATCACTTTTCTGAGACCGCTCCTCAGTCCTAGCAGCTCCTCCCCGAAAGGCCTAAAAGGCCCACTACCTCTTCTCACCACGCAGGACCCAGCACCCATACACAGTTTATATGGATGGAGAGGATCACATCACCACAGGAGGCAGTGAGCTACACGAAGAATTTCAGATGTGACTAAGGAGAGTTAGCTCACAGAGGGATCCTACCTGGTAAGTGCTAGGAAAAACAAGGAGGCTTGTGTGGGGGAAGCTCAGGACCTGAAGGGTGAAATAACAGGAGCGGAGGTGGGTGGGGCCAGACTACACAGGCGCTTTTGTGGGCATGGGACAGGTTTGATTTTACTCTAAGATAGGTGGCCACCAGTGGACCTGAGACAAAGTGGTGGCTGCTGTGACCTGCTTGCAGCGTATTTGTTTGGGCTCCAGCATTGCAAATAGACAAAGGGGGTGAGGGAAGAAGCAGGAGACAGATGCAGGGGTCCAGAGAATCAGGAGGAAGACACTGGAGTTTGGTGACTGGAAACTTGAGGTGTGTCTCAGGTTGAACTGGTGGGCCTCTGAACAGACTGATGCCAGATAGGAAGAGAGGGCATGGTGTCTCTGCACAGTCATAGAGACCCTAACTCAGACACTGGGTTTCTAGTAATGTCAAATTTAGATGTCAAAACTTAACCTACCCTGATCTCCACCCTCTGTAGTCTTCTACATTTAACTGGGTGGCTTACAGTTTCAGAGGAAGTGGTCTGAGACACTACACATGGCTTGAGCATATATGAGTGACACATTCCTCCAACAAGGACACACCTCCTAATAGTGCCACTCCCTATGAGCTGATGGGGCCAATTACATTCAGACTACCACACCCAAGATTTGCAAATATGTATATGGACTCCTGTTATATTTAGCACCAATCAACTGGGTCTGTTCTCACTCTGTATTAGTTATAGTCTATGGTACTAGGGTTCAAACCTTAAGTGTACTGGGTGCTCTAACGTTGAGCTATACCTTTAGCCTCTGTCCAACTTAGACACACAACAATAGAAACACAGCTGAAGCTTTGAAATGAATTGGTAATGGCAAATAGCTTATAAGACTTAACCATCGGGCTGGCAAGATGGCTCAGCGGTTAAGAGCATTGCCTGCTCTTCCAAAGGTCCTGAGTTCAATTCCCAGCAACCACATGGTGGCTCACAACCATCTGTAATGAGATCTGGTGCCCTCTTCTGGCCTGCAGGCATATATGCAGACAGAATATTGTATACTTAATAAATAAATACTTAAAAAAAAAAAGAAAGAAAATCCACCATAACTAAAACTTTTTTTTAAAAAAAAAAAAAGACTTAACCATCAAGCCTGGAGAATACAAACATAAAATCCTGGGTACAGACATCAAGCTAGAACGGCTCCAGCCATTGCCCTTGTACTGCTAAAGGCTTTTTCTCTTTAAAGTAAGGGATGTAATTGGCTGTCTAGTGCCAAACAACCCTGAAAGCACACATACAGGTAACCTTATATGGACTGAGCAGGTTATATTTATGAGCATATATATGAATATACAAATACACATATGTGTGCACTAACAAGTGGTGAGAAAGGAGGACCATGACTCTGAAGGGAGGGGAAGGGGTGTATGGGAGGGTTTGTGGCGGGGAAAGGGAAGGGGAAAAGTTACAATTAAAACTGAGTTTCAAAAGCAGACCATGACAACAAGCAAGGTATGCTGGGCATGGGGCATGTGCAGTCAGACACCTATAGCCTGGTCTACACAATGAGCTCTAGGCTAACCTGGGCTACATAGTGGCACCCTGTCAAAAAGGAAAAAGTTAGGGACTTGTAGGGTGTAGAAAATACATTGGTGGGGCACATGTTAGCAAGAGAGAGACCCTGAGTGCTCGTGCGTGCAGGTCAAAGGACAACGTTCAGGAGTAGAGGCTCTCTTCCACAGAGGGTTCTAGGGAATAAACTCGGTTTGTCAGACCTGAATGGCAAGTGCTTTTACCAGACAAGCCATCTCTAGGGCTCAGTTTACGCTTCCGTGCTGTGGTGTTCAGCCAGCATGAGGATCCTGAATGATCTTGCCTCCTGGAAATTGAACTGCACAGCATTCTCCCACACTGGGTCAGGGTTGGTGCCCAGCAGAGTCTAGGCACTGCCAAGGCTGGGAGATGCCAGTGGGCAAAGTGCTTGCCACACTAGCCCGACCACTGGAGCTGGGATCCCCAGAAGTTGTAAGGAGCCAAACTCAGTAGGGCATGGGTCTGTTATCCCAGTGCATACCATCGGCCCAGTGCACACCTAGGGCAGGACGAAGGTACGAGCCAGCTAACCTGTGAATAAGGAAACCCTGCCTCAGAGTGGAAGGTGAGGACGGCAGCTGATGCTGTCCTGACTTCCACACATTCGCC
Organism: Microtus oregoni; assembly: GCF_018167655.1. NCBI lineage: Eukaryota > Metazoa > Chordata > Mammalia > Rodentia > Cricetidae > Microtus > Microtus oregoni. The sequence goes on along the minus strand of NW_024543059.1, from coordinate 55,003,501 downwards.
GTGGGCTGGTCCGTGCTTGTGCGAGCATGCGTACACCCTGTCCCAAACACTGCCTATCACACAAATACTGCCTTTCACCGTGCTTTCCTTGAATTACACTAGAGAAGTAGCCACTTCTGTGTTCTAAAACACCCAGGAAACTGCTGAGAGCTCAGTCCATAAGGAATTATTTCCCCTGCTGACAGTCAGCAATGGACAGGCCTCCTGACAGCAGGGCAGAGTTAGCCAATCTCCCAGCCTTCAGACTATTTTGTGTTGCTATCACAGACACCTGATACGGGCTAACATTTTTAAATTTATTTGGCTCATAACTCTGGGAACTTGGCTGACACTGGCATGGATGTGAGGACCCCCTGCTGTACCACAGGGTGGCTTGCAGAACAGGGAGTCCTGTGTGCTCCTTTAGAGCACCGTGCTCTCAGGGAAGTAACTCATGCTGACCAAGCCTATCAGCAGCACTGACCCCCGGAGGGTGGGGCCGCACAACCTCACTGATTTCCGTGAGGCCCATCACCATCTGAAGGTTCTATCAATCACTTCAACAGTGCCACGCGAGAAGCTTCCAGCACAGGAACCTCTGAGGAGCACGGCAAATGCAAATCCGTTATCCCCAGTTGAGCCTTTAGTTTCCTGCAACCTTAGGAGAGACCTTGATTCAGAAGCAGCAGGCCGGACATCCATTGGGGTCCACCAACCCTCAAAGCAGCGAGTGTTAGTTGGTGTTAAACTGTGTGACACTCCTCACACAGCTGTGACAAGTGCCTACTGGGAGGCAAGCTGAGGCTCTGGGAGCTGAACATCACCTGAACCCAGGAATTTGCAACAGGCCTTGGTCAACACATAAGACCCTGTATCAAAAATAATGAAGGGGCAGAGGTGTAGCGGCGTAAACGAATGCAGACAGAGAGTAAAAATATATATATATATAGCTTTAATGTAGAAATAGACTTACAGAACCACCGTTCCCGCGGAGACCAGGAAAGCAGAAGCGAGCGCTCGGAGCTTGCTCGCCAAATTTATAGGCAGACATTAGCCCGAGGCGAACACGCCCCCTAAGGGGCGGGACTTATCCCTACATCTCCCCTTTTTGTCTAAATAAGACAGAACTAAACCAAATACAACTACATACAATAACAACAAATAATAAATATAACAAACAATATTGAGAACAAAAGCTTTGCTAAACATTCTATCTCAAGGAGTCCAAATAATGTAAAGAGTAACTACAATTATATAATCTTCAACTCAGTCAAAGATCTGAGAAGGGAATAAACACTACTCAACAAACAGGATATATCCAAAATGTGCAACAATTGACAGAGACAACTGACTTCCTGGGCAATCACCCAAAGTTTCGTTTGCAATGTTGAGTCAACCAATTTTGGCTAAGGCCTAACATAACTGACATACCATTATTAAAGGCAAGGAACTTTTCAAAACTATCTTACCCTGTCTTGGCAGGATATGACAGTCCTGTTTTATCCATTGATGCACGCTCTGTATCTGTGTCAGTGGTTGAGGCATGGGCATTTCTTTGCCCAAAGGCCAGTTCTGCCAAATAGAAAGGCTCCAGGTGGAGTGTTTTTGGTGCTCAACATTCTCTCGGGAATAGAGTGGTGTTGCCAGGAGCAATTGTGTCTCACTGTCACGAAACTCTGAGTTAGATTAAAGGCCATTTTCTACAGCTCTTTGAAGAGGTTGAAGATTATCTATCTATACTGAGTATAATCTCTATATATCTAAAGAACCTGATAAGTCTAATTATAAATGACAAACTTAGATGACAATTAGTCTATATAATTCTCAATATCTATCTAACTTAAAGACTAAGACAATAAACGACTGTGAAACAAATGAGGACAATGACCTCCAAATATAAACAATGTACAAATATACATTGCAGTAGGTAAATATATATCAATACACAAATATTATATAAGTATCTTAATCAGAGGTAGAAATGTACACTGCAATATGGTAAATATATACAATATATATATCAATACAATATATGTCAATACATAAAAATGTTTTAACAGACATAGAAACATGCATGCATACAATAGTCAATATAATTTAACTTTGTATCAATATACAAGAATCTATACCAATATATTTGTCTAAAAGCAGTAACTCACAATTATAAATCTATTATCCCATCATTCCCTCTTTTTTTTTTTTTTTTTTCAAAATGATCCTTGAGCTTATAAAATTCCTCTCCCAACCCTCAATCATATACTAATTATAATCAACCCCTAAATGATGTCCCTAAACCCAAGGGCAAACTTTACTGGGAGAGGGGACGTCGTTCTCTAGAATTACTTCCTGCTGTCATAGGGGCGACGTTCTTTCTGGGGGATCCTGTGAAAGTAAAATGATGGTTAAATTTCAAGATAATGTCTTTTAAAATTGCAAATAGTCTCTGAGTATTTTTGTGCAGGTCTGGCCAAAATGTTGTATAAGATGTGCACCATTTCAGCTAACCAAGTTGGAACTGTCTTGTGCAGCTGGTACCAAAAGCAGGTCTTGTAGTAGCGCTATCAGTATCATGACGTCATATCAACCAGGTGGAGTTGTTGTTATGGGGCCCCATCTTCTTCCTGGAAACTTCAAATGTCACTTCAGGAAAAACTCATTGTTCATTATGAAAAACTTAAACATTAATCATATAGACATATATATATATATATATTCAATGAAAGACATGATAGATATATTCAATGAAAAGTATGATAGATATGAAGAAAAGCAAAGATGTTTTTTAAACTCATATTTCTTTCTGTCCCATATCATGGCTCTTGACATGAGACAGAAACTCCAGAAACTCTGGGTTTTTCTCTTACTAACAGGCTTGGAATTGGAGAGGGACTGAGCCAGAGTCCAACTTCAAAACCAGCTTTATAAATTTAGAAATATGGTTTAATATTACTTACACAACCCATTCAGTTGTCTTGATATTTCCTATTGGGCAGGTATTTTTCCATCTGTCAGTATCCAAACATCCAGGGTCCCTTGAATTTCTCAAAGATGAGTGTTTTCCTGTGGAGATAAGAACAGAACCCTGCCCCCATTCTATATGTTTTTCTTACCACCTGTATGAATATCATCGTTGTGGATGAGTTGTCATTTCTCCTTTCCAAGAGGTTTCTCCTCTTCAAATCGAAACTTTATTAATTTTGATGGTATCCACAATTTTTCTTCTCCTGTAGAAACAAGAGCAAAACCCCTTCCCCAACGTAGCACATCTCCTGGCTTCCACTGAGAGGTCAGCACATCTTTGAAATAAATCGGTTGATTTAGTTCAGCAGACTTTTCCATTATCCAATGTCTTTCTGCTGCTGTCGTTCCTTTCTCATTAGCGTTAAGAAAATTCAAGGTTAATAAAGCATTATGTAATCTATTTCTGGGGGTATTTTCAGTCCCTTTCTGTTTGTTCAGCATATCCTTTATAGTACGATTTGATCTTTCTATAACTGCCTGACCTGTAGGATTATTTGGTATACCTGTAATGTGTTTTATATTATAATAATCAAAAAAGCGTTTCATTTTCTTAGATACATATGCTGGACCATTATCTGTCTTTATTTGCGCAGGTATACCCATGATGGCCATAACTTCCAATAAATGTGTGATTACTGAATCAGCCTTTTCTGAGCTCAGGGCAGTAGCCCATTGAAAACCTGAATACGTGTCTATGGTGTGGTGTACATATTTTAATTTGCCAAATTCTGCAAAGTGGAACACATCCATCTGCCAGATTTCATTCCTTTGGGTGCCCTTTGGATTAGCCCCTGCAGGCAGTGGCGTTTGGTTATAGAAAGAGCAAGTAGGGCATTTCTTTACAATCTCCTTAGCTTGTTGCCATGTAATTGAAAACTCTTTCTTCAAACCTTTGCTATTAACATGATGTTTTTTATGAAATTCAGAGGCTTGTAGCACACTACCAATCAATAATTGATCAATTTCTGCATTACCTTGTGCTAGAGGACCTGGCAGACCCGTATGGGATCGGATGTGTGTTATGTACATAGGGCAAAGCCTGTTCCTGATCAAATCTTGAACCTGGAGGAACAATGAGGTTAGTTCAGTATCATCAGGTATAAATTCAGCAGTTTCAATATGTAAAATAACTCTTTCTGCGTATTGTGAATCTGTAACTATATTAATAGGTTCTTTAAAATCCCTTAGCACCATAAGAATGGCATATAATTCCGCCTTCTGGACAGAAGTATACGGACTTTGTTCCACCTTATCCAAGTCTTCTGATTTGTAACCTGCCTTCCCTGATTTATTGGCATCAGTATAGAATGTACGGGCTCCAGTTATTGGAGCATCACGGACGATTCGAGGAAGAATCCAAGAAGTTCTCTTTATGAAGTTAAGCCGCTTGCTTTTTGGATAGTTGTTATTAATGTCTCCCAAAAAATTAGCACAAGCTCTTTGCCATGGTTCATTATCTTCCCATAATTTCTTTAGTTCATCAGCAGTGAAAGGCACTATAATTTCTGCTGGGTCTATGCCTGCTAGTTGACGAAGTCTCAGCTTGCCTTTTATAATTAACTCAGAGACTTTTTCCACATAAGTTTTCAGTTTCTTACTTGGTTTATGTGGTAAAAAGATCCATTCCAAAATAATATCATCTCTCTGCATTAAAATTCCTGTAGGAGAAATTTTTGATGGTAGTATGACGAGAATACAATCGAGCTCTGGATTCACCCTGTCCACATGTGCCTGTTGTAATTTTTCCTCAATCATTGTCAGTTCCTTTTCTGCTTCAGCTGTTAATTCTCTGGGACTGTTTAAATCTTTATCACCATCCAAGGTTTTGTTCAAATGAATTATTAGATCAGGTGTTATTCCAATAGCTGGTCGTAGACTGGAAATGTCTCCTAACAGTCTTTGAAAGTCATTAAGAGTCCGTAGGCGATCTCTCCTAATTTGTGCTTTTTGTGTCTTAATTTTTTGCAAACCTATTTTATAACCTAAATAATTAACAGAATCTCCCTTCTGAATCTTTTCAGGAGCTATTTGCAATCCCCATTTAGGTAAAAGTATCTTTATTTCTTCAAACAGTCTGTTCAAGGTATCCATGTTTGAATCGGATAACAAGATGTCGTCCATGTAATGGTATACTATAGATTTGGGAAATTTCTTGCGTATTATTTGCAATGGTTGGTTCACAAAATATTGGCACAGGGAGGGGCTATTTAACATACCCTGGGGGAGAACGGTCCAGTGGAACCTCCTCGAAGGTTGAGAATTGTTATAAGTAGGCACTGTGAAGGCAAATTTTTCTCTATCTTCTTTTTGCAAAGGTATAGTGAAAAAACAATCCTTTAAATCAATAACTATGAGAGGCCATCCTTTTGGTAATAAAGAGGGCAAAGGAATTCCAGATTGCAGAGGGCCCATAGGTTGAATAACCTTGTTGATGGCCCTGAGATCTGTCACCATTCTCCATTTACCTGATTTTTTCTTAACCACAAATACAGGAGAATTCCAAGGGCTGGTAGATTCTTCTATATGTCCAGCATCTAATTGTTCTTGTACCAGCTGTTCTAAAGCCTGTAACTTTTCCTCAGCTAAAGGCCATTGCTTTGTCCATATTGGTTTCTCAGTCAACCATCTTAGAGGCAAGGCTGTTGGTATCTCTGAAGGGACATCAATTGCTTGTTCTTTTACAGCCCGAATGGCCGGTTTTCTCAGTTTGTAATATCTTTTAATATTATTCTCAGAAATATAGGCTCTAGATTTAGCAGGAATGTTAATTTCAGTATTCCATTGTTGTAATAGGTCACGACCCCATAAATTCATTGCGATATTGGCTACATATGGCTTTAATTTTCCTATTTGTCCCTCTGGCCCTATACATTCAACCCATCTCGTGCTCTGCCTTACTCGAGATAGGGTTCCAATTCCCAGGAGCTGAACATTTACATTCTGAAGAGGCCAATACGGATGCCAAGATTCTGGGGTAATGATACTTACATCAGCACCTGTGTCCAGCAGGCCAGTAATAAAAATGCCATTTACACACACTCTCAGTTTAGGTCTTTGATCATTTATAGAAGTTTGCCAAAACACACGTAACTTATCTTTCTGATCATTATTGCTTGTAACAGTAGGCATGGGGCTTCCTAATTGTCCTGATGAGGCACGTTCTCTGCAGAAACTGGATATGACTGAACCATGTTTGCCATGGGGGCCTGTGAGGCCCCCCCTCTCACGTTTCCCGGCTGTATCAGGTTGCCTTGTCTATCTCTTGTAGACCTGCATTCATTCGTCCAATGTCTGCCCTTTCCACATCTTCTACATAAACCTGAAGGCTGAGTCCTCCTATTTCTGTTATTTCTAGAAGATGCATTATTATTATTATTTCTGAAAGATGCATTATTATTATTATTATTATTATTTCTGAAAATCCGTTGTCTACAATTCCTTTTAATATGACCCATTTTTCCACAATTAAAACATTTGGTATTCTGGTGTCTCCTTTTACCATTGGAAATTGCTTCTTCTACCCATGCTTCAGTGCCATAATCAAATGTATCAACATTGAGTGTATGCAAGACCCATTCTTCCAACGGCGCTGATCTGAGCTTTAAAGGACCCAAAATCCTTTTGCATTCCACATTTGCATTTTCATAAGCCAAAGACTCAATCATTATACGTCTTGCTTCTGGGTCAGATATTCCTATTTGTACAGCCTTAGTTAATCTTTGTAAAAAGTCACTAAAGGGTTCTCTCTGACCCTGTTTAACTCTGACAAATGATTCCATTCTCTGTCCTGGGTCTTGTACCCTGTCCCAAGCCCTTAAGGCTGCTGTAGTACACATGGAGAGTGTGTTTTCATCCAAATTAGCTTGTTCCTGAGGATCAGAAAAGAGCCCTTCACCTAGAATTTGATCTAGGGAAATGTCAATTCCCTTCGCTTTTTCCTGCTGTTCTAAGAGTCTAGCCTCTTGCCTGAATAAGCATTTCCATTTCAATTGCGGTCCACTCTCCAGTACTGCAGAGCTCAGCTGGAGCCAGTCTGAGGGGGTTGCTCTGCTTGTCGTGGCCCAAGATCTTAGCATCTCCTTAACAAAAGAGGCTTGCATCCCAAAAGTCATGACAGCCTGTTTTATTTCCTTGAGATCATTCATACGCACAGGTTCCCATGTATCCTCCTTGATGACCCTAGGGTTTTTGGAACCAATCACCTTCTCTGTTGTTATTACTGGAAAGGCAGGTAGAGCTGTAGGTAGAGCTTTGTGGAAATTGTCCCGGAGAGACTTACCCACAGATGTAGTTAAAATTTTCCTTTCTACCCTTTGCTCTTCCTCATCAGAATTTAGAAATTCCTCAATCTTTTCAATTCTATTCACCATTGCTTTCTGCAATGTCTGAATCTCCTGTCCAGAATTATGTTCCAAAGCCTTCATTGAGGATTCTAAAATATGAAGTTTGTCCGTTAGAGATAACATCTCATCTTTGGACATAATTTTTATGGCATAAACCGTGCCTTCTTGTATTGACAATCTTTCCGTCAATCTGTCATAAGCTTTAGACAAAATCCGATTGTCACATTCAGCAGTTTTGATTCTCTCAGTTAATGTTTCATTTCCTACAGAAAGGGACTGAATCTTATGGTCCAGATCAGCTGTTCCCTCTTCCATAGTAATGAATTTCTCCTTAACATCAGCCTGAAGAACTTCAACCTGATTCTTGAGAAGATTGTTATCAGCCTGGAGAACTTCAAACCGATTCTCGAAAAGATTGTTATCAGTCTGGAGAACTTCAACCTGATTCTTGAGAAGATTGTTATCAGCCTGGAGAACTTCAAACTGATTCTTGAGAAGATTGTTATCATTCTCAATTGTTTTTAAGCGTTCAATCTCTACCTTAAGAATCCTGGATTCGTCTCGTAAAGACTTTATCATATTTCTATTATCAAACCATTTGGTGCCAATGAAAACTACGAATCCCAGAAGGATCCATATATGTGGGGTGATAGACATCTCTTGTAAAATCTCCCACATGGTACAATTAAAAAAATCATTAAATTCTTGAATAGTAATGTGTTCAGACATTTTATTTATAAAAGAAAATTTTTTTACCTGCAAAGATCGGTTCCTGCCAGTGGTGGTCTCTGTGTTTTTGGAGCCTGTCCTAGAACTAGCTCTTGTAGACCAGGCTGGCCTTGAACTCACAGAGATCCGCCTGTCTCTGCCTCCTAAGTGCTGGGATTAAAGGCGTGCACTACCAAGGCCTGGCAGGCCTCAAACTCACAGAGATCTGCCTGCCTCTGCTTCCCAAGTGCTGGGATTAAAGGCGTGCTCTACCACTGCCTGGCCGGCCTCAAACTTGTGATCCTCCTGCCTCTGCCTCCTTCAGCAAATCCTACCGGCGTGCGCCACCACAACCGGCCAAGTCACTTTGTAACAGACCAAATCTGACGCTGTGGCAGCTTTTGTTGCAAAACCGCAAGTACTTGAGCTTCTGCTAATTCAGGCAGTGGGGTTCCGCTGCAAAACTTAGCCAAGGCAGGCAGAATGGGCCTGTGTCGCCGAGTGGGGCTCGGACTCGGCACTGGGGCCGGAGTCACGAACTGAAAAACAGCACCCGGGAGGGTGCTGTGTTAGGTAGCGGGCTACCCGCTTGAGTCGGGGACAAAATAGCCCGACGTTGGACGCCAAAATGTAGCGGCGTAAACGAATGCAGACAGAGAGTAAAAATATATATATATATAGCTTTAATGTAGAAATAGACTTACAGAACCACCGTTCCCGCGGAGACCAGGAAAGCAGAAGCGAGCGCTCGGAGCTTGCTCGCCAAATTTATAGGCAGACATTAGCCCGAGGCGAACACGCCCCCTAAGGGGCGGGACTTATCCCTACACTGCTGAGAGCTCAGTCCATAAGGAATTATTTCCCCTGCTGACAGTCAGCAATGGACAGGCCTCCTGACAGCAGGGCAGAGTTAGCCAATCTCCCAGCCTTCAGACTATTTTGTGTTGCTATCACAGACACCTGATACGGGCTAACATTTTTAAATTTATTTGGCTCATAACTCTGGGAACTTGGCTGACACTGGCATGGATGTGAGGACCCCCTGCTGTACCACAGGGTGGCTTGCAGAACAGGGAGTCCTGTGTGCTCCTTTAGAGCACCGTGCTCTCAGGGAAGTAACTCATGCTGACCAAGCCTATCAGCAGCACTGACCCCCGGAGGGTGGGGCCGCACAACCTCACTGATTTCCGTGAGGCCCATCACCATCTGAAGGTTCTATCAATCACTTCAACAGTGCCACGCGAGAAGCTTCCAGCACAGGAACCTCTGAGGAGCACGGCAAATGCAAATCCGTTATCCCCAGTTGAGCCTTTAGTTTCCTGCAACCTTAGGAGAGACCTTGATTCAGAAGCAGCAGGCCGGACATCCATTGGGGTCCACCAACCCTCAAAGCAGCGAGTGTTAGTTGGTGTTAAACTGTGTGACACTCCTCACACAGCTGTGACAAGTGCCTACTGGGAGGCAAGCTGAGGCTCTGGGAGCTGAACATCACCTGAACCCAGGAATTTGCAACAGGCCTTGGTCAACACATAAGACCCTGTATCAAAAATAATGAAGGGGCAGAGGGAAGATGAACGCTTTGTCGCCTGCTCCTGCCATGTAAGCGCTGCGCCTTCTCAGGCTCCGTCATCTTAAGGAGGTTTAGCAGCATCGGCAAGGCTGTAGGACCCGCTTTTCCCCAGCACTGCGCATGGCAAAGCGGCTCTGTGTTCACGTACCGCCGTGTTATTTCAAACAGCAAATTACCAAGCTCTGAAACTTCCTATATATAAATGTGCCTGTGGAGGCTTTGGGTGACATGCGGGCAGTTAGAAGCGGGATGCTGAGGTGATGTTTGACGTCGCAGTTACTCTGCTGCGGCTTTTAAGTAAAGGATGAAAAGCGCCATCAGGAAGGCGGGCTCTTTCTCTTTGCTGTCCTGGAATCCAGCGCTTCTTTGCCCGAATGGTTACTGCAGGCTTTTTACTGTTTTGATGTACGAAAAGCCAAAGAACCTGAATAGCCCCAAAATGTGTACAGCAGGATCAGAGACCGCAGAGAAGAGCAAGGGAACAAAGGGCAAGAAATGGCAGCTTCCAGTCAAGCTGGTGGGACAAAGGGGTATACTGCATGACCCACGGAAGTCTCCAAGGCCACGGGATGAAGAGGTAATAGAGAGGCAGGAGAGGAGCAGCAGAGATTTTTCTGTTTCTAGTGTGGTTTTTGTTCTGTTTTGGTTTATTGGGGGGGGGGTGTTTAATTCTTGCTTTTCTTTGCTTACTTTGTTTTCTTTCATGGGGGGATGCAACAGAGATGAGAAGGGCTATGGGGGGGGACAGGGAGGTGAACAGAATTGGGGCACATGATGTGAAACCCCCAAAGATTCCATAAAGGAGTTAAAAAATATTAAAGACTACAGGAACTATGAAGAAACACTGCAGAAAAAAAAAGATGTCAAAAGTTGAGTCCGAGCCACAGGGAAGACAGCACAGAGACAGGAGTTGGTGAAGGGGAGGCCCACAAAGGGAAGAGCAGGGCAGAGGCAGACGAATGAGCAGCCACCAAGATCACAGCCAGAGATGTAACCTGGAGTAATGACAGACATGGCGAGGCCTAAGGAGGGGCTTCAACACACGTCACAGGTCTGCGAGATGTGCGCACCTTTAATCCCAGCACTTGGGAGTCAGAGGCAGGCGGATCTCTGTGAGTTCCAGGACAGCCACTGCTACACAGGAAAACCCTGTCTCAAAACAAAAACAATAACAAGCAAAGGAAAACAACACAACAAAACAAAAAAGAATTCTGTAAGATTTTTCAAGTGCCAAGACCTTAAGTTTAGCCAGGAGAACCAAAGAGGACACACGAGCTGACAAAGGCCTAGCCAGATGATGACAGGAGGAACCAAGTGAGCCCTCAGAGCCAGTGTAGAACTGCCCTTCACCATGCACCTCTGTGTGCTCTCGTGTGACCTGGTTACCAAATAATCTATTTCAGTTCATATACTTAACAAGTTAAATACAACAGGAACCCTGGTGCTTGGGAGGTCGAGGCAAGAGAATCCAGGGTTTAAAGCCAGCTTGTGCTACATAAGACTCCCTTAAACAAACTGAAGAACCTTAACAATCCAGGAGCAGGGTGAGGAGCTCCTGATGGAGCGCTTGCCTAAGATGCTGAGTCCTGGGTTTGGTCTCCTGCTGTAGTAATAGGAGCGGTGGGCTGCGTCCCCGGCACCTGGCTGCCCGCACGGCTAGCTCTAGCTTATGCCCCGGAATAATTACACGGAAACTGTATTCTTTTAAACACTGCTTGGCCCATTTCTATCTAGCCTCTTCTAGGCTAACTCTCACATCTGGACTAGCCCATTTCTAATATTCTATGTAGCACAGCTTACCGGGAAGATTCTAACCTATGTCCATCCTGGGTCGGAGCTTCATCGCGTGTGTCTGCCCAGGAGCCGGGAGCATGGCGTCTCTGCTCCAGAGAGCAGAGCTGTCCGTCTCTGTCTGAGGCGTCTTACCTCATTTCCTCTTCCTCCCAGCATTCTGTTCTGTTTACTCCATCCACCTATGTTCTAAGCTATGAGCCCAAGCAGTTTGTTTATTATTTAACCAATGAAATCAACAGATTGACATATGACACTCCCACATCATCCTGCCCTGGAAACAGACTCACTGATGGTGAGGGATGGTGCGGTCATACCAGCCCGGGAGCTTACACTCTTGATGGCTTTGTTCATTGAAATGTTTTAAGCAAAACATGATGCTGGGACTTTATCCATAGCAATACTACTTTATTTCCATGTTAGCACATACAGACATTTGGTAATATGTTATACTTGACTTGAGTGCTCCCAGAGTCCTGTTTCAGCCTCCAGATGTGGACTATGTCAAAGGGCAGCCTACCGAGGCCACCGTGGCCTCACAGTTGTATCAAACCTTACTTAAGACAGCTAGCACATCACCAAGATACCATCACTTTTTTATTTGGCCAGAACTGACATGCTCATCCTAGCGCCTGCACGGGACCAGTGCTGCTGGCTTCTCCCGCGGTGGTTTACTCTTACACAGATGAATGAGTCCAGTTCCTACACTGAAGAAACAGATATGCTGACATCAGCCAGGGATCACATGTCCATTTACCGCAGGTTATATAAACTCTATGTCTCACATACATATTTGTTGGTTAAAAAATTCACAGATTTCAACTTAGCCTAATCCTTATAGTCAGTTTGAAATTATAGTCCAATTAATTTCTGAGTCCATGTTCACACTGAAGGTAAAAACGAGTTCTGAACATAACTTACAGTTCTGATTGTGACAGGCCATGGGGGGGCTCACCTCCACTTTGTCAGCCTTGCTTTGCTTTCTCATTCCTAGGCCAACTGCAGGGACTGAAGTAGAAATCACTCATCTTAAAGCAAGGAGACATTGTAAATACATTTTTATACCCAGTTAACTCCACAAGTCAATAATCACAGCGAACAGATACAAACGATAAGTATTCCTCCAGGAGACAGATACAGGTCTTTGGAGCTGACTTTAACAGAACAGAAAACTTTCTTGAACATATTTTTAACCTCCGGTAAGGAATGACGACCCTTTTAGCTGAACAAGAACAGAGAGAAACAAAGGAAAATAAATCAACTGAATGTTTCCCCTTTCTTTCTGGAAGGTTTTTCTTGGGATTCACGCCGTCCTCTTACGTAGCATGTGGAGGAATGACAGGCGGCCTTCAGTTAATGCCATGAGTCCCATTAACTGTCCCCGCCCCCGGCTCTAGCTTAGTCTGGTCTTTTATTTTTATTTTGTAAAGCATCGCTACTCTGTTTAATTTTAAGGCAAATGAAAACTGGTGTGTATATATCTCAAGTATTTTCAATAGTTAAGTCAGAGATGTTCTGTTTAAAAAGACATTTTCCTTTAAAAAGTTAACCCCCCCCCCACCGTGATCCCCCCCAAAGAGTTTTCTCCTATTTTTATTACCCCAAAATCTTGCGAGGTCATTATTATCTCTTTTGTCAAAGGCCACAAAGAAAGTATCTGGTGAGTGTGCCTGTTAATGAGCTCACCAGAAACTAATCGACTTTAAGTACTTCAGTTGGACAACCCAACCCTTTCTTTTCAGTTTTTGAGTCAGGGTTTCTCTGTGTCCTGGCTGGCCTCATACTCACAAAGACCACCTGCCTCTACCTCCTGAGTGCTGGGGTTAAAGGCGTGCACTGCCGCCTCCCAGCCAAACCAAGCCCTTCTTGAAGATGGGCATTTATTGTTTTTAATTGAAATTAAAAGCAGGGAAAATCAAACGCTTTTTGGAAAGGCCATCCACCCACGATGATCTCACGTTGTAGCAGCGCTGTTGCTACAGAGGGCAAGTCTTCCATCAGTATTTCCCCCCGAAACAAAGTTCCCTTACAGCTCTGTTTATAAAACCTCAGCACAAAACATCTAGCTCTCCAGTGAGAGTGAGTTAACTAATACAATCCATAACTGTCTTGCTTATGCAGCAACCGGAATGTGTAGGCACGCGCACGGGGTCACTCACATCTGCTGACATCTCGGAAGGTAGATAAAGTAAGTACAAAGGGAAGCAGGGCAGAATGCATTTGGTACTCGTCACTGGTGAGAATCACAAACAGGGAATTAGGGGAGTAAAAAGTGGTGCAGAAGGCGGCAAGGTGTTGACAGCCTAGACACGCAAATGGCACAAGTCAACACTTTACAAGTTATGATTACTGCACATAACTATGATGGATATATAAAGGCTTAAAAAAGTTATACTTATTTTTTATCTTTTCTTATCATTAACCTTAATCTAGGCACTTTAATCTAAAAATGCATTTTTAAAGAATGCATTTCAGATCTTTCTGTATAACTCACTCTGAAAACGAATGCAGCCCACTCTAGGACTTCAAGTCAACAAACCGATCCAATGAGCAAGTGGGACCTGATCTTACAGCAAAATTCATGAGGTCTGAACATGTATAATCTGCTTTGCCACTTGTTCATATGTTTATCTTTAAGGATACAAAATATACTCCCATATCATTGAAAATATTTGTGTTCAATTTCTGAGGAAAAGGCCTTTAAAACACAAGCTCAGAGAGAACTAGTATTTTTAAAACATGGGCATAAGTTGGCACTCTTCCAGTGTGCTCTGCTCTCTGTGGGGAATTAAGTTTGCTTTGTGGACAGAGAAAGAAGTTATTTGATTCTACCAGGTTTAACACCTTAAGTTCATAGTTTCATTTAAAAGAGGATAATTATTTTTTTCTTTGTAAATAGATTATAATTTTAAATTTAATATTCACCTAAGGGAAATTGTTCCAATTTATAAAAAGCTAAAAGTCCTTGGGTGCATTACAACCCAGCGGACAACAGTGTGTCCTCTGGACACGAGGGCGGTCGGTCCTCCAGAAGCTGCACCCTGTGCACTGCTGGCCTCCTCCATTTTAGTTCTGCACGCCAATCCCCAGGGGTTGCAATTCCCTTGACTCAAAGACAAAGCAAATATACAAGCAATAAGGCAAACAGCACAGCCAACCACCACTACTGCCTACATTTGACTAAACTAAGAAGTAACTTGACAGTTAAGAACACGCTTCAGGCAAAGTTAGATATGTTGACACTAGAAGTCATAAACTCCTGCACACGTGAACCACAGTGGTCTTGGGCTAGTGTATTTTCAGGGTGCAAAGCATCGAGGCATATTTTGAGAATGACACTGGACATTCCAGACAATGTGGAGACAATTAATGAACCCCTATGTATTGGCTGCAGTGCAAGCAACAGCCACAAATTATGCAACGTTTCACAACTCAAATTATTACCTAAAGATTATGAAAGAGTCGCACGGGACATATCACGTGGGCTCGATGACAGAATCTCTGCAGAAGTCCAGCGCAACACCCATTCTTTGAGACTTTCTTTCTTTCTTCCTCCCTGAGTCCGCAGCATCGATTCTGTGGATCCGGACAGCGCTCACACCTCTTCTGTACTCACTGTACTTTGGCTTCTAACAGTGGGGTGGGCACAGCATGGCAGTGTGCACTAGTACAAGCGGTGGCATGCCTCAGGGCATCCGCGCCCAGACAGGCGACCAGCAGTTCTGTGCGGCGGATGAGCAAGTGCATCAGGTCCTCCGCCAAGGCGTCGATGCTCGAATAGCGCACCTTCTCAAAGTCAAAGATGTCTTTGAGAAAGAAAAGAACCTGATTCTGAAAAATGAATATACAAGAAATTGGTATTTATTAAACCACAATTTGTTACATCCATGAATTGCTAATACTGCAACAGACACCTCAGTTCTTAGTTTCACACCTCATGGGCAAAGAACATTGAACAAGTTATTTGATCATTCTGATTGTTGTTTTCTATGTCTGCAAAATTTGGGCAAATGCTACTTGTCCTGTTTCTCATTTGTTTGTCCCCCCCCCCCCCCAAAAGTCATGGTTTCTCTGGCTGTCCTGGAAGTTTGTAGACCAGGCTGGCCCCATACTCAGAGATCCGCCTGCCTCTGCCTCCCAAGTGCTGGGATTAAAAACGTGCACCATCACGTCCTGTTTACCACCAGAGCTGGCACAGTGAGCAAAAGAGGGACCATGAGATGCACTGAAAGCACTGGGTAACTGTGAGGGGCTGTGTTCCAGCCTTTCCTCTCGGCCACCTCTAAGCCTGGGCCACACAGGTATAGAAAAAGGAACCACTCTCAATAATCACAATACCTTTTTTTTTTAATATTTATTTATTTATTATGTATACAATATTTTGTCTGTGTGTATGCCTGCAGGCCGGAAGAGGGCACCAGACCTCTTTACAGATGGTTGTAAGCCACCATGTGGTTGCCGGGAATTGAACTCAGGACCTTTGGAAGAGCAGGCAATGCTCTTAACCACTGAGCCATCTCTCCAGCCCATCACAATACTTTTTAAATGTATATTTTTCTGTTAAAAAAAAAGACATAAATGAAAAATAATAGTTTCATGTCTACAGTCAGTGGCAGGCCTTGAAGAGTTTCATTTCAGTGAATTAACTCACACAAAAGCGCATTTAATGTGAGCTGTAGACTGCTAAATCCTAACCTCCACTACTCTGAAGTGATGGGAGAGTGAACTGCAAAGAGAAAACCCAGCGACATCAACTATTACTCCTCGAGGAACCGTGTGCCAAGACTACTAGGGGGCTATCACAGAGTCACTGCGGGTCACAGGCCAGCAGCATCCTAGTGCCCCGTCTAGAGCTAGGAAGGAGGCAGGAGTTGGAGGACTCAAGACCATCTAACCAACTCCACTCTTCCCACTGCAACACACCCTTCACAGCTGGAAGGCTAAGAGACTAGAAGTCATGACTTCCAAACGACAGTAAGATAAATACTTCCTAAATCATTATACAAACATTGTATTACTAAAGCAAACAGAAACTTAGAAACAATTCCCAGCACCATGAGGCGTGCAAGCTCTCAAATTCATGCTCATCTAATTGTTTGTCTCTGGAGCCTCAGCCACCACAACACAGCCCAGCAGAGGTTTTCCCTGGCATTTTGTCAGCTGGAACATTTTGCAGTGAGCTCTAACAAATGTTTTGGCAAACACCAACTTCTGACATGAGGACACACTTTAAATTCCCATGTGATTTCTTATAACTTGGATTTCAACATTCATATCACTTGTGCAGAACTTAGTTCTGTACCACAACATCACACAGGCACCGCTGTAACATGGCAACACTGTTCAAGACCCTAACAGGAAAGGTGGACACACGGAATCTAGAGCGGGGTGTCCGCTCTCTCAGGCACTGGTCCATTACATTAGCATTCGTATTAAAAATGAAACCAATTTAATACTGGCACTTAAATACAGAGGCTAGGTGATTTTTATAACTTCATATATGGTAAACAAAAGTAAACAACTTTGTTTGATTCAATGGCTGAACATACCTTAAAGAAGCAACACAAGTCATATAGAGAATTCCTAGGGCCCAAGAAGCCCCAGGCTAACACAGGGCTTACATGCTCACAAATGGCATAAAAATGGGCAAAAAATCCATCTGAGATCTGTTGGGAAGCAAAAGGGAATCCAGTTATTTTTAGATTCTTAAGTTTACTTTCTCTATTAATGAAACACAGACTGCTAGCCATTGTGTGGGCAGTAGTCTGTGGGAGCAGACCAAGGTTCCACAACGAGCCAGCCTATTGGGAAAATTAATACACTTAACGGTGCCTAGGAGTCAGAGGGTTTTGTATGGGGTTTATACTCTAGCCTGCAGTTTCAGATGAGAAACACTTTCTAAAAGGCAGATTCGCCTCAAAAAAATATATTTTGAGTGTTCCTTACCAGGGGTTTGGGCCAGAAAAATTTCAGATTTTTTTTTAAAATTCTGGAACACCTCTTCCAACAAGGCCACGCCTCCTATCCTTCCCAAACAGTTCATCAACGAGGACTAAGCATGCAAAAATATGAGCCTCTAGGGGGCAATCTCAGTCAACCACCACGGAGCGCCTGGGGTTTGTATTTAACTTCTCTTTCCTAAAGCAAGTGTCATGCGGTAGTGAAATTCTAATATCAGTACCATGCTCTTCCATGCAATTTTTAGGGGCATTGTGCTCACTGTTATTTTCTTGATATGAAAGTCTTACTCAACTGTAGTGACCTAAAAAAAACTCCTTCTAAAATGGGTTTTAAGCAATTAAGCACTAAATGATTAAGCATTAGGGCTTGGGCTGTAGCTCAGGAGGTAGAGTGCTTGCCCAGCATGCACAAAACTGTGTGTGTGAAACCCAGCACCCTATAAACCAGGTGTGGGGGAACACAGCCCAGGGGAAGTGGTAGCAAAAGGACCAAGAATTCAAGGTCATTGCTGGCAACTTAGTCCTGACCAGCCTGTGCTTTAGGAGACCTGGTCTTTAATAGATAAACACACACAAAGCACTGAACTGTTCTTACTGAACTCCAACATTTAGTTAAGAAGGTCAATACGACTAAACTTGGTCATGTGACTGACTTATGAAATCCTGGCGCATATGTTTGCATTTGAGGAAGGTCTCTATGCTCGTTGATAACAGACTTTCCAGTTTAGTGCAGTGTAGGTTTTAAAGCTATGTCCTTAGGAGTCTGCGGGTCTCCTCTGTCAGACTGCCTGTAGACAAGTCTGAAGGGCGCTTTCTTGGTTAATGACTGCTATGGGAGGGGGGGGGGGGGGGGGGGGGGGTCAGGTGGTGCCAGCTCTGGGCAAGTGGTCCTGGATGATATAAGAAAGCAACCTGAGTGAGGCACAAAGAACAAGCCAGCGAACAACATTCCTTCACAGCTTCTTCCTCGGCACCTGCCTCCAGGTTCCTGCCTTGCATTTCCTGGATGGTGTAATATGGAAGTGTACGCCAAAGAAACCCTTTCCGCCCCAAGCTGACTTTGGTCCTGTTCTCTCTCTTGTCTTGATGTTCTCTCCCTGATCTTTTCAATCGTTGAAGCTTTCCTTTGAGGTGGGTTTTATTTGTTTGTTTCGATTCAGTGCAAAGATCTTGTTATGCAAGACTGACAAACTAAATTCAGATCTTTAGAACCTGCATAAAAGTCAGACACACAGCACAAGTATCTGTGATGCCAGTATGTCCCTGCTGGGAGACAGGAAGAAGGCATAGGAGAATCTTCAGCGAGCCTGGCTCACACAGCAGCAGAAAGACACTGTCTCAGAAGAGGAGAAAGGTGTAGACTGATCCCCAGATGCTGTTCGTTAGCTTCCATAGGTGTCCAGTGTACACCCTGCATCCACACACACATATACATTATCATCCACCCGCTCACCACAAACATCCACACAAGCTCATACCACTGCCAGAGAAAGACAAACAGCATAGTTTTCTGGGATGATTTTAAACTAGAATTACTCACATGGAGTTCCCAGAATGACTTCTGGCAACACCTCCTGGGGAAACCGGGAGTAGCACACTACAGAAACCGCTAAGGTCGGCCCTCCAGGCTCAGTGTTACAAACTGTTAGCCTGAGAATGTGGATGGGGTAGAAACAGCACACACCACTGGGTAATAACAGAGCAGTAGCTGGGACAGTTTAGCCCTTAGCACTTTGCACCAAATCTTTTAAACATTGTATACAGTAAATATTGGCATTATCTTCTTTCTCAAAGATGAAGACTTTAAGGCAGAGAGATTAAGCAACTAACCAAGGTCACAGAGAGTTAGTCTCACGCCAGGCAGTCTCACTTCAGACTTCACCACCTCACCACAGCCGTGAGAGAGAGCAGTGCTCTGTGGGTAGGATGGACTAAAGATACGTGGGAAGACACGTTCACCACAGATGGTGCCCCGGGTTTACCAGTGCTCTAACCGAGTAAGCCACCACTCTGGTGGACAAGCCACTGTGAGCGCAGAGGTATGAAGCACACCTGCCCTTGATGGCCCTCTTAGCACACAGGCCTGCCTGCTCTGCGGGTGCCGCCCCTGTGTGGTCCCTATCAGTCACCCAATCTCAGCCATTTTCACAGCAACAGAAAGGGAACCAGGTAGGAATCTAGGGCACGGCCAGTTTACCTTCATCTGCTGCCTTTTCTGTTTCAGCACCGACCAGCAACTTGAAGCCACAGCCTAAGTATGTACAGAGGAGAAAAGCAAGGTTTAAAGTTATAGCTGCTACCAATGTTTCCATTTAAAAACAGTGATTTTTATTGGAATTCAAAGTTTCTTGATCTAAAGGTTCCAAAGAGCAGAAGTAAGGGAAACCCTGGCTTCCTTGTATTGTTTACAAGCATCAGGGGAGATACCTCATTTTCATGAAATTTAAAAATTAAATACAAAGCCTGAACTCTAGAACCAAGGAGCTTAGCAATTACAAAAATGAGCTCAACTTCTGTCTCTCTCTGAGACAGGGTCTGTCTGTGTAGTTCTGACTGGTCTGGAACTCACAGAGACTCACCTACTTCTGCTTCCTGAGTGCTGAGATTAAAGGTGTGTGCCACCTCTCCTGACCTCCACGTAACTCTTTAATAAAATGTCCCTGGCCATTTCCTATCGAGCTTGAATGGCGAGGAAAGTAAACATCACTCACGGTTTCTTTGAAGGAGGAGTTGAGCCAGCGATTGTTCACTACGTTCTGTATGGATGTTGGTGGGTTTTCTAAATCTTCAAAGGAATCCATTAAAATAAAATCCAGAACCACATCATAAAAATTTATATTTTTCACCTGTATTAGATTGCAAGATAAAAATGGGTGTTAGAGCTGAGAGAAGTCGGAGCTTTGTGATGCCAGGATTTTCAGTGGTTTGGATTATGTTTCTCCACAAGCAGAAGGTAAGCACAAAGCCACATCTCCAGGGTATTCATTCCTTTGCTGTGGGAACTCCTTCAGCCAAGAGCCTATACCATACTGGTCCACTTTGGGTGTGGTAACATGTGATATATATATATATATATATATATATATATATATATATATATATACAGATGTAAAAGTGTGTCCGGCCTCTTGGCTGTGGATTCGGTTCCAGTTCCCTGCTCACACAGAGGACTGCTGATCTGTGAGTCTACCCCTATGTAAAGAAACCTCTATTACACTCCATTCTGGGCTAGTCTGGTACTAGTTAGTTTATTATAATCTGCAGCACCCCTTCCCGGCCCACCAGGTCCGACCAGTCTCTCCTCACCCCCCCCTTTCCTTATTCTGAGCAGCAGCAGCGCATGCAGGGCATCGCCACTCACTCCCCAGCTCTGCCTGTCTTACCTACGAGGTCACCCCTCGCTCTATCACGCTCACTCCCCAGCTCTGCCTGTCTTACCTACGAGGTCACCCCTCACTCTATCACGCTCACTCCCCCAGCTCTGCCTGTCTTACCTACGAGGTCACCCCTCGCTCTATCACACTCACTCCCCCAGCTCTGCCTGTCTTACCTACGAGGTCACCCCTCGCTCTATCACACTCACTCCCCCAGCTCTGCCTGTCTTACCTACGAGGTCACCCCTCGCTCTATCACGCTCACTCCCCAGCTCTGCCTGTCTTACCTACGAGGTCACCCCTCGCTCTATCACACTCACTCCCCAGCTCTGCCTGTCTTACCTACGAGGTCACCCCTCGCTCTATCACGCTCACTCCCCAGCTCTGCCTGTCTTACCTACGAGGTCACCCCTCGCTCTATCACGCTCACTCCCCAGCTCTGCCTGTCTTACCTACGAGGTCACCCCTCGCTCTATCACACTCACTCCCCAGCTCTGCTTGTCTTACCTACAAGGTCACCCCTCGCTCTATCACACTCACTCTCCCAGCTCTGCCTGTCTTACCTACGAGGTCACCCCTCGCTCTATCACACTCACTCCCCCAGCTCTGCCTGTCTTACCTACGAGGTCACCCCTCGCTCTATCACGCGCTCACAGGCTTTACACTCTAGCATATGCTGTACCAGGCGTTCAGATAGCTACAGCAAGAAACCTGGAGTCTATGGGAAGAAAATAATCCCACAGAGATCCAATTACAACCCCAATAAGCACAAGAAAGCATCTAAGTGTGCAACAGAGATTGGTTTTAAGCTGGACATAGAGATGGTCTCCCTGGTGAGGGAGCCTTCCCAGGGACAGGGAATTCCTGTCAAACTTTAAGGTCAGAAGAAACACTATGGTGTCAAATGGAAAAGGTACTAAAAGTGTGCCATAGCAAAGCAGGTGGGAAATGTGGCGGGAACCAAGGACCAGACCCTGTGAGGACTCATCCCCGTGTGCAGGACTTTTAATTTATTCTCACTGGAGGATGGAGTTGGTGGGGATGGGAGATTATCAGACCACATATTTTAAGGTTGATCTTGACAAGTTAGAATGAGTGGCCTGGGACTGGAATCTCGGTGCCTGGGAGGTAGAGGCAGGAGGATAAGAAACTCAAGATCATCACACAGAGTTCAGTGCTGGGTTACAATGAGACCTTGTCTCAAAACAAGAAGATAACTTTAGCAGAAGTGTAGGAGGAGCAAGGAGGAGCGGAGTAATGCCAGGGAGGGATGCAGTGGGCAGGGATCACAGGGTACAAGACACCAAGTAGGTCAGGCCAAATAAAGGCCACGGGAATACAGAAAACTTTACTGCGTTCAGAGACAATGACAAGTGGGTAGTGGAGGAAGGATGAAGGGTGAGGCTCAGGGCTCTGCTGATTAAGTTCACAGAATGAGGGAGCACCAGAGAAGGAGCTTTCTCCGTCTGCACCTACTGTTCCCTCTGCTACAGTGTCTCTCCGCTCCCTGTAAATTCACCTCTAAATGACCACAGCAAGCCTGTCCAGGCTCAGTATGGACTCGCCCTGCCCAGGGCTAGAACAGCCATTTTCCTACTGTGCTTTCATGGTGCTGGTTAGAAACCAAGAACTGTGAGCTGGAATAATACTTTTGTGCTGTTGCTGCTCTGAGACCCGGACATAACCAGAGCTGGAAGTGTTTGTGTACTCAGACCTTTATATCCGCATCAAGTTCTACCACCACGCATAGGCTACAATCTAGGAATTCACAGGTATAGCTGCGGTTTACGTCCTAGGCTTTCTACCTCCTGACAGTAAGAACCTGCCTCTGACTTTTCTGCCACATTTGTGACCTACCACCACACAGTAGGTACAATAGTGCCGTATCACCACACAGTGGGTACAATAGTGCCCTATCACCACACAGTAGGTACAATGGTGCCCCCACCACCACACAGTAGGTACAACAGTGTCCTATCACTACACAGTAGGTACAATAGTGCCCTATCACCACACAGTAGGTACAATGGTATTTTACCACCACACAGTTAGATTTCCTATCACTTAAAAAAGACAAACAATGCCTTAATCAGGTAAATATATGTAGATAGCAGAAATAATGATTGTATGAAATTTGAATTTACCCCTCTGGCAGCAAGTTCCATCTCAGTACTATCCCAGTGGTCAGTCTGCTCTAAAAAATAGATCATCTCATCAAAAACATCTTCAAATTTCTTTGGATTCTGCAAAGAAAATATATTGCAGGCTCAACTTAGCTTTATAACAAGACTTAAGACTACAAAATAAATAAATTACTTTTAAAGAAAGTTAGTTGGATCTTAATTATTCTAAAAAGCATTTTCAAATATTATTTACCTTTTTTAAAAAAAGTATTTCAAGTATCCCAGGCTAGCCTCAAATGAACTGTATAGTGGAAGATGACCTCAAAATCCTGACCCTTTTATCCACCTTCCTTCCAAGGGCTGGGATTACAGATGTGCCCCCTATACCTGGTCTATACGGTGCTGGGATTACAGATGTGCCCCCTATACCTGGTCTATACGGTGCTGGGATTACAGATGTGCCCCCTATACCTGGTCTCTGTAGTGCAGGGTTTGAACTCAGCCCCATTACATGGCAGGCTAACCACGTAGTCTACACTCCCGCCCTCCACTTACCACCTGCTACTCTAGTTTACAGAAGCCAAGAACGAGAATGTTAGTAAGGCCTCATAGCAATCTGCTGCTCGGGCTTTAAGATGAAAACGGGATTCCGGCAGAAGGCCGGGGTTCTTCCTGTGTAGCCTGGCTCCTCCCCCCAGGGCTTGCCTACACTAGGAAGGCCAACCAACCTTGATGCAGGGGGAGGAGCTTGGTCCTGCCTCAACTTGGTGTGCCCTGCTGTGTTGACTCTCACACGGGAGGCCTGCCCCTTTCTGAATGGAGATAGAGGGGTGGATGAGGGGGGTGTGCCACAGAGGGGAAGTGGCGGAGGGGAAGGGAAGAGCGGAGGGAGGGAAAACTGTGGTTGGTATGTAAGATAAATGAAGAAAAATTAAAAAAAAAAAAGAAAAGAAGGAAGGCCAAGAAAGCAACCCAGGATTTACCCTGTGACCTGCAAGGACACAGAGTCCCCGAGAGTCCCTAGAACTGTGCACTCTAAGTTCCTTTCCCAGATGGCACTTATTCAGTCACAACAGTTTCTCAAGTCGGGTAAAATGAATGCAGCTCTACAACACAGACGAGGGAACCGAGAGAGAACGGGACTGGAGCTGAATCCCAGGTAGGCAAAGGGCTGCAGGCAGGCCTGTTTGTTTTTGTTTGTTTTAATCTGGATAAGCCTGCACAAAGTAATGTGGTTCCTTTGGTCTGAACTTATCAATGGCTCTGCTCCACTCAGCCCGTGCAGATCAGTGCCAGGCTGGAGGAGGGGCTGCAACAGCTGTAATGGTAGCAGCTTCACTGACAGCTCCACTCACCAGAGGCCTCCAGATGCCACCGGCAACTGGAACTTATTAGAAACACCCTGGTCTGAGGACACGAGCTTTGCCCACAAAAAATAACTCGCGTGGAAGTCTTGCTCTTTGAGCAAGGCGGGGTAGCGCTCATCTAGAATTCCAGCACCGAGGAGAGGAGACAGAGGCAGGAGAATCAGCACATATTTGAGTCTAGCTTGATCCACAAAGTGAGTTCCAGGCCAACCAGAGGAAAACAGTACCTCTGTCTCAAAAAAGGGAAATCAATGGAACTTTCCAATTACTTATAAAGATTTCTTCCACTATCAAAATTTTAATGTATTTTAATCTTAAAAATTTCTTCATTTGGTAGACAGGTGCCATATGCCACCCTTCGTGAGAGAGAATTAACTGCTAGAGTTGGCCCTTGATCACATGGATTCTGGGGCTCATCAGCCCCTTGTATTTTATTATTCAGTCTTAGACACACCTGGTAAAAACAAAACTTGCGTAGAGAATAAATTTACCTTCCGTGCTTTCACAATTAAAGCTGACAAAATCTTCCTTCCACTCTCAGCCAGGAATATCCTGTTGGCTGCTTCCGAGAGAATCACCTGGAAAATACCAGTCCCCATGGTGAGGATGGATTCGAGTGACCAGGGACGCACGAGGAAACCGAGACAGTTGACCTGGGACTGTCCGTGGACACACGAGGGACCCGAGACAGTCCGTGGGCACATGAGGGACCTGGGACTGTCCGTGGACACAGGAGGGACCCGAGACAGTTCTTTGACTGCACAGTGCTAAGTCAGCACCAGAAATGGAGGAAGTCCAAGTTCAAAGACAAAGAGAGCTCTTACACCCAGTGATCAGAAAAGGTCAAAGGCGGGTAAATTTGAATTTTAATTCTGTTTTAGACAATTAAATATCTAGGGTGAGGAGCTGGGCGGATGCTTAGGGGTTAAGAGCATGCGCTGTTCTTGCAGGGGATAGAAGTTTGGTTCCTAGCACCCATGCTGGGCAGCTTAAAACCACCTCTAATTCCAGCCCCGAGCTATCTGATAGCCTCTTCTGGCCTCCATGGATACCTGCACTCACGTGTACCTACACACACACACAAACTAATAAAAATTAGTCATTAAGGAAAAAAAATGGGCTTTGTTTGTTTGTTTGTTTTCTGAGGCAGAGTTTCTCTACGTAACAGCTATAGCTGTCCTGGAACTCACTCTCTAGACCAGGATGGTCTTGCACTCACAGAGAGAGATCCACCTGCCTCTACCTCCTGAGTGCTGGAATTAAAGGTGTGTGTTACCACTGCCCAACAAATCCTGAAATTTAAAAACAAAACTAAGGTAAATTTTGTTTTTGCTTATTGACACTCTGGCTGGTCTTGAACTCACAAAGAGTGTTGGAATTAAAGGTGTGTGCCAGCAATTCAGGTTTTATTATTAACAACCTCACTTTTCCATAGGAAATCAGTACTTTTAATCATTGATTCAAATTTTAGAAACCTAACTATACACCTCTCGATAAGAACAAAGAGTCATTTTAAGCAGCCATTTTCATACACTTAGACCATGATGGTGTTCCGTCCAGACACAGTGCGGTGGACCTGGGAGGTGTGGGAAAGACATGGAACAGGAGACAAGCAGCAAGGACGGGGAAGAAGCTCAGCTGACAGGCTATCTGCCACGAGCAGCCAGTCGGAATAGCGAGGAGAGCTGTCCTGTGCACAGGGGGACACACATCACTCACTGCTGTAAGAGATACCTGGAAAGCCTGCCGGATACAGTGGAGTTTGGCCAGGAAGTCGCTGTCGCCTAGGCACTCCAGCATCTCAGTTCTGCAGGATGACGAGGAGAGAGGAACTGTTAGGTTTTATCTTCTATAAATCTGGGCTTGTGCAGGGCTTCACCACAGGACCTTAACGTGAAGCACACATCCTCCACATACCAACACACCACGGACCAAAAATACATTTTTCCCATATCCATAAGCATAATTTAATAACTGTCACATAAAAAAGAGCAACAGTGCTGGGCAGTGGTGGCACATGCCTTGAATCCCAGAATTTGGGAGGTAGAGGCAGGTGGATCTCTGTGAGTTCAAAGCCAGCCTGGTCTACAGATTCCAAAGCTACACAATGAAACCTTGTCTTGAAGAAAATAAAAAAAAAAAAGAGCACTTTAAAAATATAGCCACTAAAATAAACTATTAACCATAAGCTAAACTGGAATAATACCTCAGGACTCTGGAGTAAATTTTTCCTTCTTCAACTAAATGCATGGCTTCTTCGTAGAAAGGGCAGCGGCAGAAGGAATCCAGGCTGTAGTTGGGCCGCACTTCTCTGTGCTCCGTCAGCTAAGGATGCAGAAAAACAAGTTACCGAAGGAATAAGAACTATCTTAAAAACCTAGAATTTCCATATTGCCAAAATAAGCTAAATGTGACTAAGCCACATAAATCACTAACATTTTATGTAACTACAACCAAACATTACTGTACTTCAAATTTCAGTTGTTAAAATTCAAGGTGAGCCTGGACTAACATGACTAATATGGGCAAGATCTTGTCTCAGCAGAGAAACCAAACAGCAAAATCTCAGGTGCTGGGCTGCAGAGCTGGCTGAGGCATTACCTGCAGCATGCTCGGTTCCCAGCACCCACGCTGGACACTCATAACCTCCTGCAATTCCGGCTCCAGGAGAGTCGGGAGCTCTGGCTTCCACAGGCACTTGCGCTCACTGCACGTACCAACTCATAGATACACCATCTACACACACACAAATAAAATCCTTTGCAAAACTTCAGTCGTTAAAAAGGGCATGGTGGTTCACACTTTTAATCCCAGCACCCGGGAGGCTGGCCTTGCTAGGCAGCCAGCTCCAGGGTAGCCAGGGTCCAGGATAGGATCTTGTCTCCACCCAAATGAGTAGAACTTAACAAGCTTAGCATTTCGAACGCAACTACTTAAATCTACAAGGTGAGCAGAAAAGCAGAATAACTGTCAAGGAAGAGGGTTTTTATCATCCAAAGAACACTTTAAATCCATGCGACAGAAGCGAAGGAAACACAGACACGAATCTAACTTGTGACCTGTAACTTGCTGTAAGGAATTCTGTCTTCTATGTGACTTTGGTCAGCTTTTATGTAACTGAAAGATAATGCTTTCCAACTCTGAATAGAATCTAATAACTCTATAAATAAAATTCCAGTTGACACTTCATTAAAAATCAACTGCAAATACTACCGGGTGGCCAGCTACACAGAAATCCCAAGTCATCTGCATCCTGGGAGGCTATATTTTTTATGGCACTATGGGGAGAGAACCTAGGGTCTCTGCACAACAAGCAAACACTCTACCTCCTCGGTTATAGCCCCAGCTTTAAACTTTTAACAGCAGTATTACTGGGATGCATCTCATGTGCCATAGCATCCAGCCAGTTAAGGTATACAACTCGCTGGTTTTGGAACACACAGAGTTATGCAGCCACAGCACTTCCAAGAACATATTTGTCTCTCTACCAAGTGGCCTCTTCTCCATTAGCAGTGTCCCCGTCCTCCTCTCCTTGTTTCTAGAAGATATTACTTGGAAACCAGAGTGTCATACTGAGAAAATGAAATATAAATGAAATTGGCAAGTATGCGGCCTTGTGTGTTTGGCTGACTCATTTAGTGTGCTTTCAAGGTTCTACTGTGAGGTACCATACATCAGCAGCTTTTTATGGACCATGGGAGCTGGAGAGACGGCTCAGTGGTCAAGAGTGCTTGCTGTTCTCATAGAGGACCTGGGTTTGGTTCGCAATTCCTATGCCAGGCAACTCACAACCACCTTTGAGTTCAAGGGGTTCGCTGCTCTCTTCTGACTGCCATGTGCACAAAGCAGCATGTGGTACATGTGTATACACACACATACATGCATACACACACACACATAGACACACACACATGCAGGCTACTCACACGTGCACATGAAATCAAATAAAAACATGTAGACAAATCTTTAAGAAGATAAAACTCTGGTGAATGGACATACTACATTTGCTTATCTGTTCCTCAGTCATGGACTACGGGTTTTCCCATTTCTGGGGGATTATGAACAGGCTGCTATGAATATTTGTATACAAGTTCAAACACATCTATGTTTTCGACTTCCTGGCACATAAAAACAGAAGGGTCAGATGGTACCTATGTGCCTTTCTGCTTGAGGAACTGCCAGACGGTTTTGCAAAGTGGCTCTCCAGGTTCCAGCTCCGCCAGCAATGTACACACACCCTTTCATAACAACTATAGCAGACGAGACCCATCGCATTACAAAATGACCAATAATATTAAACAGGTTTTCACCTTATTGGCCATTTGTATATTCTCTTTGGAGAAATGTCTATTCAGTTTTCTATTTAATTTGCCCACTTTTACATTAGGCTACTTACCCATTTCGTATTTAACTGTAAGAGTTCTTTATATAGTAGACATGCACGACTTTTTATTGGATATGCACTCTGTAAACATTTTTTTCTTGATTTACCATCTTTATAACATTTTGGTGTCTTTGAGGATAGCAGATCTCTATGAATTCAAGGCTAGCCTGGTCTATTTAAGGAGTTCCAGGATAGCCAGGACTATACAGTAAGACCTGTCTCATAACACTAAAACCAAACAAAACTAAACAAAAACAAAGAGACAAATACTGAGAATCTTGCTCTTGGAAGCTGCCACATAGGTCAGATTCTGACTGTCCTCGAGCGAAGTGCCAGCCCCAGCCCCATTAAGTTCTCTCTTGTAGAGGCCAAGAGGACGGCACAGCAACTACAAGCCCTGGCTTTGCAGACTTCTGCAGAAAGAACTGAGCAGTGAGGCACAGCGCAGCTCACTGCTTCTCTCCAGAATCTGCTATCTGGACTTGCCAAGTTTTCTCAGAGCTCTGGAAGTTTTGTTTTTGACAATTTATGCCAAAATAGTCTCCTTGTTTTCTGGGGGAATTTTTCAGTCTTCTTCCTCCTGCTTAGGCTCAAATCTTGGGCCTTGTGCAAGTGGGAAACAGAAGCCACAGCACCAGCCTTGGACGCCTGCACGCAAACCCCAGAAGCTCCTGTGTAGGCCGAAGCTTCTGCATTTCACATGCAGCTGTGCAGTGATGCATGCTTTAAATTGCAGTGAGATCCATTTGTATTTTTATAAATAAAGCTTGCCTGAAGATCAGAGAGTAAAACAGCCCCAGTGGTCAGCCTTCTAGACCAGGCAGAGGTGACACACACCTTTAATCCCAGCCCTAGAGAGGAATAAGGTGGGAGGAGACAGCTCTCACACAGTCTCATGCTGAGATTTCTGGAAGCAGAATCGCCATTTTAGACTTAGAGGTTAAGAGCCAGTGTCTGGCTGCTTTGCTTTTTTGTCCTTCAGGTTGAACCCCAATATCTGTCTCTGGGTTTTTATTAATTGTGCTACAGTAAATGATTCCATCTATTCCTTCCATCAGATCGTAACTTGGGTAAGACTACTATTGTTACATACAGGCAAAGGAGCTGAGATTCACAGTAACAGGAACTGTGCTTTAAGTCCTAGAAGCAAACCCTTAAATTTGAGCCCAGACATAATATTCCAGAACGCAGGCTTTTTGCTGTGTGTGCATGTGCAGGCTTAAGGTTAATGTTTGGTATACACCGTGACCATTTCCCTCTATTTTTAAAAATGGGATCTTTCACTAAACCTAGAATTGCTGATTTAGCAAGACTGGCTCCCCAGCAAGCCCCAGGAGTTCTTCTGTATCTAATATCCAGATTCTGAGCTTGCAGGTGCTAATCCAGGCACTTGTCTCATGACACAGGTCCAGGGCTCGACCTCAGACCTTCGCACTGTGCAGCAGACACTTAACAGTGCTATTGTTCCAGCCTCAGACCTTATGCTCTCAATCAAACTACACTGTCTCGCTGTCATATCTAAATGCCACAGAGGCTGTCACACAACCAGCAACATCCAGACTAATATACACGTGGGCCAGAGAGGTGGCTCGCGGGTAAGGTACTATATACACACATGGGCCAGAGAGGTGGCTCATGGGTAAAGTACTATATACACAGTGGGCCAGAGAGGTGGCTCATGGGTAAGGCACTATATGCACACGTGGGCCAGAGAGGTGGCTCATGGGTAAGGTACTATATGCACATGTGGCTTAGGGCCAGAGAAGTGGGCAAAGTTACTTGCCTCAAGTCTAATAACCTGAGGACTCCCATAGAAGAGAACCAACTTCCTGAAGCCTTCCCCTGACGCCACGGTGCAGGGAGTTCAAAGCTGAGGTGACAGGGAAGGTGGCCTTTAACTCGCTCAGCAGTCTATGACAAACAGCTACAAAGGAGCACACGGCTCCCTTACTGCAGAGCATAGCCCTCATCTCGCTGCCCCAAACACAGCTGTGCTCTCCTGGAAACTGGCCACGATAATTAAAGACAGAGAGAAGGAGCAGAAGAAATAAAATGTCAAGCATTAGAAAATGTAAATGATGAAAGAAGGCTACAGGAACAGCAACCAGAGGAGAGCCTTCTGGACCTGCAGGGCTTCACAAAGACTAGGGTTTCTTTACCTTTTACGACAACATTACTTAGGACACAGAGAAAAATCAGGTTAGTTCTGATCTCGGTGCTATAGCACTCACTGGCTAGGAAATAACAGCTTTCTGGTATCTGCTGACACTAACATAACTTAGCATTTATCATACAGGTATGAAAACCCACCCCAGAATGGTGCATAACTTGTAGCCTGTGTGCAGATGTGATATCACAATGGAAAACGCCATACCACACCTTGTAGGGGTTGCAGCTGAGGTACAAAGCAATAAATATTACCTAAAATTACCTTCAGGCTATATGGCAGATAGATTTATTTATTTTACATGTATTAACGTTTTGGCTACATGTGTGTATGTGCATCACATGTGCCTTTGGATGGTTGTGAATCACTATGTGGTTGGTGGGAACCAAACCCATGTCTTTGACAAGAACTAGTGCAGGGCCATTTCTCTAGATACAATATAAATGAATTTTGTGTCTAGACTTGTACTCCAAATATGTCATTATTATGCAAACACTCCAAATTACATATATGTGTGTGTGTTTATATATACATACGCATGTATAACATTATATAACATTACTGGAATCAAACATTTCAGGGCAGGGATGTTGAGCCTGTAGTGCAAATTCTTGGTGACAGACACTTGAGGAATGCTGTTGTCTTAGAACTAAAACTATTGTTCTAATAGAGATTTAGTTAAAAACTAAATGTTAATTTTTTAAAATAAATTAAAAATATATAAATATTTATATATTTATAAATAGAACATTTATAAGAAAGACTCAAGAGTCAGAGGCTGGGGTGGAGACTGCCAGCTCAGAGAGGTTGAGGAGCAAGTAGCTGAACTTCCCTCTTCGCAGGCATCTCAGAAAGACAGCCTTCTTCTGCTCAGCCAAACCAAAAAATGATTGCTACATCAAAGTCCCTCCTTACTACTTCCTGTGTGCCTCTCTATCCATCTTCCAGACTCCCTCTGACTCTCTATGCTTAGTTTCTATCAACTCTTTGTTGACTCCGCCTCCTGGCCCAAGATTGATTTTATTTAATTAGTGCAAACACAAACTTAGGGTTCACAGTGTGATCGAACATCCTGCAACACAGGTATCATGATATTTCTTAAAAATAATTTTCAGCTATCATTGGAAATGACCTAAATCAACGTGCAGCAAAGCTTACATATAGGAAAATTTTGTCAATCACTTTGACAAATGATTGGCCTAGTCTAAAGAAAAGCTTATTGCAGTAATTGTCTTACTCTAAACAGGGAAACAGATCTTTTAATTCTGAATAAATCTATCAAGTTATCGCACACTGTTTAACTTCTCAGGATTCTGATCCCTTCTTCCCTTCTTTCATCTTTTCTTCCCCTGAAGCAGGATCTCACTATGTAGCTGTGGTGTCCTGGAACTCCATCTGTAGACCAGGCTGGCATCAAATTCAGAAATTCGCCTGCCTCCCAGAGTCCTGGGATTAAAGGTGCATACGATCACGTTCAGCTATATTACTTACAAAATAATTTATCTTGTAACACTCATATTCTGAGTTATACCTTAGAAGCAGTGCTAAAATATTTTACTATCCCAGGCTGACCTCAAATTTTCCAAGGATGTGGGTGTTCTAATAAAAAAAAAAATACAAAAAACAAACCAGTGGGAGAAAGTCGCCATGCGACAGAACTCTGGTGAAGTAGTGAATGGGAAGAGGAGGGAGGGGAGAGGAGAGACCAGCCTCTGGGGACAGAGTAGCAGGAGAGAGAGGGAGGGAGGGAGGGAGGGAGGGAGGGAGTCAGTCAGAGAGATAAAGAGGGAGAGACAGGAGGTGGACAGGGTCCTTTTAAAAGAGAACGTAGTGAATGTGCACAGGAGGTGCTCCTAGTGGCTGCAGCTGAGGATGTATCCTGTCAGGACCCCAAGAGCAGGCCAGTACAGAATCCTGAATTAGGCCCATGTGAATGCCGGAATAGAATCTGAGTCTTCGGGGAGAGCGGTCAGTGATTTTAACTGCTGAGTAATCTCTCCAGGCTCTAGAAAGACAATGTTGCTAGGCTACATACTTAATTCCAGTCTCAGAAGGGTGAAGAAGAACTGTGAGTTCGAGGCCAACATGGGGTATAGAGCAAAACCCTGTCTCAAACAAAAGTGAAGAAAAACACGACACCAGGCTAGATGGGTATGAGGACTGGTTGCTCTTGCAGTCCTTGTTCAACTCCCAGCACCCGTATGGTAGCCAAAAACCATCTGTGACTTCAGTTCCAGGGCACCTAAAGGCCTCTCTTGGCCCCTGTGGGCATCAGGCACAAACGTAATGCAGAGACATATTTGAGAGCAACACACACACACACACACACGCTCGCACGCACACACACACACACACACACACACACACACACACACACACGGCAACTGTGTCATGCAATGGCAAACTACCTCACCATGAACACGACTTCTCTCACCTCTGCTGCTGAAGCAAAGAGATCTGCGGATTCACTGCTCAGGGCGTCTTGCAGGCCAAAGTCATCCACATTCTCCTTGGTGCTCACGTCTGTATCTTTATCTTAAAAGTGAAAAGGTAGAAGGTATGAGGTCGTTACTCTGTCTCTGCCGTGTTCACTTTCTACCTCCCGTCTTTATTCAGATGGTTAGGGCCCAGGGAAAAGAGGAACAAACTATAGCAAGCTGTAACCTGACAAAACCCGCAGGGCACTTCATGTACTGCCATGCCATTGGACACGGTGCTATAAAAAGTTGCACTTTTATTTAATTTAAAGAGATTAAACTTATCTTTTTTCATTAAAAGAGCTTTAAGCTTAAAAAAAAATAACTCAGTTAAATTATTTTACTATACTTGATAAAGTATGTAAACACCAAAACTAGTTTAAAACAATTTAATTGCAAGTGTCTTGTCTAAATTTGAAATATTTAAGGTTCATTAAAATCAACTGAAAAAATTTTGAGACAGGGTCTCACTATGTAGCCTAGGCTGTCCTGCAATTCACTGTGTAGACAAGGCTGGATTTCTACTCACAGAGATCTAATGTGGGATTGCCCTCTGTATGCCTGAATATGTTTTATTACCATTGAATAAAGAATCTGCTTAGGCCTATAGCAGGGCAGAATAGAGCTAGGCAGGAAAACTAAACTGAATGCAGGGAGAAAGAAGGCAGAGTCAGGGAGACACCATGTAGCCACCACAGGAGACAGATGCCAGATGGAACCTTACTGGTAGGCCACAACCACAGGTGATGCACAGATTAACAGAGATGGGTTAATTTAAGATATAAGAGCTAGCTAGAGATATGCCTAAGCTAATAGGCCAAGCAGCGTTTTAATTAATACAGTTTCTGTGTGATTATGTTGGGTCTGAGCAGCCGGGAAACGAACAGGCAGTCTCCACGTGCAGAGA
This sequence comes from Microtus oregoni, assembly GCF_018167655.1. Taxonomy (NCBI): domain Eukaryota; kingdom Metazoa; phylum Chordata; class Mammalia; order Rodentia; family Cricetidae; genus Microtus; species Microtus oregoni. Next base: position 54,969,330 of record NW_024543059.1, on the reverse strand, counting down.
TCCACCTGCCGCTGCCTCTTGAGCCAGGATTAAAGGCGTTCACTATGCAGGCTGTGGTGGCCCACAGCAGTAAGGTAAGCTGAAGAAGCTGAGACGGGAGAATCACAAATTCAGAGCAGGCAGCCACACAGCTAAACTGGCTCAAAACACAGAAAAGGCCACCACTCTTGCATTCATAAAGCGTGACTTATTAACACAACATTTCTGGCTAACCACTGAGAGTAAGCTGTTTGTTATCCATGTCTCCTTCAAACTCCAAGGCTGACTTTACAAATGGAGCAGCCAACAAAGCTCAGGCAACAGTTTCTCATGCTTATTCTTTTTATTTAAAAATCAAATATGACCAACTGCCTCAGTGGTTTTTGCTTTGTTTTGTTTTTTGAGACAGGGTTTCTCTGTGTAGTCCAGGTTGTCCTGGAATCCATTCTGTTAGACCAGGCTGGCCTTGAACTCACAGAGATCCACCTGCCTTTGCCTCCTAAGTGACAGGATTAATGGCTGCCTCAGTGGTTCTTCCAATGGTGGTAAAGCTCAACTTTTTTTGGAAATAATTTATCTGGCCACACTAGGCCAGGCATCTATTGGCAATGGACAACACCCTGAAGGTGGGTGTGAAGCTGCCACACCGCCGACAGGAATCCATTCGATGGCAATTCATTTTCAGGTTAAAACCCACTTATCTAGGTGATCAGACTGTAGCAAATAACTAACGTACCTGGAAATGCGTCATGGGTATAAAAAGCAAAGAAGAAAAAAGATTCTCAATCTGTTAACCTTGTCAAATGCTTTATCCCCGTTAATAAGAAATGAGGAATTTCCTTGCTTTCATTTATTCAAATTTGCATTCTACTAAGCCTTCCCTAAATAAATGTCATTAACTTAGCCAGAAATCTTTCAAATTTTCTTGAGAACCCCTATGTATCAGAAGAACCTTTTATGACTCTATTGGGGAGCAAAAATCCAAACCCCTGTTAATTTAGTTTAAATTCAAAAGCAGTGCAACTGCTGGTATTTTCAGTCCTGCGGAGGACAAGAGGGTTGACGCACAGCGCTGAGGCCTCGGTAGGGTGGGGGCGCCCACACGCTGCACACCGATCGCTGTTTCACGTCTGCTGGGACAGCTTTTACATTTCAACTACTTACCTCCTAAAGTCTAAGGTATAATTGTTTCAACTGTGTTAATCCTTTGAACACACTGAGCTTCTTGTCTTAAAATTCTACCATGCCAGGTGTGGTGGTGCACTGGTAGAATCCTGGTTATACCTAGGAGCCAGGAGGCTAGTTTTGCCCAGCAGTTCAAAGTTCGTATGAGCAATATAGCCATACCCCATCTCAAAAAAAAATAAAATAAAATAAAACTCTTCTGCTAGATGACCATTATAAACCAAGATTAAATTATTCTATTTAAATAATAATAGTCTGGAAATACAGCTCAGTGGTAAAATACTTGTGTAGCTTTGACACGGACTAGAGCCCTGGATTCTCTACCTTGCATAGCCAACAAACAAACCACCCCAAACAAAGGGAAACAACAAAACCTGAGAAATTTATAGTATTCTATCAAACCAGAAAATGAACCAAGTGTCTTATTACTATCTACCTCTATGTGTGCTGAGTAGATTTATGTGAACCACGTATGTGCAGATGGTGTCATTCCCGGAACCAGAGCTACTGGTGCTGTAAGCCAGGAAGTGTGTACTAGGAACCACACCTAAGTCCTCAGTGAGAGCCAGAAGCAGTTTAACTGCTGAGCCATCTCTGCAGCCCAGTTTAACTGCCGAGCCATCTCTCCAGCCCAGTTTAACTGCCGAGCCATCTCTGCAGCCCAGTTTAACTGCCGAGCCATCTCTCCAGCCCAGTTTAACTGCCGAGCCATCTCTGCAGCCCAGTTTCACACTTTTATAAACAGCTCCATAGCTGGCAAATGTTATCTTTGGACACTCAATTATGAGGGAAATTCCCATATTTTCATTTCAGTACATAGAAGACACTTAAAAAATGCACACACGTGCAAATGTACACACACACATATACACATGCATGCACGCAAACACACATATGCAAGCACACACATACACACGAGATGTTTAAGAGTCTGAGTTTTGAAGCTTTATTTTCTTAATTACTTTCTATTGTCAGTGTGTAAGCTGCTGGTGTAAGGAAGCACAACTTCACGATGCCCCAGCAGCGTTAAAGCAGGTTACATTCACAGTCTGTTAACTAGGCTCCGCGCGCCTGTTGTCACTGTCTCAGTACACCGCAGCCATCTAGAGCCCCTTTCCTTTGCATACATTACACAGGAACTGTCCAGCCTCTGTAGCTTCAGCTGACAGTAACTAGCCATTCAATGTCATCGAGATCAATTATGGTTGCACTCTATTTAATAAAGAAAGAAAATCTAACAAAGCTGACTCAATTCCAGAGGGACGAGAGTGACTCACTGAGTCCAACCTTGCTGTGCGATGTCACATGATGGTCTACAGGGTGAGTTCCAGGACAGGCTCCAAAGCTACACAGAGAAACCCTGTCTCAAAACACAGAGGACACATCTCTTATATCCTAACAGTCTGGAACTCTTGCTGGACCTCACAGCCAGAGTTTGCAACACGCCTTAAGGTCACTTAAGACTGCTGTCCTACTGTGTACCCAGCCCATTGGTTTAGCCTGCTTTTAAGAGAACAATGTAACGATTAACCTCACAGCCTGGATTACCTAATGTATCCGCTTTTACAGAATAATGTAAAGATCAACCTCACAGCCTGGATTACCATGTATCCGCTTTTACAGAACAATGTAACGATTAACCTCACAGCCCTGGATTACCATGTATCCGCTTTTACAGAATAATGTAAAGATCAACCTCACAGCCTGGATTACCTAATGTATCCGCTTTTACAGAACAATGTAAAGATCAACCTCACAGCCCTGGATTACCATGTATCCGCTTTTACAGAACAATGTAAAGATCAATCTCACAGCCCTGGATTACCGTATATTCCCCTTTTACAGCCTGAGATAATGCTCAGCTGTCATCTTAGTTAGGTGCTATCCCTGCCCCGACTGAGAGCAGGGCACGTGTGCTATGATAAGCATTCGCTGGGAACAGCAAACAGACCGAGGACAGCCTTTTAAATGGCTATTCATGATATCCAGATGGGGTCAACTGGAGTCAGTGACTTAACCCCTTGTGAAACTCCATTAAAGATTTCTGTAATGTGTCCCTCAAGTGGTGTTTTCTGGGCTGCTCAATAAAGGCAGAGCAAAGCTCTTTGCAGAGACAGACACGTGGACATAGACAGACACACATACACGGCGACTTACTCACATAGCCTTCAGGCAGGAACAGATTCAGACTCATACAGCAGGCAGTGGATGGAAGGCACATGGACAGTCAAGTAGAGAATTCAAATCTGGGCTGCTCTTGGTTCAATAATACCACGGGAAAGGGCTTTGATTTCTTTGCTTAATGCAATACCAGCAAATTATTGGTGACTCTAAGTACATCGCTAATGTGTTATATCTACATGCCAGAAAACAACAGACTGTGTCTCTTATTTCAGTGATTGTTGTAATTCCTGAAAGGCAGCTTAATGATGCTGAAGAGAAACAATACATCTGTTTCTTGAATGAACCAATAAAATGTATAAAGAAGAAAGCCTGGGCAACACCCCAAACTCACTGTTTTTACACACCCAATTAAAATGTACAACATTCTTTGGAAAGCATCTCAATCCTTGACTGTACTACCAAACAAAGGGAGAGCGCAAGAATGTGAAGACTGAAGCTTTCATCTTTAGCAGTTCCCAAAACTGCTCACTGGGTTTCCTCCAGTGCATGTCTTAGTTAGGGTTTTTATTTACTTTATTTACTTATTTTTGATTTCTGAGACAGGGCTTCTCTCTGTAGACCTGGCTGGCCTGGGACTTGCTCTGTAGACCAGGCTGGTCTTGAACTCACAGAAATCCGCCTGCCTTTGCTCTCAAGTGCTGGAATTAAAGGTGCGTACCACCACCAAAGTAACTTGGGGAGGAAGGGTTTGTGTGGCTCACACTTCCACATCTTAGTTCATCACTAAAGGAGGTCAGGACAAGAACTCAGCAGGTTAAGAACCTGAGGCCACGGAGGGTGCTGCTTACTGGTTTGCTTGCTCCTCATGGCTTGTTTTTTTTTTTTTTTGTTATTGTTTTGTTTTGTTTTTATAGAACCCAGGACCATACTCCAGGGAGGGTTCCACCCACAATATGCTGGGCTCACCCCCGTCAATCACTAATTAAGAAAATGCCCAACAACTGCCTACAACCCAGTCTTATGGAGACTTTTCCTAATGGTCATTTCCTCTCAGATGACTCTAGGTTGTGTCAAGTTGACATAAAACACTCAAGCATGGGATCCAAAGCTGTTTTCTGGTCTGAGGGCACTGCACACATGTGGTACACACACATGGATGCAGGCAAAACACTCAGGTACATAGAATAAAAAAATCTTACGAAAGTTTAAAAGTGCATCCCGTGTGACCTAGCAGTTTTATACCAGGTGTTTTATATAAATGCATGATTATAGGCATAAACATCCTCCCAAATCCTCTGATGTATCAGGCAGTGTTGAAAGAGTTAAAACCACGAGTTGAAAGGCAGAGAGCTAACATTAAAGTCAGGGCCCTACCCTATTGCTTATCAGCTGTGTACCCTTGAGAGCCTCACCTCTGTTTCTCAGTGAGCTCTGTAAAAATAGGAATGAAATCTACCGCTAGCTATCACAGGAATTCAACGCCAGGTCTTTAAACATCCAAAATTAGCAACTCACAAATGTGTACCATTTAGTAAATTCTGCTTCTCAGCAACCACTGCTTAAACATATACCATAGAAGAATAAACCAATCTGCAGGCTGGAAGAAGCAGCTTTAGCAAGGGATGCAGTTCTTGAGAGCCCCGAGGATATTAAAGCCACTTAAGTGAGGCTCATGCAAACTAACATTTCTTATTTGTTATAAACTAGCAGTTTCCCAAGACATGAGAACCATGGCTAAAGGGCCGAACATTGATTTCATTTGGGTCATTTTGTCTATAGTAAGATTTTAACATATTTTTAGAGTCCTATTAAATTTCTAATGTTTCTAGTATCGAGACCTAAATTAAGTGTGAGAAATTAATTTATAAACCTGAAATATACAGCTTATGCCATTTTATGAATGAATTCTTAGACATTCTTAAAGCTTCCCACGCAGGATAAATTACAAGCTAACGGCAGTTAATAAATTAGCAGTGGCCACACCGGCTCTCAATGGAGCAACTCTTTGGTTGGGTTAGTTGATTGGTAATCTTTAAAAGAAAATAAGTAATCTTAAAATGTTTTCTGCCTGTCTTTGTCACCTAGCACGTGAAACAGACTCACGCCGAGACGTTAGCAACGCTCTTCTTTGGGAGAGCTACAGCACCGCGGTGTTTAATTTTAGCTCACTTATGCTGTAGGCCAAAAATCTGACTGGATTCAAGCCTTCCTCCTTCTTTCACAACCTCATAATTGATATATTACTTAAGTTTTTTCCAAAGAAGGATTTGCTTTTAAAGTTTTGTTTTTTTTGTTTTAAAGGAGGGAGAGGGAAGAAAACCAGAAGCCATCTCAGCCTTGACCCTGGCCCCAGCCCTTGCTTTATTTCCTTAGATCAAGCCAAGTGGGCTTCTCTGTCTTGGTTCTGCTGTCTCTAGGCACATTCTATTCCTGTCACTGAGAAGGCCCTGGGTCTATTTTAGCCTCTGCAGACGCTGTGGAGATTCCAGAGATGTCTCTCTTCTTTCCTGACTCCACAGAGAGGAGGGCGCCCACTCATTCCCACTTGACTGTTGCTGGTTAGTCTCCCGAGGCGTTTGACTAGCTTAACTATAACTTGGAACCTTGTCCTTTCTCCGGTGTCATTGAAAATGGACAAGTTCCTGCTGCCAACAAGTATTTTGCGGTCTTAAGTTGTCCAAATTACCAGCCGTCCAGAAAACTACTGTGGCTCTCTGTGGGAAGGTTTTTGTGTGTTCAAGAGTTTGTTGCTGTTTTGAGACAGGATCTCACTATGTAGCCTAGAATAGCCTGTGCCTGGGATTAGAAGCGTGTGCCACTGCACACCTCCTCTTTTATATGAAAATCTGCTACCCATATTGTAAACCATCCTCCCCCCCGCCCCGGTTTTCAGATGCTGAAATACACAGCGTGGAAGAAAGAACAAAGTTGAATTTACAAGTCAAACGCAGTTTCTGAACGGGAAAGACGGAGCCTGCAGTACTTTCTTGATGCACCCTTCAGTGGGCCTCTGTACTGCTGTGGGTAGCACTGAGATCCACCGGCCCCCAAAGACTGCTGGGTTCCCAAGAGTTCTGACTCCCACAAGAGATGGTGGCACGCGCACACAAACAGCTTGCCGCTATGGCACCGAGCAAGAACAGCTTGCCCTAACAGTTGTGTCTGGCTTTCCCTGTTTATTAAAACACTCAAACACGACGATGGCAGAGCAGAACAACTGTGATCCTAACTGGGAAATACAGTAGACAACACACCCTGGGTGACACGGGGAGAAGAAGGGGGCACCCACATTTTAATTAAGGCTGGGCAGTGGCAGCCCATGCCTTTAATCTCAGCACTAGGGACGCAGAGACCGGCAGATCAAGTTGAGACCAGCCTGATCTATAGAATGAGTTCCAGGACAGCCAGGGTGACATAGAGAAACCCTGTCTTCAAAAACCAAAAAAGAAAATAAAAGAGTTTGAGTTCCAAGTTGTCTACAGATGTTACCAGGCCAACAGGGTACAACTGGTCTGTATGCTGCATGAAGGCCCTGGCCAGAGGGACAAGTAGGGACAGAAAACTAGTCAAGTACTAGGCCAACTTCCCCTGGAGAAAGGTGACTCTTGGCCTTTTCCTAGTTCTACAAAGCCCCTGTACGACAGGCGAATTGAAGCTATGGAGATATGATTCGGATCAGGAAAGAGGGCATGCGTCAGGCGCCCCTTCGTTTCTGGAGCCTACAGCAACTACAACCCTGCTGCACTGGTCCTCTCTTTAGTTGTCCAGACATGCAGCGATGACACCAGGTCAGTTTCCTTTTGCGGTATTATTACATCCTCTGAAATTGAAATTATGAGCTTCACACGGGAGGGAAACGACGGACCACACCTCGCCAGTGCTGTGCCATCCGCACTGTGCTTATTCAGAGATCTGACTGCATAACGTAAGCCTGCTGCTCCAATCACACCCTAAAAATACAGCCTCGGAGAAGCTCTCCTCCTGTCAGGGAATTCTGCAGGGAGAGAGGACGACCCTGGTCCCATGGTGTCAACTTTGGGACATTTGGTGAGAGGAGAGTCAGAGGTATTTCCAGTTATAGCCAAACTCATTCAGTGTTTCTGGATATTCTATCTGGGAACTTACCAAACAGAGAAATACCTCTCTCCTGGACAGGAGACCCCATATGACAGTGCTGTTCTTTTCTCTGCCGGAGAAATTTGTGTACTCAGCACTAAACTAGAAAAAAGGACATTTTTATTTTCCCTTAGAGGAACTCTCATCAACTCAAAACAACAACAACAACAAAATAAACAAAATAAAAAACCCAAAGAGACACAGGCACTTCAACAAAAAAGGAGCTACAAGAGAGGATAAAGATATTGAAGTCACATCAGCCGCCCTTCCACAATCTCCTTCAAGCATATATATTGGACTTGACATCTCGGTTATTTTCAGTGGCTCATTTTTGCCTAAGAAACAAGTTCCACACGACTTCCCTGGTCCTGTCTCCTAGGTTTAGCCTCCTGTGCACACTGCGTCCTCAAACAAGGTCTCTTCTGCAGCTGGACTCTCTGCTAGCCCTCTTCTCAGCTGTCTTCCTGCTGTGTGTCTTGGAGCGGCTCCTTCTACACAGCCTTCTCTTCAGTGCCCCACAGACACTCCCAAGCTCTTTCTTCGCTGTTTCCACAGCCCTTGACCAACACGGAGCAAGGCCTATTCCCCAGCACCATGCTGTCTGTGCTGCTTCTTAAACACCAGATGAGTCAACTAAAACTGTAGTAAGCTTCGGGTTTCCCCCTCTGACACCTTTCCATTACACCATTTTTGCTATACACAAAGAAATGACATGTTTGGGCTATGTTTGCTGGTACATTTCTGTAATGTCAGCATGAAGAAAACACGTTTTTCATACATATCTATTGTGCATGTATGTACGTATGCATATGTACAGACATATACATGGCATGTGTGTAGAAGCCACAGAACAATTTATGTGATTCAGTTTCCATTCTCCACCAAGTGAGCTCCAGGGGTCCCAAGTGCTCAGGTTTTGTGCCGTTACCCACTGGGCCACTGGGCCAGCTCAAATCACGACTTTAAGGCCAGTCTATGCTATGTAGCGAGGCATCCATCCAAAACCAGCCAACCAACAAGACAAACAAGCCTAAACAACAACAAAAGCACCAAAGCAAAAATGTTTTTCTAAATGCATATTCCAGACTTAAGATCCTTAGTTCATTCTGCTTTAAAAATAGATCCTGTGGAAGCCTAATAGCAAAAGTATGCATATTTTACAGCACCGCTTTTGAACAGTATAAAATTCCTGGTTTGTTTTTAAGGTCTAAATTTGTTCCTACACATCAGTGTAAAAGAATCTCAAAATCCTTTGCATCAGCCAAAAAAACCCTAAAAAAAACCCAAAAAAACACAGCCAACATTGATCACATTCATGACTCTAGGGTTGCTCCTAATACCGATGCTGCAATAATACTGTTATTTAAAGAAAGCATATAAGACATAAAGACTAATTTTAAAAGTAACTGTAGATTAATAAGCTAGAACTTAATTCATGTATGCCCTATCAATCAAATAATGTCCACAAACTATTAGCAAGCTCCGTATGTTGTAAATCATTTTTATTTTTAAACTGGTATTAATCCATCAATTTGGACCTACACAGAGGACCAAAAAAGCCAGCCAAGATTACGTCGCGCCAGGGTGTCTCAGGGTTAATACTCGTCCAGCACACGAGGCACTGCACTGGGTCTCTAGCAGCACAGGAATGACCGAAGAACAGTACCAGTTCCTGAATACTGGACGAGATTCCCTGCCTGAACATTTAGAGATGAGGATACAACTAAAGTCTAGGATTCATATCGCTCCCTAAAAATAACTGGCTCCTGAAACAACTTGCTACTAAAAACACACAGAACCCAGCACGTGAGCTTGAGCTGACCCATACCAGAGTGACAGATGTGTGGTGCAAACTCAGACACATGACGCTACAGAGGATCCTGTCTAAAGTGAGGTCATCCTGTGGCCTACCTACCCCACAGTCTTTGTGACCACCTAGAAAGTAGTTTCTATCAAAAGATAAGAAAGGTAACACAATAATGAAGATAATAAAAATTTCTACTTATTTTAAGATATACTTTTATCATATATACATATAGAGAAAATAAAATAGTATTTCTGAATTTACCAGTCATTTATACCATGTGTTTCAAAATTTACAAGATTATTTACTTATTAAGAAAAGCATAACTAAGTGGACCGCTGCTGTGTCTACCGCTTGATGTCTGTGGTATGAGTCTGGAAAGGAGTCCGCCAGCGCGGGAATAGCAGCAGATAAGCCAAGAATTAACTCACGTCCCAAAGCACATCTGTTTACTTTCAAGTTCTTTATCTGAGGCTCTAAAACAGGCAAGCTTCAGTTACAAGACACGGAAAGAACAGGCAGGCCGGGAAGCTAAGGGCATGGTCTGCAGGGAGCTTCCAATGTTAAAAATACACTGCACTGCGCTCCAACTGTCTCATATGAGGAGGACTTACCTGGTCAGTCCAGCTAAGCACAACTGGACGCCTGGCCTGGTCTTATTTCACTTGAATTACACAACACAAAAGCTGCATGCTCAACAGTTCAATAAGCACTTGCAAATGTATTCCTTTACTTTTCTTCTATTTCTTTATGGGCTGTGCATGTGGGGACAGAGGACAACTTGAGGGAGTTCTGTTCTCTCTCTACAGCATGTGGGTTCCAGGGATTGTCAGCAGGTGTTCAGCTTAGCAGTAGGCACCCAAATTCTCCGAACCATCCTGGCAATCAACAATTGCCTTGTTTTTTGGAGACAGGTTCACTATGTAGACCAACCAGGTTGGTCTCAATCTCAGAGGGACCAACCTCCCTCTGCATCCTGGCTGCTGCATCAAAGGTATGTGCCACCACGTCTAGTACAGACCAGAAAATCCCATTGCCATCATCTTAGCTACTGCTCCAAGCACATGTGAAATCCATCTACTTAATGAAGAATCACCTGCCACACTCTGAAATGCCAGGGTCACAGTCTCAACCACAGGTCTAGATCAATCTCAGGACTCTGTTGTGTGAAAACAGCACAGGGCTTATTTGGTTGTTTCTTTTGACACAGTCTCCCTAAGTGGTCCAGACTGGCCCCCAACTTTTACTTTCTGGGCATGGATGCAAAGGAGATAGAGATATGCATTTTGATAAGACTCAGACCTATGAGTCTATCCTACACTTAAGCCAGTGAGAAAAGCACCTCCCCTTACTTCCTAATGCAAGCCATTTTCTATCACACGTTTAAAGATGGGTAGAAACACATCTAACAATTCTACTGTATTTCTTTGGCAAGCACTTGTGTGTCCCTAAGCATGTGTGTTTGCAGGTGTGCACACATGTGTAGAAGCTTAGATGTGGAGGCCAGAAGTTGAAGGCAGGTATCTTTGTAAACCACCCTCTACCTTTTTTTATTACTATCCATTAAATTTGTTGACAATTTCATGCACATATATAGTGCATTCTGCTTCCTCTTATCCCCCTCCCCCAGAGGTCCCTTTCCTACATCCATGCCCTACCTCCCTTTTCGGTTTTTTGATCCATGGATTTTTTTTTTTTTTTTTTTTTTGGTTTTTCGAGACAGGGTTTCTCTGTGGTTTTGGAGCCTGTCCTGGAACTAGCTCTTGTAGACCAGGCTGGTTTCGAACTCACAGAGTTCCGCCTGCCTCTGCCTCCCAAGTGCTGGGATTAAAGGGGTGCGCCACCACCGCCCGGCTTGATCCATGGATTTTAATCAGGATCATCTAAGTGGGCATGTGTTGGAGCCGTGTGGACTTACCATTTGGTACACAATGGAAGCCGATAACTGTCCCTTACCCAGAATCAATCTGTTGCCAACAGTTTATTTGGGAGGGAGAGGGTACCATGAGTCCCTCCCATCCATGATTGGCAGTTGAGTGGCCCAGTCTCCTGTAGGTCCTGTACAGGCAACCACAGCTGCTGTAAGATCGTATTTGCAATGGATGTGTCAGGCCCCGACAATAGCATTTCCTATCTCCCCTCTTACAGCTCTTACATCCCTGCTCTCTCTGCTGTAAAGATCCTTGAGCCTTAGAGGGCAGGGTCTAAGTATACTCTGTTGGGAATCTTCTTATTTTCGAGTCAGGGTCTCTCACTGAACCGGAAGCTCACAGATTCAGGGAGGAAAGCTAGCCAGTGAGTTTCAGGGTTCTGTTTCTCTCCCCCACTCCAGAGATTACAGCGCATACCAACCCAACTGCCTTTTACATGAGCGCTGGGATACAAACTGAAGTCCGCCCTACCAAAACAAAGCACTCTCTCTCTGCTTGTGTTCTAAGTTGCTTCTCCCTGTGAAAAGTGTCCACTGGCGGACACTGAGGACCAGATCCTCACTAAGCAGCCAGGGACACAATGTAACGAATGAGTCATTGAATCCTCACAAGGCAGCTAGGGACACAATGTAATGAACGGAGTCACTGCCCAGCTCTGGCTGTGTTCTGGGCCTTGCAGCAAGATCTGGACCTGCAAGCTCATCACTGCCCTGCAGAACCTGACCCCACTCTCCTAGGCCAGACTGTAAGTGGGGGGGTCTTAATAGCAAGGCTACATGGGTGTCACCAAGATGGTGAGCCAGGGGTCCAACAGCTGTATGGGTAAGGCTGGTAGGAACTTCTCTGTCTTCCGAACTCCTCCCCAGGAGGACGTTATAGGAGCCACACTGTCCAACCCAGCTTATGAGAAAAGGGGTTTAAAAAATTAACATTCAAGGAGAGAGGAATCAGTCAATAAAGCAGGAGTCACTACATTTTCTTAAACAGGACGAGATGGACAATTTTGTTGGAGTTTTGTCAGAGAAACAAGGCAGGCAAGCTAGAGAGCTTGGCGACGCCCAGCAGCAGGGAGATGGAACAAGGGAAACAGGCATGATTTCTGGGCTGGAAGTCGAAAAACTAGACAGGCTTTGCAATGGAAGTCTGGGAGTGGCTGTATTAGGAGAAGGAATCTCGAGAGAGGCAGAAACAGAGAGAGAGAGGGAGGTGGTGAGAGGTCCAGAACACCACACAGAGAGATTTAATACCTTAGCCAGCATCAGGAAGGGGAAAAGAAAGAGCGAGTGTTTCTGAGCTAAGAAACAGGCAGTCTCGGCAGTGAGAGAGACCTGCGTAGCGGCATGGGTTTCTGTGGTATACACACCATTAAGGGCTATTCCTCTCAAGGCCTGCTCTTCATGTGTATCATGCTATGTCCAACCACTTCACATGCTGTTTCAGATGTAAAGGAGGGCTCCTCCCTCACTACACACGGGCTTCAAATTATAAGGAGGGCGGCTGGAATATTTTCTCTCTCTCCCTTCCTTCCTTCCTTCCTTCCTTCCTTCCTTTCTTCTTTTCTTTCCTTTTTTTCTTTGTGTAATTGCCCTGGCTCTCCTAGAACTCAGTCTGTGACCATGCTGGCCTCAGACTCACAAGAGATCCATCTGGCGCTGCCTCCCAAGTGCTAAGATTAAAGACGTGTGCCACTACTAACCGGCCACTTTCCATTTCTTAAAATTAGTGTGTTGATAGGGAAATGGGGTGTGGTCCAGGGCTGCTTACAAAGAATAGAGGCTAGTCCTCCACCTCTAGGTAGAGATTTAAAAATCAAACAAGACATGTGATGCCCGGGAAACCAGAGCCTCTCTGGGGGTGCTCGCCAAACTCCGAAAGGAATAAGTGTGAACCAATAAGTGCTTGCTACACAAGCATGAGAACGTTAGTTTGGATCCCTGGTGTCCATGCTAAAAAAAGAAAGAGCTGCATGGTGGTTGCACACATCTTTAATCCCAGCACACGGGAGGCAGAGGCAGACAGATCTCTGTGAGTTAAGGCCAGCCTGGTCTACAGAATGAGTTCCAGGACAGCTAGAACTGCACAGAGAAACCCAGTCTCGAAAAACAAACACAAACAAACAAAACCACTCACAACAGCATTCATCTGCAAGTTCAGGCATGAAGGATGGAGACAGCGAAGTCTCTGAAGCTCACTGGTCAGTCAATCCAGCTAAGGTAATAAACTCCAGGGTCAGAGAGACCTGTCCATGCACAGGAACACACACGCACCAGTACATAACCATGGTGCACACCACACCACACACACACACACACACACACACCAGTACATCACCATGGTGCATACCACACTCACACATACATGCACCAGTACATAACTGTGGTATACGCCCCCCCACACCCATACTCACACATGCACAAAGAAAAAGAGAATTATCGTCTTTCAGAGAATGCAAACGTTATTATCATGAGAAATAGATGATTAATTCACAGGAAAGATTCGGTTGTATGAAAATAATAACAAAACGAAATTATCGCAAAGCAAGTCACAGACATATCTATCGACCCATCGCCATGCGGTCTGTAAAATCAGCTTAGGATAGGCCTTTTGAAAGAGAGAATGAAATACAATAACAAATGAAGAAGCAAGGGCAGTGTTTGGCTATTTCAAACGTGTTCTCTCGACCTTTCTTTTTTTTTTTTTTTTGAGACAGGGTTTCTCTGTGGCTTTGGAGCCTGTCCTGGAACTAGCTCTGTAGACCAGGCTGGTCTCGAACTCACAGAGATCCACCTGCCTCTGCCTCCCGAGTGCTGGGATTAGATTAAAGGCGTGCGCCACCACCGCGTGGCTTTCTCTCGACCTTTCTAAAGATATGTAATGTGGTCTTGACCGTTTCTACTTGTTTTCAGTGCTGCAGACAGAGCACAGTAGGCCTCCTGCTGGGTAAACCAGCCACCAGCAGCTACAGCCTTAGCCCTCCTCCAGCTGGGTAAGCCCTCACCAGTGAGTGACAGCCTTAGCCCTTCAGTCTGTCCTGGAACTTACTCTGGAAGCCTAGGCAGGCCTTACCTTTGGGTCTTTCTGTCTTCACTTCCCAAACTGGGATTACAGGCTGGCAACAAAAGCTAGGCTAATCCTACATCTGCGTCTAAGGTAAGATCAAGGCTTGCTGATGGTCTCTAGGTAGGAAGAGGGGTGGAACAAGCCCCCGCTTGCTCAGCTTCACAGTTCATGTTCACACTGAGCTACTAAACTACACTAGCCATTTTACCTCATCTTACCTGGAACTGCTGACTGCACACTCAGAAATGGTTTCTTTTGCGCAATATTTTCTATAATAAAGTTTTAAAATGCACAGCAGAGCTAGACAAATGCCTCAGCAGCCAAGGGCTCTTACTGCTCCTCCAGAGGACCAAATCCAGTTCCCAGCTCCACAGTCAGGTGGCTCACAGCTTCCTGTAACTGGTTCTAGATCTGAGGCCTCCTCTGGCCTACGCAGGTACCCACACACACACATGTGCACCCCAACACACACATATAAGTGAAAATATTTCTTAAAAATAATATATAATGCCTGTAATCCCAGCACTAAGGAGGCAGAGTCAGGGGAATCTCTGTTCGAGGCCAGCCTGATGTACAGAGTGATCTCTAAGACAGCTAGAGTTACACTGAGAAATCCAGTTTTGAAAAATCAAGCAAACAAAAAGCTATAACAGCTAGCCAGTCATTGTGGCACACACCTGTAACTGAAGCATTTGGAAGACAGGAGGATTTTGAATTGGAAGCCAGTCTGAGCGAAACAATGAGGTCAAAGCCATCACTGGATACACAGGGAAACCCTATCTGAAAAAAAGTCACCATTGTTAATAATCTGACAGACAGAAACTGAATTAACACATCCTAAACCTCTAGATGCTTAGGTAGAAGAACTTTCACATTCGTGTAAATTTTCACTATTATTTCAAGTGTTCTGAAAATAACCGTCAAGGTCTTTTTCACTCTGAGTTACAGTGGCAGGTGCATGCAAAAGGTGCCAGAAGTGTTGGCTTAAAATGAACCCACAGTTCAGGAAGCAACACAGAATGGCATTTATGAGTCATTGGTCTCTAAACTGGACACAAGATATGCTGCCCTCTAGCGATTTCAAGGGCACATTCAACAGCAAGTCTCTACATCTCAAGTAGAGAACTAATTCAAACCTTCATTTCATGTTTGTAACTAACAGCTGCAACAAGAAGGGCAGAACAAACACCTGCTGTTCCCATCAAGCGTAAGATGTTAGTGCGTAAGAGTCAGACAATGGGGGGCTGGAAAGAAGGCTCAGTAGACCCTTAGAGCTCTCAGGCAAATCCACATAGCCAATTGGTGAGTGCCAGGTTCACAAGAGATTGTCTTAAAAAATCCAGTGGAAAGTGATGAAGGGAGACACCCAGAACTGACCTCCTGCCCGCAGGCATCTAAGCCAGTGGTCGAGCATTGAGGGTACTGACTCCCTGCCCGCAGGCACATAGGCCAGTGGTCGAGCATTGAGTGTGTACAAGCCCTGTGTTACATCCCCAGCACTGGAGAAGAGAAAAAAGAAAGTAAGACACCCACAAAATACTATCACCTACAAAACTGAGTCTTCTTGCCTCTGCAGTACGTGGTCTGCAAGCTTCACACTCTGGTGGGCCTCTGCAGACTCTCTGCCCACGTAGTTCAGAGCCATTATAAGGCTGTAAGTTAAAAGGTGCTGCTTGGCCTCATCAGCGGTCAGGCGGTGTGGAATACTGACCTATGAACTCTTGTACTTCACTCCCTCCTTTTCTCACCTGAAAACAAGGATGATTCTACACTGGGCTTTATTAGGGTCCTTCTATTTCAGTTCGTTATAAGATAGGCTCTTATGGCCAGCCGGGCGGTGGTAGCGCACGCCTTTAATCTCAGCATTAGAAAGGCAGGGGCAGGTAAATCTCCGTGAGTTTGAGGCTAGCCTGGTCTACAAAGTCAGAAAAAAAAAAAACAGAAAAAGAAAAGATGGGCTCTTACTACTATGTATACCAGTGCCTTGCTGGAACTACCAGTGGCCAGCTGGCCTTGATGTCATGGTCCTGCCTTAGCCTCCTGGGTGCGGAGGATCCTTATTATGAGTAATAACACAATTTTCCCTGCGAATGGTTCTTGACTCCGAGAAGAAAGTGCGCTCAACATGAAGTGCTCAGCAAAGACCACAGCACAAGATAATCAGCATCAAGGTGGTTACCATAGGCTCAAGCAATCCCCTTGCCTTAGCGTACCAAAGTAGTTAGGGCTACAGATAAGATACAATCAGATCATAACTTAAATTATTCAAAAAATTTCCCCCCAAAACAGAGGCAGGCTGATCTCTCTGAATTCCTGGCCAGCCTGGTCTACCAAGTGAGTTCTAGGACAGCCAGAGCTATGTCCCCCCAAAAGCATAAACAACAACAACAACAACAAAACCCAATCACTAGCCATCTCTGCTGCTCCAACCCCCTCTTCATTCCCTTATTTCAAGCTTAAGAGGAAGTTACTGAAAGAAACAATGTTAAATCATTCCTTTCTTCTAAATTTCATTCACAAAACCTCTTACTCTCATCACTTCTGAGCTCCAGACCAGCTTGGTTTATGAGTTCTGGCCAGCTAGGGCTAAAGCGGACATTTTTTCTTCTTGGATATTTCACAAGGTATTTCTCTCTTAATGCTTAATAAGTAAGACACTTCAGCAAATGATTTCAATATATAAAAGAAAAAACCCACAGGTTTCAGAAAACCATAAAAACCTCTACCTTACCTGTATCATTTGCAAGGGAGTTAGGATCAGACCCTCCCAGGGTAGCTTCGAACTCCTCCTGGAGACGATAGGCCCTTTGCAGCAGAGCTTCAAGTTTGTGGATGAATTCTGTACTAATTATATCCTATGAAGACAGAAGAATAACAGAAACACTCTAAGTGAACAATCTGTACACAGAAACCTGCCTTCTAACGAGAAACTTGCGTGTAGACAGAGCTGGCGCAGGGATCACTTGTGCTGGTTGCCGTACCTAATCATAAAATTTCAGACCTATTGCTTTTGTAATAGAGAGGAAGAACTGGGTCCTAACTGATCATTTAAGTAGACTAAGTGTTTTCAGGCTTGAGCATATAGAAGAATTGCCTAGAGGATTTGCTCAGTTAGATTTAGGGCCCCTTGTCCCGGGCTTCTAATTCTACAATCCATTTCAATTTTGAAATGATCAATAAAGACTCAGTTCAACCTCTGTATTACAAAACAATAGAAATCAGTTGCGTCTGCGGCTTCTGCCTCTCCTGAGCTGGAGAGTGGGCTCAGCATGGTGGTGCTCCTGAAGAGGACCCACCCTGCCTGGCTTTGCTTCCAGCACCTGCATGGCAGCTCACCAGTGTTTGCTACTCTAGTCCCAGAAGACACAACACCCTCCTCTGACCTCTCAGACAGCTGGCACACTCATGGTACACATTCATACATGCAGGAAAAAACTTATCCATATAAAATAATAAACAATTTTTAAAAAAAACCAAAAGTGCTTAAAAATTAAAAAGCCAAAAGTGGATAGAAAATGCCCAGCGAGAAGCCCCTCGTGCCGGGCATGATCCCAGGCCTGGGGAAGCAGCGGCAGACAAGCTGGGTGTTTCTGATCAGCCTGGTCTACTAAGAGTCCTAAGCCAGCAGGGGCTACATAGGGAGCCCCTCTTTCAAATCAAAACAAAACAAACCCCCAAAGTCTCCCATACAGTCCCAATTTGGGAAAGCAAACGAGTATTAACTGCCGGGAAAGAAGCCCTTCCATAACCGGAAGCAGAACGTCCTTACGTCCACGCTTTCTTCAGCAATGGCATCTCCGGCTCCCAGCTTAACAGAGCAGCAGGCCTCCTCCTCGGCCTGCCTACTGCGGAAGGTCAGAGCTTGTTCCCATCGTCGCAATGCCTCTTCAAACAATTCCATACCTAAGAATTAAGCGGAGTGATTGTAAATGGGGAAAACCATGTTTCCTTAACGTGGAACATCAAAACCAGAAACTGGGAGGAAAGCCACCTACAGGAGCTATTATTGCTGTGATAAATACGATCATGTTGTTTGTAGGCTTGCGGGAGGAATTTGTGTACAGCTGCAGGCTACAGATGCCCTCAAATGCTGTGGGCAGAGCTTACTGGTCCATTCTGGAGGAAGTGTGGAAGACCAGAATGCAGACAGAAATGCAGCCAGTGGACGCAGCCGCATGAGGTTCCAGAGAGAAAGGACTCTGTTGGGAACTGTGCAAAGGGCTACTGACCTCACACGCTGATGGAAGAATCCAGTGACCCTGGCCATGTCGTGAAAACTTTTGTGAGCCTGAATTAATTCATAATGAACTAGCGTGGTGTAGTGGGACACGCCTTTAAGCCCAGGACTTGGGAGGTAGAGACAGGTGGATCTGAGTTCCAGGCCAGCGTGATCAACAGACTGAGTTCCAGGACAGCCAGAGGTACATATTGAGACCCTGTATCAGGCAGTAACAAGATGTAACAAACAGGAGATTCAAGTAATGGCCCCATGGCCTGGGTTCACTTCTTGCCAGAAGTAGCTATGATAAGAACAGGGGAGCAGATGCAGCCTGGCTGTCCCAAGAGTGGGAAAATATTCAGAACTGAACCCCTTTCTGCCCAGTCATTCCCTTCCCTGCTTGAAGGCCAAACCATGTGAGGATTTTTGGGCACACCTGCTATCTAGCATGAACCTCTACGGAAGGGAACACAGCTTGGCATGAGGAGAGAAGCATGCTGAAGGACCCGGTCCACATCAGGAGCAGCTGGTCCCCAACACTCAGTCAGCTTCCAAGTCATTCATGCTTGTGAATAGATTAAATAGATTTTCTTCCTACTTGATGGTTTTTCTGGATACAGGACACAATGATATGTAGAGACTAAGTAAATCAGGTTCTGATGCCGCCACTAGCCAAGAGTCCAAAGATTAGAATAGGTTAGCAAATGAGGCTGAATAAAGGCACCCCAACACATCAGGTCTTCGCTTCTGGGACCTGGGTTCTCTCATAAGGAAGGGTCTTTGGAGATGTGGCTAAGATCAGGGTGTCCTCAAGAGGCTGCTTTAGAATACCTGGTAAATCAAATCACAAGTGTAATGGAGAGGTTTGGGCAGATGGGACACACCAACTAGAGCGTGAGGTGGGGAGTAATGCAGAAGAGCGATGTCGTCACAACCCCAAGGAATGTTGGGAGCCACGAGATCCTCTCACAGGTCTCCTAGAGAAATGTGACAGGGGATAACCAGCACAGGACCAAACCAGGCCCTCTGAATGTGGGTGACAGCTGTCTGGCTGGGACAGTCTGTGGGGCCACTGGCAGTGAGACCAGGATTTATCCCTACTGCTTGAACTGGGTTTTTGGAAGAGGGATACCTTGCTTAGCCTAGATATAATGGGGAGGGCCTTGGTCCTGCCTCATAGCAATGTGCTAGATTATATTGTCTCCCTATGGGAAGCCTTACCCTCTCTGAGGAGTGGATGGGGGTGGGGATGCATGTGGGGGGAGCAGAAGGAGGGGAGAGAGAACTGGAATTGGTAGATAAAATTTCAACTAAAAAGAAAAAGGAAATGTGACTGAATTGACACCTTGATTTCACCTCAGTAATACGGATTTTGAACTTCTGGCTTCAGAACCCTAAGTGAATTAATTGTTTTTTTTAAGTCTCTGTGTTTATGGTAATTTATTATATTACTCTCAATAAACTAATACAGCTGGTGGTATTATATAGCATGAATTCAACAGACATGGGTCATAAAATTACAGTTGATTCTCTTAGAGGAAATAGCGTCTTTGGTTTTGTCGTCCCCCCCCCCCCCCTCAATGCTGGGGATAACACCCAGGACACTAAAGGGCCTTCCTCGTTCTTTGCCTCCGAGCGCCTCTCCAGCCCCCACCTTCAGATGGAAGCTGAGGTCAGTACCCAGAGCTCTGGAGTTCTGTACCCACCCATCAAATACAAGTTCTCTGGGGTGGTCACCGGAATATTGACAAGCTTGATGTCATCCTCATCCGCTTTGTCCCAGGAGTTCGAGTTCCCACAAGCACAGCTATGGCAGGAGTTGACACTCTGGACCTGAAATGAAGGCCAAGGGAAGTGGATCACACACACTTGCACACGTGTGTGCGTGCACACATACACACCACACCGGATCTGAAATGAAGATCAAGGAAGTGGATCACCATGCACACTCACACATGTCCACTCATACATACACGCACGCACGCACGCACACATGCATGCACACACACGGTCCCCTATATAGCCAACAATGACTTTGAATGTTTCATCCTTCTGCCTATACCTCCCAAATGCTGGAATTATGGGTGTGAGCTACTACACCTGGTTTTTATACAAGGCTAAGGAGGAGCCCAGAGTGGCAGGCACGCTAGGTAAACATTACCCTGAGGTACATGCCAAGCCTGCTATTGTATTTACAAATTATTTACATATGTTTTATAATTATGGTTTAGGTAAGTTCCACCTGAAGAAATAATTCTGATTATATTCAAATTTAGTACTCATGTGACTCGTAACTACTCTGACCCTGCTGTTAAAATATACAAACAGAACAATATTTAATATCTTGAACATAAATCAGTATTGACATCCCTTTACTGTGTTAGCACTTTCTTTTGGGAGTTCAGACTTTCTTTTGGGAGTTCAGACATTGCTGAGTCATATGTAAATGGGCATGGTTACAGCTCACGCCCCTGCATTCTCTAGGAAAACCTACTGTGCCAACCAGGCCACTCACTGCATGCAAATGACCACTCCCTAATTTTAGCTCTGTTCTCTGGAAAGAAATCGAAATGCAAATCTCTATGTGCCTTTGGTGACTCCGCCTGCTTCTCTGCTGACATCACAAGCTTACAGGATGAGTTCAGCATCCTGCCCACGGTGACAGTTCCTCCTCCAAGTCCATCGAGCCTTCCGCTCCATCATTTCTAAAGCATCTCTTGCCACACCTTTACACTTCACTTTTTAACATTTTTTATTTTAATTATGTATATGCACGTGTGCCTGTGTGGGGTTATATGCCCAAGGAAGTCAGGAGGGTGTGTCAGGTCCTCTAGAGCTGGAGTTACAGGTGACTGCGAGTTTCTCAGGGGTCCTCTGCAGAAGCAGGACACCCTCTTCACTTCTGAGCCCCTCCTCTCAGCTCCCCTGATGCCACTTCTCAGGTTTTGTAGACCTAAATCCCTCCTGCCTTCCGTGTTACGGCCCTGATCTAAGTGTTTGTTGCCTGCTGTCTGAAGGCAGAGCCCTGCCTCACAGACCTTGTGGCAGAACGGCTGGCCGGCTGAGCAAGTGCAGAGATGAGTGAAGTCCCTGGAGCTTCTTCTGCTAAGAGAGGCCGCTTTAACACTCACTTGAGAAACGCCCACGGCTGAGGAAGACACAGCTAGGAGTGTCATCTGTGCCCTGCTGTCCAGCTCTCAGAATGCAAGGCTGCGGTCTCCTGCTCTGTCACAGGTCTTTAAACTTTACCATTTTTTCCTAGGCATAGTGACGCTCTCTGATGCAGCAGTCTAGCTACTCAGGAGGCTGAGGCAACAGAATGACTTGAGCCCAAAAGTACAGGGAGAGCTCAGAAACACGAGAAGACCCTCTTACTCAAGCGCTGGAGTTACAGGCATGAGCCATCACATCTTGTCCCCCACAAAGGATGCCTGCACTCTTCTGAATCAACACCGGCACATCCAAGCTATTCGCAAAGGACCAAGTGGACCATATCACTCATTCAGTGAAGCTGGACGCCAGCCGCAAAGGAAACAGACTTGACCAGATTGTCTCCTAAGAGCAGCAGATATGTGATACTTAGGCTAATAAGAGACATGTAAACAAACGTAAGAAGAAGAAGAAAGTATGTTTTTTCTTACAGAGGCTAAGCTCTGGGCAGAATCCGAGTATTTGCTGAAAAGTCCTCCATTAGCGTAGTTACAGGACTGAGATCCTTTGTCCTTGGTAGAACTTAGTGACAAGGTCAAATTCTGTCTACTGCTGGAACAACTTGAACCTGGTAAACAAACACACCAAGACCAAAAGCATCAGCAATTCCAACAATAACTTTCAAGAAAAATTTTAAGTTATATCTGTTCAGAAAGCACCTGATTTTTTTAAAAACACATTTTACTCAAGCACATAAATTATTAAATGTTCAATGTTTTTAAAACATACATTTCTAATGTTTATGTATTATACATACTATGCCAGATTTAATAACAGAGTAAAACATTCAGCTAACTGTTCAGGACAGTTTTGAATAGCGTTATGTAATCGGTGTAGAAATATTGGCAACAGCCTCACAAACTGTCAGTATAAAATGTAAGCACTCTTCCCCTGAATTCCAGCTTCTCTTTAAACGTGTTAGGTTTTGTGCATGCCTGACACCCGCCACACGCTTGCACACTCGTCTGCGGAGTACATACTGGTCTAGTTTCTCTCGGCATGACAGCTCAGACTATTCTGATTTCAAACCCCAGTACACATATGTTATGTGACCTTGGTACCTTCTTCATATGTAAGTGTTTTAAGTACATAAATGAGAACAACATGCAACTGTAGTTGTCATTCATAGGACTGCTATAAAAATTCAATAAAATGCTGAATACAGTGTTTGCCTAATAAAATCTCAGTAAATTAAAAATGGTGACCCATCATGTGTGCCAAAGAATAAAGCAAGAAGCCATAAAATATATGAAACAGTAACATGCTGAGAAATCTCTCCTGGTCAAGGGATTATTATCATTACGTTCTTGTTCATGTTGTGTGTATGTGGGCCCTTGTGCTACAGGAGCATGTGGGGGTTAGAGGATAACTTTTGAGAACCGTCTTCTTTCCACCACACAGGTCCTGAGGAAGAACCAACCGCAGGTTGCCAGGCTCACAGCAGCGCCTTTACCTGCTGAGCCATCTTGTCTGCCTCAGGGAACTATTCTCATTGCTACAATTCAGCAGTGTGTACCATATCTCTTATAAAAAACAATACAAATCCTTTAAAGGGCTGCAACTCTTCTACAACTTCTGATAATAAGGAAATAGAGAAAAGCATGCAGAACAAGCTGGGCAAGGTGCTGCACACCTAGAGAATCCCAGCACCGAGGACTTACAGCCATGAGGATCAGAAGTTCAAAGCCAACCTCGGTACTGTGGAACAATCCTTTTGCTCACTGTGAATATGCATTACTCTGATTGGTTAACAAACAGCTGACAGGCGAATAGCTAGGCAGGATTTTCTGGGCAGAGAGAATGCTGGGAAGAAGGGCGGGGTCTGAGGAGTCAAGAGGAGGCACCGTGAAACCCAGAGCAAGCAGGACGGGAAAGACACAGAGGAGGTAAACGAGCCTGCGGCAGCACACAAATTAACAGAAACAGGTTAATTTAAGTTATAAAGCTACCTAAAAACAGCTAAGCTATGGGAGCATTTATAATTACCAAGTCTCTTTGTGGTTATTTGGGGAATGGCTGGTGGGACAGTAAAGTCTGACTACAACATAGTGAAGTGAAGGCCAGCCGGGGCTACAAAAGACTCTGTTAAGCAAAACCTATAAATTAAAATAAATCACAAATACCATAAAGGTAACAGAGATCAATTATATATATTTGTATATTTATACAAATGCAATAATTACTGTTTTACAAATGACAGCATACATTACTGACTTAAAATGATAGTCTCACACGTTATCAAATACTCTGAAGGCAGGTTATGAAAGTAGTATCATAGTTTTACAGTTTTTAAAAACTGTTTATTATTTTAAGTTAGTGTGCATGTATCTGCATGTGGATGTGTGCACGCAAACGAGGTGCTCAGAGGCCAGTGGTGTCAAACTTCTGAGGCTGCCAGATGTGAATGCTGAGGACGGAACTCAGTTCCTCTGCGAGACGGGCTCTCAAGCCCTACAGATGAGCCACTACCTCTCCTGCCTCTCAAACTTTATTTTACTATATGATTTATTGACATGTAGTTTTTGTTTTATTTAGTTTTGTTTTTCAAGACAGGGATTCTTTGTGTGGCACCACCTCTTGCTGTCCTAGAACTCACTCTGTAGACCAGGCTGGCCTTGAACTCAGAGATCCACTTGCCTCTGCCTCCCAAAAGCTAGGATTAAAGGCAAGGCACCTCCACCACCCTGTGACCATATCAAATTTTAAGTCAGTATTCTTATATGTAGATGTACAGATGTGTAACAAAGAATTGTCAGTCACGACTTTGGTGAAGCAGGACCCTATGTGGCTTTACCACATCTCTCTTTTCTCCTCTGTGCCTTCTCATCCTACAGACCGGTGCTCCAGCAGTGATACACAGTGCCTCCTGCTCCACAGATTTAATCTGGAAATTTCCACAAACCTTTGTCCGAAGCTGCTCGTTTAGTCTGTTCAAGTATGAGGTGCTCCGGCTCCCATGGCAGTACCTTTCCTTTCTTTTTTCCACGTCTTCTTTTAAAGTGATGGGCAAAAAAGATTACAGATATAGCGCTCACGGCAGTCACCACAAACAACTTTTTAGCTACTGGTGAAAATTTGATCTGGAAAAGATTGGAAAAAAAAGTCTCATAGTTTTTCACTAAAATTAGCTTTTGCAGGCTATCTGTGAGCCCTTAGATGGCGTTATTTACTGGAAAAACCTGTTTCTAGTTGTGGTGTGACTCAGCCCTAGCACACACCTTTAATCCAAGAGCTTTCTGCTTGAATATTGTAAGCAGGATTAAATAAAGTCAACCATAGGTCAAGAGGTGAAGCAAGCAACCAGTTGACAGGAAGTGAACATAAGATTACTAAGAAAAACCATAGAGAGAGGGAGTCAGGAGGATGGATAGAGAGGCACAGGAAGTAGAAGAGAGGAACTTTCAGTTGGAGACTTGAGGAAGGTCAGGGGGTGCTTTTCTCTGCCTCGCTGAGCCAGCAGGCTTTCACCCCAGCATCTGGCAAAATAGAATGTTTGAGATTTTGTTAAAAAAAACAACAACTAGCCTTTAATCCCAGCACTAGGGAGGCAAAGACAGGCAGATCTCTGAGTTCAAGGCCAGCCTGGTAGACAGAGCTAGTTCCAAAACAGTCAGGGCTGCACAGTGAAACCATGTCTTGAATCCCCACCCCAAAAACACAAAAACAAAAAAACCCTAAAATTAGATTGTCTATAAACATTATGAAGAGTCTATGTATCCCTCTTTTAGGGCCAGCCTGTCTGTTTTAACACTGTTACTCACTGCTCTGAAGTTACTAAGTCTGAAATGCACACTATCATTTCAAAGTCAGTGGATATGTAGAATAATTCAACCCTGTGAACATTTCTTCACAAAGTGATGATTAATCTATGCAACTGAGTCTTCTTTTTGTGTGGGAGAGGGCTTTTCTGTGTAGCTCTGGCTGTCCTGGAACTCACTCTGTAGACCAGGCTGGCCTCGAACTCAGAGATCAGCCTGTCTCTGCCTCTCAAGTACTGGGATCAAAGGTGTGCACCATCACTGCCTTAATCTTCTATATGAACAATTAGCAAGATTTTTAAGTACAGAAATGATTACATCAGACTTTAAAGCAGAGGTCATTTTTAAAAACTATATCTGGAATTTTAAGCAAACAGAAGTTAACTTATTTCTAAAAACCACAGGAATAAGTGATTCTACTCATAAGTTAGATAAAAAATATTTTTAGAATCCTACTATCTGGGTTCTACACAACTTGGCGCCAATGCCCCTCGTGGTCTCTATGGATCATGGCATATACACAATGCCCAGACATATACACAGGCAAAACACCCGTACACATAAAATAAAAATATTTTAAAATTATAATGAAAGATCCTAAGAACAGAATATAACCCACAGAACGAGGGAAAGACTTGCAGGATGGCGACCACAGGGAAACAAGCTCACATCATTAGCAGGGCTGCGGGGATGTAAACCAGCACGGCAGCTCTCCACAAAATGAAAAGAATAAAAACCTGATTTTCAAAAGATCTACTTCTGAAGAGAACTAAAATCGGGGTCTGGCCCGTCTTCCCTCCTTTGTGTTTGGGTGCCCATGGGCACGATGGGGGCAGTAGGGTGCCGTCACGGTCTTCACAAAGCACTGTCCATGCTGACCCTGGCGCTCACTCATCTGGACGATGGGCTGGCACTCAGCACCAGGGCCTCCCCAAGACTAGACAACAGTGGGTTCCCACGTTGCCTGGCTTTTCTGTTTGCCTGATTTTTAATGTGAATTCTGGGGATCAAAGAGACATGTCCCCAGCCCCATTTCTCTAGCTTATTTTTTTAAAAACAGGAATCCCTTTATAGTCCAAGCTGTCCTTAAATTCCTGCCTTTACCTCTGGAGCGCTGAGACCACAGGTGTGTGGCACCATGATGGTTAAAAGCAGACTTTCAGAGACTACTTAGACATCCAGGAGCATAGAAGCATTATTCAAGATGGCTAACCCAAGTGGTTCACAGATAGATGAAAAGACAAGCAAAGATTTGTGTATCCATACAATGGAATAGTGATTCCATATTAAGAGGAAATTCCATTATCTGTCACAATGTGGATAAATCTTGAAGATATGCTCAGTAAAACACACGAGTCATTTTTAAAAAAAGAATAATGGGGTTAAAGGTATGTCACCACACCTGGATAAGAAGGGAAATTTTTTTTTTTTTTTTTTTTTTTGGTTTTTTGAGATAGGGTTTCCTCTGTGTAACAGTCCTGGCTGTCCTGGAAGTAACTCTTGTAGACCAGGCTGGCCTCGAACTCACAGAGATCTGCTTGCCTCTGCCTCCCAAGTGGGATTAAAGGCGTGCGCCACCACTGCCCGGCTAAGAAAGGAAAACTTTTTAAACTAATACAGCATATATATAATCTACTTTAATGAAATATTTATATTTGCATAAAATATAAAATATTTATACATAAAATATATATTGTAAAATATGTATATGCATATGTATATGCACATATACATATACACAAAAAAATGTTTAAAGTCAGCATTAACTGCTTTAGCATTTTACTATGCTGTGTGACATCCTCCAGGGCTGGGAGGGTCTCTCAGTGGTGGTCTGCCTGCTCAGCAAACTCTGGGTTCAAGTCCTCAGTACCACCGAACAGCCTCAAGGGAAACAAATGCCACAAACAAATTCCACTGAGCAATATAAACGTTCTGTTCAAATCCAGTCCACTTCAGTGTTTACCTGGGAGAGAGAATAGTACCAAGACGCAGGGAGGTCGAACACTCTCAGTGCGGCCGTCTTCAAGGAGAACTGTGATTCTCTGACTGTTTCTTCGGACATGACTCCTCTGCCTGATCGGGGTCAACGAAACAGACATTAGTCAGCCACAGAGGCTTTGCAAAGTTAAATTTGTTCCAGGTGTGGTGTTGTTCATACCTTTGTCCAGTTCTTGGGAGGGAGCAGCAGGCAGATAGATCTTGAGTCTGAGTGGTCTACATGGTAAAATTAGAGAGCCGCCTCCTGCAGGTTGTTCTCTGGTGCCCACAGAGCACCTAATAAATATAATAAAAACATTTAAACTCTGTCAGTTTTGCAATTATGCATGTGTGATATTGCAATGGAGCTAAAACTGCCTTTATCAGTTACCAAAACAGCAAAGGAGAGCACGCGCTGTGTTTATACTAACAGTGATGAAAACACAGTAAATTTAATCCTCACATCCAAGTCAAACCTTTTCCTTAGAAAACCACCGTTTCTACCAGTGAGCAGAAGGAATGAGAACACGCTACATATGTATGTATGGAGAGTCCCTGAGCCAAAAAGCCTTTGCTCTGTATATTAACCTAAAACAGTTACAGGGAGAGGAGAGGGCGTGGGGAGATTTGCATGTTCTAGAGCAGGCGCCCTCACCCTTCCCAGTGCTGTGACCCCGTTAGCACAGTTCCTCACACCGTGGAGACCTCCAACCATAAAACTGTTTTCGTTGCTACTCCAAAACTGTAATTTTTCTACTGATATGAATGGTAATGTAAACACTGTATTTCCTGATGGCCTTAGGCAACGCCACGCAACGGTTATTGGACACTACAGTGGGGTCATGACCCACAGGTTGAGGTGAAGCAGGAAATCTACACCGCTTAAGTCTGAGGAGAAATAGTCGGTCTGTGTCTATCTCTGTCTCTCCCCCCCCCCCCCCCCCCCCCCGGAGTGGGGAGCAGGGTCCCCTAGAGGCCAGGCAGGCCTCGGAATTCAGTAAGTAGGGAAAAAGGACCTTGGATCTCTGATCTTCCAGCCTCCACCTCCCAAGTGCTAAGATTACTTACAAGTGTGCACCCACTCCCCAGGTCATCTGAGGAGGAGTTTTCAATGCGGCAAAAATCGTTACTGACAATAACCTAATAACAAGAGCAGCCTATGAGGTCTGTTTAACACAGACGGCTAGGGGGGTCACACCTGTAATCCCAACACTTTGGAGGCTGAGGCAGGAGGATTTCCACCAGCTGGAGCCTGGTGTCGTTTTTTTTTTTTTTTTTTTTTTTTTTTTTTACAGTGAGTTCCAGGCCAGTCTGGTGGGCAACAGGGTGGGGCGCGGTCTGAATAAAAATAAACATAATAAAACAAAATATCTGGGGGCGTTCCAGGTAGAGTAGGCGCTCGGCGATTTTAGTCAGTGGGCATGGCTTCTCTGCAGGAGCCCCCCGCCCCCCCCCAAGAAAGGCGTCATCTATCACCCAGGCAGCTCAAGGTCCAGAGACCGGCGCTCTCTGCACCCCGGATCTCCTCACCCCGCACTTGCCTTGCTCTCTCCCTACCCCGGATCTCCGCACCCTGGTCTCTCCATCACGATCTCCGCGTCCCGCACTTGCCCAACGTTCTCCGCACCCGGATCTCTCCATCCCGATCTCCGCGCCCCGCACTTGCCCTGCTTTCTCCCCACCCTGGTCTCTCCATCACGATCTCCGCGCCCCGCACTTGCCCAGCGTTCTCCGCACCCGGATCTCTCCATCACGATCTCCACGCCCCGCACTTGCCCAGCGTTCTCCCCACCCGGATCTCTCCATCCCGATCTCCGCGCCCCGCACTTGCCCAGCGTTCTCCCCACCCTGGTCTCTCCATCACGATCTCCGCGCCCCGCACTTGCCCAGCGTTCTCCGCACCCCGAACTCCCCACCCCATCATCTCCGCACCCAGACCTTCACCCCGCTCCTCTAACGAGTGCGCTCACCCCCCGCCAGCCCCGCTCTCGCCCGCACCTGCGTCTCGTCAGCCCCCAGCCGCAGCCCGCACGGAGCAGCCTCGGGCTGTGGGAAGCGGAGTCCTTCCGGGGTCAGGCCGCAAAGGTAAGGAAAGTGGAGGGCACGGGCGGGCTGCGTGAGGGGCTACGTGCGAGGCCGCTCCCGCCATATTTGTTCAGGGCAGTGGGCTCTATGCGGAATTGCAAACCTTTGGACACCTGTCAATAGGGAGCATGGAAGCTGGGAACCTTTTAGGAGCATAGGGCCATTTGGCCAGTCTGGTTAAAACTATGAAGCTTTTCTCTGTAAAAACTGTCATGGCCTCTCAGGATTAAAGAAAATATAATAGGCACACATGCACACCTTTTTGAGCCCCAGAAGCCCATCGTAGATCCCAAATTAAGAATTTCTGGGCTGGGAATGTAGGTCCGTGGTAGTTTGTGCTGAGCATAAACGAGGCTATTCAATGGATATAAACCCTCCCCAAACCAACCACACACCTCTGTCACAGACCCTGAGGCCTCGAGTGAGTGAGGTTACAGGCATGACAAATGAACCTATATAAATGATGCATTTATTATTAGCTTAAATCCTCTACAGCTGCTGGCCAGTGGTGGCACACACCTTTAATCCCAGCACTTGGGAGGCAGGGGCAAGCGGATCTCTGGGTTCGAGGCCGGTCTGGTCTTCTACAAAGCGAGTTCCAGGACAGCCAGGGCTACGCAGAGATAACCTGTAGGCAAAAAAATAATTTTTTAAAATCTCCACCAAATTAGGTAACCTAAGAATAGCAATGAAGTTAAGAATTAATTCGATTGAGGATTAAAAATCAAACATTAGGGCTGCTGGAGCTCTTGTCTCTCTTGTGCAGTTGTGAAACTGTCCATAACTCCAGTTCCATGGGGATAGGATGCTCTCTTCCGGCTTCGGTGGGCGCCTGCACACAGGTCATACACATACAAACATATAAAATAAATTGTCTCTCTTCAGAGCAGCAGTCACACCTGTCTAAACAGCTGATGAGTGGCTGGCCTGTTCCGACAGCACTCCGGAACCCCCCCCCCCCCACACACACACACACACGTAACCCCAAAGAGGGCCTTGGCTACTGAGCAAGGTGATGGGTGACCTGGAGCTTGATGGAATGTGCTAAAATGCTGAAACAATTCAAAGCAAGAATTTCTGTAGATGAGATTTTGCTGGGGGCACATCTCTTCTTATTGGTTTTTAAAACTACATATTATTTATGTAAGTACATGTCTGCATGGCTTTTTATTATTTTTATTAATATATATTTTTCTGCTCCCCTCCCTTCCTCTCCTCTGCCCTTCTACCCTCTCTCATGGTCCCCATGCTCCCTATTTACTCAGGAGAACTTGTCTTTTTCTACTTCCCATGTAGATTAGATCCATGTATGTCTCTTTTAGGGTCCTCATTGTTGTCTAGGTTCTCTGGGATTGTGAACTGTAAGCTGGGTTTTCTTTGATTTATGTCTAAAAGCCACTTATGAGTGAGTACATATGATATTTGCCTTTCTGGGTCTGGGTTACCTCACTCAATAAATGTTTTCTAGGTCCATCCATTTGCCCACAAATTTCAAGATGTCATTCTATTTTTTTTCTGCTGGGTAGTACTCCATTGTGTAAATGTACCACATTTTCCTTATCCATTCTTCGGTCAAGGAGCATTTAGATTGTTACCAGGTTCTGGCTATGACAAACAATGCTGCTATGAACATAGCTGAGCACATGTCCTTATGGTACAATTGAGCATCCTTTGGGTATATACCCATGTAGTTGAATGTGTAAAAGAGGATGAAGAACCAAATTGAATAATCCCAAGGTAACTCCAAAAGATTCCAGTTATAATTCTTTATTGTAAGGGGGAAACTCACAGAACAGAAATGAAAAGTCCAACCTCAAGGTGCGTGATGTGGGAACCAGAGAGCGAGAGCTGGGTGAGCCTGCAGTTTTCTCTAGGTACCCAAAAGGTCACGCCCTAACCTGGTCTAGCCTCTTAAAGGTCATTGGCTGAAGGAGGGTCCCCATCACACCCAAAAGTGGTTTGCTGGGTCTTGAGGAAGGCTGTTTCCTAATTTTCTGAGAAATTGCCACACTGGCATCCAAAGGGGTTGTACCAGCTTGCATTCCCACCAGCAATGCAGAAGTGTTCCCTTTTACCCACAACCTCTCCAGCATAAGTTTTCATCAGTGTTTTTGGTCTTGGCTATTCTTACAGGTGTAAGATGGAATCTCAGTTGTTTTGTTTTGTATTTCTCTGATGACTAAGGATGTTGAGCATTTCCTTAAGTGTCTTTCAGTCATTTTAGATTCCTCTATTGAGAGTTCTTTGTTTAGGTCTGTACCCCATTTTTTAAAAATATTTATTTATTTATCATGCATACAATATTCTGTCTGTGTATATGTCTGCAGGCAAGAAGAGGGTACCAGACCTCATTCCAGATGGTTGTGAGCCACCATGTGGTTGCCGGGAATTGAACTCAGGACCTTTGGAAGAGCAGGCAATGCTCTTAACCACTGAGCCATCTCTCCAGCCCTCTGTACCCCATTTTTAAAAATTGGATTATTTGTTCTTTTGATGGACAATTCCTTGAGTTCTTTGTATATTTTGGAGATCAGACCTCTGTCTGATGTGGGGTTGGTGAAAATCTTTTCCTATGCTGTAGACTGTGGTTTTGTCTTGTTGACCGTATCCTTTGCTTTACAGAAGCTTTTCAGTTTTAGGAGGTCCCATTTATTAACTGTTTCTCTCGGTGTCTGTGCTGCTGGGGTAATATTTAGGAATGGTGGGAGATGGATAATAGTCCATGATGGTGGACACAGGTGCCAGTGGAGCAGTAACTCACGCTCACATGTTGACCAGCAAACGGGAAACAGTGCAATGGGAAGGACACAAGGCTTTGGTAGCCTCTAAATCTGCCGCCAGTGACATGCCTACTCCAGGAAGACCACACCTCCTACGCCTCAAACAGCCACCAACCGGGCATCCACTTTTCAAATACCAGAGACTTATGGGGAATATCTTAAACAACCACAAGGTGTATGTGTGTGTTTGTGTGTAGCAAGTGTTTTTCTATACTGCCAGCTCCCACATAACGACAAAGAGACTTATTAATTTATTATGAAAGCTAGGCCTTAGCTTAGGTTTGTCCCACTAGCTCTTATAACTTACATTAACCCGTTTGTTTTCATCTATATTCTGTTGTGTGGCTCATTGCTTTGTCTCTTGGTACTGTTCATGCTGCGTCCTCCACAGCTGGCTAGTGCCCTGCCTTCTTCCTATCTCCCTAGAGTTCTCTTCTCTCTCTCTGCCCACAAGTCCCACCTATACTTCCTGCCTAGCTATTGGATGGTCAGCCTTTTTACACCAATCACAGCAATACATCTTCATACAGTGTACAAATATCCCACGGCATATGTGTGTGTGTGTGTGTGTGTGTGTGTATGTGTGTTGAATTGTGTGTACTGCATGCATATAGAAACCCAAGGAGGCCAGAAAAGGTCACCAAATCTCTTAGAATTGGAATTACAGATGCTAGGAAGCTAATTCAGGTCCTGTGTGTGTGTGTATGTGTGTCTGTGTGTAAACTCTCCGTGTCAAAGGCTGACAATTTTCATGGCTGGAGTTAAAGTGGGTTTATAACTGTTCAACATGGGGAAACACACACTGTGTACATATAAAATATTAATAAAGAAAAATTTAAAGTACTTTTTCTCTGTCTCCTGATGTCTACTGCTGTACAAACAGCCAGATCACACTCCTACCACCACCACAGCTTTGCTGTACCACAGACCGGACCCTTGAATTTCACAAGTCAAATAACCCTCCCACCCGGACTCTAAGAATCAGGACAGAGAGGCAGGAGAACCAAGAGTTCAAGGGCTATATAACGGGCGTGTCTTGAAAATAAAATACCAGGGCTGGAGAGATGGTTCAGCAGTTGCAGACCCGGACTGCCCTTCTAGAGGAATTGGGTTCAATTCCTAGCACTCACAAAACGACTCACAACCATCTGTAACTCCAGCCCAGGTGGAATCTGACACCTTCTGGCCTCCTGGGGCACCACACAGGCAGATGATGCACAGACTTAATTTAGACAAAATGACCATATAAATAAATAAAAATTCAAAATCGTCACCAAAACAAAGCAAACAAGCCCCTCCCCAAATCCTTGTATGTAGCGAACATGCACGGTATGGTATGGTACTCTGTCCTCTGGGACAGTTCTTCAGAGACTCTGTGGTTAGCAGCAAAGCACCCTCGCCAGATGGGATTCATTAGCATTTCCCCGTGGAGGGAGGGGCGAGCTCCCAGGCTCATGTAGCCCCCCCCATCTCTGAGGATAAACACGTGGTTAACAATTGCTAGAGGCGTAGGAAATACTCGGTGGTGCAGCTGCCCTTTAAGTGGTCCATGCTTGAATAACCCCAATTAAATTCACTGGTCCACCAGGTTGCATGTGGATGGAAACATTTATTTGGTCTGCTGGTTGTTCTCTCTGGGTGACTAGGAATGGACTCCCTGGGAAAAGTCATTCAGGAAAAATTGAAAATATTATTAATTTGGATATTGATGAAAGCAAAGAAGCAATATTCGCAATCGGCTGAAATAAGAGTATAGCAGCACCCATTGAGACCTTCCTGAGTGGGACGCTTCCGTCTCCTCCGTGTCGGGCCCCACAGAGAATGTGGTTTCAAGGTTAATGTCCTTCACCTCCACCAGAAGAATAAGTGGAAGCCCCCGCGTTAGTAACCTGCTTCTGATGGAGCCGGTACACCTTGCATAACATTTGGATACGTCCTCCCACGTAGAGACCAAACCGTTGGAGGTAATCAGATAAACAGGTCTCACTCTGTAATCCAGGCTGGCCCAGAACTCACAATCCTGCCCCCCCCCCCCCCCAAAGTGCTGGGTCTGTAGGGGTGCACCACCACGCCTAGCTGACAAACTTTGCAGTTTTTATTCACATCTGTTAAAATCAACCCAGGGAAATGCAACAGACTCACAACTAGAAGTTTTTTTCTTTTTCCCCCCCTCAGTGCTCTCAGCACCAGAAGATCCCAAGGTTTCAATAAATATTTTATTTGATCTTGAGTTTGACCTAGTGGAAAATGGTAGAGATTAATTTCTTCTTTGTCTATGTGGAAAAGAGAAACGCAATTGCTCCCAGAGAATGTAGGTCTTGAAGAAGTAAGAAGACAAACAAGGGTCGGGATTAGAGTTGAATTGAGCTAGGTCTAATATTTCATATATATCAAGTGTTAATGCCTCACACGGTAGCACAGGCTAGCCTGGAAGTCATGGTAATCCTCCTGTCCCAGCCTATTAAAGTGCAGAATTTATAGGAGCTCAGATTGCAACCCTGAGACCTTTCAGTGGTTTTCCGTACTGCAGTCAGCAACGCACCGCGACGAGACCTTGGGAAGTCGTCTTGTGACTGCAGCGGGTGGGAGACTACGAACAAAACCGGAAAATAGAAGGTAGCAGACAGGTCAGTTGCGGTTCCCTAGCAAGGCCCCAGGCAAGCGCAGACCTGACGGAGAAGCCAGGCAAGATGCGAGGCTCCGCCCCGGGGCGTGCCATCCGCTAGGCCCCGCCCCCAGACGCCCGCTGCGGCCGCGGAGGCACCGGAAGGAGCGGCGGCTGCCGAGGGAAGCGTCGGGCTGCGGCCGGGATTCCGCGGGCCTCGCTGCGAACCGTTTTGCGGCCCTGCGGAGCCGAGCGCGCAGGGCTGCGAGGAGGAGCGCTCGGGCGGCGGGCGGCGGCGGAGGTGAGCGCGGCGGGAGGGCGGGAGAGAGGGCGGGCAAGCGGCGCGCCTGGGCTGTGGCTCGCACCCGCGCGCGGCCCGGCCGGGCGGCTCCTTGGACAGCGACCGGGGTCGGGGGACGCGACCCGTGCGCGCCGCCCCGTTATTCATTGCTACCGACGGGAAAAGCAAGGTGTCATCGTCCCGGTGCCGTGTCTTCGGCCGACGCTGCGTTTGGGTCGAGTCCAGTCCTAGCGTCTGTCGGTCCGCAGCTTTTGTTCGGGTCTCATTTCCACCGTGTGTGTGCTTAAATGTTTCTCAAATACAGAATGCTCTTCGTCGGAAAATTCGTAATGTTGACCTGTTAGGTAACGAGTCTGATTGCCTTAGGGATTTTGCACTCCACCTAAAGATTGCTACGGTTTACATTCTCCTGGAATCAGTATTAGGCCTGCAAAATGGAGACAGGGGCTGACATCCTGGCTGGAGCAGATTCTGAACTGAGGATACATTTTACCAATGGTCTCGAGACTTAGTGATTAATGTAGAATTCTAAAGTATTCTTTCTTTTTCCTTTTTTATTTTCGATACAGATCTGTCTGGCCTCCAACCTCCAAGTTGCTGGGATTCCAAGTGTATTGCCACCAAGTCTAGTTAAATATTTTTTTGTCTGATTGGATGATTTTTTTTTTAACTTTAAGAAAACCCTGTTACCAAAGATAATGAGAGCCAGGCTAGATAGCTCAGGCCTAGAAATACCAGCATTTGGGAGTCATAGGAAGGAAGAAAAGGGCGTCGAGATTAGCCTTGGCTACAGTAGCCCCTATTTCAAAGGCAAGCAAATGAAAGAATGGGACCGCTTCTCCTCCTTCCGTCTGCGTTTGAGAGGGCACAGTTGTTCATTTGGAGAGATGGCAACGGCAGTCTGATGATTTTAAGAGCCTAAATGGCAGTAGTGAATTCATACTGTTAATATACATAGAGGGAAACCCGAGACTCTTACTGTTTGATAATGTTACTTCTCTTTAGTAACTTACACTATGCTTGCAGTTTTGCTATTTCATTTGCTTTGGCAAGATGAGAAAAAAAAAACACTTCAAAAAAAAAATCTTACAATAATACATTTGACCTCACTGGACTTATGATGACAGGTCATTTTTGATCTAATTAATAACCAACTTCCAGTTGCTTTCTTTTTCAGTTCTGTAAGCCATGCATAAGCAAATCTTTTTACATAATTGCAGTAAAGCTGACCTGCTGATTTTCAGGAACCTTTCTTTCCCTTACAGAGTTTTACTGCCCTTACCCCAGTCCTCTGGAGAAGGCCAATAACCTTTCCCCAAGTCAGAGGGAGCTTCAAGATTGTGGCAGGAGCCGCGTTTCCTTCTGAAGTCACAGTGCCAAATCAGCCTGTGATGAAAATTGAGATAAAGATTAAGATTAGAAAGATTGAGCCGGCTGTGGTGGCACATTCTAATCCCCACCCCTGGGAGGCAGAGGCAGGTGAATCTGTCCTAGTCTCCAGAGGGAGTTCCAGGACAGCCAAGGCTGTTACAGAGAGAACCTCTGCCCCGAAAATAAATAAATAAATAAATAAATAAATAAATGTATATGTGATGGATGTATGGACGGAGATGTGACTTACCACGTGAGAGAGACTGACACAGGCTAGCCTTGAACTTGTGCTGTAGCAGGTGACCTTGAACCATTGGTTCTTTTACACCGGCCAAGTACTTGAACTACAGTACATAATTGCCCTGCCACAGCAAGGCTGTGTGCTTCAAGAAAGTAATGAAAAATGCTGCAATATTCTTAAGAGAGGAAATGTGAATTGTTTTAAAAATAAGGAAATAAGGAGATAACGTGCCTTACCCTGATGCTCTGATTGGCCTGGGACCTCCATGTTTTCCCTCTCCCAGCCTCCCCAGCGATCAGGACTGGAGGCATGCACTGCCACAGGCACTGACACCTAGCTGCAGGTCTAGTCCATTAGTGTAGTTTTAAAACTGCTAAAACTCTACATGGGATTTTGGGAGTATTTTGATAAAATTCTGTATGAAGGTACATGCATGGGGTTGGAGAGATGACTCAGTGGTTAAGAGTGCTTGCTGAAGTCCTGACTTAAATTCCTAGCCAGGTAGCTTGAACTCCATCTTCTGGCTTCCATGGATACCAGCAAACACACCAACACAGAAAATAATACAAATAAATCATACATATAGGGCACATGAATTATGAGCAGTCTGTATATGTAACGACTCATATTTAAGAAATAGTGCTATATCACATATTGCGTTTGTGTGACTTCGTAAGATTAGGTAGGTCAATAACTGGAGTCTAGTGGAGGCAAGGCTCCTCGAGTTAAAGGAATGGGGCTGGGGGCTGTAGCTCAGTGAGAGGTCTCTTCATCATCATGCGCAAGACTCTGGACTCTATTCCCTGGAACCGGCTAGGAAATGAAAAGGAAGCCTCAGGTTTTCTAAAATCTTAGTTGAGTGTGGTCTTTGCGGGGATTAAACCCAGGGCCTTGCACGTCTTTGTTTCTCCTGGCTGCTTGTTTGTTATTTTGAAACTAGTCTTACTAAAGAAAGAGCCTAGGCTGATCTTGCATTTATTTACTTTATAGCCTTGAACTTTTTTTAATAAAATATTTATTTATTTATTATGTATACAGTATTCTGTCTGTGTGTCTGCCTGCAGCCAGAAGAGGGCATCAGATCTCATTTCAGATGGTTGTGAGCCACCATGTAGTTGCTGGGAATTGAACTCAGGACCTTTGGAAGAGCAGGCAGTGCTCTTAACCACTGAACCATATCTCCAGCCCCTTGAACTTTTTACTTTTCCCTCCCTCCCTTCCTCCCTCCCTCCCTCCCTCTCTCCCTCCCTTCTTTCCCTCCCTCCTTCCCTCCTTCCTTCTTTTCTTTTTTAGTTATTTGGATGGAATCTTATGTAGCCCAGGCAGAAACTTGTTGTGTAGCTCAGGCTAGCCTTGAACTTGAAAAGCCTGCATCCATTCTAGGGTGTATATATCCCCCCCCCCCCAGACTATTTAGCCCTGGCTATCCTAGAACTCATTGTGTAAACCAGGGGGTGGGGTACATGCCATTAATCCTAGCACTTGGGAGGCAAATGCATCCTGGTCTACAGAGTTCCAGGAAGCCAGGGCTGTAACACAAAGAAATCCTGTCTCAATAAACCAAGACAAAATCAAAAAATTACTGGGTAGACCATACTGACCTCAAATTCAGAGATCTGCCTGTCTCTGCCTCCCGAGTTAAAGGCAGGAGTCTCTATGCCAGCTTGCCTCCCGTCTTAATGAGTGTCCTTACAGTGCACTGCAACCTTTCTCCGTCCTTGCTTCATCATAAATAAATAACAGGAAAGGTCTCTTGGACGTTTAGTCGAGGGAGACATTCCATATTGCTCCCAGCCCTGTACAGAGTGAGTTCTTAGGGTGGTCACAGAGACTGGAAGATTAACTTGGGTAGCTTCAGGTTAAACTAGATCTTGGCAGCTTGGACTCCCTGGTTTCTTCACATGAACATGAATTGACTATACACCGTGGTGGGGTTCCGTGTGATATTTCAGTGCGTACATCCTGGGATCTGCATCGTCTTTGAGGCTTTCACAGTATCTGTTGAACTCAGAACTTCAGTAACAATATGGGTGTGCGTGCTACGTCAGAAGATGTGAGACGTGAGTAGAACAGCCTCTAAGGACAGGCCTCCGAGGGCTTAGTGCTGCAGAGACTCTGGAGCTGTCCCCAGTGTAGCTGCGGTGTGCTGTTCCCTAATTACCTCTGTCCTTGATGACTGTGACTGCTCCAGAAAGGTTCCCTTGTGAGGGCCAGGCGGGCTCCTGGAGTGGTAGAGGAACTTAAGAGAGAGCAGAGCTCTGGGCTGGGACCCTGCAGTGTGCCCGGAAGTCATTTGTACAGCTGCCATGAGGCCTCAGGTAGGTTCAAAGGGCACTGTGGCAGTGTGTTCCTGCGAAGACAGTCCTCGTGTGACTTACAAGGAATGGAGTTGAGAAGTAGTGAAAAAAAAAAAAAAAAAAAAAAACAACAACAACCAGAATTCGGCACTAGAAAGTAAGGAGGGAATTTAAGAGTAATGATGGTGGAAAGCCACCTGTCATGGGCCTTCAAATTAGTTGTTTCAGAAGAATAAAGGAATGAGTGTCAGGTGGGAGCAGGAGTGATTGATAAAGACGAATTCAGAGAACCACCAATCGCGCCGAGTGCTGGCATCAGGCCTGCATTAACAATTAGTCTGTTTCCAGGGCTTGTAGCAATCCTGACCTGACCTACTGTGAGTTGGTGAAGGTGTGGGGCTGAATGCGACTTAAACGAGACTCTTGCTGACAGTTTTCAACTGATTATGAAATCCCAAAGAAGGAAATTTTTATCGGTTTTTTGGCACCATTACTCAGATGACTTAGAATTTTTCTTTACTCTTTTCTTAGAATTTTTTTTTTTTTTTTTTTTTTTTTTTTGGTTTTTCGAGACAGGGTTTCCCTGTGGCTTTGGAGCCTGTCCTGGAATCTTTACTCTTTTCTTAGAATTTTTTCTTTTATTTTTGAGACCAGGTCGCCCCGGGTAGGCCAGAGTGGCCTTGAACTAACAACTTTTTGGCTTCCAGTTCAGGGCAGGGATGAAAGTGTGTGCTGACACTCCTGTCAGGGTTTATTGCATTGTGCTCACTGACTCCTCATCCAGTAAGAATGCAAACAGGTCAACGGTTTTCTTTATGCTGGCTGAATTTGTTTGC
Source organism: Microtus oregoni (assembly GCF_018167655.1). Classification (NCBI taxonomy): domain Eukaryota; kingdom Metazoa; phylum Chordata; class Mammalia; order Rodentia; family Cricetidae; genus Microtus; species Microtus oregoni. The sequence goes on along the minus strand of NW_024543059.1, from coordinate 54,929,451 downwards.
CTGTCTGAATAAGTAGTTTGTGTGGTGCTGGGGAAGGAACCTGGATCTCACGTCTGCCGGAAAGACACAGAACCACCTAGCTGCACTCTCCAGATGAGCTGTTCATGACTGACTGTTTCTGTCTGTGTAGCTCTGGCTGGCCTTGAACTCACTACGTAGACCAGACCATTCTCAAACTTGTGGGCATTCTCTGCCTCCCTAGTGGTGTAATTATAGGCAGGGGCTACTGTATGGTGCCATTGACTGTTCTTGGTCTTTTTTGAGTTAAGACTTAAGGCTCAGATTACTTAAGGCTTTTATTAGGTCTGTGTCAAATTTGTTAACCCCTCTCTCCCATGTCTGTCAGAACTAATTCAACTAGATAAACTAAAATTGACCATTTCTTATTACTTACTGGTTAGGGTTTTTTTTTAATTATTTCTTTTTATTTTTAAGATTATCATATAATTATGCCATTTCCCCCTTCCCTTTCCTTCTGCCAAGCTATCCCGTATACTCCCCCCTTAAGCTCCTTTAAAGCATGGCCAGATTTTTTATTAATTGTTTTTACACTTAGGAATACATATATATTCCTAAATATAATCTGCTGAGTTACTTGTATGAACGTTTTCATGGTTGATCACTTGGTAGTGGATGACCAGCTGGCGTGCTCTGCCCTGGGGAAGTCCCTCTCTCTCTCCCCCCCCCCCCCCCCCCCTCTCTCTCTCTCTCTCTCTCTCTCAACAGTTCTTAGCTGCCATAGTTCTTTAGCAACGTTGAGGTCTTGTGGGTTTTCTCCAGTCTATAGTTTCTCATGCTTGGTCAGTCATACTCATGAGACTATCACTTCTGATGTTACTAGGAGACACAGTCTCACAGAAAAGCATCTGGTCCTTTGGCTCATACAGTCTTCCCACCCCATCTTATGCAATGTTCCCTGAACCTTAGGTACAGAGTTATTTTATAGGCATGTCAGTTGGAGCTGGGCCCCACAACTCTGCGTTTTGATTGGTTGTAGTTTTCTGTAATGGTCTCTGTTGCAGAGAGGAGCTTCCCTGACGAAGGGTGAGGACTGCATTTGTCTTAGGGCGTGAGGACACACATTTACAATGTAGTTAGGAATTAGGCTGGTTTAGTAAAGTGGTATTTGTAGGTTCCCCAAGATGCTTGACTTACTAGGCCCAGGTAATCAGGCTGGGTTTCCAGAACCTGGCATGATTTCCTTCCTGCATGGCTCTGAAGTCCAGTGAGAGCAGTTGGTTATTGCCAAGGTGTGCACACCACTGCCGCGCCCACAGTCACTGTGTGCTGGCCACTGTTGTTCATAGGTGTCATAGCTGACAGAGTTTTTTCTTTGTAGGAAATACTGCTTTATATTGACAGATCTCAATTTGTTTTTTTGTTTTGGATTTTTGTTTGGAGTTAGGGTTGGTATCTTGAAGCTAAGCTTTGGTCTGAATAATTGTGGCAGTGTTAGAAATGGATTCCACAGATGTAAAAATAGGAGACTTTTTTCCCCCGAGGCAGGTTTTCTCTCTGTGTAGCCCTGACTGTCCCAGAACTCACTCTGTAGAACAAGCTGGCCTCAAACTCACAGAGATCCAACTGCCTCTGCCTCCCACATGCTGGGATTAGAGGTGTGTCACCACCACCCTTTAACGGAGACTATGCTCTTAATAGACCTAGACTCTCACTAACTGGACATTCTAATTAGACAGGTATTTCTAGGAAGAGAGACTAGAGATTTTACTCACTTTTTAAAAATAAAAAGTTAAGGACGATTTGGATGTTTCGGGACTGCTTGCATGAACTGTGGAGCTTCACACAGGTGTGAAGGGTTTGCTCCATAGGGTATTTGTATGAAGTACAAGAATCAGCTTTAAAATCTGTTTTGATGTTTTATTTTGTGGGTGTGCGGGCATGTGCTGCAGTGCCTTTGTGGAGGTCAAAGGGCAGCTGAGGAGTTGGTTCTCTCCGCCCACCATGCGGGTCACTGCAGCTGAACTCAAGTCTTCGGGGTTGGCAGTAGTCATGCTTTTTTTTCTTCTGGTGTGTTTTTTGTTTTGTTTTGTTTGTTTTTAAGACAAGGTTTCTCTGAAACTTTGGAGCCTGTCCTAGGGCTAGCTCTTGTAGATCAGGCTGGCCTTGAACAGAGATCTACCTGCCTCTGCCTCCCGAGTGCTGGGATTAAAAGTGTGCACCACTACTACTGCCCAGCCGTTTTTGTGTGTTCTTTAGAAGTTGAGCTAAAGGATTTAGTTGTTGTAACTGCATCTGAATACACTATAACCAACACATCCTTAAAAGGATCATTTTGTTGCCAAACTGAAACAACTTACTAAAGCTAGGTAACAGGAATACGAAAGGCCTTCTGTTTAGTTTTGTTTTTTTCTTTTTTTCTCTTTTCCTTAAGGGGAAAGCCCATTTTAGAAATTCCTTTTCAGGGGGCTGGAGAGATGGCTCAGTGGTTAAGAGCATTGCCTGCTTTTCCAAAGGTCCTGAGTTCAATTCCCAGCAACCACATGGTGGCTCACAACCATCTGTAAAGAGGTCTGGTGCCCTCTTGCATATACACAGACAGAATATTGTATACATAATAAATAAATAAATATTAAAAAAAAGTTCATTTTTCAGTCCCCACCCCTTTATTTTCTTTGAGGCAGCCTTGAGAACCTTCCCATTCCACTAGCAGACAGCAGAAATCCTTAAGAGAAATGTATAGCTTGTTTTTTGTTTCCTTCTTGTTTCTTTCCCTTTTTTTCCCCCTCTTCCTTTCTTTCCTATTTTGTTTAAGACAAGGTCTACTCTGTTTCCCAGGCTGGCCTTGAACTTCCAATTCTCCTTCCTCCATCTCCTGAGAACTAGATTATAGACATGTAGCACCAAGCCTAGCATATTTTATTAAAAATTTTTCATTTTGTGTATTAGTGTTTTGCCTGCATGTACGTATGTGAACCATGTTTGTACCTGGTGCTTGAGGAGTCCAGAAGAGGGTTCAGAGCCCTGCATCTGGAGTTACAGATAGTTTTGAGGTACCATGTAGGTTTTGGAAACTGAATGCAGGCCCTTTGCAAGACCAATAAATACCTTAATGTCTATGCCATCTCTCTAGCCTCAGATTTTAATTTTTTATTGTGGCCAAATCTGACCCTGTTGTCCAAATTGTCTTTCAGATCTAGGCTCAAGTAATCATTCTACCTTGGTCTCTTGTGTGATTGCTGCTACAGGTGTGTGTCAAAATGAGTAAAACTGATCCATGAGCTAAAAATTTGAATTAACAAGTTATCTTGAAGGGACTGAAAAGGCTGGGCATGGTGGTACATGCCTTTAACCACAGCTCTTGGGGGGCAGAAGCTGATCAATCTCTGAGTTCAAGACCAGCCTTGTCTACAGAGTGAGTTCCAGACCAGCCAAGGCTATATGGCAAGATCCTGTTTCAGAAAAACCGAAACCAAAGCAAAACAGAGTCTTCAATGACAAAAGGAATTTGTCTTTGAAAGCAGCAGAATAACAGATGGTTTTCACTTAAGACATCGTCATCATGAGGAAAACCCTCTGTCCCCTGCTGGAGATGCTGCTCCACGAATACTATCTGACATGCTCTTATCTCTGAAAAATGCTACCCACACACGAAACACAGAGTGGGTAGTGTAGTATTATCCAGTGGGTGTACATAGGAAGGAACGGGCTAGCCACCTTGTTTGGCTCAGGGGAGAGTGTTGCCCAGCATAGGGATCATTGCTTACCAGATTTGATCATAGATGATATCAGCAAATGAAGCAAGAAATGGCAAGCTGCGAGTCTCCTGAGAGGTCCTGGATAAAGTTTAGCAAGACCAGTTTTCAGAAGACACCTGAGGCTCTGGAGGAGCCTAGGTGGACTGGGCGGCTCTTCCAGAGGAGCTAGGTGCAGTTCCCAGTGGTCCAGTCAAGTGCAGCTCCAGCACTAGGGGAACAGACCCTGGTCTAGTCTCCGTACACCAGCACTTGCACACACTGGTATACAGTTACACATACACATTAAAACCAATACAACCCTAAGTAAGAACAGGAAATGACAGCAAAGAAATGCCGAAACGTTCAGGAACTTGAAGAGTGAAGAGATAGGATTACAGGATGAGAGGAAAATGTGTTGTCAACTGAGCATTGAAGATAAGTGCTAGAATTTATGAAGAACCCAAAAGTTAAACGTTCCCCCAAGCAATCATCCAGTAAACTCACCAGAAAACAATTCTCAAAAGCAGAACTACAGATGGCCAGTAAATATTTGAAAGGAATGCTCAACATGAACATGCTGCATTACCAGGGAAATGCCAGTTAAAGCTGTGTTCAGACTGCTGACAAGCAGAGTGGCTGGCCTTAAGAAGACAGGGACACATGCTGGGGAGAACGGGGAGGGGTGCTGCTGGTGGGGTACGCTGTGGCCACGGTGGAAATCGGGATGGTGTCCAGCTGCGCCCTGCTGGCTCTGTACCTGAAGGGATCTAAGCCAGCACATCGCATAGGCGCTTGCACGTCCATGGCTACTGAGGCTCTAGTCATCGTAGTCGAGTGTGGAACCAACAAATGAGTGGGTAAAGAGAATGTGGCATATATACACGATGTAGTTTTATTCACCCATGAAAAAGGATGAAGTTATGTCACTTGTAGACAAATGGATGGACTGAAAGTCACCATGTTAAATGAAATAAGGTAGACTCCGAAAACCAGATGCCACATTTTCTGTCCTATGTAGAACCCAGGTTTTATATCACAGAAAACTTGAAATGGGTTTCAATTACAGCTGTATTCCCATGCTTCATCTGGGAGATGCTCTATTCTGTACTAGGAAGACAGAAGAGGTCATCAGCATTTTAAATTGTGCAGTTGAATGATCAGGCGAAGGCTGCGCTGGCTCTGTCCTCTGCTTGCGTGTGCCACAGCTTGATCATGTGTAGAGAAAATTGTGTCAGAAGGAGGTCTTACTTTTTAGCAGAGTAGACATTGTTACAGTCCCTTTGGAAAAGAATCTTGTTGCAAAATCTGTTTTTAAAAGCAAGCCCTTTGCTGGATAGTGGTGGCGCACACCTTTAATCCCAGCACTTGGGAGGCAGAGGCAGGTGAATCTTAGTGAGTTCAGAGCCCTCCTGGTCTACAGAGCTAGTTCCAGGACAGCCAGGGCTGTTATACAGAGAGACCCTGTCTTGAAAAACAAAAACAAATAAAGCAAAACAACCAGCCCTTGCAGGCTGGGGTTCCAGTTCACTGATAGAGCACCTGACCAGCATGTACAAGGCTCTGGGCTTGTAAAACCAAACCAACCAAAAATCAAAAACCTCAGCCTTTTATAAAGTTTAGTTTCTAAGGGTTCTTTTATGCTTGTGTGTGTACAAGTAGAGACCAGAGAGTCTAATGCTGAGTGTCTTCTACTTTGTTACTTTTTAAAGATACAGCTAGCTGGGGTAACACAGGACTCAGAGGCCTGAGAGGCTCTGAACTGGATGGAACACAGCCTGTCTAATGTAATGTGTTCCAGGCTGATTGGGAATACATAATAAATCCTTGTCTCAAAAATCAAACACAAAGCCTGGTGGTGGTGGCCCCAGCACTCGGGAGGCCGAGACAGATGAATCTCTGTGCGTTCAAGGCCCTTCACCTCTGAGACTGCCTGGCCTGTTAGTGGTTCACCCTCGCTGCTCTGAATTCTGAACGTCTCTCCAGGCTCATGGGCGTAATCGTAGAGTTCTGTCTCGTTTTCATTCAGTTGGGATCACTGTTCTATACCGTATGTTGTTCCATACCAAAACCCATTATTTTATATATTTGTTTGTTTACTTTTGTAGTTAAGGTAAAAGAGCAGTTGAATCCAGTTTTCCCCTCTTGTCTGGCAGTGCATCTACTTAGGTATAAAAAGGAGAGAAGAGGGCTGGAGAGATGGCTCAGAGGTTAAGAGCATTGCCTGCTCTTCCAAAGGTCCTGAGTGCAATTCCCAGCAACCACATGGTGGCTCACAACCATCTGTAATGAGGACTGGTACCCTCTTCTGGCCTGCAGTCATACACACAGACAGAATATTGTATACATAATAAATAAATATTTTTTTTAAAAAAAAGGAGAGAAGAGAGCCGGGTGGTGGTGGTGCACGCCTTTAATCCCAGCACTCGGGAGGCAGAGGCAGGCGGATCTCTGGGAGTTCGAGGCCAGCCTGGTCTACAAGAGCTAGTTCCGGGACAGGCACCAAAACCACAGAGAAACCCTGTCTCGAAAAACAAAAACAAAACAAAACAAAACAAAAAAAGAATAAGAATGTTAGCAAGTGTTTAAATTGAAGTCCACAGTGTAGTTAATAATTTTTCAAATTCTAAAAATTTTCCAATATTTTATCTGCGTGTGTGTCACGTGTGTGTTTAGGTACACATTGCTGCGGTGTGTGTGTGTGAGTCGAGGACAGGGTTTTGAATCAGTCTTCCCCTTCCTAGTCAGTCACCAGCCCCAGGTGCGCTGCACGTGCTTTGCAGGGCGAGTGTGTATGTTTCTTATTTCATCTTTTGCTTTAATCATTTTTAGCTTGTTAACATTTTGTGATTAATTTTTGGGTCACTTTTCCTGTAGGTATTGCTTGATTTGGAAAACCTTGAAAAACAGGGAAAAAAGTGTAAGAAAATGACGACTTTTCGAAATCATTGTCCACATTTGGATTCAGTTGGTGAAATAACAAAAGAGGATTTGATACAAAAATCTCATGTAAGTTATATTGTAATCATCCTTAAAAAAACCATACTCACTTTCCTCTTTAATACAAATTTAAGTAAATTAATAGAACACTCATGTCAAATTTAAAACTCATGTATTGCTATTGTGAACTGTGTATGTTTTCTCTGACATAGCAAATATCTCCTGTGTTTACTCTCCTAGGGAGCTTGTCAGGACTGCAAAGTCAGAGGACCCAATCTGTGGGCATGCTTGGAAGTATGTATATGTTTGTGTGGTTTTCCTGAAAAGTTTGCTCTTGTAAATTTATACATATTAATCACAATTTTTGACACATTAAAGAATTTTATGTGAGTATACTTTTAAAATAATAACAAAAAATTAAGGTTTAAACTTTGGATGGATTTTAATTCAGGTGTGTTTGTAGAGTTTAGTAAACCACTCAGATATTTTTATCTTTACTTTTTATTGAAGTTGGGATAACTTTCAGTTTTGAAATACTTAGTCTGGTCTTTGTGGTTGATACCTTGTGGTTACGTCATCTAACTTTGGGAAGTAATTATAGAATTAAAACATAAAATCAGGACTTCAGTGGGACTGTTGTCATGCCGTTTGTGAACTGGTGCGTCTGTGATAACATGTGCGCCTGTTCTTTACAGAACAGGTGTTCCTATGTGGGCTGCGGCGAGTCACAGGTCGACCACAGCACCATGCACTCACAGGTATTTACGTGGTGATGGGCTGCATGGCAGTGTTGGGGCTGCGCCTAAGCCGAGCGTGCACTGGGTGAGCACTGAGCCGAATCCTGGCCGCGCACGAGCGTTTTCAGAAGAGCTTGCGGGAGCGGAGAGTCCGTGTGACATTAGTTCAGACTGTGCCGGCGCCTGCGAGGCTTCTGTGTAGCCTAGCCCAACCTGGCCTGGAAGCTGGAATCCTCCCTTTGTCTCCTGTGTGTCACACCACAGATGTGACAGCACACCAGCCTAGAGTTCTTGCTTTTTAGAAAATACATTCACTAAAACTTTGCTTGTTCTCAGTGAAAGGTCAGAGGGTGGGGTTTTGAGAAAATCAGCATTAATACATGACTGTAGCTGAGTATTGATAAAAGAAGTAAGCATACATGGATGTGTGTGGAGATTACAGGTGTAGTATCAGACATGGAGGTGGAAGTTAGTGTAGATGTGTAGGTTTCTGTTCGTCTTAAAGTTAATGTTTATTAGTGTGTGTTGGAGGCGTGTGTGCCACTCCATGCGTGGGGGTCAGAGGATGCCCTTCCTCTGTAGGTTGTAGGTTTGATCTCAGGTTGTCAAGCTTGTACCAAGTGCTTTTTCCTGCTGAGCTGTCTTGCTGCCCAGTGCAGGTTTAACTGCCTGACTCCCTTCCTCGCAATCCAGCTCTTGCCCTTTCCCCTGCTCTACACACCATTCTGACTGAGTGCTGTTGACATCGCGCCGTTGTGTGGTACTTCCCATGTGACTCTGACGTGAATCTCGGATCTGTTAGATAGATCTTCCACTCTAACCTAAGTTTCTCTAATGAATGCTCTCTTTAGATGCCCACTGATAATCTGCAGCAGCTAGTCTCAACCAATGTTTGCAGTCTTAGGCAACATTATACAGTTTCTTACCTGTGCATTGGAAGTGGTACTTTCTATGGCTGTCCCTTAGAAAATTGAGAAATCAGCCAATCATATCTTGTATATTCTGTGTGCTAAGCCCTCACACAAAGCTCCGAGAAAGGCTATTGACCAACTGTTGCTTGAGTTGTATTGTGCTTCCATTTAAATAATATGTGTTCCTTTGTAGTTCTGTTCTCCTAGATTAAACAAACTAGCACTCCCAACTCCCTAAAAAATGTTCTGTAGCCCCGCGGGGCTTAGATCCGCTGTGCAGTGGAGATGATCTTGTGCACGTGATCCTTTGGCTGCTGGGATTCCAGCAGTGTCGCTGTACCGCCCATACGGTTTCCTTCTGCTCTCTTTTGCTGATGCAGAGCTGAGGAGCTTCCACCGCTGTGTTTATCTTCGTCTTATGAATGAGGGGAACAGATGCTAGAATAACTTGGAGAGTAGGTTAGGTGTTGTTCCTATGTAAGCGTCTACAGTTACTCTGTACAATTTTTTGATGTGTTTATGTGTGTGTTCTAGATTAGCTGTTTTGAGTAGACTGTTGCTCGCCAGAGGCTGGGGTTCATTTTGGGTTCCTTTGCAGAGTCGTTCTCAAGCACATTTTCTCTCCTGTGAGCTGTGTAGGAGACCAAGCATTATCTGACTGTGAACCTCACCACTCTTCGAGTGTGGTGTTACGCTTGCAGCAAAGAAGTATTTTTGGATAGAAAATTGGGGAGTCCTCCTTCATTGCCTCATGTAAGACAACCTCAACAAACACAAGACAACACTGTCCAGGTAATCTGAGTTTAGATAATATAAGTTCAGGAAATCATTTCAGAATTTGTGCAGTTGGAATTTACGAAGCAGGCCTGAGTATCTTACTTGTACTTTTAAAGCCAAATGGAGCACTCATGCCTTGCTTTGCTCTTGTTTAGCACAGAGTGAACGGGAGGTAAGGGTGGGATTTGAGGTGGAAAACACCTATCACTTGTAAAAGTCTTTAAGGAAAGGTTGGAAGGGATATTCCATATCAGGTGCTAGATTTTCATTAATAACCTACGCATAGTGCCTGTGTTCAAGTTCCTTTAAAAAAATTTTTAAAAATTAACTATACAGTAGTAGATTTCCATATAGCTTTTAAAAAAATAGTTAGCTCTTTCTGCCTATCTGAATCTAGGAAGGCGGTAAGGTCTTCCTAGGAAGGGAGAGAGGTCTGCAGCTGAGTGAATACAGCTTCTCCCCTGTTCTCTCCCCTTGGCAGCCTGCTACTCACTGTTATCAGTGGAAACGAGTAGAGATGCCAAAACTTAGTTAGCAACAGGACCAGGAGACTCAACAGACAGGTTTGTGCAGATGGAGGACTCTGGTTTGCAGAGGTCTGTAAACCATGTTTGTGGTTACATGTGCATGTCTGGCAAGCACAGTGATGCCCAGAGAAACAGTGGGTCTGTGGATGGGCCCCTCTGCCATGTCCTTTGTTTCTGTAGAAGTTACAGAATCAGAAAAGACAAGACATGCCACTAATTTACATGAAATTAGTTCTTGAGCTTGCCATTTATAAAATGTTTTTGGGGGACTAGAAAAGCGTCTCTGGTTAAGAGCACACACTGCTCTCACAGAGGACCTGAATTTGGTTCCTAGTGCCTCTACTGGGTAACTCAAAACTGCCTGTAACTCCAGCTCCAGGGGTCTGGCCCACCCTGCACCTATTCTCACATACACACATTCTCACATAGATCTGCAAATATATAATTAAAATAAAAGCATGATTTTGGCTGGGTGGTGGCAGCACATGCCTTTAATCCCAGCACTCAGGAGGCAGAGGCAGGCGGATCTCTGTGAGTTCGAGGCCAGCCTGGTCTACAAGAGCTAGTTCCAGGACAGGCTCCTAAGCTACAGAGAAACCTTGTCTTGAAAACAAACAAACAAACAAACAAAAAAAGCATGGTTTTGTAGATATTTTCTTTCTGTAAAATATAAATACAAATTTTATAATAATTGCTAATGCCATAAACTCTTAGGGTTCTATCTTTATCATTGTTATGTTATTTTTTTTTAATTCTTAAAATTATTTGGATGTGTGTCCATGTGAAGGTGTGTGCACAAGTAAACGCAGATGCCAAAGGACTCCAAGAGAGGCATCAGATCCCCAGAACAAGAGTCTAGACAGTTTAGAACCCAATGTAGATGCTGGGGATCAAATTAGGTCCTCTTGCTCTTAGCACGAAGGCATCTTTCCAACCCTGCTGTTATGGTTGCTTTTTGAGCAGGGTCTCATGTAGTCCAGAATGGCTTCTAACTTACTACCAGCCAGGACTGTCTGCACCCCTTATCCTTTTGTCTCTGCTTCGTGAGTTCTGGGGTAACAGGCATGTGCCACCATGCTGACCAGTTTGTTTTAATATCTTTTAACAGTTTTGCAGTGTAGATGTTATATAAATTAAAATTAAAGTGTGTTTTGATATTGTAAGAATTTATTCAAATGTGTTATGTCTTTTTGTTATTAAGGATTTTAAAATACCCAGCAATACAACACTGAAAACCCCTCTGGTTGCTGTATTTGAAGACCTGGATATAGAAATAGAAGAAGAAGATGAGCTGAAGGCGAGGGGTAAGGCTCCTCTGTCAGCGTTCCTCTGTGGCACGGCTGTTCCCTGAGGTCTGAGAAGTGTGGCCTTGTGACCTTGCGTTCGCAGGTTGTGCAGGCTTGGTTTGTCCAGTGTCACTTTGTCACAGCTGACGCCACCTTTTGCTAGTCTTGCCTTTTGTGAGCCTTTTGTTCCCAACCTATTTTTGAGTTTTCACCTGCCAGTGATGGCTGGGCTGATGGGAAGGTATTGCCCTAGCAAGCTGCCTAAGGAAAGCCGGACTGTGGAACCTGAACTCTCAGGAGGCTGAGGTCAGCCCTGAGCCACTCAATTTTACTTCCACCCACCAAAAAAGAAAGAAAAGAAAAGAATAGAATTTTCAAGGGGGCAGCATTCATTTGGAAAAAGAATCAGGAGATTCCAGTGGACCTCTTGCCCTAGAATTTCAGCTCCTAGATTGTCAGTATTTTCCGTATTTTTGAGGCTCAGAATCTTTAATGTGAACCTTGATTTTCCTGCTAGTTCTTAGAACACAGGACTTGTGTGCATAGCAAACAATCACCTTGCCCTGAGCTGCATCGTTCGTCCTAGAATTTTACTTTCTTATGGTTGTTGTTCTTTTGTTTTTTTTTTTTTGAGACAGGTTCTTTCTGTTATGTAGCTCTGGCTGTCCTGGAACTTGTTGTGTAGACTGGGGTGGCCTTGAACTCACAGAGATCCACTTGCCTCTGCCTCTCTAGTGCTGGGATTAAAGGCATGCACCACCATGGTTGGCTTGTAAGTCTATCTTTGAAGTATTTGCTGTTGCTCCAGTGTGTGTTAGAACTTGATCTCAGGGGCTCACAATGTTGAGTACACGCTTTGCTTCTGAGTTAGCATCCACACTGACGGTTTCTCTTTTAATGATGAGATAAACTGATGAAGACAGAGCACACATAGAAGATCTAAAGATACAGCCTTGGAAGGGAGCTGCTGGGAGGGCTGGCATCATCAAGTCAGCCTCCTCTTGGGCTTTGGGAGGAATGAAAATTGTAATCTTAACTCAATTTTTTTTTTAAAATGTATTGTTAAGCCAGGCATAGTTGCACACAAGTTTAATCCCAGCACTTAAAAGAGGCAGGCTGATCTCTGTGAGTTCGAGGCCAGCTAGTTCAAGGACAGGCTCCAACGCTACAGAGAAAACCTGTCTCGAAAAACCAAAAATTTTGTTTAGTGAAAGATTTTTAGAAGACTGGCCTCTGAGTTATTCAGACTGTTGTCTTGTATTTCCATGTTTTGTTAGTGTTCTTTTTTTTGTTGTTGTCCCCTCTGTGTGTATGTGCACGCATGCGCATGTGTATGTATGTGTGTGTGTGTTTGTGTGCACAAGGCATTGAGTTCAGGACTGTGTACACTGTAGGCATATGCTCTACCAGTAAGCAGATTTTAACCCATTTCTGTAGCTTAACTTTTGAAGCCATTCTCAATAAAAGCTCAGATATTTATGTCATTAATGCCTTCTTGAATGGTGACTTATAGTTGTTCTTTCTTCATAGGCCTTACAGGTCTAAAAAACATTGGAAATACTTGTTATATGAATGCAGCTCTCCAGGCTCTTTCTAACTGGTAAGTAGTGAGACCGATACAGATTTCTTAGCTTGTTGCTACAGTAGGTGACTAACTCCCAGAGCAGAGAGGCAAGAACCTGGGTGAGGACACCTGTAGTCCCAGTGGGATTGCTGTGTATGCAACTAAGTTTGTTATGTTGTTTTTCTTTTGAGAGTGTCTTTTATCCCAGGTTGGCCTGGAACACTATAGCTGAGGATAAACTTGAATTACAGGCATCTATAAACTTACCCAGAATATGCCTGTAGTTCTCTAAGGAGATGATCCTCTTTTAGACTTCCAGGACTAGGTCCTTGAGCAAAGTATTCGTGTTGCTTTTTGCAGAGCTTGGCTTTAAACTTAGGGTCTTAAGCCTGCTGCTCTACTGGATGATGTCTATGGCAAGTGTATTTTTGTACAGAAAACAAGGAGCCTACACTTACCAATACTGAGATCATTTTTAGGTTAGAAACCTTACTAAAGTGTTTTAGATATTTCTGTGTGAGATCCTGTGAATAGAGCGGTTATTTTTCTCTCCTTGTCTGTGGCATAGACTGAGTGATTATTATTGATGGCTTGAGTCAGGGTGGAATTTAGAACCAGTGACTGGCATTGTCGAAGCACAGCCTGAGTTTGTAAGCAGCAGCCTTGGGAAAGAGCTTAGCAACGAGAACCTGGAAAAACTCTGTGTGGCGCACATAGTAATTGAGAAGTGATTACATAGTTCCATGTGCAATCTACATTAAAATTGAAGTCTTTGGTGTGGTAGGAGACCACCAAAGTCCTTTTACTGCAGGGTAGTAATCTGTTTTATAGCACTGGTCGCCATGCAGATAGTGGATTGCAGGCGATTATAGAAAAATGTTTAATTTGGGAAAACAAGATTTGCAGTAGTCTAGGTAAGAATAATGGTGTCTTGCACAATCTTGGAGTGCATGCATTGGAGAAAGATAGTTTTTAGGAGAAGAGATGGTTGCTAGGATATGATTAGAGTAAACAGGGAAAGGAGGAGATATGAATTAATAATAGAATCATATGATGAAGGAACTGTTTTATGCTTAATTTTGTATTTTATGTGTGCAAGTGTTTTCCCTACACTGTATGTTAGTACACCATGTTCATGCCTGGTTCTCACAGAGTCCAGAGAAGGACATTGGACCCCCAGGAACTAGAGGTGGTTCTGAGGTTCCATGTTGGGGCTAGGAATTAGAACTGGGTCCTCTGGAGAAGCAGCAAGGCTTCTTAACTGCTGACTCTGGGTTTTTTCTTCCTGTTCTCTTTCATATGCACAATGCTGATGGTAACAAGAATGTAGGAGATTGTAACAATAAAATAATAATAATAATAATTCAGGTTCACTTGAAAGTAAGATTTTGAGCATGTTAACTTTAAAATGTCATGACAACTGTCAGTTTGGGCATATAAATTCAGTTGAGATAAGATGACTGGAGGCTGATGTTATACGAATTTGGCCATCACTGGTATATTGGTAGGGATTCAAAATGATCCAAGAGAAGAGTGTATTTAAAAGAGAAGAAAAATCAAAGAATCAGAGTCATGGAGAATGATGGTGCCTAAGAACCAAAAGATTACTAATTAAAAACAAGTTGCTTGAGAGGGATAGTAGAAGAATACATGGGTTGATTTAGGAAGGAGGGCAGCTGACGTGTGCATGTCTGCACTTAGTGTAAGCAGGAGGAGACTGAGGCAGAGTGGTCATGAGCATGAAGCCAGCTTCAGCTACATAGGACTCCCTCCTCCCCTCCCACCATTTCTTTCTCTTTTCCATCTCTTCTTGCTCCTCAGCATCTCAGTTCTTCTTGGCCTGTTTCCATGCCTCCTTCCTTCCTTGTTTTCTTCAGATAGGACTTCTCTGTGTAGCTCAGGCTAGGCTAGGACTCACGGTGTTCTTCCCGCTCCTGTCTCCTAAGTGCTGGAACTACAGGTTCGTGCAGCGACACCCAATTGCAAGACTCTCCTAAAATCAGAAACAAAAACAAAAAAGAGATTGGTTTTTGTGATTCAAGCCTTTTTACCCCAGCATTTAGAAAGCAGAGGTCTCCTTAGTGAGTTCCAGGTCAGCTAGAGTGACCTAGAAAGATCTTGACCTCAAAAGAACAATACTCAGTTTTATATGGAAAAACAAAAAGCCCAGGATAACTAAAACAGTCCTGTACAATAAAAGAACTTCTGGAGGTATCACCATCCCTGATTTCAAGCTCTACTTGAATAATAAAAAAAACACATGATATTGGCATAAAAACATACGTTGATCATGGAATTAAATCAAAGACCCAGATGTAAATCCATATACCTAGGGACACCTGATTTTTAATAAAGAAGCCAGAAATATACAACGGATAAAAGATGGCATCTTCAACAAATGGTGCTGGTCTAACTGGATGTCTGCTTGTAACAGAATGCAAATAGATAATTACCACCCTGCACAAAACTCAAGTCCAAGTAGATCAGAGACCTCAATATACAACCAGATACAGTGAACCTGACAGAAGAGAAAGTGAGGGACTGAACACATTGGCAAAGGAGACAACTTCCTGAAAAGAACACCAATCTTATAGGCACTAAGATCAACAATTAGTAAATCAAACCCCTTGAAACTGAAAAGCTTCTGTAAGGCAAAGGAAACCATCAAAAGGACAAAATGGCAGCCTACAGAATGGAAAAAGATTTTTACCAAACCCACATCCAGACAGAGGGCTGATTTCCAAAATATATAATGAACTCAGGAAACTAAATAATCAAAAACCTCAAATAATCCAATTAAAAATGGGTTACAGATTTAAACAGAATTCTCAGCAAAGGAATCTCAAATGGCTAAGAAACACTTAAAAAATGTTCAACATCCTTAGATGTCAGGGAAATACAAATCAAAATGATTCTGAAATTCCATCTGAATGTTTGTCAGAATGGCTAAGATCAAAAACACAAATGACAGCTCATGCTGGGGAGGATGTGGAGCAAAGGGAACACTCCTGATGGGAGTGCAATCTTGTACAGCCACTGTGGAAATCAATATAGCAGTTTCTCAGAAAAGTGGGAACCGATTTACCTCAAGACCAGCTATACCAGTCTTGGGCATATAGTCAAAAGATGCGGTCAGCCAAGCACAAGGACACTTGCTCAACCATGTTCATTGTGGCTTTAGTTATAATAGCCAGAACTTGCAAACAACCTAGGTATTCCTCAACGGAGGAATGGATAAAGAAAATGTGGCACATTTACACAATGGAGTATTGCTCAGCTGTTGGAAAACATAACATAAAATTTGCAGGCAAATGGATAGAACTGGAAGAAATCATCCTGACTGAGGTAACCCAGTCAGAGTTAACAATAACACATGAGAAAGACAAACATGGTGTGTGCTCACTCGTCATTGGACATTGGCCATAGAGTAAAGGATAGCCATGCTACAATCCACAGACTCAGAGAGGCTGAGTGACATGCGGGGAAGGGTCTCCCTGGGAAGGGAAAATAGAGTTCATGGGTGGATGGGGCAGGTGGGGCTGGGAACAGAGGGATCATGTGGGGGAGAAGGAGGATGGAGTAGGAGCACTGAGAGAAATGCTTGGCATTGGGCATTTTGGGGACGAGGTGGAAACCCACTGCAGGGGAAACTCCCAGGAATCTATGATGGCGACCCCAGTGGAGACTCCTAACCAGCAACCAGGCAAGGCTTTTAGTAGAGGAATTGGGCCTCTGACTTGGTGATTCCACACGTGAGTGGTTTGGCTTATGAATGCCAAGGGCTGACCGCCAGACAGGTAGAGGCTGTGAGAATTCAGCTTTGATTCCACTCTAATATTTTCCTCTCTCTTAAACTAGCCCACCTTTGACGCAGTTCTTTCTTGATTGTGGAGGACTGGTTAGAACAGATAAGAAGCCAGCAATTTGTAAAAGTTATCTCAAGCTAATGACAGAATTGTGGCACAAGAGCAGGTATGTACTTACTATAATTATCTTTAAAAATCAATATATAAATATGGAAAGAGTGCAGATCTGTTTGGGGGGCTGAGAAAGTGTGGGAATGCGGTTTGACTTAGGTCAGGGGTTAGATTTGAAACTGAAATGCAGATGAGGCGCTGTGGCCATCAGTGTCAGCTGCTGATCCATGAGCTGCAGTTCCTCTCGCTGAGATGCAAAGCCTCCCCGGACTGTGGGCACGACAGGCAGAGTAGGCCTCGCCCGCTGCCTGTGTCCTGTGTCTACGCATAGTGGTAATATTGGTGATTATTTGATGTACTATGTTAATTTTCTTTTAGCACTGTTTAGAAGTTGTGTTTTTAAAAAAATAGTGTGCACTGTGAGAGTAATAAAATTATAAAAAAATGAAAAGAAACCTACAAAAATCTCTATTTAAAACTGTTTCTTTTTAAGGCCGGGATCTGTTGTGCCTGCTAATCTGTTCCAGGGAATTAAAACTGTAAACCCAACTTTCCGAGGCTATTCTCAGCAGGTTAGTTATTCCTTTAAAGAGCCTACTCTTTTTAAGGTTTATTTTATTTGTATGAATGTTTTGCCTGTGTGTATGTACGCATGTTCACTATGTGTGCCTGGTGCCGACAGAGGCCAGAAGACGGCACCAGATCTCCTGAGATTGAAGTTACAAGGGCCCATGAGCCTCATCCTGTGGGTGCTGGGAACTGAACCCGGGTCCTCTGCAAGAACAAGTGCTCTTAACTGCTGAGCCTCCACTTTAATAATCTTTAAAAGTAGAAAATGTTATTTTCCTTTGTTATTTCTCCATTTACCTTTCTGAGCATTGCTCCCTTGTGTCTGTAGAGTTGGGGCTTTAGTGACAGGGTCTTCTATAGCCCTGGCTGGTCTTGGCCTTTCTGTTTAGCAGAAGATGACCTTGGGTTCCTCCTCTTCTCTACTCGTGAGCTGGGGCTGCAGAGGTGCCACACCACATCTGGCTGTGTGTTTTTGCATTTCTGTGGATCCAGTGAATGGCTGCAGGGCCTGTTGGATGCCAGGCATGTGTTTCACCACTGTGTTGCACCTTCTAACTCTGTGTCCTTTCCTGCTGTCATAGGGCAGCTCCAGTTATTGTAGTTTCTTTAGTACCTTGAGAATTTATAGCTGGTCCTTACACATTCCTCTTTTCTCAAACTATTACTTTTTTTCTACTAACTTTTCCCATATAAATTTCCGAATCTCTGGAGATTATAATCTAGTGCTGCGGGTAGTGGGCCAGGAACTTGTTTTATTTAACATTATTTATGTGTGTGTGTGTGTGTGTGGTGCACGTATAGCGAATGGTCATGCTTGATTGAGCCATCCTCGCAGCTCAGGAATCTATATTATCAACATGTTCTTGGGATTCATCAAGAATTTTTTTTCTCTTTTCTTTTCCAGTTTTTTGAGACAGGTTTTCTCTGTGTAGCCCTGGCTACCCTGGAACTCACTCTATAGACCAGGCTAGTCTTGAGCTCACAGAGATCCACCTGCCTCTGCCTCCCAAGTACTGGGATTATCCACTACTGCCCGATAAAGAATTTTTCTTTAAGACACAATCCATGGATGGGAAAAGCTCTAACTTAAACCAACTTACATAATATTTATTATTTTTATTAATTTTTTTATTGATTTTTTTTATTGAGCTCTACATTTTTCTCTGCTCCCCTCCCTGCTTCTCTCCTCCCCATCAGCCCTCTCCCAATGTCCCCATGCTCCCGGTTTACTCAGGAGATCTTGTCTCTTTCTACTTCCTCATAATATTTATTTTAGGATGTATTTCTGAATTCCAGTTATCAGCTGAGGAAAATCCTTATTTTCTGTTTCATCCAGTTTCTTCCCAAAGCATTGCTTTGTTTGCCTTGCTTTTAGAATTCAGCGTGTTGCAGCTCTGCTGAGCGAGGGCTACGGATGTACAGTTCTACCCGTGTTGTTCCTGTCGTAGGCTTCACAAGCGTTTGCTCTATACTCATAATGTGGTTGTTGTTGATCTGCAGGATGCCCAGGAATTCCTTCGCTGTTTAATGGATCTGCTTCATGAGGAGTTGAAGGAGCAGGTCATGGAGATAGAGGAAGACCCTCAAACACTGACTTCTGAGGAAGCAGTGGAGGAGGAGAAGAGCCAGTCGGACGTGGACTTTCAGTCCTGCGAATCTTGCAGCAGCAGTGAGAAAGCGGAGAATGAGAACGGCTCCAAAGGCTTCGCTGAGGACAGCAGTGAGACCACCATGCTCATCCAGGATGCCGACGACCTGGAGATGGCCAAGGACTGGCAGAAAGAGAAGATGTGCAACAAGATCAATAAAACAGAGTCTGAAGTAGAACTGGATAAAGATAGAGACACCGTATGTGACGCAGTTGACCTGAACAGCCAGGAGACTGTCAAAGTGCAGATACATGGCAGAGCTTCAGGTGACAAGTTAATAATCAGATTGTGAGATAATAGTATTTCCTGAGCAGGGGGAGAGTGCTTACCTAACTGTCACTTTTGAAACAACTCGTTTGTTTATTTTTAGGCAGGATCTCAGCGTGTACCCCTGGCTGGCATGGGACTTACTGTGTAGTCCAGGTTATCCTTAAACACATCCACCTACCTCTTGAATGCTGAGACTAAAGGGGAGTGCTATCATGCCTTACTTTGGGGATCTTTAGCTAATAGACTTGAAGTTTAATGCTGTCCATTTTAAGTGTTGAAATCATAAAATTATGAAACTAAAAGTAAGATAATTTTGTGGATCATTTACTTAGGAATTCATTTTTTTTTAAAAGCAAGGGCTCATCAGAATTCCTTTATATGGTCACACAGTAATCTAAAAAATTAGTCCCCTTGGAATTATCTCTTTTATTTCTGTTGCCATCCTGGCAAAAAAGAAAAACTCAATTTTTCTTTTCCTTTCTTGCCAGATAAGGGCATCAGATCCTGCTACAGATGGTTGTGAGCCACCATGTGGTTGCTGGGAATTGAATTCAGGACTCTGAAAGGCAGCCACTGCTCTTAACTGCTGAGCCATCTCTCCAGTGCCCAACCCAAATTTTCTAATCATGCATGTTATTGCATTCCAATAGTTATCACTGTAGATATAGCCAATATGTACATGAACTTTGTTAGGATATATTATATCATGATATTGGACAGTGTTCCTTTGAGAAAGGGCAAATACCCAACTGAAGGAAAGTAGTTTAGTTGCTTTATATACCATATTTATCTCTTTATACCTTGATGTGGCATTGGCTAATCTAAATTCTGTAAACTTAGATGATTAGGAAATCAGATGACTCAGTGGTGAAGAAGTAACACAAAGTTCATCTCTGTAGCAGCTGGAGAGGACTAGTAAGCAGTTCCAAGTATCGGAGTGCACTGAAGGTCTTTCTTGAACAGCGTTTCCTTAGCGTAGGAATACTGCCTTGTGCCTTCTAGCTGGGAAACCCCAGGAGTGCTTAGAATCTTTACAGACTCGCTGTGGGTAGAAGTTCTCCAGTCAGTAAATGCCTCAATGTCAGTTCTTATAACCAGACTTCCTCTCAAAAGCCAAAGGGAAGCATAATTCAGGGACAGACTGCTCCTTTATTGCTGGTGTGTAGGTTTGTTCTTAACACAGTAACTAGATAATGCACTAAAGTAGGTCTGACCATTTTATGTTTTAGATCCTGGGGGGAAAACTATGACCAAGATTGTGTAGTGCACAGGACCTGAACAGAAACGCTCACTACCCTCTGAAGCCTTTCTGCTTCTCTTTAGGAAGTCCAGAACAAGGCTTTCACCACTAACATTTTGCTGTCTTCTTTAGTCATAGTTGACGTGTTTTATTATTATTATTATTATCATTAAATTTATATTTTTTGTGAATGAGTGTTTTGGCTACATGTATGCACGTGTACTACATGTATGCCTGGTGTGCAGTGAAGCCAGAAGAGGTTGTCAGATTCCCTGGGACTGGAGTGATGGATGGTTTTAAGTTACCGCCATTTGGATTCTGGGAACTGAACCTGGATTCTCTGCAAGAGCAGCAAGTGCTCTTACTGCTGAGCCTCTCTCCAGCCCGTGGTTGATATCTTCATTGACAGCTTTCCCTCTGCCTCTCTGTTTGCACAGTCATTCAACACAGTTCCTTGTGTTGGGAGATAGATATGCTAGGCACTAAGACTCTAGCAACACACTGTCAGAGTAGCAGCGGCAAGATCTCCTTGCTTGGTGCCTCCTATAGTTAATTTCCAAAGAGATAGTGTCCTGAGAGTTAGGCCTCATTTTCATTACTGTAAAAATAAATGTGATTAACTTACACCTGAATTTCTTTTTAAAAAGATTGTTTATGTGTATATGTGTTTGCACCACATGTGTGCAGGATCCCACAGAGGCCAGAACTGGGCATATGATCTCTTGGAACTGAACTTACAGGCAGTTGTGAGCTGCCATGTAGGTGCTGGGAACCGAACCTCTGTCCTCTGTAAGAGCAGTAAGCACTTGTATTCACTGAGCCACTTCTCCAGCTCCCAATGCCTAAGTTTTTTGTTTGGTTTTTATTACTGAGTTTATTTGGGACAATAGTCTTTTCTCTCACTTAAAACAATCCTTGGGCTGAGGGAGCATGGGTCAGTGGTGGAACATTTGCTTAGCATTTTTTGAGGTCTTGGGTTACTTTCCCAGCACAGTGAAAAAAATAAATAAATAAAAACAACGTGGGTGGAGCTACCAAGATGGGTGACTCACAGTTGTCTGTATCTCCAGCTCTCCTGGCATCCAGTGGCATTTACACTCAAATGTATGTATTCACACAGAGACACAGGCACACAAAATTTGAAGAAACGTCTTACAAAGACTTAGGAAGCAGACATGACAGTACATGCCTTTAGTCCCAGCTTTTGTGAGGTAAAGGTGAAGGGTCAGGTGGAATATGACCTCATCCCTGGCTTTGTAGAGTAGCCAGCCCGAGCTACATGAGACCTGTGTTAAGAAAACAAATGATTCCTTTTGTAACTTGTGGGTAGATTTTTAGAAATTTTACTAAATTTGGGAAGTATGATTGTCTTTGGTTTTGTATCACACTACTTGCTGCTGATTGACTATAGCAGTACTGTGTTAGACGTTAATTGAATACCTAGGTGGGAAAATCACTGTTACTTTGCTTAGCAAACACTTTGTTAGTATTTCACTTGGCATTTGTTAACATAGACTGTCTTCAGTATATCAAATTAAGGAGTCTTTCCATTAGTTAGCATTATTGCCCACATGGAATAAAACTGCTTAATAGTTTTATTTATAATTTTAATTGAAGGTAATAATAAAAATTTAAATATTACAGAATATATCACTGACGTCCATTTGAATGACCTGTCCACATCACAGAGTCTTCCATCCAACGAAAGCGTTAATACACGTTTATCAGCAAGCCCACCTAAGTCAGGCAACCTGTGGCCGGGACTGACACCTCCACACAAAAAAGGTAAGAGAATTCCCTCACTCCAGTTCCTCAGTTTAAACTGCTGATTCCGATGTTGGTAGAGGAATAAGAAATATGTGATCTCTTAAAGTTGATAGAATTACACAACCACCATTAGAATTTTTTATCTGTGGTTCTCTGCATTAAACCTTTCTCTTAAAGTTTAATAGTGCATTTTAATATTGTATGTGCATAAGTCTTTTCCTGCATGTGTGCATGTGCACCACGTGTGTCCCTGGGCACGGAGGTGAGAGGAGGGCATCTGCTCACCTGACGCTGAAACGCACGGTTGCGAGCCATTATCTGAGTGCTGGGAACCAAGCCTGGGTCCCCTGGAAGAGCATCAAGTGCGCGTAACTGCTGAGCCTTCCCAGCCCTCTTAAGTCACCTTTTCTGTGCCTTTTAACCCATTCTGTCCTACAATTTCTAATCAGGTTATCGCCCTCCCCCAAGGCCGATGGACCCCTGACGCCTGCCACTCCTGTTGTCCCCTTTCCCAGAATGCCCTGTAAATGATACTACACAGTAGGTAGGCTTAGGAAATAGCCTTAAAAAAAATGTAGCATAATGTATTTAAGAATTGACTGCATTATTTCATATCTGAATATTTTTTCCCTACCAAGTCGCGTTTCAATTGTAACCCCAAACCTCTGTTTATTCCTCATCAAGGGATTTTTGAATTGTTTACAACTTTTGGTAATTATGAACAATACCACTGTAGATACTTGTGTATAGTTTTTATATGATCCTTAAGTTTTTGTTTGTTAGAGATAAGGTCTGAGTATTGTATTTCCTGGGTTTTATGTTCATTTTATACTCAGTGCTATACTTAGCTGCCCGTCTTCCTGAGTGTCTGTACCATTCTGCACTGCCACCTGCTTTATATCAGAATGTTAGCATTATAAAGTGTTAAACTATAAAACTAAGAGAGGGCCCCATGTGGTAGTGCATGCCTTTAGTCCCAGCACTCGGAGGAAGGTTGATCTCCGTGGATTCGAATCCGAGGACAGCATGATCTAAATAGGGGAGTCTAGAGCACTCAGGGCTACATAACGAAAACCCGAACAAACAAACAAGCGAACAAAAAAAACATAGTTGAAGGTCTTAGAGACATTCTTTTTTTTTTTTTTAAATATTTATTATATATACAATGTTCTGTCTGTCTGTATGCCTGCAGGCCAGAAGAGGGCACCAGACCTCATTACAGATGGTTGTGAGCCACCATGTGGTTGCTGGGAATTGAACTCAGGACCTTTGGAAGAGCAGGCAATGCTCTTAACCACTGAGCTATCTCTCCAGCCCTTAGAGACATTCTTACAGACATGAAAACACGGGCCAGCGAGGTGGGCCAGTGGATCACAGTCTCGCTGTATAAGCATGGCAACCGCAGTTTGATTCACAGAACCCACAATAAAGGGTAGAACTGACTTCCCTGAGTTGTCTTCTGATCTCCATACTTCACCTGCATCTACTCTGCCCCCACATACAAAACAAAAACCACCATCTAGGGCTGGGGAGATGGCTCAGCGGTTAAGAGCATTGCCTGCTCTTCCAAAGGACCTGAGTTCAATTCCCAGCAACCACATGGTGGCGCACAACCATCTGTAATGAGATCTGGTGCCCTCTTCTGGCCTGCAGACATCCACACAGAATATTGTATACATAAGAAATAAATATTTAAAAAAAAAAACAACAAAGCCACCATCTATGAAAGAACTAAAAAGTCTTGGCAAAGGACCTTGTTAAGATTTTTTAAAAAGGGCAGCATAAGATTAGAAAGAGATATTTGTAGGCTGAAAAAGAACCTGTATCCGGAAGAATGTGTATAACTGACCTCACTAACAGAATCCTTTTTTCATATGAGCCCCAATGCAAAACAAGCAAGTACAGTTGGG
Source organism: Microtus oregoni (assembly GCF_018167655.1). Lineage (NCBI taxonomy): Eukaryota > Metazoa > Chordata > Mammalia > Rodentia > Cricetidae > Microtus > Microtus oregoni. Next base: position 54,905,694 of record NW_024543059.1, on the reverse strand, counting down.
ACTGTTCTGAAGGGATGCTGTTCAGGCTAGGCCCTCCTGTTTCATCCTTACATTTTACCCTGGCTCTCCCATCTTCGTCTCCTTCCTCTGACTTGAGCATAGATATCCCAGTGATGGGGGCTAACTCCTTATTTTGCATATGGAACAAATGAGTAAACTATTATGCTGTTTATTATTAACTAATTTCAGATTGTTTTCATATTCCCCTATTTACATTTTATGTGACCAAGAATCATAAATACTTTAAAGACAGCTTAAGCCTTATTTGATTTTTGATTGGCTTCTTTAAGTAGTGATTTTTTAAAAAATGTATTTTTACTATTATTCATGAATATGTGTTTTTCTGTGTATACATGCTATATGTGTTTGGATACTTATGGAAGCTGGAAGCGGATATAGGATCCCCTGGTGCTAAAATTGCAAGTAGATGCCTTATGTAGGTGCTGGTCCTCTGGAAGAGCACAGTGAGCCATCTCTCCAGCCCTAAAGTAATGCTCTTGGATGGCATTTTCAATTTTTCTTTAGTATAGTAATTAAAATTTTTCTTTATGTGTGTTTGTGTGCGTGTGTGTCTATGCACGTACCACAGCATACTTTAGAGGTCAGAGGACATCTTGTTCATTTTCTCCTTAGATCATGTGGGTCTTGAGGGTCAAACTCAGGTCTGAGGCCATACAGGACGCATTTCTACCTGCTGAGCATCTTGCAGGCTGAGTAACTTCTACTGTTAAAAGATTCTAAAAATGCTGGAGGGCCCAGTGGCTGAGATTGTATATAGGGTTCAGGACCCAACAGTTAATTCGGGTAGCTGTCAACTGCTTCTGACTCCAGCTCAGGGAATCCAGTGTCCTCTTCTGGCTTCCATGGGCACCCGCATGTACATACACAGTGACATAGTATACACATTCATAAATAAATAACCCTTAGAAAGGAAGAGATTCTTGAGGAAGCTAGGCGTGGCAGCGGGTGTGGCAGCGGCCGTGGCAGCACTCTCCAACCCTGTGTCAGGCAGTGGAAGCCAGGGATCCAGGATTCAGGGTCGGTCGTAGTGTCATAGGGAATTTGAGGCCAATCTATACTACATAAGATCCTGTCTCAAAAAACAAAATCCAAGACAATGCAAAAATATTTTAGAGAAAAATATTCAAGGAACTAATAGTTCTTTTTATGTTCTTTTAATTCTAGCTCAGTCTGCATCTCCAAAGAGAAAAAAGCAGCATAAGAAATACAGAAGTGTCATTTCTGACATATTCGATGGAACAATCATTAGTTCAGTACAGTGTCTGACGTGCGACAGGGTGAGTAGGAGGGAACCGTAGCACACAGCATATTCCCGTCCAATGGCTTTAAGAATCTGAAGAAGTCAAAGAGTTAAATTGCCATTGCAGACCATGCATACATGTCTGGTGTGTGTCAGTCATAGATGGGAGGGATGAGACAAGTCCTTTGGAAAGGACCTTAGCTCTCGGTCTCTTTTGGTTGCATAGAAAGGTGAGAAATTGCTTGGCAACAAGGTAGTTTAACAGTGCTTGTTCTCTGAAGGCTGATGAAATTAGGTGTGTCTGGAAACGGTTGTGTTCACAAGGAAAGGCAATAAGTGTGTCTTACATTTGGTTTTGTAGGCAGCTTGTAAAGACATAGGTGCTTCAATAATAAAGATAATTCCAGATTCACAAACACAAGAAAAAAAACTGACAGACGTTCGTGCCTGAAACATAAATTAAAATTATTGTGAGGGTTTGACTAACACCTGCTCTTTGGAAATTCTTCGTTCTCACTTCAGTGCAGGGTGTGTATGGTTGATGAATGAAATACTGTCTCAGAAGCAAGAGAAATAAGGTTTCCGTTATTGTGTCGGAATGTTTTTTTTTAAAAAATATTTATTTTATTTATTTATTATGTATACAATATTCTGTCCATGTGTATGCCTGCAGGCCGGAAGAGGGCACCAGACCTCTTTACAGATGGTTGTGAGCCACCATGTGGTTGCCGGGAATTGAACTCAGGACCTTTGGAAGAGCAGGCAATGCTCTTAACCTCTGAGCCATCTCTCCAGTCCCTTGTGTCGGAATGTTAAGTCAAATGGAAGGTGTTGAGAAGGGCCATCTTACATAGACAGTGTATTACCCAGGTGTTTTTACTTGCCGTGTGTGGGTAGTGCTGCAGCTAAGGATGGACTGTATGTGACTGTCATGTAGTGAGAGCCTGTCTCCAAAGGCATTGTAGTCATCTAAGTGTGTGTATTACACTCCATGGTCGCCTGAAGCCGTGTATCTCCCATGGTTCATCCCTGCTGTTAATGCTGGTCCATGGCAGGGCTGGTTTTCTCTTCACCCTCTTTTAAACAACATTTAAGACTATTTTCAACCTGCAGTTTCTGTATTTGGGAGGCTGAGGCAAGAGAATGACTTGACAGCATTTGAGAACCTCATGGGTCATAAAGCATATAATAAAACCCAGGCCTGCATGTCCCCCTTCCCCACGCTCAAAGAATCTGCGTGCCAGTCTTCAGTAGCCAGGTGGCTGGATTTGCTGTGCTTTTTTTAACACTGTGACATCTATGATCCATAGATAGAAATACCAGTGGCTTATATGAAGATTACATTTGAAACAGCACCTGGTACAAAGCAAGCCAAGCTCTTTTCTGTCTGTAGCATTCTAGAAGCAATATGCTTGTTGTTTATATTTGCTTATTATAATAACTTGTTTTCATCTTTGGAAGAAATCTAATCTTATAAATAATTGTGCTGGGTTCTTTCCATCCATTAAAACCAAACACTTGCAGGTGTCTGTAACCCTCGAGACCTTTCAGGATCTGTCCTTGCCGATTCCTGGCAAGGAAGACCTGGCCAAGCTGCACTCCTCCAGCCACCCCACCATAGTCAAAGCAGGCTCGTGTGGTGAAGCGTACGCGCCACAGGGCTGGATAGCTTTCTTCATGGAGTATGTCAAGAGGTGTGTATTTGTTTTCTTTGCCTTGACTGATTGTTGGCTGCTGCTTCTGCTGTACTAGCAGAACACTTCCTTTTTCTTCTTCAATGATGTTTCAGGTTTGTTGTCTCATGTGTCCCTAGCTGGTTTTGGGGTCCAGTAGTAACCTTGCAAGATTGTCTTGCTGCCTTCTTCGCCAGAGATGAACTTAAAGGTAAGAACTGTAATCACGTTTGTGGCTGGTTTTGTAGGGAAGCTAAGGCTGAGGTTTTGGGCAGCTTCAGCAGGACTTCCTTGTATGTGCATGGGCGACCTTCCACAGCAGTGGAGATGCAATGAGAATTTATATACATTTCTCTAATACAAATGAATGACAGACTTTGAAGTTTTGTGGTTCAGAGAAGGGAGAACTTATGAAGACAAGGGATGTCAGATGTGTCTTGAGTTGTTTTTACATCTTCAGCTTCTCTGAAGGTCCTCCATTTTTCTTGTGTGTTGAGCATCATGCTTGGACATATCACATATACAGCAGATGTCAGTCTGGGCATAGCACAGACTACCAGTAAATTCTGTTCAGTGAATAAAAGCAGAGACTGTTTCCTGAGTTAGTGTGTCAGACTGAGAGGAGAGGGAGGGTGGTAATGGTAGGGAAATGAGCATAGCGAGCTCACTGTCGCTGTGCTATGAAGTCCACGTTGGGCACATCTGGGAACTGAGAGGAGTTTGCTGCAGTTAGATAGTGACTAGGTCTGCTCTGTTTGCAGGTGACAATATGTACAGTTGTGAAAAATGCAAAAAGTAAGTAACATTGCTTTTGGCTTTGTATTTTGTATTTTTCTTGGTTATCTGAACTGGGCACATTGGAGTTATACTTGATGCTATGTCTAGAAAATTCTAGGCCAGAAAGCCTTCCTCCAAAAATAAGAGACTGGTTATTTTAATAAAATACGTTTAAGGTAAATCTTTAAATAGTCTGATGTAAGATGCTATTAAATGTATGGATTTGATGAATGAAGTTAAGTTTGTGAGTTTGCATTAACTATATTATAAAACAAAGTGACTCTTTTGAATTGCCATGGTAACTGGTGTCATGCAAGAAGGTTTGCTATTATGGGGCAGAACAACAGGATGACTAAGTCTCATTTTATTCATATCTGCTACCAGCTTCCTTTTCTGTCTCGTAATAATTTTGACTTTTAAAAACCCTTTCTTGGACTGGGTGTGGTGGTACTCACCTTTTGATTCCAACACAAGGACCTACCAGCTTGGTCTAGGTAGTGTGTTCTAGGCCAGCCAGAAGTTAACAACTACAGAAAACAAAGTAAACACCTCTTGATGATGTCAGAAAATGTGAGTAGAAGTTTGATAAAGAAAGACAAGTATTTTTGGTGTAGAGAGAATTGGAAAAATTTTCTGAATCTCTATAAATAGAAAAAAGGAACTCCTAAGAAAAGCTGGAATCTTTATTTTTAATTTTTATTTTATGTGTATGACTACTATGCCTGCATGTGCGTATGTGCAGCAAGTATGTGCCCAGTGCCCATGGAGGTTACAGGGGGGCACTATAACCCTGAAATTGGAATGTGGGTGCTGGGAACTGAACCCCCGTCTCCTGCAAGAGCAGCACATGCTCTTAACTGCTGAGCACCTCTCCAGCCCCTCCAGCTAGAGTCTTCACAGACGGAGAAGCTGCTGCAGCCACAGCGGATGTCAGCCTGCAGCTGTTGGAGAACAGCATTGCTAGCCAGTCATGCAACCACGAACGGATCGATCCCTCTCTCACCACGCAGAAAGGGCTGTGCCTAGTTTTACAGCTGAAAAGAAGCTGAGTCTAGGAAGGTATCTCCCCATGAAGCCAGACGCGCCAGCTAGAGGTAACAGCAGTGAGGGGAAGAACCAGTGTTCGCCCCAGATCCCCAGTGCAGATCGGACAAGTGGTCATTGATATTGGTTAATTATTATAATCTTTGGCTCAAAATTTTCTCCAATATTTAAGAGTAAAGGTTTCTAATCGTAAGTGTGATATTTATGTATTATGTCATGGGCCTGATGTGGTAATGCACGCCTTTAATCCCAGCTCTTAGGAAGCAGAGGCAGGTGGATCTCTGTCAGTTTGAGGCCAGCCTGGTCTACAGAGTGAGTTACAGGAATGCTAGGGCTATATAGAGAGAACCTGTCTCAAAACACCTGAAATGAAAATGGATAATAAAGGTTTTCAAGCCAGGTGTGTGGTAAATGCTGGTATTTTGGCACTGAGATAGGAGGATTATAAATGTGAGACTTTGTCTCTAAAACAAGATAAAAAGAATAACTATATGGCCCTGAACTACTGATCTCGAAGAGCTGGAGTTTGCACTGTGCAGTATCTGCATGTTATAAAAGTGTAGACAGTGTCCCACTTCCGTGCTGTGCTTTTAAAAACAGGAGCTCATGTATCCCAGGCTGCCTTCAAGCTTCTTAATGAAGCCGCAGGCTGACCCAGAGTGTCTGATTTTCCTGCTCTACCTCGCAAGTACTGAAACTATAGGCATGCGCTCCCCCGCATGACCTGTGTAGTGCTGTGGATGGAACCTGAGGTCTGTGCGTGCTAGGCGAGCATGCCACATAGCTAGTCTCTGATGGAACCTGAGGTCTGTGCGTGCTAGGCAAGTCAAAGCATTGCACAGTGATTTTTAGCTCTTTATTACTATCTTGGTATAAGTTATTTTTTATGATAAGGGGCATTTTATTGTTAGAGTATTTAGTGTGTAAATATGTACATAACTCGGGATATGCTACTCTGATAACTTTATTTCTTGACATTTTCTGCAAGATTTTTGTGGTCCACTTGAATGTAATAAATGTTTTGTAGATTTACTAGGTTTATTTTTTTTCCTTTAGGTTGAGGAATGGAGTAAAGTTTTGTAAAGTACAGAAGTTTCCTGAGGTATGACTTCTTTTTTCTCATTCATAAAATGTGGTCATACATTAACGTCACACACTGTAGTAACTCGGCATGGCTGAAGCATCATGCGTACCCTTAGGATTCATGTTAGGAGGCTGGGTTAAATATATGAGCACCTTTTAAGAGTGTGCTGCTGAACATGGCCACCAGACATTGCGGGGTACACTAACACCCCTTCACAGTGTGCTCCTGAACATGTCACCAGACATTGCGGGGTACACTAACACCCCTTCACAGTGTGCTCCTGAACATGGTCACCAGACATTGCGGGGTACACTAACACCCCTTCACAGTGTGCTCCTGAACATGTCACCAGACATTGCGGGGTACACTAACACCCCTTCACAGTGTGCTCCTGAACATGGCCACCAGACATTGCGGGGTACACTAACACCCCTTCACAGTGTGCTCCTAAACATGTCACCAGACATTGCGGGGTACACTAACACCCCTTCACAGTGTGCTCCTGAACATGGTCACCAGACATTGCGGGGTCTTACAGGTCTGAAGTGTACAGTCAGGAACCAGTAGCACTGAACTTGGGAAGAGGAGCCCTGCCCTCTCTGTCACACTGAAATTATGTCTGGAATCATGTTAGAATTCAGGGTGATATTTATCATTCCTACTTTGATTATGTAAATACTTCAGAGACTCTTATTGAGAATATAAGATGAGACAGGTGCGGTGGTTCTGCAAATATCTTGAGTTTTAGGCCAGCCTGGGTCTATATAGCAATTAACTTCTAGGCCAGTCAGGACTGCACAAAGAGACCTTTAAAAATGGAAGAAAAAAATCCAAAACCAAAATACATTATTTAAAAAATACATTTAAATGACTCTAATTGTATGTGATTAACTGCCTCATTTCCTTTTTTATAACGCAGAACTTCATTGTCCTTCTTAGCACTTGTAAACGTTCCTAACCATTTGGATGCGGGTTGTTCTTTCTTTAGATCTTGTGTATTCACCTTAAGAGGTTTCGGCATGAGCTGATGTTCTCTACTAAAATCAGCACCCACGTCTCCTTCCCTCTGGAAGGCCTGGACCTTCAGCCATTTCTTGCAAAGGATAGCCCGGCGCAGATTGTGACCTACGACCTCCTGTCAGTCATCTGTCATCATGGGACTGCAAGCAGTAAGTACAAAGGCTTGACATTTGTTTTTGATTAAAAACACGTATCTAAGTTGATTGCTTAAATAAGCCCCACTTGACCAAGGGAAGAAAAATTTAAAAACAGATTTTAGTCCTTATTATTAGAAAAACAACAGACTTAACCCAAGTGAATAATAACCATTTAGGAAAATGGCTGTAGTGGCACATGCCTATCATTGCCATACTCCAGAGCTAAGGCAGGATTAGGAATTCAATACCAAAAAAAAAAAAAAAAGTCAGGTACCAGGAATACAGGTTAAGTATCTAGCTTGATTTTATTGGTAAACATTGAATGCCTGCTAAGTTCAAGACCAGCCTGGGTAGCAGAGACTTTCAAAGAACTCCTCACATTTAAGGTGATTGTGATGTTAATTGCCCTAATTATATCTTCTTCCTCATAAATATGTACAATTATTATGTGTCAGAAGAGGCATTTGAGACATTAAATTTAAAACTAAATATTTTCCCTAGACTATTCGGAATAGCAATTATAAGGTAACAGCTTTAACAGGATGGGCTTCGTACAAGGTTTTCAGGGCTACATGGTCTAGGGCAAGTGTGGTGGAACACACTGTGTTCTTAGCACTTGGGAAGCTGAGGTGGGAGGATTGTCAGTTCACGGCCAGCCTGGGCTACAATAGTGAGGCGTTATCTCACAACAAAAATAAAAGCCTAAAAGTCTGGTGCTTCCTGTCTTCTGGAGTGCTGAGTGCAGTCTGACCCAGTAAGGCTCCAGATGCCGTGTAGGTGTGACACATAGACCCTAACAGGCGCTTTTCCTTGCGACCCAGGTGGGCACTACATCGCTTACTGCCGCAACAGCTTAAATAACCTGTGGTATGAGTTCGATGACCAGAGCGTCACTGAGGTCTCCGAGTCCACCGTGCAGAATGCCGAGGCCTACGTCCTTTTCTACAGGTGACGGGAAGAAAGGACATCTCTGTAGGACCCGCACTTCTGACAATGACAAATGTGCTCTTACGAGTAGGAGAAGGAAGCTGCTCATAGATGACCCCCTGTTCAGAAAACCAAGAATTCATAGACAGGCAAAGGGATATATTTTGTTTTAGAAAGATTTTTGTTTGTTTTTAAGCGTTTATTTTTTCAGAGGTTCACTTAAATTTATTTTATGTATATAGGTATTTTGTATGTTTGTAAGTCTGTGCACCACAAGTGTGTCTGCTGCCAGAGGAGGTCATAAGAGGGCATCAGCTCCCCTGGAACTGGAGTTACAGGTGGCTGTGAGCCACCATGTGGGTTCTGCATATCTAACCCAGGTCCTCTGCAAGAACAGCAAGCTGTTGAGCTATCTCTCCAGCCCCTCATTTCTTTCTTTAGCATTTATTTATTTATGTGTATATGCATGTTTGTTGCTGCGTGTGTGCACTGAAGCTTGTTTGTGGAGGTCAGAGAACCGTTGGGTTCTGGGCATTGAACTCCTCTGATTTGCTGGCAGGCACCCTTACCCCCTGAGCATCTCACTGGCCCAGGATTAGTTTGTTCATTTAAAGTATATAAAGTCAGAATTAAATACCAAATTTCTTCTCTAAATATCCTGTAATAAAAAAGGTATTACTATAAAAATCTTTGATATATTTCAGCATCTTATAAAAGGAAATGCTAGATACTGGAACAGGAACCAAGAATGCAGCTCAGCCCCCTGACTTGATCTTACTAACACTGAATGTCTACCTTGTACCAGGGGTTACATAGATACCCATAGTTAAGATTCAGTGCTGACCCTCAGGGTAATGTATAATGTATTGAGCTGTGGGACAAAGACTATTTCTCTTGAAATGCTTTAGGGACTGATCAGATCTGTAGTGCAGTATGTATCTTAAGTCTGATAGTGAAGAGCCGCACTGCCTGTGTAATGTGGTAAAACGTGTATTAACTTCAGTGAATCTCTGTCCTCCACAGGAAGAGCAGTGAAGAGGCCCAAAAGGAGAGGCGGAGGATATCGAATCTGCTGAACATAATGGAGCCTAGTCTCCTTCAGTTTTATATATCTCGACAGTGGTTAAATAAATTTAAGACCTTTGCTGAACCTGGCCCTATCTCAAATAATGACTTTCTCTGCATTCATGGAGGTAAGGAGTATTGTTATGTAAACAGTGGTAGAGGGTCACTGTTAAATCCTTTGCAAATTAATAAAGAGCCATGAATTTCCTTCCCTCACATCCCCATCTGGACCTGAGTGTATTTGGTCCCTTATGGTTCAGAAATAGGCCCTGTGTGAACCCTAACACTAGAGCTAAGAATGCCAGAGACTGTCCCATGTTGTGAAAGCTTTAATTTCGAGCTAGAGTCAGATACTTGGGTGGCTAATTACGGTCGAGTGAGCCCTCTTGATGCACGTCTCCTGGGAGGGCCGTTCCTGGGCAGTGTGGTTCTTACCTGTCTCTCTCTCGTGAATACGTGGCTTTCTAGAGTGTGAAGCATGATTGGGATTTGTTATCTGTAATGTACGCCCTGTGATGGATGTGCTGTTACTGTCTGCTCCTGCAGTAATAAAGACCTTTCTGTGGACGCTTGCACTGACCTTTATGGTCCGAGACTTGCTGTTGTTAATTATTTTTGTAATGGAAATACGGGGGTGGGAATATCCTGTATTTTATATAGAGACATAAAGTTGCATTATTTGAGTCTAATGATGCCAGTTAGTGATTGAACACGTGCTTGGTTTGCTCAGGGTCCTAGCCTCAAACCCTAGTGCTGCCAAATAAATAAATAATTCTGAATGTTTATTTCAAGGCATATGCTATGCTCATCTTTAGGAAGCATAGTTACCAAAAATGTTTTTTACTTACATTTTTTATAAGGAGAGATTTAAGAACAGTGATTGAAAGCCAGGTATGGTTGTATACTCCTGTAATCCCACTATTTGAGAGTCTGAGGCAGAAGAATTTCTGTGAGTTTGAGGCCAGGCTGGGCTACAGAGTAAATCCCTGGCTCAAAAAAAAAAAAAAAGGATTGGCCAGTCACCATTAAACATGACCTTACTGATAGGCCATGCTTTGTTGACTCCTGTGGGAGGCTTTACCCCTTCTGAATGGAGCTGGATGAGGAGTGGATGAGGGGGTAGGCAGAAGGGAGGTGGTGGGAGGAAAGGGGAGGAGAAACTGTGGTTGGTATGTTAAATAAATAAGTAAATGGATAAATAAATAAATAAATGAAAATGACCTTATGTGCTGGGTGGTGATGGCACACCCCTTTAATCCCAGCATTCTGCAGGCAGAAGCAGGTCTCTGTGAGTTCGAGGCCAGCCTGGTCTACAGAGCGAGTTCCAGGACAGCCAGGGCTGTTACACAGAGAAACTTGGTCTCAAAAAACCAAAACCAATCAACCAAGAGCTTTTTGTGTGGGAGTGTTTGCTTTACTTGAGTAAACTTTTGATTTAGTCTCTAGCACTGCAAAAGTTAGTTATTGAAAGTCATATAGAGAAATTAAAGAGTAAAAAATTTTTTTTGAGCCTGTCCTGGAACTAGCTCTGTAGACCAGGCTGGTCTCGAACTCACAGAGATCTGCCTGCCTCTGCCTCCCGAGTGCTGGGATTAAAGGCGTGCGCCACCATCGCATGGCTTAAAAAGTAAAAATTAAGTATACTTGTTAACTATGTTTTTTAGGTATTCCTCCACGAAAAGCTAGTTACATTGAAGACTTAGTTTTGATGCTGCCTCAGAACATTTGGGATAACCTCTATAGCAGGTTTGTTGTTGAATTCAACAGTGTGGTGTCGTAAAGCAAGTGAGAGCAGTTACAGAAGGGTTGGGTTCTGTCACAGCTGCCCAGTGTGTTGTATTATTTGATGCCTAGGAAGAACATTCCTTTTCTTAATTTAGTCACTCTAAAGTATTAGTAGGAAGACTTAGTTTGTGAGGCCCTAGTCTAAATAATGGTGATTTTATGATTGTCTATAGATATGTTGTAGTATATTTTGTACATTAAAGGATGATACATCTCCCCAATACCAAAATTTCTCATAGTTGTACACTACGCTACTAATATTGGATATCTTCCCAAATTATAAAGTTTTTAAATGTTATTTCCATTCTAAGCATTTTAAATTAAATATTAAAATGCACTCATTAAGTGCTTTTAACTCGAGCATGGGAAAACTTCATTTGATTAAAATTTGCTTGCATAACTATGAATATTTTGTGCTAATCTTTGAACCCTTTAACGCTGTAGCAGAGGCAGCTGTAAGGGCAAGATGAAAGGTAGATAAAGCAGGGTAGGTGTCACGTGGGCAGTGCTGTTTGCCCTGGGACACGTACAGCGGAGTTGGTAATGTGATTTTTTTTTATATTACTTTGAGAATTTTCCTATAGGACTTATTCTTTAAATTTTTTATTTTTTTAAAGTAATTCTGTGAATGTGTGCTATGCTATGTAATGTATGCATGCATGCATGCTATGGAGCACGGGTGGAGACCTGAGGGCAGCTGGAGGGAGACAGTGCTTTGAGTCCTTCATGGGGTCTTGAGGAACAAACTCAGAACTTATTTTAAGACCCACTGCGCCATCTTGCCAGCCCCATGACTTATTTGTAACTGGCAATTTAAACACTGATTAAAAAAGCTAGCAGCAGAGCTGGAGAGATGGCTCAGCGGTTAAGAGCACTGACTGTTCTTCCAAAGGTCGTGAGTTCAATTCCCAGCAACCACATGGTGGCTCACAACCATCTGTAATGAGGTCTGGTGCCCTCTTCTGGCCTGTAGACATACACACAGACAGAATATTGTATACATAATAAATAAATATTTAAAAAACAAAAAGCTAGCAGCAGTGTCCTCGAGCACGGGCCTTCTGCAGTTGTGACCTGCGCTCTCTGTGTCTAGGTATGGAGGAGGACCCGCGGTCAACCACCTGTACATCTGTCACACCTGCCAGATCGAGGCCGAGAAGATTGAGAAACGAAGAAAAACTGAACTGGAAATTTTTATTCGGGTAAAGATGTAACACTTTCAAATTGTAAGCTATGTAAGCTAGAGATGGCCAGCCTGCAGTGAGAGAGCCGCAGTGGGCGTCAGGTCCTGCCTGCGCGGCTGTGACAGCCTTGCTCGGTTCTCCACAGTTCTGCTTCTCGTCTTCCTGTGGGCGCATTTCTGTTTCCTGTGCATTTGCCATGGCAAGAAGTTTGACTTCCCAAATTGTATGTTCTCTCATTAGAGTTGTCTGTAGTCTGTACAGGCTGCAGCTGGTTGTGGCTGTTGATTGCTAAAGGAACCTGCATGTTCATTCTCAAAGGGTCTGGACCCTCAATAGTCTTAATTGTTAGATTTCTGTAAGGTTAAGTTTTAACCTCTGGTAAAAGGTTATAGGAATACTGAATAGTATTTGTATGCAATTGAATATTGGATCCTAAAAGGCTCTTCCATGTTGTGCCTTTTGTGAATTGACCTTAATGACAATTACACCTTGAAAAGAGCCTTTGCATAGGATTTTGAGTTGAAATCATCCTGAGAAGTTTGTATAAAACCTAAATCCAGTCAGTGTCCCTTTCAGGATACACAGAGAAGGGACAGAGTACTATGGCAGGATGGAGGGCAGATTGAAGGAGGAGGAAGTGGAGGCTCTAGATCTTCAGGAACAGTGCTCTGAGCACTTTGATGTTGGATGCTTGTTTCCAGAACTGAAAAACAAATTTCCCTTTTCAGTTACCAATTTTGTGATCATTTATCTTTGGAATATTCTACAGAAAATGGAGTTTCTGTTAAATTTTTAAGACGAGGTCTTTTTATTGTTGTTTTTCAAGACATGGTTTCTGTGTAGCCCTGGCTGTCCTTGAACTCACTTGCTGTGTAGACCAGGTCTGCTTGGTCCTTCTCCCAAGTGCTGAGGTTAAGGGAAGTGCCAGCACCGCACCCTCACGTCACTTGTTTCCTAGCTCTCAGCTCTCAGCTCTTGTGTAGTCGTCATTTGTGTAATATAATTTGGGAAGCAGTCACTGTAACTGAGCTTAATCATTTTAGCCAGTATTTTGAACTCTTAATTCCTCTTTCCCAGTTGGGTCAGTGACCTGAAAAACACAGCATAGTCAAGGGACTATACCAGGGGCCAGTCAGTCCCATGAAAACTACTTTTCCTGTGGAACTAAATCCTCTGAAGCAGGAGAGGCTCGAGTTCTGGCTATAGGGAGAACGTTTTTGTGAGTGCCAGTGTAGGAAGTTGCGGGTGGGTTTTCTTCATCCATAACCCACATTTTAGCATTGTAAATTCTACTGATGGGGAAGACAAGTTACTGACTTCCAGAGTGGGGGCATGTACCATAGTACATAGGACACTCTCAAGCCTGCAAACTGTTGCTATCGGGTACAGAAATTGAGTCTTTTACAGACTAGCAGCTTTTGGGTGGCAGCCTGTGGTAAGATCAGTGAACCTTATGGATGTGAGACCTTTTTTTCTTTGTATAAAATTAATTCCATGATCAGAAGCAATGTAGGCGAAATCTGGTGGCAGTGCTTTTCTTTGAGAATATCATAATTGCATTGTACATGTGAAAATACAGTGTATTTTCAACTTATCTACTCTTGTTCCTCCCAGATCCACTCCTACACCTCACCTGTGTTCTCTCTCTCTCTCTCTCTCTCTCTCTCTCTCTCTCTCTCTCTCAACACAGACTCACTGTGTACTTACTCTTGGCTGTCTTGAAACTCACTATGTGAACCAGGCTAGTTTTAAAGTTTTAGAAAGCTGCCTTCCTTTACTGCCTGAGAGTCCTGGGATTAAAGACATACACCACTACCAACCCATCCCTTTTTAAAAAATAACCCACTGAGGCAATTTCTGCTTCTCATGTACTCATGGGTGTAGGGCTGTCATTGTACTATGGTCTACCTAATGGACAACAATACCCTTAAACAAAAGACTACTTTCTTGGGCTGGAGAGATGGCTCAGACGCAGAGCACTGTTGGCTTCCTGAGTTCTTCAAAGGTCCTGAGTTCAATTCCCAGCAACTACATGGCAGCTCACAACCATCTATAATGAGATCTGATGCCCTCTTCTGGCATGTAGGCAAACATGCAAATAGAATACTGTGTACATAATAAATAAATCTAAAAAAAGAAAAAGAAAGAAAACTTTCTCTCTATTCCAGAAGCCACCAGTTGTCAATAGTTCCTCAACTAGACATGGGGGCTTGTGAGCTTTTTTCCTCCATGATAGAAATTTAAGAGATCACAAGTTAAATGATATAGCAGTCTGGTATGTGTTATTTGTTTGCTTATTTGTTTTATGGTATTAGAGATTAAAATGCTAGGTAAGTGATTTACCACGGAGCTATATGCCTAGCCTGGTAGGTTGGGGTTTTTTATTTGTTTGTTTGCTTTTTTTAAAAATAGATTTAACACTTAGTCTTTGACTCTAAGCAGCCTTGTTTGCAAGTATTTACTACAGAGAAAATGACAACTTATGTTCACATAGAAGCTGTAAACAAAACTCCTTAGCAGTCTTGCTCACAAGTTACCCTAAAGTGGGAATAGTGGAATGTTCAAAAGCTATCAGATCAGTAACAAAATGTCTTAGAGTTGTACAGAGGGATACTGTTCAGCAATGGAGAGCCCATGGTGTAAGTCAAGTGTCCTGGCATATACCTGTATCTGAACACTTGAGGCCAGCTTGGAAGACTCAAAAAACAACACAGAGAGCCTGCTGTGGAGCATTCCTATGGAAAAAGCAGAATGACAGGAATCATCCTCTTCAACAATAGAGTACTAGTTTGAGGCTGGCCTGAGTACACAAGACAGAGTTTCATATCTCCACCCCATAAGCAATAATATGAAAGAATCTTAAGGATTATGTTCCATTGCATGTGATAAATATGACCTTTCTTGGCTGGTTGCACCCAGTGCCATTAGCTTTCCTGGCAAACATCGCACGTTTCTTGCATAAAGGCAAGTGCAACTTAGTCTTTTCAGGGCCTCCTTACGTGGACTCTGACCCTGCTACACATTGCCTTCCCTCCATGGCTTTTTGTAACCTTGATATAAGCTTCTAAGGCTCTTGTTACATTTTACACCACGCAAAAGCAGCGTTATGTAGATGATACCCAGTTCCACTGCCAGCCTAAGGGATAACCCTTTGGGGGACATTTCATATCCAGGTCATAAACAGCTTGGTCTGAAATAGGTGACCTTGGTGCTCTGGAAACAAGTGGAGTTTCTGGAAACTTGAGAAAGCAGATAGGATCAGTTTGAAGAACCAAACCAAAAACCAGAGGAAATGAAGTGAGCATAGGACCTTAGGGTTTAGAAGTAACAGACACCAGTGATGACTTTGACATTCCACGTATGTGAAAGACAGCTTAAGGGAGTTGGTTCTTTGCTTCCACTATATGAATCATAGGGATCCAACTGGTCACCAGGCTTGGTGGTGTCTAAACTCATTGAGCCATCTTGCTGGCCTGCCTTGATTTCTTTATTATTGAGACAGGGTCTCTGTATTCTAGGCTAGCTTTGAATGTTTGTTCTTCCTGCATTTACCCCCAATGTGCTGGGATTATATGTCACCATGCCCAGGTCTTTTTTTAAAAATTGTTTTTATTGAGCTATATATTTTTCTCCACTCCTTTCCCTTCTACCTGTCCCATGATCCCCATGCTCCCAGTTTACTCAGGAGATCTTATCTTTTTCTACTTCCCATGTAGATTAGATCCATGTATGTTTCTCTTAGGGCCCTCTTTGTTGTGTAGGTTCTCTGGGATTGTGAATTGTAGGCTGGTTTTTCTTTGCTTTTTATGTCTAAAAGCCACTTATGAGTGAGTACATTCTATATTTGTCTTTCTGGATCTGGGTTACCTCACTCAATACACTGTCTTCTAGATCCATCAATTTACACCCCCCCCCCCCGCACTGTGTAGTACTCCATTGCATAAATGTGCCACATCGTCTTTATCCATTCTTCAGTCGAGGGGCATTTAGGCTGTTTCCAGGTTTTGGCTATGACAAACAAAGCTGCTATGAACATGGTTGAGCACATGTCCTTGTGGTATGATTGAGCATCTTTGGGTATATATCCAAAAGTAGTATTGCTGGGGTCTTGAGGTAGGTTGTTTCCTGATTTTCTAAGAAATCACCACACTGACATCCAAAGCGGCTCTACCAGTTTGCACTCCCACCAGCAATCACGGAGCGTTCCCTTTACCACACAGCATACGTTGTCATCAGTGGTTTTGATCTGGGTCGTTCTTACAGGTGTAAGATGGAATCTCAGAGTTGTTTGGATTTGCATTTCTCTGATGGCTAAGGATGTCGAACATTTTGTTAAGTGTCTTTTAGCCATTTTAGATTCCTCTGTTGAGAGTTCTCTGTTTAGGTCTGTACTCCATTTTTTTTAAATTGGATTATTTGTTCTTTTGATGACCAATTTCTTGAGATCTTTGTGTATTTTAAAGATCAGCCCTTTGTCTGATGTGGGGTGGGTGAAGATCTTTCCCCATTATGTAGGCTGCCGTTTTGTCTTGTTGACTGTGTCCGTTGCTTTACAAAAGCTTTTCAGTTTCATGGGGTCCCATTTATTAATTGTTTTTCTCAGTGTCTGTGCTATTGGGGTCATATTTAAGAAGTGATCTCCTGTGCTAATGTATTCAAATGTACTTCCCACTGTCTCTTCTATGAGGTTCAGTGTGGTTGGTTTTATGTTGAGGTTTTTGATCCATTTGGACTTGAATTTTATGCACGGCAATAAATATGGATCTATTTTATTCTTTTACATGTTGATATCCAGTTATTCAACCATTTGTTGAATATGCTTTTTTTTTATTTTTTCTTCTTTGTCAAAAATCAGGTGTTCTAAAGTATGTGGCTTGATATTCAGGTCTTCGATTCAGTTCCATTGGTCCTTCTGTCTATTTTTATGCCAATACCAGTCTGTTTTCAGTACTGTAGCTCTGTAGTACAATTTGGAGTCAGGGATTGTGATGCCTCCAGAAGTTCCTTTATTGTACATGGTTGTTTTTTCTTTTTAGATTTATTTATTTATTATGCATACAATGTTCTGTTAACATATATACACCAGAAGAGGCACCAGATCTCATTACAGATGGTTGTGAGCCAGCATGTGGTTGCTGGGAATTGAACTCATGACCTCTGGAAGAGCAGCTAGTGCTCTTAACCTCTGAGCCATCTCTCCAGCCCCTTTACAGGGTTGTTTTGACTGTGTCCAGGTCTTAATTTTTTTTTTTTTTAGAAACACCATACACAGACCCAGAATTTTTCGTATCGTGTTTTATGGATCCCATGTAAGTAGGTTTTGAGTGCCTCAGCATACTTGAATTGGGTAAATATTAAAGGGTCAGGAGCAGCTGGGCGTGGTGCCACATGCCTGTAATTGTAACTTTTGGGGGTCACGTGGGTATCTGGAATTTGAGGCTACCTGGGCTATATGAGCTATTTTCTTAAAAAAAATCTCTAGGGAAGGACAAAGTGTTGAGTAAGGTTTAAAGAGCTTGAGAGTAGTGTGAGGGGCTGAAGTGGTCAAGAGAGCTCAACTGTGGTGGAGCTGAAGGAAAGGCTCATAGGGGTGAGAGACAGTGACATCAATAGCTGTAAATAGAAAAGTGTGTGTGTGATCACTGTAGACGCCGGAGAATTAGGAGGGTATCAGGCATACACAAAACAATTTAAAAGTCTTAAAGAACTGGCAGTCTGAATTTGGTTGTCTGTCCTTATCTAGTATATATCGTTGTTATTTTGTGCCCAACAGGAAATGCTGATGTTATTAGCATTCTAATACCCTTTATTATTCTTTTGAGGCCCTGTTAATTGCACCTCTTTTTCATACCAGTGTTTCTAGCCATTTGATCTTTACTTTTTTTTAAGTTGGCTATGGTGAAAGATTTTTCTAATAAACATACGAAGTATTTAGTGGATTCTTTGCTTCAGACATCTTCTCTTACCCTGTTTCTCATGCTCCTCTTTTGTATGTTTGTTATATTCTGAGACATAATCTAGAGTCACTTATTGATAGACTGCTCTGTATCTTAGAACTAAGATAACCTCGGGTGTATGAGAAATTACCTTGTTGGATGCTGAAGGAGAATATCTCAAGTTCCAGATACTAGGTGTCTGACTTTTTCTCTCTGTAGCTCAACAGAGCATTTCAAGAGGAGGACTCTCCGGCAACTTTTTATTGTATCAGTATGCAGTGGTTTAGAGAATGGGAGAGTTTCGTGAAGGGTAAGGACGGAGGTAAGTGCTGAACTCAAAGTTTCTTAGCTATGTTTTGTTTGTTAATTCTGTGATTACTGGAGATTATACTAGTGAACAAAAAAGACCTATGATTTCAGGGAACTTATATTCTAGTTTATAGTCTTATTGCTGTGAATTTGTAATTATTACTTAAGGCAAGAATAAAAAAATTAAAATTGCCTTTAATTTTAATACCAGTGGCTAGATAGGTGACTTGGCAGTTAAGAGCACTTGTCGCTCCTCTGGGGACAGAATCTGCATCAGTCAGTTCATCACCACCTCTCGCTCCAGCTCCAGGGGAGTCTGACACCTGTTTCTCATCTCCATTGGCACTGGCACACACATCCCATACACAGATACATAAATAAATTTAATCTTAATGCTGATAAACTTTAGAGGCCAGCCTGGTCTACATAGTAAATGCTGTGTAATAGACTTCATCTCACAAAGACCACCTTCTCCCAACCTGGGTAAAGAAAAACCTTAAAATATCACACAACAGAATGGTGAGTCAATTATAGTTTATCTAGTACAGTGGAACACAGTGTGGACCTTTTAAAATAATTATGTATAAAAATTTGAAGATAAGGCCTGGTGCACGCCTTTAATCCTAGCATTGGGGAGGCAGAGGCAGGGACATCTGAGGAGTTAAGGCCAGCCTCTTCCACATAGCCAGGATTATACAGTCAGAATCTATTCCAATACTAGTACTACTATTAATAATAATAATTTGAAAATAAGCTGTTCTTCATATGTTGAGTTGCTTACAAAAATGTATGTATGTATTTGAATTTCTTGGTTTACTTTTTAAGTTAGCAAAGTGATGGACTTAATTATGGCAATTTTAAACATAACGGCATTATACTTTGTTCTACTGGTCCTCCTGGACTGCCCCTTCAACTGTATTTTAAACAATGTATTATGCAAAAGCAGACCACACATACATTAAAACCGTATGCCTATTTTCCTTCCTCGTGTCTGTTGGGAGCTTTTTGAGAATGGAGAAGTATTGCACTTTCATGTTCAAAGAAAAGAGGCTTCTTAATATTTCATTTTATAATGATTTTGGTTTAAATAAATAAACTTGGAACTGAGAATTTTATATTTTTTTATATTACAAAGGTTTTTTGTAGCATAAAAAATATCTGATGTGTAGTTCTCAGTGAGCACTTAAGAAACTGTTAGACTTTGTTGCTGGGTGACCTCTCACCTTTCTTGGTTGTTTTTGGGTCAACTGAAATCCCCAAAGCTGGGAAGATACTTAAAATAGATGGCATTTCATAAAAAGTAAGTAAATAACTAACTAGATTTTATTGGTAGTTCTCAGTTATTTCAGCTATAAAATTATGTACTTCTTTGCAGCATTTCTTTGAACGTGTTTATTTTATAATTCTTTTATCATTTTGATTTAGATCCTCCAGGTCCTATCGACAACACTAAAATTGCAGTCACTAAATGTGGTAATGTGATGCTCAAGCAAGGTAAGTTTGTTTAATAAACACACAGAGTTTCTTTTCAGTGTACCCCAGACTGGCCTTGAATGTGCCATGTAGCCCAGAATGGGTTTAACTTGTGATCCTCCTGTTTCTCCCTGTCACGTGTGGGGATCACGGGCCTGCACCACATGCTTTATTAATGCTGAAACCTTTACTTGTGACGATTTCTCACTGGTAGAAATACTAACCAGTCATCCTGTTATTTTAATTAACCTAATTCAGAGATGTTCAGGCTTACAGTAGAATAAAGGGTGGGAAAGCAGTGTGTGTTAGTTGTGGGAGGGTTTTAGAGTTGTAGGTAAGAACTAGGAATAGGGCTGGAGAGATGTCTCAGAGGTTAAGAGCACTGGCTGCTCTTCCAGAGGTCCTGAGTTCAATTCCCAGCAACCACACGGTGGCTCTCAACCATCTATGAGACCTGGTGCCCTCTGCTGGTGGGCAGGCATACATGCAGACAGAACATAAAAAAAATGTTCAAAATTAAAGACATTGCTTTAAAAAAAAAGAACTAGGAATACACAACTTTAGACATTTAAAAGTATTACGTGTTGTAGCTTATATTCTGCAATATATTCATGTTTGTAAACATCGTTCTTTGCATGCACACAATTTTAGGAGCAGACTCTGGTCAAATTTCAGAAGAAACATGGAATTTCCTGCAGTCCATATATGGTGGAGGGCCTGAAGTTATTCTTCGACCTCCGGTGGTTCATGTGGACCCCGATGTACTGCAAGCAGAGGAGAAGATTGAAGTAGAAACTCGGTCGTTGTAGTTGAGGGTCCAGAGCTCTAACGAGAAGTCGTCCGCACTTGCACGCGCATTCAAGTCATTCCTTAAAGCATGTTTATTTCTTTGATTTTTCACCTTTTGTCACATTTATTCCTTTGTACTGGGCATTATGGGAGGGTATGTTTAAATGTGTAATATAAGTTGGTAATATTTAAATAACTTACCATGTCTTTCAGTGTACTGTTTAGGTTCTCTGACTTTGGTTCTGGGCAGACCCAGGTGCCCTCTTCAGTGATGTAAATACTTCTTCTTGAAAACCTTTTCATTACCCTAAGCCAATCTTTTCAGTTCTCAAAACAACCTAATTTAATTGTATAGCTTTGACATGGCTTTGCATAGTAAGGAGCTTATTTTAAATTGAGAGTAGTGGTCAGAAAATTGTTAATTTCTTAAAGCTCAGGAAACATTAGGATGTTAATTCTTTTGCACTGTAGCATACAAAATTGCATATTAAAATTTACAAAATGTCTTTTGAATGTAACAGGATGTATTTAGTTTGAATGGAATTTGTCACCAGATAATCAGTAACTTATTGCTGCTTATAATGTAAAATGTTAAACTTTAGTTCTGTAGACTTGAATGGTATTCATTAATGTCAGTAACTTAAAAAAACCTAGTTTTAGGCCACTTATTTTGAGAGCATGAAATATGGAGTGTGTCAAATGAGACTGTTGCTAAAGCTGAAACCACTTGCAAAATGATTTTTTACTGAAATGCACAAAGTCTTTCTAAATAATAGAGTATGCATTGCTGTTTGCTTGATTATGTGATGTCAGAGCTTAACTGTATTCCAAATACAAACGTGCTAGGTGACACCGAGGCTATGCAACAGCATTCACGACAGTGTTGTTTTTGTGTGTGGTAGCCACACTGTCTAAAAACAATGTTGTTAAAACCCATTCAATAAAAATCATTTTAAGATGTGTAAACTGAATGTTGAATTTATTTGATAGACTTTTTAAAAAGGGCATGAAATTTGTTATTAATGCTTTTCTTCATTGATGGAGGAAGGTCATTGGTTAAATAAAAAGAAACTGCTTGGCCCTCATTGGTTAGAAGATAGGTGAAAGGAGTAAACAGAACAGAACGCTGGGAGGAAGAGGAAGTGAGCTCAGACTCCACAGCTCTCCTCTCGGGAGCAGACGCCTCAGAGAGACACCATGCTCCCGGCTCCTGGGCAGACGCAAGGGATGAAGCTCCGACCAAGGATGGACATAGGCTAGAATCTTCCCGGTAAGCGCACCTAGCTGTGCTACATAGAATATTAGAAATGGGCTAGTCCAGGTGCGAGAGTTAGCCTAGAAGAGGCTAGATAGAAATGGGCCAAGCAGTGATTAAATGAATACAGTTTGTGTGTTGTTATTTTGGGCATAAGCTAGCCAGGCAGCTGGGGTGCTGGGGATGCAGCCCTGCCGCTCCTATTACTACACTTCATATCTTATTTGAAAACATGCAACAAAGAAGTTCTTTGCTGTAATAAAGTTTATTAAACCATTTCAAGATGGGCAACATGGTGGTTGGCATCTGTGTTCAAGTATGAGGCTCAGGCTGGAGGAATTTGAGTTTGAGGCCAGTGTGGGCTGTGAAACAAGACTGTCTCAAATGGCAGCAAACTACAAACTAAACCTGTCAACTGTGGCTTAGGAGTACTAATTTTCTTATTCTAGCACTCTTTTTTTTTCTTCAATGTAGGATCTTATAGGGCTGGAGAGATGGCTCAGTGGTCAAGAGCACTGCCTGCTCCTCCAACGGTCCTGAGTTCAATTCCCAGCAACCACATGGTGGCCACAACCATTTGTAATGAGATCCGGTGCCCTCTTCTGGCCTGCAGGCATACATGCAGACAGAACACTGAGAATACTGTATACATAACAAATAAATAGATTTAAAAAAAAATGTAGGATCTTATACATGTTAAATACTATCATGTTCTGCCAGTTAGTGGTGGCACACATCTTTAATCTCAGCACTCGGGAGGTAGAGGCAGGTGGATATCTGAGTTCAAGACCAGTCTGGTCTGGACAGTGAGTTCCAAAGCTAAAAAGAGAAACCCTGTCTTGAGAAAACAACAGCAAAATAGCATCATAGGTGATCTTATGGCTACAGCCCCTTAACACAAGGTAACCAAACTGCCCTGTGCCATTGCATCTTGTCCAGGCCAAAAGGCCTAAAAGTAGTGGCCTCCAACAGTGCACCTTACTAACTGCTGGTAATGGATAGTCAGCGCTGTTCCTTGATGGGATGTCAACTCCCTAGGGGACACTGCTTCAGGAGACTGAGTACAGTGAGCTCAACTGATGAGCCACATGGCTAACAGATAAGAATAATGGGCTAATATAAGTTATAAAAGTTAATAAAAGCCTGAGCTAATGGGCCAATCAGTTTACAATTGATGTAGACCTCTGTGTGATTTCTTTGGGACTTAATGACTGCAGGAACTGGGCAGGACAGGAAGTATATCTCATTTTAAAGTACCATCCAGCTGAGGTGTGAGATGGCTGGACCCTACATCATACGATGTGGTATAGGTGCCAGCATCACCCATGGGCTAATGCTGATCGGTTTATTCTGAATGGGCCGAGAGAAGGGAGACCAGTGGGAGGGAGCAGGCTGCTAGAGCATGCCTTGGAAGGCTACACTTGTCTGAGACTCCTAGTTGTCCCTGAGGGTCAGCAGCTTTTCTCTGCTATCATGTCTCTGCCCTGTCCCAGGTCTAAAGCAATGGGGTCAGTTAACCAAGGACTAAATCTTTGGTTCCTTGTTTTTCTTCAGTATTTTGTTATAAGGATCAAACCACAATGTTTTTATCATTGAGTTACACACCAACCCTAGCATTCCTTTTGAGAGACTTATTCAAGTTTCTTCAATCTGAGTGAGGGCTATAGCTGAATCTTGAGCCAGTACTCAGTGCTTTCAAGATAAGTTGACTGTGCACCATGCACTCTCTCTCTTCAAGGATCTCAGAATCACTGAAGAAAGACCCCCAGACTCGAATGGTATGTAAGAAGTGTTTATTCTCCAGAAACTACCAGCATGCAGGGCCAACCACCTGTACAGATGGTGACCCTGAGAGTAGCACACAGGCTCCTTCTAAGCACAATTAGGGGAATTCCAGGAAGTTAGGTCATCTTGAACATGATTGGTCAAGCAGTAACAGTTACGCTAGTATATTTTTGACTGGTTGGGGTTACTTTTCCCATCTTACCTGGGCAAATCTGGATATGTTTCAAAGGGATTGCAGGAACTGTCCTTATTTGGTCATTGCTTTGAGATACTCTGTGGCAGAAACAGGCCTTGTACATGCTCTCTCCCTTGTCCCTGCTGTCAGGAGTATTGTTAACAGCACTATGTTTAAGAAACTGAAACTTAAGGCCTGGTTTGTAAAACAGAGGAACTTTAGATTTCTCTTCTCTCTCCCTCTCTCAGACAGGGCCTTACGTAGCTCAGGCTGGCCTCAGATTTGCTTAGTAGCCTATAATTTCGGCATTGCGAGGCAGATGATCAAGTGTTCCAAGCTACACAGAGAGCTTTAACTCAGTCTGGACTATAAGGTCTTGTCTCAATGAAGACAAACTCCAGAGCATAATATGTGTTTTGTCACCAATGTGAGCTGAAAGATCCTCGACGAGGACCTCTTTTTGGGAGGAGACCTCCCCAACGCCAAGGAACAGGCAGAGACCGCACGGATGCAAATCGCAAGAGGTTTATTGAATAGACACAGGTACCTGTGGGCAGCAAGATCTCTCGGAAGATTTGCGCACCTGCCAACTGGAGGGCGGGCTTTTTATAGGGAAGAGCAAAAAGCAAGTTTACAGAAGCAAAAGCGTGGTTATCGGAATGCGGCGGGGGGCATGAAAGGTTTCCTCTCTCAGCATGGATGCCTGGCAACAATCATCCTGTTGCTATCTTATAGCTAACCTGCTTTGTTGACATCCTATCTTATTGACATCTTGCCTTGCAGTCTTCCTATCTCTATCTCCTGTTCTCTCAGGCACCTGGGATGTTCTAATGGGAGGAGGCTGGCTGCTGATCCGGAGATTTGTTTAAAACAAACATGACGTTCCCCCGGGAGCATGCTAGCTGCGGGTTTTGAGGAGGGGGTCTGTAGGGTCTTTCAGAGCAAGGTCACATTCTGGGTCTCAGGTAGCAGCTGGTGCAGGGACTTAAAAGGGAACACTCTTGGTACCATTCACTTGGAGGAGAAAAAAGCTGAACAAAATCTGAATAGAGGAACTGGGCAGAGGTGGCACATGCCTTTTACCCCAGCACTCAGGAGGCAGAGGCAGGCTTGGTCTGAATAGAGTGCCTCTTCTAGTTCATTGGATCATACAGATGGATACAGGCTGGAATCAATGACAAGACCTTTGTCATTACAATCATAAGTTCTCTTGGAAACAGATGACATGGTGTGATAAGGACATGACTGGGGCTGACAACCGGTGCCTGGATCTAGACAATGCTCTGAGCAGCAAGAGAGGTAAGTTTTGACCATCCCCAGCAGGAGCTATCCTATGTAGATAGCATCCTGCTATTATGGACAGAATTTGGTAGGAAAACCATGATATTTTTATATCTTTGTCTATTCCAGCAGAGTTCAATGAAAAGCATGGGAAGGATGTGCTCTGGTGAGGCCTTGGAGACCCGGCTACTACGAAGACTAAGGCGACGGAGGCTGCAGGTGTGATCATCAGCACAACATACCTGGCACCCTTTGTCTTGTAGGAGATGTTACTTTGGGTTCAACTGAAAACAAATAAATACAAGATCACTTCAATGACTTAGTAACTTAACAGCAATTGAAAAAAAAAAGCACGAGCTGGGCGGTAGTGGCGCACGACTTTAATCCCAGCACTCTGGAGGCAGAGGCAGGCGGATCTTTGTGAGTTCGAGGCCAGACTGGTCTACAAGATAGTTCCTGGGCAGGCTCCAAAGGAACAGAGAAACCCTGTCTCGGAAAACAAAAAAAAAAAAAAAAAAAAAAAAAAAAAAGAAGAAGAAGAAGAAAAGAAAGCTTGGAAAAACAGAACGACTGCCTCAGGTAGGAAAACAAAGGCAATGAAGCAGGACTTTTACTTTTGGGAAAAGCTCCAACAGCAGACTCCACCAGTGGACTTGGGATTTTTGGAACATAATCTCATAGTCAGAGGTTTAGGTCAGCGTTTCCAAAGCTCAGAGTGACAGTCTATGTACTATCCACCCAGAGAAAACGCTTCCCTCCATTACTGACGGCGGGCATTACTTTCTTCAACTCCCAACACAGCGTCTTTGAAGGCAGGTGTTAGGGATTGAACTCAGAGCTCAGGCCCGGTACGCACGCGCTGGGCTACATAAACACACCTGAGCTCCAGTAACCATCATTTTTTACTACGTGCTGAGTCATTTGTCAGAAAAACACCCGGAGAAAAGACGTCCCGCCTTTAAAGTTCCTACATCCTTGGTGGCGAGAACAGTTACAAGTAACGGCTAAAAGTGCCGTCTAAAGGTGCGCTCTTGGGAACCGGGTGGTCTGGACCGCCCTCCGACAGGCTTCTGAGACCTGAAACCCGGGAGAGGTGGGGGCTCTGGGGTCGCGGTCGGCCCTAGGCAGGGCATGAGCACAGGCGGGAGGCGGAGAGCATCGCTGAGCCGGGGCTGATCTCGGGAGCCGGCTCAGGTCCCGCAGGAGGAGGGCATCGCTGAGCCGGGGCCGGTCTCGGGGGCCCACCCAGGTCCCGCGGGCGGGAGGGCAGCCTCCGCTGGCAGCCCGGGAGGTCCCCACCACGCCGGGGTAGCGGCCCTGCGCGCCCTCCGTCCCGCCCGGCAGCGCGGCCGCGGTCACCACCAGGTGGCGCCGTGAGCGCCC
The DNA here is from genome assembly GCF_018167655.1 of Microtus oregoni. NCBI lineage: Eukaryota > Metazoa > Chordata > Mammalia > Rodentia > Cricetidae > Microtus > Microtus oregoni. Next base: position 54,879,351 of record NW_024543059.1, on the reverse strand, counting down.
GGCCCCACGAATCTCAACCCGGAGGAAGGAGGGGACCGGAAGGAGCCGCCGCTGATGCGGGAAGTGGAGGAGCGGGAGGCGGGGACCCACCTGGAAGCGCCGCGGCGCCGCTGTGGAGCTTCCTGCGGCGGAGGGCACTCGAGCCAGTGCGCGGCGGGGGCCGAGGGCGGCCACGCGGGCGGCGCCTCCCCGAGCGGCCGGGCCCGGCGCGAGAGGTGAGCGGGCTCCCGGAGCGCGTGGCGGGGCCGGCCGGAGAGGGGAGGGGGGGACCCGGGGAGAGCGCGGCGGAAACGCGCGGGGCCGGAGCCCCTCGGACGGGCGCCGGGAGGGGGGTGGCTGAGGCGGCGGCGCCCCCACGTGGGCCGGGCGCGCGCGCGCGTGCGTGCGCGGCGGAGGGGGCGGGGAGGGCCGCGGAGGCGCCGGGCGCGCGCCGCTCGGCCCACGTGACGCTCACGTGACCCGCGGCGAGGCCGGCTGAGGTCGAGCTCGGGTTGGTGTGTGGCTCTTCGGCCGGCGGAGGGCTCCGTGCGGCTTCCGGCCCTGCTCCTCCCGCACGGGGGACTCGGGGGAGACGCTCGGGGCGGGGAAGGCTTGCCCCTCCTCCCGTCAGTCCGCCGCCCTCCCGTCCGAGACCGAAGCACACTTCTCAAAGCCCCGAAGTAGTGATTTTTTTCGCTCCCCTTGCCGCCGCCATGTTGGTTCCAGAGCACGCCCGCGAGATGCTAGTGGGTCTGTATCGCGAGAACTCCCGGTTCTCGCGGGACCTGGTTGGCAGAGCGGTTGTGCTGGATGGCGGATCCCCGGGTTCCGGGGACCTGGGACCTGCAACTCTTTTTTCCAGCAGGCAAGTTGTCAGGGAGGGGCCGGGGCGCGTGCCCTGGTCGCCGGGAGCCTTGCCTGCGCGCGCCTCCCCGGCCACTGCGACGGGGACGGCTGTGCCGTGCGGACTGGCCGTCGGGGCGCTGCGCTCCTCCCGCCCCCAGGCGCCCGCCACCTGCCGAAAGCTGCCCCGCCGGCCGCTGCCCCTCGGCTGCTACCCCCTCTGCCGTGGTTCCAGACAGTTTCTGCCCAGTTACCCTTTCCCTAAAGCATTCCTGCCTTGTTTACTTTTCTGTCGCCTGTGGCTGCAGTATCTTTCTCCGGTCGCCCAAGAGAAAGCCGAGCATTTCTGCTTGTGTCCGGGCATCAGTTAGTTACTTACTTGGCCATTGATTAGTTCTCAGTACCCTGGCCGTTGACAGGAGCTTTTGGCAATGTTTGGAGTCCCCTTCATCCCTGACAGTATCTGAGAGCAGAATAAAGTCGTTGTTCTGTAGGTGCTCGATGTAGGGCTTTGCCTCTTAGTGTTACTGAGGTTACCCTTCGATATTCGGGGGTGGTGGTTCTAGGTTGCATAAAATGATACTGGATTGTTTTAATTAAAATCCCGCTACTCTTGCTACTTAAGTTTGAGGTGATGTTTTCTTAAAGTGACCACTCTAACTTTTTCTAGTATCCACGCTTAAGTGTTTACTGTATTCGTTTCATTTATTTGTATTCAGAAGTATGAAAGATGCACAGTCGGGAAACCAGGTAATTTATTCATATAGTTTCTTCTTCTTTTTTTTTTTCCCCAGTTTTGAAGCGGGTTCGTTTTGTAGTCCAGGATAGTCTAGAGCCGTAGAGCTGACTAGGTAGGCCCAAAACTTGCTGCAGTCCTTCAGTCTCAGCTTCCCTACTGGTGAGATGACCGGCGTTTACTATCACACCGAGCATGTACACTGTCTTGGTCAGTGTATGTGAACCTGTGCGCCGTTGCTTATGGAGGCAGAAGAGGGTATCTGATTCCCTAGGAAGCTGGTGTTACAGGAGTTTGTCAGCCGTGCAGAAATGAAGTAGATGCGGGATCAGAACGCTGGACCGAGTTGGGGGGGGCGGGGGGAGAGAAGCAAGCACTCTTAACCATGTTAGTTTTTTGTTTGTTTTTGTTTTGTCGTTTTTTCAAAATAGGGTCTTTGTAGCATTGACTGTTCCAGAACTCCCTCTGTAGACCAGGATGCCTTCCAACTCACAGAGATCCTCCTGCCTCTGCCTTCCCTCTTCTGGGATTAAACGTGTGAGTCACCACCGCCTGGCTGATCTGTCTTGGTTTTTAGAGACAGGGTTTCTCTGTAGTTTTGGAGCCTGCCCTTGTAGACCAGGCTGCCTCTGCCTCCCAGTGCTGGGATTAAAGTCGTGTGCCACCACCGCCTGGCTCCTGATCTGTCTCTTTTTAAACTACTAAAGTATTGCTATATGCTTTTACCTGTTATAGTTTACCAGAATCCCACAGTCTTTTACCCTATACCCGATCGTTGTGTGGGCCATGCTTTAGTTTGTCTTTTAGGAAGGGGAGCTAGAGAAAACGATTTAGTGCAAACTCTGTCTCCCGTGAACACTTCCTTAAGTGGATATTTTGGTGGTGTGTACTGAAAATTTCTCCAATAATAGAACTTTTTTTTTTTTTTTGTAGTGGACATGTTCTAGGGTGCTGGTGGCTTTGCACAGAAAAGTCTTTGTAAGACAAAGATTTAAGGGAATTACCACTTGAGTTTTATAATTTTTAACATACTATATGTAATATATTATGTATTCTAAACTAAAAACATGTCAGTGCATTGGGCTTTTCCACAAGTTTACTTACTCAAAGTAAGTTCTTTTTAAAAATGATTTTCTAAGTTTAAGAAAAATGTGTATTTTATGTGTATGTGCCTCTGTGTGTGTGATGAAGGCCTCTGTTACAATATAGTCCTTGGAGTTACAGGTGTTTGTGAGTCACTATGAGGGTGCTTGGAACAAAAGGGTCCTCTGGGGGAGCAGTAAGTGCTTTCAACTGCTAAGCTGTCTCTTCTAGCCCCACAGAGTAACAGCTCTGACCATGCCATTTAGTGAGCTCACTAGAATGCTAGACCTCAGTAGTTAATACTAACATCTGCTTTAATTAGAAGATGTTAAGTATCTATAGTTTTTGTCATTCTTCTGAAAAAACTTAGCAGCGATAGAGTTCTATTTTAAATCTTTTAAAAACTAAGTAATATAGCTCAGACTTTACTGGAATCTAGGAACCTCTTGCTTCAGTCTCTGGAATTCTGGGACAGCAGGCATTCATTACTAAATATAAATTCTCCTATGTTCATCCAGCCTGTTACAATAATAATAATTAAAAAAAATACACGACTCAAACAGTGTACTTGTTTGTTTTTTTTAAAAATCAGTCTAGTGCAGGTTGGCATGTGGAGGAATGGACCTGTTGAGTTATATGGAAAAGGCAAATAGTTTGACAGTGACAAGGAGCTGTAAAAGCTGTAGAGAAAAGGAGGGTGCAGATAGCCAGAACCCAAGAATAGGCAGCTTGGAATGGGGGAACACTTGAATTAACAGGTTCTTCTTTTCAGGGTGGGGGTGGGGGTGCTGTTAGTTTTTGGACAGGTTCTCACTGTGTAAACTTGACTAGCTTAGCACTATGTGCAGACCATGCTGGCTTTGAACTCATGGCACTATTTCCACCTCTGCCTTCAAAGGGTTGTAACTGCAGGGTGTACCACTATTCCTAACTCTTAAATGTTTCTTAGACAAGTCTGCAGTTCACTTAGGTAGCACTTGTAATAAAGGCCAGTAGATGAAGCATTTTATCTATCTATCTATCTATCTATCTATTTATTTATTTTTGAGACAGGGTTTCTCTGTAGCTTTTGGAGCCTGTCCTGGAACTAGCTCTTGTAGACCAGGCTGGCCTTGAACTCACAGAGATCCGCCTGCGTCTGCGTGGGATTTAATCTGCTGGGATTAAAGGCCTGCACCACCACTGCCCTGCTGAAGTAGATATTTAATTGAGAATGTGTGGAGTCTTTAGTAGACAGTTGAGCTGGGAATGGTCGCTTGTGCTTGTAATCCCAGCACTGGAGGGTGAGGAAGAAGTGGATCACTGTGCTGGACCCAGGTTGGGCACAGAGATTTCGAGGCCATTCTGGGTGGCAGAGTGAAAACCCCATCCTTGAAATACCCAGAGGAAAAAAAGAGAAGCCATAGCTACACAGATAAACCGTTCCTAAAAAAATCCTTAAGTGAAAAAATTAATAAATGACTAATAAGAATAAGAAATCTCTTGCAACTGTTGTTTTACACACTGTTTTTGGTGGCGAATTTTGTAAATTATCAATCTTTTGCAAATAACTTATTTTGCAGTTGAAGAAAATGTAAGTATTTTGCATGGAATCATTGTTCATGCAGATTATAGTAAAGTACACGGCCAGAAATGCCAATATAAGTATGTTGCGGGTGCTTTAAAAAGAAAACTATTTCAAGAAAAATTGAGTTTGGCATTAAACAATTTAAGTAGCAGTTGAGTATTATAATAGTATTTTGGCAGCTTTTAGTATAATTGTGATACTTTTTTGTATAATTTTCTATAATTAGTGCTTTGGTAACCACTGTCATACTAGAAAAAGTGTAAGCGTGAGTATTAGCATTGCAAATCCCAGAAGATGTGTATGGCTGCTGAAACTCACTGTCTGGACTTGGTGGTTTTTGATTTTGTTCGCCTTACCTTCCTATTGTTTTCTACTCAAGTAGTCTTTGTCTGTATAGTGTTGTATGATAATTTCTGTCTTGATTCTGTTTTCCCTGAGGACAACATTGTTACATGAAGGTCAAGCTAGTTTATTTCTCCTCCCCCTTTGTAGTACTGAGAATTGAACCTGGCACTTCAATCACGCTAGGTAAGCATTATACAGCTCAGCTGCTACCCCAGCTTTCCATCCCTTCCCTCCGCCTGCTGTTTGAGGAAGCACCTCCAGAGCAGTGATGGGTCTACTGGTGTGTCCCACCTGTGTCTTTTGTATTATTTTGGTTTTTTAGAGACAGTTTCTCTGTATAGCCCTGTGTCTTTCATTTTTAAACTTAGTCTTCTTTCTTACATGTTAAGAGTCCTCCATCTAATGTTTATTGCGCAGCAGTGAGCTCGGTCATTTGTAACATAGCAGAGATTCTGGGCCTTGAGCCGTTGGTAACCCAAGTCCGTTAGAGGACAGCTTGTGGGGAGACAGTTCCCACCTACCATCTGGGTTCAGGATTGAATTCAGGTTGTCAAGCTTGACGACAAGTGCTTTTATCTGATGAGCCATCTTGATGGCATAGCTAGTTGTCTCAGTTGATTTGTGAGTTCAAGGAAGGCCATGTGGTGGTGGCGCACACCTTTAGTCATTACTTGGTGGGCAGAGGCAGGGGGATCTCGGGGAGTTCGAGGCCAGCCTGGTCTACAGAGCTAGTTCTAGGACAGCCAGAACTACACACACAAACCCTGTCTCAAAAAACCAAACCAAACCGAACAAACAAAACTTCAAGGCAGATAGATCCTGTCTGTTATATCCCCCCCCCCCTTCCTTTAGTGCTGAGGGTCAAACTCTCCCAGCCTCATTCTGCTTTATTACACACTTATCACTTAGAAATAAAAGTTTATGTCCTGGACTGTGGTGGTGCACACCTTTAATTCTAGCACTTGGGAGGCAGAGGCAGGCAGATCTCCATGAGTTTAAGGCCAGTTTGATCTACAGGGCGAGTTCCAGGACAGCCTGGGCTACACGGAGAAACAAAAAAACAAGCAAACAAAATCAAGTTTATGTTATTTATAAGTGAAGTGAAATAACACTTTGGGTTCATATGGATGGATTTTGTGGAATTACCTTCCTAACATCTCTTTAAGAAGTTTGTGATTACTTCCATCTTAGGTCTCAGGAACCTGGAACAAAGGCTAGCTAGGGTGTCTATTAACATGTCAAAGCTGACCTGCCCCACCAGGTTCTTCGGTATCCCTCCATCCCTACCTGTACAGGAAATGACTGGCATCCCTACCCGCACCCTAAACTTCTCCACCCCAAGGACTGGGCTGCCTTTCCCTATTTAATCTAGCCACTTTGGTTACCCAGTCCTTTTGTCTACCCTTTTCCCTCTTGGTTTCTTGGTCCTCTCCTCTTCCTTCCCTTTTAAACATGTAAATACCAGTAAAGTGTGACACTGAGAAAGTTTCACAGCTGAGTGGATTTGCACAGATTGAGCAGACTGGATGTTATCACTGAGAAGCCCAAAAAGTCTGTACCCTTCCTCTGGCTGTTAGCCATTCTTTCCTTCCCCTGGAGAACCTGTAGTTTTGATGTCCAGAACCACACAATTGTGTCCATTTCAGCGTAGAATGTGTGCTTCATTGTGCTTGGCTTTTTGTGCTACGGTTGTGAGATGGCTACTCTATCATCACTTCTACCGTTGTGAGACGGCTACTCTATCATCACTTCTACCGTTGTGAGATGGCTACTCTATCATCACTTCTACCGTTGTGAGATGGCTACTCTATCATCACTTCTACCCTTGTGAGACGGCTACTCTATCATCACTTCTACTACCGTTGTGAGATGGCTACTCTATCATCACTTCTACTACCGTTGTGAGACGGCTACTCTATCATCACTTCTACCGTTGTGAGACGGCTACTCTATCATCACTTCTACCGTTGTGAGACGGCTACTCTATCATCACTTCTACCCTTGTGAGACGGCTACTCTATCATCACTTCTACCGTTGTGAGACGGCTACTCTATCATCACTTCTACCCTTGTGAGACGGCTACTCTATCATCACTTCTACCGTTGTGAGACGGCTACTCTATCATCACTTCTACCGTTGTGAGACGGCTACTCTATCATCACTTCTACCGTTGTGAGACGGCTACTCTATCATCACTTCTACCGTTGTGAGATGGCTACTCTATCATCACTTCTACCGTTGTGAGATGGCTACTCTATCATCACTTCCATTTGGAGCCTGAGATGGGATCTCAACACTAACTTAGACGTTTTTCAGGAAGTACGAGGGCGGCAAAGGGACTGGTAGAACACGTTTGTTCTAATGCAGTGTAAGTAAGCAGTGTATTTTGAGTTTCTGTCATTACTGCCTTGTATCAGTACTCAACTACTCCCCCCACTTAATTCTGTTCTCAAGACTGGAGTCCAGCGCCCCTGACAAGCTGGTGCCTTTTCATTACTTGGAAGCTCGCTTTACATTCTTCAATTCCTCAGGTAGTGGTGATTCCTGGGCCAGCGTTAGGGGGTGGCTTGTAGAATCTTCAGTTATTAAAAGACTATTGAGAGATTCCAGTAAGAAAAAGTCCTAATTTAAGTTAAAGTTGTTCTGCATTCAAAATATTTATGCACATGGTCGTACGCAGATTATAAAATCACGTTGTAAATTGCTGTGTGAGTCATGGGAGACCCTTACCAAGTCAGTGTCGCTTTCAGCCTGCCTTCGGATGGAAGTGCGGCTTTGCTGCAGAAGCTAGCCCTTTATCTTCCCGTACCACTCTGCTCTCTTAACTTAAAGTCATTAGGAAAGATTCATTACTGAGCTTTTGCATATAATTTAAGCACTGTTAACTGCTGAACTCTCTCCAGCTCTGTCTGGATTTGATGGAACATTTAGGAGAACATTATATTATGGATAATAGAGGACAGAGTGACATGGGATGGTTAGAGTTGTTTATCAGTCTCATTGGATGTGTGTGTTTATGTGTTGCGAGTGATGAAACACTGGTCCTTGAGCAGATGTTCTAGTCAGTTATACTCACTTCATAAATGCCTTGGGGATGGGGACCATGATGCCCAGGCTAGCTCCAAACTCATTGTGTAGCCAAGGGTGACTTTGAACTCCTAATCTCCTGCCTCTGCCTCCCAATTGTTAGGATTCCATATGTGTATTATCTTTCTCGGCCCACAAACGTTAGTGTTGGTGAACTAGTCCCAGTGTTTTCATTCTTGACCTGCATGCTTTTCTGTTAGCCTACTTTGACCAAAAAATTTTTGATTAATTTGTAACTATAAAGCACAGGTTCTCAAAGTTTGTCATGCTTCATAAATCACTTAAAAGGTTGGTTTGCTTTACTTTGTTTTTGAGATGGATTTTCATTATATAGTTCCAGATGGTTCTGAATAGAAAATCTGCCCCAGCCTACTAACTGCAGGATCATGCATACCACTGCATTGCACCCTGCTTGGTTTGAGAGTTTTTGTTGTTTTGCTTTTTGAGACTAGCCTCAAGCTCGTCATCAGCCTCCCATGTGCCATGCTGAGATGACAGAACTGTGTCACCAGCCCCACCATACATGACTTATTCCATCTTTTAGCTCCTGGGTTCTTCGGGCTCTGCTGTCAGTGTTTGGGGGTCAAGAGGCATGCACTGTTCTCCTCAGCAGCAGGCCTTGACTCATGCTGAGCTAGGATTTGTGACTTCGAGGAATTTCAGGACTAGCCTGAAATGAAGCAAAATTCATTAAAGATGTTCCAACACAGGCTTTGGCATGAGAGATAGGCCCAAAGGGTACTCAGAAGACAGTAAGGCTTGCTGGAGTGGAGCACACGGGTGTGGGCATCTTCAAGGTGAGTTCCTGGGTTTTGTAGGATTTTGGTTGTATTGAAAATTGCTGTCTTATCACTGATACGTCCTTAAAGGTACCTAATAGAATTATAAAGTAGAAGTCTAGCCCATGGACTTATGGGAAAGTAGAATATCTTTGCTGTTAATGGTTTTTTTTAAAATTATTTTATGTATGTGGGTACCTTGAAGGCCAAAGAGGGTGTCCGATCCCCTGAAACTGGAGTTACAGAATGCTGTGAGGTATCGTGTTGCTGCTAGGAGTTGAACCCAGGTCTCTTAACCTGACCTCTCTTCAGACCCTGTTGTAGACTGATCTGTAGATTCTCTGGCCCTGTCCAGGAATGGAATGAGGCCCTCTCTGCCCAAGGTCCTGGATATTCAGCCCTCCAGCTTAGTCATTGCTCAGTATCTGTATATGAGAGGTGTGTTGGCAGCCTTCATAGCAAATATTAACTGCCGGGTTTGCTTCTCAGCTACTGAGAGGCACCAGCTAGACTCTGGGATGGTGGACTCCTTTCTTTCTAGAGTAGGAAATTGAGCTCCTTAACACTGAAGAATTTAAAGAGTTTATTTGGCATAACTTTGAGATTTTTACTTAATTAAATAACAATACACTACTAATGAAAATCATCATAGCATTTGATAAGGTTTTTTTTTTTTCTGGTAATTTAAAAGTTGAAAAGAATTGGGACTGGAGAAATGGCCCTGAGGTTGAGAGTTGTTGCTCTTGCTGAGGACCCGTGTTCAGTTCCTGTCACCCATGTGGTGGTTCACCGTCACCTGGAACCATACATTTCCAGGGGACCTGACACCTTCTGACCTCTACAGGTACCAGGCACAATACTCACGCTTATAAAATGAACAAAGCCTTTGTAAAAATTATTTTCTCTTTACTTTTAAGTGTGTGTATTTTGCCTGCATGTATGTGCGTGCGTCATGTGCATGCAATGGCTGCAGACACCAGAAGAGGGCATCAGATGCCCTGAGGCTGGAGTCCCAGATGGATGTGAGCTGTGTGGGTGTTCGGGGAAGTACAGCAAGTGCTCTTACACTGCTGAGACATCGCTTCAGCCCCAAATAAAGCTTTCAAAAAAGTTTAAAAGAATTGCTGGTATGGCATGGGTTCTGGTCACTGGTGGAGAGCAGTGAGAGATTTGGAATTGGTCATTATTGAGCACCTGTTTGTGGGCAGGTGCTCCCTTTTTGTAGTCATGCTCTTGGGTGGTATTATAGAGAGAGCATTATTAGCTCTGTAAATTTAAGCAAATTCCTTTAATCTGTATTTTCCTTAGAAATAAACCTAGTGCATTCTAGTTGGAATCTATAAAGCAAAGGCTTGTGAGTACTGCTGGTTCTTACTGATGTAGAAGTGGGCAGCCAGGGTTTGTCACACGGTGACATGTGTCACTCCTATGCCTATGTTTTTCCATGACTCGCAGCTATTAACTGAAGTGTTTCAGTTAATAAGTAGTAGCTGTGTTAGCGTGGAGTTTTAGTTGGAGTTTTCAGAAAGTTCAGAACAAAGATAGGCGATGATTATGACCAGTGTTAGTTGTTAGTACTGACAGGTAACTCTTAATAGTGCAGTGTCACTGAAATGACAGCAGATTCTATTGAGTTTAGAAAGCTGTGTGAGTAGTCTGAAGAAGTTATACCTTGGTTGGGTGTGGCGCTACACGTCTTTGGTCCCAGCACTTAGGAGGCAGTGACAGGCAGATCTCTTCAGTTGGAGGCCAGCCACATCTACATAAGGAGTTCCAGGCAAGCCAGGGTTACAAAATGATGTACAGAAACAGATAATAGCACAAAACAGCACTTCCCTACCCGAGCAAATGAAGATTCAGGCTGGACCAGTAGGAATCCATATTGGCAGTATACATTTGTAGTGTTGACTCTGCTCTGAAAGCTGTTTTAGGAAAGGTGAACTTGGGGGAGAACTGGAGCTGTGACTCGAGCTTCATCCAAGGATCCCAGTTTGGTTTTGAGTACACGGCCACAGATAACAGCATTTGACATCAGAGGATACATAGAATTAAAACGTGAAATAGTAATAAGCAGATTTGTTTTGTTGTTTCTATTACCTTGTTTAATAAGGGAGGATTTTTGATAATGTCAAAAGGAGAGGAGGAACTATTGAGGGAGTGAGAAGGGAAGGAAGACCTGCTAGGAGCTAATAAAGAATTTGTGGAGCAATTGTTTGCATAGAGCAGATTAGAGTCAGGATGCTGCTAGCTGTTTTCCATAGGCAATATGGTTGTTAACAGTCACATTAAAATGAACAAAATGGAGGGACTGGAGCGAGGTCTTAGTGCTTAAGAGCACCCAAGTTCCCAACACCGAAGTCAGGTGATTGACAACTGTCCTCAGCTCTGGCTTCCAGGGCGTTGATGCCTCTTACCTCTTCAGGCACTTGGACTCATGTACACCCGCCCCCCCAGGTTTGTCTCTCTGTGTAGCCCCGGCTATCTTGGAACTCACCATGTATACCAGGTTAGCCTCAAACTCAAAAGAGATCTGCCTTGTCCACCTTAGTATGCTGGGATTATGCATCTCCATGCCTAGCCCACCCTAAGGTTTTGTGATCCTGACATTTTTGGACAGTTTTAAGTCATTAATTTTGTTGATTTCCTTTATTTTGTGTTTGCAAGCTTTGCTTGTGACAAGACTGAGGTTATCTATACTGATATTTTCTGTTCTAGTCTCTGCAGTGTATACTCAGGTGTTCTACCTTTTTGTAGTCTCTGTTATATTTGGCTTCCTATTTTAAAATATTTTTAAATTATTTAAATTAGGTCAAAACATGAGAGAGAATGCCTTGCGATTTAAGAACATCTGTAAATTGAACAGACGCAGTCTTGAGTGCCTAGTCTGTGTGTGCATAGTGTGCATAGGAGGCAGAGGTTGACATCAGCTGTCTTCATGATCACTTTCCACGTACTTACTACATTTTTTGAGATAGGTTCTTCCCTGGACCTGGAGCTCACCTCTTAAACTATATTGGCTGGCCAGAAAGCCTCCTGTCTCCACCTCATTAGTGCTGGGCTTACCAGCATGTGCCAGCATGCCGACCTTCTGTGTGGGTGCTAGAATTGGACTTAGATCTTCATGTTTGCTTAGCAAGCACTTTACTGAGTGTCTTCTCAGCCTCCTGAGTGACCTTCTAGATGCAGGACCTTTTGTGACTTACACTTGTGATAATTTCTGAATTAATTTTGCTTTTTAAATCAAATGCCATTGGGAAATGCCTTCTTTTTTTCCCTGACAGGTCAATTGTCAGAAAATAAAAGTTTATCTTATACCTTAAACCACCTTTCAGGCCCCTTATAGACAGCTTTGAGTATTTATTTGGGGTTTTGTTGGAGGAGGCCTCTACTTAGTTTCTGATCCCTTAGCCCTGAAATAATCACACAGAAACTGTATTAATTAAATCACGTCTTGGCCCATTAGCTCTATTTTCTTATTTCTTAACCCATTTCTATTAATCTGTGTATCGCTACAGTAGCTGTGGCTTACCAGCTAAAGTTCCAGCATCTGTCTCCAGCAGCAGGGCTACATGGTTTCTGTCTGACTCCTCCTTCTTTCTTCCCCTCATTCAGCTTAGTTTCCCCCATCTACCTCTATTCCCTACGCAGGCCCAAGACAGTTTCTTTATTAACCAGTGGTATTCACAGCATTCAGAGGATGTGGAATCCCACATCAGGGTTTCTGTGCCATTATTAACAGTATCATTTTCTGAGTGTGTTTTAAAGTGACTGGAGGTGTATGTATCTCAGTGAATTGGGCCCTACGTTCCATTTTCTGCACTGCACACTTACAGAGAGCTGAAGTGCAGTCTAGTGTGTGAATAGAAGATTACGATGAAAATCATGTTAGGTGAACTTTATTCAGGTATGAGTTTTATGGCTACTGCCTGTGTTGAGTGTTAATGAGTGAGTCAGCAATGTTAAATGAGGTATCTTTAAATAGAAATCCACATAAAGTAAGATGTGTGTTGATAGGTTAATGGATGTATTGACTAAAGGTTGGCAAGAATTACACCCCCCCCCCCCCCCCCCCCCCCGTTTCTTGAGGCTGAGAACTCCAGCATCAAGGCCTAGAGAGACTCAGGTGCAGACCTACTTCGTGGTTTATGCCTGCTGAGGGCATGAAGCAGACTAACCCTAGTCAAAGGAAAGGTGACTCCAGAGAAAAGGAATTCAATTTTGATCAATTATCTGTATTACCTGATGGGTTGGCTTGATTCTTAAATCTTCTAGAAGATAAGAGTAGGTTTACAGAGTTTCCAGGCCTTATGGCTGACTGTTCAGCCCTTGCACTTCTAGATAGTAGATGGCTGTTTTCTGTATTAATAGAGATAGGGCATGAGTCTTCAGAGGACACTGACTTCAGTTTATGTCTTTGTTTAAATTGTTTAGTCCTCGCTTTATCCTTGCACTGGGCTTTGCTCAGAATCTTCACAGCAGTGGTATAAAGTGTTGTGATACTCCTCCAGCCGGTCTGTGCTTTAACAGCCACTGGGAGGAAGTTAGCATAGACTGTGCCCAGACAATGTGCGTTCTTCTGGGAAAGGGCCTTATTATGCACCTACAAACTCATAACAGTTTTGTTGTCTGCTTACGACCTTGATCTTACAAGATCAAGCCAGTTAGTTCACGAGCCTCCAGCCCTAACTAAGGATCTAGCCGTAGTTAATGGCTTCTGGGGGAGAGCTAGTTTCTATGTGGGTGTGGCTCCTGCTAGATTGAGCACGTTCCAGAGGTGGTTCCTGTACTCAGAAGCTACGCACAACAGAAATGTAAGTTAGTGGGTCCCTAAATTAAAAAGACAAACCTGGAGGTAGGTAGGGAGGTGGGGGCAGACCTGGGAGGGGTTAAGGGAAGGAGTTCATACATTGTGTGAAATTTTAAAAAAATATTTGTAAGATGATAATGCAATTATACCTTAATTTAAAAACATTAAATAATATAACATGTCAAAGGTAACAATTATTCCACTCCCAAGACTCTGCTGCACCTTCAGTAGTTAAATAATGTTTTCTAGTCTAAAATGGGAGTAATGAAAGTCTGAAAAGTGATGTTTTGTGTTTTGTTTCATTTTTGACATGGGCTTTCACTATGTAACTCTAGCTGGTCTTGAACTCACAGAGATCTGCTGGCCTTCACCTCCCAAGTGCTGGGATTAAATTCATGTGCCACCATGCCCAGCCAACCATAGATTTTTGACGGCTTTAAAAAGAATGAACTAGTATCTACATACATAGTTCATACTAACACTTAGTAATTTGTGCTATAGTGCTTTTGCTCCTTGGTATAATTTATCTTTTTTAGTACTCAGGGCAATTGTATGTAATAGTGTTGTCCTTGCCTTAAACTAGTGATTTTCAACCACAGGTTCCTTTAAAACACAGGTCATAATGCCTTTTGCTTTTGGGGGTCAAATTGATCTTTTCTCTGGGATTGCATATCAGATATACTGCATATCAGATATTGACATTACAATTCTTAACAGTAGCAAAATTATGGTTATGAAGGAGCAACAAAATCATTTTATGGCTGGGGATTACCACAACGTGAGGAACTGTATTAAAGGGTCACAGCATTAGGAAGATTGAGAACCACTGCCTTAAATGAATGAGGAAAATAGGGGCTGGAGAGGTGGCTCGCAAACGAATATGATGCTCTTCTGACCCAGTGTAGCCCAGAGTAAGGAGCTTACCCGGCGTGTACAAAGCCCTGATTCAGTCCTCAGCAACTGTAAAAACAAAGTTTGTCTACAGTCAAAATTTCTGTATTGACACAAAACAAAACAAAACAAAAAGCCAAGCTACATACTACTGTTCCCAAGTTTATCCTTTCAGCATCTCCCAGAATTCAGTAACAAGTAGCATTTGATTACAGGTACCATTCACTGTCTTGTCTATCTCTTCCCGTGAGTGACAGGCCTTCCTGGGCTCATATTTCTGCTTTAATACCAACTAGCACCAAGATCACAGACAACTGCTTCAGCTTTCTCACCACTAAAACAAGAATGCTCATAGAGAAGATATGGAGGGCAGTCAGCGTACAGTGCATGATAAATGTTAAGTGCTGGTTCCAATTGCTCCTTTTTTCTTTTTTAAATTAACTTGTGCATGTGACCATATATCATGTATGTCATGGTATATGGTCTTTCTTTTCACCGTTTGTGTCCCAAGGGGCAAACTCAGGTTATCTGGTGATGGCAAGCACCTTTACTCACCGAGCCACCTCATGAGTATTTATTGAGACAGACAAACTATAGATTAGACTGGACTACCCTCAGAGTCCTAGTAGTTATCCTGCCTCAGCCCCTGCAATGCTAGGGTGACAGGCTTGAACCCAACTGCAGCTAACATGTTAAGGTGTTAAAGTTCATTTGTTGATTGATACATGGGCATTTGAGTAATGCGAGACCCAGTGTCCTCTGTCATAGAGCTTTCTAGAAGGAATCTGAGGAGGAGGTGCCATAGCATGAGCTTAGAGAAAGCAGCACTGTGGTAAGGGAAGAAACTTGGTACAGAAAGTAATATGGGTATGGTTAAAGGCTAGGCCATCATGTGGGGAGTGGAACCCACAGGAAGGTGGTAGAGTGTTTTCTGGTGTTTGAGAGACTAAATGAACTCAGACGGAAGTCTCCAGCCCCACAATGTTAAACGCATCTCTGTGTCTTGGGTTACTTGCTCTCTGATTTTGAACCTTGATTGAGTTAACCTCTCATTGTGACTCAGCAGTAACGGAGAGGTCTAATAGGAATTGTGATGGGTCCTAAATGAGATAGAGGATGCACATGTATAATTTTTTTTCTTTGTTTTGTTTTTATTTTTCAAGATAGGGATTCTCTATGTAGCTTTGGAGCCAATCCTGGCACTGGCTCTGTAGACCAAACTGACATCGAACTCACAGAGATCTGCCTGCCTCTGCCTCCCAAGTGCTGGGATTAAAGGTGTGTGCCACCACCGCCCGGTAATAACAAATTATTTTTTAAAACATTTTGGAGTGGGGTGGATGTCAGAGTTTGTGGAGATCAGAGGATAACCGCTTTCCCTCCTGCCAGTATGTGGGCTGCAGGCGAGCACCTTTCCTGCTGAGACATCTCACTGACCCTGGCCCTTCTATGTTGTGTTTAATATGTATCAGGAAACAATAATATTTGTTGTTATGAAATGGAAAAAAGTAGAATGAGATTTACTTAGGTACATAGGTTGGTTATATGTGGGATGCTAAGGCAGTTGCGTAGAGAAAACTACAGAAATAAAGCACCTAGGGTAAATTGGAGTGTGGAATAGTAAAACCTGGAAAATAGGATAGCTTGACGTCGGAGACATTGGCCAGTAAATGACAGTGGTAGACTGAAAAGGTCTCATAGGGCCCTTAGAAAGGGCTTTGTCAAGTCGAGCATGGTGGCATGACTTTACAAAGGTGGAATTGTGATTTCCAGGCTAGCCAGGACTACGTAGTGAGATACTGTCTCAAAAACAAAGCAGAAAGGGCCTTGCCTCAGTTTCCCTAGTGTTTAAAGTGCTGATGGCATGAGTACACAGAGGAGAGATTTGAAGTCTAGGCTCAGGTAAGAACAGTCACAATCTGCGTGGGAACAGAGTCAAAGGAATGTGAGATTCTTTACATCCTACTAGCATAGTTTGCTGAGTAACTAAAAATGCCTCCCCAGGAAAGGAGGAGACTGTTTGTCTCTGGAGAACTGACCTTTGAGAGAAAGCAGATTTAATTATTTTCTTCAGAAGCTGGGCATGGTGACACCGTTCAGGAAACAAGGAAAGAAGAACTAAGTTTGAGGCCAGCCTGGGTTACCTTCTCAAGCCAGAACAGTGGTTCTCTTCACTTTGTGGCAGGCGTCATAACAGAGTGCATGGACTTGACGAGACTAGCCTTAGCTTGGGTAGTTAGGTCTGTGTATGGTGTTCAGTAGGCTGGGTGACAGGAAAAAGAATGGAAAGGTTACTTTGGGCTGCTAGATGGGTCAGCCAGAGAAGGCCCCTGCTTCCCAGCTTGACGTTTTAGTTGGACCCTGGGTCCCATGTGGTGGAAGAAGATACGGCATGTTGGCACCCACACATTTGCGGCAGTCAGTCTTCACCACACGCTCCTTTGCAGCGTTTGCGTTGGGAATGGAGGGCACTCTGCAGTGCCACCCTTAGTTAGGAAGGTAGGACCAGGAAGGTTCTAGAACTGAAGGGAGGTGGTGCTTGGCGTGTGGATAGAATTTGGAGTTTGATACTGGCAGGCAGTTTGCTATATGGATCTGAAGCTCTGGAAGGAAATGTGCAGCTGATTTAGACTTAGGCGAGCCTTCAGTGAATGGAATCATGGTGCGGTTATGAGAGTAGGCCCTGGAAGAGCACTGCCCAGTAGGAGTGTTCGCTTTCAGTCTTGAAGCTGCTCTCCAGTGCATTGTGAGTTCTCTTAGGCTTGCCTTTGACGTCTAAAGTGAAGTGGGTAATTTCCTAACTCTTCCACTGGAAACTTGGCCAGTGTTTCTGCTGTGGCAGTAATGACCTTATGAGCCATCTATAATTTTTAATTTTTCTACTCTTTTTGATGGGTACAGTTTGTTTTCCAGATCACAATCTGAATGAATACTTTAAAATACTGAATTGTGTTACTGTTTTCTTTTTTTTTTCCCCCCCCCCGAGACAGGGTTTCTCTGTAGCTCTGGCTGTCCTGGAGCTCACTCTGTAGACCAGGCTGGCCTCAAACTCACAGAGATCCTCCTGCCTCTGCCTCCCTGAGTGCTGAGATTATAGGCGTGCATCACCACTTCCTAACTCGTTTTGCTGTTTTCTTGATCCGAAGTTTCCCAATGGCTTCTGTCCTACTCAGGAAATCCCAAGTCCTTAATGTGCCCCGCAAACTGTGCGCACTTTGAATTTAAGTGTGACTCGCTAGAGGGAACGCCTTGGCACGGTGTTACTCTTCATCCGTTGTCTCAGCTATTGTTTTATTACTATTGCTGTTATTTGTAGAGACCTTCTCAAGCCAAAACAACATATTTTTATGCAGTTTATGATAGAACAGCATACAGAGTGTCTACCAGAAGTGTCTGGTAATATGTATCTTGTTTGCTTATATTTCAGTATAAGCTTTGTGAAAGCCTGGGATTTTTGCCTTTGTAATTACAAAGCCCAAACCACCACCGAGAACATAGCTGGTCCTAGTTAGTTTGTTTTATTGAATGGATGTGAGTGACAAAATTAAATCATGGCGTTTTTCTACTTAAAACTTGTTATTCCTTCAATCATGTATTGTATTGTGCTATATTGTATTATTCCTTTCCTGTTAGGCATTAGTCTGAGTTTATACAGGAGCCAGTATAATCTTTGAAAAGTATTTATTAGATTGTGATGTTTCTAATTCTGTAATAAAATAAAAGGTCCCCAAATTAACAGTTGAGAAATAAAGAAATGTCAAATACAGAATAGATTTCTGCCATAGCCTACAAGGCTAGTTTAGAACCTGGCTGACTGAAAATTTATTCCATGATTCTTTACTCTTGCCACTGGGTTCCAGTCTTCTGGGCATCACTCTTAAGTGCCTTAGCTTAAGTTCAGGGCTTCTGTTTATATCGTTCCACTGCTCCAAACAACTTCTGAGATCTCATTATGTAACAGTACTGACCTTGAGCTCTTATTCTCCTGCCTCAGAGTCTGACTGCTGGGACTATGGACATGTGTCACCATACTTGGCTTTGTGTGCTTTTCTTTATATACATTTGTGCTTCATATAAAAATTGAAATTATAAAAATTACAAAAATATATTACACTTAGATTAAATTCCACTTTTGTGGAACTATAAACCTCCCTCTCTCTGTGTGTCATTATGGCTACTGGTGTGTGCTACCGTAACCTGGTCTGTAAGGCTGACCAGTGGGACTGTTTTACTCTCAGATCTTCTGGCAGTCTTTATTTCCTACAGAAGCTGGCATCAAGTGTGGCCATCATTCTGAGATGATGTGTGGCCGGCATTGAGATGTCCTCAAGTAGAATGAAGCTTTGTACACTACTAGTGTCTAGACCTGACTCACAAAAGCTCTCCACAGTAGTTCCCTGAGGTGGAGGCAGATGGTATGTCTGCAGTTTACAGATGAAGAAATGAATGTAGGCAAAGTGACTAGCAGTGACCGAAAATGAAACATCTCTCTGCTTCTGGGTCTGATATTCCTCTCTGCTGAGCCGTATTTCTGGACCTATAAAGGAATCCTACTTAACCTGTGGCTTTGAACTCCAGGGAACCAGGAGAGTAGGCTTTTTTAGGTCAGACTTTATTTATACCAAGTAGTAATTTTTTTTAATGGGAAGTGACTATGAAAGAATACCTAAGAAAAATGTTTAAAAATATCTTTGACCATTATTCTATACTTTTTACAGTTGACTGTATAAAAATCATACTATATATTTACTATTTTTACTTAGATTAGAGAGTAAGGTATTAAAAACGAGTCCATAATATAACCTTTTGTTTGAGTTTCTTCCCCCCAGCCTTCAACAGCACAATATTGCAGTATCTTGCAACTCAAGTTATTAGTTTATCCTGGATTTTGTGGTTTATCTTTCATAGTGTTTGTGCTTATCCCTGTGCTTTATGACCAGAGCCAGTATTTTTAGGGAAGTTGCTGTAGCCTTTTTGAAGGACTTGTGTGTCATGAGCACAGTAGTTCTAGTGTTCATGGCAAGTAGTGGAGAAGAGAATTCTTTGCAGTGAAGATTGGTTTTTAGATTTGCTTGAATAGCCCATGAATTTATTAGTACAGGCAAACAACCGGAGCTTTGTGGCAAGAATCGAATAAAATAAGGCTTTAAGAACAGGGCTTACATAGCTTGTTTCTATTTTGTGTATTTAAAAGACAAATAGCTATTTTTTAAGTGCCTAGAACTTATTACTAAAAGAATTCAAATGGAAAATGTCATTGTAACTCAAAGTATTTTATCCGCTTCAGTAATGCAACATTTTTTGTGGAATGCCTGAAATCTATGTGAATAACGGAAGAGTGTCACGAAAGTGGAATGAGTGTTCCTTTAGTCTTAAAGACAAGGACCCTTGTAGCTCAGGCTATCTTATCCATATCTGTAGCTATAGCTTCTTACTCTCCTGTCTTTACCTAGGATTACAAGTGTGTGCCACCATACCTGGTTTGACAATTCTGTTATCCACAAAACAGGTGCATGGTTACCTACATTTTTTCTAGATAGCTTTTTGACTTTTCTATCATGTGGGAATTTGGAGTGACATTGTAGGCATCTTTCTTTGGTATGTATGGAATAAGTATAAGTCACACACAGACACACTCATACAATGATTGAAATGACTTAAGAGTTTGCTTTTGAAGTGCAGTGTTTACCAGGACTCCTGCTGCTCTGTCTCTTAAGCCGTAGACGTAGACGGTAGGTGTTCACTACTGAGTGTGGTATCTTAGTTCGTATTCAAGAAAGGTTCGTACAGCTGCATTTTAGGGGTGGTTTGTTTTTGGTTGCTGAGTTTGACTTCAGGGTTCCACACCTGCTAAGTCCATATTTTGCCATTGAACTATATCCTTAGCCCCTTAAATTATTTTGGGAGAGGACTTCATTGTGTCCAGGGTGCCGGGATCTGTGTATCCTTTGCCTAATTAGACCTCCAGTGCTGGGTGTAGTCAGCTACCACACCTTGTTTTGTCATTCATTTCCTGTGGATTCTGATAGATTACTTTTGTAGAGGATGTAGTCTGTGGTAAGACTGCTATAAAAGAACCATGTGTACACATGTGCATGTGTGCTTAGTGTGTGTATGTGTGTGATGCCTCACATCAGACCTGGGGTCTCCTGCATGGTAGGCAAGTGCTCTGCTCCTGTCCTGAACAGCACCAAAACTGGGTAGGCCTGCACAGCCCCTGGCAAGAATTCTCAGGTTATATTTAAGAGGAACTCAAGACCCCCTACCTCACCCCACTTCATTTCTTTGTGGCCAGCATTAGATGTCTTCTTCACTTGCCATTGGCCTTATTGAGTCACTCACCGGACCTGGAGCCTTACCAGGCCATCAACATCATCCATCTCCCTGTCTCTTGACTCTCCATCCCCAGGTCCTCTGTCTGTGTGGCAGCATGGTATAACAGTGCCATCCTCCTAGCCTATCACTTCATTCTTTTTTTAGTAAATTTTTTTTACTAAATGGTTTCCATTCCCTTCTTTCCTCCTATTCCCACCCCCCAAATGGTCCCATGTCTCATCCATTGCTGTAAATTTCTTCCTTTTTTTTTTTTTGAGGCTGGGTTTTTGTTAAGGTGTGTTTATGTTGTATTTGTTTTTAACTCTGTAAAGCTGTGATTCTTTGCCTGTCTAAAACACCTGATGGTCTAGAAAAGATCTGAATGGCCAATAGTGAGGCAGGAGCAAGGGTATGAGGAGCTGGCAGGCAGAAGATATAGAAGGAGAGACCTGGGAGGAGGAGGACATCAGGGCCCAGCCATCCAGCTACACAGCAGTCCACGGAGTAAGAGAGCAGAAAAGCTCAGGCAAAAGGGTAGGCAGGATAATAGAAGTTAAGTAAAAGCTGTCAAGCAACAAGCCAAGCTGAGGCCGGGCGATTATAAGAAGGAATAAGCCTCTGTGTGTGATTCTTTTGGAGCTGAGTGGTGGGCTCCTCAAAAGAGTAAAAAAATAATACTACAGGGTTTCTTTCTCTGTGTAAATATCATAAAACACCAGAAGGTGCTTTCTTATTAATGTCTGATTGATTATGAACTTCAAAAATGAGATATGTCTTTAAGGCTCTCTGCTTTGCAGGAGTTTAAATTGAGAATACTTGATCTTGGGTAACTCTGTAAGAGTTAGCAGATCCTCTGACTCTGGTGATATGTGCCATGGTAAATAGAGGGACTCAGTTAAGGAACCCAGAAGGATGGTGTGTACTATGTGTATCTTGAGATGTGTTTGTTATCCACAAGTCTGTAAATAGTGACATCATAGTGACCGTCTTGTGATTTCCCTTCACAGATAACAAGTTGTGCTAGTACAGCCGTATAAATAACTCCTGAAGTCTCAGTGTAACGTGGACATTAGCAGTGATGACACATAAATGCAGTACTAGGCAAAACCCTTCAAAAGGTAAGAAAAGAATGTGTTGTTCCCGAAGGCCAGTGAGATGGAAGTCATTGCGGGTGTGCTTCTAGTGTATCAGACTTGAAATGTGCACAAGAGCCTGTCTAAAATGAGAAGGCAGCTAGAAGTTATGGGTTCCTTTGTGAAAAGAACAATGGTAGATATTCCTAATTGGCAAGTACAGTGAGGGATGCTCCTGAGAAACGAGAAATGAAATCGCAGAGTATACAGGGAGCCTCAGGTCCTGATGGTGGCTGCCACATTATGGACTGTCTGCTCTGTGTTCTGATGGACTTCTGGGGAGGGCAGGGAAGTCATGAGTTGGAGTCTTCAGTATAAGGCTGGATTTTCAAGTCAAGCTTACATTTTGTAGGATTATGTTTTCCCTGTGCACCCACTATTCATGCTAATTTAGAGCTTTAAACAAAAAGAAGGGAAAATAGCAGGTTTTCTATTTTATCTACTGTAGAATTTATAAGGAGAGGTTGCATTCATAGTTGGTAGGTTGTACCATGTTCCTCTCTGAGAAGCATTCTCTTCCTACATAATATTTCATTAATGTAAATAGGAAGATTAATAAGAAATTTCAAGGGTAAAAATATATACTAGAGTACAATTCTTTTTTAATTTTTTAATTTCATGTTTTTGAGTGTTTTGTCTGCATACCAGAAGAGGGCATGGTTTTCATGGGACTATAGTTACGGATGGTTGTGAGCCACCATGTGGGTTCTGGTGGCTCAAGACCTCCAGAAAAGCAGCCAGTGCTCCCAGCTGCTGAGCCATCTCTCCGAGCCTAGAATCAGTTCTACAAATATTAGGATGAGAATGCAAGCTTGAAGAGAAAAAGTTAAAAAAAAAATCTACTTTAAATATTACAGACATGGACATGGAAGTGCAGACCTTTAATCTTGGCATTTGGGAGGCAAAATTAGGTCTAATCTACATCCTGAGATCCAGATAACCAGAGTGATGTAGAAAGACCCTGTCTGAAAACCAGCAGAAGGAACAGCAGGCATAATTATTTGTGCACACTCATAACCCCATCCTTTGGGAGTTCAAGTTCAGCAACCATAGGGATGTTTGAGGTCAGTCTGTGCCACTGGAAACCCTGTCTCATAAAACAAAACAACAGGCTAGGTGTGTTGGCTCACATGTTTAATCCCAGCACTCAGGCGTCAGAGGTGGTAGATTTCTGTGAGTTACATTAGCCTGGGCCATACCGTGAGACCCTGTTTCAACAAAACAAAACAGACACATAAACCAGCAAAATACTTTATTATAGTAATGAAAAGCTTATTATGTGTGTTAAAATAAGTATAGAGGCATTGGATCATTTTAATACTTATTTAGTTTCTGTTGGCTATATGTAAATAGACCAAGTACATCACCTTTAGCAGTAATCTATTCATTTTTCCTAGACAGAACTCTGGTTTATAAGATTTGGTAATTGCACCAGTCTTTAATTACAATACTTCACTTAAAATAGTATCCATCTAAAAATATCTAGTTTAATGTTTAAAATAAAGTGGCAAGGTTAGTCATAAACATTTGCTTGCCTTTTTTCTAGTACTGTTATTTGCAGGTGGTCATTCCTAATAACCCAATTAGCTAGAGCATATGGTCTCTGAAAAAGATGTCATAACATATTAGTAAAACTGCAGTTATATAATATGCCAAGAATTGGAATTTTACTAGGTTAATTAAAATATCAGACAGTATTTAACTCAGGAAACTTTTTCTTTTTTTCTGAAAATTTTACTGATTTAAATTTTATATCATGCGTATCGATCCAATTCGTCTAACTCTTGGCTTTTTTCTTATTGGAGAATCTCTGTGGTCAGACATGGTGCACACTTTTAATAGTATCCTATACTTGGAAGACTGAGGCAGAAGGGTATCCGAGTTTAGGGCCAGCTTGAGTTCCAGGACAACCAGGGCTGTGTAGGGAGACCTTGTCTCAAAAACAAAAACCAACACCACCACCAATAAAAAATTAAAAAGAAAAAGAAAAGAAAATACATATGGGTAAAGGTAGCAGAAGCTTCAGTTAGTAGCTTACTCTGAGCCTGTTAGTGGGGCTCACATGTGCTTGGATACAGAGGAGTTTCAGCGTAAACTTAGCACCACGGTTTTGTTTTTATTCAGTCCTAAGTCTAGGAAATCGTCTAGAAATTCTTTATATGGTCATCTTTAAGGCGGGGGGAGGAAGCCTTTGATTAGAGCAAATTGCAAGAAACGGTTGAATCATATTTTACTTAAATTAATAATTGAGTTATTTGTAAGGATTTGTGTTGTTTCAAGTGTCTTCAAGCTTTGTCCCACTTGCTAACTGCCCTTGAGGCTACTTAACCAGGAAGCACCAAAACATCACTTTGAAGAGACTGCTGCCTCTGTGTACTTCTGTAATCAGAGTATATCATTAGCATAAGTTACTTTCCTTATTTAATACTTTTTTATCATTTTATTTTAAAGAGAGACGTTTAAGAGGTTCTAGTATTCTTCGAGGCTGAAGCTGAGAACCGGAAGCTTAAGCTCTATTGTAGATCATAGCTTCATCTGCTCATATAAGGAAAAGAAGGAATATTTCCACAATGATAGATCTTTGGTTATACAGGTAAGTTACTCAGTTGTGCAGTAGAGAAAACAACTGTAGTTTGATTTTATTCATTTTGGTGGGAGGAGACATGTTATTTTCCATCTTCCTTTCTCTGCCTTGCTGTTTGATGGCATTCTCGAGCTGTATGGACTGAAGATTAAATATTTTTCCATTTCTCTTTTCTCAACAAATGAATAAATGAAATGACTATTGGTATCTTGAGACTAGACTAAACCTGTCTGAAATATACATATTTAAGGAGCAGTGTGAAAGTCTTTGACTTCTCAGTTCTTTTAAGTGTGTATTCATTTGAATCTATTCTGTCTTCCTGTATGGCTCTCTGTCTTGTCAATCATCTATTTATATCTCTCTTGACAAAAAAGAAGAGATCCCTTTGTATATAACTGCATGATAGAATTTCCAGACTTCAAAGAGGTGACTATTAACTTTTCAATGCATTGAGTGGATAGGGTCACAGGTTTTCTTCTGCTCCAATGGAGTGATAATCAATAATCATACAATTGAAATAATTTGTCTGTTAAAAGAGTTGTATGACTAGGTGTCACAGTGTGTACCTGTAATCCTGCCACCAGGACAATCGTTAGAGTTTTAAGGCCGGTTTGGGATGCATAGCAAGACCCTTTCTCAAAAGCTACATCTCAGACTTGCATGATAAAGAAAGTCTGAGCACAGTTTATGCTACAGACAGGCAGAAAGTCATACTGGCGACACCTCTCGGTTACCCTTACTCGCTTTTTTTTTTGATTTTGGCCTTTGTACCTGGAAATACATGGGTATTGTGACCAGTTTTCTAGATGTTGTTCACTTAATAAAACTAATATGATGATAATATTGGTGTTAGCTAGGCGTGGTGGCATACTATGCCTTTAATCCCAGCACTTAGGAGGCAGAAGCAGGTGGATCTCTGTGAGCTGAAAGGCCAGCCTGCTTTACATAGTGAGTTCCAGAACAGCCAGAGCTACATAGCAAGGCTCTGTATAATAATAATAATAATAATAAATAACAATTTATTATTATCCAGAGTAATAAAAATAAAATAGTATTGGTGTTAATTGCCAACTCCTCATCCTAAAGTAAACTGGGACACTTGGTGAGTAGAGCAGGGGCCAGAGGCTACAGTATGGAGGTTCCAGGCACTGTACTAGGGATAGTTTTTGAGTAAAGTGTAGCTGCAGCATGCTTTGTTTCTAGTGGGTGGGCCTTTGTCGTTTAGTCTGTCCTATTTCTTTTGGTTCTGATTCAGTAATGTGGGTGTAGTCACTAGGACTGGAGGTTCATGATCAGAAAGAGCTAATAATGTTTCAGAATTTTAATAGTTTTTATGAAAGTAGATTCAAGTTCAGGGGAAGGTGCTTTAGTGGAAGTCTGATAAGAGTTAGGATGTGTGGATTTAGGGGAAGTTTGAAGCTCTGGACAGGCTGAAAAAGTTTGGTTGCTTGGCCTATTTCATTCTCTTCAGTAATATGAAAGCTTAGGAGGATGGTGCATGCAGGATAAAGTGTGCTAATTCTAGTGATGGGGTCATGTTCTCTTCTTGTTCTGTGGAAAATGCTGCTGCTCACCTGCTGGTGGGTAACAGAGGACAGAGTTTATAGTCTTATTACTGGGTTGAGTACATTTTCTCACATGAAAATGTGAACTCAGGTTTCCCTTAATTCTAAAACTATAATAATACAGTTTCTCTTAACAAATGGGTGTGGCTAAGGCTTTCACCAGGTGTCTCTTAGTTTATATTAAGGGTGTTCCTGAGCTAGTTGGCAAATAGGTTCACTTCTATTCCCATAACAACTTCATATTTGGCAAGGATATAATTATATGACCAAACCTCTTCATTGGATTCTTTAGTGACTTTGTATTTAGCTAAAATAAGGAAAATAGCAGTTTCAGTCTGTACTACTTTGCTAAATAAATAAACTTGACACAACAATATTGAGATTTGGTTGGAATAATGTAGACAAACTTTATTAAAAGTCCCATATTGATTAATGGCTTTTACGTTTAGTTTATCAGATAATTGCAAAATGTATGTATACTTCATATATGCTTATGTAAAAATAGGAAAGAGGAAGAAATATAACAGATTTGTTTTAAACTCGGGCTTTCATAATTTGACTAGATTTTTACTTTAAGTGTATAAGGTAGTTTTGCAATCTGTCTGATGCTTCTTTAGCCAAAGCAATCATGGCCTTACTTATAATGTTTTGTTTTAATCGTTATGATGTAGTAAAATATTAAAGAGAATTATGTATCTAATTTGATTTGCAACCTTATGATTGAATGACATTGTTAGGCTACTGCCTGAGTGCAGTATCTCATTGTTTCTCCTACTCCAGCATGTGTGAATTGTTGGGTAGGGTCTAAGATTCTGCAGTTCTTTCTTTTTTCTCACCTTTTCCCCTTTCTATTCTAAGTACCAAACGCAAGTCAGTTTCTAGCAAGCTTCAGGACATGCTTCTAATGTGAACTCTCGGGCTATATGGTTACAGCAGTTTGAAATACCAGAAAATACTCACTGCCCGCCCTCCCTCCCTCCCTCATTTCTCTTTCTTTCTTTCTTTCTTTCTTTCTTTCTTTCTTTCTTTCATTTTTACTGTTTATTAGTCCTCTCCCGAAACAGGTTCTTGATAATTGCAGCCTAGTAGTTAGCCTTTAATGTAATCAGTGGATAGAACTAAAGCCTTTTTAGGGAACAAAGACACAGAAAGAGACTTAATCTTTGGTTCTAATCAGTGTTTTAGTTTTATAACTGAAATCATAAAAGTACAGGCTTTCATAGGTACTCTTTGATACTGATTTCATTTATATTTGTGTGTACATACACGTTTATATTAATACATATATACATACATATGTTTATATTCATACATATATACATACACTTTTAAAATAATTATCAGTATTAATGACAGATGTCTGATTTAATACTCTGTTTTGTGGAAGTTAAATTACAGAGAAAGGTTTTGCATCTTGTTCAGATTGGTATGGAAAGAGAAGAATGGTTAAGGAGAGCCAGTTAATTGAAATCTCTTCAGGGGGTTATAAGCCTTTAATGGGCATCAGTTATTGAAAAATAAAGCTTAATCACAAGTTATGAAGATAATTAAATTTGTATTATATTTTATAGTTTGCTTATAAAATTAATTTATTTTTAATTTTACATTCCTATTTACATAGATATTAGTATATAACCTTCAACTTTGAGAACTCCAGACTTTGATACTTCAAAGAAATAAATTGCTTTAAAAATTTTTCAGTTTGTGTTTTTTTTTGTTTTTTTTGTTTTGTTTTTTGATTTTCGAGACAGGGTTTCTCTGTAGCTTTTTGGTTCCTGTCCTGGAACTAGCTCTTGTAGACCAGGCTGGCCTCGAACTCACAGAGATCCACCTGCCTTTGCCTCCCGAGTGCTGGGATTAAAGGCGTGCGCCACCACCGCCCGGCTAGTTTGTGTTCTTTTAACACATTAAAGTTTAACTTATTTATTTTGATTGGGAGTAGAAACTGATCAGTATTTTTTTACCTGTAAGTAAAGCAGAACTGTTTTCTTGATGGCAAGCTGTTAGAAAAATAACTTTGATTTCTAGATAGTGCAGTTCATGTGAATGCTGTCTGCTCTGATGGACCATACCTGCTTACTGTTAAGCTGATCTCCAGGAAATTCTCTAAAACGATTAATGCTGTTTTAAGGATTTTAAAGCATGCCCTGCTTCAGAATGAACCTGAGTTCAACCGACTTTGCATATTTCACAGAGTACTTTTCTTCCTTAGCTCATTGTCAGCAACCAGAAATAGGGCAGCAGTTTTCTTTTCTGTTTCTTGTGCAGCAAGTTGCTGTGCTCTGTTGTAGTTCTAGTGTTCCCAGTATTAGGTAATGCAGTTGAAGCCTAGAAGGGAATGTGCTTGATTTGCATGGGGAGTAGATAAAATGGCGTCAAATGGGTTCTGTGTGAGGGAGGCCACTGGAAGGTGACCACGGCAGGAGGAAAGCATGGTGAAGCTGCGTTATGCTGTTGTTGACCCTTTCTTTATTTAACCATTCTGTGCTCCTCTTGAAGTTGTTAAGCAGCAAGTGAAGTGACAAAATATCTAAGAAAACCAAGAGAAGGGGAGGAAGGGGATAGAGACGTGGAATATCATAGTGCCTTTGTTCTTCTTGATCATATGGAAGACTTGGAAAATGTCATTAGCTCTTTCAGAGTTTACCCAGGTGGATCAATGAGGAGATTTTCCAGTAGGCTTCCTACTTCTCTTAGAAGGTTCAAGCATCCGTACCAGAAAATTCACTCACCTCTACACAGTGAGTTAAAGATACGCTGCCCTACATACAGAACCTTAAAGAAGAAAATGGGTGTGTGTGCATGTGTGTAAATACACACGTGACATGTGAGATGATACTCCTTACTTCTGAAGTGACTCTCTTTGAGGACAGCTTTTGCTTTCTGTCTCAGAATGCTTTCATGTAGTGATATGCTTTTCTCTAGAAACTAGAGCTTTGATTGGTTGTGGGTTAGGCAGTGCAAGCTAGTGTTGCGGCCACAGTTTAATTACAGAAAGTTCATAGCAATATGCCATAGCTTGTTATCAGGGGACTTAACCAAAAACCATTTTAGTAAAAACCACACACTGATTAGAAATGTGTTCTATAAGATAGCTAGCTGATCTATAACTTTAAGAGTGCTACTTTAATAACCAAAATGGTTATGTTAGGTTCATCATTTCTGAGAGGCAAAGAGACAGTGAACTTGGTCTCTACAGTTGTGTATGAACTGGCTATATGTAGGTTGTCAGTAGATTGTTGAGGCTGTCTGTGCCTCAGTCTCCTCAGTTGTAAAGTAGGTACAATAGCTGTACCTGTGAGTTGTGAGACTTCAGGTAGTGCAGGGTGTTTAACATAAACATGGAGTCCTAGAACGTAAAAAAATGGTATTTAACTGTTAGCTGTTATTAATGTCATTATTGGAAATTTTAATAAAATAATCTTTGTCCCATTATTTATTAATAATGGCTATACTTGGATAAAAAGTTATAACTTTATACTTTTGTTTTAGATATATTAACTATTACCTTTTTCTCATTATTTTGTTTACATTTTGAAGGTTTCCCAATGAGTGGATCATGATGACCGTATGGTAGGGACTTGCCATAGTATGGCTGCTTCCCGATCTACTCGTGTTACAAGATCAACAGTGGGGTTAAACGGCTTGGATGAATCTTTTTGTGGTAGAACTTTAAGGAATCGTAGCATTGCTCACCCAGAAGAGATCTCTTCTCATTCTCAAGTACGATCAAGATCACCAAAGAAGAGACCAGAGCTTGTGCCAGTTCAGAAGGGAAATGCTAGCGGAAGAACTTGTGATGTAAAACAGCAGAGTGCGCGAGAAGCGTGGGTAAGCCCTAGGAAAAGAAGACTCTCCTCTTCCGAGAAGGATGACCTAGAAAGGCAGGCCCTAGAGAGCTGTGAAAGAAGGCAGACAGAGCCAGCAGCGCCAGGCCTGAGGAACATTAAACGCTATTCTAGAGCTGAAGCCTCAAACAGCTCAGAGGAAGATTCGCCTGTAAAACCAGACAAGGAGTCGGTAGACCAGAGGACAGTAGTGGACCATGATGCAGAGTTTGAAGGGACTAAACGAGCTTGTCGATGTCTTATATTGGATGATTGTGAGAAAAGGGAAATTAAAAAGGTGAATGTCAGTGAGGAAGGGCCACTTAATGCTGCGGTAGTAGAAGAAATCACGGGCTATTTGACTGTCAATGGTGTTGACGACAGTGACTCGGCTGTTATAAACTGTGATGACTGTCAGCCTGATGGGAACACTAAACAAAATAGCACTGGTTCCTATGTGTTGCAGGAAAAATCAGTAGCTGGAAATGGGGATTCAGAAACACAGTCTCCAGTGTTCTTTGGTAGTAGGAAGGAGGACAGTTGTATAGAGCATCTCGTGCCTTGCACAAAGTCAGAAGTGCAGATCAAGTCGGAGGACCCCAAACTAGTAACTTCCTGTCTCCCCGTGGAACGTCGGAATCAGCTGACTGCTGAGCCAGCCGTGGGCCCTGTTTCTGAAATTCAGTCATCCTTAAGAGATTCTGAGGAGGAAGTAGATGTGGTGGGAGATAGCGGTGTCTCAAGAGAGCAGTGTGATGAGAACAGCAGGGACCTTCTGGACACAGATCCTGAAAGTATGCCAGTCTCCGCAGAGCCAGAACCGTCCTCTACGCTAGACTGTGCTTCAGCTCAAATGACACCTTTATCTGAACCACAGGAGCACCGGTATACCCTGAGAACTTCGCCTCGAAGGGCAGCTCCAACCAGAGGTAGTCCCACTAAGAACACATCTCCTTACAGGGAAAATGGACAATTTGAGGAGAGTAATCTCAGTCCCAGTGAAACCCATACAACTGTTAGTGATAATGTAAGTCAGTCTCCCACAAATCCTGTTGAGATTTCTCAAAGTGAAAAGGTTCTGTGTTGTGACTCTCAAAACCATGGAGGTGAAGGACTAAGTAAGTCACCCTCAGAGGCCACAATGAATGTTGGACCCTTGCCGTCTGCCAAAGAGAGTGCCAGTCAGCACCCTGCGGAAGAGGAGGATGATGACCCTGATGTTTATTACTTTGAATCAGATCATGTGGCACTGAAACACAACAAAGAGTATGTGTAAATATGGTAACCATGAGTTGTGCTTTGTTTATCACTCCAGGCTTTCAGTATCATTTGTAAATGTCTAGTCTGAATGTTTCTATTGTGGAGGAAGTTAACACTTTAGCATAAGTTTAGACTTAACATAAATTTCTTAACTCAAAAACTGAGATTCAGCATTGAACTTCATTACTCGTCTCTAGTTGATGTTTTCTGGTGCTGAGTTCCCACGTGTCTAAATAAGAAAGGACAAGTGAAACCACAGGCAGAGTCACAGGAAGTCAGTGGAAACATGAGCGCTAGTGCTTTGGATCTGAGTTAGCACAGTCCACTTGGACTAGAGATTTATAACATCTGCCTTTATAAATCATAAGTATGTAGCTATCGTCTAGGTACTGACAATCTGGCAAACTAGAAATTATATTTAAATCTCCATTAAATGTCTGACTTTAAGAATGTGCTTTTGAGGCATCATCGTTGTAGATTAGAGCAATGGACAGTGCTGTTAACACTGATGGTGGCTTGGCTCAGCCCTGGCTCATAGTGCCTGTAAGGTCTCACACCTTTACCAACGTACTTTTGCAAAAAATTTTGTATCCAAATTTTTCACAATTTTGCTCATTTATTTTAAGTTATTCTGGAAAATAACAAAAATGAATCAGAGCTAACTGTCTAATCCTAGAAGGACTCTAAAGTGCTCATCAAAACTAATAGGTAACAGTGACCAATTAATTAAATTAAGTAAATTAATTCCTCTCATCTGTTGGCTTTTGACTGCTGTCACAAAGTCACATTGTAGTGGTTGTACAAAAATAATTGGAGTTGAAGAATATTCTAATGCTTTTATTGTGACAGATGCCTGGTCAGGTATCACTGGGACATGATCTCTTTACCATGCTTAGCAGGGCATTTGTTCAGGACATATATCTGGTAACACTGTAACCTTTTAGCATAGGTCTCTTTTCTGGAAAAGAGGGTTTTTTTCTGTGCTCTTTTTGTTTTTGTTTTTGTAGATTTTTTGAGACAGGGTTTCACTGTGTTGTGGCCCTGGCTGTCCCAGAACTCACTCTGTAGACCAGGCTTTCTTCAAACTTAGATCTGCTCGCCTCTGCCTCCCAAGTGCTGGGACTAAAGGCATGTGACATCGCTGCCCAGCTTCCTATGTTCTTTTAAAATTGTATTTTAAAACCAGATTTAAGAAAGATTTTATAAATTACTGTAGAAGGTTCCGAGTCTGATAATTCACGAGATCAGTTTAAGGCCGGAACGTATAATAAATGCATAAGTGAAAGATTTCAGTTAGAAATAGGATAACTGGTACACGGTGGCACACCCGCACAGTCCCAACATGAGAGGCCAAGGCAGGAGGGTGCCTGGGTCATGTAAGGGGACCCTGTCTCAAAAACTAAACAAACCAAAACAAATCAACAAATGTTTTCCATTTATACATAATTTAAAAAGGGAGGGTTATAGGTACAAAGAAACATGTTTTAGAGAAACAACTAAAACCTCAAAAAAATTATAATCTTGTTTCATTTTCTTATCTTTGAAATAGGGGCTGTCTTTCTGTGTCACCTAGGTTAGTGCTGAATTGTGACTCAAGTGAGTCCCCTGTTCTTGAGAACATGGGACTTTGAGCTTTTGTCACCATGGCTAGCTCCAATTTAAATGACTTTGAATTTCTCCAGAACTTACCTTGTTTTTTCTGAACTGAGAGCCTGGCAGGTGAGAGGCGGGTGCTCTGTTCCTGAGCCACACCTTCTCTTCCAGGAAACAATGTTCCCTTGATGTTTGTTGTCTTTGTTACAGGGTATTCTCTTCAGTTTTGACTCATCATTGATTCTGGGAAATAGTAATTCACTCTTGTTACTTTTAAAATTGAGGTTATTAAGGACAATACTCCCATAAAATAATTATCCAGGTAGTGGCTCTAACTCCAAACAGGTGGTATTCCATGTACATCAGCACGGGGCATGGAGTCCTTTGGAGGTGGGGTGCTGTTTACTCCATGAGGACAGTGCTCAATGCCGATGCTTCATTGAGTGACTGGGTGAAAGAAAATACTTATTTTGCTCCTGTTATCTTTTGCTTTGAAAATGATGCTTAGTTTTAGGTTTTACTTTCTTTTGCTTTCTGCTTGCATTGCTAGGGATCAGAACCAAGGGTCTGCATGGTAGGCAGATGTTCTACCACTGCTCTTGGATGGAAAGAGATGATCATGATTAGTATCTTGGTTTGAAGTAATTCTTAGAAAACAGTATTTGATCATATTGCATGTAAATTCTTTATAAAAATCCCTTTTTGTTTCTATTCCCATGTTTTTTTTAATACAAATGTCAGAGATAATTGGCTTTTAAAAAACAAAACTATAAAACAAGCCAAGTGAGTTTTTAAAAACAGCATCACTATGATGCTCTCATGCTTTCAAGTGTCGGGAATTTCAAATGCTTTGAAAGTGGTATTGGTGGATCCTCTTTGTTGGTGCACAGTACTCTTTGTGCTAGAAAAGTTCTCTAGCTCATTGCCTGTGAAACTGGGGACTTAGCCTTGCCTACAGTCCTTTAGTACTCTGCCAGAAGGGACCACGTCCTACCTTCTGATGCCAATTAAAGCAGGTTATTAATGCCAGGTGCCATGCTGCACACAGTCTACAGACCCCGTCTCAGACAAAAAGTGTATTAATAGAAAATCCCATGGTTGCTGTCGTGTTCTCTTAAAGGGTTAGGCGCTTTGATTCTACCTGTTACAGTTAAAACTAAGCTAACAGTAATGATTTAATTGGCAGGCTTCGCCTTGTCATTTTAATTTATCCGTCTCTTTGAAAGACTATCCCTCGTAAATGTTTGAGAAGATACTTTAGTGTCCTAGCTTTAGTCATGGCTCATGACAAGTTTGTCAACAGCACAGGGAAGTGAGTCTGAGTGTTAGGGTACTTGATTATGGCTAACATTGTACTTTTGCTTATTCTTTCTCTAAATAGAGAACTCTACTTGCTAACTGAAAAAGAGGCTAGAAAATGTGTTCTTCTGGTGAGGTTCTTGCTCGTGGTTATCTTAGTAGTATTGCCCAAGGCAATACTTGCCCTGGAAAAGTTTCCAGTCAATAATGCTCCTTTGGTAGCCTGGCTGATTGAGATCACTTGCCTAACTGGCTGCTCTTCCTGGTAAGCCCTGAGGTTCTGGCTTTCAGGATCAGATAAGGGTTTTAAGGTCCTAGGGTTTAGATTTAGTATTTTTTTCAATTCAAAAGGTAATCACTAGAAATGAAACTTGGTGATGTATGTCAAAGTAGGTATATTACACAGGCTGTACAGTAGAGTCTGATGCCAGTGGTAGCATACATACCGAGTGTGTATGAGGACCTGGGTTCCGTGTCTAGTACTGCACTGCAAACACAAAAAGCATCACGAGCTAATGGTACAAATGGGTCACACTTTGGCCTTTAAAAAAGATGAGTTTTGTTTGTTTTTGTTTTCTTTTTTGAGACAGGGTCTCTTGTAGCTCAGGCTGTCCTTAAGTTGTGCTGTTGCTGAAGGTAATCTTGAGCTTCTGACCCTACTCCCTCCCTTTCCTCTGTTGCTGGGATTACAAGACTGGACTCAAACTTCTGTTTTCTAGTTGGTAATCCGAGCCAGGTCTGGTTAACCTCATGGAATGAAGACTTCCTTCAGGGACTTAGGGAGTTTTTAGATTGAGAATCTTAACAGAGCAGATCTTTGGTGTTTGGTTTTTAAACAATCTGGCTATAGTTATAATGCCCTCATTTTTAATCCGTCAGAACCAGCATTTTAGGTGAATGACCCTCATTTAACTTATTTAGCTGCTTTCATGTTCTTTGTTTTAATAGTGTGTTTGTGAAGAACAAGTGGCTTCATGGAGAGGATTTGGTTAATTTACAAAGAGTATTCTGAGGGTTTAGAATGCGGTGGTCTATGAAAGTCAGCAGCTATTGGGGAAGAGGGTGCTCCGTGCTCCTTGCCAGCTGATAGAAAGTGCTGTAGAACACCAGCCAAACCTGACCCAGGCTTTGAGTGTGCGGATTGATGGGAGGGGCAAACTCTGTCTGAAGTATAACATTGGTTGTCAGGAGTAAGTCACTGACTGATCCAAACATGTAGTGAGTGAATTGTTGCCAACTTAAAGTATTTTCTTATGTGTATGGTTGTCTTGCCTGTGTGTATGTCTGCGTACCACATGCGTGTGCCTGGTACCCGTGGCGGCCAGAAAAGGAAGTTGGGTCCTTTTGTACTGGGGTTCTAGATGGTGCTGAGCCCCCATTTGGTTGCTGGGAACCCTGCACCCTGGAGTACCAAGCACCCTGGAAGCAGTAGCTGGTATTCCTAACTACTGAGCCATTTCCAGGCCCATTACCAAAAATTTTTAATTTTCAAGTAATATAGGTGATTTTAAATAATTCTCTGCTCTATCTTAAGTATACTGGCGCATAAATAATAGTCTTAACATTGCTGGTTTAGGGTCTTCGCTGGCAGAGACCGTGGACCGACACTTGTGATATCACTGTGATAATAGGTCTACTTTTCCATCTGGTATGATTCCTGACTTCTTTATAATCCAGTAGTTTCGCTTCTTCCTGTGTTCTTTTGACATCTCTGTGGCTTAGTATTTCATAGCTATACTTCACAGTTTTTATAGTTTGTAGAAAAGTAACTTCTGTACTAACCATATTCAGTGGTTTATTTGAGATGCCACATGCATAAGAAAGTTTAACTTTAACAATATGTGTAGGTATCTTACTCGCAGTCACCAATTCTCTCGCTCTGAGGAACTAGTACAGTTCATTGACATTTTCTGACAGTAGTTGGCATGACTTAGAGAACAGCAAAATAAGATCTTAATTTCTCAAGACTTCCTCACTTTGTCCCTAGTCACAAAGAGGTCCTTAAGTTTATCTGTAATTTCTCATGTGATAACTTATGACTTCCCTTTGCCCTCTTAACAGTGTTAGAGAAGTTCACAGACCCCAGGGAAAAAATTTATTTTATCAACTACAGAAAATACTTGAAAGGATCTGATTGAGTGGCCATATTAGAGAGGAACATATGGGAAGGTTGGGGAAAGGCTAAGGCACTGACGTTTGGGTGTAATACTGTTCCAGTCATAGATTGTTTCTCTGAGCCCTGCCTAAAGAATTCTTTGTTCTGCATGGTTGGGATGTGTGTGGTTCTAGCTTTGTCAACACTTACTTGTTTTGTGTCCAGCTCCATGGTAATCTTTACTTGCTCTGTAGTCTCGGGTTAGGTTTGTGGAGCTTTGTGTTTAGCTAGAGGCTCCGTGTAGACGTGGGGCTTTTTTCTGTTACTCCTTTCTCTTTGGTGTCTTGTCCTACATATTCTAAGTCCTCAGCTTCCCCAAGCTGTTTTCTGAGTCTGTTCAGAAGGGCACCTCTTGTTCACATGCTAGCAGTCCTATGGGAAGAACGGTCATTGTGGCACTTTGCTCCCCACTCTGTCCTCTCTCACTCGTCATAGTTCTGCATTGTCTGTTGCCTAGGATGTGACAAACAGTTGCTTCTTTATATTCTCCATCAGGACAGTCATCCAGTGCCATTCTGCCGTAACTGTGAGTATCTATCTGCCTTTGTGAGCTTGCACGAGTTTATGTTCACAGGTGGCTGTAAGATTGCAGAGATGGGTACTGGTCCTCTGTAAGAGCAATGAGTGCTTGACACTGCTGAGTCATCTCTCCAGCCCTACATCTGGCTTATTTTTATTTTTAAAGTTTATTTTAGATATGTATTTTATTTTATTTATGAATGTTTTGCTTGTGTGTTTGTGTTAGAAGGTGTCAGATCCCTTGGAATGGATGTTTGTGAGCCACGTTGTGGGACCACTACAAGAGCATCAAGTGCTCTTAGCTACTGAGCCAGCTCTCCAGCCTCTTGTTATATTATGATCTTTTCCTTTATTTCATTCTTTTTCTTATCTCTTCCTTACTTCCCTTTTTTTTAAAAAAAAAAAAAAACAGGATCATTCTTGCCCTGTAGACTAGGCTGACCTTCAACTCACAGAAATCCACCTGCCTCTGCAGGGAATAAAGGCATGTGCTAGCATGCCCATCTTGACTTAATTTTAATGTATGCTGGGAGTGTTTCTTTAATGACATCCTCCCACCTGCTGGTTGACCACTCCTTGGAAATGCTCATCATCACTAGTTCAGATACTCTGGGTTGAACTCAGCCTCTGTGTTGAGCTTTACCTCCAGCCCTGACATTCTGTGACAGTGAGAATTGGCTTTTGTTTATAGCCTAAAAATTCATATAAGTAGACGTAGATTTTTAAATAAAGAAGCTGAGTTGAGTTTGAATAATAGGAATTTTAATTGAAGAATAGAGCTAGCTATTACTTGAAATACGTTTTGTTGGTTAGATACTGATGTGATTAGAGCAGGAGTTAAAGTTCACAGGATAATAAGCAAGAGAAAGTTCATGAAAGACATGAAACTGGACGGAGTTTGAAAAGGTCATTCTGAGGTAATAAATGGTCGCATTTGTCTGGAGTTTTGATGCTTTTTCTTAGTCTTTGGAACTTTTGATGGATGAAGTCTGCTGTGGACTGTGTTTAGAAAGGCATGGGAATGTGTTCCTTTGTATCAGTACCAGTTTAACCCACTTACTAAAGAATGGCCGTTAATTCCTTATTTTGCTTGTTATGTGTGTGGGTACTTTGCTCTCATGTGTATCTTTGCACCGTGTATGTCCGGTGCCATTGCAGAGGTAGCAAAGGGGCACCACATCCCCTGGAAACTGGAGTTGCAGACAGTGATGAGCCAACATGTGGGTGCTGGGAACCAAACAGGTCCTCTGAAAGAGCAGCCTGTGCTCTAACCACCACCCATTTCTCCAGCTTTCTTCTTAAATAAAATTAACTGGTATGGTGTAGGGGCACATGCCTTTAATCTTAGCACGTGGGACATAGAGACAGACTCTTAAGTTTGAGGCCAGCCTACATAGTTCCAGGATAGGCAGAAAGATATATATATATAGTAAGACCCTGTGTTGGAAAAAAAAATTAAAAAAAATTAATTCTAGAATGTTTTGTAGTAATTTGTTTTTTTTTAATACTATGCTTTCTGCTGTTTGTTTTGAAATTTTTTTATTTACCTCTTATTTTGCTACTTTCTACATTTTCTACATTATTGTTTCTCTTTATTTTAGTAGTATACTACTGGATTCTTAAAATAATTCTTAGAAGGAAAGTTTATGGTCATAATTTATTGATAATAATGAGAGTCAGACTCATTATAGTCAAGAGCAAATGTCTTTCTGATTAACACATAATTGTGTATTTTATAGACTTACTGCAGTATTACAAACTGTACATACTTTATATGAGTCTGTTTATGCTGGGAACATTATGTCTCCTGTTTTGAAGTACAGAATGCTCTTGGGCAACTACAGTTGACTCTGCTGTCCTGTAAAGCATGAGTAGTTATCTCTACTGTGCTCGTTAATCATCTCCTTCCTTGCATCCGTGTTCTAGCCTCTCCTGGAGTAGCTGCGTAAATGCTACAAGAGGTAGAGTTATGTGAGGAGCCACGGTAAGCGAGTAAAGTGTGCATTTCATAAGTAGTATTGTTTTTTTGAGGTTACAGCTAAATAATGTTTGCAGTTTTGAAATGCTATCTCATTTAAGTGTAGACTCAAATTCTTGAATTTCTTTTTAAGTCCCTTACAAAGGCAGCGTGATTGTACTAGACAGGGAGAACATGCCCCCTTTCCCTCCTGGTGCAAGGCTGAACAGATGTCGTAAATGCAGCTGCATCTCTGTAACTGTTGTCTACATGACCCCGACTGTCCTTTTCTCTTTGCATTTTGCCTTGCTTCTGATACTGCTCAGCCTAGGTACTGGCTATCTTCTTTATGTCCTTCCCTGGGTTCTTGTTAGCTGATGTGACTTAGAGGTCTGTCACCTGTGTAGTAGCGGATTCAGCGGGGAGCCCAAGCTCAGATCATTCTCCCTCAGCAGATCTTTCCTTTTCCTTGTCACACAGGAACCTGAGTAGACCATGCATGGGAATTAGTTTATTACTGCTTCCCAAACCATTTTCAGCGTCCTTCAGTTAACTTGTCAGTGTCTAGGAAAAGGAACCTCTTTCCTCCCCCACCAGCCATTGGTTGAGATCTGCTCTTCTTTCCTTGAGTATCGGTCGGTGTCACCTCGTCTCTGCATCATTTGAAATGTTTCTTGCTTTCTGTGCTAGCTTAGAGTTCCCAGTTAACCGTTACCTGCTCAGAATTATCTCTCAGCCCAATTTCCCGAATTCTTTGCGTACCCTTGCCCCAGTCAACCAAGTGTGTTTAATCTGTGGCACATGGGCCTCGTGTGCTCAAGGATAGCTGTGAATGCAGCCCAACACAAGACTTTAGTAAATTGTTTGGAACTATTCTCAGGGTTCCTTCCTTTCTGTGATTTTTATAACTCTCATTTTTCCAGTTCTCAACCTGTGGAGTGCAATGCATTTGGAATCACATATCAGATAGTTACATTACAATTCATAACATGGTAGCAAACTTACAATTACGAAGTAGCAACGAAAATAATTTTATGCTGGGGGGAGGGTCACCACAACATGAGGAACTGTATTAAAGGGCTGCAACATTGAGAAGGTTAAAAAGTATGGTCTTAGATGCTGACATTGTGTTACAGCGGAAAGGATGGGCAAGCCTGAAGGCCTGCTCTAGTCTTTCTTATGCTGGTCTTCTGACTATCACCCTCTTGTCAACAGAGGGACCCTCTTAGTTACACGAAGTCTCTCTCTTCTCAGACGGACTGGACACTGTGTGCTCCCTTCTAGTGAACAATGACTGCTGTAATTGTACGTAACAGAACACAAGCTCTGAGAACCTCTTCTGGCTATATAGGAGAGTTTCCATGCCCTCATCCTGGTTCAGAAATCTCAGAAAAATTAGTATACTTCTGGTAATAAAGCCTTCATTTATTTTTTCAGTGCGAAAAATTGATCCTAGGTTTTTATGCATGCTAGGTAAAGTTGTACCACTAACCTACATTCTTATTTGAAATGACTTACAGCCACAGAACACATTTGAAAGCGATCTGGGTTTAGGTTTTAAAAGGAAGGTGCACCGGCTGCACAGCCATCACGCAGTTCATTAAACCTACGCATGGGAAGAGTGTTGGCGGGGTGCGTTTAGGGAAGGGTAGTCTGCATAATTGCCTGCTGCCAAACTAGTATTTTACAACGAAATATGAAAAATGAGAATAAAAACACGAAGTCAGTGCATTGTGAGATAAAATTTTCTATTATCAAGATGATTTTTAAATGTATTTTACAGTCTCGAGCTTTGTGTATAGGCTTCAGA
Source organism: Microtus oregoni (assembly GCF_018167655.1). Classification (NCBI taxonomy): domain Eukaryota; kingdom Metazoa; phylum Chordata; class Mammalia; order Rodentia; family Cricetidae; genus Microtus; species Microtus oregoni. The sequence goes on along the minus strand of NW_024543059.1, from coordinate 54,839,216 downwards.
AAGTGTACGGAAGGGTAAGAGTTTGGTTGAGGTTGTTTGAAGGACTTGAAAGATTAATGGTTTGTCTTTTTATGGGGCTGAGAAGATCAGTGGACAGTCTCTTGCTGGGATCACCTTTGTGTGAGCTGTTTCTCCTGTGGACAGATTCAATCTTGTGTAGCCCACAAGACTGGAGAAATGTTATTGCAGTGGAATATTACTTGGCCAGGAAAAGAGAGCAGTGTCTGGAGAGGTGGCTCAGCAGTTGAGGACACTTGCTCTTGCAGCCCAGATTTAATTCCCAGCAGTTTGCACTCTAGTTCAGGAGATGTGACAGACACCTTTTGGTCTCTGCCGGCAGCAGCCATGTGCATGGCACACAGACAGACACACAGGCACAACTTTCATGCATATAGACAGCAGCAGCAGCTTTAGAAAGCAGTGAGTACTGTGAGTCTTCATGACTGCGATGGCAATGAGCTGGATGCTGTAGGTACTAGGACTCTGTAGCCACAACAGGCGCTGGGAGCGGGGCGGTGAGAGTCAGCTGTTAGTGAGAGAAGGCTTCCTTTCCAGTGGTGGATGTGCGGGGCTAGTGTAAAGTCGGTGGAGTTGCGCACTTTGTCACTTGCTAAAGGTGACTCAGTTATACACCTACATAAAATGCCCAGAGTATTGTAGGAGATAGTTATCATGAATGTTTGAGATAACCTGGGAGACAAGAAGAAAGAAGGACGTTTTTCTTATTTTATGTGTTTTATTCTTTTTATAATGTAAGTACAATAGAGTGGTTTACAGATTTACTTGATCTACACTAAGGCATACCTCTACTTTTTGTGTGATCATGTAAAAATATAAAAACTAACTTTTTAGGATTTACTTGTTTTTATTTTATGTGCATTGGTGTTTTGCCTACATGAATATCTCTGCGAGGGGGCCGGTCCCCTGGAGGTGGAGTTACCGTTGTGAGTTGCCATGTGTATGCTAGGAATTAACCCAGGTCCTCTGGAAGAGCAGCAGTGCTCTCGTCCACTGAACATCTCTCCAGTCCTAGAAAGTATTGTTTTTAACAAGGAAAAGCATCGTTGATGATGGAATGAAGTGTGTAGACGCCTACCAATAGGAGAGTTCACCTGACTTCCAGCAGACTTGAAAGTAACAACTTGGTTGGCTTTAGAAGCCAAATTGTGTGATATATTGAAATATCTTTAATATGGCTTTTTTCCTCTTAAGTAGAGCAACAAAGTGGTCTTGTGAATTACAGACTCGTGAGTGTTCTTTATATTGTAAAGGTATTGTAATTTTAATGATAATGATAAAAAACAAACACTGGGTATTTAAAAGAAAATGGGTGTTTGGGGGAGTAAGCACCAACTCCACCACTCTGCAAGGGTAGGGAAGAGGGCTGTGTCTGACCAGTTCATAGGATTCCACCCTCTCTTTCTCATGGGAGAGAGCCCTGCCCTTGTGTGAAACCCCCATAATTTTTAAGTTTTTCAAGACAGGGCTTGTCTGTGTAACAGTCCTGGCTGGCCTTGAACTCCTCGCCTGCCTCTGCTTCCCTAATGTTGGGAGTAAAGGCATGTGCCACCACTGCCCAACTTTATTCCTCCCCACCCCTGAATTCTTAAGAGCCATCTTACTAGCTTAAAGGGCACCTTTAAAAGCATAGTTTTCCAAGGTCTACAGGTTAATTGGGAGTGTACTGCAGAGTTCCCAGATGCCCTGCCTGTCTGTTGAGTGCCTTAGGTCAGAATGGGGCGTTAGTTACAATTATGAACTGATTTTACATTATTATTGATGTGTATTCTTTACTATAAATTTCTTAGTTTTTAGGCCTAATCTTTAATTTTAGAGTACTTAAGAATAGTGTTGGTAATTTCTTTTAAAAAAATGGATAAATTTATTGAGCAGAAATTCTTATTCCTTTGCTTTGAATAAAAACCTATTTTGTAACTTATTTTGTGAAAATTTAGCATTTATATTCCTCCTGTATTTTGTAAAAACTCATTAAAATATTTTTCTCACTAGATTAAATGTGACACTTTATTTCATGATGTTGGAATCATGGGAATTTTATTTTCATGTTCACATTTCTGCTCTGAGTTGTAATTTTACGATTTGAAAAGGTGTTCATAAAGTAACAGAAATCTGTGCCCTTCTGTGATACTGGGGACTGAACTAAGAGTCTTGTGCAAGAAAATGCTCTGCTTGGGAGCCACCTCCACCTCAGTGCTTGTCCTTAAAGTGGCAACTTGGTCCAGCTCTCCTCTTCTGTGGTTGTTACTTTTAAAGTGCAGCTTCTTTCACAGCCTGCTATGTGTTCTGGCAAATTAATCCCAGAAACAAACGGATAAACTGAGGTTCCTGAGGTATGATTAAGTCGTACTTGATAAACTGTACGGTGGAGAAGAACAGCCTGCCTTCCTCCACAGGATCTGGCCTTGAATTTGTAGCCTGGGCTAGCTCAGGCTTGTGGGTCTTTTGCTGATTACTACTGTTTATTACTGCTACTGTTGACAGACAGGTGTTGGTGGAAGAGCAGAGTGGCGAGGTGTACTTGGCATCCTTTGCTGTTAGAGTGCCCTGGAGGACTGGCTAGAAGACATGTCATATAGTTGATATTTACTCAGAGCTCTCTCTTATATTTTGACTGATATGAGGGTCTTTTGAAATTTTTGAGGTATTAAAATGGATTATAAAGTCTGCTGAAAAAGATTTTAGTTGTTAGTATTTTTGTTTGCTTGCTTATTTACTTTTTCTTTTATTGTTTTGTTTTTGCTGTTTTGAAACAGGACTTCACTGTGTGACCCTGGTTGGCCTCCAAATCATGGTCTTCCCTCTGCCTTCCAAGTGCCAGGATGCTCTTAAACCAGCTTGCTGACTTAGAAATTGTTTTATTGCATATATTCATTTGTGTATGTGTCTACATGTTTGTGCATGCACTTGACCTTGGTGTTGGTGTGGAGGTCAGAGGTTAACGGTGGGCCCAGGGGACAGAACTCAGTTCCTCAAGCTTGGAGGCAGGCAGTTTTTTGCCCAGTCACCCACTCAAGGCCTCCTTTAAAGGAAGAGGTGTGGCAGTGCAGTATGGGAGGCTGATGAGTGTTAGTGCTTTTGCTAACCTCGGGGTACTCACTGTTTCCTGTAAGATCAGGTGTTGATAAGCTTGTTCTGAAGTCAAGATTTGGAAGCACAGTGATCTGCAATCACTCAGCTCTGCTTGCAGATTTCTGGAAATGGAAGCATTATTTGTGTTTAATGGTTATGAAGCAGCTAAGCATCTTGATGTACTGAAGGCAAAGTGTGTTAACTAACTCAGAATTGATGAAGGATCATCAGACCCTTTAATTTATTTATGGTCACATGCTATAAACAGTTGTTAAGTATTCTTGTCTTTTGGCATACATTGTAGTTTTTCTCTTAAGGTATGAAAATTTTGATTTTTATTTATCGTTTGTTTTAGATTTTATGTTGTACATATTGGGTGTTTTGCATATTTATGCATATGCACGCATTCTCTGCATGCTTGGTGTCTGCAGAGCCAGAAGAGGATGTCAAATGCCTTAGAACTGGAATTACAGATGCTTGTAAGCTGTTCTGTGGAGTCTGGGAATCCAAGCCAGGGCCTCTGCAAGAGCAACAAGTGCCCTACACTGCTGACCCATCTCTCCAGCCCTTCAAATTTGTTTTTAACTGACAATAATCTTACATACTTAGGACTTGTGGCATGGTATTTTGAAATATGTCCTTTACACTATACCAGGTTATATAAAATCTTATTCTTAAACTATTCATTTTTTGACTGACAGCGCTCTAATTCTCTAGCCTACCTGCTCCTGATAACCACTCTGCTTCCATGAAATCTGCTTACTGGGTTCTGCCTGTAGCTTGACTATTCATTACTGGAATTGCTCAGACTGAAAGGATTTCAGATTTGCTGATGTTTGTTAATAGATAATGGGGCATGTTGAATGCATGCAGTTCAAGTCTAAAGGTAAAGCTAGTTATATATGTTTTATGTACAAATTAGACACTGCCTGAAGGTAATTTTGTATGATATTTTCAGAGTGTCATGTGTTGACTTTGGCCTGTCTCACATCATCAGGTGAGGTGTAGTGGCCATTGTTAGTGGAATCAGGTTTTGATTTACTTGTCTCTAAGATAAGATACTGTTGAACCAGTTGGCTTTTTGTATATGTTACTTTAGGAAATATGAAGTCAGGTTATTTGGCCTTTGTGTTTTGTTTGTTTGCTCTATAGGCCAGGCTGACCTTGAACTCAGAGATCTGCCTGCCTCTGCCTCCCAAGTGCTTATTTTTCAATGTGATTTCTTGTGAGTGAACTGCCTAAATCATTGTGTATTTTGGCTACTAATCATGATCGTATATGGTATGGAATTTTCTTCCATTCTATAGTTTTTTTTCTTTCTAAAGGTGATTGTTTCCTTTGCTATATAGAAGATTTCAGGTCTTAATATTTGTTTTCAATTGTTTTTGAGCTGATTTCTATAATTGGTGTGACACTGAGTAATTTAATTCTTCTACATGCTTATATTTTGTTTAAGAGAGTACCCCTTTTAATTGTGTCGTTAACACCTTTTTCAAAGATCAGTTGGTCATCGATATACGGCTTTAGTTTTCGCTTTCTGGTCCATTTATCTCTGTGACTTTCTATGGTAGCACAATCATGTTTTGGTTATGATTGATAGGTAATGTTATCATTTTCAAACGAGGGGTGACCCGAGGCTGGTCCCACGAGGGGCAGTGGCAGGCCACCCGAGGCCTCCATGAAGACTCCTTGCTGGTGGGAGACCGCCTAGAGTAAGAGACTGACAGATGCGCCATGTAGAGCGAGCTGCGGTATGGAGTTTATTTAGTGGGTTATGGAAGGGGAGAAAGAATGTGTGTGGGTGGGGGGGGGTAGAAGTGGCCTCTGCAGAAGAAGGGCGGACAGCTCAGGCTAGGGAGGAGGCAGGAGATCAGTTTGCCTAGGTGGAAAAGGGGGTATGTGGGAGTGGATGGAGTGTGTCTCTTAAAGACACAGGGTGCCCAGGTGACAAACCAGGTCTTCAGATTACAACACAGGTTTGCATAAAAATTGTATGAGTCTGGATTTCACAAGTAGTATGGGAAAGTTTAACTATTATTTTATAGTTTTCAGTGTAAGGGTTTTTCCATCTTCTTTGTAACTTTTTCCCCAGAGTTTTACATTTTTATGTTTTTTATAAATATAAAAAAAATTCATTGGAATTGGCTCTATTGGGCATTAAGAGTAGATTCCACCCTGTGGTCTTGCCTCCAGATTCTCTTTGCAGTGATCTTTTCCACCCGTCTGTTTTCAGTCTGTGTCTTCCCACTCATGTCTCCTGGAGACAGCAAACAGGTGGTTTCCAGCCCTCCACTTTAAATGCAGTTAACCTGTTGTTTCTTGTTAGTTCAGCCCTAGCTGGCTCATGCTTGGGAATCCTCCCACCCTACTTTTCCGAGCCTGGGATTACAAGTGCATACCACAGTCGTTAGCAGGCTGCGTCTTCTAAGAGAGCTAAGACAGTTACAGCAGGGTTACTATTGAGGAATGTGTGTTAATTCTTTCACTTTCGTTGTTTCTGGGTTGATTAAGCACTTTGTCTTTTCTTTCCTCCTTACTCATCTTAGATGATTATTGGGTTATTGATAATGATGTTTGATTGTTTTCTAAGTCTCATTAGGTGTTTGTGTGTGCGCACACTGGCATGTCTACACCGCAGAATTCATATGGGGGTCAGAGACATCTTTGAGAGTTGGTTCCAGCCTTCCACATTGCCTGAGGCCGGATCTCTTGGTCATGACATGGTATGCCAGTGCTGGCCCCTAAGCTTCTGTGGAGTGGAATGGCTCTTGTCTCCACACCCACTTTGCTGTATATGTGCTGAGTTTACAGATGTGTGCTACCACATCTATGAGTTCATAGATCCAAACACTTCATCCATGAGCCTCACCGTCATTCGTTTGTTCTTATAGTGAGATTGAGTCTTCCCTAGTCTTAGGACTTTGTCATCTTTTTCATCTGTGCCTATCTTCCTTATTCACATTTAGAGGATGGCTTTTCTGACTGTAGTCCTTTTGATTTGCTTATTTCAGTGCTTGAGATATACTAGCCTGTGTTGTCTCGTCTGCTGTTCCTCTGACAGCTTTTTCGATTGTGAGTGACCGGCACTTTTCTCCTGCAGCACTTTGTCTTGTGACTTGCAGTTTTAATCGCATTATGACGCAGAGTTCTTTTCTGATTTCATCTGTTGGGTTGTAGCTGCTGCCTGTGGTTGGATATATATTTCTTTCCCAGTGTTTGCGAGGTTTTGAATGATAATTTTACTGATTTAATTGTGTGTCCTTTAGTCTAGATGCCTCCATATGCAGCAGAGATTAACTGTGATTGGGATTGCATTTTTCCAGTTGCTGTCCTGGTGTGATACTGCCCTGGCTCTCTTAGACCCTGCTGCTCTTTCCTCGGCCTTCAGATGCTTCCTGAGCTTTCCACACCCTGGATCTTCTCCGTGCTAGACTTTCTGATTTTCTAGGTTTCTTATCCAAGTCTTGGTTGAATTCTTCATTCTTCTGTTTACTGAATCATTTTTTTCATGTCATTAGTCTTTTATTACATTAGTTTTTTAGTTTTTTGAGACAGGGTTTCTCTGTGTAGCCTTGCCTGTCTTGGGACTCACTCTGTAGACCAGGCTGGCTGCGAACTCACAGAGATCCGCCTGCCTCTGCCTCCAGAGTGCTGGGACTAAAGGTGTGCATTGCCCAGCGATTACATTAGATTTTGGAGTTGCCATATCAGTGTCCTTTAATTCAGTTGTTAAAGCGCTATGAATTTGGAAGAAGGATAATTTTACTTTGCTTTTTCATATTTCTTTTAATTTTAAGTAGGAGGTGTGAGCCTCCTGTTTTCTATGGGCATAGTGAGCAGCCTTTTCCTGAGTGCTCAGTCACTACCTGTTCATGCTTATGAAGGATAAAACAAACTGTATCAGCAGCAGCAACACAAACCAGGTATGGAGTACAGTAGAATCAGTTAACAGTACTAAAGACACCAGCAGCAGTTATAGGAAAGCAAATTAGAGTGTAAACCTTATGTGATGAAGAAAACAAAGGGAGAAAGAGAAGGGGTAAAGAAAAATGGTAAATTTTAAGGAGGAAAAATACTGAAATCCAGTTAGAAAATGATACATAAATAAATGAAGATAAAGTAGAGGAATTCTTTTTTTTTAAATATTTATTTATTTATTTGTTTATTATGTATACAATATTCTGCCTCCATGTATGCCTGCAGGCCAGAAGAGGGCACCAGACCTCATTACAGATGGTTGTGAGCCACCATGTGGTTGCTGGGAATTGAACTCAGGACCTCTGGAAGAGCAGGCAATGCTCTTAACCACTGAGCCATCTCTCCAGCCCCAGTAGAGGAATTCTTAAAAAAAAAAAAAAATCTTTAAAAGTACTGAAAGGTAATAGAGTACAAGCCAGGATCTGGTTGTGGTGCCCACACCTGTCATTTCTGCCCTAGACTAGGAGCTTTGGGAGTCTGGATTGCAGAACCACGGCAAGGATTTTCTCCCCCCCCCCCCCCTCCAAGCTGCTCTGTCTTGGTTCTCTGATGTTGGAGTCTGCCCTGTTGGGGCTGCCTGGGATTGGAGTCTCATGTGGTTACTGTCGGTTCCTTACTGCACCAACCAGTCTGTGTGAGTGCAGGCTGAAGTCCAGCCAGCTGGTGGGCCAAAGTGTGCTTGCTGCCACTGTCGTGGCTTCATTAGCTTGTTCTTTGTGTGGGGTTGTAGTGGTGCACTGCTGTGTGCTCATCTTGTGATTGTTAGTGTGTACAGACGAGGACTGAGACACATCTGTATGCCCTTTACTCACATCTGCCCATTACTCACTGGTGCCTGTTTCTTTTGTCCCCCTCCCCCTAACATACATATTCAACTTTTTTTTTTCGGAAGTCAGTGGCCATGAGTGTCTAGAGAGCCTGTATGCTCGAAGCTCTAAATAGAATCCTACAACCTGGGGAAAGATGAGGGGTTTTGTTTTTGTTTTTTTCTTCTTCCTTTTTGTGTTTGTGTTATGTTTTGCTGTGCTAGAGATTGAACCCAAGGCTTTGAGGTGCTAGGCAAGTACTGTGTCTCCAGGTCGCTTCCAGTGCTTGTCCATTCATTGTCTGTATGCATTCGCTCCCCAGAGGAGAGCACTTTTTTACATGTCTTTAAATACTTAGTATCGTGCCCACCATTTTAATATTGGTGCAGTAAAATAATCTACATTCTGTCACAGTCTGTATTAAAAAAATTTAATTTATCCCTTCAGTTCTCCCCTGTGAGGGTTAATCCAACATTTGTGTGTTAGTTGGATTTGTTTGTCGCGCCTTTGTATCCTCCACAGCATGGAGCAGGGAGGGTGTGGCCCATGTCCTCATAGCGAGCTATAGCAAATGCCTGTGCTTTGTGCACAGTGTGATTTCTGTTGCAGTCACTCTGCTCCTCGTAGGTAAACCTGTGTGTGTGGCTGTGTAGAGCTTCATTTATAAATTCAGGCAAGCCGTGGTTGTATAGATTCCTGATACAGACTAGATTTCTGTCTCGGTTATCGTTAGGTTTCAAATCCTGACCTGACGACCAGTTTCTCCCAGCATCCCTTAGTCCCTACCTGTTAATCAAGTATGGCTGGCCCACCCCGCCCCCTACCCTAAATTTTTCCAGCCCGGTGACTTGGCTGCTCGTAACCCATTGTCCTTCTCTATATAGTCAGCTGTTTTCGTTACTTGCCATTATCCACTCTTTACTCTGCTGGCTTTACCCTCTCTTCTGTCCCTACTCGTCTCATGGCTTGGCTCAGGGCTCTTCCGGATGTCCCTGCCGCTGGCTGTCTCTCCTTTATCTACAGTTGCCTTCACCCTCGACCACCCCTAGGAGCAGTCTTGTCCTTCCTTCTTAATTCTTTTCCCATTCATCTGATGCTGAAACCTGGGAGCAAACCTCAGATCTTCTCGCCGACTATTATTTTGAAGAATTAGACCAAATTTTTTGGCAGAATGTCTGAAAGCTACATTTAAAAAAAGTTCCCACATTATGTTTTAAGGCTAAACTGTCCATGTGAGCTCCTAAGGATTCTTTCAGCCTGGACCCTAGAGAAAGATGCTGCCGCGCTCAAGCACAATTTTTCCTCCTTCTCTCCTGTGTCTCCCTCTAAGTGGTGGCTGTCCTTGCAGCATCCCTGCCTAGAAAAAGACAGTAAAGTACACTGCCGAGTTACTGCTTCCTTCAGTGCCTTCCCTAGACGTCAGGGTGACCTGCAGACTGTTTGTTCAAATGTTCATGTTTATGAAAGTCAGTAAAGGAATGGTTAAAATAACTCAGGTGCTCTAGTCAGATCCTATCCGCTAGCCTGAAAGCTGAACGTCTGCGTGCCAGTGTCATAAAGTAAACTGGAGAACTCTAGGTTGGTTAGAACTGGGTAGAGTTCCTACAGAATCGGTGCTCAGCTGTCCTGCTGCAAAGTTGTGACTTTTTCATAGGAAGCACATGTCGTTTTCACAAGTCACTGTTTCCTTGGAGGTTAAGGAATAGCCAGAATGAAGTGTTTTATTGGTTCTGTGGCCTTTCAGGGTGGTTTTTCCCCTCTGTATTGTATTTGGATTCTCTTTAAATATTAGGATTAATACCTGTGGTGAATCGATACCATTCTGCCATCTTCCATTTGAGGCAAGAGTTTTCTTTGTAGTATGCCTTAAGTAACAAATGATACCTGTTTCAAGTTTATGAAACTTAAAATATAGCCATGTCCGGCATATAGTATATAAAATGAATGTTAGGCCTTCTGTTTTTGTTGTTGTTTGTATTTTCATATGGGGTCTTAGTCTGTAGGTTAAGCCGCTCTCAAGTTTCCCATCGTTCTGTCTCATCTCTGTCAAGGTATAATCTATCACATTTGGCCGTTATTACATAATTGTTCATCTCTCTTTTCTGTTCAGGCTTATCATCTGCTAAGCAGAGCCCAATGCATCCACAGGTGTGATCTGACCAGGACCATACACTGTCGCTTTCTCTGTTACTTTGGATCAAAGACAGTTCCTTCTCTCTGTCTGTCTCCTCCCCCCTTCCTTCCTCCCTTTCTTTTCTTTTTTGAAACAGGATCTCACTAGGTACCTGCAGCTGGCCTGTAGCTCACTAACTCGATCATGTTGGCCTCAAACTCAAGAGGTCCGCCTACCTTTATCTCTCAGTTGCTGGGATTAAAGGTGTACTCCATCATACTCAACCCTCTTTCTTTTAAGAAAGAATCCATTTTGGACAATTTCAAACACAGAAAGTAGGCTGAGCAGGAGCAATGTGATAGGTCTCAGCTGCATGCCTTGGTCCCCCTCCAGGATGCTGGTCGGTGCTGTTCACTCCTGCACACCCATGGCACACTCTCTCTCCCTCATTGGTACACCTGAGCTCCACGTCTAATTCACTTTGGTTGTTGCTAGAGCTTTTAAGAGAGTGCTTTGTTTTCTTAGCAAGCAGTGGTTGCATTAATGAACAACCGAGTCTTACCTTGGATTCATTCGTGAACTGACTTGTTGGTTTTGCTTTTGAATGTGGAGAAAGCTGAGGGTGGAACTGAAAACAGATTGTGTCAGAATGGGTGTTGTTCCAGTCTATCCAGGGATGTACCCTGTAATCCCTCCCTGAGTGGCAAGATCTCCAACTGATCTGAGAAATGATTGACATTGGGCCAGAACACTTGATGTCACATCCCTGTTCTTCTCCAGGTTTTTATTATTCTGGCTTTAAGTATTTATTCTGTGCCTTCTAGTCATTTTGTCTGCATTAAGGAAGCAAAATGAAAGTTCAAAAGTTAAGCTTTCATGCCCCCCCCCCCCGCCCCGCATCTCCTGTACCCCAAGATAGCCTCAAGCTATGTACACAGCCCATACAGTTCTGTTAATGCTCAGCTCTTCATCAGGTTAAACAGAAGCAGGACAACGAGTCTCGTGCCTGTACAGTTTCACTGTAGATGTTTCTGGTGCTTTGTGGCTTCTAACTTACAAGACTTGCTCTGCTTCCGACTGGGCAAAACATCAGACAGTTGCTTATTCAAGAAATACTTACTGAGCATCTGTATGCTGGGAAGTGCATTATACCTTGCCTGAATAAGAAAGGTAAACTAACCGGATATATTTTCCATTATGGAGTCACAGTCTGTTGAGAAACGAAATATATTTGGACCATAAAGGAAAACTGCTCAGTTGATATTTTAAGGACACAGCCTTTTACTTTAAAGTGAGTTTCAAGTGACTTTGTAATTATTTCCGTGAAAAGCTTCTGCATATTCAAGGCTTTGGGATTACTCATTTCTATGTGTATTTATATAAAACTAAGCATTCCAGACTCAGGACAGTGTTAGCAAAAAGACTCTAAATGAGAATGAACTGGTTAATGTTTCTCTACTGTACTGAGGTTCCAGGATGATAAATACATTGATGATGTGGTTGAAATTGATGTTTGCTATTTTAAGAGAACCTTTGCAGATAGGGAAACAAAAATGCCTTCAGCAGTTGCCTTTGTCTTGAGTGCTGGAGAAGGAAGGGTGGGGAGATGCTTGAGCAGATGAGAACCTGTGACCTACTACCATATGAGCCTGTGGGCCACTGGCCTTAGACGTTATGTCCTGCACAGTGTAGCCAGAGGGCTGCCTTTGCTGCCTTGTCTCCTTGTGTGAAATTATGTGATTTTAGTTCTTTTATTAAGAAGTTTCTTAAAACTTTGGTTGCTGGAATGTTTTCTGAACTCATTCAAGGTTCAAGAGTTAGAAGGTTTGAGATGGGAAGAAGGCCTTGCTTCTCTAATTGATGTTTTCTGACTAGGTACTTCGTAACTCAGGAAGACCTCATTTATTCCCAGTAATATGTTTTACTAAACTCTTCCAGGTAACTTGAAAAAGACTGTGTGACTTCATGTACAGTAGATGATAACTTGAACTCAGTTTTTAGTTATTGTTATCAGTAGAAAACTCTAGTGAGCTCTCTCTTTGTCTCCAGTTACCAGAGACTGCTGCAGACCATTGCTGTCCTTGAGGCTCAGCGTTCTCAAGCAGTCCAAGACCTGGAAAGTTTAGGCAAACACCAGAGAGAAGCACTAAAAAATCCTATTGGATTTGTGGAAAAACTCCAGAAGAAGGTACCCCCTCCTCCCCCAAAAAAGTACTTTGTTACTTTTAAACATTGATTGGAGTATAGTTGGTAATTTAAGATGATTATGTCTTTTTCTGTGAGTCTGTCTGTGCTTTAAGAATATATAATTCCACCCCGCCCCCACTTCCAGGTTAGTCATATTCCCTGTCCATTGCACAGTGAGATTTGCCCTGGAGAAGAGAACTAGGCTCTCATTGTTTGGACAGAGCAATGTGCTCACTCCTCCTCTTTCCTCCGCGCATCACTTCCTCCTCCTGCTTCTGGGGCTCTGGGATGTGGAGCTGAGCCTGGTGCAGAGCATTTATTAATTATTAACTGCTTTTGTTTGGGTTGCGTTTGCTACTGAGAGAAAAAGCAAATGTTTATAGAGGTAACACAAAAATTTATTTTACATGTTTAAGGCATAGGCATAACCAAATCCATGAAGAGAAACTATGAATTTCATTTAATTTTGAAAAAGCCTTTTTTCCCCTTTAGTGTGAAACTAACTAGTTTTCTCTTTTACTTAAAACAAACTTTAACAGTGAGCCATTCAGATGTACACTTAAGTGAGTCAAACTAGGGGAGCCCCTTAATTGATATGTCTGTCTGCGCACAAGTACATTGTGTGTGGGTGTTGCTCTTTGGTCTGGGGCTGGAACCAAGTACTCTGCTACCACTGAAGCTTGCTTAATAGATTTGAAAGCCTCATATTAGCATTGTGTGAAAACATGAAAATAAAATCAATATGTGATGGACTCAGGGTAACTGAGATGTCATCAATGTACTGTTCCTTTCTCTGGTTTCAGTAAACACTGCATTTCATGATACATATATAATCTCTGTATTGACTGATTAGAATTGGTTTCAGAGCTATATTGTACCTTCTGTTCGATAAGGCTCCCTTGGTCCAGTAAACTTAGAATCCCAAAACTTGGCTGAAGAATGAGGCTCCTGAGTAGAAGGTCATCCTCAAACTTACCCATCAGATTTGAGGTCACCGTGTGCTACAAGAGACACGGTTCAAAGAGATTTAAAAAAAAAAAAAAAAAAAAAAACCTAAACAACAGCCTGAGAACCTTATAATAAGTAAATGGAAAATATCTCCATCTTTTATCATTATTACATGGTTTGCTCTAACACAAAGACATCATTCTCAAAATGGCAGTTTTTGGCAGATTAAATTACAACTGTTAGAGAATGTATCAACTTTAATGTAACTTTGAATGCATTCACTTTGTGTTTGGTAAGCAAAAACATGCATTTAGGCATACTTACTGGATTTATATGCAGTTGGCTGTTTTTCATTTCCAGGTTTTATTATTTTTTTTTTAAATTTAGAAACGGATGTGTTATTGAACATCTTAACTTTTTAAAAATATTAAATACACTCAATAAACAGGCAAGGTTTATGTTAGGAAGACTTCTTTGTCCTAGATTTAATTTAGAAGTTTCAGTTTTTTAGATGTCATAATTTAGAACAAGGGATATAGCTATGGTGTGGGATGCCTGTGTTTGTACAAGGCTCAACACTGCCAGAAAGAAAAATGTCATACGTTTTATATGTGGCAGACTTCCCAGATTGTGAATTCATATTTTATTTGTTACAGATAAGGTACAACCTTGCGACTGAATGTCAGAGCGAGTGTGTCTCAGAATGTGCTGGTGCACCGAGCACCTTCAGTGTGCTTGTGACTAGAGCTTCTCTGATGCAGTACAAAGAATAGTGTTTACAGTGTGCCTCTTACATTTTATTGTACCTATTATCTTCTTGAGCTAATGTAGATTGGCACTCTGATATCTTTATTTTGTCTTTTTTCCCAGGCTGATATAGGGCTTCCATACCCACAGAGAGTTGTTCAGTTGCCTGAGATTGTATGGGACCAATATACTAACAGCCTTGGGAACTTTGAAAGAGAATTTAAAAATCGCAAAAGACATACTAGGAGAGTTAAATTAGTTTTTGATAAAGGTAAGAACTCACATGGTAAGAATTTAATGAGGAAAATGTCTTGTAATGTCTTGCTTGAATAATTCTGTGTATGATTTTACTTTTAGTAGGCTTGCCCACTAGACCAAAAAGTCCTTTAGACGCTAAGAAGGATGGAGAGTCCCTTTCTTACTCTGTGTTGCCTTTGAGTGATGGTCCAGAAGGTTCCCATAATCGTCCTCAGGTAAGTAATAGGAAATTTCTGAGAAGCGTAACAATGTTTAACATTTTGTTGCTCTGTATTCTTAAAATGAAGAGTCATTTACTAATAATGGGCACATAAACTCTGAGGGTGACCAGAAACTGTCTCTCCAGCCTGCCAGCTGAGACCTTTAGCTGTTGTGTATGTTCCAGTCTTCAAGCTGTAGTCCCTTAAAAATGAGCTTGGTGTCCGCTACATTGTAGGTCTTTATGGATTTTAAATGGCCTTTGTGGGTATTGTGCCTAGGACCGGTGGCACGTGGCCTTGTCTCTGTAGGACTTGTTACTTTTCAATTTTGAACCCACATGTCTTGTTTCTAGAGATAAATTGCTGTCATTTATTTATGAGGATTGTTAAGAGTTAAAACCAAATGAAATACAAGAATATGAAAAAATTATCAGGAAATAGGTTATGTATATAAAATATGCAGAGATAGTTTGGAAATTCTAAAACATTCCCCGTGCGCTCTTTGGCTATATCCTTGGTGTTTTCCATGTATTAAAAGCCTTCTTTTACATGCAGATGATAAGAGGTCGCCTGTGTGATGACACCAAACCTGAAACATTCAACCAGCTGTGGACTGTTGAAGAGCAGGTGATGCACACATGTAGCTTATTTGGGTTAAAAAACAATCTAAACTGTTAATAGTAGAAGTAGCACCAGGCAAGTGTTTACTCTTGCACTGTAATCCTTTTAATCATGAGTTTAAAATAATTAGACTTGCTTTTTGTATGCCTTTTTGCATATTTTAAGAAATTTGGATTTTGAAAGTGTATGAATTTTTGAGGATAATTCTTAAAGAAAAGCCCTGGGTTTGGGAAGGAGGCTAGAAGAGATAGATATTCCGAGAAGCAGCTTTGAGAGGAAAGCCTCAAGACAAGCAAAGCTCCGTCAAGTTGGGTTTTAATTTCTGTTGTCAGGGAGCTGGGAACCCAGACTGGCGTGCCTGTGACACTTCTGTCAGATTACGATTGAGTGTGAGCTTGATGTGTGTGGAGTTAGGTTGTAGATCTGTAGGGCTTGTGTGATGTGTGTGGAGTTAGGTTGTAGATCTGTAGGGCTTGTGTGATGTGTATGGAGTTAGGTTGTATATCTGTAGTGCTTGTGTGATGTTAGGAGCTGACTTTTGGTCCCCAATCAGATACTTGAATGACAGATCGCATAAAAGAGGAAGACTTACTATTCTAAATCCAGTGAATGGATGTGGTTTTGTTAGTGCTACAGGGGATCTTCTGCACATTCTGGAGCAGAGATGGTTGGGGAGTGGCATTCACTCCGATGTACACAGCCCAAATGTATTTCTCTTCTGGTTTCCTGTGCTTTATGAGGACCTACATAAGGGTTGTCATTCATTTTGCCTATGGTCTCTTACGTTTTTAAGTTTTCCTGTTTTCTACTTTGAGACACTCTAATTGGCCTCCAGAGTGGGGAAAGCAGCACTGTGCTTTCAGTAAAATGTGAATGGATTTATTTAGAAACCATTTTTTATTATTGATTTTTATTGAGCTCTACATTTGGAATTGAGTGTTTTAAATGGAATACACTTTCACTTAAAACTTATTCTTGGTTTGGTGCAGAAAAAACTTGAACAACTACTTCTGAAATACCCTCCTGAAGAAGTAGAATCTCGGCGGTGGCAGAAGATTGCAGATGAACTGGGCAATCGGACAGCCAAGCAGGTGATGGGAAGGGCTGCATGTAGGCTGTGCATGCAGATGCCTTCTAGTGGGCAATTCTGCTGCCACACTCACAGAACTGCTACAGTAGCTCTTGTGTGTGCTGGTTTTACGTTGATTAGCATTGCTTGTCTTTATGTTGATTGAAGAAACAGTTTAAGTAACCCTGCTGTGCATCAATGAAAAAAAAATGTATAGTAAAGCTGGGTGGTGATGGTGCATACCTTTAATTCCAGCACTTGGTACCCATCCCAGCACTTTATTGGTAGGCAGGGCAGGTGGATCTCTGTGAGGTTCAAGGCCAGCCTGGTCTACAGAGTGAGTTCTAGGACAGGCTCCAAACCTACAGAGAGAAGCCCTTTCATTTGGTGGGTGTGGGAGTAAATAAACTAATAAAAATAAGAAAATATATATTTTTTATTTTTTAACCTGTTCTCACTTTATGGTGAGAGTATTGACAGGCGGTTGTTACTTATGAGCTACGCGTTCTCTCCAGACTTTTTCATACAAAGGCATACAGGCCATAATAACATGTAAATTGTCTTGTCGCAAACAAATAAGCTAGAACCATTGTTTTTGAGACAGAATCTCACTATGTAGCCCTAGCTGACCTAGAGCTCATATATAGTGTACATTGTATCTCTTGAGTTCTTGAGTGTCTAGGGAGTGTGCTGGCAGTATCATTTTGGTTAGATTGTGCTAATGGGTTTTGTGGCATTGTATTTATGTCATTGGATTGTCTTCCTGAGCACAGACATAAAAGCCCCCCCCCACATCCTCCTGTGTCACCCACAGTCCCCTCACGTCCTCCTGTGTCACACACAGTCCCTCATGTCTCCTGTGTCACACACAGTCCCTCATGTCTCCTGTGTCACACACAGTCCCTCACATCCTCCTGTGTCACACACAGTCCCCTCACATCCTCCTGTATCACACACAGTCCCCTCACATCCTCCTGTGTCACACACACAGTCCCTCACATCCCCCTGTGTCACACACAGTCCCCTCACGTCCTCCTGTGTCACACACAGTCCCCTCACGTCCTCCTGTATCACACACAGTCCCCTCACATCCTCCTGTGTCACACACAGTCCCTCACATCCCCCTGTGTCACACACAGTCCCCTCACGTCCTCCTGTGTCACACACAGTCCCTCATGTCTCCTGTGTCACACACAGTCCCCTCACATCCTCCTGTGTCACACACAGTCCCCTCACGTCCTCCTGTGTCACACACAGTCCCTCATGTCTCCTGTGTCACACACAGTCCCCTCACATCCTCCTGTGTCACACACAGTCCCTCATGTCCTCCTGTATCACACACAGTCCCCTCACATCCCCCTGTGTCACACACAGTCCCCTCACATCCCCCTGTGTCACACACAGTCCCCTCACATCCTCCTGTGTCACACACAGTCCCCTCACATCCCCCTGTGTCACACACAGTCCCCTCACGTCCTCCTGTGTCACACACAGTCCCTCATGTCTCCTGTGTCACACACAGTCCCCTCACATTCCCCTGTGTCACACACAGTCCCCTCACATCCTCCTGTGTCACACACAGTCCCTCATGTCCTCCTGTATCACACACAGTCCCCTCACATCCTCCTGTGTCACACACAGTCCCCTCACATCCTCCTGTGTCACACACAGTCCCCTCACGTCCTCCTGTGTCACACACAGTCCCCTCACATCCTCCTGTGTCACACACAGTCCCCTCACGTCCTCCTGTGTCACACACAGTCCCTCATGTCTCCTGTGTCACACACAGTCCCCTCACATCCCCGTGTCACACACAGTCCCTCATGTCCTCCTGTGTCACACACAGTCCCCTCACGTCCTCCTGTGTCACACACAGTCCCTCATGTCTCCTGTGTCACACACAGTCCCTCATGTCTCCTGTGTTACTACAGATGAGCTTCCTGCTGTGCTCCCCTGTGTCACCAAGGAAAAGAAGGGCTTAGCTTTGAAATCACACAAATTTAAATTTATTTGAAATGATTTTGTTAAGATTTAAAAATACAGATGTGTTTGGCTCTTTAAAAGTTATTTCTTAATTGTTATCGTTTGAAACTTGGCATATATCACATCATTTCATTGTATTAAAAGAGCTGTTGTGTCTCCTTAGGTTGCCAGTCGTGTACAGAAGTATTTCATAAAGCTAACTAAAGCCGGCATTCCAGTGCCAGGCCGAACACCTAACTTATATATATACTCCAAAAAGGTAAGGCGCACAGACGAGCAACCTTAGCCGAGGTCACTGGCTCCAGAGCTCCGTGTGGGTGTGAGTGTGCTGGGCTGCACCTCTTCTGACATGTCACTGTGCTGAGTGCAAGTGCAGAGGAGAGTCCGTGGTTCTGCTTAGAGAAACGTGCTGGGCTTCAGCAGCTCTGTTGTTTTCTCGGAAGTAATATGAATGAGCACTGCTTGAAGGCTTTTGTACCAATTTTGTGACAGGAATGTCTTAGTGATGTTAGATTGTATCAGGTGTTGGCTCTGCTGCATAAAGTGGAGGTGTTGCTGAGTCTTTAGCCCTCACCATGACATGCTCCTCCTGCCTATATTTCTTCCTCTCTAAATAACTACTTTGCCAGAAAGTTGTGAGGCCCATGTGATTCGGTTACAAGGCAAGCAGTTACTTGGTGTTAGGTAATTCTTTTTAGATACTCGAGTATGACAACTTCTCTCTAACTGGAAGGTGTTTATCTGACTCAGACCATTTTATGCTGTGATTTTCAGTATAAGTTGATCGTAAGAGTTCAGTAGAGCCAGCATTGAATTCTTGTAACCAGTAGGGTGTGTGCATGTTTGGTTCTGTCAGTGAGATTTCATCATTCCAATAAGACATTTGTTTTCTCACGTAGTCTTCAACAAGCAGACGACAGCACCCCCTTAATAAACACCTCTTTAAACCTTCCACTTTCATGACTTCACATGAGCCACCTGTGTATATGGATGAAGACGATGACCGGTCTTGTTTCCATGACCACATGAACACTCCTGCTGAGGAGGCATCGGTAAGTTAGTTACCTGTTTCTATACAGACGACTGTAAATTATGTATGTAATTTTCTGATTATCTCTCCTCTTCAGAGATTGCTGATGAAATACATTATGAGAGTACTTGATTTTTCTGACTGTTCCTTCAGATTGCTGAGGACAGATTCTCTTTTAACTTGACAAGTCAGATTTTAAAGTTAATATGCTTTGTTTTTCATGGGGAAAAGAAGAACTTCAGCATACGCCTAAGTAGTGAGAACAGCCCAGTGAGCCCATATTCTGTCACTCAGCTTTAGTATTTGACCTGGTAGTGTTAGCTCCATTGGCAGGAGTTCAGGACACCAAGCTCAGGTTTATGAGGAGGGAACTCTTCATGTAATGGAGTGTCTGTGTCTGGTTGCCGCAGTCATTGCCTGATGTGTGTACATACACATGCTAGAGCCCTGTGCTCCATAGGCAAGCACTCTGCCAGCTGAGCTGTACTCACAATCTCGGGGTACTTTTGATTTGTTTGTTTGGATCCAAAAACTGCAGTGAACTGGAGGTGGGGGTGAAAACCCTCCTGTCACTTTCTTTACCCTTACTGCTTGCACTGAGACCTGGGTCATTTGTTCACAGTGTGGACTGTGTTGTTTGACTTGGTCCTTTGTTCTGAATTTCCTGGGATGAAATGTTCGAGTCCTTGCTGAAGGAGTGTACACTAAAACTCTGGTTGCGTAGAATCGGAACATGAGATGTTAATGGAGATGCCCATGCTGATACAGCTTTCTGGAGATGCAGCTTTCACCAGATTCTGTCCTTTGTGGTGGTTAGTGTGCTGCAGATGAGGACTGCTTTACTAGACTGTATGTGACAGGTTGTCCCAGGCACTGTGAGCATACGTATCTGTCTGTTCTTCTACGTCTTGGGCTTGTTGACGGACCATATCAGTAAGCAGTTGTTTAGTGCTTCAGAGGAATAACGGGAACATTGTGTCACTTAAGAGGGAAGTCAGAGTGAAAATGGTACAGAAAGACTGGGTGAGAGTTGGCCATGTGAGGAGGGGTGCAGAACATTTCAAACAGGCGTTCGGTGACCATCACTGTAGTGTGTGCAAGGCCCTCGATTCATTTCCCAATACAAAAAAAATTTTAATTTGACAAAATAATGTAAAGTTAATTAGATTTAACTTTTGGTCTCTCTGTGTAGCCTAGGAAAGTCTTGAAATGATAATCCTCCTGCCTCAGCAATCCTCAGAGCTAGAATTAACGACCATGTATCACCATACCCTTCTGATCCCCATAGCTATTTAAAATGTGTATTTATGAATTTTCTGATGGTAACATGTATAGGTTTCTCTTTCCAAAGACACAGCAGCTAAAGATACTATATGTGTCTCCTTACTGAAACATCTGTATTCCGCCTTAGTATTGAAATTTTGAAATTAGTCCCTTTTAAGTAAACCTGAAACAATATAACTCAGAAAGCTCTTGAGTACACAGTTCAGTAGTATTGATAAGTCATTTATGTTACTGTACAGTTTCCAAAATCCTTCCCTCCCTGCTACCTGAAGCTGTGTCAGACAGCATCTCCCGTGTCTCTGCACTCCTCCAGCTCCTGTGCCCACCGTCTCTCCGTCAGTCTCTCTGTACAGAGGTGACCAAGTGAAAGCGTCTGGTGGCTGCTATATCTGTGTCTTTTGATTTACCCATCTCCAGACTGAACTATTAGGGGAAAATGTGTACCAGATGTGCAAGAGAGATGGGAACGAGCACTGTGAGAGGCGTGTGGCTCATGTTTGGAGCAGCGCACACTCTGAAGGTCCAGTGTGTAACTGTTGAGTGGGGACCAGGGGAGACTAGAGGGAAGTGACTGTGGGACTGAGAGCAGAGCAGAGAGGTCACAGACAGCACTGGACACTGAGAAGGGAGAGGACAGGCTTCACGGGACGCTTTTGAATGACACTGCTGGTCAGCTCCAGGGCTGCAGCAGTCGCCACTGGATTTTACACCTTGTGGTCCAATGTTGTATTTATATAGTCCACACTGTTTTCTAAGTAGCCAGCATAACTCGGGTCTTCCCCTTGAGTGAAGACTGTGCTGCTCTGGCCAGTCACTACAGATGCAGACTGAAAAGCAAGGGTGGACATTGGTTTGCTTGTTTGAAAAAAAAAAAGTGTTTACAGAGCTAAGTGTGAAAACTGTTAGACTAGAAAAAAGAAACTACTGCACAGCAGGGAGGGGTCTAATAGGTTTGTGAGGTAGCCCTGGAGGCATTGGGTTTTCACTGTTGTGTGAGTCACACGGTATCTTCTTACTGGTGAGGCTGTGTAGTTCAATCTCGGAATAGCATTTAAAGTCCTATAAAATCGGAGTGACGGATCGGTGTATAAAGTGCTTGGTGCATAAGCATGAGGACCTGAATTTGGATCCCCAGCACCATGTGAACACCTGGGCATGATGGCATGCTTACATGCTTAGTGCTGGGGCAGCAAAGACGGGAGGATTGATGGAACCCTTGACCTCCAGTCTAGCTGAATTGGTGAGTGTGCACATACCAGAAATACTAGCATTAATTTTCTGGTCTTAAAAGTGAGAAATGTCAGTAGAAAAATAATCAGGATTGTGTTTCTTACACTTTGTCCATTTTCATTATCAAACTAACACTTTTGTATTTTGTTCTTTTTGACAGGATGAGGAAAGCATTCCTATCATGTATAGGAGTTTGCCTGAATATAAAGAACTATTACAGTTTAAAAAGTTAAAGAAGCAGAAGCTCCAGCAGATGCAAGCAGAAAGTGGGTTTGTGCAGCATGTGGGCTTTAAGGTGAGCAACTCGGTCATCTGATTTTTAAAAGGGTGGAAAGGGATATCTGGAGTATTCAGCTCTAAAGTCGATAAGCATTCAGGGAAAGGTTCCTAAGTTTCTCTGTAATTCTTTCATGCAAAGTTGTGCCCACAGTGTGGGTGTGGTAGTTGTCCTCCATGTGCACTAGTGGGGTGAAGGTCACCTGCTGCTTCCCCAGTCCCGCTGGCCACTAACACATTCCCTGGTTCACGTTGACCGACCTCATTGAGCTTCAGGAGGTTGGAGGAGCCATTCATTGTATTCACTCCAGATACTTTCTTGGGTTCTTGAGGCTGGGCGTGAGAGAGGCAGACTCGGGTTCTGCTAATCCCGGCGGTCAGGCGGGTCTCTGAGCTTGAGACCACCAGGGCTGTGGAATGAGACTGTCTTCAAATAAAACAAACAAAATACCTGAGTTCAGCTGAGAAAGTGGTCAGAGGCCGTCTCACGTGAGGTTTGCCAAGGAGTTTAAAAAGTGACTGCACTCAGTGAGCTTGGGGAGAGTTCAGCAAGATGACAGTGTGGTGTTGCTGCTGGTCACACAGGACAGTGCTGATGTGGGGGTGACTGCTGGGCCTGTGGAGTACCCTTTCCTCTCGACCTGCCAGTCACCTCACTCCTCCTTAAGGGGTTTTCCTAACTGGCTTCTAGATTTTGAGAGGAAATGAGATTTACTCTGTCTTAGTTTGTTCTATTGCTGTGAAGAGACACCGTGACCAAGGAAACTCTCATAAAGGGACACACTTAACTGGGGGCTGCTTAGTTTGAGAGGATGAGCCCAGGGCTGTCATGGTGGGAAGCAGACGGATGCTCAAGCAGCAGCTGCGAGCCTTACGACGGAGGCAGACTTGGGTTGTGAAACTCAAAGCCCACGTCCTAATTGTTTCCAAAGAGTTCTACCAACTGGGAGCTAAGCACTCAAACATGAGCCTGTGGGGCCAGTCTCCTCCAAATATGACATGGGGGGCAGACTGAGGGGTCTTGTGCATTACCTGTGGGGTTCAGGCTGGTGACTGTCCACCGAGGAGTTTGACGCTCTCTGGGTGTCTGCCACTACACGCCTGGACAACTATAGGTCTGGTGTGAGCAAGTCAGGTGTCCACGTTCACACTGGTGAGTCGTCGGCAGATGCCCGAGTTTGAGGTGACTGACTTGAAAACTTCTTGGGTAAATGCAGAGGTTGTTTCTCATCCACCAGGAGTCTCCTCACTGGGAATTCTGTCGAAGCTAGTGTGTTGTATCTCTCTACAGCAGGGGGAAGGAGCTGTCTGTCATGTCATGTGCCTTTCTGTGTCTGTTGCAGTGTGATAACTGTGGTGCAGAACCTATTCAGGGTGTCCGGTGGCACTGCCAGGATTGTCCTCCAGAAATGTCTCTGGATTTCTGTGACTCTTGTTCAGACTGGTGAGTGCTTTCTTTGTTTGGGAGAAAGGAACCTCAAACAGTGAACTTTATCCCCAAACTTCTTGTGTAACAGTAATTTTATGCATTAGATTTTATTCTAAGCAACTAAAATTTTCCTTAAATCACATCACACATCAGCTCTCAAGCAGTTTCCTATTAAGGCTTTCCAAGGGATCAGTTTACCTGAGAAGATTCTGTTGTGGGTAGATGGACATACATCTGGAGTCATGTGATGATGAGTCTGTCTCTGTTTTCTCCTTGCAGCCCACATGAAACAGATATTCACAAGGACGATCACCAGTTAGAGCCTGTGTATAAGTCAGAGACGTTCTTAGACAGAGACTACTGTGTGTCCCAGGGCACTAGTTATAGTTATCTTGACCCCAACTACTTCCCAGCCAACAGATGACATGGAAGAGAGTGTCGGCTCTAGTTCTCGTCAGCACACAGCAATGGCGTCGTTGTTGAAGGTGTGCGCAGTTTGGACACTCACAGCATGAGAGCTCCCCGAGTGTTCTCGTCAAGTCCAGCTCTGCAGCTCTGCACCGTGTGGCTGTAGATCAGCAGCTGAACATTCCTGGTGAGATTCCACCACCACCATAAAGCCTTGTAGGTGGTGATCTGAGATGGGCGAGACGCGAGAGTAAACCCAAAGGTTTCAGAGACCTCGGTCATAAGTATGGTGATGGAAGACAAGGTATTTATATTAAGTCAGTTTAGTGGCTTTCAGTTTTGTGAAAATAGTTTTCAGCGCAGAAACTGACTCATAGACGAAGTTCTAACCAATGCTGGTGTTTGCTTCTAGGATGTGTACTCTAAAAGAGCTCTGTCCGGTGGTCACTGATGGCCTATAGTAGACTGGAGCTGCGTGACGGTTTGATACCTAACTTTTAATCACGATGAACTGTCCTTACCAAGAGCAAAGCATGAGGTGGCTGTGCTCTGCCCCGTAACCAGCTCACGGTGTGACTGTCGTACAGTTGCCACGCAGATATATTTTTAAAGTTCTGTTATTAAGATGATCATGTGATGTGTACAGACTGTGGTCAAGAGTGCCAGTGCTAGACTGTGTGGAGTCTGAATCACAGCGTTAATCCCTTGAGATACACAGCCGCCTGCCTCTGTATTCGGAGTTGTCCGTACAACTCGTCAAAGAAAACTGCCTAATATAAAAATCATATATATGGTGATCATTTTCCCTCTTTTGTAGTCTGCACAAGATCCATAAAAGATTGTATTTTTATTACTATTTAATGAGTGATTAAATGTAGTCTGCACAGTGAGCAAGCGTTCACAAGCATTCTTTTATACTGCTGGATTTCGTTGTGCATCATTTAAAACATTTTGTATGTTTCTTATCTGTCTGCAGTATGTTCTTGAAATGTTCACTTGTCGGGATAACTGTGAGAAATAAACTATGTGGATATGTTGTTTATATTATAGAACACTCGTCGTGGCTTCCTTTCAGCAAGTGTTAGCTAGAATTCATCACTTGAAAGCCTGTCCATCTGTGTGCGCTCTCTCTTCTCTACAGAGGGTGAAGAATGTGAGCTTGCGTCCTGCTAGGGGTGCTAGCGTCTGTCCAGTGTGCTGCTCACTGCACGGCAGTGCGCTCACCAACGTCCACACGGGGTCTCGGGATGAGGCGGACAGTTCGTGCGAGTAGTTCTGTCCTGACAAAGTCAAGTCCCGTGTATAGAAACAGGTGATTTCCAACAGTTATCAACCAGGAAAAGATAGTATGTTCTATGGTGGATTAAGTATTATACTAGTCTTGTTTTTAACCTTGTTTGTTTTTCCTGTTTTTAAGTTCAGGGAACACTATTTACTAATTCTTTTCAATACTTAGCACTAAAGTATTAAAATCTACCCTGAATTTTTTAAGTAAGAAAAATAGAATTTTAAATATGGAAATGAGAATTTTAAATAATATATTGATAATGTATCACTGGTCATATTGATGCAGTCTATTGTGCTCAGAAAGAAAAGTTGACAGGTTTTTATCTCTGGGTCATTGGTGAAGGAGAGGCAGCTGGACTAGGTGTCTCTGTACTAAATGCTCAGTTCACAGCCAGAGGGCTGCCTTCCGGCTGTAAATATGCAGGACGGGTACAGCTGTCTTGTATAGAAGTAGTACCAGATCGCTCTGGAGAGCAGTTTCCATCCATCCACAAAGCCCACGAAGCTTGAAATACACCTTGGAAGGGGTGTGAGTGATGCAGCTGTAGTGCCATCAAGAGTGGACACTTGAACGCCTTTCTCAAAGGCCAAGGTTTTAGGCAGAGGTCGTGATGTGTGTTTTTCCTGTTGAACAGAAGATGGATTTATTTTGGATTTTTTCAGCTCTAAGCACATCATCCCTATGACTTGGTGGGATTGTTTTCTTGTAATTTTATTGAAGGATTGCAGAGTGGGTGGTGCTCTTCTTTGTGTGTGGACCTTTCATCTGTCTGCAAGGAATACTGGCTGCTGACCGCTGTACTTGAGAAGCAGTGTTGTGAAGTGTCTTAGTAGGTCAGATTTGTGTCGTGGCATGTGATGCTCAAGGTGTTTGCTACCAATAACACACCAAAGCTTTTGTTGGGGAGAGGCACCAATAGCAAATGCCGGGACAGTCCTTACAGAGCACAAAGCAAGCATGTGGCAGGCAGCTCACTGGGTTCTCAAGCCAATGAGGCAGCTTCATTTATTGCCCTGTTTTCATGGGAGACCTAGCCAGAAAGAAACATATGCCTCGAGGCATATTGTTAGTGTAGTGATGAGACCTGCCTTTAAGATTTGTCTGCGTTAGGCTTGGTTTCCTAAGCAGGAACAACCCCGACTGTCAGGTACTCTGTGTACTCGGTGTGGTTTTGATACCTTTGTTTCTTGTGCATTGCTAGAGTACAAACCTGGGCCCGTGGCCACATTCGTGACACAGGAGAGAGATCTCTGAGTGGCTGGAGGTGACTCGTAGGAGCACACACACGTACATGCATCTCCATTGCCCCCACCTGACCCGTGGTGTCCTTAGACTCCTCTCTCCCTCCTTCCACTTAGATCCCAGGACACAGCGGACTGAGGTATGAGAACAGTATTTAAAGGGTGACAGAAAGTGACCTGCTGCTGTACTAGACAAGCCTTGTGTTGTGACATTTCCCTTACGGCCATGTGAGATATGATGAATGAACTTTCTTACTGTGGACAGCACGTTTAAAGCCATGGTTCTGGGTGCCCTGGAGGAAGCGAGCGTCTCCAGGCATTCATTGTCCTTTTTAAGCCTATACAGTTCTGGTTTTCAGTGGCAGAGTTAGTAACTGCTATTCATGTGATCCCAGAGGAAGCCAAAACCCACTGCTTTGCTTACAGGGAGTATGTATCAGTTAAATGGAGTGATGTCTGAGAGTTGTGTCACATTGAGCTTCTTGAGAACACAGTCCATGTCTGTGTCTCTAGGCTCTGACCGTTTAGCAGATTCTCTACAGTAATTGTTGGTTATATGACCCATTGTTTTGCTAAGTTAAACTTTTTTTTCTTTAGAGGTAGTGGGGCCCAGTACATGAGGTGCCAGTCACTCTAAGGAGGTCCCTTGACATGCCCTAGAGCACAGCCTCTACATCCAACTTAACCAGTCAGATCATCCATGGGTGTGGCTCCGTCATGCTCTCTGGGACGTTTTGGGTTCTGTCACAGCTGGGAAAGTGAAGTACTTTTGATTGAGTTCTAGGAACTCGTTACTGATTTGCACTAACTGCATGTAATGGGGAAACGAAAGGCACTTAAACTTATAACATGCTATTTCTCAGTAGTAACAGATGTGTTGGGAACTGCGATAGAAAATCCAGGCCTCTGTGGAGCTTATAGACCAGCACAGAAGACAACAATGTGCAAATAAGCGTAAATAGCCCTTAGTTAAATAAAAGAAAAACAGCAGTGTGAAGAGCATTGTCATCTTAGGTTGAGAAGCCCTCAGTGGCAAGGGTAATTAGTTTGGAGTGTGGGCACTAGCTGTGTGGATCAGCTGTAGGAAAAGGCAGGAGGATGCCAGTGGTCAGGGCCAGAGCCAGCCAAGAACTTGGTTTGCTCGGGCAGCTTTGAAGGCAGGCGCTGTGGCTTGAGCAGATGTGTGAGAGGGAGGGAGGGCACAGACCAGTTCGGGTGTAGCCTTGAGTATAGGCCAGGGAGTTGACATTTGTGTTGTGATGTTGTCCACATACATGTACAACCTTGCTGTGAAGAAATAGTGATGGCTGCTGGGAGCCACTCAAGAGCAATGTATGTTTTAGCTGTTCTTTGGCAGACTGATTTGCATTCCCAGGTACTGATTTCTTTCTGTTGAAGTTTTCCAAAGTAGCTGCCACCTGATGGAACCTCGGGCTGGTCTCCCTGTCTGTCTGCGTTCCCATTTCCTCATCCAGAGCTGTGGGTGTGGTGTTTGCCAGTGTGTGTTTTGTGTTTGGAGACTGTTTGTCCCTAGAGTTGCTTGTTTAAGCTTTGATCCTGTAGCAGCACTTGGCATCTTTACTCAGATATCCATGTTCCCCTGTCGGGAGTGTGACAGCCTGGGGTAGTGTAAGAATTCACAGTGTGGATCTGGGAACATGATGCACCCTTGCTGGTAATAGAGACCTGATTGTAACCAAAGAAACTTACTTTCTTGTCCAGCACACACTGGCGTTCCTGTTTAGGAGCCAGTGCTAGGGAAAAAGAAATAGGAAAATGACCATGTATCATGAATACATTCACAATTTCTCTGTAATAGCTCAGATCTGGTCTGTGGCCAAAGTTCAAACCATATAAGTGGATCATAATTTTAAACTATTACTGTGTTTGCTTCTGTTTGGAATGAAAGCTGTCAAAGGCTTTCTAGAATGATGTGCGTTACAAATAAATAAAGAGTTTTGCTGGTTTCCATTTATTTCATTTGTACATAACTGTTTTGAGGGAAAAAATGATTTTAAAAATACAGTTCTGTCCTGGAAACATATCTGTATTTGCACACTCGTTGAGGAAAAGAATCATGCAAACCGAACTGTGTATTGTGTGGTGATTGAGTGCAAGATGCAGGTATTTCAGAAGACAGAAGCAGCTCCAGTTGAACAGCTCTCGCTGGTGTGGCGCAGGTATCTACCCATGAAACATACACAAGAGCCACAAGACACCCACGCATTAGCCTGTCCCCCGGTGTCTCTTAGGATACTATTCCTTCTTACTTGGGCAGTATGTCAGGAAGTAATCATCTCTTATCAGAACTGCAAGATGGTTTTGTCCAGTGAGTGAAGTAATCATCTCTCCTACTTTAAAATTACTTTCGGTCTCTGATGCTGAGACGTACCAGACCACACGGAGAGTAGCTTGTACAGCTGCTCATATTCCATGTAGCTGGGCTCTCAAAAATGGATAGTACTGACTATCCAAAAAGGCTCCCTTAGAAAAGCTGGGCAATGTCTTATTTTGAAACATTTCTGTCAAGTACTGCTGGCTTGGTGCCTCTCTGTTCCACAGGGCAGTTAAAGTTCCCACCAGAGCCAGTGCAGGATGACGTGTTCAGGCTTGCCCCATGCTAAGGAAATACCCACTTCAGGGAGGAAACAAAAAAGGGGTGAGAAGGAAGCTGTGATGGAGAATTAGGGACACAGTCTCCTTGTGGGACCGGGCAGCACAGGCGGATCCCACACTGCTCTTCCTATCCTGACTTTGCTCTGCAGTACAGCCCGGTGACAGAAAAACGTGTACCAGAGAGGACAGCTGTCTACAGGAGGGAAAGTGGGCAGTCCTAAAGATCCCATGCATGGCTTCCAGGTATCTCTTACGTGAGTCAGGCTGGGCAGGAGACGGCCTGCTAGAATGGGGGGACACAGGGAAATGTGTTAACTAGGGGACGGATTTCATGTTCTTCTGTCTCTGCTTTCCTTAACAGTTGTGCATTTTCTCCTTCAGAAAACAGAGTCAATAGCTGTGCAGAGCTGAAGAAAAACTTGATCTGGTGTTCCCTCTGCGTTTACCTGTATTTGAAAGGAAGGGAGAGTCACTAGCCCTCTGGCCTGCTTATAAATGGCATTTTTCTAAGATAATGAAACAAGATTACCTGCTTCTGCTCAGCAAACTTAAAACATAGTGTCGTCCTGTTCACCGCTCCCCACCCGCACCCACAGAGGCTAGAGTGAAAAATGATGGCTTCAAAAGCAGGTCCCTCTGGAGCACTAAGAACCGAGAGGAGGGTGGGTCTCTGAGTCCAAGACCAGCCTGGTCCACATAGCCAGTTCTAGGCCTGCCAAGGCTACATAGTGAGACCCAATGAGTGGAATTAACCTCTCTAGATTAACATGGAAGAGCATCGCCACACACTCATTTGCATGCCCCAAAGCCCAAGGCTGACACCACCAAATGCTGCCGGGGGTGTGAAACAGAACTCTTGATGAGTGGAAAATGGCATGGCCACGTGTGAGACCCCAGCAGCTTTATTCCACACGGAACTCGGATACAACCAGCCTGCCTGTGCGTGTTTACAACAGCTTCCTTGGTGATTGACAAAACTTGAAAGGTACCAAGATGTCGCTTAGCATTTACTCAGGCAAGTGGTGGCCCCCAGACAGTGGAGGTCACTCAGCCTAATACGAATGAGCTTTCCATGCACTTGACTAAGTGGCAGAAGCCAGTCTACAAGGGGCACGTGCTGTATAGTCAGGCCATGGCAGTGCAGAGGGAGTGAGGGTTAAGTGGGAGGATCTGAGTGTAGTTGCTTCACAGTGTAGACTTGTCCAGACATATAGTGAACACCACGAAGGTGTTGATGTCAACCATTGCCTCTGGGTGACAAGTACAGATTCATCTACTGTGACAAACGGATGGCCGTTGAGTGATGTTGATAGTTGAGGTGACTGTGTTTGAGGATGGGGTATCTGAGAACTCTTCAGTTTATCTGACCTAAATGCTCTAAAGCAGAAAGTTCATGCAAACAGCAAACTGAGGGCGGTGCTCGGAGCATTGTTAGAAATCAAGGGACACTTGGGTGTTGCCTTGAGAGCCCTTAGATGACGGTGGGAGTGTAGCCTGGACCCAAGGGCTCAGGAGCAGGAGTGTGGAGAAGCAGCAGGACTAGGCCCACAATGTGCAGGTCCTGGGGCAGAGTTGTTGAAGATAGATGATTCACCTGTGTAGGGAGCCAGCAGCAGATGGAGCAGGAGGGGTGGTGTCCTGGACACCCAGCCAGCCGCTGCAGAGAATAAAGCTCCTCTTCAGAAGGCGGCCTGGCCCCAGAAGCTCTGCGGAGGCCAGAGAGATGCTGGTAGCATGCCTTAGACCTCACAGGCCTTACTTGCTTAGGAGAGTTGATTGGGGGGAGAGGGGGGCAGCTTACCACTTAAAAAGGAACTGAGTTCCTGCACAGTTTCTAGCGAAACTGCGTATACATAGGTCAGTGAGCAGACAGGTGACTGGAGCCATGGTCACCAGCAGTGTCCCGAGGGCTTGAAGCCATCAGCTGTGGAGGTTCATCCAAATGCTAACAAGTGGGGAAAGTATTGGGAGGAGGCAGAGGCCTGGTGGTGGTAAGATCCCTGCAGGTGGTCTAAGAACTGGCTGCAGCACAGGGCCCAGTGAATGCCCAGGCTCTGTACAGTATCCAGCCCCTTGCCAGAGGCTCCGCGCACAGTCGGCACGTTTTCAGATGATTTTACCATCTGCTAATTGTACTAAATAGTGGGTTTTACCATGATGTCTTCATAATTGCACACAGCATCCCTCAATCATAGATAGCTCTCCAGTCTCTCATCCTGTCTCCCACTGCCTCTCTGTCTTCCAAAAAGGCCCCCTTTTTAATGGTTTATTTTTAGAATCTTGATTCTGCATACAAGAGAAAACATGCAATGTTTGCTTTTTCTGAGCATGTAGTTAACCTGCTCTCCACTTCTTACATTTCCCTGGATATAAGTGATGGTTTTCCTTTTATGTTTGGATAAGCTACATTTTCTTAACCAGTCTTTTGATTCCACACTTGAATATTGTGGAATATACAGCAATATACAGGAAACATGGATGCCCAGGAGACAATTTTCCTGAGAGCTCAGGGCTGTTTGAGGTAACTTAGAGGAACAATTTGTTTTTTTTTTTTTTTTTAATTCTTGTTACCTGCCTACAGTAGCTTCAATTTTGCAACCAGAAATCAATTTTTACATGCTTAAACACTCCCAAAATCTTATCTAGCAATATTTTTATGTATTTCATTTCTCTTTTCCACATTTTTTTGAGACAAGTGTCATGTATTCTAGGCTGGCCCCAAACTCCTTTATGTAACAGAGGATCTTGCTTCCATGCCTCCAGCCCTGAAGTGCTGGAATAACGGAGATCCACATTAAGTTTATACACACATGACTAGAAACAAAGCTAAGTTATATTGATCTCTTCATCGGTGATCAAACCAGAAAGATAGATGACTCACGAGAGAATATGGTTGGTTCTCCTGGAGAAGAATGGGACCCAAGGAGACAGTGGGGCGTTGGGGTGGGGCTTGCGAGTGTTTACTGGCCTGTTCGGTGGTTATGGGAATGTTTGTTTTACTCTTCAAAGTGTACGTATTTTAAAAGTCTGTTTAGGGCCCTCAGCTGAAGTGTTTTGTAGCAGGGGTCATCACCCCTGTGCTTAGGTCCCTCACAGCTCCTGGCTTCCTCTGCCCCAGTGCCAGCAGAGGACACTGAGGGACGAAGCCGCCAAGAGACAACAGTGCAGTTGTGCAGGGGCACGGCGCTCGTTGGCAGTGAAGTCCAGCAGGAGTTCACACTGGTAGGAGCCAGGCAAGGGGCTGAGGATTAGGTATGTCTCGCACAGTCCTGGGAGAGCAGAGACAAACTCTGAGAATGATAAAGGTGGCTAGTCATGCCACGTGTGAAGTTGAAGTAATGAAAGAACAGTGACCTGAAGGACAGGTGACTGAAAGGTGACTCCTGTCGTCCAAGCCAAGGATCAGACCACAAAACTAAAGTCTGATACTTGTCAACTACATCGTTATTTATCAGATAGTTTGTTATTATTTGGTTTTTTGAGACAGTTTCTCTGTAGCTTTGGAGCCTGTCCTGGAACTCCCTCTGTGGACCAGGCTGGCCGTGAACTCACAGAGATCTGCGTGTCTCTGTCTCCTGAGTGCTGGGATTAAAGGAGTGCGCCACCACTGCCCGGAAGTTAGCTATTTTTATTTTATTTTATTTTTTGGTTTTTCGAGACAGGGTTTCTCTGTGGCTTTGGAGCCTGTCCTGGAACTACTCTTGTAGACCAGGCTGGTCTTGAACTCACAGAGATCCGCCTGCCTCTGCCTCCCGAGTGCTGGGATTAAAGGCGTGTGCCACCACCGCCCGGCCAGTTAGCTATTTTTAAATGGCTGAATGGTTGGACATGGGTCAAGGAATGATGGTGGAATGGGAGGTGGAGAGTGAGCTACAAGGAAATGTAGAGACAAAGGTTTCTGAAGAACAGAGACATAGGTGTAAAACTTTGCAAAGAACCGACAGCCGCTGAAGTAAAGCAGAGAGTCCTGCACTAGCAACGACAGTCCGTAACCGTGTACCCAAGCCTGCTGCTGTCCCTATCTCAGGGCTTTGACTGAGCTCTTGGACGTGAACTAGAGCTGAGCTAACTGGGCTTTGCTTGGATGCTCTGTATTAGCCATGGCTGAGTTCCTTTTCTTTTTTTTTTTTTTTTTTTGTGAGACAGGGTCTCACTATGTCAACTTAGGCTGAAACTATGTAGACCAGACTGGCCTGTGTGACGGGATCAAAAGTGTTTACCACCAGGCGTCTGTCGTGTACAGATGAGTATGGGGTACACACTACCCCTGTGTTCCTGCAGTACAAGTACTGGAATGCAGCTGTGCCCCACTATGCCGTGTTTGTTCAGGGCCGGGAGACAGCTGTAGGGCCCCCGACAATGTCAAGTCTGAATACAGCGTCAGCAAGTGGGAATTTACAGGTAAGAAGCAAAGTGGAGGCCAGTAAGGATATTACCAAGCGGCAGCAAACGCCAGCTAACCCCACTTAACGGTTCCTGCAGTAGACAAGCTGGGGGAAAGCCACCTGTGGTGGGCTGTGGTTATAATCTTAGCACTGGTGAGGTAGGGGCAGGAAGGTCAGGAGTTCAAGGCCAGTTTCCCATAGGATGTCACAGACAGGGACATACTCTAGGAGGTGATGGGCATGGGGTAGTGCTGATTTAGTGGTCTTTGCTAAAACTGATTTATATATGAAGCCTACAGATGGGCTTGGAATGTTCTAGAGCTTGACCAAAGTTTGAGCCAGAGAGAATCTTCATCATCATCCAGTTGTTCCTGAGGATGAGATTATCTCTCAGCACTGTTTTATCTCCGGAGTCTGACAGGTAGGCTCAACACAGAACAGCTGGCCAACAGAGCATGACTTGCTTGAGTGGCATGTTTCCCCTCCTCCCACACAGGCTTCCGGATCTTCCTGGTGGGAGATCCTGGGCTTCAGTGGGGCTAAGGGATGCTCTCATGGGAGCAGGTGATCCCTTTCCACACAGAGAGCCATTGAGTGCCTGCTCTGAAGGACAGTGCTCGGGGATTCCTGGCCAATCTGACTTGAGCTGGGGGGGTGAGAGGATGGGGGTGGGAGGCGGTGCTAGCTTCCGTGTACGGCCTTCATTTTGCAACATGGTTTAAATACAAGGATTTCTATCTTCTATCCTCTGTCTCTCTGTCTATGGAAACTCTTTCCCCAGAGACTCATGCTGTGGTCTTTGCTTCTGCGAAGTCTGTCAGAAAGTTTAAAAACTAGAGAAACAGGCTTTCCCAGTAGAAAGTGGCTTTTGGCTGTGGTGAGAGGGCAACCCATTCACAGCTGGCCAGCCTCATTAGGCTAGTGAGTCACCCTAAGTGCAGCCTCTGTTTCCTATTGGGAGGCGAGGGTGTCTCTGGTGAGGTAAGTGGATTGCCGCAGTGGAGTTACGGAGCAGGAGCAGCGCAGGGAGCCTGAGCAATGGGGTTGACCCAGAGCCTCTGTCCTCTCCATTTCTCCCCGGTCCTTCCCTCTGCCTGTTCATCTCAGTTCCCATAGCGTAATTTAGGTGAAATATAAGGGGCTCTTCTATTTCTGCACAGGAATGAGGCAGACCAACTTACATATGTAGAGCCACATTTTGTGGGGTGCTTTGAGACAAGGAGTCACATAGCCCAAGTTGGACTCGAACTTGCTATGCATCTGAGGCTGGTCTTGAACCATACCTCCTGAGTGCCCGGGCTTCAGCATACTTAGTCAATTCTAAGGTCCATTTTTGGTGCTTGCAGATTTAGCACATTTAAACAGTAAGCTAAGAAGATGCCCGAGTCCCTTGTCCTCTGAGAGCAGAAAAGGGTTTATGGGATTAGCAGACATGAGACTGCAGCCTCCATCACATTGCGCATGGTCCCCATGACTGCAGCAACTCGCTGTTCTCAGTCATAAGCAATTTCATGATCCACTTCACCCCAAAGACTCCAGGGCTGAGCCTGCAGGTAAACTGCGATGTCCTGGTGTGTAGTGGAACACTGGGTGAGCAGGTTCCTCTCAAACGACGGGTCTGCCTGTGTAAGGCTCTGAAACTTGATAGCCCCACGCGAGGGATGTCCTGATCAGTATAGAAGACATTGGATTTTGTTGTTCGTTTTCAATCAGAGCTAGTGCTGGGAAGTGAGGAGGGTGACCTTGGTGGCTGCTTGTTTTCTTTGTTCTTTCTCTTTGCTTCTGTCTGGGGATGTAATGTGTAATTATGAAGCTGGTGGTTCTCTGAGTGATGTGGGCTTCAGGAACCAACCCAGTGTCAGAGTGGACTAGAGTTAGTGTCTGCCCCATCACTTCCTATGCTGTCTGCTTAGCCCACTGCCTGTGACCACGCCCACCACCACGCCCAGGCCCTTCTGTGACCACGCCCACCATGTCCAGGCCTAGCTCTGCGACCACGTTCTGTGACCACGCCCACCACCACGCCCAGGCCACCACCGTGTTGTACGCAGTCCTGCTCTGGCGTGTTCACCCCCATTGGGCGATGGAACTCAGAAATGGGTTTGCTATATTTTTTAAAAATGAGCATGATTAAAACGGAAGGGGACAACTTTTCTCCACCAAGAATCATAAACTAACAGGCTGGAAGAATTCCCACAGCTGCTGCCAGCACTTTATATCAGAAAGACCCGTGAGGAGGACGACTGGCCTGGGACTTTCCACCACCCAGACAAGTGCTTCCAGCAATATTTGGTCAGTGTTGGCACTTTTCACAAGTGCTTCGTTTCCAGCTACTGACTTAGCAAATTCACCCTCTGTGGACTAGCTCTTCCCCACTTGGGCTAGCTTATCCATCTGTGGGGCTCTGCCCTGAGGCCTGCACATCCCAGGTAGAGCATGGTGGTTGATGGCAGCTGCCTGCAGAACCCAGACGGAAGGGAGGAAGCTGTGGTGTGGTCCCCCTTCGCATCCTAAGACAGGAAGCAGAAGCCGTGCATCGTTCCCATGTCACTCCTACATCCTAGGCGGAGAGTGCGCTCTAAGAGCTGATCTGGCAGCCACTGTGTACACAGAGGACCTGGCAAGGCAGTGGAGCCAAGCCACGTCTCCCCTCTGTTCTCTGGTGTCCGTTTTCAATACTGAAAAAGTAGATGATAAATGTTACTTCTCTGGATCCAGATGCCGTATCCCCAACAAGGGGAAGCCTGAGAGAGGAGCCAGAGGCCTGGGAACCTGATGTCTTGGAGAGTAACACAGAATTGTAAGGACTGCACAGGTTTCTCTGAGAACCCTGTTAGTTCAGTGTCAACGAGCCATTTATCTGGGAGTCTGCAGGCTTAGATTCAGATAATTCAAGACAGAGAGGAAGAAACACAGAGGTGGGGGGATTTCCTGATCCTGAAATGCGATAAACTGAATTCTGTCTGGCCTTCCCCAGTCTCAGACTGAAGTGGAAGAAGTTCCCTTCTACCTGGAGAATTCCTCGGCTGTTCCAGGCAGCACCAAGTGGGGAAGCTTCCTAGGGGCTTTAGCCTTACAAAGGTTCTTGCAGCCCTAAATTTCTTTAAATTATTTTTATTCCTATGTATAGATGGTCGTATTGCCTCCATGTATATCTGTGCACCAAGTACATACAATGCCCTTGGGGGGACAGAAGAGGGTGTGAGATTCCCCGGGACTCTTTAAGAAATGATTGTGTCATGGTGTGGTGCTGGGAATTGAACCCAGGTCCTCTGGAAGAGCAGCAAGAGCTCTTAGGGGAGGCACTCGCTTCCACCTTCAGCCCTGAGTTTTACTCCTGTGCACTCACGTGATACCTTCATGTTTGTTTATTTTACTAATTTTTTCATCTTATTCATTGGTGGGTGCATGCACGCCAGTGTGCAGAGCAGAGGGGGACAACTCATGGGGTTGTGTTGTGGGAATTTCCTTCCAGTGTGTGGGTCCTGGCACCTGAACTCAGGTCTTCAGGCTTGGTGGCAGACACCTTTGCCCATAGCTCATCAGCCTGTTAGTTTTTTAAAGGTATAAGTCTTTGTTGTTTGTTTAATGGCAACAAGTGGTAACAGGAAACACTTGAGAGTTTCAACATTCTGGATTGCAGAAGAGGCACTTTCTCAACCTTTCTTACTCAGGGCATAGGATTCTGAAAGTGGGGGGGGGCATAGATAGCTTTAGGACTTTAAGAATTTGCTCTTGGGGTGAAGAGATGGCCCAGCAGTTAAGAGCACTGGCTGCTCTTCCAGAGGACCCGGGTTCGGTTCTCAGCACCCACATGGTAGCTCACAACTGTTTGTAACTCCAGTTCCAGGGAATCTGACACCTTCACACCCATGCACATAATAAAGTTAAATTTAAAAAAATCGCTCTCAATAGTTTTACCCCAGGAATTGATAATGTTAGCCTCAGAGAGCAGTTTGCTAGGAGCTGACTGATACCTGCCATTCTGGGGACTGTACCCTCGTGCCCTTCCCATGTTTCCTCGGACCCCAGTAGCTGCCCTGCGGTCTACCTTCTGTGCTCTTCTCTGGAGGACAGGGGAGTGAATTGCAGAAGGAAGCCCACAGTGGCTCCATTTTGATAGATTCTCGCACGCCCCTCCTCCCATTTCTGCACCTCTCTCCTTGACCCTTAATGTCACCGACAAGTGAGTGACCTGCCCTCCTGACCTTGTGGCCTCTCCTTTGGCTCTACTGTTCCTTTTCCTCTACTGACTTCTTGGTGATGTCCCTAGACCATGTTGCTTCGTCCTCGGGTTGCGTGTAACTCTGACCTTACACCCTGTGCTCTCTGCCTGCCCTACTAAAACCCTAAGCGCTGTAGGTTCAAACTACATCAAACCACCGTATGTGGTTAGACCAGACACAAGTTATAGAATCTGGGAAAGAACGGGGACTGGGGAGTGTGCCAAGTATGTGGTATTAATGGTATTAAAGGCCATGTGGACTGCACTGTTGCATTGCATGACGTCATGTGCCAGCCTTCCCTCCCATCATAGCCCCATGTATGATGTCATGTGCCAGCTTCCCTCCCCCCCCCAACCCTACCAACTGGCCTGGCCTCATGTGCTTCTTCTCCCCCAAGGTACAAAGGAGCCAAGTGCCAATCAAGCCCTGTGTGAACTCCAGAACCCAAAGGTGTCAAATCCAGGACCTGAAACAGGCCTGCCCTTGGGTCATCCTGTTCACCTGAGGTCTGGCACCACCTACAGTTAATGCTAGAGCTCTCGCCTAAGCTTGCCCCTCCCTTTTTCTTTTTACATTACTGGAAATTGAATCCAGGCCTCATACCTGTTAGGTGAGAGCTGCTCAGGCTTCATGAGTGTTAGGTGAGTGCTTTTCAGGCCTCATGTGTGTTAGGTGAGTGTTCCCCAGGTCTCATGAGTGTTAGGTGAGTGCTCCCCAGACTTCACGAGTGTTAGGTGAGTGCTTTTCAGGCCTCGTGTGTTAGGTGAGTGTTCCCCAGGTCTCATGAGTGTTAGGTGAGTGCTTTTCAGGCCTCATGTGTGTGAGTGCTCCCCAGGCCTCATGTGTTAGGTGAGTGCTCCTCAGGCCTCATGTGTGTTAGGTGGGTGCTCCCCAGGCCTCATGTGTTAGGTGAGTGCTCCTCAGGCCTCATGTGTGTTAGGTGGGTGCTCCCATGAGTGCTCCCCAGTCCTCGTGTGTTAGGTGAAATCTTCCTGTCTCAGCCTCGCCAGGGATCACAGGCTCATGCTCTAGGCCCCACACTTGCTGTCTGTCTTTTGGGAAAAGAAGTTTCAGCGACTACAATGGCACCTGCTGCAGATTAGTGACCAACTTCTTATGGCCATCTGACCTCAGATACTCATTTTTTTTTTTTTAGGACAAGTTTTCCTTATATGACTCTGGCTAGTCTGGAATTTGCCGTGTAGACCAGGCTGGCCAGATTCACAGAGACCCGCCTACCCCTGCCTCCTGGGTGGTGGGATTAAAAACGGTGCACTGCCATGGTCAACGCCCTCTTCTATTCATATATATTCACCTCCGATCAAGACAAGAGCAAGGGAAGAAAGCAATTCCTGTTTTGTTCTCACTCCTGCAGCTGCCTGCAACTTTCCCAGATTTGTAAGAAAGCGTGCCTCTCCTTTCTCTGAGAAGGAAAGAGCGTGTAGCCCATTTGAAGATGAGCCTCACCTTCCGTAGCTGTGTCTTTGTCTCGTAGTAGGCGATGACGGGGATGGATGCTCGGTGGTAGGCCTCCAGGCGCTTGGCAATAGTCCTGGCAGTGTCCTCCCCTCGCTGGCTGCTCTGGCTTCTCTGCAGGAGGCGGTTGGTCATGGTGTCCGCTGAGCAGTCCATGCAGATCACCAAGTGTGGCTCTCCAATCTGGGGCGAAAAAGCAGAGCATAGCCGGGTCAGCTGGGATTCTAGGGAAGGTCTGGGGGCCCTTCCATTCCTGGGGCTCTTGGTGCCTCAAGCGCCCAGCATCAACCATACTGCGGTAGAGATGGGACTGGATCGCGTGGCTTCTCACTTCCAGAGCAAACCTCGCTGCCTCAGAGCTCTGTCCACGTAACCAGCAATTATAAATGTTACACGAAGCGGAAGGGGGTGTGTGCATGTGATCATGTGCATGACTGTGTACATGTGTGTGTGTATGTGTGCAAGTGCCTGAGTGTGATGTGTATGTGCATGCAAGTGTTTGCATGCAAAGGTCTCCCTGACCTGGTAATTCCTTCTTCATGCCACTAGGGTGCCTTATTCCAGCCACCAGGAATGACCTGTACTGGGTGTGTGTTACCTGGAGACGGGAACACAGTGACTGAAAGCAGGGACAGACTGGAGTCAGGCTGTTAGGACCAGAGTCTGGTGTAGCAAGTTTCAAAGTGGACTTCATCCACGCCTGCCACCTTTCACCTAAAAGCTGCCCTTCCCCTGAGATACGGAGCCCAGCCTTCTGCGCCCATGAGTCTGTGCCCTGTGATTCTTGAGCAGTGGAAGGGGGTAGGAAGGACGCTACCTACTTTTCGGGGTGAGGTAAACTGTTTCCACGCTTGAGGCCCCATTGTGCCTGAGTAATTTTTATACTACCCCTGTGGTACAAATATATAAAATAGCCGTACAAATTAAACATTTGCTGATAATACATTATGAAGAAATTAATTCTTAAACATTTGGTATAAACTGCACTGTCTGGTCATGTGTAATACTTAATATAGGGGAAACTAGCTACTTTCTATGATGTTCAACTACTCTGACATTGCCAAATAGAGAGGAAGTCTTGGTTAGCCACCAGGAGAGGTCACGTGAGTAGAAACTCTAGGCTAGTCAGCTGCCAACACATGCCCAGCTTTCCCCAGTAGCTGACTATTACAATCCCGGGGACCTCATGGGAGGATCCCTCCCCCAGCAGAGCCCAGCAAACTGCACAACTATGAGATGAAAACAAATTGTTCTTTTAAACCACCTGACTGGATCATTTACTAGAAATCCCACCCGTCATCTCTGCATCTTGAACCCCATGAGGACGGTGAGGAGATCACAGGCTAGCTGGGAGGGTTGAATACGATCTGCAGGTGCGCTGATGGGCACGCAGCAGCAGAATCTGCAAAGCGGTAGCTGCTCTGCTTCCTTCTGGGGTTGAACTCCCACCTCAGTGTGCAGGGCTTACAGACTCTGCTTCCAGTCCCAAGTCTCACAAACAGAAGGAATGTCCCATAAATGGATGACGGTGACCCCCTGTGAGTGCAGCCTCCCCATCTCCCCATGAATCTCCTAAACTGTCCTGTTATGTGGCGGCCCCAAAACTGCGAGCCTATTTCCACCTTGTGTGAAGGTCAGAGAGTTGGAGGTTGCTCAAAACCATTGACGACAACCAGGGCTGCACATCCTGACCAGGATGTGGTGACGTGGTCCTTTTGACATTAAGATGGCTCATACAGGTAGACCCACTCCACCCTGACAGATGGTCAGGATACACAAGCATACTTCTCCTTCTGTAACTGGAGGTTTAACCTGGGGAGTGGCTGCCTTCAGGATACTTGGGCGACTTCACTGCCTAAACAACACAATGCTAAAGACTTGATGTCTCAAAGTGTTGAAACAATGAACTGTTCGAGTTGTCCTTTGTATCATGTTAAAGATGCTTGTTGTTGTCTTCCCCTTTTGTATTGGGTATAAAAGTGTAAGGAAAATTAAACATTATTAAAATTAAACAGTATTCACTGGAACTCCCCCTCCCGATACTATCCTATGTTTTCTGTGTTATTTTTATTCATGCCTTTACTATTTCCCTGATCCCCATGTCCCTACCTTGGCAAGAGGCATTTTTGTTGAAGCTGGTTCCTGACATTGTTGTCCCTGCTATCCCTGGGATGTACCAACTCTACGTCCCTATATCCTTGATCCACAAAAGCCATTCCCATACCACCACCCTACCAGCATGCCATGTTCAGGATGCAGGGGGCAGGAAGCCTTGCCACCCCTCTGAGGGGAGCACGGTGCATAAGGAACTGAGTGGAGGAATGAGCTAAAGTCTGACCTCTGGAATATAACTCAGCCTTGAACAGGTCATGCTTTTCTGAGGGGTGCTTGTGCCCAAAGGCTAGGGGAGGGTGAGGGAGCAGGAGAGGACCACCCTGGTTCACCAGCAGAGGGCGATCTTGGGAGGCACTGGTGGTTGAGTTAGCTCTCCCAGTGATTAGCTGCCAGGCTTGCAGGGGCCATTTTCCAGGTCATTCTTGGGATTCAGTCAGTCACAAGCAGGGGTTATTTGTATCTAATCTGGAAGCCAGCCATGAAAGGCCACCAGGACCAACTTAAGAGCAGGGAGAGACGTGGCATCAACATCTACAACACGG
Organism: Microtus oregoni; assembly: GCF_018167655.1. Lineage (NCBI taxonomy): Eukaryota > Metazoa > Chordata > Mammalia > Rodentia > Cricetidae > Microtus > Microtus oregoni. Next base: position 54,797,670 of record NW_024543059.1, on the reverse strand, counting down.
GTGGGATAGCCAGCACCAGCACACTGTTCCGGGCTTGTTAGGCTTGCAGCCCTGGCGTAGACCTGACATTGAACCAGTGCCTGCCCGCACGTTACCAGAATCCATGGTAACACGGATGGTACCATGGTAATGTGGTAACAAGCCTTGCAGCGGATTGTCTAGAGCTTCCTGCCAACTCGTTTCCTTGGACACCAACCGCAAGGCTTGACCTCGCTTTCCTGGATCCCGCACTGTTGCCATGAACACAGTTGGCACAGTAATTATGTCTGGAGTGACCCGAATCTCTTACATATGTTGTTTTCTCAATTTTTCTTTGAGAAAAATAGTTGAGAATTTTTGTACCTCTGGAAGAGTAGCAAACCCTCTTAACCTTTGTGCCATCATCTCTCCAGACCCCTGAACTTTTCTCTTTTAATATTTGAGGAAATTGTTTTTTTCATGGACCTCATATCAAGAGTCTTCCTGTGTGGGCAGTGTCTTCATTCTATTTAAAGTTGAGGTGGGCGCTCACACTTCATGTGTGGTTTGTGCACACCTACTTAGTGGATACTGGGATCCATTGAAGTCATCCTCCTGGCACTATGTAAGGGCCTGACTCTCTAAAGAAATAGACATGTCACTTGAAGGTGGCTGGGTAGTGAGATGGGGCACCTCCAGCTAGCGAGGACAGATGAGCTGCTTCTAGCCACCTCTGAAGGCTGACTCAATGGGGTTCACAGTGGGAAGGAATTCCCATACTGAGTCTTGAGCCCACGCTGCCTGGGTCCTAGGCAGAGGAGGAGGAAATGATGGACAGGAATATTGAAGGGTTGTGTGGAAAAGTTAGGGGAGTCTCAGTGTCTTGTCTGCACTCCTGCCCAGCAGCCAGAACCAGGCTGCAGGAATGATGAGCTGTAAGGAGGTCAACGTGCAAAGACATGGGAAGGCAACAAACCTCTTGGACTGGGACATACTGTTACCATCTATAAACATGTTGGGCTATATCTATAGCAGTCTTGGGGTGCAGTTGGGCTGCTGGTTGGCTATGCCTGCATCTCCTCAGATCCCCACTGGTGCCTGGTGTGGCTTATAAGTCCACGGGCATCCATTGTGGATCTGCCATCAGCCCCGGCTCTAAGGAGTCCAGATGAAGAACTCAGGTTATAATTTTGTTGTTGCTGTTACCTGGAGAAGGGGTGAGAGAGAGAAAGAGTGCTGACATTTACAATATGTCTTATCTCGGAAGCCTTGGGGGTGCAGAAGAGTATCCTGTTACCTCTGAGCGCACCCTGAACGTGCAGGCAGGGCACGGCCTGTGCTGCCACTCTTCCTGCCTCAGCAAAGGCAGCTGTGACATCGTCTGGTGTCACTCAGAGGCCAGCTGCAGTCACCTGCCCACACTTGTTTTTGCTGCTGATCTTCTCATTTATTTATGGATGCTGCCACGAGGCCTGGCCACATGAACCCACAACCCCTGTCTACCTTTGTCAAGTGGATCATGAAGCTTTCCTTTGACTCTATTTTTTATTAAAAAAGATGTATTTAAATTTCATTTTATGTAGTATGTGTATGTGTGTGCCTCTTTGCTTCTATGATGAGCGCCTTCTGCATGCCTGGTGCCCATGGAGGCCGGAGGGGGAGTTGGGTACCCTGTATCTGAGTTACTGGCAGTTGTGAGGCCCCACGTGGGGGCTGGGAACCAAACTCAGGTCCTCTATAAAAGCAGCAAGTGTTCCCAACTAGTAAGCCATCTCTCTGGTCATGTGGCTGTAAATTTAAGAGGGAGATAGGCGTGGAGGGATCCTGAGGGAGGTTAGACCAGGCAGACGCAAGGGCAGGTGAATCTCCAGGTTTAGCCGCCTTTATCCATGTGGCAGTGTTAGAAGGGGTGGTCCCGGGTGCCCCCAAATCTTGGTCCTATCATTAGCTTTCACCAGCTGTGTGACCATGGGCAAGTTACCAAACCTCTCTGTGCTTGATCCATCCCCTTAGTGTGAGGCCTTTCTTTCTGCTCTCTTCCTGGAAAGGTCTTTTCTTTTAAAAATATCAACTGAAAGGCTTCGAGGGAAATACTGCAGAGTGCAACAGAAGCCAATCCCCATGGCTTCCTCGTGGGCTCTGGCGTCAGTGCCACAAGTGTGCCCCCATTCGCCTGGAGTTGCAGGCAAGGTGGCCCTATGGACCGCGGGGCTAGTGTTCCCTCATCGGGAGGACATAAGGCTGGGGGTGGCATGGGGGAGGGGAGGGAGCGGCACACATCTGGATCCTGACCTCACAGCATCTCCTTCCCTCTTCTGTGTAAATACATCCCTGCTCCCCCAGGGGTGACTGCCTCTCCTTCTCCGGCTGCTTGGCTCAGGCAGAGTGCCACCTGCCCCCTACCGGCTCCCCTAGGCTGGGTCTATCAGATACCCTTCCCTTGTCACAGCCATTCAGTGATGAAGGGTGAGAAGGAAACAGCCTTGGGTCTTATGTGGGACATCCCGCCACCCCTAAAACAGAGATAGGTTTCTGTGAGGCCACAGAAATGGGGACGATAAGCCAGGAATAAAAGAGACTGGGCCAGCATGAAGATGGGAAAATCCAGACTGAACAGAATGAGTCTACGATGGTAGTTCTGTACCTACAGCACATCTATGAGGGTAGTTCTGCACCTACAGCATGTCTACAAGGGTAGTTCTGCACCTACAGCACATCTACAAAGGTAGTTCTGCACCTAGAGCCCATCTACAAGGGTAATTCTGCACCTACAGTGTATCTACGAGGGTAGTTATGTACCTGCAATTTATCTACTAGGGTAGTTCTGCATCTACAACTTGTCTACGAGGGCAGTTCTGCACCTTCAACCCGGCCAAGCCTGACCACGACTGACTTTTTATATTCCCTCTTTTAAAAAAAGTCTCTGTTATTTGTAATGGAAAGATCTGGTCAGTGTTACTGGGCCAATGAAGGCTTTGAACCTGGGGATACTGCCAACATCCACTCACCCTTCTTCCAAACTCTTCCCCTTGTTTCACTTCCCGCGGGTAGCCATCAATCAGGAAGCCCTTGGTGTTTCCCAGGCTGGCCACCATGGCCTCCTTCAGCAGCTCCAGGATGATATCCTACAGCAGAGAGAGTGGTCAGCGTGGGGACCAGCCACAGCCCCCATCCTCAGTCATTCTCCTGCGGAGGGAGGACTGGCCAAGCTTATCGGCAGATCTCCTGGGCCAACCTTCACGAGACATCCTCCTCTCCCACCACCTTCATGTCTGTGGTGTTGGTGGCTATTTCAGTCAGGTCTGGGCCATGGCTCCCTTGGTGAGGGGTTTCTTACTGGTCTGTCCTTACTACTGTTATCTAACTAGGAAGTCTCCAAACACGTCATTTTACACCCCAGGAGACATGCTAGCTCTGTCTCACCCGGCAGCAACTGAACCAACAGGGCATCGTGGCAGATTAGGGGAAAACGAGACACCGCTCAGAACATATTCACCCTGATATCCTCCCAGGAAGCATACACATCTTGGCATGTGCTACTTGAGAAGACTGTGAGATTGAAGAACTGTTTCTCTAACAGCACGATTCCCCCTTCAAAAGGTGATTTAACCAATGATTGTGGAAACTAAGAATGTGGAGGGAGGCAGGGAGAGCAGCGTGGAGGGAAAGTCCTGCAGAGGAGTGGGGGCCTCATTCTCTAGTTTTTAGGAGCCTGAGGGAATGCAGACGTCGCAGATATGCCTAGAACCCTTTCCTAAGTAATTGTGAATTAATTCTTCATCAGCTTCACGCGTAATAAGGAAGAGAGACAATGGAGTAGATGACAGCTGAAGACAACAGACACACCGTGAAAGCAGGGCCAGGGGCCGGAGCAGAGCTGGGACGAGTTTTCCCCAGGGTGGCCTCTTTGATGGCTTGTGGCACTGAGGCAGGGCTCTGCCGGAAGCAAATGAGCCAGCTAGAGAATGCATGTGGACAGCACTGGGCTGAGGAGCCAGCAGAGGCAGAGCAGCCTGACAGGAGGGAGCTATGTGGGAGCCAGCACCGTGAGGGCAGTGAAGGGGTGGTGCTAGGTATGAAGAGCTTTGAGGATCCGTGGGCCGGAGTGTTTGCTATGAAAACATGAGGTCCTGAATTCAAACTCCCTAGCGCCCGTACTGAAAGGCTAGGCACAGCAACACATACCAGCAGACACCCACAGTATTGGGAGACAGGGACAGGTGGATTCCAAGATCTCCCTGACTACCCAGCCTGGCCAAAAGGTGAGCAGGTTCAGTGAGAGACCCATCTCAAAAACTAGGGAGGGGAGCAATAGATGGGAGAAGACACCTAACCTCCTAACATCGTCCTCTGGCCTTGAAACACACACACACACACACACACACACACACACACACACACACACACAGAGAGAGAGAGAGAGAGAGAGAGAGAGAGAGAGAGAGAGAGAGAGAGACAGGCAAATAAAACATATGCTGCTATGTAGCTTTCTTTCTCCATCTTATACAGTCCATGGCTGTGCCGACTGCTTTTTGTCAACTTGACATCAACCTAGACATACCTGGGAGAAAACCTTAAAGGAGGAATTGCCTCCATCGTATTGGCCTGTGGGCGTGTCAATGGGACACTGTTGTGGATTGATGTGGGAAGGCCCAGCCCTAGGTAGAAATACGCTTTTCCTGGCAGGTGAGCCTGGGCTATATAAGAAAGTAGGTTTGAGCAAGCTAGGAAGTAAGCAAGCCGGCAGTGTTCCCCTGTGGTCTCTGTTTCAGTTCCTGCCTTGGCTTCATCAGTGATGGAGTGTGACCTGGCACACCCATGAACTGTTTCCACACAAAGCTGCTTTTGGTCCTGGTATTTATCCTAGCAATGGAGAGGCTCCTAGGACAAGGGTCCCCCACTCAGAGTACAGTCCTGTCCACAGTCAAGCTGTGTCCTCACACCAGTGAGCTCGGTCAAGACACTCTCCCACGGGCATGCTCACAGAACCACCTGTCTTCTAGGTGATGCTAGGGTCTGTCATGTGGACAATTAGCACAGCACGGCACACCACCACTCCAAGGAGACTTCGTTTCCTTGAGCGTTCTGATTTTAGCTTTCCATACCACCTGCATTTTTCAAGATTTTACTCTAAAGTGAGGCTGGATTTGGAAACACAGGATCCAGGTTGACATTTAAGCGGCTGGCCACGGAACAGCTTGGAAGGCGAGTGGTTGTCGGCACAGACCGGACCACCTCAGGACAGTCACCACGGACAATAATCAAAGCTGTTCCTTGGCCCTTAAGGTTTCTCTGTCTTGGTGGTCCAGTCTGCCACAGCAGCCAATGGCTTGACTGCCAGGGACAGCAGGGTGGGTCTCTGCTTACCGAGGGCACCAGGTCTCCACGCTCCATGACGTCACGAATCAGTCTGCTTCTTTCTGACTCTGAGGCCAGTTCCTGGCGCAGGAGCTCACCAGTAGAGAGCTGAGTGAATCCGTATTTTTCTGCCAGTTTCTCACACTGGGTGCCTTTGCCGGAGCCGGGGCCACCTTAGGAAGGAGACATGTCAGGCGTACTTATCAAGTCCACTGCTTCCTTTTTGGGGGACATAAATATTTTTTCTAGTGGATATTCATTGTATAAAATAATGGTTTCCTGATGACATTTCATGTATGTTTACCATATGCTCTGCTCACTCACCCACAGCCCCCTCTCACAGCCCTGCAACACCAGACCCATCCTCTTCCCAAATGACCAACTTTCTATTTGCATGTTATGTATGCATGTACAATCTAGATTCTGTGGAGGAGACACAATGAGTGCATGGATCAGTGTCTTCATTTCTTTTGTGTGTGCATGTTCATGTGTATGGAGGTACATGTATGTGTCCATGCTTCCAGAGGTCAGAGGACAACCCCGGGTTCATGTTCAGCGTCTGCCTTGTATTTTAGACAGGCTCTCTCACTGATCTAGAGATTCACTGGTCTAGAACAAACTCGCCAAATAAACGAGGTTGGCTGCACCGTAAGCCACAGTGCTAGAATTCTGAGCACATGATACCTGGCTTTTCTCCCATTATGAGTCATTTGTGTGCTTACACATACAATGGTGCACACATGGAGGTCAAAGCACAGCTTTTGGGGTCAGCTCTCTCCTACCAGGTGGGTTCTGGGGGCTGAAGACTCATGGCAGGCACCTTCATCTGCTGAACTTTCTTGTCAGCCCTCCAGATTTTAAGGTTTATTTTGATTTTATGTGTATAGATATTTGCCTACATGTGTATCTGTGTATTGTGTGCATGCCTGGTACCTAGGGGTCCAGAAGACAGTGCCATATTTCCTGAATCTGGAGTTATGGGTATCTGGGGTTGAGAATTGAACCTGGGACCTTGGAAGAGCATCTAGCGCTCTTAACCACTGAGCCATCTCTCTGGCCCCACCCCTGGCTTTTTTCTATTCTAGAGATTGGACTCAGGTCCTTATGCTGTCCAGGTTCCTGGCCCTCAGCCCATCACATTTTCTCTGCTGGTGGGCTTCTGGACGGGCTTCATGTCCTGTCTCTATGGACAGTGCAGCAGACCGTTTGACATGGGGGTCATTTGGTTCGCTCGCCTGTACACTTCAGAATGGATGCCCAAGAGTGACATGGCTGGCCACGAGTATCTCCAGCTTCCACTTGGTGACTTTACTATTGTCATCACGGGGGTAAGCTATAGTACTTCCTTCACCAGACATGTACAGGAGCCTTATGACATCCAGCATTGTGTTGGGACCTAAGGATGCACGCACACAGTGTGGAACATGGGCCAGTCCTGAAACAGGTAGCTTTCTGTGGAGTGGCAGGTGCTAGGGCATGTACAGCAGCTGTGAGCAGGGGCAGGTGCTGAGTGGGAGGAACTCAGCCTGCTCCAGGGCCCGGAAACAGGAGCATCCACACCTCTCCTGCAGCACGGGACCTCCAGGGGCAGGTGCTGAGTGGGAGGAACTCAGCCTGCTCCAGGGCCCGGAGACAGGAGCATCCACACCTCTCCTGCAGCACGGGACCTCCAGGGGTAGGTGCCGAGTGGGAGGAACTCAGCCTGCTCCAGGGCCCTGAGACAGGAGCATCTACACCTCTCCTGCAGCCCAGGACCTCCAGGGCACAATATCCTACACTTAGTGAATTCTTAAGAAACCCCGGCTATTCATTTTGGCTTATGGTTTCAAATATTTGTAACCGTGTAGAAGAGCTGTCAGAGAAGCCTGAAGAGCGTGTGGAGTGTGAGGATGGCTCGGGTGTCTCATCACTCTAGAGCACTCCAGCGTCCCTGCTACACACAGGACCAGAGTTCCCCCCTCCCACACGGTTCCATCCACAGACCGCCTTTGACTTGCAGTGCAAGCACACCCGTGGACCCAACAGTGTCCTTGAAATCCACCAATCAGAGCCCCACATTCCTCTTCTGGTCACCATCAATGTGGAACAGACCCTCGGGTTTCTTTGACATCTTTTAGGTTCTCCCTCAATGAATGTTTCCTATTTTTCAAGCTGTTAATAATTCTGAGTATCTGGCCTAGCGCTGGTGGCGCACACCTTCAATCCCAGCACTTGGGAGGCAGAGGCAGAGGCAGGCGGATCTCTGTGAGTTCGAGGCCAACCTGGTCTACAAAAGCTAGTTCTAGGACAGGTTCCAAAGCTACAGAGAAACCCTGTCTCAAAAGAAACCAGTAAATAAAATTCTGAGTGTCTTCCCTATTGACTTGAATATTACATTTGACTCTTTTCCCTGCACTTCCCCAAGTTTAGCTAGTTTTCAAGCTGGAATATTTTACATCTAAGAACAATAGCTAACCTTTAATAAATGCCCATGGCCCCAGTCACTACTCGACCCTTCTATGCATCAATTTAGAATAGCAGAAGAGGCAGGCATTGTGATAATGTCCATTATACAGGTGGGAAAATAGAGGCAGAGAGAGGTCCCTTGCATGTGTAGTAGGCTCTAACCTGGAGTTTGCAGCTGGGGCTCTGCTTGGCAGAGGTGTGCCCTTCTCCCCCCACTGGGGCCACATTTTGTCTCCTGATGCCCTCATCCTAGGAAGAGTACAGCCTTCCTTCAGTCCCTGCTCACAGGATGGGTGAGGCTCTAGAGAGTCTACCTGAGAGCATAGCATCCTCCAGCTCCTGATTGGCCAGTGCTGTCCCATGCCCCGCCAATCAAAGTGCAAACTGGAGCGGTGACACTAGGGTCCTTCGGCCTATTTTCTTTTTTTTTATGTATACAATATTCTGTCTGTGTGTATGCCTGCAGGCCAGAAGAGGGCACCAAACCCCTTTACAGATGGTTGTGAACCACCATGTGGTTGCTGGGAATTGAACTCAGGACCTTTGAAAGAGCAGGCAATGCTCTTAACCTCTGAGCCATCTCTCCAGCCCCCCTTGTCCTATTTTCTCTCTTCCACCTGTTCTTTCTCACTCCTTAAAAAACTGATAAAAAAATTAAAAGTAACCTTTTGATGCGTCAGAGAAAGCCAGCGGGACTGTTCCACATCGACCGTGACCAGAAGAGGAATGTGGGGCTCTGAATGACTTTGCTGGCTTTCGAGGACACTGTTGGGTCCATCAGGATATTCCACTGCAAGTCAAAGGCAGTCTGCAGATGGAACCGTGTGGGAGGGGAGAACTCTGGTCCCGTGTGTAGCAGGGACGCTGGAGTGCTCTAGAGTGATGAGACACCGGCCACCCTCACAGTCCACACGCTCTTCAGGCTTCTCTTACAGCTCTTCTGTGTCTTTACGAGTCTTTTTAAACTGGTTCCTACTAGAGGACCATGCAGCATTCACTCTTCCTGATTCAGCTTCAGACACCAGGGCCTTCCTCTTCTTTCTATTCCCTAGCTTTTAAAGAAAACTTAAACTATATTTACTTTATTTGGTGTGTGTGTGTGTGTGTGTGTGTGTGTGTGTGTGAATAACTGGTGCTCATTCATGTCTCCTAATTGCAGCTTCCTGAGAAGGGAATATTTGAAATAAAAAATGCAAAACACCATTGAGAGTCTAGCCTGAATCCCGGCTCTCTGGGCAGTGGAACTCACTACTAAGGGATGCCAGCACCTGACCCACTTTAGTGGAGGGCCTCTCAAGCTCCCTTCCTTGCTGTGGCAGACAAGCCAGGAAGGATTCATGCGTTCTGTCATCTGCTCATCAGAGAGCTGCTGGAAGCCAAGGGCGGGAGGTTCAGACACCTCCACAGGACTGCACAGAGGGCCCAAACATACTAGGAAACCAGCAATTACAGAAGGTAGCAGAAACAAGACAGACCCCCCTCCCCCAGGAGCAGCTGTCCCCTAACGCCAGAGCTGCCCCCAAGCAGGGACTCTTGCTTCCAGCTGTAACAGGAAGGGAGAGCATGGGGACACTCAGAGGAAGAAGTGCTTCCAGGTAAGTGACTAAGGGGAGTTCTCAGCTGAGCTGGGGGTGGGGGTTGTGTTTACCTGGAAGCTCTTTTCCCTGGATGGCTGGTGGCTGGCCATGTGGGGAAGATGTTTTCTGACTTGGCTTCCAAGGCAGAGACACTGTGTTCCAATTATTTTCTACTTTCAGCCTTCTACTAATATGACTATTACGGGTTTGCCCCTCTGAAATGTTATTTAATAAATCTTGACACAAAGGCAATTAAAATGCTCCATCTCGAATTAACAACAGCTGTGTGCAGGGGCCCTCGCTGCCCCAGTTAGAAGCCTTCCATGGGAGCAACAGCTGCGGATTCTTAGCATTTTTGGGCCGAACGGTGCAGGCAGTGTGGAATTTTAAGTAACCTGTACAATGGCATGATTCTTCCCTTGGCTCCAAACTGGGGAACAATCTGATTTTCTCACTGTAAAAGCAGCACAAAATCTGCTAGCGGCTGCATGGCTTTTCATCCTGTCTCTAATATCAAAGTCCTAACGTAACCCTTTTAAATAAAGGGGGTCTTAATGTCCCTCTAGGATAATTTGATACATGGGACATAATTCTTTTGAAGAACCCCATCTCAGAGCTAAGGGCCTGTGCTCTCCGATGGCCGGCGACTGATAAAGAAAAGGGGCTGCCCCAATTGCCGCTCCCTCACTGACGTGTAGCCCACGGTTACTGTGGGCTCTTGCCCCCAGTAGACCCTCACGCAGCCCTCTATGGTATGATTTAGAGTCTAGATGAGATCCCATTTTGGGGGTAAAAAGAACGGAAAATCCTTACTTTCAATCTCAAGTGGGATTTTAAAGGATTGGGCTGTTGAATTCTCCATGTGAACCTCAAGTTGCACTGGTAGAACAGAGCTCAGGGGCCCTGAGCCTGGTTTTCCACTCTGTCTCCATCTGTCGCTCTCCAGAAGCCGCCGAGTGAGCGCTGTTCTCCGGATCTGGTGCTCTTCGGGCTAGCCCTGTACCAGTTTTCATGACCTTGCCTTAAATGCAGCTCCTGGACCCTCAGCCTCCAAGCGACTCTTGCCATTGCTGGCTTTAGGTAGGGTGGGAGGAGTCGGCAAAGCTGGCAGGGATAGCATTTGCTGATCCGGGCCTGGAAATCGCGGGCAGATGAAGACAATCGGCTGACAAGCAGCTGCATCCCTGAGTGGATGAGCACGTGTCCTCAGCTTGGGTGACTTAGGGCTGACTGTTTCCACAGTCATGGTGCTGAGCTGGGCACGCATTGCTGTTTCTGTTCTTACCACCTGATGCTTTATCTACCACCTCATGGATCAGTGGGGTTATTTAAAAAGCCGATCACATATTTGCATGAGCTCACAGTCAATATTAGAAACAAATTTCCACAAAACATGGTAACTTATTTCTCCACTAAGTGGAAATGACAGAAGTCATCTAGTCCAGAGATACTATGAAGTTCATCTTTTATGAAGAGTATCAGATTCATAGTTTTATACATTTACAGTTACATGTTTAGCTGACATGGGGTGGACATTTTAGATTTTGAGCATGAGGACCTCATGTAGTCCAGGCTGGACTTGAACATGATGTAGCCAAGGTGATTCTGAACTTCTGGTGCTCCAGCCTCCACCTCTCAAGTGGTGTGATTACAGGTATCCACCCCAGTATCCAGTTTATTTGGTGCCAAGGACTGAACACAGCTCCACGGGCTCCGAGGAAGCCCTGTACCAGGTGAACACAGCTCCATGGGCTCCTAGGAAGCCCTGTACCAGGTGAACACAGCCCAGGCACGGTGTGCTCTGTTGACGCTGTGTTGTGTACTGTTAGCTCTTGACTAAGTAGAAGGCACCTGGGAAGCAATGTACACGGTTGTCTTCTGACGACACTGCACGTGTGCACACACGCACACACACTGATCTCAGTGCTAACACTGCACACTTTTACAATGTCTAGACACAACTTACAAATGTGGTACTGTTTTCCACATCTTTAAAGACGAACAGTCTTTGCGATTGCAGTTTTGAGAGTATTAAGTATGTTTTGCAAATCAGTCTGTACTATTCCCAAGTAATCTCTGTTTGTTGCTGTTTTTCTTCAAAAACCCACCCACTCCTGCCCTTGAAATCCTCCTCTCTACATTAAAATGGTCTCAGCCCTGAGCTCATGTTTTTGTGACTGAATGATTCCTTTCAGAGAAAAGCTATAATGCCTCTTACTGTAAGCTGACTGCCCAGGAACGACAGAGCCAGCTGGGACCCACAAGCCACTTGAAGCCTCCTGTAGCTAACGGGAGTGCTTTGGCAGGCCGAGCTTCAGTGTTCTATTGCTGGGAGCCAATGTTCTGGGGCCCGGAGCGAGTAAGAAACCCACATCTCTATACTAGTCAACATTTCTGTTAGTGCTGGGAGCCTTTGACAGGTGTTTTGAAGGAGTTGTTGACGTACACCAGGTCACAAGTCCAGCTGTAGGTCATATAAGAACTTTAAGAGGGACCAGAACCCTGAGAACAACAGACATACTTCCTTATTATTATGGCCTGGCATCTAGGAGGTACTTGGCAACTGTTGTATCAGGAACAGTGACTCTCTAGGCCAGGCAGCCCTGTGTACGGTGCTGGGGTCAATGGGCCTGGTTCCAGGCCTTGGTTTAGACTTGCTGAGTGGTTGGAAGAGAACTGACTTATCCCCACTCTGAGGCCACAGGGATCCTACATCCTGGCTCTAATTAACAGTCATTGATGCCATCGCACAAGGAAAGTAAATGAGAAAGCCCCTGACCCCCGTGACACGCTAACAACCATGCTGCCTCCATGGCCTGGCTCCTTGACTCTGAACTGGGACTGGATTCCATGAAGGGATCCCTATTTGGGGTTGTGTTACCCCACAATATCCCAGCCTATGGAAGGTTTTTAATCCTGACCTGCTACAGTTAGGTCTGGAATATTCTCTAAAGGCTCACGTACGTGGGAAAGGCTTCGGTGCTCAGCTTGGCACAGTGGGAGGCTTAGGTATCGAGGGCTGAGCCCTGAAAGGGACTGGGCTGCTGGTTCATTTGTTTTCTCTCTCATGACCTGGCCAGGAGGTGAGAGGTTCTGCTGTCATGCGATCTCACCTCAGCACGCTAGGCAGGCACGCCACTACTGTGGCCTTAACCCATTCCTCCAGCTTCGCATTTGGCTGCCCAACTCTTCTCTTTGCTACAGAACTGTCAGAGTCTTCTCAGTAGGGGCCCCATCAGCATGGTTTCCCAGGGAACAACCAAGAAACTTAGGGAAAAAAATTCCCCACCAGGATGGAAACCTCTCAACGCCTGCAGCTGGTGCCTCCTGGACACCCAAACTTTTAGAAGACTCCCCAGGAAAAGGGGGCAGGCGTTGACAAACGACTCAAATGTCTAAGAGTTAAAGAAACATGGAGGGGCAGACAGAAGCGCAGACCCGTGGGAAGCAGTTGCTCGCTAAATGTGACCAGTAGAACGGAGCTGACGGGCACCCAAGCTTATTGTAAAGATGCTTCCAGCTCTTTTGGAAGCCTGAAATTTCGCATTATTAAAAACGATAATCATCAGAATACATTCCCCAGGTGATTCTGGGATGAGCTGGACTGGGAGCTTCTAGACCAGATGAGCAAGAAGCGGTCTGCTGTGATCTCCCAGGGGCGCCTGGGGCTGTGATACTCTTTCTCTTCATATTTACCGTGTAATAATGCTGGGCTAATGGCTCCGTGGCGAATGAGCAACTGTTATGACAGTTAATAAAATCCTCAGCACCTTATTAAACGCTCGGCCATTCCTCTCACAGCCCATGGGAGGAACTGCTGGTGTTCTCTGTCGGGCTGGGGGGAAGGCAGTAACACTGGGGTTCAGAGGCGTGCCTGAGAGTCCCTGCATGCCGCCCAGAAGAAAGTCTCCATTTCATCATGCTTTCTGGCTTTCCGTGCCAGCTAATAAATTTCTGCTTTGTTTGTAATAGGTTGTATGATGTTCTATTAACATCTTTAAAACTCTGTAACAGAACACTATGATGAGAGCCACAGGTGTTTTGCCTGCTACCGCTAGGTGCTGTGGGACTCCCACCTGTAGGACCCTCTGGAGTTCACACACACACCACACAGTCCTGTGTCAGCCAGGGTGGTGCCAGGTTTTCACCACAGACCCACAGATTTGCCGTAAGAAACACATCCAAGAAAGGAGGTTTGTCGTGACACCAAACATGAGCCGCCATTTAACGGTCACCTTTAATGAATGGCTTCACGGTTTTACATCTTAAATTGGGTCACGTGACCTGGCTGGACGGTTGCTAGTAAACTCCATTGACCTTCACTCTGACAAGCCAGCGATTGTTCAGTTCTGCCAAAACTGAGCACTGTCATGGAGAGACGTGACACATCTCATTAAAGCAGAACCTGGAAGGGGGACATTTACGTGCAAAGTCAAAGAGGGTTCAAGAGGCAGGCAGATCTCTGTGAGGCCTGTGCCAGCTTGGGCTATACAATGAGTTTCAGGCAAGCCAGGGCTGCGCACATGCACCTCTCAGGAAACTGAGGCACGCGTTGAAATTAGCTTGGTGAATTCACGCGGCAGAGCACAAGGGGCATTCACCGTTCTGTTGACTACACTCAGCTGTTAGCGCAGGCCCAGGTGAGACGAGACCAGCATTTCAGTCAGTGTTAACGGGCTTCCAGAAGGATCTCAGCCAGGGGGAGGGGGCAACAAGTGTGAGGTCAGCCCTTGTTGTGCCCGGCAAGCACAAAGACTGTGTTCTTCTCTTTCTTGAGTTATTCTTGCTATTCCCGATGACAATAAGTCCACAGTACTGCTTTTTTGGAGGAAATCATTAAAAACTTGAAGAAGAATGGAACAGTGGAGGAGAGAGAGAAAGATGCATGTCTGCATCATGCAGTATTCCAAGGACGTGCTCACGTTCTTTTGAATCGCAGTCTTTTGCTGAGTTTCTCGCTAGCTTTGAGTCAATGAAGAAAGAGCGCATGCTGCTCCCACTAGACACGGCATCCAATCACAGTGTAAAGTCTATGCCACTGGGTTCTCTCTGGGGACACAGTGCCCACGTTTCTCCCCTAGAGAAATGTCTCAGCTGGTGATGCATTCAAGTGCTGTCTTGGCAAGTACTGCAATGTCCGCCTGCCTTTTCTCCCCTGAATGGTCAGGTGTTTGAAAATACAGGTGCTGGGGGCCAGGGCAGAGCGATGGAGGCATTCAATATCTGCGCGCTTTCACGGAGGGAAGAGTGTGTGTGTGTGTGTGTGTGTGTGTGTGTGTGTGGTCTTCAGCTAGACCCAGCCAAAGGCTGGGAGTCAGATGGAAACTTACTTCTCTATGGCAACCCAGCTTCATTGGCCGGGGATTCACAGCTGGGTACAGGGTATGATGGCACAAATCTACTACCCAAACATTCAGGAAGCTGTGGCAGGAGGATTGGGTCAAGTCTGAGACCAGCCTGGGCTATGAAGCCTTATCTCACAAACCAAAGCAACAGCAAGAAGGGAATTACTTGTGGGAAGTGGATTGCTTGACTCGGAAGCCAAGAGGTCCCACTGTGGCCATCTCAAATCAGACCCAGGGAAACTGACGGCGTTGAGCTAAGCCCTAACATCTAAGAAGCAGGAGTCCTCTCAGAGTGCTGGCAATTTGATTGTCTAGGTGGATGGTATAAGTTCTAGAGTCTGAAGGCTGACGAGCCTGGAGCTGTGATGTTCAAGTGAGGGTAGATGCATTCCTACTCCCGAAGTGACAGAGAATCCCCCCACTTCTTCTGTGTCCACTCCTCACCACCACCCCCGTCCAGCACTACAGACCGAATGGTGCTCGCCCCTGTTGCTGAGGTCTGGTCTCCCTTATTTGGTCCATGGATTCAAATGGAGTTTTCACTTGACAAAAAAACAAAACAAAACAAAAAACCTCAAACCACACTCAGAATCGACGCTCTGCCCACTGTCTGGGTGACACATAACCCAGTCAAGTGGGCACAAAATTGCCCATTGCTTGGCTCTTGCACTGTCTGCTTCATTCAGAGCAGAAGCCAGAGTCTAGCCTGGGGTTCCAGCCTAAACTGGGGTTCCAGTCTAGCTTTGGGTTCCGTAGCTCAGTGTAGCCATTCTGATCATCTTGGTTTGGTCTGTTTGCTTCTGTCTTCAGTTCAGGGCTTCCCTCCACCTTGAAGGGTTTCTTTGCTCTCCCTGTTGCCTGACTCTTCCCACTCTGCTGATGTGAAGCCAGTCTTCTGACACTCTTGTTCTGTCTCCTAGGTGCTCCATGCCCTTGGGTCCAGACCTCCAGGAGTCTCAGAAGTGGGCCTTTCTGGAGATATGGCGCTAATCTCTGACACTTTCTCCGTGACTGTGTTTTCTTATTTTTTTTCCTTTTTTAAAATTGGTTTTATTGAACTCTACATTTTTCTCTGCTCCCCTCCCTGTCTCTTCCCTCCCCTTCAACCCTCCACAGCTGTGTTTTGGAGTCAGCTGATGCCGCCAAACATCAGGGGACCCTCCCCTCCAAGATGCCTAAGCCCAAAGGCTCTCTTTTGGTCTCATGCACCATCGCCACCCTCACTTCCCTGTAGCTGCTGGTTCCCTGGGTCTGCTCCACAGACGCTGGGGGTCCTTACTTGCATTGTCTTTCTAAGGCGTCGTTTGCTCTCCGTGGATGGCAGAGGCAAGGAGCAGAAGGACTGAAACAAAGTATCAGAATCCAGCTGAAGCAGCCATTCTAGGCTTCTTTCATTTCCCCTACATTCATTTAGAATGTATGCATGCATGCCACGACATGCCTGTAAGGGGCAGAGGACAACCTGCAAGAGTGAGTTCTCTTGTGCCACGTAGGCTCCAGGGATCAAAGCCCAGTCCTCAAGCTCTGTGGCAAGTAATCACCTTAGCAGTGAGCCGTCTCACTGGTCCGTGTTTTGACCACAGTGTTCTTAAATTAATATCACTTAAGGACACTTCAGTGAAGCAAAAAAAAATTAATAATAATTAAAAATAATTACCCTTAGGTATGCATTATTAATTCTTTTAAGACAGATTTTCACTATGCAGCTCTGGCTGGCCTGAAATTTGATGTCGAGTAGGCTGGCCACAAACTGAGAGTTCCCCTGCCTCCACCTCCTGAGTGCTGGGACTAAGAACTGGCATGCTTTGCCCTGTTTATTTTACTAAGTACAACATGCTCATAAAGCCGTTGGGCCCGCAGAGGAATAACTGCTTCCTGGAGGAAGGGCATGTGTGCTGAACTAGCTGCCTTTTTAACTGAACACCATTCCTGATGCCTCCTTCCAAGGTGCTATCCAGGCCCAGATACTGAGATCAGGAAAGATGAGACTCCCCCACGGCAGTGTGACTGTAGCTCTGTTTACTTCCGGAGGAGGCAGCTATGACTTGTCAGGCTCCAGCATCTGGCAAACATGTTTTAGAAAGTGAAAAAAGCCTGCCACTTTGAGGGAAACAACTGATCGTGTTTCTTGACAACACGGGAGCTTTTCAAGCTCCCACCCCACCCAAACATACACTATTTTCTAATTCATCGCTTATCTTTCTGCCTTCCTGGGAAATAAAGGCTGGAAATGGTGTCCTGTCCTTTGTCTGGGCACAAGCATTCCATAAAGCGACTCTGGAAGGCTCTCTCTAGCGCCTGACACAGGCAGGCGCTAAACGGAAGCTGCTTTCTCTCACCATGAGGGGGAATTGAAAAGCTTTGAATTATTTTCTATCAGATGTGAATAAATTCATGAGTTGATGAAACCGACATATTCGTGCTGATCCCCAAGCAGATACTCCTGAAAGGTAATTCAGAGTTCTTTCATAGCAGAGAACAATTCAAAGACAATGGGGTTACAAGGAAGTCAAAGCAATCGTAAAATATTGAATTTTGGGAAGAACTCAGTTCTCTAGGCAGAGAAATAAGACTATGTGCAGTGGCCAAAAAGGCATACAATAACACAGAATCTTATCTGAATATCTCTCAAAGGTGATGCTAGTTAGGCTCTGGCATTGCTATGACAAAAGACCCGTGAAAAGTAGCTTGAACGATGGAAGAGGGGCTGTGGCTCATGGTTCTGAGGGGTTGCTCCATCACGGCTGTGAGAGCATGGTAGGGCTAAACAGTTCTCAATATGGCAGCCAAGAAGCAGCGAGAAAGGAAACAGGAAGTGGTTGGACATGACCTACATCCAGAGCAGGTCCCCATGAACTCCTTCCTCCAAGGTCCCACCTCCTACACTGTCACCTCCCCTGACAATGTCATCTTATGACTTCAACAATGGATCAGTAATTCCATCGATTAGGTCAGAGATCTCATGGTCTAACAATCCTCTTTGGAGACCCCTCCCGGACCTAGCTAGAGGTATTTATTAACCCAATTAAGCTGGCCATCAAGATTGCCATCACAATACTTAAACACAGTTCCCCACAGCACCAGTGCCAATGTAAACAAGGCCATCTGTGTCCCGACACTCTGGAAGCTGCAGCACCGAGTGGTGGCCCCGTCATTATGCCATTAGCGTCGCCTCTCACGCGATTAGCCAGATGTGTTTTTCAAACACTGATAGCACGCCTATCAAGGCTTTGGGTGAGTCAGTGTGAACTCAGATTACGGGATGCTTTGGGCACAGACAGAAGTGAAAAGTGGAGAAGGGAAAATGAAGCCAAAAGAGATTGGGCAATAGCAAGATACTATTCAAGAGAAGGAGGGAAGGAGGAAGAGGAGTAATAGAAGAGGCTATTAAAGTGGTATCCACGCTGTGGTGGGACACAGAGACGCTCTTTGAAGCACATTTGCCAAATGCTTCCATACTTCTGCAGTGGCTGGGCCATCTTGTGTGAGCAAAGCTTCCTGAGTCGTGTAAGGGACAATCCAAAGCCTGTGGAGTGTCCACAGAGTCCTATAGGCTGCTTGCTTGACCTGCGGGGACAACGTCTGTGTCCTCAGAAAAGGTATTTCTCTACAAACAGACACCGGACTGCTCTCCTCAGGAACGGAACGGTGATATTCACACAGAAGTTCGCAGTCAGCTAAGTTTATCCTTGGTGGGGAGGGAACGCGGGGCCCGAATGTTCCTCCCACTGGGATAGAGGAGAGTATTCCTACCTGCTGCACAGCAGCTCAGGTCTCGAGGCCTAAGGGGCCGGATTCTCCGTAGGCCTAAACCTAAGTCTTGGGGAAGTCAGTGCCCTTGGTGAGAGGTTGTGTAACGGCAAGGAAGGGGCATCACAGAGGCTCCCAATTAACCTGAACTCTCTCCCTCACAGCCCCAGTCCCAGCAACATGCCTGCCAGTTCCCAGTCCAGGAATCCTAATTGCTGTGTCGGTTGTTATGGAAACAGACCACACTACTTCCTGAAGAATTCGTTATTCCAACAATCTATTTTTTTCACTAGTTATAGGCCCCCCCCAAACGAACGGTTTGTATGCCAGGGACAAGGAGCTCCAAGGAGCAAAGTTGGTGATTAGCAGAGACTTCTAGGAGCAGGAAGTTAAGTCCACCTTGGGTGATGGGAGACCAGCCATCTCCAGTGAAAGAGACTGACGAGGAGGCCAGCTCAGGAGACAAGAGGGTGCAGACAGAGCTGGAATCAAAGAGAGACCTGGGGATGTAGCAGGAAGGATACCGGAGCCAGCTAGCCTATAGGGATGAGGACAGTCGTCAGGGCTGTCCATTCTTCAGGAGCCGATGGTACTTGAACACAGGAAGAGTGTTTGGAATATTAGCTCTGTTTCAAGCGTAGAGATGAACACGTCCTCCTAGGTGTGGCCAGTCTGCAATTCTACGGCCGCTCTGACTGGTTGTAACCTGCACAATTCAGGAGTCTTCTTTTTCTTGAGACAGGGTTTCCTGTAGTTCAGGCTGTCCACACAGCCCTTTTGTAGTCAAAGGTGACCTCATGGTTTGGGAGGCCCTTCTGTCTACGTGTTGATTAATGAGTAAAGAAACTGCCTTGGCCTGTTGATAGGGCAGAACTTAGGCAGGGAAAGTTGGACTGAATGCTGGGAGAAGGAAGGCTGAGAGAGAGACACGCCATGGATCCGCCACCAGAGATAGAGGTGCTGAAACTTTGCTGATAGGCCACGACCTCGTGGCTATACACAGATTAATAGAGATGGGTTAAATTAATATGTAATAGTTAGCCAATAAGAAGCTAGGGCTAATGGGTCAAGCAGTGATTTAATTAATACTGTTTCTGTGTGATTATTTCGGGGCTAAGCTAGCCAGGTGACCGAGAAGAACAAGCAGCCCCTCCGTCCTACAACCTCCACCTTTTGGTCCTCTCTATCTGCCTTCAGTGTTGGGGGCTGAACCAGGGCCTCGCATGTGCTAGGCAAGCATTCTACCCATTGAGCCAGACCTCCCGCCCACTAACCTTCTGTAGACAGAACCACTTTTTTTTTATTGAGAAAAGAAGAAAAAAAAAACCATAAACAAAAAAACAAGTTTCCACCTCCTCCCAGCCTCCCATTTCCCTCCCCCTCCTCCCACCCTTCTCTCCCTCCTCCCACTCTTCTCCCCCTCCCCCCACTCCTCTCCCCCTCCCTCTCCAGACAGAACCACTTTTGTACCATTGACATCTTGTGGCTCTTACTAAAATTTACCCAAACGGTTCTCACTGTGCCTTCATGTTCTCAGGGACTTCACAACTTCGAACAGACCCGTGATAATATAGCCATTCTGCTGTTTGTCATGGGGGCATTTGGAACCTAGGCCTTATTTTAATAGATGCCTTAGAAAAAGAGAATCCAATTCCCTGTATCACAGTGGCTTTGTCCCTTCTGTCTAAACAGTGAACTGTTTTATTTTTCCAAGCAGAGCAGTGGCTGACCAATAAGTAGAAAAACAGGAGATGTTGGTCAGATCCAAGAAAGATTCTTGTGTTCAGAGAAAGAGGGTCTGAGGGCTCTTGTGTTCAGTCTCGCTGTCTATGGTTCCACACTGTGTTCTTTGAGTCTCCGAAGGGCACAGGGTTTTGCCACAGGTGAGCCAAGGTCTTCAGTTATACCATACACAGAGGCAACACTGCATTTCCAAGGCATAAGCTATGAGTTAGAACAGTGGGGAAACTGGAAATAATATTGCCAGAGGTGGTAATGACAACCACAAGCCAGGCTGTATTATGGTTACAAGCTTCTGGGGATCACATTATTAAAACAACATGGTAATGAAGGATTCCTACTCCAAGCATCTAGATATCTAGATATCAACCTTAAAGGCTCTCTCCTTTCCCCAATTTGGCTTCTAATATAAAATATGAGCAGAGACTAGAATATATTACAGTACAAGGAAGGTCTCATGCCTAAGAACACAGCTTGTTAAAGTTTTAGTAAGCCATATGCAGGACCAATTTTCCACTGGAATTAAGATATCCAGTGAAGGCTAAGAAATACACTTTTATTTCCTAAGAAAAATACAAAACAAGAACTGAAGAAGTGAGCTAAGGACCACCAGAGGCCAACAAAGGAGCCCCAGCAAGACTGAATTCCATCATTCTCATGAATTCTCATGGGCACATGCTGTCCTCAGCTAGAGTTTCCCTTCTGCCACCTCCCATGAGGCCCTTCACCAGCTCCCAGTTCTGCGTCAGCATGGCCTCCTCAGGGAAGCTGGCCTGGCCTCGTCACCCACTTGACCAGATTACTCTCTTTTTCTTCTTTTTAACTCTTTAGTAACACTTCTCAGGGGATGTGATCCGTTAATTACTCTCTTCCTTACGATGGGGTGTCTCGCTCCATCCCGGCCACAGTCCCCCTCAAATAGTTCGTGTGTGAGAGGCCAGGAGCTCAGATGACAGCTGGAGAGCCTGGCACAAGGAGATGTAGTCCCAGACCCTTGTCTCCAGACTGCCACCAGGTTAGCGCTCAGCTTCTCTGGGCTTCATTCTCCCCACTGACAACGAGGGAGATTTACCCCAGAGGTTCACAAGGTGGTGGGTGTCCTAAGGTCAGCACACAGTTGATCTGGTTGTATTTCCCTGGGAATAACACCATTGTTTTCCCATTCCTGAAGAGGTAGGGACACTTTCACTATTTGGAAGTATAGAAAGATACTTTTGTGGAAAATGCTAATACATGTATATATTATATATAATGATATATATCATATATAATACTATATATATACTTGGATTACAAACAGGAAAGTGTACCCTTTGGGAGGCATTCTGACTACCTGACATGCTTTCACATGTGTTGGAGAGGGCTGGGATTGAACCCAAGACCTTGAACGTCATTGTCAAGAGCTCTTGTTGCTAAACCACACCTCCATCTCCTTCCCAACCTTTTAAACTTTTGCATAACTGGTTCCTTACTGTCCACAAGTAAAGTTAATCTCTACCCCATGATCTTGGCTAAGTCCCATAACTGTCCTGAGTGTCGACTTTCTAGTCTGTATAACAGAGATGGAACAGGGCTGGGTCACCCAGCTATGTCATGGCTCGAGGATTATCTGCGGTGACCTGGAGCATGGCAGGTGAACAGAAGGAGTTAATCTTATGGCATTTTATCCAACAAGTAGCTAGAAAGTATCACTCTACTGGGACATTGAAGAAATGAGGTTTTTGGGTGTGTGTGTGAGTGTGTGTGCTATTGGGGATCAAATCCAAGACTTCACACGTACTACGCAAGTGCTCTAGCCTTGGGCTGCACACCCAGCCCCAAACTAGACTTTTTTTTTTTTTTACTGTGCAGAATATAATGTGTGGCAAGGGAGGAATATTTTCATATGTGGTCACCATGCATTTAGTTTTAATAGAGGGTTGGTAGTCAAATAGCAAAAGTGAGTGTTGGACTTTAGCACGCTGCAGCCCCTTGGCCTTGTATTTCACTCCACTGCTACAGAGCTGAGCTCTGCGGCCGAGATTCCTACAACCCCGCCTTTTCTATGCTGAAAAGCGACAACGCAAAAAAAAACTTTTAATTGCATATTTATGCATGCAACCATCTGGAAACCTCAGGGGTATTATTTTGGTCAAAAGAAGAACATGAATTCAAAGCAGGACAGAATGAGAGATGAATATAATTTTTCTGCTATTACAATATTATTAGCAACTGTATTAGCAAAGTTGAGAGCTATTACTCACCCATCAGGAAGATAATTTTACATTTCCTCAAATCCTCCATTAAGCCTTTAAAAGAAGAATAATTTAAATTATCGACAAGAAATACCACACTGACGCCCTGGTCCTACCCATGATCTACAGAGCTGAGCCCACAGGAATAAACAAGCTATGACCACCAGGGGGTAGTGAGTGTGGAGGCTTTCCCCCTACCCAGGATTTTTATTTAACACAGATCTTTAATTTGAAGTGTAAAACTGATACCACCAAATAGTGTGACTCACATGGAAATCCAACTTTTTGTCTGTTTTTTTTTTTTGGTGTGAGGATTTGTTTGTTTTTGAGACAGGGTCTCCCTGTGTGTCCCAAGCTGGCCTCAAACTCAGCTGAACTTCAAACCCTTCCTTCTTTTGCCTCAGCTCCCTTAGTGCTGGGATTACAGGTGTGCACTATGCCTGGATATAAAGCCAATCTTAAACTTTATATTTAGGTTGGTTTTTTTTAATCTCAGTTTGTTCTTTACTTTAAGATGTAGTGCTTCTATTTTTTAAGGGTTTCATATGTGCACACAGAGCAGCGATTGCATCCATTCCCACTCCCCTACTCCTTCTAGATCCATCCCACCCTGATCCAGTATTTCACATTTGCAACCACCCTGTTTAAAAAAGGAGAAATTAATATACAAGATGTCTAGAAGACAAAAATAGTTTATGGCTATCGTAGACAATGCCATTTTCTGTTTTAAGTTGTGATGTAAAGTTTCCTTTAAAATATCAATCTTTATTCATCATGAGTCAGCGTATAGAACAGGACCAAACAAGAAGTTAACAGAACCAGTAGTACAGAATAATAATCATGGCAGTGGAAACAAGCTCTGAATCTGGGGAACCACTGCTGGGAGAAACGGTGTGAGATAAGGAAAAGCATGAGAACATCTGGAGTCAGTGGGACCCTAATGACTTCACATTGCCGAGGGTTGGAATGGGAACTTCAGGGCACGTGGGTAGGTGCCGCATTGCTGGTCCCACAAACAACAGGCTTGACCTACACAGGGGAGGGGTGTGGGGTGCTGGGGGGACAGGGAGAGAGACCGTGATTGTGCATTTTTACTAGGGTGTGGGACTGAAAGTTTCACACACGCTAGGTAAGGAGTCAACTGCTGAGCTATATCCCCAGCCCTTAAAATCTATTATTATATTTACTTTATATATTTTCCTGCTTCTATGTTTGTGCACCACACGTGTGCACGGTGCCCACAGAAGCCAGAAAAGGCCATCAGATCTCCCGAAACTGGAGTTATTGATGGCTGTTAGCTTCCACGTGGATGCTGGGAGCTGAACCCAGGTTCTCTGGAAAAGCAGCTAGGGAGAGTCATTCTCCAGCCCATCCTAGTCCTGTAGTTTTTTTTTTTTAAACTTTTTAATATGGGGTGGGGTTTTACTAAGCGATGCAGGTCAGCCTTGAATTCACATTGTAGCCCAGGCTGGCCCTGAACTTTGGGTATTCTGACTTGGCCCCCTGAACAGCTGGGATTACAGGTCTCTGCCGTGGTCCAGTTGGTGTCTTGAATTTTTCATGAAGTCAGATATGGAGCAACTCTAATGTGTTCTACAGCATCCCAGCTTCCCTGAGCATCTTTGAATGTATTTGCAGTTTAGGAAGGTGGCCATATTTACTGTGATTATTTTCTTTGTTTTCAGGAGAGCTGATGTGGCTATACCCTATTTCAGTTTAAAAATTACTTTTTAGTTGAAAATCATGTATTCATACAACGTAGTAATTACTAAGTTGTATGATAATTTTCAGTGACTTGAGAGCATGCTTATATAACAATATGTTAGAAATGTGGCGATATTTATACACACACATAGATTCTCAACGGGGTAAAAACAGGGCGAAGACAACGTACTCCAGCGAGGCATGCGAGAATGTTAGGCACAAATGCCATTGGTCCTAGAGTTTCAGGTGGTTCTAGCTTTCTGCCTTAAAATGCTTCTGCAGTGAGCTCTGATGCTATAACCAGGGATCAAGGAAAGTTTGTGGGGCAGCTGTCTATCCAACTTGCAGCGGAGACAGAGTTGGCTGTGGGTGGGGCCAGGTGATGGCTCTGTCACAGCTCAATTCTAGGCCTTCCCTGATGACTGCCACAATCATTTGGTGACTTATTTTCACACAACTGCTGTTTCTATTTGCATCGAATAACACTTTCTCTAGCCCTTCATGGATCAATGGGAGTTAGGACTGGGTTAATTTAAAAAGCCAAATCACTTGTGTGAGTTACAGCCAATACTATAAATCGATTTCTATAAACTGTGGTGACATTCTTTCAAGTAGACAGGACAGAATGTGTTAACCTAGGCAACTATGAAGCTCATCTTTTATAAACACTATTAAATTCACAGCATTTGATCTCATTTCATTCCATATACAGCTAGCATGGAGTGGCTATTTTAGTTTTCAAGTGACTGTTTTATGAAATATTGTCTCACGTATCCCAGGCTAGCCTCAAACTTACTATGTAGCTGAGGAGAATCTTGAACTTGAATTCCTTCTGTCTCCACCTGTTAAGTTCTGGGGTTACAGGTGTGGCCATCACATTAGGTTATGAAAGCCTGGAGACGGAACCCAGCTACGAGCATGTTAGACAAGCACTCCCTCTCCTTTGAGAAACTTTTAACATGATAAAAATGACCAAGTGGTACTACTTCAGGATGCCGGTTGGGCTGGCTCGACACTGTAGCACAGTAACTGCTATTATGGAAAAGAAATTCTGTTTCCAACTCAATTAGCAAAAATTGCACCTCCAATAAGCCCCATTGGCTGTTACTGACACTGTGAAGATTTTATGTTTCAATTACGTGTGGCGAATTTTGAGCTGAAGAATGCTACTTTCTATTGAGTGATCTTGCTACTCCGTAACAGCCAGTGGGGATGGGACAGAGAGTGTGTCCCAAACATCTTGATTAGAGCATCCACTTCTCACTGTGCTCCTTGAGAATCAGGTTCTCTGGGCTGCTGGGCAATGCATCTCTTAGTAAGGATTCCTTTCGGTTCCGTGTGTGGACCAACAAGTCGGCAAGCCATAGATTCCCAGGATAACTCATGGAAAATGCTCTGTTGTTTTTAAATCTTAGCTGGCATTAAACAAAGACAGCATATTTGAAGCTATGTGTTCTGATTAGGGAAGGAAACTCACCTCCTGCGGTGTCCTCTCCAAACACATTTAGTTCATCATCGCCCTGTTTTGAAAATAATCATAGCATTAGATGGGAACAATAATAGACAAATTTAAGCTCCTTGTTAACGATAAATGCTGGACATTGAAACAACTCCATTAAGGGAAGAAACGTCTAAACACTTGTAAAGATGAGTAACAGAATTTCAGACGTTACATTGTTGATCTGTTGGCAACCAGTACAGAATTCAGTCTCATTTTTTTTTTGGTGCATAAATTATGTATGGACAGAGAGCTAGCTTCAAGACAACAAAATTCTTCAGTGTTAGAAGCTAACGGATAGGTAAGGTCACAGCTGGGTTATGAACACCCCCTAATTTAAGGTCGATGTTGGCAAATTTTTCAGCCAAGGCCAAGCAGTAAGCATTTTTGATGTGAACCTCATTGTCCCTGGCCACAGTTACAGTTTGTTAGTTCTTATGGATAAAATGAGGAAAGATCAAGTGACCGTTCTTTTCCCTCATGTTTATCTGTAAAACTCTCATTTCCCTTTGGCAAGGTCACTGTTTTCCTTCTAGAGCAGCGTGGTGTATCTGGGGGGCAGGTTTATAAAGAGTCAGTGCTGAGAACTCCCATCACCATCTACCTCGTTCCTGTCTTGTTTTCCTACTTCCTTACCCATAGGTTACCACGTGTTCTAACCATCAGCTTGACACAGCCTAGAATCATCTCTGAAAAAGTCTTTTTTAAAAAAATATTTATTTATTTATTATGTATACCATGTTCCTCCTGCATGTACAACTCCAGGCCAGAAGAGGGCATCAGACCTCATTACAGATAATTGTGAGCTACCATGTGGTTCCTGGGAATTGAACTCAGGACCTCTGGAAGAGCAGCCAGTGCTGGATGTTTGCCTTCTCAATGGTGGACTTAAGCTGAAGAAACCCTTTCCTCTCCGAAGTTGCTGTTAGTCAGGACATTTTATCATAACAACAGAAACAATGCTAGAATACCACATCTAGATGTTTCTATCCAGATACATGAAAAAGTGACTTCCAGATATCCAAGAATTTAAATGTGTGTGTGTGAGTGTGTATATCAGTGTGTGTGTAAGCGTGTGTGTGTATGTGTGTAAGTGTGTGTATGCATGTGTGTCAGTGTGTGTATACATGTGTGTGTAAGCGTGTGTGTGCATGTGTGTAAGTGTGTGTGTTTGCATGTCTGTCATTGTGTGTATATACACGTGTGTGTAAGCGTGTGTGCATGTGTGTAAGCATGTGTATGCATGTGTGTATGCATGCGTGTAAGTGTGTGGAAGCATGTGTCAGTGTGTATGCATGTGTATAAGCATGTGTGTGCACGTGTGTGTAAGCATGTGTATGCATGTGTGTGTCAGTGTGTGTATGCATGTGTGTGTCAGTGTGTTTATGCATGTGTGTGCATGTGTGTAAGCATGTGTATGCATGTGTGTGTCAGTGTGTGTATGCATGTGTGTGTCAGTGTGCATATGCATGTGTGTGTAAGTGTGTGTAAGCGTGTGTGTCAGTGTGTATGCATGTGTATAAGCATGTGTGTGTGCACGTGTGTAAGCATGTGTATGCATATGTCAGTGTGTTTATGCGTGTGTGTGTAAGCGTGTGTGTATGAGTGTGTAAGTGTGTGTGCATGTGTGTAAGCATGTGTATGCATTTGTGTGTCAGTGTGTGTGCGTGCATGTGTATATGAGTGTGTGTGCGTGCATGTGTGTGTGAGTGTGTGCGTGCATGTGTGTGCCAGTGTGCACTGATCTTCTATTTTTGCAGTGTATTCTGGAGAAATTTCTGTTAATACAGGACGTTCTCAGCATAGTATTCTTGGCTGCACAGTATCTATTGTGAGACT
Source organism: Microtus oregoni (assembly GCF_018167655.1). Lineage (NCBI taxonomy): Eukaryota > Metazoa > Chordata > Mammalia > Rodentia > Cricetidae > Microtus > Microtus oregoni. Next base: position 54,770,222 of record NW_024543059.1, on the reverse strand, counting down.
GGGAACATAATTAATTTTTAACCTTCTCTTTATTGATGAGCAGAGCTGTTCTCACTCTGACTGATTTAGGGAAGGTGGCTCAGTGAATAAATCCATATAAAACCACTTCACACAAACATTCCTTCGGGGCAAGTTCAGGATTCCAAGTTTGTGTTCACAGATTAAATGTATTTACAATTTTGATAGATTTTCTTTTCTTTTGCCAAGCTGGTCTCTGGAGAGGTTACCGTGTTCTGCAAGGACAGCATCCATGACACTTTCTCCAGACTTTTGCCTTTAATTCTCTTGGATGCCAGAGTCAGTTCCATGAGGTCACCTGGTTACATGGACCCCCGAGGCAACATGCAGAGAAAGCACTTTGACTAAGTACAGGCCTTGCCACTTCGGGAGAGTCTGAGCCTCCGGGCAGCTCTACCGCTTGTCTTCTTGGATTTGCCCTTGTCTCTGGAGCTGCCTCTGTGACACAGGATGCTAAGTGGAGTGGTCATTCAGGGACACGTTCACACTACTTAATCCTCCCTGTGAAGGGAAAGAACCTCAGAACTCCTCACGGACACTCTGAGCAGCCTCTGGCTAGGTCACCAGGCCCCTGGTGACGTCAGCAGTAGACTGAGACCCATGCCTTTCACCATCGTGAGCAGCTCCATAGCTTTTGTCCCCTCAGTAGAGCCATCATGGCAGGTGTTGGTGGTCTTCTACGGAGCCCTGGACCGCTGATCTTAGCATTCAGGAGCCGGCACCCTGCCCCTGTGAGCTGGGACGATGCTATGATACAGGGGGAACTCTGGAGCCCCCTCCATGATCAAGAAAGCTTGGACAGAGCAGGACCACCATTCTGCTGAGCTTTGACCCCTGCACCATCCCGAGAGCAAAACCATTCACACCTTTGCATAAGAATCTCCACCTCAGGTACAGCTTGGAGGGAAGCCAGCCCACTGTACTCTCCCGGAGCAATGAATAGGCTTGTCCGAAACGCACACACAGTAAGAGCGTCACTAACAGTGGGCGGAGAATGCCTGCTGATCAGAATCTGCTCTCCACTGGTCAGACACTTGCTGGATACGTCTAGGTGATGTCAAGAGGAAACCGAGTTCATACCCTCACTCTTCCACATCATTAGACTATACAATTATACACGGATGGGCTGAGCTGTGGCTCGTCTTTCCTGCCTATGGTAGCATGTCTTGGGAGTTTGATCAAAGTTAATCTGAATTCCTAAAACAAGGGGCCACATTGAAAAAGGGCCCTGCTCCTCTCTAGCTGGCTTCTGGAGTTTAGCCTGTTTTTATCCATGACTCTTATTCACAGCTCTGTGTTCTGTTTGTCTGGAGGCGTTGACTGAACTCCATTTTATTTCTATTAGCTCACTGGTAGTGAATAGGTTTCTAGGGCACAGAAGGAACTGTCATTTGTTCTTAGTAATGTCATGCATAGACATAAAAACCCAGATGAAGGAAATGTCTGATTGAGGGTACTGTTCTCCTGTGATTGCCAGTATATCTCACACTTCCAGGGTAAATCTTCTGTAAGTAAAATTCCAGGATCAGTGGCAGAGTGCTTTCTTAGAACACCCAAGGCCCTGGTTTTTATTCTCAGCCCCATAAAGTAAAATCAATCTTTTACATAGAATTTGTGAGGCCAACATTCAATTTAAAGCAAAATCAGTCAACTAACCAACCAACTAACCAGCCAACCAGACAGAAAGTCAGATACCCAGATAGCCAGAGAGCCAGTCAGACAGACAGAGATCCAACCAAGCAGCCAGACAACGAACCGACCAGTCAGCTAACCAACTAACCAACTAACCAGCCAACTAACCAACCAACCAACCAACCAACCAACCAATCAAACAAACAAATGAACAACAGTAAGTGCCAGGATTGTAGCTCAGTGGTACGGTACTCTCTTGGTATGCAGATAGTCCTGAGTTTAGACTTCAGATGTTGCAAAAATAGTGTTTATTTGGGTTGGGGATATAGATCTATGGTAGAGTTCTTTTCTTGCATATTCAACAAGCTGGGTTCAGTCCCTAGTACTGACAAAGACGAAATGAAGAAAGGGAAGAAGGAGAAAAAAGAAAGAAGAGGAAGGAGGAGGGAAGGAAAAAGGAAAGAAAATGGCTTCTTACAAACATACATACACTCACACACACTCAAGAGGGGTGAAAGTCAAGTGTTTGCTTTAGTGAATAAGATGCTAGAGGCCAAAAATCATGTGTTTATAAACGTGTGAATTAATACTCAGGTTTTTTATTCGATTCCATTGGTCACCCCCTTTGTTTTTATGCCAATGCCAAGCTGTTTTCATTACTGTAGCTCTGTAATAGATCTTAATGTCAGGGATGGTGATGCCTCCGGAAGTTCCTTTATTGTATAGGATTGTTTTGGCTATACTGGATTTTTTTTTGTTTTTCCATATGAAGTTTATTATTGTTCTTTCAATGTCTGTAAAGAATTGTGTTGGGATTTTGATGGGGATTGCCTTGGATCTATAGATTGCTTTTGGTAGGATTGCCATTTTTTTACTGTGTTGATCCTACCTATCCAAGAGCGTGGGAGATCTTTCCATTTTCCAGTATCATCTTCAATTTCTTTCTTCAAAGACATAAAATTCTTGTCAAATATGTCTTTCACTTCTTTGGTTAGTGTTACCCCAAGATATTTTATGTTATTTGTGGCTATCGTGAAAAGTGATGTTTCTCTGATTTCCCTCTCAGCTTCTTTATCCTTTGTGTATAGAAGGGCTACTGATTTTTTTTGAGTTGATCTTGTATCCTGCCACTTCACTGAAGGTATTTATCAGCTGTAGGAGTTCTCTGGCAGAGTTTTTGGGGTCACTTATATATACTATCATATTATTTGCAAATAACAAAAGTTTGACTTCTTCCTTTCCAATTTGAATCCTCTTGATCTCCTTTTGTTGTCTTATTGCTATTGCTAAAACTTCAAGAACTATGTTGAAGAGATAGGGAGAGAGTGGACAGCCTTGTCATGTTCCTGATTTTAGTGGAATCACATTGAATTTCTCTCCATTTAATTTGATGTTTGCTGTTGGCTTGCTGTATATTACTTTTATTATATTTATATATGTTCCTTGTATCCCTGATCTCTCCAAGATCTTTATCATGAAGGGATGTTGGATTTTGTCAAATGCTTTTTCAGCATATAATGAAATGATCATATGTTTTTTTCTTTCAGTTTATTTATATGATGGATTACATTGATAGATTTTCGTATGTTGAACTAGCCCTGCATCTCTGAGATGAAGCAACTTGATCATGGTGGATGATTTTTTTTGATGTGTTCTTGGATTTGGTTTGCCAGTATTTTATTGAGTATTTTTGCATTCATGTTCATAAGTGAGATTGGCCTGTAATTCTCTTTTTTTGGATGAGTCATTGTGTGTTTTGGTATCAGGGTAACTGTAGCCTCATAAAACGAGTTTGGAAATGTTCCTTCTGTTTTTATTGTGTGGAACACTTTGAGGAGTATAGGTATTAGTTATTCTTGGAAGTCTTGGTAGAATTCTGCATTAAAACTATCCAGCCCTGGGCTTTTTTTGGTTGGGAGGTTTTTGTTGACAGCTTCTATTTCCTTGCAGTTTATAGGTCTATGTAAACTGCTCACCTGGTCTTGATTTAATTTTGGTATATGGTATCTATCTAAAAAGTTGTTCATTCCTTTACATTTTCCAATTTTGTGGAGTACATGTTTTTGTAATATGACCTAATGATTCTCTGAATTTCCTCAGTGTCTGTTGTTATTTACCCCTTTTCATTTCTGATTTTGTTAATTTGAATGTTCTCTCTCTGTCTTTTGATTAGTTTGGATAGGGGTTTGTCAATCTTGTTGATTTTCTCAAAGAACCAGATCTTTGTTTAATTGATTCTTTGGATTGTTTTCTGTGTTTCTATTTTGTTGATGTCAGCAATCAATTTGATTATTTCCTGTCTTCTACTCTTCCTGGGTGAGTCTGCTTCTTTTGGATGGGGTAGAGAACTAAACAGAGAATTCTCAACAGAAGAATCTCAAATGGCCAAAAGATACTTAAAGAAATGTTCGACATCCTTAGCCATCAGGGAAATGCAAATCAAAACAATTCTAAGGTTCCATCTTACACCTGTTAGAATGGCTAAAATCAAAAACACCAATGATAACCTATGCTGGAGAGGATGCGGAGTAAGGGGAACACTCATCCATTGCTGGTGGGAATGCAAACTTGTATAACCACTTTGGAAATCATTATAATGGTTTCTCAGAAAATTGGGGACCAACCTACCTCAGGATCCAGAAATACCACTCTTGGGCATATACTCAAAAGATGCTCAATTATACTACAATGACATTTGTTCAACTGCATTCATAGCAGCATTATTTGTAATAGCCAGAACCTGGAAACAACCTAGATGACCCTCAACCAAAGAATGGATAAAGAAAATGTGGCACATTAACACATTAGAGTACTACTCACCGGTACAAAACAATGACACCTTGAATTTTGAATGCAAATGGGTGGAATTAGAAAACACCATCTTGAGTGAGGTAACCCAGACCCCCCAGAAAAGAATATGGTATGTACTCACTCATAAGTAGATACTAGCTATAAACAAAGGATATTGAGCCTGTAGTTCATGATCCTAGAGAAGCTAAGTAATAAGGTGAACCCAAAGAAAAACATATATAGACCCACTTGGAAATTGGAAACAGGCAAGATTGTCTGACAAAATTGGAAGCATGGGGGTGGGGGAGAAGGGAGGGTGGAAGGAGAAGAGGTGGGGAAAAGGGGAGGGGTGAGGAGAACTTGAGGAAATGGGATAGTCGAGATGGAGGAAGGACAGAGATGAGAGCAAGGAAAGAGATATCTTGATTGAGGGAGTCATTGTAGGGTTAGCAGAAACCTGGCTCTAGAGAAATTCTCAGGAATCCACAGGCTGATTCCAGTTAAGACCCTAAGCAATAGAGGAAAGGGGGCTTGATCTTGATTTGTTCTGTTGTTAGACTGATGAATACCTTAAATATCACCGTAGACCCTCATCCAGCCACTGATGGAAACAGAGGCAGAGACCCACATCGGAGCACTGGGCTGAGACCCCAAAGTCCAGTAGAAGAGTGGAAGGAATGAGAATATGAGCAAAGAGGTCAAGACCATGAAGGGTTCATCCACTAAAACAGTTCATCTGAGCTAATGGGAATTCACCAACTCCAGCTGGACTGGGAAGGAACAAGCATAGAACCAAACTAATCCCTCTGAATGTGGTTGACAGTTGCATGGCTGAGAAGACTGAGGGGCCACTGTCAGTGACACCAGGATTTATCCCTACTGCATGTACTGGCTTTTTGGGAACCTATTCTCTTTGGCTGGATACCTTGCTCAGCCTAGATATAGTAAGGAGGGCCTTAGACCTTCCACAAAGCAATGTGCCTACCCTCTCTGAGGATTGGAGGGGGGTGAGGTAGGGTATGTGGAGGGAATGGGACGGAGAGGAGGGAGTGGGAACTTGGATTGGTATTTTTTTAAAAATCTAATAAATTTTTTCTAGCATCTAGAAAAAAGATGCTAGAGACCTCTGGAGGTACAGTCTTGCCTCTTTCCATGCTAAGTACATTTTACATGAAGGTGCTAATTTGGGGGTATCGGCTGGACAAGGAGGGAAGGTACAGTCTCATTCTGGACCATCTGCTGTGTTATTTATGGTCAGTTGCACTGAGGTTTCAGCCCCACCTGAGACTTGAGAAATCCCACTGCTCTAACCACCAAAATTCTCCTGAGTGCTATGGATGCTTCTTTGGGTCATTGTCTTTTACTGTGTTCATTCCATTCAGCCGGCCTTTTGTCATTTTGAGTCTGCATCGAGGAGTTGGCTTTATGGGTGCAGTGAGGCAAAGTGACTTTCCATAGCCTTAAATTAAAGGTTAGGGGACATGCTATGGATAGCCTATTCTCTGCACTGACAAGACAGCATACATGTAGGCACGGATTTTATGTAAACATCATTTGCGACACACACACACACACACACGGAGTCTAGAAGCTCCGTGCAGTGATGCAGTTAGTCCATAATGGCCTGAGAGCAAGGTTGTAAAATCACCGACGCAGCTCTGCTTGCTGCCTGTTTCTGGCTCTCTCTGTGGAGCAGTGTGTTGATAGCTGGTGGGAAATCATTCATGACTCAACGTAAGGGCGCATCAGCTGCTTGTGTAAACGCTCAGAGAAAGCCGGCTTCTGCCACAGCTTGTCGCGGCTCCAGCTACTATTCTCCAGCCAACCAACACTCTGCTTCCTATCCCGTGTGAACACGCAGACAGGACACAGATTTCCAACAGCTGCACTGGGGTGGGACCACCTGCAGGGGCTTCAACTGTTTGGTGAGAGGCAGCTTCCTCTGGGATAACGGAGCCTGTGACAGTTACTTCTCTTGTCATCAAGACCAAATGGCTGATGCTGGTGGCCAAGGTGTCAGCCCCCCGGGAGGCTCGCTGGTCAGCTAGTCTTGATGAATTGGTGGCTTCCAGATTCAGAGATTCTGTCTCAAAAAACGCCAAGGCAAGCAATTGAGGAGGACATTGCATGTTGATTTCTGGCCTCCACACATGCACACATGGAAGGTCTAGGGCCTCGGAGAACGTCTCCCCAACCTCCTTTTCTTTGGTTAAACCTAAAGCTTTGTAGTTCTGACCACCTCAATTATCACCATCCCACGCAGCTTCCCAAAGATCATTCCTGAATCATCTAAAGTCTAGCGCTATCATGCACCAGCGTCTCCCGCCTTCACTAGTCTCCTGCTTTAATCTTGTTTTCTGTTCCCTGAGAATCTGAGGGTGAGCTGGGGAGAGAATGACACAGAGACAACAGAGCAGAGGACCAAGGAGATGAGGACGACAACATCCAGGTTACATCAAAGTGACAGACAGGTCAAAGTGTTAGATCACAGACCTTCTCTCTCTCTCCCTTCCCCCACAGAAATCAGGCCAGCATCACCATCCCCTCCCTTGCAGCTCTCTTTTTCTGGGACAGAGAGTTGACAGGAAAGCATGCTGCCCCTCCCTGTGAAGCTGTAGGATGTGAGTATGGTCCCACTTAGTGCCTGCCTTTTGGCATGTAGCCTAAACCTGACTAAACCAGGGGGAGTGGGGCCCATTTCACCTTCCTCACCCAAACACTTTTGAGTGAGAACCCCCTTTTATTTTCTCTAGAAGTGCAGGGTCTGTTTCTCCCTTCAGGCCCCTGCTGTACTGTATACAGTGGCCGTCCCTCTGGTGCCTTCCTCTTTCAAGGCCTGATCACGATGGTCCACAGTCACGGGGCTCTCTCCTAGTAAGGCTCATTCTGAAGGTTGATTTCAGATCAGCTCCTTTCAACAGATTGCGCTGAGGTGAAAGAGATATTTTCTAGATTGACCAAGATGTTTAAACTTTGGGAGTATTTTTGATGAATGAGAAAATGAGCCCCATCTGGGGCAAATCATTCTATAATCTCACTGTTTGGGAGGTGGAGTGTGTGTGTGTGTGTGTGTGTGTGTGTGTGTGTGCATGTGTGTGTTGATAGAAATTAAAGATGCTAGGCAAGTATTCTACCACTAAGCTACATACAGCTCTTGTAGTTTTGGAGATAGGATCTTTCTGTATGGTTGAGGCTGAATGGGAGCTCATTAGTCAGCCCAGGCTGGTCTCGCACCCATGAGCCCCCTGCCTGTCCTCCTGGGTTGTGGACTTAGAGCCATGCATTACCAAGTCTGGCTTTTAAGAATCCTAGGATCTGTCCTTTGGAAGTACCAAACTCTTCATGGCACAGGAGGGCAGCCACATTCTTCTCCCTCCCCAAACAGCTTTGCACCCTAACTGAGGTGAACATCGTCCCCACCTCTGACACACTGTCAATTCTGTATCTCAATCCTCAGTCAACAGAATGAAGCTGCGCAGAGGTTGAACTAACTCCTAGGTCATATTTCAACAGCCCCATGTGCTTCGTTTCCTCTCTCAGTCACCCCCAACACACATACAACAGGAACAGACATGGGCTTGCCTGCATGTCCATGAAAGGACACATAGAGAGATGCTGACTCACTGTACTTGAGATCATCCCATGCAGCCTGAGCCTCTGAGCTGGCTACCCAGTCAGATACAGACACACAGGGATGTCTTTTCCTGGGGTTCATGTAAGAACCTGGTTTACACTACTGAAGGGGCTGAGGAGGCAAGCCTGACATTCACAGATGTCTGTGGTGAGTCTAGACATAAGAGGTGGCACTGGACATTGGTTCCTAGAACTTCTTTGGGGGACCTTCAACTGATTGAATAAGGCCACAGCAACTGGCGGTTGATACCAGTAATATCTACAAAACATTTTCTCAGCCAAAGGAGACTCTTTGGAGAAGACGCCTATAGTGACGCAGCCGCTGAGTCCCCACGCTCTTTTAAGGGACCCCTCAGATTCCTTGGCTCTTGGAATTAGTCTTGGCTGGGTTAGTTTCTTTTGTCTGTCGTCAGTACTCCATCTCAACTTGTTCCTATCTCCCCAGTAAAAGTCACTCGGTAGCGCCATATGAGTCTAAACAGCACACACTGTAATTGGAGGAGCCAGCTGAGATCAGCCAACCACGTGGAAATTGGTGGGCACACCCAGCCACACCCAGCCATGCTCAGCCACACCTAGTGTCCCACCTATGTCTGGTGAAATCACCAGGAGATGCTGGCTTATGCCCCAAGGTTCTAGGCAATGGCACAGCACCAGTTAATAGAATCCCAGCTTCTTCTTTTGAAATGATACTTGAAAACCCCTCAGCCCAAGAATGATTGCCCTTTCTATTTCCACTCTGATATGTATATACATGTATAACACATATACATGTATAACACAGAAGTCATCTCCCAGCATGGCTTGCAGTGCGACCTCATGTAGTTGTGTGCTCCAGGCCACGTGCTGGACCACGAAGCCAGCCTTTAGAGCGCTTCTTTCTTTTCAGACGTTAGCACAGAACTCTGCAGGTGGTAAAGAGAAACATTCGCTGTCTTTTGAAAATGCCTTTGGGAAGAGTATTTTGGGAATATTTAAAAGGCACAATGACATCACCAGGAATAGCACAAATTCAACCACTCCCAAAACGCCGGCAGATGCAGGAGCCCAGGAAACCGGCCTGCCCCTTTTGACTTCTGCAAGTCCCTCATAGCACTGCACACAACAAAGAAACACCATGATGGCGAGAGAGGAGAAATGCTGGCCTGGGCCCCAGTGAATGCTTAGAAGTGAGAACATTGCCAGTGGAAGGCAGGAGGCTTCCCTTTTCTATGACTAGAGACCAGAGTCTGCCCTCTAGGGATGGCTGCCCCCACACAGCTCCTCTCGGTGCACCACACAGACATTCCACATGGGGCTGTGTGGGTGTCGACTGCATGAGCCAATGTGTGTGTCCCTAGCAGGCGCATGTGCTTAGAGAGGGCTTAGCCTGAATTGATGTAAGAATATCAACCCTCTTAATTTTAAATATTCAGAATATAACATGAAGAAAACATGGGGACAAGAGCAATGAAAGGTCACAGCTTTTGCGAGCACACATCCATGGTTCCTGTCCAATGCTGCAGGACTCAGCTATCCCCCGTCATCTGGATGTGTGCTCTCTTTCCCGGCTGAGGATTTGCTGGCTAACATGGCTCAGATGGGTTCTCTAAGCTTTCGTTCTTTTTGGGAATACAAGGTCTTGTGTACAGCCCAGGCTGGCCTTGAACTCTTGACCCTTCTGTCTGCCTCCTGACTGCTGGAACTGCAGGCGTGCACCACCACGTGCAGCTCCTAAGCCCTTGCTGACCCAGCCCGGCACTTTAGCTGCTTCCTGCACACACGTTCCAGAGTGGAAGCCGCTGCTTCCGCCTCCTTCATGATGCAGAGCAGGAGAAACACCATTCCTTTCCTTCGATGGTGGCCATGTTGTGGATCTACTGAGGTGTCAAGAGAAGGAGGCAAGGATGAAGGATGGGAGAGGGCAGGACGGTCTTCTCAGAAATGCCCTGGGAATTCAGAGCCATCTTCTGTAAGAGCTGCAAGCGAGGTCAGGGCCATCGGAAGGCAGGATCCTCGCCTTGGAGGTGGGCATCCCTTGGCTAGGAACTAGAGTCCTGCTTTAGGCGTGACTGCCCATACAGCTCACTCTGCGGCTATTTGAGGGACAACGGAAAGGTCAAGAGGCAGGAGTCAGTCCCTCCCCTCAATGCCCCTTCATACGGTTTCCCTAGTGATACTAAAACAGAGAATAAAGAGATCTGACTAGAGGTAAGCATGGGGGGGGGGTTGCTGTAGGTTTTACACAATAGTAGTTATTTTAGGAAAAATCAAGAATAGAATTACCATATGGAAACTAGATAACATATACATTTTTTTCCCTGAAAACAATTTTTATTGTTGTATGAATATATAGATATGTATGTATTCACATGTGTGTGCATGTGCACATTTCTGCATGTGAACATAAGGAGGTCAGAGGTCAGCCCCAAGTGTCTTTCATCAGGTACTGTCCACTTTTTTTTTCTTGAGACAGGAATTTGCCAGTTAGGATTGCCAGCTGGCCAGAGAGCCCCAGGGTATGACTACCTCTACCTTCCCAGAGCTGGCCAGGACTATAGGTACATGTCATTATGTCCGGATGTTTTACATCCAGCTGTGTTACGTGGGTTCTGGAGACTGAAATCACATTTCAGGTGTGAGTGGCTCCACCTTTCACTCCTGAACATCAACTTTACAATTTCCAGTGAAGACATCTGCAGCCTTGGGCTCCTGGGGTGCGTTCCCTGCCCTGCTCCCTCACTTCTGCACAGTATGCCCTACAGAGAACAAAACGCAGGGGGAGAAGAGAGAATCCTCGTGGCTGTGAAGCAGGGATCAGGAAACAGAGGCTCCAGGGTGGGTGGGGTTCTATGACCACAGCCCTGGCAGTTAGAAGGATGCTGTCACCCAGGACTCGGACTCAGAAAACTCTGTGTACTCAGTCATATGCATGAATGAATAGTCAAGGAAGCGGGGTGTTATTTTCCAGGCAGGAGCGTGACTCCACACAGAAAGTCACTGTTTGCTTCGTGCTGACAGCTAAGAGGGTGCTGTTGACAGAAATTGTTGCTTTTCTCTCTAAATGTCCATATTTTGTATTTCAGATCTTTACATAATGGAGGATAATTTCATTCCTATGATCTGCAACACTGTGGTGTATTAGCAAAAAATGTTGTGTTTGGGTTCAAACTCCTCTGAGGGCTCCTTGGAAAGGTGAAAGAACCTCCATCCAATATTGAAGATTTGTCTGTACAGTACTGGCTGGATCTGGGGGGAGATGGCAGACATGTCATGTCCTCATGGAGTTTGGTGTCTACCTGAAGAGCGGCACTGCTTAACCCATAAGTAATGCATTTCCAAAGGACTGTATAATAGATGCAGATTTCCCAGACTATGAAAATGAGAACTTTGATCTGAACTGCGGTTGAAGACTGGACTCAGTTGGTCAATGGGGAAGAGAAGGGAAGGTGGTAAGGAGAAACACAGATGTACTAGGAAGAGCACTCTGGAGGGACAAAGGAACCCTGGGGAGGCTGGGGCTACAGTGAGGTGCCTGGCAGAGGGGGTCTTTGAACATCAACAACAGAAAGAAAGACCCAAGGATACATAGTAACCTGAGAAGTGACATCTTCAGTCTGGGGGTGTCATAGAGACCGTTGTGTGTGGAGAGAGCACTGGAGGCTCCAGAGGGCGGTTGGTTATCCTGTAAGCACTACATCCCTGTACACACACAGAGTACCACTGTATCCTGGGTCATAGAGTATCGAGGCAGAGCTGTTCGTCATTCATATCTTCAGAGAGTCACATCTCTTAGCGAAGGTTACAGGTGTGGGTTCTGACCCAGGATTAGCACCCACTAGCTACTCCTCCTGGGCTGTAAGTTGCGCTCCGCCCTGCTCCTTTGGGTTCTACCTGAGGGTCCAGCAGCGGAGTCTAGGTCTTTGCACACATTACCAAAGAGCCTTCTGAGACAACATCTGAGGTCCTGGCTTCTCACCTCAGTGACAGCTCTAGCATTCAGCTCTGTGGAAAGTGTATAAAGATTTGCTGATTGAAATGCAGAAGAAACACCCTAGGAAAAGTCTGGGGAAAACAATTTACTAAATATATTACTTTCCTTCCCCGTCTTTATCGTCATCATTTTTAAAAGAATGTTATGCTCAACAGTAAGCATAATAAGTACACTTGTTTTTTTTCCCCACTTAATTGAGTGGTTACCATGGTAACTTGAGAACCGACTACTCATTGCCCTCAATGAATTTCAGACACACATTTTTTTTTTCATCTGTTTAAAGTTGTAGCATGCTGTTAGGAAAGTCCCTCTTGAGCTGTGCCCCCCCCCTTTGAGGTCAGCATCCCCTTACTATGGGACCCAGAAATGGCAGCATTTCATTTATTTCTCTGGGTAAGAAAACTATAACCTGGGGAGGGATGTGTTGGAAAAGTCCCTAGGTGTCAGATCTGCAGCCAACACTGGAGGAGCCATGCCATCCTCCCAGAAGCCTCCTTTCTTGGTGGACATCTTCTGGAGTTAGGGTGTGAGGACAGGGACCCTGCAGTCCTCTCTCCACTGCTCTCCAGGATCTTCCCTTCCCATTCTTCCTTCTGCTTCTGACCCACCCAGTATGTCATCTACCCCAGCTTCTCCGTTTGCCTAATTGTTACTGTGGAACAAGGGAGATGGCTTACACAAACCATAGAGCAATCAAATGTAACACAAATAATAAAAACCCAGAGACAGATATTGGGGTTCAACCTCAAGATCAGAAAAGCAAAGCAGCCAGCCACTGCTCTTACCTCCACCTCAGTCTGAAAATGGGCTATCCTGCCTCCATGAATCCTCAGATTGAGACTGAGCATGAGACCTAGCTCTTCCTGTTTTATATTTATATTATATATGTCTTTGATTCAATGTCCTTCTGTCTGTTTTTATGCCAAACTGACTGTGTTTTCAGTGTTGTAGCTCTGTAGGAGAGTTTGAAGTCAGGGATTGTGATGCCTCAAGAAATTCTGTTATCATACAGGATTGTTTTGGCTATCCTGAGTTTTTTGCTTTTCCATATGAAGTTAAGTACTATTCTTTCGAGGTCTATGAAGAATTTTGCTGGGATTTTGCTGGGCATTGCATTGAATCTGTAGTTTTTGCTTTTGGTAAGATTGCCATTTTTACTATGTTAATTCTACCTACTCAAGAGAATAGAAGATCTTTCCACTTTCTGGTGTCATCTTCAATTTCTTTCTTCAAAGATTTAAAGTTCTTGTCATACAAGTCTTCCACTTGTTTGGTTAGAGTTACTTCGAGATATTTTATGCTATTGTGGCTATTGTGAAGGGTGATGTTTCTCTGCTTTCTTATTTAGCCCATTTATCACCTGTATATAGGAGAACTAATATTTTTTTTTTAGTTAATCTTGTATCCTGTTACATTACTGAAGGTCTTTATCATTTGTAGCAGTTCCCTGGTAGAATTTTTTGGAATCACTTAGGTATACTATCATATTATCAGCAAATAGCAAAAGCTTGACTTCGTCTTCTTTTCCAATTTGTATCCCCTCGATCTTCTTCGTTGACTTATCGCTCTAGGTAGAATTTCAAGAGTGGACAACCTTGTTTTGTTCCTGATTTCAGTAGGATCACTTTCAGTTTCTCTCCATTGCTGTCGGCTATTGGTTTGATGTATATGGCGTTTATTATGTTTCAGTATGTTCCTTGTATCCCTGCTCTCTCCAAGACTTTTATCATAAAGAGTTTGAATTTTGTCAAAGGGTTTTTCAGCATCTAATAAGATAATCATGTGGCTTTTTTCTTTCAGTTTTTTATATGACAGATTACATTGACAGATGTTCATATGTTGAACCATCCCTGCATCTCTGAGATGAAGCCTACTTGGTCATGGTAGGTGATTTTTCTGATGTATTCTTGAATTCAACTTATATTTTATTGAGTGTTTTTGCATTAATGTTCTTGAGGGAAATTGGCCTGTAATTCTCTTTCTTAGTTGTGTCTTTGTGTGGTTTGAATATCAGGGTAACTGTAGCCTTGTAAAAAGCGTTTGGCAATGCTCCTTCAGTTCCTATAGTGTGGAACAATTTGAGAAGTATTGGTATTAGTTCTTCTTTGAAATTCTGGTAGAATTCTGTACTGTAACCAGCTGGCCCTGGGGTTTTATTGGTTGGGAGACTTTTAATGACTGGTCTATTTCCTTAGCAGTTATATGTCTATTTTCTTTGCTTATCTGGTCTTGGTTTAATTTTGGCATGTGGTAATTATCCAGAAAATTGTCCATTTCCTTTAACCTTTCTAATTTTGTGAAGTATAGGTTTTTGAACTAAGACTTGATGATTCTCTGGATTTCTTCCATGCTGTTGTTATATCCCCCTTTTCATTTCTGAATTTGTTAATTTGGATATTTTCTCTCTGCCTTTTGGTTAGTTTGGATAAAGGTTAGTCTATTTTGTTGATTTTCTTGAAGAACCAACTCTATATTGCTCTTCATGTTGTTGAGTGTATTCTTACTCTTTTGTCTACCCAGCTCTCCCTCCAATTGGAACAGGCAGAGCCTGTGTTTCAGAAGATTTTCCTCCAGTTGGTGTAGTTGGGGGCTGTGGCTGTGTTGAGTGCTCATTCAGGTGTAAGCAGGGCAGAGCCTTCAGTGATCATTCCTTCAGGTGCCTATGGGCCCAAGGGTCCAATGGTCGCTCCTCCGGGTGCAGCTGTGGCTACGGCTCTGATGGTTGCTCCCCAGGTGCAGGCAGGGATGAAGCTGCGGTTCCTGCGGTCAGACAATTTCTGGAGGCCACTGCTGTTGCTATGGCCCACTGGGCTGCTGAGTTGTCTCTAGGTGGTCTGGCCTGCCTGCCATGCTGTTGAGGCTTTTCCTGGCAGCCTAGCTTGCCCAAGGCACAGCTGATCTCCCTTCCTACCCTTGATGCTTCTCCCACTTGTCAGCCCTTGTGTCTTTGTGTTGTCAAAGTCCTTTCCAGAAAGGTTTTGTCTTTTTATCTATTTTGATATATTCAGTCTGTTTTCTCTAACAATTTTAAAGTTTCAGGTTTTATATGAAGATCTTTGAGCCCATGGTAATAGCTTTTTGTGTATGGTAAGAGATATGAGTCAGTTTTATTCTTCTGTATGTATATAGTCAGTTTTTCCACCACTGTCAAGGAAACCACCTTTTCCCCCAACATGTGTTATTGACACTTTTTGTTAAAAATTAGAAAGTTGTGGCTATGTGGGCTTAGTTTTTGAGTCCTTTCTTTGATTCTATCTCTGTGAATGATTTGGTGACAGTACCAAGTTGAGACTTTACCCACCACGGGAATAAGTGATAACCAAGCTGTGTTGTAATTTCATGTAGTTATGTTACCACACAGTCAAAATGCACCTAGCAATCTTCACTATCAACACAGGCTGAAGAAAAGCATCAAGTTGCATGGGATAGGGATGACATAGGCACTTATAAGAGATTGAATATGTAATGAAAACAACACTTACGAGGCTTAGGAACGCATTATTTCACAGCCAAGAAATAGTTTCTGTATGCTTGCCTGCCACGCACCAGGTGTTTTAGGTATCACTGATAAGAGATGAAGTTCCTGCACCCCTGGTTCTGGCATTACAGATGCAGTGGAAACAGGAAGACAGGTGTCGGACTGATCAATCCTGCACTGAGAGTGGTGGATGCCTCCAGAGGCTGGGACCAGGAAGTGATACACAGAGGTCTTGTGCCGTCTGAAGTTTTGTGTGCATGGTGCGGTGCTCATGGTGCAGCGGTGCATACAGCTGCCTTCCAGCTGTTTGCAGTTTGATTTCTTAACTCTGAAGTGGGTAAATGATGCATCCAGGTTCATTCTCTATAATGTTTAGCCTTTCTGAAATGCCCAATGAATATGGATTTACATTTGTTTCCTGGTTTTACTTCCACAATTTTTTTTTTTGCTCCAATAAAAACATGCCTCCCCCTACAGACCACAGTGAGGTCTCAGGGAGATTAATGGGGCTGTTTCGAGCACAAGATGTATTGAAGAAAGCCTGTGTGCTTGGGAATGGCACAGTGTCTTCATATTTCCTCTGGAAGGCTGTGGGCTGTACTTAGAAGCATGGAATCAAGATCGATGGTGAAGCCAATCACTTCCCAGGAGGCTCTGCTGCTCACCCTAGGGCACTGACTTCAGCTGATCATAGGTAGCCGGGGTGTCAGAGTAAAAGCTTACTGGCAAGTGAACTGCAAATATTCTGGCATTCTATGTGTTCTGCAACCCGAGCCGCAGAGCCGAGAACTGCATCAGATTTAACAAAAGGAACAAGGTTCTAGAACTCACTCCCCAGTGCTCCCACTGCTCCCATTTGTGGAGCACGTGTTGTGTGGCAGGTGCCACTGGTGACAGAAGGCACCCCATGTTTTACAACAGGCAAACAAATATTATGACTTAAGGTGTCACAGGACCCTGAAAGAGATTAACGAACCATGATTGTTACTTTTTTTCTTTTGGAGAAAGGGTCTCACTACATAGCCCAGTTGGACCTGAAATCACTCTGTAGACCAGGCTGGCCTCGAACTCATAGAGCTCCACCTGCCTCTCTCTCACTGTTGCTGGGATTACAGGTGTGCACCACCACATTTGGCTTACCGAGCATGTTAGTAAGCGAAGAGCTTCCTCCAGGAGCCTGGCCATTATGGCCACAATCAGGGCTCTCAAGGTGATGGGGCTGGGGAAGCTTCTCTATGAAGGGGAGAGATTGCAAAGGAGAACTCTGCCCAGTGATGACTGCAAATACCTTGGTGAGGCTGGACCAGTCACTGGATGAGCTTGGAGAGCAATGAAGGGGCCCAATTCTCATTCACAATCCCCATGGGTTGCATTAAGCAATTTTGAGGTGAGGGAAGAGTCCGGAGGGGTTTAAAAGAGCAGACCACCGTGGTTGGCTTCCTTCCATAGCGATCATTTCGTGTGGTACAAGGACTGGAGCAGAAAGACTGGTTAGCGGTGTCAGGCAGGAGGACAGAGAAGATGCTCAAGCAGGGACAGTGGGACTGAGAGGACAGGAATCATTGCTGCATAGCACATCTGATTACCTTCCTGGCTGAATCGAGGTGGGAGGGAGGGAAAGGAGAGAGACTAGGAAGCACCTTGGTTTCTGTCTTGGGCAGCTGGGGGAATGGTGGTATCCTTCCCAGAAATAGAGAAAACAGAAGGAAGGGCAGGTTTTGTGGGGGACGATGGTTTTGGATGTGATGAGCTAAAGACGCACATGGGAGATGGCCCAACCAGTGCTATTGGTGGGTAGGTACCTGCAACAGGAGCTCACCAAGGGGCTGGGGGTGAAGCCAACCTTCTGAGAGAAGAGGGTATGCGGTTAAGTGGAAGGGGACACAGACAGGACGCTGGGCACGTACCTGAGGAATGGATCAGTGTAGTTTGCCCAGGAAATGAAAACTGAGCGAGTAGGGAATAGGGGGCTGTGGGGCTGGAGCCTTGCTGTCCGGTATGACTGGGGCTCACGGACCTCCCTGGACACACAGATGCTCCTTTTTGTATCTTCTTTGAATCATCTCATAGAGTCACTGATTGCTACCAAATACATGGTGAGTTCATATTTGGCTAAAGTTCATTCCTCAAGTCCCCTAGGCCCTCAGACATCCATGAGCTCTTTGGAAGTCACCCATAAAAGACCCTCTGGGAAGAAGGCAACTGGATTTTGATTGATTTAGTGTCTTAGCACAGCTCAGCCTATTATTGTTCCTGACTCTTCTTCCACATCTTGAGTTCTTCCCAGATTTGACTTTTGTCGACTGTTGTGACCTTGTATTAACTGCCTAATTTCTCTGTGCCTCAGCTTCCAAACCAGTAAAATAAAACAGTCACATCTATTCCTAGGGATAAAACCACTTGAAAGAAGTGAAGGAACGAAGGTCGAGGAACGTCAGACACTGACAGAGAGGAGGTTATCAAGAGCCAAGGAGTGGTTCATAGTCGAGATCAGCAGAGCGTGACCCACCCTCGGTCAAATCCATCTGGCTGCCTTCTTCTGTCAGCCTCTCAGATGAAGCAGGCTTCTTTGTTGTTGCTGTTGTTTTGTTGCTGCTATTGTTTTTAAGAATAGTACATATTTTACTTCAATAAAAACCAAGTCATACTTTGTCTTTCAGCAGATGCTTGAGCTAAAGAAATGAGGACATAGGTGAAACACTAACTTGAGTCTCCACCTTCAGTTTGACTCCCATGAGAATTAGGTGGAGCTCAGCATCCACTCCCCACAAACACTGCCGCATTGGCCTTCTGTGGCTTTCATTTGCTTTTATGTTGTTGGAGCCTTTCTGGTCTGAGTCACTGCAGCAGAGGCCAGATGGCCGGCAAGACCCAAGACATTTGCTACCTGGTTCTTTAAAAAGAAAATTAGGTGAATTTTACAGTGTCCAATGCACCAAGGTCAAGAAAAATAACTAAAAATTGGCATCTGGAATTGGCAATAGATTTCAGGAACCTTGATCATGGCTCCTTTAGAAAGGAGAAGCAGATTTTGGTGCCTGGAATATCAAAGCTTGATATCTGACCATAGCCTGTTGGCTGAGTGGTCCTGGAAATCGCACACCTCCGGTTTCCTCAGCTGTAGTTGGGGAGGGGCAGAGCTGCTCTTCTGAGCTACTGTAAGGATTGGGAATAACATATCGTGAATCACAGGACATGGCACCGGCTTCACTGCGAGGTTCAGACAGCAAGTCCAAGCGCACTATTTAACCTGCTTCTTTGCTTTCATCGCGTGTGCTCCGACACCCTGTTCTGTGCGTTGCCCTCACAAAATCTCTCCTCTTTGCTGAAGTCATCCAGTTAGTTGAGCATTCTATTGAATGCTGTGCTCGGCCCCGCCCCCAGGGTCTCTAGCTCCCCTTCCCCTGCTCAACTCTCCCTTTGCTTATGGCATCTGGTAAACCTAGAGAATTTACTAACACACTGGGCTTGCTGTTCACCGGGTGTCATCCCTGACAGATGCAAGCTCCCTGAGCAAGCATCCTCATGCGGCCAACAAGGCTATATTACAAGAACTTGGAATGTAGAACTCAACATTCACCCAACGACTGCAAGAAAAGAGACAAGTGGAGATTGGATTTTTAAATTCTTTTTCAATTCCTTTTTTTTTTTTGGACTGGGTGTGCTCTTTCAATCTGAATATGTGTCCTTTTCATGTCTATAAAATTCTCAACCATTGTCTGTTAAAGCACAGCCCTTGTTACTTCTTCATTCTTTTCTTCTGGAAAGCTCAGGATATATTTGTTGGTTCCTTCTGTCCTTGGTTTCTGCTGAGTTCGTCCTCATACTAGACAACTGCTCAGATTTCTGTTTTATTTTAAGGGAGTTTGATCTGCACCATCATTCTTTTTTTTAGTTGTGTTCAGCCAACTTTCCAAACTGTTAATGGAATTTTTATTTTAGTAGCAATTGTATTTTGAGCCAAGTGCATTAGTTATTTGTCTCGTTGCTGCAACCGCATCTGACAAGAGCGAGCTGAGGGAGGAGGGTTTATCTTGGCTCACAGTTCAAGGGTGCTGCCATCAGAGCATGAGAACCGGGTGACAGGAGCAGGTCACAGTGCGTCTACAGTCAAAACGTAGAGAGGAGGATATGCATGCGTGTTCAGTCAGCTTCCTCCTCTTATGCAGTCCAGAATCCAAGGTCTGGGAATAGTGCCAGCCTTCTCCATGGTGGGGCTTCCCTTCACAATGAACTAAGAAAGAATAGCCCTCATAGGCACACCCAGGGTCCAGTTTAATCTCTCACGGGTGTGCCTGAAGGCGTGGCTCTTAAATAACTCCAGATCCTGTTAAGCTGATAACCAACTATCACACTTATGATATTAATTTTTTCCTTTTTCTTTCCATCCTTTCTTATAGTTGCTTCATGGTGCCTATTCTTCCTTCTTTTTTTTGAATATATAAAATATTCCTATCTAAGATTTCTTCCAGTGTTTTCCATTATCGCTAGCTCTTGGGGTGTGAAGCCCCTCACTTGTTGCTGGGCTTTCTTGCTGTGGCTGTCTATAACTTGAGATTCTCCCTGTGAGTAGTGGCCATTTGCCTTGGCTGAGGCCTTATGGGTCAGCAACGGAAGAGGCGCCAACACTATACCCTGGTCTGTCTTCCCAGGGTTGGACGGGAGATAATGCACTATGGATTTAAAAATGTGTGCTACAATTAGACATCTACAGCACCCTCCCTCTCCAAGGCCCATGGATATCATGGAAGACAGAGCGGAAAGAATGCCAGGGTGAGGAGGGGGTGATGCAGAGCTCCGTCTTCTATGCATGGTATGGTCGTGGTTCTCCTGACTCAGCAGCTGTGAGCACTTCAAAAGGCATGGCTGGTCTATAATCTGGCTTTGAGTAGGAGAAAGCTCATAAGGCCCTTCCCCTTCCTGAGAATGTGTAGGGAGTTAATGGTTGCTGGAGGCCAGACACTTTTTCAATGTTGTAGCCACCGGTGAGTGTAAATATTCTTGTAAATAACCTCTGACCCCATGCTTCTATAAGCTACCATAATATAACCCACTGGGTCATCAAAGTGTAAAAATGAAATATCAAAGAAAAAAAGAGAGACTAATTGTTTGTGGAGTCAATGGACATGGGAGGAGGTCACGAGAGGGCACTGTGTGGCTATGTCTAAAAGTCATTACGTACATGCATGAAAACAAGACAATGAAACCCATTAATATTTATAATTAACACATGCTAATAAAAATACTATAGGCAAGAAGCTACATCCCATGCTCCACATCTCCACTGTGAAACTATTTGTGTGGCCTTGGGCAAAAGACTCTATCCTCAATTTCTTATCTGTGAGGTAGAAATCAAAATTCTACCTGTGGAGATGCTGCGGGAAGTTAGTACAACAGTCAGCACAAGACCAATAGCTTAGTTTTCTCTGTGGCAAATGCTTAATAAGTATTACCAGGTACTCTAAATACAGGATAACCATTGTGTCAATATTTTCATGTTTTGTGATGGGAGGAGCTTAATTTATGAACACACACATACACATGTACATGCATGCTCACAGTACACACACATACACACACATACACATGTGCACGCATGCTCATAGTACACACACACACATACACTCACAGTACACATACACAGTCAGTCATCACACATGAACAGCAGTCAGACACGTTTGCTTTACTTGTGACGTAAACTAATTGGAATAGGAGCAGAAACCATGACAAGAACACACTTGGCTCTCCACCCCTGCGGAGAAGCACTGTCAGGAGTGGGCACGGAGTCTAAGACATTGTCTTTAAAAAAACCCCTAAGGCCTAATTAGGGAGTCAGATCACTGGCCAACTATTTTGGGTCATTAAAATACAGCAGTAGAGAACGTTCTTGCTGGGATGGAAATGACCCAGATTGATGTCTTCAGTTCTTTTCAAAGGGAACAAACACTGAACGCCTTGGCCGTGTTTTCTTTGGGCATCATTCTCTGCAAAGAGTTAGATACAGAACAGCAGATCTCTGAAGCCACAGCTCAGCCATGTTCTCTGTTTAGTACTGGGAAGGTAGAGTGCATTCATTACTTTTCTCATTGCTCTGTCCGATGTTGAGAGGAGTGACTGAAGGGGGAGAGGTTTATTTTACCCACAGAGTGGAGACATTGCAGAGGGAATACTCTCAGGGTGTGGTGACAGTGGCAGAGAGCTGTGTGTGTGTGTGTGTGTGTGTGTGTGTGTGAGAGAGAGAGAGAGAGAGAGAGAGAGAGAGAGAGAGAGAGAGATAGAGAGAGAGAGAGAGAAAGGCTGCTGCTCTTCTTTCCAGTCTGGAACTCCAGACTGTGGAATATTGCTCCCCTTGTTTTGATCTTGCTATCAGATGATCCTTCGCCCAAAGGTTTGAGTTACTCATTCACTAAACTACACAAAATTAACCACCATAGAGACAAGGTGAACTTATTTTTATCTCAAGGAATTTTCAAGCATAATAAACTGTTTTGGGTCTGAAATGGGGGCAGGTGAGAGAGAAAAGCATAGCGGGAGGAGCTGCAGGACACAATGGCATAACACAAAACGAATTATCAGGGATCTGTCAGAATCTCACAAAGTCAAAATTTCCGTTTTCTTATTCATTAAAAGCAGAGATTAAAATTAAACACATTTGAATAAAAAGATGCTTTGAGGTTCACTGACCTGGTCATCATAATCTGATCCCGTGTCAACAATCTCTCCAGGGTCAAACAGCGTCGAAGGGTCAAGGTCGCTTGAATCTAAGTTTAGGAAAGACATGGTTAGCTGGTGGAGACTGTCTGTGTGTTTCCAAAGCAGCAAGTTTCCCAGCAGGCTGCCTCACTGTCCTATTGCTCCGCTAGCTGCACACACACTTACACAATCCTCCATCTGCCGCACTCTGTGTCTGGGCTGGGTTAGAGGACACAGACACTCTGGACCCGGTCCCAGCCTTCAGAAGAGCAAGCTCTGGAAGAGCCTAACTTGTCAACAGCTGGACTCAGAAACCAGAAAGTGTGAGGTACTAAACCTGACCATCAGTGAAGGTGACACTGGACCTGAGACAGGAACTTGAAGTTGGAGAGGGAATTTGAGTGTTTTGGTGAGATGGCTTCAGGATGTTCTATGACAGAGACACCAGGTGCACCATAAACAGAGCAGAAGAGTTCCTTTCTAGGAGCTTCTGGGCATATAAGGACTGATCTTCCCATTCTAAACCATGACTTTTGCCTCAAGCCTACGGGTGGCATTAGCCTCTGTTCTAGCTTCATTTCATTTGCTGTGACAAATGCCTTCACAAGGAAACAGAGGAGGACAGGGATTGCTCGGCATTCAACTCCAGGTTTCACTCCGTAATTGAGGGGACGTCAAGAACTCAGGCACCTTGTCACTCACATCTGTAGTCAAGAGCAGAGAAAGATTAACATCGCTGCTGCTGGCCACTCAGCTGGCGTTCTCTACTCACACAGTCCAGGGCTCTGCCCAGGAAATAATGTTGTCCGTTTTTTAGGGTAGGTTTCCCACCTCAATATATAGTCAAGACAATCCCCACAGACATGTCCACAGGCTGGGAAGATCTAGGCAGTTCCCACAGGCCAGGCATCTAGACAATTCCATGACTCTGGATTGTGTCAAGCTGACAGTTGAAAATGACCATCCTAGTCCTCAAAGATGAGAGGTTGCCTCTTTCAGATAGTATAGGCTGCATTAAGCCAGTTGCCATTCATCCCCCAGGCTCAGAGTTAAACCATTAATTCCTGTCACAGGTTCTCACAGGACAGTGGACTTTTTCTCTCTTCATGATGCTTTTCTGTGTGGAGACACGCCACCTACCCCGGTACACACGCCTTCCTGACAAGGAAAGAGCTGCCCATAAAAGGTTTATGTATTCTGTGAAATAGCAAATGGTCTACCATTTCTCTGGAAACTGGGCTTTGACAAGTCATTCTTGGTCAGATATGAAAGTTTAATGGAGCATATTCTCACAAAACAGTACCCACTTCATCCACTTCTGAGAAACAGAGCACCCCAGAAGTAGTGACTCATAGTCATTCGAATTCCAGAGGCAAAGTGGGGCCTCACCCAGTGTCTCCACTTGCTTTACCCTTTCATCCCTTCATTTCCTCCCTGTCCTTCACCCTTTCTGCAGATAATCTTCAGTCTTTAGGTCAGTCTGGCTCAGAACTTACAAAGTGCAGATGTGCTCCACTGTATGCTACTGACTGTTGCTAACCCTACTCTCCACCAAACGGAGAAGGTCCTCACTGCTAGACCTCTGTTTGTGGTTTTCATAGTCTCTTCCATGTTCCTAGGACAGTTTGACTGCATATCCCAGGATGATGTCAACTTGGAGCAGAAGCTACTGTGTGACAGCAATGGTAGAACTCTGAGCTTCCATTTCTCTGTTCGCTCAGGCACCCTGCTGATGACAAACTCTAGGCAGAGCCATCCAATGGGCTCTACCCAGACCGCCGTCCAGTACAGTAAGTGACACAGACAAGGACTTGAGGGCGTGGCTGTCCACTCAGCATTCTGAGACAAGGAGGAACAATAATGCCTTTGGAGGAAGCACATTGCAGGGGGCTGTGGAAACGTCAGAGGTGGAAGACTGGAATCTCGTTCAAGCCAGGACCTAGGCGGCTTTAGTGGACAGCAGTGTTAAAGACAACATGAATGAATGCATCGGCTCTCCGTAGTCACAGAGTGGATGTTGTCTTCTCGACTAGTCAAGTGGAGGAAGGCGTGTGGGTGGATGTGTTTCTCTCATCCCTGACTGTCCTTTGCTTCCTAGTGAGCCCCCAGGATCTGAACACAAAGTCTTGGTGAACACGCAGCAGCAAGGAGTCCCTTGTCCTACTTATTTTGTGGAGTTGGAAACCATTCTTCCAATCGATTTCAATCTGAAGGGCCCTTAAACAACCCACCAAGTAGGGACCACATGCTAGCCTTGGAAACAGCATCAAATTCATTAGAAAATTATTTCCAATCACATCAGAATGAAAAGCCTTTTGATTGAAACAAACTTCCCTCTTAGGAGGAGGAGGAGATTGATGAGCCTTCCTAATCAAGGGCTCTGACAGAAATCTCACTGTATTACTAAGGGATGGCAATTCTTGACACACTGTTGCCCCTGGCAACCGCAGTATTAATATATCTCGGATGATAGACAAAGGGTATCATTATCAGCTCAGATAATGATTGAATGGCTTCCATTTTTCAAAGCACTGGTTGCTCAGTTTTCTGGAAATGGGGACGTTCCTAATAGCCAAGGCTCAGCAACTGAGCGAGGGAGACAAATGTTGGTGTTCCCCATCTATCTGCCAACCAGCACAGGGCCACAAGAACACTAGACATGACTTTCTTCCTCAGAAACGACCACACGATTCAGACATTTGGAAAAAGTCTGGCTTTCATTTTCCCCCATTTTGAGTTTTCAGTGTCTTTTCAGATTTAAAGATACACCCTCCTCCCCCCCGCCTTTTTTAGATAACAAAGACAGGTCTGATCTGCAATGGCTCCCCACTTCCTGAGACACGCACTATCACTTGTTTTAATGTAAGGGGATCTTCAGAATACTACCTTTAGCACGTCGTTAAGTGGGAACCAGAGACAAAGGTTTTAAAGAGGCAGGCGCTAAGCCAATCAGAGAGCTGCAGGGATGGTGGGGGTGAGGAGGGGAGATGGTACATCATCGTTGGACATGGGACAGCTAAGGATTCTGGGTGTTTGGATATAAGAAGGGCACTGGTACCCCGCCTGCCACAGGTTTTATTATATTGTTTATCAGGAAGGCAACGTGGTTAGAACGGCATTCTCTGAGGATCCCCTTGCAGCTGGGTTACTGACTGGCAGGAAAGCCCCAAAATGGAAGCTGATAAGGCCACCAATACTGCAGAAGTGGAGAAGAAACTGTAGATTTCCATGAAGAAGTACCAACTGGTGCAGATATGAGAGCAAGAACATTGTTGGCTAACTTTCTGGAATAGAGGTTAAGAAGATTTACACTCGTTCTTGGCTACAGCTTCTTTCTAGACCATTACAGTCAGAGCCAGGATTTCTTATTTATTTTGTTTTGTATTTAAGGGCCGGTGTAGGAGTTTCTTCTGTTTGTGTGTTGCTCTCATTGGTTGATGAATAAAGAAACTGCCTTGGCCTAGTTGATAGGGCAGAACTTAGGTAGGCAGAGAAAACAGAACTGAATGCTGGGAGGAAGAAGGGCAGAATCAGAGATGCCATGGATCTTCTGCCTGAGATGGACATGCATCCCTATCCAAACAATTAAAATGAGTAGGATTTAAAAAACAAAAGAATATGTTTTGAGGTCTTAAAAGATAAGGTAATACAAATTAGTTAAGAAAGTAAATTAGGTACACATCTTTGGATTCATCAAGAAGGATAGGTAATGGAGTATTTTCTCTGAATTTGAAAATACAAATTGCCCGGATATTGTAAATGTAATTCTTCCTTGATAATTGTTCTTATTTTATATGTTTTATATTTGTAGTCTTACTATGTTAAAGCTAAAACCTTTCTTTTTATTTAGACAAAAGGGGGAAATGTGGAATATCTAACTATGAAAAGATGTGTTGCATTTGCTTATGTAAAGATGTATTACATTCATTTATGCTTCATTTGTTTAACTATATAAATATGTGTTACCTTCATTTATGCTGTATTTAATGGTGTAAAGATGTGTTTCCTTTGTTTATGAATAGATGTGTTACATATTTTTATGTTGTATCTCTTAATGATGTAAAGATGTATTACATTTGTTTTACTTTGCCTGCCTGAGGCACCTGATTGGTCTAATAAAAAATGGAATGGCCAATAACTAGGCAACAGAAGGATAGGTAAGGCTGGCAGGCAGAGAGAATAAGAAGGAGAAAGAATCTAGGCTTGAGAGAGAATGAGGAAGAAAGAGAGGGAGATGCCAGGGTCCAGCTAGCCAGGCAGCTGTCAGTCAGTCAGACATGGAGGAAACAGGAAATTAGGATGTACAGAATGAAAGATTAAAAAGCCCCGAGACAAAACATAGATGAAGAGAAACAGGTTAAGTTAAGGTATAAGAGCTAGTGGGACAGCATAAGATAAGGTGGAGCATTCATAATTAATAATAAGCCTTTGTGTCATGATTTGGGGGCTGGCAGCCGGAGAAAGTCACCACAGGTGACCGTGAAGCTATGGGATGGGACAGGTGACCCTGGAGCTGTGGTTTGGGATGCGTGTCGCTATCAGAGAATGCTTTCTCCAGGTAGAACAAGACAGAGTTGAGTTGCAGGAGATAGAGGGGCCCTGAGCACTATAACCTTCTATAGCCACACAAAATATGGGGCAGACTGTATTTTTCCTACTGGGGAGATATAGGTGCTATGTTACATCATGATGGCCAGAGATTTCTATGTGCTACAACTAGAAAAAAGTCAACAAGTACTCAGGGAGAGGTTTTCAGTCTTTCCTTTCTATTTGATTTTTTTATATTTATTTTTGAATCAAGGCTAAGAATAGGGAAGCCCAGTCCCATAGCAGCTGGTGGAGCTTCGGCCATGGATAAAAATCCTGGGCCATTTGGCAGTTGATTCTCATAGTCTGATGCCAAAGGGCATGGTGACTTACCTGTTGCAGCCTCTTTGTTTGGAAATAACTTGTTGTCGACTGCCACACTGATGTCATAGAACACGGCATCCTCATCGCGGTCAGCATCAAACTGGGGAAACCAGGGCAGACAAGTTCGCAACATGAGACCCATAAATGCGTTGAGTCTGAAGTACAGTGAGCATGCGCCATACAGTCGTGTCTATGATGAGACAGGAACTAAAGCAGCTGTGTTTATAACCAGATCTCAGAGAGCTTTTTGATTCAGATCTCTAGCCAGATGGGGAAGGGCAGTAGGAAGAAAATGTTCATTCGCCATGGCTAAGAAAAATGGGCAACATTTTCTCAATACATAAAGCAAATTCTGGAAAGATAATTAAAATTTGCTTATGGCTTTATGATTTGATTTTTCTAATAAAAATAAAAATATATGGTTATAAACAACAAGGGTAAAGATTTCTCTTTATGTATCTATCATTTATTTAATGTGTGTATGTTGTATGAGTGTGTACAAAGGATAAGCGGGTGTGCATGCAGAAGTGTGTGCAAGCATATGGAGACTGGAAGTTGATGTTTGGTGTCTACATTTCTTTGAAATTTTTACTATAATTATTTTTTGTGTGTATATTTGTGGTGTGTACATGTTATAGACACACACTACTGTGTCTGGCTGGATCACAGATACACTCTACTGTGTCTGGATTACAGACATACATTGCTGTGTCTTTCTGGATTACACACGCACATTACTGTGTCCAGCTGGATTACAGATATACACTTCTCTGTCTGGCTGGATTGCAGATACACACTATTGTACCTGGCTTTATTCGGGCCTGGGGATCCAAACTCAATTTCTCGTGCTTGTGAACCAAATGCTTTACCCACGGAACCAGCCCTTTTCTTATTCATAGGGTCATAACTCACAGAACAATCTTCTTATGTCATTTAGTGCAAGAGTACTGGAGAGATCAGCTGGAAATTTCAAAATGAAGTGCTCTACCAAATTTCCTAGTCTGACCACAGCACACATATTCACATGAAAAGACTAGTGAATGTATTAACAACTTAGGGCTTTTCATGACATGAGACACATCTGATTCTGGCAGCACAAATCTAGGTTAAGACGATGATGGAAATCAAAAAGTATCTTCATGTAGTTGGATAGCCATCTGGGCAAGAAACTGCTCTTGCCTGAACTGTTTGACCAGACTTGGAGGACCCACAAAAAATTGACTACTGAAGTGGCCTAAAGAGGGTAAGTCAGTTTTGGGGTTCTTGTTTTATAAAAGATTCACTCAAAAATGTTTGGTGTATATAGGGGAATGTAGGACAATATGATAAAAAAGACAACTATTGATCTCAGATTTTTTGCATTGGCATAGATTGTGGTATATGGGCAAAAAAATCAAATTCAATTTGTTACACTTTATATTCATTTTTACTCTTGTTTAAATGACTTTTGTATATTGATACATATTTAGGTTATTCTGTTACAGTCTGTATAGGTGTTTCCAATCTTTTTTTAAAGGATTTTATATATTGATTCCAATTTAAAAAAAAGAAAAAGAAAAGACTAGTGAAAACACAGCTTCCCAAAGCACCGATGAAACATCCACATCAGGAAAGACAATGGCAGTAGTGGGAGCGGAACCGGCACCAGCCTTGCGGCACAATGGTG
Source organism: Microtus oregoni (assembly GCF_018167655.1). NCBI lineage: Eukaryota > Metazoa > Chordata > Mammalia > Rodentia > Cricetidae > Microtus > Microtus oregoni. The sequence continues at coordinate 54,741,428 of NW_024543059.1, read as the reverse complement.
TCCACATTTTCAAGGGCAGAAACAAGTCTTTGTCTTAGTTTGACCACATCATCCGGAATCAGCAGGCTGTACAAAGCTCCCTAGGGACACGGCCTTTCTGGGCTTCCTCTCTGCTGCCCTCCCAGGTGTCCCACCTTCAGTGGGAAGAAACGGATTCAGTCCTCCTTCAAGAGCCCACCTTTACTAAAGCTAGGGATGAGTTTGAGAGGAGACCAATGGGCTGCTTCCTTAGCATTGTTTCAGCTTCCTATTTGCACTGAGTGCACTCTCCAGCATCAAGCTAGGCTCTAAAAGACATTCTCTTCTTCTTTGCCTCAGGCCAGAAATTTCAACCAAGTAATCTCCCCATGGCCATCTCTCTCTGCCACAGGAGGGCCCTCAGATGCAAACAACCCCCAAATGCTGCACGAGAGCCATCCATGGGAATTCATGGGTGCTTGTCATCTGCCGGTGAGCCAGAGAACGGCAGATCCTAGGGTTTGCCGGCTAGCCTGACCAGAGAACAGCAGATCCCAGGGTTTGCTGGCTAGCCTGACCAGAGAACGGGCAGATCCCAGGGTTTGCCGGCTAGCCTGACCAGAGAACAGCAGATCCTAGGGTTTGCCAGCTAGTCTGACCAGAGAACAGCAGATCCAAGGGTTTGCCGGCTAGCCTGACCAGAGAACGGCAGATCCCAGGGTTTGCCGGCTAGCCTGACCGAATGGTGAGCCCCAGGTCCCAGTGAAAGCCGCTGTCTCAAAAAACAAGTGACGATCCACAGTAAAGAGAACTAGCTTCTCTCTCAGAAGACCCAGGTTTGATCCCAAGCACCCAGTGACAGCTCAGAGCATCTGTAGCTCCAGTCCCAGGCTATCCAATGTCCTTCGGCAATGCACACACGTGCCCCATAGATATAACCCGCATGCAGAACACCTGGTCACATCAAATAACAATAAATAAGTCTTAAAAGCCAACCAAAGAACAACAAGGTGAATGACTACTGAGGAATGACATCCAAAGTTGATATCTGGCCCCACATTCATGTACACATACATGTCTGTGCATGTGTGCACCTGAACACAGACACATGCTCACACTCACACATGCTCTCTGTCACAAATTTGAAAGTTCCTTCTAAGTCACAGGCTGCTTAGTGTCTTTTTGGCTTTGTCTTTTCCATTTTCAGGTTAAGAAAAGGTAAAGATTGCATTAAAACCACAACACCTTAAAGACTTATGGTGCCTGCCATGAGGTCTGCAGACATCAGCGGTGGATTTGGGGCCAAAGGAATCTCTTCGCAGTATTGAGTTTCCAAAGCTTCATAATCCACCAGAGAAGATGAAAGAGACATACCTACACAAAGGGGCAGGAGGGGTGGGCAGGGGGAGGTTTGTGTCTGAGACAGGGCATCCCTGTATTTTGATTTGAATTCCTGCAGCTCAGACCTGTGGACTCAAGCTCTGTAGAAGATATTTCTTTATAGAAGAAATAAGGGCAAGATGAAGAGGAGAGGTCTAAGTTCCGGCAGGGCTCTCTGCAGAGAGATGTGTGCAGGGCACGTGGAAGCTGCAGATGGCCGAGTGGAAGACTCATGGTCTCCACCTTCTCTTACTTAATTCAGATGCTCAATCAACAGTGTTGTTGGGAAAAGCAATCAGAGTAAAGAGATTCCAGACACGCCTCCTAGGATATTTATAAAATGCTTCCAGAAGAGAAAACTCCTTGAAGTCAAAGTCTTAACCATGTAGCTGTGAGTTTGGTTGGTTTGGTGATAGATAGGAAGGCAGCTCGATAACTCTGCTTAGCATGTAACACTAGCTCAGACAATGTTCTTCACTGTCTACATCAACACAACACCAGCACAGCTAGAAAGATCACAACACACCACTATTGGCTGAGAAACCACTTCACCATGATGGTTGTCTGCCGTGTATACTTCAGCCATTCAGTCTCTGCAACAGCGGTGTGAGAAAGTGTTCCCATACCTGTGCACCCCGTCCAGCAGCGTGCACACAGGGACGCCCTCTCACACACAGGACTATCACCGTCAGGCTTGAAACAGCCCCTGCCTGACATGCCACTCCATAGTGGGCGCTTGCTAGTGTGTGGGAAGGTACGTGTGAAGCTGCGGGCTCATCCCTAGCACTGCATAAAACAGCCAAGCCACCAGACACAACAAAGACAAGACCGAGGCTGCGAGGGATTAAATGACCCTTCCTAAGGTCACATAAGTGCAGAGCCAGGGGCTGGGCACACTGCTGGCCACGCCCAACCATGGGCTCTATCAGCTGCCCATGCTGTGAGATGAGCACTCAGCTCCCCCTGGCAACTCACTGAAAAAGTATTGAATGTTGGGTATCGTTGCTCACTTCCATAACCCCAGGATGTGGGAGCCTTGGCAGGCAAGAGAAGGAAGTTTGTGGCCAGTCTGGGCTACATAGCAAGACTCTGTCTCTAAGAATAACTACTTCCTTCCTCTTCAATTTAAAATCTGGTGTATGTGTGCATTTCTGTGTGTGTGTGTGTGCATGCATGGGTGTGTGCCTGTGGGTGTGACTGCGTATGTATGTGTACATACTCCTGTGTGTGTGTGTGTGTACATGTGTGTGCCTCTGTGTGTGTGTGTGCGTGCATGTGTGCATGGGTGTGTGCCTGTGGGCATGACTGCGTATGTATGTGTACATGCTCCTGTGTGTGTACAAGCGTGTGTACATGTGTGTGTATATGCTCCTGTGTGTGTGTGTGTGTGTGTGTGTGCAGGCACACATGTGCCAGAGAGCACACCTGGAAGTCCGAGGACAACTCTTACGAGTCTCCTTCCACCCTGCCAAGGTGGAGTCTCTGTTTTTTTCTGCTGTGCTGCATACACCAGGCTTGCTACCCATGAGCTTCTGGGTAATTCTTTCTCCTCCTTCCATCTCTTTGTAGGACTGCAGGGATTACAGACATGAGCCACTGCCTTGGGGTCTTGTGGGCTCCAGTGATGGAACTCAGGTCATCAGGCTGGTGGAGCAAGTGCCTTCACCTGCCGGTTTCCCCCAGCCCCCTCCCATTGAGCACAGTCTTTATGACAGGCTGTGGACCAGATTATAGTGATTCAAGGGAGGAATACTAGCCCATGTTGGTTTTACCCCGCTATAGCACAGCTAAGGGAAAGAAGAGGTTAAAAGGAGAAGATGGAGAAAGGGAGCCATGCTCTGCGGGCTGAGGACCACACTGTGCCTGTCCTGCTTCTCACTGCACTCAGCAGCGTTTGAGCTGTCAGTCAGCCTCCAGACACCAAAGCGAGCCGACCAGAAAACTAACTTAATTAAAGTACCCTTTCCCTTCCTCTTCTCTCTTTCCTCCCAGCGTTCTTGCAATCGGAGGCTTTTGAAAATCACAAAATTGTTAGATAAAGATTTAAACCTTTGTCAAGAAAGTTTGCAAAATAAGGAAGCTCGAGCCATGAAAGACAAATTTCAGCTTTATGTGACACCCATACCTTTCCTAAGTCTAGGCTTTATTGTCTCTCATTCTCTCAAGTTCTGAACAGCACACACACACACACACACACACACACACACACACACACACTTTTGAAGCCATGAGATATGTGACTAGAGCTAATTTTAGTCCTAGAAGATGGAAGATCAGGCTCATTCCAGTTTTTGTTTGTTGGTTGTTGTTCTTTTCTTTCTCTTCCATATTAATCTTTTTCTTAGTTGAGATGCTTCATCTAGTCATCACCATCACCACTACCATCATCATCACCGCTACCATCATCATCACCACCACCATCACCACCACCACCATCATCACCACTACCATCACCACCGCCACCATCACCACCGCCACTATCATCATCACCACCATCATCACCATCATCATCACCATCACCATTACCAGCACCATCACCACCACCACCATTATTGTCACCACCAACATCATCAACACCATCATCATCACTACCACCACCATCACCACCGCCTCTATCATCATCACCATCACCAACACCATCACCACCACCACCATCACCACCACCACCATTCTTGTCACCACCACCATCACCACCACCATTATTGTCACCACCACCACCATCTGGAGATGGAACCCAGGGCCTGGCACTCACTAGTCTAGAACTCACCCCAGGCTATCTTTTCCTTTCATTTCCTGGCATTCTCTAGCCTGAGGCTCAATTGTCAGCAGAAATAAATAAATGTTTCTGTCTTCTTGACTAGCTACGATGGCCAGATATGGTCAATTCACAATTATGTGGAAGAGTCAATGGAAATCAAATAGAATTAAAGAGATCAGCTTAGAAAATTGAAAACTATGGGAACTGTTTCTGACAGAGGAGCTCAGTGCATGCTGATGAAAGGCATGGGAACAGGCAGGGAAAGGGGCCAGTTTTCAGTCAGTGCACACTGCGGTAACACTAAGGGATCACCCTTCCTGCAAATCTAACAGCACTTAACATTTATGGAAGCATTTTGTTGGGACAGTGACAATCAATCTGGGTAGTCAGGGCCAAGACAAAGCATGCTTTTAGGATGTTGGGGCCAGGGGACAATAGTAGAATGGGATGGGACATGGTCAGAGGCTATAGGGGATTAGCAAGCCTTTGTTCAGGAAGGACTAGCAAAATGAAGGGAAGGACTCCAGGGAGGGGCACAGCAAGGAGAGGGAAGGGAGGTTGAAAGGCAAGTTGTCTATTTGGAAAGCAGTTATGCACGGCCTTTCTTCTAGAAGGTATTTCAAGGTCTGCTTTGGATTCAGGGGCTTGCTACTCTCCCAGAAACCTCTGGCCATGTATGTGAAATGAGTGGGTACCCTGTATGTACACAAGAATGGGACAGGAGAGCTCAGGTGTGTAACACACATTTACCATTTATTATGCTTTATTCCAGCTAGGTAACAGGTAATCACCGCCAAATATCCCTGAGGAGTTCTAAAACAATGTGAAATATTGATCACCACAAGAAATAGTTTGCCTAGAAAATAAGTACTTTTGAGGGTCATAGACCCAGTAGAGAAAATGGCTCGAATAAGACCTTAGGTTTTTCTCTCTACAGTATTTGTGCTTTTAAAAGTTAAGTTATTTCAGCTCTGGGAAGAACCAAACCATGTTCTTAATTCTCTTTTTTCTCTTCCCATTTTTAGCTGGAGAGCTATTGCTGACTTCTGAGCCCTTTCAATGCCCATCCTCACTTGTTCCTTGGCGCACTATCCTCAGCTCTAACCTTCTGTGGTGTTTGTATCAGCTGCCCCCTTAAAAAAACCAACCAACCAGCCAGCCAACCAACCAACTAACCAACCAACTAACCAACCAACCAGCCAACCAACCAACCAGCCAACTAACCAGCCAACCAACAAACCAACCAACCAACCAACCAACCAACCAACCAACTAACCAGCCAACCAACAAACCAACCAACCAACCAACCAACCAACCAACCAACCAGCCAACCAGCCAATCAACCAGCCAACCAACCAACCAACCAAACAGTCAGCCAGCCAGCCAGCCAACCAACAAACCAATCAACCAACCAACCAACCAGTCAACCACCCAACCAGCCAAACAACCAACAAACCAGCCAACCAGTCAGCCAGCCAGCTAACCAACAAACCAACCAACCAACAAACCAGCCAACCAGTCAGCCAGCCAGCCAACCAACAAACCAACCAACTAACCAACCAGCCAGCCAGCCAGCCAGCCAGCCAGCCAGCCAGCCAGCCAACCAACCAACCAACCAACCAACCAACCAACCAACCAAGAAAACCCAGGCGGATCTTGGCTTCAGAGCAATTAACTTCTCAGCCAGATGGCCCAACGATAAAGATAATTACAGAGTGGAAGGGCTGTTAAAATTCCTCACTGGCTCGTTGGCTAATTGAGAAATTTTGCCCCGAGTTTCGGGAAAACATAAATGCATGAGAAGGAAAAGAAGAGCGAGAGTGGAATGGGATTTGTAATACTGAGATAAAGAGACAGACTTCACAATCTGTAGATGCTTCAGAGGCTAAGACTTGATGTGCGTGTAACTGACTCAACCAGAGGACAGCTGATTACTCTATTGGTCTGCTGACCTGGGCCTGTGACATGTGTCTGGGACGGCGAGGAACGAAGCTCAGAAGTTTTGTAGGTGACAGTTAAGTACCAACATCAAAAGGCTGGACACCCTTGATTTAGGGCTTTGACAAGCTGCATGTGGGAAGAAAGATTGGTTGCTGTCTAGAAGCAATACCTACATTTTAGTAGTTGAAATTCCATTCCCTAGAAAAGCAGTTTTATTGGCCTCTATCGCTCACTTTGCCTTTGTGGCCTCTGTCCCCCCTATTTAGCTTCTTTAGCTTGGCTTGACCCTTAGGTTTGGTTCAGATTTGTGACCCTGGGCTTTGTCTCTGTTTGCAAGGCTCCAATAACGTGAATCTAATGAGGCTGATTAACGTCTTAATTGCCTATTGCAGTAGCGACTCTCTTTGCATCTCTATCTATAGTCTTGGGGGGGGGGGTTTGGAACTCTTTGAACACTACTGTGGCTCTTTAACCTTTTGTAGCTAGTCTCTCTCTCTCTTCTCTCTTTCTCTCTCTATCCCCCTCTCTCTCTCACACACACACACACTCATCTCTGTCTCTCGATCTCCCTCTCTCTGACACACACGTCTCTCTTCTCCTTTGCTCTGTAATGCGTGATCTGAGAGTTGACATCAATAATTAAGATTGTAATAAAGGACTGTGTTTCCCAATGGTCAGATACTGAGGGAAATTGGGACTATCAACTGTAATCAACAAAGCTTATTAACTTACTGTGATGTAATGAATTCCAACACTGTAGACATACATATGTGTATGCTTCTAACACAGCAAGCTCACTGCATCCTGGCTCTGTCTTCTTCACCTGTTTGATTTGGCTACCTGCAGTCAATTTTCTGTGCAGGCCTCAAGCCTCTCTGTGTTCATAAGCCTGAGCCCCTGGAAGAAATCCTTCCTACCCTAAAAAGGAACAGATTCTGTTCTGGAAAGGTGTGACTTTTCACCCAGACAAGGTGACCAGAGCATTGGGGCAGCACTTAGCTTCCCTGTGGCCTGTTCGTCTCCAACTTTTCACTGCTGCCATTAGGATATAGTCTACCTCTTCTTAAAGGAGACTAGAATCGACGGGCTTCCCTCAGGAATACAGGTGTCTCGCATCTGCAACTCAACAGGCCTCTGCACATTTGTAGAGAGAGCATCCTGCTTGATGCATGGCTTCAGCTAGAGACCGCCCCCCCCCCCCCATCTCCCCCACTAGAATCTGTTAGGAGCTATAAGGGCCAAAGGTTCTGTCTGGGAAAAACAAATGCTAATTACGGATGTAGTCTTCGGCTTTGTAGAATGAGGCCAACCTGACCACAGAACACAAGAGACCTGTCAGCATCTACAATGCAACAAAGAAACTTAGCAAGGCACCCATAAAATTCGCCAAGCTTTGCAGGACATCTTCCTTTCAAAAAAAACTCCACTCAGCCTAAAAATAATTCACCCTATCCTTGGTGGCACAGGGGATTGGTGTCTGGGTGAGACCTTGCCCCAAATATCTCTGTTTTTTTTTTTTTTTTTTTTTTTTTTGAGCTTTAGTTGCTGCCTTCATTGAAGAAGCACTGGAGGGGACTCTAGCAGGGTTCTAGCAGGTCTGAGCATGTCAAACATGGCTCTGACAGGCCCTGCCCATTCCCTATTCCCTCTGCCTTGCTAGCCACCAAGGTCTATTCCCTTATTTGGCCACTTCCTCCTCCTTCTGAGGTTGACTGCCAAGGTCCAGCTATCAAAGTATTGAAATCCAGCAACCAAAAGCCCCCTTTAATATACCTTAATTAACACACCCAATCAAAATTAACCAACTTACCCTAACCCAGGGTCTCCCCTTTCCCTTTTTAAACTGCCGTTTGTGTATGGGCATGCCGGTCTCCTCTCAGTCCTTTGTGCCTGTAGGCAAATGTCACCCCCACCACCACCTTGTTCCTTTCCCCTTCTCCCTCATCCTCTGTCTCCTGTCTTTGTCTCTTATTTCCCACCTGCTCCTGGTCAACTTTGGGGCAAATAAACTTCCTTTGTGCTGAGAACATGGTCTTGGGCTGTCTTGTGCCAACTCAGAGAGCCTTTTGTGGTAGTATCTCCAGAATTATAAAATGCTTTCTTGAACTTAAAGAATATGTAAAAGGAAATCCTGTCACTAATTCCTGAACAAAATGTCGGAAAGGGAGATTGAGGGCAAAGTGATTGTTTTTATGAGAAAATAACAACGACAGCACTAACACTAACATCAGGTCACTAGGCCAGGTGTCCACAAATCACACACGCAGCTCACAGCAAAAGTCAGTGTTCCTCTGGCCACTGAAAAGCCATTTGCTTCTGGCATAAAACCATGACCTATTTAGCCATCTTGTCGGGGGATGCAGAGCCATTATTAGGAGTGCACAGACTGGCTTCACAATTAGCACAGCTGAACGACGGGGGTAAACGCAGTGCCTGAACGGACGCAGGAAGATCAATGTAGGTTTTCTCTTTTTAAAATTCAGGTACATAATTGTCCGAGATTCATGAGCAGCCACATCCTCATTTGCCTTAAAATAATATTAGCATTCACTAAATGTGCTGGTTTGGTCTTTTTCTTAGGATATCTAGTGGACAACAGAGGGATTTGTTTAAACTTTAAGGCAGTCATCTCCATGGCACAGAACACACCAGCAATTGTCCAGCAGCAGAGCCAAGCAATTCATTAGGGAGCCCCCGCTGCATTAGAGGCTCCCCACCATCCCATTCATGAGGTTTTCGATTTGGAAATTTGTGCTTCAGAGGAATAATGAGAAATTAGCATCGATTTTCATCATGTGCCTTCCAGTGACTTCTACAACATACTTTTAAGCACAGCCAGGCCTAAACATAAACAACCAATTTAGAGTGTATAATTATATTTGTACAAGTAGTTAATCTACCATAGACAAACATGCTAAGACCTTCTGTTCTAGATGTTTCAACCACTCTGCATGACCATAGGGTTCTAGGATCTAACTGACAAGATTGTAAAAATATTCCTGACAAACTTAATTCTACACTACTATTGTTAGTACACAGAAAGAATATATAACATCAGGCACATGACTTTAATCCTAGCACTCAGGAGGCAGAGGCAGGCAGATCTCTGAGTTCGAGGCCAGCCTGGTCTACAGAACTAGTTCCAGGACAGCTAGGGCTACAGAGGGGAGGTGAAAGACGCAAGACCTCTCACACGGCTTTGATTCCCTGGTGTTAAAAGCCTGCAGGCATAGGTCTAGCCGGCTCCTGAGAAAGCTTGCTGACAGACGTGTGGATGAATTGATGATAATTGAGAGAACGCACAGACTACTTTCTGCCCCAGTGCAGCATGTAGCCCTGGACAACACAGGACAGAGATGCCATGACTGCAGCGTCCCTTCTTCCCCTAACGACAACGTCTCCTAATACAGCGGTTTGTCTGGAGCTGTGAAATGTGAATGCTAGTTACTATGGAGACCAGTGGGACTGGTATGAACACGCAGTGAGTGTCTGAACTTTCCTTCTTCTCATGGGGCATATGTGTGTCTGTGTGTGCACATGTGTGGTTTACCTCTGTGCCTGTGTAGTGTATGTGTGCACACGTGTGGCGTACCTGTGTGCATGTGTGATGTACCTGTGTGCTCATGTCTGCACATGTGTGCATGTTTTTTTTTTTTTTTTTTTTTTTTTTTTTTGGTTTTTCGAGACAGGGTTTCTCTGTGGTTTTGGAGCCTGTCCTGGAACTAGCTCTTGTAGACCAGGCTGGTCTCGAACTCACAGAGATCCGCCTGCCTCTGCCTCCCGAGTGCTGGGATTAAAGGCGTGCGCCACCACCGCCCGGCTCATGTGTGCATGTTTAAGGACAGACGTTGATGTCAGGTGACTTCCTCACTCTCTCCGTCATATTAAGACCGTTTCTCACTGAACCCAGAGCTCATAGATAGTCAGGAATGGCTGGCTGAGGAGTCCTGTTGCCTCCCTCTCCTGCTCTAGAGTTACAGATGTGTGTGACCACATCTGGCTCTTATATGAACGTTGGGCATCTGGACTCAGGTCCTCAGCTTAAGTGACAGGTACTTTACAGACTGAGCCATCCTCCCAGCTCCACTTTGCACTGTTCCATTCTTGGTCTTACGGAACAAAACTAATGCCACACAACAGAGAAAGAGAGACTCGAGTCTTGAGTCTGCTACAGTCATTTTTTAAAAAAGAAAAATAACATCTTATTATTTTACGTGTATGTGTGTTTTGCCCGCATGTATGTATGTGCACCATGTGTGTGCCTGGTGCTCATGGAGGTAATAAGAAGGCATCAGATCCCCTGACACTGGAGTTACACATGGTTGTGAGCCACCATGTGGGTACTGGAAACTGAACCTAGTCCTTTGCAAAAGCAAGCGTTTTCAATTGCTCGGGCAATTCTCCACTCCCTCCCAGCCTCTTACAGATATGTGCATGGACAGAGAATTTCTAAACAATATCATTGTCAGTGTGTCATTATGCCACAGCAGGATACCCCCCCCCCCAAAAAAAAAACAGCAGTCAATAAAGCCATGCTAGGAAAATGTATCCAGGCTGTGGTTTTAGCAGACAAATTTTAACTCAGAAATGATGGCTCTCTTGCTCTAAGCAACAACAGATTGCTGATGGGAAAGTTGCTCTTAGATAAAAGATCAACAAGAGGACTGTTATTTGCTTTCCAAACGACTTCGATATTTAAAGAATGCTACAAGGCAGATACCAAGCCAGGCTAACTCAGCAGAAGGAACTTTGGACGAGCTTCAAGCAGCCTGGCCTTTCTCCCAGCTGTGCCCTGAAGTCCGTCCCAATGGCTCTGACTTCTCCCTCTACAGATGGGCTCGCACTGGACCCAACTGACTCTGGCCGACTCAGAGTCCCCCAGGGCTTGGGAATCCATGACCAGCATAATCAGCTACTTTCCTCACCTGCTCCTCTAAGAATGCTTCACAGAATTGCCCCCTTTGAGCCTACAGGGGGCTTAGCGAGTAAAAGACTTGCCGTGCAGTCTGACAGCCTGGGTTTGGCTCCCAGAACCCATCTGAAAAGCCACATGTGGTTGTGCTTCTGCAGACTGAGCACTCCTGCCGTGAACAGTGGACACGGGACAGCCCAGGAGCCAGCTGGCCTGGTGTGCACAGCAAAACAAAGGAGAACTTCACAAGGTGGAGGAGGGGGTGTGCTTCTGACCTACACACACTACACACATACCATAACCCCATCCCACACACCACTCATATACACACAGTATTTCCCCACACCACATACACATACCACACACACATATAATGTACCACACGACATACATACACACCACACATATATACACCCTACACACCACACACACACATATATATACCACACATACACACACACACACCACATACACATACCACACACACATATAATGTACCACACGACATACATACATACACACCACACATATATACACCCTACACACCACACACACACATATATATACCACACATACACACACAACACATACACAATACATACACACACAGCACACACATACCATACATACTGCACACACACACACACACCACACACACATTCACCACACACTAATAATAACAATAAACTAAGTAAGAAATCATACCTCTCTCATGTACATGTTCCAAATACCAAGCAAGACCTGAGTTTCTTTGCTTGGCCCTCTCAGTTTAGCAAAGTTAACACATGTTGGTGATACAGCCTAGACATTCCCGGAGACACTCAGCATAAACTGCTAATGTTTTCAAGGGTGAAAAGATTGTGGGTTTCTAAGTTTGTTATCCTTAATCTTAAGATTAAGTGTGTGTGTGAGTTTGTGTGTGAGTATGTGTGTGGTGTGTGTGTATGTATGGTGTGCGTGTGGTATGTGTGTGTGTGGTGTGTATGGTATAATGCACACGGAAGACAGAGGACACCTGTGGGAGTCGGTTTTCTACTTCCAAGGATCAAGCTCAGGCTGCAGACTCGATGATAAGGGTTTTTCCATGCTGAGCCATCTCACTGCCCCGCTAGGTGTTTTCAGTCCTCAGTTCATCCATCCCTTCCATCCTCCGTCCCTCCTTCCTCCCTCCCTCCATCTCTCCATCCCACCCTCCCTTCCTCTCTTCCCTTTCTTCCTTCAGCAGCTTGCTGTGTTGTCTACGCTGGCTTCTACACTCCACACTATTCTTCTCTGTCAACTGAAGCCTACGCCATTTCCTCCTGAGCTCTGAGTCATTGCCGGTCTGTCATTGTTATTTAGTTTTTGAAAAATGCTGCCTTGTAATATTGTCTTCCTGGAATTTTAAAAAAACAGAAATTCTTAGAAGAAACTGGATTCTTGTAACCCTGTGCAGGGTTCATAGAGCCTAAAATCCCCTATCTCACTAAGAGCTTAAAAATACTATTGACTTATAAAAATTAACCTATGTAGATTGTCAGGAATATAGTTATTAGATGAGGTGATATTCTGGTTATTACATTACTTTTTATTTAAATATAATTAAATCAAGGTAATATTTCCAGGGTTGCAGAGAATACGCTATCAAAAGGCTCAAAGAGACTTAGCATCCCCCGTGTCTGGCAGGCAAACAGGGTTTTATTCATTTGATCTGTCATTATTGATAACATACCTTTACTGTTATTTCTTTAAACATTCACTTTATGTGTATGAGTGTTTTGCCTGCATGGATGTATGTGCACCTCTGTGTGCCTGATACCTGTGAAACCTGGGAGAGGGCATTGGATCCCCTGAAACAGATGGTTGTGAGCTGCCATGTGGGTGCTGTGAGCGGAACCTGGGTCCTCTCCAAGAGCAGATAACGCTCCCAACAGCTGGACTGTCTCCCCAGCTCCTGTGTTATTCTCCATGTCTTGGCTTTAGAGTCCATTTCTGACACCACTTTCTACCTCTCATTGTGGCCCCAATTTTGCACCTCACTTTCTACCTCTCATTGTGGCCCCAATTTTGCACCCCACTTTACATTAAACTGCTTGTCTTCTTCCCACCACCCTGCTCACGCCCCGTGCAAACCTATTCTAATGTTTCTCGGGAGATGTACTGGGTGGTGGTAACGTTTCCTCTCATTTTCTGCCTTTCTTAGTTTCTTCCACATCTGTGCCTTCTCTGTTTATGGTACATGTTCTTCCTTGTTGTGCATTTATGAACAAGGCCACCATGACAGAAGATCTATAGGCCAGGCCATGTTACACTTTATTTCCTTCACGAGAGCCCACTGACGTGATAACACAACAGCCCACTGACATGATAACACGGGAGCCCACTGACATGATAACACCAGAGCCCACTGACATGATAAAGGAAAATTTTTTAGAGCATAAGCACAAAGATGATGTTAATGAGAGTAGTCAGGCATGAAGAAGAGAGGCTAAGAAAGTTTTCAAAGGTGGGGCAGGTATAACATATGGGTAATCAAAGGAGAGAGAAAATTTATCTTAAAATCTACAAAAGGAAATTATGGTCAAGGAAAACTAAAGCAGAATCCTCCCACCCCCAACACACACAACCTTTGTAAGGGTTGGGATGGAGAGGACCTGCTGTGACTGAGTCCCATGCACATTTCTCCGTGGATCGGCATGTTCTCATCTCTATTTGGGGGACATCTCTTGACTCTAGAGCCACTCAGGGGCAGGGCAGAGCCTGGCAGCCTGTGGGCAAGCTTCCAGCTCGCATTTTGTGGTTATTTCACTGGCTGTGCCCCTGAGAATATGGGCAGATGTTTTCCTTATAATCCCTCTGTTGAGGGTCTTGTCTCCAGTCCCTCAACAAGTCTGTGCATAAGAATAGGGGCTTTAAAGAAGCAAGGGATCATTCAGTTGCATGGAGGTCGACCTTAAACAGTATGACTTGCTCCTTTCCAGCCATCCAGACTAGAATTATCACACAGAAACTATATTACAATACTACTTGGCTTATTAGCTCAGGATCCTTATTATGTGACTCTTACATCTTAAATTAACCCATGTCTATTAATCTGTGTATCGCCACAAGGCTGTGGCCTACCGGTAAGGTTCTGGTGGAGTCTTTCTCCTTTGGCAGCTACATGGCATTTCCTTGACTCCGCCTACTCTCTCTATATATGAGTGAGGTCTCTTGTGCTTTACAATGGCCTAAGTGACCTCTCTGTTATCTTAGGGGTAGACCATCCTGACTCCACATTATGCCTACTGCAGTCAAGCTCCCTAGGCTCTATATCCTGGCACTATGTCTGAGTCAACAGTCCCCATTCTTGTGAAAGAAGCCAGATGGACTTTGTAAGAAGTTTCAATGTAAACGTGTCTTAAATTTGTTGTATACGTGGGGCTGAATTAATTGTTATCAGAACCCTCCCCCAATTGTGTTGTATTTAAATATGACCAAATTATTACCTGGTGTCAGACTTTGGGAGTCCTGGCCCAGCACCAGTACCTAAACTGGGTTGAACCGAGTTTCATTCTTATCTCCTTTTGGATTGTTTCCTCGAATGCTGTAAACCCAACAGGGACCCTCCACAGTAATCAACACCATGTTTTATTACAGTCAGAAGTGGCTTGCATCATAGCATTTTATTATTGTATATTATCATACTATTTGGGCCCACTGTTAGTCCTGGGCATCAAATTCATATGACACATATTGAACAGTCTCTAGGTTTTGCTTTCTTGTCGGAATTATGTGGCATTAAATAGGTTACAAGGAGATTTCAAGTTTCACTTCTCAACTGGTTGCCTTTTATGTGAACATGTGGAATGCAGGTTGCTTTTCCCTTGGAAGGGCAGAGGAAGCAGGCAGCCCAGCTCTGAGAGATCACTGTTTGATTTCACATTCTCATGCCGTTAAGTCCTTGGCAAAATACTGCCTTTGCCAACTTAAGTTGACTTAAAAAGCTGTATTGGCAAATGATAGAGAAAGATGTAAAGGAGGCGTTGTGACCTAAGGCTGCAAATACTTTTCTGTTTTCCCTGCTCACTCTGAATGCATTTACATGATTTCTGCATAGCCCATACACTGTGAACATCTGTGGTTCTCATTGGCTTAATAAAGAGCTAAATGGCCAGTAACTAGGCAGGTAGAGGTGAGGCAGGATCAGTGAACACAAAGAGCACAGGAAACAAGGAAGGTGGAGTCATAAGCCAGAAGCAGAGGAAGCAGGAGATGAACATGCTGTGCTGAAAAAGGGTACCACCACATGTTAGAGCATAGACAAGAAATGTGGGTTAATTCAAGTTGTAAGAGCTAGTTAGTAATAAGCCTGAGCAATCGGCTGAGCATTTATAATTAACAATAAACCTTTATATGGCTATTTGGGAGCTGCATTCCTGAAAAAATCCCGCCTACATATGATTCAAAACAAGCCACATTTTACATCATGTAATTTTATTAACTTCTTTAAACATTTGCTATTACATTTTGATATTTTGATTGAAACTGCACCAGCCTTCAGTGCTTTAAACATCAGGACTAGTAGCAGGGCGTGTACTGGGCTTTTCTCTAAATTGTTCTTTATTTCTCCTATTAAGTTTCGGTAATTTTATTTGTCCAGTGTTTGAGAATGCCATATTAGTTTAAGTAGCAGATACTTATTATTGCTGTTGATGTTGCAAACGAGATCTGTTCATCTAATGACCACTTTACCAGATTTTCTAGATGATGACAAATGCCTTTAAGTATGTTACACTGGATCTCCTAACTATAAATGGTTTGAAAATTGTAATACGTTTTCCTCCTTTTTTCTTCTATTAATACAGTTTTTAATGACATCCCAATCACAGCAATCTTTTATAATATGGTAAACTTTAGTACAACACACCATACCCCTTGTTTGTACGAAAATGTGTGCATTGTGCTCTGCTTGAATCTCACTATTATTTATAAGAATCATTTTATGCTTGAATTTTACTTCCAAAATCTCAAGAGAAAAGTGTAATTTTATCAAATGTCTTTGGGAGCAATCTGCTTATATTTTAACTCATTTTTGCTAATCATTCAGTTGATACTTGTGTAATGATTTTTCTCATGTGGTACTAAATCATGTTTTAGAGATAAGTTTTATTTAGTTGTGGGAATGTATTCTTTTATTCTCCCATTTAGGCCCAGAAATGTGCTATCTGTACAAGAATCTATTTCAAAATGCGGTAGAGTTTATGCTCAACGTAACGGAAGCCCCAAGACTCCGAGGAAGCTGGCTAAAGGGGTATTATTTTTATTATTAACAATAACATCACAGCATCTTAGTATTTAATACTAGGGAAACCTGCGAGGCTCTGTGTCCACGTTAATTCTTGGTTAACATGCAAGGAATGGAGATCTCAAGATGTTACTGACGTTTTCATGAGTCCATGGGGGATTAAAGGTATAATACAATTACATACATAGAAGTGTGTTTCATATCATTAGAAGACATAGCAGTAGGGTCTGGGAAGATGGCTCAGTGAGAAAAGTATATTGGCTATAAAGGAGGACTTGAGTTTGAATCCTTAGCACTATGCAAGAATAAAAGCCAGGCGCAGCAATCACATCTATAGCCCCAGTCAGAGAGTGGTGTGGAGCCTGATGGGTCCTGGCAAGCCACAATGATTTCAGGTTCACTGAGAGATCCTGTCTCAAAACTCAGAGAGGACAATGGGCTTCTGCATGTAAGTACACTTACATACTCATGTGCACACACAAAGACAGCAATACTAATTGCCATTAGTTCACTGAAATCATCTACTACCATTAGACTCAATTACTGGTCATAATTTAAACAGACAAATAAACATGAAAAATTCAGAAAATGGGTTTTACAAGAAATTATGAAAGAAACTGGAGTCATCTAGTTTGTGGGAGTGGAAAGAATGAAAGTTCTTAATATCATCGTTTGTGCAACTTTTTTTCCTAAAGAAAAGAAAACCCGTGTTAGGGAAGTTGTTGAGGAACTGCTGAAGATATAAGCCTGAGACCTCCAGGTTTCCCTGTGATGCAGAGCCCTGCCAGGTGATGAGGTACCCTGCCAGGTGATGGAGAAGGAGCACCCTGCCATAAGATGGAGCACCCTGCCAGATGATGAAGCACCTGCTAGGTAGTGGAGTGCACTGCCTGATGTTGGAGTTCCTGCCAGGTGATGGCATGTCTGCCAGGTGATGGCATGTCTGCCAGGTGATGGAGTGTCTGCCAGGTGATGGCGTGTCTGCCAGGTGATGGCGTGTCTGCCAGGTGATGGCGTGTCTGCCAGGTGATGGAGTGTCTGCCAGGTGATGGAGTTCCCTGCCAGGTGATGGCGTGTCTGCCAAGTAATGGAGAGCCCTGCCAGGTGATGGAGTGTGTATCAGGTGATGGAGTGTGTGTCAGGTGATGGAGTGTGTGTCAGGTGATGGACTGTCTGCCAGGTGATGGAGAGTCTATCAGGTGATGGAGAGTCTATCAGGTGATGGAGAGTCTGTCAGGTGATGGAGAGTCTGTCAGTTCGTCAACATCTCTGTGCTGAAGGAACATAGAGGGGAGGGGTGTGTGGTAGGTGAGAAATCCCTGAAGTTTAATAACTGGGCTTAAGTTATTTAAAGTTTTAACTTACTTCAAAGCTACCTACTGTTCTCATGAAGGCTGTTTCCACACCAACATGGATTTATTTTGCTTAATAAGATGTTACTTTTGGATAACAACGTATTTCTAGAGTTTGGCTAAATATATACAACAGCGAACACTGAGTACTGCCAGTAATAACAGGAAAACAGTGGTAATGATCAGCTAGAGTTACTCGGGTGCCCCTTGGATTTATAAGCTGAAGAGAGTTCAGAATCCCTTTTGTTCAGAGTTGTGTTAAGCAAAGCCCTGGGAAGTCAGAAGGCCCCAGTGCTGCGGACTTGTAAAGATACTGATAGCAGCTGCCTGTGGGGACGACTGTCTGCTGCCTGTGCCCGGAAATGTCTGGTGCTGAGCATAACGTCCAACTCACAACTGCACCATTGATATGAAGAGCTGCCCATATGGCTGGAACCGTGAGCACTCAGATTCGTTACATGTTTAATTCTGAACTGAGTTTTGGTGTGCTCAGAAACCTTCCACTATTGCCGTTTGTGTTCCATGACCCCACGTTCAGTGATGCAGTCCTGGGGAAGGATGCTCAAATAGTGTGTTCTGGACCATGCTCTGCCCCTCTCTTCTGCGCTTTCTGCCTCCAGCACCTTGGCTCCCAGCTTTCACCCAACTAATCCCCCTCTCCCCTACCCAACGCAGCTCAGGTCTACCTCCCTGAGACTCTATCTGACCTTCCTCATGGCCCTGACTCTCCAACACACCTCTATCTTGATAGCACACAATATACAGGATAGCTGAACCCCCGCCTTCTGCAATGCCATGACTAGTCTATGATGTCCCTGAGGGCAGAAACCATGACCCACTTAATATGAAGCTCTCTACTTAGCACAGCGCTTGGATACCCAGTAAACACTTGCTGATGGAGAATGCAACACAATTACAGTTTGGGCCCCAGGCCTGCTACACTCCTTACACATCGTGAGTGGCTGGTGAACCCTGAAGACAGAGTGATACCCCTGGATGAAACAGGACAGGCGGAGGATGTGAGGTTGGCAACACAGGCTCTGGGAGGTCCCCGTGGTTAGATCTCTCTGACCTATTGCTTGTATCTTCTGGCAGTCATATGACCTCTTAGGACCACAGCTCCTGGTCTATAAAAATGGGTCAATGCAATGCTGAGTTCCTCAGCTTTGGTGGGATGGGCTGGCAGAGTGCTTAGTCTAGCGTCTGGCACCGGGAAAGCACTTGAGAAAAGCAATTATTATCAGAAGTGCAGCGTGGGAGCCCGCGTTCAGGGTTTGCATAGTATTGCATTTTCCTCCAGATTTGGGGGCCAGAGAAAACAATGCAGTCAGCAGTTCCTTCCACCATCCTGGCCCTGCCCAGGAGGATGCCAAAGTGCACCCTCGTAGGTCAGCTGACTCATTCAGCATCGGCCTTCTCAATGATTGGAAACGCTCCAGGCTGTGGGCTCAGTGGGAGCGCTCAGGAGGCTGTCGTTAATAATTACCAGTCCTCAGAGCCCTGCGAGCTGTCGGCGGGCGACAGAGGCAAATGGAAAGCCCCGCTTTCCCGCAAGGAAGCACCAGACATGTCTGGATTCCACTGGCTTTTAAGACAGGCCTGGACTGATATCTACACTGAGCCCTGGTCCAGATTTGGAACTTCTTCAGGCTCGTGTCTCACGAGTCACCCTCCAAGACATTCCCTACAGTGAACTGCCGGAGGGACAGGGTGCCTCTTACCTCTGTCCCTGACATTTCTTTTGTTTTCAAACTTCAAAATGGACACCCTGCTTCTCCTTGAAAAGGAGGGCGCTGTTGAGACGGTTGGACCCAAGTTATGGCCTTGAAGAAGTCACAAAGTAAAGAACTTCTTTTGCTCCTCCGTTCTTAAATTCGTGGCTTTTCCAGAGTGTCTTGGTGCCACCATGAAGGTCACCCAGATTACGAGACACAGAGGGCCCTGATGGTGACAATCAGTGGCTCTGTCTGGGTAGCGTTGTCTCGGAGTCTCTCCTGGTCCTCTGCAGTGACCTAATCCCACTGTCAATTCTGCCAGCAGAGAAAAGAAACCACATATCCGATGCCTCTTCCTTTTGGGGGTCTTATGACCATGATTAGTGGGCTCTGGAAGCCACAGAGGGCGAGTCTCCAGGTGGCGCGTCAAAGCTGCCAGCTGCAGCCATGCCCGGGATGCATACCTGTGAGGTGGGCAGTAATTCTCCCCTGGCTGATCCAAAGGGGGGCTACCTACCACATGGACTTCCTTCCTGTTCGACCTCAGGTCCTCATCATGTGGGGTCATTTTAGGTCAAAGGTCATTCACAAAGGTCAAAGGGCATGGAAAATATTTAGACCACAAGACTGGAACATTGTAAAACGGGTGATAATATTTGAAGAATAAACTGTCTAGTTTACAGAGAAGTCCACGTGCTCCGTCCTGGGCCTGGTGTGGTGCATTTTTGCCCAGCGTTGCTGAGTGCACGAAGGACGTCCACTGCATAAACAACCGTCGGAATCTCAGTCCCCCCAAACCCAAACACTGCTCACGGACTGTGCTGTGCTGTTTATTCAGATCCACGGCACTTGGCTGAGCTAAGAGACCTCCCTCAGCCCAGAGACGCTCACACTTCAGCTCCATCAGCTCAGGGTTTCCGTGGCTCCGGACGTTCCCTGGAGCCCTCACGGTTCCCCTGCACATTGACCCCAACCTCTGCTGGCCCAGTGGTTTCTCCCCAGATTCCCACACTCTAACCAGCTTTATTATACAGCTGCAAATGACCAGGGCTCACCATCACACTCTGTTACACTGCTTCCTGCCAGGCAAGAGACAACAGGAAATCCTCATTTTCTCCCATATTCTTTATGCTCAGGGGTTTACACTGTGTCCCTACATTCTATAGTTCATATAGTCACGATTCTGTTTTATAAAAGCTGTGAGCATATAATCCAGGTCTTAGAATGATTACAAGCATACAATAAATTTTGGTTTAGACAGCTTTCTTCCTTTCTTCCATGCTTTCTTTTTTTTAAGATTTATATGTTTTTTTCTTATGTGTACGTAATACACTGTATATTCTGCCTGCATGCCAGAAGAGGGCACCAGATCTTATTAAAGAGTGTGTAAGCCACCATATGGTTGCTGGGAATTGAAGTCAAGACCTCTGGAAGAGCAGACAGTGCCCTTAACCTCTGAGCCATCTCTGCAGCCGGACACTTTTGTTTTCTAATCATTAAAGCAAACAAACAAATAAAAATGAACCATCAAGATGGTTGAGTGGGTAAAAGGGAGTTCAATCCCCAGACTCCATGTGGAAGGAGAAAACAGACTTTAAAAGCTGTCCTCTGGCCTCTATACATGGGTGTGGCATGGGTGTGAATACACTCCTCTGACCTCTATGCATGGGTGTGAACACACTTCTCTGACCTCTATGCATGGGTGTGGCATGTGTGTGAACACACTCCTCTGACCTCTATGCATGGGTGTGAACACACTCCTCTGACCTCTATGCATGGGTGTGAACACACTCCTCTGACCTCTATGCATGGGTGTGAACACACTCCTCTGACCTCTATGCATGGGTGTGAACACACTCCTCTGACCTCTATGCATGGGTGTGGCATGTGTGTGAACACACTCCTCTGACCTCTATGCACGTGTGTGAACACACCCCTCTGACCTCTATGCATGGGTGTGAACACACTCCTCTGACCTCTATGCATGGGTGTGAACACACTCCTCTGACCTCTATGCATGGGTGTGAACACACTCCTCTGGCCTCTATGCATGGGTGTGAACACACTCCTCTGGCCTCTATGCACATGTGTGAACACACTCCTCTGACCTCTATGCATGGGTGTGAACACACTCCTCTGGCCTCTATGCATGGGTGTGACACACTCCTCTGACCTCTATGCATGGGTGTGAACACACTCCTCTGACCTCTATGCGTGGGTGTGAACACACTCCTCTGACCTCTATGCATGGGTGTGAACACACTCCTCTGGCCTCTATGCATGGGTGTGTGAACACACTGATGTATACATCACACGCACACACACCATGATGATGATATAAAACAAGAAATTAATTATCACTTGTCTTCTTCTACTGCATTTCAAGTTCTCCTTCTTCATGTGTGTTTAAATTTCTGTTTAATGTCATTCCTCTTACCTGAAGAAGTCCTAACATTTCTTGTATGACAGTCTGCTGGCTCCAAAGTTCTTGGTTTTAATTTATCTGTGAAGACATCATCTCTTCACCTTTGAAATACATTTTCCCTGGCTTATTTTTAAAACTATGTTCCCTTCCAAACATGTACTTAATTGTCCTCTAGCTTGCAAGGTTTCGACAGGAAGTGTTCCAGGCCTTAGTTTTCTCCCTCTTGATATAATGTGACTATCTTCTCCTCTTCCTATATTTTCTCGTTCTTGTTTTTATTACTTAAGTTTTGACACACTATTATATATCCTCGGTATTCTCTGGGTCTTTTGATTCTGTGGCTTGTTGTCCACTATCAATTCTTTGAAAAGTTATTTTTCTATTGAAATTAAATTTGAATTCTTCTATCTCCTTGTCTCTCCTGCTCCTTTCAGGGTCTCAGCCATACAGATGTCAGAAAGTTTGGGATGCTCAGGGCCTACGTCCAGAGTTTCAGTTTCACCGCCTCCATCCTGTGCGCTCCAGTCTGAGCCATCTCTATTGACCTGCCCTGAATTTCTTTGATTCCTTCTGTGGCTATGCTGAGTCAGCTGGAGAGTCAGCAGACAGTCTTCATCTCTTACCGAGTCTCCCTTCCCAGTATCACCAGCTGTTCTCTCTTCCTCTCTATCTCTCTGCTGAAACTGCCCATCTGATCTAGTACGCCCGCCTGGTCCATCAGCATTGTGAATTCATGAATCAGACTGTTCATGCAGCCCCGCATCTCGTTCTATTAATTGCTTTGTCCATCGGCAATGCGCTGCTTTCCCTGACATTCCGTACAGACCTTCGTATTTGTTGAAAGCCAGACAGCAGGCACTGAAGTGAATTGTTGGTACATTTGGATCAAGCTTGCCCACCCTTTGTCTCAGACTTCTATAGTGTGTGAGTCATTTAGTGCTTGTGAGGCTGGATTTGAGCTATTTGCTGCTACAGTTACTCACAGGGCTCTGCGGCCTCAGACTCCTCTAGGCACAGCTTATGCATTTGGTGGTGGCCTCTTGAAGTCTCCTAAGCTTTAGGCTTTGCCATGCATCAGAGTCTATCCCCACCCCTGAGAGATTCCCCCACGAGATGCCTGTCCCTTGTTCCGAGATGCTGGTCTTGCCCCACAAGAAGGTGTCAGCCCCATTCTGAGCAGCCACCAAGGGTTCCACGGTCCCTCAGAAGCTCACATCTGGCTCTCCTTGTAGTTGACCTCTGCAGCAGGAATCTTCCATTTGCCCCTCTCTGCCCGGCAAACCTCTTTATCCAGATTTCTGGCTTAGTTAGTTGCTCTGATTCCCCAGAGAATTCAATTCAAAGAGAATGCAGCTCCTCTGACGACTTTTGTTGTTTCTCTAAGAGTGGGAATGAAGTTTTGTCGAGAACTGCATTCTGAGCACACACAGGAAGCCTCTGTAATCTCCCTTGACCACATAGTCCATCATACCCTGTGTAAGGAGACTACTCCAGACCAGCCCCAACACTACTTGCCTTTATTTACTATAGTGTTTGCTTTTCTGGTTTATTTTCTGAATACCCTTTGACACACCTTTCCTTGTGCCTTCATTTCATGAAATATTTATGTACAAGGACAGACAAATAAAAGGCCGTGACCTTCCCAGAGCTGGGGTAGATGTACAAAGACATGTTTGAAATGTTCGTCACAGGGTTGGGTGAGGGCGGTGAAACAGACAGAGATTCCTAGAGTTTCAGGTGCACTGCTCACATTTTATTTCTTGGGCTGAGGGTGATGATGACTTTGTTGTTATTACTATCTGAACTGTGTAGGTCTTTATTCCCCAGCATGCTTTATAATCAAAACCTTAAAGCAACACTGTACGATGTCCCATTGCAGAGATCACTCAAGTAGAAGGAAGAAGAAAACCCTGAATGTCATTCAAATGAGTATTTCATAAATGCCATACAATTTCGCGGATTGTGTCTATGTAGATTTTCAAAATGCTGTGTCTCAAAAACAGCTTCCATGGATGTGAACTTGGTATGTTCTTGACAACTGAGCTAAAATGCTTCAAACAGTGGTTTTGGTGAGGAAAAACACCTCGATGTTAAAGACACTCATGAAAATGTGTGATCAAAATCATTTCACGGTGTGCAGTAGAACATTCTTAATGAGACAACATGATATTTTCAGGTTGCTATAGGAACCTAAAGCAGGAAGATCTCAAGATTGTGACATTTGAGTCAAGTCCAAGAGAGTGAAGAGGCATTCTGCAGAAGTAGAAGCACCCAGAGGAGCATCCTTATAAAAGCCAAGAAGAATGAAACGGTTCCCCATGAAGGGGACCTCTGAGGCTTCAGCAGAGTCTGAAGGAAACGCCATACAGAAAGATTCATACTGAAAATCCCCCATCATTCAAGAAGCCCTGAATGGCAACAGTGTAGCATCAGCCACGGGTATGAGGTAATGGGTTAGAGATTAGGTTAAAAAGAGGCGGCTGAACAGCAAGGAAGAGATACCTGAAAGGGGTGGGGTATTGAGAACCTGGCTATTGACTGGACGTGGGCAAGCAGTGAGAGATGGTGTGTGGTGACTGAGGACTGTGCACTGGGCTTCTCAGGAAGTGGTGCTGGCATTCCCGTTCCTCGAGGGAAGAAGTGTGGGGCAGGAGGTAGGGCTGAGCAAAAGCTAGGGTCTAGCCTTGGGCTGACTGTGCTAACTGCCCTGGGATGATGAGAGAGACGGACTCCCACAGGGAGTCCAGCACATGGCTTTGGTGCCTTCATGGAGAGTGTATGACAAACAGGAGAGCCCAGAAGAAATGATGAACAGTACAAAGCCTGTGGTGGGTACAGCCCACTGGGGTGGGGACAGGGGATGCTTCATACATTTGGGGAAAGTGACTGTCACCTTGCTGGAACCCCTCGAGTGGAGGGATGTGTGACTGGTTACTGCAGAACAATGTTATTTACTGGCATCACTTACTGAAAGGAAGCTATTTGCCATCTCGCCCTTCCATCTCCCTTTACCTTGGCCAACACCATCTACCTTCCCGGTAAATATAACATCAAAAGCCAGCAGCTCTCTCAGGAGTCAAAGGGGAAAAATGATCAAAGGAGAGTCCTAGCAGAGGCTACTGCTCCAGCCATCAAGACAGCAGTAACACGGGAGGAGGAGCACGTTTCAAACAACGGCTCCTGGCGTGGAGTCCAGAGATATTTTTGCCCCCTTTCTGGGGTGCGGGGGGGAGGGCAGTGCAGGAAGATTGCTGGAGCTTGTCTCCAGCTTGCTGCTCTCCAGGGAGTGTGAGGAGGGAGGGTGGCACCTGAACTAAGTCACTGTAGACGTTAAATATGACCATGCTCCGTCATAACTGTTCAATGCCTGGAGTTGCAAGAGACACAGACCCGCAGTGTCCTCTTTGGGCTCTCACGTGGCTGCAGGAATCAGAGGCTGCACTGGATGCTCACCACTAGGTTGTGATTAAATCATTAAACAAACAGCAACACCACGAAACAAAACAGCCGGACAACCGGTGAACCGCTGTACCAGTCTCCTCTCTGGTGAGGCAAGCACTCAGCTCTGTCCATTTACAGAGCATTCCCGCTTTCTCGTACTGAGCACCCCGGCAGCCTAGTGAGCACATGTTAACAGTCTGCTGATTTACAGAGATGAAAAATGGGGGTTCAGGTGTTGAGCTGCACTTGGAGAGTTACCCTGGTTTTTCTAATGCCAAACAATAATCTTTCCCCTGCACTTCACCATCCTCCACGCTGAGCCAACGCTTCCAGTCTCTTGACTATCCCAGTGTCTCAGAGAGTGGTGTCCCATGACACAGATGCTGAAAAACATGGCCAGTGGGTCCCTATTTCCCTCTCTACTGTGGGCCACACCGCATAAGGGCCTCAGAGCCACCCTGAGAGTCAGGTTGGCAGAGCAACTGAAAACCCAGCTCACCAAATATCTGTGACCGAAATGAGGTAAATAGAAAACGTCTTCCCACACCTCCCAAGCCAGAGAAGGGTGTGGGCATGTGGCATCCCCAGGGGAGGGTGGCAAGCTGCCATCGCCTTCCCACCCGCTCCAGTATTAGCTCTTTGAGGTCCAGGGTGTCAAATCTCCCACACTCCTGCTGTCATTGCCTCCTGCCTTCCCTGCAGATGCCACTAACTGACCATAAAAGCTCCAGTATCCGCCTCCACATAGCCTCTACCTGTGCTGCTGGTCAGCTGGGCACACCAGGTAAAGGGCCCCGGAGTCCCTGTCTGAGGTCAGTGATCTGATCCAGCTCGAACCAGAGCACCGGGTCCTTCAGGTGAGTACAATGTCTCTGCAGCTGAAGGTCCTGAGCCTCAGTTTCCCCATCCGCTGCATGAAGCAGCAAAGCCCTGCAGTCCAGCATCATCGGGAAGGGGAGAATAAAGCAAGGAGCCACCGCGCTCAGTGTACAGAGTAAACAGTCGTGGCCTTGTTAGCTGAAGCTACGGAAAGGCCAGGGCGATAGGAAGCGGAACTAACTGTAATAGTCGGAGAGTGTGCTTGTTAATATAATTAAAACTAATAAAAAATAAAGCAGTCCCTGCTTTTTCTAGCCTATTATGTATTCACTCCTTCAAACAAACCTTTATTTATCAAAAAGGTAGAGAAAAGGCTGTCCTCAAGCATAACGGATACTGGGAAGGACTGGAGAGATGGTTCAGCAGTTAGGAACACCGGTTGCTCTTCCAGAGGACCCAAGTTCACTCCCAGCACTCTGGGCTCACAAGCATCTCTAACACCAGCTCCAGGGCCTCCAACACCTCTGGTCTACATGCACATACCCACTGGCAGACACACAGATGCACACACCTACACATAACTAAGCATAATAAAAATAATTTAAAGAGGAATAACACATATTTAGAGAAGAAATCACTCAACTTGTGGTTTTCTTGTCATAATTAAAAAACGTATTTACCTCAACTGATAAAGAATTATTGAACTGAAACTGTGATAGAGATCTGGGGTGATATTTTGTTTGTGCTATAGCAAATAAAGCTTGCCTGACAATCAGAGGGCAGAGCCAGCCACTAGACAGCCATAGAGGCCAGGCAGTGGTAGCTCACACCTTTAACCCCACCCCTCGGGAGGCAGAGGCAGATGGATTTCTGTGAGGTCAAGGCCACCCTGGGTTATACAAGAAGGATCCAGTCTAAAAGAGAAACAGAGCCAGGGGGTGGTGGCTCACATCTTTAATCCCAGTACTTGGGAGGTGGAGATAGGAAGGGATATGGCTGGACAGAGAGAGGAATATAAGGCGGGAGGAGACAGGAGCTCACTGCATTCAGTCTGAGGACTGATAGAGACAGGATCCCGCCTATTCCGTCTGAGCATTCGGAGAGGTAAGAACGAGTGGCTGCCACTCTGCTTCTCTGATCTTCCAGCTTTCACCCCTTAGTATCTGACTCCGGGTTTTTATTTAATAAGACTAATTAGGATTGAGTGACAGAGACCTAAAGCCTGAAAGGAAAGTCATATTTGGGAAGACTGCATGATAACTATTGTGAATTAATTGGTCACTTCAGTATCAAGCAGAATAAAAGAAAGAATAAAGTACCTGGGTGGTGGTGGTGCACACCTTTAACCCAGCACTCGGGAGGCAGAGGTAGGCGAATCTCTGTGAGTTCCAGGACAGCCAGAGCAGTTACACAGAGAAACCCTGTCTTAAAAAACCAGAAAAGAAAGAATAAACCGAGCACACGTCCTTTGCTTGACTCAGAAATAAAATGCGGACCCGCCCAAGGGAAGCTGTAAGTAATTTTCTGGAGTGGTTTTGGGTTTTCAAGTGATTTGCTGAGCTATTATGAATGATTATGAGAGAATACTGAGAATGTAGGCAAAAATGAGGCTAGAACTAAATTCCCTATTTTTGGCACATGCTTTGATAACATAACTGAGACACTAAAATAATTTCAGATGGGTGCTCCCGCCCCTCAACTAGGATCATCCAATTGGGAAGTAATGGTGTTCTGAGTGGAGATCTCAGAAACAATGTATTTATCCAATACGTTATTTATCTTGTGGGCTCAAAGACATATATAAAGCCTTGGGGGAATTTTTTATGTTGGAATAATATTTGATTTTTCTAACATTGTTATAGTGTCATATTTAGAAATTCTTTTTTAAAAATACAGAGTATGTTTAGCTCAAAAGCATTTACCATTTGGGAGATGTAAATAAATTGTAAATTAATCCACTATTAGTAGCAATTAGATAGCTACCTGGCATGGATACATATTCAGCCACGTGGTTATTCGAATATTCTGTGCCTGTGTGTGTTAGGCAAGGGCTCATGACAGAGGATGGGGCAGAGCCATTCCTCGGGGAGCTTGGGGTCACACCCTTTGGAAAGTAATCTCCTTGCTGAAGGGTGGCACTGAATGGCACCCAGGGTCTCCATCATCTTTGAACTCGGCCTGTGCTGGGATGTCTTCCTCTTCAATTTGACTGCTTTTGCAATCACCCGGCACAGGTATCCCCAGGCTTGTCGGGCCTGCAGCTCCAGAGAGGTTTAACCAAACATGTATGGTGCCAGCCATGGGTTGTGGTCCAAACTGAATATAAAGGGAAACAGGAGAAAGGGAACGGGGTGGCTGGCATTCTATTCTCTCTGCCTCCTGACCCCGTGGAGTGTGAGCTGGCAGTCTCCCACCACCTTGGACAGGAGTGAGTCCTGCTATCATAGTAGACTATATCCCCTGAACCATTAACTAAAACAAACCCTCTCTCAGTGGTATTTGGTCACAGCAAGGAGAAAAGAAACCAACATACACAACGGAAACATGTATTTAAACAGCCGTGCTCTCGCTGGCAGGACACACAGTGGGATCTCTTCCTCCAATCCTGGTGAGGGTTTAAACTAACAAACCTTCCCACGAAAGTCATTTGCCATATGTTTCAAGAATCTAAAAAATTTTGACTTCTAGTTTTTTTTTTTTGGAAATAGTTACGAAAGAGAGAAAGTTATGACACAGATAATCAAAGATTCTTGTCACATCTTTATAATGATGAAAACACAGAGACCTAAACATCAAAGGATAAGAAAGAATGGCCAAGCAGATTAGACAGATCCCTGGGACGTAAGACCGAGCGGCTGCTGAGGCAGCGCCCTGTGCCCTCCTTGTAATCAGTCAGCGCTCATGCCGAAACTCCGAGATCAGGAGCTGGGCGCAGTCGTAATCAGAGGCAACGCTCACCTGCTATGTCTCTCACACTACAGTGTTTCTATTTTATTCGGAAGTTGAAGGTAAAGATGTTGATCCGGGACCGTAGAGATGGCTCGGTGGCTGAGGGCTTGCTCTGAAACGTGAAGACAAGCACCTGTGTGACAAGATGGTTATCCACGCTTTCCTGTAGCCCAGATTTAGGACGTGTGTGTGTGTGGAGATGGGAGGGTGGCTGGGGCTGGCTGGCTTCCAGCCTAGCTGAGAAAACATGAGCCCCAGGTGCAGGGAGAGACCCTGCCTGAAAGGGTTGTGAGGAGAGAGGGAGAGCAGGGTGCACTGCAAATAGGCATGCAAGCCTGCACACACAAGTACGCACACTCACACACACACACACACACACAACACTCACACACGCTCACACATACACACACCACTCATACACACACTCACACACACACACTCACACACACACACCACTCACACACACTCACACATACACACACCACTCATACACACACACACCACTCACACACACTCACACATACACCACTCGTACACACACACACACACTCACATACACCACTCTCACAACCCCCCCCCCACCACTAACACACAAATATAATACATCCTTAAAGATTTTGATTTAGTGACACTCTTTTGTCAAAAGACCTCTTTACTCTGGGCTATTTTTTGTGTAAGTAACTTCAAGGCCTTATTTACTGAAAGAGACTTCATAGTTTTTCATGATCCGCCTGAGGAAAGGGTTTGGAGACTCATTGCAAAGCCTTGGTATTTGACATTAGTGAGCCAACTGTATCAGGGAAGAAGACTCAGAACCAAACAAAATATCGAACAGACTTAGCCACAGTCAATTTGTTTCAGAAAATTGAACAGAGGTTTAACCACAGCCTATTGGTTTCAGAGGCTAAGACAATGCATGGGTGTGGATGTGCACATGCGTGGTAGTCAGAGGCCTACGTTGGAGGCCTTCTTCAGCTGCTCTCCTTCTTAATGTTTGAGGCAGATTCTCTCATTCAACCTGGAATTCGCTGATTTGACTAGAGTCCTGGTGATCCCCCTGTCTCCAACAATGCACATGGGTGCTGGGGATCTGAATTCAGGTTGTCATAGGCAAGCACTGTACTGGTTAAGCTATTGTCCTGGCCCTCCAAACTTGCTTTTATTATCTGATTTGAAACCAACTTTCCAAGGGCTTCAGGGAACATCAGAATATTCTATCCCTGCCCCCTCTTCCTCAAAAAACTACCAGCTGGCCCCCAGGGAAGCTAGGAGAGTTCCTTCAAAATACCACATCGACGTGTTCTTGGAAGTCTCAGACAGACGCCAAGAAGGGCTTCTGGTCACGTGAGAAACGAAGTTAGGAATGAAAACACGTATCATGATTCAGAGCTGAAGCAGAATCCTGACTGGGAGAGGGAAGCCGCCAGGCACGTGAGACATGTGAATGGAAGGAGGGAGATATTTATAGTCACCCATGCCCACACCCTCCCTGTCAGCATGGGAGAGCCAGCGGGCAATGAAATGTGACATGTGACCACACATAGAGAGAGGCAGAACGGGGTGGGGGCCTTGAGAGAGGAAACGTGGAACAAAGACCAGAAACTCCTCATCACCATAGAGAGGGATGGGCAGGGTGATCCCAGCCACACTGTAGGGGGACAGCGAGTGAGCTGTGACTGTCTGTCACTCGGAAGGCAGAGGAGGAAGCCAACTGCCTCGGCAGCCCAATCAGCTGGGCAGTGTCCGAGGAAGGCCAAGATGCTGTCAAACACCGTTTTCCTTCCACATTCTCTGGTTTTCCACCATGGAATACTGAACTCAAGGAGACAACACCACAGGACAGGTCTCTGTGTCATTCTCCACCTCCTTGCAAATCTCCATCCAAGTTTTTGAAGACCCATCATTAAAACACTGTTCATGGTTTGCAAAAGGAAACTGGAAGCGACATTGTGATCCACATTCCTTCACAAGCTATTTCAGATTCTTCTGTGCAGTACAGAGGCAGATTTTGAAGGTGTCCTCATGGCACTAAGGCTGCCCGAGAGCTAGTGAGAAATAGTGGGCTCCTGACCGTGAGATGCTTCCTTTCAGCTCTGAGACTTGAGGCTCACTCACTCATATCTCCGCGGGAACACGTGTCAGGCAGTCAAGCTCACTGCTGGCGTCTCCACGGGGCTACGGGTGAAAGTGAGAAGGCAGAATCTGAACGCTGCCATTCATGGCAGCGGTGTGAACAGGCGAGAAGCAACACAGGGGCAGGGACAAGAACCCTCAGGAGGGCTTTGGCTTGGTCTGGAATCTCCAGTTCTCAGGGGTGGCTCCAGGGACAGGACACAAGTTGCGGACAGAAGCTCCCTAAAGCACTTAAGCTCAGGGCAAGCATCCTAGAGAAGCCTTCGGCTTCCCCAAGCAGGAAAACCTGCAGCTCATAGCAAGAACAAACTTCCCTGTGTGGTATTGGAAGGGCCAGGCTGCACTCTTAACTTCCCCAACTTTTCTGTTGTTGTCCTTTAACAAGTCTGGATGAATGTACCTTCAATACATTTATCAAGATACCCTTTGCAGCTACATATATGTCTACTATATTTTAACAGTAATGACACTCGAGGGTTGTTTTCATTAGTTTTATTAGGTTTATGCATGCATGTATATATATGGTCACGTATGAATGTGTATATATGGTAGGGGAGAGTCAAAGGTAAACATCAGGCATCTTCCTCAAATCTCTTTTAATCTTATTTTTTAAAGATATTTGTCTGTATATTTATTTTTATTTTACATGCAAGAGTGCTTGGGCTACGTGTATGTCTATGTACCACATGTATGCTTGGTATCTGAAGAAGTCAGCAGAGAGTGTCAGATCTCCGGGACTGAAGTTCCAGAAGGCTTTGAGCTGCCATGTGGGTGCTAGGAATTGAACTATGTCCTCTGGAAGAGCATCCAGTGTTCTCGACCACTGAACCATTTTTCCAGCTACCCAGCACTATTTTTTGAGACAGGGTTTTTCACTGAACTCGGAATGCACCAATTTACTTAGACTACTTGGCCACCACAGCCCAGAGATGTTCCCATCTCCTCCTCTCCCATGGAGTTACCATCAGGCCTGGTTTGTTTGTTTGTTTTTTAATATGGGTGCTTAGATCTGAACGGAGGTCCTCATGCCTATGACATCTTCATTTCTGATGTGTGATGGTACATCAGTTTTAACATCCAAGGAGGAAGACACTGAGTTATCTGTTTAGGAAATACAGGCACTAAAAGCTTAAACCACAAAGTAATTTACCAGCATTTGAGCCCTGACAATCCCTTGTCATTATGGCTTGTCCTTATCAAAGAGTAGAGAGATTCTACCTCGAGTAGACAGGAAATTGTTTATAAGCTAAAATCACTCATTGCTTCTTGATCATTCACTCTAAGACATATGGTTGGTGTTCACACATCCATCTAAAGCAGAGCGTCAAAAATAAAGCGGCAGAGCAGTGATCACTTCAAACATGTGCACACGCCGCCGTTATTATTACTACATCCTGTGATTGGGTGTGCAGATGTTTCCGTGTTAGGAGTTTGATTCTCAGTATAGCACAGTGTGTGTGTATGTGTGTGCATGTGTGTGTGTGTGTGTGTGTGTGTGCATGTGTGCACGCAAGTGCCCAAGGAGCCCAGAGGTGCGGGATTCCTCAGGGAGTTGGAGTTACAAGCTGTTGTGAGGCACCTTATGTGGGTGCTAGGAAACAAATTCTGGTCCCCCTCAATCTTCTAAAAGGAATATACATTTTTAGCAAAAGAGAGCTCTAAATATATAGCTCTAAAAGTAGAGGCCGGATGTAGACTTTTTTTAGATAAGATCTCACTATGTAGCTCAGGTTGATCTTGAACTCCCTATCATTCTGACTGAACCTTTCTGTTCAGTCACTGCTATTTTCTGCTTGAGAGTCAACCTCTATACTCACTAACCCTCATCCTCCTCTGTGGCCATCACATCCAGACTTATTTCCAGGCTTCAAGATGGGGATTAAGTCATGCATATTGCATGAACTTTGATTCCTAGTACCAAACCTCGCTGGTAACAATTTACACTATGATCATTGCACTATAGAACAATCTCTCCATTTGATACATGTAAAAATGCAGTCATTGTTGACGTGATTTTTCTGATGACCAGTGTAAAAGTTTTCTAATGCACTTGTTGATAATTTTAATTTCTTCTTTGCATTGACTCTTACGGACTTGATTTGAATAAATTTACCATTGAGTCACTTATGAACAATAAAGCTTACATAATTTATAGTTCAGTAATTCAATTAATTATTTTCAAGCCATCTTGTTTTTTAGTGCTGGCAATAGAATCCAGGGCCTCACGCATAGTAGGGCAGGGCTCTGCCGAAGCTGTCATCAGTGATTTCTAACGCATGGGTGAAGGAAGAACAGGCTATACAGGATGTCTAAATTGTGGCAATGGTGTTTTTATGATAATCCCTGTGATGTTCTGGGTCATTTTGCATGCTTGGAAAACAACAGACTTTGAAGCATTGTGGCATTCTGCTCATATCTGTCACAACACATCACAGAAAGAAAACCCAAAAAATGCAATTTTTTTCAAAGTTAAAACATTGTGTTCAACTGAAAAGGATAGAAGAGAAAGTGGGAAATACCCTACAACAGATGGGCACAGGAGATCGCTTCCTATGTATAACCCCAGAAGCACAGACATTAAGAGCAACATTGAATAAATGGGACCTACTAAAACTGAGAAGCTTCTGCAAAGCAAAGGACACTGTCACTAAGACACAAAGGCAACCTACTGACTGGGAGAAGATCTTCACCAACCCCTCAACAGACAAAGGTCTGATCTCCAAAATATATAGAGAACTCAAGAAACTAGACTTTAAAATGCTAATTAACCCAATTAAAAAATGGGGCACTGATCTGAACAGAGAATTCTCAACAGAAGAAGTTCAAATGGCCAAAAGACACTTAAGGTCGTGCTCAACTTCCTTAGCAATCAGGGAAATGCAAATCAAAACAACTTTGAGATATCATCTTACACCTGTGAGAATGGCTAAAGTCAAAAACACCAACGATAACCTTTGCTGGAGAGGTTGTGGAGGAAGGGGTACCCTCATCCATTGCTGGTGGGAATGCAATCTTGTGCAACCACTATGGAAGTCAGTGTTTCGGTTTCTTAGGAAATTCGGGATCAACCTACCCCTGGACCCAACAATACCACTCTTGGGAATATACCCAAGAGATGCCCTATCATATGACAAAAGCATTTGTTCAACTATGTTCATAGCAGTATTATTTGTAATAGCCAGAACCTGGAAACAACCTAGATGCCCTTCAATGGAAGAATGGATGAAGAAAGTATGGAATATATACACGCTAGAGTACTACGCTGCGGTAAAAAACAATGACTTCTTGAATTTTGCATGCAAATGGATGGAAATAGAAAACACTATCCTGAGTGAGGTATCCCAGACCCAAAAAGATGAATATGGGATGTACTCACTCATAATTGGTTTCTAACCATAAATAAGGGTCACGGAGTCTACAATAGGTGAATCTAAAGAAGCTAAGTAAGAAGGGGAACCCAAGGAAAAACATATAGTTATCCTCTTGGCTAAGGGAAGTAGACAAAATTGCCGGGGAGAAAATTGGGATCTTGGGGTGGGGTGGGTTGGGGGTAAGGGGAGATGGGGAGAGAAAAGTTAGAAGGGAAGGAGGTCGGGCCTTGGGAAAGCAGGAGGATTGGGATAAAGGAAGGTTGGACAGGGGAGCACGGAACCACAATTCTTAGTTAAGGGAACCACTTTAGGGTTGGCAAGAGACCTGACCCTAGAGGGGCTCCCAGGTGCCCAAGCTGAGGTCCCCAGTTAGTTCCTTGGGCAGTTGAGAATAGGGAACCTGAAATGACCCTATCCTTGAGCAATACTGACGAATATCTTGCATATCATCATAGAACCTTCTTCTGGTGATGGATGTAGCTAGAGACAGAGACCCACACTGGAGCACTGGACTGAACTCCCAAAGTCCCAATGAGGAGCAGAAGGAGGGAGAACATGAGCAAAGAAGTCGGGACCACGAGGGATGCACCCACCCACTGAGACAGTGGAGCTGATCTATTGAGAGCTCACCAAGACCGGCTGGACTGTGACTGAAAAAGCATGGGATAAAACTGGACTCTCTGAACATGGCGAACAATGAGGGCTGATGAGACGCAAAGGACAATGGCACGGGGGTTTGATCCTACGTAATGTGATGGCTTTGTGGGAGCCCAGCCAGTTTGGATGTTCACCTTCCTAGATATGGACGGAGGTGGGAGGTCCTAGGTCTTACCACAGGGCAGAAAACCCTGACTGCTCTTTGGACTGGAGAGGGAGGGGGAAAGGAGTGGGGGGAGGGGGAGAAGGGTGGGAGGAGGGGGGGTAGGGGGGGAGGAGGGGGAGGGAAATGGGGGCTGGGAGGAGGTGGAAACTTGTTTTTTTTTCTCCTTTTCTCAATAAAAAAAGAAAAAAAAACATTGTGTTCATTGAAGCAAAATGGTTTGAAAACTAAGAGTAGCATATACACTTAGAGAGGATGAATAGCAGACATTTCAACTGGTTGTCTTTTGCTATAATAACACACAGCCGTAATGAAGATAAAATAAACATTTATATAGAACTTACTATGTGTCCTGGGCACTTGGATGGGTATTCCCCCATTCTTCTTTGCTGCCCTATTCTTTTCAACAATTGTGAGGTAGGTTCCTATTAGAACCTGCTTCCAGAAAGAAGGACTCTTGAGGTACAGGGAGATTAAGTAACTTGCCCAAGACACTGCAGAGGAGTTGGGGTCTATACAGTCTGAGTTAAAGCTCCAGGTGAATAGTCGTTGCTGCAGACACACTGATTTGCTCTTGATAGTAATTTTCAGTGCTAACTTGATCCCTGCGTCCTAGGGATGGGAAAACATATCTCTTGCACCCTCATATAAGTAAGTAATAAGTGATGGGGCTGGGTTTAGCGTGGGTCATGCTGAGACAAAGTTGGGCTCCTTCCCCTCCCACACAAGTGCCTGGAAAAGACTCTGGACTCAAACATTGACAGAAGACATTCTAAGGCAGGAAAACGTGTGCTGGGAAAGATGCGGGACCGTGAGCAGCAGCAAGACAGGATCTATGAAGAAGAAGGAAGTGAGCACAGGAGGGCTGTCCACCAAGAGCGTGAAGCTGACCCTTAGTGTGGGGGCTCCACGTCAGGGGATCTCAGAGGACCAGGCTAGAAGGATGTTGGTGCTGGCCATGGGCTCACACGGTCTTCATAATTTTCTTGGACTTTTTCAATGACTTTTCCTAGTTTTTGTTAATTAAGCATCCTTCCTGCCTCCTTTCTGGAGCATCCTTCCTTTCTGCCTCCTTCCTGGAGCATCTTCCTGCCTCCTTTCTAGAGCGTCCTTCCTGCCTCCTTTCTGGAGCGTCCTTCCTTCCTGCCTCCTTTCTGGAGCATCCTTCCTTCCTGCCTCCTTTCTGGAGTGTCCTTCCTTCCTGCTTCCTTCCTGGAGCATTCTCCCTCTGAATGAGTTTCCAGTGAACTGTAGCTTCTGAAGGGCAGAGAGCTCACTTTGCTCATTTTGGGCCCCAGCCCGTAAGGGCAACATATACATTGTGGAGCGACTGGTTGGATTTGCTTAGACTTTTAGATACAGTGGCTTAGACTCACCCACAGCAGGCCTTTTCCTCTTAAATGCATCCCTCGCACCAGCACTGAAGCACCCTAAGTTTTGTTCTCCCTAAAAGAATGCCAGTGCTGCAGGCATGGTGATACATGCCAGGAATCCTAGCCTGGGGGCACCGTGTTATGAGGGTCACTGTGAGTTTAAAGCTAGCCTGGGCTACAAAACAAGATCTTGCCTAAACAATAAAAATCAAAACATCCCCCCAAATCCCAAACCAATATGCTGTAAAGAAAGCAGTGTACACAGGAACCCAGACTCTTGCTGTAAAGAAAGCAGCATATACAGGAACCCAGCTCTTCTCAGTCCTGCCTCCCCCCCACTCTGATATTTCTCTCTTCTTTCCCAGTCAGACATCTTGAGTTTTCCACACTTCCCACTAGCTCCACTTTCTCACCACCCCTGTGTCTGCCCACTCCAATCTGGCTGGCTTCTGTGTCTGTCTATCCACCAAAGAAGAAATGGACCATAAAATTCGCAAGCTTCCTACAGCTGTCGAAAGGAACAGGCTTTTGGCAGTCTGCATCTTCCCGACTTCTCAGACAAGCAGCCTTCAGTACTTGGCTCCATTCTTTCTGAATGTTAGAATCTCAGGCCCCCCAGTCTCCCTTTCTCTCCCCTTGGCCCTTCTCCTCTTGACTCATCTTCCTCTACCAATCCCGAAATCTTGCTCTTAGACTGTCTCCGGGCAACTTCACTCGACTTCAATCTGTTCGGCAAAGACTACAGCCTTTTTTGCATTAACAAAAGTGCAAACAACCTAGTGTCTTCCAAAGAATCCATCCTCTGCCACTGCTGATGGCCTCTTTGAACCCTATTCATGTGCTGTACCTACTTGTAACTTCTACCCTTTGATAAGCCCAAAGTACCCATGATCCTCAGCTCACCCAAGATTTATTCTTGGTCCTGCCTCTGACAAACTTACTTCCAAAAATTTGGAAAAATTTGATGTGGCTAATTCCAGGAAGATTTCATGAAGGGAGAGAAACACTTGACATGGAATTTGACTGTTAGATATAATATGTGAGCAACAACAACAACAACAACAAAAAACGGGAGTGGAAGCTGGTGAGTGATCTGTCAAGAGGCTTTCAGGGTGTAGGTAAGCTCCCGTGTGCCCTTGCCCTACGGGGCACATTCCACTGCTTTCCCAGAGCTACCATGTTGCTGGGTTTGGATAATTTGAATCAAATTCTCCCAGTTTTCACATATTTGAATTGGCCGACTTACTGCCTTCATTTTTTATCTTCACCATATGCAGTTTTAAGCAATTTTTATTTATTTTCTTCACATCACCAAATATCACAAGTTAGAGTAGAAAATTTTGTGGAAAATGATAAGAATAAAAAGTATTAAATCATCTATCTTTTTTTTTTTTTATTTTGAGATAGGCTCTCACTCCTTAGCCCTGGCTGGCCTAGAGCTCACTCTGTAGACCAGGCTGACCTTGAATTTACAGAGATCCACCTGCCTCTGGTTCCTGAGTGCTGCGATTAAAGGTGTGTGCTACAATGCCTGGCTTTAAAACTCATTCTTAATTACAGATTATGAACCTTTCTTTAGTAGCATATTAATTATACAAAACCATTCCTCACTGCATATTCCTGTGGAAAAAAGAAAATATGTTTATACAACCTAAATTATTAGCATCTGTAGGGCCTCTTTAATTGTTTTTTGAGGGGAATGCAGTGTTTTTTCCTTTATCAGTGAAAACACTGGTTTTAGGATCTTCACCAACCCCACATCATACAGAGGCTGATCTCCAAAACATACAAAGAACTCAAGAAATTGGTCATCAAAAGAACAAATAATCCAATAAAAAAAATGGAGTACAGACCTAAACAGAGAACTCTCAACAGAGGAATCTAAAATGGCTGAAAGACACTTAAGGAAATGTTTAACATCCTTAGTCATCAGAG
This sequence comes from Microtus oregoni, assembly GCF_018167655.1. Taxonomy (NCBI): domain Eukaryota; kingdom Metazoa; phylum Chordata; class Mammalia; order Rodentia; family Cricetidae; genus Microtus; species Microtus oregoni. The sequence goes on along the minus strand of NW_024543059.1, from coordinate 54,702,880 downwards.
AAATGCAAATCAAAACAACTCTGAGATTCCTTACACCTTACACCTGTAAGACTGGCCAAGATCAAAAACACATGACAACTTATGCTGGAGAGGATGTGGGATAAAGGGAACAACCCCTTTGGATATCAGTAAGGCAATTTCTCAGAAATTAGGAAGCAATCTACCTCAGGACCCAGCAATACCACTTTTGGGTACACCCAAAGGATGCTCAATCATACCACAAGGACATACGTTCAGCTATGTTCATAGCAGCATTGTTTGTCATAGCCAGAACCTGGAAACAATTTAAATGCCCCTCGACCGAAGAATGAATAAGGAAAATGTGGTACATTTACACAATGGAGTACTACACAGCAGAAAAAAATAATGACATCTTGAAATCTGCAGGCAAATGGATGGAGCTGGAAAACATCACATTGAGTGAAGTAACCCAGACCCAGAAAGACTAATATCACATGTACTCATAAGTGGCTTTTAGACATAAAGCAAAGAAAAGCCAGAATACAATTCACAATCCCAAAGAATCTGGACAGCAAAGAGGACCCTAAGAGAGATATACATGGATCTAATCTAGAAAAAGACAAGATCTCCTGAGTAAATTGGGAGCATGGGGATCTTGGGAGAGGGTTGAAGGGGAAGGGACAGAAAGGGAGGGGAGCAGAAAAAGGTATGTGTGTGTGTGTGTGTGTGTGTGTGTGTGTGTGTGTGTATATATACATATATATATATATCAATAAAAAGAAATAAAAACAAAAAACATAAAACAAAAAAGTAAACACTGCTTTTATTTAAGCCAATTATTGTAAATGAATTTACAAAAATAAAGCTATCTGCCCCCACCTCTTTCTCTTTCTTTCTTTCTTCCTTCCTTCCTTCCTTCCTTTCTCTTTCTTTTCTTTTTTGGTAGGATTAGGAAATATATTATTCAACTGGCAAATCACATCACCATGGTTGGAATTATTAATTGTGTTTCAGGTAAGAAAACATGACTCACTGTAAAGTGGAAAGAAAGGCACTCAAGATCCAAGAACTCTCTAAGCAATTTAGCAACATCCCCCTTGCCTGCCGCAGGGCTCACCCCTGAGCTCCATCCACTCTAGCTGGAAACTTGCTGGGGTCAGAACTTGTGCATTCTCTGCATCTCCAGAGTCCTTCCAGAGGGCAGGGTGACACAATGCTCAATAAATACGGGCTTTCCAAATCCCCAAGATGTGAGGGTCAGAACAGCAGGAGCTGCATCTGTGTGCTCTTCAGGAGACTACTGGAACATCAGCTTCCTGAACTGTCTGTCACACACAGATGTCATGAAGTAGACATCTTTGCTGAAGAGCCTTCTAAAAGGTAAGTAAGCTACCCAGACGATACTCTGCAGACATGCTCACGATAAAACTTGAAGATAAAAACTATTGAAAACTAAGTACAATGCCAACAATCATATTATCAAAATATGAAAAAAATACAGCATGAGCAAAGGCTAAACGTTCACAGGGGTTATTTCTGGGTTGCAGAATCACAGATCGTTTTTCCTTAACTTCCTCCTTCTGCATCTGCATTCCTCACTCACAACACCCACCCGCTATGGTGGTTTGAAGGAAAATAGTCCTGTAGACTCACTCATATTTGAAGGCTTGGTTCCCTGTTGGTAGAACTATTGGGGAGGATTAGAAGGTGTGGCCTTGCTGGAGGAGGTGTGCCACTGGGGGTGCACTTTGGGGTTAGCACTCTCTCTCAGTCTCGTGGTTGTGTCTGAAGATGTGAACTCTCCCCTGTGCCTCCAGCCCCATACCTGCCCGCCTGCTGCCGTGCTCCCCACCAAACCGGAAGCCCGAATAAACATTTTCTTTTATTGGCTTGGTCACGTGACGTCTTTTCACAGCAACAGAGAAGTAACGAAGACAGCCACCCACACATGTGTACACAGACACACGAGCACACATAAATATTATTTATGTTAAAAAGGACCCATAATTAGTTCACATAAAACGAATTAGAAACAGAAGTAAACACCCCATCTCCCCTCCTTCTGCTATTACCTTGAAAGCTGCACATCCCACAGGCAGGGCCTGCTTGCCAACGTTAAGAAGTAAGATGGAAAATGGCATGGCATGCATCTGCCAAGACAGACTTGTGGCTGACATTTCTTCTGAGAGAAGGCTCCATTTAAGTAAGTAGCTGCTGGTGTTGTCTCCTGATTCAGTCATTTTGAAAAGGGATGAGTAAGAGACTCTCGGAAGTGAATGTTCAAGTTTCTCTTGGAACTCGGCGCTTTGAATGGAGACACCGCAGAGGGGCCGAGCATGTGAAGAGCGAGGGTTGATGGCCAGGCACCCAGCAGCTTCTTTAAAGAGACTTGCACCATGCTGCTGCCCGGCACGCTGCTGCCCGGCACGCTGCTGCCCGGCACGCTACTGCCCGGCACGCTACTGCTCGTCGTGAGATGTTCAGCACACATAACTATTACTTATTAACACATTGCACATAAAGTTTGATTAGACTCCTTTCAAAATGTTCTGGAGCATGGGCTATAGGTTCCATACACTAATAACCACAATGTTATTCAGCCACTCTTGAGAGGAGTGCTTTATATTTGATATTTCTCGGGTTTCATTAATCCCGTAACTTCTCTCCATCATCCTCATTCTCTGAGTGCTTCTGTTTAGAGAGGTTAAGGAACTCGATAGCTTTCAGGTCTGGTCTTTGTAGCTCTTGAATTAGCCCTAACTTAACACGTGACGCTGCATTTTCCTTAATGGCATCCACAGCAATCCATCCTTGCAGCCTTTCTCCAGCAGGCTGTTCCGCTAGTTTGTTAGAAACCAAGCAGGTTTGTAGCACCTGAAGCGTGAAGAGAGAAGGCGAAGATTACCATCCCGCCCCGCCATTCTCATCTCCCAAATCTCCTCAGAGAAGAAGGAACACAGGAACACTGGAAGGGGGAAAAGAAGAATCAGCACCATAAGCTTCTAAAGTAGCTTCCGAGAGACTTTTACAGCTGGTGACAGGTTTGGCGACAGTTCTTTTGAGCTGAGCTGTGTTCAATTTTCTCAGTTCCTTTCATAGGAATTACATAAACCACCTTCCTGAGTGGAAAAAATGGCCCTAGAATACAGTAATCACTTTCTCGTCAAAAATCCAATCTAGTGAAAGACTCGGGAGAGAAAGCACACTGCACGTGTGGTTACCACAGGGCCAGCAATACTCTGGCGGGGACTGGGACAGCACTATCTGCACATCAGAATGCGAGAGGAGGTGGCTGGGACACCTGTGTCTGAGCCAGGTGCCCTGCTGCAGGCTGTGATCACCCTTCCTCAATGTGCTTCCGTCTCCCTACATCAGAGAGGACTTTTCACTCAGAGGGCAGAGGCCCAGGGGCTTCAGTACCTTGTGCAAGGCAGGAGCTTGTCTTCCAACTCCACCTTGCTTTCTGAGGTTTGAGTAACCCGCTCACTTTGTCCTTTGACAGACGGTGTTATTTTCATTTTCTTTTCTTTCTTAGATTCACCTCTTTATGTCTCCCAGGCCAGAATGTGATCAGGGTCTTCGTGTAAATCCACATTTCCCAAACAGATACTTACAAAATACCTACTTTATGACGTACCAGGCAGTATTCCAGAAATGTGGAAAGAAGGGGGAAAATATCAATTAAAATACTTTCCCTCCAGGAGCTTTTGCTTCAGTGACGCTACATAATATTTCTGAAATTTTCATTATTTGAAGGATTACAGTTAACTTTATGGGACTGTAGATTAAAACCAAAACCAAATTGATGTGAAATTTAGGACATATAACTTGAACCAAGAGTTGAAAGAAAAACCTCATGTCAGCATAGCAGTGAGAATGTGACTATGTCATCTAGCGTCGGCTGCACGTAGTGGGTCTCCATACGGCTGCACATAGTGGGTCTTCATATGACTGCACGTAGTGGGTCTTCATATGACTGCAGCCCAGGATCAGCATAGCAGTGAGAATGTGACTTATGTCATTTAGCGTCGGCTGCACGTAGTGGGTCTTCATACGGCTGCAGCCCAGGATGGCTTGTGGATGAAGTAAGTGTGCACTGCGTGGGGACACAGAGGCTCCCAGGGAGGCACCGAAGATAAAGAGCTGAAGGAGACCAGAGGGAGATACAGGTGTGGGCAGCACAATTACACAGACGCAAGGCTAACAGCCAGGACACAGAAGACAGTATCACTGCTAGGCATGGGGCCAAAATAGATCACCTGTCCCCACCAGGGTGGCTTCCCAAAGAAACAAGATCATTTAAAAGAATGGACGATTCCTACATTTTTCTCTTATAATTTAAAATTTCAGGGACTGTATTGAGTTGCCTACTCAAATAATTTTAAGAAATTAATCACTTGATACTACTGATACAAATGAGTATTTCATGAATTCAGATTGAAAGATGAAATGAATAATAATCAGAAGTAAACTACAGTCACCCAACCCTGGTCATGTGACCAAGAGACTTTCACTCTATTGGATCTTCTGAGATACATGGAGCTTAGTAGGGAACCCTGCACACTAGTCATTCAGTTGGAAGGGATCACACCGCATACTAGTCATTCAGTTGGAAGGGATCACACCACACACTAATCATTCAGTTGGAAGGGATCACACCACACACTAATCATTCAGTTGGAAGGGATCACACTGCACACTAGTCATTCAGTTGGAAGGGATCACACCGCACACTAGTCATTCAGTTGGAAGGAATCACACTGCACACTAGTCATTCAGTTGGAAGAGATCACACAATCTTTTGGAATTCAGCCAGAATTAATTTGCTATGAACATGTGATCACGAAAGCCTTGGTGGGAAAACCAAAAGCAAACACTGTCAGTGTCTACCCAGTGATGGTGCTGTCTGTGTTTACGGCTTTAGCCTGGAGTTTTGGAGTAGAGGAGACACAATCTCACAATGCACAGCATTCTTGATATTTTCAGATTAAATTTCAGGCAGGAGACAAAAATCCATTAATTTGTTCCTAAATTCAACAGCAATCGTGGCAATTGTCTGAAGCCACACTCTGGTATTTTCTGAGAAATCTCTCAGGGTGTCCGTCACCTTCAGATAACTTGTGAATTGATAACGGTTAGAGGTCAAACCATGAAGAAAAACAAGAATCTTTTGAAGGCTGTTTAAAACGTTACCACAAAGTGTATTCAGCCCAGAAGAATGAAGTTTAAACAACCCCTACTCCCACGGGAAACACGCTCATGTTGTCCTGCTCATTAACTCCACATCAATTCAGTTCTCCTCTCACAGCCCTCTCTGTGTTCTGCCATGGTACCGGCCACACCAGTGAGGGAGTACGTATAGACGACAGACAGCCAGGCCGCTGCTGGGACTCCTGTCTGCCCAGGCTTCCTTCCTGTGGGTAGCTGTGTTTGCTATCCTGTGTGGGAGTTCTAGTCAAAGATCAACATTTCCATCAATTTTCCACATTATCTAGAAGTCTCAGAATAAATACATGTATTCTAAAGGTGGTTTTACACTGTGGTAAATCAAATGTCTGAGTTAAGGAAGACAGAGAATCAACAAGAAATTAGAATGATTAATATACAACTTTAAAATTTTTTCCCATTCCTTCTGTGACTATTTATCTCCTTTTTTGTCCTTCCTTATTCACATTGTGTATGTGTGTATATATGTGTGTGTGTGTATGTGTGTGCGCACCTATGGAAGACAGAGGTCAATGTCAATGTCAGCTGTCTTCCTTGCATACTCTCTACCTTGTGTCTTCAGACAGGTTCTTTTTTTTTTTTTTAAATATTTATTTATTATGTATACAATATTCTGTCTGTATGCCTGAAGGCCAGATGAGGGTGCCAGACGTCTTTACAGATGGTTGTGAGCCACCATGTGGTTGCTGGGAATTGAACTCAGGACCTTTGGAAGAGCAGGCAATGCTCTTAACCACTGAGCCATCTCTCCAGCCCTTCAGACAGGTTCTTAATTGAACCTGGAGCTCATAAATTTGGGATGAAAATGGCTAACCTGCAAGCCCCAGGGATCATTTTGTTACCTCCTCCCAACTGCTGGGATTACAGGTGAATGTTGCCATGCCAATATTTTTTGATGTGCATGTTGGGAGTCTGAGTTCAGGTCTTCATGCATATGCAGTAAACATTTTACCCACACAGCCATCTCCTCGGCTCCCTCATGTTAATTCTAACCCTGAACTTGGGAGTGACTATGGCTTCATTACAGAACTTCCCGTGCTTGATTTATTTCCTACAGTGCCTGGAGGAGCCTCGTTCTGACTGTTTGTGTTCATCCAACCAGTGAGGTTATCAAGGATGTGGCAGGTACAGTTCAGGCCATCTTGCAGCCTTTTGTCTACTCTTCCATCTTTATAAGGACAGATACCTCAAGGCCACTCATTGGTTTCCTCTCCCCCACATCCCGTGTGGGCTCCTGGAGATACATCTGCATAGCCCCCTCCCCGCCAAGTCGATCAGGTCCTAGTGGGGAAGGCATCATTTTTTTCTATTACTCCTGAGAAAGAAAAGACCGGGGTGCTGCTGGATGAGTCAGGGGGGTTGATGAAGGAGCCGATCAGGGAGAAGACAGCAGTAGGTGTCCTGAAGGGCCAGGCAGGGCAAGTAAGAAGAAGGCAAGGTCAGGATGAATGACACATGGGGCAAGCTAGGTTTATTGTGCAGATTAGGGTTTATTCCAGAAAGGGCATAACTACCTTATAGGATCGAAGGGCTGTAAGAAAAAAGCTTTGTAAGACAGGCGCGACACTTGAGGTAGGAAGTCAGCTCTTCCTTGCTTCCTTCAGAATTCAGTTTCTTATTTTGTGATAGTAATAGATACTCTGAAGTAACTTAAAATAGAGACCAGGGATAAAGGATCCACGAACAGACAAAGACAGGTGATTCCCAAGGGGGATTAAACGTGAAAGCACAAGAAGCTGAATTTGCACTATATTTCATGCAAATGGAGATGGTAAATGAAAAGGAAACTCGTGACAGTCAACCACCTTGCATACCTGGGGGCTTTCCTGCAGGTCAGGACAGACCACCCAGCTGAATAACCATGACTGAATATTCTCATCAGTGTATTTCTGTGTATGTCCTGGAAAGCCCGCCCCTTCGGCTTTCTCTCTGGCATCTTCCAAACACTTCCTGTTTTGAGATGTCCAATTCATAAACTAGTGTTTAAGCAAATGAACTCATTAGAGATTTTTACTTCTCCTTAATTTAACCTTTCAAACATCATTAGTGCTCCTTATTCCTTCCCACCGTGGATCATGTGAATACGACATTCTCAGAAACATTTTTCTGACTCTTTCCAAGGTGTGTGCAACAGATTAGTGGGAAAGCCCTTGTGGTTCTTACTGTTCTGCTTACCAAAAAGGAATATTTGCTCAATGAGCAGCGAGTTACCAAAATATTGTAAGAAAGTCTACGTAGTTTTCATATCCGATTCCTAGCACGGTGTTCCTAAAATAACAGAATAAACATTGGATTTTGCCAGCTCCTGAAAACAAGGAGACCGAAAACCCCTACGAATAGAAGGAGCTGTGCTAACACTAAAGGCTTAGTGATTCTAATTAATTACACTGTAGCAATCTAGAGAGAACCAAATCCAGAGAAAGAAACCAACGCTGAAACACAAAAGGCGTTTGGGACCCCAAAGAGATGCATGGAACTTCACCATGGCCTAAGTGAGAAATAGAATGGAAAGGAAAAAATGCTAAAAGCTGTATGGAAAAAAGGGAACTTTACATGACACCTGGAATAGGGTAGTTTGTGAGCATTCTTTTCCTCTGAGCAGCTTCTCAGGAGCTCTTCGTCTCCTAGTTAGTGCCCGAGGGCCCTAGATCTCACCCGCCCGACAGAGAGGTGGGGCCATGTCACACAGCAACCATTCCAGGTCTGGCTTTCCCAAGCCCACTTGGGGTTTTCCACACAGTAACCAGTTTAATACCTTCTCTCTCCGTCACAGCCTTTCTCAGGTACCCAGGCTGGGCCTCCACAGACGACCTTCCGCCTCAGCCTAACAAGCACATCGTTGGTGCCTCCCTCGTTGTAAGCCCACGCAAACCCTTTCTTCCATAAGCTGCTTTCGGCCATTGCGTTTTGTCAGAGCAATAGAGAAGATACTGATAGAGCATGACCTATATCCGCCTGGTCGGCTTGGATGAGGCCAGACGTACAGGAGAGAGGAACACAGGCGCCAGGCCTGACAACTGACTGCTTATGTAAGAACACTTTAATAACAAACTTTAAAATCAACAGAATATTTGTCTTTTTTTTTTTTTTTGAAAAACACAGTGTAGAAACTGTGTAGCTGCATAGTTGAATAGAAACACAAGGCTGAACACCTGGAGAAAGCGGGTCAGAGTGCATCACTGTGCTCTGTAAGCAAAAGGCAACACCTGAGTGCTTCCTCAAGGCCTGAGGCCCAGACCCTGCGGGGTTCCCCACTGTTGTGGGATCCTGGACAAGTGAAGGATTCTTGTGTTTACACAGTGCAGATAGTGAGAAAACCCTCCTCACTAAGACACAGTGTAAGATGACAAGCAACCGTGACACCTTTTCATTAGTACCAGGGGCACGCTGAGAGCTCAGAACTGATGGCTGTTGGTGGTGAAAGCACTTTCCAGTCACAACAGTGTTACGTATTTTCTTGACGGCTAAGCATTTGCCTGCTCTTTCTTCTTTAGGGGAGAGACAATTTATATTCTGTCTCTCTCTCTCTCTAAAAGTATTGATCAGCTCCAATGTTTTTCTTATAACTGTTCCCAATAAGACTCATAAAATTTGTGTGCCTATCGGTGTGTGTGTGAGAGAGAGGAGATAGAGAGACAGACAGAGAGACAAAGAGAGAGGAGAGAGAGGGAGAGAGAGACAGAGACAGACAGAGAGACAGAGAGAGAGGAGAGAGAGGGAGAGAGAGAGAGAGAGAGAGAGAGAGAGAGAGAGAGAGAAAGAGAGAGAGAGGGAGGAGGGGGACGGAGGCCAGAGGCCCACGTCCATTGTCTTCCTCTATCACTCTGTGTGTTCTGCTCTAAGACAGAGTCTCTCACAGAAACTAGAGCCAACCAGTTGGCCAGGCCAGCCGACCAGTGAGCTCAGAGACCACATTAGTTCCTTTTTTTGTGGCTGTAATGAATAAAATACCATGACCGAAAGCAACTTAAGGAAGAAAGGGTTTGTTTTGGTTTGTGGCTCCACAGGGACAGAGTATCCAGGGCGGGGAAATTAATGACAAGGCAGCAAGGCAGGAAGCTGGCTGATCGCATGGTGATCAATGCATGGGAAGCGAAGAAAGAGACCATGAGGTCATGATGCTATGAACCCCCAGGCCTGCGATGGCATACTTCCCCAGCAAGGCAACAACTCCTGGAGATTTCATAGTGGCCCCAACTGGAGAAGGGGGTACATTTCTCATTCAAACTACCACAGATGCTCACTGCCATGCTCAGTCAGTTGCATGTAGTTCTGAGAGAAGATGAACTCAGATCCTCTTGGATTTTGCTTATTACAACATTTTAACGTAAATGAAGACTCAGTTCCTGAAGTCTGTAATGTTTGCTGAGACTCAAGGTTTTTGTTTTGATGAAACGATTATCTAGAGATGTAACTATATGTGTGTGTGTGTGTGTGTGTGTGTGTGTGTGCGCACGCGCACGCACACCTGCAGAAGCCAGAAGATCCTTTGGAGCTGGAGTTAGAGACATTTGTCAACCATTCAACATGGCAGTGAGCACTCTTAACTGAAGAATCATCTTTCCAGCCCCTTGAATATTATCTTAATTGTATTCAAATCATTTCCTTTATAATTATCATACTAAGGCCTTCCTTTGTACTTAAGATAATTGAAAAACATCAGTAGGGCTTTTCGGACTAGATTTGTCTAGGCTCTGTGCCAATGAAAAATCAACAGAAACGTGATTCATTCTTAGATCCCATCCTTACATCACCCACGTAACCCAACACAATGAGAATGCTGGATTCAGTGCAAGCGTCCTTCTCATTGGGAGCTAGCAATAGGGCGGCATCGACTTCCAGCGTCATTTTCTAAGTTGGAGAGGAGACACACTCACCGAGTCATGTGGTTTGCTCTCTGCCTGTGGAGGTGGAGATGACTGGTGCTGTGTGAGCTTCGAGAAGGGAAAAAGATGGCAGGACACGTGCTTCTTGCAGAGACAGAGTGGCCGCAGCTAGAAATACGGTCTCTGCTTGTACCCCTCGCTTTGATGCTGCTGAGGAATCAGACTAATTTACATCCCAGGACTGTGGGCCTTGCTTTGTTTGTGTGGATGGCAGCACCGTGCACAAAGGGCTTCATTGTCCAGTTCTCTTGTTTTGCTTTTTAATGTAAAGAAGCACAAAATGAAACTGGAATCATGGTTTCCCTTTAAGAGTGCACAATAAAGACAATTCATGAAAGCAATCTGAATAGGTTCTGGCTTTTTAAAAATCATACTTATGAAGATTGGTCAATGGGAAGGGTAACTCTGAGCCCCACAGAGGTGTGGCCTTCTGAAGCCACAATGGTACTTTCCTGAGGCAGCACTCTCTTGCCAGACCCCACTCACCCACACACACGCTGCAGGGTTTGGCAAACTCTCACCATCCAGGCAGCGATACCTTATCTTTGTTGAGTCAAAAATAAGTATTTTTCATATTAGTTCTGGGCTCTTGATTTTGAGGTTCCAGTGTTGTTGTGATCATGCCAGAGAGAATTCTTTAGTTAATACCTTGAGCAAGTGGAATATGGTTTAAAGGGATGTATTAGCTTCTTGTTGCAATTACGAAACATAACGGAAAACAATTAAGGTAAAAGGATTTATTTTGGCTCATGACTGAGAAGTACCAACTGCTTAAGGCATCCTGGTTGCAAATGCAGAGTTGAGTTCCTGGTACAGGAGCTTCTGGAGCATGTGACTGTGATTACTCACATCTGAGCAACCAGGAAGCAGAGGGCAGGGAATTCTGCTGCTCAGTCGGCCTCTTCCCTTCTCATTCTGTCCAGGACCACAGCTCACAGGGTGATGATATCACACGCTGCACCCACAGGGTGATAACATCACGTGCTGCACCCACAGGATAATGTCATCACATCTGCAGTCCATAGGATGATGACATCACAGGCTGCCATCCACAGGAAGACGACATCACATGCTGGGTAGGTCTTCCCTTCTTAGCTAAATTCTCTGGAAACACCCTCACAGTTGTGCCCAGAGGTGTGTCTCCTCGGTGCCATGTTCACAATGAGGATGGACCATCATGGAGTCACATATCTAGACACGCCCCTGAGACATGTTTCTCAGTTACTGAATCCAACAAACAGGAATGAGAAGGAGTGCTTGGTCACGTGACAATGGAGCCTTAACAAGAGAAAGTAAGCCATGGCTCTGAGAAAGAAATACAGGCTCACTGTCTTCCAAGCTGTAAATTCACCAATGTCCCCCTGCTGAGAAGTATGACAAAATTTTCCTCCTGGCAATTTTGGGAGAGTGGGTTTGTTTGGATGAGGTGCTAGCAAGTGTCTTCTTTGCCTTCCTTGAGATGAGGCCGCTGCTGAGTCTCCTGATTGTTTATCGATTGTGACGCCACTTAGATTTATTTCTTCACACACATTTCTGTTTCCAGTCAGTTACGGTATACCATGGCAGCGGTGGAGACGGTGCTCATCCCCGGAGACTGAGCGCTGAGACTCCGGGGTAAGAGTTAGTTCCTTTTCTGTTGTGGTAGAGTACCCTTCCCAAAACCAGGGGAGGGGAGAAAGTGTATTTTGACTTCCAGTTCCTGAAGGGTGACAGTCCATTATGACAGGTAAGGCAGGGCTGTATGACCATGAGGTTGACCTGGTAGTCACGAATGGGCGAGGGAGGAGGAGCAGAGCCAGGCTATAAAACCCCAAAGACTGGCCCCAGTGACAAACTTCTTCCAGGAAGACCCCCACATCTTAAAGACCTTCCCAAACTGTCCCAGCAGCTAGGGCCAGGTGTTCAAACACACAGGCCTGTGGGGAATAGTTCACATCCAAACCTCATGAGTTTTCTTGCGTTTTGAATATCAGTGCCAGTTCCCACGAAGCTCAAAGTTAATTAAAGAAAAATCACTCATTGTTTCAGTCTGAATGCAGTTACTATTTCTGTTTACTTTTCCTCTGGGTAGCAGTGTTTGGCAGGATGGGAATCACGGTTTCAGTGGTGACTCCGAAATGTGCAGAGGGAGATTTCCTAACTGAAACGGAGGGACGTGGAGCAGGCTCAGGGACCGCGCCAGTGGGTAAAGAGGGGGTTCATCATACTCAGCAGCACACCCCATATGACAGAAACTCTACCACTGAGTCATAGCCTCTCCCCTGCAGTGTGGCTTTAACAGGGTCTGTCCTCCGGGATCTGTTTTCATACTACGTGGTGATGGAATGTCCCCTGAGGCACAGGAAAGCGGGAAAAGCCAGGCAGAGTTTGAGGGCTTTTATTGTGTTTTGTTTTGTCAGAAGTTAAATATCGATTTAGAGACTTGATTTGTAGAATCATTTCTAATGCGCGCGCATGCCTGCAGGGCATGCATGTTGGAAATACTCATTTCGGGGGATAAAGATGGAGCTCAATTGGTAGTGGGCTTGCCTAACATTCAGCAGGCCTCAGGTTCCATCCCCTGCATTGCATATTCCAGGAGGGTGTGTTGGGACATGCCTATAATACCAGCACTAGGGAGATGGGGGGGGTGTGTGTCAGAAATTCAAGGTCCTCTTCAGCTGTACATCAAGTCTGAGTTCAGTCTGAGCTACATGACACCCTGTCTCAAAAATGAATAAATAAATATATCCACTTCAAAGAATGCCAAGAATAGATAACTCTTTTTTTTTCTATTACTCTTACTCTGCAAAACAAAACTTCCAATATTATGTGAGATACTTGCTGAACTGAGAGCATACAGTCCTGCTACAATCATGGGATAACTACTGAATTGAGAGAATACAGTCCTGCTACAATCATGGGATAATTACTGACTTGAGAGAATACAGTCCTGCTACAATCATGGGATAATTACTGACTTGAGAGAATACAGTCCTGCTACAATCATGGGATAATTACTGACTTGAGAGAATACAGTCCTGCTACAATCATGGGATAATTACTGACTTGAGAGAATACAGTCCTGCTACAATCATGGGATAATTACTGACTTGAGAGAATACAGTCCTGCTACAATCATGGGATAATTACTGACTTGAGAGAATACAGTCCTGCTACAATCATGGGATAATTACTGACTTGAGAGAATACAGTCCTGCTACAATCATGGGATAATTACTGACTTGAGAGAATACAGTCCTGCTACAATCATGGGATAATTACTGACTTGAGAGAATACAGTCCTGCTACAATCATGGGATAATTACTGACTTGAGAGAATACAGTCCTGCTACAATCATGGGATAATTACTGACTTGAGAGAATACAGTCCTGCTACAATCATGGGATAATTACTGACTTGAGAGAATACAGTCCTGCTACAATCATGGGATAATTACTGACTTGAGAGAATACAGTCCTGCTACAATCATGGGATAACTACTGACTTGAGAGAATACAGTCCTGCTACAATCATGGGATAATTACTGACTTGAGAGAATACAGTCCTGCTACAATCATGGGATAACTACTGACTTGAGAGAATACAGTCCTGCTACAATCATGGGATAACTACTGACTTGAGAGAATACAGTCCTGCTACAATCATGGGATAACTACTGACTTGAGAGAATACAGTCCTGCTACAATCATGGGATAACTACTGACTTGAGAGAATACAGTCCTGCTACAATCATGGGATAATTACTGACTTGAGAGAATACAGTCCTGCTACAATCATGGGATAACTACTGACTTGAGAGAATACAGTCCTGCTACAATCATGGGATAACTACTGACTTGAGAGAATACAGTCTTGCTACAATCAGCTGTCCACTCTCTTGGACAAGCTGGTGTTGATGAACAAGAAATAATCCTGCTTTTAAGATTTCTCAGCCTATGTGTTTGTTGTGTGGAGAAATCCAGTTGGCAAAGTCTGATGTGAACTAAGAGGCTTCTCATACATTTTACGACTGTGGTTTACATCCCACTTTATTTTTTTTAATTTATTTATTTATTATACAATATTCTGTCTGTGTGTATGCCTGCAGGCCAGAAGAGGGCACCAGACCTCATTACAGATGGTTGTGAGCCACCATGTGGTTGCTGGGAATTGAACTCAGGACCTTTGGCAGAACAGGCAGTGCTCTTAACCTCTGAGCCATCTCTCCAGCCCGTACATCCCACTTTAAATTCTTGTATTCTTTTCCCTCCTCTTGCAAAAGTCCACAAGGAACATGGCTGTGGGAATGATTCACCACCTAAAGGAGGCGGTAGGCATTCACTGACTATCACACAGTTTTAAAAAGAAAATCTTTTACATTGAATTTTACTTATTTACTGGAAGTGTTTTTTGTATGTGTATGCGAGTGTGTGTGTGTGTGTGTGTGTGTGTGTGTGCACAAGTACACCATGGCAAGCATGGGGAGGTCAGAGGACAACTTGGAGAGTGGGTTCTGTCCTCTCACCAGGTGGGGTCAGGGGAAGGAACTCTGGTTGTTAGGTCTGCTAACAAGCACCCTGATTGGCTGAGCCATCTCACTGGCCCCGGTTATCCCCATGCTAAGCAGCGTTTGTCCAGCACTGGTAGTTGTTTGTCTTTCTAGCTTGGTGAAATGCCCAGAGCACAAAGCTTGATGCATTTAGGAGATAACTGGCAGTCCCTTTCCCCCTCCTGTTTTCAAGCACTTAAAACATTTCTTTCTCTAAAAAAAAAAAGAAAGCTTTGTGTATGCACTTTTGGAGCCCACCATATCTATACAAAACTAGACTGGAGCTACGTCTCCGTGATAGAGCGCCGGCCTGGCATCCACAGGCAGACACCACAGAGCTAAGAAACAAAATTACAAGACTTCTTGACCAACGATGACTCAAACAAAACTAATTTGCTTTCGTTTAAGCTTTTAAATTAAGATAATAGCAAACATTATATTGAGACTTCAAAAATCTATAAAAGTGAACTTATTACCCAATAGTAAGGCAGTTCATAAGTCCAAGGGCCCAACATGTCATGAGAGTCGCTCACTTGGTTAACACCAAATAAGCAACTTCCCTAATTCCTAACACCCACATCATCATGAAAGACATTTTCCAAATTCTGGAAATCCCAACATCCCACTCTTTAATTAAAAGTGTAAGAATCAACAAAGAATGAAAGGAAATTATATCCAATATAATTCCACAAGGACCCAATACCCCAGCCTTGGGAGTTCCTAGCATTTAAATTCAGCCTATGAACAATACTGCATGCACAAACATGTAATAAACGACGTGCCAAGGAGCTCAACTAATGGGAAGAATGTTGACAAGATCACAACCAGGCGACGTTATGCCGTACCTCCGACTATTAGACTCTCTGCTCAGTCAAAATGGCTTTTCCTTTAGTCACAGCTACCAACAGATACATAGTCAATGAAGGAGGAGGAAAAAGAAAACAGAATGGGTTGACGTCCATTATGATCCAACGACATGATTCAGACACATCTTGTCTATGTAGACAGTATGGCTGTTAGAGAAATTCCTGGCCAAGGACATAGCTCAGTGGTAGTGGGCTTGCGTAGCAGACCTGAGACTCTTGATTCAATTCACCTCAAAATAGACAAACAAAGCCATTGGATCAACTTCATAATTCATCAACAGTCAATTTAAAGAAAAAAAAAAACCAGGCTGGCCTGAAGTTTTAGGCCCATGCATTATTAATTTGGGGTTTCTTCAGTGACATCTGTTTGGGAGCAGCCGCCGTTTCCTCAAAGGCATGCTCTTACTAGTAAGAGTTTTAGATGCTAGAAGAGCATGGGGGGGGGGGGGACAGAAGAGAAAATAAGAGACACAGAAGTCACGAAAGGATATCAACCTCACCGAGCTTCCTGCTCTTCAGCTAGGCCGGGTGGCCAGCCAGCCAGACCCAGCAAATCTCCTGTCTCTACCCCACCCTCAGTGCTGGGGTTAAGAGCACTCTCAGCCATGCCTAGCTTTATATATGGGTGTTGGTATCTGTCTTGGTTATTGTCAACTTAAACAAACTTAGAAGATTTTGGGAAGACAGACTCTCAACTGAGAAATTACCACCATCAGACCGGCTTCTGGACATGTCTGTGGGGGCATTTTTCTGATTAGGTGATTGATGAAGAAGGGCTTAAGGCCACTGTGGGCAGAACCATTCCTAGGTAGGAGGGCCTGGGTTGTATAAGAAAATTTGCCGAACAAGCCTGGGAGAGCAAGCCAGAAAGCAGCATTTCCCTGGGGTTTCTGCCTTGACTTCCTCAATAATGGACTGAACCTAAACGGTGCAATAAACCCTTTGCTCTCTGCGTTGCCTTTAGTTATGGTGGTTATCATAGCAACAGTCTCTGAACTCGGCGAGCACCCTTCTCCACTGATCCATCTCCTCAGCCCGCATCCCTGATGACTATGGTGGTTATCATAGCGACAGTCCCCAAACTCGGCGAGCACCCTTCCCCACTGATCCATCTCCTCAGCCCGCATCCCTGATGACTAGCGGAGCAGCATCTTCTTAGTGGTCCTTTACTAGGTGAAGAAAGGACTCCATTAGGAGTGGCAGGTAGATGCCCAGGCAGGGGGCTGGACTAACAGATTTTTATTAAAGTGTTAAAATGAATAAAGATAATCATTTTTATTATTTAGCTCATCTCTAAACACAGAAGTGCCATCAAGTTTCGGATCAAAAAGGGAACTGTGATCCCAGCATGGAAAGAGAATGTGTATCTCAGGAGACAGTATTTATGTCTTTGTCAGGAGATTTTTATCCAAATTATTATACTCTCGGGAGCTCAGCCTGTGTTTCCTAGTCTCTAAAAGGTGACTCTGCAAGGCAAGTTTCTTCCCAGTAATTAGAGGCATTTATCTTAGGACTCATTTGGCTTCAGCAGTGAGGCCATGGGCCACCAGCTCCACCGGTACTGACTCCTTCAATTACAAGCAATGGCATTTCACCTCCGCGCAAAATATTAGTAAATTAACACTCCCCATTCTGCATTCATTTGGGAAATCTGCTCAGCTTGCAGTGAGGAAGGCAGGGAGCTATGAGGACACTCTGGCAATACCTTGAAGCCTTGAACACAGCAATTAAAACTCTGGCTTTGCTCCCTGCAGTTGGGACTTAGTCTGCAGAGTTCATTTCTTTTATCATAGCACAAGGCAAAAATCAGCACTGGTAGGTGAGAAAAACACAACAATCAAACACACGCACACATGCAGGAGCGTGTGCACACACACGCACGTGTGTACACACGAAGACACAGAAAAACCCACCTCGATGCTCCTCTTTCCTAGCTCTCAAGTACCTGTTTTAAGCCAAACAATAAGCAACCTCTAGCACAGGAAACCATCTCCAGACCAGACTTACAACTCTGACTCAAAGCACAGTCACAAACAATACATCAAGATGGAGAAGACTACCATCCAAACGCCACAGCTGTCTCTTCTGTTCTAAGGACATCTTCGTCCAACCAAGAGACAGTTGGCACAGGCACCGTTAGGTCACAGGGGTTCTATGAAGGCTTGTCAGTCATTACACATAAAAACTGGGAGAAGGGATGGGGTGTACACTGTTCTCAGCTGATTCACAGCTGAGTGTGCCAGCCCACGAGGCCAGAACTCTTAGTCTGGCAGAAGAGGCAGAGGGCAGGAAAGAAAGGTCCCGTGCTGCCTACCATAGTCCAG
Organism: Microtus oregoni; assembly: GCF_018167655.1. NCBI lineage: Eukaryota > Metazoa > Chordata > Mammalia > Rodentia > Cricetidae > Microtus > Microtus oregoni. The sequence continues at coordinate 54,685,085 of NW_024543059.1, read as the reverse complement.
CTGCCAGGAAGCTGCCATGGCGCTTGTGGCACGAGGAGCTTCTTTGTGGCCTGGGATGTTTGTCTTTGCTGGGACTTAATATTGATCAGACCTGGAATGTTGTCAATCAGGGTGGGCCTTCACCGCGCAAGGCTCATGTTCTAAAAACTGCAAGGCCTGCAGACCCGGTATCATCCTTCATTGGCACACTGAATCCTAGTAACCATAGGACCAACTGAGTGTGTAGGAAAATGTTTACACCGACATGTGTGTATACATTGTACTGTTTGAAAGGAGCAGAAAGATAGACAGCTGCCATTTCAATACCAACCTTCATTTATGACAAGCCAAACCATCAGAAAATATGATGGCAGAGTCAGAATCTGTTATCTCGTAGAGTACATGACTAAGTCCAACCTAAAACTTATCTATCACACCAGGCCAACTGCTGTCTATACGTCTACTGAGAACTGCGGTAAACAGAGGAATGGGCAAATGTTGCTTAAAACTACCCAGATGATCACTTCACAACACTTTAGACTTGAATGGTAGGGAGCCATAGACAAGATTAACAACATATCCTCTTATAAAAATCAAACTAAAATGCACACTTTAAAAAAATCATTATTATTAAATCAAGGGATATTATAAAAATGACTAAAATTTTTTCATTGATACTGCCCATCGTTCCCAAAGCCACCTCTTAAAATAAAGAGAATTTCTAAGTGAGAACATGGCCGGCTGACAGTCGGAAAGGTCGCGTTGTGTGGCTGAGCTCCAGGGAAGCCAACTTACAGTCACGATGAGTCCTTTCTCCTGGAAGTATTTCACCAGTGGGGCGGCGTTCTGCTTGAAGTTTCCTAGTCTTCTCTGGGTGGCTTTCAGGTTGTCATCAGGCCGTCCCTGTTGCTCTGCACGCTTCGCTAATCGCTCTCTGAGCCTCTGGCTGGCACAGGCCAGGAAGACCACCAGGTCAGGGGTGCAGATCTGTGGGAAGCACAAACAGGCAGACAGATTTTTAAGATGCCAAGCAGTATCCGCATGGACGGCAGCACGGCTCTTCAGTGGTTCCGGGGCCACATGGTAGGCGGAGACTGCTCGTTCATTTCCTAGCTGCCCAGAACCAAATGATCACACAGAAACTATATTAATTACAACACTGTTTGGCCAACAGCTTAAGCACATTCCTAGCTAGCTCTTACAGCTTAAATTAACTTATTTCTATTAATCTGTGTATCACCATGAGGCTGTGGCCTACTGGTAAGGTTCCAGCATCCTTCTCCTTAGGTAGCTATATGGCATCTCTGTGACTCTGCCTACTCTCTGTATCTCTGTTAGGATTTCCTGCCTGGCTTTGCTCTACTAATCCATTTGCCCAGGCAGCTTCTTTATTAACCAATGGTATTAAATCATACACACAGCATACAGAGGGAACCCACATCACCACATCCTCGGTGCCTTATTTCTTATGCCTTTTCCGTCATATTTCCCACGCTGCTACCTACACAAGGCCAGGGCCACCCAGTCCCTTTATAGTCCTTCTAAATGAGAGCCAACCCCATGTGACAGTATGTGGGGGCCCCTTTATACGTCAGAAAACATCTTTTCTGTCTAAGCTCACATAAGGTTTCAAGTTGAACAAGGAACAGCACAGTCTGACCTTTGTTAGAGCGTACATAACTTGATTTTGGAGGGGAGATGTTATCACCAGGCTCCAGCTGTCCACAGCAAATCCACGCTTCCCGGTCACCGCTACCTCTTGCTACTTTAAAGCTCACTGCCATATACTAAAGGCCCAGCGCTACCCTATATCCCAATATCACTAAGCTCTGTGGCATTCTGCAAGGTGATAAACATCGAGTCTGTTTGATACACGAGCAGAGCAAGGCTTTGAGAATCCAGCACTCCTTGGAGTTCACACAGTCACGGGGGTCTGTCTGGTCTGTACTGTCTGTCCCCTTCCCTGCTACACAGCGCCAGGTAGTCCAGAATCCTTCCTGAAATACCACGAAGTGACATGGATAGGCTTAAGAAATGAGCAGTTTTTATGTCACTGAGAACTGGCATGTTTAAAAGGTACCCTGACCCAGAAGTGAATGCAACTTCCTGCTGAGCGTGGGAAGAAGTTAAAGGTACTGTGGCTTAACGTAAGAGTCTCCAATTAAAACAAAATAAACAAAACAATTGTTTCTGTGGCCTGTGAGGTGGCTCAGTGGTAAAGGCATTTATCGCCACAGCTGACAACTTATATTTGATCCCCAGGACCCATACGGTAGAAAGACAAAAGCACCTCCAAACAGGTTATCCTCTGGTCTCCTCACGCACGCCATGTTACTAAAGCATGTGTACACACACACACACACACACACGCACGCACGCACGCACATGCACATACATAGACAACAAAAAATAAAATTTTTAAGGAAGAAAAGGAAAACTGACTTGGAAGGCTGGCAGGATTTGTGCTAGGACCAAGCAGGGCAGAGAGCTGGACCGACAAGCATTTGTGCCCTCATTTGCTAATATGGACGTATGCTGCCTCTGAATTATCCTAAAGATATCATAAGAGGAAGCGCCCAGAACAAACTCAGGACATTTTAGCCACGCTCCCTAGCTCCTGACTTCCCTTCCTCAGTGTGCTTCTGGGTTTCCTTTGAGACGATGTTTTAATTTTGTTGGTTCTCCCCCTATGATTTCTCTTCTTCCCTCTCCTGTGTGGCTTGTTTTTCCAAGGCCTCAACCCTACTCTTCCTCTCTCTAGGCTCGCTTCTGGCAGCGGCTTTCCTGTTTCTCTTTCATCTGCACTGAATATTATTCCAAATGTACACTTTCTCCTCTGCCTCTCAACAGCCCTGGCTCCTGTGCGCTCAGGTGTTTTTGTGACAGTCCTTTCAGAAGTCGTAATGTTACTTGTGACTCAACAAGGTTCAAAATTGACCTTAGGACCCTTTTATCTAAACCACGCCACAGCAAAACTCTCTCTGGTTTCTCTCTCCCTCCTTCCCTCCCTCCCTCCTCTTTCTCCCTCCCCACCCTATCTTACTCCTTCCCCTCCCTCTTTCCTTTCCTCCTTCTGGTAGCAATGCTCCCTTTTAAATCTCTGAGCTAGAAACCTCCATGCCCTGGTGTCCCTCTAGCCCCCAGCACACTCCAGGCTGTACCAGGTATCTGCACATCTATTGGTGTCTTCAACAGCCCCTCTGCCTCCCTCCCTCCAGGGCCCCAGCCCTGTAACCTCAGCTGCACTAGGGGAAGAGACTGAGAGCATGCATCTAGAACAAGATTGCCTTGAGCGTCCATCTAGAACCTGCCACCTGTCCTTTGGCAAACTTCAGCCTTCCTGAACCCATTTTCTTAAATAAGACGTTTCCAACACAGCACTTTACTATCCACCCCCCTTCAGAAACGAAAGAAATAAAACCCCAAACCATGTGTGGCTGAGGTGATGGCTCTGCCGGGAAGCTTGAGGTCCTGAGTTCAGATGCCCAGAACCCACGTGAAAAGCCCGGTATTGAGCACACGTCTGTGACCCTATGGTTGAGCAGACATGGTCCTGGAGTGCCCTAGCTGGCCTGCTCGCCCAGCTGACTCAGGGAGCTCAGGGCCAGTGAGAGACTCCGCCTCAAAAACACAAAGAAAGCTGTAGAGAAGCAAGGAAAACCTTCGGTGAGGCTGACCTCTGGTTCCCATCCACACATGCGCATACACACCACCTCCCCCTCCCCACAAAAATGTGCACACATATACACCACTGACACCCACAGATAGACACAGCCAGATGTAAACTGCTTTTGAATAACCTTAAGAGAAGATCACTTGTACTTTTTATGACATACAATCAGGGGGTTACGTGAAGCTAAAGCTATACTTTCTGAAATACTGTACTGTATTTTATTTGTATGTATTGTTGTATGTAATGTTCATCCCTATAGGACTTAATAAAGGATACATTTAAAATTACTTTAAAAAATTATGTAAAGAAGAAGACAATTGTTGCCAAACAAATTAAACTATTTGGCTTGATAACACTACATATTAAAATACAGGGGAGGCCGGGCGGTGGTGGCGCACGCCTTTAATCCCAGCACTTGGGAGGCAGAGGCAGGCGGATCTCTGTGAGTTCAAGACCAGCCTGGTCTACAGAGCTAGTTCCAGGACAGGAACCAAAAGCTACAGAGAAACCCTGTCTCGAAAATAAAAAAAATAAAAAATAAAAAAATAAAATAAAATACAGGGGAAAGACAAGCCTGAACTACCAGGTCAGTATTGGATGCAAGTAAAAACATCTTGCAGTTTTGGGTTCTCACACTGTGCACCTATATGAACCCATTGGTTTATTCTAGTGTGTTTGTCCCAAGTGTGATGAAGAAGCATTCATTTATGCAACACAACAAGGACATAAGCAGTTTTACATATTACATTTTTGATTACTTTTGCTTCTGTATACCAAAGACAGCTTCAAATTCATATTTTACACTTTGAATAAAATTGCATTTGTTAAGTTAGTATTTCAATTAGTAGAGTTTTAAAATAGTAAGTCACATATATAAAATTTCTTCTCATGAATGGAAAGTTGGCGTGGAGAAAAACAGCCTGGATGTGAAATTACTTAATTTTATAATTGGGATTAGTCTGGTGTCTTTCCTGGTACAAATGGGGAAGCATATGACTGTAAACTCAAAACAAAATAAGAATTCAAGCATAAACAGTGAGACCCAGCACAGTAGCTAGGGAAGTAGTCACCTGAGCCAGCTGCCGTGGCCTGGCAACTCTACATGCCAGGGTCTCAACAGTATTCCACTTTAAAGAGAAAAATATTGCTGAACTTGGTGGTGCACACCTTTAATCCCAGCACTCGGGGAGCAAAGGCAGGCAGATCTCTGTGAGTCCGAAGCCAGCCTGGTCTACAGAGTTAGTTCCAGAACAGTCAGAGCTATGCAGTGAAATCCTGTCTCAAAAAAAAAAAAAGGAGAGATAGAGATGAGCCAGAGAGAGAGAGAGACAGATAGAGATGAGAGAGAGAGAGAGAGAGAGATTTAACTTACTTGTGTTTTCCTCTCAAAAGTTAAAAAAAAGAAAGAAAGAAAATCAGCAGACACCATTGTGTGAGAGGGGCCTGGGAACTGTAAAAGCTCCATCAGGGGTGTGAAGGAAGCCCATTTGCAGAGGAAGCCTGGAACCCCTCCAAATACAGGCAGCCGTGTGGAGGAGGATGGCAGAAGACCATGAAGAGCTCTGCAGCTCTTTCCTTAGCTTGATTGACAGCCGCCCCCTCATTCTAGTTCCTTTTCCTTTCTTATCGAGCTGTGTGTGTCTGTCCGATGCCTAACTTTATTTTTTTTTAAATTTATTTATTTATTAAGGATTTCTGCCTCCTCCCCGCCACCGCCTCCCATTTCCCTCCCCCTCCCCCGATTAAGTCCCTCTCCCTCATCAGCTGGAAGAGCAAACAGGGTTCCCTGACCTGTGGGAAGTCCAAGGACTGCCCACCTCCATCCAGGTTTAGTAAGGTGAGCATCCAAACTGCCTAGGCTCCCACAAAGCCAGTACGTGCAGTAGGATCAAAAACCCATTGCCATTGTTCTTGAGTTCTCAGTAAAGGCATGGCTCTCCCTCCATTTGCCTTCCCAGCAGCTGCGAGGATCTTCGGCTCACCTGTTCTGCGCTTTCCCATACCATTTAATAAAATCACCCTTGGCCTTCCTTGTGAGTCCACCTCTGAATCCTTTGAGCCCCCAAGGGGAACCTCAGGTTCTCTGGTAACAACTGTTCATCGAGTTGGCTTGAGACACACAGGGGAGGGCAGTGTCCCCAACAGAAGGGACCCTACAGACCTTTCCTTGGCCCTTAGTCTCAGAAAGTATCAGCTGATGAATGAACAAAGACAGGGACACCACTTTCGTCTCCATGGCAGTAAAATCTGAAACAGCTGATCCTGTTCTCCCCACTGAATTAAGACAGCAAATCCTTTCCCTGCTTCACATGGAAATTCAGTCTCCCGCTATCCATTTTAAGCCCTTAATTCTGTTCAAAGGAATCAGCCGTTGTATAAACAAGGATATATGCACAGTCTCGGTTCCAACGGGAATTCATTTTTAATAACCTCTGATCTCGCCCAGCAGCCGTTCTTTGCTCTGCTCTTTATGAAGCTGTGTCAGGAGACCTTTGGCTCCTAAATTGGATCAGCTGCACCGTCAGAAATCAGGAAGCAAAATACTAAAGCAAAAGGACAATTAGCGTTGAAACAGAAAACTACGGCCGCATAAACCAAAAGATGGGGAAAACATGGAGGTTGTCCAGCCTGAGTTCACCCCAGACCTGGAAACGTCTGTGTTCTGGTGACAAATGGCTTTCAAACTGGAACATTCAATGCCCTGGCCCGAGCGTGGCTCGTTCCTGGTACTGACAACTAAGGGGTGGACCTGGGCTGTCCCTGAGGACTTGATGCTAACATTGGGCTACTGTTTTCCTCCTCATTCTACCCCATGGCTTCTTCCACACATTAAACATTTACCAAGAGAAAACCTCTGTGGTGCTCTGCAGAGGCAGGACAAGGTCACTATGAAGGGAAAACTAATGGATAACTGGACTTTATCATCTTTTTAAAAAAAGATCTATTTTATTTCTAAATTTTGTGTGTATGCTTAGCTCTGAATGTGGGTTTGAGCATATTAAATGCCAATGCCCCATGCAAGAGCAACAGGTACCCTAAACTGCTGAGCCGTCTCTTCAGTTTGGAACTTTATCAGCTATGTGAGGGATAGGATATGGAGATCATTTCTGAGAAGCTTTCAGCAGACTGCAGGGCCAGGGAACAAACCCGGCAACATGACTCACCTGCACTGGTTAAACGGCAGCTGCAACAAATCCATTCTATCACCCAAGTTCTTCGAAAAGTCTAGGAAAGGGTGGACAAGATACCACACTTGAGCAGCTGAGAGGGCTCGGCGAGCAAAGGCTCCTCCTGCCAAGCCGGACGACAGTTTTGTTTTTGTTTTTTTTGTTTTTTTTTAAAGGAAGCCAAAGTTATCCCTGCAATTTAGTAAAACCTGTAGAGAGACAAGATGAGCAAAGCCACCATGGAAACCTGGCAGAATCCATCCTTACACAGTGTGACACTCTAAACACATGTGAGTGAGCTTATCTGAGATAGAACCCCCCCACAGTGTGACACTCTGCACACACGTGAGTTTACCTCACATGGAACCCACCACACACAGTGTGACATTGCACACACATGTGTGAGTTTATCTCAGATAGAACCCACCCCACACAGTGAGACACTCTGCACACACATGTGTGAGTTTCTCTCAGATAAAACCCATCACCAAACAGTGAGACACTCTGCACACACATGAGTGAGTTTCTCTCAGATAGAACCCATCACCACACAGTGAGACACTCTGCACACACATGACTCTAGACACTGGGACAGATGAACTGGGCACTGACAAACATGGAGTCATGTGATCTGTCTTCTTTATCTACCCTCTTCCCCCAGTTGCCTGAGGCCTTAACTGTTGGGCTCCTCAGTCTTGAAAGGGTACAAAGTGAGACAACGTTGCTCTCTCTGGAAAGCAAGACCACGCCCATCGCTCCCCAACCTCTTCACATTTTGGGCGAAAGGAGGTGATGGAAGCTGTGGGGTGCAGGTCCTTTCAGCGTGCTGCAGTACCAAGCTGAGGGACAGCTTGTCTCCCTTTTATTGCCGGAAGGCAGGAGGAGAGTCATCTCTCTTCAGCCTCTGCTGTCATCCTGACTTAGGAGCTCGCTGCTCTCCACACAGCTAGTGTGTGTGCTGGACTAGATTCTCATTGGCGCTGTGTGTAGTGCTGGCTCCAGCCTCTGTCTCCTCCATCGTGGCACTGCCTTGATCAGCTTCGCTGGGGCAACAGTGGGGCGATCTGAGATGGACCTTCATGGTTTTTACTCCATTAGGGGAATAGTTACCCTGTGTGTTCTGTCTCGTCCACAGTTAGTCAGAAACCAAAGTAGTCCTGTCTACTAGCAGAGTGCACCATTAGCAGTTTAAAAATATGATCATTAATGTTGGCTTATGAAAAAGTACATTTCTGCGGCTTGTTTTTAATGGTGCAGGGCTTCGTTCAATAAAAGCAGCCAGGGTACATTAGGCTGTGAACATACATGAACTCAATAAAGAGACAATTAAAGGTGCCATTTGATGTATCTCAAATAGACAACAAGAAAATTATGCATCCTTTTATAGCATATGAGGCTATTATAGCATATGATAATAACAGCATATAAGGCTATATTTTACAGATATACTCTTCCATCATTGATTTGGATATTTAGGCATCTAGTTTATTGACTTAGTTATTCATTCAACTAATATGTACTAATATCTTGCTTACTATGACCTAGAAATTAAGGCTCTGGAAAGGCAGGAGAGTGAGAGACAGGGACAGTCTAGGGGCAGAACATCTGGAAGCCAGCAAAACCCCTCTGTGGAGATCTCAAATACAAAATAGTGAGAAGCATTCCATGTGATTTTAACCACCACCTAAGAACTACAGGTAACCTTTAGTGGCTTTAGGCAGTCAGCCCCGATGCTGAACAAAAGGACCAAACAGGCACGGTGATGCAAGCCTGTAATCCCTCCCACCGGGGTGGCCAAGGCAGGAAGACTGTGGGATCAAGGGCTGCCTAGGCTGAACTATGAGACCTTGTTTTAAGAAAATATTAAAGAAAAGATAAACAGAGGGACTTTGTCATATCGAAGGAGATAGAAAGCCAGGGTAGAGTTACAGCTCTTCCCAGCTCTATGGACCAAGCCTCACCTTCCTGGTTCACAGTGGTCAGTTTATGGACTCCTTGACACTGAGGTAGGTAACACATGACTGATCAGACCAAAGACAAAAGAAAACAATAGTAAGAAAAAAGTAGAAGAATTGGATGCTAACATCAAGTGATGCTGTTGTTGCCGTAGTGATTTTCCTTAGCAGATTTGGCGATAGCATCTAGCCAGTTTCTAAACCAGCCCTTTTCTATATCCTTGTCAATTCTGAACATCTATATCCATAATCTCTACACTAATTGTCCTTGGTATGTGATTGCTGACCTGAATCAAATTGTCTACTATGCTGGTAAATTCATGGAAGCAAAAAGACCAGGATGGCAGGGCAGTGGGGGCACACAATTTTAATCCCAGCACTCAGGAGGCAGAGGCAGGCGGATCTCTGTGAGTTTGAAGACTGACTGGTCTATAAAGTGAGTTCCAGGACAGTAAGGGCTATACAGAGAAACATTGTCTCAAAAAATAAAAAAAAAAATCAAGCTAGGAAGGGAAGGGAAGGGAAAGGGAGAGAAGAGTAAGGGATGGAGGAAAGAAGGAAAGGAGGGAGGAAGGGAGGAAGGAAGAAGGGAAGGGAGAGAGAGAGGGGAGAGAGAGAGGGAAAAGAGAAAGAGAGAGAGAGAGACAGAGAGACAGAGAGAGAGAGAGAGAGAGAATCCTCGCTCCTGTCCCCAGACTGAGGCAGGACGATGTCATGTTAAAGGCTACCCAGAGCTACAGAGGAGGTGAAGACCAGCCTGGACAACTATGCGAGACTGTGTCTCAAGATATAAAATTCTAACACAGCTGGGCATAACTTGATGGTAGTAAGCTTGCCTCCCAGATCCAAGATCCTGGGTTCAGTTCCCAGGGTCTGACTGCTCTACCATGAGATCTAATAAACGGCTTGGGAGAGTTGGGGTTCTAAAGCAGGGGTGGGGTGGGGGTGGGGACTGGCTCAGTGGAAGGAAACACTTGCCACCAAGTCTGATAACCTGAGTTTGATCCTGCGGACGCACAAGTGGGAGGAGAGCTGGCATCCTGCTAGATGGCCTCCGGACTTCCACACGCATGCTGTGGCATGTATACACACACGCACACACACACATGCACACACACACGCACACACACACACACGCCTCACACATCTCTCTCTCACATACCCAGACACTTGTTAGAACACAGGGTGGAAATGATTTGGTTTTGGGACACAGGTCTTTAGCTCTCTTGTCTGTAGACAGGGGACGGGTTCCTCTGAAAAGGGTTTACATCTATGGATGGTCAGACAATTACCATTGTCTACTGATTACGACACCCAGGATACCGCCTCAGCGGGGCAATAAGAGAACCATGGACATTTAACTGTGGTTTATAAGATGAGCTATTTCTGCTACCACTGGCTTACACGCGTAAGTGAGATGGTGAGGCGTGTGTGAACATTATCTGATGTCTCATGGTACGGCCACCACAAGCACACACATAAACATGCTTTTCTAACACATCTCATGCTAGTTGAGGTTTTAATGTTTAGCACTGGTGGATGAAAACCGCTATTTTTATGAAAGTCAAAGAAATTATTTCTGAACGTTCTTGATGCCTATTTTCAATGCACCCCCTTCGGTGAGTTTTGGCAAGCTAATCCTTGGTTGCTATCTCATTAATAACTGGGTAATTTTCCAAGGCTCTGTCAGCCAACAGCTATTCTAAGAATGGGCCTTTCGAATTGTGCTGTGCCACTGAACAGGAAGGAGGCCCCCTTTTTGCCCCAAGACAGAGCTAGAGCGCAGAGGGGAGCACTCCAGCAGGGTCTTTCCGTCGGTAACTCACGGCATTTTCGTTTTCTTGTTGGGAAACATGAGTGACTCGGGAAGAAACCAATACGTGATTTAACAATGTTCTAAATGTTTCTCCTCTCTCCTCCCCTCTGCTCTCCTCCACTTCTCCCACTCCCTCCTCCCCTCCCTTCTCGTCCCCTCTGTTTGCTGTTCTTCCCTCTCTATCCCTTTTCCTCCAATCTGCTACCTCCCCCTCTCCTCTCTCCTTTGCTTTTCCTCCCCTCCCCCCTCTACTCTCCTTCCCTTCTTTCCACCTCCCTTATTCGCTCATCATGGACCATCCTCTTCCTCCCCTAACCTTTGCTCTCATATCTCCCACGGCCCCTCATTATGTATACATAGATATCTATGTATCTGTCTATATTAGGGGTTTATACAGACTCGTGGTTGCCTAAAGGAGAACATTTATTAGAATAGTTGGAAATTCAAGTAAAACATTTCTGGGTAAAATTCCAAAAATATTCATTATTAAATTTTAACAAAGAATCACAGATATCAGAAGGTCTAACAGAGATTTTCAATCTATCATTTTTCTATTTTTTCATTTATTTATGAGATCATTTGGTAGATATTAAGTGTCTAATATATGTGATAGATTTTTTTATTTTATAAAAATCCTAAAATTTGGGAGTGGGAATATAGCTCAGTGGTGTACTTACCCTGTATGTGTCAGGCCTGGAGTTCACTTCACACACACACACACACACACACACACACACACACACACACACTCGCATGTGCATGCACACACACACACACATTTTCCAGATGGGAAGAACTGGGAATGACTTCCAATAATTTGTTCTAATGTTCAACAACTGATACTTAAAAGATTTTTGTCATCTGTAATTCCAAGGTATTCTTTTAACTACAAATACATGTACTCAGGAAAGAGGAATCGGACAATGCACTATTATTTTCAATCAATGAGAAATATTCATGGAGAAAAGGCTATGAGATGGACATGATGGTACATGCCAGTAAAGTTAGGATCCACAAGTGATCAAAGCTAGTTCCAGACCAGCAAGGGTAGGTAGCGACACTGTGACCACAAAACAAAGACAAAGAGACCAGTCTGAAGAAAACAAACTTTCGAAATACACAGAGAGCTTTACAGAGCCGAATACAGGCTTCTGCCTCTTAGGGAAGCAAACTTCACTGTGATATGGTATCCACTGCCAAGTACGTTACTGCAGAGATCGTCTGGCTGGCAACTTCTAGCCCTTTGATTTAGACTCACCTGTTATCTGTTTCATCATTGCTGCTGGCTTTGTTGATTTATTTGACTATAGGATGGAATAGCTCAGGGGGAGAGTATGGTGCCAGGGACTTGGGTACTTTAATAAAGACCTCATGTGCTCACCCAGTTCATCTATCCCAGCCAGTCGTCACCTGCTCACCCGTCCATTCCAGCCAGTCACCTGATCCCTCCAGGACTCAATTTTCTAATGCACAACATGAAATCAGAGGCTATTGATTTTGCTTTCATTTAAAGGCTTTTAAAGTTTTGTTGATAATCTCAAGAACCTCCATAATGCAGAAGATGTACTCTGACATTGGCTGATGGAGAAGCTGCTCATGGTCACTGTGCATCTGGGTGTGTTTGATGCTGCAGTGACCTAGTTACTCTCAGAGACAGGGGCCACCAAAATTTGTGACTAAGTGATTCTCTTACAAAGGGTTCTTTACAGCATGAATGGGAATTTGTTTAGGCTAGGACACACACACACACACACACACAGAGAGAGAGAGAGAGAGAGAGAGAGACAGAGAGACAGAGAGACAGAGAGACAGAGAGACAGAGAGAGAGAGAAGCACAACATAATAAGTACGGCAATTACAAGCTGCCCAGCGTTAGTGAGATGGTTGTTACCCACTTCTGAAGCAAACACGATGTATCTGCCACCTACCCCGCCCCATCTTTAGACCAAGTACCCATGACCACACATTTTAGCAAGGCTGTTAAGGAAAAATATGTTTGCCTTCCAAGTCAAGGTTTTATAAACATCAGCACTGTCATCAAGAAGTTAGATAAGGTAAGGATGACTTACTACATAAAACACAGAAAACTGCCGCAGAGTGAATAGGTGCAGTTAGACCACATAGGGACGCTGAGTTCCATGGCTTTGCTAAATTTAATGAATTATTTTTGATGTTCATTTTATAGATTATTTTAGGATTTTCTAGCTAGATGATCAGGTAACCCATAAATACAGATCAACTTCCTTCTCCCCTACACTTACACCTTCCGTTTTTTCTCAACCTGTGGATCATGACCCCTCTGGGGATCAAGTAGCAGTTTCACAGAGGTCACATGTCAGACTCTTGCATATTAGACACTTACATTATGAATCATAACAGCAGCAAAGCTACAGCTTTTAAGTAGTAATGAAATAATTTCATGGTTGGGGGTCACCACAACATGAAGAACCGTATTAAAGGATCGCAGCATTAGGAAGGTTGAGAACCACTGTGTTGGAGTTATTTGGAACTTCTAGTTCAATGCTAAACACAATAGAAAATAGATATACAGCTGCAGTTCCCAGTCTCAGGAGGAAAACACACACTATTTCACCATCAAATATAGTGTTAACTGTGGGGTTTATAAAATGCATATTTTGTCAGGCTGAATTCCTTCGTATTTCCAATACGCTAGACTCTGCCCACCTTCGCCTCAATAAATCGTTGTTGAGTGTTGTCTGATGCTTTTTCTGTCACTGTCTAAGAACACAGTCTATTGTACTAAGATTTGTTTGGTACTTGAGAACACTATGCATTACAGTTGTTGCACAGAGTGTTTTAGATGTGTCTACTACTGTTCAAAGTGTCTCCCTACTGCTATTTTTATCTAGTTGTTATATTAAGCTATGAAAACAGGCATAGAATTTCCAACTCTGAGTGTGTGCCCATTTTATTTCTGTCATTAATTTATCTTAAAAATGCTTGTATATAGTTTAAAGCATTTTTATTAAGTGTATAGACTTTTATAATTTACATGTCATTAAACACATAAAAATACAGCTGTCGGGCCAGGTGTGCTGGCGCACGCCTTTAATCCCGGACCTCAGAGACAGATGAAGCTTATCTCTGTAAATTTGAGGATAACCTGGTTTACATAGCAATTTCTAGGCCAGGATGGCCATCACAGTAAGAAAATACAGCTGTATGTACTCAAAGGACTCAGAGAAGTAACTGTTCACATCAGGGCATGTCCCTCCACCCCAGTGGCCCTCCTTGTCTTCTGCAGCATCACTAAGGTTAGCAAGTTTTCCTCTGTTGGTGTTTGCACGCTCTATAGTCTCTCTCCTTTATTCTTGATCCCTGCCTTTATTTTTAAAAGCACTATGATAAAAACGAAGCTTATTCATTTATACTCAAACAATAAAGATCCCATTTGAATATTCCACTAGAGGTGGGCACCCTTCATAGCATACGCATCCATCCTCCTAATTCCTTGGGTAAATGCCAAGCTTCATTTTCCCCTTGTCGTATGGGTGCCCTTTACCTGGGGCCACTGCTTACAAACTGCAATATGCTTACAGTCGTGGTACACTGGAGTGATGGGAGAAGAATATTTTGGGTTTCCCTAATCTGGGACAGCCAGCTTATTTTGACTTTATCTTTGGGTAATTACTTAAGATACTCAAATTAGAACTGCATGTGCATTTTCTCCAGGAACCGTCATTCAGTACGGGAAAGACGGTTAAGGGGAACAGGGCTGGGTAATTAAGGAAGCAGTCACTTATGTCGGAGGGGATCACTATGAAGGAAGTACTGGGTGATAACCATGGACAACCTTTGGTAACTTATCCTTATGAAACATTCTGTGGAAACGAACAAATGTCTGCTTGGTGAGAAAGATGATGTGGTTACTGAGGAATTCCTGTACACAGAGAAGCTGTGAGCAAAAAAAAAAAAAAAAAAAAAAAAAACAAAACAAAAAAAACAAAAAAAAAACGTATTTGAGGCACGCTCTGCCCTCCACTCCACCCTCCGCCCCGCCCTCCGCAAGTCTGCAGTTGCCCTGCACATTGCCCTCTGCCTCCCTAGTCTGCTCCCCACCACTCTGTTGGCAACCCTTCCAGAATGCACTCACAGGTTCTCTGGACCTCTGGCTTCCTGCCGTTTGGAACAAGGGCGAGCATGAACAGGACATGGAAAGGTGGCAGAGGGAAGGTAGACGTTTATCCCCTGGCTCTAATAAGATGCCACCTCCTTCTTCCGAAGGAAGGTCAAGGCTCCTGCCTGTCGCCTTCTTCTGGCATCTTTTTGTCATGGGCTCAGATTAAACAGTATCTGCTTCTTGGGCCTCCAGGCCTTGGGATGGAGAACGGTCTCTCTTCCATCAGCCGTACGGTGTGTCACTATCCCCATGTGCATCCTGCAAAGGTATCCTAGGCACAGCCTGCTAACCACCCTTCTGCTCAGTCTGTGAGTGTGCCCTTGCTTCCCCGTGGAGCCCCAACAATACAGCCATCTGCTGAACCACATGCACTACTGTGATTAGGGCTGTAGACATGTTTCAAGTTGGAGCATAACTTTGGTAAGTGAAGAGGAGAACACAGCCACCAAGACTTGGTACCCGAAGCAAGGGCGTTCAAGAGAGCCTAGGGCTAGCAGCTTGTTTAGATTACCAAAGATGAGTAGAGAGAAAGGAAGGAAAAGTGTATGATGGGACGGTGGTAAGGCTAGATCAGACTGCACGGGACAGATTCCTTGGAGACACATGTCACTCAAGGACATTAATACTGGGAAGGTGTCTTCGGTGGGAGTCCTGTACTGTAAGGGGGTGAGAAGATGAGTGTGGGCACAGATGTTGGGATAACTGGGTGTGCATGTCTTAATCACAGATTTAATGCTATTACGACTAGACAGCGTGCTCTGTCACTACGGACAGCACATCCCTGGGAATCACTATCAGATACTACGTTTAAGCTGCCATGGATTTTTTTTTTTTTGCGTTGAATCAAAAAAAAAAAAAAGAGAGAGAATCAACTTTGCTAAGGATGTGTAAACTTGCAGATCCTTGGTTTGCGCTCACAGGACTTCCTCAGTCTGTGAAGAAGCACGGACCATATACTATTTGTGGTTTGTTTACAAACAAGGTCTCATGTAACTCAGGCTGGCCTCCAACCTGCTATTTAGCACATGTTGACCTTAAACACTCAACTCTCCTGCCTCCACCCCTCAAAGCTGGATGTTGGGCATCTGCCGCCATGACTGGTTTCATTTTTAAACAGGATGCATATTCTGAGTGTGGTGGCATGTCTGTAGTCTCTCACTTGGAAGTTGAGACAGGAAGATTGTGAGTCTGAGACCAGGTATATTACAGAGTGAGTTGCCAGGCTAGCCTAAGTTACAGCAAGAGTCTGTCTCAAAGATCAAAATAAATAATAAAATAAAATAAAAAGCAAACAAGATATTCACCTACTTGTGAGACAAAACGTTTGGGAGAAACGCATTTGTGGACAACTGTCACCAAAGCTTTCCCACTAGGAGAATGATTTAATGGTTTTCTTGGGGGAAGAGTTGGAGTTCATTGCGAGATTATAACATAGATTTTAAGCATAAGGGTTAAAGGTGGATGAATGACGTATAAGACACGAGCACAGGCACACTGTATGCAGTGAGAATACAGACAAGGAAGGGGACAAGAGGGACCAAGTTCTTGGCATGAACAGCAAGAAGAAAGGAACACAAGGGAAGTCGGTCTGAGCAAGGGAAGGTGACAGCTGCCTCCGGAGCTTCGCGGTACACGTCAACGGGGTTTCTTTCAAAACTTGGTCTTGCTCCTCAGCCAGGCTGGCCTCTACATTTGACTGCTCATGCCTCAGCCTCTGGCGTGGTTGGGATTACAGGTGTATATACCACTACACCTGACTCAAGTTTGTCTTTGTTTCTCATTTACAGTCACTGTATTTAAAAAAAAAAAAAAACAAAACCATCTGATTCTCCGGCCTTTGAATATGAGTTAGTCTTGGTGACTCGCCCCTGACACATACACTAAAAGCCAGACGTCATTGTCTAAAGCTAGGTTAGCATATGCGGCAGGGCTTCCTTCTGGCTCTCAGGGTTAAGACCTATGGAGCTTGTGCTTCCTGGGGACTATAACGTCCTGGCCTCTAGCTTCTGGAGCCTGCCCAAAACCAAGCATCAGGCATCTGGGTAAGTACACACTGGGGTGCTGCTCACTCCAGGCACTGCCTTAAAACAGCCTCCTAGAGACCCTGAGCCAAAACCAACAACCCTTGTTGTTCCATGTAATTAATCCCTGCGTGTTACAGTCAGTGCCGTAAGCCGCAAAGAGCGAGGGTGCCGTGCTTTGTGGAACCCATCCCCAGTGTGCCCAGCAGAGTCAGGGCGACTTTGATTTATGGCTCTACGAAGTTGGGAAATGACCTTCCACTTCACAGAGGTTGTTTATGAAACTCTCATTAGCCCCTGGTTTTAATGGACTTAGATTGTATCACAGCACATTGCAATAAAAATAAATGAATAACTACTTTCTAATATAATTTCACTCTCAAAGTCTAATTATTGAATAATTATAAACAAGCTTCCAAGCCATTAGTTCTAGGGAAAGAATTGAGATTTTATTTAATATTTTGCATGGAAGTGTTAATGCTTAGGAAAAATATTGTGTAATTAAAATTAAATCACTCCCCTTTAAAAGCAAATCAAATTTGTCTCCCTTAGGAACAGCAAATCAAATTACTAGTCTGTCAAATCATTTCACTTCACTATGCAAGTAGGGTAGCAGCACCCTTCTGGGGATTGATTTTCCTTTATCTCTAAACTTTTAAAAAAATATTTATCTAATTGGGATTTTTTTTCATATGTATATTCTCAGTCACCCAAACTCAGGACCGAATCTATTTTTAGACTCCCTTTTAATGGCAAAGCTGAGGGCAAATGATAGGCAGTACAGGAAATGACTAGAAAAAGAAGAAAAAACCATATACGGTTGCTCTGCAGTTTCACCAGATCACCAAATACAGCTGCTCAGCTGATCTCACCAGATCACCGAATACAGCTGCTCTGCAGGTCTCACCAGATCACCATATACAGCTGCTCGGCAGATCTCACCTCTTTAACCTACAATGTAAGATGAATGGAGTCCACAAGGGCTGTGTGAGCTCAGAGGCTACAGCCCTCCTAAGTACAGTTACTCCAGAAGCCTAAAGGATGGGGCATGTGGTCAAGCTCATGCTTAGCGTGCAGATGACACTGGGTCTAACTCCCATTATCATAAACACATATTCTGACACAAGCCAGCACTCAAGATGGGAAGGCAAGAGGCAAGTTCAAAGTCAGCCTTGGCTAACCCAGCCAGTATCAAGCCAGCCTGGGCTAACACAGCCAGTACCAAGCCAGCCTGGGCTAACACAGCCAGTATCAAGCTAGCCTGGGCTAGCACAGCCAGTACCAAGTTAACCTTGACTACATTGCAAGACCCTGCCTCAGAATACATAAACAAGAAGCAGAAGCCTGAAGGGATGAGAACAGTTGAGCACAGTAATTAAGGTGTCTCAGGAGGGTGTTAAAGACCCTTCCCCCAGCCCCCACCCCCGCCACCACAGCCAGCAAGCACAGCACAGTCTAAATCAGTGTTCTTGGCGCTGGCTATGGCTAAGCCTCAGCCTTTTGACTATGAACATTCCACTGCCAAACACTGAGCACACCTCAGAGAAGAAAACACCATGGCAACCGCTGCCTTAAACAGAGTTGGGATCTGTGTTAGAAGAGTTGCCACTTCCGTTACTCCCTTTGCCAAGCACCTTTGAGTCTGGCTTAGGAATGCTGAGCCCTGGATTCCATGACTGTAAGGTACGTGTAGTCGTGGGGATGAGAAAGTGGGGTACAAGAAGAGGAAGTACATCCTGTTTTAGGTAGGAGAAGTGCAGCTCCAGCGATCTTCCACACATAAACTAGTGTCGCAGCCCCACACTGTCGGCATCACCTATCATCCACATCTTTGGAAACTTTCATGTGGCACGATAAAAATCAATATCTAACATAACTACACAATCAGTTCAGAGCAGTCATCCTGGCTTACGCCTTTAATCCCAGCACTCGGGAGGGAGGCAGAGGCAGGTGGATCTATCTCTGTGAGTTTGAGGCCAGCATGGTCTACAGAGTGAGTTCTAGGGCAGTCAGAGCTACACAGAGAGACCCTATCTTGAAAAAGACAAAACAAAACAAAAATTCGTTTCAGTTTAAATCATTCTTTGAATGTTACAAAGGTAAAAATAGGTTAGTTAATAGAAAAAAATCAGTTTCTACACTAAAATACAAGCGAATGTAACTATTAGTTATTTCCCCTGCCCCTGACTCTCTTCAGTACTCTGGGTGTGTGCTTACACGGTTTGCAGTGCTGGGATGTGTGTTCAAAGGTTACAGCAGAATAAGATCCAAACATACTTGGTGCAAAAAGCCAAAGGCTCAGGATTAGAGAGATAGTTCAGCCTACCCCACCCCCCGTGACACACCTTCTCCTAATCCTTTCCAAATAATTCCACCAACAAAGGATCAAGCATCAAATACATGAGCCTATGGGAACCGTTTTCATTCAAGCTGCCATGGTTGTTTGTTGCTTTTTAATCGTTTTTATTTTTAATTTTTTTATTTTTAA
Source organism: Microtus oregoni (assembly GCF_018167655.1). Classification (NCBI taxonomy): domain Eukaryota; kingdom Metazoa; phylum Chordata; class Mammalia; order Rodentia; family Cricetidae; genus Microtus; species Microtus oregoni. Next base: position 54,665,845 of record NW_024543059.1, on the reverse strand, counting down.
TTTTTTTTTTTTGTGTGTGTGTATGGTGCAGGAATTGAACCCAGGGTTCGCCTGTGTCAGGTTAACCTTTTACTACCCTGACTTTAGGTTATCAAATGTGTTTGTTTATGACACGCATTTGCACATATTCGGGAAGAGGGAACTGCAGTTGAAGAACTGTTAGTCTACGGGGGACCTTTTCTTGATTAGTGATTGATGTGCACAGGCCCAGCCACTGATGTGGTGCAGTTGCTGTGTGATCCTGGAGGGAATGATAACGTCATTGAGTGTGAGGCTGGGAAACATTACAGTGTGCTGCTGTATTCCAGGGCCTCGGCTTCAGCTCCTGCCTCCAGGTTCCAGCTCTGAGCTCTCGCGTTGACTTCTCGTCACGGTGGACTCTAACCCTATGCATAGACACAAATCCTTCCTTCCCAAGTTGCCGTTGGCAGTGGTGTTTATCACGGCAATATGAAGCAAGCTAGTAAACAAAATTAATATTGTGATGTATGTAAATAGCAACACCCACTATCTAGGCTTCTTAAAACAGGGGTGGTAAGGAGACAAAATTCTCAGAGCTTACCCCTACACCACCTGGGCTCAAACTACACCTCTGCCTCTTAGAAGTGCTGGGACTTTGCACAGGTTTGTAGATTGTGCATTCTTCAAGGAGAAATGTCCTCACTTTGTTTGCAGAATCGACATGTATTTGTGTAAAAATAGATAGGTTCAGAGCAGCGTCTGGTGCACAGTAACTTGTCCATGCGTGTCCAACATGTGTCTATCATTGTTACTAATGCATTATCTTTTCCCCTTTCCCCATACTAATCAAGCAAACAGCAATCTCTGTCCTTCAATGCTTTACAGATGTACAGCAGAGAGGTCAGGACTCCAGTTTCCAAGGGGCTGAGTTTCTAGGAGAATCTGGAAAGACTGGAGGGGACTACCTCAGGGTTGTCATTGTTGGGAGCGCAGGTTACCCTGAGAACAAAGGAACAGCCTCTGACATTCAGGACAACATGGAGTCAGAGTCACGGGAGTGGTGATCAGTCCATGGACTGGGCTCTATTGGCAGAGGTCATAGCTAAGACCATGGTGGCTGAGTGGGGCTGTGGGATATGGATCCGAAGGCTTTGTGAGGGCTAAACTGAGGGGGACAGTCACGAACAGAAAAGCATCTCCTTGCCTGAGCATCAGCTGTCACCACTGAGCTTCAGGAGTGTGTACTGTAGCCACCAAAGCTCCAAATAACTGCTTTCTATTTTCTAATCTTCCAATTATAAAATTTGGCATGCATTTTTTTTTCTAAAAAACAGTTTGCAGCCCACACTCAACCTGAAGACTGCCTGTTCATAATCTCTAGGGTACGGGAGGCTAGTGGTCTCCAATCCATGTCTGCACCAGGACTGGAACGCCAGCCGTGTCCTTGCTGACAGTGGGTGAGAGGGGTCTCTTCACTTTCTAAATCTCAGTTTCTTTATCTGTAGGCTGCACTAAAGACATCTGCCTAGGAAACCATGTGATACCTTAAGCACACACGATATACATCATGTTAAAATAATACTTTGCTTGGACGGAAACTGGAATACAAATATAACCAAACATGGTGGCACAAACCTATAGTCTAAGTCCTGAAGAGACTGAGTAAGAAGGATCAAGAAGACTTCAAGGCCAGTCTTGGCTATACAATGAGACCATGCCTCATAACCAAAACTGCCATAACAGAACATAGATCAGCACAGCCAGACAAAATGAGCTGCAACCTGATACCACTGAGCTGCCTAATTTGCGCAAGAGAAATTGCAGGATAAGGAACGGAAATCATATGCACAAAAGCGCATCCCAACCCACGGAGACTTTCCCCAAAGGGAAGAGCCCATTGTCACATGCAGGTGGCTTTTGTTACTGCTATGTCTGTGAGTTTATTTATCTGAATAAGTGTGCTCTATTTCCCACTCTGATATAGAGGTCAAATTCTTTCACCAGCACATCCAAACGTGTGCGGGCGTGCGTGCACATGCACACAAGCACACGCACGCACACGTATGCATGCATGCACACACCCACAAGTGTGCATGCATGTGCTCACACAAACACACACATGTGACTGGTACAGGCAATGAGGATTTCACCTCCCATCTTCCATTATCCTTACTTGGGACCCTTATTGTTGTATCTAAAGGCCTCCTGGCTCCTGCTTATACTTACTGCCTTGAGGGGTAAGGGGCCCAGCTTTTGGTAAGAGTCATTCCTCATTCATTCTCTCTCTCTCTCTCTCTCTCTCTCTCCATAGAGGACTGGGGAACTTTCTAGTCAAAGGTCTCCCTGTTACTGTGGACATGTATAGCCATTGGGAATGATTAACCTGGCCTCTTTGAAAGGCATTTCAGTGGAAATCCTCTTCCCCACTAACCAAGGGTCTCTGGCCAGGGCGGCTCCGTGGAGGGTGGTTAACTCTCCCAGCAAAGGATATAGCTGATGAAGGAAAAACTAGAGTAACCAACAGGACTTTAGGGCTTTCTTAATACCGCCCCCTAGGAGCACTAACCAACCACAAAAGGTGAATCTTGGCTACCTGCATTGTATTAAAGACCCAGCAATGAACACTAATTAGTAGTATTTCAAAACAAGATTTTACCATCCCTGACCAGAGTTGTCTTCCTAACCTGGTTCAGCTGGGAAACTGGTATTCCTGAAGCACACAGAGTTCATCACCAGGTACCCAGCTTCAGCCTGTTTAAAAGGGACTTGGTGGGTCTTATCAAACACTCCAATGTAGTCCAACACTAGAACATTACTAACATGGTTTACCTGTCTGATATAAAACCCAGTCTGCTCAAGTTGAGAAATAAGAGAGCCACACCGGAACAATAAACCTGTCAGAAGCTTTAAAAGCTTTAAAAGAAGCAGCCGAAGGTCCCATGCAGGCAATGCCATCTGTAAACCTGTGACCTGCAGCTGCCGCTCCTGCTCGGAGATTGTCCTCATGGGACATGACCTGGATGACAGTCTGGTCCTTACCCGTGCTATCCAGAAAATACTGTCTTAGCTACCACAAAAACCCCTTTAAGGTACTTTATTCTTTGGTCGAAATAATTTGTCTGATTCTAAGTAAATTAAGTAACGTCCCCTTCATTGTTACTGGAGAAAAGTCTCCATCACAGCTCAGTCACATCTACCCCAGGTTTGCCCCAGCCTCTCCCACCCGTCTTCAGAACATACCCTCTAAGCCTTCCAGTGCGCCTCAGACCGCAGAGGACTCCCAGGAAGTCACGAGACAATCGAAATCGGTATCTTCACAAAAGATCCTGAAAGCGCAAATTTGCTCTTCCGTGGCACAGCACGCTCCTGCCATCCTGCTTCAAGGGGTGAAATCCCTTTTTGCCACGCCTGCTGCTCTGGGTTTCTTTTCCCAGTGCCCATTTTCTAATCATTATTTAGATGAGCATAACCATGGCTGGCTCCACTCATCTCTCCAATAGGATTCCTCCCCCCTTTTACCCCTCTATTTCTGGCCCTGGCCTCTGTCAATGGCTAATCAAATCTATTCCTTCCAAAATAAAACAGATTCAATTCCAAATGACTCTGTATATTCCAGGGAGAGCCAGGCTGGAGTCCCACTCAAAACCTGCTTACTTGGGACCAAAATGTCTCACTTTTTACTTTCCTAGTCTGACGTGCAACCATGACCTCCATCCTCCGGAAGCCACTGGAAGAAGCTTTCTACAGTTCCACCTTTCTGTGCCGGTCCGCATGTTTTTCTGCCTCCCACACTGGGTGGGAGCCTTACCTTGGTAACCATCCTTCCCCATACTACGCTGGCTCAGGAGAACATGGCCTGTATTTTTCAATACACTAGTCAGATTTCTTTCTCTTTAATTCAATAGTTCTGACTCTAGATGACATTTAGACTAAGCCTTCAACCCCCATCACTGTAAGAGACGCTTCCTTTGAGCCCCTGGACCAAGCAATGTGAACCTTCTACTAAATATGACCCTAAGGATGGATCTCTTTGCATGGTACACTGCAGACCCTTTCTAGGAAGGCTGAACCAGCGTGCTACCCCTATTCATTTCAAATAAACCAAGAAAACCTCACCCAATCAAGACTCAGGACTGATTTGTAGCTCTATCGTGGGCGGGAGGAACATTTGGAGGGAAGAAAGGTCAAGACTGAGAAGAGAGTAGAAAGCAAACAGGTCCTCCATGAAAACGTGGTCATGAAGTTACCCTTAAACAAAACCATAGCTGTGTTCTGCCCAAATGGTCAAACAGCCACTGGCATAGCCAAGCCAAATAAGCCACAACCAAATAACAGAATTATTTCCATTTATGTGATATGAATGATATAAAAACACACTAAGGGGCTCAAGCTCATTGCCCAGGACTGATCAATCTGCAGTCTCCTCATTTACATGGTGGGGGGAGCATGCTGGGTTTTTGAATACAAAGTCTTAACCTAAAGCAATGCGAAGTCCTCCACAATAGAGGTCCTCATAGCGCACTGTTGTCTATTGGTGGCTCTTGCACTAATACCTCAGGTCTTTTGTTCCCTGCAATGTACTAAATAAACTTTTTCTACACTGGTATAATGGGTGAACTCCTTCACCAAACATCCCAACATGGGCAGTATATAGAATGAGGGTTTTTGTTTTGTTGTGCTTTGTAAAGATGCTTGAGAGTGCCTTAAATTTATGGTTGTGTGGGTGAATCAGGCTGCTGCAGGGCCTCAGTGAAGGAGGGCTATACTGTCAGGGCAGCGAGTCTGCAGTTCCACAGTTCTGAAGAGCCAGGCTGCCGGTGCTCAGCAGGCCGGCGCCTAAGGCATCACGGTATCACGTGTGCCCAGAGCTTAGCACCTGCACTCTTAGGAGTAGCTTTTCCACGGCTCATTTTGGAACTAGGTTGTTCTCACCCCTGGGTTAACTTCAACTAATCAATTATTCTTCAGGCAGGGAGACGAGGAGGATGGAGGCAGGATGGGCTAATTAGGGGACTTCCAAATTTTCCTGCCCTGTAGTGTTGAGCGTCCCTGGACTCCAGCTGCCCGAGCTCTGGAGTGGTTTCCAGGCATTCTCAGAAGCACAAAAGCCTTCAAATGGAGGTTTAAGGCCAAACTCAGAAGGCAAACTAAAGCAGAGCTGTTGTCGGCAGCCTTGACATCTGAACGTGGCCTCTGAGGGTTTAATCAGTCAGTTTGAAAAATAGACTGCAGAAGGAATAGAGTCTTTGCCATCACATCCTCCTACAGGAGGGAAGAACTGGTCTTCCCTGTCATAAATCAAAGGTTTTTGTTGCTGTCCTTGTTGTTTTTGATCTCGCTATGGTGCAGTAGAAATCATCACACCCTCTGGCCATGTGCTTCCCTAGAGCCACAACTCTGCAGGGAACTAGAGGATTGACTCAGTTGTCCTCCTGAGGTGGTGTCTCTGAAGGAGAACACTGAGATTAACAGGGTCAGCACTCACCAGTTCCACTGACTCCAGAACCAACCCCACTGGTTCACAGGGAGGCCTGGGAAATGATTCAAAATGACTTCCTCTGCAGTTATTAGAACTATTCCTTTGTGTGATATCCAAAACTCTAGTATTTATTTTCTACTCCAACCCATCCTATGTCTGATAGAACCCTCTGTATTAAAGGAGCATTATGAGTTGATGAGGCAGGGGTGAGGGTCCCAAAAGAGGGAGAATGAAGTAGGCCTTCAGAGTGAATGAATCCGCTCTGTCTCAAAGAGCACAGAAGAGAAGCCTGTGTCAGGAGGCAAATCACAAATGCGCAGTAATTTCATCAAGGTCAGCCAAACACTGAGAGGAATAGGTTACAAAACAGGCAATTGGGCCATAATGCTGTAAGCTGCAAAGGAACACAGCTAACAAAAACAGCACAAGGTTTTTAAATGGAACACTAGAAATTTTCCTTTAACAACACAAAAGCAGACCTATTACACATACCAACATGGCCATGGTTATGTGTGTTGGTCAGTTTTGTCAGCCTGGCACAGTCTAGAATCACCTGGGAAGATGCTCTCAATGAGGGACTGCTTAGATCAGGTTCCTCTGTGAGCGTGCTTGTGAAGGGTTTATCCTCACTGGATTAATTGATGGGGAGCATCCAGCCTGAATACGGGCAACACCATTTCAAGGGCTCAGCTTTGGACTGCATGAAAGTGAAAACAGCCAAATAAACCTAGCTAATCAAGTAGGCACACATGTGTTATTTTCTCTTTTCACATAGATGTGGTATAACTAGCTGAATTTCTGCCTTGACGTCTTCAAAACAATGGACTCTGACTTGGAACTACAAGCTGAGTAGACTTTCTCTCCTAAGTTGCCTTGAGTTGGGGTATTTTACCACACTAACAACAGAAATGATACTAGGACTCATGGGTAGAGAGGCATGAGTCCTAGTATCTATTATCCCCAAAACATCTGTATTTGAAATTAAAACCAAGATTGATACTAAATTTATATATAGTTACATATAGAGAATAGCCAGTTTGGAAAGAAAGTGAAGTACATCCATCCGCTTTGCATCACTATAGGGGATTGCCTGACAGACAGGCTAAGTATCAAGTGGAAAGGTATAATTTGGCTCCCAGTTCTGGAAGTTAGAGCCTAAGATTGAGTGTCCCCACTCTTTTAGGTCTGTGGCAGGGTGACCTATCCTTATGGGAGCACATGTCATAAAGAGTATCACACATGTCAGAAAGAGTACAGGAGGGACCTTATAGGACCTTGCCTCCAAGGACTTGAGCATCTCCCACAAAGTCCCACCTCTCACAGTTTTGCAGAACCTTCCAATACCTCCATCCTGAGGTTTAGACAGTTATGTAGACCTGTAGACGATGTTACCCATATTCAAACAACAGCAAGATGGGAATGTCCTTCCCTGATCAGGATATAATTTAGATTTCTTTCATAGAAACCATAGTATTGGAAATAGATAACAAGCAAAATCACCCACGAGAGAAAGCCTGAGCAGACTCATGTCTACACATCAGTAGAGACATATTCCAATGGGAAAACTGGCTTCCCAAGGCCAACGCAAGCCTGCTCCCACCCTCTTTGGTAAGGACCAGGTAAAAACTCAGAGAACCCATGCAGAGGACAGTGATTCCACTTCCACATGCTTAGCAGATGGGAATGCATGGCCTCGAAACACCTCCGGGCTGAGCAAGAAGCCCTGCAACCCACTTGACACGGTTCTTACCAGACACAGTTGATTCTGTGATTTCAGCACACATCTCCAGACTGCTCCCCCGCTAAAGAAGGATTGATTTTACCTAGCCCAGTCTTGTGCCTCCAGTGTTTTAGTGGCAGGGACGGAAGAGAACTTGACTTTCAGTTGTGGTTAGCCAAGTGTGAGGAGTCAGAGCTGGATCAAGTAAAGAGAATTCTACACACACCCAAGGTGCTGAGCTTTCGGGTGACACCATCACATGCCAGGCTTCGGAATGACATGATCATGCTCAGTGTGTGTGCCACACTGAGTAATTGTGTGCTGTGTGGGGGAGGAAGGAGGTGGGCCCTCTCTGCTGGGCCAGAGAGGCAAATAGGTATAGGCTGCAAAGTTTCCACAGCCTTGAAGTGGTTGCCCACACCTATCTGCCCAGGTGGACAGTATTTCATCTCCAAGACAACAGCATTGCCAGATTCTCAACAACACCAGTGAGTGCAGTGGTGGGTGTCATCTATACCAGTGAGCGCAGTGCTGGGTGTCATCTACACCAGTGAGCGCAGTGCTGGGTGTCATCTACACCAGTGAGCGCAGTGCTGGGTGTCATCTACACCAGTGAGCACAGTGCTGGGTGTCATCTACACCAGTGAGCGCAGTGCTGGGTGTCATCTACACCAGTGAGCGCAGTGCTGGGTGTCATCTACACCAGTGAGCACAGTGCTGGGTGTCATCTACACCATCGAGCACAGTGCTGGGTGTCATTTTTGACCTGGGACTTCAGACCTTCATGCCCCCTTCCTTACAAACTGGCTGGAACCTGTATGTGATGATAGCCATCATTTCAACCACACAGTTAGGAAGGGAATATGCTTAATGTCGAAGAAGAATTAAATTCCTGGATGCCCAGCTGGTGATGGAAATACCTGCACATTTGATGTCAAAAGTGGAAAAAGAGAAAAAGATCCTGCAGGAGCTTTCATCTGCACAGTGTGAGGGGAGCAGAATGGGACCCACTCTGACCTTTTATATAAGCCTTTCACCTCTGCACTCACTGAACTCCTGCAGCATATGCTGCAGCATCAACTTCCAGTACCGCTGCACAGCCAAAGTGGCCAAGAAACTCCAGGATGCAGAGATGTAAGCTTATGAAGAAATACCAGATTTTCTCCAGTCTCAGAAGTGTGGTGGAGAACAGTAAGCATAAGCGACTGCAGACCTTTCCGAAGGATCTGCTGGCTGGGATTCTGTGAACGAGGATGGAGACTGAATTTTCTAGGAGAGCTGTTCCTGGTTCCCCTGTATGGGAGGAAGCCATCTCTGTATGTCCCTCTTCCCTTCACTCTGTCTAAGTCCATTGCATATTCTGAGCTGTGAAGATGCTACTCTGGGTTATGGATCTTTTTAAAGATTTAATAGGCACTATATTTCAGTTTTTGTGTTTGTTTAGGATGGATACAGTAAATGCTAAGAAGGCATAATTTACCCCATTTGGATACATTTTGGCAGCTGGACGCCATATCAACAAGGAAGCCCAGCATTTCTGACCACCTCAGCGTGCAGGCACGGTGGTGTAGGGTGACCCCAGGCCCATCTCTCGACATTACCACCTGAGTTTTATTTTAAAGAAATGGAACATAAAAAGGCATCTTAGAAAAATATTTTGAAATAAAGTTTATAAAGATCTATACTTTTAAATAAAATTAATAAATTCTGTTATCAGGTCTCATCTTTCTTCTTGGCAGATATCGCCTTCAATTTTTAAACATTTGCCAAAGAAAACACCTTTGCCAACACCCATTGATGGTTTTGGCTGTTTCTGATCAGAATTTAGAAACAATGCCAAGAAGTCATTGTTTGTCTTTATTGCTTAGTCTCAAAACTTTAAGTAAAAAGTAGGACATTAAATTTATTTTTAAATAAATTAATACAAATAAGGCTAGGCTATCACTCAGTGGCAGAATGTTTGCTATCATATGCAGGGTCCTTGGTTCTATGCCCAGAAACGTGTGCACACGAGCATAAGCACACACAGAGATGGAGAGATAGATGACAGAAAAGGGAGTACACACAAGACAAAAGAGAGAGATGAATAAATACCAGAAGATATTCTTACCTGGTCCTCAAAAGACAGAGCCTGGGCAACATCTCTTGGAAATCCATCGATGACAATGCCTTCTTCATCAGGTATCTGCATCAGTTTCTGTTTTATCTCTGTGATTGTTGTCTCCTATAACACAAAGGTGAAAACCGACAGTGTACTCCAGGCAGGGACGATTATTTTCATGCACAAGGAAAGACACCCATGCAGTGATACCTGTGGGGCCAGCTCCCCGTTGGTGATTATCTTGGCGATCAGACTCCATTTTCTGTTGCTGCTGGCACTGTGGATTTTCTTCCTCAGTAATTCTCCCACTGAAATGTACTGGAATCCGTACCGCTCGGCAATCTTCAAACTCTGAGTCCCCTTTCCGCTTCCTGGGCCACCTGGCATTCAAAACAGGCAAACCCATGACCTTGTGCAAAGAGATGCTCCCTCCATGACCATGACTTAAAACACGTTCAGTGTCTATTTCTTATGAAATGAAATTGGGCTTGTATCTTTGTAGTCAACACAAGTTTCACAGTGATTTTATCTTTTCTTTTTGCATAATAATCAGAAGTTTCTGGTGGCATAGAGCACCCTTCTCCTCCATCTGCTTTTTAATAAGACGGAAACTGACTTTACTATAGGTACCATGCTTGCAAGAATAGGAATACTTCCAATATGTTATTATTTCTTTTCCTTCTGTGGTTACTAGGGAATAAACGTTTGATTTGTCAATTAAAGAGAAAAAAAATTCCATTTGGTATGGGACAATGGTCTGTACTCTGCCAATTATATTTTAAATAAATGCTGATTGGCCAGTAGCCAAGCAGGAAGTATAAGCGGGATAACCAGACAGGAAGTAGAGGTGGGTCAATGAGAACAGGAAAATTCTAGGAAGAAGGAAGCCCATTCTTCTGCAGTCCTGACTCAGCCACAGAAGAAGCAAGATGTGACTGCCTTGCTGAATAAGGTACCGAGCCATGTGGCTAACATAGACAAGAATAATGGGCTAATATAAGTTACAAGAGTTAATAAGAAGCCTGAGCTAATGGGCCAATCAGTTTATAACTAACACCTCTGTGTGATTTCTTTGGGACTTAACGACTGTGGGAACCAGGTAGGACAGAAACCCCATCAACACCCATTTTAAACAAGTATCTAATTGACTATCTACATTAATGATTAATTGAAGAAACCCACCAGCTCATAAATCTTGAAGGGATTATTTTCAGTTCATTATAGAGAATTACTGTAATACTACAGTGGAAATCTAAGAATGTGAACTAGGTGTTAAATAGAATTATAATTCTACTTTATTGAAAATTACTCTAAATATTTTCACTAGTAGCCCTTGATCTTTTGTTTCTGGTTGTTGTCACTACCCAACTCAACGTTGGTAGCTATGTCACCTAGCTGTTATCTCTGAAATGGAAGCAGGCAAACCAAGCCAGCAGCAGCGGAGAGTTTGACGCTCACTGTCGCACCTATGACGAGAATGATCTTGGGTCGAGGCCTCGTTGGGTCAAAGACCTCATACTCCTCTATCAGCTCTGCTGTCTCAGACAGGTCCGTGTCGCTCTCTATGGAGAACTGATGGATGGGAGGGAGCCGGTCATAACGTCGATAAGGGAAGTTGGAATTTTCAGGCATTACTGCAAAAGAGTAAGATCAATTTGAAGAGGGGAAAAAGGGCTGAGCAAACCACTTTTCACAGTTGACCAATTAGTACAAAAAGTTGTGTAAACTAGCCAATCCCTGGAAGAAGGGAGGCTTCCTTAGTGGCCAGCAAACTTTTTTTCTTAAAGAGGCAGAGAGCCGACATTCTGGATTTCTAGAACCACACCATCTCATACTTGACAGCCAAGGTAGCATGGGTTTGGTCCTAGACCACTCCTAAGTGACTGAGGGGGCCAGTGTTTTAGGAAAACTTTATTGACACAGATGGTGGCCTGGCTTGGACCACCTGCACTGAGAAAGGATAACTTCCTCAGGCTTAGCTTCATTGTATTTCACAGCGTCTGCCTAGATATTCTGGGATTTGAGGACTTCACCTCACCCAGGTGCCCAGGGACTCAGTTACTGTGCAGAGTATACTCTGTTCACTCTGCAAATAGAGACACGCACTCACTCTGGGGCGGTGGCGGTAGAATGTTCAGTGATGCAAAGATCGCATGTCTAACTCATAGTACCTTTCCATGTCATTGCATTCTACGGGCTCAACCTTTAGTGCTGGGGTGCTTTGGAAAAGAACATCCCCATGGGCTTGTCTTTGCATGCTTAGTACCCAGCTGATGAACTGTTCGGGAAGGATTAGGTGTGGCCGTGTTGGAGGAGGTGTGGCCTGTTGGAGGAGGTGTGGCCTGTTGGAGGAGGTGTGGCCGCGTTGGAGGAGGTGTGGCCGTGTTGGAGGAGGAGAGTCACTGGGCTTGGACTTTGATGTTTCAAAAGCCCACAGCACACCCAGAGTCTCTTTCTCTCCCTGTTTGCTGCCTGGGGACCAGGATCTAAAGCTCTCAGTTACTTCTTCAGCACCATGCTTTCAGGTCTACTTCCATGCTCCATGTCATGATAATAATGGACTAATCCCCTAAACTGTAAGCCAGCTCCCAAATAAATGATTAAATGCTTCATTTTATAAGAGTTGCCTTGGGCCGGGCAGTGGTGGCGCACGCCTTTAATCCCAGCACTCGGGAGGCAGAGGCAGGCAGATCTCTGTGAGTTCGAGACCAGCTTGGTCTACAAGAGCTAGTTCCAGTTCCAGGACAGGCTCCAAAACCACAGAGAAACCCTGTCTCGAAAAACCAAAAAAAAAAAAAAAAAAAGGAGTTGCCTTGGTTGTGGTGTCCCTTCATAGCAGTAGAACAGTGACTACAATGGATATCTTTAAGTTCGTTGACCTACAATGAAAATATGCACATATGAAGATTTAAATTTATGTCTACACTGGCAGCAGGCATTTGTCCTTAATTTCCAGATGTGTCTCTATGTGGAGAGTGTTTTAGTAGGAGACAAAGCTGTAGCTGTCTCCTCGGAGCTAGTGGAAGTCTAGAGCCTATGTGCCACATACATATGACACATATGTATGATATGACAGCCACATACCCACCAGGCAGAAAGGCTACAGCTCAAGTCTTTGCTGGTAAACTCTACAGCAGATGAAGGGATGGATAAACCCACTTGGGCTGGAGTCATAAGGAATGATATGGAAGAAGGGCAGGATCCAAAGGCAGAGGTGATGAAATGCGGGCGTCAGATCTCACAGACAACACTAAAATGAAGAGTCGAAATACAAAGCACACATGTCCCAGTGGTCCGAAAGACAGACCTGGCAAGCTCCAGACAGTCAGGCAGATGGTGTCAGTCATCGTCAATATATAGTTCACAGCTCCTTCTTTTCTCATGTCAGGTGCCGTTATTGCACCCAGGATACAAAGAGAACCCTCACTACCCAACGATCCCGGCAGGAGGGAGATGGACATCTACTTGGCCTTCCGTAGAGCTTTTAATAGTTGATAGCTTTCTAAGCACAACACAAAGCGTCACCTCCCAAGGAGCTCATCAGTTGGAAGTTTGCATTCTCCAGTGATCTAACATGTTAAATCATTTGCCTAATGACTCACTAGATTTTGATTCTGCTAACAAAGTCTTCAGACAGTGGCAGACAGTCCTTAGAAACTGTGGGGAAAGGCATTGATTATAGTAACCTGCTCTGCCTTAAAATGAAATAATTTAAAGATCTGTCCACCAATCACTTACCTTTGCTTTATGGTATTTTCATTTAGGGAAGTAGTTTGCTTAGTTGATGAAAATATTTTACGTGATAGACTAATTTCTAAAGATAATTGTATGTTAGTATAACATTGTCAATATGCTTGCAAAAATTCATGAATCACTACATTTCTAGAGATATTTAAGTTTGGGGGAAATTACCAATGTTATCAACTTTAACAACTTATTCCACCAATTATGGTTTACACATAGGAAGGGGTAGAACTATGGTTCAGTAGGTAGAATGCTTTTCTCACTTGCATGAGGTCCTCCTGAGTCCAGTATTTTAAAACAAAACAAAGAATGCAAAAGATAAATAACTTCATAAAACAAAAATTTGTAATCAAAAATAAATGAATTTAGAAAATGTTTTGCATCGTCCTATCTTATATTCCAGATACAGGACAGCACGGTGTAATATTTTCTTGACCACAGTCTATAGAAAGTCTATCTAATGATTAATGAAAATATAATTAGCAGCACAATGACTGCCATGCGGACAAGAAAGGATGCTGCTCGCTCTGGAGATATCTCTGAGGGAACGATATTTCTACTTTCCTCTTATTGAGCTTCTTAAAAATTAGCACACATGACTTTTTCCCTACACCACATTCAAATCAAATCTAACTGGGTCGCGACTGACGAGGCCACACAGACTAAGCATTGTTTTCTTTTTGCGTTTATAGAAATTGGTTTCATGCTCTTTGTGGGCCAGAAACTTCTGTGAAACAGCATTTTAAAATCTGTTTTTATTATTTATTTATGTGCATTTCTGTGTGGGGTATGCACACATGAGTGCAGGTGCGTGAAGAGGCCAGCAGAGGGCAGTAGGTCCTCTGGAATGGGATGTACAGGCAATTGAGAGCTGCCAGCCATAAGTACTGGGAACTGAAGCCAGGTTCTCTGGAAGACGGTCTTAACCGTTGAGCCATTTCTTCCAACCTCACTGTAGAGCAATTTTTGAACATGGCTTAAATTTTGAAAAGATATTGTCTTGGTCACTGGAGAAGAATTAGTTTAGCGTCCCCTGATTGGAACCAATTTTGCATTTGCATACTGTTATACTCACAACTTCATTCAGCAGAAAAGGCTGATTGGCCCATGGTTTTTGAAAAAAACGCACACTTCAGAATGAGATTGGAAAACTCGACGATGCTCCAAAAGACTATAGCTTCCACTTCTCACCTGACATGGTCAACCGATTTATTTATTTTTGCGTCTTTCATCCAAGTGACAAATCTATTGTATTCAGTAGTCACTTAGTGAATCTTTATTAAATGAACCTTAGAAGGTATCCATGCACTTGTGTAAACACACTAATGTGTACCCTATTCTTGGAAGCAACATTAGTGAGCAGTGGCTCTTTCTGACCACTAAATCAATGCTGAGTGTTACATACTAACCACCAATTTGATCCGCATTCTTCTTGTATATCTGGGGAAAGCCTACTTGCAATTTTAAAGAATAAAGCCGTAATTCTTAAATTACGTTGCAAAATAATGAATTTGGTAATATAGATTCTGTATAAACTTACAGAAAATTGCCAGTGTGTTGCTTTCCCCTTATCACAGACGGTTAGAATTATTAGCAGAAATAGATAAATTCTGCCAGAGCACTTAGAAATCCAATCACTAAAAGTGCCCTCTCCAGCCTGCATGGTGTGTTTTTAAGAGACCTGCTCTCCCATGAGATGTCCACCGTTCTGTGCACGCATTACCGTTTCTGAGGAAGGATCTCCGAGACTGTCCTCCGTTCAGCGGCGGTAATGTCTTCTTCTCCTGGCTGACGAATGTGTCCCACTTCACCTTCTCACAGCCTCCTAGCTCCTTGACTTTCTGTAAACAACTTTCCAAGTACTCTATGGGGTCTTCCGGCTTGGAACACATCAAGCCATTCAAAAGGCTCTGAAATACATATATATATATAAAGTAGAAATAAAATCTGTTTTGGCACCATGTTCTAGTTTGCTTTCTGTTGCTGTGATAGACATCATGGCCATACACATGGGAGAGAAAGGGTTCATTTGGCTCACACTCCCACATGACCATCCATTGTGGACTCACACAGGAACCGGGAGGTAGGAACTGGAGCAGAAGCCATGGAGGAAGCCAGCTTGCCCTGCAAGGCTGCACATCCCGCTTTCTTATGTAATCTGGGATCACCTGCTGGGGAGGGGTTGGGGGTGGCACCACTCCCAGCGAGCTGAGCTTTCCCACATCAATTGCTAATGAAGAAATGCCTCACAGGTTTGCTTCCAGGCCCACGTGATAGAGGGAGTTTCTCATCCAAAGCATCGCTCTTCCTAGATGACCTTAGCTTGTATCAAGCTGACAAACTCACCAGTAAGCATGAGCTTTGTTAAAATGTTGTTACGTCTTATCTCTAAATTCTGGGTTGTCTTCAGCCTTTTCATTTGGTTTTTTGTTTGTTTGTTTTGTTTTGCTGTTTTATTCATTACACAAAATAATGGATTTCATAATGCTATTTTCATACCTATATGTGTCTCATTGTGTTTTGGTCATGTCTGTACCCCATTACCCTCTCTTGGCTCCCCCTCCTACTGGTCCCCTCTTACTCCCAAACGATCCTTCCATGCCATATATATTTTTCTGTGTAGCTAAGTCTCGATTCCATTCACAATACAAAACATGCACTATTGGTCATTTCCCCTCTTCCCTCTTTCCCCTCAGTCCCCTTTCTCCTCACAGACAGCTCCCCTTGATTTTCATGACATTTACTTATCTGTTTAAATCTAGATTTTACATTAGCGAAAGCCTATGGTATTTGTCTTTTTGGTCTGGCTTAGTTCACTTAACGCGGCCTCCAGTTCCAGTCATGTCTCCTGTGTCCCTGAAAGTTAGTTGGTTCTTCTGTATAAGTAGTTAAAACTCCATTGTGTATTTATACCACATTTTAAATCTATACATATGTAGATTAATATCTGACCAAGTTTTCTGTACCTGTGAGTTTGACACAGTCCAGAGTCATCTGAGTGAGCCTCAGTTGGAGGGTTGCCTACATCAGACTGTCTGATCTAGGAGATTACCTAGAGATTATCTCGATTGATTAATGTGGAATGCATTTGATGCAGGCACTGTACCAACTAAGCTATCTTCGAGTTCTACAGTGGCTACAGTAATTTGCCTCCCCACAAGAAGCTTATGAGGGTCTTCCTCCAAATCCCCCTGCATCTTCTCCAGCACTCCCTCAATTCCCTCGCCACAGCCTTTCTGACCAGGGGAGGTGGAGTCCCAGCATGGAGAAGACTTGCTTTTCCCTGATGACTAAGAATGTTGACCACTTTTTTTGTTTACTTCTCTCTGCAATTTGGATTTCTTTTGTGAAATGTCTAGCCAGTTCTTTTGTCCATTTATCGATTAGAGGACTTGCTTTGTTGGTGCTTAATTTTATGATTCTTCATATATCCTACGCGTTAACCCCTTATCAGATGTATAGCCGGTCAATTTCTTTCTCCATTCTGTATGCTGTGTCTTCACTCTCTTGTTTCCTTTGCCTTACAGAAGCATCTTAATTTCATGGAATCCCATCTGTCAAGTCTTGCTCATACTTCTGGAGCTACTGATTCCCCCCCACACCCACCAAGAAAGCTCTTGCTTATGCCTAGATCATGATGGAGCTTCCCTGCTTTCTCTAGTTGTTTCAAAGTTTCATGTTTTGCATTCTGTAAGGACTTGGATCTCTTCTGAATTGTTTTTTTTTTTAACAAGATGAGAAATGCATATGTGGTTTCGTTCTGCATATGGATATCTAGTTTTCCCAGTTCTGTTTGTTAAAGAGGCTGTCTATGTGCCAATGTTTGTTTGGACCAAATTTGTCAAAAATTGCATGTCTGTAGCTTCACGAGTTTATTTCCAGACCCTCTATTTTATGAGGTTGGTCTACATGTCTGTTTCTATGCCTTTATTACACTGTTTTGTTGCATGGGCTGTATAGTATAATTTGAAACAAGCAGATATAGCGATATCCTCACAATTGTTCTTTCTGTTCTTGCATGCATTTCTTTTAGTAAACAATTTGAATTGAAACAGTGATTTGACTGGGGATTTAAGACAACCCTGTAAATTCTTGACCAATTTGTTGTGTTTGTTTGGTTTGAGTTTTTTTTTAAATAGGTCCTCAGTATGGAGTCTTGGCTAGGTGAGACTCACTATGTAGAACAGGCTGGTCTCAAACTTACAGAGATCCACTCGCCTCTGCCTCTTGAATTCTGGGATTGAAGGTTTAATCACCACACCCAGCACCAGTGAGCTTTCAGCTCAGCATTCTCTGCCTTTCAATTAGCAAGGCAACTGTGCAGTTAGATACAGGAAATGCCAATCAAAGCAAGAGTATCATGGGAAATATTTCTGTCATTATCTATGATTTGCTGCCTAAAGTCTTATCCTGTCTTTATTAAAGTATTAAGGCTTAGCTCTGCTGTGAAGAGGATTTTGTTTGATAGGATTTAAAAAACGTGTATATGGTGCTTACGAAGAACTCCATGTGTACACACACTCAACAATGTTGGCGTTACCTGTTTCCATCAAGATAATTATCACTGAATACCTAGGCTGGCCTGTGGACCCTTTCTTTCCTACGGGACTCAAGATGAAACACTACACTTGTCATTTATATTGGAGCAGTGGTTTACACATCAGCCTCCCAAACTAAAAGATTTCATCAAGACAGAGTAGGCCACACCCACTTCTTAGTTGTAAGTACCTGATACTCTCCCTAGTATATGGTATATATGTGTTGGAGTTTTAGGATTAGGACTAAGAGATAATTCCAAACACAGGTCTAAGTGAGACTTAACATTGCAGTGAGAGGATGTAAAGATTGCTCGGGAGTTAAGATGTCTCTGTTGTTTCTGTAGGGAACCCAAGTTTGGTTCCCAGCACACACATCTGACAGCTTACAATTGCTTATTCCAGCTCCGGGGCATCTGACAACTTTTGCCTTCACGGACACTACACTTACATGCACAAACCCAAACACACACACACACACACACACACACACTTAAAAATAATAAAGGCTAATCTAAAACTTTAATGTCAGATTTCCTAAATGCTGACCGATATGCAACACATCTCTCTACCGGATCTGTTAAGATTGGAGAGGGAAAGTATGGTCTTACCTGTTTTTATTTTCATGATGCCTTGTAGAAGGCAAGAGGTCTGTGTGCTCACTGACACACGGGAGAACCAGAACTGTTAAACACTCGGGCTTTGTTCTTCAGTGGAAGGCACTGATGCCTGCTCACCTGGATGGCTGGAGTGGACGTTGTCTGATCGCTTAGTGACTAGCCTATGGAGCCAGCCTCCGCCAGGTGGCTGTCTGATAGCTGTCTGACCACTTATTGACCAGCCTCTGGAGCCAGCCTTCACCAGCACCCCCAGGATCCTGAGCATTGTTTCTCAGGCAATAGAATCCATCCTTACACTTATTGCAAACCTGTCCTCCCTCACCCCTTATCCTGACCGCTGCTGCAGTCAGGAGAACCCACTTGTGTGGAAAAGGACACAGGGACCTTTCTAAAGAGATGTGCTTTGCAAAGGCATTTGAATGTAGCCATGTCGAAAGCTTTGTTGTGAAAATTTTCATGAGGAAACTTTCTCCAAAGTTTTGTGTTTGAATATGCAAAAGAAAAAAATAACCTGCTTGGCATCAGACTTGACATTTGAACCAGAGCTAAGTTGGGCTGAACCTGAGTTTCCTTCTTACCTCATTCGGGTTGTTTCCTCATCAGCCATAGTGTCTGCAGGGACCCCTAAAGTGTGTGGAAATTTACACATACTAGTTTCCAAAAATTCTACATCTTTGGAAATGCTGACTCCTAGGAGCTGGTCTGATGTACGAACATATTTTCCTTTTTCCTGTTTCATGGAACACAAATTAGTCCCACCTATACATTACTAACATATAACGCATGTACCCTTGGGAAGGTTGACAAACCCCAAGACAGCTTTTGATTTTTAAATCAGTATTGTTCCATTTCCTCCAAATGGCAGGCAGTTCCTACTAGGTTCCTTTGTTCTCTGAAGTCCCAAATGGAGTGGGTTTGGGTGTGCAGCTCCATTGGATGAGTTCAGCCACTGAGGGGGCAGAGAAAGCGTCATCCAGTTTCTGTGAGGCAGGTTAGCTTCCCACACTTCTGCTATTCTCTGGGCTGGAGCCAACTCTTTACTTATGTGTACCGTGCTGTGGGCAGCACTACCTCTCTTTGGGGGTCAAGAAATCATGTTCCAGGGATAGTAGTGACTAGCTTAACTCAGATAATCTTCCTTGTACATCTTACAAAAAACATGGGACGGAATGAAAGAAAACTCCAGATTCTATGTTCCTCATATATAATCCAACCAAAATATTGACATTTAAAAATCCCGGCCTCTTAATTTTGTCTTTTCCTAAAGCTTAATTAAGTCATGTGTAATGGACGTTTTCTGACTGGGAGACAGATATTTCAAGCTCTCCTACACAAACAAACTCCCGAGGGGCATGGACTTTTAAAGGGGACAATAGGCTTCACTCTTTCAATGATAATTTAAGATAATTTAAGTCCTTTTTTTTTTTCTAATAGCCAGCTGCCCCAGGGTGAAGATAACTAGTAGATGTTATTTCTTAGTTTCTGGATTAATCCTCTGAAAATGTGAATAATTTAATTGGACTTTTGATAGCATTCAAACTAATTGCCAAGTCTTTGCTCTAAGGTCCAAGATCAATACTCAAATTACAAAGCTCGATAGAATTAGGAACACAGCAAAACCTGCTGAAAGTGTTTGCTTTGTTTTTTAATTTAATTTTAAAGTGGAAGTATGAATCTAACTGATACCCTATGCCACCCAAAGAAACCCTAGAAGTTCCATTATATATATAGGTGTTTTTGTGATCCATAGATTCATTTATGTGTTACCTGACCTTTAATGGCATGTGTTATCTGTGACTGGGGTTTTGGCAGCCACCTGTTTAAACTTTATATACTTAGAACAGTGTAGCTCTGGCACAGAAAATCCATTTTAGAAACCTGAGGTGTTTGATGCTTGTGGTCTGTACTCATCACAGGGACAATCAGGTCCTGCTTCCCTCCGGACTGGGCACAGCAGGCTCCTCTCACTGTTCAGAAGGAACCACGAAGTCACTTGCCCTCTCCTTCCAGCCCTTTGCAGACCAGAACTCAATCCCAGCACACTGCATTAGTGCCTCTCAAAAGGAAGCCAAAAGCTGACTTCCTTGTAGGTGTGTGCACTATTTTGAGACATTCCATTCACATGCTGAAAAGCTTGAAGCCCCCACAAGTCCTGTCATAACTTATCTGCATACACAGTGTAGAGTTTTGTGACCGGGCCATCCAGGTTTTCTGTTAGTTACCCGGCAACAGGGAAGAGAGCACTTCCCACATTTTGGAGTCAGGAGGCTCGCCTACCGAAGCATCTATCCTTCTTTCAGAAGTGTGGAAATAAAACTCGTTTCAGTCTTAGCATTTATATGATTTAAAAACTAAATCTTTCCGCGCTTCATTTCCATATTTACAAAACAAGGCAAAAAAAAAAAAACCCCTCAAACACTGTAATTATGGCATCCTGTGTTAAAGATAGGGTCTCTTTGGGGGGAGGATGTAAGGGATTATTGTAAAAATTATTTTCTTGAGATACACTTTCCTTTGTACAGAACAAACAGGAAAAAGAACCATGTGTGGCCTTTAGTTTATTGTATTAGTCTATCATTTCCTTTGAAATGGAAGGTCAGGTTTTTTGCGGGCTCAACCTATGAAGGTTGGCTTGGTGCCATTCTTTTTTAAATTTTATTTTGTCTTGCAATCTAAGCCAAAGGCACTTTGGATTTAGGGGTGTTTTGAAATCGAGTATGGGAAGAAGAAAACGAAGCAGGACTTCTCTCCGGGAGGGCCCGCTGTGGCTTGAGCAAGGTTCCTTTAGCTCATACCTGGAGCCTCCTTTTCAAATTCTTTGAGTGCCACCGCATCCCTGGTCCTTGGTGCGTATGCTGCTGCTAAGCCAGCAGAGGCTAGCAACAGGAGTCGCGCTTGGCTCCTGTCTGGCCGCTCCCAGTTCGACCCAGGTTGTGTAGGTGGGCGGGAGGGCTGGGGCTGAAGGCTGAAGCGAGGGGGAGAGACTGAATCCAGCAAACGCGCTCAGGAGTTCATTGACTGGAGGCATAGAGCGTCATCGACCCAGGAGGTAGTGCTACACTTGATTGTGTGTGTGTGTGTGTGTGTGTGTGTGTGTGTGTGTGTGTCCGTCCGTCCGTCCTTGTCCATCCCTCTTCATCCCTCTCCCCCTACCCCGGCGGGAGGGTTGCTTCTTCCATGCTTCCCCGTCCCTGCAGAGGTCCCAACTCTGGACCCTTTCAGCTTCCTGTCGTGGCTCCATGTGGGAGACCGTATTCTCACCTGGCTTGACCCTCAGCCCCAGAGAGTGATGCCAGGCCATGGTCCCCTGTCCACTCTGGGTACCCATCTCTGAGGGATGCGCTACATCCAGAACCTGGCTTGAAGAGGAAAACTTGATCCCAAGATGCGGGTTTCGAAACCCACATTTGAAAGCGACCCTAGCAACCCGCGGGAAAGGCGACTTGTCTGAGGCGAGAGGAGCTCTAGCTTCTCTGAACACCTTCACTAGGTACCCCGCACCGGAAGGGAAGGTGCGGCCAGACGCTGGCCCTCCGAGTCCCTGGGGTGGCCGCTGGGAACCCTTCGGCCACCCAGCCTCTTACCTCGAAAAGCTGAGGAATGTCCCTCCGGGCCAGGTACTCCTTGGCGTCGTTGGTGTTCATGGCTGTAGGGCGCGTGCCGTGCCGTGGGGCGCAGGCGGGGAGGCTACCGGAGCCGGGGCTGACGGGGTGCAGCTCTCACTTGGATGCGCGCAGGCCGGGGTCCCCTCGGCGACTCCAGGGCAGCTGTGCCGTCCGCGCTCCCGCCGCCCCCGCGTCCGCGCGGGTCCCCCAGTCAGCAGCGAGCAGCCGCTGCTTCCCGGGCATAGGCAGCGCGAGCGCCAGGGGAGGGGCGCGGAGGAGGACCGCGCGGCCGACGCCACCAGCCGCCGCCTCCCGGCTCTGCGTTCTCGGCCCGCGTCTCCCGGAGCCCGCTGCAGCGGCCGCCAGTCACGCTGCGCGGGCGGGCGCGGGGCGCGGGGGTGGGGACACGCGGGTTGCAGTAGCTCCCCAGTCCGCAGCACGGCCGAGGCTCTCGGGAGCCAAGGACCGGGCAATTGAAACCTGCTACATTTTCACTTCTACACACACACACACACACACACACACACACACACACACACACACACTACTCTGAGGTACCCGCCCCCCGCCCCCAGGAGCTCTTCCCAGAAAAAAAGAAAAACGACAACAGAAAAACACACAAGTAGAGATTTCATCGTATATTCTTAAAGTTAATCATCTTTCAATGATGGGGAGTTGGGAGTGGAAGAGGGGTTTCCATATCAGTCGTTTTAAGTATCCAGTCGTTAAGAAAAGTTTGTCTAGCTGGTTTCACATTTCCTTAAACATTTGAGTAGGAGGCCCGAAATCATTAGGAGAAGGATTAGGGAGTAGCCAAAGAATCACTTCTGCTGGGAGAAGCCTGCTTTAAACTGTTGGTCACTGGCCCTATCGGAACCTCCCATGAGGAAATGTCCAGTGAGGTGGACTGGTGCCTAACCAAGGTGATGGGTCTGTCCGTTGAAGATCGCTCTCCACCAAGGCAGGCCCATCCTCCAAGATGACTCCTGTATCACATAAGAAGTCTTTTCACTCACTGCCTCTGAGAGATGCTCTGAGCTTCCCCGGGATGTGGTCTCTAATGCTTGCAAGAGCTCACTCTGCAGGAGGGTATGTGGCAGAAAGGAAGGAGAAGCTACAGACTGCTGGCGTCTGGGATTTGGTAGAAAGCCACACTTTAAATACTTCAAGCTCAAAAACTCACTGCCTGAATGTCTGTTTCAAGTTCATCTAAAAAGAGCTTTTCTTGGTCCTGTTTCTTGCCACACAAGCCACCGCTGCTCACGCCTGAGGATGGCTGCAATTTTATTTGTCAAGAGGAATGGAATTCCAAAGTTAATTAGCCCAGTTTGTGAGTTAAGCGAAATGTGTGGACATTTGGGAAGCCCTGTGCCATAACGTGTCCTGTGGTAGTCTTGATGGAGGCAGGTATTCAGTTCTGAGTTACATGGGGTCCTCTGTGAGAACAGGTCTCCATGTATATTTCTCTAGCTTATTCGATAGCAGGCTTTGGAAGGACACAAAGTCTCCTCTGTTCTGGGCAGTGGTTGCCATAGTCCTTGGAAAATTATAGGGCCCAGTGGCCTAGGGAATGTTGGAGCACACAGGACTGAAAAGGTCAGTTCCTGTAGGTCTTCTCCAGGTCATTCTTTCCTTGATTTTGTTGTCATTGTTATGGTTTTTGTTGTTTTAAGGTGGTCGGTGATTCTTAGGGTCTTTAGAAAACCCAGCAAGTGACAGAAACACCATCCCGCATCCCCCTTGTAAAAGGACGTCAGATAAGAAACACTGTAGTTAGCTTGAGAAAAGATGTAGCAAGTTTTCATTGTCCTTAAAGAGTAACAGTGTGCTTTTGGGTGTATCCCAGGGTAGAGAGGTTCACGAGGGCCACATGCTCCACCATTCCTATTGCGGAGTGAGGCCTCCTGGGGGAAAGACTTGTGAAGAAACTACAGTGGTTAGAATCTAGGCTGCTGGCTCGGAAGAGGAGAGCGTGCAGGGACAAGATCACAAGGTCATCCTTGCTATGTCTAAGCTGTCTTACCAGCTCCCTGACAGGGTTTGAAGGCTAGGTACAGGAAGAGCCTGACGCCCCATACACGGTCAGATGCAATCCTACAAGCTCTAACAGACTACAATTTACTCCATGCCTGCTGTATTTTTTTTTTTTAACAATTTGCACATCATGACAATTTCCCACATTATATTCAGATAAAAATCTAAGGGTCATGACCAAATAAGTTTAAATAAACTGTTTGCTTTTGTTTTACATTTAATGCAAACGGAATTGTTCCCATCCTCTTCAAAATATTTGATTTGGCTTTAACTTTTTGGAGTATAATATTCAAGAATGGTTAAAACTTTGAAGATATAAGGAAAAACGTTAATTAAATTCTCTCTCGTGTCTGATCTTGGGAGACTACGCTAGTTCTGAGCAGTGGCAGTAACTACACCATCTAGTGCTGGCAAGGAGCCGCTTTTCCGCTGGAGAACGTCTGTGATAAGTGTGACTGGGGCCAGCTCAGTGCCGACAACCCTGCCAACCTGCGTTTGTTCCCCAGGACATGCTCAGAAGGGGAGAACCAGTTCCCCAAATCTGTCCTCCGATCTTCACACATGTGCCGTGGTGTTGTGGCACTCACCCATCCACCTACACTCATGCCCAAATAAATAAATAAAATGTAATAATAATAGGCAGGTGAAGCAGTGCATTGTGGGGGAAGCAAATAAAATGGGCCCACAACATTGGACCATGATGAGCGAAAAACAGATAAACCACAGAGACAGAAGGAAAACACGTACACGAGCAAGAATATATCAGTTAGCGGCATGTGTGATAGGAAAAAAACCAAAGCTAACTACCTTGATTTGAAGCAAAGGGGGCGTGTCCAGATCTGCCCCGTGGAAGGGGCAGAGGAAGTGGACTGTAGATAATCACAAGACTGTGACTCGGACTTTCAAAGGGCCAGGGATGTTGGAGGAGGAAGGAGCTTCGGGAGGGGTTTTTATCTGAGTCATCCTCAAGGAGCCTGCTTCTGCTGACACACAGACAGCTGGGTCCTGTTCCTCCAGTGGCTGGGGGTGAGGACCACTCGCCCATGCTCACATGGATGGCCTGTGAACCTTCTGCTCACACCACTAGACCCTAGACAGCAGGAGCCTACACTCAGCCCTCAGTTACTCCTGGCAGGCACGTCTGTCATCTGTCACCTAACTGTGGTCAGTTTAGCATGGAAGACTTGAGCAATCATGCAGAAACATTTCCGCAGAAGGGTCTGGCTAGTGGGGTGGAGTATAACGGAGGGCAATGGAAGGCAGGAGCAAAGTAAGGTATATATGATTATGTATGAAATTTTGAAAAGCACTTGTAAGGGAATAGAAATCTCTACTGATAATATTTAAAGGAATAAAAAGAGAACATTTTCCATGTTGAAGTTAGCCCTCCCCGACGTGGTAGCTGAGTGTCACTGCAGGGGCTAGTCTATTTGATGGTTCTGTTACAATGACAACTTTGGCCATAATGTGTATAATCGATTGTTTGTTATATATTGGCATTGTGCTAAGAACATCATAAAGTATACAGTGTGACATATTTGTGCATGTCATTTTAATTTTTAAAACAACCTGAAAGGCATACATTATTTCCATCACGTTAATGCACTCACCAGAAGTCAGAAAGCCGCTTCCAAAGCTGTGTAATGGCAAATGTCAGGTGGTTACAGCCTGGTGCTGTATGATCCTTCCCTCAGCAGTCCTTGTCTGCAATGACTTCCTTTTGTCTCTCTGCTGCCTCCCCTGTCCCGTGTGCATGTGTGTGTGCGCGCATGTGTGCATGTGCGTGTGTGTATGTGTGCGTGTGCATGTGTGTGTGCATGTGTTGTGCATGTGTGTGCATGCATGTGCGTGTGTGTGCGTGTGTGTATGTGTGCATGTGTGCATGCATGTGCGTGTGCATGTGCACGTGTGCGTGCATGTGTGTGCGTGTGTGTATGTGTGTGCATGCATGTGCGCTTGTGTGCACGCGTGTGCATGTGCATGTG
Source organism: Microtus oregoni (assembly GCF_018167655.1). NCBI lineage: Eukaryota > Metazoa > Chordata > Mammalia > Rodentia > Cricetidae > Microtus > Microtus oregoni. The sequence goes on along the minus strand of NW_024543059.1, from coordinate 54,640,061 downwards.
TGTGTATGTGTGTGCATGTGCTTGTGTGTGCGTGTGTACGTGTGTGCATGTGTGTGTGCGTGTATGAGTGTGTGCATGTGTGTGCGTGTATGTGTGTGCATGCATGTGCGTGTGTGCATGTGTGTGTGTGTGTGCGTGCATGTGTGTGTATGTTTGTGTACCTGGGCGTACATGCACATTTATGCAGAGGCTAGAAGTTGACTTCAGGTGTCTTCTATCATCATTCTCTGCCTTCTTTTCTGAGACTGCATTCCTTCCTCACCAAACCTATAACTCATCATCTGGTAGACAGGCAGGCTGGAGAGCCAGCTCTGGGATCCTCTTGTCTCTGCCTCTGCAGCCCTGGTATTGCAGGCATAGTCCATTCATCATGGCCAGCTTTCCCAGGCCCCACATGTACTGGGGAGGACTCAGGGTATCCTCCCCTTCCCCACTACCAGTGTTTTCTAGTGACCTTTCCTTCTTTCTTTTCTGTTTTGTATCGGTGTGTGTGTGTGTGTGTGTGTGTGTGTGTGTGTGTGTTTGTGTGTGATTTAAAACACAAGCGATATAGAACAAAGTTACACCGTGGATTTTTCTAGCTGTTCAAAGTTCTTCCCTGCTTGAGACGTCTGTGGCTCCAGAGATTGTGTAGGAAGCTTATCATTAAACGTTTGAGTGTTGAATTTCTTGTGTGTAGCACAGAAAACATCTGTCTTCTAATCGTTCTGTTTCCTTCACTAATTTACAGCCTATTGGACCTTTAGATCTGTGAGAAATTTGCCTAGAATACATAACTAAATTTGTAAGACCTGTTTTCACATTTTTGCATACACTGGCTTGATAAGTATGCCTCTGGTTTAGAAGCCCTTTTCGGGGGCTCTTCCTGAGGCTTCAACTTTTGTGGGAGTTGTGATGTATGCATTAGTCTCTTACATCTGGGATGAACACAGGGTGTTGTAACTGTGCGTGACACAAATCTCCAGCCAAAGAGAAATTCCCCTATGTCCCCTTTCTAACCACTTACACATTTACATTCTAGATTCCAAAGACCACCAGGAATTCATGGGTTAGGATTTAAAAGACTGGAAATTCTCACAGTGTCTGAAAGAATTAAGAACAATTCCAAGTTGAATGATTTCAATCTGGCACCAAAAAAAGACTATGGTTTCAGAGGCCCTTACATGATGGTCTCATTGATTGATTGTTGATGCAGAGTGCATTCCTTGAGCCAATGTTTATGAATAACTGTCTACATTTCAACCCATATTTAGAGCTAGAAATACAAAGGGCAAGACACAAGGAGTTCAATGTCTAGTAGAAGGAGAGAAATGGGTGCCAATTAGGTCTAGAGAAATTCCACATTTTAGTGGTGGGATAGAAGCAGACATGTGCAGGAGATTTATAGTGGGGACACACAAAGTGCAAAGATAGCATAAACAGGGGCTGAAGAGATGGCTCAGTGGTTAAGATCACTGACTGCTCTTCCAGAAGATCCAAGTTTAATTCCCAGCACCCACATAGCAGCTCACAATTGCCTGTAATTCCAGTTCTAGGGGACCCAACACCCACGGCAAAAACAACAATGCACATAAAAAAAAACCATAGAAAAGAATCACATAAACATACATATAAAAAGCACTAAACAAAAACCCCCAAAATGCTTTCTTTCCATTTTTTTCACCGTCCTCAAAAAATAATTTGTTTTTTACCTGCTGTCTCTTCCAGTTCCTCAGCCCCAGACAGAAGCTGCTCACACATTATGCTCACCAACTCGATGTGCTTGCTCATGTCCTTGTTGCCATCATTTTATCTGGCTTTGTAGCCCATTGAGAGATTTGGCAGAAGCAATGTCCCCATCTCCTCCCAAGGATGCACATTTTGGTGGCTTCTACTATTCCGCTACTCTAAGCAAGTCTGGTACAAACTCTATGCATATTTTTTCACATTTTTAATTATTCCTTAGTATAAACTTCCCAAAGTAGGATTGCTAGATGAAATGGAAAAATCATTTTGTGGTTCTTACTTAAGTTTCCAGAAGGGTCTGAGCTATTTATAGCACCGTAAGTCATGTTTTGAGTGGATGAGAGTTCTAGTTTCATTGCACGTTCTTCAATAAGGAATTCTATTTTCATCTTCCATTTTAACCAAAATGGATGAAAATTGCACATTAAGACAATTTCGTCAGAACTTTGTGCCCATCTCTATTACTAGGTCCTGGCCTCTGATGTTTGACCATTTTCAGCTTTCCCTTTTCTTTCATTGTTTACTTTCTCATAATGATGCTTTTATGACTTGATTACAATATGTTTTATGTTCTGCATTATAGGACAATTATTTCCCAAGTTGCCGGGATTTTTTTGTTGGTTGATTGGTTGGTTGGTTTTTCAAGACATGGTTTCTTTTTATAGCTCTGGATGTCCTGGAACTTGCTCTGTAATCAGGCTGGCCTTGAACTTAGAGCCCCACTGCCTTTTCCTCCTGAGCCAGGTTGTGCATTTGATTGGCAACTGCATCTTTTGGGAGGAAGCTGTCTTTGTATTGGCCACAGTGCACAGTGTAGCATCTTATACATCACATGGCTGATGAGGAAAACACTAAGCATACTGACTCCTTCATTGGCACATAACTTGAGGCAGGCACTATTTCCCCTCTTTTGGATAAGAAGAAAATGAGACTGAGTCTCAGATCACACGAGTAGATAGAGATTAAACAGTACAGACAAAATCACTTCCATATGAGCGGATCTAAATGTAAACAATAAAGCCTTACAGCTTCTAGAAGGACGTGGAGAACAGGTCTGTCACTAAGAAGTAGATTAAAAACTTTTAAACAGGTTGTTGAAGTTCTTAGAAATGAAAAAAAAAAGACAAATGGGTCTAATAAGAGTAAGAACTTTTGTCCACCAAAAGATACAATTAAGAGAGTAATGAATGCAACCGGCTGACCAGGAGACATCTTCTCAGTACACATAGCCAATAAAGGACTCATACATAAAAATGACTCCTACAAATTAATAAGAAAAAAACAATCCAACATAAAGCTGGTCAAAAGACTTAAACAGACGCATCACCAAAGTTACTGTCACAGTTCAGGTTCAATTTCCATTAATAAATCAAACTCAATAACTTTATTAGTGATAGAAAATATATATGATGGCTCTCTTTAATTGTTAATTCAATAGTTCTAGAATCACCTTGGAAGAGAGTCTCAGTGAAGGATTGTCTTCATTGGTTGTCCTAAGTCTCAGTGAAGGATTGTCTTCATTGGTTGTCCTATGTCTCAGTGAAGGATTGTTCTCAATGGTTGGCCTTTGGGCATATCTGTGAAGGGTTGTCCTCATTGGTTGTCCTATGTCTCAGTGAAGGATTGTCCACACTGCTTGGCCTATATCTCAGTGAAGGAGTGTCCTCATTGATTGGCCTATGTCTTAGTGAAAGATTGTCCCCTTTGGTTGGCCTATGGGCATGTCTGTGAGTAGGTGGTGGGAAGACCCTGTTCACTGTAAGTGGCACCATTACCTACATAGAGAGGTCCAGAACTGTTTAACAGTGAGAAACTGAAATAAGCACAAGCAAGTAAGCGAGTGTACATCATTCCTTTCTTCTCTTAATCATGGCTATGATGTGACTGCGATTACAGGTCCCTGTCTTGATTTCCTTGTAACCATAACTATAACCTGGAATTCTGAGTTGAAATCAGCTCTCTTCCCTACGCTGCTTTTTATCAGGGTGTTTTTATCACAGCAGCCAAAATAAAACTAGGACAAAAATGCAAGCTAATGTCACAATGCCGCTATATACCCACTGGAGCGCTTAGATAGAAATAAAATAAAAGATGGCAATTATCAGGGAGTGAGCTGGTGGAGCTGCGAGAATTTGCTGGGCTTTGAGGATATTTGTGGGGCCACTCTTTATAAGGCTGTTGCTTCACAGAAGCTCTGTCTGACATAGCCCTGAGCTGGAAACTTACGCTAGTGTTCCCCTACAGTTACACCATGTTTCACTCACAAAATGTGATCCCACAAGCACTGAGAATCACTGCTTCCAAGAACTTGTTGAAATGGATGACACTCACAAATACTTCCAGCAAGTGTCAACCAAAAAATATCCACTCTGTAATTCTATTGATATGAAGTACAAAACTAGGTACACGTAAACTCATCCCAGAGACCACCACAGTGCCTGCCCACGGGAGACTGAAGGGGCCAGGAGCCAGGAGTCATTCTTGGGAATGACTGTTTCCATTCTGTTCCTAGATATGGGAGCAGGATTGCACGGTGTGCTCATTGTGTGGATGCCTGTTCAGCTGTACAAGAGGATGAGTGTTTTTCTGCATGAGTGCCACACGTCTACAAAGACTTAGTCACTAAAAGTGAAAGGTGATGGAGCATGAGATTCAAACCCAAGACTGTACCATTCTTAAATCCCAGCCTTCAAAACTGTACCATGCAGTTTTGACATTGAATGGCAAAATATCAAGAGAAATATATAATCCCCAGCCATTTTCTTGGGCCTTTATTATTGCATTTGGAGTTAACATTATATTGTTCATGCATCTTATTATAGGCAGGCAATAATCTGTTTCCGGTTTATTCTCTCACTGGTTCTGGGCGTCTCAGGGGCAGGGATCATGTATTAGAATTCTTTATATTTCTGTGTTTTGGATAATGCTTGTCCTAAAATAGGCACACCTGGGTGGCAGAATGAAATGCCTATATCTGCAGCTATAATAACATGCTTAAGACTCAGCCAAAGGGATTTATAAGCAAAAAAGTAAACAGCCTAGAGATGGAGAGGTGACTCAGAGGTCCTGAGTTCAATTTCCAGCAACCACATGGTGGCTTACAACCATCTATGATGAGATCTAGTGCTCTCTTCTGGCCTTCAGGGATACATGCAGGAAGAATACTGTATATATAATTAATAAATGAATCTTTAAAAAAGTAAGCAGTCTAATACTTTTAAAAAGGAGCATATTGAAGCCCTTTAAAAATGGCAGCATGGCAGCTTAAATTAACTCTTATTATGGATTCCAAACTTACCTTACAGGAGCGAGAAGGAGATTTATCTCTTATAGTGTCTCTGTAATGTCTAACCATACAGTAGTTTGTAAGTATACAATTAAGCTTATGAGTAAGCATACAATATAAGCATACAAGCCTCAATGAAAATAATACAGAATGATTCCTCGAGTCAACACATGTTCTTGAGATCCTACTTGTATGCCAGACACCAATGGCAGGAACCAAAGTGAGTAACTTGCACATCTGGACCAGCAGGTGACTGAGCCTGACAGAAGACCTGAGTGAAAACCTGAGAACCTGTATGATTTCCCCACGACATGCCTCCCTACAGGCTAAATACATAAAAGTTTGTTTATGCGGAATGTAAATGACACGTTACATTTCTGTTCTTTTCCATCATTACTGATAAATTGCACTTCTATAAGCCTGGAGGCCCAAAGTGCTGTGCCATGTATACCCTTGTAAGGGCTGCCATTATCCTCTTTTATGTCTTTTCCTGTGGCTCCCGAACGGTACATTAGTAATGCATCTGTTAATCACCTAGGATGAGTAAGACAGAATCTTTGCATCCAAGGGGAAAACGTGATGTTCCTCAACAGTCACAAGTCAGTCACGTTGGTGTGCTGGAATTTTTTTTTAAATTGCCAGAATCTACCATCTGCTGCTGTTTTTATCTAGTCTGCTCAGCCACATTTCCTCCATTAATTGTCATCCTGAAATATAATTAATTAATTTCCATGCCACTTCTAACTGGATGAAATCACTAAACTAAAGATGGTGTAGACTCCACTAGCAGTGCTTGTTTCTAAAGGGAACTCTTCCCAGTAAGTCAGCATTGCTGCAAGTGTGAATGTGAGTATGGTGTGGGTGCCCACAGAGGCCAGAGGAGGGTGTCTTGTCCCCTAGAATTGGGGCTATGGGTGTTTGTGAGCTGCCTCTGACTTATGTGGAGCCTGGGAACTGAATTCTGGGCCTCTTGAACAGCGAGGGCTCTTAACTGCTGGGGCATCTCTTCAGCCTCTTGTGTGAAAGTTTGAGTGCCGTCATATTCACGTCCTACATGGTACCCACTATCTACCTGTATTTAGATTTAATATATTCAAATTAGTTAAATGTATTTAATTTAAATTCAATCAGAATTTTAATTTATTTACTGAATGAGCCACACTGCAAGCGCTCATTAGCCACATGTGCCTGTGCCCAGGGGCTGCCACGCTGTGCAGGTATAGAACATTCCATTGCTGTATCGAGAGCTATTGAGTCTGTATAGAAAAAACGGTTGCCAATAGCTTAGAGCTCTAGGCATGCCACAATCACATTCTAACTAACGTTTTAGATAGATATTTCTCTACATTGCTCACACATGAGCTGCATGCCCTGAATTTCTTTGTGTGTTTCTGAGCCTCAACTTGATTCTTTCACCTAAAATTCAATTCACAGAGATCACCTGCCTCTGCCACCCAAGTTCTGGGATTAAAGGTGTGTGCCACTATGCCTGGCTGCTGAGTTGAATTTAACACAGTTCTTTACCTCCAAATTTTAGTTCATTGCCTCCTGAATTCCTAATTCTAAACATCGATTTAAGATCCCGATTCTAACATTCTCTGCTCCCTCCCCCACGTGATAAGCTCAGATAAAGTAGATTTGTTTCCATGGACACCTGAACCTGATGCCTCCTCTTGTCTCAGCTGAGCCAATCCTTTCCGTCTCCACCACACACAGCTAAATTCTTCCTGCTTCAACAACCTTGATGAACACAACAATTTCATTCTTCACCCTAATTTTTCCTTGTTTTATTCACCACAAAATAACCGTTTCCCATAAAGCCCCAACATTTCAGCTGAAGCTATAAAAATATTGTATTTTTTGTGAGATGTTATACTTTGAGGACTAGAACGAGAATAATTGGAATCTGTGCATTTAGAACTTGACCTGTGCCATCAGTTTGCGTTTTGAGCTTTGGTGGCAACGTTTACACTGAAATGGAAAGAAGCCCATGGGGTATGGAGAAGAGTTGGCTGCTTTAGTTAGCTCTCTCTCTGACAAGATGCCTAAGAGGAAAAACTTCGGGAAGAAAAGATTCAGCTAATCTCAAATTTCAGAGGGTTGTCTGGCCCTATGATCTTAGGCAGAATGCCATGGCAGTGGGCGCCTGAGAAGGAGGTGTCCACTTCCTGACGGCTGGGAGCCGAGAGAGGATGCAGACATGGCCAGGAATAGCACAGCCCCAAGACACACCTAAGGATTTCTAGTTTCCACTTACTTTCTCCTAAGAAAGCTGGGCCATGTTTTAAAGCCAATTAAAACATTAACAATTCACTACTCATAAAAACTTCATGCTTTAAAACCTCATGACTAACTTTAAAGTGGCCATTTTCAGTTTGTAGCTGCCTTGGCTTTTGGGTCTTGGTTTCGTTCACTGACTTCTCTTTAAAGCATCTTTCCAAAGAATTGAGTACTTGGAAAGATGTGTCTCTTCGGAGCTTCAGAATGCTTTAATTATTGAAGAAAGAGTGGATTTCACTGGTAACGTCACTTGCTTCATACACCATCAGATCCCTCAAGCAGTGAAAAAAATGTTAAATATTCATAAATAAGGAACGCTTTCTGAGTCAACAATTTGGTCCTGGTGTCAGGTTTCCTTCGTAAGTGTCTGAGAGTGCATGATGAATAAAATTATTCATTACCGAACAGTATAACTTGATGCTTGTGTTTGTGTATGTTTGGTACAGTTTTCTGAGTTCCAAAAATGCTCATATTCTCTGCATGTTATGTATGACTTTATTATGGTATGCCCTTATCACACCCATGGTCCCCAACAAGCAGGGCCTAGGAAGTGCTGCAATGACAGCAACGGACGGCTATTTATAGTTTTGCCAATGCCACCAATTGTACCTTCTTTCGCAGGCGTGGCCTTAGTCTCCATGTCCCCACTAACATACACACAAAACTGAAATAAAGTAAATATGTATCTAATGGCTCCCTGAGCAACCCTGCCCTTAACCTGACTCACACTGTGCTCTCATGGTGACGCACATGCTCTCTTTCTATTTGCGTACTTGTATTGTTCTGCACTCAGACGCTTGCCTTCTTACAAACCCACCATTCCTGTCTCATTTGTCTTGTGGAGTCAGTGAGATGGGAGCCCCAGCAACAAAGCTTGCCAGGGACTACTGCAGCACTGAGGTCAAAGGGCTCAGATCCAAAGAACATGGTGTAACGATGAACTGGGTAGACCCAGCCCACAGGGGACCACCAGGGATGACAGTGGGTAGACCCGGTCCCACAGGGTATCACCAGGGATGACAAGGAGGTTTCAGACTTGAACACTTACTTCCTCAGAGGGGTCCCTGACTCACTCCATTATAACAGAGGATATCAGAAGTCAGGGTACTGGTAATGACCACAGAAAAGTGACAATTCTGCCATTACCGAAATGGAAGTATTTGTGAAAGAAAGAACAGCTACTCCCTAGAATGATGGAGCTCATTGGGCAGCCTGGGTCACTCAGGGCAGGAAACATTTGCCTCTTTCTCCCACCTGAGAGAAAACTGAGTTACAGAAAAATCCCTGACCATAGCCACGGCAGTGGGCTCCAGAGGACAAGGACCCGAGTAGCGCACCCCAAATTCTAGATGAAGTAGCTAAAGAAAAGCAATCCCCAGACTGGAGGAACCAAAAGATGGCTGAGGACCTTAACTCTGGACACCAGTTACCTCATGTCAACAGATGCTACCCTTCAGCACATGGACACCACCTAGAGAGAGAGAAGCAAGTCTGGCTTCCTGAGATGTAGCCTGTTCATTTAAGACAGACCTTATTAAATTCTTTCCATTTTGCTAAATAAAGTTTTACAAGGCCCCAGGTATATAAGTGTATAAAATAAGTTTATGAATCAAATATTTACTGATGATAAAAATCATAAAGAAATTTATTTTAAAACCATTCTCTGATAAATATATATTTTCACAATTTATTAAATATTAAAGCAAATGCACATACTAATGAGTGTGTTTATTCTACATAGGTAATTTAATCTTGGTTAAATATTTGATGATATAGGTAATAGATCATCCATAATGGCTGAGCTGATCAATATTTTGATTTATAATCATCAATGCTGAGAATTCTGCTGTGCACAAATACATAATTCAAACTGCCAGAAATGTGTGTAAGGTCATTTCAGAAACTTCAGAGCTTCTCCTCTAACCCCAGGCCAAATTCATTGAAAAGGGAAGTGAGCGCAGACACCATGCCGCTGCTCTCTAGGGCAGACACAATAAAGCTCCGACCCAGGATGGAGATAGGCTAGAATCTTCCTGGTGAGCACACCTCGTGGTGCTACACACATTAATAGAAATGGGCCAAGCAGTGTTTATATGAATACAGTTTGTGTGTCGTTATTTTGGGGCATAAGCTAGCCAGGCGATCGGGAGCCGGGTGGTAGGAACACAGCCTGCAGCTCCCCACAACACTCCTCTGTGATAATTATGATGATAATTATGCAGGATAACTCTCCATACTTGCTCTGTGACCTTATCCAGTCTTCTGGCTTTATCCATCATGTGTATACTCTAAGTATTTGCAAATGCAAGCTCTTGAACTATACTTGATTAAAAAAACCTCTCATACACAATACTTCCTTGATAATTCCACTGTAAAGTATACTTGCACTTAGATTTTTGTGCTCTAAAACCAAGCTTCTGATGGTGCCCCGTGTCCCTATCCTCATAAAGTTTTCTGTGTGGCTGTGGCTAGCACGTGATTTTCCCTCCAAACCTCACAAGCCGTGTTTAATCCCCACTGTGTAGGAACTCAGCTGTGTTGTTCAGATTCGGAGCCTTTGGGAGGCGGTTAGGATGAGAGAACACCATCAGCATAGAGCGCCCGTCATCGACCACTGGTACTTTTGTGGGAAGAGAGAATAAAGGACACAAACACATGTGCACCACGTGTGCCCTCCCCACTCCCTGTCTCTTCATATGTGCCCTCTTGAACTGCTTTGAGACTCTAACAGCAGGAAATGGCTCCTTGACCTTGGACCTCTGGAATCGTGAGCCAAAAGAATATTCTCAGTGAACAATACATATGACAAGCTGCCTCCCCAGTGACCAGAAAGGTTTGAAATGAAACAGGTGGACACAGAGTCCAGACCAAACCCTCTGCCACACCCTGTGTACTGAGAACTGAACTCAGATCTCTGAAAAAGCATCTAGGGTTCCTAAATTTTGAGCCATCTCTCCAGCCCCTCAATAGTTTGTTTGGTTTATTTTTCTTCTGAAGTTAGTAATACTGTCTGTTCATGTATTTGTAGTTGAGCTTAGAAATTTTCTTAAAATACATTTTTGTATTGAAAATGGATGTTTTTCTTACCATATATTCTGATTGCAATTTCCCCTCCCCTCTCTCCTCTCAGATCCTCCTATTTCTCCACCCACCCAAATTCACACCTTTTGTTTCTCTCCTCATTAGACTACAAACAGGCATCTATAAATATGCATTTTATTTCTTCACATTTTGCCACTAACTCAAAGTTGCCAGTGTGACCAATGAAGACATAATTTTGTGTCATTTAGGGAAGGAATGCTTTTTAGTTTTCCTGGACAAAACCAAAAAATAGCTTTTGAGCCAATTAAATTATTGACTCTATATATCACACTTGTCATGCAGCAAAGATATATTTACGTCACATTAGGAAAAAGACCAAGAATTTCTAATGTCAGCTTCTCATTTTCTCACCCTCTTTCTTGTGCCCTTGCCTCCTGGTTCTAGCCTCTGGCCCCTGCCTGGCTCCAGCCCTGACACTGGATTGCACAGTGTAAGTTGAGATTGCTCCCCTGAGATCTGTCTAGAAAAATTTACTGCTTGTTTGCTTCATTTTATTTTTGTAGACAGTATGGTAGGCTTGAACCCAGCTCAAATGCAGGCGCGTGAGTAGACACAAAGATAGAGAGAAGGAGGAATCCATATCCTGTATGCCTGGAAGCTAGAGTATTTAGTGGCGTTCTCTGAGCTTTCTGAAGGCTGGGAAGACTTCCAGTGGCATCGGGTAACCACAGTCTAATTAGACACCTCCGAAAAGAGAGATCTACTAAAAGTCTTTTAAGTTTTTGCTCAAAAGTTCTTGAGTTCAAGCCAACAGCCCCAACATTAGTATATGCACTAGATACAACCAATGTACAGGTCTCCCCAAAGTAAAAATAATCCCTAAACATAATAAAAGCAGAAACTTTCAAAGTGTACTAAAATAGCATGCATTTCAATATGCTAAAACTCCAGATAAAGTCTTCTTGGGGGATTGATAGAATAGTGGGTGTTCTTCTCCTGGCACACTTTACCTAGGCCCAATGCTGCCCCAGTGTGGCAAGCGCATCCTGAGGGCTTCTGTGGCCTGCGGGATGGTGATGCCTGGTGATGCTGGTGTCTAGGACCTGGGGGATGCTGTCCTTCCTTACAAGCGCACGCCTTCCATCACTGCCTGAAGCACGATTAATAAAAACTCAAAGACAGATGTTGGGGTTTAGCCTGAAGGTCAGAAAAACCAAAACAGACAGTCACTGGCTCTTACCTTGTGCTCAGTCCAAAATGGTGATCCTGCCTTTAGGAATCTCAGAATAAGACTGTGAGCGGTCTCCTCCCATCTTACATTCCTCTCTAGAGCTGGGATTAAAGGCATGTGCCACTCGGTTTCTATGGCAAACTAGTGTGGCTACTGGGATTAAAGGTGTGTCACCTCTGCCTGATCTGTAAGGCTGACCAGTGGGGCTGTTTTTCCCTCTGATCTTCAGGCAAGCTTTATTTATTATTATCATTCATCCACGGTTAAGCACAGGCAATATTTTTGTTTGTTTTCTTTCCACCAGGAGGGACTTCTGAAGATACATTTGTTTGAGCCCCAAAACATATGGAGTGCAAACCAGAGGTACTTATATTTTTATTAAAGTTGTTATCTTATTTCTATAGCTCCTCTCCTGGTCAGGGCTCTGGCCAGGGGACAGATGGAAGTCTCCCATCATTGGCCTTCAAAGCTCTGCGGGAAGCCTGGGGATGAAGATACCCCCTCAGCAACAGCAAGGATGCCAACATGGCTAAAGATGCCGTCAACACAGCCAGCGTCCTGTCCTTCATCTCTACTCCCCAGCTTGCTCCCAGGTCACCCCCAGATATTGTCTTTCAGTTGGGTGCCATATTTATACCATCCATTGGGATAGTGGGATCTGTTTTTATTAATGTTTTTCTTGACAATCCACACATCAGTGTGCACATTGCTTACTACCAATATGGAACAAAAATTAGCCAGCTACTTTGAGAAACTCACAATGAGATAGATTAATAGTTTTTTCATCTTTGATTCATATAAAAGTTTCTTCATGTTTGGCATAGCTTACTAGCTAAGAGGGTAAAAAGTCACAGCACCTCCCAAGGCCTTAATTTTTTCATCTGAACAACGGGGGTAAAATCCCATCACCTCAGAGGCTGAGTGGGGAGCTGCCTGTGTGAAATATTTGTCCATGGCTCAGTGAACCTTGAGTATTGTACAGTGACTTCAATGAAGTCGTTGGCTGCGCTGTGACAGAAACAAAGACATAACATTTATTCAAAGATGAGTAATGTTTCTTCCTTAAGATATCAAAAATTACGATAGTTATTGGTGGAAGTTTGTTTATCCAATATCCGTTAACACAGATCTCAAATCACCCTGGGATGTTTGATGACACTACATAGACTCCCTTCTTCCAGCCTACGCAAATCATATGAGCGTTTCCTCGATCCGGCCACTGTGCTAGTGATAAGGCTATAAACATAAACAACACAAGTTCTTGAAATCAGAGAAGACAATTAAAACTAAGACAAGTCAAGTATGCACATGGTTTGGAGAGCTGGTTAGACGCCAACTTTGAGCCTAAGCTCTTAAGAAGCCATCCTTGGTTGATTTCCCCGGCGCGAAAGCGAGTAGCCAACGGCCTGCGAAGCAACATGCCCAAGTTTTATTGTGACTACTGTGATACGTATCTTACGCATGATTCTCCATCTGTGAGAAAGACGCACTGCAGCGGTCGGAAGCACAAGGAGAACGTGAAAGACTACTACCAGAAATGGATGGAAGAGCAGGCCCAGAGTCTGATTGACAAAACAACGGCTGCATTTCAACAAGGAAAGATACCTCCAGCTCCATTCTCTGCTCCTCCTCCTGCAGGGGCCATGATCCCGCCTCCCCCCAGTCTCCCGGGTCCTCCTCGCCCTGGCATGATGCCTGCACCCCACATGGGAGGCCCTCCCATGATGCCGATGATGGGTCCACCTCCTCCTGGGATGATGCCCGTGGGACCTGCTCCTGGAATGAGGCCTCCCATGGGTGGGCACATGCCCATGATGCCCGGGGCTCCAATGATGAGACCCCCTGCTCGCCCTATGATGGTGCCCACACAGCCTGGCATGACTCGGCCAGACAGATAAGAGCGGAAAGGTTCTATTTCGGTTTTGTATTTCTTGTTCTGTTTCAGCAGGAGATCACGGTGCTGAGCCTGGGTGTTTTCTAGCTGCACGACAAGCAAGGCTTCTTTTTTCCTGACAGAATAGTTTGGAGGGGAGAAGTGGGGTTAGAAAAAGTGCAGCGCTCACTTACATTGTGAAATGTGAAAATAAATCTGTCAGCTTGTTTGAGTTAAAAAAAAAAAGAAGAAGAAGGCATCCTTGGTTCTGGCTATGACGAACAATGCTGCTATGAACATAGCTGAGCACATGACCTTGCCCCTCGACCGAAGAATGGATAAGGAAAATGTGGTACATTTACACAATGGAGTACTACACAGCAGAAAAAAAATAACGACATCTTAAATTTTGCAGGAAAATGGATTTATTTTGAGTGAGGTAACCCATACACAGAAAGACAATTATCACATGTACTCATTCATAGGTGGTTTTTAAACATAAAGCAAAGAAAACCAGCCTACAAACCACAATCCCAGAGAATTTAGACCACAACAAGGACCCTAAGAGAGACATACATGGATCTAATCTACATGGGAAGTGAAAAAGACAAGATCCCCTGAGTAAATTGGGAGCATAGGGACCTCGGAGGAAGGTTGAAGGGGGAGGAGAGAGGCAGGGAGGGGAGCAGAGAAAAATGTAGAATTCAATAAAAATCAATAAAAAAGAAGGCATCCTTGGTTGTTAAAGACCCATTATTTAAAAAATTCATTAATTTAACAAACACAAACATCTTTCTTATGAATAAGTTATACAACAGATAAACCTACCACTTATTCATAGAAAATTTGGGGGGGACAATGTATGTATCGACATGTATAGGCTTCTTTTCTGTGAGGACTCCCTGAGTTAAATGGTGTAATAACTATTTTCTTAACACTTATGCCAAGAGTTATATTTAATTTGAATCCCATGTGAGGGTGTGTGTAGGATATATGCAAACACCACAACATTTTATATAAGGCATTTGAGCATCTGCATCTTTTGATAGCCCCAAAGAGTCCTAACACCGATTCCCCCACACTTAGGAGACACGATATGATTCAGGACAAATACTTGTTGGCAAGCTCTTGTTAGTCACACTGAGGACTTGACCAGGGGCAATAGAAGAGATGTCAGGGTTTGAGCAAACAGTGCTGTGTTCTGTCTTAGTTATTAGTGAGTTCACTATGACTACTGCATGGAGAATGGGCCTAGACAGCAGCGTGATCTGAAAGACGGGACAGTGGTACAGACCAGCATTGATGACGAGGGCAATATAAATCCATCATGTTCAGGCTATGTTCTGAAGACATGCTTGGTGATGAATCACATGCAGGGGGTGTCACAAATGGAGAGCTGCTTTCAATGGAGACTGTGTTTCAAACATGTGTGCTTCTCCCAGAGACTGAGGAGATAAAGAAGCAGTCGAGAATCAGTGGCAATGGGAAGGGAGTGAAAAGCAGTAGAGAAGACAGCAATTGGATATTGTTGGAGAGCTATCTTGGGAGCCAGGATTATAATGAAATATAAGTGATGGGAAAGTTTGAATGCTAGAAGTTTAGGTTATATTAGAGTTGCGAGTTTTGGTAGTGCTAAGACCTAAGACTTTGTGTAGAAATGAGTGGCTGACATTAGCTGATGGCCACAGTCATGGAGAAAGCAAGCAAGCACGGGACTTAGAGGTTAGAAGACAAGAAGGGTCATCTACACAGCTGTGAGAGCACCAGGGGTTAAGTTCTCAGTAGAGCTGAGATGCTTGTTTCTGATTTCAGCTGGAACTGAAATCTGTGGATAATTGCAACAAGAAGAGGAAATGACTTATGCCAGTCAAAAGAAATCATATTCCAAGTCTTAGTCTCAGGGAGGAGGAGAGGAAAATCTGGTCTGAAGGAAGGGAAGAAAGGGTCTGGTTCTGCTCGCAGGTCCAGTAGTTCTGGTATAGAAGAACAGCCATCGTGCAGAAGGACCCCAAAGGAGAGCTAGGCTTACGGTAAAGAGAGAAGGTGAGAGAGGAGCCCATGCAAATAAGAGTCACTGATGATGGACCGTGAGCTCTAGAGGGCAATGCCTCCTTCCTGCTTCGCCTGAGTAGAGGCTGTCTTAGTTAGGGTTGCTATTGCTGTGAAGAGACACGGTGACTAAAGCAACTCTTATAAAAGAAGACATTTAATCAGGGCTGGCTTTCAGCTTTAGAGGTTTAATCCATTATCAGCATGGGCAGCAGTAAGAGAGAAGCTGAGCCTGGCACGGGCCTTTGAAACCTCTAAGCTTAACTCCAGGGACACTCTTCCTCCACCAAGGCCACACCACACCGCCTAATCCTTCTCAAGTAGCGCCTCTCTCTGATGACTAGTCAACTCTTTGAGCCTACAGGAACCGTTCTGATTCAAACCCTCACAGAGGCTGAAGACAAGGCATTATTAACCACTAATCCATTAGGTGGACATGAATCTTCCAAAGTTCATCAAGTCATTAATTCGGGTTAGCAGATTTCTGTAAAATGCCTTTGCATCTCAAGGCTAACATGCTTTGTGTGCTATAAGAAGCAGCAAGAGCTAATGCCCGCATTGCTGCAGGTTCTCTGTAATGAAGGGGGCCTCCTCAGAAACAGAGGAAGAGGCCCATTTGGAGGGACAGTGGCATTCCATGATGAGGGCTATTTAATAAAGAGTTGGGGATGGAGCCTTCATTGTCATTGAATTAGATGAGTGTGTGGATTCTTGGTACCTTTTGTGGTGCAATGCTGGCAAATTTCAGCCACTCTGATGGGCACAGGGTCAAGGGCAGAAACTTTTTTTTTAAACCGAGTTTCTGCTATCCTCACTTCTAAGTATCTGTTTTCTGGCCAGTGTGCTGAGAAAACCAGTATTGCTCAGGTCTTCAATTGATCAATTCTGGCAGTTCTTGGCACAGAAACGCCATGCTACTCTCTCTGTTCTTAATGACTGTTCTATGACATTAATTCAGAGTGGCAAATGGAGTTAGATTTTCTTCATAATGATTTTTTAAAATATTAGAATAAATCATCACTACACTTCACTTACCTTCTTCACCTGGAATAATGTAATGGATTCTTAAAATAATTTTCTTCCTTGATGTTATATTTTGGGGGTAAAAACTGGTCTTCTGTCCAAGCAATTTCAAAAGCATTTTACTGATTTGTTTCGGGAAGATTTCATTTTTATATTCTTAGAATAGAAATAAGTGATATCTGACTCACTTAGGCAATATATATTATATTTACTGTCTTTTATAACCATTACCAGGAAAGCAATAATGAAAATCAATTATATGCAACAAAATGCTTCTATTTTTTTCTTTTGGCATCCATAATCTCACATATAAACCTATGAGGCCATTAAACATTACTTACGCACAATTTCATCTTTAATTTTTAAAGTACTTCTGGTGCTTTTATTGGCGTATATCAAAATAAAAATATTGTGATTGTTCAAGAATCAAAACTCATGTGGTCAGGGTCGGGATCGGGATCAGGGTCAGGGTCAGAAGCGGCGAGTGGGGAGCAGGGGCTCTAGCTAGGGCTGGGGCTGAGGAACTGTTTGCAGAGCATTTGCCTGGCTTACAGAAAGCCCTGGATTCCATCCCCAGAACTTCATAATCCCAGTGTGTGAGGGAGAAGCCTGAGGATAAGCAGTCCAAGGTCATCCTCAGGCACATTACGAACTTGATGCTAGCCTGGGGTACTTGAGACCCTGTCTGAAACTGTAAACAGACTTCCCCTCAGCAGTATCTAAGAACTCATGCACCTTAACAGTGACAATCCTCTACTTTTCCTACAACTCAACTATTTCATATCTAGTCTGCCTTTGGCAGAAAGCTCTGTCTTTTTGCTTGAAGTAAAGGCAGGCAAACGCAGTCACATCTCCATCATAGAGGAAAAAGCAAGCCCAGCATGCATGCCTTTCTCCTCCTCTCCTCAGAATGGAACGTCACAGCTGGGCTGGAGGAGGCATGGCAGAGAGCTCAGGGCTGTTGTTCCTGGAGATGACAGATGGCTGCACACACTTAGGTCGTCTACCCAGTCCACACTGGCATTCAAATATGGCCTCTGTGAAGAACTAGGCGACCTTTAGACTCAAGATGCTTTCTTTGTGTAATTTAATCACTAATGCAAGCTGTGATGATCTGGGCATTGGCCACTGTTCCTTACCTTTCTTGTCTTTAAGGAAATCCAGGTGCCAGTGGATTCTGCTCTGTTTCTTCCTCTCAGAGAGTAACAAGAAACTTCTGTGAGGTCACTAATAGGTTTTCTGCCCCGAATAATAAGTTTCTCCACTGATGCATAAGCCAGATGAGGTCAAATTCAAGAGATGTAATGACAGATTTATTGAGGCCAAAGCAACTTCCAGGTAGACTCACTGGTCTCAGAGATCAATGGCAGAGAAGTTGTGTAAGGACAGGAGGTTTTATAGATTGTAAGCGAGTGGTGATGATGATGTGTCTGCTATGGCGAGCCTGGCTAGCTGGTTCCTAGGTCTTCAGAAATGGTAACATCATCTATGTGATTTTGCAAAAGGCAGGAGTCATGGGATCACAGAAGTCTTCGCCAAAGTTCCAGAACGCAGCTAAAGCCAGGCAATGAGTGGCATGGTCAGATTCCCTGCAAGGAGGTTCTGAGAAGCCACCACGTAAAGCTGCAGAGGGACAACACCCTGGGCTCCGTCGAGGCAAGCTACAAGAATGCAGCGCAGTTGTCTCAAGAGAGGCTACACGTGCCTCCACACAATGATAAGTACAGCAGTCCTAAAAGAACAGCCATGTTGTATTTATTGAGTCATTGCTATATGGCACACATTTTCCTGAACACTTTCTTGTGCAATTTAACTTTTTAAAACTGCCCCACAAGGAACCGATATTAGTCTTCATATACAATTGGGATGGACAACTTCCTTAACTTCCTTGGTCTCCAGCAGGACTCAGATTTACCTCCTCTGTGACTTTAGAACTCTGTTGTTCGCTTACTTATTAAGTAGTGACTGTTTGCCTGTCTCCCTGCAGAATGTAGCTGAGACCTGCAGCCTAGGGCTTGCACCCGCCCTTGACGCTGGCCGAGCACACTTAGGCGGAAACTGTTTTCTTTGCCAGACATGGGTCTTCACCAAAGTGCTCAGAACCAATTTTTAGACAATTTTTCTAGTATGTCTAATGTTCATATTAGATCCCTGAATCTGTTTGAAAGTTACCGTGTCTGTTTTTGGGGGAAATAAATGATCTTAAGTTACCTTTAAAGAAACCAAAGAAATGGCAATGGTGCATGGGGATGCTAAGATTTCTTTTAGCTATTTGAAAAATCAACGTTGATATGAAATGACCAAAAGTCTCTACTTTAAATGAAACTAATTATAAGAAAATTTACATTCATTCTGTGGCAATGTCACAAACCAGAGGGTTTAAAATGCATTTTATTTTTAAATTTATTCTGAGATCTCTATACCTAACGATGCCCCTAAGAATTAAAGCACTGTTTATTTTGTGTTATTTGAAACAATGAGGCTGTCGCTTTAGGCATTTACTAACATAATGGCCCTACATATCTTCCACTGGTGGGTCCTTCTCTATTCAAAGCAGTCTGTTTTTTATTGGCAAAAAAGCTTGTAAAACAACACACGGAAAAAATTAGGCTTTTTTATTATCAACACTGACAGATAAAATTAGAAATCCTATTAAAAAGACACGGCTTTGTGAAAGAATTTAGTTTGTTTTCTTGGCAGAATATGTCTCCAAAGAGAAGGATGTCAGGCTGTGGAAATTATAACTATTTTACTATTTCTGTGGATCGAAATATTACATCATTAATTTGAATTTTAGATTTTCTTGAAGTTGTTGGGAAGTAAGAACAATGAAAACAGATCTTGTGTGCACTAAATGAGATTCAGGACAGTGAAGTGAATTTTGCAGAGCCGTGATTTGCTGGGCCACTATAGTGAGTTTTGTGCCCATCAGCCTCCAATATGGAGTTCTTCGTGACAGCAATCAACTTGCTAAGGATGGGGGATAGGATGAAACAAAGACAGTATTAGTGTCAATGGAGCCTTTACGTATCAGACCTTGGACTTCATCTAGGAACTTGCTAAGGATGGGGGATAGGATGAAACAAAGACAGTATTAGTGCCAATGGAGCCTTTACGTATCAGACCTTGGACTTCATCTAGGAACTTGCTAAGGATGGGGGATAGGATGAAACAAAGACAGTATTAGTGTTAATGGAGCCTTTGCGTATCAGACCTTGGACTTCATCTGGGATAGTAACAGGATTTCCTTTAAACCCACAATTTCGTGGAACAGCATTTCTGTTATCTCCATTTTCTATTCAGGAAAACCAGAGCATGGAAAGACTGTGTAACTTGCCCATGGCTTCTCAGGTAGCAACAACCATGCTGAAAACAAAGCCCACGCTGTCTTGACCACAGGTGTTGCAGGCCAACCCATAATATGACTGGAGACCTACAAGTCCCTGGCGGATCTATATTCAACATTAACTACTAATAGTTAGAAATTGATGGTGATCCACAGGATGATGATAAAGTACAGCTCTTGGCTTCAACTTAATACATTCAGCAAGCTTGAAATCAAGGAAAGCATCCGACCATGGTTGATAACCGTTGGCGTTGGAAGGCGTGTGCATCTTAAGTAAGCTATTTGGACAACACTCTGACCATGGTTGATAACCGTTGGCGTTGGAAGGCATGTACGTCTTAAGTATGCGATTTAGACAGTGAAAAGGTAAATGCAAGACCTGAAATGAAAAACTGTGCCAAAGTGTGTATTTGGTACAGCGGAGGAAGCTGCGCTGTTAGCTAAGATGGGAAAGAAGATAAAATCGTTGCAATGCTGTCAACTCTTCTGAAAGGTGCTTTAGAGCTCCCATCACGTTAAGGTCCTTAAAGCTTCCAATGTTTCACCTAAATCTCTAATTCCCTTAATCATAAATGATTTATACATGGTCAAGAGAAATGCTCAGGGTAACTCTGCAGGGAAATGGTGACATTTGGGTAATTAATTAGTTAATCAGAGTAAGTCATGGCAAATTCTTTAGGCTAGAGCAGCTGACAAATCTTCCATCATAGAGGTCTAGGCCCAGATTATACACTTGGGATTCCTCATGCCCACCAATTCTCGCCTCTCTGTAACAGTTTTGCTTCTTTGCAGCTGTCTGTTCGTCAATGTGATCATAAATATTAGTTAGGAATTAAGCAGAATTTCTTGTTCCATCTTCATGCCCAGCATGATGTCGTATTTATTCTAATTCATAAACACTCCAAAGCAAATCATGATCTCATGCTTCATGTTAGAGTTCTTTATTAATTACTTTCTTTTTCTGTAATTTAAAAAATTACCATGGCCAAAAGCAACACAAGGGAAAAGAATTGGTTTTGGCTTGCTGTTCCAGATGATGACCGTCTAAAATGGCCAGGAAGGAGGAGCAGGAAGCTGGCTGGTTATATTTTTCATCCATACACAAGAAACAGAAAAAGAGAAGAGAAAGAAGGGTGAGGTTACAAAGCCTCAAAGACTTCTTCCAGTGGTGCACTTCCAATAGCAAAGCTTTACCTCCTATGGGTTCCATAACCCCCACAAACGGTGCCCCCAACCAGAATACAGCAGTCTGTGGGAGACATTTCTCATTAACCAATTAATGAGAATTAACCAATTCATCTCCTCTGTCTCAATAGTCTCTTTGCCAAATCCTGGTGTAGAATGCACTTAGTTCTCTCTCTCTCTCTCCCTCTCTCTCTCTCTCTCTCTCTCCCTCCCTCTCTCTCTCTTTCTGCCTTGACAGGGTTTCTTTGTGCAGTCTTGTCTGTCCTAGAACTAGCTTTGTACACAGGGTTGGCCTTGAGCTCATAGACATCTGCCTGCCTCTGCTTTCCAAGTGCTGGGATCAAAGGCATGCACCACCATGCCCAGATTCAAGGCAATCTCTTAACTGTGACTTTCTGTGAAATTAAAAAGCAAAACGAAATCAATTATGGTTTTTCAACATTCAAAGACACAGAATACACATTTCCATTCCAAAAAGAAACAATGGTGGCATAGTGATGAAAGCCTGGACCAAAGCAAGACCAAAGCGGTGTGGAACAAATACCAAGTCTCATGACTCCATGTGTAGTATCTGGGGCTTCAGTTTCAGAGACCTGGGTGATTTTGCCTCTCCGGCTTGGCTGTCTGTAATAGGGCTATTCTTGGGTTTGTTTGCATTATGTGGGTTTTGACAAATGTGTATTAAACCATCCTCATCTGTGTGGTATTGTCCCAAATCTTGTCATGCCCTAAAAGTTCTCTGTGCCTTGCTCTTCACTCCTCCTTGCCACTGACCTCCTAACTGTTCCCAGAATTTTACTTTGTCTAGAACTTCATACCACTGGAATCACACAGTCTGCAGCTTTCTCAGTTTGATTTCCTTCATGCAGTAATGTAAGACGATGGACATTCTAACAAGCACGAACAGGATTTCTGTAGAAGGACATCCCACATCCGATTTCCTCAGCTTCTGTAATGGCAGACGACAAGAAGTGTCCTTCCACTTGGTGGTCACTTGCTGTCAGTTATAGTTGGAATTGGCATTCCCCTGGAGGGAGACCTGTGTTCTGAAACTTGTTTCCTAGCTTGGAGAGACTGTGGGACCTTTAGGAGGTTGAGTCCAACTAGGAGAAGTAGGTCAGTAGGGGTTAGGTCTTAGAAGGCTGTACCGACCCCTGACTCCAGCCCGCTGTCCCTGCTTCCATGTCCCTGCTGTGTAGAGAGTTGAGGCTTCATGCTTTGGCCGCGTGGGACTGTTCTGCCATGTTTGTGCCACATGATGGATGAAAATACCCTGAGACAATGAGCCAAAATAAACCTTTCCTGCCTTTAGTTGCTTCTGTAATGTGTTTTAATCATCATGTCGCAAAGATGACTAAAGTACTATGTCATTTCTCCACACCACACGCATGCCTTGCATATAAGGACCAGAACAGGGAACTGGATTCTCTAGGACTGGAGTTACTGATGGTTTTCAGCCCTTGTGTGGGTCCCGGGAATCAAACCTGGGTTCTCTAGAAGAGCAGTCAGTGCTCTTAACAACTGAGTTACTTCTCCAGTAACCATTCATTTTTGTGGAAGTGTTATGATTCTAACCCATTCTTTGTGCTTGCTAAACAAGTTCCCAACCAATGTAGTGCTTTGAATAAAAGTGGCCCCCATAGGCTCATAATATTTGAGTGCTTAGTCACAGGGAGTGGCACTATTTGAAAGGACTTGTTGGAGGAAGTTTGTCACTCGAGGTGTGCCCAGTCTCTCTGTCTCTGTCTCTGTCTCTGTCTCTCTCTCTCTCTCCTCTCTCTCTCTCTCTCTCTCTCCGTCCGTCCCTCCCTCCCTCCAGACCAGAATGGAACTCTTAGCTACTGCTCCAGCACCATGTGTGCTGTTGTGGTCCCTGCTATGATGATCATGGACTCAGCCTCTGAAAGTGTAAACAAACCCTCAATTAAAATGCTTTCTTTCCTAAGAGAAAAGATGCATTGGTCATGATGTCTCTTCAGAGCAATAGAGCAGTGATTAAGATAACCAGTAAGCTTCTTAACTAAAGTGAAGCGCCGAGGTAATGGTTCAGTGGTCGAAGATACCATCAAATCTGTCAACTTAAATTCAATCCCCAGAACCCATATAGTGGAAAGAGGGAACCACGTCCTGTAAGTTGTCCTCTGACCTCCACATATGGGCCGTGGCACCCATCTACATAAATACATAATACATAAATATATGCATAAATGCATACACAAATAGCATGTAAATTCATAATAAATAAATAAAAGTCTTTTAAATTAGAGCAGTTGAAATAATCTAAGCATTATTAAGTGAGAAAACTAGAAAATTGTGTATAGTGTAATGTTTTAAAACTAAGAAATCAACTTTGAAATGTGTTATTTTCTACTTGCTCACAAAACTGCAGGTATTCTCTTCTCGTTCATTCGTGCTATTCATTAGTCATTACTCCGGGCAGAGAATGTCTTAGAAACCAATCACATAGGAAGAAATAGAGGAGCTCCCTGCCCTCGCAGAACTTCTAGGTATTGCAGAGAAGGCAGCTATTAAACAGACAATTGCATGGAAATTAATTGATTATGTAATGATCAATTGAATAGAGGGCAGGTACAGGGTGACATCACCATGTGCCAGGGCAGCCTAACCTAGGTCAATGCTTCTTTATGAGCCTCAGCTCAGAGCTGGAGGATGAATGGGATCTTGTGAGGCAAAGACAGGAAATCAAATGTCTATGAAGAGACTATATCATTTTCATCAGAAAATGGCATTTTGAACTTTTAAGAGAGAAATAACTTAGCTCTCTGTTCCCTTTTGTAGCTGAAAGCCACAGCCGCACAGCCCCAGAAATGCCTGCTCTCGGCTTGATTTGTGCAAATCTAGTTCAGTGATGAGACATTTTCCTCTCACATTCTAATATATCAGCTGAATGAAATAGTTAGGATAATAAATTTAGACTGCAGAACAAAACCCTGTAAAATATCACAATGATTCAAGAGTCTCCTTGCCTGGGGCTTACATTAGGGAACAGATTTGTGGCCTATGGTAGTCAATCCACCAACAGCTTGTGACCTTGAAGAGAATAAGAGCCAGTGCCTATGCTGGCTGAAGTTCTGTTTTCACAGGTTCGAAATGAAGGCCTACAAGAAATGAACAGAAGACAAAGGACAAGCATTATTTCAAAATCTGTATAACATGTGTCAGTCATGGAATTTTCCTCAACTTTGATGAATGAAACAGCTCTCACTGTGAAGCAATATGTTCTCAGGTTACAGGATGGCTGCATACATATCTTTAGGGAGCCGTTGTTCTGCTTGCTATGACATCTCACAGCTATTTTCTACATAGGATGCTCATTCCTCTGTCTCTTCTCCATATCCTCCTATGAGGGTATATTGCTACTTTTCACCACTCTTATAAACACACTATGACCAAGGCAAATTATAGAAGAAGCTGGCTCGTGGTTCCAGAGGGAGAGTCTGCAGTGTCAGGGAAGGTGTGGCAATAGGCAGCTAGAACCACGAACAAAAGCAGAGAGGGCAAATTATCTGACCCGTCCACACTAAGGGACATGTTTCCTCCAGCCAGGCTGCACCTCCTAAAGATTCTGTATACTCCCCAAACAGTACACCAACTGGAGATCAAGTGTTTGAATACCTGAGCCTGTGAGGACATTTCTCATTTAAACTACTGCAGAAGAGTCGTTCAGGATGTCTTATAGTTCACAGGACGTAGTGTGTAGGCAGAGACAACTCATTTGTTTCCGGGCCGCTCAGACCCAAGTATTCACACAGAAACTATAAGAATTACAACACTGCTTGGCCGATGACTCAGGCA
This sequence comes from Microtus oregoni, assembly GCF_018167655.1. NCBI lineage: Eukaryota > Metazoa > Chordata > Mammalia > Rodentia > Cricetidae > Microtus > Microtus oregoni. Next base: position 54,615,205 of record NW_024543059.1, on the reverse strand, counting down.
TATTCTTAGCTAACTCTTACATCTTAAATTAACCCATTTCTATTATTTTATTTTTTATCACAAGGCTCGTGGTTTGCTACCTCTTGTTTCTTGGGCAGCTCCATGGCATCTGCCTCCTTTGGCAGCTACAATGGTGTCTCTTGGACTCCATCTACTTTCTCTCTATATCTTTGTTCGGATTCCCCACCTGGCTTTATTCTGCCCTGTCGTACACCCAAAGAAGATTCTTTATCAACCAATGGTAGTAAACATATTTACAGCATACAGATGGAATCCCATATCAGTGGTGGAATTAAAGGAAATATTAAATGTTCCCAAGATTTCTGAGTATTGCAAAGGACGTTTAATAAATAAAATATGTACAACTGAATAAAAACCAATCAAGGAAAATAAATTGCACTTGTAAGGAATTCTGAAGTAATAGAGATCTGAATTTTCCATCAATCACCCTTGTGTCGAGAGAAGCAGTAGCTTCCTGATTGACACGTGAGGACTTTAACAATTTCCTGTTGCTAAAGAGTTTGCCATGACTTTATATCCAGGTAGCTACGTCATTTCAATAGCAACACAAGGCTACAGAGCAGGGGATTGAGAAGGGCAGCTGCTCTTCTTTTGCATTACCACTCACTCTGCAGCAAATGACAAGGACATAGATGGAAGTGGGCCATGGCAGAATCACAAACCACCACTTAGCAGTTCATTGAAGAGATGGGAAAAAGCACTTCAGGCCAAGACAAATGGAACCAAGGTGATGCAATGTCAAAGTCAGACCGTGAGACAGAGCAGATACGCTGGAACTCAGCCTGCTTTGATTCTTTCTTTGTGTTTGTATTTTATTGTATACATACAGTTTTCTTTTCTTGAACTTAATCCTGATCAAGGAAATATTTTGGCTGTTAGATATGATAACCCTAAGTTAAATTCTTTGGGTTCTGATTGCTGTAGCAAATAGATTTTTTCTGAGGCAATTAGGCTACACAGTAAAAAGCACATTGGAAAATCTCAGAGACTGTGATTGGTCCTGATTAAACTTTACCCTTTCACACACGCTACTTTGTAAAGTTTATTTAGTAGTCACAAAGGTATTTTTTATGGATGTAGGTGCATTTGTTTTCCATATTGCTTTGGGTCATATTTAACCCAGACTTGGGCCACTCTTCTTCCTGTGGTCTCAGTGTTTGAAAGAATGATAGTATGGTTTGTCCATTAGGACAGACCAGACATCCCAAAGATATTTCAGTCTTCTCTTTACCCCTGTTTAGTCCTTAGAACCTTCATAAAAATCCAGGTGTGCTGGTATGCTCCCAAATTCTGGGGAGGCAGAGGCAGGCCAATTACTGTGGCTCACTGGCCAGTCAGCCTAGTTAAGTTGTTGCGCTCCAAGCCAATGAGAGACCCTGTGGTGTGGGAAGTCCTTTTGTATATGTGTTACCTTTATTGGTTAATGAATAAAGAAGCTTGCTTGGTCTGTGATAGGGCAAAGTAGAGCTAGGCAGGGAAAACTAAAATGAATGCAGGGAGAAAGAAGGCAGAATCAGAAAGACGCCATGTAGTCGCCGAGGGTAAAGATGCAAGCTGCCAGCTGGTACTCTGCCTGTAGGCCATGAGCCTCATGGTAAAATATAAAATAATGGAAATGGCTTAATTTAAGATATGAGTAAGTCAGAAATACGCTTAAACTATTGGCCAAACAGTGATTTAAATAATGTAGTTTCTGTGTGATTATTTTGGGCCTGAGCTGCTGGGAGTGAACAAGCAGCCCCCTGCTACAACCCTGTCTCACAAAAACAAGGTGACTCCCAGGAATGACACCTGAGGTTTCTGTCTGGATCTCTATATACATGTACATACATGTGCACATGTACCTCTTGCCATGTATCCCCACAATATACTGTTACAATTACAAATAGATGTATACATGTGTACCCTCCTAGAACTGGCCCCTCTCTTGTTCCAAAATGTAACCCATCCTTTTGTTCTTTTGGTTGCAATGTACTTTAAAGCCCCTCTTGATTCTCACCATTTTTCATTACCTCTATTTAGCACTCTGGTCTAAGATGCAATTGTCTGGACTGTTGCAACAGTATGTCAAATGCTCCATTTGCGTCCATTCTCCTTATTGGAACAGATATGAAGGCTTCCAGGCTCATAGGATACACATCAAAACCCATCCCTGGACCCTCAAAGCCCTGAGGACAGGTGGCACCTACGTCACCATGCAGCCTCCTCTGTAACAGCCTTTGTTTTGCTCTCTGAACATGAAGTCTGGTGATACTCTAGTAGCTCCTCTGTGAAGCTGAATACCCCTCTGCTGTGGAGTGTGCACCCCAGGCATTGCATTTGTTCTGACACTTTCTGTTTGCATATTTGCTTTATTAACAGATCAATCTCAGCTTAACACTTTTCCTCTGGGAAACATCCTCCGGCTTTTCTTAAGTGGTTATATCTTCCTCTAGAAATGCCCGTTAGCCTTTTCTACTCAGCTAAATGCCTTTGTTGTCAGCATCTAGCTCCTCTAGGTCCTGAGGTCAGAAACTTGCTCGGTCAGGAGAAGAAAAACCTTGTTCTTCTGTGTTGCTCATGTCAGGCACAATGTATGGTATATAGCAGATGCCCAGTAAGTGTATGTTGACAGAAAAATATTACAGTCACATTCATTATATACATATGTATCTATCCATCCATATCATTCATCTATATCTATCTATCTATCTATCTATCTATCTATCTATCTATCTATCTATCTATCTATCAATTGTTGTGAGGAGGTTGCTTGCTCATTTCCTGGCTGCCCAGACTCCCGAAATAATCACACAGAAGCTGTATTAATTAAATCACTGCTTGGCCCATTAGCTCTAGCTTCTTATTTGCTAACTCTTACATCTTAACCCATCTCCATTAATTTGTGCATCACCACGAGGTTGTGGCCTACCAGCAAAGTTTCAGCACATCTGTCTTCGGTGGCAGCTCCATTGCTTATCTCTGACTCTACCTCCTTTCTCCCAGCATTCAGTTTAGTTTCCCCTGCCTAACTCTGCCCAAAGCAGTTTCTTTATTAACCATTGATATTCACACCATGCAGAGCGGAATCCCACATCAATCTATCTATCTATAGTGATATTTTGTTAATGTTTTAACAAATAAAGCTTGTCTGAAGATCAGAGTGTAGCGCTAAACCACTAGAGGCCAAGGAATGGTGGCTCACACCTTTAATCCCAGAATTTGGGAGACAGAGGCAGAGAAATCTTTGTTAGTTCAAGATTGAATCTGTCCTAAAGAGAAACAGAGCTCACACAAAGGTGATCCCAGCAATTGGGATCCCATGCCTTTAATCCCAGCACTAGGGAGGTGGAGACAGGAGTGATATAGCTGGGCAGAGAGAGGAATATAAGGAGGAGAGGAGACAGGAGCCCAGTACAGTCTGAGGTTTGGTGGAGACTGTTGCAGTCTGAGGATTGCCTCTGCAGTCAGAGGACAAAGTCTGAGGTGACAGTCTGAGGACAGGATGGCCCATCCAGTCTGAGCATTGGTAGAGGTAAAAGGTCTTTCTAGTGTCTTGCAGTACTGCCTCTCTGATCTTCAGTATTAATCCCTATATATGACTCTGGGTTTTTATTACTAAGACCAACTAGGTTTTGTGTTACTCTATTTATCTACTATCTATCTATCTATCTATCTATCTATCTATCTATCTATCTATCCATCCGTATGTATGTGCATGTGTGTGTATTTGTACGTCCATGTACAGGTGTGTGTACACCATGGAGGCCAGAAGAGGGCCTCTATCACTTTCCACCTTATTCCCTTGGGTTACGGTCTCCCACTGAATTTGGAACTCACTGTTTTGGGCTAGGTCAGTGGCCGATGAGGTCCTGAAATCCTCTTCTCTCCCCACTTCATACCCAGTGCTGGTGTTATAGGTGCATGAGGCCATGCATAGCTTTTTACCTGGGTACTGGGGTCCCAACTTAGTGTTGCATGATTTTTTTTGTTTGTGTTCTGACAAATAAAGCTTACCTGGAGATTAGAGCGTGGAGCTAGTCACTAGTTAACCAGGCAGGGGTGGCACACCCCTTTAATCCCAACACTAAGGAGGAAGCAGGAAGATCAGGAGTTCAAGGCTACCCTGGGTTACAGGGCATTGAAGCATCTAAAAGAGGAAAAGAGGTGGTGGCTCACACCTTTGATCTCACCCCCATTCAGTCTGAGGATTTGTAGAAGTAAGAAGTCTCTGGTGGCTGGCTGCTCTGCTTCTGAGACCTTTCAGCTTTCACCCCTGATATCTGAGTCTGGGTTCTTATTGTTAAGACAATTAGGATCACACTTCAACTTAGATCCTTGTGTTTGTACAGTAAGTGCTGTTTCTTACCACCAAGACATCTCCCCACCCCCACCATAATGGTGTTTGTCTTAGGGTTCTTATGGCTGTCAAGAGACACAACTCTTATACAGCTTTTATTGTTTATGAGGTGTGTGTGTGTGTGTGTGTGTGTGTGTGTGTGTGTGAGAGAGAGAGAGAGAGAGAGAGAGAGAGAGAGAGAGAGAGAGAGAGAGAGAAAGGTTAAGGGAACTGGCTGTTCTTGCAAAGGACTGGAATTTCATTTCCAGCATCCACATGGTGGCTCACAATCACCTGTAACTCTAGTTCCAGAGGATCTGATGTGCATTTCTGACCTCTGCAGGCACTGCACACACATTGTGCACATACAGATGTATGCAAGCAAAACATTCATACACATAAACAAATCTAAAAACAAAAGCTTGTATATATGAAACGAAAGGATACTACTAAATACTTAGCTTAACTCTGTGAGTTCAAAGCTAATCTGGGTCTATACAGCTAGTTTTAGGTCGGGCAGGACTACATAATGAGACCCTGTCTCAAAAAAACAAAACAATATTCAAAGCAAGAATGATCAAAATAGCACAGTGCTAACCTTAAGACACGTATTTTTATAGCAAACAGAATGACCAGAAATACTGTATTATGCCCCATCTGTATGGTGTGTGTGCGGTTTGGTGTGGTGGTGGTGGTGTGTGTGTGGTGTGGCCCACTTACGGAAGCCAGAGACAGATGTTAGCTGTCATCTACCTCTTTCTGTCTCCATCTCTTAAAGCAGCATCTCTCACTGAACCCAAAGGTCTTTTTCTGCTAGGTTGGCAGTCAACAAATCCTAGTGAGCACCTTTCCACTTTATCATCCTTTGATAAAAAGGGACACAGCAAAATTTGTGGGTCCACAGATCCCAACCTCCTAACTTTTAAAAACGTTTCTCCTCAAATAGCGTGTCTATTTTACACAAACAAACCTAGAAGCACAGCTAAGTAAATACTCTTCAGTTAGGTTGACCCAGTAGTTCTGGAACCAGAGGAGAGGAAGGTGAGTGCTTCCTCATAAAAACAAAACAGAACCAAACCAAACCAAACAAAACAAAAAATAAAATATACAAAACCCATCACCTCCCCACACTCAGAGACAAACACATACTACACACACATGCACACACACACAGGTATCACACACAGATACTCAGACACACACACACACACACACTGAGGCACAGACACACACTACACACACATGCACACACACACAGACACGCACCACACACACATGCATCACACACTGATACTCAGACACACACACACACACACTGAGACACAGACACACACTACACGCACGCACCACACACACATATACACAGGCACATACACGCACGCACGACAGCGCGCTGCTTTACGGCACTCGCCCCGCCCCTCCGCCGTACGGGGCGCGAGAAGCCGGCAAACATGGCGGCCCCCTGCTCCCTCGCCCTGCCCGTGGTTACCCTGGCCGCCTTGGCGCTCTTGTCTCCCCGCAGCTCCGCCGCTGGCCACATCGAGGTAGGCATCGGACCCTGGAGGCGAGCCGGGGAGGACGTGTGTCGTGCTGCGAGCGCCTGAGATGTGGGGTGCACGGGAGGGAAGCCGCCCGCTGCAGCATCTTCCGACCCGGCGGCCCTGAACGACGACCTGATCCAATCCGGTCTTCTAAAGCTTCCTGGTGCGCGGGCCAAGCCCCCAGCTCCTGTTGACCGGCGGGGCGAGCTTCCTGGGGACTGTCGTGGTCACGCTGTTGTCCCTCGGCCCCGCCCTCCCGCTTCTGAGCCCACGGGGCGTCTGATTCCTTTCTGGTTTTTTCACCAGTGACCCTCCAGACGAAGTGATCTGGATTTATGACATGCTTTTCAGACCTGCTTGTCCTGCTGGCCCAGGAACCCGGGGAGTTGGCAGACATTACACAAACGCCACGCCAAAGTTTTCTGTCTCACCTAGATTGCTGTAGTTCCCTAACCGTGCTCGGAGTGATTCCGGTCCTCAGTTTGTTCTCTAAGCTGTGGAAGGAGTAACTTTGAGAATGCTAACCCGATCGTGCCTCTCAAAAGTACCTTAACATGGTCAGGACCCATAGGGCCCCCTTCTTGAAGTCTCTTACGCTCCTTTTTAAATGTCAAGATATATTAAACTGCCAGTTTCTCAAACCACTGGGACCCCTTCTGCCATTGGCTCAAATTTTCTTTGTCTGGAATTGTATTTTATCTTTTTTTTTTTTTTCATCCTTTGGGTATTCACCCAAAATGTTGCTTAGGTAGACAGACGTTCCCCGACAAAGTCTTATCCTCCCGTTACAATTACAATATCCACATTTGCTGGCTTCGTAAATTGTGTGGTGGGCTCTTTGCTAAAGTGTGCCTTTGGTGGCAAGCCCCGTGACGTACTATTTTATACACCAGGGTAGATGTCCGATGAATATAGTGAATTAATAGATGTTACACAGAAGTGTGATGCCTTTACACATTCATCTGAATTAAACTCTGACATTCTCGAGAGAAAACAGCATGCTATTTGGTGATTTCACTGAATATTACATGGTCCATGGCACATAGTAGGTACTCCATTAACTAAATGTTGAGTGAATAACTGTGTTACCTCCCTCAGATTTGTTGGTAAAGTTGTAATAGAGTAACTATTTTGAGCTTGGAAAATACACTAGAGATTATTTACGTATAATCTCATTTTTCTTTTGGAGAAATTCAAGTCTAAAGTGTGAACTGTGACTTGTATTCCTGTTATATGCAGCTAGATTTTGGCTCAGGCTTTCAAATCCCTGTCTAGTGTGTATGCACAATAGCACCCTGCTTTTTTGCTTTCCTTGGTGTCTAGGCAGCTGTTAAGTTTTTGGGGGTTGTGGTGGTAGTGGTGGTGGTTGTGGCGGATCTATTCTCACACCTGAGTGGAACCGTTTGTCTCTGAAAGTTTCCCGCTAGTCAGACACCTGAAGTTGCCATGTATTAGGCAGTCACTTTGCTGCAGTCACTGTCCCAGGAATAAAGACCTGAAGGGTAAGCACCCTCTCTAAATGGTTCTTAGCCAGGAGTGAAGAGCCCAGGTTTGAATTCGGACTTGGTGACTGTTCTAGTGATAAGTGCTGTTCGGAGCAGTTAATTCATTGAGTGCAATGTTTTCCACACCCATCATGATCCAGTGTGTGTGTTGGCTGGTGCGTGCAATGTTGTGCACACCCATCATGATCTAATGCGTGTGTTGGCTGGTGAGTGCAGTGTTGTGCACACCCATCATGATGCAGTGTGTGTGTTGGCTGGTGAGTGCAGTGTTGTGCACACCCATCATGATGCAGTGTGTGTGTTGGCTGGTGAGTGCAATGTTGTGCACACCCATCATGATGCAGTGTGTGTGTTGGTTGGTGCATGCAGTGTTGTGCACACCCATCATGATCCAGTGTGTGTGTTGGCTGGTGAGTGCAATGTTGTGCACACCCATCATGATGCAGTGTGTGTGTTGGCTGGTGAGTGCAGTGTTGTGCACACCCATCATGATGCAGTGTGCGTGTTGGCTGGTGCATGCAATGTTGTGCACACCCGTCTTTATCCAATGTGTGTGCTGGCTGCGTTTGTCAATTTGAGACAAGCTCTCGTGGAAAGAGAGAAGCTCAGGTGAGGAAACTCTTCTGTAAGATTGACCTGTGGGCAAGTCTGTGGGGACATTTTCTGGAGGAATGACTGATGTGGGAAGCCCAGCTCTTTGTGCGCAGTTCCATGTGGTGCTGGGTTGTATTAAAAAGAAAAAAAAATAAAACAAGCAGAAAACCAAGGTGAGCAAGCTAAGGGGGCAGGCCAGTAAGCAGTGTTCCCACATGGCCTCTGCTTCAATTCCTGCCTCCAGTTTCTTGAGTTCCTGTCCTGACTTCCCTTCATGAATATCTGTGATGTATAAGACAATCCCTCTCCTCCCCAAGTTGCTTTTGGTCTTCGTTTTAATCACGGAAACAGAGAAGCAAACAGAACACTGTGTCATTAAAATTGTGTTCATTAGTTGGGAAGATGATATTGTATGTTGAAGTTTTTATATGCAGAAATAGCAAATGTAGGTCAAACATTGCAGTGGTACATGCCCCTAAGTCAGAGGATAGTCTGAGATACATTTGTGAGTTCAAATAGAAGTATTCAGCACATAGTTAAGTTCGGATATTGAACAATATTTTAACAGGAAAGACTTGAATCCACATATATGTAATCATTTGCAGTGTAAAGACTGAGTGGAAAATGGAAACATGCGAGGAAAAATTTTGTTTCAGATAAAATGTTTAAAACAAATAGCCCCACAGTAAACATCCCCTGCAAGAATAGCTACAGAAATTGAAAGCTTGAAAGAAAAGCTCAGCAGTGTTTGTGATGCTCTAGCATGTTTGTTTTCCTGACCATTGGTGTGGAATGTTGTGGCATGTATTAAAGCGTGCTTGTATTGCAGAGATCTTAGAGATCAGCAGCAGGAGAGTTGAGTTGGAGGAGAATGTCAGAAACTCAGGTTTATGCAGAGAGGACGTTTTGTCTCCCGGCTGCCCAGACCCGAACAATCACACAGAAACTATATTAATTACAATGTTGTTTGACCTATTAGCCCAGGCTTCTTATTAACTAACTCTTACATCTTAAATTAACCCATTTTTATTATTCTGTATATCACTACAAAATTGTGGCTTACTGGTAAGGTTCTGGGGTCTTTCTGCTTCAATAATTACTTGGTGTCTCTCTAACACTGCCTACTCTTTCTCTATATCTCGGGCTTTATTCTGCCCTGCCACAGGCTGAAGCAGCTTTATTCATCAACTAATAAAGCAACACCTATAGAAGGACATCCCATGTCACTCAAGGGTGCTTTTTTTTTCTCTCTCTTCCTCTCTTTCTTTCTTTCTTTCTTTCTTTTTTTTTTTGGGTCAAGGAAGGAGGGAGATGATATGATATCTCATACTTGGGATCAAAGCTATCTTTGGGGCACTGTTATGCTCAGCAGTGGAATAAATGGTGAGAGGTTCTTGGAGTAACTGCTTCCATGTTGTCTCTATTGCACATGAGAAGGTCTTGGTGTCACCATCCCACCTCGTGTTCTCATCGCACATGAGAGGGTCTTGGCATGACCGTTTTCACCTCAACTTCTCATTGCATAGAAAGGTTCTTGGTGTCACCATCCCACCTGATCTTCTCATAGCACAGAGAGACTAATAATAACCTAATGAGAATTTTGACATTTAGTGATTTACTTACAGTTTTTGCATAGGATTCTTTTGTATTGTGAACTCATCATGAGGCTTCAGTTTCCTGTTTTCGTCACTGGCATGGCGTCGTGTAGACAGTATATTCATTTGTTCATAAATATTTGATCAGAGCCCACTGTAATCCTAATTTGGACTGCAGCAGCGCATCTGCTTGCTGAAAGGCCCTGTCCCTTAGAACTTAGATCCTGCTGGAAGAGGGGGTGGCAGTGCATACAGTAAGTATGAGGAGCACTGTGGAGAAAATAAGTTATCGTGAGGAAAATGGCGTTGTGAGGCTGTGATTTTAAATGTTAATTTAATGTTTTCAACAGATAAATCCCTTGCACAAGAGTAAAATGTAAGTTCATGCCCGTGTAGTGCGTTCTAGTTTAACAGGGACAGTGCACGTTCTGCCACTCTGTAAGTGACGCCGTGATGTAGGATTGCCAATACTTTTGCTCAGAGTGTGTGGAAGGGGTTAGATTAATTTACTTACTTGCTTTCTAGTGCTAGAGATTAAATCCAGGGGCCACTGCATGTTAGACAAATGCTCTACTGTTGATTTTTACCCTCAGCCCAGGAGTCAGTGTCTGAGTTAAAGGTGCGTTGTCTACTTGGTGTCTCAAGCAAGACCACACCTCTCAGCTCCAGTTTCTCTGTTAAACTAGGACTTTGTGCTCTGAAACAGTGTCTTTTAGAAGCTACATTAACATTAATTGATTAAGATTAGTTAATTAATTTGTGTTTGTTTATATATTTGAGTGTGTTTTGCCATGGGATGTCTGTGGAGGCCAGAAGATAATGCATGGGACTCAATTCTGCCATGTGAGTCAGGGATTAAACCTAGGTCCTCAGACCTGCTGGGCCATCACCTTAAAGTAGTTCCTAGTGTGTGTTTGATTATTTTGCTCATGAGGTCAAATACAGTATCTTCATAAACTGATCATGATTGCTATTGCAGTTAAAGTCCATGAGGGGCTGGAGAGATGGCTCAGTGGTTAAGAGCACTGGCTGCTTTTCCAGAGGACCCAGGTTTGGTTACCAGTCCCTACTTGGTGGTTCACAGCCATCTATTACATCAGTCACAGGGGATCCAGTGCCTTCTCGTGACCTTTGTGGACACTAGGCATGCACGCAGTGCACCTACATACAGGCAAAGCACACATACACACACGTAAATCCAAAGATTCTATTGAAAACACCCATGAATCCTAGATATCATTATCACTGTTTATTGGGGGAGTTGCATGTTTTTAAAGTGTGTGTCTGTGTTAATCATTTCACCTTTATCTCCCTGCAGGAACAAGCAGAGCAGTTCTTTAGAAGCGGACACACAAACAACTGGGCTGTTTTGGTAAGTATGTACTTTAAAGATAGATCTCACTGCGCATATTAGATAGGGATCTCAAAACTGTTGTGAATTGTGAGTTAAATTTTTGAAAATAAAATTACCTTTTAAAAATAAAAATTTTGATAGAGAAAACCCTCCCCCCATTCCCTTTCTTCTTCTCTGTTCTTTCCTACCCTACCTTGTCTCTCTTTGAGACAGAGGTTCTCTCTTTCTCTCTCTCTTTGACTTTTAAAAAAGAACTTAACAGCAGCCACTAATATTCCTTCCTTTTCATTTTTCTTCCAAGTTGTGGTTTGTAAGTAAAGACTGCATTTGAGTGCTGTTGTTCAGAGGAACACCAGACACAGAATCCTTTTAATGCTTGAAATGAAAAATTCTTAATTAGAGTTCTCTGTAGACTAGTTAATGCTCTACTGATGCTGATTTATAATTGATTTTACATTTGCTAAAGCGATAGCTGTAGAAAATAATTTATATGAAGTTAGTTATTCCCTGTCTATTTTCTATTCCCTGGTAATTTGTTTGAAGCTTAGGGCAGTTTTTACATTTACTAAGTAAAGAGCTGACATAAAAGGCCTTTAGTTCTGCAAAAAGTGCAGTAGAAATCTTGGCCTCATTGTGGTTAATTTCTTGTAAATTGTTTTGTACTTTCTTTTTAATTTAAAAACTTCAAGTTAGGGAAACTGTTGGCCTTTGGCAATGGTTTGTATCTATCTTATTTATTTCCATTTTTACTCAGCAGTGCTTTATTGGAAGAGTTGTGAATACATACCTAAATATATGAGTATGATTGGGCTATATATGTTTAGTAGGGTCAGAACTTTCAGTGTGCTCCTGCTGCATTATAGGATGAAAATTCACTCTAAGTAGTAAAGAAATCACAACAGCTCTGTAGAGCCCCGAGCCCTACAAACTGCTGTCAGGTTTGTCACTTCTGCTGGGACCACAGGCGTGGGGGGGAGATACAGTAACTGACCCTAACCTTTCAGTGCGTCTCCTTGGAACTAGATTTTCCCAGTAACTTAAAAAAAGCGATTTTTCTTTTTCTTTGTGTGTGTGTTTGAATATGGGCTTGTGCCTGAGTGCACTGCGGTGGGGACCAGAAGAGGGCGCTGGTTCTCCTGAATCAAGAGTTGCAGGTGATGGTGAACGGCTTTCCCTGGGTCATGGGAACTGAACTTGGGTCCTCAGCAAGCTGAGCTGAGCCATCTCTCCAGACCGACCCTCTCTAGTACCCTTGATATTTTTAATGATCTTTATTTGAAGTGAAAAATTGAGTTGACTTGCTTGCTGTTTTTACTAACCTAATAACATAGCTCTTCTCACGTGTGGATGAAGCTATTTTATAGGTTGTATTTTGTGTCTGTCTCACTTCCCACAACAAATGAAACAAATCGAGAAGCAGATATTACATCCTGGAGGGCATCTAGTCTGTGGGGAGACCATAGACATTTTCTCTGATTCTAAAGAATTGAATCTGTTAGAGATAGAACATTACAGACACACAGAAATGGAGATGACCTGGGTTGTTTTCTATTCCATTGGGTGATCTTTTTATTTAATAGCAGTTACAAAAGCCTCCCTGTAGGGATATTGGTTTTATTGAAGGTTCTTTGATGTCTTAAGCTTGAGATGCTTTCTTCAGGCATTTCTATAGACTCCAAGGGACATAGTCCTGTAAGCCATGGTCTGACTCGTGAATGCATGTCTCCTTTTTATCTTTAGGTGTGCACCTCCCGATTCTGGTTCAATTACCGGCATGTTGCAAACACTCTTTCTGTTTATCGAAGTGTCAAGAGGCTAGGTATTCCTGACAGGTAAGCCATCTCAAATAAGTTTACTGTGAAACCCAGTGAACATAACTCTTAGGTGAGTTGCTTTTGAAAGAGGTAAAGAAACCTGATTTCGGTTTTTGTTGTTGTTGGACACGCTGTCAAATGTAGAGTAGATGCTAGCTTAGGACCACGGTGGTAAAGTACACATGAGAGCAGTGAAATACTAGGGTAATAGGATTTGATAAAGTGCGGTTATCTGCTGTTGTTTACTAAATGCTTTCCTTAGTGGGTTTTGTTTTGTTATAGGTTACTATTTTAGCCTGAAATCTGAAAAAGGACTGATTGAAAACTTACTGAGTTTTGTTTTGTTTTGTTTTCTGGAGACAGGGTACCTCTATGTAGCCATGGCTATCCCGGAGCTTGTCCTGTTTACCAGACTGGCCCTGAACTCACAGAGATCTGTCTGCTTCTGCTCCTGAGTGCTGGGATTAAAGGCCTGTGCCCCCACCCAGCAAAGGTTTATTGATGTATTCACCAGATTCTTGGGAGGGTTCTAGCCTTAGCTAATCAGAACTGAGAAAAACCAGATAGAAAAGGAAACTAAAAACCAGCCATGACATGAAGCTTGTCTGGTGACAGATGTCGTGCTGCAGATTGCTAAAAATGGCTCTGCTGTGCCGCACACTGGCAGGTTTAGCTGTGGTACTTCATGTTGCTATTGCCTCCTGCTGCCCAGATCAACCTGGGCATTCTCAGTTTCTCACTGTTTCCTCTGATGTCTGTTGGGAATACCATGCTGGTAGTAGAGTTATGTCCATGTGCCTGATGCAAGGTGACTAGAAGGATGAGTGTGTGACATTGTGTTTTCTGGGTAGAAACATGGGCTCTGCCTTTGCTGACTACACCTAAGGTGGAACATTTCCTGCTTGTAGGGAGTCAGGCACTCTACCCAGACCATGACCTTTGGTTTATTATGGTTAGTTTGGTTTTACTGCTACCCGAGGAGTAACCACAGAAGATAGAGGTGTTTCATTTTGAGATGAATTTATTCAGTGCCCTCAAAGGAGACGGGAGTTTGCAACCTGGCTCTTGTTTGTAACTTACACTAAACTGAGCATGGTTTTCCTCGTTTATGACGTAGTGCTAATGTAATGGGACCACTGCAGGATTCAGACAAGGAGAGATAGAACAAAATGCTGCAGAGGGAGAGGACACAGCATGTGGCTTGGGAGACAAAGCTTGTTCTACTGAACTTAATTAAACACAACGCTTAATCTAGAAAATCACAAAACACAACTCAATACCTGTATTCCATCTAGAATCAAAGCAACCAGATGATATTAATGTTTTTAAGTTAAATTAAATCCTGAAAGAAGGTTAACTTGTGTCAAATATGCAGGCTTAATTCTTTTTAACTGACATTGGGTCCTTCTCAGGTAGTCCTTTGGTTTATAACTTTCCCCTCTGCCTTGAGACTCACTGTGATGGTTTCCTCTCTGTTCTGAGACTCACTGTGATGGTTTCCTCTCTGTCCTGAGACTCACTGTGATGGTTTCCTCTCTGTCCTGAGACTCACTGTGATGGTTTCCTCTCTGTTCTGAGACTCACTGTGATGGTTTCCTCTCTGTCCTGAGACTCACTGTGATGGTTTCCTCTCTGTCCTGAGACTCACTGTGATGGTTTCCTCTCTGTCCTGAGACTCACTGTGATGGTTTCCTCTCTGTTCTGAGACTCACTGTGATGGTTTCCTCTGTCCTGAGACTCACTGTGATGGTTTCCTCTGTCCTGAGACTCACTGTGATGGTTTCCTCTGTCCTGAGACTCACTGTGATGGTTTCCTCTCTGTCCTGAGACTCACTGTGATGGTTTCCTCTCTGTCCTGAGACTCACTGTGATGGTTTCCTCTGTCCTGAGACTCACTGTGATGGTTTCCTCTCTGTCCTGAGACTCACTGTGATGGTTTCCTCTCTGTCCTGAGACTCACTGTGATGGTTTCCTCTCTGTCCTGAGACTCACTGTGATGGTTTCCTCTGTCCTGAGACTCACTGTGATGGTTTCCTCTGTCCTGAGACTCACTGTGATGGTTTCCTCTCTGTCCTGAGACTCACTGTGATGGTTTCACAGTAGCTTTCATTTTGGAACATACACGACCATGTTGTATGAGTCAATTATTAGGATGTGTCTTATGGCTTGAGTAAGATTGGGAGGGTCCTTGTAGAAGTAGAGATAGCCATAGCATGTATTATTCTGTGTACTGAGTTTGGTAGGATTGTCCTTGAGTTTCTGAAGGATTTCTTTTGAAGTTATTTCTGTTTCAGATGCTTGTTTGTAGCTCTATTTCTGCAGCCTTTGTTCTAAACTGAACAAGAACTGGGGGATTCGAACAGTCATGGTTTCATACTGTTTATTTATTTAACAAAGAGAATTTAACAGAAGATGGTTTTGTCTTTAGCTTCGTATGGTAAATGTTCCTTTATAGTTACAGCTTTTATAGTTAGAATTCCTTTAATGTAGATTATCTCACTTTATGGTGCAGTACTCTGTAGAGATTGGTATACTTATGCTTATGATTTAAATACCTAATTAAATCCTAAAAGGTTTATCTATGTGTTGAAGACAGTAATGAGGTGGTCATGGAAACAGTATGAGGTACAAACGTGAGGGCACCTCTCTGCCTTCTCATTTTCTCTTCACTAAGGACTGCTGCTGTCTGGTTTGTTTCTCGTTCCCGCCATGCCTTCCCATGCTGCGTCTCAGCAGGCTCTGTAGATACAGCGCCTGCTGTTCTCTAGCTCCCCAACCTGAAATCTCCCAAAATCTGACTCTATCACGTATTTCCAGGGAAAAGTGCTGCCCTTGACCTCCCGTGATAGACTGCAGGTGAACACAGGTGTCTGTGAAGCGCCAGCGGATTTCCTGTGCAGATCTGGCCGCACCGGCAGGATGCTTCACTGTGTGCTGAGACCTGAAGCTCCCTTGAGCATTTCATCCGCAGGCTTCGCATGCTCTGGACTGTGGACTGTGGAGCTGTTTGCTCCTGCCTCTCATCCCTCCCCTTCCCAGCTCGTCCCACACACAGCGGTTAGAACGAGCTTCCCCAGACACTGCCTTCATCCTTGCACTCCCACGAGCACTGGAGGGTCTCTGCCTCACAAACCCTGGCATTTCTAGCTTTAGCTGTTGCTTTGTTAATTCTGACTTGATGTGTTCAGTTTGTTAACTTGTTTTGGTTTCCCTGGCTTCAAGTTTGGTCTTTATTTCTGATTTTGACCTTTATCCACCTAAGCACTTGGAGTGGCCTGTGCTCACTTCCCTATTCTTATATCTTTTTCCTTTGTCTAGAAAACTATATAAGAAGTTCACTCTGGTTTGATAATTGACTGATGAGTTAAAGCCGTTCTAATAGTTTATAAAAACTAAAGTCAATATTTGTGTAGCATTAAATTTTTGTTCCATGATTAGTTTATGATCTTATTTTATTATGCAGAAAAGCATCAGTTTATAAATTTGTTTTATTTGTAATGAACAAAAGAAGTTGAACTATATAAATATGTTTTGTAAACAGTTTCCAATAAGCTGCCATAGTTATGATGGGGCTAATTTTAGCTCATGCCTTTGAATGCTCTTTTTCTTGTCTCCTGCCACTTTCCAACAGTTTTTTCTCATGTAGTCTTAAACATGTAAATAGTGGTGCTTGCACATAGAACTTAGACGTTCTGAACAATCTGTCCTCTCCATCACGTTGGCAACCGATCCGTCTCACACTGCATGTGATATTCCTGGTGGAGCACTGTGAGATCTTGGTGGGGAGCACGTAGTGTGGTCGGGAAAGAAATGTGCTTTAAGGAGAGTAGGGAGCCGGGTAACAGGGACGTTTTAGCCACCACCTTCATATTGTTGTGCCTAGAAAATGAAAAGGGTCCGTTTGCAGGCCTCGGAAGATCTTGAAGGGTTTTGTATAGCATAAGGGAACATTCTGTCTTGATTTGTGGCTAGATTGACAGGTCTTGGGGTGCTTATTCCTTTACCAGCACAACAGCGCGCCCGTTGCTGCCACTGTCCTCCTGTCTGGTGGCCTGCTTCCTTTCCTTTATTCTCTAGAGTCTGGTTGTGGACCTTGTCTTCACAAGGTCTCTGTGTGTGGTAGTGGGGTGCTACCCATGGGCCGCTAGGCAGATGCCTCTCCACTGAGCTGCGGCCCAGCCTTTCTACATTAGCTTATGTTCTAAGGGAAGCATAACTATTCAGATAATTATTTTTTAGATGTTGGCCTAAATAGTAGGCAGCCCTCTTTCTCCATCTCCCCCTCCCGCGCACATTCACACACACGCACACACACAATGTGCACAATTTTGATCCTATTCAAACCTGTATCACGTTTTATTTCCCTTCCCCTTCACTGAACCCTTTCTTCCTAAGTGCCCCTCCCATCTACTTTCTTTTTTGTGACACACTGAGTTTGATTAGAGCTGCTTGTATGAGCAGGGGTGGAGAGTTCTTCACCCAGGGATAGACGAGCAACTTACCGGTGGCTGTACATTTAGTACAACATCTCTTCCTCCCTTAGCAAACATGCATAGCATAGGGCAGCTGAAGGGGAAGTGGGCTTCAAGAGCCCTTCCCCTCCCATGACAGAATGTTGACAGACACAGTCTTGTGCAGGTCACCGCAGCTTCTGTGACCTCATGCGTGCAGTGGTCATGTGACGTCCAGAAGACAGTAGTGCACAGTGCGCCTCCTCATGTCTGGTCATAGCTTCTGTAACCTAATGTGTGCAGTGGTCATGTGATGTCCAGAAGACAGCAGTCCACAGTGCGCCTCCTCACATCTGGTCATAGCTTCTGTGACCTCATGCGTGCAGTGGTCATGTGACGTCCAGAAGACAGCAGTCCACAGTGCGCCTCCCCATGTCTGGTCATAGCTTCTGTGACCTAATGTGTGCAGTGGTCATGTGACGTCCAGAAGACAGCAGTCCACAGTGCGCCTCCTCATGTCTGGTCATAGCTTCTGTGACCTCATGTGTGCAGTGGTCATGTGACGTCCAGAAGACAGCAGTGCACAGTGCGCCTCCTCACATCTGGCCCTTACATTCTCTGTCCCATCTTCTGATGTTGTTCCCTGGGTCTCTGAAGGGTGTTCTGGTTAGGTTGTTTGGTTTTGGTTTTGTCAGTTTGACACTAGCAAGAGTCATCTGGGAAGGAGAACTTCAACTGAGAAAAATGCCTTAATCAGATTGCCTGTAGGCACGAGTGTGGCATATTATATTTTCTTTATTAGTAGTTGATATGGGAGGCCTTCGCTCACTGTGGGTGATCCCATGGGAGGAGGTTCTGGGTTGTGTGAGAAAGGCTGAACAAGCCACGGGGAGAGGGGAGCAAGGCAGTAAGGAGAATTATCTGGAGCCTAGTTCTGCCCCCAGGCTCCATCCCCTAGTCCCTGCCCTGACTCCCTCAGTGATGGACTGTGAATTTTCACCAAATAAACCCTCCCCTCCCCAACCTGTTTTTGGTCAGTGTTTATCACAGCAAGCAAAAGAAACTAAGACAAAGGGGGTGATAAAGCTGTCTAAAGATGTCCTGTTTAGGAGTGAGCACCCCATATTGTCTGCATGTTCATCCACTATGAGTCTCTGCAGGGTGTGGTGCCACATTAAAGAGGAAATTTCCTCTTGCGGTCATTTAAACCAAGCGTTAGTCTGGCCTAGTTCTGTCAGCTTCTCCTTGACAGGGGCTTTGCTCTGTGTTGTTGTTGTTGTTATTATTATTATTATCACCACCACCAACAGCACGTAAAGTGTGGGCTGGGAAAGGAATGAAAGGCCCCTGTTGGCGCTGTAATTTGCCTTGTCGTGAACTGGGTTTAGTCCAGAGGGTTCTGAGTATTGGACCCTTCCGTATATGAAGACTTTTCTCCACTTATAACTGGTAGCCTCAATTCAATTGATTCTTACAATTTTCAGTTATTTTCTCTTAAACGTCTTTGTGCAGTGCTCTGGTTATCTTAGTCATCTTCTTCTTTTGCTGCATTATAAGCAATAACTTTCTCCAAATATGTTTTTCTAACTTTGATTGTTATACGTGCAGTTTGGTTTTTGAATCTTGTTCTAGCTACTTGCTGAACTTTGATGATTTTGATAAATTATTTTCTTAGAACTATACACAGCTTCTTCTTTAAAAATCTTTGTACCTATAAGTTAAAAATAAAGAAAATCCTGAGAATTTCCAAAATTAAAATTTTTGGGTAAAAATTATCTTTGGAGCCCTCAGAATTAGTAGTCCAGTTTGAGACGCTTTTATTTTGAGTAAATGCGTCCTTGAGAGGGAACGTGGTTTTTCAGATCAACAAACTGCATGTGGCAGTTCTGGTAGTCGGAACTGAGCCAAGTGTTTTTAATATTCCCTGCCGCCCAGTTCCCCGTGCAGATCGATGAAGCAATAAGGGCGAAGGCTAAGAGAACGCGACTAATTAGTGCGAGAGATGGATGCTGGGAGGGCTTATGAAGTTCCCGTCTACACAGGCTTGATTTGCTGTCTTAAGCAATACCTAATAACCACGGGGACTGGCTGCCTATGCGCAGAGCTGTGCTCTGCAATACGCTTCCTCCCTGAGAATGCTGACCAGATGCTTCTGTTTTCACTCTGGCACTCGCCTGCTATCACCTACTGGTCTTTTGCAGTTTTTAACTTGGTTTTTAGAGTGTTTTAATGGTCTTGCTAAGTAGCCTTATATAATGTTCATTTAATGATTTAAAAGTAAATTTAAGTTCAGCGTTCCCAGCTGTATAACGCTAAGGGTGATGTGGTTCAGCAGGAGGCAGTTAGCAGGTGGCTGGGGTGTAGACCCCAGTGTCCAGTGACTTGTTTGAGTTGTTGCAGACTGGCAGTAATGAGCAAGGTTGATGACGTTTGCTTTAGGTTGGTACAAAACCAACAAAGAAACGATGCAATGAACGTGTGAGCCGAGGACGCGACTGAGTGGCTAAAGCTCTTCACCCCTCCTTTCTCACTGTGGTGCACAGTTAGCTCAGTGAGGAGTCAGAGTGGTGTGAGGGACCCAACAGCCCAGAAGGATTGCCCCCGCCACACTAGGTTGGTCCTTGCTGTGTCCACTGTAAAGATATACTTCTTCCAGTTCTGTCTTCTCACATCTTCAGGCCTCAGTGAGCTTGGGAATGGCTGAGGGTCATGTTTAGTCTTATTTTATCCTGGGCAAGGTCTTCTCTTTCCATCTTAGTTCCTCATGGGTATAGATGGGGTGGGTGTTTTCGGTTGCCTAAAACCCAGCTCCCTCCCCCCTTTTTTTCTTTGCAGTTTCTTGAATCAGCCTGTCATGTTTTCTAATATGATTGCATGACTCTAGCATTAACTGACTTGGCATTGAATAATTTAGTTGTATTAGTTGTACTTTTGGAACCTTAATGTTGAAAGAAAGGTCATGAAAAGGTAAAGTTTTAAGCTGAACCATTGTCAGTGATGCTTGTTGCCTGCTTCCAGATCTGACAGGAGTATGTGTGTAGGCAGCAGAGAAAACACGGAGTAACCAAGTCGTGTCCGCCCCCAAATGGAGTCTGATGTTCCACAAGCGTGTTGACATAAAATCTACTCTGCGTTCAAATCCCTGTAAGACCTTATTTTTTGTGTGCTTTTCCTCTGGTGCCAGAGATCAAACACAGGGCCTCTCTCATGCTCAGTAAGCACCCTGCAGCTGCACTCCCATGCTCAGTAAGCACCCTGCGGCTGCACCCCCAGCTCAGTAAGCACCCTGCGGCTGCACCCCCAGCTCAGTAAGCACCCTGCGGCTGCACCCCCATGCTCAGTAAGCACCCTGCGGCTGCACCCCCATGCTCAGTAAGCACCCTGCGGCTGCACCCCCAGCTCAGTAAGCACCCTGCGGCTGCACCCCCAGCTCAGTAAGCACCCTGCGGCTGCACGCCTATGCTCAGTAAACACCCTGTGGATGTACAGGTTCCCCCCGCCCCCCATGCCTCTATCTTGGTTTCTACTAAGTTGTGCTACATTGTTATATTTTCCTGTGTGTGGTGAAGAAACAGCAGAGCTTGGCTTGTGTTCACTTTCTGGTTATTACTCTGGAAACCTGTTAAAGGCAAGGTGCTTTCTTTATGGTAAAGATATGTAGTTATGCTACCATAATTAGACTGAGATATGGGAATGGTGAACATTGAGAAGAAAGACAGCTCTTTGGGCTTCTTGGGGTCATAATTTCTGAATTTTGTTTCTTCCCTTTAAGAACCCTAAGAGCTTACCTCTCAGGAATTGTTCCATAGGATATCAGCTCCATGGGCGCCAGTGGTTTAAGTTAAAAGTTAATATTCTGCACACCCAGTGCGAGCCTTATTCCCTTATCCCTGAGCTAGTTCCTGAAAAGACAAAGAGAATAGTTCTGGAAGATTCTTTCAGTTTCTCCTTTTCCCTCCACTCCTTCCCTTCCCTCACTCCTCTTCCTCCTCCCCACACCTGTTGTCTCTCTCACAGGCAGACAGGCACTCTCTCTCACACACATTCACACTCATGAGTGGTGTCTCACGGGCTCATCACGCAGGCTCACGTGTTGTCTTTCTCACAGGCAGACAGGCACTCTCACACACATACACACTCACGAGTGCTGTCTCACGGGCTCATCACGCAGGCTCACGTGTTGTCTCTCTCACAGGCAGACAGGCACTCTCACACACATTCACACTCACGAGTGCTGTCTCACGGGCTCATCACGCAGGCTCACGTGTTGTCTCTCTCACAGGCAGACAGGCACTCTCTCTCTCACACATACACACTCACGAGTGCTGTCTCACAAGCTCATCACGCAGGCTCACGTGTTGTCTCTCTCACAGGCAGACAGGCACTCTCTCTCACACACATACACACTCACGAGTGCTGTCTCACGGGCTCATCACGCAGGCTCACGTGTTGTGCTGTCAGCAGTAGCGGTTCTGTGTGCTCAGAGCCTTTGCTCTTTGCAGTACATTTACCAATTGCTCTAATTCCAGCCAGAGCAGGCTGAGGTGGAAGAGGAGATAGGGAGGAAATTACAGTCCCTTCATAGGTTTAGACCTTTGGGTGGGAGTAATAGGAATGACCTCGGAATAAGTCAAACTACCTTGACATGCCGCCAAAAAAAGGGTACTAATTATTTCTAAGAAGTTTCTGAGAATTTTTCCTGGAGAATTGATCGGATATTCTATCTCTAGCATGTTATATCTGACACTTTGGGGCATTGGGAGGATAGTGAGATTAACGTGTGAGTATAATTTGATCTCCTCAGAGCAAAGATATTTCTCAAAAATTTTTGTTAATAGTTTCTAAGAATTCATCTGAGTATGAGTGAGAAGTTATCAAATTGTTTAGATGCCGTGTTGTTAAATCCTTTATACCATTCGATTATCTATGGCCAAGGTTTAGGTCAGGGGATTCAGCTATATTATTCTGGGAAACTCCATATTAGTTAAACTTAATTCACTGACACTCTTTTTACTTATTTTTAAAGACAGAATCTTACCATGTGCTTAGACTACCAGTGAACTTTTCATCCTCCTGCCCCGCATCCCTCTCTGGGCTTGCTTGTGCGTTCTGCACACCAGATAAGCTCAGGCGCTGATGAACCGTAGAAGCATAAGAAATGAAATCATTAAGGGACTACTCACTAATATGTTTTTGAAGTTTCTCTTCAGTAGAAAAATGTCCAACCTCATTTTTAATATATATTTCAGCTAATTCTGTCTATATTCTTCTGCTTCTCATTATGCTAAGACATTCAAAACATTGTTTTGATCTACTGATCAAGACTTGTGTGTAGTATATTGTACTTATTCAGGAAAACCCTTCACGTCCCTGTGAGACTCTGTATGTGGGGGACCCAGTGGTGACTCTCACTGGGTAAGCTCAGTTCCTTCTTCCAACACCCCATTTCTACCATTTCTGCTTTATTGTAGCCACGTGCGAAGTGTGTCTAGGTGTGTGACCTGTTAGTGTGTTCTAAGCAGTGCAATCAGGAGACGTATCCAACTCTTCACCCACAACTCCACTTTCTCTTTTATTTTTAATTTGGTTTATTACACTCACTGTTCAGAATCTAATTAGAAAATCCAAGATAATATTCGTTTCTCCACCTAAATCAGTTTTCTCTTTAACTGCCTGGAAATTCAGTACAGTAAGTAGTTAATTGTATAATCTTAGTTCCATTCTTATGACACATGTAATCCAACCTTTCTGTAATCTTAGTAAAATAGGGAACTGGAAACTGATAAAATTTTTATTAGTGCTGGGATAAATACTATGGAATGGTTGTGTTAAATTCATGTCTATGAATACAGTTATATCACTTAAAAATGTCATGTTGAATTACATTTAGTTGGGATTAGTCTCTTGTCAGTTCCTGTTCAGTATTGTTTCTGCTGAATGTGACATGTATTGTCACAATAACGAGCAGGTCAGTGGCTCGGTGTACTTTATCTCTTGTGTTTTATGTATTCTGTCTTTAAAAATTAATAAGAGAATCTGGGAGGATGGTTCAGTGGTTAAAGCACTTGCCATGGGACTGGAGTTCAGATTCCCCAGAACCCATATAAATGTGGGGTAGGCATGGTGACCTACCTGTAATTACACATGTATTTACACACACATGTATACATGTACATGTAGACATGGGTACGTACAGACACGCACATCTCACACAAATACACATGAAAGCAATGTGGCTGTCATCTGTCTTCATGCTTGGAGAGAGCCAGGAGGACCACCAACTTCTAAGTGCTAGGATACAGGTGTGTGGCACCATGCCCAGCTTCAGTCTGATCTGAGAGTTGGCTAAGAAACGGATGGTTTCATTTAGAATTTCAAGGGCCTACTTTGTTTTCATTATGTGTTGTGAATATTAAGCAGTAATAATGAGTTCATGCATCTAACCTAGTCATCTGAGTCAATTAAGTTATCAGTATAAAATGAAACATTTACTGAATCTTTCTAAATTCAGTTAACAGAATTAATTTCAAGAGATTGCAGAGTTGTTAAAAAGCATGTGTTCATTCACCATAACCCAGCTGTAAACTGGGATACAACTCCACTGCCCTCTAGCCACGGGGGCCCAGTGATGATACCTAACACTCGGTGCTGTAGCTTCATGGCCTTCAGTGGAGATGCCAGCACAGGTTTCAGAGAAGTAATGAGCTCACTGGATTAGTGCAGTGATTGAGCTATACCAGCACTTCCCAAGCGCTTGCTGTTGTCTTGCTAAACTAACCTGCATTATGTCTTGATTATATATGAGCCTGTAACTGGCTTTACCTTCATCCTAGTGTGTTTGCTTTCCGAATTCCTGTCTGCCATGTGTTTTAAGACTATCTCTTTTCCTTCCTTCCTTCCTTCCTTCCTTCCTTCCTTCCTTCTCTTCCTTCCCTTTTTTCTCCCTTCCCTTCCTTCCCTTCCCTTCCTTTCCTTCTTTCCCCTCCCTCCCTCCCTCCCTTCCTCTCTCATTCTCTCTCTGTTTCTCATCCTCCCCTCTTAAGTTTTTTTCTTTCAGAGTCTCTTGTAGCTCTCAGTGTCACTAACTTGATATGTAGCTTAGGATAATGTTAAACTTTCATTAAATGTTAAACTCTTGCCTCTACCTCCCAAGTGCTGAGATTTCTCATGTGCCTGGCTTTGCATTTTTCCTTCTAATACTGTAAGTACAAAATAACTGGTCTTAGACAGTCTAGGAATGCAAGCAATTCAGGATATCCTCTGTTAGCTGGGTTGCTATGATTAGTGCCATGGTGCTATAATAGTGGTTAGAGTTATTAGTTTGAAGATTCTTTAAGGTATGGAGGAGAAAGGAAAAACATGAAAGTAAATACATAGAGTTCAAGCTGCTCATATGCTGATTTTTAATGGTCCAGCATTCTTTACACTGAGCTGAAGCAGAGTGCCTAAGATGTTTCCTGTGGGGAGAAAGCAGCTCCCCAGAGGCAGAAAGCCAGTGGGCCAGCCAAAAGGGGCTCTAAGGAGCTGTGAGCTCTTATTTCAGCTTCTATTGCAACTTCACTGTAGTGATGTTGAATGGAACGCCAGCTCCAGTAGTTACTGATTCTCTCCAGGAAAGTATTGTTTGTACCATACTGTTTCTGTAACTAGCCTGTCTATAGCTGACTTGCCTGCTACTTGAGAGCTCATGCTTCTTCCACTTATCTTTGTTTTGTGAAGAAGGGTTAGATGGGACTAACAGAGCTAAGTCTGAGAGTCTAGTCTTCACACATGGCAGCAGGGTCTTCCAAACTGTGAGACGTGTTCTCCTCTAGATTGCATGTGCTTGAGGAGTTTTATGTTATTTTCACAAGTCATACAGCTCCCTGCCATGTACAGAAGCTGGTCTTCAGTGTAAATATCTCTGTGTGCCTTGGACCCGTACTGGTTGGTCTTATTGATCCAGTAAGTGGAGGTTTAAATCCCTGTTGTGATGCTAAAGTGGCCCCATAGGAAGAAAGATGCTGTAAGGGGCCAATGAGTCAACTATGAGGTTACAGCTGTCGCTCAGGTGTTGATGGGCAAAACTTGCCTAAGTAGACACCTTGATTGTCCTGAACAACAGACACTGAAGATTATTAATTACATATTGTCCAGGACATTTCTATAGAGAGACATTGCTATATCATCAAATTATGTTTGTAGAGTAGTTGTCAAAATAAAGAAAAAAATTAAATGTGGAAGCAGACCTGACCCCTCTGCTGTGCAGCTGCATAGCCATTTAGTAAAGGAGTGTCCTCATCCTCCAAATGGGATGCATGTTTACAGCATTCTTAGTGTGCTGTCTTCCTTACAACTTCATTTACAGTTTCCATGCTTAGCCTGTCATTTTATAGGAATTATAAGCCCAAGTAGTCTCTGTGTGGTTATGCTATATAGTCTCTCTCTGTGTGTGTGTGTGTATGTGTGTGTGTGTGTATGGTTAAGTGTTATATAGTCTGTGTGTGTGGTTGTGTTATACAAAAGATTAAACACCTGGGCTAAGGAAGGAGTTTTATTTCATCAGAAAAGCAGTTTTGAATAATTTCTGAGGACTAAGAAGCAGTGAATTAGAATGTGCAGTTACACTTCTGAACCTTCATAATCCATTGTTCTTTAGCTTGTTACTCATTTATCTACGTTATTACTAGTAAAATTATTGTATGATATATCTATTTTATTTAATCATGGGTCATAGTAGTAACACTGAGGCTCAAAATTATCTCTAAGAAAAACATGGATTATATGTACTGTGATTGATATGGTGATCATTTCACTTCATAGGAATTAACCAAACAAAGCCTAGCCTAAAGGAAGACTGACATTATACATTTATGTGTCAGTTGTGTCTCGTTTAACAGAGATCATATGGTTTATTAATAACTTAATGTAAACTAATGAGCTTCCTAAGTTATAAAGAGAGGATATGTTCTCCTCTATAGGAGTCACAGCTGGAGTCTGTATCTGCGTGTGCAGGGCTGGACCCCTTCCAGAGTAGAAATCTAGCCAGTTTTCAAGAAAAATCAAGTTTTGAACTTTAATGTATTTGGAACATGTGCAGCAGAACATTTTCTTCCTGCCGTCTCCTAGTGAACAAACTGTATACCAGCATATTGGGTTCCCTGTGTGTGGAGCTCAGGTATATGCAGGACAGAGAAGCCTCCTGACTTAGGGTCCGCATGTCAGTGGTGGGACCAATTTCCTCTTTGGTTTTTCAAATATGAAAATGCTTGGCTCATTTAAATATTAGCTACCGACTGTGTATTCTAGTCCTGAATGTGGTGGCATCTGGGTACAGCCGTCCTCCGATGGCTTGTGTTCTCATGGTGTGCAGAGTGCTATACCGATTCTTTTTGCAGCAGTGTCCTCAACACACATGGGATAGACCATCTCTAGACCATATCTAGGGCAGGACTGGTGTGTAGTCTGGCTGGTCGGTGGCCTGGGCAGTGTGAAGAGAACAGGAAGGCCGGTGACAATGAAGCGCTATGAGTGTGGATGCAGGCCGACTCCAGGAGAAGCTTCCAGTAGCCCTGCTTTAGCCAGAGCTGGATGTTTTCAGAGGGCAAGTTTGACTAATGGTAGGAGACTACACAGAAAGTGACCTGGAGCCAGAGTTCTGGCCGAGACCCACGCAGCCTCTAGTGGAGGGAGGGTGGCGGCTGGAGTTCTGGAGGACCGTGAGTTGCATGGTGTGTTTGAGTGGCTCTGAGCCTGACCACACTGCTAGCGTAGGCTTCGGGATGACAGATTTCATGCTAACATGGCTGAAAGTTGGATTCCTTGGAAGATCATATTTTAGTGTGGACTCTTCCAGTCTTGAGGGTGTTAGATCTTCCAGAAAGTTAGAATGTTTGTCTGCTTTAGCTTCTTTAGCTTCCCTTTGTTGCATGGAAAGAGATAACTTCCACCAAGTTCAAGTTCGAGTGTCTGTTCTCCACTTTGAGTTTACCCCACTTATGTGCATTATAATGAGAACTAGTTAAGGTTTATTTGTTTATTTATAACTGCCTCAATGAAAATTCAGTTGTTTTTAATGAGGGAAGACTTGTACATGAGCCATGTGTTGAGCTTTGGGCCTTCTGTAACGCATGGGTTTCTGGGATCTTCTGCTAGTCACATTGTCCTGATGCTTGCGGATGACATGGCGTGCAATGCTCGCAACCCCAAGCCAGCCACGGTGTTTAGCCACAAGAACATGGAGCTCAATGTGTATGGAGACGACGTGGAAGTGGACTACAGAAGCTATGAGGTGCGTTGTCAGCAGGCAGAAATGCTGTCACCATCTTCTTTCCGCCCTGCCTTAGCTGTCATTTAGCTTTGGTGGAACTGAGTCTGCTTTTGGGGTTCACAGTATGGAAGTAGTGACACACGGATAAAACCCTGGATGCATAAAGTCAAGGACACTTATGTCAACTTTTTTAGCAGGAAATGCTTGGTTTTCATACTTGATCTAAAATTTCAAGTTCAGTAACTTTATTTGATATCCACTAT